>NW_027509042.1:8682500-11642500 GCF_051911475.1 Siphateles boraxobius | reverse complement strand
TGGACCACTGAGCAACAGTCCAGTGCTGCTTCTCTGTAGCCCATTTCAGGCGCTTCTGCCGCTGTTTCTGGTTCAAAAGTGGCTTGACATGGGGAATGCGGCACCTGTAGCCCATTTCCTGCACACGCCTGTGCACGGTGGCTCTGGATGTTTCTACTCCAGACTCAGTCCACTGCTTCCGCAGGTCCCCCAAGGTCTGGAATCGGTCCTTCTCCACAATCTTCCTCAGGGTCCGGTCACCTCTTCTCGTTGTGCAGCGTTTTTTGCCACACTTTTTCCTTCCCACAGACTTCCCACTGAGGTGCCTTGATACAGCACTATGGGAACAGCCTATTTGTTCAGAAATTTCTTTCTGTGTCTTACCCTCTTGCTTGAGGGTGTCAATGATGGCCTTCTGGACAGCAGTCAGGTCGGCAGTCTTACCCATGATTGCGGTTTTGAGTAATGAAACAGGCTGGGAGTTTTTAAAAGCCTCAGGAATCTTTTGCAGGTGTTTAGAATTAATTAGTCTGTTCAGATGATTAGGTTAATAGCTCATTTAGAGACCCTTTTCATGATATGCTAATTTTTTGAGATAGGAATTTTGGGTTTTCATGAGCTGTATGCCAAAATCATCAGTATTAAAACAATAAAAGACCTGAAATATTTCAGTTGGTGTGCAATGAATCTAAAATATATGAAAGTTTAATTTTTATCATTACATTAAGGAAAATAATGACCTTTATCACAATATGCAAATTTTTTGAGAAGGACCTGTATATATATATATATACAGAACACTGTTTATATACAGAATATATAAAAATTTAACTTTATTTACAAATAGTCCCAGTTGTTTTTCTTAGGAATGTTTAGAATTTTCTAAGCAATGCTTTCTCCTCGTCACTCTCCAGTAATTGTTCCAGAGCTTGTTCCACCGTAAATCGTTTACTGCTTGCCATCATAAAAGTGCTTAAACAATAAATAATGCTATAATTGTATGTGTATATGTATATATATATATATATATATATATATATATATATATATATATATATATATATATATATATATTATAATTGTTCTGTCTCTCTCTCATATCTCTGTGCGCTCTCGCTCCGTAAAGCCTTGTTTATACTCGACGCGTCCGTTTGCCTTCTGTCATCTCTGCCACTCAACGCTGTAATTGTATATAGTACCACCCCTTGCAAGGCTACAGAGTCCTCCGATTTGCTAGAATACGTCATGGTAACCTTCCTCTGATTGGGTAAGAAAAATATTCCTCCATCGGCAATTTTTCCATTGGTTGTTGCTCGTGAATCTGCCAAACAACATCGATTTCATTGGACTTTAGTTTGACGAAGTGGTATTGCGCAACAAGGAAGTGTGTATGCAAGCCGGGTAAGTTTGTTATCACTGTTTTCAGCAGAATCTGAGGAAGACGGCAAAAAAGACCGCACCTCTCTATCATTAATAGTTTTTAAGATAATTACACATTTGTAAAATTATGTCATTTTGGGCGGTACCGCCCAATCCGTCCCCTGAGGGTTAAGAGAAGAACTCTAAATACATCATGTAAATAATAATATTACTAAATATTCAATATTTGTTCAATATTGCTTGATGCCGCAGCGTATCCAATGTGCGTATCTCCTAATGTTGGCTGACAGTTCAATTTGTTTGTCAATACATGTTTGATGGACAGTTCAATATTCATTCTGTTTGGGGATACAAACAGTTCCTGAATCTACTTGTGTTGGTTGTTATCCTGCAGAACATGCATCCAGGCCACAGAGATGAGAACAGACTGTAATCAAGGTGACTGACACCTTGAATGATGGTGCAGGCCTTGCTGTAATAGATGCTCCCTCTACCCTCTCCTCTAAAACCTTGTGATACAATGGTAAAAAGTTCTTACATTTACTTCTGTAGTTCACAGGGCACATTTCAATAGAATCGGAAGACGGTGTTCTGTGTTCCACATTTCCATAATGCATTTGTCTTGATGAATACAGCCTATTCATGCCAGGTTCAATAAAACACAAGCTTATAAAGGCATATTCTGGGTTCAATACAAACTCAATCAACAGCATTTGTGGCATAATTTTGATTACAACAACAACAACAAAAATGCAGCTTTTCCCATTTTTACTTACAGAACAGTCCTCATTAGCGCCCCCTTTGAGAACAACAATGACATGGCGTTTGACATTTTGTATAATAACTGTATGTTTGTATGTAATTTTTCATAATAAAATTGTATGCAAAATTAAATACTTAAAATATATTCTAAATAATATCTAAATTATTTTTTTTAATAAAAATCTTATTTTTTGTCAACAAAAAAAAGGATTACAAAATAAATTAAAAAACTGGTATTAAAGTGAACATTAGGTGCATTCAATCCAGAAAAACAAGCAACGTTTGTGCATTAATGATTGTGCCATTAACACTAAGTGAGTGTGTTCAGGAGGACGAGGAATTCCTCAGACTTAGGATTCCAAATATAGCACATGAATGCGTAATGATGTCCCTGAAGGAATGCTAGAGGAGGAAAAACACCCACTAAAAATAAAGAAAATAGTGTATAGCAATATTTATATATAAAAAAAGACACATGTAAAAAGACTTTTAGAAACAAATGTCTTTTTGGTAATTTGTACTATACAGGTATACTGTACTGTGACAAACATCAGCAAGCTTTAAGAATACCACCACGGACCAGCCTAATTCTGAATAGAGCAGTTTAGTTTGTGTGGGCTGTGCATTTAAAATCTGACACATCATGACTGGGCGTTTTACAATCAGGCATCAGATGCAATCAAAGCTTCTAAGACACTGAAGGCTTTGGCGTTGAAAAGAAGCCGTAACATATACACTACATCTTAAGGAATAGATTACCCAAAATGTTCTGTTGTTTAATCTCTATAAAGTCATATCCAACATTGACCTAAATCATAACAACATTGCAGGTGCAATGTTCACTTCCCTTTTTCGTCATGTTTACACACTTCTTTACATGTTTTCGTCATACACACTTCTTTATGCACTATCAGCAATGCCAAAGATGCTTGTCATTGGTTAGTGCCCGACAGCAAGCTGTTGTTGTTGTTTTTTAAGTGCACTTAGTTGCTTACAATTACTTTTCTCAGTCTAAGAGCAAAGCAAGTTGAAGGAAACTTTCAAAAGCACACGCAAACCAACATTTCTTGGCACATTAAGTGCTTACAAGCACAAGAGTTTACAAGAAATACCCAGACCCTTGCAAGGTTTTCAGCCACTCCACTTCTCATTTCACATCTCTCTTCATTTCTGTCAAGGGGAACAAGCATGTTGCAGTTCTCTAAGCAAACATTTTATTTCTCACGATTTTTTGTTTGCCTCTGTAAATAATGCATTTGCTTTCCATGGCATATAATAGTGTTTCTGAGATGAAATTTGACAATGAAATGTCCATGAGATTAATCTGTCTATGTTAATGTATGTGCAGCACATGAGTTGGCTTTGTATGAAAATGAAACTTAAATTAATTTAGAAAATGCAACCAAACAAAAAAAACAGCATGTCATATTAGTACAAAGTATACATCTT
Source organism: Siphateles boraxobius (assembly GCF_051911475.1). NCBI lineage: Eukaryota > Metazoa > Chordata > Actinopteri > Cypriniformes > Leuciscidae > Siphateles > Siphateles boraxobius. The sequence continues at coordinate 11,638,930 of NW_027509042.1, read as the reverse complement.
CATGATAAAGTAGGCAAAGTTCTTGAAAATACAGGGATTCGGACACAGACTGTGATCTCAGAGTGTAAAGACCTGCACATTTCCTACTTCCTGAAATGAGAATGAAACATTTATGACCACAAGGCAGGAGGTGAGAGTAAGTATGTAAGAGAAAGAAAAGGAGGGGTAAGCGGGAAAATCTATTAATTATTTGTGAGCACTTTGTTTTCTACATAGGAAATGTCAAATGTGGAATTAAGAACCTATATAAATAAAGTAATGTAGCAAAAGAGTATATAAGTTATTCATACTGAATAAGTTGTACAGTACATGTATGTAATGATAAAAGTATTTTACCACACCACTACCATACTACACCCTTAGCTAGTTTATATACATATATATATATATATGGAAGGGGGGGAATCACATTGTGAAATACATGTTTTTCTCCAAAACACATTGGTAACAAGTATTTGCGCCCATTTAAATATATGGTATTTGATCAAATCCATAGAACCCGTCCCGTTTGAAGTTAGTGTCAGTAACTTTTCAAACGTTTCTATGGTCAGATGAAACAAAAAAGAGAGCTTTTTGGCAGCAAACACTTAAGATGGGTTTGGTGCGCACAGGGATAAAAAAGTACCCCATGTGTAAAATGAAATACTCTGCTGTATCTTTAATGCTGTTGGACAATTTTCTGAGGTACTGGACATCTTGTTCAGATACATGGCATCATGGATTCATTCGATCAAATACCAACAGATAAAAAATCAAAACCTGAAAGAAATCTTATAACGGGCCATGTTTGGATCTTCCAACAGGAAAACGGTCCAAAATAAACATCAAAATCAAAAGACAAATGGGTCACTGAGCACAAAACCAAGCATCTGCAATTGCCAATCCCAGTCCCTGACCTGAACCCTATAGAAAATGAGTGGGCTGAACTGAAGAGAACATGGAACTGGGAATCTGAAGGATCTAGAGAGATTCTGTTTGAGGAATGGTCTCTGATCTCTTATCAGGTGTTCTCCGAACTCATCAGGCATTATAGGAGAAGACTCAGAGCTGTTATCTTGGAAAAAGGTTGCAAAAAGTATTTAATAAAAGGGGGCAAATAATTGTTCCCAATGTGTTTTGGAGAAAAACATTTATTTCATAATGTGATTTTCCCCCACTTTCAATTCTTTTACTTCAATGAAAGGTTAGATTTTTCAAATGAAATATCAAAAGGATTAATATATATAAGTGCACTTGTATATATCGTGATTAATCGATTTGACAGCACATATATATATTTTTTCAGCTTTACTTCACGTAACGATAAGAATACTGCTGTAGGCCAATCCTTTTTGTAATTACAATTGGTGCTACTAGTAGTGCTAAAGTTACACGCTTCACCTTAAAACCATTACCAAATATTGACCTTTGACTTTTAAAGCAAAAAACTACAGGTATTTTACAAGCATAATAGTCCCTCTAGTGCTGCGTGTTCTTCGGGCGAGTAGGAACACAGGAAGTTGAACAATGTGAGCGAGAGGGGTCTTAAGGGAAAATAATGAGCTGATCAAATGAGGCACTTTTATATCCAAGCAGCAGGCCATGGCAAACTGAGATGTATTTGTGTTGTGTGGGTAATGCGAGCCTGTAATGGATTAAAGAAACACGATTCTATCTTAGCGATGTTGAGCCACACTACCGTGCACAGAAGTGATGAAGATACTGTTAGACAGCACTGCCTCATGGTACCGCCGTCGTGACTGTGATACACAACACCATCCTAATGTCACCTAAACGCACAGCAATCTCCAACGCACCCTGCAGAGTACACAAACACACTCCCTCCCTGCTCTTTTTTTTCTCTCTCTCTTCTCTCTCTGTAGACGCCAATATATCATCCACTGCTATGGTTAGGAAAAATGCACTTCGGTTTCCAAGCCAGAGCCGGTATGATAATTTTGCAACTCTTCTAAATCTAAGTGGGCTGATAGTTCTTTAATTAAGCGGACCAGTGGTTCCTTCATAAACTCTTGGGTGGCTGAAGTGATCAGCCTATGTGCTTTCTCATTAAATACCAATTTAACTTTCAGGCTTCAGCATTGCTCTTGTTTTAGAGGGGTTAGAAGCAGTAGACCACAGAGGGCAGTTTGGCAGCTGTTGACCTCTGCCGGGAGACACTGGTTTATCAAGTCGGAGTAACACATTCAATCAAATTACTCCCACCTAACCTTCCTCTCTCTTTCTTTCTTTATCTCCCCCCTTCCTTGTCTCCCTCACCCCTCTTCATTCCCATAAATCAGCTCCTGCACTTGCCATATCAAATGTTGTTTGGGGTTTCATTTATGGTAAACTCCATTCGTCTGCCAGGATTGGCCATCCAGAGTTTTAACATTTTCTACATAATAGTTACCATTAAAAAAAAAAAATGAATGAATACTTTAATTCAGCAAGAATGCATAAAATGTTAAATAAATCAAAAGTGACAGTAAAAACATTTACAATGTTATAAAAGATTTATATTTCCAATACTTCTATTTCAAATAATTCAAATACTGTTTTTAACTTTGGAGGGGGGCTGGTCACAATTTCCACAAAATATTAAAAAGTAAAACTGTTTTCAACATTATTAATAAGAACCATTATTAATAATTTAGTACCAAATCAGCATATTATAATGATTTCTGAAGGATCCATAATATTTCCAAAATATTACTGTTTTTACTATATTTTTGATCAAATAAATGCAGCCTTGTGAGCATAAGAGGCTTCTTTCAAAAACAAAACAAAAATCTTAATTATTCTGAACCTGGACAAAACATTTGAACGAATATTTATAATGCAAATAAAATATTATCAATTTATAGTTTACTTGGGCCTTACTTTACTTGTCAATAAAGAAAGATGTTTTTGGGGTTATCTGCCCCAAGTTACCAAGCTAAACCAACTTTTATGGACATGTCCTATGATAGTGCTATGATTATTGGACATGTTGTTTTATGGTATAGTCTACTTTGAAATACCTGTATAAATATAATGGTATATGGAAATGGTAATCTTTCAATACCATAGTAGCCCTATATATAAAAACACATACACAAACAGACAAAAACATAGTCTTATCCACCTTATTTTTCAACACGGAAGTAAGATGTTTTCTGTGAATGTGCGAGACTTCCGATGTATTAGCCGCTATAGGGAAATAACGAGATATATCAAAGTTCAGCAAACTGTAAAACTGTTAGCACTACAAACCAGCCTGTTAATAATTAAGAAACTACATTAAAACAATTTCGTAAGAAAAACCAGTTTGCAATATTAAGCAGCATAATGAGCTGTTTTGTACAGCTAAAAATAACTGGACACGTTAAAATTACAAATTCCCGCTCTAACCTGACAAATAAGGTGGATACCATTGGTAACTTTGTAAGGCGAATGGGTGCTATAATTCAATTTGAATGATCCAATAAAAAAAGCATGAAGAGGTGTTGAGAGTATCTTTAAGGTTATGTTAAAGTCAAATTCAACATGGCTTCTAAAAGGCAGAAATGCATGCGGTGATGACTATTTCTCCAGGCTGCATTTGATAAACACTGGCCATAAATCAGAGCCGAATCAATCTAGATTACCCTGACAGTGGCTGAAATACACTCAATAGCACTAATAACACGGATAGCCTCTCATGTTTCTCTCCATGTAACCACTTGTTCCCTTAAAGAAAGCTGGTGGAAAAAGTGCAGAGGTGAGCGGAGCGCTCTCACAGATAGATCTGCTTGAGAGACAAGTGGAGTGATGGACACTGAGAAAGAAAGCTGGAAAAGAGAGAGCAGATGTATTACCTAATGTCCGAGCATTTGCTTGGGGGGGGAAATCACCTGTATTGATTGATCTACTCTTTGCCGGTATGCCTCTTTCCACCGTATTGTTCTAATCTAATAATGCTCTTAACAGATGTGGCTGATACGGTCTCTCCATTCTGGATTCGGATCGTTTAATGTCTGGTTTGTTTCTCCCATCGGTTCTGCTTTAATGGACTCTGAAATTCCATCAGTAAGGCTGTCCTTTCCCATACGATCTAATCTGAAGTGGAGGCATTGTGATCTCAAAGACAGCTGAATACCCGCACTTAATGGTTTGAATTATATGTGCAATTAATTGTGTCTTATTAGTTGCTGTTTTTTTTTTAAGTCAAGCCTTTACGTAATTTACCGTAGGCCTAACTAATTGGGACATCAGTGAAAAAAAACTTAGCCTAAATTATAATGCTACTGACTTAAACCTCAGCCTAATTTTGCCACAAACAGGATTTTATATTATTTTAAGAAATCATTACTAATTCAAATTTTAATACTTTAAGGGTTTCTTTCACGGTCATGCAAATCGTGAAAATTACAGACGAGACATTTTTTTAAATTGTTATTTCTGACCAGGAGTGCAAACTTTATAAAAGACTTTAATTTTTTTAAGTTGCCCAGCATCTTTTTGCATGAAGAGACTTTAAATGTAGGGACAGAAATCTCTCATTTTCATGAAAAATATCTTCACTTTTGTTTCAAAATGTGATTGAAAGTCTTTGAAATGACATGAGAGTGAGTAATTGATGACAGATTTTGTCGTGGGGTGGGGGGGGGGGGGGGGGGGTGTACTTTTTCCCTCAAAAAAGTTTCAGGACCAATAAGCCAAGTTCCAGACAATGTTGATGACCTACATGTACTTGTCAGCTCATTTAAAACCCACCGCTCATGGCCCACCACATCCCTCCTCCTGAATGATTTCCCTTCTCTGGATGGAGCTTATTGGTAGGAGTCTAATTACCATGAGCACAAGTGTAACTGCTGTGCTAATCGGTCTCAGAGCTGTTGTCCCGTTTCTATGTTCTCTCTGGTGGTTTAGAGAGCGTTTGTTTTAATATTTGTGGCAGTGTGGTGCAACAGACTCCCACACACATCAGATTATCTCCTGAAGCCCACTCTCAGTTTCTTGAGGTCTAAAATTGGGTTTCTCTTTCTCTCTCTTATATAAAACATTTGACTTCTCTTAGGCCTTTTCCTCACCTCACACACCCTAAACTGTGACTACCAACAGCTTAAATCTGGACTCAGTCAGATTTAATTAATATAAAGTGCTGTTTGTGTGGCTGTCACTGCGTGTGGATCTTGCCTCAAGTCTTACAGACTGGTCTTTTTTTCAAACAATGGCTGAGTAGTCCACTCCAGTATTTAATGTTACTTCATAAAATATTATATTAGAAAAGATTGTGTTGATAAACAGGTTTATAGTGATTTTTCAAATGTGTTCTCTACTGAGTTCATTCCACTGCATGGCAGTGTTAAAACACTTTGTGGACCTTCTGGTAGGCTTCTGCTGTGCAGCGTCTCTTAGCCCATGGAGGCAATGTGAAAACTGTAACCTGTTATTTATTTCCTTCTTGCTCTGCCCCTGTGCTGCCACTCAGACTATCTTTTGTGACAGGAAGCTCAAATGTGTCAATGTGGGTGGTTTCGCATATGTAAGGGTGCGACAGTGGACTCTTCCTCACACTTTACACTCTACCTGAGATTCTGTAGTCATGCCTAAGTTTGTACTGTGGCAGTGTGCTTTCTAATATGACATTAGCTCTGTTCCAAAATAGTGAGCTAGCTGCCTGTCTAACGTCTACATGGTCACATACTTTCTTGAGGCATCCAAAGGCTGTCAGCTACAGTAACTAAAATGGTACCTTATAGACTGAAAGACTTAAAAACATTTTATATTGGCAGCAATTCTGGTATATGTTCACTTATATGTTCAAAAAGGTCAATTGTACATTGTCAATAGTGAAGTAATGCATGAAGCACCGCTCACACAGAAGTCACTTTCGAGCCAAGTTGCCAAGCAAGCAACAACAAGTGAAACTCCAGATTGCACTTAATCCTATTAAATTGACGGGATTTCATCAGGCAAAATGACACAAGCATAACAAAATCACTAAAAACGAAAATTGAAAAAAAAAATTAAATACAGAAATAAAAATAAAATCTAAATAATTCTAAAATAACAGAAACTATAGGCCTATATGTGATTAAAATTACTGAATTAAAAATATGCATTTTCATTAGCTATTTGTCATGCATTCTGGGATGATGTGGACATTTTGGTCCAAAGAAACTAGTAATTAGTCATTTCTAATAGCCATTCTCATTTGGCTTCAATAAAGAAAGCATGTAAATAAGTGACTCGCCGATCGCTGAGTTCCCATCTGTCTGTAGCCACTTAGCTCATGTTAACCACGTCTATGTGTTCCATGTTTAGAACATATGACCAGATGGAGAGCCACTATAGCATGAAGATCGCCCACTGTTAGATTAAAATAGCCACATTCCCTCAATGTGTTCACACAACACCTTACAGTGGGTGTCGCATGTCATATACAGGGCTTATGTCATTCTCATTTTCGATGAGCCATCCTTTCCAAGAAAAGGAAAAGAAGAAAATCAATTTACCATGCACTGTTCTGAACGTCAGAGATTTTAGTCGTCATTTTAACACTGAACCATATGGTTAAATCCTAGTGTAGTGAACAGTGGAGGAGAGACAGAAAAAATAAAATAAATGACCTTTAAAGGAATAGTTCATCCAAAAATTAAAATTATCCCATAATTTACTCACCCTCAAGCCATCCTAGGTGTATATGACTTTCTTCTTTCAGCCGAACACATTAAGAGTTATATTAAATAATAAGCGATATTTTGTTAGAATAATATCCATGTTTAAAAATTTCTAAACTATAATCACTGGCTTCCAGCAACGTCTGTATTCGCATTCATGAGAGAGTTGAACCTCTGACCTGACATACAGTAGGACGTATATAGCTCCTCTTCTTTTATATCGAAATCCTCCAACATTTTTCTTTTAAACTTCCCATTTTAGACTTCTAATTTGTGACCGGATTTTGTTTTGATCTATCCTCTGCGATTCCACATTTGATAGTTCTCACCTTAGCTTACATGCTACGTCATTTGACGGGTCAGAGGTCACCCTTCCACCGGAACTCGATTGTCTCATGAACACGTGTACGGCAGTTGCCAGAAGCCAGTGATTATGGTTAATAAAGTTTTAAATATGGATATGTTTCTTACAAAAACCCTTCGCTTCACTTCAGAAGGCATTTAATAATTTATTTATTTATTTATTTTCGGTGAACTATTCAATTAATGATAGTGAGAAAATGTCATATGTCAAAAGATGGTCCAGTAGCTTTGGTGACTGAATTTAAAACATTTTGTATTTAAAGGAATAGTCATAATCATTATTTACTCACCCTCATGTCCACAAAGGGAGATATTCTGAGCTGTTATATGAATCCAGAAGACTTGAAATGTGAATAAGTCGTGCGGTCATTATACAAGACATTTATCTTCATGTCTGTATCATAATAAATATTCAGTTCTTGAAGCTTTAATACTTATTCATATAACACCGTGGAATAAAACTTGGACTTGTACAATTCCTTGAAATATATAAATAAATATTCAAAATAAACTCATACAGATTTTAACAATTTGAAACAGATTTCTGTTTTTTGTGAACTTTCACTTTAAAGTCAGTATGAAAAGGGAGTGCATACGAGTGAAATGACTTCTCGAACAAGTAAACACGTAGGGCGGGGCTTGATTTTGTCCATTGGGATTTGATTGGCTTGTTGTGGTTTGCTATTGCTGTGATCTCATGTGAGTGACAGGTTGTCCCACCCTCGCATCAGTAAACACCTCATCAGAGAAGAGATGTTGTTGCAAGAGGGAGTGGAAGTTAATTTGGTTAAAGATTACAAGATTTGTTTTTTTTTTTAAATATGATGTGCACAGATACAGTAAATAATTTACAACAAATACTGCAATATTGCATAAAAAATATATGAATTTTCAGTTTTGATTCCATGGTGAATTTAATGTGCCTTAGGCCTACTCCAGTGCATTTTAAAGTATTGGGGGGTGAGGACCTCATCAATCGTCTAAACTAATTATATTTCTCATTTCTCTATCGTGATTGATGCGTAGTACTCAATCTCGTCAAAACAGCTATTTAGAAATGGAAATCATCACAATTGATCAGATGCAGAGTGATGGTCACAAGAAAGTCATTAGCAAGCACCCTGTAGAGTGATATATGAAAAATATGAACTGCTTTTCCCCACTGAAAAACTCTTACTGACATTACTTCCAACTGGCTTTGGATGATGTTAATTGCATTTGGTGCCGAAATGCTTTGGGTGAGCCTTGTGAAAGCATCAAATGTCTGCAGATGGCTGTGTGGGCTGATCAGTGGAGAGTGTTGTACGGATGATTATATTTTTATTTGACTCTTTATTATTGTCTAAAAAGAAACGTATACATACAAGAATAACGGTTAAATCGGCACCTTGTTAGTCTCTTTGTTAGTCTATCTGCTGTCAGTTAACCCGTTCTTCTGTGTTGAGATGCTTGAGTTGTTTGACATCTCCTTACGATCAGAGCGAAAATAGATGTATGCTTGATATTTACAAGGGGAAGAAATAGCAGTGCTGTTTTCCCATGCCATTAGTCAATTTTATTATTTCATTAGTTTAAAGGGCATTTTCGAGTACCCTCGGATGATATTAGAGCTTCTTCGTGCAGGCAGAGAGTGGCACTTTGTCTCCCATATCAACACCATCCAAATCATACTCCTGTCTCCAGGCAACCAGGACCAAATTTAGGAGGATGTTATCTAACTATTCAGAGCCATTGTAAGGTGTCTGACAGGACCATCTCCAGCCTGTGAACTTTCTGTTAATCCTAGATCTTCCCCACCAGATTAATGTAATATAATAAGAGCTTGTCTCATTGCTGGCTATTACAATTGGCTTTTACCTAGCATTGATTGTAATACTCCCACAACAGCTTGTTGATCATGGAAGCAGGAAAAGGAATGAGTGGTCGGGTTTTTTGAAACGCGATGCTCCTCGCAGTATAACACTTATGGTGCCGATGGGTTCAAAATAACCTCGTTTTCCTCACTGCACCAAAATGGTCCGCAGTGAATGAGTAGGACAACATAGAATTGAATTTCACTAAAGAGGTTAACACTTTGAGGTTGTATATAGCTCTGTGTCTCAAAGCGCTCACACATGTACAGTGCTAACTCCTTTTCTCTCGCACACACACAAAGGCTGTTTGGAATAGCATATTAGAATACTAATCTCAGTATTTCTGCAGTATATAGTATGCATACTGTGCATATTAATTCATATTAAAACCTGGAGGAGCACTAACAGAACAAAGTGCATTGAATATTGTAATCCCACAATGCAATGCGCTCACATTTCTTGTAACTAATGAACCTGAAGAAATATCCACCACAATCTGTTTTTTCCATCTATTTCTCATTATTCATTTTCATTAATAATTAAGAGTTAGAATGTTTTTACACAAAATTAGATTAAAAATGCAATTAAAAAACGTTTTACTAAACTAAACTATTAATAGTATTAACTATTTAAAATAAAATTTGGTAACACTTTACAATAAGGTTACAATTCTAACTTAATGCATTAACTAACAATGAGCAATATATTTGCTACAGTATTTATTCATCTTTGCTAACATTATTTATTAAAAATACAAATGTTAATTGTTAATTCATGTTCGCTCAGGTACATTAACTAATATTAACAGATTAACAGCAACTTTTGATTTTAACAATGCTTAAATGATGCAATCAACATTAAGTGAGATTGATACATGCTTTTCATTGTATTTTTCAATTGTTAGTTCATGATAACAAATAGTTAACTAATTTTAACAAATGTATCCTTATTGTAAAGTGTTACCTAAAATTTTAAAGAAACAGTGCAAAAATGTTTACATTAAATGTTTGTTGCATAACAGTATTTTTCGTAAATAGTATGCAACATTCAATGTACACTGTATGGTATGCACTCAGCACTTTTGAACACAGGCAAACACCCTTGGCATTGTGAGTGTACTGGATGGAGTCTAGCTCCCTCTGCTGATGAGTCTTATATCTGTGTGTGTAATTGTCTTTCATTTCTACTAGACTGCAGCACAACTGAAGTCATCTATACATCATTACACCAAACTAGAGAGCCAAATGTAGAATAGATGGGACAAAACGGACTAAAAGAAAAACATATCATGAAAGTCAACATTTTGATTTGCTTTAAAAGTAAAAAAACAAATAAAACAAACCCATGAAATACATTATTTTGAGTTATTTGTTTTACGTAGATTTACGATTTATTATTATATATTTCGAGCTCTTTTTTTGAGTGTAATAGCAGATACTGTTCTTTACTCCTCCAGATCAAACCCCAGTGTCGCTCTGTTTCTGTTCTTGAACCACCTGACCACTCCCCAAATAACTCATCTTTAACAGATACTGCTGCATCCTCTTGAGAATGGCTCAGAAAGCACATCCTAGTGTTTCAGAGCTCTGCTTGTAAAAGAGTAGTGGTGATTGGGATGCGAGTGTGTGCTATCAGCACGAACTGCCCTCTTTTACTCATTAAAGCAGCCACGGACAAATGATGAAAACAAAACATGCTCTCATGATGCAAAAAAGTATTGAATTTGAAGAGTTGTTTATAAAAAGAGCACTTCCGCAGCATTGCGCATGATAGACTGAGCTAGAGGACACTATGATGAACCTTGTTGAACTATTGACATTGTTGTCAGTGTGGAAAAACTAATGTGCTTGATGTCACAGATATCTATTTTATAGAGATTTATTCTCTTTTTCACAGTCAACTGAAAAAAATACATAATTTCTTAAGGGACACGTCTGCTTTATGTGTGTGTTGTTCAAGTTTTGCTCACATTGGAGACCTAATGTTCCATTAAGTCAGTGTTTCTCATACTTTTTCTGCCATTCCCCATTTTGGAGGTAGGGAAGGGTTCCGTTCCCCACCTGTACCCAATAGCCCCAACAAAATGTTAATAAACTAGGCTTTAAGTTAAAATGTATTTTATCAACATGACATTTTAAAAACATAAACATGACAGTAGTTAAAAATAATAATGCAATTGTGTTTGTATTTTGCCTCTGATGACATCAAATTCAGAAACGGAGAAAATAAAAGTGTGGACTAGTTGTGCTTTGCTTTATTTTGTCCCTTCGCAAACTGCATTCAAAAAGAACAATTTTTTTTTTAAAGGAATAATAATAATCTCAGGGTTTTTCCTGGCTCAAAACGAGCCGGAGATGGTAAAATCCTAATAATGTACGTATTTTAGGTATTAAGAGTATTTTGTATTTTTCGAAGACTGTCATGTAAGCTACTGTGTTTCCCACAGTATTTTGTGTGTGGACCTCGGTCCCTGTAGGGGGGACCAGGGGCATGCTCACCCGGAAGAAAAGTTTGTACATTTTAAAGATAAATTCATAAATCTGGTGCACTTTGAAAGTTCAAAATTAAGTGATTAACTAATTTAGTGTCTGCAATGAGCCTGTTTTGTAGTAGGCTACACATCTTTTCTGAGCCAGAGACGGATGCAGGCACTTAACAGACATTAAGATGAATGGGAATGTGAAGACTTCTCCAAGTACTGCATTTATTGAGTGCACCTGGATAGTTCACCCAAAATGAAAAATCTCTAATTTACTCATCCTTGTGTAGCTCAAATTTGTATTTAGCACAGAATTTTAGTCTAAAAAATTGGATAGTGACCAAATGAAAAAAAAAAGCACTAAAAGTAGTACTCTAGTTGGTCTAGGCTGAGTTAATGACAAGACAATGATAATTTTTCAGTGAACTATCCCTGTCATTTAACCAGTAGTTGTAGTTTTGAAATTGTGTGCATTGTTTTATTTGCTGAAAGGGCAAAATTTGACATGCAGGAAGAAAAAAGAAAAATGAAAACCACGGTCTATACTGCAGATTCATTACTTGTGCTTAAAATGTGAGCTGTACGAAAGACCAAAATAGAGCTGAATAATATGTGCAAAGCAATTTTTTGAAGTTGTGCTATATGCGCAATAATCCACCAGAGGACAGGACCTTTGTCTCGCCAGCACTTTTGTGTTTGGAACTCATCACAATGCCATCTGCTCCTTTTCACATAGACCTAAATATACCCAAAACAATAATACAACCGGAAATTACCTATGCGACTTCAACAGTCAGAGAAACAGCATAAAAAACATACTAAACCCCATAATGTCCATTACTTTTGTTCTGAGTATATCAAATTTCAACCAACTCATTAATCTTTTCTGCAGAATATTGCAAAGCTTCAAATGCATTCTGGTGTGAAACGTGGAGATATTCAAACCACTTACACAAATTGCATGGCTCACTGGTTCATGGCTCACTGGTTCATTGTAATGGCTTATTATAGCATTAAAAAGCAAATTATGATGGAAACAATTTCAGATGTGAATGACAGTATGTGTTGACAGGTTGGAGAACTGCCTAAATATAATGGTGTTTAATTTCAAGTAAAATTGTATTCTTAGTAAATTGGGTGTGAATGAACGAGTCTACAGTACAGCAAGCGGATTTTTTCAACTTTGATATTGTTAAATTCTTCCCTAATGAATAAGATATGGTCTAAATAATTCTAATAATCTGTAAAGATTATATTTTATCTTAAACAATAAGTCGTACTACCCTTAACATAAATCATCGCCATTATGGAGATGAATTTAGTTATGATTGCATTCCTCCGCTGTGATTAGATGACTCAAATGAATCACTTTAATTACCCTGTGCTCATACGGTTGATAAATGATGTTATAATTTGTAAACATGGGTGATGTGTAAAACGAAGAAATCAATGATAAGTGTTACAAATATTTTCCATTGATGACACCACAAGTTATCAGCACATAAGTATAAAACAGACTGTAAAAAATGGCAACAACTGTACCACAAGAGGGCAGCTTTTTCAGATACAACCCCATAACAACATCAACGGCTAAATGTTCTAATTCAAGATTCATTCGATCTGTTAAATGACAATAATAAATCCACTTGCTAAGCACAATGATGTAGAGCAGCAAAACAGTGGCAAATGCTGAATCAGGTTTTAAAGCCAGCCACTCTCCAGGTTTATTGGAAGTGGAGGTTGCATCTATCCAAAGCTTCAGATCTCAGCAGATTTGCAAGTGCTGGGTCATTTAGCCCTGAGCGCAGGGGGCAGAGGGAGATCAATCAGGGCCCTATCCAACCCACTGTCACCCTTGATTTGCAGTACTAGTGTCCAGCTGTTGGTTTTGAGAAAAAATAATGGCTGATTGGACTCGGTGGCATCTTGGCATTGGGGAACAATTCAATTTCCCTGTGATGGATGGTCAAAGAGTGCCGGTCCTGAGACACTGCAGCATTCTGCTACAGACCCAACGCAGACCTGAAAAACAGTAGCGAGACAGGGAGAGTTTCCAGTCATCGAGCTGACTGCCAGAAAGCCACTGCAATGAAGCACTTTTCCCAAAGAGAAAAAAGCCATGTGGTCTCAGTCCACAAAAGCATGGGGAAAGACTTATGGGGATTGATCTAATTTCCTTTTCTGGTCGTCTGAGCAAGCTTTTCAAAAAACTGTGACAAAATTGACTGTGTAGTAATTCAAGGAATAAGCCATTTCACATAGACTAAAGAATCTCTATCCAAAGCCAATTTCACATGACTATTCTGAATGAAGCACAATGATGAAGTTGACCTTGTAACTCCTTATGATTTGAATTATAGTAGAAAGCATTAAATGCTACTGCTTGCATGTTTATTCATGCAAGAAATAAAATTGCTGTATTCAGACAAATTCAAGCAATTCACATGGCAAAGATAATTAATTTAATCAAGGCCAGCTATGCATGCTTTGGATGCCAAAAATCCTGTCCAAAGTACAGGAAAAAAAATCTGATTCAGTCCATTACCAGACAACTATACATTTACAACAAGAATTTTCAAGTTTTTCTAAATGCAATGCTGCTTTCCAGCACCCAAGAGAGAATATAAAATACCCTGGGCTGAGTTTTAAAAGGCAAAGTATGGTACACCGAAATGCCCTTAAGATTAATAGAAGTTTAAAATCTTTGACTTTGCAGTCTGACACATAAATCACCATGTAGCACACAATCCCTGCAGAAATATCCTTCATTTACACCAGCAGGTATTACAGAGAAAAAAATAGTGACCTATGCTCAGCATTTTCATAAAAGAACAAAGCAACACACTGTTACTAATGTATTTGCCTCTGCTGATGTCAAAATGTTTTTTTTTTCCTCATTTGATCAATAGCGATAGCAACTGTTTTATCTATTTAAAACTAGATCTAACTCATTGTCATGATTTATTGCTTAGATTTTATAGATAACTAGAAATTCAGCAGCTGGTATATGCCGCAGACAGATGTCAGAGCACAGAGACAACTTGCTTTGTTTACTTTTCTGTTCAAGGGTACACTACTAGAAAAAAAGAAGAAATTGCCTATATCCTATCCTGAATGGAATTCAAACCAGCTCTTCCCGTTCATGGTGAAAATCTTGTACCATTAACCCATACATAGATGCCACATTAGCAGCTGTTTCTATGGGCTGCTATGCATAAACTGTCTGCCATATTGGAATGGCCAAAGCCGGTCCATCATCACTCGAGAGCAAGTTGGCCGTGCAACTGCAACCGTAGTTATATGCATGTATGAATTTCTAAATCTGCAATAGACTTCAGCATGTGAGTTTGATACCTAACCCAATACAACAAGATGGAGGCATTAGCTAAAATGACATTAAAATGTTCCTATAGTTTAAAAGCCTGTAATATTGAGTTGATGCATATAAAAACACAAACCAATACACTCCAGCTGCACAATGATGACCGTTCCGAGATGGCGAATGCGTCAACGTATCTTGAGTGGTCGAATGTGAAATTTACCTATAGATATATATCTATGACATTAACCCACCTATTTCTGTAATCAAACTATGCCAACCTCATATCTGTTTACACAACTGCAACAATGGCAACTGTATAACATGAAACAGCTATAATAATCATCAGATTACTGTCTGTTATGCAGTGGAAAACAAACATGTTTTCATTTCAGTCCTCAAGTTAACATACAGAGTTACTGCGAAGTTGTTTTTCTGTATTCTTAAGACAGATGGTTTTATTCAATCAGAAGATAACAAGGAAGAGACATATCAAAGAGTTTATTAGACTGCATAGGCGGCACGTTTGCTTTCGTCTCTTTACAGGGCCCTGAGTCACAGAGAAGCTGATTAACTTGTTTGTGGAGATAATATAAACATCATGAATCGTTAATAGTTTCTTGGCTAAAGGAATCTCCACCAAACAAGGTCGTCGATTTGGGCGGGACCACAATGTCATGAAACGTTCATGTGCTATTTTTAATTGCGCTGAAATATCCACATTTTTGGTGTGGTCTGTTTAATAGTCCTCTGGAGAGGCAACCATCATAAAACCTACCTAATACCACACTAAATAATGTCCAATAGTATACATTATATAAATCCCTCTGTTTTGAGCATTTTTACTTCTAGAAGTAAATTTTTTTACGACCGGCATAAACAAGCGTTGCCAATTTGTTCATAATTATATATGAACATATATATATACATATATATAATTAATATAATTACTTAATTTCGTAATTTGAAAAATTACGTTTGTTATCTATAAAATAACAAAAGCACAAGAGTAACTGAAAATAAGTATCATGCAGTAACACAAACAGAACACACTTTAAATAATTTTGTCTGGATCCTGAGGTTCCATTTGTGCCAAAAAGTAACTGTTTTGTTCAATACATTTACACTTGTTTACAGTCATTGTTCAGATAAATTAGTATATGTTGATGTGTATGTTATTTGTTTATATTGTAATGCTTATATCTGTCATTTGTGGAAGGTTTTTTCTAAAAACTATTCCGTTCCATCTGTGGCAAAAAAAAAGTCTTGACTGCTTTGCACATACATTTGTCTGTCTACTGTTATTGCTGTAATTTTATTTGTTTTGTCCTCCCTGTCATTTGTTTGTGCTGCTTGTGTTGTCCTGCCTATCGTGTGTTCAGCTCAATTTTATGTTTTATACGTTTTACAGATATCAAGGTAAAAAATGTCAAAAACTTTTAGATACATTTACCTTTATGAATCTATAGTCCTGAAGTTTCCTTCTTTGTGCTTTGACATAACATTCTGAGTTCAAGGAAGATGGTGAGAAAACTCACTATTGAAAAAATAGACGACAAGGAGGACGACACAAATTAAACAAAGGCAATAACTGTAAACATAAACACAGTCAACATATTTTTCGCCAAGAGAATGCCATGTTAGGTTCCACATTTCTCTATTGTCAATAGTAGTTTTATGTACTCTCGGTTTCAAGTTGTTGGGAATGTTGTAAGTTTCATAAAAGCAACATATTCAACAACACCTGCCAGAAATCTGACAGATAGGTCACTTCCTGTAGGATATCTGATGAGACACTAAACCCAGACTAGACTATTCCTATTAATAATTTCTGACCCTGCTACTGTATATCCAGATGACCGACTAAAGAGACGTAGGGAAACTAAATAACTGAATGAGAGCATCTTGAAAGTAAAGAGTGACTGAGGTCATTCTGACAGAATTTTTACTTTTTTTGCGAACTATGCATTTTTGATAATAACTAGTTATCAAAAATGCCTAGTTGGCAAAAAAAAAAAGTACAGATTAGATGCAAACGCCGAATTTCGGTGTATTCTAAGCAAAAACTGTATTTATTCTAGCGTCTTCCATTGGAATCGCTTTTCTCAATGGTAACGCGTGGCACTTCCAGTTAAGATGCTTCACTTGTAAGTGGGCGGGGCTACGTTTGCGTCAGCGGTGACGTTATTTTTGTACCTCCCGTGATTGGCTTGTTTTTTTAACACGGTCTGGGTAAAACCCCGCATGTACAATCATATGGATAGACTTTGAATAGTAATACTGATCTGTAGGTTTATCCTAATGATTTATGTTACTAAAATGTGTAACAGGGCGTACGTATAGTCGCTCGGCCCTGCCTTAAAGCATCTTCATCTACTGAGGGAAAAAAAAAGATGCCGCTGTAAAACTTTTCAGTATTAACGACAGAAAGGGAGAGAATTGACGCGATGGGTGAGGACGATAAAACAGAATGAAGATCATTTCATACTGTCCTACATCATCAAGGAGGATCAGCATGATTACATAGATACCATCTTTTATTTGTTCAAGGAAAAGAGACAAAAGTTTTGGGCGAAGTATGGCGCGAGAGACTGAAGAGTCTGGAGACACGAAAAGTACCAAAGTGAAAAAGCATAAAAGGAGGAAAAGCAAAAAGGAGAGTAAAACAAGGATTGTACACGCAAACATTTTGTATGACCATACCAAAGGAGGGGATAACCCCAACAGACACTATGCAAACAATAAGATCAAAACCACAAAATACACTCTGCTTTCTTTCCTACCGAAGAACCTCTTTGAGCAATTCCACCGGTTTGCCAACGTGTATTTTGTTTTCATAGCCTTACTGAATTTTGTGCCTGTGGTCAATGCTTTTCAACCAGAGTTGGCTCTTGCCCCTGTGGTTTTTATTTTGTCCGTTACCGCTATCAAGGATTTATGGGAGGATTACCGACGACACCGCTCAGATAAAGAAATAAATCATATGGACTGTCTCGTTTACTGCAGGTAAGCACGTGCTTGAAAACTGACCCAATACAAACTGCCATAAAGCTGTGTGTATTTGTTTAGTTTTACTAGTCGACAATAGACACAATTACTGGTATATGATTTTTGCCTTGCTTCTGGACCTGTGGGCCTGCCTACCTGTTGACCGAGGAGTCTGAGGATGTGGATCATATCTGCATTTTGGACGCGCACCTGTTGGGTTTTTTTGTTTTAGTTTTTTTTGTTTTTGTTTTTCAGTTGAAAGTTTTAACCCTGGGTCAATGTAATCTTGGGTTACCTTGTTCCATGTTTCACACTCTGTACATACTTTATCCTGGGTTGTTATTGAGGTGCTGCTGATATATAACACACACACACACACACACACACACACACACAGTACATTCTGAAACGCTGTGTAAGCGTTATTTGAGGTTAGTAACACTGATTGAACAAATACAGCACGCAACCACCTGTCTATTAACTGCTTATCCAGTTGTCGCCATGTACATTTCCTCTGGTTGTCGTAAATCTTGTGAAATATACCTTTAAAACTCAAACACGTTTGACATTTTAACGTTTTCCATGTATACCTTAAACGCAACGCATGAAACATTTATCTACAAAAGGGAATGAATAGTTAAAGATAGTTAAAAAATCGAAATTTACCATTCTTATTTTTATTTAATATAAATAATTTATCCGTGCACATCATTTCAGAAAAGAAAAAGAATGTGCCCTGTAGTCTATTCTTTAAAGTCCCACAATACATTTTTTTTCTAGTTCCAGAAGCCGTTTTCTCGGACATCCGAAAATACCATCGCAACTTTGATTTAATTGCTTGCCCCATTGATATCAGCCTGAAACGGTTTTAAAATCGGTTGTCTGTTGCCAAAAACAAAACAAAAAACAATTACTTTCCATCAATTCATTTTACCTGCCGTCACACAAAGGCTTGGCCCCACACCACTTGGAACAGGGTTTCATAGATGTTAAAAAGCGATTCTCGTCCCCAAGTAGCCTACAAGTAAAACTGAAACGTTTTACTTAGGGTTAAACATGACTTTAACCCAGGGTTAAATGGATAGTTCACTCACCTAAAAAAGAAAATTGTCATTAATTAATTACCCTTATGTCATTTCAAACCTGTAAGATTTTCTTTCATCTTCGGAACACAAATGAAGAACATTTTGAAGAAATTTGAGACCTTCATGTCCCTCTGTTGACCGCTACGCAACTATTACGTTGACACTTAAGAAAGTTTTGAAGAGTCAATGTTTCTGAGATCAGAAAGCTCTCAGATTTCATCAAAAAGATCTTCATTTGTGTTCTGAAGATGAATGAAAGTCTTACAGGTTTGGAACGACATGAGGGTGAGTAATTAGTGACACAATTTTACTATCCTTTTAAATGCAGTATGAAACGTCTCAAAAGATGACGGGCAACTCGCTAGCTTTTTGAGA
Source organism: Siphateles boraxobius (assembly GCF_051911475.1). Classification (NCBI taxonomy): domain Eukaryota; kingdom Metazoa; phylum Chordata; class Actinopteri; order Cypriniformes; family Leuciscidae; genus Siphateles; species Siphateles boraxobius. The sequence goes on along the minus strand of NW_027509042.1, from coordinate 11,619,845 downwards.
CTCATGTTGGGAAGCTTGGGTGGTGGTGTTAGTTTGATGCCTTTATTTTATATTTCTGGTACATTTTGTTATTTGAAATGCCTCATACCACATGACACCCATAAGGGCATACTGTTGTACTGATATAGGCAAAGAAGGAACTTTGATTGAAGTATCTCACTGAGTGCGGTCACAGTGGTGGATATGATTGTGCATTTCAGGCCTCAGCATCACTCTTGTATATTAACACTGAATTTCAACGAGATTAATAACTATTCATCTCTGTTTGTCTCTAAAATATTTGTAATGAACATCTAGGGTTATTAGCATTATGCAATTGTAGCTGATCACCTTAGATAATGTCTTTATTCTAAATGTTGTTGAGTGATAATGATAACAAGGAATAAGGAATTATCCAAATAACTTGTAATATGTGTATAATAATAATATGTGTGAGTTTTCCTACATCTTAAAACTTTTAGTTTTATAAATGGGGGTAGTCTTTGAAGGATTAACAAATAATGTTTTGGTCATCACATTAGAAATAACATTGACATATGATAATATTTGAGTTTTGAAGTTGTGGAAAAAGATGTGTGACATACTTAAAAGCATTTTACTATTCCTGCCAAACTTTCATGGTTACAGTTAGTGTTACTAGGCCTATATTAAATCCATGCTGGTCTGTGGACTTAAAGCCTATAACTAGTTCATTCATGGCACAATGTTTATCCTGATTTCCACGTCAGCGCTGTTTGATCTAATAGAGATCTACAGTTAATAACGATGTGAATGCTTCACTAGATCTTGCAGCGATGTTATTACTTAAGTGGTGAATTCAAAAGCTTTCTTTACTGGATCTCTTAGCGCTGTGTAGTAACAGTGTCGCTCGATCAAGATCGGCTCACGCTGCACTGATATTAATGGTCCAAACTGATAAACGGTCCGTGAAGCAGAAAATAATGATTAGCGCAGTTTCGTTCCGCTTTCATTACGTTTTCCATTTGATGGTGGTCGCGCCAACTTTAACTTTAACTTGAACTTAGGTCCACGGGCGACGCGCATGATTTTTTATTAAAATATCGAGTACTATATCAAACATTTTTTTTATTGATCGTTAACGACAATGGTTTACCTTTGATAAATACCGATACCGTTTTATCTCCCAGCCCTACAAAAATGTATGCTAAAATACCGATACCGTTTTATCTCCCAGCCCCATAGATATATACACTAGATGTCGCCTTGGCTATGGCAGTTCATTGGAACGAATGCGTCAATAGAGCCGCCATCATGGAACAGGGGAGCCCCTCCTCTTCAATGCATCAGCGTCAATGTAGGTCAGACAATCAACGATCAGACATGTATTTATCATTGAGTCCAGAGAAATAAAACGAAATAAAAAAATCACATTCTTCTGAAATGTAATCCCTTGCTGTCTGGTTTATAGATTTCGTTCATGTGAACATCCATACGCAGCAAAAAAGTCCAGCATCATCCATGAATTCCGCGTTACCTAGCTACTTCCTATGACAAGATCCCTGTTCCAAGATGGCGGCGCTTTTGACGCATCCTTAGAACCCCAAGGCGACATCTAGTGTATAGATTTATGTCCAAGCCCTACAAAAATGTATGCTTAAAAACACTTAATCATCTTGTTGCCAAGGCAGCTTTTTCATTTAGTTTAACTTGATGTACTACTATAGCTAAAAATGAAATAAAAATGGATAAAAACTAGGCTATACTTATAAAAAGCTAATAAAATGACAAGTACACAACATTTTTAAAATATTAATGAAAATTTTTAATAAATTTTAAAAAAATTCAACATAACTATAATAGTATAATGGTACTAAAATAACAGCGCTCATTTCATTAAGTGAAATGAAAAGCTCTTCAAACTTTAAACACTGGAGTGAATGGCATTCAGCTCCTTTCTCATTGTTGATGTTACGTGGCAAACACATTACCCTAGTTGTGAAAGTGTGTCAGATAATCAAGTTAGGCACTCTTTTGCGTGTTTAAGTTCAGTTTTGTCCTTGGTTATTAACACAATGTACTTACAGTGTGAACTTGGAACAAACTATAAACCTCATCCACTTGAAGCTACAGGTCCTTTAGCAGATAAGACTTGTCAAGAAATTTCACTTTGTTCAGAAATGAAGGACGTTTGATTGCTGGTGAAAAATCTGCCTTGTTTGGAGATCTTCCTGTCTCTCATCTGCACTTTTGAGGGCTTCCACTTAGTTTATTTTTCAGAGTCAGAGAGTCAGACTGTATTTCTTGATGAAAAGCGGCTCTGTTAGCCACGTTAAGGCCATGTATCAACTCTGTCAAAAGCCACAGTGTTTCTCAAACTCCACAATCTGAGCTTGTCCTGTGCCAGTGTCGCTCTCAAGGCTGGGTTTGATTGAATTTTCTCAAGCAAATGACTCTATTTTGAAAACTGTTCCCTTTGCTAACAAAACAACACTGAATTGCAACAGATCAAATCTGCGGTATGATGTCATCCCAGATGAACCTGATTTGACCTTTAACATGATTGCAAAATTTGTCATGGAATCTCACATTTTGAATTGCTAGCCACTGGTTGGACTGTAAAGGACACATTTCCATTTAGTGTTAATGAGTACAATGTTTTGAAAAATGCATGTGTGATTTATTTGATGGGACGGTGCATTTTTCTTAGCTCTTCTCTCTAGAAATTCCATTGGGTTTCACAGGATGTTTTTGCATCTGAAATATGTTTTCCACGTGTGCATGGCACCCCAGCAGTACAGTATAACTACAGACATCTGTTGAAAGTGTCATGTTGCCTGATGTTATTGAAATTATAAAGTAATTTAATAGTTTAATGTTTAAGGAGAGGCTTTATATACTTTCTGTGCATAAAACACAGTTTGTTGTTGAACACTGACTGCAGCACTGTGTAATTGGCCACCATGTTTCCATTTTGTATTGCGTTATTGCACAATGATGTAAAAGTGGATAAAATTATAAAGGATAATGGATATTGTAGAATTTCTTCTTTCATCATCCATTGCATCTTGCCTCATCCATGGATTACGGGTTTGCCTGCACACAAACTTTAAAACAGCTGAGAAATTATAGAAGTCATTTATCCAAAAAATTTAAATACAGTATTTTAAAATGTACTTTATTCCTGTGATTTTAAAACTGAATTTTCAGCATCATTACTCCAGTCTTCAGTGCCACATGATCGATCAGAAATCATTCTATCATTCTCATACCTTGAAATTTATTTATTTACTGTTTATTTTTATCTGCCATCAGACTATCTACGACATTGTTGGCATACTACTTCGGTATGGGTTGTCTTGATTTGGACTTAACTGACAGACTGGCATTCTGACACCACAAGCTTCATGCATTGCTTATCTAACCTTACCTTATCTCCACTTCTTTATTTATTTTTTCTATGCAGTTATTCTGCTTATTGTACATAATATACGAGAAGTTTCAGTAGTCCTAAATTCATAATTGTGCCCACACAGTCTGTTTACAATGTCTACCATTGTTACGTCTACCTATATGAAAAAGTTAAGAGACCACTGTAAAACTAGCAGTTTCTCTATTTACTTTTTATTTGAGTAAAATTAACATTTGTTTTGTTCTATAAACTACTGACATTTCTTCCAAATTTAAGTAAAAACGCTGTCAAACAACATGCAGTGTTTTTCAGTGCCTTGAATAATGCAAAGAAAACAAGTTTATATAATTTTTTAACACAATACTAATGTTTTCACTTCAGAAGAGTTCAGCAATCAATATTTGGTGGAATAACCCTTATTTCCAATCACAGCTTTTGTGTGTCTTGGCGTGCTCTCTACCGATCAGTCACATTGCTGTTGGGTGAATTTATGCCACTCCTGGTATAAAGATTCAAGAAGCTCTGCTTTGTTTGATGCCTTGTGACCTTTGTGTCCTTCCTCTCGATCCCATTCCAGAGGTTTTGCAATGGGGTTCAGGTCTGGAGTTTGGGCTGGCCATGACAGGGTCTTGATCTGGTGGTCCTCCATCCACACCTTCATTGGCCTGGCTGTGTTGCATGGAAAATTGTCCTGTGGGGAAAAACAATCCTTCGAGTTGGGGAACAATGTCAGAGCGGAAAGAAGCAAGTTTTCTTCCAGGATAACATGTACAGGGTTTGAGTCGCACGTATGGGCAGATACTCAATATTTAGTGGCTCTGATCTGATCGGAGGCACAAAAAACTTGATCGGGACTTCCCTACTATAAAATATTTTGGTGCCACTTCTTGAAAGTGTCTGTTGATTAAGAAGGCACAGTGTGACTGAATTTGTTCTCTGGTAGGTAATTTTTTTTTTTTTTATAAGTTTAGGCTCAAGCTAAGACTCTGAGGGCCTTTTCATTTTAAGGTAGAATGAGAAACGCAGAAGGCTGTTTAATTAGTTGGACTGAATGAATCCCTCTACACTCTTAAAAATAGAGGTTCTTTATTTGAATTGATGGTTCCATGAAGAAGCTTTAACATCCATGGAACCTTTCCATTGCACAAAAGATTCTTTATAATGGAAATCTCTTTTAGATTTAAAAACTTTTCTTCACACTAAGAAAAAATGGTTCCGAAAATGGTTCTTCTGAGACAACACTGCAAAAAAAAAACTTTTTTGAACCTATTTTTGTAAGATTATAGGGTCGCAAAAAGCCATCTGTACATGGTATTAAATGATAGTACAATCAATATCTCACATTGTGTGTGCAACCTCCACCTCTGGCCTAAGACATATTTATGAGGTGCAGAGGATGCAGGCTGTGGCTGTGGCTTCTTGTTATGAGTTGCTCTTGATTTGATGTTTATGTTCATATTTTCACCATCTTAAATATAATTTGAAGGTTTGTCTGCCAAGCCATAACTTTTTGTTTGCTGATCTACTGTGCGCATGAAGGTACGCAGTTTATTTGCAGGGTCAACCTGTTCAAACAGAGAGGACTATTTTTGGGGACACACAAATTGAGTTCCTGTTTAGCTTCAGGGATAAAACACTTGGAGACATATCAATGATTCGTTAACACTGCAAGGTCTCTGAGATGTCCGCACTCAAGGCAGATGCTTATGTTGGATAAAGAAAAAGGGTTTTCTAAGATAAAAATGATGTTATTAGGTAGCAGCAAAGTCCGTTTGTGAGCACTGCGATTGGAGCATCTCGAGTCAGTGTGGTTTTTCTTTTCTTTTTTTTCTGGAAAATTACTAAAACCTTCATAGCCTTCCTCTGCGACAGTTTCACATTGCTTATTGTTTGTGTTTGAGGGCGGTATCAAGTGTAACTCGTAAAACAATGCAAGTCATTTTTCATGTGCGATATCGGGATCAGGAAAACAATAGAAATGTCTAGAAAGCGAGCGTGTCCCCTCCTTTCCTGGGTTCTGTGAGCAGCAGCGAGATCAAAAGACTTTCTATTGTGCTTCTTGCTGCTCTTTTCAAACGCTTACAACAAAAATATTGCACAGTTCTTATGAAAATCTGTTTACAGTGTGGTAAGGTGTCCTGGGGGATTTTCATATCAACACTTCTTTTCTTCGAGAGTTGAGAGAGGACAGGAGGCAGGAATTCAAGGAATTTTGAGCTTTTGCAGGGTGAGATAGTTCACGCTATTTCAAACGGTTCAGGTTCACCCCAGATCATTGTAAATCTCTGATACAGTTCTAAAATGGATATCTATATCATGGTGGCCCTTTAACAGAGGCCTTGACTGTAGTCTGAAAGTTTTTTTGAAACTTTCTGTAGTGTGAAAGTCATGTTAATCCATTAATGTAATAAAGCAGGCTTTATTAAGTGATTACTTGTCCTAATTATTTACTATTTGTCTTAATTTGTGAGTGTTTACACACATTATGTTTGCTTTATTCAGCAAGAACGCATTGAATTCTTCAAAAGTGACAAAGAAATGTTAAAAAATAACATTATTTAATAATAAATAATTTCAAATAAATGTTCTTTTAACTTTCTGTTCATCAAGAATCCTAAACAAAAATGCATCACAGTTTTCACAAAAATATTAAGCAGCACGACTGTTTTCAATAATAAGAAATGTTTCTTGAACATCAAATTCTAATGATATCTGAAAGGTCTTGTGACACTGAAGACTTGGGTAATGGCTGCTGAAAATTCAACTTTGTCATCACAGAAATAAATAACATTTTAAAAATATATTAAAATAAAAAAACAGTTATTTTAAATTTTAATAATATTACTGTTTTTACTGTGTTTATTGATCAAATCTATTCAGCCTTGCTAAGCATAACTGTTTAGGATACTGTCTATGTAGATTCATGACTTTCTAAAACATCCAGGTTATGAAATGTTCAAACAAACTCTATTTAAAAATCAGTGGATTAGATAAAAACGAAACAAGATGTTTCTTCCATCTTCAGTTGGTTCAAAACAGTATATTTGCGAGAGTTAGTTACTTGTGTTTTTACAACTGAAGATGGTGTTTGGGTTCTTTTAATGTAGTACAGTGATTTTTAAATAAAGAGCATATTTAAACTTGTTTAGGACATTTAAATTTCATATAAATAATGTATTACATTAATTATAAACAGTGTGTGGTAGCTGTTAATTTAATTTTGTGTATTCAAAAGCTCAGGTTTTCAAAGGTTGTATTTTGTTGATGAATCTTTTATACAATTTTCATAGTCTTTGGTCAGTTTGGTCTTGCTACAGTTTGACATGCTTATGTTTTGAGTAATTATCATTGACCAAAATTGAGAAATAACATTCTGCTCCCATGACACTTCTGTCCCACTCAGTTTTTCCATGCACACTAGTTTCTTGTCTTTGGTGTGAAGGCTTGCTTTTTTTGGTGGTCGTTTCAGTCATTTTCTTTCTTTTATACTGTATCTTTGTTAGCTTTAGCAGTGATGCGTTATTGGCTTGTATGTGGGACCATTTGGATTTGTAGGAATTGTGTAGAGAAAGAGCCAATCTGCTTTTCAGAGAGCAACCTTTGTTTCTGTTGACTATACCCGTAAGCCTTATTCTGCTGAGCTGCTTGTTTTCTCTCGGAAGTCTTGTTGGTGGACCATTTCCACATTTGTGTCGCTGGAGGAAATGACCTTAAGAAAGTTCAGTTCCAGTGGTCTTTTTATATGTAGATCTGTGCTTGAATATCCACACGTCCCCGTTCCCAACTGCATTTCTTTGCACATTTCTTCCTAAATTAACTGGGGTTTTCTTTATCGTGGTAATGTGCTGCTCTTCAAATAGTGCAATGTTTGTTATTCCTCATAACAGCTATTGGAACACACACACTTTAAAGAATCTAGAGTATGATATGACCTCGAACTCCAGAGGTGAAATAAAAACAATCACTGATTCCTCATGGGGGTTTGTTTTTAGTGACACACGAATGCACGCCACTCGGCATACCCAACACTTAAATTTAGAACACTTGGTGATTATCTTTGAGTGAGAGAATGCCAAGAAAATTTCGTAAGGAAACACGCCCTGTCTGGCGTGACACGTCATGTCTCCATCTGGTGAAAGCTTACATTAGCTGCGTTTACATGGACCTTTATAATCGGATTGACTGCTCAATCGGACTAAAAAAAACCCTTCATGTAAACCCCTTAATCGATTCCGATTGGAATTTCGATCAGATTGAGAGCGGTGGATTATTCCTTTTGTAGTCCGATCAAGAGAACATGTAAATACTTCATCGGATTGAAAACCAGAACTTAAAGGATTGCGCATGTGCAATGACTTTAAAATGGCGTAATGACGAATGACGCACGAGCTGTTCTTCCTGTTGAATAAAGTGTCATCAAAATGAGAGTCCCGTTATTCTAAAATTCTCTTTCACTCAGCGTCTGTGAAGTGGAGCAGGACATGGTCCCACCAGTCCTTGTTTCAGACTCTCATCCACACACGACTGGTTTTGGGCATGGGGTTTTACTGCGTGATAAATATAAACAGCACGGCAAAATGGTTCATATTCTCATTGTCTCCCAATCATGACCAGAGACGGATAAATATTAAAGGGTTAGTTCACCCAAAAATGAAAATGATGTCATTAATGACTCACCCTCATGTCCCTCAAAGCCCGTAAGACCTCCGTTCATCTTCAGAACACGGTTTAAGATATTTTAGATTTAGTCCGAGAGTTTTCTGTCCCTCCATTGAAAATGTATGAACGGTATACTGTCCTTGTCCAGAAAGAAAATAAAAACATCATCAAAGTAGTCCATGTGACATCAGTGGTTTAGTTAGAATGTTTTGAAGCATCGGAAATACATTTTGGTCCAAAAATTACCAAAACTACGACTTTATTCAGCATTGTATTGTCTTCCGGTTCTGTTGGGGATCCGCGTTCAGTGACGCTGCTGACGTAAGACGCTGCTGACGTGTGTCTGGTGCGCCCGAGCTTCGTTTACAGTCTGAGGGAGACTTACGCTGGAAACAAAACAATCTTCACAAACATGTCTAAGGATTTCCACACAGAGGAAGACTTGCATTTTTTTGCCCAGCCATATTTATTTGAACCCGAATACACGGACGCACTAGATACACGTCAGCAGCGTCTTACGTCATCAGCGTCACTGCGGACTCGTGAACGTGGATCCCCAACAGAACCGGAAGACAATACAATGCTGAATAAAGTCGTAGTTTTGGTAATTTTTGGACCAAAATGTATTTCCGATGCTTCAAAACATTCTTACTAACCCACTGATGTCACATGGACTACTTTGATGATGTCCTTATTTCCTTTCTGGACAAAGACAGTATACCGTTCATACATTTTCAATGGAGGGACAGAAAACTCTCGGACTAAATCTAAAATATCTTAAACTGTGTTCTGAAGATGAACGGAGGTCTTACGGGCTTTGAGGGACATGAGGGTGAGTCATTAAGGACATCATTTTCATTTTTGGGTGAACTAACCCTTTAAGTCTGCTGTTTAAAACAAATAAAGAACCAATAGAGGAGAATAGTTATGAGTGAACAGTGGCAGTATTCGTGCAGTGTGCGCATGTCAAAAAATCAATTCCAATTTGAAGCTTGTGACATATAAACGTGTACATCAATCCAATTACTTTATCGTTCATGTAAACACAGTGTTCAGATTCATCAATCGGATTGATTTCATGCCGATTGAACCAAAGGGTGTCCATGTAAACATAGCTTTTGTAGCAGAGCTAAATCTCAATCACTGTTTATGGACTAATACTGTTAGTATTGACTGATTATTAATGGTATTAAAGACATATGGATCATAGACATTTATTGAAAGAGTTTTAGTTTAGCATTATTGATTGAGTTCCCTTGCTTTGCCTATCTATGTATTGATTTGACTTTTACATTTATAGTGTTGATTTTCATTTATAGTGTTTATATTTAAATTTTTTGAATATGATTGAAAGCACACATTTTTCCCCCTTACCGTTTTGTGAGCCATTGGGGACATAGACAAGTGTAGATGCTAATTTGATGTATGCACTACTGTTCAAAAGTTTGGAGTCAGTATGTTTTCAAATAAATGCTGTTCTTTTGAACTTTCTATTCATCAAAACAAAAATCCTGAAATCCATAAAAATATTTGTAATAACTTTTTTTTTTTAAATATAAATAACTGTTATAATTAAATTATAAAAATAATAGGAAATATTGTTGTTGTTAAAAATTAATAATGATCCCACCATTCAAGCAATTGCCGTTAATTCTTTGATTGCCCGTGCTGTATTAGTGATTTAAAAGCAAGGTGCAAAAGAGAAACTCCAACAGAGTTGACGCTTAAACAGTTTAAAAGAAGTTTGAAGAATTTTTAAAGTCATTTTTCAAGATATTTTGAAAATGTTTGCAGGATGGTTAAAAAAAATACCAAAAACAAAAACTACGCATATAAAATTAGGATTTTTAGAGAAAAAAAAACAGAACTTGCATTTAATTAATTAAAGGGGACGACCTATTATGCAAAATTTACTTATACATGCTGAACATAAATGTGTTGGCAGTGTGTGTACACAGCCACCATATAATTATAAAAATCCACCCACTTCATTTTTTTTATCCCCATAAATCATAAGCAGGGTCTCAGAACAAGCGTTCTGGGCAATGTGACGTCACTGTGTACAGGTCCCGCCCACGACTGCTGATGGACTCTGCGGTATTAGCATAGACCCGCTCTGATCGCCCCGATACTGGTCACGGCAGTAATGAAAGGGCGAGCACACGCTTTATTATAATTCATCAGAGTTGTTTTTTATATATATATATATATATATATATATATATATATATATATATATATAATGTGTGTGTATGTTAGTTTACCATTTTATTAAGCACCTATTACTGGTATTACTGTTAGTTGCAATGAGTGTTTTGTGTAATTTGCTGTGTATGTTGATGATAACGCAAGGGAGAGAGATTTACGGATAAGATTTTAATGGACACTTGTGCTGTGTTTTATTCAGCTCTTACAGTGATTTTCAGGAGTAAAAACGGACACTTCATCTTTTGTGTGATGTACAATAAACTTAATAAAACTTATCAGTTTTGGCCGTCATCCAGATAGGGTCTGCTACAACAGGCTTGTACTAATAATGGATAAAAGCAGAGCCCATCTAACGGAGAGCCTTGGCACTTCCTATTAGCTCCATTGTATATCATCTTGGTTGCAGTTCCATTAGAATACCACTGGAGGTGATCGCGGGCGAGTGCAGAATGAATGGGAGTCTATGGAGCTAGACGGCTAAATGTATCCCTTTCTCCTGCTTGTCGTTGAATCAACGTAGATTTTATTGTTGATTCCGCAAGTTCAATATAGATTATAGTCCAAAAGTCGAATGAACGAGTACTTATGTCCTTTCGATCTCTTACAGGTCAGGTCGTTGTTGGCCGGAACACGATAGCATTCTGCTATTATGTGACGTCATCACATTTTTGAACGGATTTTTAGAATAGATAAGTGAACTTAAAAATGCAATTTTCAGCTGTGTGTATTATCTTAGCCCCCACTTTTGAATGCAACTTTTCAAATTACTTAACAAAAAATCACTTCCTGAGAAAAGTCCCCGGCCCCGCATGGACAGAGACGTGTTATTGCAGCCAGTCCAGAAACCGGAAGTAACCAGACTTCCTAAATTGCCAATTCTCTTCTATTAGAAATTCTCTGATAAGAGCAATACAAAAATGCATGCAACAATATGTATCGTGGATAGTTCACTTTGATGACATGTTTACTGGCATGAGGATGGGGCAACCTGTCAGTCACATGGGATCAGAACAGTAGCAAATCACAGCGATCCTATGATCCAGTCAATTCCTGATGGACAGAATCATGTTCCGCCCTACATTTTCTTTTTCTTGTTCGAGAAGCAGCCGTTTCACAGGTGGGGGGTTAGATTTAAAAACGTTAGATTAATAGCTGCGCAGTACTTGGTAGCCTTGTCCGCCTAAATGAAATATAAATAAACATAAAAAAACTAGTAGGCTATTTGCAGTATATTAAATTGTTTTTGACCTAATTATTTTTGCACTACACGTAAAGGGCAAGAAACTAGTGCAGATGCAATTACATTGATAAAATGACAAAATGTTTCATGAAGTGATATAAAATAACTTAAAATTCTTTCATATCTTTGACTTAATTTAAGATCTACTCTGAAACTGAATTAGTGAATTGTGTTCTCATGGTCATTGTGGCGAACAGGACGGCCGAGGGACGTGAGAGAACGGCGCAAGGCCGGTGGTGCGATTGCTAATGAGCAACAGCTGTGAAGCACACCGGTCTCGCATCTCTCACGGAGGAGCGGAAGCATAAACGAGGAGCGACGACGTTGATGATGGACAGAGGAACAGGCCTGTATTTTAGTTGTGTTTTGTTTTTGTATTTGTATTTTATTTTAGCCAGCAGTCGTCCGCGAGGGGCTGCTGGCATTTATATTTATTTTCGGTAGCCAGCAGTCGTCCGCGAGGGGCTGCTGGTGGTATTTTGGTTTGTTTATTTTATTTTAAATAACGTTTATTTGATTGTTCGCCCGTTCCCGCCTCCTCCTTCCCTTAACTTTGCTACACTGGTGCCGAAACCCGGGAAGATGGAGGAACGCGCTGTCAGAGAGTCCTCGCTGCTGTGGGGAATCCGCGGTGCCATCGAGCATGGTGCGCGAGTCGCCGCCGCACACCGTGGGCCGGAGCCTGCTGCCATCCGCCGGGCAGGGGAGGAGCAGGGAGCGGCGGACTCGCGGCCATGGACGCTCGAGGCGGTGCGCTGGAGTGAGTTGCCGTCCACCGAGGGAGTGTCGAGCCGTCCACCGAGGGCTACCCAGCGTCACCGCCAGGCACCGCGGAGGAGATCGCCCAGCTGGTGGAGGACCATGATGGCAGCGCGTTGTGGGAACCGGACCAAGTTTTTTTTTCTTTTCTTTTTTCTCCCCTCTCTCGATCTGTCGCCCCTCATGCTTCCGTCTCCGTTTCCCTCGGCTTGTCGGTCCATACCCCCCAGGGATCGCCGCCACCTGGGGGGGGGGGGGGGTTGGGGGGAGTAGGCAGAGGCTCGTGGGTACCCCCCCGCCTGTGAGGGGCGATGGGGGTATGTGGCGAACAGGACGGCCGAGGGACGTGAGAGAACGGCGCGAGGCCGTTGGTGCGATTGCTAATGAGCAACACCTGTGAAGCACACCGGTCTCGCATCTCTCACGGAGGAGCGGAAGCATAAAGGAGGAGCGACAATGTTGATGATGGAGAGAGGAACAGGCCTGTATTTTAGTTGTGTTTTGTTTTTGTATTTGTATTTTATTTTAGCCAGCAGTCGTCCGCGAGGGGCTGCTGGCATTTATATTTATTTTTGGTAGCCAGCAGTCGTCCGCGAGGGGCTGCTGGCGGTATTTTGGTTTGTTTATTTTATTTTAAATACAGTTTATTTGATTGTTCACCTGTTCCTGCCTCCTTCTTCCCTGAACTTTGCTACAGTCATCCTTTCACTTGTTGTCACATTTCCTCTCAGTAAACTCAATTTTCTTTTTCTTACCGTCTCTGGCTCATCTTTTTGTTCATTCATGCATCAATCTCCCAGGATGTTCAAAAGTCTATCCCCCAAATTCTTACTTTTAAGCGTTTACAGTGACCAGAATTATTTATAAAATAAGCTAGATTGTGAATTGCTTTTTCTGTGTAACATCCTCATGACCACCCTAATCTGTCTCTGCTTCCTCTCAATAACATGTTTATCTACTTACAGCTGGACACTGTCTGGCACTACTGACCCTCAGCCATGTGCCTGTAATCAGTAATACAGTTAAACATAGGTTCAGAGTTGATTAGAAGGTAAAGTGTTTTTTACACTTTTTACACTTTTTTTTATTACAAAAAATAGTGGGGCCAAGACAAAAGATGGCAAAATATTTAGTGTTCTTTTAATTCCTTATCCATTTTAGTCACAAATCACTGGTCAGGAAATTAGCAAGAATTACACGCATACAGATGCAGACAGCTTTTTACAGAAGGAAGAGTTAGTGTTGTTCCACTCAATGTTGATGGCTTCAAACAGTTCATAAGTAGTTGAAAATGTCTCCCAGTTTGGTTGAGTTTAATATGAGACCAAATATTCACTATAGGGTTCAAATCTGGACTCTGACCAGGCTAAAACATGAGCCTGATGGAATTGTTCTCAAGACACTACCTGGTTGTCTTTGCAATTTGGGCAGAAGCATTGTTGAAAAATAACATCTGACCATTCCTCTTTAGATTACAACTTTTCATTTGTGGGAAGAAAGCCATCCTGCAATATTCTCCTCTACTCCTAAGCATTAAATGGCTTTTTTTTTTTACTTACTTTTTTTAATGTGAAGTAGCTCACCATTACCAGCAGCTAAAAATGCTTCCCACACAATGACACCTCTTCCTCCATGCTTCACTGTGGTTGAGAAGCATTTATTATTATATATCCCACCAGGTTTTTGAACACACCGCTCTGGAGCGTCACCATGCAACTCTTGTTTCATTTTGTTTCATCATTCCACACACAACTTCCATATTCTGCCAAAAACTTCATTCTGTCCTTGATGTTTTTCTGAGAAAGCAATTTTAAGTATTGCATTTGCTTAAAATTTTCTAATTTCCTGACCAATAATTTGTGGTGAAAACAATGAAAAGCTTAGTGTTTAGCCATTTTGGGCTTGGTCCACAATGACCACCGACGCTATTTTTTTTTTTTTTTAATTGTAAATAAATAAATGTATGTGCCTCCAAACTGCATTGCCAAAGTAACAAATGAAAATGTGAGGGGTTTTTAATGTAGTCATTTATGTGACAAAAGATATTATCTGTCAAGAGACTTGACGAATCCTTCCGGTGGCCAGCTTTCCTCTTTTGCCAAGCCAACAGGCGGCGACTCTTCCTTTCCTCTTAAACCATGGAGAATTAGTTCTTCCTCTACTTTGTACAAAATTATACAAGCTGAATTTGTGTAAGTGGTCACACTACGTTTCTGTGTGGCAGTAAAAGCGCACTCTTATGTGTGGAAGGGCGGGAAAAGAAACAGAAGTTAGTTTTGTTTAGCAGCAGCTCTCAGAGAGCCAGAGTCCCTGCAGCCATGTTTGCCAAAGCCCTGTAATATTATTTTTGTCCTCCTGAAATAGGCGTCATGTTGTCCATCATGTTAGGCCTTCACCATGATGAACACTACTCTCCCAGTTTTGAACAAGGCACAGATGTGGTTTGTTTATTGTTCAGTTCCGTCCGTGTGGATTTTGTTTGGTCTGGTTGTTTTTCCACTCTCCTTGCTTATGGATATGTTCTCTGTTAATGCAGAGGCAAATAAGTTTATAGTCAAGCAAATTGTGAAAATTGAACACCTTGTCTTTAGAGTTTCTAGATGATTATTTGTAAGAGCACAGATCTCTGATGGGAGAACCAACATTTGAGTCTCTTTATTTCTGTGCCATTATCTCAGTCAAGGCTTTCTTGAATTACAATTATTTTTTCTACCTTCATATTAGTCATGCTTGCTAAGGCTAATTCAAAACCCCTAACCTTAAACTTTAGGATGTACCTTACATGGCTCCATGTGATCAGAATTGGAATTATCCACCCGGCAGATCCAAAGACTAAATTGCAACTAATGTCTGGTCTGGTGCACTGTTATTTGTTTTCAAATATATGCACTATAAACATAGTGAGATCCTATGCTTGTAAGACTGTACAATATACTTGCTAGGTAAAATTTACATCGTAATAATAATATTTACTTTAGAGTAATTTTAATGTTAATCAATGTCAGTGTCTGAGTTCAGAAATCTTTTAAAAACCTTCTTGTGCGTTCAATGTCTTGTGAAAGTTGTTTTTAATTTTTGTATGGATTTAAATAGCTATATTTTGTACAGCACTTTGGTCAACCAAGGTTGTTTTAAATGTGCTTTAGAAATACAACAAACTTGAAACTTAATCGTGATTAACATTAGAGTTGCTGACCCCAAACATAGAAATGGTGGTAAGGTCAATCTCAACTTAACTTGAGGATTAAATTTTATGATTTAAGTATTCAATATTGGAAGGCATGTATACATATGGAAAACATTGGTGTCTGTGAGATAACAAAGCCTCTTTGTTTGGCTACATCAATATGGGTAAATTACATTACAGATATGTTTTCTTGTGCCCTTTGTAGGAGTGAGAAACGGTATGTGGAGAAATACTGGAAGGAGTTAAGGGTCGGAGACTTCATTCGTCTGCGCTGCAACGAGATTCTGCCGGCGGACGTTCTTCTGCTTAGCAGCAGCGACCCGGACCGCCTCTGTCACATCGAGACGGCCACACTGGACGGCGAAACCAACCTCAAACAGAGGCAGGTGGTGCGCAGCTTTATCGACCTGGTGAGTGTTAAGGACTTTTGAGTGTTTGCTGTGAAAGTTGAGTAAAGAACTGAATAAAGCATCCTGGTGTCAAGAACAGTTAATGTGATGCTGTGTGTATTCAGCTGGTCTGCGTTTGCCCACTGAGATAACTTTAGTCAATTCACACTGTAGTCAAATATTAATTTCCCTTGGCACTGCTCAACCTGTATGCGTTACGTCCTAAGATGTCAATAAGAGAGATCTGAAAACATTTTGGCAAAAGAAATTGTGTATCAAAACCTATTTCAACCCCAGAAAATGATCTTAATCTAACAAAAATGTTCATGCTGCTATTGTTTCATGAAACAAAAGGGACAAAAAATACCTTAAAAATAGTCTTTTGCAACATGAAGAGGAATTGGGTATGGTTCGATACCACTTTTTTATGTCCGATACCACACACACACACACACACACACACACACACACACACACACACACACACACACACACACTAATGTAACCTGTCAAAATCTAGTCAATAGCTGTTTCCATGCAGTTGCGCTTTTATGCACAAAATTGGAATATCGTACAGAGCGTCACAAAAGTGCCTATGCACATCCCGAATGCGTGATTATGTGCTTAAAGAAACATGGTTTCACTGGCAACCCTCAATCCGCAATGAATAATTCATAACAGTTAGTGAACAAAAATAATATATTGTGTGTGTGAAACACCAAAAGTATTACATCTGTCCAACAGTTTACTGAGTTTCAAATTGCATTTAGTGTGTGAATGTCAAGTTGTATTCAGTCCACATCCAATAGAGAGTACCACATCATTCAGAAAGAATCACCAATAAACTCCAGCAAAATAGTCTTTTTAAACAAACTTTAAACAAACTTTAACTGAACTTTGTTCAGATTATGCACAATAATGGGAACATTGGAACATCTTGGAGAGAGCTTTACCATGCTGACTTTTGTAACTGAACGCGACATGCTGTTTGAAGATGCTAAATGGAGAATTACATTTACATTACACAAGAGTTTCCATGAAATTAATGTACTATCTATTCCTCAAATATAGCAATTTAATAGCTTCAGAAGACTTAATGGACAAATGGTGCTTTTGTCCCTTTCTTTTTTAGCTTAACGGTAACAACCATAGGTAACTAACAGTTTCGTTTATGTCTGACAGATCCGAAAAAATACCGATAGAGTATCGGCTGCACCTGAGTACTGCGTATACTGATAATCAGATTGATACATCCCTAGGGTGAATAGATGACAACTATCCTTTTGATCAATTATAAAAACATGAACTCTTTTATTATTCTGGTGATTTAGTGTTCTGATCCCAAATTGCAAATATGTTTTTCATTTCCAGGACTGTGAGTTTGACCCATCAAAATACAACAGCATTATTGAATGTGAGAAGCCCAACAATGACCTCAACAGATTTCGTGGATACATGTAAGTTAAATGCATTATTGCTTTATAAAGGGCATTTACATTATTGCTTAATGTATGGCCCAACCTAATCCTTTGAAGATAATTGCATTAACGATTTAACCCAACAGTCTTAATGTCATGGAAATGGCATGTCCATATTACATGTGTATTGTGAATTAGTTTAGCCCTAGCAATATGTAAAGATTTTCTTATCCATAAGCCAATGGTTTCACACTCATCTCCTGGATGGCCACTGTCCTGCAGAGTTTAGCTCCAACATGTTCCAAAACACCTGCCTAGAAGTTTCTTGTAATCCTGAAGACCTTGATTAGCTAGTTAGGTGTGTTTAATTTGCTCTGTTAGACAGTGGCCCTCCAGGAGCCGAGTTTGAGACCACTGCCATAAGCCATTTAGATGACTCAGATCTTTCCATTGTTTTGTTTTGCCTGCAGTGATTAAAATTCCATTAGCTCTTGAGATTCAAATAACCAGATGAATGCTTATTTTTTGACCCACATAGATCCAGTTTAATATATTTGTAATGGATAGATGGTGTGTATTTCTCTTACTCCAGCATTATTCGGATGACTTTTCAACCCTGTTATTCTACCCAATTATTCTTCCTCTTACCAGCCGCGTTCTCTTTTGGAGAACTGTAGGAATGGGTCACAAAGTTTTTTATTTTATTTGTAAGTGTTGGGGTTGGTAGATGGATGGAGGCTATCAATAATGCTGCTGTTGAAGTATGTGAAAAGTTTCCACCAGAATGTTTTTTGGTGCGTTTATATCGGATGCATGCTAAAATTATATTCTAAGAGTCATTCTACAAAACTGGTGCCATTTGTGACCCTCATTTATAATATCGTATTTATTGACTGTAACAGCAGTTAATGCCAAATTTAACTAAGCGAGTAAGCGTTAATACAGACAACCTTTCTAAATCTGGTAACTTTATTTTACTTTTTTTATTTGTCTTTCATTATGACTATGCCCTCTCATCAATGCTTCTAACGTATCCTTGCTACATCTGTAAATATAGCCTACACATTTTGATGAGAACAACAGTTAGAATTTAGTCTTTATTCTCTCTATATATACTTGTATATTGTGTTATTAATAAGGCTTAAAGTTGTGTCTCCAGGTTGTGCATTTACACTGTTAGTCACATTTTTCCCTTTTTGTATGTACTATTCGATACTATTCCATAAATAAATAAAAATACTAAATTGAAGGATAAAATCATTGTTTTCAAGAAGCGAGTTAAAGGATAAGTTTATCAATTGTGACCCTGGATCACAAAACCAGTCTTAAGTAGCACGGGTACATTTGTGGGAATAGCCAACAATACATTGTATGGGTCAAAATTATCAATTTTTCTTTTATGCAAAAAATCGGGAGAAGATCATGTTCCTTGAAGATATTTTGTACATTTTTCCTACCGTAAATGTAGAAAACATTTATTTTTGTGAGTGAATGCAGCACAATCGCGAACATAGATGGACAACTTTAAAGGCAATTTTCTCAAGGTTTCGATTTTTTTGCACCCTCAGATTCCATATTTTCAAATATTTGTATATCGGCCAAATAATATTGTCCTATCCGAACAAACCATACATCAATGGAAAGCTTATTTATTCAACTTTCATGTGATGTATAAATCTCAATTTCAAAAAAATGACCCATAAGACTGGTTTTGTCATCCAGGGTCACAATTTATCTTATGTTGTTATGATTTTGAGTAAGGTTAAAATGTCAACCCTGTTTCCAGGATATTGGTCAATTACCATGCTATAGTAAATAATTGAAAGTTGATATTTATAGAAATATCATCATTCAATTCTGAGAAGCCCCTTATAGTTTCATGACTTTGAAGACTTTGAAGGCTTGTAATGCCAAATTAAATTGTAAACTTTATCAAACTGGAAAATGCACCCATTTCATAGAATGATCCATGCTTTCCTTGGGTTTTCACTTTTTAAAACAGTTTGTTAAACTGGTGTTTAGACTTTCAGAGGTGGATTAAGATTATTCTGTTTGTCTTGCAGTCTTAAATGATGGCTAAAGTATACAGGTCATAGGTTTAGGATTAGCATGCAAAATGTATGAGCAGACTGATGTAGCTGTGCTAAAACAAGAACTTTAGCCCAGTCAGGGTTGTGCAGGTTTAAGTAAATCTCCTGTGTTTAGAAGAAAACCTGCTGCACATGGTATGGTAATGACAGCAGGGCCAAGTGAGTCAGCTGACAGGAACCAGAAGGATTGTGACATTTATTTCCCTGGATGATGGAGAACAGATGCTTCTGGTGTGCTGCCAGCTTTTTTGTCCAGTACACAAAGTGGCTTACCGGAGCAAAAGAGGGAACATAATGCACGATGGGCACCAAGGACTGTTCCTTGTTGGAGTGACAGCTTATTGCATTAAGATACAGTATCATCCCAGCTGGTGAATATGTGCAGTGCGATCTAATGAGGTTAATACCTGGAGGGCATAGGCATGTCTGCAACCAGGTTGTTTTCAGCCAGTCGCCTTAATGGTAAATTCCATGCAACTAATGGAGTCAAAAGAATTATAATTATGAGGTCCGAGCACATGGATGGCCAAGCGAATTTGATTTTAATGAAGTGGAAAACGCGTAGTTCTAGCTGATACACGAGTTGTGACAATAGAAGGGGCGTGTTGATTTGAAACATCGTCTTGAATGTGTGACATCGAAGTAACAAATACTTGACAGACTCGGATGTATGAGTTTCCCGGGTGCACTTTAAGGCAGCATATTTAGTCTGATGCAGCAGAAAAATGACAATGGTGACTGATGGATGACACCACACGAACAGGTACATAGGCTGATACCCTGAGCTGTGATGTGAAAGTCAGCAGACAGTGAAGAACATTTCAGATTGTTTTTCCCAAAAAAGAAAATTGTTGTCATTTACTCACCTCCCATGTTGTTACAAATCTGTATGACTTTGCTTCTTTTTTTCTGTGGAACACAGAAGATATTGTGAAGAATGTATAAACTGTTTATGTTCATATTATGAAAGTCAGTGGCGTCCAAAGTAACAATGGGCAATGATTTGCATTATATGGACTAATTTTGACATTTTCATCAAGTTTTTCAGACAATTTTGATATATATGTTATGTGTATTTTGTTTATATGAATATGTGTGTTTGTGTGTTTTACAGAAAAAGAAAATCTTACAGGTTTAGAATGACATGAGAGTAAGTAAATGATGTAATTTTCATGGGTAAATACATGCATTTACGAGCCCTCCAAACACTTGTGCACTAGTAAAATATCTGCTAGAATATAATGAAATATTTGCAGTTTATATGTTGCTCGCAATATATTTTATTGTGTCAGAATACATAAATTACATTTGAATGATCTTTAATGCTTTAGGTTTTTGCTGGCATATGATATGATAGTAGTTATGACCAAAATATTACTCCTTGACTAGCCAAAATTTGACACCTTGGTGCTGGATAACAAAGATACCAATTGCTCCGAACTAAGCCAGAACTGTGGTTGACAGTATGGGGCATGCAGGCAGCTAATATATCAGGTCTGCCTTTAAACGGAAACAAAGCTCAAAGATTAATGCACTACTAGGGGATAAAAAACCTTGCCAGAGGCCTTGTCAGATAATTGACAAAATGAAGAGTTCACAGATGTAATCCTGAATTTAGCAGTGGGATTAGTGCTTGCATTAAAGTTTATTGAGCTCCCACCACAGGTGTTTAGCATTCAGCGCTCATTCAGTGGGAGTTAATTTGCATTTGCCGCCATTTTTGTCAGCAAGCTTAGCCCTGGGGCCTCTTGAACTTTTTCCCGGTGTTGGAGTCACGCGCATTCAGATCTGAGGCCTCGTTGGATTTAAGATTTCAATCCTCGCCTGCTCGCCACTCGTCCTGTCTCATTTATCCTGAGAATCGTTTCACTTTGCTCAGTTCTTTTATGACGCGGCTTTGGGGTTTTACAAAAAGTGCTGCATTGACTAAACGCAGGATCCAGATAGCCTCAGGGCTTTACCTGTGTGCAGAGCCATTTTAGTGAGGTCATGGCTTTACTATTGATTTTGTGCTGAGAAAGAGGGATCCTGGGGGAAACCCTGTGGACTGTCAAGGATGATGGATCGATGTGGTCAACATCAAGGTACGCAGAATTATGTGGATATCCCATGGCAGTATCCACACCATATGGTTATAAAGGCCAGTGTTCTCAGCTTCCAATTGTAAAATTATAGCAAATGAGGACAGACGAATTCAGATTGGAACTAGATTATGTATAGTGCTCACTGATATGTTGTATTCTAAGTGTGACAAATGAGCCTGTGTGGTGTGTATGACAGAATCCATCGCAGTGGGAGGAGAGACGGGTTATACAAAGACAATCTTCTGCTTAGGGGCTGCACCATCCGAAACACAGAGGAGGCTGTAGGAATTGTCATCTATGCAGGTACGCTGCCTTCTATCCAAACCAGGACAGGAAACGTCCACTACTAATTTCCACCACATCTCAAATTATGAATTGTTTAACAGCTCTTATTGTCCAACTAAGTTCATTTTATTGCTATCCCCAAAAATGAATAATTTCACACACTGGGTAACCGACAAATTATGCAGCTTATTGGAAATGGTGTGCAATTAAATATTTTGTTCAAAAGTGATATTTACATTGATTTTCTTTATTTTCTTCACTTGTAATGTGTTATTCACTGACAATTATTTTTTATTACTTTTGATTCAACTTTATTAGTAGTCAGAATTATTGATTGTGGAGGAAATCTGTGTAGATGGTAAGATATAATGAAATGGTTCATGATTATCATTAATGTCTATTATAGTTTTTTTATGTATTTTTATCTTGGATTTTGGTATTTTAATATTTTAACTTTTTTATTTTTTTTTCATATTTTAATTTTTTAATGTGTGACAAGAATACAACAATATCTTTGCATATGGCATTTAAAAAGAAGCAAAAATAAGTAAACTGCTATTAAGTCAACAAAGAACAACTTTGTTAAAATGTGCATTTTACTGTTTCCTGTAATTTCATGTGTACAAACATGCCCGAATTGTTAAATGATTGGTCATCTGTCTGGTACAGCTCATATTATATTGACAGTGTTTTGTTTTGTACCGATTCTCAGGTCATGAGACAAAAGCAATGCTGAACAACAACGGCCCTCGTTATAAACGCAGCAAACTTGAGCGGCAGATGAACGTAGACGTATTCTGGTGTGTCATTATCCTCCTAGTCATGTGCCTCTTTTCCGCCATTGGTATGTAACCCTTTGCATCAATAGTTTTTTCTAGAAAATATAGTATTGTAAGGTATTAATGTTTTCATGTCTGAGATTTTTGAAGTTGTGTGTGTTTGTCGGCTATTTTAAATAGCCTAAACTATCACCAACTATCTGTATAATATTAGTTACTCTACTGTTAGTTACTGTTTTGAGTCTTACTGTTACATCATGTGAAGCTGCCAGATTCATCTATCATGAATAATCGTTTGCTTCCATCAAGTCCTAAATAAAAACAACAATTTTTTTTAAACAAGATGAAGTATTCAGTTAAGCATATGTCTATTTTGGGCACCATTTCGTACTGCCTAACACGACAACAAACCTCATTGGTTCTCGTACGTCAAACCAACCTGCTTGAGCTTCTGTTTACCAGATCTTATGTGTGAGTTGATGAATGTTTATATGTGAATAAAAGCCTAAATTCAGTCTGTTCATCATATAAAGTGATTGTCACTTCAGAAAATTTGGACTAAACTGCTCAATTCATGTGGATTAGTTTTACAATCTCTTCATGAACTTTTTGAAGAATCAAAGTGTCAGTTGCGT
Source organism: Siphateles boraxobius (assembly GCF_051911475.1). Taxonomy (NCBI): domain Eukaryota; kingdom Metazoa; phylum Chordata; class Actinopteri; order Cypriniformes; family Leuciscidae; genus Siphateles; species Siphateles boraxobius. The sequence continues at coordinate 11,596,742 of NW_027509042.1, read as the reverse complement.
ACTGTAGCTGTCAACGGAAGGACAGAAAAGTCTCCGATTTCATCAAAAAGATCTTCATTTGTGTTCCTAATGCCTGTTACCATGATAAAAATACTCTTACAGCCATAGATGAATGTATCTGATTTGAGGAAGCGTTGGATAGGAAGTAGTGGTTTAACTGTTTTGGTTTCCTTAAACATTTTTAGACTGCTTTCAGTGTCTCTTGAATAGCAATACCCATGATTCCATTTTACCTGCTTTATATAGTCAAGTGTTTCTCTCAAACCTTCTTTAGGTCATGGCCTGTGGGTGTTTCAGTACGGAGATAAGAGGCCCGTCTTTGACGTCCTGAGCCCAGAAGGAACAGACTTATCTCCAGTGGTCTCAGCAGTTTATCTCTTCCTGACCATGATTATAGTATTCCAGGTAAATTGCAAGTGGTGTGAGAATGTTACAATGTGCTTCAGATTGTGTTATGTAGAACAATTCCAAATTCCATTTGAAGAAACCATTCGATTAAACAATGTCACAATTTTAATTTTGGGATGAACTGTTCCTCAAATTCCTGTCTTATTAGTTGAAATGATAACCCTATGAATCTACACCAAACCTCTCTGTTTCTCTTTCTCTCTGATGCAGATGCTGATCCCAATCTCACTCTTTGTTTCCATTGAAATAGTGAAGATATGCCAGGTATACTTTATCCATCAGGACATGGAGCTGTATGATGAGGAAACAGACTCTCACCTCCAGTGCAGGGCTCTGAACATCACAGAAGACCTAGGCCAGATGCAGTACATTTTTTCTGATAAGACCGGCACACTCACAGAAAACAAGATGGTGTTTCGCCGCTGTACCGTGGCAGGAGTCGAGTACTCGCATGATGCCAATGGTTAGGATTATCAGTGTCTTCTGTGCCCAAACCAAGGGCTATTATGGTTCTGTGGACACAACATTAATTCTCTGTTAATGAGCAATATGTTGTATAAATAGTAATGCCGTCAATCAATGTAGAATGTAACATTTTTATCGAATGAAATGCTGATTAATGCATTTAATCACTTTGATTTGCAATTAATGACATATATCAAAAAGCCCCCAAAATGAGTATGACTGTAGAGATTTATTTCTAGATTTATTTATTCAATAAGGGTGATTTAAATTTCTCAAAAGTGACAGTTAAGCCATTTATAGTTACAAACGTTTTGATGCCAAATAAATGTTGTTGTTTTTTTTACTTTCGAATTGTCAAAGAGTCCTGGAAAAAAATGGTTTCCACAAAATAGTAAGCAGCACAACTGCGTGCATTACTAATAATGAGAAATGTTTTTGTGAAGGATCATGTGACACTGAAGACTGGAGTAATGACTGCTGATAATTCTGCTTTGCCATCACATGAATGAAATAACTTTAAAATATATTAAAATAGGAAACAATTATTTTACTTTATAAGCATTAAAAACTTAAAACATAAATACTATATATTTGCTTGGTCTTCTAAATTAACATGCAACTTAAGCAACCCTAATAAGTAATAACTAGATAATTTAATATTGAATGTATTGCTGGTTCACTCCCACTACAGCCTGTGCCCCAAATAGATACAGGATTAGTATTAAGAAAAGCCTTAGGTCTTCCATGAAGCCCTAAAGTTACGTTTCAATCAGTCTAACAAAGTGTCTTTCCCACAGCGAGGAGGCTTGCTATGTACCAGGAGGTGGAATCAGAGGAGGAGGACTGTACATCTCATGGTGGAACTCTCCCACGGCGGGACAGTGTCACCAGTCACCAGAGCGGAAAAGTGGTGTTGCGATCCCAGAGCACCAAATCTCACCGTCGCACCGGGAGCAGAGCCGAAGCCAAACGGGCCAGCATTCTGTCCAAACACACTGCCTTCAGTAGCCCTATGGTTAGCAAGTGCATCCATTCCACATTAAGCTGTTCATGTGTCGCTCAGTAACCCAATGCTTACTCATTTTTTCCATTTTGTTTGATCCGTTTGACAGGAGAAGGACATCACTCCAGATCCCCAGCTCATGGATAAGGTCAATGAGTGTAGCAGTCAAATGGAGTTCATGCGTTTTCACACTCAGCCCCTGAACCAGATCCCCCCTGACCAGTGTGACATCTTCGACTTTTTCATCGCCCTTACTATTTGCAACACTGTTGTTGTGTCCTCACCCAATCAACCCAGACAGAAGGTAAGCAAACAGTAGGGATGTGCAGAACGACTAATTCCGTTTTCATAATGACCAAAGTAATTTACCAAGAGCAGCGAAAATTAGCGTCTGGTTTAAGACGTGTTTTTTTTGTGCAGTAAATAATGGCGCAAATACCAGTAAATTGACTAGCCCACACATTAGTAAATCTCCTTGCATGATTCATTTTCATTTCAGTCATCATGGAAACTCCTACAAATGCATATGCAATAAGGTCAGCCACAACAATAACCCTGTCCACGCCTTTTCAGCACTAATTTTTCAATGCGTGCATTTAGTAAATCCTGTCAGAAGTTTATTTCTAATGCCAAAAGAGGGTTTGCACTGGTGCAAGCTGTTAGTAAATCTGGCCCTAATTGTGCAAAAAAAGTGTAAATGACTACTATTTCCAAATCAACTAGTAGCCGCAGTATCATTTAATCTACTAGTTTTGCACATCTCTAGAGGACAGGCCACTAGGAATTAGCTGGAACTGACATTCACAGCGTATTTTAGCTCAGAACTGAATGTGAGTGTGATGTTTTGGCGCACTTAACTTCCTGTGGTTTTCTGCTATGTTGAGTAGGAGCAACTTCCTGTTTCTGTTGAAGATGTGTGGCCTACCCTTCATTGTGTAATCTTTACCCTCTGAATTTATGGCATGAGATTCCAGCGAAACCCACCCTGTCTGTTGCCATCTGCATACTTATAATAAGTGTGTTTGTAAGTTTAGGTTGATGCTGCAATCAAAGACTTATCCTCCCTTCATGATACAAATCCGAGCTTAAACTGAGTGATTTGCATTTTGTTTTTAAAGAAATTGATGCTTGATAAACTGCTTAAAGTTCTGCTGTAATTCAGCCTTCTCTATTAACATGCAGTTTCTTAAACATTGGGGAAACTACATTTTAAAAATTAATAATCTCCTTTCCGTGGTAGCCTTTGTCCAAGTAACATCCTGATTGTTATTACATACCTGCAAACTAGTCGCTTTTCAGCGAAATTCGCCATTTTGAATCAAAATATGTCATTTATGTCAATCGTGTAGATCTGATGAGTTTTTTTTCGGGGCTGTGGTGGGGGTGGGGGGGGCATGATTACTGAATGATTCAGCATTTTGAACAAATCTTTTGTATGAATGACTCAATGACTCGCTAATTAAGACGGTCACTTGCCGCCATCTATTGGCGGTTAGTTTCATGGTGCTTTTTTTTTATTTGTATATTCAAACATTTATTTTCAACAATCTCATAACATTATTGCAGTTGTAATTTTGCTGTGCAAATTATTTAATTTGATGGGTAACTGCCCTATAGTGTAGTATTATTATTATTATTATTATTATTATTATTATTATTATTATTATTATAATAACTGAATTTATTGATCAAATGTAAGAATTTGACCCTAAAGATCATACATTTAATAAGGTAATAAAAATTCTCTTTATGAAAATAAATAACACTCTGGGGTAAATATCACACATTATGAAGATTTAAGTATGTACAATCTGAAAATATTGCTTCAGAATAAATATATTTACACCACCAAAAAATCCCCCCCTCCCGTACATGGTACAGTACAGACAATTTGCTGTCCCCAAATGTACTGTCCCCCCCTTGTACTGTCCCCCCATCCGGAGACATGTCACCTTTTTCACCACTGTTGAGTTTGCAGGTATGTTATTAGCAATTCTCATTTTTGCAATTACTTTTAACCAATTGATCTCAAAGTGCTTTTTAGTGAATATAGTCAGTTCACACATGTTTTTTATTTAAGTAAAATAAAACTATAAACACATTTATAAAAATATCTATCCATTACTTAATAATTTCATAAATAATGTTTCTTAAATAATTAAAGAGTACCTTTCATTTAAAATAAATGCCACTTGTTAGATATTAAGTTTTAAACAAGTGAATGAATGTTAAGTATGCTTAAGTATTCAAATATTTCTTGTGGTCACCATATGTGCGATAAAAACATGGAATGAATCTTCCCAGTTTGGCTGCCATATTAAAAAAAAAACTGTTGCATGACTTTTTAAAGTGATCATGCACAAATATTTAAGGAGTTTTATTTTGACAATATTCTTTGGATCTTATCAAGGTGCGTCGCTTCGAGTTGAAGTCTCCAGTGAAGACCATCGAGGACTTCATCAAGCGCTTCACTCCAAGCCGCCTGACCTCTGGCTCAAACAGCAGCAGCTCCTCCAGTCTGACCACCAACCGCTCGTCCTCCCATAAAGTGGGCTGCAGCATGCTGTCCTCCCCTTCAGCCGAGAGCACGCTCACCAAGCTGAACGAGGAGAAGCGCCCGGAGCATGACCTGCAGCATGCCTTCAGCCCCGTCCCACCCAACTTTGAAAAAACAAAAGCTTTGGCTCAAGATGAATGCGAGCTCAGATATGAGGCGGAGTCACCGGACGAGGCAGCTCTGGTTTATGCAGCCCGGGCTTATAAGTGTGCTCTCGTTGGACGTTTACCAGATCAAGTGACCGTGGAACTTCCACACTTGGGCAAGCTGAGCTTCGAGCTTCTGCACACACTGGGGTTTGACTCCACAAGAAAGAGGATGTCAGTGGTGGTAAAACACCCGCTGACTGAGCAAATTACGGTCTACACCAAGGGTGCTGACTCGGTCATCATGGATTTGATTAGACCAGCTGCAGGTATGTTAGCATTGATGTGCACACTGTTCCCACACCTTTTCTAGGGTTTAAAATTTGGGCTGCTCCATTCTGATGCATTGAAGCGTATGTTTAAAATATAAAACAGTGACATGGTCCAGCTTGAGTCATGTCACAATCCCAATGCCCCTTTCGGTCCCTATAATACAAAAAGTTCAAAAGTTTGGACTCCATGGGGTATTTTTTTTATTTTATTTTTTTATGTATGTGCTTACCTAGGGTGCAATTATTTGATTATAATTTTTTATAGTATTACACAATATCCATACATAATATTTTCAATTTAAAATAACTTATTTCTATTTTATATTTCAAAAAATTTCAGCAGCCATTTTCTAGTCTTCAGATAACATGATTATTTAGAAATCTTTCTTTATATGCTGATTTGGTGCTCAAGAAACATTTCTTATTTTTATCAATGTAGAAAACAGTTGTGCTGCTTTAAAGGTTAGTTCACCCTAAAATGAAAATGAAGTCATCATTTACTCTACCTGGTGTTGTTTTAATGCCATCAGCCCATCTTTCTTTTTCGGACCAGTAAAGGAGAATAATAAAAAAAAAAGTCCAGTTTGTCCATATAATGGCAGTGAATAGTGACCAGCATCAAGCTTTTTATAAAAAGACACAGAATACAACACAGATTACAGATACAGATTTTATATCACAGAATATCTGGGTATACGATAGGTTTTGTTGAAATTACATGCATTATTTATTGAAAATCCTGACCTTGGCCGTTGGTCTTCTGTGCTCGACTGCGCGTTTGTGCTTTTTTTATTATTATTAGAATTTTTTCTTATTTGGATAATATAACAATGTAGAAGTTTCACTGATACTTTTAATCAATTTAATGTTGCTGAGTAAATTGTTTTATTTTAATCATTGTTTTTAAACAAACTTTAAATGCATCCCACCCACCTTGAGTGTGGTGCATTATTTTTCATTAATTCAACGGCCCGTTGTCAATTATTGATTTTTTACAACCCAGTAATCACAACAAAAACATTATAATTTATAACATCTTATTAAAAAAAAAATCTGTCTAATTGAAATTTGGAAGCTATAGTTTTGATATTGATTCCCATTCATCTTTAAAATACACTTTCCATAATTGTCACCAGCTATAATTTCAACTGTCTGTAACTTTAGAATTATTCATTTTATTTATTAATGCCTCTTCTCTTTTATATTTGGAATTCAGATTAACAAACGTTTGGCATGCTGTCAAACATCCCCCCATATGAAATGAATCAAATATTCTGGGTTAGTTTATTTTGATGTTCAGTGTTGATTATGCTTTAGAATGCTTGTTGATCGTTTTAAAGTTTTAATGAAGTCTGTGTTTTCTTTTCCATGTCCCAGTTAGACAGTGCATGAGGCCTATTCCAGCAGAATTAATGAATAACGGCTCACGGCCAAATGGCCGAAAGTCATCTGATTTCTTCAGAACATTAAACAGATACTTTTTTCTTTTCCAAGAAATTAAAAGAGCTGGCAATCATCTACTAAGAGCAGACAGTGAGACGGTGAGATTAGTTTTTCAGGATATGTTTTGAATTTGTCATGTCTTTGGAGTGCTTAAATTGGCCCCTGTTTTTTGATTTACACAGTTGATCAATGCTGATAGACATTTAATTCCCAACATAGTCAGCATGGTAAGGTCACGTCCCCGTCGTCCCCTTCACCCAAACATCTGCTGGATGGCTTCCAGTTTGTTCCTCGCTCTTGATGTAGCCACGGGTTTTAGTGGTAATAAACTATCCTAATGGCATAGGTAGACTTGTTAGTATTCCAGGCACGAGAACCGCCTCAGTTCAGTTTTCTCTAATGCTGTGGACAAAAATGACTGAACAGAAGTACTACATACATAGCCCTGTGCTTTATATCTAAATGTCAATGCGAGAGCATAAAAATAGAGATAAAACTATGGCTTAGAATAGGTCACAAGCAGTCTAGTTGCTCAACTTTTTTGAGGAAAGAGCAGAATAAACCAGAGAATGTGTCGTTGTTTTTTTTTTTATTTATTCACTGTGGTATGTTGCCAATTTACAAAATGAGCAATAAATTGTTTGCTTTTGTAAAAGAAAGAAATAAAAAAACACTTACATGTGTCAAAATGACAGTTCGAGAAGCCTAAAAAGCATTTTTTGTAAAATAATTCATGCTTAATTTATTTGAATATTTTGGTAATATTTTTCAATTGTCACGTACAATTAGGGGTTCTAGACGGACACATTTCTGGTTATTCGTCGCCGACTGCAGAAAATCATATTATTTTGTCTTGTATTATAGTAAAAATATCTAAATACACTTAAATCAAGATTAATTTACTTAATATCTTTGCAGTGTTGCTCCATTTCAACTTTTTTCAGCACTGCAGATTTTGCAACTTTGTTTAATTTGCTTATAAACGAGTGATAATCTTCTTGTGAATTAAGACAAAATATTTATTTAAGCTACAGTCTATAAATAGTATTAATAAAACAGTTGCTTCTCAAGTAAATGTATTGTTTCAATGATGTTTAACTCAAGCCGTGTCTCAGACAGCGCGTGAATACTGAATTGAGCTCTTCATGTCGTCTTGTGATTGAAAAGACAAACTCGCACAAAGTATCCTAGTAAACCTAATCAGTTATGTCTTAACTAAATGCAAATAGTTGAGAAAGAAAACGCATGTGTACAGTATAGTAATCTCTATTGGATCTGTGCAGGTCTTAGACAGCAGGAGGATTATTAGGCTGCTGTAACTTTGTGTTGATAAAGCTACAAAAGAAAGAGAAAACCACTCTTGTAAGAATCTTTTTTTTTAGTGCATTGAAAATTGAGATTGTGCTGACTTTTTCCGGCTATATGGACCATAAGTATTTCTTGTCGAAGTAGTTAGGAAGTTTCCTCTCATTTGCTCTTTCTTGCATGTTTTTAGTTGGCAGTCAAGAAATGTGTTTAGAGACCTAGGTTTTTTAGTGTCTAGCCTATGTGGGGTTAGTTGGCATGAGCCTGCAAACACACACCCAGACTGTGCCTCACTAACAGACTGGGGATTATTTCATGCACGACACACATGCTAAGTATATTTTCCTGTACTTTTGAATCCAGAACCACTGTTCACATCTGGGTGTGGGCTTCCAAATTAGCACAGTGGACCAACTGAAGGTACAATAGCTTCTTTCAGAAGCAGTGGGACATTTTCCATGCTTGTCTAATGACACAATGTGCAAAAACAGTGTTGCACATTGTTTTCACCAGTAAATTGTTACTTTGAAGTTATAACTTCATTGACATAAAGCAGCTTTGACCATGCAACCATAAAGATTTGGAAAAATCAAACAGTACCTGTGTGTTTTCAGTCATTATGTAACATGCTAAAATGAAGCACATAGACGAATGTTTCTGAATGTTGGAAAGAACACCATGTTTTGCTGTGGAAATGGCAGTAATTTCCGTCTTTCAGTAATATGACACTGGTGCATAATTTTTATTTTAGTGAGTAACATTTTCTCTGGTTACATTTCCAGACTAAAGCTGTTAGTTAATATACAATCCATTATGACAGCCAGGTCTAGGTATTTTGTGTTGTTGCTGTTGGCATTTAGTTTTTGGTGGTGTCTTGTTTTAGGTGTCTCGGTTTTAGTGGTGTTTTTTTTTTTTTTGTTTTTTTTTTTGTTTTTTTTTGTTTGTTCTTTTTTGGTATGTTGGTTTGTTCAGTTTTTGGTGGTTTAGTTTTTACTATTTTGTTTAGTTTTTCATCTGGTTTTGTTTTCTGTTAAGTTTTTGGTGTCTGGTTAGTTTTTTTTTGGTTGTTTATGGTGTTTTATTTTTTAGGTAAGCTTTAAAGGCAAATATATTATTATTGATGTTTTTATGGGGGTTTTTTTAGTTGAAAATTTTATTTTTATGGGTTTTTTTTAGTTGAAATTTTTATTTTTTGTTTGTTTAATAAAAATGCTTTCTCCTATCATAGTTTTATGTAGCCTACATAGCGCTAAGCCATTCATAGGTTGACTTAGTATGGTGGTTTTGTGTTAATTTGATGACATTGATACCGTTTTCACTCTTTGGATGGTCATGTAAGGGAATGATATGGGGATTTAGTTTACCTATAGAATCATTAAGAGCATTTAATACCTGAGTCATCAGTCTCTGGAAAAACAGGTCCAGTCGTCTCAGTTGCAGGGGTGGTGATGAATCATTCTGTGAAAATGTGAGGTTTGGCACCCTCATCCTGGCTGACGGTCCTCCATGTTGGGAAGTGATCATCCCAAACAGTTTGTTCTGGTCTTAAGTCAGAAAAAGCTATGCACTGAGCAATAACGCAGGAGCGATAAACCTCAGAATGCAGAGTTATCCTGTTAACCTGTCAAAACACTTGTTGAGGAAGCCAATGGGCAACAAAGAGAACCAACCTTAAAGTGGCTGAAGTGATTGCTTTAGGCTGTCTGCTTAAATTGTGTTTTTCTGATGAATTGCCTAATTCTCTTGTTGCTTTTCTTTGTTTTTGTTTTGCAGATGATTGCAAAGGAAAGCGACAAAGGAAAATCTTGTATAAAACTCAAAACTACTTAAATCTTTACGCTGCAGATGGCCTCAGAACGCTTTGTATTGCCAAAAAGGTAACTGTGACTTTCATTAATAATAAGATAATTATATTGAAAGGGCTGTCACTTTTATGTTTAAATTTAGAATAGTTAATTATATACAAAACACAAACAAAAAATCAATGCTTTTGATGTACATAAATTCCAGTAAATAGTAAGACGTGATGCAGTGGGCAAAGGATATAATATAATAAAGTATATACACTTACACAAATAAAGTTAATTAATTGAATTACATTAATTTGGGTTATATTGATGTGCATTTAATTTGATTTAATTAATCAACATATCATTCAATTAAAATCTTTAATCGATTGAAAGCCCTAATTTTTATTTTCACATAACACTTTTTGGGTTGTCTTTATGGATAAAAACTAAGTGTTTGCCTTGGAAAAAGTGTTTTTGCACAGATGGTTTACAAGTGTGTGTGTGTGAGCTTTTTCTGTGTATCAACAACCATCTCTCTCACTCTCTGTCCATCATTCTCTCATCTCTCTTTCTCTCTCCATATCTTATGGATGGTAATATATGCTCTCACTCTCTTCTCTGACTTGTTAACCCGGTGTCCTGAGCTACTTGTGGGAGTCTGGTGTGATAAGATGTGGTGTTCTTGTTTTGTTTTCCCCCCAAAAAAAATTCACCAAACATTCACATGCTCACAATGACTTACAGATTTCTGCTGTCAGAGACTTTTAACCAACAAAACATGTTACTTTTTTCTCTCAATTTCTTAGTAACACATTTCCAGCTAACACTGGTTTAATAAAAGTATGAATATTTTTTTTTTTAAATTTGACATGCTTCACAGCCACTGTTGATAAATAGTCACCTTAACAGAAGGGAAGCTTTGAACAGCTCGGGCACAATTATTTTTCACACGATTAGTTGTGAAATCATACATAAATGGAGCTGCTTAAAGTTTAACAAGCCTCTTATTGTTAGTTTTATTTTCTCCACTTGTTTTTTAAGCCAGCAACCAGAATGCCTTATTGCGTTCTTCTCTCTTTTTCCTTTTTTCTCTTCAAAACTTTTTTTTTTTGTAGTACTACTACAGTTTGGCAATCACTGCGTTATCCATACTCGTTTATCACAAATAATATTTATTGAACATCATTGAGCTGATTTTACACCTCTATCTATCAGTGATATGATGATAGTTTTTGTTTGGTCCAGGTGCTCAGTAAGGAGGAGTACGCCAGTTGGCTACAGCGCCACCTGGAGGCCGAGACTGCCATACAGAAGAGGGAGGAGCTGCTATTTGAGTCTGCATTACGACTAGAGACCAACCTCCAACTTCTAGGTAGAAATAGTTCTTAAAGCACTCTTAGGGCCCTTTCACACCTACCTTGTTTGGTCCGGACTTTCTGACTTTTCAGTTTGGTACGAATGAAAATTACAGGTGAGAAACCTACCCCGGACCAATACTTTAATTGAAGTATGGTCTGATTACATAATAATAATAATAATAATAATCGCATGATTGCTTGCAGTCTTCTCCTCCTTTCCTGCCGGCGACGATAAAATGTTCGCACGACGAAAAAAGAACAATACAGTTGCAACGATAGGCTATGCGTCTGTTCATTCATGTTGTCAAAGTTACCTGCCGAATTGACAACACCCTGACGTCAGACGCACGTCCATTTACAAACCAATCAATGTCAAGATGCAGCCCACATAGATGATGACGACAGGACGCAAACATATCACGTAAAGTTCTTTAGTGCGCTCGCATAATTGCAGTGTGAAACCAAACCAAAACTTTCTGAAAGTATAAAATGCATCAAAACGTGAACTTTGGTTCGGACCTTGGAGCGGAATATTAGGTGTGAAAATCACAGGACTTATTTATGCCCAGTGTTAATATACATCTCAGGATTCAAAACACAAGTGGTTGGTGCCATACACCAGTGGTTATATGCATAAAACCTTTCTTTCGGTCTTTTTCAATAGGAGCAACAGGTGTTGAGGACAGACTTCAGGATGGGGTCCCCGAGACTATCGCCTCTCTGAGGAAAGCAGGGCTTCAGATCTGGGTGCTGACAGGAGACAAACAAGAGACTGCCATCAACATTGCCTATGCTTGCAAACTGCTGGACCCTGAGGAAGAGATAATCACTCTTAATGCTGACTCACAGGTACACCCAACATGCACTGCTGCAGTCTCTTCTTATGGGCTCTGCTCTTTCTCATCACTTCCTTCTCCCTCTGGTTGCTGACTGAGTGAGGATTCAGTCTGCATCTGATGACTATTTTGATATGCGATTGATCTGTTGATTATTTCTTTAGTTAACCATTAAATCAGATTTCACCTCTCCAAACAATATAAAAGTTGAGGACCACAAGCACATCTGTTTTGAATTCAGAAATCACTAAATTTAATTAGTGAACTGATTCATTGTAATTTTAAATGTTTGGAAGAATCGATTTACTGAAATGTTTCAGAATTCCCAATTGTTTAAAGACAATAACAATTACTCTTAGACTGCCTACTCCAGCTGACACTCAAATTTTAGGAATGCTGCCCAGTCCCGCCTACAACTACGGGGTTTGGTAAATGTTTAATATCAATTCTCACAAGGGGTTGAAAGCCCTTTATAATTCTGTTTTATCTAAGGAGGAGTTTGTTTTGATCTTGTTTAATTATTCATTCTCTGATTTGATTATTGTTCTTGTTTTGCTTTTTGCTACCAGAATGACAGAAATGTCTGAAGGTATTGCCCATAACCTGTAGGCCTGATTGTGCCGGTTGAAAACCCAAACCGTAGTTCCATTTCTGCCACTATTGTACCACTGTTGGTTTTCGTCCCCTAGGGGCCATTTATTCATTTATTTTTTATTTTTTATTGCTATAGATCTAACTGATCTCAATTTCCTTTGTTATTTGAAGGTCAAATTAATTGTTTAAGCTTTAAGTATGCAAAAAAGAAAAGTGAATTAGTGGTAGGCCAATATTTGCAGCTTTTTAGTTATTGGCACGGCCAGATAATAAGTTATTCTCTTTGACTGATAAGTGCCAAAAGCGGGACCGTTATATTGACAGCGGCAGGACTTTTGACAAACAGATGCTCCTATTCTCTGACTTCATTAGTTCACTATATTTGTTCAACAGTTCTGTCTAATAAATTTTGTCTATACAATTAGCATTACCTGAGCTTTATTTAAGGAGTGTTTGTTATAGTGTTTACTTCCTTTTTAGTCATGTTTGTAACAATTTCTTTATTTGCAAAAAATATATATTGTAAAAGGATTTAAAAAAAAAATTTTATTGATTCATTTTCAAATAATTTATAATTTATTCTAATTTTGTAAATATTATGTGAAATAAAAATAAATGTAATTGCAGCATATAATATCACACTATTTCATTTAAAGATAGTAAGTATCTCATATTAGCTTTATATCGGTCATCGGCCACCCTGCTCTAAGATTGTACCATCAAAATATCCATATCGGTATCAGTAAGCACTAATGAAAATATATGTTGTATATTATTTTATATTTTGGATACTTGAAATATTAGCTATGAAATTAGCCTACACTAGATAAGAAGTTGGCTATTTTATTCCAAAAATGTTTAAAATGCAATTTCTTCCACATAATATTTTAAGCAAAATACGTTATTTGAGATGTGGTAAAAAAAAAATCAGATTGTTAATTCAGGGGAAAAAAGAGAGAATTCTTATATGGTTCATACAGTATGTATTCACTGTTGGATGTTGTTAGTAGATACATTTAGCAAACTTATACCAAATTTGATCTGCATAATGTATCTTCTTTAGACCAAAAGTGTCTATAGTTGAAAAAACACCCATATACCAAACTATATCTGTATTCGTCAGCATGACATTGTCCACTATTAGACTGTAGATATCACAAAAGCTCATTCAAGTCAGTCCAGCTGTTGACGTTTCATTTTGTTTCCTTCGGGAACACGTGAAGCATCCGCATGAGTTTTGTTTTAAAAAACAGAGTTGAGCATTGGCACATTCTCAACAACTGTCTCTTATGTTTGGTATGGTGGTGGCCAAAAGGGTGATCATGATGGACTGGAAGTCCATTGTACCACCCAGCTTTCATAAATGGCTGGCTGAAATGGTTGCTGCCCTCAAGCTCGAAAGGATCCTGTTTTCTAAACCTGATGCTTCTAAAAAATTTGATAAAGTCTGGGGCCCCTTCCTTATGTATCTTTCTAAGAGTTGAAATATGTTTGGGCATTTATGTAATATGGATGACTTGTCTCTTTTATTTCTTCACTCCATTGTCAAAGTATTATTTTTTTTTTTTTTAAGTTTGATTAAGTGATTTAAAGTGTAATTTCCTTCTCTCTGTCTGGTGCGGGTGGGGGCGGGAGATGGGGGTGTTTTTTAATTTTATTTTATGTATAACATTTTTTTTGTAACTATTTTGTGAGACTTGGATATGTTTTGTGTTTGTATAAAAAACTGCTATAAATAAAATGTAAACAAAAAAAACAACAAAAAAAACAGTTGTCACATACTGTAGGAATGTCTAATCACTGACTCGTTGCAAATGCATTAGTCATAACTTTCTCCTTGCTTAAAGGGATAATCCACCCAAAAATGAAAATGTTATCATTTACTCACCCTCATGTTGTTCCAAACCTGTATGACTTTTTTTTCAGTGGAACACAAAAGATATTTTAAAGATTGATGTTATTACTATTCAACTAAAAAGAAGATATTTTAAGAAATGTCTGTCTCTGTGTGGACTCTTACCAGGAAACCTGTGCTGTATTGCTGGAGAACAGTTTGCACTACATCCAGGCCAAGTTCCTCTGCAACCCTCGACCAGATCCTCAAACAGCTAGAGACTATGCTGGCATCCACTTCTCTTCTCCAGTGTGTTCCCCGGCCTCTTCTGGCCACTCCAGTCCGTTCCTGGTGCACCGGCTAGGTTTGGTGATCGACGGCCGGACCTTGGCCTACGCACTGGACAAGAGTTTGGAGGACAAGTTCCTGGCGGTGGCTCGAAGTTGCCGGTCCGTACTATGCTGTCGTTCAACGCCCCTGCAGAAGAGCATGGTGGTCAAGTTGGTGCGCAACAAGCTCAAGGTCATGACATTGGCAATAGGTAAATAAATGACTGTATTGGTTATTTTTATTACGATTCTCTCCTATCTAGTGTTTGTTGCAACTGCTTAATCAACATATCATCATTCAACTGCGTTTTTAACAGTATTTAGTTTAGTTGAATTTGTTTGATGAAAGAGAACTACGTTTTTAAAGTCCAATATGCAGCTGATGGGCCCTTAGTGTTTGTAAACATCACACAACTGCAAACTAAGACAATACACACAAATAAACTTCATTGTTTTTCACAGAACTAATGCTGGTGATTTAAAAGGGATAGCTCTCCCAGAATTGAAGATGCCATCAGTTACTCACCCCGTCGTTCCAAGCCCAGAAAATGTTTCCATGCTCTTTTCATGCAGTTACATAAAACAAACAGAGACTGAAGCCGTGAAAGCTCCAGAAAAGAGCACAAAAGCACCATTAAAGTAGTCTATGAGAGGAAAAAGACAAGTTTTTCACAGAAGCAGTGTATTACAACCCCCTTTATGTAACATTTATGATGTTACAAAAGATTTATATTTCAAATAAATGTTATTCTTTTTAACTTTTTATTCCTCAAATAATCCTGAAAAAAATACATCCGTTTCCACAAAAATATCAAGCAGCGCAACTGTTTTCAACATTAATAATAGAAGGAATTTAATAGAAGAAATATTACTTGAGCAGCAAATCAGCATGTTAGAAAGATTTCTAAAGGATCATGTGACACTGAAGACTGGAGTAATAGCTGCTTGATAGTAAAGCTGAATATTCACAGGAATAGATTCTAATTTTAAATGTATTGTATGTAAAATAGCAAGAGAGCTTTTCCATGGTAATCCAAGTTTTTATACTAACCAGCCGCGACTGCAATACGCAATGATTCTTTTTTAGAAATATAATTTTCGACATTGAGGCTGGAACAACATACAAAGTATGACCATGATTATCCCAAGTAGGCTACTGTTTATATGCTTTTTTTAATGTTAAAAAAATCGAATGAGTTTGAATATCATTTGAAAGTGACAATTCACCTCAGATCAAGGAAACAAGAATGTTCAAACTGTCAACTCAATGTGAATAAACGAGTGTATTCAATGACAAAAATTGTATTAGTCACTCGGTATGTATTTGTTATAAATATTATTATTATATATAATCAAAAGCTTTGTGAGTTAAGTTGATCGTATAGACCATTGGTTGCAACGGTTCTACAATCAACTTAGGCTTACGATGCTTTTGGAGAAAACAGCCCAGATTGCTTTGTTCACGCATCTGACTAATCTGGTTCTTTGATATCGGCTGACTGATTCAGTGGGAAGATTATACAATATTTACATTATTATGCACTGCTAAAGTTGTATGTAGAACTTTTACATACTTTTTTCAAAGCTTCAGCCTCCATTCACTCTAATTGCATGGAAGAGCACGACCAGTACAAAAAAAAATGTTCATTTGAGATTGGCAGCAAAAAAAGAACAAAGTCATACAGGTTTGAAAAGATTTGAGGCCGAGTAAATGATGACAGAGTTTTCATTTTTGGGAGAACCATCCCTTTGAGCAATAAATGTTGTTTTCTTTGTAAGAAGCACAAAAAAAGTACAAGAAACTACAAAAAAAATGTATGCTACCCATATATCTTCTTTTCTTGTAGTTTATTGTACTTTTTGCTCAGCAAGTGGAATTTGGAGATTAATGGTACCAATGTTGCCAAGTAAACATTTCAGTGGTGACTGGATAGCACTTGTCTGTCCTTTCCCCTGCGAAGAATGCCACATTTACAAGCCTACGCAGCACTCTGGCTAATTATCCAGATGGCTTTAGGGAGAGAGAGAGATGCAAGGTGCATCGAGACTGAACCACCTGCCTGCTGGACGAGCGGGTTACCTCAGGTCATACCCCTGCCGTAAAGATTTTGTAATTCATTTATGCCTCATGAAAAGAAAGGAGCAGATTTTCTGAAAATTAACTGTCGTTTTGGATGAAAATGTGCGTGCAAGCCCTCAAAAGACCCTCAGCAGTGGTGTAAATAAACTCCTTTGCCTTTGAAATTGACAGACTCCCTTACAGAATGAATCAGAGCCTTGTCTCTAATAAACAAACTTATATGGTGTACAGACACGTTCGCAGCAGATGTTACCGGTTCTCACGCTAAGCTTGTTTGCTTTGTTTGGTGTACTTCAAATAAAGGTGGTCTTGTTGAATTTGGCTGCCATGCTTGTTTGTTTCAGTTTAGACAAAGGCGACTGACGGTCTCAGCGGGCTTTTACTTTTCTATATACTTCAAAGCCTACTAGATTTTTAGCTTGAAAGTCAGCTTTTGATGATAGCTTGGGGTCAAGTCTGCACTGCGCCTTATGCCTCAGGCTACAGAAGATGATTTTAAAAAACCACCTCGAGGCAGATTCAAAGGTCCAAAACAAACATCTTTGAAAACATATTATGTGTTAACTGAAGTACACTCTGCCTCTCACCATACAGAAGATTTAAATGCTGTCAATTTGGTTCATAGTTATGTAACTTATGTTTAATCCTTGTTTATATTTTCTTTCAAAAAGGCCACACCTTTATTCTCGTGTTTATAATAGTGTTCACACTTGATTTTAATTATAATATAATAAAAAATCCAAAAAATCTCACTAGCAGTTTTCCTGCGATCAGATATTCTGAAAAATTAAGTCTTTCAGGCTGTTCTGACTTTGTATACTTTTTTTTCTTTTTCTAACTGCTTGTTCACAATCAAACACACAAACCTTTAATCCACTCTATCAGTCTAACCCAGCTTAAAGCTATATAACCATTAAAATTGGAGGCTTTCAGACAGCGTTAAGCCAACATTTTGTCTTTGTCCCGTTTTCTTGTTGAAGTTTCGGTTTAACAGTGTGCATCATGTAGTTTTAGTAGTTAATTTGTAACATTTAGATCTTTTACGGTTCAAACGTTGCTATATGAATTTGCAGCTCAGACTTACCAAGCTTAAACTGATTTATGGCATGCAAAATTTAGCATGACCGTCCCCTAAATCTTGGGTTTCTGTGTGATTTGACTTTGTAGTACATTTTTCAGACTATAGGTGTGTAAAAGGTGACATTGATGTAAAGTCATGTCACCCCGTTAATGTCATTCTGGTTTATTTCTGAAAACACAGCTTGCTTCTGGCCTCTTTCGCGTTTAATTTATGTTGTTTATTTCTGCCAGCAGAGCACTTTGCTGCTGATGCAATGTTTGCATTAATGCAGGTTGACATTGTGCAAAGTGAACAGGAATGAATAAATCCTATACCTACTCTCTTGACCTCTCTTTTTCTCATTCGTCCTAGGTGACGGAGCTAATGATGTTAGTATGATCCAAGTGGCTGATGTAGGGGTCGGAATCTCCGGACAGGAGGGCATGCAGGTGAGGAGAAACTGAAAGAACAACAGGAAGTAATGTTGTTTATAAGAGGATGTGGATGGAAGAGATGACTGAATTCTGGCTCAATCTAGAGCATACAGTGTGAGCAAAATGTAGGCTCTGCCTCAAGTGTAGAGTACAAGAGGAATGAACAATTGCAAAGCAGGACTGCAGAGTTAATGCACCAAAAAAATGGATATACATAATTCATGTTTTATGAAGATGTTTTGGCCAAGATATGAAGAGACAGTTGATAAATGGTACCTTACACCAGTGGTTCGCAACCGGTGGTTTACACCCCAATTATGAGTTGTAGATCTCATAAATTCAAATGATAAGATGCAGTTAACAGTATTATTGAGTATAGTTACATATTTTCATGTTACCTTCTGATGCATAAAGTACAGTTATAACTCAAATGTGCGGTTTATTTTATTTATTTATTTTTGTACGTTCCTAAATAAGTGTGAGTTGCTAAACAAGGACTATAACAATTACCACAGTAATGGGATTTTATGTGTTTGACAAATCTGACAAACACTTTTTTGCTTGCATATTTATAACCATCGTGATCCAGGATAGGATAGTAAAATACACTAAAGTTTGGGGTCAGTTACAGTTTTTAATGAAAGAGGTCACATAAGCTCAACAAGGCTGAATTTATTTGATCTAAAATACAATAAAAACAGTAATATTGTGAAATATTTTATTCAAAGTTCAAAACATTAGAACTTTCAAAACAACAGAATTCAAATCAACTGTTTTCTATATTAAAGCTGCCGTCGGGAATTTTTTTTTGATCATATTCAGTGAAATTGAGACTATAATCTGACAGAACAACATAAATAAAGTGGTTTTAGAAAAAAACCCAAGCATCTAACTCCACCTGGAGAGTGTTATTTGTTTTGCAAAAATCCACCACTCCCGGATCATCGGGTCCAATCAGCGCAGGGGGGTGAGAGATCTGACTGTCAATCACATGTCGTGCACACGCCACCCTTCGCGCACGTTACAATCACATGCACACGCCTGAAGTTCGCGCAGTAAGGAAGAGTGATGGCGGAAAAGATTCCAATTCCTCGGTTAACCTCAAGAGCTAGGAGGACAAAAACAACACAGGAAAAAGAGAACGAAAGAAGTAAAGAAAGAAAACGACCGTGCCCGTAAATAAACCAGGATCAACATCGGATCGGCATTTGAAAGGTGGAGAGATTTACGTGATTTAATTGGGTTCAAGCTGGATGCAGAGCTTGCAACATTTCTTCTCGACAGGTAATTGTGCTTCATCAACCAGTTACTTTATTTCTTAGTGTTAAATTAGTAATCTAAGTATGTTTGCCCAAATGTGTTGGTATGGATAGCTAACGTTAGCACTTGTTGGGCAGGTTCGTTAGCTTTGTTTGCACTGAAATCAGTGTGAACGTAGGTGGATAAACATGTCCAGACGAAGGGATAAAGTTCGGTTTTTTGTAAGAATCAATGCTACTCTATCTTTCTTACGAGAGTAAGAACAGTAGTAAAGCTACTGTTATTGTATGTGCTATCTGACTAGCTCCAAATACTCCATGGTGTTGATGGATGCTGATGAGACGGGCGCGTTCACAGAAAATCTGTTGCACGCACTGACGAGCACGAACTTAGTGGGAGGGTATTCGTTGATAGTGGGGGAGGGACATGAGAGTTGTAAACGTTCAAAATTTTGCCTAAGTCCACTCAATCTGCCAGACTTGCCGACTGCAGCTTTAATATATTTTAAAATGTAATGTATTCCCACTTCAGAATAAGACATTTCTTAAGACCTGCTTCTTTGTGCTGCTATTTTTGTGAAAATTGTGAGGCATTTCTTTCAGGATCTTTTGATAAATTGAATTTAATTGACCTTAAAGTTTTGAACGGTATGTAGTTTTGTACATTTTTTATATATATATATATATATATATATATATATATATATATATATATATTAGTGTGTGCTATAAAATGCTAGTTGATAAAGAGTTCAGCAAGAATGTGAAGTATAAAGTTCATCCGTTTCCAAGCTTTATTTTAGGATATTTTCCTCGAGTTAATAGTAGTGTATTAACTTCCCACTTGATTTAAAATCTGGGTCCTGAAGCAGAACCGGTAGACAATCACTGCCTTGTACAACCTTTTTTTTAAATGGACTCTTCCACTGATATATTGACCCAATCCTTTTCTTAACGGCAGTTAACCTAAATGCACTGTATTGCAGTGGCAGCAGTCTGACTTTTAGGTGACTTGAAGCATATGGCTGCATCAGCGCTTCATTTATATCCACTTGTTCGTCTCTGGGATCCGCAAATCTCATTCTGGTTTCTCAGAAAATCTCAATGTTGCCCACAAAACACTTACCCACCCCCCTCTGCCCCGTTCTCAGTGGCAAGCGTACAGAATCTTCTGAGGTGAGAAGAGAGACAGGAAGCGCCATGAGCTCATCTGTCTCATTAATTAATTCAGAGAAAGATCTGGACGCAATGAGGCGCCACTCTCCGCTGTGTGCCAAAGCGCTCTTCTTATCTGAGATCTCTTTGAGGCCAGCATTCACTATAAACAAACCTAATGAGAATCTGTTTGTGACTGTCCCGTTGACAATGTACCAAACACAGCAGGGTAATAACTAATCTCACCTGCTTTTTATACCCATTTCATGCTTTCTTGATGTTGAGAGAACGACAGTGAGGGTGGCGAACATTGCTGATGGTGCTGTCAGGCCTATTGTAACTGATTAAAATACCCAAATGCTATTAGAGACGACAAGGCAGTATTCTTCACGCTGATGGATGACATGTTAACTGCCTGACGCGTGCAGCTGTCGTAAACGTATCATAAAGAATAGATGGGTGATGGACGTGGGATCGTTTTCACCAGATTCCACAGACAGGAAGGCTTTTTTCATAGTTCTTTTATGCAAAAATGTCCTTACTAGTGTTTTGTCAAAAGGCTGTTGTTAATCTTTTAGTCTTCTGAATGTACATGGATACCTTGCCACAATTTTTGTGCCTCACATGATGGATCTTTTGGGCCTTAAGGCAGATGTCATCAAAATCCATTTTATATGAATATGTTTGAACACTTGAACTCATTGGGACAACATGTAACAGAAGCATAGGGAAAAAAAATCCCCACTTTGTAGTAATTCTAAAAATATACTCTCATTTTTTAAAAAGCTATTCTACCTTTCAGAGTATTTGACATTGTTAATAAAGGTTTGACGACATTTATATTGTGCCCACATTTACTGCCTTTAACTGTTCTGTTCATATTGTGTTCATAGGCGGTAATGGCCAGTGACTTTGCCCTGCCACGGTTTCGATACCTGCAGAAGCTGCTCTTGGTTCATGGCCATTGGTGTTACTCTCGTCTCGCCAACATGATCCTCTACTTTTTCTACAAAAACGCTGTAAGACCCTGAAGTTTCCTCATTTCATGATTACAATTTTCTTTAATATATAGGTTGATCTACTGCAAAGGAACTTTGAAGAACTATATGGCAGGGATAATATAGAAGCTAATCATTATTGCAAAATTGGTGATGAGTCTTGTATCATCCTGAGGTTTTTTTTTTTGCGATAATGATCGGCTCGCTGTATATTATCCTGTTTATTACATGGCTAATTACCAAATGAATACATAAATATGAATGAAATGCTGATTTTATGTTGGAAATAGTTTTATTGTGAGATGGAAAATTAGTGATACAAGTGATATGGAAGGAAGAAATTAGTTTACAGGGTGTTCATGGATACTGTAAAATTCCCCCTATAGCATTCAGCCCTAATCACACTTCATGAAGTTCAACTGAACATCTTGATGCCTTAAAATATCGCTGTGTAATCATTTTACATTTAATGATTAAACAGCGATATTTTGTGTATTTGGTTTAATGAATTGGCCTTCATTTTTAAAACGTAAATAATTCAATTAGCACTAAAATGTTTTTATGCATTGAAATTAGTATCTGTAAACATCCATAACCTGTACTTCAGCCATTATACTAAATAAATTGACTTTAGGATTGACCAATTAGAATAGAGTATTCCAGAGAGTCATGTGATAATGCATCCAGTTTAACAGGTTGAAGTTTCGTGACTAGTTTATAGCTAGAAGCTCTTAAACGTTGTTGTCTGTTCTTCGTATACTCTTTGATTAATGAAGATCTATTCTTAGGGAGGTCCTAGAAACGTCTCGGACGTAATGAAGATGCATGACTTGTAATGAGGCAACAGCTGCAGACCTCACTGTAGACCTTTTTTTTTGTGTCTTTTTTCTTATCCTTTTTCCCCTCTATTGTCTTTCTCCCTCTAGATGTTTGTTGCCCTCATCTTCTGGTATCAGTTCTACTGTGGGTTCTCTGGGTCAGCCATGGTTGATCAGTGGTATCTGATCTTCTTCAACCTGATGTTCTCCGCCTTCCCTCAGCTCATCACGGGCATCCTGGACAAAGATGTGTCAGCAGAAACCCTGCAGGAGTTGCCGCAGCTCTACATGAATGGACAGAACTCAGAGGTACCGCCAGGGCATAATTACACCGTCTGTGAATAGCGTAAATCGAATTATAATTGAGATGGAAAAGACTATTGAAAGTGTAATGTAAATGGTAAATAAAACCCATGAACAGCGTTTTGCCACATGTATTCACACATGAGTTGCCCCAAGTTTGCAGCATCAGCAGATCCTCTATAAGCAGATGAAGTATATTGTCCCATGCAACGGTTGCCACAGATATTGCTTTGATTGTTTTTTGCTGACCCGTTTCAAAATGGGTCTTTTATTCCGTGCTGGGTTTCATGAGGGGGAAAACAGCACTAGCAAGAGCAAACATTTTATAAAAACCACTAATCTTCCTGAGAGTGCTGAAATTGTGCAACCTGGGATAATTAAACTGCTGTGGTTGCCTCTGCTTTGCTAACAATATGCCTCTGCAGAGGTCTTCCTTTTATTTTGATTTATTCACAAACCATTTCTTCACATTCTATGACTCCATTAGTGGAACCATCTAATGACATTATAATAAAACTGGGCTCGTCTGGAATCGTGGAATAGTTTTTGCCTGCCCCTGATTGTCTCAATTTCTTTTACAGGAATATAAACCCTACATGTTCTGGATGAACATGATTGATGCCTTTTACCAAAGTCTCATCTGTTTTTTCATCCCCTACTTTGTAAGTTTGATTTGATTTTTAGTGCATTTGCAGAAATGTCCATGCCAAATCCATGACTTGGCTGCTCAAGTATGCCTTGCTTGAGATGAAGGCCGTCTGATCTTAATGGAACATTCGGTAACACTAAAGCCATTATTTATAATGCATTATGAAAGTATTTTCAAAGCATTAATTATTCCTTGCAATGCACCTTTTAATGCATTGTATGTTCTCATAAATAATTGTAATCACAGTTATGATACATTGTAATCCATTGTTACACCTTTAGAAATGATAATGCTTTAAAACACATGGCAAGCAACTATTTTCAGATGTAATCTGCAAATATTCTAATGCATTTTAATTTTGGTTACAATTATTTATGAAAAGATATAATGCATTATAACATACATTATGAATACTGCTTTAATGCATTGTACATAAAGCTTTGAGTGTTACCATTCTAGTACAGTTTTTAAAGTTTTAAGTGCACTGCAAAAATGACTTCTAAATGACTTCTTAACTACTTGTATTCCAGTAAAAATATTGATTAAAAAAATCCTTAAAACAAGAAAAGCTTATTTGAAGCAACACATAAGATTTTAACTCTTTTCCCGGCAGTGTTTTATAAAAAAAGTCGCCTGCCACCACCATCTTTTTTTGTTCATTTTGACAATTTCGTTGCCCCCAGAATATTTAGTTTTATGAATATCTGAACATAAAAAATATTTTTAAAAAAACAGACCTGTTTAAAAAAACAAACTGCAACTTGATACAAAAATACAAATTAAGAATAGGATTTTTGCAGAGTGTGATGTTAAAATACTTCAAATCAAATCTATAAGTAAGCAACAGTGTCTGAGTGTCATATTTTTGCAGGCTTACGTTAACTCTGATGTGGATTTGTTTACGTGGGGAACTCCCATCACCACCTTGGCACTCTTCACCATTTTGCTGCACTTGGGAATCGAAACCAAAACCTGGGTGAGTAAGTCTTGTTTTATCAAATGCAAAATGTAACAGGATGTTTCGATGTAGTGGCTAAAACTCAGAGCCAAACTCACTCAGTCTTCATGGTTCTTCTGTACACCGTTTTGGCAGTGTAAAGGCAGTTGTGTGCTTTGAGGATTTCTGGTTAAGCCTGTTTATTCTGTTTCTAATACTAAATGTAATTTGCAAAAATGCTGATGGGAGAAAAGAAGTCTGTTGTCAATCAGATCAATTTCAGTCCATTAATCCATTTCAATGAATCGACTGAGCTGTTTGTATACGCAATCAGTTAGAAATGGATGTCCCTGCGTGGCATTTTGCATGCATTTAGGTAAAGAAACATTATTCTTTCATTAACTTACTCGGTAAAGCAAATACTTTAAAATCGTTTTTCACTATGTTTGCTGGCCTTGTCGAATGTGTTTTTTTATTTTATGACATACAGTATTAATTATATTTGTTCTGGTCTTTGAAAGATCTTAAACTCTAATGACAGCAGCAACCCTGAAACTTACTTTGTTCTGCTACATCACTATTGCTTAAACTTCCTCTAAAACAATCCATTAGGGTGCCGCAATATGCATGAATATATATATGTACGTCTTGTGTACGATCCACCTGACCTTTGAAAATGATAAAGTGCTTTAGCTTCACTGAAATCAGAAACCCATCCCACACATGTATATGAGGGGGAAGAGAAAGCAAGCATTTCCTTAATTTCTCCAAGTATGAAATATGGCCTAACACTGTAGCGAGGAAGACCAGGATGATGCTGACACGGCCAGAGACATTTTATGCAGGGAGCCTCCATGATTGGTTTGAACCGGGAGATAGCGCGCCATCAGGGGCCATACATCAGCCTGACAGCCCATGCAGGACGCCTGAGTCCAGGCCAATGTGCTCGTCTCTCTCGCTTATCACGGTGGCGTATACATGGCCCACACGCACAGGGTGGCCAAAGCTAATAGTTGATTTTACCGATGCATGTCCTCTGGTGTACTGCGAACTACATTTATGTATGTGCAGCCCGTACCTGCTTCTCCACTATTTTTCCCCTCTATTCATGAGTCGCTGTTTTAGATTTATGAGGGTGAATTGGATTAGAGCTTTTTCCATTACACCGGCACTGTAAATTTTCAGCTGACAAGTTTCGGTGCGTGAAAAATATCCTCTGCAGCCTCACTGTCTTTCCGGACGTGATGATGGCTTCTGGTGTGAAAGAGGCCGTTCTTCACAGTAAATGGCTCAAGTAGAGAGTAAACGTTTCCGATAGTTGGGCTGGCAGGTTCATCGTTCCACATGCTGCCTGGGAAAATGAACACATGTACTATAGAGAGCGAGTGAGACTCCTTTTAGGTCATTTAAGGTGAGGTCAGTGTGGAGGCCAAGTACAAATCAGGAGGTTGTTGCACGTACATTTTTGTGCACAACCCTTTTCAGTTCCACAATTTTATGTATTTTAGGATTCAAACAACAAGCTTTACTCTTGCTACACCAAGTGCAAACTACATGCTCACCAGAGAATGGTTGAATTTTGACATTAGGTTTTCCATTTTCTGCTGTACATAGCGTAAGGACTGAATCACATCATAGAAATAACCAGAAACTCATTTGATCCAGTGTTCTTGGTTTTTTTAATTCTCACTAATAACAATGTGAATAATGCATGAAGCGTTTTCATTTTGTTCTCATTCTGAGTCATGGTACAATATCTAATTCGGGCAATTTAGCAACTCCTGGTTAACTCTGCCTTGATTGTCTTTAATTATTTCACAGACATGGATGAACTGGGTATCGATTGGCTTCAGTATAGCTCTCTTCTTTACTGTGGCGCTGTGCTACAACGCCTCCTGCCCAACCTGTTTCTCTCCCTCCAACACGTACTGGACCATGCAGAAGCTGCTGGTAGATCCTACATTCTACCTGATGTGTGTTGTCACACCTGTTACCGCTCTTCTTCCCAGGTATTTCTAAACGTGATCATGCCCTGTTGTAACTATTTGGCCTAATTCAAATTATTTGACCTAACCATTTATTTAAGTTTAATTCCATGTTCTTGTTAAGATGAGGGAAGTTTATGCCAGTGACAGATACAATATTACGCATTTCTATTACATTTAATAGTTTAAAAATCATATGGTAACATTTGTTAGCCTAGGATCCAATTTTCACAATTAACTAATTAAGTAGTTATTAGCATGCATACTACTAGGATATTGGCTGTTTATTAGTACTTAAAATGCACATATTAATGCCTTATTCTGCATGTCCGTATTCTACATCCTTAATCCTTCCCAATGCTTTAACTCAAAAACTACCTGACTAACTATTAACAAGCAGGAATTAGGAGTTTGAGGAAAAAGTCGTAGTTAATAGCTAGTTGGACCCTAATCTAAATGTGACCAAAAATGACAATATGAGAGGAAACTCATACTGTCAATATGAAATGCATACAAATACTCTTTAGATCACGTTGTTAAAATACATCAGTTAGGATTAGGGGATAGAATATAAAGTTTGTACAGTATAAATATCATTATTTCTATGGAAAGTCCCCATAAGACCTGTAAAACATCTTTGTTTGTGTCTCAGTAAACAGAGAAAAAATGTAAAAAATGTTTTTGTGGTGACATTTTTTGGTCCCCATGAGTTAAACAGCTTATAAGTCACACTAAGTGATTTTTTTTTTCTTGAAAAAAGTGCTTTGTTACTGTATACTGTTACCACAATTTCTAATCACAGTTTTGCGGTTTTTTTCTTTGCTAACTCTTTACTGTGTTCATTTCTCAGATACTGTTATAGAGCTTGTCAGGGAACTTTATTCCCAAACCCTGTCCACGTGGGAAGACACCTGGACAAACTGCCAGTGGACATGCGCAGGCTCTTCCTGAGTCAGAGCCAGATGAAGCTGGGTTCGCTCGGGTCACTGTTTGCCCCCCGGGCCCCATTTTTCCCTCCCTGCAGGCCTTTCCAGAAAGATTTTGGGCCCAGGGTAAAGCAAGCTCACATGAGTGCCACCAAACAGAAGGAGAAAGCCATAGCCAGCCCCATCCCATCAAAGAGCATGGAGATGCCGGACACACCATTAAGCTCAAAGAACTCTGACAACCATATCACACTCAACTTCAGAATGCAGGAAAAAGTTCAGTCCTGCAGACAGGGCTCAGACGGCCCCCAATCTGAGAACTTACACTGCGTGAATAAACCTTCGAGTCCCAATACAGGCACTTTGCCTTACTCCAAAGACACTCCCGGCTCCAGGACTATTTTGGATAGCACGGGCTTGGAGGTCCCGCTGAGCCCAATAGACCTCTGTCAGATCGGGTTGCTCACCTCCACTCCGTTGCTTTCTCAAACCGAGACTATGCAGGTCATGTCGCCACCCAGAAGTTGTTTTTTGGGACAAAAGCTAGATGATGAGGAGCATTCAAACCAAAAATCCCTACTGAAACGGGCCGGGGATGTGGATCACACCCAGTCATCTAGCTGCCTACAAGAACATTCACTCAAAACAACATTTCTATGATGCTTTCTACCCGTTACGCTGATTCAAATTTGCACGTTAGCTTTAAGAAATGTTATTATATATTCATGATTATTTTATGAAGATATAGGTTGGTACTACATAAATATATATATATTAGATGTATAAAGTTTTTTTGTTTTTTTTTTGTTTTTTTTTTGAGAGAAAGAGAGAGAGAGAGAGTGGCCAGCATATGCAAACTGGATGGTCTTAGTTTTTCCAATTATTTTTCTTTGTAAACCATCTCAAAAGCGAAGGGTTTGTTTCTCGAGGCAGAAGCAGTCCAGACACATTCCTTTGTCTGTTTATTTGAACCTGGATGTTCTGGCGCACTTTAAAGAACCTTCCTCTTCTACCATCAGACACTGCTGATAGCACTACGCTCGTATTTCCCCATCCCAGTCCTAGAAATTCACGGTACCTTTCACTGTCAGTAGCTACAGAAATTCCGCTAATACTTTGCCAAAAGTGCACATGAGACGTCATTTACTAATACCTCAACTAATGCTTACTTTTAAATAAAGGTATGATCTAATTAAAAAACTAGAAATGTGCTTAGCTGTGGCTGGACTGGAGTCATTTGCAATAATAACAGCCTTAACAACCGTGTTGTAGTATGTTAGTTAATGTTTTAACACTTTCTGAAATCAGGTGATTTCTATTACAAAGAACTCAGCTTTTTTTTTACTCTGACTCTTAATAAATTAATCATGCATGATTTTAAAGTCATCATGATGCCTTCAAAACATTTGCTTCACATTTATATCTGGTACACTTTTCATTTACTTGAATAATCCCATTTAAAAATGTAATTAAAACATATTTATTAAAGTCAGATTAGTTTTTTTGCCAATTTAAATACTTATACAGCCAATCCAATGCATTAACTATCAAACTTGTTCAAAAATGTAGTGAAGCTGGGCATTATTCACACGACTCCCTCTGATTCCAGTCGTAGCTCATGCTAGCGCTTAATTAGTTCTTGATTGGTTCATTCACCAATAGTTCATGTTGAATAAACTATTAGTTCAAGTATTATTACATGATTTATGTACCCTTTTTGCAAAGTGTTAGTGAAATTCCTTAAACTTGCTCAGCACTGTCAAGTCACACAGGGGATTTGACGAATGCAGATTCACACTACACTTGTTGAGATTTTGTTTTTGCTGTTAGACGGACAATGCATAACACATTTTATTCTATTGCATTCCATTATTGGAGCTCTTAGACATCTACGCAACGTTAAAATGTTTGCTCGCACACAAGCATCATCACAGACTTAAAGGACTCAAACATTGCTTTGTATAGGAACTGTCTTCTAGTCTAGCACAGTTGAACATGCATATAAATTGCTTGTGGAAGGTTCCGGCTCAAGTATTTGTTTTTGTCTTTTTGTTAATTTTTATTTTTTTTGCTGCTGCTTTTTGTTTTTGTACACATTCCTGCAGAATAGGATATCAGTTTTGCCTTTTTTATATATAGTTATATTCATTCAGTCATAGTGCAGAGTGCTTTAGGAAATAGAGGCCGATGCATAAAGCTACTTAGTGTTTATTGACAGCAAAGGATCTTGGCAGACGGCCTTAGAAGATATGATTCAGTGCATGTGCGAACAGAAGGACGTGCTGATAATGCCACTTTACTGTTTGCTTTTGTCATTTTCGGCCTTATCGGTTCATATATGCATCTTCTGCTATGATTGTATTTTTCTGCTGTTTACTCTTTACAAGATCCTTGACCAAAGATGCAAGAAGCACATGACTGCTGGAGTTTTTGTACTGTAACCGGAAGCTCTTGCTGATCGATTTATCATTTAGCCATTTAATCGGCTCAGGGTTGCTGCTCCTCTATTAAATTTCAGCCAAAATTGCAAATTCTGTCATCAATTATTCATCCTCATTTTGTTCCAAACTTGATTTACTGTTTTCTTTTGTTTGTTTTTTTTTTACTTTTTGTCCATCCAATAAAAGTCAATGGTGTCCAAAACAACATTGGACCACACACTGCATGGATTCCACAGAAGAAAGTAAGTCATAATGGGTTTGGAACCATATAAGAGTGAGTGAATGATGACAGGATTGTCTTTTATGGTGGAATTAATCCTATATGTGTCTTTGTGCCCTAACGGCCCCAGATACTGTATCCAAACTGGTCCTATTGTTTCATTACAGGAAGCTCCATGTATTGTATGCATTCGTGACACGCTCCCCCTCAGGAACCGCAAGCACATGTTCATGAAAACATTCCGTTTTGATCAGTCTATTCCAAAGGGAACTAATGATATAGGCTGTGACTCGTTATTTTAAAGCTGCAATATGTGTAATGGACGGATCAGGCGAGCACATGACTGGTTATACTTTTGTTCCGCAATAGAATATTCCACGATTCTGCAAAATGTCAGGGGTGTGGCGTATCATAGAGTCCCCTAGAGAGATGCTAAAATAGTTTTTATGAGATGATTTGTCATGCTGTGCTCGTATAACCTCAAGGCCTCACCAATCTGTTCGTTCGAGATCTCATTTGGGCAGTCACTATCATAACTGCTGATTTATGAACAGCCTACCAGGAGGATTATGAGATCTATTGTGCTCATTACACAATGAATGGTGCGAGCAGAATGTGCTCGGACCAAAAAACAAGGGTGTTCTATTTTGCGAGCTCCTCCAATTGTGCTTTCTTCTGATTCTTGAACGCAAAAACCTAGGGTTGTATATAAAGTGGGCGATGCAGTATTAAGCTGGCTGTGATCGGGAGAAAATGACTGACTGTGTCTGCATACGATAGTAAAACCCTAAAAAGCTAATATGAAGCACTCAAGTACTTTGTCCCCTCAGTTTTTTTTCTGCACTGCTCAGTTTCAGCATTTCTTGCTTTGAGCAATATTTTTTTTGTCTCGTCAAAATTGTAATGTTTATAGCATCCTGGACTTTATTTTCATAGTCTGATAATAGCAACTTTTTTGTATGTGCTGAAGTGCTTTAGTATATGTGAGAAAAACGGTTTTATACGATGTGGAATATATGTTATGTGCCTTAACACTGGAGAACACACATGTAGACGGCAATACATAGTGAATTTTATATATGTGCAGTATATGTAAAGTTATTTGGAGTTCTTTTAAATAATGCAGTTTAATAAAAGAAAAACACTTGGTTTTTAAGGAATTTCAGAGATTATGCTGTTGCTGGGTGGGGTGGGGGGTTCGTTTTTGTTTTTTTGTCCACACTCTGTTTTGGTGTTTTTTTTTAGATTTGGAATGTGCCAGTACTTGGATCCCAGGTTTCAGGTCTGTCAAGTTCTTGGCCAAGCATCACATGCTGTAATATAATCCATTCACAGTTGCATTCCAGAGGCTTCCCTAACTTCAGGGCAAAACACCAGGAGTAATGCCATCCTTCAGAGTTTGTCATAGCACACATGTAACCAACGGGTGGACTTTTTAATACTCAGCAAGACTTTTGTCACTGTCGTCACTGCCATGACTGTTTCTGGCTCATTGTACTGTATTTGGTTTTTGTTAAAGTCACACAAAGGTTCAGCATGTTCTCAGTTTAGACTCATTACATTGACAGCCCTTTATAAAAACACCTGTTTCAAGTGTTTCTGTTACATGTTGGGGGGGGGGGGTTTGTTAAATTGTTCACTCGTTCCGTGTTTGTCTCTTTGACAAGAACAACTCTTTGTCATAAAACTTAAATAAATGGTAAGCCAATGTTTCTTGTGCTCTCATTCGGTTTTATTCTCTTCCTTGAACACTTCAAAAGCGTCATCAAAGAGGTCTGTATGACTTGTGCTATATTCAAAGTCTTATTGAGCCTTTGTTTGAGGAACAGTCTAAACTTAAAGTCATTATTCCCAGAAAAGTATTGGTCTTGTGTATGTGCATTCATTCGTTCAAATGGCGTGTCAAGGCAGATTTGTCCATGTCAGTTGATCTTTTTTTGGTGCTCGATTCTGCAAAATAAGTCATGAGTTTATAACGATATGAGGGTAAATGATGATGGGGTTTTTATTATTTTTGGTTGAGCGATTCCTCTAAGCCATGACTATCCCTGTAATGCACCTCAGAGACTTCCCTTTTCTCAACTCTACAGGATGGCACAAGTATTCCAGCACATTGTAATTGCTCCCTCTCAATAGGATCTTTTGAATGGCTATTGCACATGACAGCTGAGTGGATGCACTCACCTCAGGGCACAGCTGGAGACATTTCTCTCTGGAATAATATACACAATAGCAGTGGGTGGAGGCATCTGTCAGCTCAATAAGTGCTTGGTCACCCAAAGGCATGATGGTGTTTTGTATTTTTTTTAATGTCTTTTACTGGTGTTACATAATAGCTGGGTTGATACCTGATGTTCATCCAGCTTATCAAGGCTTTTGTTTGGGTTTGTGTGTTTTTTCCCCCAGCACAATTAATTAATATCAGCCACCACTGTTGTCTAAGAAATTCTTAAAGAAATTTTAAAAAGTGAATTTTGGTTTAAACTTTTACATTTATTTTTTTATTAATCTTAGACAAAGTTAATCAAAGTTGTTTGTATTTATAGATAAGTGCTTTTAATACATTTCATTTTTTCCAAAACACAGATAGTCAATTAATTGACAAATCTTGAATTAATTTAGCCTTGTGTATGCATTTCATTTAAATAGAATGAACATTGGATGTGTTTGGATTTGCTCACTACACTGAAATAAATAAATAAAAATTTGCTGCCTTAAGTACAATCAACTTGGATGAATTGCATTAAACTGACTTAAATTAGTTGAATTCTTGTATAACTTAGTTGAAAATTGCTTAACTTATTTTGACGATTTAAATCAATGTAAAAACATGTTGTCAGCGTATTGCTCATATAATATTTTACAGTGTACACATAATTGAATAGATGTAGCCTAACTCAAAATTTTGTACGAAAAAATTAAACCAATAAACGCAGATGTAGCATCTGGACCAATCAGACACAAATTATTCATTATATTTAATGAATAATCCAGCAAACTCACTCACCCAACAAAGGTCTATGAAACGTCCCCAAAACTAACATCCCAAATGAAGCTAACATGAGCAGAACCCGGTGTCCTGTTACAGGACATATTAAGACTGATAAGACTTTTTACGACCTCAAAAGGAATTTGCAGAGAGTTGTGACTCTCACTTAATTCTTGCTGAGAAGGCGAAATGAACCCTTTTAATCCTATATATTCTATATATATATAACCACTTGAGAAATGTATAAACTAGTGGTGGGCCGTTGTCGGCGTTAACCTGCTGCGTTAGTGACACTCTTATCGGCCGATTAAAAAAAAAAATATTGCCGTTAATCTACTCTCAAAGTTGGGTTGGGATCATAAAATAGCTTTTTCGAATATCGTTATATTTTCGCGCAATTCCATGTGTAGTAAACCACCTCTAGTATAAACATGTATCTAATTTTCCCATCTCATAATTTTACTTTTATGTGGTTTGGCCTATGTATCCGTTCTCTCTTTTAAATTCTTGGATTAATGTTTCAGACTTGCATACATTAGGGTTAATCAAAATCATATGTGTAGCATGTTTAGTCTCTATAAACTCCAACCTTTTGTCCACCATTTGTTAATTTACATCACATTTTGCTAACTTTGTGAAGCATTAGTATTATAAGAATCTTGAAGATTATTTTGTTAAACACCCAATCAAATTACATGTTCAAAGGCCTGCTTGAACAAAAGGTCGTAAAGAAATTCCCTACAAGGGAACAACTTCTTATTGGCTCACAAGCCTCCAGAGGGTGTGACTACTTCACGCTTTAATCACTGACCACAAGAATGCGTCTCTTAGTCTATTAGTTCCTTTCTGAAATCCTGAAGTAAAGATGATGCTGAACTAAAAGTTTTCTAAGGACCCCCAAGCTTGTACCAGGCTGCGGCCTTGTCTTTACATTCACCAAAAGATCCTCTGACTCACATTGGTTCTCTCTCATCAAGACGACATCAGCAAAGATCAATTGGAGCCTCAACAAATTGCATCAGGACAGTTTCATTCAAATGGACAAGACATGCAAGTATCAAACTTAGTCTCATTATTTGATACATTAAGTATCCATCCTTACCCCTTTTAAAGAAGGGCGTGTTAGAACTTAACTGATGGTTTGCTCAAGGCTGTTGATCTGCTGAATTTCAAACAATGCTATAACTTCTTGCTTTCCTGTATTCTGTTTCAGCTTTCTTCCCCTTGGTAAACTGTATGCATTTATGTATGTGTATGTTAGAGTAGTTTAAAGGTTGTATCAGTGATTTCTGGCCCAAAAATAAATGTCTAATCTTTCCTAACGATCCGCTAGCTGCTCGCCCCATAAGCATGCCGTCCAAAAAACGCGTCTCTGAAGGCAGCCTAGGCTCTGAGATCTGCACACAAAAACAAATGGGTACAACCACCACTCAAAACCAAAATAAACAGTGTTCCAACCAATCACTGACAGGGGCGGGTGTTGCTCCGATTTCGCGTCCAGCCGTGCACAAGCGCAAAACCTCACAACACCCGCCCCTGTCAGTGATTGGTTGGAACACTTTATTTTGGTTTTGAGTGGTGGTTGTACACATTTGTTTTTGTGTGCAGATCTCAGAGCCTAGGCTGCCTACAGAGACGCGGTTTTTGGACGGCATGCTTATGGGGCGGGCAGCTAGCGGATCGTTAGGAAAGATTAGACATTTATTTTTGGGCCTGAAATCACTGATACAACCTTTAAGTGTTTAATAAAATCTTGTTCATGTCACACGTAAAGTTGTCCGTGTTTCAAGCTCATATATACTGGAGCCCCTAATCATGCAGATTTTTACTACTTGCTCTTAGTAGTACTGTAAATTAAGAAAGACATTTCCCATACCCCGAAAATGTACATTTCTTGGAATTAATAAACAGTTAACACTGAGTGTTCACGGGACAAACAGGTTCATTGATTGTAATATTCATTTTACAACATTAAGTTAATTCTATCAACTGATCCAATTATAACAAGTTATGATTGATTATTAATATTTCTTTAGAGCTAATTTGCTACACAGAGAATCAATCACCTGCCTCCTATTACCTTAACAACATTTTTAAAATTAGTTTCCCCAGTGTAAGGTTACAAAACGCCTGGGCATTAGTCCCTGCTGTCCAAAAACAACTTAATCTTATTCTCTGATGTGTTGCGTTTCTCTCATGACTCAAGATGTATTTACTGGAGAGGAAAAAACTCTACTGTACAATTTTATCCCAAGCAGGAGTTGGCAAGGCCTTTAGAGGTGAAGATGGAAGATGGATGATATCTGGCCCAGATTTGCTCTTTCTGGTCGTTGGGTGGTGCGTTTAGCATCTGTGATCCCTCTTCAGGAGGCAGGAAAGAGGTTATTAATGAATTTCCTTTAAAGCACAAGGGAGGGGGAGGTTGTGCTGATGCTCCCGTACAGAGCTTCCCTCCGGCTCCCGCCACTGGCAAATTACTGGACGCCTTCTTTGCACTTTTCAAAATCAACTTCCGTCATCCAGACAAGGAGATAATGATCTTCCTTTACTTGCTAACGTTGTCTCTTTTCGGAGGTTAGCACAGCACACTGGAGATCTTACCTCTGTCTTTTTCTTTTCTCTTTTTAACTTCGTTCTCTTTTGTGAACTCAGGTCTTCTGTGACTTTCTATTTTTGGTGAGGAAGTTTGTTTTGCCGTTGCATCACTATTATATGTCCCTCGGAGACCAGTTGTGAAATCTGGAATGGAGAGGTTCACGTAGTTTGTCATAAACAGCCACTAAACTCTTAAGGGATAATGTATAGTCAGCTGAGGGTTATTGCTAAATAAACCCCAATAGGCAAATTAGAACCCAAATGTGAAGCACAGGTGTCTTTTATCGTCCTGAAGGGGTTTATTTTGCAGTGATGACTGGCTGACTGTGCATTAACGCTTGTATTTCATTACTTGCCAAACAGAAATAAATAAATGGACAAGAAATATTGACATGATTTGAAATTATAAGAAGAGATTGTTTTTGATAGATGCATGTACCAAAATACAGTAAAAACAGTAATATTGTGAACTATTATTACAAAAAAATTTAAAATAACTTTTTATTTTAATATATTTTAAAATATAATTTATTCCTGTGAGGGCTAAGCTGAATTACTCCATTACTTCCGTGTCACATGATCCTTCAGAAATCATCCTAATAAGTTAATTTGGTCCTTTCTTATTATCAATGTTGAAAAAAAGTGATACATTTTATAGGATTAATATGATAATTTAATAATAGAAAGTTAAAAAACAGCATTTATTTGAAATAGATTTTTTTGTAACAATGTAAAAGTCTTCACTGTCTTTTTGATCAATTTAATGTGTTCTTGCAACATAAAAACATTCATTTCTATTAAAACAATAAACAGTTATGCAGTAATTATATAAAAATAATAAAACAGAATATCACGACTGACCATTCACAATGAAGTATCCCACATAAAAATATAAAGTCACATAATATGGATTATTAATGGTATCATTAATTTCTAAATTTTGTTTTATGAATACACATTTATTCGTATCATGTCAAATGTTTGTCTTTTTCTTCCAAAACTTTCACCTTCACAAACACAGCTGAAAAGCAGATAGATATCAGTTCTTCTGTTCTGGAGGTAACTAAGGGTTTGCTGTGAGATTTGAAATGTGAGATTTAAATGCAACACGATTATTCATCTCTTTTACAGGTGTGAATCTTCCATTTCTTATGCAGCTTGTAAAACAAGCTACTGCGGCATTTGTCTTCTTCACAGTTTCCCTTCAGGCTGCCTGTAGGGATCGTTCACTTGGGAACTCATCCTGAGTTCACGGTCAGAGTTTCACTTTAATAACTTGATTAAACGTCTCTAGAAAAGTTACTAACCGTTTCATGAAATTTCAGTTGATGTCATTTTTCACAACTTTTTAAATGTATTTTTAGTACTTGATAAGGCAAATCTATCATCTTTTTGCGTGAAACAACAGGCTAAAACCTTGCAAAATTCATAATTCAGGCACTGGTAAAATTGCTATACTACTTCTCAATGAAATATTTGCCATTTTATATTTTCATATTTGCTTGCGAACCTCTATGAATTTATTTATTTTGAAGAATATGGGTAACCAAACAGTTGACAGTAGCCATTGACTTCTATAGTAAAAAAAAAAAAATGTCCGTACTATGGAAGTCAATGGGGTCCATCAACTGTTTGGTTACCCATATTCTTCAAAAGATCTTCTTTTGTGTTCAGCAGAAGGAAAAAAAATGATACAGGTTCGGAACAACTTAAAGGTGAGTAATGATGACAGAATTTTCTTTTTTCAGAACTATCTCTGTAACAAATATCAACACCCTAGCATGATCGCATTGAGGTTGACTGTTTCTCTACAAATGGAAATCTCCAAAATCTGTCAAACAATGTTGCAGTGTAGACCAGACCTTATTCCATTTATTTGTTGGAATGAAACGGAAGATGTGATAGTCTTTTCTTCCCTAATGTGACGTAGCCTATATGCGAGTGAAACAGCTTCCCTGACAAGAAAACATGTAGGACAGTACTTGATTTTGTACAGATTCTTAGATGGTGGCATAGATTGCTATTGCTGTGATCTCTTGTGAGTGACAGGTTGTCCCTTCCTCATGCTGAAAAACACTTCATGAGAGAAGAGATGCTGGAAGAGGGAGGTTTAAAGATCATGAGAGTGCATGAATTTAAAAAATGACGTGCATGGATGAATCATTTATAATAAATACTACAATAATTCATTGAAAAAATAGCAACTGTCAATTTAGACTTCATGTTGACTTTAATGGCTATGTGAGAGTCCAATCCCCAAAGAATTGTCTTTGAACGTGACGGTGAGCATGTTTGTAAGCTTAAAATGTGACTGCAATTAAACAAATGAGACAGGACACCATCTGAATGACAACCTGCCTCAGGTATGTGGAAGGGAAGGTCTTAAGACACACGCTGACACTCTCCTAATTGCCTTTTTGTCCCTCAACACGCACAGACACACACCCTCTTGCACTGTAACTGTGGCACCTATCCAAAATTCACTTAATGATCAGAAGAGCTGTTAATATTTTCTGAGCCTTCATTAACCCCCCCAATGATGGGCAGGCACATGAATATTCATTATACCATGCAGGGACATTTGGCTCCTTTGTGTTTAATGTGCATCATGCATCTGGGAGGTCAGCGCATCAGGTTGTGTGATCGGTGTTGGACATTCTCATTAAATAATGCATGGAAAAGGTATTTTGAAAGGTTTGTGCTAGCCTTTACTGTTGTGGAGTGCCCTTGCAAACTAAAAATCAAGGCTTGCTAAAGACCTCCATAAATCAGCCAAGGTACATCAGCGCAGTACAGTCTTTCATTAATGCCAGTGAAATGAGCTTCTTGTATGAGTACCTAAGCGTACAACATGATCTGTGCAGAAAGATCAAAAAGATTGTAGCAAATCTTTGACCAAACGATATGGACATTGTCCACATTGCAACTTATTCTGGTCAAAACACCCACCTCGACAGGAAGAGACTGTTTGACCAACATGTAAAGCAACTAATTAATTTTTTTTATGTATGTATGTATGTGCGGCGAGCAGGACGAGGCCGAGGGACGTGAGGGAACGGCACGAGGCCGATGGCGTGAGTAATAATGAACATCACCTGTGAGACGCATCTCTTACGGAGGAGCGGAAGCATTAAAGGAGGAGCGGCGACCCTGAAGATCGAGAGAGGAACAGGCCTGATTTTATGATGTGTTTTATTTCTGTTTTGTGTAGCCAGCAGTCGTCCGCGAGGGGCTGTTGGCAGAACCTTTTGTTTTTGTATATGTTTTATTTTTTTATGAAAGATGTTAAATGTTCGCCGGTTCCCGTCTCCTTCTCTGAATCTTAAACATTGCTACAGTATGTTTTGTCTTTTAAGGGTTATCTTTAAAAGACTATAGAACCATGTTACGTTCCGGCTCAAGGAAGTAACAAAAGAAAGGGTTCAGAGTCCAAAAATATATTTAACAATATATTTATTTAAATCTAGGGGTAAGTAATAAAGAAAATAGTTGTTCAACAGTAAATAAACAAACACTTAAAAGGAAAACAATATGAAGGTCCAGCTCCTCAGCACAACTGCAGGCCCCCGGTAGACAGAGGGCAGACATCTTATATCCATCCACAAACTCAAGACAGGTGTGGATCCTTAACTGACAACCTATCTAAGAGAGAAAAGACAAACAGAAAAAACCCAAAACAAAACTAATCCGTAACACCTCCCCCCTTAAAAAGGGAGAGGTTCTCGTTAGAAACTCTACCTTATACAATTTCCAACCCCAAAGCATACATAAGTTTATGAGGAACAAAAACAACCCTACCGGAGTTAACACCAAGTCATTAACCATTACAACTTTCCCAACTCCCCGCATCTCTTGGTTTCGAAACCAGCAATCTCCCGGCGCCTGGAGAAAGCAAAATTAAGGAATAGAAAACCAAAGAAAGAAAAGAGAAGAGGAAAATGATTGTCAAAAGACTTATTCTCCACCACATGGGGCACGGGACAAGGCGTCAGCTAAGACATTATCTACGCCTTTCACATGACGAATCTCCAAAGCATAAGGCTGTAAGAAAAGAGACCACCTAATAAGACGCTGATTTGGATTCTGCAGAGAGTGAAGAAATGTAAGAGGGTTATGGTCGGTGTACACCACAGTGGGCATAGTCCCACAAGACACATAAACCTCAAAATGCTGCAGGGACCAGATCAACGCTAACGCCTCTTTCTCGATAGTCGAATAGTTGGTCTGATATGAATTGAATTTCCGTGAAAAATAGCTGACAGGGCGATCGATACCATTCTCATCAACCTGCAGCAGAACAGCTCCCGCTCCAACCTGACTAGCATCCACCTGAAGTTTGAATGGTTTATCAAGTCGAGGAGCTGTCAGAACAGGAGATGACGTGAGCAAGCGTTTAACATTCTCAAAGGCACTTTCACATTTTGGAGTCCACACAAATTTAGCCTTTGCTTGTAACAAATCCGTGAGCGGGGCAACAACAGAAGAAAAGTTGGGACAAAAACTCCTGTAATACCCAGCCATTCCTAAAAATCTCATCAATTCACGTTTAGTCTGAGGGCTAGGAAATTGGTCAATCGCTATGACTTTAGCACGTACAGGTCGCACTTTGCCCATTCCAACAACCTTGCCCAGGTAAGTCACAGTAGCCCTGGCAAACTCACACTTTGCCAGGTTAACTGTTAGTTTGGCATCTGACAATCGTTCAAACAGTGCACGAATTCGGATAAGGTGTTGATCCCATGTGTCACTATAAATAACAATGTCATCTAGGTACACGGCACAGCCCTCTAAACCAGCGGTCACTCTGTTCATTAGCCGCTGAAATGTAGCTGGAGCATTTCTAAGACCAAAACTCATTACGGTGTAAGAATATAGTCCAAACGGAGTAATGAAAGAGGAAATATCCTGTGCTCGGGTGGTCAAAGGCACTTG
Organism: Siphateles boraxobius; assembly: GCF_051911475.1. Classification (NCBI taxonomy): domain Eukaryota; kingdom Metazoa; phylum Chordata; class Actinopteri; order Cypriniformes; family Leuciscidae; genus Siphateles; species Siphateles boraxobius. The sequence goes on along the minus strand of NW_027509042.1, from coordinate 11,556,621 downwards.
CCAGTACCCTTTGAGCAAATCAAATTTACTGACAAAAGTAGCTGATCCAACTTGGTCAACACAATCTTCCATCCTAGGCAACGGGTATGAGTCAGGTCTAGTTAGAATATTTACTCGTCTATAGTCAGTGCAAAAACGCTGAGTGCCGTCTGGCTTTCCCACTAACAAACAAGGCGAAGCCCAATCTGAAAAGGAAGGCTTTGCTATGTTGTTTTCAAGCATGTAACTGACTTCAGCCTCCAATTTCTGACGTTTGTCAAACGATACACGATAAAATCGTTGCCGGACAGGTTTAACATCACCAACATCTATATCGTGTTCAATCAAGTGGGTACGAGAAGGAGTATCTGAAAAGAGAACAGAAAACTCAGTCAGCATAGATTTTAACTCGAAACGTTGTTTGCAAGATAAATGTTTTACCCATTCTTCTAGGTTAGCCAAAGTCTCAGAGTTTTTTAGACGAGGTTGTAAGATGACATCATCAGGTGATTTCACATCCTGTTGTACGTCACCTTTTTGACTTAAACTAGCTAGCGCAACTGAGGAAGGAACGAATTCAGGAGCAACATTACGAGAGTAAAAGGGTTTTAATAAATTCACATGGCACAACTGGGTAGGTTTCCTGCGCTCAGGGGTAGAAAGAATATAATTTTGATCAGACACTTTTTTAAGCACAGTGTAAGGTCCTAAAAACCTTGCACAGAAAGGAGAATCTGGTAAAGAAAATAAGGCTAACACCTGATCTCCTGGACTAAACATGCGAACCTCGGACTTACGATCAAACCAGCATTTCATCTTTCCCTGAGTTTTCCTCAACTTTTCTCTTGCCAATTCCCCAGCCAGGACTAGACGTCGACGAAAACCCTGTATATACTGAATCAGACTCTGTGGTGGCTCCTCCGGTAGCGCAGCTTTACTCAGTACTGCCATGGGTCCTCGTACACAATGTCCAAAGACTAACTGATTGGGACTAAATCCTAAACTCTCCTGGATAACCTCACGTGTGGCCAATAACAACCAAGGCAACCCTTCTTCCCAATCACCTTTTAACTCAGTGCAATATGCCCTCAACAAAGATTTTAACGTCTGATGGAAACACTCTAGGGCACCCTGACTTTCCGCATGGTATGCACTGGACTTGTTATGCCTAATGCCAAGCTGCCGCAGAACTTCTTGAAACATATTAGATGTAAAGTTTGTCCCCTGATCACTCTGAACAACTTTTGGAATTCCAAAAATAGAAATGAACTGGGACAAGGCTTTTACAACTGATCGTGTGGTGATTGAACGCAAAGGAAAAGCCGCAGGATACCGAGTGCTCTGACACATCTGGGTCAATAAGTAAACGCTACCAGACTTTGAAGGTGGTAAAGGCCCAACACAATCCACTAGAAGATGCTGAAAAGGCTGTTCCATAACAGGTATGGGATACAAAGGCACAGGTTTTATGGTTTGATTTGGTTTTCCAGTCAGCTGAACAGATCGAACAAGTCTTAATATACTGCCTTACGTCACTCTTAATACAAGGCCAGTAAAAGTACTGCAGCAAATGTTGGTAGGTTTTATTTACGCCCAAATGTCCAGACACCCCGCCATGAGCAGAAACCAATACAGAATTTCGCAAAGAAACAGGCACTACTACCTGTATAATTGGTTCCGTCAAACCTCCCTCTGTGTTAGAAGTCCACTTCCGCAATAGTGTCCCATTTTCAATGAAGTACCCATTAACGGAACTCTCTGCTACATCAGGAGACAAAGCAGCATCAAACAGCGAGTTCAGAGATGAATCCTCTTTCTGAGCAGACACCCAAACCTGATGGGGAATAGAAGGCAAAGCAAGGAGACCTGGCACCACTCTCTTAGAGGTTAACAAATCCTTCACATCCCTTAGTTTTGCATCGGCTGACTGTTTACGCATTGCACGTAGACACACGTGAGTGCACAAGACACAAATACCTCTGGATACTGCTGGGATATATCATTGTCACCCAATGGGGCAGGACAAGTAGCAACCACAGGTGGAGGTGGAACATCACGCCACACACGGTCACCCGCCAGATTATTCCCCAAGATCACTGAAACTCCTTCCATTGGTAGTGAAGGACGGACTCCCATCACAACTGCTCCATTTACTAAATCAGATTGGAGAAACATGTTATGCAGGGGTACAGACAATGTTTGCAACCCAATACCGCGAATCAACACACTGTTCCCTGTATTGGACTCCTGAGTAAAAGGAAGAACAGATTGCAAAATGAATGATTCTGATGCTCCCGTGTCTCGGAGAACCTTAATAGGAACCTTCTCAGTACTTTCAAGCAGTGACACATAGCCTTCTGTAATAAAGGGAGAATATCCAACATCTCCAACATTGCAACGTACCGCTGGTTTCTCCAGATTCTGCAAAATATCAAGACAGCAGTCAGAATTATTATCTGTCTGAACAGACGAAACAGCAAGAGCAGGCTTGGGTTCAGATTTAACACGCATCAGTTTCCCTTTAAGTGCTAAACAATCCTTTTTCCAGTGTCCCTTTAAATGACAAGAACCACACCGGTCATTTTTATCAGCGTAACTTTTAAAACTCCTCTCACTCTTACTATTATCAGCCCAGGCATGACGGACAGTTACATTCTCTGTTGGACTTTCACTGAACTTGAACCTACTTTTCTTGACTTCACATTTATGAGTGAGTACATACTCATCAGTAAGAATGGCAGCCTCCTCCGTAGATGTAACATTACGATCAGTCAGAAAGATGGAAACATGCTCAGACAAAGTGCTTTTAAATTGTTCTAACAGGAACAACTCGTGAAGATTTTCCCGACTAGTTACTCCTGAAGCAGCACACCAGCGATCTAACTGGATCTTTAAATCTCTCACAAACTCACAATACGTCTGTTCTGCAGGTTTTCGCATGTTTCTAAATTTCTGCCGATAGGCTTCTGGCACCAGCTCATAAGCCTTCAGAACAGCCTCCTTAACCTTATGATAATTCTGACTATCACGAACACTCAAAGAGGAGTAAGCTTTTTGTGCCTTACCGGTTAACACACACTGTAACATCAAAGTCTGTTCAGAATCTGGCCATTTCATAACATCTGCCAAGCGCTCAAACAAACTAAAGAATGTATCTACATCAGTTTCACTAAATTTGGGTATCAGCTTAATATTATTGGCTACATCCAACCCTTTTCTGACAGATCTGGTTAGAGCACTTGCACTGTCCCCCAGTTTACCCTCCTCAATTAACTGAAACCGCAAAGCCTCAACCTCCAATTTACGAATTTCAATTTCACGATTCATTTTCGCCTTTTCTAACTCTAAAAGCATTAGTTCTTTTTGTTGCTCAAAAGAGAACTTGGAAGCAATAACTGAAGTTTGTGCAGCGCTATCATCATCTTCATCAGAATCAACAGGCTTATCAGGATCAAAAACCTCTAACTTAACTAGAGTGGCTTTAACAATTAGTGCAACAGACTCTTTTAACTTTTTTTCTTTGGTGGTTAAGCAGATATCATACTTAGCGGCCACCTCCAATAACTGTTCTTTCGTTAATTGGTCAAAGAATTCCTCACTAGGAGATTCAAAAAATAAGTCTAACTCAGTAGCCATTCTCTATTCTATTCAGCAGAACTCGTAGTCGTTCACTCTGACTTACAAGCACCAAAAAGTGACTATTCCCCCTACTCTCTCTCTCCTCTCCCCTAAAATAACTCAACCCTAGTCTTCATGCCTCCACCAAGAGTCGAGTATCTTTAAGCACTCAAATACCGTCAGATGTATAAACTCACGGACAAACCAGTGAGACATACAATCGCGGCAGTGCTCTCAACTCAGCGTCAGGACAAAAACAACAAACTAAAATAAAAAAAGATCAACGCGATGCGTTGCTAAACCTACCGGGGAACCTCACTATTTGTGCAACAAAATACAGAGTTCGCTGACAAATTACCTTTCTTTCAGCAATCCTAGCTAACCGAGCAGAGTACCAGAGTAAACATACCCATCAAAATCCTGCCAAAGCTAGCCTATCAAAAGAAACAAACGTTTTTACAATGGGAAATATTAAGAGAAATCAATACACTTACCATATCTAATGGTCTATTTTGGGTTCCACTTACTTTCTCTTCAATTGAACCCTATGATGAAGAAAATCCACCGATTTAAAGACACCGAAAACTCTCGCGCACATTTCCCAACAAACACCTGTTTGCTAGCGCCAGAACGCCAAGCCACACGCAGGTGAATCGAATAGTAGCCTAGTCAAATACGCTCCGCCTACACATACACAGGCGCTAGCGAAAAATTTACAAACAATACCTTTTTTTTCAATAGAAGCTGGACCTTCCGAATTCGAACCAAAAAAAAACTTTGAGGACGAGCCCCCAATTGTTACGTTCCGGCTCAAGGAAGTAACAAAAGAAAGGGTTCAGAGTCCAAAAATATATTTAACAATATATTTATTTAAATCTAGGGGTAAGTAATAAAGAAAATAGTTGTTCAACAGTAAATAAACAAACACTTAAAAGGAAAACAATATGAAGGTCCAGCTCCTCAGCACAACTGCAGGCCCCCGGTAGACAGAGGGCAGACATCTTATATCCATCCACAAACTCAAGACAGGTGTGGATCCTTAACTGACAACCTATCTAAGAGAGAAAAGACAAACAGAAAAAACCCAAAACAAAACTAATCCGTAACAACCAGATGAGGCCAGTGTGAAAAGAAAAGGAATTTGAATGATGTTGCAGCAAATGGTTGTGCAAAAGCGATTTGTGGTTTCTGATTTGCGGTTGAAGAGTTTCACACATGCATGTGCTCAGACTCATACAAAGCTATAGTTGTCCTTTCATATTGTTGTGGGAATTGTGCTCACTTCACTAAAATTTGTGATTTTTAATTTTTTCTTCACCAAACTAGTTCAGTGCTGATTGCCTATGCAATACAACAAATAAACCCTAACCCTACCCTACACCTTAACCAATGAGATTGCCTGCCAGGTGGATGTTTGCTCTGAATTAGTTTTTTAGGGGATAAAAAATCATGCCTATCATTTATGAATCCTCTCATGAGGCCTCGTGGGATAGTAAAATGTCCTTTGTATATGTGGCCAATGGCTGTCTTGGGAACACAGTCAAGCAGCTATTTCAATCATGAAAGTACACAGCTCCTATATAATCACATTTATTTGACATTTTAAATCAATAAAACCCTACATGATGTTGGTTACAGGGGCTTAAAAAAAACTGGATGATAAAATAATCCACAGTAATAATACAACTGATCATATATTATGTATAATAATGATATACACTTCATCCAAGCAAATGAGAAAAATGCATACATATAATTCTGCACTAAACACACTTCACATTCATTGCAAACCACATTCCTTACATGCTAGTTGAATCAAAGTTTGCAAGGACAGACCATAAACTAACAGCATATAAAATCTACCATCATAGTTTGCAATCTTTTTCTGCCCTTACGAGTCCCATGAGTTGTTTTACTGGCTAAGCTTGCATTTGTACAAATACTACATGAATCAAGGCTACACAATCTGAGTACACAACTGTCACAACTTAATATACTCTCTATGTAAGTGTATAAGCAAAAGCTGAACAAACACGTACAGCTGAATCTAATCATACCAACAAATTTTTTTGTTCTCTCTTTGTTAAAAGAAATAAAATACAAATTCAATTTTAAAGGAGCAAAATAATTCTTAAGCAGACACTGAGCGAATGAATGTAGGCATTATAAGGCATGAGTGAGATTACAGAGACTCCCAGTGTTCAACTGAGTAATAGCAGAAACACCAGCGTTCTGCATTTTGATGAAATATGCAACGGCTTCACTTCACTCTTCAAACACACTGCATTCAACTTGCTCTGTATATCTATTCATTTTGTTCACCATAAATCCAGTTGTGGTCATAGATCACAGCAGCAGCCAACAATAATTCATCTATATGTGATATAATATACCATGCTGTTAGTCTGCTTTTTTTTTTTTTTTTGATGAGGATATCTGTCTTTGAGCATGTGTATGAGCTGAGGCTCACATCAGGGTTCAGCAGTCCCCACTTCTGTAATATATATAACTCAAATCTTATGATTTCTGTCTTTTGATTTAGAGTCTACAGCCTTTCAGCCACAAATACCAATGACAGCAGCCCAAACCAAACGGCACAGTGAATGTACGATTACAGAATAATGACACTCTCAAGGCCACATGGGAACTGCGTACATCAGGTAGATGAAATCATACATTATTTTATTTATCTATTTTTTTAAATCTATTTTAGAGTCAGACTCAAGTCAGTATGTTCTTACATGAGATGATAAACAAAATTCAGATTGTAATAAATCGGATGAATATGATTTATCTAGCATTACAGTTCAGATTCACAAATGTGTGCAGCTCATGAATATCAGTGATTGTTTCTCAGCGTAGGTTTGTTTTTTAAGTGAATGTCTGTGTTGACACATACTAGATTTATGCAGCTCAAAAACAAATATATATATAAATACCGAAAACCAGTCAGTATCTTGTCTGACCACCATTTGCCTCACACAGTGTAACACATCTCCTTTGCAAAGAGTTGATCAGGTTTTGATTGTGGCCTGTGGAATGTTGGTCCACTCCTCTTCAATGAATGTGCAAAGTTGCTGGATATTGGCAGGATCTGGAACACGCTGTCGTATACGCCGATCCAGAGCATCCCAAACATGCTCAATGGGTGACATGACCGGTGAGTATACTGGCCATGCAAGAACTGGGATGTTTTCAGCTTTCAGGAATTGTGTACAGATCCTTGCAACATGGGGCCATTATCATGCTGCAAAATGAGGTGATGGTCGTGGATGAATGGCACAACAATGGGCCTCAGGATCTCGTCACCGTATCAATAAAATGATGTGTTCGTTGTCCATAACATACGCCTGTCCATACCATAACCCCACCGCCACCATGGCCCACTCGATCCACAACGTTGACATCAGCAAACCGCTCCCTCACACAACGCCATACATGCTGTCTGCCATCTGCCCCGTACAGTAAAAACCGGGATTCATCCGTGAAGAGAACAACTGTGCAAACTGGGCAAAAGTGCCAGACACATCGAATGTGGGCATTTGCCCACTCAAGTCGGTTACAACGTCGAACTGCAATCAGGTCGAGACCCCGACGAGCATGCAGAGCTAAAAATAAAAAATAAAATAAAACATGTAGAATTTTAACTATAAGCATGTCCCAGCCAGGTTCGTCACTTATTGGGGTCCCTTGGAAACATTTCTGTTGTGGTCTGTGCCATTTGCATCGCGTTTTTGTATTTTCTTGTGTTGTGAACTTTTGCAGCGTGTAAAATTAATTTAATTGTGTTGTGAGTATTTTAAGCACACATGTGTTGTAAAACTGATGAAGATGTTTTCTTAATTTGCGGATGTTTTTTCTATTTGCATGTGTTTTCTTCAGTTGCAGCGCATTAAGCTCTCGCGGCCACCGTATAAAATACCAAAATAATTTGCCTAAATATTAGCCATGAATTATTAAATTAAGCCCAATATTTTCCCCAAAATCAGCAGGGGTTAAGTGTGCCAGTGTCTCAATATCAGCATTTTAATTTATGAAAAAGGGGATAATATGCAGCAAAATAAGAGTTTTTAAAAGGCTTTGTGCTTTAGTAATCTTCATATCTTGTATGTTCATATCTTGTATGTTTTTTTTTTAATGATTGAATGATTCATCTTGCTCCTTGACATGGCACAGCTTACCCCTATGGGCCTGTGTAATAGACGATTTCTTCTCATTACATTTGATAGCAGGCATCCAGAAAAAATAATTAAACGCATTAGTTTTACCTCATTTCTCCTTGCCTAGAGGATAATTTAAATAAAGTGTCACTGCATGCTTACCCTACTCTCCCCTGTATAAACACAGACAAGAGACACATAAAGAATCAACACTTTATGGTTCCTTTTCTTCTCGCTCAGTTGATTACAACAACAGTATCATTCTGCCTTTGAAAAAGGTCTTGTGCTGATCTTAGCAAATTTGTTTGCCCATTAGGCCTTTGAGAGAGTGACTTTGATGGCTTCCATCCAAGATTAAAATGAATTAAGACAGAAAGGCTCAGGGGCTGGCTGATTGATGAGCGTTTCTTCGTCAGTGCCATTTAACCAGATTGTAAAAGCTGATGAGAAGGAAAGCACCGAGCGATGAGCTCTCATGTGCATACTGAAGACTGTCATGTTAAAGAGCTCCTCGCTGCTTCTGCTTGAACAATAGCCATGAATTAACTTATTACTCCAATGATTAGAACCCTTCAATCTCTACGTACATTTTAACCTTTGTAGTGTAATTGGAATCATCATGAAATCAAAATTAACAATTTTACTTGTTTTTACGAAATATTGCAGTATTTTATATCAATGATTTATAACGACGTCCTGAAGACATGTTTGCTGGCTCGAGGAAGGTGAAACCTGTCACTCACATGAAATCACAGCAATAGCAAATCACAATCTTCTAACCATTCAATCAATTCTCGATGGACAAAATTAAGTCCCGCCCTAATTTTTTTCTTGTTTAAAGGTGTAAAGGTGGATAGATAAAGTAAAGGTGGACTCATCAGAGAACAATACATGTTGCACATTGTCCACAGCCCAAGATTTACACTGTTGGCATCAATGAAACTGATATTTGCAATTGGCACGAATGACCAAAGGTTTGGCTATAACAGCCTGACCATGAATATTGACTCTGTGGAGCTCTCGACTAACAGTTTCGGTGGACACAGGAGAGTCGAGGTGCACATTTAATTCTTCAGTGAGTTGGGCAGCTGGGGTTTAATGATTTTTGGATTCAATCCAAGTTTGGATATTTCTTTCAGACAACTTCCTCTTGTGTTGACAGTTACTCCTGTTGGATGTGGTTCGTCCTACGTGACGGTATATGCTGACATTACTCTGGATACCCCAGCTCTCGATACACCGCAAAGACGTGCACCAACAATTTGTCCTCTTTTGAACTCTGATATGTTTCCCATTCTTTTGTGTGGATTGCAATATTTTATGCTGTGCTATTTCTTTTCTAATTCAAGCTTCACCCTCTGTTCTTACTGATCGATAGTAAATTCAGTGAATATTGGCCAACAGGCCGCACATATAGGTGTGAAACATTCAGCACTATATTGGCCAGCATTTCAGTTTCATTGTCCAACCCCTGCATGTCACAATAGAGAAGTAAAGGCAATCACAACTTCCGTTTCACGTCGACTTGAAATGCTTTTGTTTTGAGGTTTCAGAAGGGGAAGAGAGGACAGATGTTGCTTGAAGTGTTCATGTATAATTTGTCGTGTTCGGGTATCAAATGTCAATTAAGCCATTCTGAGAACACTATAAAGCACCTTTTAGTATCCCACCAAATGAATAATGATAATGCCTCCAAGTATATCTGTTCTGAGACTGGATAAAATGTCTTTTCGCTGCAATCACTCAAGCGAATGCTTTCTACTGGTCATTTTAGAAGAAGCAATTACAACCTAATCAGGAATACTTATTTATGGATTTTCTCAGGAAGACCAAATCCATTTAAATTATAGCAAAAGCACTGGCTGCTTTAAAACACTAAACCTGAAGTAATGTCTTTGCTCTCACACAAAAAAACACAAGAAGGCCTTGTTGGGGGTGGATGCTTGCTGAATCCTAATAAATAAAAAACGGACACCAGCACAGGTGTTTGCATCCTTCTCCAGTCTCTGTCACAATTAACTTGTTTCTACTCAACTGTTAGATAATAGAGAACGCCTCCTGGCGTTCCCCGACGAACTTACCTGTCGATTGTAATCATCGATAAGGGAGTGATCCAGAATGTCTCTAGCAGGAACCCAACTTCTCTCCTCCGGACCGTAACCTTCCCAGTCCACCAGGTACTGAAATCTGTATCCCCGCCGTCTCGAGTCCAGAATACGATTAACCGAATACGTAGGTTCCCCATCTACGAGATGCGGTTGGGGAGGAACCGGGACTGGCAGATTAATGCGTGCATGAAACACAGGTTTAATCTTTGACACATGGAAGGCGGGTTGAATTCTCCTGTACACAGGAGGAAGTTTAAGTCGGACTGCCACCGGACTAATGATCTTGGTGACAGGAAATGGGCCGATAAATTTGGGAGCAAGTTTATTAGATACGGACCGGAGAGGAATGTTCTTAGTAGAAAGCCACAATTTTTGACCAACGACGTATACGGGAGGCTTCGACCGATGGCGATCGGCCTTAGCTTTGGTGCGTGCTCCCACTTGGAGAAGAGTCTCACGGGCTCTAATCCAAGTGTGGCGGGACCTCTGGACGAAGGCGTGAGCGGAGGGGAACGCGACCTCGGATTCCGTACTGGCAAAAACTGGTGGCTGGTAACCTAAACTATATTCAAACTGAGTGAGGCCCGTGGATGACACTGGTAACGAATTGTGGGCGTACTCCACCATAGACAGTTGTTGACAGCAGGAGGAAGGATTCTTATAAACCAAACATCGCAACACTCTCTCCAAATCCTGATTGGCTCTCTCAGTTTGACCATTGCTTTGAGGATGGAACCCCGTAGAAAGACTGACAGTCGCCCCCAGTAATTTACAAAATTCTTGCCAAAATTTTGACACAAATTGGGGACCCCTTTCAGAAACCACGTCCATCGGGAGGCCATGTAAGCGAAAGACGTGATCTACAACAGTTACCGCTGTCTCCTTGGCGGAGGGTAATTTAGGCAAGGGAATAAAATGAGCCGACTTCGAGAACCGTCCACGATAGTCAAAACGACCGTCTTGCCCTGGTAGGGCGGGGGGGCAGTGATAAAATCTAGTGCGATGTGGGACCAGGGTCTCCAAGGGACAGACAGCGGTTGGAGTAACCCATCTGGGGGTCGATTGGAGGATTTACCAGTGGCACAAACCGAGCAAGCCAAGACAAAACTGCGGATGTCACGAGCCATAAGTGGCCACCAGAATCGTTGCCTGACCAAATAACTGGTGCGATTAACTCCTGGATGACAAGCCACGCTGGAACAATGCCCCCACTGAATAACGTCGGACCGAAACTCTTCTGGCACAAACAACCGATTCGGTGGGCAATCGGGCGGAGGCGTTACCCCTTCTAAGGCCTTCATGACCTTCGATTCGACCTCCCATCTGAGAGTGGAGACAACTAACGTCTCAGGTAAAATACACTCGGGAGTAGACGGGCGTTCAGATTGGTCAAATATTCGAAATAAAGAATCGGGTTTGATGTTTTTGGAACCCGGGCGGTACGAAAGAGAAAAGTCAAAACATCCGAAAAAAAGTGCCCACCGAGCCTGCCTAGAGTTGAGTCTTTTGGCGGTTCTAATATACTCTAGATTCTTGTGATCGGTCCATACGATAAAAGGTACCCCTGAGCCTTCTAACCAGTGACGCCATTCTTCCACCGCTAACTTGACTGCCAACAACTCACTGTTACCAATGTCATAGTTACGCTCGGCAGGTGATAAACGATGGGACAAAAACGCGCAAGGATGCATCCTGTCGTCTGTGGAAGAACGTTGGGAAAGAACTGCTCCTACCCCCACCTCTGATGCGTCGACCTCCACCACGAACTGACGTGATGGATCAGGTGTAACGAGGATGGGAGCCGAAACAAATCGGCTCTTAAGTTTGGCGAACACAGCCTCGGCTGTGTCGGACCACCTGAACGTCGCTCTGGGGGAGGTCAAGGCAGTCAGAGGCGCAGCTAGTTGGCTGAAGTTGCGAATAAAACGCTGATAGAAATTGGCAAACCCCAGAAACCTCTGTAGGGCCTTACGGGAATCTGGACTAGGCCAATCAATCACAGCCTTAACCTTGTCAGGATCCATACGCATTCCCCCAGACGAGTCGATGAATCCTAGGAAAGTATCAGACAAAAAAGCATTTCTCAGCCTTGGCAAAAAGCCCATTCTCTAGCAACCTCTGAAGCACTCGTCTGACGTGCTGAACATGTTCCTGGAGAGAAGATCAAAAAATCAATATGTCATCCAGGTAAACATATATGAATTGGTCAACCATATCTCTCAGCACGTCATTGACGAGTGCTTGGAAGACCGCTGGGGAGTTGGACAGCCCGAACGGCATGACCAAGTATTCAAAGTGCCCCCTGGGGGTATTGAACGCGGTCTTCCATTCATCACCCTTCCTTATTCGGACCAAATGATAAGCATTACGTAAATCCAATTTTGTGAAGACGGATGCTCCCTGTAATCGCTCGAAGGCTGAAAACATCAACGGCAAAGGATAAGTATTCTTTACCGTGATGTTGTTCAACCCCCGGTAATCAATACACGTTCGCAGAGACCCATCCTTCTTCCCCACAAAAAAGAACCCCGCCCCCGCTGGAGATGAGGAAGGGCGAATGAACTTGGATGCTAGAGAATCAGAAATATATTTCTCCATAGCCTCCCTCTCTGGAACAGAAAGTGAATATAACTTGCCCTTAGGCGGAGACTTACCTGGCACTAAGTCTATAGCACAGTCATAGGGACGATGAGGAGGGAGAGAAGCAGCACGAGACTTACTGAACACTTCTCTCAGGTCGTGGTACTCCTCGAGCATGTTAGACAAATTCACTTCCTCCTCCTGAAACACAGAAACAGGTACAGACGAACACGCAGACACAAGACAAGACTGATGACACTTATTACTCCAAGTAGACACTGAATTGTGGCCCCAATCGACTCTGGGATTGTGTAAAGTGAGCCAGGGATGACCAAGTACAACTGGTGCGAGTGGTGAGTCCATGGGGAGGAATTCTATAGTCTCAATGTGATTGCCGGATGTGATGAGAGTGATGGATTTAGTCGTGTGAGGGATGTTGGGGAGAAGTTGGCCATTTAGAGCATTAACAGAGATCTGGTGCTTGAGGGGTGAAATGGGAATAGATAGTTTCTTAGCCAGTCCAAAGTCCATAAAATTACCTTCTGCCCCAGGATCCAGTATTGCATTGGTGTCGTGAGTGCAGGTTGCCAACCTTAGTCTTACCGGGAGGAGGGTAGATGATGATGGTGATGAGGTCTTCTCGGCGGAGATCCCACCCGATAGTAGCCTCATAGTTACTACCGGGCTTGACCTTTTACTGGACAGGCATGAATGAAGTGGCCCGCCTTCCCACAGTACAGACATAGTCCCTGGGATCTCCGCCTCTCTCGCTCCTCCCGGAAAAAAAAGCTCTACCCACCTGCATGGGCTCAGGATCGGAGATGGGGCTGACCGTGTCCCTACTGCTGACACGGGAATCCTCCGCGCAGAGGAACTGATGACTCTGCTGAAACCGACCCATCCTGGTCAGCCGAGCATCGACTCTCAGCGCTAGCTCAATGAGTCCGTTCAATGTCTGAGGAAGGTCCAGCATGTATATCTCCCTCTGGACACGGTCAGCCAACCCATGCAGGAAACGGTCCCACTGCGCCTCCTCGTTCCATCGGCACTCTGCAGCCTGGGTGCGGAACTGGATGGCTCCGACACCGAACCATTACCCTGGCGGAGATCGGCGAGTATTCTGGCCGCCTCCCTACCCGCCACCGCACGATCGAAAACCCTTCTCATAGCTTCGGAGAGTGCCTAGAACGAGGTGCAGCATGGATCTTGATTCTCCCACACCACCGTTCCCCAAAGAGCCGCCTTGCCAGACAATAACGTTAAAACGAACGCCACCTTAGTCTGTTCCTGGGAGCACGTCAGCAGCTGTAATGAAAAATGCATTGAACATCGGGTCAAAAATGCTCTTCAAAACTCGGGTTCACCTAAGTATCCTTCAGGGGTGGGTAGGCGTGGCTCGCGTTGATGGTGCGGCTCTGGTGGTACGGGTTGAACGGGCGGTGTGGGTGGCGCAGTGGGAACTCTCAGATGTTGTAGTTGTTGGGTGAGCTCGGACACCTGCGTCACAAGCGCTTGGACCGCCCGACCTGTGTTGGCGATGCTCTCTTCCTGTTGGTCCATGCGTGTGTTGCTTCTCGAAGCGAACTCATCCCAACCTCTTGCGCCTGCTGCATCCATAATGTGGTCAGATCGTTCTGTGACAGAGACTGGAGAAGGATGCAATAGCAAAATGCTTTATTAGAGAAGGTAAGTGTTTGAACAACACGGTCAGGCACACAACACAGGGGAAACAACACAGCTGGTAAGATGGTGGGTCGGACGGACACCAGCGCAGATGGTGGGTGACGCAGGGACCTCGGTGGACAACCAGTGTTGAATCTCCAGTGAGTTGCTCCCAGTCCAGTTATGAATCTCCAGTGAGGTGCTCGGTGAATCCGTGGAAGTGCGAGGGATCTCGATAAAAACACGGCGCAGAAACAAGGGTAATCCACAGGATGACGAACAGCTCAGGAACAGGAACACACCGGGAAGAACAAACGATCTGACAACATGAGACACCAGTTACTGAACATATAAAGGGACAAACGGATTGAAACCACCTGGTGCTGCTGATCAGCAATGATCAGTGACCATGCCCACAGATACACACACTCACATAACAGCACGCGAGACTAGAGAGAGACAGTGAATTCATGCACCGTGACATTAATAGGTTTATCTCTCTTTTTTAGCATTGTGACATATGTTTAAGTACAAGTAAGGCAATACATCAGAATTCAGATGTCACACTGTGAATAAAATACAGAAACATTCTCCAGAACCCTTTCTATCTGCTCTTTATCATTTCAATATGATTTCCGAGTCCGGTGATAGCAGCTAGCATTACTCCTAAAGTTGTAGTTTATCACCCTGTTAAACAGGCCTGCTGAAAAGGTCACAGGGAGCGAGGCGATGAGGGGACAGCTATATAACATATATAACTGGACCTTCTTGCTCTTCCAAAGGTCAACGGGAACATATTCCTAATGCATTTTAAACATGGCGGGAGAGGAAGATTGAGCCCCAAGGGGACTTTCTAGAATGGTCAGTGGGCTTTTTTTAAGGCGGAATTATCTAACACATAGTCCTCTCTCCCTCTCATCGCATGCCAGCTTGTCCTACACAGCTGGCCAGATTAGAAGCCCAGCCAATAGCCTGAATGATTGCTTTTATTTTAAATTCCTGCTTAACTGACATACTGTTGTCTATTTGAATCTATGCATAATTTTTCCTTTACAATATCCGACAATAATATTATTAATATTCATCTCAATACAGCTATTAATACTCATATAAAAAATTCATATATCCATATAAATTCTATTTAATTTTATTCCTGTATATTATATTATATTGGGCAAGGTGAGGGAAGGCAAGTGTCACCAACAGTTGCAAGGAACACACGATGAAGATGAAGATCAGGTATAAATTCTTTAATAATCCACTCAGAAGGCAATACAAGATGAGCAAATAAACCAACCGCTATGAGGAAACTTAAACACTTCTAACACAGCAATGGAGGGTAATTAATGACACTCAACTGAACTGAAAACTAATCATATCTGTTACCATGACAACTAAAGAGTGGCGGGAAAACTGAACAAAGGAAGACAGGAAACTGGTGAAAACAAACTAAAAGTCCATTACAATGAAACTAAAAATGAGTGTAACATCAAGTTTATTGATATAGCACATGTCATATACAACGGTAATTCAAAGTGCTTTATATAGAAAATGAATTAAAATAATCATGAAATAATCGCAACATATACATATGCATCCATTTAACTAAAGGCTAAAATAGCCTTGAATATATTTTTTCAAATTGGTTTCTTGAACATTCAATTCAATTCAATTCAATTCAAATTTATTTGTATAGCGCTTTTCACAATACACATTGTCTCAAAGCAGCTTTACAGAAAGTGCATTTCGGAAATGTACATAGAAAAATACAGTTAGTTAATCATGTATTAATATATGGCATAACATATCGCCGGCTTTGAGTCGTCTCTTCACAGGCGTCGAGTCGTCTCTTCACAGGCGTTGGGGCATCTGAAGTCTCCGTGAGAGGCTGGATACAAACTGGAGCTGACGAACGCTATTTACCTCGGGACTAGCGTCCCGAGATAACAGCAGAAAGGCAGATGGGAAATAATTAGCATAGCTGATGTTCATAATGTTAATGCATTCGAACTGATTCAGCAGTAGTATTAAAGGTTAAGCATTAAGTGAATGCTTGGTTAAAGAGATGCGTCTTTAATCTAGTTTTAAACTGGGACAGCGAGTCTGAGTCTCGAACAATATCAGGAAGGCTATTCCAGAGTTTAGGAGCTAAATGTGAGAACGCCCTCCCTCCTCTAGTGGACTTAGATATCCTAGGAATGACCAGAAGCCTCGAATTTAGTGATCTTAAAGAGCGCGATGGATTGTATGGCGATAGAAGGTCTGTTAAATACACAGGAGCTAAACCATTTAGGGCTTTATAGGTCAGTAGGAATACTTTGTAATTGATACGTAACTTAATAGGTAACCAGTGTAGAGATGATAAAATAGGTATGATCATATTTTCTTGATCTAGTAAGAACTCTAGCGGCTGCATTTTGCACTAACTGTAGCTTGTTTATTGAGGATGCAGGACAGCCAGCTAATAAAGCATTACCAGTAATCTAGTCTCGAGGTCATGAATGCATGAACTAACTTTTCTGCATCAGAAACAGATAGCATGTTACGTAGCTTAGCAATGTTTCTAAGGTGGAAAAAGGCTGTTCTTGTAATATATGAAATATGATTTTCGAAAGACAAGTTGCGGTCTAGTATAACACCCAGGTCTTTTACTGTAGTGGATAAAGTAACAGGACATCCTTCTAAATTAAAGTTGTATTGTAAGGGATTTTGTGGGTAGTTTTTTGGACCAATAAGTAGTACCTCCGTTTTATCTGAATTTAATAGCAGGAAATTACACGTCATCCAGCATTTTATATCATTTAGACACTCTGTCAATTTAGATAAGTTAGTGTTTTCATCTGGTCGTGATGAGATATATAATTGAGTGTCATCAGCATAACAGTGGAAATTAATTCCATGTTTTCTTATAATATTACCAAGTGGCAGCATGTATATTGAGAATAGCAGAGGGCCTAACACCGATCCTTGCGGCACTCCATAGTCTACTGACGTTATCTTTGATTTTTCCTCATTTAAACAGACAAAATGGTAACGGTCTGATAAGTACGATCTAAACCAGCTTAATGTCTGTACCTGAACACCAGTGTAGTTTTGTAGTCGATCCAAGAGTATTTTATGATCGATAGTGTCGAACGCAGCGCTAAGATCGAGTAGAACTAGTATTGAGATACAGCCTTGGTCAGAAGCTAAAAGTAAATCATTTGTAATTTTAACTAGCGCAGTTTCTGTGCTATGATGCGGTCTGAATCCCGACTGGAATTTTTCATAGATATCATTTTCTTGCAAGAAAGAGCACAATTGAGCGGACACAACTTTTTCTAGTATTTTAGACATAAATGGAAGATTTGAGATGGGTCTGTAATTTGCTAAGTTATTTGGATCTAATTGCGGTTTCTTAATGAGAGGTTTTATTACTGCCAGCTTGAATATTTTTGGAACATGACCTAAAAATAAAGACGAGTTAATAATATTAAGAAGAGGCTCTTCCACTACAGGTAACACTTCTTTCAGTAGTTTAGTGGGTATTGGATCTAATAAACATGTTGTTGGTTTAGATGCAATGATAAGTTTATTTAGCTCTTCCTGTCCTATAGTTGTAAAGCGGTGTAGTTGTTCTAGAGGGGCCATAATTGAGGCCGAATCATAAGACATCATAGAGGATTGTATATTTACAATTGTGTGTCGGATGCTTTCTATTTTCTCATTGAAGTAATTCATAAAATCATTACTACTATATTGTAACGGAATATTTTGCTCTGGTGATGTTTGTTTATTTGTTAGTCTAGCCACGGTGTTGAATAAAAACCTTGGATTATTTTGGTTATTTTCTATTAGTTTGCGGAGATGCTCAGGCCTGGCTGCTTTTAGAGCCTTTTTATAACGTGACATACTGTCTTTCCACGCGATTCTAAAGACCTCTAAATTAGTTTGTTTCCATTTACGCTCTAAGTTACGAGTTTCTCTCTTGATAACATGTTGTACCATGGTGCTTTAGTTTTCTCTCTAACCTTTTTTAATCTAATTGGTGCAACAATATCTAGTGTACTAGAGAACATGGTGCTCAAACTGCTAGTCATTTCCTCTAGTTCATCTGTTTGTTTGGGTGCACTGCGCAGCTGAGATAGATCAGGTAAGCTATTTGAGAATCTATCTATAGTGGTTGGAAGGATTGTTCTGCCTGGTCGATCACGTGGCGCAACATGACAAATTTCAGCAGTACGTATTACGCAAGATACCATGTAATGATCAGTGAGATCGTCACTTTGCGGTATAATATTTATATCAGTTGGATTGGTTCCATATGATATAATTAAGTCTAGTGTATGATTTAGACGATGAGTGGGACCACTGACGTTTTGCTTGACCCCAAAGGAGTTTAATAAATCTGTAAACGCAGCCCCTAACGCATCATTTGTATTATCTACGTGTATGTTAAAGACTCCAACAATTATTGCTTTATCGACATTGACCAATAGATCTGAGAGAAAGTATGCAAACTCTTTTAGGAAGTCAGCATAGGGCCCTGGAGGTCTATATAGGGTAGCCAAGGCTAGAGATATTATGGATTTGTTTCTTACATCTAAGAGTGTAACATTTAGCACAAGTACTTCAAACGAATTAAACCTGTGACCTGTTTTCTGAGTAGCATTAAGAATATCTCTATAGATTGTTGCAACACCGCCGCCACGACCGATCAGATGGGGCTCATGCTTATAACAGTATCCTGGTGGTCATTTACCATGACCGCCTTAGGTGTGAGCGATCTAATGTTTAGAAGACCTAGCTTTAGAAATTGTTTTTGTTCACTGATATTTAGATTTTCTGGTTTAATTACAATAAGATTTTTGCTAGATCCTACACTAGATTTATTGTTTGGCCTCACTAAGCGAGGAATAGACACAGTTTCTATATAATGTTCTACACTACTTATATCAATTAAGTTGGGACAGCAAAGACTGTGATTTGGACTTTGACTTACTAGTCATACGGTGTGTAACGACTTGGAGATGTTGTCCGACAGAACAGCCGCTCCGATTCTGCTGGGGTGCAGGCCATCAGCACAGTAGAGCCTAGGTCGCTCCCAGAACAGATTCCAATTATTTACAAAGAGCAGTTTCTGTTCATACACCATGACATTAACCATTCATTTAGAGCAAATAATCTACTGAACCAACATGACAATGAGTTCACTGTACTAAAATGGCCCCCCCAGTCCCCAGATCTCAACCCAATAGAGCATCTTTGGGATATGACATATATATATAAAATAGCCTTGAAAGGCTAAAATTGCCTGCCATAATCACTATATTATATCATATTATATCATAACGTAGTGCTCTGATACACAAAGCTTGAGAATCCTAATGCAGTTTTTAATGGGAGAATCCAAGATCATAAACCGTATTATACAGTGGCAGTAGTAAAAAGAACAGGGCAATCAGTCCAAACAATGACAGGGCACAAGAACACAGACAAACAGGGTAATCCAAAAGACAGGTGAACAGGGGGGAAAAAAAACAGAGAACATAGAGATGATCGAAATGGACAAACACTGGAACGCTCAGAAATGCAGTGTAACACGTACAAGACTTTGCAGGGAATGAATGTGAAAACCAGGCTTAATATTGGGTGAATAAACAAGATAATGACATACAGGTGGATACAATGAGTGCTGATGAGTCCAGGCGGGGAATTATGGGAGATGTAGTTTGTGAGGGAATGACAATAGTCTGATGTGGAGTGCCCTCTCGTGGCTCTCAAGGGCACTCCAGCTGGTGACCGTTACACATATCATATCATAGTATATCAATAGTATATCAATCATATCATATCATATCATATTATATTATTGTTAGTAAAATAATAATCATAATTGAAAAAAAATATAGTAATAAGAAATAAAGAAATAAAGAAAGAAAGAAAGAAAGAAAGAAAGAAAGAAAGAAAGAAAGAAAGAAAGAAAGAAAGAAAGAAAGAGAAAAGAAATTAGGGCTAAATTATTACTTTTTTGGCCAGAGTGATTTAATGTTCGCATGTTCTGAATATTGAGCTTTTTATGAGTGATTTAGGAAAATGGTATTAATATGCAGCAAAATAAGACTGTAGAGTGTGGGCATTCATAAATTGCTTATTATTATTATTATTATTATTATTATTATTATTATTATTATTATTATTATTATTATTATTATTATTATTATTATTATTATTATTTAAAATGTAAATTCTTCACATTGCCTAATGTTTTATCTTCCCCTTTGACAGGGAACATCTTGGATAAGCTTATAAAGACAATTTCATCTCTCATTTGAAAGCAAACATCGTATATAGCCCTATAAATGCTTTTTTTTGTCATCTAAAAAAAATCCATAATATTTCCATAAATATGTATGGTTATTATCAGGTTATTACTTAAAGGTTTTAGGGTTATTAACCCTACAGTAATAAGTAACAAATATAGCCTACTGTTCCATTTCTCAAAGAAGAGATGTCATCTTTTGACAAATTGATGGAGAAATCACCTCAACTGTTACCACAATGTTTGCTTCCATTTGTTCGGTCATCACACTTGCTGCAAATCCAGTTTGCTCTGTCTTTTTATGTAGGCTATGTGGCTCAAGGGTACAGCTTGGAAGATTTATGCTATTTTGAACACATGGAGAGGGAAATGAAATGACCCCTCAGATATTGACAATTCACTTACTGTTTGTTTATTGGTTTGTGGGAGCTATAATGTCTCTTTTTCTTTGAAATGAAATAATTCAAGGTATGTAGCCATTCATTGTATGATGTCCTTTTTTCTCCACAGCAACAGATTTGTATTTGAAAAGGTATTTGACTCTGGTATTTGAAAAGGCTGAATTAAAATTAAATGAATGGTTAAAATACAGTGTGGATTTTTTTTTTCTTCCATGGAAAGACAAACCATTCGGATAAAATCAGTTTTTCATAAAGTGCTCCTTAAAGTGTTCAAATATATGTATTCTGGGGAACACATTAAAAATCTGTTTTAAAATAAATCTGACAAATTATTGTGATCTTGCATTTCCAACCCCACAAATCAATGCGTTCAACCGTGCTTCATCATCTCATGCCCTAAATCCCACCGTCAGTCTAGAAAGGGAACACAGCATCACCAGAGACCTTGACTGCATGTCAGTAGTGTGAGGGTATTTCTACAGCAGTCCCTGTGGAGGCATGTGTGATTACTCTTGGCTGAAATGAACCCTTAGATAGCATGTAAAATGGACTATCTGTGTGTCAGATAATGACCGTGTCTTTAACTGGTAGCTTGTTTATGTTCTGTAGTGAGTGTCCTAAAGCTTTGGCACTTTTTAATCTCACAAAAGGGCCTGAAGTGTTCTGGGCTTCATGTGCTTTCGCTTTACGTGGCCAACCTGGCCGATGGCTTGTGGTGAAAAACAGCCTCCCCAATTGCAAAAAGTCCCCTCGAAGTCACTAACTTCAGAAATACATATTGTTTATAACTTTAGAATCTTTAAGATTTTTTTAATGTTTTTGAAAATGTATCTTATACTCACTAATAAAATAACAGTTTACTCTTTTATCAAATTTTATAATGTAAGTTATTCCTGCGATGCAAAGCTGAATTTTCAGCATCATTGCTGCAGTCTTCAGTGTCACATGATCCTTCAGAAATCATTCTAATATGATGATTTGCTGCTCAAGAAACATTTCTTATCAATTGAAAATATTTTTTCAGGAATCTTTGATGAATAGAAAAGTAAAAAAGAACACTATTTATTTAAAATTCTATTTTTTTTAAACATTATAAAAGCCTTATTGACACATTTGATCAATTGCTGAAAAGTAATATATTTTTAAAAAATAAATAAATTCTTACTTAACTAAAAACAAGTGAACGGTACTGTATCACAGTTTCTATAAAAACAGTACGCAGCAAAAACGGATTTCAGTGTCATGTGTCTTGAGCGCCAATTCATATTGACTCCTGAAGGATCATGTGACACTGAAGACTGAAGTAATGATGCTGAAGATTCAGCTTTGCTCACAGGAATAACTTTGATTTTAAAACATATTTAAATACAAAAAAGTTCTTTTAAATGTTAATAATATCTCGCAATATTACTATACTGTGTTCATAGGTTAAATATATTTTACAAACTAAAATATAATAACTAAACGTAATTCTTTTTTTTTAAATTGAGGCCAAAAGACTTCTCAAGTCTTTAGTGCTTTAGTGCATGCTAATTCCATGAACATTTTATATACATATGCAGAGTCTCTGATAAAAAATATAAATTGTTTTCTAACATAGAAATGCTGATCTCTTCAGATTAGTTCAGTCTTTCCGTCTCATAATGCTTGGGCAGATGAGTGGGGTGGGATCTCAAACCATGTTGACTCCAGGCTAAACAGCTGTCTATATTCATGAGATCCTCATTCTCCACAGCTGCATCATCATAAAGTCACCTTTTCCATTATTCAAGCCTACAAGAGCTTCCTCCGAATTTACAGAATGCCTCTTGTATCTTTCAAGGGGGGTTTTCTTGTAAGCCTGTGAGATAAGCAAAACACACAGTGGGATGCATGTTTAATCTAACTGGTGATTTTCATGCATTTTACAGTGATGAATAGCTTGGGATAAGAGTTAGATGTTCATATATCTAACAATTTCTCCATGTAGCACTGTGCTGACTCTAAAATATTCCCAGTTACTGCAGTTGTTCCATCATGCTATTGTGATGCACAGATTTTTAAGAAACGTCTGAGAAAATTGATAAATCAGTGTTACACGGTTAGATAAAGAACAAAAGTTCAGATCAATGATTGGTAATGAAGTCTTTCACAACTGCTGCTGCTTGCAGCTGTAAAAGGCTATATAGTGAGATGTGAACAGGGTGTGGTGACGTGATAGGTTGTCAATACAGGAACAGACTAACTCTAAACCAGTAAATAGGAAGCTATTCAGTTTGTGCTTCCTGTATTCAAACTCGGTTATTCAAAGCTATTTTATTATAGTGCTTGCAAGGGAAAGCTTTATTCATTCTTTAACATTCTGGTCAGGTTTTTTTTTCTAAACTACTAAACATCAGTAACTTCTGTAATAAATTCAGCCTAAACCAATATACAGACTTTATTCAAACTTTACTTATCAGGAAAATTCAGTCTTATGTGTGATATTTTCCTTTTTTGTCATTTTATCCATTTAAAAAAATATAGGGTACTGTTTATTAAATTCTGGAATTGACCTCACACCAAGGACGATAACTAACAGTAGTAAAGTTTTAATAATGTCCTAATTTTTTAGGGAACTATATAATAAAGACACAAAGGAACGATATTGTTGAAATAACTTTCAGAATGATTTTTTCCAGCTGATGCGCAGTAAAAACATTGGCAATCCACCCAACCATTTAAAGCAGCAGACAACATCCTGTAATTGCAGCACGCTCTTATAGTAAACAGCATTATTGTTCTTGGGTATGGATGCTCGCAAATGTAGTCATATCATAATAGATATCTTTCTTGGTGTGAATGGGCCTTTACACTGGCAGAATGTTCAACATTCAAATGTTAATAACAGCGACAATATCATAATACTATTTACTGAATTGTGATTTGCCCGTTATTGAAAACCTAAAGTCTCTCAGTAGATTTGTAGATACGCAAAGACTTCTTTCTCTTGTGAATGTGCGAATGTGTTTTTTTTTAACAAATTGGTTGAGCAAATGATTCAGTGACTTATTACACATGTAAATGATTCAAAGGCTCATTAAAGAGCCGTAACAAAGAACGATAAAGATAACATCATATGGACGTCCCGATAATGTTGTTCCTATAAGAACATTTTCTTTCAGCAAACCATTCATCAACTACAAATAACATCAAAAGGATGTTGCATGAATGTTGTTCTAAGAACATTTTCTCTCAACATATTACGTGAACCAGGGGCGATTTCAATACTAAGTGGGCTCAGCCCCAAAAGAGGGCATGATTTAATATATATATATATTAGGGCTGAGAAAAGATTAATCGCGATTAATCGCATCCAAAATAAAAGTTTGTGTTTACATAATATATGTGTGTGCACTGTGTATAATTATTTTGTATATATAAATACACACACATGCATGTATACATATTTATATACATTATATATAAAAAAATTATATTTATATATAATATAAATTATAAATAAATATATACAGTATATACATGCAAATATTTCTTAAATATATACATGCATGTGTGTGTATTTATATATATACAAAATAATTATACACAGTGCACACATATATTATGTAAACACAAAGTTTTATTTTGGATGCGATTAATCGCGATTAATCTTTTCCCAGCCCTAATATATATATATATATATATATATATATATATATATATATATATATACTCACCTAAAGGATTATTAGGAACACCATACTAATAATGTGTTTGACCCCCTTTCGCCTTCAGTACTGCCTTAATTCTACGTGGCATTGATTCAACAAGGTGCTGAAAGTATTCTTAAGAATTGTTGGCCCATATTGATAGGATAGCATCTTGCAGTTGATGGAGATTTGTGGGATGCACATCCAGGGCATGAAGCTCCCATTCCACCACATCCCAAAGATGCTCTACTGGGTTGAGATCTGGTGACTGTGCGGGCCATTTTAGTACAGTGAACTCATTGTCATGTTAAAGAAACCAATTTGAAAAGATTCGAGCTTTGTGACATGGTGCATTATCCTGCTGGAAGTAGCCATTAGAGAATGGGTACATGGTGGCCATAAAGGGATGGACATGGTCAGAAACAATGCTCAGGTTGGCCGTGACATTTAAACGATGCCCAATTGGCACTTAGGGGCCTAAAGTGTGCCAAGAAAACATCCCCCACACCATTACACCACCACACCAGCCTGCACAGTGGTAACAAGGCATGATGGATCCATGTTCTCATTCAGTTTACGCCAAATTCTGACTCTACCATCTGAATGTCTCATCAGAAATCGAGACTCATCATACCAGGCAACATTTTTCCAGTCTTCAACTGTCCAATTTTGGTGAGCTCTTGCCAATTTTAACCTCTTTTTCCTATTTGTAGTGGAGATGAGTGGTACCCGGTGGGGTCTTCTGCTGTTGTTACCCATCCGCCTCAAGGTTGTGCGTGTTGTGGCTTCACAAATGCTTTGCTGCATACCGCGGTTGTAACGAGTGGTTATTTCAGTCAAAGTTGCTCTTCTATCAGCTTGAATCAGTCGGCCCATTCTCCTCTGACCTCTAGCATCAACAAGGCATTTTCGCCCACAGGACTGCCGCATACTGGATGTTTTTCCATTTTCACACCATTCTTTGTAAACCCTAAAAATCCCAGTAATTGAGCAGATTGTGAAATACTCAGACCGACCCGTCTGGCACCAACAACCATGCCACGCTCAAAAATTGCTTAAATCACCTTTCTTTCCCATTCTGAGATTCAGTTTGGAGTTCAGGAGATTGTCTTGACCTGGACCACACCCCTAAATGCATTGAAGAAGCAACTGCCATGTGATTGGTTGATTAGATAATTGCATTAATGAGAAATTGAACAGGTGTTCCTAATTAATCCTTTAGGTGATTGTGTGTGTGTGTGTATATATATATATATATATATATATATATATATATATATATATATATATATATATATATACACATATATATATATATATATATATATATATATATATATATACATATATATATATACTATATATTGTTTGTACAGTATACTATAAGGTAGCATGAACAATACAGTAGGTTGAAAGTCAATCCCTGAATATTGAATTAATCTCTAATCATTATAAATAACCAGCAAATATACATTAAGAATATAGACAAACTTTATATTAGCCTACTGTAATTGTCTTTGTTGATATGTTGAAAAATGTTTTTTTCAACACGTAATGTTTTTAAACATTTACTTTTTTAACTACATTTTTGCAGAAAAATTAACTTTAAAGAAGATCTTCATTTATCATTTTCATTCAAGGAGATAACATGAAAAAATGTACCATGCTTTAGTGGAGGATTTCTGTCACCTGGTGGAAAACAAACACACTTTTAACATGAAAATTACATGAGATTACCACTGTAACCAGTAGATAGCTGCAGAGGGCCACTCATTGGTTTATTTGCCACTTCCACTCGCTTTTTTCGGTTGATTTATTATAAAAATTAATTTTAAAACCAATTTTAGGTTGTTTTTTGTTTTTGTTTTTTGCATTTAAGTATTAAGTATATCAAGAGTACGAAAAGTCCCAAAGACTCATGCCATTTAGATGAAAGGAAACAAATAAATAAATAAATAAGCAAGCAAGCTCAGATTTTACAGTGGATGGGAAACTTTTTTGACAAACAATTGCTACCGCGTCATATAAGGTAAACTGCATTTATGACAAATAACTATAGATATAATTTATGTTGACGAGGATATTGGATCCAAGGATATTGTTCCTCTGTAAACAGCGTCAATGAACCATAAATATATTTGGTAAACCGACTCAAAAGATTCGAATCACTGCGATAAATCAAAATCCCACTACACGTACGATAAGTTCAGCTGTATCGATAGGCTCCTCCTGGTATTTCCATAATTTCCTTTCGGATTCTGCCATCTGCTGATGAATCTTATTATTACAATAGTTTCGGTTTTGATAAATGTATAGTGACTTTTTCAAAGACACTTGTGTCATGTTTTAAAAGTTAGTTTGTACTGTAAGCACATGTAGCCTATACCGTATGAAACGTTTCTACCATTCTCAGTCAGATCTTGACTGACTGCCAGAGGTCTGTGCCGTGTTTTACACTGATGGTCGTCTTCGTGCCTCGGTGCATTGTGGGATCGCTCTCCGTGTTTGCCTCAGTTGATCAAGATGGCCGCGAATATTTTGTGGAGGGGTTGGAGTTGAATACACGCCGCACACCGAGCGATTGTGATGTTGAAAGACCCGATTCTTTCGTCTGCATCAGAACATCTTCAGAAGTAAGCTGTCAAAACATGAATCCCCCTTTTACCATTCCGATCGCTCTCGCGAAGCCGTAATAAGCTCTGTTAGGCCAGTTAGCCGCGCTGCTAACCCGCTCCGGGGAGGGACGGATGGAGTTTCTGATAAACAAGCGAAATCTGTTTAGTGTCGATATCCTTATTACTTCATCGTTTTTGATTATGCAACAATAACCGTTAAGTAAAGTCCATACGTTGCGTCTAACTGTCAAGACTGTGGTTAACGTTAGCTGCAGCTAGGCTAACTAGTTACTCAGCTCTTTCCTGCCATTACTCCCCATGACAGTTACTGCAAGGTTACAAGATCTGCTGCTCTCACTCTGCCTTAAGCCCAACGATCATCATCAGTACACTTTATTCGTGACTATTTGGTGTGTGTTCGTTTGTTTTAAAATGATCTGTAGCAGACTGACCGTGTGTGTGCAAGGTTGAAGTTGTTTGTGCACTGTCATACCCCCTGCCTGCCCCTCTGCGGCCTCTCCTCCTCCTGCTCGGGGTAAACGACTGTTTACCGGTACACAGGCTGATACTAATGCCAAAGCACACGGTGTGTTATTAGTTCTGGCCTCTTTTTAGGTTTATGTTGCTGCTGTTCTTGCAGACACATGTGTGCGTGTCAAATACTGGTGAGCTGACTACCTAGGCAGTATGTTTGGACATCATAGGGTCCCAAAATTACTGTCTAGGTAGGTAGTTCGATAGGTATTAACACACTGTCTATTGTGATATTCTGCCCCTTGATGCACCTTAGTTCGTGTTTACCAACAGTAAAATGTTTCTCAAACACCCTGAGCAGTCTCTATCAGTTGTAAATGAGGTAGTTTTAATCTCTTTCGTCAGTCATAATTAAGTGAACAATATACCAAGTCATCTGTGGATATCTGTCTGTAATATAGCAGTAAAGTTACTGATGTGAGTGAGTGACTGTTCTCTCTGTTAATCTGCAGGATTGCTACCTGACCACCTTTTGGTCTCTTTGAGTTCAGAGCTGAAGAAGAGTGTGATATTGGAAACTTTAAGCAAGTCTAATGTAAGTGTCTTTGTTTATACCATTTATTTTTAATCAACATACATAGTCAGTTTCCAAATTACTGTCTCTATTTTACAGTTTGCATTAAGAATAAGCAAACTCTTCATTATCCTTAAGGTGTGGTCACATTTACACTTTCTGGGCGAAACTGTTGTTCAACAGGAATCTGCACGATTAAGTGTTTTTCGTGTGCGGGCAAAAAAGTTCCCTAAGCAGATTTAGGGAACTATTTTGCTCCTGTGAATTCACCATGTTGACCAACAGAAAGCTGCTTGGTTTTGAAAGTAAGTGACTTCTGTCTGTGTGAGCGGTGTTTTATGCATCGCTACTTTATCGACAGTTAGTCTCTTTTTTTCCCCTCATTATTTTTTCTGAAATTTCACTAATGTGTCTGCACCTTGTGGGTTGGTTGAAAAAGCACTATTGACCGCACTGGTGGCTTTTTAAAAAAGTAATGCTTACAGTAATAAACTTGTGCACGAGGCCAAGCAATAATAAACATTATTGCATTATTGCAGTGTTTTAAAAGTATAAGCCACAAGACCTCGAAATTATATTGGCATGAATTACTTTGATGCCACATAACCAGAGGTTTATTCACTTAGAAAAGTGTCATTCCAGAAAGCATAATTTAGGGCATTACAGATCAAATAAAGATTTTTTTTTTAAAAGCTCTAATAAAAATACAAGCTTCATGTATGCTTTTAAACCCCCAGGAAATCTGCCTCCATTTACTTCCATTGTAAATTGTTACTGTTGCTGATTTTTATTTGCTTATTATTTTTTTGTATCTGAAGGAGTCAGTTATTTTTTATTTAATATTAAGCCACAAATGCTGTCAATAGATCAACTTGTTGAACCCCAAACTTTATATTAAAATGGCATAAAATTAATGATGATATGAAGACATAAATGTCAATTAAATGTTTTTTTAACACATTGTGACTGATCAATGCTTATTATTTATTGCTTATTATTTTTTTGTATCTGAAGGAGTCAGTTATTTTTTGTTTAATATTAAGCCACAAATGCTGTCAATAGATAGACTTGTTGAACCCCAAACTTTATATTAAAATGGCATAAAATTAATGATGATATGAAGACATAAATGTCAATTAAATGTTTTTTTAACACATTGTGACTGATCAATGCATGATATTTTGGTGTCAGTGCAAAAAGCATTTTGCATGAGTAGCAGCAAAATCTGCAATAACATCACAATAACATCAAACATTAATTTATGTCAAGAGGTGCATCAATTTTTGGTCAAGATCTTGCATTGACAATGTGAAACGATAGGTCATTTTCAAAAAAAATAATATATATATATATATATATATATATATATATAACTTTTTAACCACAATTGTGCGGATTGAGCTGATCTACAACGCGCCGGGAGCTACGTCATCACGTTGAAAGGACATGTCCATGTCGCCGGCGCCTGGCAGTGGTTGTCATTGAAGTCCATTATTCGAAGAAATAAAAAAAATTGTTGCATTTATTCACCCCTTTTTTGACTCGTATCATTCAGTTTCAGATTAATAATTCTCTTAAAGATTTTAAGATATAATGCTTGCTTTTTCCTTTATTTTGAGAGTAGGCCAGTCATGTGCACATGCAACAGTCATGTTTTGATGGCTGTTAGAGAATTTAAATGGATGGTTTTCTTTGTTTGATTTAGCATAGAAGTATTTGCACTATTCTGCACTTATTTCGGGAACCATACTAATCCCCCCTGCTGTCCTGTTTGAATGTCTGATGCAGGAAGCGAGCGGCTGCAAAGCATTTAATTGAGCGCTACTACCACCAGTTAACAGAAGGCTGTGGAAATGAGGCCTGCACGAATGATGCTTGTGGCTCTTCTCCGGGTTTCCAGCGCATGGATAACAATGCAGCTGCCATCAAGGCCCTGGAGTTATATAAGAATAATGCCAAACTGTGTGATCCTCATCCCTCTAAGAAAGGAGCCAGTTCAGCCTTCCCGGAGAACAGTGCCAAAGGAGCCCACAACTTCTCTGCTTGCAGCAACGGGAAGATGAACCATAAGGACCTACAACCCGCAAGGGAAGACTTCAGAGGTGAATAACGTTGTCATGATAGCAGAACATCTGTCAATAACAATAGTATTGACATTTTCAATAATGGAAACTTCGCAAATGTTTAAATGTGCGTTACTCTGTTCTTTGGCAGATCTGAATTTTCTGACGGAGGAGAAGGTGTATGAAATCCTGAGCCTCTGCAGTGAGACTGAGGATTATTCTCCTCTAATTCGTGTCATCGGTAGGGTTTTCTCAAGTGCGGAGAGTCTGGTCCAGAGTTTCCGCAAGGCGAAGCAACACACCAAGGAAGAGCTCAAGTCCCTTCAGGCCAAGGATGAGGACAAAGATGAAGATGAGAAAGAAACGGCCTCTGGTTCGTCCATGCCGATGGAGGTGGAACCCGAAGCCTCAGCGTCAGGTGGAGATGGGCTCTCTCACGGGGAGAACAACATCCAAAAATTTGATCCTGTAGAAGTTTCTGTAGACATTGAGGCAGTTAGAAGAGTGTACGACAGACTATTATCGAACGAGAAGATTGAAGCAGCATTCCTCAACGCGTTAGTCTACCTGTCACCCAACGTAGAGTGTGATCTCACCTATCACAACGTGTACGCCACCGACCCTAATTACCTGAACGTCTTCATTATCGTCATGGAGAACAGTAACCTCCACAGTCCAGAATACTTAGAAATCGCACTTCCGCAATTCTGCAAGGCAATGAGCAAGCTACCTCTTCCGGCTCTGGCTAAGCTTGCGTGGTTGTGGTCGCAGTACGGCACAGACCAGATCCGACGTCTGGTCGAGACTTTCCAACAGCTTATTACCTACACAGTCATCAGCAACGAGTTCAGTAGCGAAAACCTGGTCAACGAGGATGATGGAGTGGTGGCAGCCACCAAGTGCTTGAAAATCGTCTACTATGCAAACGTGTTGGGCGGCGACCTAGACACAGGTCACAACGAGGAGGAGGACGACGAGCCGCTCCCGGAGTCGAGTGAATTGACTCTGCAGGAGCTGCTGGGCGAGGAACGACGCAATAAGAAAGGCCCTCGGGTGGATCCGCTGGAGACGGAACTAGGCATTCGTGCCTCGGACTGTCGAAAACCCCTCATCCCTTTCGAGGAGTTCATCAATGAACCGCTCAATGATGTGCTGGAAATGGACAAAGACTACACTTTCTTCAAAGTGGAGACCGAGAGCAAGTTCTCCTTTATGACCTGCCCGTTCATTCTTAACCCGGTGACTAAGAATCTCGGCCTGTACTATGACAACCGGATCCGCATGTACAGCGAGCGCAGGATTACTGCCCTCTACAGTTTGGTGCAGGGACAACAGCTGAACCCCTATCTGCGACTCAAAGTGCGCAGAGACCATGTCATTGATGATGCTCTTGTCAGGGTAGGTCCCAATGAGCTCAAAAAGATATATATATATTTGTTTTGAAGTAAGATATCTGAATGGTTTGTTGTGTATAGTTTATCCTTTTTGAAGATGATTTGTGGATGTAAAATGAATGTGTGATTGATTTTAGTTGGAGATGATTGCCATGGAAAACCCAGCAGACCTGAAGAAGCAGCTGTATGTGGAGTTTGAGGGTGAGCAAGGAGTGGATGAAGGAGGAGTATCCAAAGAGTTCTTTCAACTGGTCGTAGAGGAGATCTTTAACCCAGATATAGGTAATTATCAATAATAATTCCTACTAGGGGTGGGCGATCTTCCCAATATTTTATATCATGATCTTACAACAAACAGTCATGATCCACGATCTGAATCGCGACCTTCTCAATTTTGAGATGTACTATTGAGAATATCCAGACTGGAACAAGCCAATTGACTAGAATAGTCATTAAACCCTGAGTTAAACTTTAAAACACTGCATTGTCTTAACTGTATGAATTAAATATACATTGATTTTTTATTCAGTCAGGAGCAGTGAGTGATTTTGTCTTTGTCTGTTGTTTAACATTAATGACAGACAGCAGCACATATTTGCATTAGGCTTTAAGACCGAATGCATGGATCTAATATAATGACACTCATCCTATTTCTTTCCCAACTGTTTATTTACATAAGACTGTCATTATGTAAATTCTCGCCAAGACAGACATTTTTACATATTTTTGTGTATATTTGACCGTTTATGCGCAAATCAGTCTCTTTCACAGTTTAATGTGCTTTTAATAACTCTTTTTAAAATAAAGCATGTCCCGCAGTAGACATTTTACGACAGTCACGTTACATGATTTGACTGATTTGGACGTTAAGTTTAAGCTTTTAAGGAGGGGCGAAAGCACACCGCTTTAAAGGAAAGGAACGGCATGCGGCACAATGATTATTTTATCGTGATTATCATGTTTTTATGATCTTGGAAGCCAAAATTCGGTTCATTGCACAGCCCTTACTGCTGTTGAATTTTTATTTTATTTTTAAATCTGTCAACACGCATGATAGAGACATATGATAGAATGTTTGTGAGGTTGCTGTTTGTATGGCTGGTAGGTTTCCCCCAGTTTCAGACAAGGCTTAAGCTAGTCCCAGACTAAAATGCATGTTTGAGCTGTTTTAACCGAAAGCAACTTGCACTGAGATACCTTAAAATGTCAATGCCATTGTTTTGTCTCAAGATGCACACCAGTAGTTTTTTTTAAGGCATGTTTGAAAAAGTTACTTAAATTTCCTAATTGAACTAAGGCCTAATCCTGGCTTAATCTAAGCCCCGTTTGAGAAACCAGGCCTTAACGTTCCACTCAGAACTTATTTTACACTGTTGATTCAGATCTGTCTCGTTGTCATCTTGATTCATTAAGGTTGAGGTGGTTGACATTTGTTGTGCCCCCATCTTACGCTTTCTCTTTCTGTTTTATCCACAGGCATGTTTACCTATGATGAAAGCACAAAGCTTTTCTGGTTCAACCCTTCATCGTTTGAAAATGAAGGCCAATTCACCTTGATAGGCATCGTCCTGGGCCTAGCTATCTACAATAATTGCATTCTCGATGTGCACTTCCCTATGGTGGTTTACAGAAAATTAATGGGAAAGAAAGGAACTTTTCGTGACCTTGCAGACTCGCGTCCGGTAATACTTGGTTGGTTACATTTCTTTGTTTTCTTGAAGTGTCTTATGCTCACCAAGGCTGCATTTATTTGAATGCCAGTCCTCAGTGTCGCACGGCCCTTCAGAAATCATTCTAATATGCTGATTTGGTTTACAAGAATCAATACTTATTATTATTATTAATGTTGAAAGCAGCTGTGCTGCTTAATATTTTTGTGGAAACCATTCATCTTTTTTTGTAAAAGTCTTTAACCGTCACTTTTGATCAATTTAATGGGTCTTTGCTGAATAAACTTTTCTCTTTTTTGTCTGTGTCTGATCCCAAACTTTTGAACAGTAGTGTGCAGTTTTAAAGTTTACATCTAAACCGATTTAAACTACATTTTAGAAAAAGTGGTG
This sequence comes from Siphateles boraxobius, assembly GCF_051911475.1. Classification (NCBI taxonomy): domain Eukaryota; kingdom Metazoa; phylum Chordata; class Actinopteri; order Cypriniformes; family Leuciscidae; genus Siphateles; species Siphateles boraxobius. Next base: position 11,522,961 of record NW_027509042.1, on the reverse strand, counting down.
CATACTTTTTACTTTTTTCACATGCAGGCAGACTTAAATGTAAATTAAAACTTAAAAAATCCAAGAAGACAGTATGTAATTACACAAACAAATATAATTAATAATAATAATGTAAACATGGCCTTGGATTTTTGGCTTCCTTGAAATGTTGTAATTTGACAGTGAGGTTTGTGCCTGTCCTGTCCTCATTCTTTTTAATGGCATGCTGAGAGGAGATTTGAGCAGGTACATCAGCGTTTCAGTCATTATGATTTTAGCACACAGTGACTGCTCATCAGAATATTTGGGGCGAGTTGATTCTTGCTCTGTCACATAGCAATTATATAATGGACTGGATTAGCCAAAAAAAAGCTTGTAGTATCAGTGCAGAGAGAATAATTATATATGTTCTGTCAAAATGGTGCTGATTGTGTGTTTCTGCAGGTTCTTTATCAGAGTCTGAAGGACCTACAGGAATATGAAGGTAATGTGGAAGAAGACATGATGATTACCTTCCAGATCTCACAAACAGACCTGTTTGGAAACCCACTAATGTATGATTTAAAGGAAGCCGGTGATAAAATCCCAGTTACCAATGAGAACCGAAAGGTGAGTTCACTTTTACAAGCATTACATTCATTCATTCAACTTTTAAAACCCACAAACATGTTCATATCTGCAAGTGTACGCATAACATGAAGTGGGTCTCTGCAGGATTTTGTGGCACTCTATGCAGAGTACATGCTGAACAAAAGTGTGGAGAAACAGTTCAAGGCCTTCAGAAGAGGATTCCACATGGTCACTAATGAGTCTCCACTGAAGTATCTGTTTCGACCAGAGGAAATTGAGCTGCTTATATGTGGCAGCAGGGTAAGTTAGCTACAGATTGTTAACTACCTCCAGGATGTTCTCACATGTGGCACATCCATACATATAAACCCATTTGATTCTTTCTCATGCAGAATCTTGACTTCCAAGCACTTGAAGAGAGTACAGAATATGATGGAGGATACAACAAAGACTGTCGCATTATTAAGTATGTGGATGCTTAATAAAATTATATATATATGTTTGTGTGTGTGTGTGTGTGTATATATATATATATATATATATTATTAATATTATTTAAAGGTCCCATATTGTCAAAACTGAAATTTCCTGGCCTTTTTCATGATATCAGTGAACCACTAATTTTAAAAACTACTTCCTATGTGGTATAAAAATGATGAAAAAGGATATTTTTGTCTCTCATCAGGGATTTCTGGGAGACTGTGCACTCATTTGGACAGGAGCAGAAGAGGCTATTTCTTCAGTTTACCACTGGCACAGATAGAGCTCCAGTTGGAGGCTTAGGCAAACTCAAGATGATTATTGCCAAAAATGGTCCTGACTCAGACAGGTAAACTCAAACACTGCCGCTCTACACTTTCGGACAATAATGAGTACAGTTTTTGACACCATACCGTATTCAAATAGTTGCATGATCATGTGTTCGATAAGTTGAATCTTAAAGTCCCCCTGTAGTCAATAATTGTATCCCTTTAAACTCAAAATTACATATTTACACTTTTTTTCCTTGATTTTTTTTTCATACCTTAAAATAGCTTGAATGTAATTCTACACCTTGGCCTCATTTAGTATATGTGGTTCGATTAATATGCTAATTAGCTCCACCTCCACTCACTCACACCAGCTAAGAAATCCACTGATGATCACACGTTGCCGTGATTGGTGACAAGGTAGTTTGTGACGTCAGAAACACCAGCGATTCTAAACCGGGTTTTTGAGACTGTTTTTTGTTTACTGCGGTTTTAAGAAGAAAATACTCCGCTATGGTGTTGACTTGTGAATTTGCACATGGTTTGTCTTATAGCATTTTAAAAACACCACAGGCATATAAACAAAAACAAAAGCTGGATTTTCACCTCAGGGTGACTTTAGACAGAATATGTCTCTCTCGCGCACACATAAGTGCCACCATACAGCTGAATCGATTCAGAATCGCTGAAGAAAGAACCGTAATGCATCAGAATATTTTTCCTCTCACCTTTACCACTCCAGACTTGCTTACATATTATGCATGATCAAAAACGAATGCTGGAATAACACTAGTAATGCTAGTAATGCATTACATTCTCACCAGTTTTTTTTTTAAATCACGTTAATGACATTGGATACATTTCTTTTCACAGCAATAAACATGCAGTAGAAGTATTAAATAAAGTAATACACTCTTCTTCTTCTTCTTTCCCTCCTTTTATGATCAGGTTACCCACCTCTCATACTTGCTTCAATGTGCTGCTCCTCCCTGAATACTCCACCATAGAGAAACTTAGAGAGAGACTCCTTAAAGCCATCACTTACGCCAAAGGCTTCGGCATGCTCTGAGACTGCAAAAGAACTCACTCGCCCTCAGAGGTTTCATTTGTGCGTCAAAGGAGAATTCAGCTACATCGACAACTAAAAGTAAATATCAAGTTTAAATGTAAGGCAACGTGAAATGGGTTAAAATGGAAAGTTCTGATGGCCGTGTGCCTGTGCCTAAATAGTTGATTAAACCACACTGGACTCTTGGCTCTCTCTCCCTCTTATGTAAGTGTTAAGGTTCCCTTTTTGTATGCACTGAGATATTGCGTTATTTATTTTAAGGGATGAAATCTCTTCTGTCAAGTCTGCCAGGAAATCTACTCACTTTTTGCTTTCGTAGTCATAAAAAAGGAGGGACGGTTAAAAGTTTTCAACACCTGAAGGACTGATCACCATCTAAACTTAATAAAACCGCAAGATCAAAGGGAGGAAGTGGAACTTTATTGATGTATTATGGTTGAACTGTGAAAGTGCACTTAATATTCAGAATGTCTCTTAGTTTTTTCTTTTTTTGGTCTGCCCTTAGACTTTTTTTGCCTCGTGTTTCATAGGTCTTCTCTAGTCCATTCGCATTTGCAGCAATGTTTTCAAAGGTACAGAGCAGCTCTAGTCTCAATTTCATGTCCAGGAATCTGTATTTATTGAGGAACTGCGTTGTTTGTAATGCCGCTTGAACAAGCTGTGCTGCTCTTTTATGGCCAGTGTTCTGCATTTTGCTTGTTTCGCACAGAATTGATCTGTTTGCTAAAATTAATCTACGTTTACGGTGCACTCCTGACAAAAACACGTAGTGTTACAAAAGAGAGATCCAAGCTTCCCATAAAACTCTCTCAATGGTTTTCTACAAGTGTTTCGTTTTGTTATCCATCTTCTGTTAATTCAAAATTCAGACTTTTAGTCGAATGCTAATTGACAGTGCCCCGTGAAGAAACTGTTTTTGTTTTAGTTGCTTTTTTTCTTGCTCTGCACAGTGTCTGGCCCTATACTGTTGGATAAAAATGAGGTGAAATTGGCACAAATTGTACCACTGTCTTGTCGTGCCAAACATTTATCCTGAGAATTGCCGCTCCGGTTTCTACATGCATAGCCGGAATGTCCTCTACAATTTTTTTTTTTGTTTTTTTCCCATTTCCCCCTCTTGCATATTAAATGTGACTGGTTTGTTCCACTGCTGATGGCGCTAACATAAAAGGGGGAAACAGAACTTGATATTGAGAATGACAACATTTGATTGTTTCAAGTTATTCTTAAATAAATTCAAAACTGAAAAAACAAACCAAGTGTGGAAATGTGATGATGAGATTCAGCCTTTGGGTCTTTTGACGTGTTCCCAGTTTATAGTTGAAAATACACAAATTAAATGTCTGTTTTAACATATCCAACACCATATCAAAGTCAAAATACTGCATAGTTATTATTAAACTAAGATTTTAGAAATTTAGGATTCAGTCACCTGGTGTTTGGCGTCAGACTGGTACTTATAAAAAGCTATTTAATTTAGATAGATAATTTAAAAAAGGTAAATGTAGACCTACATGTCTCTCTATATATATATATATAGTCACCTTGTCCTTTTCTATACCAGGTCATCTCTCCAAGTACAGTTTCTGATGCTTAATATGACCCATTCATGTACTAAACACGGATTACTGTAAATACGTTGTCTGTTGAGAAGTCCATCTTCTGTTTTACATTACTTTTAAATGAAACAAACAACTTTTATTAAACAAACAACATTTGTTAGAACGTTTATTAAAGAACACATTGGGGTATTTTGGTTTATACACTAAAATGTTATGGTTTGTGTTTGGGATTTGTTTTTATCTTGGTCCATGTGGTTGTTTCTTTTTGAGCAACTCTATTAGTAATATTATTGAAATAATGTAATTGTTTAATGAGCTTAATCAGAACATCATCAAAGGAATAAATTATATATTCTCACGCTTCTGCCAAATTAACAATTAGATTATTAATGCCTTGTCTGCAAGTGTAGCCCTGATAGTCTGAATTACTCTTTTTACTTGTTTTTGGGATGCACCATAAAAATATGCTACCATTCAAAAGTTTGGGTTTTAAAAGTTTTTTTTAAGAAATTCTTAAGAAATTAATACTTTTATTAAGAATGAAATTGACAGTAAACATGTATAATATTACAAAAAAAATCTATTTGAAATCAATACTTTTCTTTTTACCTTTCTATTTGTCAAAGGATCCTGAAAAAAAATATTGTTTTCAGAAAAATATTAAACTGCACACCTTTTTTCAACATTGATCATAAGAAATGTTTCTTGAGCACCAAATCAGCATGTTTTAAATTTAAAAAATGCAGCCTGGGTGAGCATAAGGGACTTCTTTGAAAAAATACAACGAAACAATCTTGCCAACCCTAAACTTTTGAATGATAGTGTATCGCTCTCCTATGGGCATATAAACAAAATCCTGCATTTTATGCCATCAGAGTTGTTCCATACTGCATATATTGAACAAGTGTTCCATTTTAACACATATATGTGGCAATTAGTACAATGTTGTCATATGTAAAATGTATAAATAGATAAGTATAAACAGTTTAAAAGTAATGTACTATGTTAAGGAATATGTACATAGAAAGAAAACCCCTTTAACCCCAATGTCTATGCTGTTGACTATTTTGTCTTCTCTTCTTTTTTGTCCTCAACAACCTCAGAGAGATCTTCGACTCGTAGTGTTTTCACTTTGCTCTCCATGTTGGTTATCCTCTGTTTGATCTTTCCCTGGTAGGACATGTACTCTGCCATGAGCTTGGCAAATTTGCCAGTCATGATTTCAAGGTTGCCCTCTAGGCGTTGAATCTTCTCGTCCAGATCTTTGGGATCAGCACCTGCGCTTGCCACCGCCTCGTCAAGAAGGTTGTCTTTTCTTAAAATAGCCTTTCCTTTCTCCTCCAGGGCTTTTTTGGCATCTGGGTACTCCGTAAGCGCTTCCACGAGATCATCTTTAGACAGGGCGAAGAGGTCAGAATAGCCGACACTACGAATGTTTGCCGTTCTTCTGTTACCGGCTTTACTGCCTTTGATTCCAAGGATACTGATTTCTCCGAAGTAAGCACCGTCACTGAGCACCACGAACTGCGTGACGCCATCATCGGCCACTACGGCAAGCTTTCCTTCTTTGATGATGTACATTTCTCGGCCGATGTCGCCCTTCTTACATATGTAATCTCCAGGACTGAACACCTGAGGTTGCAGCTTCAACACCAACTCTATAAGAAGTCCCGCTTCACAATCCTGGAAGATTCGCACCTTCTTAAGCGTGTCTAAATGGACATTGATGGCTATCTCAGCTTTGAGCTTGTCTGGGAGATTCTTTAAGACTTCCTTCTCATCACATGTTTTCTTCTCCGTCCAAAGGTAGTCAAACCATTTGATGACCCTGGCCTCCAGGTCCTTGCTGACCTTACGGAACTGCATGTACTGCTTGATGGAGTCGATCTTAGCCTGAAATTCAGCACGAGAAGCATTCATGTTAGAGATCATGGCGCCGACGTTACCGACGATGGTAGCGAAAATCAACACTCCAATGAGGAAGTCCATAACGACAAACAAGTATTCAATATCTCTCACGGGAGGTGGTGTTTCTCCAATGGTGGTGAGAGTGAGAGTGGACCAGTACAGACAGTAGATGTATTTTCTGGCCAAGCGTCCGTATTCAGGGTGACTGATGTTAGGATATACCCATGTGTCAGTTCCAAAACCGATCGTTTTTGAAATTGCAAAGAAAATACAAGCGTTCCAGTGAATAATAATCAGGATGTAAAGTACGAGGTTGCTAATACGGAAAATGTTCGGAAAGTTTGTTCGTGTTTCTGTGCGGTCAAAGAACTCGAAGAGGCGTGCCATTTTGAAGAGGCGGTTAAAGCGAAGTTCAGGATTGTTGAATCCCACTTTCAGCATTAATAAATCTGTCGGGATCATTGAGATCATGTCATATTTATACTGTGGGATTGTCTTGTAATGATCCATCAACTTCTTGCCGTCTTTGACGAGAAGACCCTGCTCCAAGAACCCTGAAAATGACATTAAAAATGTTAAAAATAAAAATGTAACAAACTTTGTGTAACTTAGTGTAATATCTAGTTGTAATGCTTGTTAATATCAAATATACACATTAATTAAAAAATTGGCAAGGTTTTTAAGATGGGTAAGATTTCATAATGTTTTTGAAAGTCTCTTATGCTAACTAAAGCTGCTATTTGTTTATAATAGTATTTGTTTACAAATACAGTAGAACAGTAATATTGTGAAATATTATTTGTTTGTTCGGTACGTTTAACTGGATTCTTTGATAAATCGGCTGCAATTTTGGTGCAGGCTTTGCAAACAGACTTTTACTGTAAGATATGGACCTTGGCAGTAATGCCACAATATGTAAATAACCATGTTAAATTCTAATGCTTAAATCTGTGATCAGAACGTCTGACTGTACATGAATCATTACATATCAGAAAACGCTTTGTCTCAAAATCATTTTTCTGCTGTTTATGCATCAGTAAATAAAGCCAGTGACTAAATGGTCAACTTCACATTGTTTCTCTTAGTATGAAAATGATGTTATTTAATTTGTGATTAAATGATATACAGAAAGCGGTCAATGAACCTTTACAATCGCTGGAGCTGTCAGTCACTGTTACTTATGACAAAAGCATTTATGAAGGTGCAGAAATAAACGAGATCACTGCATTCATGCCCTCCACAGACATGTCTAAACCTCATTAGACTCCTAATGACCTCATTAATATTTTTTCTGGAATATTCTTTTAGAATACTTTTAAAAGAACAGCATTTCTCTGATTTTTCTGTAACAATGTAAAAGCCTTTTTTGTCACTTTAGATCAATTTAATGTGTCTTTGCTAAATAACAGTATTATTTTCTATCATAAATAAACTAACTGACCCCAAACTATTAAATGGTAGTGTTTTAATTTATTTAATATTAATCCTATTTAATAGATATTCCATCAATATTATTCTTTGAATGAGTAACCACCATACCTGTTCTTGCTCTGACAAATGTGTCTGCGTAGTAGATTACATCTGACGTATAGTCCAGGATGATCCAAAGTATTGTGTAAGTGTTCTGAAGCTCATTAAAACAGGCCCTGAAGAAATATGAAAAATGAAGCATATGCCACATCTAAATTGATCGATGTCATGAGAGATCCTGCATGAACATGAACAGACCTTGTCACCAGCATCATCAGGTTGTAAAACACTGGGGCTGCAATGACTGAAAGCCATCTGTAATACTTGTCTGAAGCTGGGTCCATGATCCACACTTCTTTCCTAAAACACATATTAGATTATCGTCTGGCCACTTGCAAAGATGTACACGTATACTAAATCACAGCATTCATCTTTAGATATTACTGTTAGACGAGACTGTGCCAATATCGGACTACTAAAACTAAAATGGCATACTCACGGCGGAGGAGGAGCATCTTTCTTTTTATCATCTTTCTTATCATCCTTCTTTTCATCTTTTTTCTCATCCTTTTTTTCATCTTTTTTCTCTTCCTTCTCATCCTTTTTTTCATCTTTTTTCTCTTCCTTCTCATCTTTTTTCTCTTCCTTTTTGTCTCCATCCTTTTTCTCATCTTTTTTTATTTCTTCCTTTTTGTCCTCCTTTTTGCTGAAGGTAACATTTTGGGTTGTTTTTATTTGAATTAGCAACTAGTCCGAAATCTACAGGTCACTACTACGAACTACCACTAGTAATCTCTCATCTTAACCTGCAGAGGGCACCATTACCATTAACATTGTGAAGGCAATGTACTAACTTCATACAAAGCATGGCAGACTATCATCTGTTGTTAAAAATTGCATATTTGAGATACAACACTATTAGCATTCATTCATTATTAAGGATTCTACAATCTAGTACCATATAAAATATTTTAATTAATATTTATAATGTATTAAATAGGGGTTTATATCTTGTGGAGCTGTTTCTACAGGGTACTTACTCATCTGTGTTGTTGCAGTTGTTGATATTGTAAACTGCCAGAGGCCAATGACTGGCTTTTCTTAAGGAGCAAAAGGCATTCATTTTGGTGTTATTATTGTGGATTCAATTCTGAGGGATCTGATTCTAGGATAACTATAGACCATTACTACTTCTGATTTAGAATCTATATCTACGGTCAAAATCTGTTTCTATTCTACAATTTATTGCAAACTGTTTTATCCTAAAGGACATTTCTACATGGAAATCTACATACTGTTTTCATTTTATAACCTCTGGTCCAATAAGTAAAGAAATGAATCCTCAGCTCTGTGATCTGTTTTATGAATCATCTGCACATAATACGGATATTTTTCCACACAGATCCAGCCTGATTCTCCACACGAATCTTTCATTTTCAAGGACTTCACGTTATACAAAAGACATCTTTGTCTGTACAAAGAAACTGTACAGAAAATCTTGACTTACTTCCTCTTATGAGGCTTGTCAGGAAGGCCTATAGAGGATCGGGCATTACTTCCTCGGCTAGACAAGTCTTGGAGGTCAGGTCCACGGAATCGCTCCAAGAAGGAGTCAGGACGCTCAACCTCTCTGTGAAGCCTGTGTGAACCCCAGTTCCTCAGCATTACCAGAAATTGGGTGAGCCTGGGAGACCGTAAGATGTCAAACAGAAACACTTCCAAGCTCTTTATACAGTATGTAGCTTTCTGTTTCAACCATTTCAAATGCACACTTAACACATTCAAATTTTGTTGGCTTGGTTGATGAGAGGTTCACTTCTTTTAATGGTAAAATCAGAATTCACTACTACAGATCTACTGCTCAGTGTGCATTTGACTATGTTTAGTGGTAATCAGGGGTTCAAGCTTTAGTTCGGATGTTACCTTGCCATAGCACCAGCACCTGTGAAAGAGCTTCTCCTGGACTCCTCAAACTGGCTGGTTCCAGTAGAAATGATCCCTTGCATGTCAGAGGAGGTGTCCTCACATAGAGAATGTGCCCTGGGAATTATGTTTCAGAACTCAACAATTTTTCCAAAAAGAAAACTATTAAGCAGCAAAAATAAAATGTGAGAACTTTATCCAAACTTAGTTTTATTTCTGTTCAATCATAAAAAGCACAAAATGTAGGGGTTTGTAAGATTTTTGATGTTTTTGAAATACGTCTTCTATGCTCAGCAAGGCTGCATATTTTACAGCAAAAACAGTAGGCTACTATTGTGACATATATTTTAATATATTTTAAAATGTAATTTATTCCTGTGACTCTAATCTGAATTTTCAGCATCATTATTCCAGTCTTCAGTGTCACATGATCCTTCAGAAATCATTCTGATATGCTGATTTGCTGCTCAAGAAACTAATTTCTTATCAATGTTGAAAACAGTTGTGCTGATTCATATTTTTGGGGAAACAATGATAATATTTTTTTTTTAAGATATTCTTTGAAGAATGTAAAGTTCAAAAGAACAGCATTTATAAATCTTTTGTAATTATAAATGTCTTTACAGTCACTTTTGATCAATTTAATGCATCCTTGCTGAATAAAACCATTAACTAATCTTACTGAACCCAAACTTTTGAATGGTATTGTATCTTCCTGAAGAATCCAAATGTTCCGATAGAGCGACTTTTTAGAGTTTATTATTAACAAGATCCCAGATCATTTCAGTCTAATTCCAGCAGTTTTCAGCATATATTGTTTTGTGAACTTTTCACAATGTTATGCAGATTTTAGCTGCTAAAAATAGCAGAAAAATAGCTGTTATTAAAGGATGGAGGAGTCCAAACTACATTTGACCTAATGACAAACCTGCATCCTTCGGTTAAGACCTTCATGTTTCATATGCGAAGAGGTCATTATTTAAAAAAAACGACTTTACTAAAACAGTCTGGTAAAACCAAAATTTAAGTCATAAAATTCACTCAATCCATTTCACTGTCCATTTAAAACTCTTTTTGGCGCAAAAAGATTTATATTGTAAGTGATGCACAAAAAGGATTAAAAAAGTACTATATGACCTTTTTAAAGGGATAGTTCACCCAAAAATGAAAATGCTGTCATCAATTACCCTAATGTCGTTCCAAACCTATGAGACTTTCATTTATCTTTGGAACAAATTTTTTTAATCTTTTTGATTAAATCTGAGAGCTTTCTGTTCCTTCATTGACAGCCTACGCAACTACCACATTCAAGCCCCAGAACGGTAGTAAAGACATCTTTAAAGCATTCCATGCGACTCCAGTGGTTTAACCTCAATTTTATGAACAGTTTTTTGCGCATAAATATTTTCCACTTTATATACAAAATATTAATCTCAAACGCACGTTCACAAGAGGACCACGACGGATGCGTGTTGTGTTCACGAGAGCAGACGTTAATAGGAGAATGCATGTTGTAGATTAATATTTTGTAAATAAAGTGGTAAATTGTGTTGTTGGGGTTTTTTTGCACACACAAAGCACTTGCATCGATTCATAAAGTTGAGGTTAAACCACTGGAGTCAATTGGAATACTCTAAAGATGTATTTACTACCATTCTGGGGCTTGCTAGTGGTAGTTGCGTAGACTGTTAATGGAGGGACAGAAAGCTCTCAGATTTCATCAAAAATATAATTTTTTGTTTCAAAGATGAATGAAAGTTTTACGGTTTTGGAATGACATGAGAGTAAGTAATTAATGACAGAATAAAATGTTCTGGCTGAACTAACCCTTTTAGGTCATGCCTTGTTATTCTAACCTGCTTATGCCATTTTCAGTCTGATCCAGGTCATCTTTAGAGGCTCGGACCGAGAGCTTGTGTTGGGATGGGAACGATTGCTCTGTACAAATCTTCGCCATTTTTTTTCTTTGCCTATTCTAGGCATCCAGTGCTTGATAATAAGGACAAACAAAGGAAAACACCATAACAAAAAAGCATGATTTATTAAACATTTAAAGCATGTTTTTGATCTTAGAAAATAAATTATGCTCAAAAGCATAGTGCAATAAGGCTGTCATTAATTAAATCATTGCAGATAGTAACGTTGTATCGGGTCAACCCAACGTTCAGTGGAATTAAAATCTGAAGAGATTACAAGAACCTGTTATTGACTTGATCTCTGCAAACCCCTTTTTACTCTGACAGCAATGCCATCTAAACACACATCACCTAAAAATACTTACTGCTTAAACACTAAACAAGATCAGCGACCCATCTCTATGCTAGATCATGACCCAGATGTACTTTAAAGCCACTTGATATTAAGCCACCATGTATATAGACGTCTTGGAAAGTGTGACTGCATATAGCAAAAATTGGTTGAAAATTGTTTTTTGGTTAAACTGAGTGATACATTTATTAAAAACAGCATCTTTTTCATATTCAAAAAGAAAATGACTGAAAATTTCCCAAACTGGTTTTTCGCCAAAATTTTGCTTTGTGGTTTCAGGGGCTTTAACCAAAAGAACGATGCTGGGCTTTCTCCATCTAGTGACGTTTAGTTTTATTGTATCGTTGTGGGAAGATTAGTCTAATTAGACTAACACCACCAATGCTATTCGTGTAATCTATTCCAAATCCAGAATGATTCTAATGCTGAGGACACTCAGCAACTTCTTGTCAGCAGTCCTGATTTCCATCCACCAGGGTTCTTGTCATCTGAGCATCTGAAGTCCCCGCTACCCACCCTAAACAATACATCAAAACTTTGACAAGCCCAGGGTGGTCCTTGGGTCCATTCGTTGTACTGTCATCATGAATTTAAAAGGGAAAACCAGCTCTCTTGATTCGTTTGTTTTAAATGCTTAGTCAGTGATTATGTTAAATCATAAACTTACAGAGTAAACTAAACAGAGTAAATACATTATTATTATTAATGTATTTCTTGTTAAATTTACAGTAGGCCTACCTAAATTTGGGGTTGCTAGAATTTCACTGTAAAATTACATTGATGATCATCACAAGCATTTTGGGGTTACTGTATATTTACAGTTCCTAACTTTGTATGTTAGTAATTTAGCTGTATAATGTTCGAATATTAAGTATTTTATATAAAGTAATAATTTATGTTATATGTAAATGATTACATAATTCAGTATTTTCCTTCTACAAAAACGTTTTCATATTACAGTAGAATTACATATTTAAGATATCATTTTACCTTATGGTAAAGGTGACTGTTTTTTTACAGTATATGTAAAATTGACATTGTAATGTAATAGCCTACGTCTTTATTGCCTATGATTCTTTCCCCAATCGACAAGTGAAAACCTGGACTGGTTTATTGTCACTAAACGGTTTTGTTGGAAAGCTGCGCACTGCTGCACGTGCGCCAAAACGCTCTTAAAAGGAATCCTGTTAACTCATATCCATTTGTTGCTTGCCTTATTGATACATTATTCAATATGTTAGTGACTTCTCGTCGACTCGTCAACAATTGCTGTTGGAAACACTAACGAACAACGAAGACAGCATAGTATGGTACATTTACAACACGTTCAAAGCAATTTTTTAACATTTACAACAGTCTAGTAAACGTGTAATAGATTCATCTTACCTGTGAAGAAACAATATTTAGTAGTCCAACAGATTTAGGGCACCAGATTCAGCCAGAAATCCTGTTCAAGTTGCTCTTTGGTTGAAGCAGTTGGTGATCCTGCTTAATGTTATGTAAAATCCCATTTTTAAAGAACTAATTCGAGTTTGCATTTTTGGACATCAGTTTTCACCCACTTGTTCTAATGTGTGTCTCCTAAATGTCCACATTTTGAATAGACTAAATGATGCGCTCTTCAGCTCCTCCGATGACCGTTCGATGTGATCGTGGGCGGAGAGTAAGGCTCGTCTTCTAATTAATATTCATTAGCAATGCCTTTTCTTTCTTTCTTTCTTTCTTTCTTTCTTTCTTTCTTTTTTACAACAAACTGAAACGTAACGTTAATGTTTGTAAATCTTCTTTCCCTTTTTTTATGATTTATTTGAATCGACACATTTGACTTTTTTCAGAAAATGTGTTGCTTTTTTATCTTAGTTTATTTATGTTTGTATAATTGCATTGTCAGAAAAAAACAAATTTTTCTACGCTGCCAAGCAGTGTTTTTGTCCTGATGAACCAGCACTTTGAGAGATTAGAGATCGACTGAAAAAAGTGGCAGGCATTTGTGGCACTATACCGATATCACCAGCTCTGGCATCAACATGGTCATCCCAGCCATGCTAATGAGACCTGAGAAATCCTTAAGGCAATCTGCGGAGCTGTATTGGTAATCCCAGATTAGGCCTGAGTGCCTATCTGAGCCACCTAATACTCTTTCTTGGCCTCAGTCCTTGAAATACTGTGTGAGCATCAGTTAAACTGAGCTGACCTTACAGCACATGCGAGTGAGTGAGTGAAATGAATATATACTATATTGAAACATTTGCAAAGACATAACTTTTAATAGCATGTCACCTGCCAATGTGACATTAGGTTCCCCTAATAAGGACTAATTCGCCCCTTAACATCTGCCATCTGTCACAGTCTCACAGATCTCAAGGAAATACCCTATTGTAATTACTTTTTTGATGGCTAAGATAGGCCTAGATGTGATTGTGAGCCTCACATGTTTGCAAGTTTGCTTTGCCTCATTTGCACTCTTAAAAATGACACTAAAGAATTCATATATGTAATACATACATTTTGTTATATCAGAAGCAGCACTATAGAGCCTTGTAATTCGTAACTATGAATTATAAAGAATAGAATCGATATCAATCTTTGTTCTAACCTGATGGAAATCTAGGAAGATATTTTTGAGCTCTGAATGATAGTATTCTTATTTCCCCCTTTATTTATTTATTTATTTATTTATTTATTTATTCATTCATTTAATATTTATATTTGTAATGCAGACCATGACACATTAATCGTTCAAACAAGTAAACGGTACACTTTATTTTTTACACTTCCCTCAAGGGTAGCCATATACACTCTAAGAAAAAAAGGTACAAAAGCTGTCACTGTGGTGGTATCCTTTCAAAAGATTCCAATATGTACCATTTAGGTACTAATATGTGCACTTTTGGTACCAATATGTACCTTTGGATACCGCCCCAGTGACAACTTTTGTACCTTTTTTCTGAGTGTAGATATGAATAATTATGCTCAAACTTTGATCAGAAACAAGTCAATTTTCAGCCAAACGTTTCTCTTAGATTCCACCAATCTGATTTACTGCAGTGCTACCCTTATCAGCAGTCCTCTTTCATCTCAGAGGAAGCTAAGTGTCTTCAGCTCAGCTGCTGCAAAGCTTTTCATGTCACGAGGACACTGAGTGACAGAGGCAGCACATCACTGCTGCAGCCTTTAGGGGAAAAGCTATGATGTAGTACACCGTAAGAAATATTTTTCTATAGTGTGTTGGTGAGCTGATCCAGATTTGCTTTTCACACAGGTTCCATGATTAGCTGGGTAATTATCTAGGTTTTGTCTCTAAATAGACCCTATATACTGGAGTCATTTAGTGATGCAGCCACATCTGACTAGCATTTGTGGGCGCAAGTGTTGTGCTACTGTGGCCTCAATTTTCACTCAGATTAAGGCACCTATTCCAACCAGTAATGAACTTGGGACATACTGATTAACTCTTGTGTGTAACTGATCTAAAATGCAGCTTATACTGTGGACTGAATGAACAGATATGGTCATTAACTTAAAAATATATACTTACTGAATGAAAATTAAGGTAATAATTGAGTATTCAGTTATGATAATAAAACTATCAGCGAGTCTCATGGTGTTTGTTTGGAATCTCGTACAGACACATTCAGATCAATTAAAAGCCTCTTATAGCTCAAGCAGCCAGAAGGTAAAGGTAATCACTATCTCTAAACACAGCCGCCTGTCTGCCTATCTGTGTCTCTCTCTCTTGCTCACTCGCATTCACTCACTCTATAATAGTTTCAAGACTGCATTCGACATAAACTGAAACTTTTTGCCAGTGTGCTCCATCCATGTTGTTTCACCCAAAATCAAATGACTCCAATTCACACACATGCCTGTTTTTTAAAACCTCATGTGAACTGAACCTGTGTAGAAAGTTTGATAATGCATTTGTGGAAACTGAGATAATGCCTTTGATTTTCCGTGCTATAGAACTATGAAGTGAGCAGAATGCTATTGTATTGTGTTTGCAGAAGGTCTTTGGAAATCCTGCATTTCCCATACAGAGGGAAAAAATGCTTCTTTTATAATCACTGCAACTGTCATTCACTTAAGGTCAGCAGGAGGTCCTTGACTGACCCGATATACGTATTCATTTGATTTGCTCTCTTTTGGATTTTTTTATTTAGCTCACTCTCTCACAGCCAGAACTGATAAAAAAAATAGAACAATAAAACAGCTGCGCAGTGGATCTGTTTAATACCATTGTACATTTCGGAATGCTGTAAAACACATGCTTAATTAGAAAGTCAGTCTGCTGTAGTCACTAGCATATACATTTCAAAGTACTTGGATATAAATTGTACTTGCTTTAGGAGTTGTATGTTTAGTCCCATAAAACAACCAATATGTACTATATGTTTGTATCTGTCCCAGGGCATCCGGCGTAAAAACCTGTGCCAAATCAAATGTGTGGAAAGCGGACCCTGCAAATGAGCGGGAATAACGCTAGGAAGAAGGCTGGCTAGATGGAGTTTTACAGCGCAGTTTTGCTGTTCCTTTGAAGAGAAGAGCTTTGACCCGGAGCATTAAACGCTGTTATCCCTTTCTGCTCTACATCTCCAACCTACAGAATCAGCTCAACAACCTGTTAAATAATCCTCCAGTTTCTAACTAAGAACACAGCTCTCTATTTTTATAGACGTGCACATCATTTTCCAATTAACATCTAGGCTATATTCTAGTTAAACCTTTATTATTCCCAAAAAGACTAGAATATTGCTATACATGTTGTTTGCTGGTGGAAATGATTGATTAGCTCACAGTTTCCATTTATTTCAAATAATACAAACTAATTTATGTATGCACGGATTTAATTTTATTCTTTTTTATTACAGTGAATGTTTTTCTTCAGATTTCTTGAAAATTCAATATTGGCTTACATATATGACCAAATTCTAATATCAGCATGTATACAATAAAATCCTTATGAGACCTAAAGTGTGCCCAATATATCACTGATAATTAAGTTAATAAAAAAAATTAATGGTTATTTATCTCTGAATCTTTCTTTGAATTAGGAGATCAGTTTTTTTGCAGTGCATGGGACATCTGTGTGTTTCAAATCAGACCATGTGACAGATTTCCCTCTTTTGACAGACGTGCTGATTATGACAAGTGTTCTTAGGGTGATGAGAGGTTGCTATGGCAACCATAATGCTTGTACACTCACCTGCCTCAACCTTCCCACAGCAGCAAACATGAACCCATCACAGGAATTCATTTTAGCCAGGCTGATTAGAAGGCTTTGAAAATATATTGAATTTCACAACATTTCGATTAAAATTAGATTTAGGAGACCTTAGCATGAATTGAGTTGAGTTGAGATTGGAACTTCTAAAAAAAAAACTAAAAAAAACTTTGTCTACTTTTGTATTTATACACTCAAACTACACAATATAATTAGATCCCAAGGGAGTAATAAAATGACCTATAAAGATGTCCTGTCGCAAAGTGGTTTTTGACTCTTTTTGAGGCCAACAAGTATCTGGTAATGATATAGGAAAAAACAATGAAGAGATTAATGTAATCATGCCAATCACTCTGCATTTCAAATTCAAGGAGAGAGTAATTGCAGTGAAGTGATATGTGTGTGTGGAGGTGTGTGTGTGTGTAAGCCTAATCCTCCATCAGCATCAAGCCTTTCTCTTCTCCTTGTGTCCTGATCACTCCTGCAGTGATTGCGTTTTTCAACAACCTCTCAAACTGAAGTGGTGGACAGAGGCAAAAGCAATGTCAGATCCCTCAACATGCACACAGCATCACGTCTTTCCATTATCACAGCAATCTCAAACAAAGGATGGGAAAATGATTGACTCTTTTCCTGACTGACAGTTCAGTATGTTGTTAACAATTAACTAAAATGAGTAAATGTTTGATCATCAGCACAAGCTTAAAAAACTCTAGCCATAAAGGTTCTTTATTGGCATCTATGGTTATGCAGAAACTTTAACCTCCATGGAATCTTTCCATTCCATAAAATGTTCTTTATAGTACAAAAAAGTTCTTTATTATTAAAATATTCTTCATACTAGAAAAAATTGTTATTTTTTTAATGCTGGCTACACACTTCTTGAAGATTTTAAGCCCGATTTTGGGCCCGATGTGCACCCCCCAACAATGAAGGTAAAACCTATTGGTTCAGTAATAATTCTAATCTATGTCATTAGACAATTTTATTTTATTTTTTACTTTATTTTTACTCAGGAGGTTGGTATTTAAAAACAACAACAACCAAACATAAAAACATGCATAAATGTAGCTAGCCTTTGTAATTGTTAAGTTGCCATGGCAGCCACACAAAACCAAGGAGTGTGGCACACTACTGCCCACTTCAGAGCTGCACATACCAGCCTATTGTACAACACACTCATTCCCTACGCCACTGGTTCTCTGGTTTCTGTCTTCAAGGCTACACTACACACACAGCAGACAAATGTTTCCAATGTCTTTTCATTTTAATGTGTCACACATAATTTATGTTCTTTCCGATGCAAAGCATTGAGGTTACACCAAATTTTTACTTGCATCGTTTTGCATAATTACAAATACCTTGGATCCTTTGTTAGTGAAAAAAAATATCTTCCAAGCACTTTCAGGTTCACTGAGCAGGGAAGTCCCAATGAATACCTTTGACTATATCATTTAAGTCTGCTTTTAAGGCTGGACGTTTAAAACTCACTTCAAAAATGTTTGCTGTAATCTTACAAAAATTTATTATTTATATGTAAAGATTAGGTTCATTCATCAATTACTGCAAATGCACTTCAGAAGAAACCGGTGTACTAAAATAACATCACTGCCATCTACAGGATGCTCTGCAAAATAATAAAAAGATAGATTTTTTAAGCCATTTTACATTACCCCTCTCTATAAAAGGTTAACATATTTAATTAAAACCTGACTATAAAGCTGATATAAACCTTTTAAATGTATCCAACAATTAAATGATACAATGTTGCCTTTAGTAGTATTTAGTTATAGTAAATTATTATAAATTTGTTAATAATTCATGTTTTTTTCCCCATTATGCCAAAATCTAAACTAATTTCATTTTATTCAGACTAAATCTATATTAGACATAAATGGAAACATAAGGACCACATTTTCTAACAGCAATTCCCTATCATCTATAAACCTTGTTTTGAAACTGAATAAGATGACACAGAGGCACAAAGTTTATTCACAGGGATTTAATCTCGTCACCTTTCGGCGAAATTCGGGATTTTGAATCCCAAATAGGTTATTAGTGTGATTCGTGTAATTGGTTGGGAGGGGTCTTTTTACAGTACCAGTAACTCAATTCTGTATGCTGAAAGGCTACTGCATTCGATGGCTCCTGCAAGGTTATAACCATGTCTTGAATAAATTGGGGGACCAATTTTTTAGAAAGCATAAAGAAATGGAACAGTCAATGAAATTCTAGATCTATTTCTAGTTAGGAAATAATAATTTTGCATTAAAATATTAACACATGCACTTTTATTTGTATGCCTGATATCAAAACATAAAATGTTTCTTGTCTCGTCCCGCTCAGGACTTACATGAATCAAGTACATTTTTTATTAAAAACTGCCATATTTGAGAAAAAAGTTGAGTAGTTTGCATCAATGGATGTTTCTGTCGGTGGTTTGACATTTCTATCATAAAAGTTGTATAAAATGTTTCCCTATTTATTTACATCTCTTCTTCTATGTTAAAGCTGCAGTCTGTAACTTTTGGCGCTAGCGGATAATAAACAGAACTGCATGCGTCCTGAAGAACATTGCAGCCGGAGCTACTTCTCTCTCTTTATGTCTATTGAATTGAATTGAATTGAATTGAATTGAATTGAATTGAATTGAATTGAATTGAACTGAAAGCATTTATTGTCATTGTGTTTGCATACAAAGAAATTATGAGCACTGCTCCTGAATGATGTTTGAAAGACATACATATAACCTTATAACTTGACAACCATATAACCAACACAAGAAATAAACTCTAGACTATGCAGTATGGTTTACAGACTTATTCACATTAACCTCTTATTTAGTGCATTTGTTTTAAGTCCTAATAATTAAAGTGTTCAAGTGGTGATATTGCACGTTGACATACTGCACATTACATAAGACAGCAGTATAGACAAAAGAGAGATTGGAATAATTGCATTGAACGCTGAACTGTAGTCTACGAAGATCATTCTTACATAGGTCCCTTGCTGCTCAAGATGGTTAAGTGCAGTATGAAGGGCGTGTGTTTATCGCATCCTCTGTAGACGGAGGCGGCCACCCCACCGCAGTGAGTCGGGGATGGTATGGACTCGGTACATGAGGTCCTCGTCAGCGACATCTGGAGGAGGAGGTATACTTGGTCCTTGGTAGGTTCTGTAGGACAAGAGGATAGAGGTTCAGTGAAGGGTTTCAGGAGGGAGATATGAAATGAAGGTGAAATACAGTAGTGAGGTAGAAGGTTGAGCCTGTAGGTCACCTCGTTGACCTGCCTCTGCACAGTGAAGGGACCTATGTAGCGGGGGCTCAGCTTACGGCAGTGCAAGCGAAAACGGATATCGCAGGTGGACAGCCAAACCCTTTGTCCCGGCTGGTATTGGGTGGCTTCAGCTCTACGGACATCCGCTTAGAGTTGGTGTCTTCACACTGCCCGCTGGAGATGCATGTGCGCTGAGTCCCATACCCTCTCGCTCTCTTCGAACCAGTGTTTGACAGCTGGAACCTCAGAGGGTTTTCCAGACCAGGGGAAGAGAGGAGGTTGGTAGCTGAGGATACATTGGAACGGAGTAAGCCCAGTGGTGCATTGGTGCAAGGATTTCTGGGCATCCTCCACCCAGGGGAGGTAGCGGCTCCAGCTGTCTTGGAGCTGGTGGCAGTATGGGTAGGATCTGGCGCTCAGTCTGGCTGTTGGTTTGCAGATGGTAACCTGATGATAGATCCACTGAGATGCCGAGGAGTTTGAAAACGGCCTTGAAAAAGGATACAATGTCTATCTACTATCTACTATCCGATCTACTATCCGATACAATGTCTTCTGTTAGACCATAATGACGGAATACTTGATGGAACAGGAGTTCTGCGGCTTCAAATGTGCATGAAGAATAGAAGAATAGAATAGAAGAATGGAATAGAAGAATAGAATAGAAGGCGCATGGATGGAGTCGAGGAGGCTCACACTGCCGCTGGGATAGCACTGCTCCAACCCCGGTGGTAGACGTATCAACTTTGACCACGAATGGGAGTTATGGATTGGGGTGCACCAGGATTGGAGCAGTCGTGAAGGCATCATTCAGGTGTTGGAAGGTTTCGGTGGCCAAGGGGTTCCAGGACAGAGACTTGGGCCGGTTCCTGAGGAGTGAGGTGAGCTGAGGAGACTGTAATGCTGGATGAATCTGCAATAGAAGTTGGCGAAGCCTAGGAAGCGTTGGAGTTCCTTGACGGAGACAGGTTGGGGCTGGTGTCCACCTTCCTCTGGTCCATCTGGATACCTTGTTGGTCGATGATGTACCCAAGGAACTGGACAGATGGTGTGTGGAACTCGCACTTCTCCAACTTTAGATAGAGGTGGTGTTCTCTCAGCTTCTTGAAGGCCTGCGTCAAGCGGTGACGATGTTCGGCCAGGTTCCGGGAGTAGATCAGGATATCATCGATGTAGACGATGACGAAGCATTGGAGGTACTCCCGCAACACCTCATTCATGTAGCTTTGGAATATGGAGAGTGAGTTGGATAGGCCACACGGCATTACCGTGTGTGTGTGTGTGTGTGTGTGTGTGTGTGTGTGTGTGTGTGTGTGTGTGTGTGTGTGTGTGTGTTTGTGTGCTTTTAAATAAGCCCCTACAAACCGCAACCTGCGACCCGTGATTTTTTTAATGCGACTTACTAAAAAAAAGAAGCCCAAAGTCGCGTTGGCTATTATAAACAGACTTGGCAACTCTGCCTGTCACGGTCCCAGAAGCTACTCTCATGGCAGGCTAATAGGTTCATGTGAAGGCTGTTCATACCACAGCCTCCACAGAGGTTCCTATCTCTTCATTCCTCAGCTTAGTGTCTGGTGTGCTGAGATCGATGGCCTGTCCATGTCTTGGCATCTTGGAAGGCTCCCAATTTGCCAGCTGACCAATCCTGACCTGACCTATTGCTATTTTCAATTAAAAATATAGCCATCTAAATGTCTCAGTGGCCATCTCAATCATTTTGACATTGACGAGCACTGTTAGTGCTTAACGGGGTGGCATGGGGTGGCAACTGCTATCCTAAGAAAAAGCATTTGCACCCCAGAAACATCCCAGTATAAAATATAAATGTTAGCAGAGTTTCCGGTTGGGGCGTGGCTGGTGGGGGAAAGGGGAACTGTCTAGGCGGCCCAGAGGCATTGGAGGACTTCCCTAATGGAACAACATTTCAGTGGCATTTTTTTAAAAATTCAAAATGGCAAAATTTGACAAAAAAGTTGAGTAGTTAACATCACTGAATTACTGCCGCTCATTTAAAAAACAATTTAACTTTATAGTCAGGATTTTCCAAATTGTATATGTTTGGATAGGCCTACTGTATAAAAAGTACTCATTACCCGCAGAACTGTCCACGCCCATCAACAATTTTATAGGATTGCGGAATCACGCTAATT
Source organism: Siphateles boraxobius (assembly GCF_051911475.1). Classification (NCBI taxonomy): domain Eukaryota; kingdom Metazoa; phylum Chordata; class Actinopteri; order Cypriniformes; family Leuciscidae; genus Siphateles; species Siphateles boraxobius. The sequence continues at coordinate 11,500,814 of NW_027509042.1, read as the reverse complement.
TGCCCTGTTTAGTAAATCTGGAGCAAAATGCATTCATGCAGGATGCAACTCAATGATAATATCATTTAAAACCAGTAGGTGGTGCAAGAGACCATCAGTTTTTCCCAATGATTTACCCCTATAACTTTGGGAGATGTTCCACAATGCATTTCTTTAATCGTGTTTTCTTTCACCAGTCCATTGTTAACTTGAACTTTTACAGTCAATTTAATTGCAAATGGATACAATTAAATCTACCTATTATGGAAGTAAAATTGGTTGTTATTGTGAATGACATGTTCAACTTAAATGTATTTTTGGATCAGTTGATGGACGAAACTGTCCCTCACCCAACCCATAGTGTGTGTGTGTGTGTGTGTGTGTGTGTGTGTGCGTGCGTGCGTGCGTGTGTGTGTGTGTGTCTTTGAGTGTGTTAAAAGAACACTCACAACATTTAAATTAAAATGTTTAATAAAAATCCTTTTGGAGCAAGCTGGAAGTTTCCAAAAGAAACAGTTTTGCTCTAACCTATATAAAGTGCTTCAGATTTCCTCACTGACAAACAAAACATTGACCCATGTAAGCAGTGAGGCATTGATGTTGGCAGTGTTTTCAGACATGCCCTCACGCCTGTATGTGAATGTGGATAAGTGATGACATTTGAGGTCATTTTTTAGGTCTGGGTCGTCCACTTTTTTAAATGAAATCACTGTTATATGCCGATGCACATAAATAGTTAACAACATAAAAAAAGGAACAAAGACAATGTTCGTTTATTCTAAAAGGAGAATGAGCAATCTGCCACCTCATAATGTTGTCATCTTATGTAATCCATGCATGTAAATCCTGTCCATTAATATCTGAACGTTGATTTACTTTATCCGCAAAGCTTATCGTCTTATAATAACCTACAAATATTATTATTATTATTAAATATAAATTTAAGTTCAACAAAATTATAAACTTTAAAAATGTGTTATCCAGTAGACTTTCCCTAACTATTCACACATTTGTAACTTTTTTAATTTAATGATAATACATTTACAAATAATTTTTACATTTTAATTGTTCATTCTGCTATCCGTTTGATTCATAAACTTGTGACAATATTTCTTATTTATGTTCGACTGATGGGAAGCCTCATAATGCTCCCCATCGTGTCTGACCACGTGTGTGCGCTGAGCTGTAGTAGAGCACATGCTGGAAGGACTAAACCAAATCTAGTCCACAACAAGGGTGATAGCAGTCCACGTATGTATTTAGTTTGCATTGCACGTGTGTTCTCATAGGTCAGTAATCCCCCCTGTACAGCAAAGTGTGATGATCCAGTCAAGTTCTCACTTCATTCAAGGTTCATTCAGTTCAGACTAGAAGCTCGACTGCGATCGAATCACGATACCCCACTTTTACTTTAAGACTAAAATGCAGATGTCAAAGAATATTTAAGAGCTGCTGAACGTTCTCTTGATCTAGAAATATGAACGCGAAAGATATTTCCAAACGCACGTACAAAACGTGAGGAGGCGGGATGGATGCAAAGAACAGAGAGCGGCAACGGACACGGAACGCTTGCAACAGAACCGAAAGCGCCAGTGTCCTGCGCTCGCTCAGCGTCGACAACATAGACAACAATGAGACAATGGGAGACGTGTTGGACCGGGGTAAACACTGTGGTCTTGAACGGCGGCTTTTTGCACCGCGGTACAGCTTGCTTCGTGAAGTTGGCAGGGGCAGTTATGGCGTTGTGTACGAGGCCATTGCTCGTAAATCAGGTGCGAGAGTGGCGGTGAAGAAGCTGCGCTGTGACGCGCCTGAGAATGTGGAGTTAGCACTGGCGGAGTTTTGGGCTTTGACCAGCCTGGAGAAACGCCATGAGAATGTGGTGCAGCTGGAGGAGTGTGTGCTCCAGAGGAACGGGGTGGCCCAGAAAATGAGCCATGGCAATAAGCGTTCAAAGCAGTATTTGAGGTTGGTGGAGACCTCGTTGAAAGGTAAGATGTTTGTTCTAGAAGGTCAGCGGTTGAAGAATGGTTTGTCACGAGCTAACAGTAGCTTTTGGTTGTGACAGTGCACTTATTTGGTAGTAATTACATTTTGGCCATTCAAAATCTGAATCATGTCAATTTTGATTCATTTTTTATTGTAATCTGAAAGAAACCCGTTTAGAATCCATTGTTTTTCAGTGAGTCATATGGGGTTCGGCTGATGACGTTTATACCTTTTTTATATCGCATGTCTTTGTTCTATATTAAGATTATTTACATTTTATGTAAGAATGTGGCAAATGTCGGTCAAATTTGCCCTCCCCCACCTTCCTCTCGGTTATGAAACTCTTGAGTTTTGAAGTGGGGGAGGTGCTGGTGGTCAAACCTTCTCCACACGCTATCCCGGGTTAGAACAATGCAGGAAGTTTGATTCCTTACATGACAACTGTAAATTATCTTACAAATGAAAAAGAGGCAGTGGTGATTTAGGTCAGATAATCGAGGCCAATTCGATCTCATTAATCGTAATGTGTTGGGCTGTCTTTGTGTGACTGCTTTCACGTGTAGATCTGAATTATGATGCAGGTTTTTGTACTGTATAATACTAGTGTTTCTAGAGGCATTTGCTTGGAAGTTGTTGGTCTAGTCTATATTTAGTGTACATGGAAGTGAAAGTAGGAAGAGATGTTTGGGCTATATGTTATGAATAAATAAATGATTTTAAGTGCTTCAAAAGTGTAGTCTCTGATGGGAAAACAAGACAGTAGGCATTGATTTAGACTTGTTTTAGATGAAGTTTTCAGTCTTAAATATAGCAAAGTGATTATGGTGGTCTTGTCAAGTATTGCTGTAGTGAACAGTTTTTGTTTAAATTATTGTATATGGCTTAAAATGATGGGTTAAAAGCAACTGGTTATGTGAAAATAACTGAAAGTCCCACTCCCGACCCTTTGAGTTTTACCTCTTGCTTAAATAACAGGTGTTTTGTTACAGATGCAGTCAGTATTTTTGTTTTACTCAAATATATTTTGATGTAGGCTATTTTGAATCACTGCAACTTCTGGTGCACCACAGTGTATGGAATTTGAGACCATAAAACACAAAATTAAATCTTCTCAACAGGACAACGCAATATTGAGACAATCCACCTTCATGCTGAAGTTATTACTAAAACATTGTTTACTACTAATATATATATATATATATATATATATATATATATATATATATTAGAACCCGACCGATATGGATTTTTGGGGGCCGATGCCGATAAAAAAAGCCAGATACCGATATATCGGCCGATATTATTTATTATAATACAGTAGCAATATTATGTGTATTATAGTACAGTACCAGTCAAAAGTTTGTACACTTTCCTATTGGTGTATTTAAACTTTTGATGGGTACTGTATATAGAATACACAGTATAAACAGAATAAATATAAAAGTTCTGCAATGACCACTCAAATGTGGTGATCAAACACTTGTGTAACAAAGATATGTAATGGAGGCTGGGTGAATGATAGAATGAGAATGATACATTTGAGCTGTAACCAAACTAGTTTGCATTGCATGTTATATTATATTATATTCTAAATACTGTTGCATAATCTTCACTAACGACTTTGTCTTTTAATTTAGTCACGTTATATAGGCTATAACTTAACTTGTATCAATAAATATATCAAAAGTGTCACTGACAAAACCTTATTATCTTCTATTTTTAGTCTTAATTACTCTAATCTCTACCAGTGGAGGAAGAACTCAGATCTTTTTACTAAAGTAAAATCAATAATATCATAATTAAAACGTTTTTAATTACATATGTAGGCTACAGTACTTTTATACTATTTTAAATAAGTAGTAAGCTAAATGCACTAAACGTGAAACATAAAGTCTTATAATTATATAAATTATTGGAATATTGCTTGATGTTGTAACGTAGCGTTATAGGCAGAATGAGCTTTAACACTGTGTACACCGGACGCGGCCGTTATCGCTCGCGTTGCAACAGCTGCTTACCCGCGACCTGTTACAAAGCAGAATGGGGCATCATTTTACTGTCGGAGATTTGTCGCTCACGCAACGCATTTTAATCAACGTTTCATCAACCAATTGCCTGGATTTAATAAATAACAAGTAAATATAGCAGACAATAATCAGGACTTCTCAGCTGCGCGCTTGCAATAGTCACAAGCTCACACAATACGTGATAGAGGCTGGTAGCAGAGAAATCAATTCTGTGAATTACACTGCGCAAATCAAAAGTAATAGGCTACTACCCACCGGATAAAGAAGGGTTGGCTCTCAATAGAACATAAAATATTCATTTTATTTTATTTTTCATGTTCGCATTTATGAGGAAAAAACAGTGTTACGGACGTGACAAGCTCTGAAAGTGGCACTAAAGTGCTTTAAAACTTTAACATAGACCTCAAACCGAAAGCACAAAGCCTTTCATTAAGGTGAATTTCGTGTTGTATTAATTGTATCTTAATTTTAATCAATGTTTCATTAACCAATTGCCTGGATTTAATAAATAAGAAGTAAATATAGCGGACAATGGATAATCTCGACACGGAGGCGTCGGCGCGTGAACTGGAGGTCGCCTCATGCATAAATGAACCGAAACTCAGTGTATAAACCTGAGAAATATATTTATATTGAAATGTCTACTTTTAAACAGAACAATTCAAAGCGAAAGACAGACTGCAGCTCTCTACTGTAATCCGTATGAAATGTGCATTTCTCTCTGGCGTGTTCACTAAAGATCACGAGTCAGCGTTGTCAACTTTGCAGCGACACTGACTGAAAACACCTGTTTATTAATAAACAATTAAAATGTATCCTTGCTATATTTGATGTATTCACAATCATTACTTTTGCCAGTTCTTTGTGACAGCTTTTAGGTGCTTTATTGGCAGCGCCACCCTTACATGAATCACCGCACCCGCATTTTTTAAAATAGGCTATTAATTTATCGGCCATTATAAATGCCGATACCGCTAGTTAGGAAAATGCATAATATTATATGTAGGTCATATATCGGATATATCGGTCGGGCTCTAATATATATATATATATAAGTAGTAAACAATGTTTTAGGAATAACTTTAGCAATAAAGTCTCTAGCTGATGAGTTGAAACATGTATGTGTGTTTGATTAGGGAGACATACAAAATGTGCAGAGTTGAGGGTACTCCAGGACCAGGGTTGGGAACCACTGCTTTAAGCCAAGCATACACTGAATTTCGTACAAATTTGAGCAGATTTCTAAGTCATGTTTAGAGCCTGGGACACACCAAGCCGACTTCAAAGAACCAGTGGCGACGGAAACCGACGGTTTTGTCGCCTGCGTCTGGACCAAAAAGCTACGCTTGAACACACAGCACAGACTACAGCCAACTGCAAACTATCACGTGCGTTCTGTGTGTAAGGAATTAACTGTCAGCAGTTAATATATCAGCAGGTGTCAATAGTCTATATTCGTCATTCAAAAGGTGAAACCGAAACAAGGAAGAAGTACACAGAAAGTTAACAAAGCAGTGCTTGCTTACCATTTTGAATAGCCTATCAGTTATGTTGATAACTTTCTTCATTTTAAGTGGCCCATGTTATGATGGAAATATTCCCATTTTGGAATGCTCAGGTAGGATAACATTACATTAGATCAGTCTTCTGTCTGTGCCGTCTCGACATCAATGGTCTCGACGGCCGAGCGTCAGGTTAGTGTCTCCCGGCCTTAACAGAAATTAAACCATGGCGGCATGAAATAGCTATATACTAGCTTATATGTGCTGGGCAACGATTAACCGTGATTAATCGCATCCAAAATAAAAGTTTGTGTTTAAATCCTATATTTGTGTATACTTTGTATAATTATTTTGTATATATAAATACACACATATGTGTGTATATTTTTAAGAAATATTTGCATGTAGGCTGTATACAAAATATTTTATATATAAATAAGATTTTTTTCTTAAATATAAACAGGCATGTGTGTATTTATACATACAAAATAATTATACACAGTACACGCATATATTATGTAAACACAAACATTTATTTTGGATGAAATTAATTGTTTTCCAGCACTAATATATATATAACAGAGAAAGAGAAAAAAAGCCTAAAATAAATGCTGCCTCTCATTGTTCACTGCTCAGGTTTCACTTTCGCGAAGCATTTTTGTAACTATGCGAGTGGAACCACTTCTCACGGCTAGGGCTGGGTACCGAGTTCGGTACTTTTTAGGTACCGACCGAATTGCCTCGATACTACCGAGTATCGAAACATGTCTTGTTTTTCGGTACCAAGTTTCGGTACCTAAGTGGTTAATCTCGTCAACGTCAGTGAAACAATAAACATGCAGCATGATTGGCTGTGGCGGAAAAACACTAGTTTACGCGGCTGCCCAGAGACGTGCCTCGTCGCACGTGAGGCTGTAGTGTGTGCAAGCGTAAGCGTCCAACCCAGATAGATAGAAAATATGTGGAAATAATCAAAAGTGTACCTATGTACCCGACTCGATGACATAAGCACGCAATGCAATATTTTCGACAAGATAATTGCTGCCAAGACCGGTAACACAGTAAATCTACACTTAAAAGCGCACAGAATACACTCGAGAGTAGAAAGTTTATCCGCCTTCGACTACAAGAACTGGAGCGCGTCACATATAAACCAAAACTCAGCGTATAGGATACTTGCCTCACAGACATGAGAAATAGTTCTATATATGTTCAAAATATGTCTACTTTTAAACGAAACAAATACGAAATGAATAGTTTGATTACCTAATCCATATATGCGCGCGCGCGTTCACTACTGCAGGGATGACGAGTCAGCATCGCAAATTCGCAATAATCATCTTTGCAGCCAACACGTTTAGTAAACACTTGTTCATTAATAAACAATTAAAATATCTCCTTGCTATCGTTTCCCGACACATCCATAATCATTAGGCTACTTTTGCCAGTGCTTTGCGCAAGCTTCACGTGTGCTGAGCCCGAGGCATATATCCCGCACCCCAGTAGACTATATTTAATTCAATTCACATTTATTTGTATAGCATTTTTCACAATACATATCGTTTCAATGGAGCTTTACAGAAAAGGCATGTGTCTAAATTACAATTTAGAGTGATCTGTTATCAGGGGTGACTGTGTGTAATGCATTTCAATTAATTTTCATTCAGTTTCATTGTTAAACAATGCATTAAGTTAAGGCAGAAACAATGAGCTCATTGAAGTAAAGAATACATGTTGTTAAATGATTAGGAAACATAGAAAACTTTAGCATTGGTGCTTTTTTACAGACTCAAAATAATAGTGTAAAAAAAGTCAACAAACTGAAAAAATAAAAGTTTTTTTTTAGGTAATGTTATATTGATAAAATTGATATCGAAAAAAGTATCGTTCAGGAACCGGTATCGAAGTCAAGGTATCGGTATCGGTACCGGTATTGAAAATTTTGTTACGATACCCAGCCCTACTCACGGCACAAGCGAACGGGTCCCACATGTTTAGTTCACATGTATATTGTCAACGGTCAGATCGCAGCTCGACGATCGTACCATATAGTGTGAGCACATAAATCGTGAGCTTTGGCTTTACATTGCATGTGATTTACTCGTACATTGAGAGATGGTATTTAACAAAAATATTGCTGAAATCCCACAGTGTATGCCTGGCTTTAGACTCTTTTTTTTGTGGTGTTGTGATGATAGCACCCTTACCCTGGAAAAAGAACTGTGTGATTCACAAATGTGTTTTATTTATATTTACTGCAGCATGTGCAGATTCAGGTAATGCTTGCTCAACAGACACGGGAAGCGATTAAAATAAAACCCATGAAAGCACAGGGCCACATTTACACTAAGGCACTTTGGCTTGTATCAGGAAATACAAGTCAGTCTTTGTTGTTCATATGGGAGCTAGTCCAGTCCTGTGAGAAGAAACCAAAATGGCTTCAAACTGGTTGCACAACAATTCAGCCTATGAAACTGAGCAATTCTTCCATTACCTCTTTCCATTGCATTAACTCCTCCTGTTGTCTGGTGCTCTTATTCTCTCACCTCTTAAAATGTTTACTTTAATGTTATGTGCAAGGTTTTCCCACAGTTTTTTTTCCTGTGTTTTTGGTTGTTTTCTTTTCCTAAAGCAGAAGGTTGGTGCGTTACATAGTGAAGGGCCAAACCCTTCTTTAAAAGCCTAAAGTTTACATCAAAGTCCCTTTAAGACAAATCGGTTCACTTGACGGCCATATTTATAACACCCTGGGCAGCCATTTCCAGACATGCATGTACAGCTCACACTACTTGAATGGGAAAAGATTAAAACCTATGTAATAATTTGTCAAGTTACATTTCAAATCAACAATTTGACAACAATGGTGTCATAAATTGTGCTAATGTGCATTAGAGTAAACAAAGAAAAAGATTGGCTCTTTTTACTGCACAACAAGACATAATAGAGGATTGGTGCTTTAAAGTGTAAGGCGAAATTACAGCTGCCATATTGAGCATTACAATTTCTCAAAGTCATTAATGAGTGGACCTTCTCTACCTTATACAGTCTCTGGTTTATGTTACAGCCACAATTTAATGCCTGCAGAGGCATGTGCTTATTAGGGAAAGGAACATTCTCATTTTATAGAGTATTTCATCAATATTTTTAGTCTGTTTTCCCAGAATTTTAAATGCAACTTGTTGGTGTGCATTAACATCAATGACATCAAAACCAAAAACCATGCACTAAGTCACAGAAAGTCATTAACCAACTATTTCTAGCTTAAACCATTCATTTTGAAACTGAAGTAATTTAAATTGAAAATGATAATTGTTGTTGAATTCCCATTGTTTTATGAAAATGTTAACTGATTTGAACACACTCAATTATTTTAATCTCTAGGTTTTTTTTGTTTGTTTTTTTGTACTTTCAGGTGAGCGTGTATTGTCATGTCCTGATGAGCCCTGCTACCTCTGGTTTGTAATGGAGTTCTGCGAGGGAGGGGATCTGAATCAGTTCATCCTGTCTCGTGGGCCCGATCCCCTCACCAATGCCAGCTTCATGATGCAGCTGAGCAGCGCTGTGGCATTCCTGCATCAAAACAACATTGTTCACAGAGACCTTAAACCAGATAATATCCTCATTTCCCAGCGTTCTGGCACACCTGTGTTGAAAGTGGCTGATTTTGGACTGAGCAAAGTTTGTGCTGGTCTTGCGGCCGGAGTACGGGACCCAGAGGAGGGACGAGACAAAAACAAGAATAGTATTAACATCAACAAGTTCTGGCTCTCATCGGCATGCGGCTCAGACTTTTACATGGCACCGGAGGTGTGGGAAGGGCATTACACAGCCAAAGCAGACATTTTTGCTCTGGGCATTATTATCTGGGCCATGATCGAGAGAATCACGTTTATTGACGCTGAATCGAAGAGGGAACTGCTCGGGACGTATGTGCGGCAGGGTTCTGACATTGTCCCGGTTGGAGAGGCGCTTCTGGAGAATCCAAAGATGGTGTTGAGTATTCCCCAGCGCAGACGCTCACACATGTCCGAGGCGCTCCGGAAACTTTTGCAAGACATGCTGGCCGTCAATCCTCAGGACCGACCAGACGCATTAGAGCTACACAGCAGAATGGGAAAGGTCACATGTGCGGCGTAAAATCTGAACTTTGACCTGAATGCACACACAGGTATGTCTTTGCCAGTGAAATTTCCATAAATGTACAGATACAGTTTTTGGCTTTCATGTTTTTGTTTGAAGATTCTTGTTTCCAGATGCAGTAATAACAGCTAATAACAATTACTATATTATCTCTCTTAAAGACAAACACATTTACACACAGGGGTGAGCGATATACCATTAGAAATCTTTGTTCTATTGCATTTACTTGTCCTAGTTCCTATTTTATTACTGACTGTTTACTTTTTACTTCGGCCTACATTAGTTAGGCTGATTTTTTTTGTGATGGTGAAATGAATGGTGATGTGAAATTTTAATGGCATCCAAAAAGTTGGCATCATAACCTTATTTCCAGCACAAATACCTATAATGGTTTATATTGTGTATTAAAAGAGTGCTGTGCGCACATGTAACGGTTTTTAGGGCATTGTTTTTAACAAATTAGTTTAAGTTTATAACATTTGGCAAGGAATTTATTGATGATATCAGCCAGAATTTTTATATTGATGCATCCTTAACATCATCATCTGTTTTTCCACATGGCTGTCCCAGGGGTGTGATTATTTTGATTACTCTCGAGTAACAAACGAGAAACGGCATAGTCTCTATGCTCCGCCCTTACCTTCACAACGACCCTAGAGCCATAGCCGAAGCCGAGCCAACTCCTAATAGAGGACGTTTGACTCCAGAGGAACGTTGGTTGATGTCAAGTGATTTTTAAATATGACATCTTCAAGCTACTCCCCTTCACCTTTAGCAGTGAATATGTTCATATTCGTTTTGTTCATATTACATTTTTATTGTTAGTTTGAATTACATTAATTTGACAGACAGCATTTGCTGATGTTGACCAAGCTAGTGCCATTCAGAGCTGCCAACTCTCACGAATTCACCGTGAGACACAAACAATTGACACTTTTCACGCGCTGTCAGTCACGCCACATATCAATATTGTCACGCACAGAAAAATCGCAAAGCAAAGAGGACACGGAGACCGACAGACTAGACAGAGCAGGTTAGTTATGATATAAACAAATCTCAGCTCTCAGATTCTGTCAATTTTATTACGCAATTCAAACAATAAATACCGTTTTGGCGTACACGACAGATCCCTAGCGCAGGTGAACCGATCATCTCTACTAGCTAATAGTAAAAAAACACGAACACTGTTGAAAGATACAGTAGGCTACAAGTTACCAAAATGTATTCCTCATACATAATATCGACCAATCGTTTTTTTTAATCAGCGTGCAGAGGTCAATAACATAGCTGGAGAACAAATATGTCACATTTACCTCAGGAAAGCAATTTAATAAACATAATATAATTAGCTAATGTTACATTTTATCATCAGCTTGGTAGAGACGGGCTCTGGTAGATAACAGGTGAAAACCGGATCGGATCTGTGGGTAGAGCTAACTATCAAACACATCAGGTTCAAGTACGCCCACAAGCCGTGCAAGTTATTCGTGTATTGCAGTTTGGCTGGTGGTTACGTTGCCCGCATACCGCCTCCCATGGCCGAAACTGGTATTATGACACCCGTCGGGCAGTGGCTAGTAATTTAACATGCTTATTCAGGTTGATATCTCTGCAGCACTATAACTTGTCATTTTTTTAATGACATCATCGCCCTTATTTCTTCTCATTCTTTTGATGTGTGTAGCTCATTTTTTGGATATTTTCATCCTCAATTATTACACATTGCACCTTTAAGTTGGTTGTATTATTGATTTTGGATAACATCATCATTGTCTTTCCACAGCAATGGGGGATAAATTGCCAGTTGTTTCTGTTCTTTTTATATATTACCAGTGTTATGCGTTTTGACAGGACACATGATGTGATTCTTTCTCAGACGTTCAGAGAGCTCCTGTTGGCGTACTATAAGTAGGGCTGGGTATCGTAACAAAATTTTCAATACCGATACCTTGACTTCGATACCGGTTCCTGATCGATACTTTTTTCAATACCAATTTTATGAAACCAGTTTTAACAATATAACATTACCTAAAAAAAAAAACTTTTATTTTTTCAGTCAGTTTGTAGACTTTTTTACACATTTTGAGTATGTAAAAAAAGGACCAATGCTAAAGTTTTCTGTTTCCTAATCATTTAACAACATGTATTCTTTACTTCAATTAGCTCATTTTTCTTAATGCATTGTTTAACAATGAAAATGAATTGAAATGCAATACACAGTCACCTCTGATAACAGATCACTCTAAATTGCTAGGGCTGGAAAAACATTAATCGCGATTAATCGCATCCAAAACAGAAGTTTGTTTTTTACTTAATATATGTGTGTGCACTGTGTATAATTATTATGTATATATAAATGCACACATGCATGTATACATATAAGAAAAAAAAATTATTTATATATAAAATATTTATATATAATATAAATTATAAATAAATATATACAGTATATACATGCAAATATTTCTTAAATATATACATGCATGTGTGTGTGTATTTATATATGTATATATATATATATATATATACACACAAAATAATTATACATAGTGCACACACATATATTATGTAAACACAAACTTTTATTTTGGATGCGATTAATCTTTTCCCAGCCCTAATTTAGACACATGCATTTTCTCTAAAGCTACTTTGAAACGATATGTATTGTGAAAAATGCTATAATAAATGTGAATTTAATTAAATATATAGGCTACTGGGGGCGGGATATATGCCTCGCGCTCAGCACACATGAAGCTTGCTGCAAAGCACTGGCGAAAGTAGCCTAATGATTATGGATGTTTCGGGAAACGATAGCAAGGAGATATTTGAATTGTTTATTAATGAACAAGTGTTTACAGTGTGTTGGCGGCAAAGATTATTATTGCGATGCTGACTCGTCATTCCTGCAGTAGTGAACGCACGTGCGCGCCTATATGGATTAGATAATCAAACTATTTATTTCGAATTGTTTCGTTTAAAAATAGATATATTTTTACCGTATATAGGACTATTCCTCAAGTCTGTGAGGCAAGTATCCTATACGCTGAGTTTCGGTTCATTTGTGACGCGCTCCAGTTCTTGCAGTCGAAGACGGATAAACTTTCTACTCAAGTGTACTCTATGCGCTTTTAAGTGCCTTATGATTTACCGTGTTGCCTTCTGACATAGGTAGGTACACTTTTGATCATTTCCACATATTTTCTATCTATCTGGGTTGGGATAGATAGACGCTTACACACACACACACAAAAACACACACACTACAGCCTCACGTGCGACGAGCCACGTCTCTAGGCAGCCGCGTAAACTAGTGTTTTTCCGCCACAGCCAATCATGCTGCATGCTTATTGTTTCACTGACGTTGACGAGATTAACCACTTAGGTACCGAAAAACAAGACATGTTTCGATTCTCGGTAGTATCGAGGCAATTCGGTCGGTACCTAAAAAGTACCGAACTCGGTACCCAGCCCTAACTATAAGTAGGGATGCTAACCGATGACCGTTTGACCGATGGTTGACCGTATCAACGTTAACCGATCAAAGTTGTTAGTAGTCGGTTAAAAAAAAAAGTTATCTCTAAATTAGGCTATTATAGACAGTGGACTAAACGCTACTACAGTTAGCCATCTCATTCCAATATATTTTTGTGTGAAGTGAACAAATCCCTCACCCTTAATTTTTCATAACTCGCCTGTTTGTACTTTAAGAAACCAATAAAAACATTTGTCGCGAGGTCACAGCGTTTGGGTTCGCGCGCTCACAAGGTTTGCGAAAAGTAAAGGCTACAGGCTAAAACACTCGAGGTTAGAGCCAGGGCAGACGACAGGATGGAGCATGCATAGAAAAGAAGTGTGTGGGACCATTTCACCAAAAAGAATGACACCGATGTAAGTTGCAACTTGTGTGATACAGTGCTTAAATACAGTAGGCCTACATCATCTATGATGCATCACCTGAAAACGCGACTTGTTCTGTCCGTTATTAGAAGGCACACAGTGAGTCAGACCTGCCTTGGCCGGTGCGTCTTTTACGCATTCTGAAGGTGCTGGTTTTATCCATTGGTTTTATCGTGTTGCAGTCTATTAGGCAACATTCCACATAAGATGGGCTTAGATTTGGAAATACATTATATCTACATTTCAGTGGTTACAGATAAGGTGATGATGATCATCATCTTTCTTTATTATTTTTATTACTAACGTTACCTCAAACTAAAGCGGCGTCTCTTCGGAGCTGTCATTTTCTTAAATGAGCCGGGGCAATGTTTCAAATGAGCTCCTAACGCTAGACTAATGCCTTTATTTTCAACGCGATCACCTTGTACCCAAACCATTTCGAAACTAAGGAGCCATTTGTCCTCCGATTACATACAAGCTCCTCGGGGCCGCGTAGGCTACTTTGCGGGATTAATGTTTCGCGCTGTAGGGGATTTAAAAAAAGTGACGTGAGTGGAAGCGCGGCGCCGGGTGTGTGTGTGTGTGTGTGTGTGTGTGTGTGTGTGTGTGTGTGTGTGTGTGTGTGAGAGAGAGAGAGCGGGAGGCAGAGAGAGATGCGACAGAGTTGCGAAATTGCAGGCGCGGCTCGAAATGGCTGTTATTTCAAATAGCGTAGCATATTTCAAACTAATCTGTTAACCGGTTTCAATCGGCTAATGAGGCTCGGTGGTCGGTCAAGAATTTTTTTTTGTTTTCGCCATCCCTAACTATAAGAGCCTCTTTTGTTTTTATGAATGCATTCTGGAATAGCTGTTATACAACCACACCAATTCACCACTACCCGTCCTCTAACACTCCCCATCCCTTCATCTCTCTCTCTATTCCATACCCTTTGCCTCAAGGGGACAGTGCTCATCTGGCAGACCAGGAGACTGGGAGTTGTTCCTAGTTCAAAGATGGAAAAAATTTTGTTTCGACATGCCACACACAACTGACAGTTCCTTGCAGAGACCAGAATTTAGACAGGTAGTGATGCATTAGGGATGCACAATATGTAGTATTTGATTTAAATATCGATCTTTTAGTGCTTAGTAACTATAGCATTAATATAATTAACAGTGTATTGATATTGACCACACTTTTAATATCTATACATCATTCATTTATTTTCATAGTAAAACTGTGAAATGTTTTGTTTTTAAGTTGGATTGGCTCAACATAGTTTTTAAAATGATGTATTTTAGGGTTGAATATCAGTCACTTAAATATTGTTTGTGTGTAAATGAATATGAAAGGCAGGGCCCCAGCCATTATGAGGGCATTACAGCTGTCTGCTTCTACCTCCAGTCGTCTTTTGTTGACCATCCCCCCTCTCCTTCTCCTACCGTTGCAACATTCAAAGCGGAATAGAATACTGCATGCATGATGGAGCCATAATTTGCTCTCAGACAGTGGTGTGTATGTGTGGGACGTGAGAGAGGGTGGGATTGCACCCGAAACAGCGTCTGGTTTGTAGTTCGAGTGACTGCAGCGGGGCTTTAATAGCTATTCCTGACTCAGCACATAGTTTGAGCCGCAGGATATGAGGAGGAGGGGTGAGGTCTTTACACTGTATGCAGCTAAGATCAAGGCGCTCGTGCTGACTGTAATGACAGATAGCCTGCAAAGACTTACATTATTTGTGTTGTGTTTGAATGCTTGTAAATCTGGTTATTCAACAAGCAACCCATTTGAGGCATTATGCAACGCCATCATGACATCACCACTCCTGTGGGTTTTTTTTAGCCTGTCACTCAAAATATAGAAAATGCATGGCCCCTCTTTTCTTTTTCTCTTTCTTTTTCTTTCTCTTTTTGTGAAAAGTCGTTTTCTCTCATCTGGGTTCCTGTGGTCAGTGGAAAACCTGGAAATATCAGAAAATCATGATTGATAGATTTTTGTTGGGTGAATTTTTTATTTATTTATTTGTATTTATTTTTTGTATGACATTTAATTGGATGGGAATTGCTGTGTTTGAAATCCTTACCCAGTAGCACGGCTGGCCTTGGGGCCTGACTAGTAGTCGTTCATTTAAGCGATTAGTCAATTAATGACACTTTTACATTAAAAAGACATAAATCATAATAATGAGCCTTTAATTGCCTATAGCTATATAATTTCTGTGTTTTCGGCTGCAGAGATTAAGTCGGATGATGCTGACTCGTCATCTCCGCAGTAGTGGAAATGCATATATGCACGTTTCATACGGATTACATAATCGGAATATTTGTTTTCCACTTGAATTGATTCATTTAAAAGTAGACATTTCATGTATGTCTGTATGTCATGCAGTAAGCGCGCTCTCCACACAAACACAGATATGCGCCTAGTAATAGCACACATTTATCTAGGTTAACATTAGTGCGAGCGGACTTGTAAAGTTGCTACTGCTTGCATGTGTCCAGTGACAAGCCATATTTGAGGTTGATGAATAGTATGCATTTTGGATTTCCTGCCATTAACAATCTGTCCATCACGGACTGTGTGATTTTGCCACTTCCTGTGGAGGTTTTTTTTCTTTCTGTGACTAACCGTCTAATAAAATTTTGGACGACCAAGGCTCTTCAAGTCGACTATTAGGGGGCAGCCCTATACAGTAGTAATCATGAATGACTGAAAAATTAATTAATTGGTCAAAACATGTTTTTTCTTCATCTTTTATTATTATTTTTTTCATCTTCTTAGTAAAAGCCCTTATAATCAAATGTGTGACTATTTTAAGTACCAATTCTAATGACTTGTTTTTGTGTGTTTTTCTTTTCATTCTTTTTAGGTTTTCCCTTTCCATATCAATCCAGAAGGGGCCACAGTGTTTGGACAACTGTGAATCTTCCGTTGCTGATTTAATGTGAAGAGTACGAAGTGCTCAACTTGAACATCAATACAAATAGATTTTCAACTGACCTTTAACTTTTTTTTGTTTACAGTAGTGTTTTAAACGAGTCATTCAGCAAGCCCAGAAGTGTTCAGCCTAACTCAATCATCAGTTACATCACTTAAAGTGAAGTTAAGCTAAAAACAATGATGTGATACAGTGAGTACAATCAAGCTAAAACCAGAAAGCTCTTTATTAGTCTTACTGAAGGGCTAGGACTCTTCAGTTTCCCTAGTAGCTTCCCTAGTTGCTCATGTTCTCCAAACAATATGTTGCCATAAATAACAGTCAACAGAAGTATTTCAGTTATTTTATCAAGTTTTTAAGACTTCAGTTTTAGTGCACAAACAATTCACAGATGTTAGGTTCCAGTGATTTTTGTTTTTTATTTTATTTTAAAACAATTGCAGTACAGAGACATTAGCTCAAGCATCTACATATATATGCTCATCACGTCACCGAACTTCACACGTCTTACAGTTGTCCAACCAGTTGTTCTTTCTTGAGTTAAAAATGAAACTCCTGGACTTGATCATATTTATCTTTGCTATGTCGCATCGCAATAGCTGAAATTCTGATAATTAAAGACTAACTTTCAAAACTTGATTTTAAATTATTAAAATGCTCATCTTTAGCCTAAGCCCAGTATTGAGATTTTTTCCCCTCCTTGAATGCAGATTTATTCTGGTGCCTTGAAGCCTAGTGATATTGAGATTTTCTTTTAGGTTGTTAATATTTAAACACTTTACATATTAGGCATGTGTAGTTTAACCATTTAGGTGCCAGTTTTACATTGTGTGAGATTATTTTTTGCCCAAAAAGATTGATTGTTTCTGGTGTCCATCTATAATGCCACTGTCAACTATGTAAACATCCCTACTGCACAGATACACTTATACAGTTTCAAGGATTAGTTGTTTTTGGACTTGGAAGAGAAGGTTATGGATTGATTATGAATATTTCCTTTTTGTTAGCTGATTACTTGGAATTGTTCTCAATAACAGGATGGGATCTTCATAGTGGTTCCATTGGATTCTTTCATCTGCCTCCTAAATGCTTCATAGAGAACAAGTTGGTGTGTCTGTGTGTGTTTGACTGTTTCCAAGTGTGATTTTGCTTGACGGTTTGTGTGTGCTATAGTTCTACCTCAGCACTCTTGTGTTTTAGTAACTACTTCACTAAATGGACTAGCAGTGCTTTGTTTTGTTTTTTGGAGAAAATGGTGGTTAATGTTTTCCAGATGATTTATTTATTTATATATTTTTTGAGTAATAAATCTATAATGTCAAGCTTTTAGTAACTTTATTCCCTTTTCTTTTTTTTACTGCTTATTGCTGTCTGCTGTAGAAGAAACTTGAGGCTTGTGAGAACAAGATTTTTAAATAATTTTTTTGGGATTGAATCACCCTCAGGTTTAAGGTGTTTTGAGTTGTAACATTCTGGTCCTTCACTTGGGAACAAAAGGGGTCTATTACTAATTATCGCTTACATTTTCATTTTATCAGGAAAGGCTCTTTGTTTTTAATGGGCGCATTGTTTCTTTTCTTTTCTTTTTTTAAATCCACATTCATTTTCCCGAACGGCATTTTAAATGATTGTATGTTTAATGAGGGTCAGTTAATCCTGGTGAGAGTTGGTAAATGTTTTTACATTTTCTTTATTGTTCACTCAGTTACTCCTCTTTTCAGTTTGGATGTTTCAGAGGGCAGAAACAGAATTTTGTCCTAGCAGTCAGACGAATCACAGTATTAGACTGCACTTGCACTGAGGAGAGTGAACCAAGCATAATAGAAGTTCACTTCCTGTTGTATCCTCTCTTTTGCTCAAATTATGTTTTTCTTTGTATTCTTTGTGGTCCAATTTTGACTGTCCAACACACTCATCTATGCAAGCTTTCCTTCTCTGACACTGTGTGATGCTGCTCTGCTTAACTATAGCCTCTTCAGACCTTGACGTTTTTGTTACTCTTTTGTGCTCATTTAATGACCTTTTTGTGGAGCACTGTGCTTTTTGTGTGAGAGTCTGATTTTTTTTATTATGGACTTTCCTTTGTGTAAAGCACACTAGAGCTGTGTTGAAAGCTTCACTCTTTTAGGGTGGCATCTCTTATTGTTTTGATGTTTTTGATCAATAAACCATGTAAAAGCATAACTTACGTGTGTTTTTAATGTTTGTTACTTTTTAAGATGACAATTTACCGAATACTATGGAGTTTTTCTAACATATTTACATTTGAAGTTGTTTTAAAGGTGCATTGTTGGAATTGCAAAAATAGCACTGTCCTGTCTACCATTGTTAGGACAAACCGGTATAAATTACACTGAATAGATTAAAGATTATTTGTTGTCGAAACATAATATTAGATGTTGTACAATATACCGTGATGAGCCAAAACATTATGACCAGTCACATGTGAAGCGGATATCGTTGATCTTCTCCTAATAAGACCACATATGACATATTAAGATCTGGGTAGATTAATTAAGCAAACAAACAGTTATTGTAATCAACATGTTGGATGCAGAAATAAAGATCTGAGCCACAAGGGCCAAATTGTTATTTGGCAAGGCGACTAGGTCAGACCATCTCTGAAAGTCTTGTGGGTTGCTACCAGTCAGCAGTGGTGAGAATTTATCAAACCGGGGACAGGGCGACCCAATGCTCATTGATGCACAAGGGCAGCGCAGGCTATCCTGTCTGGTCCGAGCTGCTCAAGTCACACACAAATTTTAATGATGTTATGGGAGGAATGCGTTGCACCACACAGTGCATCTACTCTGTCTAAAGCGCCTACCTGGTGGAAGTGACCTCTCTCAGCAGGATAAAGCACCCTTCCACACTGCGCCCATTGTTCAGGAATGGTTTGAGGAACATGATGAAGAGTTCAAGGTGTTGCGCTGGCCTCAATATTCCCAAGATCTCAATTCAGTTGAGCATCGGTGGGATCAAAATGTAAGATTCACAGAGGCTCCATCCGCAACCTACAGGACATGAAGGATCTGCTGCTAATTTATTCGTGCCAGAAACCACAGAACACCTTCAGGAGTCTTGTAGAATCCATGACTTAGTGGGTAGGCTCTGTTTTGGCTGCATGTGGAGGAGCAACAGCATATGTGCTTGTTTAAGCCCTGACAGACAAAACATAAATCCTAATGTAATCCTTTAGTCCAGAGTCATGGTGATGTGACCGGACTTTAGTTTGATTTCCACGGTCTGGCTACTAAATGCTTGTCTGATTTTTGTCGCCTGATACCACAAACAGTCACATTCTACTAATCAGTTCAGACAAGATAAATCCTCTGCTGACTGCTGTTATCCATTGTATTTGGCAGTCATGCGTGAGAGGACATTTTGTTCCCATACACTAACACCCAAACACCTAATATGCTAGACTGACAATATCCGTCCTGATAATTTTGGGCCTAACCTACTGTCAATTCTCACAATAAAAACTATTACAATGGTCATGAAAAAACGCTTAGTATATTGGCTCCACCAATGGAGGAGAACATGTCTAATTGCTGCATATTTAAGCTTGGAATAATGACAGAAAGAAAGAGTCTTGAAGAGCGCAAGCCAAGGAGACAGTGGGGATGGGAATGCGCAGTCTATGGTCATGGTATGCACTGGGGGGAGGGTCTTCTGTTTGTGTGTTAATATGACGGGGGAGTCTATGTACTCACTGACCCCGATGATGAAGGGAAAACAGCTTTATAAGGTCATTACATAACCATAAATGTGTGTCTTGTGATGCTTTGTTGCTTGCTTCTCAACTAAACACCCTTTTAAATGTTTTACCAATACATGTATATATATGTAAATATCACTTCACGGCTATTTCCTCATTTATATTGAATGTTTGAATGTCATATTAAATAGAAGCGATTTATGGCACATTCATTTTTTTTAAAGAATGATATTTATTTTCTTTTACCATCTCTAAAATATTTTATTGGTTTACATAATGGTGTAGTTATGGTGGTAGTGTCCATAATGCATTAATCCGTACTCGTAATCATGTTTTGCTTGTATTATGCTTCATTGATGAATTTTGGAATAATGAAGATTTTTAATATTTTGTAAATAAGCCTCTGCATTTATTTGATCAAAAATACAGTAAAATAAGTAATATTGTGAAATATTATTACAATTCAAAAGAACTGTTTTCTATTTTAAAATGTGATGGAAAAGCTTTTTTTTTCAGCTTTTTTTTTCAATTTTCTGCAGCCATTAACATTAGTTTTCGGTGTTACATGATCCTTCAGAAATCAATCTAATATGCTGATTTGGATTAGGTAGAATCTGGCTCACAGAGGTTAACATGGATACCATTAAACATCACTAAACTGACTGCTTTAAGGGTTCTACTTTTTCTGTGAAGGATTTTAGGAATCATACATGCATTTCAGGTACCATGGAACAGGAGTCACTGGGGAAGCTTGCCGTAGAATGCGGCATCATGAATAATGCTTTTCTGGATTTAGGTCTCTCTAAGCTTCAGGCAGAGAATGATTTATGGTTGGCAAACTTGGTATTTATGAGAGCTTGAGCCTCAAGGAAACATAAAAGGTTGGTGAAAGCAGCTGTGCCAAGTGAAATATCTGATACACCGTGCTGACTCATCATTCTCTGTCTCACATCTTTAAAAGCTTCTGCACAAAGAGATATATCATCTAGTTAGCAAATGGAAACTGTTGATGATGTAACACTGTACTGTTGAATCAAGCATTAAATAGGCTACAATCAAACATGCAGCCAATTAATCGTTAGCCTAGAGCGCGCACAAGAGAGGTGGGCTAAATGTGTGATTTTTCAATTAAATGTTTTATAGATCATGCAAAAAACAACAAAAAAAACACATTGCTTTTACAGTAAATAAACATACAATTCGATTAAAGAGGATCATCGCTGCCTCCCTGTGGTGATGTTGGAGCAGTAGCCTACTTCTAGTCCAGTCATTTTATGAAGAAGGGTTGAACAAATTGCAACAGAAGCAAACTCAACTGATTTTGTATCCTCAATATGTCCCGAGTAAGGGAAAAAAAGCACCCGAAGAATCCCATTAGGGGAAAGTTTCGAAAAAGACCCAAATAAAGCCTATTCATTCTTTTTCACGTGAATAGGGTAAAAATGTTAACCTTTAGATATCACCATGAAAATTACTGAGTTGATTACTTATGTCAAGATTATGTTCATAATCTAATTACGTATGTGTTAATTTGCATAATTACTACAACAAATCTAAACATAGCCAGGTGAAAATGTCTTGTTGAATCGTGTTGACATATAACAGTAAAATAATTAATGTTAAGGTCTGAATGGAACCATTTTAAGCTACCCATGAGCATTAATACATAGGGGCAGGAAGAAGAACTTTAGAAACCAGCCTTTATTAAATATTATTGCTGAGATGGGGTTTGGGGCTGGGTCACTGGGACTGTTTTTGGGGGATGAGTCTGAGGGAAGAACAGGAGACAAAAGGTAAGGAGAATGGAGAAGATAATAGGTAAAATAAAAAGTGTCTGGATCAAACAATCAAATTAATCCATGTAGGGGAAACAAAAGGAAATCTTTCTTACCTGAGTGACAGCTTAGTGACAGTTGATTGACAGTTGAGTGGACCTTGAATGAATGACTGAATCTCTGCCCTTATGGTGACATTTGTTTGCCTCTATAGTCTTTTACTGTAAGATGTCAACAAGATCCTACAAGACATTTTCACCTGGCTATAACCAATGTTTAGATATGTTGTGCTATTTATGATAATTAGCACATACGTAATTAGATTATGCACCGTTTGCCCATGTTAACAAACAATTTCCAAAAACTTGTAATACATGTTTTGTTTGTCTTGATGATGTAAGTAATCAACTCAGTAATTGTCATGATGATATCTAAAGGAAGGTTAACATTTTTACCCTATACACGTGAGAAAAAGAATAAAGGGCGTATGAATAGGCTATATTTGGGTCTTTTTCAAAACTTTCCCCAAATGGAATTCTTCAGGGCTTTTTTTCCTTACTCAAGACATATTGAGGATACAAAATCAGTTGAGTTTGCTTCTGTTGCAATTTGTTCTAGGTTAACCCACATTTTGGCTTAAAATGACTGGACTATTAATGCTGTTTTTGTTTTGCTGTTGGTCAGGTAGTCTTTTTAAAGTTGGCATGGAAGTTGCGATAGTCTTCTCTTTCCTATTGTGACTGAGACGGGTTCTCGAACAAGAAAAAAATGTAGGGCGGGACGTGGTTTTGTCCATTGCGAATTGATTGTGTTGTGTGAGTGATCAGTTTTCCCTCGCACTCGCATACTTCCCTACTATAGGCCTTTAGTAGACGAAAAACAGTAAGTGACAAAATAAGTATGTCCAAATTCACAGTATAAAAGAGAAGGCAAAGAGATGATTACCTCTTTGGTCATCATTGGACACTTTACTATCCGTTGAGGCTATGGCCGAGGATTTGAGAACGGCAGTGAAGCGACGTAATAATGACAACATGGCGAATGTATGTCCAGTTTACATTCATACTATAGGATATAGAACATACTTTTTTAGCGGTTGTGAAATAATCAGGCAACTTATTCAAAATAAGTTCCTACTCAAGTATGGGGAGGGGGGCTTTTATGGGGTTCCATATGTGCCAAAAATGAGTCGACTGCTTTGTGCTTTGTACTACATTTGTACAGAACAAGATGACAGTAATGACAACAAAGCAAGATAACGGTTAGAACAACAGAACAGGACGACAGTAATGATGACAAGATAACAGTAAGGACAACAAAGCAATATGACAGAACAACAGAACAAATTGACATAAACAGAGAACATACACATCAACATACTAATTTCCCAGAACAGGCAATGACTGTTGACAAGGTAAAATAAATGTCCTACAAAGCACAAAGCAGTCAATTCATTTTTGGCACAAATTTAACCCATACTCAAGAGAGTATGTTATATCGGACACAGCCGAGATGTCAGGATGGGAAGTTGTTTTGATTAAAGATTTTAACGACACATGCATTCAAATAATAATAATGTGCACAGATAAACCATTTATAATAAATATGGCATATTCCATAATTAACAATGAACCATTCTGATGTCATGGTGACTTTAAGAGCCCTAAGTAAATGTAGGGTAAACACTTGCAGAGCTGCTATGTCATATTGGATTTAAGATATAAGTCCCAAATACAACCCCAAATCAGAAAAGTTGGGACATTTTGTAAAATGCAATAAAATCAAGAATCTGTGATTTGTTCATTCTATTTAACCTTTTATTAGCTGACAAAAGTACAAATAAACGTTTTCCAATGTTTTCACTGACCAAAATAACTGTATTTTGTAAATATGAACAAATTTTGATATGGATGGCTGCAACACACCCCAAAAAAGTTGGGACAGAGACCAAATAAAAGTGAAAAGATTATCCAAATTAGATTATCCAACTATTTTGAAACAATTCACAATGAACAAGTGAACTGGTAATAGTTGAGGGTATCATGTTTGGGTGTAAAATTGCTTCTCAGTCTTTTTAAGCAAAGATGGGTCATGGCTCATCACTTTGTGCCAAATATCAGGAGAGAATTGTCAAACAATTAAAAAAATCCCATTTCTCAATGCAAGGTTGCAAAGAATTTATGCCTTTCATCATCTTCTATACATAATATTGTCACAAGATTCAGGGAATCCAGAGCAATCTCAGTCTGTGTTGGTAAGGCAGTAGACCCCTGTTGAATGTGCGTGACCTTTGAGCCCTCAGATGGCATTGCACAAGATACCATCATGCTAATCCGTTAAATACAGGCACACATGCTCAGGAGTAATTTGGAAAACCGTTTTCACTGAACACAGTCTGACTCTGCATTAAGAAATGCCACTTGAATCTCTGTTACGCAAGGAGAAAGCTTTACATCAGTTCTATGTGGAGATGCCGGCGAGTTCTCTGGGCCTGAGCTCATCTCAGATGGTCTAGAAGACAGTGGGAATGTGTGCTGTGGTCAGATGAGTCCATGTTTCAGCTTGTTTTTTGGAGAAAATGGACATCGAGTTCTCAATCCCAAAGACGAAAGGGACCAATGAGACTTTCACCAGCGATAGGTGCAAAAGCAAACATCTGTGCTGGTATTGAGGTGCATCATTGCAATGATGTTGTATTCAACAGTAACTTGCATTGTTGGGAAGGTACCATTGACATGGAGGCATATATTTGGATTGTACAGAGTCATAAACTGCCATTAAGATGACATCTTTCCTGGGAAGCAAGACAATGCCAGGCCTCATTCTGTACATGCTAAAACTGAGTGGTTTCTAGACACTCTGCACCATAGAAGGGATGTGCCTGCCTGTTTACTGCAGTCCAGATATGTCTCTTATAGAAAGTGTACGACCCATCATGAAAAGGAGAATCAGGCAACGATGACCACAGACTGTTGAGCGGCTGTCTTGTATCAGACAAGATTGGACAAATATTCCACTAGCAAAACTCCAACAATTAGTATCCTCAACTCCCAAATGATTAAAAAGTGTAATTAAAAGGAAAGGTGATGTGACACAGTGGTAAACTCGGTCCCAACTTTTTTGGGGTGTGTTGCCATCAAAATGTGTTAATATTTACAAAATACAATTATGTTGGTCAGTGAAAATATTGGAAAACGTTTCTTTGTACTTTTGCCAGTTAATAAAAGATTAAATAGAATGAACAAATCACAGATTCTTGATTTTAGTGCATTTTACAAAATGTCCCAACTTTTTTTCTGATTTGGGGTTGTAAATAAAATAAATATTTATTTGTACTGATATGGTACAATTGGGATCTAATGTTTTTATCTGCATTGCTATTGTTATTTATTTTAACACAATGATTGATGAAAAAAATATATATAATTAAATTTAAAGCAGTTTAGCCTATACAATGAAGGAGAAACAGTATAGTGTGACACCAAATGATTTACAATGCAAATTATGCCTTTTTGTTTCCACACCTTTGGCATAACAACACAAATATTGGTGTATACAGGTAGGCTATCATGTTCAAGCTGTGATAAACAGAGAACAAAACCGTTCTCTGTTTTGCCTGCAAATGACATCTGCAATTCTATCTACTTCTTGTAGAACAAATAGTTTAATATATAGCCTATCTCATCTCAGTTTTGTGGATGGAGTGATTTAGAGTAGTAGAGATTAATAAGGAGAGTTTGAGTTTGATCACAGCCTACAACAAAAATAAAAGGACTTGAGAGGGGGGAAAAATACTGAGCCTAATAAAAACTTAATATTAGTATTTTCTATTATTGGGCTAATCCAAAAATATTTATATTAATGCTAAAAACTAACCAGCCGATCACTGGCTTAATTTGAAATTGCATACTAAATAGTAGTAGGCTACTATTACCATTGAAGTGTGAGTGGAATATGATATTTCGAATTCAGCCCCTGTCTCTCTTTTTGCACAATGAGAAGGAGTTTACAGAGGGAAGTTTACAGAGTCTATCGGAGTCAGACTATAAATCTGGTTGTACGGAGGCTTTATACGTTGTTTTCCAAAAAAAAAAAATGCGCCTGTCAATTTACTTAAAATCATGATTAGTTTTTATAATGTAACAAATTCGAGCGGGTGTTATGCCATTAAAACGTTACAATTGTCCAGCAAACATAGATCCACTCAGTCTTAAGTGCACAACATATCATTATAGCGCTAAAGGTTTTTAGTTTGACATGACTATATTAAAATATAGCTGTCACTTTTGCTAGCGTTAAACCCACAGGAAACACTGGTGACTAGATGACTTCGTGATGGTGCACTAGTCGCACGTCGATGACAATATACCAAACGCGTTTGGACACGACAGTGGAATGTTGCACAATCGGTTTGTGTGACGTGGGGTCCCGTA
The DNA here is from genome assembly GCF_051911475.1 of Siphateles boraxobius. Taxonomy (NCBI): domain Eukaryota; kingdom Metazoa; phylum Chordata; class Actinopteri; order Cypriniformes; family Leuciscidae; genus Siphateles; species Siphateles boraxobius. Next base: position 11,474,431 of record NW_027509042.1, on the reverse strand, counting down.
AGTTTGAGTCTTTGAAACTATTAAGTAGAAACTAACACCACCACGCATGCTTTCACACCCACTCTCTCTGCTCACTCCGCCCAGGAACCGTCAGTTTATAGAAGGAAGCGCTGAGACATCTGAGAGAAGGATCGCTTTTGTGTGCCAGCTGATCAGAAGTGAAGATGGCAGAGGGAAAACAAGGTGCCAACATTGGGGGCAACATTGGCGCGGGAGCTGGCATCCTGGCCAAACGCTTTCAGAAATCAATGAACCGAGCACAAGAGAAGGTAGGTGGGGTTTTTTGTTTAGTTCAGGACCTTGGCCCTCAGGTCATGCTGCTCTGGATGTGTAGGCTGTTTTGTGTGACTGTCCAATATATTCTACTTGTACGTGTTTATAAGTCCTGAAGAAAAATGATACAAATGCACACAGTATATGAAAATATTGTGAGTTGTAGAGCTGTTTTTTTTCTCTCAAATTCTCTTTTGTGAACACAAGGACTGCTACTTCCTGCCCTCAATCACTTCCTCCCTAAGCTCACCTCCTATTCTAGATTTCACTCTTTTGCAGACTGCACACAGCGTTCCTTATCTTAAAAACACATTTGTTTTAATTCAGGAAATGTAGTGTTCGCTAGAGCATTTCTGATCTTTCCTCATCACAAGGAACAATTGCTGCAATTGATATTCGAGAATAAATGTGGAACTGCCTGGCGAGTCATATTTCGGTGCAGTCACAGCTCTTGATCTTCTGCCTGACATCATGTATAACTGCAGTGTGATCAACTTGGTTGTAGGTCATGCAGAAGCTGGGCAAAACCATGGAGACGAAAGATGAGCAGTTTGAGGAGTGCTCCTCCAACTTGAACAAGCAACAGGTATGTATGAGAGAAAGAAAAACATGCAGATTCTGTTACCTCAAACAATTGACAGTCTGCATGAAATGGGGTCACAGCTCAATATTAGGACATTGTTATTTAAAGGAACTGGACTGGGTGAGTAGTGTTGTGTTGTATGAACCCTGAAAGAATGATTATTGAAAGTAGCACCGGAAACTCCACCTTTAGAAAATGTCAATAAGCGACTGCAGCTCTCTTTCTTTTCAGTACAGTGTCAAGGGTTGACCTTTGTCTGGCCTATTTTGATCCCATTTATTCCGTCAACCAACCCAGGAACCCCCTATAAAATGCAATACTTGATTGGTAATGCTTTTCATTAATAACAGTAACAAACTTTTATTATAGTACACTTGTGTTGACGTAGTTACTCACTTAGGAACTTCACATGTCCTGCATGCTTCGCAGCACTGAGAATATATTACATTTGTTTAATAATCATAGATGGTTTACACTCTGTAGATGCAACCAAGTCAAGAGGCTGCTACTTTCAACCATAAATAAAATGTACATTTACATATTACATGCATGTTTTCACGTTTTATTTTAATCCACAAACAGTAGCCCAATAGTAATATCCATTGGACAAATTTCCTTACCACCTACACATTTTCTATTTTTATTCAGAAAGATTAAATTCCCATAAGTTGCCTGTTAAAGGTCTTGAGGGTACACATTTCAAAATGCACTTGACTATAAAAGTAACCAAACATTTTTGAAATGGGATGGTTCACCCAAAAATGAAAGACATCATTTACTCAACCTCAAGTTGTTCCAAACCTGTATGAGTTTATTTCTTCTTCTTCTTGGGTGAACAATCCCTTAATAAAGCTTTAGCCTTTAGACAACATGTGATTATTTCTTTTCTCTTTCCAGACTGATGGCGTCAGACTCTTTAAGGATGTTAAAGCGTACTACAATGCTGTTAAAGGTACTGCCTTACTCAATTGAAATACAGACCTTTTTTGTATTGAAATCTACTGACTGAATCTTTTGAATCAATTGAAAAATTAATTTTGGCACCCTACAGAACTTTGTATTTCATAACACTTGTTTTAATTGATTCAGATTTTAGATTTGCAATTACTTGCAAATTGTGCTACATAATTGGGCTGGGTGAGAGTGAAAGTGAGATGAGATGGTCTTGGTTGTGTTTCTCTGATTCAGCATTTGGGGAAGTGAATGTCCGTCAATAATGGAACTGAAAATGCTTATTGTGTAAATGTCTACAAGAATAGGTGATCTTCCCAATTGAATTGTGGGCGTACTGCACAGATGTATGCAGAGCTTTATGAAAATATAAAGGGGTTATTGACTTTGAGGAAGATGCAAGATGTTCGTGGTCTCGTTACGCAAACCATTTGCGCGCTTTTGATAGAAACCAAAGTCACCGCTTGTGTTTTTAGCCCCATCTCACAGGTGTTCTAAAAGGATGAATCAGTATGTGTGCTAAATCTCTGAATGTGGCTGAATCTAAAACAGTTTATTTAACTACCGTATTAGAGAAATAAATTAATTATTAATTTATAATATACCACGGAAAAGCTGGTATATACATTGAATGTAATTATTAATCAAATTTCTGTCCAGCACTGTATGTTTTGCAGCCCTTGATGACTACAATAAGATACTTAAGAATGCTCATTAGTTGATTTCATAATTTCTTGTTAATACAGTCACAGCTTTGTTACTTGCAGTGACTTGTTGGGAATAGACAGAGTTTTAGTACTACTGCCAAATTGTGTACAGTTTTAAAAGAAGTCCTCACGTAATGTTTTGTACACTCCCTGTTTCTCAGTGATGCATGAATCATCCAAGCGCCTCTCCCAGACTCTTAAAGATATCTATGAACCAGACTGGCATGGTGTCGAAGATCTGACTGTCATTATTGAGGTAGACCAGGCCTTTTTTGTGGCATTTAATAGTTGAAATCTCTACCTTCCTTGCCTTCATCGTCTCTCTGGCTTGATATTACAGAGTGAGGATCTCCTGTGGAATGATTATGAGGAGAAGCTGAGTGATCAAGTCGTTCGAACAATGGAGAATTACACCGGACAGTTTCACGATGTCAAAGTTTGTATAGCTGCCAAATTACAAACCTGAACGTAATAAATTATGTGTTCACTATCTATAGCCTAGGTCTGTTTAGTGTGTTTTTGAAAGGTTGTCAGGCTTGGTGTTGAATGACTGTTTTTAGCCTTGACAATTTGGCTGTTATCTAAAGTTGTCTTAGACTTTTTGATAATGTTTAACAAAACAAAAATTCCTTGGGGGAGCTATAACTTTGTCACAGCTTTAGTTTAGATTTATAGATAGTATCAGATCCTAATACCATGGTATTTTGATACATACCAAAACATTGAATGCTTATTAAATTCTCAAAGTATTTACATGGTACTTTAAAATCATTCTTAAGTTTACTGTAGCTTTAAATTGTCTTGCAGGAAAGAGTGGCTAAACGAGGAAGGAAGCTGGTTGATTATGATTCAGCTCGTCATCATCTGGAGGCGCTACAAAACTCTAAGAAGAGAGATGAGGCCAAAACAGGCAAGGTCAGCTAACATTTGATCATTTAAATAGCCCATTTTAGAAATGGTTCATATTGCTAGTTTGTTATAGCTCATCACTAGTTGTATGACCATTGATGCTGATTCCTCTCAGGCTGAGGAGGAGTTCAGTAAAGCCCAAGAGGTGTTTGAAGAAATTAACAAGGAGTTAAGAGAGGAGCTGCCTGTCCTCTATCAAAGGTTGGTACAGCTTTATTAACACAAATTAAACTTAGGGTGTGATTACACTTTGAATGTTTAGTTCGATTGAAACAAACCCTGGTGCGACTGCTCTGTTACATTTACATTTATTCATTTAGCTGACGCTTTTATCCAAAGCGACTTACAATTGCTATATATGTCAGAGGTCGCACGCCTCTGGAGCAACTAGAGGTATAGTATCTTGCACAGGGACACAAACTAGAGGTATAGTATCTTGCACAGGGACACCTTGGTGTCTCACAGTGGATTTGAACCCGGGTCTCTCACACCAAAGGCATGTGTCTTATCCACTGCGCAATCACCACCCCATATGTTAGTACGGTTCATTTGAATAAGTGTGAACGCTAAAAAGAAGAGACCGCTGATAAAATATGAACGCAACGTTGAACAAAGACGTACTGTAAACGAACCAAAACCAGGACATTATGGCACTAGATGCAGGCCTCCTTGTCATAGTTGCGATGTTGCCCATCACCGTTTGGTCCAGGCATTAGGACCATGTGTCCTCGCAGCAGATCTTAGTTTGTGTGTGTGACAGGGAATCCTGCTGCTGTTTTGACTCCTTTACACATTTTATATTGAACTGGTTTTCAATCTTTCTGAAAAATAACTTCGCAGAGATCTTTGATGCCAGAAATAATTAGACTTTATTTTCGAACGCCGTCCCGTTCTATAGAACGGCGCAATAACGCTCATGTACCATTATAGTACGCATATACAGCGAATGTATTTAGCCCAAGTTTTGTCGCAAAATATATGTCATAAAAGCTTTTTTTTATTTTTTTATCTTTGTGTGAGAAATAAGTGTGAACGCGAAGCGAACCTAAATGGAGTAAATGTAGTTTTCTCTTTATTGGTCCGGACCAAAAGAACCAAGAGAACCGAACTACAAGTGTGAATACACCCATAAAAGAGATAAATGCATTCAGCCAATTCCTTCCTGTCACCAAGGTCTCTAATAATAGTAATAATAATGTAATTTAATTTGGCTACATTGTCTTCCTGTTTTCAGCCGTATAAGTTGCTACGTCACCATGTTCCAGAACATCTCAAATCTGCGTGATGTCTTCTACAAAGAAATGAGTGTGGTAAGAATGCAACATTTGCGTTTTATTTTACTTTGATGCTCCTTTTCTACATAACAGAAAATCTGTTAAGTGCAACAGCAAAAATTAAGCACACAGTGCTTCAGGGATGGACATAGTATCCTCTTCTTTCTGTCAGGGTTTTATTAATTACGTTTACTTATTTAACTTGGAAAATACACCTCATTATGACTCACAATATTTCCTTTTCAGTTACATAATGTTATTTTTTAAATCTTAATTAAGAAGTTAAAGAGGCCAATGTTGCTGAATCATAGACTTATGACTTTAATTTCATGTTTCAGTTAAATCACAATATTTATAATATGATGAAGAAACTTGAGGATCAGCACTCCACCAAACCCTTCATCATCAAAGGCCTGAACAGGTAATATCTTTATTTGGAAATAATTAATTTCTATGAAGATCCACTATGGCCCCAAAGTTTAGACTATTGATCCATATTCAAAATGCATGAATAATTGCATAAAATAATAAGGATAACACAAACACTTACTTTTCCAGTAAAACCTTTCATAAGACTTTGTGGTTGCCAACTTAATGGAACATGATGAACATCTTACTTTTGGTTACCTGTACGAATTTGAAGAAAACTTACTCCACCGTTAAAAAGTTTTTAAAAAATATTCACGAAGGACGCATTCAATTAAAGAAAGGTAACTGTACATTTATATGGTTACAAAACTTTTTAAATGAATGCTTTTCTTTTGAACTTTCACATTTCAGTTCATCAAAGAATCATGACAAACAAAATGATCATATTTCCCAACAACTGTTTTCTATCATCGATAATAATACAGTACATATTTCTTGAGCATCCAATCAGCATATTAGATCGAAATTTCACCTTTTCCATCACATATATAAATCATTAAAATGGAAAGCATTTATTTTAAATTGTAATATTTCATAAAATAGCATAAAACACTTATTTAAAACTTTTGAACTATAGTGTACTTCAGACATCCTCTAAAATGACATTTTCACAAGTTGGTTAGATGGCATTGCAAAGGAAAGTGTAAGTTAATTATAGGTAAAGATCTTGAATCATCTGTTTAGTGTAGAAAGTGTAGATTAAGTGCTCATATACTTTTTGTGCCCATTGTATGTCTTTAAAAGTAGGAAGTCGGTGTAGGAATTGTGAGAGAAACTCACAATTGTGAGATAAAAAGTCTCAATTACTTTTATTGAGTTTGTATCTCACAATTCTGACTTTTTTCTCAAAATTCTGTTTATATCTTAAAAAAGAGTCAAAATTGCAAGTTATAAATTCAGAAATGTGAGAAATAAAGTTAGAATTGTGAGATACAACCTGGAAATTGCAAGAAATTTAAAACTCGATTTTATAACTTTCAATTTCAATTCTGACCTTATTTCTTGCAATTCCAAGTTGTGAGAGAAAAAGTCGCAACTTCCTTTTTTCGTTTTTATTCTGTGGTGGAAACTTCCATAGAAATCAAAGACTTTTTGTGTTCTGTATTGTCTTTTTATATCACTTGTTTTCTTCCTCTTGTGTTTAGTTCTAAATCCAAGAAGAGAAAGTCTGTCACGATCTCTGCACCCATCCCCTGTAACACTGCCTTCCCTCCGGATCATCCGGGCATGAGCAAGCTCAGCATGCCTGACACCCTCACTCACACGGACACGCGTTCACACACTTCCTCCAAGAGCACAGGAAGCACAGCATCTGAAATATCAGACTCTGAGTCGAACTCTTTTGACAGTGAGCCCAACACACCCAAACGTCAGTCCTTGTGTTCGGAGGGTGAAGGGGTTCAATCTGTGGGAGCCACTGAAAACATGTCAGAAAGTACAACTGATGAGTCTGTGCAAGCAAACGGCCAGGAACATCAAGGTTCAGTGGCCACTGAGCACTGTGAAGAGGAGGAAAGTAAATCATCAGAAGACACCCATCATGCATCTGCAGATGGAGACAATGAGGCTAAGCCCTTATCGGGCGATGAAGATAAAACGGCTCCTGTCCCCAGTCCTCGAATACCCAGCTCCTCCAAGAAAAATGAAGGAGAGATGGATCAAAATACAACGGGATGCAGCAAGATGGAGGGAGCAAAGGAAGACGTTAAAGCCCAAAAGACAGAGTATGAAAATCCTCCTGGCTTCCTCGATAAGGTACAGTGTCTTTGGAAGTGTTAAAACAAGGAAAGTCATTGATTTGTATTTGTGTGGGTAATCATTGTTTTTGTGTTTTATTCTTTTCCATAGGCTGTTGCTCTGGAGAATCAGGACTCAGATGAAGGTGTGCTTCTGCTGTTTGAACAGGGAGATGTGATCCTTATATATGTTGATGAAGAAGAAAAGGTGAGTTTTTACTTGACTTTAGGACTTTCTTGCATCTGGGAACAGGGTTTGAATTTGGAAGGTTGTTGTTTCCATCACCGTTAAGGAACCTGTTGTGTCCTTAAGCATATTGGGGGGTCAGTAAGATTTTTGTTTGCTTGATTTTTATTTAGCAAGGATGGCATTGAACAAAAGTAACAGTAAAGATATTTAGATTGTTTCAGACAATTTATTTGTATTACCTGAATAACTTGCCTGAATAATAAAAATATTACCTGAATAACTTGCCCCCATCATGGCTTTCAAATCTCATTCATGCTTTTGTATATTCACATTTGCCGTGTCATACTCAGGTGCAAAAAACAGTTGTGTTTGGTATCGGCATCAAATTGCAGCCAGATTGAATAGAATGCACGTCGAATAGAATTTTTGGAAGTTTATTAGTGAATAGCTTGTATGGACTAAATTCATAAGTGCTTTCTTTGTCCTTTTTGTAAATGTGTTATTTTTATTTCATCATTTATTATTATTAGCTTTGATAATGATTTGTTACCCTGGATCACAAAACCAGTCTTAAGTAGCACGGGTATATTTGTGGGAATAGCCAACAATACATTGTATGGGTCAAAATTATCTATTTTTCTTTTATGCCAAAAATCATTAGGATATTAAGTAAAGATCATGTTCCACGAAGATATTTTGTAAATTTCCTACCGTAAATGTGTAAAACATTTATATTTGTGAGTGAATGCAGCACAATCGCAAACATAAATAGACAACTTTAAAGGCGATTTTCTCAGTGTTCTGATTTTTAGCACACTCAGATTCCATATTTTCAAATAGTTGTATCTCGGCCAAATATTGTCCTTTCCTAACAAACCATGCATCAATGGAAAGCTTATTTATTCAGCTTTCATGTGATGTATAAATCTCAATTTCAAAAAAATGTCCCATAAGACTGGTTTTGTCATCCAGGGTCACATTTGTTCATTCTTATGAATCAGTTTGAAATCTATTAGTACTTTGTTTTCAACGTTCTTGTAATGTTGTGAAAATCTTATATTCTAGCCGGAGGGCACAGTATGGGGCGTGAGAGAGCAGGACTGGATCCAGTACAAGGATCTAACACTACTCTCTGGCATTGTCAAAGAGACCATGATAGAGCGCATCACCTCTGATTAAGATATGTCTTGATGTGGGGGACGCAGGATGGCATGTGAACCCGAGGTGCCTTGAGTGCCCGTCTGAGTGCACTTATGAATGGATGTCGTAATATGAACTTTGTCTGCCCTTTCCACTAGAAATGAAATACAGTCTATATGGTGTCTTTACAAGTTCCTGTCACAGCCTCAAGAGTGCATAGTCTTTGTTTCTTGTATCTTTGTCTTTCTGACTTTTATAGATTTGAATTTTGATCACTGGATTTATGCATTGTTCATGCAGTTCTTCACGGTTTCTTTTGCATGAATGAAGCCACATATTTTGTATCAGAAAAAAAATTGTGTATTTTGCAAAAATATTTGAAAACATACGGCACTTTCTGGTGTTTTGTTGAACTAGCTATGGTCTCTTCCCTATGTGTGTATTAACAGTGTAATGTTATTGTCAATGTTGTTTCTCTTATAATCCCAGTGTTAAAGATTGACTACCAAGCTTTTTACAATGTTTACAGGACCAAAAAATGTGTTTATGTGAGTATTACTTTGAAACCGTTTTCTTAAATGAACAGAGAAAATCTATTGTTTTACTATAATAAAGTTGACTGCTGGAAAAAGTTCTATATTGAATTGTTACTTTATGTCCAGGGCACAAAGCGGGGGGACATGCAAGTGTCCTTTTTATTTGCATAATTTATTTTGCTTCTCTCAGTATCAACAATCATTAAATACTGATTTTGACTTTCTGTAGTAAATAAAATATACTAGGTGACACAGGTACCAGTTTACTGGCTGTGTAAGTATTCCTCTTTACTGAATTAATATGAAAAAACGGTTTGTGACTCCAAATTTCTATTGTTTCATTGTAGTGGCAATAGAGAAACTGGTATTTTCGCGGAAAGTATGGTTACCAAAATTGTTGGGGTAACAATCACATGTAGAGCACTTGTTTTAGGTTGTTGTGACATCTAGTGCACATTAGTGGAATTTGCACAGTTTTGCACAATAAACATAGACGGTTGGTAACTTTCACGCATTTGGCGCTCTGTCTCGCGCTACACCACAGAGAACAAGAATGATGATGCGACTAAAAATATGCATTTCCATGCGTCATTAAATGAACCCATGCACATACTGTATATTGTAACGTTTACATTCTACGTTTTTGCCATAGTGTAGACTAGAGAAAACAAAATACCTATTTCTAAAATCTATTATATATATATATATATATATTAATTACCCAGTAAATCTGACCCGCTTGTAAATTACCATAGAGGTGATATTACCTAGCCCATCTGCTCAACATTGACGGCAGTGGGGTAAAAAAAGAAGAAAAAAAGTGCAACTAAGCACATGTGTAATTTACGTATTTACCACCAGCAGCCACGTTTCTTCCACTACTACAAAAGCTGTGATTACTTAGTCCTAGATATTAGTTATAGCCTATAATACCACCATTACTTTTACTTCTAATACTACAGCTAACGTTACCGCATTTAAGAAAATGTATAGGCCTACACTTTTCTAAATAAAGTTTCGTATATTAACTTAATGTTTCTTAAATTTGCCGTCATGATAATCATAACCATTTAATTCAAATTAGGCATCGCCTAATATCACGCGTCAGTCTCTAAAAGATGTGTCGGTTTCATCCATACCTGTAGGAGTCGCTGTTTTCTATTAGACGGACGCATAATTTCACTTTTGCTTGCTCCGCTGTACATCGGCGAAGAGCAACAACAATAACACGCAGTCAGCAGCGCGGGTTATGGTGCAATAAATGACAGTAAACGCGGATTGGTTGTTTGAGGCGGTCTTACTGTCGGTCGTAAAACCCCGGTCAATGTCAATTCTGCACTAGTAAGTTAGCTGTTACTGCAGCTGGATCAGCGCTGTCTCCAGGTCAGAAGAGCGGATGCTCCTGAACAACTATTTTTAGTAACTGGATAGTTCTTTGTTGTTTTGGGATTTTTCAATAATGTTTTCCTTATTCGTGTATATTTGACGACAGGAATGGCATACAACAAGACGTATGTACGCGTGGGCTACTCGTGTGTTGGGATGTTGGTGGGATTTTCGGCGTTTCTAGTGTGGAACATCGCCTATAAACAGCCGTGGACAGCCGCGATGGGTGGATTATCAGGTAAATTTTTTGGCTGTGTCTCAAATGCAGCTGAGCCGCCTACATAGACAGCATTTTTGGCCATCATAAACTGATGTTGAACGCGCCTGGGATGCCAATGTTGTCTTGGTTGGCAAATAATTAGTTTTAGCCTAGGTTAGTGTTCAAATAGATTTTGGTATGTTTTGAAATGGATGTTAAGTAAACTTTGCTTCTAATTGCTAAGTTACTTTTGTGCCTTTCGTCGAGTATAAAGTAAGGGCATTTAAGTGAATAGAATAGGGCAGAGGTGTAAAGTCCAGGTTCAGAAAGTAAAAGTCCTCCTCAGTATTTTGTTCCAGTCACCTGGATTTGCTAATTCAGACAGGAGATGGAACCAATTAGTGAAATCAGCTGACTGAGTTCATGGGTGGAATAAACTTATGGCAGAACTTTTATTTTCTGACCTCTGGACTTTCCACCTCTGGAATAGGAGAAAGTAAAGTATACCCTTTTCGATAAAAAAATATTGGATTATTAATTAATAATATATTACACACTATCATTCAAAAGTGAGGAGTTATTATTTTTTTATTAAGAAGGCAATAGTTTTATTCAGAAAGGCTGCATTAAATTGATCAAAAGTGACAGTAAAGACTTTTACTAGCTGTGCTACTGTGATGTTAATATCTTGAGCACTAATTTCTACTGAAAATTCAGCTTTGCCATCACACGAATAAATTATTTAAAATAAATATAATACAATAGAAAACAGTTCATTTAAATTGTATTTACATTTCACAATGTTACTGTTTATACTGTGTTTATGATTAAATAAATGCAGCACTGTTGAACATTAGACTTCTTTCAACCAAATAGTCAGACCCAAAACTTTTGAAAGGTACTTAACTTCACACAAATCCGTTCACCGATGACCATTCAACATGTTCAGTGGGTTGTGTCGAACACGCAGAAGTTGGCCTGACATTATCATTGTTTCCATATCTAAATCAAATTAGTCCAAAATCTTTGTGTTTGGGATTAGAAGGGTATCATCTTTACCTTAATAAATACAAGCAAAAGATTTGAGATTTCGCCCAGACCAGTAGTTTTAACTGAACCTTTGTTCCTCACTGAACCTTTGTTCCTCACTGCACTTTGATCCGTCGCTTTGCCCTTCAAACTCAGGGCCTTTGAGTTTGTGTTATGCAAGTATGGTCTAGTCTGTGCATTTGTACTTTGAGTACAAGTTTTATACTTTGGTCAGTCTAGTTTCTACTGCAAATGATGGCATGATTTTACAGAATTTTGGTCTGTTTAGTTATTAGATGGTTGACCAGTCAACATTAAAAATTTCAACAAATTTTAGGTTATAAATGATAAAGCAGAGCATATTTCAGATGTTGTAACTGTGGCCACTGCTTCAAATCACCTTTTAACTGTTTGCAGTTCACTTAACCCTTGTGTGTCAAGGACATTTTTGTCTTTTACATTTTTTTTTTTTGTTATCGTTATTTGCATTTTTTTTAAGTGTAACAGTGTGGAAAAAAATTGTGTATGTGGGAGGGGGGATCACAAAAAAATTCTTCAAAGATTTTGGGGAAGTAATTATACCATGGGTGAGTAATGTCAGTAAGTTTTAGTCCAATGCAGTCAGTAACTTTAACTAGCCTTTTCGGGAAAAAGAAAATCCTCTCTGGGTCAAAATGTCCTGAACTGTGCTCTAAAGCTTCTAATTTTTATGACAGGTTTTTTGACATGGACATTTTTGTCCTCTAAGGACCTCAGAGTAACTTTTTTAAATTGATGCACAAGAGTTAAATGGTCGTTTTTTTATAAGTACAAATATTCCTCTTTGCGAGGTCACAAAACGGCAAGTATAATAATTATACAGGAATTATAAAGCATGTCACACTGCAGTCACTTCTTGATATTTCCCATGAACTAACCTATTATTTATAGTATTTGGGTTTTTTATGAGGGCAAGTAAAACTTTTGATTGGTAAACATCCTACCCACGTACACCACTGTTTAAAACAGCACATGCAGAACTGAGAGTAAATAAGTCCTGTCAAAAGAATCAAACAGGAACGCAGCAGTTGACATGCATGTGAGAGTATGACAAAGCAATAATAAATTTGCTGAGTCATAGATTCAGTCACATGCAAAACTAGTATGTGCTTTGAACTACATATTGCTCATTTTGTGTGTTTATACATGTATTTCTCCAGGTGTTTTGGCATTATGGACTCTGGTCACACACATAATGTACCTTCAGGACTTTTGGAGAACATGGTTAAAGGGACTGAAGTTCTTCTTGGTCACAGGCGTCATTTTCTCCATGGTTTCCATCGTAGCGTTCATCACCTTCCTCGGTGTTGCCGTCTCCCACAACGAATGTGAGTAAAGATCCATACTGAAGCACATGAAAGTCATGAATGTTTGCCTTGAAATAGTATTTGTAACATTTAGGTGTGAACTAAATGTTCATTTGCATCTGTCTCAGATGAAATGTTTTGAAGAGAAAGTGGCCTTCAAGACATTAAACTCTCAGGAGGACGGTTGTTTCAACTTTGAAAACTGTTTCCCTTTCTTTTTATTGCGTATGTGTCTACAGCCCTCACAGATCCTGCCAGTCTGTACCTGTCGTGTGTGTGGAGCTTCATGAGTTTGAAGTGGGCGTTCCTGCTGGCCCTCTATTCTCATCGATATCGCAAAGAATTTGCCGACATCTCCATCCTCAGTGACTTTTAAATATATACACAATAACACACTCGTGCCCACGGAGAATGGAGACATGCTTGGCTGTTGCCATTTGAAATGGACCAGGAACACTCAACGTGGAGAGTCAGAAAGCTTTCGTGGTTTTAGTATATCAATATACGACATTAGTGTATCACTTCTCTCTCTTTCTACTGTTGTCTGTTTAGGCAGTCTATTGTAGATCTTGTTAGACGCAAGAGTATGTTGAAGGATGTCATCTGTCATTTTCAATTTTTAACTTTTTAATAGCTCTGATCCATGTCAATATTTTCACTTTGAGTATGTATCGTTCATTTATAGGTATTAAGAGGAGTCTTTTGTCTTTCTCCTTGCTGCTCTTTTCTTGTTGTCCTGTATGTTTTTTCTGCAGTGACAGGTTTTTATTAAGCTGATCTGTCACTAAAAACCGATTTCTCCTGCCACTGCATAGCATTTAAGTAGTTGGCTATTGGTTGTTAAATAAGCACTTTATTGTCTAGACAATGTGGTTTAAACAATCGCAAACCTTGTGTGGGAATCTTTTGACGAGGGAAACGTTGTTTGGAAAGGCTTTTCGATGTTCTTTTCTTGTTTATACTTTTATGACCTTAAAGCGGCATCCAGCACACATTTGAATTAAATGAATGATTCAATCAATGATTTTTGTAGCATTGTTTTTTGTAAACAAACAGGGTTAGTGATTTTCAGTATTTACCATTACATGTCTGTCATCTGAGTTTTGTTTAGTATAAATTCATTCGCTCAGATAATACTGCATGCATATCTTATATTAATTTGAGATTTCTTTTTATATTTACACAGAAACATTGTGTTATACTGTTAGAATGTGATGTTGGTGTTTGTCAAACATTCTAGACACTTTTGTGAACATATTATCCATTATATTGTATTATGAAATCAATAACGTTATGTATGTGTGAGCGGGCCATTAATAAAATAACATTATATGGCAACCAGACACATGCTTCTTGATTTCCAAACTGTTTTAAAAAAATACAGGTTTATTTAATTCTGAGAACAGCAAAACATGTTGAAGAAAACTGAAAAGCGTACAAAACATAAAAATCCAGGCAAATGATGTGATGGCATTTCACACAAAAAGCTTTTAATGTAATTGTAGAGCAATTTGGTAATAAAAAAATAAAAGACAATTAATTTCCTCAGAAATTAATATCAGCCCAAATGGTCTTGCAAACTGACATTGCAAAAAAGTACCCAAACACTTTGTACCCTTTCTTTATGTTTGCTAGTTTACATTCAAGGATAGCTGCCTTACATGCTCAATGAAGGGAAATCAATATTAATAATAATAAAAAGCAATCTAAAATGTCTCAGGATTTTTATCATTTTTAAATGGATGAATATAAAGTGCAATTAACAAAAGCTTAATAATTTTTTTTTTAAATCAATACCCTTCAAATGCACCAAGGCCAGAGACCTACTGTCATTTCAAAGACTTGAAGATAAAACTTAGATGCCTAAAATTGTAGTCATTTAACATTCCACATTTAAACGTTAAGCCTTTACACTACTGTTCAAAAGTTTAGGGTCAGTACGATTTTTTCAAAGAACCCTTATATTCATCAAGGCTGTATTTATTTAACCAAAAATACAGTAGAAGAATAATAAATATTATTACAATTTAAACAAATGTTTTCTATTAATTTATTTTAAACAGTAATTTATTCCTGTGATGGCAAAGCTGAATTTTCAGCATCATTACTCCAGTCTTCAGTCTTCATGATCCTTCAGATTTCATTCTAATTTCTGCTGATTTGATGCTCAAGAAACATTTATTACTGTCAATGTTGAAAACAGTTGTGCTTTTTACATATATATTTGTTGAAACCGTTCTAAATTTTTTTCCCAGGATTCCTTGATCAAAACAAAGCTTTAAGGATCCTTGATTTAAAGCATTATTTATTTGTTTTATTTGTATTTTTTAGAAAAGACTCTAACCCGAAACATTTGAACGGTAGTGTATCTACCGCTATTGTATATAAAGATGAACAAACTCCTATAAAAAAATTCTGGATAAGACCTGTGAAAACACATTTCACTTAATGTTTCTCATAAATTTCACTATGCTATCCTTGTTTGACATTTCTCAGAGGCTTCATGTGCAAACTATAATTGCAAAGTCAAGCAATTGGAATAAATCACACACTAGATGTGATAATGACAGTAAAGTTCTTTTGTTCCTCTTAGTTCCTAAGGATTGTCTCCTGTCTCACACAACAATATTACAGTAGCTTCAGTCTGTTAAAGCACAGGATGTCCAGCTTCTGCTTGGAGAGGAATGAAGTCTCCCAGAAAAGGAGTAAGACTTCTACATTGAATCATCTTCATCATGCTCCATTGGCTCATTTGGGAAACTACAAAGCAGATGCAAAGCAAGAGCAAGCTCAATTTATTCAGTAGTGTGGTTAGTTTCAGTTAATCTCTAGCCACGTTAGTCCAATATGCTAATACTGAAAGTTCACAGAGTGCAACAGTGCACAGATGCTTTATAACAGGGTTGGTTATTGAAGTATTTTTCCTGTTCAATAGGGATATAAAAAAAAAA
Organism: Siphateles boraxobius; assembly: GCF_051911475.1. Classification (NCBI taxonomy): domain Eukaryota; kingdom Metazoa; phylum Chordata; class Actinopteri; order Cypriniformes; family Leuciscidae; genus Siphateles; species Siphateles boraxobius. The sequence continues at coordinate 11,458,792 of NW_027509042.1, read as the reverse complement.
GTCTTTGTTAAAGTGTTATAAGCCATGAACAAAACCAACCAGTCACATTACAAGCTTTGAAGCAAAAAAGTATTTGAAAAACAAGACTGTGTACTTTATGGATTTAATGAGAAAAAAACTACAATCCTATGAAGCATTGTGAATGACATAATCGAATTAAAAACAATGGAGAAAAAATAATGTATTAATATGCATTTGCATATTATATACAGAAATAAATATTTGTATATATCTGCATATTTTGAACTTAAAATATATTAAGTATTTGTATAGTGTACTTATAGACTCGATTACATCCATCACAGTGCTTCATGGGAGAGGGTGTTCCCTGTAGAGCTCATCGTGACACTCTGATTGGTGGAGATTTTTGAAGAATCATGGGTAATGTAGTTGTTTTTTCCAGGAATTTCACTATGACACAATATTCTTTAAAAAATAAGTTGAATAAAAATAGTAATGCAAACTGATGGCTTCAGCAAAAGCATATACCCTCAATGTACAACCTCAGCATATCTGTCTATAAAAGTTACTATTAAAAATCAATTTCCTTATGGAGAAAATTAGTGGAATTTTTACACAGGGAACCTGAATGTTGCACATTATACTGTTGTCTTACCGGCTTCTGTTTGGAACATCCATAGTAAGGCTACCCAGGACTAAAGCAGCTTCAGTGCCCGCCGAGTATCTCCTCTCTCCTTTTACATAAGACAGAGACACAGTCTTCAGCATAGAGCTCGCTGAACGCCAGTACCTGACTGAGAGGGAGACAAAGAGAAGTATGAAAAGAAAAGATCATCAAAACCACAGAAAATAAACAAACACCACAAACTGAGCGATTCTCACTCTGAGCACGCAGTACTGTCTCCAGAGATTTGATAGCGTTGGCACAGGGAATCCTCTGTAATTCCTCCTCAGCTAAAGGCTCAGGCTGCAGGAACAAACAATACTCAATTCATGCAATACCCATGGTGTTAAACATGTTCATGTTGGCATCTGAACACGAACACACACACACACACACACACACACACACACACACACACACACACACACACACACACACACACACACACACACACACACACACACACACACACACACACACACACACACACACACACACACACACACACACACACACACACACCTCATTTCCGACGAGAGCACTGACACAGGCTTGAGATGCATCGCAGAGGGATATGAGGTCATAACCTCCCTCTAACACCAACACCACTCGACCTTCAGCCAACTCCATTAATTTTCGGGTCAAGAACCCGAAACCTGAGACATATCACATAAAACCTTAATAACCCAAAACTATATTCAGTCAGTGGCACATACAGACACAAATGTCAAACCCTGAAGGTATCAGTCACATTAGTCATTAGTTACAAAAACATCAGCGGCTAAATATATATATAGCCTACTGATATAACAGTTTAATGTGTGTCATATGAAAGCCTTAATGACTTGACACAATCATGATAGCTGACATGGGCATATCAGTCATGATTTAGCCAATAACTTTTGAGTCCCAACAAAAATGCTAAGTCATTATAGGCTCTTCTGCTTCCCATCTGAAGGACTCTTTTTTTATTCTTAGGGGAAATCCTACAGCGCAAGAAAATGCAGACAAGCACAAACACTCTCAAGCTCAGATAATATAATGCTCTTGCAAAACCTAGTGAGGTATTAAGCAAAAAAAAAAAATTGATTATAAATAAAATAATATTTTATTCAGTATGGAAAACTATCAATAAAAACTATATAAATTATTAAATATTTTTAAAAATACAGCAAGGTAATATAAAAAAATATCAAAAATGTACCCAGTATTTGTGTGCTAGGTATCTTCAGTAAACAGTACAGTAATATGTAAACATGTTAACAGTAAACTAAATAGGAATTAAAATGTGAGTAATATTTCATAATGTAGTTAACATTAAACACAATTGCACTATCATTTGGAAATTGAAGGCACAAACTCTACACAGTTTGTATTTTTAATACGTACATTTTGCTGAGACCATGTATCCACCCATAGAATCTGAGTGACCCTTTGCAGCATCAAAACCAGCTGAAACCAGCACCACATTTGGGGAAAACTCATGAGCAATAGGCATAACTACGGTTCTATAAAGAGAGACACAATATTTGATTAATTAGTACATGTAGACTTAATAGTGGCACCAGATGGAACTGCAAACAGGTTCCCAGAAGAAAGAAAATCATGCAGGTTTGGAATAGTAATAAGGGTGAGTAAATGATGACAGAATTTCCATTTTTGGCCAAACTATCCCTTTAACGTGAGACTAGAATGACACTAAACACACTAAAATGACTGCAGAATATTACCTGAATGCAGCTAGGTATTCTGCATCTCCCATCAGCCCTCCTGACCACGCCACATTTACATTATAGCCTTCCCCTTCATCAGATCCTATCTGCAATACATTCAGTTAGTTTACATTTACATGCAGACATAGCAGTATGACACTTAAAGAAAGTACAACTTTGCTCAAATATCAAACACACTTTATAGTTTCATAGAAGACTATACACAAAACAAACCATAGAGGGTCCTCCAGTGCCATAGCATAAAGAACGATTGTTATAGTGATGCAGGGATATATAGAGGACATTAGGATCGGTGTAGAACATCTTCTCAGTTCCATTATCATGGTGAAGATCCTGACAAAAGTGCAGGGGAGAGCAGTGATTCATAAAAACACAAACCTTTTGGAAACTTCATTGATTCATACACAAATTAATCGCCAAATTAAATTGCAAAAAGTATGATTGTTGAAGGCAAGAAGGAGATCAGAAATAAGGTGAAGCTTAAAACTAAAGAAATCCTGGCTAGGCACGGTACAATATACACTATCTGTATATAAATATACAACCCCATTTCCAGAATAGTTGGGACATTTTGTAAAATGCAATAAAATCAAGAACCTTAATTTAACTGGCAAATGTACAAAGAAAATATTTCCAATGTTTTCACTGACCAACTTCATTTTAAGTTTTTATTTTGATGGCTGCTACACACTCCAAAAAAGTTGGGACAGAGGCATGTTTACCACTGTGTAACTTCACCTTTCCTTTTAATTACACTTTTTATTCATCTGCGAGTTAAGAATACTAATTGTTAAAGTTTTGCAAGTGGAATATTTGCCAAATCTTCACTGATACAAGACAGCTGCTCAACAGTCTGTGGTCGTCACTGATCGATTCTCCTTTTCATGATGGGTCATACATTTTCAATAAGAGACAGATCTGGACTGCAGTAAACAGGCAGGCACATCCCTTCTATGGTGCAGAGTGTCTAGGAACCACTCAGTTTTAGCATGTGCAGAATGAGGCCTGGCATTGTCTTGCTTTTCAGGAAAGATGTCATCTTGATGACAGTTTATGTCTCTGTGCAATTCAAATTTATTCCTTCATTTCAGTGTTACCTTCACACAAATGCAAGTTACCCATACCGTTTGCACTAATGCACCCCAATACCAGGACAGATGTTTGCTTTCGCACTTGATGAAAGTCTGGTTGGTCCCTTTCGTCTTTGGGACTGAGAACTCAATGTCCATTTTGTTCCAAAAACAAGCTGAAACATGGACTCATCAGCACACATTCCTACTGTCCTCTAGACCATCTGAGATGAGCTCAGGCCCAGAGAACTCGCCGGCATCTCCACATAGAACTGATGTAAAGCTTTCTACTTGCGTAACAGAGATTCCAGTTGCATTTCTTAATGCAGCGTCAGACTGTTAAGTGAAAATGGTTTTCTAAAGTACTCCTAAGCACATGTGGCTGTATTTAACACATTTCTTATGCAGTGCCATCTGAGGGCTCAAAGGTCACGCACGTTCAACAGAGGTCTCCTGCCTTGCCCAACATTTCTCTGGATTCCCTGAATCTTTTCACAATATCATGAATGGTGAAAGACATACATTCTTTGCCATCTTGCATTGAGAAATCTGATTTTTGAATTGTTTGACAACTCTCTCATGATATTTGGCACAAAATGGTGAGCCAGGATGACCCCATCTTTGCTTGCAAAGACTGAGAAGCACTTTTACACCCAAATACGATACCCTCAACTAATACCAGGTCACCTGCTCATTGTGGACGGTTTCAAAAATGTTGAATAATCTAACTTGGATAATCTTTTCATTTTTAATCTGTCCCAACTTTTTTGTAGTGTGTTGCAGCCATCAATATCCAAATTTGTTTATATTGATATTTACAAAATACAATTATGTTGTTCAGTGAAAACATTGGAAAACTTTGCTTTGTACTTTTGTCAGTTAAAAAAAGGTTCAAGAGAATAAAAATAAAATAAAAAACAGATTGTGAATTTTATTGCATTTTACAAAATGTCCCAACTTTTCTGGAAATGGGGTCGTAAAATCTCATGGTCACATACCCTTTATCAGTAAGTGGAAATATGTGTAAGTGTGGAAATACATCCACAAAGTATAATACTGTTTTTGTGTGTCTTACCCAGTCGACTATAAGGATCTTTTTAACCTTGATTCGGTCCTGGAGCTGTTTAGCAGCAATGGCCACAGAATTAAACATACTGGAGCCACTGTAACAGACACAATGAGAGAGATCAGTATTTTATAGTGCTACTTAAAGTCAGTATGAAAAAAACACTCCTGGATTTATTGTGAAAGTTTCACTGATGTACATTATTTAAAAAAAACAACAACACACACATAGTAATATACAATATTTACCCACATAAGCTACCGTTCAAAAGTTTGGGGTCGGGTAAGATGTTTTAATGTTTTTGAAAGAAGTCTCTTTTGCACTGCTTTTATTTGATCAAAAATATGCTAAAACAGTAATATACTGAAATATCAGTGCAATTTAAAACAACTGTTTTCTATTTTAATATATTTTAAAATGTAATTTACTCAAGCTACGATGTAAAAGTCACTTTAAATTTAATTTTGATTATTTTAATGTGTCCTTGCTGAATAAACGTTTTTTTTAAAATCATACTAACCCCAAATTTTTGAACGGCAGTGCATGTTATTACTCTTACTGAAGTTTATATCGAAAATGCTATCAAATATTATTCTATAGCCTATATTTTCTCGCTGAACATCCTGTTTTATTTTACGCGAAAGTGGCTGTGAACACCATTTCATGTTGATGAAAGCGCAACTCACTTTGTTTGAAAATGTGATGCATGGTGTCCTGAGGTGGTGACCAAAGCAAACCCATTCTAAGGATGAGTCAGAAAAAGAAGAAGTGAGAATATTTGTGGTTATAGGAGAAAGAATTGTGGACAATAGGAATCTCACCCTTAGCTCTCCTCTAGCCACATGCAGAGCCAGCTCGATCACACTGCCGAATGCCATATTCAGTGCTGCTGTACTGCAGGAACTATTTGATTTGGTTTTTGAGAGCCCAGAATAAAGAAAACTATGTTGCGGTGGAAGAACTGACAGTAGTTCCTCATAAGTGGCCAGCCTACCTTTAACCCACTAAAACACAAGCACACACACATGGATGTAACTTCTCACCACTGCAATAATAGTTACAGCTATATGATTTGTTCAGCATTGTTTACCTCACACTGATCCCTGAGGCCAGACTGCTGCAATCTTAACCAGATACTTTTAATTCTGTCACCCTGTTCACGGTGAAAGCTGGTATCTCCACAGTCACACACATGATTCAGCACACGAGAGTCATACACAAAACCTACACACACATACATACTATATAGATACAGTATAAATGCATTTTATACAACAGTTACAAGAGTGCTGATATTCAGTTCAACAACACTGGGACTTTACGATCTTCCTATCACTCAGCTTATCTGTGTTTGTGTGTTTTGGACAGATAGTCAGTCTGTCATTTAGTGGTATAAATATTTTTATTAACTTTTACTTTTCTATCTAATCTATTTTACATTTCTTTGCGAATTACACTGTTTTCCTTCTCTTTTGTCTTTAAAATCGGTGCTACCTGACTAGAGAATACAGAGAAAAAGAGCAGTTGTCTACCCTTTTGCCAAATAGGTAGGAAACTTCAACACCCATAATGCACTGGGCATGTTGCCATCCAAGGCCTATGGCCTATCTGCTCCTATTGGATAGAATGGGTTGCCAAGTTTATGGTTTTCCCACTGAATTGGGCTACATTTAAACTGTTGCCACGGGTTGATTTTTTCCCCCCTGCGCGTTAAAGTTTTTACATATTGCATAGATTAGATTGACTGAAATATTTGTATTGAAATTTTTTAGCTTCTACCAATGATAAAACTGAGCTGGAAGTTAAGTTTTGTGAAGGAGGGCCACTGGTAGGGAGCTTTTGAGTTATGTTTATAATCCCCATGATATAGTGTTTTTTTTCTTTGCATAACAGTGACTGTAAAACATTTATTTTACGTATGGGAATGGCATGTTTTGAGTTTTTATATTTGGGATATGGTCTTTGGGCTACTTTTGATTGGCCATTGGGCAACTGAAATTAGGTTTGATTTAAGTTCAATACAATTTTCACTGATAAACCTACTCTTACAATAACTGTTTTTTAACTCTCTGTGGGCAGGGATGCAAAAATGAAAAATATCATCTGTAGTTTTCACAAAAGACCTGGAGCTGTCAAATTAATAAACAGTCATTTCTCAGTCCAGGTAACACAAATAAAGAGTAAACATTATTAATTTACATATGCTACCAAAACTGTAACAATACAAAGCGGGTTGAAACTTGGCAAACTTGCACTTTAATATTAACTTCTTATACTTAGAATATACTGTTTGGTATTTGGCATGTCACGATTTTTTATTACAGTAGTGCTTGAGATGCATGATCTCGAATTCGTCTAAATCCTGATGATCTTGTGCTTCAATGGGAGCTAGAATACCTGATGTACAAAGGAATTCACATACTCAATGACACAAATTTCCTTTTTTGATTAGTGACTTATTATAAATTATGCAAAAACATTTAAATATTTCTCAGTTTTATTTTTTAAACACCCCAAACTATTTTCTGCAACATATTTTGTTGTGACACCCTCTTTCCACCTACCTGTGGTGTATTTTGGTTTGCTCCTTACATTCCGGGCAAGAGGTAAGATTAAATGTGAAGGCAGATTTCTGTGACAGGTGTTTGGAGAGGATTGCACACGTGCAAGTTTCCGGTGGAAGTTTTCGTTTCGCCAATATTCTACACTGTGCAGTTCTCCCGGGGTATTACTGCAGCAGTTATCAAGCGGGGCTTGAGATGGAACGCTAACTGCTTCTCTTGCTCTCTGTCTGTCCCTTTCCAGCTCTTCAGGAGACACAGGCCACACTGAGCGAACAGGTACCTTATAAAGAGACAGAGCTTGTGAAAAAGAACTCTGTGCACATGTTTGTTTGCGTGCAAAAACATTTGCCTCACCTTTTTTGGAACGTGTTGTTGGAATGTCTTCTGTGGCCAATGCTGATGGTACATGGGGTGTGGAACCATAAGAGTCTGAGTGTGTATGTGCGTATAATGCTGAATAAAAGAAGGTTCCGACTGGGTTTTGCTCAAAGGCCTATGAGACATCACTACACAATGTTCTGGGACTGTGAGAGAGAAAGTTCAAATTACACTAACTTTTTCTTTACACCAATTTTTTTGTTTGCTCTCAAGATCAGTGAATGTGTATGTTACCTGTAAGAAGATGTGGATGCAAGGTAACGACCTGTGTATGCAGTGGCTGTAAATGAGCGGTAGAACATTCAGACAAGAGGATGGGGTTCTGAATGCCAATGTGTAGAGGAGATACATCCTGAGGAAAAGTAGCTGAAATCAGCAATGAGCAAGGTACAGGCTTATCGTAGCATTACCTACTAAACTTAGCGTTGAAAAAAAAAAAATTTAATACTTTTTTTTTGTAGCACGGTTGCTTTATGACAGTAAACACATTTATAATGTTACAAAATATTTCTATTTCAAATAAATGATAAACGTTTTTTCGACATTGATAATAAAAAAATATCACAGTTGCCACAAAATTGCTAAGCAGCACAACCATTTACAACTGTGATAATAATAAGAAATGTTTCATGATCACCAAATCAGCACATTAAAAGGTTTTCTGGAGTAAGCTGAAAATTTTACTTTGCCATCACAGGAATGAATTACATTTGAAAATATCTTAAAACAAGAAACAGTTATTTTATTTTGTATAAAGAAATTAATACTTATTTTTTTTTTTTTTTTTGCAGGGTTGCTTTATGACAGTAAACACATTTATAATGTTACAAAATATTTCTATTTCAAATAAATGATAAAAGTTTTTGGACATTGATAATAATGTCAATTTACATTATTATGTATTTGAAGCTTTGGTGAGCATACGATACCTTTTTCCAAGTATGTATTATATATATAATTAATTTTAATTTCTATAAAATTTTAATTATTTTAGAACCAATAACGGACCTTGTATGATGATGTGCTATAGGTCTCTGGCTCTTGACGGCTCATCCTTTTATCTTGTGATAAACTTCTCTTGGACACTGGAGCAGAACTGGAAGATACCTCTACAAAATGCAAACAGCAGGTCACTATAGGATCTTTGCTTTTTTTGTTTATGATAGAAATGAAAAATATGACACTTTTGAACAGCACATAAGTTAATACACACCCAAAAATTCAGATATTCTGACAGCTGGGGGCGCACTGGTTTTACACTGCAGTGGGTTCTGTCTCGAGTTTACACTTCTCTTTGGTCGCAGCTTTAGAATTGGCTCCGAGGCTTCTCACAAACATGCGCACACACACACACACACACACACACACACACACACACACACACACACACACACACACACACACACACACACACACACACACACACACACACACACACACACACACACACACACACACACACACACACACACACACACACACACACACACACACACACACACACATTTATGTTTACAGTATAATCACATGAAGACTATATTCGTAAAATAAGCTCTTTAATGATTGCTCATTTCAAGCTCACATGTTTATTTGAATGTGTACATGTGTCACCTGTTCTTCTTAATGGATTTTCCTCCTCAAAATAAGAGTCAGGTGTGTTGGATGCACGCAGCTGTTGTGGATCCTGAGTCTCAGATTTCCTGAGAAACAAGAAAGAAAGAAAAATTCCCATTTCACAATTAAAATGCAATCTACAGTATATGTGTACACAGTTGAGGTAGGAATTATTGTCCCCTTGGTAAATATGGCCAAAGACATCTGTGAAAATAAATCTGAATTGTTTATCCTTTTGATCTTTCATTAAAAAACGCACACACAAGAATCGAGCCTGTCATTGAAGCAAAACAATTGAAAATGGGAGGAAACTATATTATGAAATAAATGTTTTTACCAATACATGTTAGCAAGAGTTAGCAGAACCCCTAGAAATTCTTATGAGTAAAATGTCTCTGAAGTATATTCCCATTCATATTACTTTTTTTAGCACACCATGGTGACTAGGAACATGAAACTTTGTCCAGTCATGACTTCCTGTTTCACAGGAGTATAAATATTTCCTAAATAATCAATCACAATGGGTAAAAAAACAAATAATATAGTTCTGTCATGACAACTCTAGAAGTGTTTAGCATGGTAATTGACATTAACAATGTTTATAAGTTTGGTCTTGGCAAAATAGTTATACTCTCCTGCTGCTGGTGGTTATTGCTACTGCCAATACATACAGGACATGCTGCTGTAAGAAAGTAAGACATGCTGCTGCTGCTGCTGTACAAAATAGCCAACGCATTCTCATCCTTTGGCGTCATATAGGTGACGCCATATGACATTTCGTTGAAATCTTACGCACATGGCATCCTTTAGCGTCAATATAACACGCACTGTAATGGGTAGGTTTAGGTCTGGGGTAGGGTACGGTTATGACGCCTTGGGATCTGCGTCTCATATTCACGCTAAACGATGACATGTGCGTTGGATTTAGACGAGCTTCACCTGTATGACGCCTTGGGTTATGCGTCTCATATTGATGCTAAAGGATGCCATGTGCGTAAGATTTCAACGAAATGTACAAAGCGTCACATGTATGACGCCAAAGGATGAGAACGGGCTGAAATAGCATACTTGAATTACCCATAGCAGATCTATACAGGTGGAGCTGGGGAAGGTGGAGGGTTTCTGAAAGCACGCTACAAACTGCTACAGCAAATGCAGACCAAATATTTAAAAAGGTTGAGGAACGAGCTCATTGGCAACTGATACAGGAGGATCCAATCAGCTGTGCCTAGAGAATGATGTGATTGCACGTAGATTGAGTTAAGGACCTATCAACGTGTGCCATCAAATGTTTCATGACAGAACTTTGCATTTCTGATGTGCAGCAAATGATTGTTGAGCTTCACAAAATAAAAAAGGGCTGTAAGAAAATAGCATTAAAAATGTCCATTTCCAACATCAAGGCAATGATTATTTCCAATCAACTATACGAATCTGCCTGGAAGTAGACATGTCTATATTGTCTTAATGCATGGCAAGGAGGATAGTTTGAGTATACAAAGACTCTCCAAGGATCACTGCTGAAGAATTGCAGAAATTAGTTGAGTCTTGGGGTCAGAAAGCCTCAAAACAAATAGGCTATATCAAACAGTACCTACTACATCACCACAAGTTGTTTGGGGGGGTTTCGAGAAAAAAATCCTGTTCTCATCCAAAAAAAATTCCAGCATATTCACGTGCCAGAAAATACAGGAGCTTCTAACGGGACTGGGTTCTATGGTCAGATGAAACTAAAAAATATAAACATTTTTGGCAGCAAACACAAGATGCACACTGGGCTAATACCTCATGCCCACAGTTAAATATACTGCTTAATTATTTTTCTGCCAGAGGTCCTGGACATCTTGTTCTGATAAATGGTATCATGGTTTCAATAAAATACCACAAGATGAAAAAAATCAAAACCTGATTGCCCCTGCTAGAAATCTTAAAATTGGGCCGTGGTTGAATCTTCCATCAGGACAATGATCCAAAACAATCATACAAAATTATCACAAAAATGGGTCACTAAACACAACATGAAGGTTATGCCAAGGCAATTCCAGTCTCCTGACCTGAACCCTACAGAAAATTAGTGTGGTGAACTAAGGTGATATTCAAACTCATCAGGCATTATAAGAAGACTTGGAGCTGTTATCTTGGCAAATGGTGTGCATTTCATAATGAGATTTTCCCACCATTTTCAATTGTTTTGTCAATGAAAGGTTAGATTTTCATGATTTTTAAAAAATATATGAGATTAAAAGGATAAACAATGCACATTTATTTTCATAGCCTGCTTTGCTCATATTTATTTACCAAGGGGACCAATATTTTTGAGCTCAGTAAGGAGTAAGGAGACAGTAATGGCAGGTTTTTATTGTTCGTAACCTGATCAGCTTCTTGCGAATATGTTGATTTAGTATTCGTTTCACCTGGTCACTGGCAACGGCACCTGCCAATCACAACAATCATCAAATCACACCAGACCAGACAAATTATGTGTTTAGAAACACCATATGGAATTACAGTATACAACAGGGTCAGATATTAACCATGGCTTGGTGAAAAATGCAGATGAAAAATGTCAGAGCAAAAAATTAATGTTTATCTGACATTTTAATTATTTCATAATATTCTACTCTAGGCCTGTATGGGTTCAGACACTGTAGTAAGCATTCTAGTTGCAATTTAATTTGGTTTGGAAATAAATGGACAAGCCATTCTTTTACAGACAGAAAAAATATCTGCCCCTGAAAATCAATCCAACGGGCCAATTATCAACCCTTAACAAAAAATTAATAATAATTTTAAAAAAAAACTTTCTGACACTGGTATACAATAAAACAAATATATTTGTAAAAAAAGAAAAACATGAGTATACTCTGTTCACTCTTCTTTTTATTCAAAGGCTGATTAAATGGCTGTTTTCCCACTTGTGCGCTCTCCCTCCCTCTCTCCAGCTTCCTGTGTGGATGTTGAGACATCTGAATAATGAGGATGAGACAGAATATCAGTTCTGAAACTGGAAAATTGAATATCAATGGTTCCAGAACAGGCTTGTTTCAAAATTACACTGCAGTATGCATGCTAATCAGGGGCTTTAACAGTGAGGGTCTATGTAGATATCTATATTACAATTGTAACTGTAAACTAGAATGTATATTTCCAGAAGAAAATGTGAGTGGGTGCAGTGCAAAACTCGACATTTGGTTACCATGTTTTTAGAAAGATGCTAACACAATTTACCAAGTTGCTAGCATAGTTTAACACAGGGGCGGAGTGGGACCAAAAAATCTACCGGGAAATTTCGTAGACCACCGGCCTAGGGAGGTATTTAAAAAAAATAAAAATAAAAAAAAATTTCAAGAACCCTTGCAAAATTATTTTAAATAGATTAAGAAAGCCACCACTACTGGTTACATCTATAGTTAGATTGATTTGTTTAGAACCAGTGAAGTCGTGTCCCACACATTTTCTCAGGATCGATATTGTCCCCCACCACTTTTTGAAACATTGACGCACGGATGTACTAATACAAATAAATAAAACATCTTCAGTTAACTAGCAGAGCATTAATTTAGTTCGCTATTAAATAAGAGATCTAGTGCTAAAATGTGTTTTTTTTTTATCAAGCTGAGCGCTCGTTGCCGCGGCGATCGGTTGTCATGGATACAGTGTTCTCTTGTGCCACGCGGAGTCTTCACTCGGACGCGCGCTTCAATCTATCGCTGTTGCGAAGACTCTCTATTCATTCCGGTGAAATCATAAAAATAAAATGCAGTTAATGCACACAAACGTGTCCCGGCTTGATATAGACTGTAACCACTGATGAACATATTCAGTTTTGATGAGAGAAAAAAATAACTATACGGGTGCGGATTAGAACCCGTAACCTCTGGCACGCTTGGCAAAAGATCTACCACTAGACCATCGATGCATTTAATAACGAATTAAGCAGAGAGGCTCTACACTTTGACCAGCGGGCAGCGGCCGCACACTAGGCCGCCGGATGGTGTTGCTAAGAACTTGCAATGTATAACTACAGTATTATCAGACTGAAAAAAATACTGTGATACACCGGGAAAAATCCAGACTCTCTCGATTGACACTCCGCCCCTGGTTTACCATGATTTACCATAGTTTACTATGATTTACCAAGATTTACTATAGTTACCATGATTTACAATGTTCTATGATGATTCACCTTGATTTACTCTGTTCTAGTATGATTTACTATGATATAGCATATTCTAGTATGATTTACCATGATTTACCATGTTTCTAATATTATTTACCATGATTTACAACATTGTAGTATGATTTACCATGTTTCTAGTATGATTTACTACGTTCTAGTATGATTTACCATGATTTAGTCAAAAAAGCCAACCCCCATCTCTATACGATGTTCTGATGCTGAGATATAGGTCTTGATAAACGGTTGCTAGGGTACTCTGTTTGGTTGCTAGAGAGTGGCTTGGGAGCTGCCAATGATGAAACTCCAAAGGCTGCTTGTCAATATGAATGACATTAACCAACTCCCATGCCTCTATGACATTCAGAATGGAAGATATCCCTCTTTGGATTTTGGTTGCTAAGGTCCTCAACAATGGCTGCTAGGGCGGGGCTAGGAAGTGTTGAGGTGATTCATGATTGGCTGTTTGCTGCCCCGAGTCAAACGAGACCACCCTCATGTTTCTATGACACTGATATCCAAAGATATCCCTTTGATCTCTTTCAATGGAAGTCTATGGAACTTGTTGCTATGGTGCTCTAAATGGGAGCTAGGGCGTGGCTTGATAGCTTCACAAATGATCCTGAGAGACTGATTGGTTGTCTGAGTGAAATGAGCCTGCCCCTTGTCTCTATGACACTGTGATCCAGAGTTATGTTCAATACAAAATCCCTATGCAATAGTAGGGAAAACGTATGCGTTTTATGGGCCGTCCTATGCCATAGTAAGTCAATGGGGCAACTTTGGGCTGCTCTTTTACCCCATTGTGAGGTATGTTCTTACAGAGCCTGCCAGCCTCTTCAAATGTGGTAAATTACACGTTTCTGTGCAATCCCCGCTTGGAGCTATGACTGTACAAAGTTTTTCGCAATGATAAGTCTATGCAGGTTTTTTTGGCCGCTTTTTCGCCCCTGGGGCAAATATCGTAGCCCCGATCTCTTATAAAAGTCATAGCTTTCCTAAAAAGGCCGCATGATTTGACTCCTCATTCATGGGTCTGTGACAAAAACTGCGGGAGGAGTTGCGCACCGAAAAAAAAGTGGAAGAAGCAAAAGCCATGAGCAATTGCAATAGTTGGTGACTATCCTTTTAAGCCAAAAGGGTGATACAGTCAGTCACAACAGTCCCTAGTCCAATAGTTTCAGCAATGCAGGACTTACTTTACAACCCCCCCTCCCCCCCCCCCCCTTTTCAAAAAAGAAACAGTTACAAATAGTTCACAACAGTTCCCCTAGAGCGAGACATCAAATGGCTTTTCCGTTTCTGTAGTGTCCTTCTCTGTAATTTTTTTTTATGTACTTAACACTTACCGAAACATCATCGCCATTTCGTTGTATGCTACCGCAGAAACCATGCTGCACTCAGTCTGGGCTGAATCACTATGGTAACCCTCCAGCTGACAAGGAAGTGCTCTATTAAAACCCACATTGAAGAAACTCATCCAGTTCCTGAAGCTAAAATTAGAATTGTTTGTCTGATTTAGGGGTGATTTATGTAAATATGGTATGCTATTCTCATCCTAAAATTTGCCAGACCTATATTTGACTTAAATGGCTCTTGGGAAAACATTTCAGTCAAGATGACAAAATCATCGCAATGCAGAACAATCTCAAAGTCTAACTTCCAAAAGTTCTGGTTAATTCTTTGCAGCTTAAAGGCTTTTATTTATCCCTCCATTAAGATTTAAGAATGAATAAAAGCAGTTGAAAGACTATAAAGTGCAAATCTCACACTTTAAGGGTTTCATGCTATACACACAAATAGCAAGCTAGATGATTGACATGCTTCTATATTTTTTGTTCTAATACTAAACTAATGAAACCAAATAATCTTACTCAAAAAGATTCAAAGTCTGACCAATAGTTCAATCCAAAATGAAATGCTATATTCCACTTCCACCTTTGATCATATGAATACATGCCATTATATTTGACCTATTAAGTTACAACAATATTATAGGAAGCCTGCGATGTGGCAGAAATTTCAGTTGTCTATATGGTAACTGAACATAGCAAATGAAGTTTAAACACATGCGGGTCTCTTACCTGTCACATCAGCATAGCTTTTCCACCTCTAATACGTTTCCAGGCTCCAAATCTAAAAGTGACACATAACATCCATTTGCACTTTCTGGCTGGCCACTTCAAAAAATCAAAAGAAGAACTACAGAAATCTGAATTCAAACCACGACAGCGAGCTCCAAAGGTGTGCTTCCGTTGAGTGACATCTACATTTATGTTCACGCTGTCAACTCCGAAGCCCCTCCTGTTGAGCTTCCTCTCTTCTCACTACATCAACAGTTTTTTGCTTCTCTCGAACAAATCTATCAATGATTTCATTTGGAATCCTTAAGTTGTGCGTGTAAATGATTGATAATGTCTGCAATAGCCACAATTTAGCTTGCACAATGGTTTGTTGCCAGAGTCACGTAAAGGAAGAGTGTGTATTTGAAAGATAAGGAAGGCAGGGCACTTGCTATTATCTGGTGCCACCCTTACCAACTAAGGTACAGTAAAGGGTTATTCTGGGATGGAAAGTCAAAAGACATTTAAGTGAGAAAAATAAGTGACTACTAGCAATTTAAAAACATTTTTTTTTTACCAAATCACTAAATAAATAGAATCCGTTAAATGAACAGGAGAGACCAGTGATATATTTTGCATTTCAGGTCACACACACCATAACATGTTTACATGTCAAGCATCAACACAAACATGTTGGTTCCATTATGAGGCCATCTCATAGACGCAATGGTTTATATACTGTACTGAAGTGCTGATATTTGCTAAGCCCAAACCCACACAAACCTGTTGATATAATGCAAAACTTGATTTGGCTGATTTAGGAACTTCCCATATAACGAGGACTACTTCATATGTCCTCAAAACGTCTTATTTTATTTTATTTATGAAGACATTTTCAAAAATCGGGAACTCAGCCAGTGGAAGTCAAGACGTTGGTCCATTCTTCTCATCCATTCAAAGTCCAAAAAATGTGCAAACAACAAAAAGTGCTACAACCATCCTGGGCTGCGTTTCTAAAAAGCAACATAAGCCTAAGTAGATTGTAGAAGCATTGGCTCCTGATGCTTTTGAGAAACGAAGCCCCGGTCTCCCCTAAAATAAAAAATATTGCAAATTGTGCTTAATAGAGATACTGAGCTTGTAGGCTATATCCTACTAAAAGAGAGGGGATATTGCAAACAAATACTGGTAAAATAAATATTTAAAAACCAAACCCCCATTTGGTTGAGTATATACATGAAATCTTCATGAAATTAAGTCTTTATTTATTTCATCCTTGTTTTTTCTCACATTTTTGATCACTGACTTCTTCTCTGAGCTGGTTAAAATGTTGATATATGAGCCAATTTGCAAGTAATTTAGAAGAGGTTTGTGGTTCTGTGGCTTTTTGCACTGGTATTTTCCTCTGCATTTGCACTGGCATCAAATGAATGATTTGCTTTATATGATCAAACTATTTGTTATCAACTCTGCATGATGATATTTTTTGGCCGTCCAGTTTGTACATTGTAGCTCAACATGCATAGTGTTTCTGTGTGAATGTATGCGTCTGTATTTGGTTTTGCACCTGCTCTACCGCTTTACAGGAAGCTTTGACCTCACCCTCCTTCACTGAGACTATCTCATTTTCTGTTTGTGCGCTCTATCCAGGTTTGTCTATGCAGATACCTGGACTCTTTACGGAAACAGCAGAGGGGACAATGTGGTTTTACTCAGAAACACACACGAACAGGCTGCCCCATTTAAGAACCACCCCAGGCCACTTGCACAACCACCTGCAAATGCATCCCCAAACTCACTTTCAAAACGAGCCCAGCCCATGGGTGTCCTCCAAATTTTGAAAGTAAAAAACACTTTACTATTTTGTATGTTGTTCCAGTAAAAACCTGTGCTGACCTCACCGCATTTTCTTTCCATTTGCCCAGATCTGTGCATCAGTGTCTGTGTTTGTGTGTGAATGACATTTCACTGACACTTTGACATTCTGAGAATGAGCTAAACTGAGGAGACACGAAGCAACGTGGGTTTTCCACGTGATGCATGGGACGATTGAGTTTAATAGCTCTATATTGACTTCTAACTTCCTGTATTTACTAATGTAGATGTAGATACATACAGGAATTCAGTGTGACACAACCCAAATTAATTACATTGGCCTTCTCATGGCTATATAACATTAATAAATGGTTGTTTGAAGACAGCCCAATCATTATATTTTATAATATAGCTGTTTAGCCTTTATGCTTTAAGCACATACTAACGTTTGAACTTGTCGCCCTTTGGATGATATGAAAAACTATGATGATCTGAAGTGTGCGAGATGGTTGGTAAATGCCATTTATTTATTCATAAAATGTGTAAAGCACCTTTTTTATGGTACAGGTTAATAGAGAACAGACAGAAAGCAAAGAAAGAGGGGACAGGAACAGGAAAGGACCACAAGCCGAGGCTCGAACTTGTGTTGCCCGAAGAAAAACTTGGCAACATGTCAGAATAAGGCCCACGTGGCTATCGGCTCCTACTCTAGGACCATTACGTACATTCCGTCTCATTACTGTAATGCATGTGTGCGAGTGCATTAAAAAAAAAAACACTCGCACACATGCATTACAGTAATGAGAATTACTGTAATGCATGTGTGCGAGTGTTTAAAAAAAAAAAAAAAAAAATATATATATATATTAAAAATATTTATGATTTGTAGTGTTTGTAGTTGTTGTATTGCTTTCAGTTCCCTTTCAGTCGAGAACGTCAGACGTAGTCGACGGTCGACTGAATTGGGAGATCGCTAGAGAGCCTGTCTTCTTCGAGTACTATTGAACGAGCCAATGTAATTGGCGTGCGTGATTCGCATCACACACTCCGCCCCCGCGGCGCGGGTATAAATACGGAAGTGGATGCACGCACTAGTTGCCTTTCGCTTCGGAGCCGATCGTTTGATGTCTCTGAGAGTGCTGTTGTCTACAACGAGCGAGTGTGTCGGTGTTCTTCAGGAAGACTCTCCCAGTGCTGGTGTTCTACAGCGCGAGTGCAGCGGTGATCGCGAGCTTTGAGCTCTCAACTGCTGTTTTAACAGCAACAAATTTCTAAATGTTTGTGTGTGTTGATGGCTGGTTAGAGGGCGGAAAAGTGAGTGCTTCACTGTTTCAGTTCTCTGTTCAGTGTTGCCGCGGTCATTCCCCTGTGTGCTCCGGCACTGGTGACGGTCCTATTTTCTGAAAGAGCAACACGGGTTCGTTTGCGTCTTTTTCAAGATGTCATTCCGCCCGTGCGTTTCTGGGTGCGGTCGTTCCCTGTCTCTCTCTGATGGTCACAACTGTTGTGTCACGTGTTTGGGCTTACAGCACGCTGAGACAGCTTTTGTGGACAGCTCATGTTTTCACTGTGGGAACATGACTGTCGCAGTGTTGAGGGCGAGACTCGCCTTCGTTCGCGGAGAGCGAGTCCCCATTACCATGCCCCACCCTCGGGTGCTGTGTGGGATGGGTGAACGGAGGATAGTGTTGGATGTCCCGCCCGGTAACCATTCCCTGTGGGCTCCTCACTCCTCCCTTCCACTGCAACCACTGGAGCCTCCTGTGTTATCTGCTGGTCCATCTGTAATGGGTGGGCCAGCGATTTCACTCGGGGCTCCCCTGGAGGACAGGACGCCGATTGCAGCATCGGAGGGTGAGCTGACTTCTAGAGATGATGACTCGGCTGCATTGTCTCCCTCCGGGAGTTCAATGTTGCCCGAGCCGGATCCAGAATTATCAGCTATGCTGAAACGGGCCGCCGAGGCTGCCGGGCTCGAGTGGAACCTCCACCGTGTCCCGTTCAGTCTCGGTTGGAATCTGGAGTTTGGTATCTTGGGGCGGGCCGCGCTGGTTCTCAGCTCGCCGCCCCAGTGCCTTTCTTTCCCGAAATGCATGGAGAGCTTGTCAGGTGGTGAACAGCATCTTTCTCTGCCAGAAACTGCCTGACTAGTTTTTCCCCCTCATTACCCTTGATGGAGGAACGGTGAAGGGTTGCGAGGTGTCCCTCCATTGGAGCGGTCTGTCGACACAGGTGCACCTGTGTCCGGCGGCCGCTGCCTTTTGGGGGGATCCTCGTCTCCCCCCTAAGGCCTGTGAGTTTCGTCGGTTCCGACGGGCAGAGCTTACAAAGCCTGTGGGCAAGCCCCTTCCTCTTGCGTGCCATGGCGTTGCTGCAGGCTAGGGCACCCATGGCATGCACGAGGGTAATCCAGACCGTGCGCTCATAGGTGAGCACCGCACTGCATCCGACCTCACCCTCCGGGGTACGGGTGTCGTAGCGTGCGTGATCGGTCTGGCGATGTCCACCTTGGTGGTCCAGTAGCGCCTTCGATGGCTCAGCCTGGTTGGTATGGCGGATGCGGACAAGGTTCGGTTCCTGGTCTCCCCAATTTCCCAGGTTGGGCTGGTCGGCGACGCGGTGGAGAACTGCATCAAACAGTTCTCTGCCGCTCAAGCGCAGACGGAGGTCATCCGGCACATCCTGCCCCGGTGGCCAGCTGCTGCCTCCACCCGCCGCCGGTGGCAGCTCCTCCGCCTGCTCGTCGCCGTGGGCGTTCTCCGGCCGCCGCTCCTGCTGGCCCTCCGCAGCAGCCTCCACCCAGGCCTCAGCATGGAGCCGGCCGCAGTAGAGACGCCCAGCCCGCTCCAGGCGCTGCCAAGCCAGGTGGCAAGCGACAGCGAAAGCATTCCGGAGCGGGCCGCCCAGGAATGGATGAGATGCTCTTGGAGTGGCACGATCACTCCCTCCCCCCGGGTGAGGGCCGGGTGGAGCCTTTGTTTGTGTGTGTGTCTGTTCCGCCGCTGGCTCCCTAAAAAAAAAAAAAAAAAAAAAGCGGAGCAAGCGGTACCCACACTTCAAAGAGAGAGCAATTTCATCTGTTCCTGGGTCCCAAGAGGGCCAGTCTGGCGGGTGTGACCCTGTATAGCCTTACACCCCTCAGCTCCCCCTTGGTCGCCAGCAGGCAGCTTGGTGCGTTCGAGGACCCGGTCATCCGCCTTCTCACGCGCCCCCTGCCGCTTGTGGAGACAGGTAAGTGTTGCACAGCACACTAACACCACTCTCTCTACTTTGCTGCCCCACCTCAGGCTCGGCTACCCCGCTCAAGTCAGTGATAGTCATCACATTAGGTGTTGAGCAGACGTGCTCCTGAAAATTCAGTGATATTCATCACACCGAGTGTTGAGCAGTGCTCCTGACTTGTGCGTGCTTATCTTATCCTGCTGGCGAAGGATTATATATAGCCGCTCCTCCAGCCGGTACGAAGGCCAGTTGTAAACTCGTTCTTCGTGCTACTAGGGGGTGGGTCGTGACCATCTTGGCCCAAGATTGGTCTGCAGCTTTGACCTGAAAGACAGGTGCTTCAGATCTCTACCTCCCGCACCGCAGGCCATCCTGTGTGTTGCGTCTAAGGGTGGAGTATCAGTACAGTGTCCTTCCCCTCGAGTGCTCCAGAGCCCGTTGGGTCTTCAGGTCAACTGGAAGAGAGTAATCTCGCCCACGGGCTGAGTATCTCTTTTCTAGTTTTGGAGAGGTACTCGGTCCAACATGTCTCTCCAATGAGAATGTGTTCAGCTGGTGTTGAAGTGGGAAAGGGTCCCACTGAAAGAACTTTCAGAGGCTCCTGGGGTATATGGTAGTCGCAGCCTTTGGCTCCCTCCATATGTGACCGCTTCAGCGCTAGCTTCACGATCGAGTCCCGAGGTGACCGTGGCAGAGCAGCTCACCCTGTGTGACTATAGTTCATCCCGGTCTGCTGCCAAACCCTCTTCAACAGAGGGGCCATGTACAAAGGGCGTGTTTTAACGGGGGCCTGGGCGACCCCTGACTACACGGGCATTCGTGCCTCGAGTTGTTAGACATTGCGACCGTTGCGTAAGCTTCCCCTGCATGTCACAAACTCACCCGTCACCTCCTCCTTGGAGTCAGACGCTTCTGAGGGCGCCTTGTTCCACTCCTCCCGCTTACTCAGTCGTGCCGCCATCGAGCCTCACGACAGTTATAGCCAGGGCAAGTGGAGACTCCATCCCCTGGGTCCGGCTGGGTCATGACCATTCCGGGGCCGCTCAGTTGCCCCCCCGGTTTTATTTTTCCGCCAGTGTTTGGGTAAACCGAGCGGACTACCCTTGGACAAACACTGGGACTCAGCTGCCCCAGGGGCCCGCAGAAATGCGTTTAACCCCAGTGAGCCTTCTAAAAGTGACTGCGACTTATGGTCGCCTGGCGCCTGCAAGTCAGTGAAATCATCACTCTTCATGTTGAGCAGAATTGCTCCTGAAACTCAGTGAAGTTCATCGCACTCAGGTGTGGAGCAGCAATGCTCCTGTAGCTCAGTGAGTCCATCACAGGTAGCTCAGTGAATTCATCACACGCAGTGCTGAGCAGAAATGCTCCTGGTGCTCAGTGAAGTTCCTCGCACTCAAGTGTTGAGCAGAAATGCTCCTGAAGCTCAGTGAGTTTATCACACTCAGGTGTTGAGCAGTAATGCTCCTGAAGCTCAGTGAACTTGTCACACTCAAGTGCTGAGCAGAAATGCTCCTGTCGTTCAGTGAAATTCTTCGCACTCAAGTGTTGAGCAGAAATGCTCCTGAAACTCAGTGAGTTTATCACACTCAGGTGTTGAGCAGGAATGCTCCTGAAGTTCAGTGAACTTGTCACACTCAAGTGCTGAGCAGAAATGCTCCTGTCGCTCAGTGAGGTTCTTCGTACTCAAGTGTTGAGCAGAAATGCTCCTGAAGCTCGGTGAGTTTATCACACTCAGGTGTTGAGCAGGAATGCTCCTGAAGCTCAGTGAACTTGTCACACCCAAGTGCTGAGCAGAAAATGCTCCTGAAGCCCAGTGATCTTCACATGTTGTGTTGAGCAATGCTCCTGTCTTTTGCGCCCGTCGCTTGCACCTACGTGCCAAGTCAGGAGAGGAACAGGTCTTCATAGTTGCCCCTTATTGGCCCAACTAGACCTGGTTCCCTTCAACAGCCTTCCTGACTTCCCCTGAGAACTCTTTCGGGGACGGGGCACGATGGCATACGCGTTCTTCCCCCGGAGATTCCGGGTGGTCTTACATCTGAACGCGGAGGTTCAGGTGGCTATCACAAGAACATGTGATAGTTACCATCACTTCTGCGAGCACCCCCTAGAATTGGGTAGCGTGCTTACGCCTTTAGAAGTGGAACCTAGTCGTTGAGTGCGTCTTCTCTCCAGAGGAGATCCTGAAAGCTTTCGATCACTTCAGTGCTCTCTTTCCTGCAAAATGGGTTGCAGTAGGCTGTTTTCCTTCACCCTCAAAATGATGTTGCCTCGGTGTTTAAACGACGCTCATCGTGTTGCAGAAGTATGCAGAAGCACGTTCTGATCGTCAGGTTCCTGAGGAGCAAGGTCTTGTAAATCCTTGTGTCCCTCTTTATCCTCTTGGGCCTTGTCCCTGGTGCGACTGCACTGCAGAGACCGCCCCTGAGCCACTGCAGGCAGTGAGTTAAAAATTCTGTTATATCAGTTCTCCTGCTCGCGTGGTCTCTACTAGAGGGTAGGGACTTGCTCGCTTTCGGTCAACGTATTGTGCCTGGAGTCTGGGCCGGCTAACTCTCACAAGCTGAGACCCCGGCTCGGATGGTGCCCAAGGTTCCTACCTCTCCCGTAATAGGAGCAGGTGGTGAGCCTGCAAGCGCTACCCTGGAGGAGGCAGATCCAGCCCTGGCTTCTCTGTCCGTTCGCTTGGACGTGTACAGAATGCAAGTCATAGACCTCAGACCAGCTCTTCAAATATCTGTTGGAATTCAGCAGAGAGGGAAGGCTGTTTCCATGCAAAGTTGCACTTAGTGCTTGCCTTCATTTCGGCAAAGGTCCGAGATGCAACATGTCCACTTAGGTGTTGAGCTCCTCTATGATGAGTGTAAAGTGCTCCGCCTGGGCGTTGACGATATACTTTGCTAAACAGATTCTAGAGTTGGGGGCTGGACGACACCTAGTTGAACCGCTGCTTCCCGTGGGCTCCCTTCTCATGAAGCCAGTTTCACCGTGAGCCCGGTTCAAGTGTCGGCTTGCTGCGCCATTCCCCTCCTATGGACTGGATACGTGCGCCTTTCTACTCCAGTTGAGTTCCCTTAAAATTGAACCCTGTTGAGTTCCTCCACACCCCTCCGACGTCGGACGTGCGGAACGTCTGGTGTTAGGCCTACCACTCGTAAGCAGTGTGGAACCTGTGTTAGGCTGGGTCCATATGTTGCGGTCCCTTCGGTGACCCCATATGTGTATTCTTCCACGATACGGCTCCCTGTGGTGAGCCCGTGTCTTCCCTCGGCAGAGTCTCTCTGCCGTCATTGTCCGGTGTGTCTCCCCCCGTCTTAGGCTGGAGCCACCCCAGTGACATTCCATATGTTAGACTGCCCGGTTTCCGCCCAGTTCATATGTGTATTCTCCACATTACCTCCCTTGGGTTGGATGTGGCTTCCGCAGCGTCCCTTCCTTCCAACGTACGGGGAACGCTTTCCCAGTGGTCCTGTAGGAACAGCAGTGACTTCCCTGGCCTAAGCCCTGTCCTTCCCCGCCTTAATTTTGTGGGGGCATCAGGAGGCTTTGGTTTAGGCACTGGAAGGTGGCAGCGTTAGTGGCGTGTTCAATGGGTGATCCCAATTCAGTCGATCGTCGACTACGTCTGACGTTCTCGACTGAAAGGGAACGTCCTGGTTGCGTATGCAACCCACCGTTCCCTGAAGGAGGGAACGGAGGACGTAGTCCCCTTGCCACTACCGCTGGACCACCGCTGACCCCGGGTTACTCTCGGCTCCTCAGCGAAAAGCAACTAGTGCGTGCATCCACTTCCGTATTTATACCCGCGCCGCGGGGGCGGAGTGTGTGATGCGAATCACGCACGCCAATTACATTGGCTCGTTCAATAGTACTCGAAGAAGACAGGCTCTCTAGCGATCTCCCAATTCAGTCGACCGTCGACTACGTCCTCCGTTCCCTCCTTCAGGGAACGGTGGGTTGCATACGCAACCAGGACGTTTTCGATGCTGATTAAAACAAGACTGAATTTTTTATAGTATGCCCTAAACTTTAAAACGATTATATTACACAGAATTATATTTCAGATCTAGACTAGTAGACCTAGTTGGTTCAAAAACACTGTCCCAAATTTAATGATTTGAATAGAATGTAGACTGTGTTTTAGGCAAACACCTGGTTTGTAACAGTTACAGTAAGGCTAACCAAATTCTCAGTAGGCATCTTCTTCACCAGGAAACTCATATCAGCTATAGGGCACACTTCCAAGGAAACGCCCACAGTATTAATACCCAGACAGAAACAGAGAGGGGACAGGAGTTAATAAGACAGCCATTAATTTTTCAGCTTTTCCTGAACTTTATCTAAACGGCGAAAGCACCCCGCTCTGATTTAGACCCATGTTTGCACACTAAAACACACACACACACACACACACACACACACACACACACACACACACACACACACACACACACACACACACACACACACACACACACACACACAGTTCTGTATTTCAGTAATTCAAGTTAAAAGGTGAAACTAATATATTTAGTATGTATAACTATATATATATGATTATACTTTTCAGAGGGCCAACATTTCTGTATTTAAAATCATTTCATTGATTGATTTCATGTAAGATTCTAATTTTCTGAGATTTTGAATTTTGAATAAGCTGTAAGCCATAATCATCAAATTTATAACTTTTGCACGATATTCAAATTTTTTGAGTTTCACCTGTATATACGTGAACGTTCACACCATGAGTTATCCCAGCTAGTGAAAAATGTACTTTGTGTTGCCAACTCAAGCTCAGTGTGTTCCATATCAAGTAAACATTGACTATAGACATTTTGTATACAAGAAAGCTAGTCTTCCTTTTTACTGTATACGGAGACCCAGACAGGAGGGTGCCTGTTTATTTTTATCCTGTTTTGTGGTTAGCCAGGAAGGTAAGATTATGTTGATTATTTTGTCGTGTTTCTTTTAAATGGGCAAGTAAGAGGTGAAACTAGTTAGCTGGCTACTTTTATATTTGTTTTGGCTTCTCTGACTCCTGAAGCTTTTCGTTGGTCTCCTAGTCATTTATTTGATTAAATAAAATCTCCCTTTAATTGTATCCCCTGACCAGAGGGGATTTCTTGTTTCAGAGAAGGATACGAGACTCCAGGCACATCTGTCTAGTCTACGGGGTTTAGGTGCTCTACTTTCTACGCCTGTGGTTTACTTTCCAAATTCCTTGTGAGGGTCTGACCAGGAGCTGTGGTGGAGCAGCTTTGTCAGACTATGTAACAGATGATGATTCAAGTCCTCCCGTGTGAAGGACTCAAGAAAGGCCTGGAGAGATATAGAAAAGGCCTTCCTCTAATTTTGGAGACCGTTTGAAATCCATCACTCATCACATGGCTTCACTGACTTTGGTTCAGTCTCCCCTCTCATGCTTCATGCTTTATTTCTTGGTCTGCCCAAAAAATTATTGCAAGATTATAGTATGTTCAAAACTCAGCAGCAAGAGTTCTCACCTCCACCAGGCGTTCTGCTCACACTACTCCTCTGCTTCATGACATTCACTGGCTACCCGTGGCATCACGTATCCACTTTAAGGTATTGCTTCCAACGTTTAAGGTATTAAGTGGTCTTGCATCCCCATATCTGTGTGATCTACTTTGCACTTACCGCCCTGCCCGGTCCCTTAGATCAGCTGAACTTGGTTTATTGTCCATCCCTCGTTTCCGGTTCTCTACAGTAGGTGGAAGGTCGTTTAGTCTTAATGCTCCAAAATTATGGAATTCACTACCCCTTACACTTTGACATATCTAATTTGTGGCTACTTTGTAACGCTTAATGCGACTGTAATGTGTGTGCGGGTGTGTAAATGTATTGTAATGTACAATGTAAAGCGACCTTGAGCTACGGAAAGGCGCTATATAAATAAAACTTCTTCTTCTTCTCTCTTCACCTCCTGGGATTGGGGTAACGACCGACCATCCACTCTGTGCGCCCTGATAAACTCTATTCTCTCTCACAACCATACTAACCACAATGAGTTGAAGGTATTCAGGCAGCTGGAAAAAACTTGTCTGTTTTGTATAAGATATCTGAGATGCTCAGAAGATGAGATCTATCACTCACAGTCACAAACAAACACTCCAACTTCAATCCCAGCAATCCCACACCCATCCAGCCAATATTGGTTGAGTAGCTGCTCTCATAGATCTAATTTCCTAAAAATTAAAGCAACTTGAAGACATGCGCTGCGTCTGAACATACTATATAGTATGCGAAAAACATTAGGCCAAAAGAGTAGTGTCCAAATTTATATTCATATTCGAGGTAAGTAAAAAGTACCCAGATCACCTACTACTTCTGTCAAGTTTGAAGAAATGGTGTCCTTTTTTGACTGAGCTTAAATTTGACCGGCAAATCAATGCTGTTGTTCAGAATAGTTTTTTCCATCTTAGATCAATATCTAAATTGAAGTCTCTTTTGAAGATATGGAGAAGGTTGTTCATGCCTTTGTGTCATCCTGTTTGGACTACTGTAATGTGTATCTGGGTGAGTCAGGCCTCTCTCTCTCTCGTTTGCAGCTTGATCAGAACTCAGCTGCCAGACTTTTAACGGGTACTAAGAAGAGAGGGCATATTACTCCTGTGTTAATCAAACTACATTGGTTACCCATACGATACAGAATTCATTACAAAGCGTTGTTGTATGTTTTTAAGGCTCTGCATGGCCTAGCAACAGAGTATGTTACTGATTTAATCAGTCACTGTCAATCCAGTAGATCTCAGCGCTCAAATGATCAATTGCTCCTCAGGGTCCCGCATCTCGTTAAAAATGTAAAGGTGTTCGGGCATTCTCTATTGCAGTGTCATGGGTGACAAGAACGCTTAGCGAGTGGAACCCCTTGATGAGTCACGAGTTTCCCGAGGGAACGATTTGTGTGCGACACATTCCACTCCGGTTCCGGGTGTGGCAGAATCATTGCCCGGCCTGATTAACGCTAATGCACTACAGGTGCGAGAGAGAGAGAGGAGTGGCGTTTACACAGGCTGTTTGCTTCATAAGCCATAGATAAAAGGGCTATTGGGGGAGCGTCTGTGGTCGTTGTTCGTGGGTCGTAGGTCCGTTGTTGGCCCCGTGCTGGTCTCGTGCTGTTCTGTGTTCTGTGGTTCTGGGTTTCTCAGAGCTGTGGTGCGCATAAGCTTATTCTGGGAAACCGTCTGGGTGTGGAAGCCGCCCATTGAAGCTGCTGGATCAGAGTGATCGTCTGTGGGAAATCTGCTGGACTGAGTTATCGATCGAATCTGCACTGAGAGGAGAGAGAGAAAGATAAGTGAATTGATTTCATCTTGCGAACATTTAAACAGTTTGAAGAGGATGCAGTGAGTGTTGAACTGATTGTTGGAGAAGCTATCAAGTCAAGTCAAGTCACCTTTATTTATATAGCGCTTTTTACAATACAGATTGTATCAAAGCAGCTTCACAGTGATAACATGAAAATAATATAACAAAGTTTGTTTCTAAAAGAAAATTGCGTCAACGTCCACCTTAAGTAAGGCAGATCAATAATATTATTGAATATTAAATGTCCCCAACTAAGCAAGCCAAAAGCCAAGGCAACAGTGGCAAGGAACCAAAACTCCATCAGGTGACAGAATGGAGAAAAAAACCTTGGGAGAAACCAGACTCAGTCGGAGGGCCAGTTCTCCTCTGGCCAACGAAGGAACAGTGCATGATTCATGATTCGGGCAGCATTACAATTCAGATTGGATCGGAACATTTAGAATATTTATCCATTTCCATCTTTTGGAAGTCCAAGTAATCACGCCGGTGTTGAGACGAGTTGTTGAGGGTCAGTGCCGTCCACCATAGAGGGTCCATATCGCCGATGTTGAGTCGTCTCTTCACAGGCTTTGTGATTGGGGCATCTGAAGTCTCCGTGAGAGGCTGGATACAAACTGGAGCTGACGAACGCCGTTTTTCTCGGGACTCGCAAAAAGGGAAAGCAAAAAGGGAAAATAATTAGCGTAGCTGCTGTTCATAATGATTTCCATAACACATGCGTAAATGATAAAAAACATGAAGACAGTGATTCTTGCGTCCCAGAGTCACCCCCCTCCGTCCCCCACTCAACTCAGCCCTGCTTACTGACCTCTACATCCCTCCTGCTGCTGAGACCTAACCACAATCTCACAATCTCTCCGCAACCCAACCATACGCGCCGACCCGTTTGACTAAGGCTGTCGAGCCCCACTGGTGCGTTAATATGCAGTTTCAGTGGCAACGGTTCCGTATGGCATACCACCTACCACAAAACACAATATCTGCCCAACCACCCGTCATTCACGCAATATACACAGGAACGTAATGACTGTAAATACTATGCAACCTATACAAATAACCTACAGACTCTTCAAGTTTTATAATATTAAATGCATTTGATCTGATTCAGCAGTGGTATAAAAAGTAAGCATTATGTAAATGCTTGGCTAAAGAGATGCGTCTTTAATCTAGTTTTAAACTGGGACAGCGAGTCTGAGCCTCAAACTATATCAGGAAGGCTATTCCAGAGTTTTGGAGCTAAATGTGAGAACGCCCTCCCTCCTTTAGTGGACTTAGATATCCTAGGAATGACCAGAAGCCTCGAATTTAGTGATCTTAAAGAACGCAATGGATTGTAGGGCGATAGAAGGTCCATTAAATACACAGGAGCTAAACCATTTAGGGCTTTATAGGTCAGTAATAGTACTTTGTAATTGATACGGAACTTGATAGGTAACCAGTGTAGAGATGATAAAATTGGTGTTATATGATTATATTTTCTTGACCTAGTAAGAACTCTAGCAGCTGCATTTTGCACTAACTGTAGCTTGTTTATTGAGGATGCAGGACAGCCAGCTAATAAAGCATTACAGTAATCTAGTCTCGAGGTCATGAATGCATGAACTAACTTTTCTGCATCAGAAACAGATAGCATGTTACGTAGCTTTGTAATGTTTCTAAGGTGGAAAAAGGCTGTTCTTGTAACAAAATTTGATTTTCAAAGACAAGTTGCGGTCTAGTATAACTCCCAGGTCTTTTACTGAAGTTGAATAAGTAACAGGACATCCTTCTATATTAAAGTTGAATTGTAAGTGATTTTGTGGGTAGTTTTTTGGACCAATAAGTAATACCTCCGTTTTATCTGAATTTAGTAGCAGGAAATTACGCGTCATCCAGCATTTTATATCTTTGAGACATATATTATAATATTACCAAGTGGCAGCATATATATTGAGAATAGCAGAGGGCCTAACACCGATCCTTGCGGCACTCCATAGTCTACTGACGTTATCTTCGATTTTTTCCCCATTTAAGCAAACAAAATGGTAACGGTCCGATAAGTACGATCTAAACCAGCTTAATGTCTGTACCTGAACACCAGTGTAGTTTTGTAGTCGATCCAGGAGTATTTTATGATCGATAGTGTCGAACGCAGCGCTAAGATCGAGTAGAACTAATATTGAGATACAGCCTTGGTCAGAAGCTAAAAGTAAATCATTTGTAATTTTAACTAGCGCAGTTTCTGTGCTATGATGCGGTCTGAATCCTGACTGAAATTTTTCATATATATCATTTTCTTGCAAGAAAGAGCACAATTGAGCGGACACAATTTTTTCTAGTATTTTAGACATAAATGGAAGATTTGAAATAGGTCTGTAATTTGCTAAGTTATTTGGATCTAATTGCGGTTTCTTAATGAGAGGTTGTATTACTGCCAGCTTGAATATTCTTGGAACATGACCTAAAAATAAAGACGAGTTAATAATATTAAGAAGAGGCTCTTCCACTACAGGTAACACTTCTTTCAGAAATGTAGTGGGAATTGGATCTAATAAACATGTTGTTGGTTTAGATGCAATGATAAGTTTATTTAGCTCTTCCTGTCCTATAGTTGTAAAGCGGTGAAGTTGTTCCAGAGGGGCCATAGTTGAGGCTGAATCATAAGACACCATAAAAGAGTGTACATTTACAATTGTGTTACGGATGCTTTCTATTTTCTCATTGAAGTAGTTTATAAAATCATTACTACTATACTGTAACGGGTATTTGTTAGTCTAGCCACGGTGTTAAATAAAAACCTTGGATTATTTTGGTGATTTTCTATTAGTTTAGGGAGATGCTCAGCCCTGGCTGCTTTTAGAGCCTTTTTATAACGTGACATACTGTCTTTCCACGCGATTCTAAAGACCTCTAAATTAGTTAGTTTCCATTTACGCTCTAGGTTACGAGTTTCTCTTTTGATAACATGCGTAGCACTGTTGTACCAAGGTGCTTTAGTTTTCTCTCTAACCTTTTTTGATCTAATTGGTGCAACAATATCTAATGTACTAGAGAAAATGGTGCTCAAACTGCTAGTCATTTCCTCTAGTTCATCTGTTTGTTTGGGTTCACTGAGCAGCTGAGATAGATCAGGTAAGCTATTTGAGAATCTATCTATAGTGGTTGGAACGATTGTTCTGCCTGGTCTATAACGTGGCGCAACATGACAAATTTCAGCAGTACGTATTATACAAGTTACCATGTGATGATCAGTGAGATCGTCACTTTGCGGTATAATATCTATATCAGTTGGATTGGTTCCATATGATATAATTAAGTCTAGTGTATGATTTAGACGATGAGTGGGACCCCTGACGTTTTGCTTGACCCCAAAGGAGTTTAATAAATCTGTAAACGCAGTCCCTAACGCATCATTTGTGTTATCTACGTGTTTGTTAAAATCTCCAACAATTATTGCTTTATCGGTATTGACCAATAGATCTGAGAGAAACTCTGCAACTCTTTTAGGAATTCAGCAAATGGTCCTGGAGGTCTATATACAGTAGCCAAGGCTAGAGATAATAGCGATAGAGATAATAGAGATAATATCTAAGAGCGTAACATTTAGTACAAGTACTTCAAACGAATTAAACCTGTGACCTGTTTCCTGAGTAACATTAAGAATATCTCTATAGATTGTTGCAACACCGCCGCAACGACCGATCAGATGGGGCTCATGCTTATAACAGTATCCTGGTGGACCAGACTCATTTAGACCGAAATACTCATTTGGTTTAAGCCAGGTTTCAGTAAGGCAAAGTATATCGAAGCTATTATCTGTGACCATTTCATTTACAATAACCGCCTTAGGTGTGAGCGATCTTATGTTTAGAAGACCTAGTTTTAGAAAATGTTTTTGTTCACTGATATTTAGATTTTCAGGTTTAATTACAATAAGATTTTTCCTAGATCCTACAGTAGATTTATTATATGGCCTCACTAAACGAGGGATAGACACAGTTACTATATAATGTTCTACACTACTTATATCAATTAATTTGGCACAGCAAAGACTGTGATTTGGACTTTGATTTTCTAGTCATACGGTGTGTAACGTCTTGGAGATGTTGTCCGACAGAACAGCCGCTCCGATTCTGCTGGGGTGCAGGCCATCAGCACGGTAGAGCCTAGGTCGCTCCCAGAAAAGATTCCAATTATTTACAAAGACCAGTTTCTGTTCATTACACCATGACATTAACCATTCATTTAGTGCAAATAATCTACTGAACCTTTCCTGTACTTGTCGGTACGTGGGAAGCAGTCCAGATACGATGATCGTTGCCTCAGGCGCTGTGCTGCGTACCGTCTCAATCAGGCTCTTGTAGTCCTTCAGAACCTCCGTCTGCCGCAGCCTGATGTCATTCACTCCCGCGTGCAGCACAACAGCTCCGACGCGCTCGTCACCGTTCAGGATCTCGGGAACCTGTGCGGCGACATCAAGAACACAGGCACCAGGAAAGCAGTGAGTGCGCACCGTACCCTTACCTGAGGTAGCACGGACATGACGGACCATGGAACTGCCGATGATCACAGCGTCGTCGCGTTCCGACTCGCGAAGGGGGGAGAAGCGGTTCCGGGTGGAGATCTCGAAGACCTGGAGGGGCGGTGAGGTTCTTGCTCTGGTCCTGGCTCGTGTCTTCCGCTGTGGGATCACCCAGGGTCCATGGTGTTGTGTCGGTGCCGGAGTGAATGATGCCAGAGATGATCGCGTCCTCCTGGGCAGAGAAACGCACGGAGTAGACGAAGTCGGAGTCAAAAAGTTACTAACCACTGAATTATGAGCATCGGCGTGTGACGTTTCAAGCGATGATCACCGATCCCGCAGCTCGGCTTGTTTCTCCAGCAGACCACGGATTTGTTTCTCCACCGATTCCAGCTCCAATCGTACCGAAATCAGCTCGAATGTGTCCTCACCTGCACTCAGAGGTAGACACACATACGATATGTTCGCCATTATAACAGATGAACAGTAAATTAGTAGTGATACTACCAATATCACTACTAATTTAGGACTGAAATGCTGGATATAACCTGTATCCTTTCAGTGAAACGGGTGTAAAATAAGACGGTCGGTAGGCGCGAGGCCACGTGTGAAATGCTAGCGGACTAAAGGCTAGTAGCCGAGATTCGCAAAGTTGGATCTAAGTAGCGATATCAAAGTAATCCGATTACTTTTATAAGGAATAGTAACGAGGATAAGTTCCCATGATATAAAAATAGAAAGTGCTTGTTTATAAATGAGTTGAAAATAAGAAAATCAAGGATTAATGAATCGATTCAACGGAGCTCGAAAAAAAAGCTCTGTCACATAATATAGAACATTATACATTCCTATAATTAAAATCAGTTAAATGATTATTAGGCTCCATAGATTAGGTCAGCCGAACAGGGAACACTTCCTATAACATCTGATGTACTCGTTACATCATAAGAAGAATGGCATCTACGCTAATGTTAGTCTTTCTGCTTATTCCGAGGTTTACTGTAATCAGCTGGATCTGGGCTGTATCCAGTTCAGATGGTGGAAAGCTATGTGTTTCAGAGTGGGTCGAGGAGGTACTGAAGATTTAATATCTCCCACGTGAGTGTAACAAATGGAGTGAGGCCTCTAAACAGCCCTATCGGGTGGGTGAATTGCAGTGCCATTGCTTTATGGATACACATTGATTTATGGCTGTGGAATTGAAGTGAACACGAGGGTGGTGTGCTTTTGCTGAGAAGTGGCCCCAGCCCATGCTTGCACGTTTGTGGAAAGTTGTTACTATATCTGTTCTCCATCAGAAGTCTAGAGTACTTTGTACTGTGAAGAATCCTTACTCGTTCTACTTACTGTTTGAGTCTGGAAGTATGCAGCATTGATGGTGAAGTAAGCTTTTAAACCACTGTCTCACTACTGTGAACCGAAGAGAGTACTTTGTACTGTGAAGAATCCTTACTCGTTCTACTTACTGTCTGAGTCTGGAAGTATGCAGCGTTGCTGGTGAAGTAAGCTTTCAAACCACTGTCTCACTATCGTGAACCAAAGAAAATACTTTGTATTGTGAAGATCCTTACCTGTTCTCCTTACTGTCTGAGTCTGGAAGTATGCAGCATCGCTGGTGAAGTAAGCTTGTATTTGTATTTGTATTTGTATAGTCCACTGGAAGCCTCAGTACCAAAACAAATTCCTTGTGTGTGCAAGCACACTTGGCAATAAAGCTCTTTCTGATTCTGATTCTAAATCCCCACTGGTGAGGCGACCCCCAGTCGAGAGCGGTACCGTCCGATACCACCCACTCTCTATGCCGAAGTCCGTACCCTACTGAAAGGAATGCTGGAAAGAGGGGTAGTCCGAGAGAGTAGTAGTCCGTGGGCATCACCAATTGTCCTGGTCCAAAGAAAACAGGAGCTTGGAGATTCTGTGTTGACTATCGCAAGCTGAACCGCGTCACGAAGAAAGATGCATTCCCGTTGCCGCGGATTGAGGACTCGCTTACTAGTCTCACCCAGGCAGCATGGTACTCAACCTTGGACCTGGCGAGTGGGTATTGACAGGCACAAGTGGACGACCGGGACAGAGAGAAGACCGCCTTCACCACCCCGTTTGGGCTATTTGTATGGGACCGTATGCCATTCGGGTTGTGCAACGCCCCAGCAACCTTCCAACGCTTGATGCAACGCTGTTTAGGGGGACAACTGGTTGATTCAACATTAGTTTACCTGGATGATGTAATTGTCTTTTCTCCCGACTTTCACGCACACCTGCATCATCTGGAGGAAGTATTCCGGGCTATGGAAACGTATGGGCTGAAGCTCAGGCCAGGAAAATGGCAATTACTGCGGAAAGAAGTGCAGTTCCTGGGACATCGGGTTGGTGCTACCGGCATTTCCCCCGATCCAGAGAAAGTGGCAGCGGTACAAGGATGGGAACCGCCCCGGACCGTGAGACAGGTGCGGTCGTTTCTAGGGTTCGTCGGGTACTATCGACGATTCATCAAGGGATTCTCAGGACTCGCTAAACCCCTCAATCAACTCCTCGCGGGCACTGGGCACGCCCGGGGGAGGAAATCTCCATCGATACATTGGGACTCGGCCTGCGAGACGGCTTTCCAGAACCTCAAACAGGAGCTGTTGAGGGCTCCCATCTTAGCCTACGCAGACTTCACCCAGCCATTCCTTTTGTATACGGATGCCAGCAATGCAGGCTTGGGGCCGTGTTGGCCCAAGAACAACAAGGAGTAGAGAGGGTGATTGCATACGCAAGTCGAAGCTTACACCCCACAGAGCGGAATGCAGCAAATTATAGTTCCTTCAAGATAGAACTCCTAGCGATGAAGTGGGCCATGGCGGAAAAGTTCAAGGATTATTTGTGGGGAGCCAAGATAACTGTGATCATGGACAATAATCCCTTGGTACATTTGCAGACTGCTAAGTTGGGAGCGGTAGAACAATGTTGGGTGGCACAACTAGCCAATGTAGGCTGCAACAAGGGGATACAGAATAGGTCAAGTTGAGTCTTATCTCCGACAAGAACGCCTGCCGAGGGCCGAGGAAAGGCGAGCTCAGGCAGTGGGAGTACAACGACTCCTAAAGCAGTGGAAGAGGCTGCAATTGAGAGAAGGGGTAATCTGCCGGGCGGTACAAGCCCCCAGGACTCAAGAGATCAGGTGGTGGTACCGGAGGGTCAGGATGTGGAACTGTTGACAGCATACCACAGTCCTGCTGGCCATCAGGGCCAAGAGAGGACGCTGTCATTATTGAGGAGACATTTCCATTGGTTCGGAATGGAAAAGAGTGTAGAGGAGTTCGTTCAGGGCTCCCCACGGTGTACGTTGTTTAAGCGGAGGAAGGAGGTTCGAGCCCCACTGGTCCCCCTGCGGCCTAAGGCGCCCTTACACATCGTGGGCATTGACTTTTTGACTCTAGGTGGACCAATGGACAGATTCCAAAACATCTTAGTGATGACGGACCTCTTTACCAAGTATGCCTGGGCCGTCCCCACTTTAGACCAGACGGCAGCTACCACCGCTAGTGCCCTTTGGAAGGCCGTGATACAACCCTTCGGCTGCCCAGAGACCTTACACTCGGACCAGGGTGCAAATTTCGAATCTCGAGTTATCCAAGGCTGAGTCACCTCTACGGGTGTTGTAAGACCCATACAACGTCGTACCACCCTCAGGGCAACGGAGGTTGTGAAAGGTTTAACCAGACCCTGTTGGGGCTGTTAGGGACCTTGGAGAGCGAGCAACAGGGCCAGTGGGCCGAGAGCCTTCCCTCGCTGTTGCAGGCCTACAACAATAGTGTGCACAGTGTGACCGGGTATGCTCCATCTTACCTTATGTTTGGGCGCCACCTACACCTACAAGTAGATCTGCTCTTAGGAACCAAGACTGGAGAGAGGGAGTACAGTACCACCGACTGGGTAAACCGGCATCATGGCCAACTCCTGGATGCGTATCGACGCGTCTCAGAACATCTGAGCACAGCAGCAGCTAAAAACAAGCGACTATACGACAGGACTGCCCGTGAGGCCCCTTTGCTACCCGGAGAGCGAGTGCTGGTGAGAGACAACCGAGGCCCAGGGAAGGAGAAGCTCAGCGACCGTTGGGAGTCGATCCTGTATGTGGTAGAGCGACGACAAGGGCCAGAGGCCCCAGTTTACTCGGTACGACCCGAGGGAAAACCAGGACCAATACGGGTGCTTCACCGAAATTTGCTCCGACCATGTCCAAATTACCCGCAACCAGCGGCCGAGGCCCCAAGTGTACCGCCGGTCCAAGAGATGCCTACGGTAGGGTGGGCTGTGGTCCCGAGGGATCCCGAAGTTGAAGCCAGAGTGGCTCCGCCCTCGCCACCCCGACGATCTCAGCGGGACACCCGAGGACAGCCACCTGAGAGGTATGGTGAATGGCATTGAGGAACACCGGTTCTAGGGACTAGAACCGATTGGCAGGGGGGGATGTCACGGGTGCGAGCGGAACCCCTTGATGAGTCACGAGTTTCCCGAGGGAACGATTTGTGTGCGACACATTCCACTCTGGTTCCAGGTGTGGCAGAATCATTGCCCGGCCTGATTAACGCTAATGCACTACAGGTGCGAGAGAGAGAGAGGAGCGGCATTTACTAGGGCTGTTTGCTTCATAAGCCATAGATAAAAGGGCTATTGGGGGAGCGTCTATGGTCGCTGTTGGTGGGTCGTTGGTCCGTTGTTGGCCCCGTGCTGGTCTCGTGCTGTTCTGTGTTCTGTGGTTCTGGGTTTCTCGGAGCAGTGGTGGGCATAAGCTTATTCTGGGAAACCGTCTGGGTGTGGAAGCCGCCCATTGAAGCTGCTGGATCAGAGTGATCGTCTGTGGGAAATCTGCTGGACTGAGTTATCGATCGAATCTGCACTGAGAGGACAGAGAGAAAGATAAGTGAATTGATTTCATCTTGCGAACATTTAAACAGTTTGAAGAGGATGCAGTGAGTGTGGAACTGATTGTTGGAGAAGCTATGTGTTTCAGTTACCGTGTGAGTGAATTGCAGTGCTATTGCTTTATGGATACACATTGATTTATGGCTGTGGAATTGAAGTGAACACGAGTGTGTTGTGCTTTTGCTGAGAAGTGGCCCCAACCCATGCTTGCACGTTTGTGGAAAGTTGTTACTATATCTGTTCTCCATCAGAAGTCTAGAGTACTTTGTACTGTGAAGAATCCTTACTCGTTCTACTTACTGTTTGAGTCTGGAAGTATGCAGCATTGTTGGTGGAGTAAGCTTTTAAACCACTGTCTCACTACTGTGAACCGAAGAGAGTACTTTGTACTGTGCAGAATCCTTACTCGTTCTACTTACTGTCTGAGTCTGGAAGTATGCAGCGTTGCTGGTGAAGTAAGCTTTTAAACCACTGTCTCACTACTGTGAACCGACGAAAGTACTTTGTACTGTGAAGAATCCTTACCTGTTCCACTTACTGTCTGAGTCTGGAAGTATGCAGCGTTGCTGGTGAAGTAAACTTTTAAACCACTGTCTCACTATCGTGAACCGAAGAAAATACTTTGTATTGTGAAGATCCTTACCTGTTCTCCTTACTGTCTGAGTCTGGAAGTATGCAGCGTTGCTGGTGAAGTAAGCTTTTAAACCACTGTCTCACTACTGTGAACCGACGAAAGTACTTTGTACTGTGAAGAATCCTTACCTGTTCCACTTACTGTCCGAGTCTGGAAGTATGCAGCATCGCTGGTGAAAGAAGCTTTTTAAATCATTGTCTCATTCCTGTGCACTGACGAAAATACTTTGTATTGTTAAGAATCCTTACCTGTCTACTTACCTTCTGAGCCCCGAAGTGTGCAGCTATCGCTGGAAAAGGAGTGCTTACCTGGTTACTTGCCTTCTGAGCCCCGAAGTGTGCAGCTATCGCTGGAAAAGGAGTGCTTACCTGGTTACTTACCTTCTGAGCCCCGAAGTGTGCAGCTATTGCTGG
Organism: Siphateles boraxobius; assembly: GCF_051911475.1. Classification (NCBI taxonomy): domain Eukaryota; kingdom Metazoa; phylum Chordata; class Actinopteri; order Cypriniformes; family Leuciscidae; genus Siphateles; species Siphateles boraxobius. The sequence goes on along the minus strand of NW_027509042.1, from coordinate 11,420,674 downwards.
AAGAAGAGTGCTTACCTGTCTACTTACCTCCTGAGTTCCGAAGTGTGCAGTTATCGCTGGAAGAAGAGTGCTTACCTGTCTCTCTACCGTCGAGGCCGTGGAGTGTGTAACATCCCGGGGAAGGAGCCCTCGATCTGCCCAGCTGTTCCGGGGAGAAGGCCCAGCGACCGTTACCATCCTTTTCTTTACTTCCATAAATACAGTGCTTAATAAAGATTGTTATTCCTTGAAATTTTCCTTTGCCTCTGTCTGGTCCATTCCGTTGCGTACCTGTGGTGTTGGCTCCTCACGTTGGTGTCTGGAGTAAGGGGCGGTTGGTCATACGAGTCCGCCCCGGCCTGCACCGGTGACAGCAGCTCCTAGTTGGGTTGAGAATCTCACGATTCGATTCCATTACGTTCAGAGGGCTGCGATGCAATGCTAAAACAATTATCAATGCATCTTTTTTTGTGACTACTTGGTACTTTTAAAGCTAAGTATTTATAATTACCCATAAATAATTTACTTCCAATATCTTTTATTAATAAAACAGATGGAAGTGATTTGGCAAGTCAGCTGTAAAGTTACATTTTGCCAGCATATGTCCCAACATTGCAAAGAACCAACAGGAAAAGAAATGTGTGCCTGTACTAACAGCATACTTGTAGTCAATGAATACAAACTTCAGCATATTCTGAATCTCTAACATAAAATAATAGACTTCTAACAAACATCCTCCTGTTATGTGCAAGGAGCAATATAATCCTTCAGACAAAAAATAAACATTTTGCTGTAGCAAAATCACAAACAGCTTTCATACAAAAATATAGAATTATGTACCAGCTGCTTTCATACAAAAATAATGCTTGTGGACCTATGCATATTCTGAATAATTAGTTACAAAGCTCCTCTTATACACAAATAAACAATAAAGAGTCTAAGACTTATGACTTGAAATTGTTGCTGTATATCACAATCAAAAACAGCTTATACAAAAACGTAAATGAACATCGGCAGAGAGCACAGTCAAAATGTAACTTTTTGTGACTGGTATTGCACTGATACACACTGTGACTGTGGAGGGCAGTAAACCTACGTATAACATACATATACTATATCTGTTTACAGCATATTGATGTGAAAACAAAACAATACAGAAAGCATGCTCTCATACAAAAATAGAAAAAAGGCCACAATGAAATTATGCCAACTCCATATGTTAGCTTTTAAAGGTTCAGTCAGGGGACTTTTGAATATTACACCTCCCATGCCTCTCCCACTACCACCGAGCACCCTCCCATCGAGTTCGTGCTCTCTTCAGTGAGTGTATTTTGTAACGTGCGCGATGGGGGAGGGGGATCTGTGGCATGTGCACGAATTGTGATTGACAGTCAGATCTCACACAGCACTGCGCTGATTGGACTAGTCAAGTCAAGTCACACACATTTATATAGCGCTTTTAACAATGTAGATTGTTTCAAAGCAGTTTACAGAGATAAACATATAATTTAAGGTAACAGAGATGACAGAGACCAGAGACTAGATAACAGAGAACACAGACTAGAAGAACGGTGGAGCAGTGTCTTTTTGCTAAACAAATAACAGACCAGGTGGAGGTAGAAGCGCGGTTTTTATTCTAAAACCGGCTGATTTATGTTGTTCTGTCGGAGCATAGTGTCGGTTTCAGTGAATATGATCAAAAAAATCTTGGCGACTTCTTCTTCGATTTCGCCATAGAGGATTTCGCGCTCAGCCATCATGCGTCTCTGTTATGCGCACTCCACAGACTGTCCGGGCGCCGCACTTCCGCGCCTCACAGTTCCGCTTTTTGCGTTCCGTGAATATTACGTTATTAGATATATATATATATATATATATATATATATATATATATATATATATATATATATATATATATAACAAAATCGTTTTTTGACATTTGTGAATCGATTCAGAATCCTCCACGTCCGCATCGCGATGCATCTAAGAATCGAATTTCCCCCGATTTTTACAGAAAAGTAAATTGAGTCTCTTCCAAACGATTTGGTTTGTCATAAATTCTGTCATATTTCAGATAACATACATCTCAAAATTAAACGAATGCTAAGTGACTAACTAATACTAATTAAAACTAGTGTTCATAGAAGCATCGAATTAGAGAAAGTAACAAAAAATATTTATTCAAATCATACATCTTTTTTTCTAAATTAGAGTATATAGAACCATAGTGTATTGTATTTTTAAATACATATTCGAACCCACCATCTTAGATTCAAATTATCGTGGCGTTCCTTCCCTTCCCGCAAAAATTCCGTTTGGGCCTTAATTGAATCCTACTTATTGCAAAATGTTAATGACTTCTCTTAAAGGGAAAGTTCACCCAAAAAAAAAAACATTTCTGTTATTTACTCACCCCTATGTTGTTCTAACCCTGCATAAGTTTATTTCTTCTGCTAAACACAAAAGAAGATATTTTGAAGAATGTTGGTAACCAGACTATGGAAGTCAAAGGCCAGCATCAACTGTCTGGTTACAAACATTCTTCAAAATATCTTCTTTTTAGTTCAACAGAAGAATGAAACTCCTTTTGGAACAACTTAAGGGCGAGTAAATAATGACAGAATTTTCATTTTTGGGCGAACTAATGGTTTAAAAAAGAAAAAATCACCAGCGAACCTCAAATAAAGTTCTCCAAAAAAATAAATATGCCGTGGCAAACATTTTGACGAATCACACAGCCAATCAATTTATTATTTGGGTTAATACTTATTAATAAAGCACAATCTATCCAGTGTACTGAGGCCTCCTTGTTGATTGCCATTCAAAAAGTTCTTCGAGTCAATACTGCTGTCGATGTTATCTTTTTAATGTTGTGAAACATGGACAAGTAAAAGTGACACAGCTTAGCAGTTAGCAAATATCATCATAATCTGTTCCACAGGCCGATTGCCTCAGTGTGTGTGTACAGTCTCCCTCTAGTGCCCATAAAAAAATAAATGCATGTGTGCTTAATATAATATAGGTCCTAGTGGACAACTTTAAACTTAATATGTAAGGGATAATGTAAAGCGAGGCGGTTGTTATAGCGAATACAACCCCGACAGGCTGATCAGGACCCCGACACGAAGCGGAGCCGGAAGGGGTTGTATTCGCTATAGCATCCGCCTCGCTCTACATTATCCCTCTTATTACATGGCTACCTACCAAATAAATCAATAATTTGACACAAGGAATTGATTTAAAAAAGGAGTTTATTGATTTAAAAGTGATTGCATTGCTCCAGAGTGAACAGAACTGTGTCCATGGCAACACTCTGTTTTTCATGGCAAAAGTTAGTAGCGGTCTGTTATCAAGAAATAACAGACCGCATTATAGATTAGAATTCAACCAAGCCATGTAATAAGTAATATTTTACATGGGTAAAAATTGCCTTGAGAATATTTGATGGTTCCTTTCTAAACATATGGTCACATGACAAAAATAGATTATTTTGCTAGAATAGGCCTACACAGCCCACCCCCCACTCTCCTCTGTATGACCAAATAATCAAAGAAACCAGTGTTTATTATTATATTCTTTTATTGATTTGTAAAACATTTGACCAATATTACATGAATCAGGAACATGAATTTACAATTCTTCATGAAGAAAAAAAAAGAAGAGGGAAAAAAACAGGCATTTTTAACCGTTTCATGAATGGTCATATTCAACTGTTTTTTCCTGGTGAGCAGGCATACTACTGTTAGCCTGTAAACAGCTAGCATTTGCATTACAGTTTTCTTTATGGTACCCATTCACTCAGAGACAGAAGTGCTTCAGCACTTATGAGCCATTTAGTGCCACAAACTTTCTATTGATCTCCTGTCCTATGATGCTCAGACAGAAGAGAGGTAAAGAGCATGTCTCTCTTGATCAACTCTTTGTCAGTTGACTCTGTCATCAATTCCAATCCATCTTCTACTCCATTTTAGGATTGACCTGGTATGAGGTATTGACCATAGAGCGTATATATGCGAGGTAATGTTTGAGCATGTGTGATTTGCAGGGTAGATGATATCCACTGGACAGATCACCGTTTAAAAAGAGAAAAAGAGAGAAGGCCATGCTCTGTCATGTTTTGTGTAATTATTTTTTGCGGAGCAGCAAAATCCAACTGAGCAGTCAGAATAAAGAGGGGGAGGGGCCTGAGGATGGCCAACCAATCCCAGCAGCAACTGGACACTGTCAATCTTGGAAGTGACCACACCTTAACAGCTATCAGCTTTCTTGTGAACATGTACGTTTGTTGTGTCAGTCCGTGTTTGTGAATGTTTGAACATGTTGGAGAAAGCTACGGATACAAATACTGTACACACAGATAATAATAGTTTAAAAATAATCTGATAAAACAGCTGTTAAGGCGTCTTTGTTGTTAAGTGATATTCATACATGAGGTACTGGGTTGTCCATGTGAGCCACTGCACAGCAATAAATACAAATATGAATCATAAAAAAATACAAATCAAATGTGTCTGTTCCCCAGAGAGGTAGTTTGTTATGGTTACATTTTGGACTAGGAAAAGAGACCAACATCAATTTCATCTCTGTCTTTCTCATGTCTCACCATCATCACCGTCATGCATAATGTATATCTTGCAACGGTTTAAACATGACATGTCCTGGTTTGTCTGATATTAATTTATGGTAAGTGCTGCACGGATATTCTCACTCGTTCATCACGAAATCAGAACAAAACAAATAAGTGAATGATTACAAAAACGCTCAAAACTGGAAGATTGTTTTCCAGTTTAAAATTGAGTGTACACCCTCATCCCACAAAGTACTGAGCAGCTTAGTATAGAGAGAAGGCATGAACACGAGAAAATAGACTGTCGAAAGAGAGCAATAAAATAGGGAATATACATATACATATATATATATTCACCAGCACTGGGCAGGAGGTTAACATTCAATCGTACTTTCCTATATTTGTATACATACCCACACAACCATCTGCCCTGTGCCTCCACCTGTACAGATAACAGAATATCAAAACTAGTCTACAAGAAAATATTTTAATCTTTTACATTTGCAAAGTAATACTCATATATATATATATATATATATATATATATATATATATATATATATATATATATATATATATATATATAGCAAACCTTCCATATCATTAAATCTTAAGTGCCACGACTAAGTTATTTATTAGTAATGTACTAAGGAAATGATAACCTTTTCACTCACACATAAATTACCCATCTATCCTGGGCCGAAAATGTGACACCCAATCAAATATGAATATACTTGGTGTATAGGTTAATGCTATACATCGCCCTCGCTTAAAAAAAAACAAGCTTCCAGACACACACGCGCACTACGCTCGCCTCGCTGAGGAACCGCAGTTTCCAGGTAGTTAAATACAGCTTACATGATCATTAAATCGTCGACCCAGTTTCGACACCAAACTCACACCTACAGACAATCTTCATTAACAATGATTAACTCTCATACCACAGAAAAGGTTTTTCCTAATGACCCTGAGCCCTGACAGAAAAGTAGAAGATTCATACAAATCAGACTTGATTAAAAAAGAGATTGTGGAGAAAGTGGAGAGAACAAGATATATAAAGCAACAGAGATAGTGCTCTGTAAGTATCAGCCCTCTAATGCGACTCAGGGAGTCGACAGTCTCACAAATATCACGTTCAGCTATTATACACAGAGAAGAAAAGGACTCTTAAACACTTGAAAAGCATATTTAAAATGAATAACTGAACGACTAAGGCCAAGCTAAGGCAGCTGTGTTTGGTTTAGAGGACACAATGCAGGCAGTGGCAAGAGTGATATTAACACGACGCACAAAGACATGCAAAAACGTCTATACCATGGCCGACATGGTATTAGGTGTCTGTAATTACTGTTTAGATAATAACAACCAAGCATAAGAAAAGAATGTGCTGAGTTGTGTTATGCTGTAATTAGATTATGCTTTGAAGAACCTGCCTTTGCAAACAAATATCAAAAACACCCAGGTAGCATGTAAAACCGTAGTTACTGATGACAAACATTAAGATCATAAATTATCCAGCATGCTGCTATTAGAGTTACCCTAAAAAAGTGAGAACCAAACAATTCTTATTTTTCAGTAAAGTCATTCCTACTAGTGTTTGATGCGAAAAAACTAAAAATTATTTGTATCTCCCAAAACCTGTCAAGAAGATACCCGTGTCATATTTCAACCCAAAATAAAAAAAGTAATTACATTTTTTTTGCAATGTTACAATATTGTCAATAAATTTTTAAATTAAATTTCCAATTAATCATATTTATTAAGAACATTTTCTGACAAGTTTTAATTATTGTAATGTAAAAAAGTTATTAATAAAATACGAAGAAAAAAAGAAATGTTATTTAAAATGTTAAGCATGTATATTAGATAATTTTAATCTAGAGAATATATATTTATTTTCATATTGCAGTAATTAAAATTACATTTGGGGGGCTTATATTTTTTTTCTTTTGGCTTGAAATATGAGAACCTAGAACTTGTTTATTATAGCTTTGTAACTTGTGAAACGTATTATAAATTAAAAAGGAAAAAAAAAGATAAAAAGCATTCAGGATATTGAGGATTTCATGTGGAAAAACAAATGTGATGACTAAAGAAGAAAGGTTAATGCTTTGTTAGGGAAAAATGCAATTAGTTGGATTAATATGGTAAAAAACAATTAAAAGAAAAAAGTAAAAGAAAAAATGAATGATGGAATGCAAGAGCTGAGAAATATGTAAGCTATAGGATTTACAGTTGTGACTTCACAACGATGTAAAGAACAGAGGTAAAGCTTTCAGTTTTAAAAAAACATAATTCCTGTGTGTTTGCATAAACGCAGTTAGATTGTAGTCTTTACATATTGATTTATAGCCAGCCAGGGCTGCAGGGTCTCTCTGCTAGATTCTACCATAATCCACAAGCAGCACTTATATTAAACTCTATTTACACTAATCGAAAAAGGTAAGAATATAGATACCAAGTCCTATTTACAGGTTAGCTGCGTGGCAAGCGCTAATGCTGCACTAACCACTTTGCAAAGGCGTCAGATAATAGGCCAATCACAGCAGAGGCAAACATTAGAGAATACAGCCATTTAGTAGCAACCTATCAGAGCTCTGGAGGCAGAGGAAGGGTGCGGAGCTGCCGTTTAACTGGTTAAGTGGCTAGGCGAGGGGTGAGTTGGGTGAGCTGTGTGCTTGCATTAGTATTTTTAACCCTGTGCATTTAAAGGCAGAAGGTGAAGAGACAGGACATCAGCAGTAGTGGACAGCGCTTTTGGGACCATGCAGAGGTTTAGAACAGGACTGCACACTCACACACTCATCCTACACATGCAGTGTAATACTGTTGGCTATTGATAATACAGTAAAATATTACTGTATTGAGTTGCCACAGTGAAAAACACCATGACCATATTACATTCTTGTAAGAATGTACTCTTTACATACAACAAACAAGAGGAAACATCAATGGCACTCCCTTCTGAAAATGATGAGGGATACTCACACAAACACATTTCACTCACAAACTTCGTCCTGGAAACTGTATGCATTTTAAGGTGATTGTCCGTACATTCACTCCACACCTCTTCGGGTCACACCGTTTAACCCGCACATCTTGGATCTGACTCGGGTGAAGTAACTAGGTGACCTGTCCTCCGAACACTTCCAACACCAGAGGGGTCAGCTGCATGCTGTGTTCGGGCTGGAAAGAAAGGGAGCGGTACTGCTTGGAGTGCTCTTCGTTCAGGCTACGGAGGTCCGCCAGCTTCTGGATCATCTTAGCATAGAGCAGACGGCCCCCTGGGTGATGCGCTAGGATGTACGCCTGCAGGACCTCAGATAACCTGTCCTGCAACGCTTCCACTCGCACGTGGTCCTGCACCCCGGGCCGGTCTACGAGCACACAAACACAGACAAATGAGATTCCTGTTTGCAAGCATGGGCATGTTTTTAAGAAGTCTCAGTCTATCTAATGTTTAGTGTATTGGGAATAAACACTGACCTGGAGACAGCAGACAAATGCCCATCAGCAGCACATGTTCTTCCTCATGTAGGTTGAGCTTTTTTAAGCCCACCTGAAACTTCACCAGTGGCTCCAACAGCTCCAGAGTGTGTCCAGCTGCACCCCCAAACATACACAAAATCAGGATGATTTCATATGGCATAACCACGGGTGCTGTTCATCACAAACTAAGGACATTTTTTAAAATTTAATTATTATTTTTGAGAACCCAAATGTGACCCCCCCAACAATATAGCTATTGTTTTATAATTAATATTTAATTATTATTATTATTATTACATAATTACTATAATTATAATTAAAATAATATTTTGAAACAAACTTACAATACAATAAACAATAACTCCATAGCATTTATGATCACTTCTAATTCAATAATTAGTATAATTAATAATAACAATCATTATTAATATTAATCAATAATTTAAAAGCTAAATACGTCATAAATAAAACAAATAAAACAATAAACAATACTTTCATAGTTTCATAGCATATATTGGTATCATTGATGCTAAAATCTAATGTTAATTTGTACATATAAATTTCAAGGCAATGTATTATGAACTAATACGAATCCCTGTACAATAGTATGTTTATAAATTAACATAAACCTAGATTTAAAAAAACAAATGCTGTAAAAAATGTATTAATTGTTAGTCCATGATACCTAATGGTAATGAATTGTAAAGAGTAACTCAAGCTGCTTTTTGTGATGTTCCCCTGCTATATTTATTTTAAAAAAGAGATTGACTTATTTTGGTATTATTCAACAATACAAAGATTTGCATACATTTTCAAGTGTTTCAAAATAGTTTTTGCAGCCAGTGTAATTTTCTCCATGCATAACACTGGGATAAAAATATTTTAAAAATAACACATTTCACCTTTAACCTGCAATGCACTTTTAGAATCATAAGATTATATGCTAATGAGAAATAAAATACAGTAAAACTTTCTCTTCAAAATCAAGGAAAACTTAACATAACATGCAACTGTTCAGTGTTATTTTAGTATGATTACTTATTATTGTAGAATTTATGTTTTGGATTATCTTTTATAATATATATATTCATTCAAGTATTCATTTTAATTTTAGTAATTTTGTTTTGTGGTCTTTTCATTTTTATTATAGTTTTTAACATTTATATTTTGCTTCAACTTAGTTTTATTTAAATTTTAGTATATCAACTTCAATTTATTTTATTTTAGTTAGTTGTCAAGGCAACAATTTGTTTCAGTTTTTTTAAGTTTAAGTTATTCATGTAATATCTATATCTTTTGTTTCAGCTTTATTTCATTTAACAATAACAACACTGCAACCGTTGCATGTCAACGCAACTGTCTATCCATGTGAGCTTGAGTTTGTACCTTTTGTCACATCATTGACACAGTATTTAAAATCTGGTCCTCCACAGCTCCAACTCATGTCCTCTAGACTGAAAGACTGGTTAGACCTTAGCATGATCACTTCTATAGCACTGGACTTCAGCAAAGCAATCTGATCTTCAGCTGTCAGCTCTCTGAGACACACAAGAACAGACACAAACACGTCAAATGTTGGCTCATGCTGGATTCTGTGAATGGCAGATGTAGAGGGAGTGGGTGAATCCAGTTCAGATTACATGACACTCCTATGGTTACCATAGCAACCTGCGCTCCGTAATACATATGTATGTACGCACATTCTTAAGAAGCGGGGAAATACATGGACGTGCACAGAGGAAGGCAAGAAACATGTACTGAGAGTGACGGTTTAGAACAGGGGTCACCAATCTCGGTCCTGGAGGGCCGATGTCCTGCAGGGTTTAGCTCCAACCAGGTCCAACAAACCTGCCTGAAAGTTTCTATTATGCCTAGTGAGACCTTGATTAGCTGGTTCAGGCGTGTTTAATTGGGGTTGGAGCTAAACTCTGCAGGACAGCGGCCCTCCAGGACCGAGATTGGTGACCCATGGTTTAGAAGGTCAATCCTATGTTTATGTTCCTGAGAAAATCAAATGGATGACAGTCATGTCAACAATAACCTGTTGGGAAAACGGTGGAACTTTTCACAAATGAGCACCACTAAATGGATGAAAGGAATTTATACTGCAGGGCCGTTGAATGCTTGAATCTGATTGGTTGACAAAAGTACAATTACTTTCTGGTAAACGCACGGCTAAAGTAGTTCCAGGCAGGTCTTGACCGCATTAGAGTTCCATATCACTTCGCATAGTTGACTGTAATAACGGAAAATAGGATACAATTCATAACAAGAATAAACATGCAGCCCCATGCGCTTGATCTGCAATTTTCGATGTCTAACTTCACAATCAATGGAAACATGCAGTTTTAATAAATAAATTATAAAGCCCTATTTATAATCAATAGAAAATTAAACTGAATATATAAATAAATTGATAGTCCTGCTGCACTGGTGTAAGGATCCACTGGAGGCAAGTTGTCGAGAGAACCCATGTGCAGTTTATTTCAAAGAAGATCAAACATGAAACAAAAACATGGCGTGGCATGAAAAACTCAAAATCAAGACATGAACATGAACGTAGATTTACAAACAGTGGACAACAGGACAGACGATTAATCAATGACATGACACATGTCAGGATCACATGACGAAAAGGGAATCACATGACAGACATGGAACATGACATGAACAAACCAAAAGGTGACAGAGACCAGACCAAATCGTGACAGACCAGGCGGTGGACCAGGCAGTTCAGGTGGCCAGGGTGGACCAGGCAGGTCAGGTGGCCAAGGTGGACCAGGCAGTTCAGGTGGCCAGGGTGGACCAGGCAGTTCAGGCGGCCAGGGTGGACCAGGCAGTTCAGGCGGCCAGGGTGGACAAGGCAGTTCAGGTGGCCAGGGTGGACAAGGCAGTTCAGGTGGCCAGGGTGGAACAGGCAGTTCAGGTGGCCAGGGTGTAACAGGCAGTTCAGGTAGCCAGAGTGGAACAGGCAGTTCAGGTAGCCAGAGTGGAACAGACAGTTCAGGTAGCCAGGGTGGAACAGACAGTTCAGGTAGCCAGGGTGGAACAGACAGTTCAGGTAGCCAGGGTGGAACAGACAGTTCAGGTAGCCAGGGTGGAACAGACAGTTCAGGTAGCCAGGGTGGCCGCGCGGCCTACATGGTTCCATCAAGGGGCCTACTGCCCCAAATTTTCTTAGGGGCAGCTATGGGGTTATGGGCTGGAACAGACACCGGCTCAGGAACCGACACCGGCTCAGGAAGAACAGAAAATGGCTCAGGAGTAACAGACACCGGGGTGGCCATCTTGTCCGGGGACACTAGCTCGGCGGCGGCAATTTTGTCCGGGGACACTGGCATGGCGGTGGCCATCTAGTCCGGAGACACTGGCTCGGCGGTGGCCATCTTGTCCGGGGACACTGGCTCGGCGGTGGCCATCTTGTCCGGGGACACTGGCTCGGCGGTGGCCATCTTGTCCGGGGACACTGGCATGGCGGTGGCCATCTTGTCCGGAGACACTGGCTCGGCGGTGGCCATCTTGTCCGGGGACACTGGCTCGGCGGTGGCCATCTTGTCCGGGGACACTGGCTTGGCGGTGGCCATCTTGTCCGGGGACACTGGCTCGGCGGTGGCCATCTTGTCCGGGTACACTGGCTCGACGGTAGCCATCTTGTCCGGGGACACTGGCTCGGCGGTGGCCATCTTGTCCGGAGACACTGGCTCGGCGGTGGCTATCTTGTCCGGAGACTCTGGCTCGGCGGGACTGACGTGAAGTGCAGGCTCGGCAGGACTGACGTGAAGCAGCTCAGGCTTGGCAGGACTGACGTGAAGTGCAAGCTCGGGCAGGACTGAGGTGAAGATCAGGCTGATGAGGCTTGACGTGAAGAGTCTCAGACTTGGCAGGCATGACGTGAAGAGACCCTGGCTTGACAGGCATGATGTGAAGAGACTCTGGCTTGGTAGGCATGACGTGAACCGACCCAGGCTGAGAGGATACTGTGGGTTTGCGGTGTTCCTCATCCGCAAAACCCACAGTAAAAGTTGAGCCACTCAACAAAAGGGCATAGTCAATATATTCCTCTAGGGAAAAATGAATTTTCCCCCCAGGCATTTCGTAGGGCACGGGTTCGTCAATTCCAAACCTAAAAATGTATTTTAAAGCCACGTCATTAAAATCTACCTGGTAGCATAGTTCACAAAATTCCTCCACGTTTCCAGGGGACGATTCCCTTGGCGTAGATTTAGGAGGGCAACCGCGGCGTTCATAGTGGGTCAGTATTCTGTAAGGATCCACTGGAGGCAAGTTGTCGAGAGAACCCAAGGGCAGTTTATTTCAAAGAAGATCAAACATGAAACGAAAACATGGCGTGGCATGAAAAACTCAAAATCAAGACATGAACATGAACGTAGACTTACAAACAGTGGAAAACAGGAAACAATACTTGACAAAGACACGGCAAACATGAGGGCTTAAATACACAGACTAATGACAAGACAAGGGACACCTGTGAGCAATGAACAGACGATTAACCAATGACAAGACGCATGGCAGGATCACATGACAATAAGGGAATCACATGACAGACATGGAACATGACATGAACAAACCAAAACGTGACAAAGACAAGACCAAATCGTGACAACGGGTTTTCGTAATTATTGCAGATAATATAACAAATAAATACTTATTGTTAGGCCTACTTGTTAAAAGGGCTTTGTGTTTCATTTATTAGGCTAGTCTACTGTCAATAATAGAAAAAACGAATGAACGAATTAATAAAAAAAATTTAATTAATAAATAAATAATAACAATAATATTGACACACATGCCGTCTCATTATTGCAACATCTCTCTCTCTCTCTCTCTCTCTAATAACTGCATTAATAACTGCATAAAGTCGGGGACACACTTACAGTACTCTTAGGTCGGTTATGAATGTAATTTGATACTTATAACTGATCATGCCCCAACGGCGCGTTTAGTCTGTGTTCACAGTCGGTGTTTAAAATCTGCTACAGTCGATGGAAACAGTCAGTCTTAGAATGTTTCAGAGAGTCGTAAGTGTGTCCCATCATTAGTCTGCTATCAGTGGCTCAAACCACCGTTACTAACTCTAAAATGACGTTTTGGAATTAGCAACGGAGGCAAGGGATTAGATGCGTAAGAAATTAATCCTACATACAAGAGTGTTTTAATGACAAAAACTTGACCAACGTCTTGAAATACATCATCTAAACAATGTTTCGAGATGTGGTGTGAACTAGTATAAGTGGAATAATTGACTCCGGGCCATTGAATTATTAGAAAAATAATGCACATCCAAGGTGTAACGGCTACTCTGCTTCGCGACCGCATTACCACCTCGGGTATGCATTACTTTTCTAATAATTCAACGGCCTGTTGTCAATTATTCCTTATATAGAACACCCTTGCTCAGGGTCCACAAAAGATTTTAGTTCCAGGCCCTGTGAAATTAAGAACCAGCCCTTGCCATCAGGGACATCAGGGGATATCAGGGTTGTTCACCAATCAGTTGAATTGAGCAAGACAATTCAATTCTGAATTCAAACAAGACATAGAATTATAATTTAAATTCTAATTTAAAGAAGAATTAAATGAATTGAAAGTAATTAAAGAAAAATAGCTGCTTTAAATGTAGTTTTTAATAATACATAACAAAATTATGTATAAATTAAATAATACATAATTTAATAAATTCCTTTAGATTACTGTTGAATTTCTTAAAATTGCAATTCAGTAATTCCTCCTGCCATTTGAATTAAAATGAACTCATGAATTTACTTTACCTGAATCCAGGAATCATCTTAGCAAAGCCGATGACTTTTTGAATGCTGTAGGAAACCAGGTCAGCCAGGTGAGGAAGCATGGAAAGACTGGAGCCATCATCCTCCTTTGAGTCCGGACTAGAGCTTAAACCCTGCTCCTGATACATCATCAACAGATTACTCAGATTCATCTTACGATCTCCTGACTCTACAGATGAGGAGAAAGAGATTTTTTGGGGGGGGTTGAGAGAAAAAATAATTAATGCTTTGCTTCATCTAAGCAACCTTCAGCAACAATTCATGTAACAGGTACACTGACTGCAGTCTTCCGTTACTTTGCATGAAATAAAATTAATGATTCATTTTTGTTATTAATTATTCTTGTGGTGGGCCAGTGAAAATGTTGGTAGGGCATGTCAAAATCTGAATCAATGGGCCAAGAAAAAAAATAATGGACAGGCACACTATTTTTAAGATACTGGCTTATAACTGTATCTACTTTGCTGAATAACAGAAGCATTATCTCCCCCTTGTGTCTGTTCCAAAATCTGCCCAACACCTTATATAATACAGTCGGAAAACAAACAACTTCTGTTGTGAACGTTTAGTGAATTGTAAGGAAATCATGTGAAAAAAAAAACTACATTTCAGCAATTTTGTGCACATTTAATTTGCTGTCATAAAGTTGCATTATGTATTATGGACTGCACGATTATGAGAAAATCATAATTGTTGCTTTTTACCCTTGATATTGTAACTGTTTATTAATTTGGATTTTTTTGTTATTAAGATTTGTAATAAATTATTCAAAGCTTGCAATAAAATCATTGAAGACGTCTTTCCTGCACGTTTCCAGAGGTACACGTGACTGGTTGAGCCTGCAGCTCAGCACAAGCTCACTGACTGTCAGTGTACTGTGTTCTGCACTCTTGCAAACGCCTTCATGACAATAAACAAAGCTGTCAACAGGCAACACAGCCGAATAAATCTCTTACTTACATTTTCCCTATAGAGCAAACAATATCAACATATCTGAACAGCTGGAAAACAACGTTTTGATACAACATGAATAGATATAATTGTAATGCTGTCATTGACACTTTTCACAATGAATTAAATCAGTAGCATTTAAAAAATGTATCTGAATTGTATATCAAAAACAAATGTCAAGGGTTATTTAATACATTTTTCTAAAACCCAGAAAAATAAAATATATAAAAACTATGATAAAAAAAGTACTTGAATTTTGAGATGTACGATTATGGTCATACCAATTATGCCTAGTAGAGAATTTACAACAAATGTCATATTTAATGTTAAAAATACAACTTGCTGCTTCAAGGACAAGACACATATACATATATATATATATATATATATATATATATATATATATATATATATACACACTCACCTAAAGGATCATTAGGAACACCATACTAATACTGTGTTTGACCCCCTTTCGCCTTCAGAACTGCATTTTTACGTGGCATAGACTCAACAAGGTGCTGAAAGCATTCTT
Organism: Siphateles boraxobius; assembly: GCF_051911475.1. NCBI lineage: Eukaryota > Metazoa > Chordata > Actinopteri > Cypriniformes > Leuciscidae > Siphateles > Siphateles boraxobius. The sequence goes on along the minus strand of NW_027509042.1, from coordinate 11,405,349 downwards.
TAGAAATGTTGGCCCATATTGATAGGATAGCATCTTGCAGTTGATGGAGATTTGTGGGATGCACATCCAGGGCATGAAGCTCCCATTCCACCACATCCCAAAGATGCTCTATTGGGTTGAGATCTGGTGACTGTGGGGGCCATTTTAGTACAGTGAACTCAGTGTCATGTTCAAGAAACCAATTTGAAATGATACGAGCTTTGTGACATGGTGCATTATCATGCTGGAAGTAGCCATCAGAGGATGGGTACATGGTGGCCATAAAGGAATGGACATGGTCAGAAACAATGCTCAGGTTGGCCGTGGCATTTAAACTATGCCCAATTGGCACTAAGAGGCCTAAAGTGTGCCAAGAAAACATCCCCCAAACCATTACACCACCACCACCAGCCTGCACAGTGGTAACAAGGCATGATGGATCCATGTTCTCATTCTGTTTATGCCAAATTCTGACTCTACCATCTGAATTTCTCAACAGAAATCGAGACTCATCAGACCAGGCAACATTTTTCCAGTCTTCAACTGTCCAATTTTGGTGAGCTCTTGCAAATTGTAGCCTCTTTTTCCTATTTGTAGTGGAGATGAGTGGTACCCGGTGGGGTCTTCTGCTGCTGTAGCCCATCCGCCTCAAGGTTGTGCGTGTTGTGGCTTCACAAATGCTTTGCTGCATACCTCGGTAGTAACGAGTGGTTATTTCAGTCAAAGTTGCTCTTCTATCAGCTTGAATCAGTCGGCCCATTCTCCTCTGACCTCTAGCATCAACAAGGCATTTTAGCCCACAGGACTGCCACATACTGGATGTTTTTCCCTTTTCACACCATTCTTTGTAAACCCTAGAAATGATTGTGCGTGAAAATCCCAGTAACTGAGCAGATTGTGAAATACTCAGACCGGCCCATCTGGCACCAACAACCATGCCACGCTCAAAATTGCTTAAATCACCTTTCTTTCCCATTCTGACATTCAGTTTGGAGTTCAGGAGATTGTCTTGACCTGGACCACACCCCTAAATGCATTGAAGCAACTGCCATGTGATTGGTTGATTAGATAATTGCATTAATGAGAAATTGAACAGGTGTTCCTAATAATCCTCTAGGTGAGTGTATATATATAATATATATATATATATATATATATATATATATATATATATATATATACATATATATATGTGTGTGTGTGTGTGTGTGTGTGTGTGTTTGTTTATTAAACCCAATGTTATGGGGACTAAAATGTCCCCACAAAGTATTTTTTGAACTTGTAGGATCATTCTTTTGGTCCCGATGAGGAAATAAGCTTAAACATCATATTAAATTATGTTTTTTTTTAAATGTTAAAATGCAGAAAGTTTTCTGTGATGGTAGGTTTAGAGTTAAGAGATAGAATATATAGTTTATATAGTATAAAAATCATTATGTCTATGAAAAGTCCCAATAAAACATGGAAATGTGCGCGCGCGTGTGTGTGTGTGTGTGTGTGTGTGTGTGTGTGTGTGTGTGTGTGTGTGTGTGTGTGTGCACGCATGTGAATAGTCCGTTTGTCATTAGAGAGGCTCTCCTGTGACGTCAGGCATGGTAAGATGGATGGAGCCTGCTGTGCATATAAGACACACAAACCTCTAACACACAAACACTCATGCTTGCTTGCGCCTCACACTGGGCTGAAAAACATTTCTCAGAATGAACTTTACAGGTGATTTACGCACAAACGACTGTGTGTGTACATTTGTTTAGCATTTATACGCATTTGTGTGAGTGTGTCACCTGGAGAGTGGCTGAAGGAGTCTGAGGAGGCGTCTGATAGTGAATGAAGAGACGCGGCTCGGCTGGCGCTACGTGTAACTGGACCCTCTCTAACTGGAGGCTGCAACGCAAAACACAAACAGACATGAATGCACTGAACATTAGCAATGTATGGATGCCTAATAAACAAAAAGTTGGACCATAAATGTATTTGAACACAAAGTATGAATGTCTCTATATTATATAACAAAATATCAAACCAATTACATTTATTTGACAAACATTTGGTCAGAAAAAAAAGAAAAGGTTTGTTAGGTTTCAAATAATACAAATATTGTTTGAAATTATTGTTCGTATAAAATTTTACTGGACAATTTCTGGTTGTCAAATGTTAGTGGAAAATGTTAATGTACTAAACTATGGTTGATAATCTGCAAGGAGATATATATCATATATGCACCCCAGTTTGGGGTTAGTAAGATGTATTTTATTTTGAAATAAATCAATACTTTTATTCAGCAAGGACACATTAAATGGGTCAAAAGTGACAGTGAAGACTTTTTACATTGTTACAAAAATGTATATTTTAATGCAGTTCTTAAACCCATTGGGGCCACTGTAAAAGAAGATATTAAAACTGGTTGAAAATAAGAGAAAGATATGCAGAGGAAAAGAACATAAAAGATTAGATTTACTCTGAAACGTGAGAAGTCAGAGTAGGAATCGTCAAAGGTTTTGTGATGAGCATCCACCAGCGTGTCAATGATGTTGCGCTGCTCCTCTGAGAGCCGAGGCTTCTGCGCCTCCCTCTGTGCCTCCTCATCCTTTCTCCTTTGGATCAGATCCTTTTTCCTCTGAACCTCTTCATCCGTCAGGATAACTGAAGGAAAGACAGACGAGTATCATCACTATACCCATGTACAATCATTTTATTACAGGTAGAATACATCTAAAAAATAAATGAGAAACTAAAAATCGAATATTATATGTTGTAATCCAGTGTTCTATTTTGACCATAATGCATTATAATTTAGTTGTTTGCTGATGATAAGCAATAGCTTTAAATTCAATCTCACAGACACTGATGAGGGGGAGAACAATTCCATCAGGCCAATATTTGTAAAAATACATGAGAAAAAAATGTATCCCCGCCTTTCTAAAAAAGCTAAATCTACTGGATATTTTTCTTCGTTTTCTACACTAAGCTGAGGATAATTATTATTATTAATTTTCAATCTCTCTGAATAAAAACGTAATTATTTATTTTTAAGTTTAACTGAATTTAACATGATTCTCTGTGCTTTCCCTGATATACTCTGGAGCACCACACAATTTGAAAACATGGGGGCGATGTTCTATATGAGAACGTGCATTACTACCAGTTTATTTTGGATCAAACTGTGACCTTTAGCAATATTCAGGTTTATAGCTATCATGATTGTTTGGGTCAATAAAACATTTCCAATATCAAATATTGCCGCTTTATGACTTGTTTAATTCAAATTTATCTTATCTTTCTGTGTGTCGTGTTTGTTTAAAAAAAAAAAAAAGTGGCATCATATAAGCTACACTTTCCGCTGATGATTCTTCAAAACACAAGAGCAATTGTGCATTTTGAAATCTCTGAAGTACCTTTCACTTACAAAATGATCTGCAAAGAACTGCCACTCCGGATCATGTGCTCACAAATGGCAAAACTACTTCCTTATACGAAGTATCACTTTGCTAACAGCCTTGTGTAAGGGACCTTTTATCAATGAACCACCTTACTCATTCTGTCTGGAACAACCTTGTAAAAAACTGTCACTTCCTGGAGAGCCCTTCAACACTGTAAAAATGACAGTTGGGACATGTTGAGACTTAGCAACGTTAAATAAAATCGAAACTATAATTAAAACATGATACAACAAATTGACTTGACTCCCCGTGATCACTGTTCCAAGATGTTTCATGTTGGCTAGTAACTCACACTCTTTCATCATGCCAATATCCAGGCAACGCTTGAGTCTGCAGGCCTGGCAGTGGCGACGGTTATCTTTAGTGATGGTGCAGCTTCCATTAAAAGGACAGGTAAAACTGGCCTTCCGCTTCATACTGCGCCTAATGAACACACACGCAAAACACACACACAAACCATAAATAGTCTGGCAGTATCACATTGGTTACAGATAATACATGTTAATGTGTTTCTTAATGAACATCGGTGTAAATGTGCGAATACCAAATTGGATGAGAGAAAATGTGTGCATGTGTACCTGAAGAAGCCTTTGCATCCCTCGCAGGTCATCGCATTAAAGTGAAAGCCAGTGGCTTTGTCTCCACACACACCACAGATCCGTGGAACATTACGGTCAAACTCATCTGGCACTTGAGTGGATGTACTAACAGCTGACTCCATCGCTGTAGGAGACGAAGGAGGAGGAGAGACAGTCAGAGACATACATTCAGAATTGTGCATGTATGGGGATGATGGGAAGAAGAACACTGACTGTATAATGTACACTACTGGTCAAAGGTCTGGAGTAATTAAGGTTTTTATTAAAGTCTCTTCTGCTCACCAAGGCTGCATTTATTTGAAAAAGATACAGTAAAACAGTTATATTGTGAAAAATTATTCCAATTATCAATGTTGAAAATTCTATAATTTAAAAGTTTAGTGTCAGTAAGATTTATTAAAAAGAATAAGAAATGTATACTTTTATTTAACAAGAACATCTTAAAATTATCAAACGTGACAGTAAAGACATTTATCATAATCTTTCGAGCTTCCTGTTCATCAAAGAATCCTGAAAAAAGTATCAAATTTTCCACAAAAATATTAAACAGATAAAACGGTTTTCAACATTGAAAATATTGAAATATCTTAATACTAATAATTGAGCACCAATAATAATAATTGATAAAAAACTGAGCACCAAATCAGCATATTAGAATGATTTCTGAAGGATCTGATGACACTGAAGACTGGAGTATTGATTGCTGAATATTCAGCTTTGCCATCAGAGGAATAAATGACATTTTAAAATAGAAAACATTTATTTTCAATTGTAATTGGTGGGCATAAGAGACGTCTTTCAAAACCATTTAGAAATCTTACTTATTCCAAAGTTTTGACCGGTAGTGTATGCAAGGCAGGAAAAAAAGAAGGAATTTCCCTATTTCTTCAGCACTGACCGACAGCATAACAAAACCACAAATCATAACTGACATTCTTTAGCAAGTGTTGAATAATTAACAATCCTTTAATAGAACAATATATCATTCTGATTAAAGCCATGAGACCAGTATAACAAACCGAATGGGGGGAAAACAGAGTTCTTTATATAAGCATCACTAATGTATGCGCATTGATAAACAGCGTACCAGATAGAGGGGAATATTAATTAGCTATCAGTGCTACACCACTGAGAAAGGGCTGGACCGCTCAGAGGATTGGAGTGGTTGTAGGAGACAGTGCAAATTAAAACAAACAGATATCAGCTTCAAGATCTCCATAGGAAGCTTTTTTCAAAGAATAAAAAAGAACAAGGTCAGCAAACACATAAACATGATAAAATCATTACAGCTCGATGGAACAACCCATGAGAAAGAGCAGCCGTGCTGAAATGAGTCAGAGGTCACAGTGACACGCCAACTCAAACAGGTAAAAAAGCATCAGGTGATAAGTATATTGTCACAATAAATGTGTATATGATAACAGCACGTGATTAACCCTTTCACTGTTGCAGAAAATGAAACCAGCAATGAAGTTGAGATCTATGTGAAAGGTCGCAGGGACATCACGATTCTGTGTACAAACAAGAACAGCACAAACCAAATAAACACAACTGTGCATAGAGAGTGAGGTCACGGTTTTCCTGTTTTCACTCCTTTTTGTGAGCTCTTCTGTATAAACGCAAAATCTTTCAACTGGTAAATATGCTGAAAGCTTCATGTAGTCCAAGTTCCACAACAGAAATACCAGTTCAGATCTAGAACACACGCACACACATGACGTGACCTCTTCAAGAGAAAGTTCTCAAATTACTCTAATGCACACCGAAAACTCACACTAATAAAACCATTTCAAAACACTTCAGCACATAATGATGCATTTATCTAAATTGGGCTATTCATTTATTCATCTATTCAAAATGTGTGAAACATTTGCAATTCCAGTTTGTGAAGATTTAGTTGGCAGTCAGCCATAAACATGGCACTACTTATGTGCATATTTTTGAAGGTAACCTCCAGATGGATGTTATTTTTCTTGACTTTTCAAGTAATGATGATTGTTTTTGGTTGTCAATATTTAGACGTCTTCAAAAAGGTGGATGGAAGTAAATCATATAATAATAACTAAATTATTTTATTAATAAAATTTGTGAACTTTGAAGTATAGGCCTCTACTGTCAGGGAATTACCAGACAAAGAAGGCATAGACAGTGAAAACAACACAGGTTTATTGCAGTATTAAAATAATAGCAGGTTGGGGAGAATAACTGGACAATAATAGCAGCATTTACGGTGCGTTTTACTGCAGTCCTTGTTGTAGACCAGACCATCATTGAATATGAAGTGTGCACTCTTATAGTGCTCTAGATGGCTAGTGACTGGTGTCAGGAGCGGAGGATGGCTGAATGAGTGCAGGTAAGAACCAGGAGGGATGCTGGGAAATGTAGTCTAGAGTGCATGTGACAGACCCCCATAATCATTCCTAAACAATCCAATCCAATGGGAATAGACAGAGGGAGAAGCCAGGGAGGACACCATGGTGGAGGCTTCCACGGCCTCCGTGCCCGTGACGAGGGAGCTTTGATTGGCCTCCGTGCCCGTGACGAGGGAGCTTTAATCGGCCTCCGTGCCCGTGACGAGGGAGCTTCGGTCGGCCTCCGTGCCCCTGACGAGGGAGCTTCGGTCGGCCTCCGTGCCGGTGACAAGGGAGCTTTGATCGGCCTCCGTGCCCGTGACGAGGGAGCTTTGATCGGCCTCCGTGCCCGTGACGAGGGAGCTTCGATCAGCCTCCGTGCCCGTGACAAGGGAGCTTTGATCGGCCTATGTGCCCGTGACGAGGGAGCTTTGATCAGCCTCCGTGCCCGTGACGAGGGAGCTTTGATCGGCCTCCTTGCCAGTGACGAGGGAGCTTTGATCGGCCTCCGTGCCCGTGACGAGGGAGCTTTGATCGGCCTCCGTGCCCGTGACGAGTGAGCTATGATCAACCACCGTGCCCGTGACGAGGGAGCTTTGATCGGCCTCCGTGCTCATGGACAGCGGGCTTGCGCTCTGGGGCTGGAGCGGACTCCAGAGCAAGCTCATGGGCTGGAGTGGACTCTGGAATGGTCCAATAGGCTAGAGCGGGCTTTGGAGCAGACTTATGGGCTGGAGCAAGCTCTTTCGTAAGCTCTTTCGTAATGACAGGTGCAGTCTAGCATAGAGAAGCAAAACCTTTCCTCATCACCATCCGTACTGACGTTCTAGGAGAGTCTGCTGACTTGGAAATCAGATCTCCATGCCAGTAGAAATAGCCTTTCTGGACCTGGGTTTGGGGACCCTAAAATAGTCTTCTGGGCAGGAAGGGACTCTAGAGCTCACGGTATGAGTGATGATGGAGTATGAACTGGGAGGATTTCAGAGACAGGTGGAGATTCCTCTGTGATGACTGTTGGCTCCTGAAGGACTGGAGTGAACTGGGGTGGTTGTGACTGAGGGGCGATGATGTCTTCAATTGATTCACCTACTGTGAAGGAGGATCCACTCAGCCACTGCACAAATTCAATGTATTGCTCCAGGAAACACGTGGTAGCTGCCACCAAAATTTGTTGCAAAAAGATAATCGTCCAAACCACTCCAGAAGGTTATAGGGCACATAGACTCCTCCACATAGACTTCGACCGTCCAGCCATCTTGTGAGATGAAGAGGAGCAAATCGGCGGGGTGGACTGGTGAATCTTGTCTGTGCTCATATTGCTGTCTGCTTTCAGGTAATTATCAGACTCAAAGGCAGATAGACAGTGAAAACCACAGGTTTATTGCAACATTAGGATATGAGCGCATAGGTAAGTAAATGGGAATATGGCAGGTTGAGGAGAATGATTGGATAATAACAGAATAGTGTTGTAGGTGCAGTAGGACATCGCAGATAGCAGATACGTGGACGGTGAACGTGGAGAGAACACACTTCCCGGCATGGTCCAGACAGGTGAGTATACTGGTAAGGGTAGAGGCTTGCTGGAGTGTAGAGGGATCACTAGGGAAATGGAGATCAAGGGGCAGGTAGAAGATCGCTGGGGAATTGTTGGGAATTTGTTGGGACATCGTAGGGGAATAATCTGTAGTCCTTGTTGTAGAGGAGACCATCACTGAATGTGGAGTGCGTGCTTTATAGTGCTCTAGATGGCTAGAGACTGGTGTCATGTGCAGCTGAATGAGCACAGGTGACTGAATGAGCACAGGTGTCTGAATGAGCACAGGTGAGAAACAGGAGGGATGCTGGGAAATGAAGTCTAGAGTGCACGACACCTACAGTGGCCCCAAATATGTTTAAATGTGTCTGTCATTATAATATAATAAAATACAAAAACAAAGTGGAATTTATTTCAAAGAAAGTAATGATAAAGAAATAAACTTCTCATTTTTACTTTATATATGCTTACATAAGCATTCACATATTGGTGCAGTCAAGTGCAGGAAAAAAGTCATTGCGTTTCTGGATTGTGCCTCAGCCTGTAGAAAAAAAAATCATTTAAATAATGAAGTAGACTTAGTGAAGTGAGCTGTATGACTGATTAGCCTAGCTATAAAATATAGTCCTCACCAACTAATATAAACAATGCCCCATTACACACAATAAACTAAAATGAGCTAAACATTTAAGGTGCAACACAAAAAGATAGAAGGATAGGACCATGTTTGGCAATCCCCAGGAAATCCATTAATACTATAATACTATTCACCTGAAAATAAAAACAAGGGTCACACTTTTCAATATAGCTGCTCGATATTGGAAATGAACTGACTGTGGCGAGCAGGACGAGGTTGAGGGCCGTGGGAGGACGGCGTGAGGCCGGTTCCGTGATTACTGATGAGCGACACCTGCACGACGCAGCAGTCTCGTATCTCTAACGGAGGAGAAGCAGCAAAAAAGGAGGAAAGACGACAGTGGAGATTGAGAAAGGAACAGGCCTACTCATGATGTGTTGTGTTTTATTATATGTGACAGCAGTCGTTCGTGAGGGGCTGCTGTCTTTTACTTTAGTTTTGTGTTTGTTTATTTTATTATTAAAGTCTTTAAATGTTCGCCGGTTTCCGCTTCCTTTTTCCCATAACAATGAACTGCGTTACACTGACATGACATTGTGATATTTTGTTTTTCTGCTATATATTTTGTCGTATGAAAACACGTTCAAATGATAAACTCTCGCTCTATGATGGTTAAACTTTGCAATTAATCTGAGAATCACATGAATTATGAACCGTGGTGCCTGGCCTGTACAGATCAAGAACGATCCCTATACTTGACATCGCACATCCTGCGATTTGACTTTCACGGCTGCACACATCGCGATATCTATGTTACAAAATATATATATATCGTGCAACCCAAGTCACACTTCATTTTAGGTGTCTCGTCTTTAAGTACTATGTACTAAAATCATAACTTTTAGGGACAATTTTCTTATTAGGTACAATGTTCAACTTTGCTGCTATTGAGGTGGGATACGGAAAAGATTTAGGACAGGTTTGGTGGTATGGTTAGGTTTAAGGGGGGGTTAAGGTGTAAGGGAGAGGTCAACAGTGTAATTATAGATGTAATTACAGAAACTAAGTACATCTGTAATTACATGAAGGTATTTTTTTTAAATATAAGCACAATGTAACAACATGCATGTACACAATAAGTGCATTGTTTCAATTGATTAATTGAAATGTTAGTACATAGTAGTCTAAGACACTTGATATAAAGTGGGACCAAAACAAGAATATAATGCTGAAAGTCTCACAGAATTCGCTTTCCTTTTAAAAAAGGATGCAAATTGTTTGATAAATTAAGACCTTGCTTTTTCAAGTCTCCAAAATCATTGATTGTGTGTGCACATTGTGTGTTTTGTTGAGATTCTGGACTGTGCAGAATGCACATGCCACATCTCCACTATTCACACTTCAGTATATCGCTCTTGTTATCAACACACACATAGCATGAAGGAGATAAGAGACTTTCAGAAAATGTTAAATGTGTCTCAACTGGGTAGTCAGGTTAATGTTCCATCTTATGCCACATAGCATCTTAAGAACTCTGAGAACACCTGGGATTTTTTAGGTCTGGACATGTGAAGACGGCATGACTGACACTTTGACTGTGGCCTCACTATATGTATGACCGTGATGCCCTTTAAGGTAGTGCAGAGTTAATGATTGAATGGACAGAAGCATCACATAGCACTAACAAGTATGTAGGCCAAGGTGTATGAGAAAGACTGTCCCTCTTCAGAAGGATGACCTGATTGTGAGTTTAATGGCCTGTTTATCATATAAAAGAACATGATATACACCGGAGAAGATCAGCATCGAAATAACGTGCATGATCATTATCTTTTAATCAAAATTGAAAACAAGGATTGACTAACAATTGACTTTGACCTTCTCAACACAAAAAAAAGAGCAAAGTCATTGTGGATAAACACAGGTTACCATATTCCATAACATATTGCTAGTGGTAATTGTGTAACATACAGTGTTCATGCTACAGTAACTCTATAACATGTAACTATGGTGATACCTCAATCGTCATACGTAACTATGGTTCCTTCGCAATAAATACTTCTAGTAACTGCACAATGTGGTTCGACTTTGTAACGAGTGCAACATTTAGACATAGTTAGGTCATAAATTTAAGCAAACAGAGAAAAGCGCCACAGCCCTTCCAGCAGAGGTCGAGGGGCGCCTGTATGGAGGACAGGACAGAGATGCTGTCAGGGTTTCATAAACCTTCATTAGCTATGACAACAGACAGAGACAGACTCACACGGCAGAAATGGCAGGCCTGACATAGAGACCATGTGGAAAACTCAGGAACACATGCAACTGTACTAAAGCTTCGTAGAAATGTTCTCACAACCCAGCAAACTGGCGCTGACGGCTATAATGCAAGAACGATCAGCAGACTCATAAAAACCATAAAAACAGACAGAGACTTTGAGACAAACTGTCCTACACATTTCCAACGCACACACACACGCAAAGGAAATGTGTGCGTATGTGTAATGCGCAGAGCCAGTTGGGGTCAGTTCTGGTCCAGAACACACAGAAACTGCTGTTGTCCTCAAACAAACCTGACTGGAAACACACTGCCAGATTATAACACTGCCACACACTCACACACAAAGTCTTTCCCTCACATACACAACACACAAAATTCCACAAGTACACCACACAAATACAAACTTAGACTCGTGCCAAGCAACACTCTATGAGGACATGGTAAAGTAATTTTTCTGTCAGATTCTTTCAGAAATTTCCATTTGCTTAAGCTAAAAACATACACATTATGTGAACATAAGTAATTGTTTATAGTAGATGCTTAACCACAGACAGCATTTACATTAAAATACCGCTCAGGAGCCCGAACAGCCGATATATTCCTTGAAATCAAGACGGATAAGATTTAACTTCAAGAAATGTGGTTAACTTGAGGAGAAACGCAAATTCAATCCATGTAGGCCAGGGTTCCTAAAATCCGGTCCAGGAGGAACACTGCCCTGCAGAGTTTATTTCCAACCCTAATCAAACACGCCTGAACAAGCTAGTCAAGGTCTTCAGAGTTACTAGAAAATTGCAGGAAAGTGAGTTCGGTCGTGGTTTGAGCTAAACTCTCCAGGACAGTGGCCCTCCAGGCTGGATTTGAGGAACCCTGATGTAAGCAAACATCACATCCTCAAAGGACAAACATTTTTGCATAAACACAATTTAAAGGGATAGTTCGCCAAAAAAATGAAAATTCTGTCATCATAAATGGAAATATTTTGAGTTTTTTCTTTTCTCAAAACTATCCGTTCTGTTCTTCAAAAGCGAAAGTCACACAGGTTTGGAACGACATGGTGAGTAAATGATGATAAAATTTACATTTTGGGGGGTACTATCTCTTTAATACGGTGGAGAATGCTGCACTTTTCATTCCCACTTTTATTTTACATTAACCTCAGGATTTCTTTTCTATTTTTATTGCTTGCATTACTTTATCAGAAAACTTAAAATAAGGGACAAATGTGCATCTCGGAATGATGATGACGTAGACATATCGCAGTTCAAAACAAGTGAGAAAACAACTTTAACAAGACATTGTGAAAAACAACCTCAATTGAGCCTCATCATCACCTTTTGATTGGAGCATAAATTTTGTGTAATAACCACTAAACTTTATAATTATATGTATTTATTTGGTAAATATGTAATTTTTGATACAAAATCCCTCCGCTTCATGATAATGACTGACTGTATATTATGCCTTACATACCGTCTATGCAAAATAATAGGATCTCACAAAAAACAATGCAAGGGAAAGAAATGTAAAAAAAATGATCATACATCTTTGTTATTTCAGTCCATTTGATTCTCAACCCATGTAGGTTTAGTGAAGCCATATATACCAATGTCAAGCATCTGAGCAAATAGTACGAATCCACAGTAGCTGAAGATATGCTGCGCAAAGACATACATTAATCATTTATCGTTCCATCATGCTGAAAAACCTCCACACACTGTACATCAATTATTTCTGAACTGTTAAATTCACCATAAGCAAACAAATATTATTTATAAAAAGATACAAAGACAAAGATAGCCCTGTAAAACATTAGCCACAGTAAACAAACAAGCATCAGGCCAACACTGTTCAGGTTACATTACTAAATGGCCTGAAGTCAAAATTAGGCTGTTTACTAATGAGAAATCTTTCTCAGCTGTGAATAGTCTCTTTACGTATTCGTCTTTGGTTACCCTTGCCATAACGCGACCACTCACTCTGCTCATGCACGAGGCAAGAACACACACATGACCAGAAAAGTGTAACTGACTCCTCCTACCTCTTTCCTCCCTTTTCCCTCCTTCCGTACAGGGGGTCTTTCTACCCTGTGTCCAATCCCAGTGGTCTGCACGCACACGCACACACACACACACACACACACACACACACACACACACACACACACACACACACACACACACACACAGAGCCAACTTCCCCTTCAATGGGCCTCTCTACAGGGCTACAGTCAAGGCCTCACAGCTTCTGCCTAAAGTTACAGAAACTACACACAGGCCCACACATTCCAGCCTCTGAAATGAGCACCGCCACAATAACAACCTAAACATCACAATCCAGTTCCTTTAAACAAAAGAAACATATCATCAGTGCAACCTACATAGAGCAAGACATGTACAAATGAAAGTCCAGTACAGGCACAGGCTCAGACACTATCGTGATTGTGAACATAATATACAGGTGCATGGGAAATCTGGAGCACACTGAACATGTAAACGTCCTGTAGTAATATAGATTTTGCTGCTGCGGTACATTCTGGAGCTCAGCACAAAACAAATCCATGTATTTTCAGTAAATTTTCCTGCACTGATAATCTAATCAAACTTACAAAAATTAAGAGAGAGAGGACAAAATTAGATATGCGTATAGTTGGTGTATGTATATATAACATCAACATTCTTATGGTTTAAAAAAAAAAAAAGTTTCTCACCAATAAAGTAGAAATGTTCAGGCTGCATTTATTGGTCCAAAAAAGTAGTAAAATCAGTAATTATGTGGAATATTATTACAAATCAAAATAACTTTTCTATTTTATTTATTTTTTTCTATTATTTAAAGTGTCATTTATTCCTGTGATGGATGGCAAAGCTGAATTTTCAGCAGCATCATTACTTTAGTCTTCAGTGTCACATGATCCTTCAGAAATCATTCTATTAGCATATTTGGTCCTCAAGAAACATTTATTTTTTATCATTGATGATAAAAAAACAGCTGTGCTGCTTAATAAGAATGCATCTCTGATGAATAAAACTATTCATTTCTTTTAAAAAATGACTGTCCCCTAACTTTAAAAATGGTAGGTTTTGAAATCTTTCAAATTTCAAATTAGAAAATAGCAGCCCTGAATTTGCACAATGGTGCATCGTTCACAAAGCAACCACTTTTACCAAATGCATTCTAGCCACACAAAACACAAACACATTATCTGATACAACTTGTCCAAGGCATAGCCAAATCAAACATGGGACAAGGGTAAGCATTACGTTGATTTTTAAAGTCTACTACTACCTGACATAAACCAAAAACTTGAAAATATGGGAATTAATATGGCCAGGTATTTTTCTTTTTACCATGCTTATCTGACATGCCCTAACTAGTTGTCCATTACACTATCAAAATGTCTGTAAAAATAGGGCACAATGTACTCTAATATGAAGGTGATTTACCTGCATTTTAAATTATGAATTGCAATGTGTTTTGTTTTAGGGATAGCGGATATTTCCGTAAAATAAATGCATAATGTCCTGGCAGAAAAATTACCAGTACATTTTCCATTTTTTTTTTATTTACAGTATAGGAACACTGAAAAAGTCCTAGCTCAGTTCAACAGACATGTTAAACAAACTATGCGGACAACAACAATTTCTCAACATACCAACAGCACAATGTGCTTTCATGTGAGTCACACGCTCTCTCTCTCTCCACAAGGACATTATATTTAACAATACTCCTGAGGTTAATATGATTTATATAACAGGGTTTTAAAAGCATTTTTTATTTTTCACTTTCATCATAAGGTTTTATAAAACATATAGGCCTCCATCAGGAAAATACTATGCACTTTTTTATTGTGAAAAAGGATAATAATGTGTATAATTATGACAGCAAAAAATTAACAAAAGTATAAGAAAGCAGAATTGAAAAAATATTCAATTGGAAGAATTATTTTCACTTACAATCAAACATATACAAATAGGCAAGTGCATAATATATCATGTCTTGGTGTACATTTAAATATGCCCATATGTGAAAGCATGTGAATGAAAGTTTAATTATATTGTAACTATGCTAATGCATATTAACTAATGATCTATAAAGCATTAAAATGCATTAATGTATGGTAACATTATCAAAGCAAGTTATTATAAAATATACCGCAAACACGCTTTATCAAAAAACATTTATCCGATGTGAATCAGTACACCAAAACCTGCATTTTTGTTATGAATTCGTAGTTCAGTATATCTCAGACATTACAGTATGTGGTCAGAAAAATGAGCTAAATCTCCAAAGCAGTAACTTTAAAAGTGCTGGTAAAGATATAGAAGCGATATTGTCGCTGTGATTGTATGATGTCGCAGTTACAAATTACTGCAACAGATGAGCTGATACGCAGCTATACAATTAAACTCAATACACGCTTTTTTATTGCTTAGAATAGAATTAATGCTCATTAGCAGGAATTTTCTGCTATACGTCATTCTTCAGAACTATCTGTTCTTGGGAGGCATGTGCAAAGTTTTCCACGTTGTATAACTTGCCAAGATCGGTGTTTAAACTGCATTAAATCAGTGCAACGAGAAAGATACATCGAAGACATACAACGAATAAATAAACAAACAGTTATTATAGTGACAAAGGTGTTTTAGCTCAGCAACTACCCACATAAACTCTCTTTCACTCTATCTGGAGCTCATGTTCCATGTTAAAAAACAGTTACTTGAGTAGGTTACCTAACATTAGCAGACTAGCAGCTTTTGTTGTGAATTGCATTAGTGTGAGCACAAGGTTCACTTTGATAATAGTGTGTGTTAGAGTAAACAGCTCGCTTCGTACCTGCGTGCAACTTTTCCGATCAAGCGTGATGTGACTTTTGCTGCTTCACTCTAGCCCGTAACTTGTAAATCTTGTTTTTTTTTCACACCGAGAACTTGGCGCCAGCTCACATGCTAGCACGCCGAGAAAACACGCCCACCGCCTCGGCAGCGCAGCCCGCAGAGGGTCGCCTACCTCGCGTCCAGCCGCACCGCAGCCCCGTATTCGCGATCGAGCCTCTGGAGGAGCTAGTCGATGAGATGCTAACGAATTACGCTGGCTATTGCAGATTTGCAATCCATCCCATCTCGCGAGTCTATGGATTAACTAAAGACAAATAAATCAAAAATCTTTCGAATCTGAAAGCACTACCTCCGCGCCCTGTGGGCGATTCGCAGTTTCCGGACAAAAAAACAAACTTTGAACCCACGCTGGTTAGGACTGTAAAAATGTTGTACTTGACCCTAAATAGATGGGACTCCGTGTAATTACGCCCCGCCCCGACTCTACCCTGTACAGCGGATTTTCCTCCAAAGACTGTGCTGTGAGCGTTCGTCCGCTGTTTTGGTTGGTGTGACATCCTCTGCCACGCGCGCACTGTTTGGACAGGTCGGTTGTTCGTAAAGCGCGTGGGGACAACTCCCACATTCCACAAGCAAAACACACTCACTCACACGCACAAACCCCACTGCATTCACAGGCAGAGACTGCGCGCGCGCACACACACACACACACACACACACATACACTCACGCGCGCGAGGGGTGTGTCATGACGTCAGAAGCATCAACGAGGTAAACAGTTTGTCCGCATGAGGTCGAACATTGTGTTCGTGTATAAATGTGTAAGCCACTTGGACTGACTGGACTGAAAACTGGTATTGGACTGCATTAAATTAATTAAAACTAATTTACTCATCCTATTGCAAGCACAATTTTCTTCTTTGAAACACAAAATATGTTATGCAGATGACTGTAGGCTACTATTCACTTTCATTGTATTTAAATAAAAAGCTGCAAGGCTATCGTTCCCTAACATTCTGTCTTATTTTCTCATAAGGGGGAATCATACGGGTGAGTAAATGGTGAGAGAAATTATTTGTGTATTTTACTGTTCCTTTAAGAAAAAACATAAATACAACGCAAACAATTTATGGCCGAGCCAATACCATAATAGCAGTATGCGATTTCCAGTCACTAAGCGCAGTAATTCGTGGAAATGTTCAGCCATGTATGACGGCCAGTGTTGTTGTTTTTTTTATTATAATATTTTGGTTTGTAAGGAGATGAGTTCATGTTTTTCTCGGTGTGTCTGCCTGAGTAGTATAGCTGGAGTAGTATAGAGGCTTCTGTTTTAGGCCTCGAACGCAGAACACATGGTGTGTGCGTGTGTGTATGCATAAGATCACATGGGGAAATTCATCTCTGTGGCACCTAGTGGGAGAAGAATGGTTTTGTGTCATGTTTGTGTGCATGCATTTGTGTGTAAATGATATCTGAGCAGTAATGGATGGTGAATGTTGAGAGAAAGGGAGAGAAACGTGATGGAGTGACCTCGCGAAAGTTAGATCGTCGTAGAGGCATGAACGGAAGTAAAAGATACAGAGAGAGAGAGAGAGAGAGAGAGAGAGAGAGAGAGAGAGCCCCGTATGGTTATCCCCTGGCTGTTTCCGTTGTCCTCTCAAGGGAACATATGGGCTATTGTCTGGAAATGTAGGGGCACGCTTAGGGTACTGAGCATTCTTTGTAAATCCACTTAAAACAGAAATGCAAAGAGAAATAAAAGATTCAGAGGCTTACGGGAATATGTATAGTCTCATTACACTATTAATAATATGTGAATCTATGTGCTCGTGATGTTTAATCTGGTCTTGTGACCTTCAGATGACTCTGTTATGGTGTTCACCTATAAAAGATCCCTCTCACGATAGTCTCCTGCGTTTGCTAAAGACTAAGATAATACTCACTTTTTTGCAAAAACCTTTGTTCTCCTCTCTCCATTTCTAATGCAAAAAATGTTCTGACGGTTACAGTGATGTAACAGGTAATAACATTTCTACAAAGATCGCGTTGGAATGTGTGAGGAACGGGAATGTTTCTTCATTTTAGATCAAAGGTCAAGAGCAGCCAGCCAATCCGCATACTGCATGGAAATGATATAAAAACATGCCTTAAAATACTTTTTTAAAGCTATAAATGATCAAAAAAAAATTCAGCAGAACATTTTGTAAACAGCAATAGTTAGTATTATTACAATATGCTTTTGTATATGCTTTACTGTTGTGCAACATAAGGAGTTGTTTGTCGGATTCATAGTTAGCATAGATTAATACGTAAATTACACTTTATAAGGGATTACACTCTATTTTAATGTATCAATGTTACGGTGTAATTGCACAAATAAGTACACTATAAAAAATATTTTTTGACTCAACTCATATTTTGTTTCTTTTTTGCATGGGCTTTTTGAGTTTTACTTTTTTGGAAAAGTCTATCTGACTATTTATAAAGTAATCTGATTAAAGTAATCTGATTAGATTAAATTAAATTAAATTGGATAGTTTTAAAATCTTCACTTACTGTAGCAGCAAATCAACATTGAATGTATTAGCACTAAAATATTAATTTGTAAATTACATTTGATTTAGACTAAAATGGCAAATTAAAATCACAGCAACACATATTTGAATACACAATTGAATTTATTGCAATAACAAACACCTAAAAACAACCACACAGAATGCTATCTTACGCCTGACTCAATGTATGTCTTATGCTTGCCTCAGTTTTCAAATAAAGCAATAAGAACATATATCATCAAGCTGGATTAATTTGCTGTGAAAAAATAAATTTAACAAGCTCACCCCACAACATTCATTATAGAAATGTCCTTTGTTCAGAACTTTCCTTTCAAAAAGAAACAGTAAAGATTGTTAAACACCTCTGAATTGACTTCATGACATTTTAAACTCATCAATGTGAACTCACTCAAGCTTCAACAAATTTATCAATGAAAATAAACACCACTCAAAAAAAAAAAAAAAAGCAGTTGTATGCGCCAGTGTTTCCTCACTGCATTTTTTTTTTCAGGCCATGAATCTTTGGTTTCATGTGCATAGCTCTTCCTACCAACCTTCATGCAAATTTTGATGGATTACCTCAAAGGTGTATCGTAGCTCTTTGGGATAGTCAATGTACAAAGCATAAAGGTGTGGCAAAACAGTGTGGCAAAAGCATTTTGAACATATTGGACATCCAAAACCACAAATGTCCTCCTCCAGTATCACAGCCACATCCACAACATCATCTGGGAAGACACTATCGTGTCTGGTGTCCTCACTCACGGTCAAGATGTCCACAATAACCCTGCGAACAATGTCTTGCATCATCAATAGGCTGAAAAGAATGAGAGAGAAAAAACTCTGCGGTGAATAACTTTCATTACTGCATAAAACAGATAATACAAACATTTAAGGAATTCATTGGCATTTTCCCTGCATTTATTTCCAGGAGTAAATATTGAATTGTATTGTTCATGCAACAGTTTACATCAGCAGCTTGAACACTGAACAGTATCTGTGTTTGTGTGGACAGCTGTTGTTTTATTCTGAATGTAATCATTCTCATTGATGATTCAGAGCATAATGTTTACATCAACACTAAATAATTGGATTGACGTGTGTGATTGTTGGATCAAATCAGAATTATAATATATTGGAAAATAACTGACATAAGTGCAATATTTTTTGTTTTTGTGACAGTGACACATATTTCGATGTGAAAAAACAGAATACAGGAATTTCCAGAATACTTGAATAGCACTATTTGGAAATAATAATTCTAGAAAATATTTACATCTGAATTTCTTGGTTTTTAAAAGCTCTAATTTTGGCTGAAAACTGCAGGGAGTCCTTAAATATACACTTAAAAATACACTTTGTAAACAGCAATAGTTGTTTATCGGATTTATAGTTAGCATTTAGATTCATACATTCAATTAAGAGTTCAGTAAAATTAGATAAAACTGAGGTTACACTTTATTTTAAGGTATCCCTGTTACTGTGTAATTACACGAAGTAAGTAGGCTAATTTTAAGTAGTCTATAGTAGGCTACTATAGGGTTTGGTTATGGGTTAGTTATTGCTTTTAATGGTGTATACTGTACTGTTATAGGGCTACTGTTATATTGTACCAACATTTGTTAGAATTTTTAGTCTGTTAATTGACCCTTACTTAGTAATGAAAATATGTTCTTACTAAAGGGAAACAGAAAGAGAAAGCGCTCATCTTCGACATCATTATTCATAAATGGCACAACGAAAAAAGGCATTTGATTTCCTGGAGAAAGGTGTGGATAAACAGCGAGAAAAATGAAAAATAAACGGGGTTCAGTCTCAGATTCGACTCTTGCAAATGCTTAAAGAATCTGCTGCAGATGTTTTTGCCACAATTAAATTATACATTTAAGAAGTAGGCTCACCCTGGATTGTTCGTGCATGACAGTGATCTCTTGTTTTTGATTTGAGATTTGAAAATAATAAAAGAGGCATAGCGTTTTGTAACAATCTGATGTACCTGTTGCTCGGTAGAAAGGTATAAATAAAGTAGCCTATTAAAACCTTTTTCGACGGAGGAGATTGTGAGTTTGAGATTGCCTTCAGTCGGAGCCACTGCCTGTAGCCTACAAGAGCTTAATTTATAGTTGAGGTCTATGCTATGTTTATACTACTAATAAAGTAAAGCAAAAAAAGCTGATAAAATTCGACAAATATAAAAGTGAGTATAGGTTATAACGTTACAACGGTTATTTCTATTTAACAAGCTTAACGTTGGTTTGAGTGAAGTGAACCTGCAATTGACGCGGCCGTAGCAAAATAAAATAAAATAAAATAGCCAAGCGACATATATATGCCCGAATTAAGGAAACATTGCAAATTCACAATAATCACACATACACACACAATTTTATACTATATATATATAACAGCAATCACATCGACATATCGGTAATACTCGTTATGCTGCTCCTCGCGGCAGTGCGGTCCCATGGTGTAATGGTTAGCACTCTGGACTTTGAATCCAGCGATCTGAGTTCAAATCTCGGTGGGACCTCGTCCTTTTGAAAATGTAGAAAAAGCCACCGTAGTTGAAGATTGAAAACAAATGTTATGTCGTGTTGAATTAGAAAACCCAAGCTTAAAGCATCAGCTTTGTAACTCCATAAAAATGATAATTCACCATATGTACGTTTACAAAACAAGCAATGACACAGTCTCCAAGAAGTGACTCGTGAGTATGCTCGATCATATTTCTTTTATTGATGAGGATGGGCTGGCTTTGATATTTGATAGCTGCTTATTTAAATCATCAAAATTTGTGACGGTAAAATAAATTCACATGAGCACAACAGCCCCTCAGTGATCCCTTGTTGCAATGGCCTTTTTTGAATATGTGTATAGGCCTATATAAAATCATTTGTATTAGGCCATCACTTTCAGTGATTAATAATTTTAAAGAAAAAACTAGTTTTATTTAGCTCTATGACCAGATTGAGGATGTAAAAATGTTTCAAATTTCCAAACTAATTATAAATATATTGTTAATTTACTCTTTGCAGAGATCTATGTTGATTTACAGTCTGATGGTTACTGTGAGATAAATAGCATCGTGCCTAATTAAATGGCTGTATTCATAAGATTTAAGTTTATGATTGTACGCCACACCTAAGCAAACTATGTTTAACGGCCAACAAGCAAAGACTAGCAGTGCTTGTCAGTACTGAACATAAGAAAATGACGCCTAACATAATTAACAAATTTAGAAGAACAAAAACAAAGAAACAGGACTGCAAACCTTAATTAATAACTGGAAATCAGATACTTTATATAAAAAGGAGAGTCTAGACACGTTAGTTCTTCATATTTTCAATTTTTATTAATATTTTATTTAAATACCAAAAAAGTATGAATTTAAAAATGCAGTTGCTAAAAATATGATTGTCTTGTAATGGCCATTTTTAATAGAAAACAAACAACCAAAACATTCTGACCATTAAACTAAAAACACACAAGGACGTCAAATCAAAATCAATGAATGTAAAAACAGAACAACACAGTAACAGTCATTCACTAAGGCCCATTTACTTAACCCAAAAAAGGTTTGTTAAAAAAAACATCTACCATTTATTTATCCATTAGATATACTTTACCAGGAAAATGTCCAGTTGTTGTTTTTCTCATATAATTCATTTTTACTCAATAAAAGGCATATAATTTAAAATCACTTCATAATGCACTCAATTTTAACCTTATCACACCGATTTTTATTATGTGAACATGACAGAAAAAGTGGAAGCTTGCATACTGAGTTGTAGTTTTTTGTCCATCCTAGTGACAAACACTGCTCTGATTCTGTGTATAAATGTAACAATCTACTGCACTACCCTCTTTTCCTTTGTTCTCTCAGTTTTGTTTTTCTCCATCTCTCTATACTGTGTTCATTTTCGCAGCTGTTGAGGTCCCAGCATGACTTTATTGATGAAGTTCACAATGGCTGTGGCTGGCTGCTCTGGGTCGAGCTCTGCAAACAGGTGACACACGTTTCCCAAACCACCACTGCGCCGTGCAACAAATCCAAACATCCTATAGAAAACAAGTATGAATCAGACCAGACAGATTGTTAAAGTGCCCTTATTATACTATTTTAAAGGTTCCTAATTTTGTATTGGAGGTCTTCTACAATAGGTTTACATGGATCTAAGGTAAAAAAATGAAAATAAATAAATAAATAAAAAACACTTTAATTTTCTCATAATATACATTGCAGCATCACCTCTTTTCTCATTGTCTGAAACGGTTCGATGATTCAATCAAGGATCTGATCTGTCTAAACCCCTCCTTTCCGATAGCTGCTTTGCTCTGATTGGTCAGATGGCCCAGTCTATTTCGATAGGTCTACCTCTTACACCGCGTTTCGGAAATGAAATGGCCATTACTATATCTGAATTTCAGCTCCGGAGCCTGAATTTTCATCCAGTGAAGACTGGCGGGCATTATGCAAATTCGTTACAAACCATACGTAGGTTCGTGCAGGACGTATGACTGGACTTACTGACGACTCGATTCAGGCAGTTCAGAATTGGTTTCTTTCTTTTGGGAGACAATAACATTGATCTTTGCAGACCTAAACAGCTCTATAACACACAAAGGTAATATCCAAAAAAGCATAAAAAGGGCACTTTAAATTAAGAAATCACTTATTCTGAGGGGCAGAAAACCCTAACCCTAACCCTAACCCTAACCTAACCCTAAATTTACATATTTAGGAATAAACTCCCAGAAAACATGAGAAATGCTACAGCAAAAGAGAATATAAGTGTATAAGTAGAAGCACTTACTTGCAGGAAGTGTTATCAGCATCAATCCACCTGGCGTGCACACAAATACACACACACACACACATACACACGCAGAGGCTAAGCAACATGTGCAAGCAGAGCAAGTAAGAGAGAAGCATAAAAAAGGCAGGAGAGCCCTTGTGCAAAAAAATAATGGCACGTTGATGGACTTGATAGATCAGCATGAGAGGCAACCCTCTCCTCTAGACATATACACTAGACTATGTTCAAAGTAATACACGTTGGCTTGGGCATTGGCAGAGTATATGAACGATGCAGTATGTTGTAGATTGGAGTTGTATTTTTCTAATGATTCCATCTTGAATTTTACCTTTGATCCAGCGGATCCACACTGCTGAAAGTCACAGTATGAATAGGGTAATGTCGCCTAAAAAAGAGTCTATATAAATAGAGAGAGAGAGAGAGAGAGAGAGAGAGAGAATGAGGATATGGATATGGATTAGATTCTTATCTGTGTCATGACTATGAAGACTGTTTTTACTTTTCAGTGTCTCTGATAAATGTCTTGGGAATGAGCCATAAAGGCCTATGGTTTGCTTGAATGTCTAAAATAAGTAACTTTAATCTCATACTTGAAGGACGGTACTAAAAATATGCTTGGGGAGTGTTATTAATAAAGCCATGATGCAATGAATGTTGTTTTGCTTTGACGAAGCAAAACATACATGTCATTCAACATGTGTGTTTGTACCTGCGCTGATTATCAGTGAGGGTGATGCCCTGTGTGGACACTTTGAAGTGGACGACTGTTGGCGAAGGACGAGGCTCCTGGGTCAAAGTGCACTTGGTTGCCTTGGAGACGGCTTGCGGCCCAGTCAAAGATTCAGTTTCCACTGAATTTAGGTAGAGAACATTACAAGCTGACAATGAGAGAGAGAAAGAGAGAAAGAGAGAGGGATATATAATATTAGAGGGAGAAAAGTTACATTTCTTGACTTTTTTTGACTTATTGTTGATATGTTTGGTCTTGGTGGAATAGATCTGCTTCGCTGCTGCTGCTCTATACAGGTGGAGCTGGGGAAGTTGGAGGGTTTCTGTAAGTTCGCTGTAATGCTAAGGCAAATACTGACCAAGTATTTAAAGGTTGAGCATCGAGCTCATTGGCTACTGATACAGGAGGATCCAATCAGCTGTGATAGATTGAGTTAAGGCCCCATCAGCCTGTTTCATGACATAACTTTGTATTAATTTGTTTCATATTTTTATTTCTAATGAAATATAATTAATATAAACTATGAAGTTTATCATCAAGCTCTTTTTTTTTATAAACTATCATTCAAATGTTTGGGGTCAGTATGATTTTTTTTATTCCTCAAGGATGCATTAAATTGATCAGAAATGACAATAAAAACTTTTGCATTGTTACAACATTTCAAATAAATGCTGTTCTTTTGAAGTTTCTAGTCATCAAATAATAACAAAGTGTCATAGTGTACACAAAATATTAAGAAGCACAACTATGTACAGTATCTTGAGCACCAAATCAGCATATTAGAATGATTTATGAAAGATCATGTGACACTGAAGACTGGAGTAATGGCTGCTGAAATTTAGCTTTGTCATCACAGAAATAAAGTTGGCCTACGTTAAAAATGAAATTGTGTTTTATAATATTTCACATTATCACTGTTTTTACTGTATCTTTGTTTAAATAAGTGAAGACTTGGTGAGTGTAAGAAACTTTCAAGAACAAAAATCTTACCAACCCCAAACTTTTATATATAGCTATTTTCCTCCAACCATTTTTTACATAGAAAAATAAAAAATAAAAATAAAAATAAACTCACCCGCCCCCTGTTTCAATAGGTCTGCAGCTGTGCTTGTATTAGTTCCACTTTGCAACTCCTGCAATTCACCAACAAGATCTGAAACACAATCAGACAGTTATTATACACTCACTAAGAAAAAAATGAATGCATTGACAAAGGTTTACATGTTTGTATGACCTCTATCTGGGATTCGCAGTACACACGGAAGAGACACAGGAGTAATGGAGTGCTGATACACCAAAGCAGACAGGGAGCCTAGGAGGAAAGAGAGAAGAATCATAATACAAAATCAACAGGGGTCGTTGTTTTCAACACAGCGCATTAGAAAACATCCATAAACCAGGCATAGTCATCTTTGTCTCACCAAAATATGTTTCATTTTGACAGCCTTTGATTTTGACACCTTTAGCGCCGCTCTCAATCAGGAAGTGCCTAACTAGCTGCTCCTGTGGGTTGCCCCTCTCACCATGGTTACTAGCTTGGGCTGGAGGTGTGGTGACTTTGAGGGCCAGTCCATATGCGCCTTGGAATGAATTACTATCCCTAATGAGAAAGCAGCCAGGCTCCTTATCTTTTAATACTGCAATAGCTAAATGGGGAAAGAGATATTTTGTACTTCTGTTAATAGAGGCACAGTAATATTTCTGTAATATGCATCAGCTCCTATAGAATGATCATTTAATACAACTATATTTTTAAATGTTTTAATTCCTATAATTTATTTGCTCATTCAAATATGCTCAGATTTCTCATATTTTTATTGAATTACTATGGGTGTTCCTGGCTAGATGCTATATGACCGCTTAAATTAATAACACAAACACCTGGGTGTTTAATACTTGCACTGAGTATCGATTCATTTTATTCAATAAAATTCTGACCAATATTAAAATTGATAATTGTTTTCTGATAAATGATAAATGGCCTATATTAAAATTCTATTCCATTTTTTCAAAGCAATAAAAAAAAAAGGAAAAATGCGGTAAATACTATAAAAATCGCAAATATAAACTATATCATTGCTCAGTTCTAATCTGCTAAATTCAACTATAAGGCATGAAGATCATGATTTTCTGTATTATTGTTTCTAAAGATTAAATTTAGGTGAGAGTTAGATAACAGCAAGGTAATCTAAACGTAAAAACAGGAAATGAGCATTTGCAATTAAATATCTAATATAATTAAATACTAAACAAAATCAAAGAAATGTCTAATGGTACCAATATAGGGTGCATCTCTAGTAATATATAATAGTTCAACTGTAGAGCATAGGACTAGCAATGCCATAATCATGGGTTCGACTGCCAGAGAATACATACAAAATCCGCCAAATGAATAAATGTAAATGTACATAATATTGACGCAAACACCGTTAAACAGGCATTATGTTCTCACCCTGGTCTCGGGAGATGCCAGGTTTATACCAGTACTTGGAGCTGTCTTGAACAAACTTGGAGCTGAGGCGGTTCTCTGGCTCCTCCACACCACTAGAGGGGGTTACTTTGCAACTAGAATTAGGAGGCAATTCACTGGTGGTAGAGGAGAAGGACACATGGAACTGGGCAGATAAAATAGAAGGTTTGCCACCTGATTTTACTGAGGAAATGCCAGTGCTATCAGACATGTTCTGAGGGAGGAGTGAACGTTGTTTTTCAGGAAGAGGAGGTTGGGGTAAGGATGCCGGGATGGTGATTGCAGTGTAGCCTGTGTATGGTACATGAGGCACCGTCAGAAGAGGGTAGTAGTATGACACTATAGGGAATGAGGGTGTGACGTAGCCATCAGGGTCAGGCGACGATGTTGTCAGGTCACTGTTGCTGCTTCCCTCATTGCAGTTGGTCAAGGGTGTCAGGCTTCGTCTTTCAGCATTTATGTTGAATGAAGGGAATTCAGAAGTGGAATTTCTCTCTGAAGAGCAAAGAGGTGGCTGAGGACTTGTTGAGGTTGAAGTTGAGGTGTAGCATGAGCCAGGGCGCTCCCCTTTATCCTGCACTGATTCTGGGACTCGGTTACCGAGAGCTCTGGGGTTGTGCGTTTGTACATGCACTGACTCCACACCCTTGGATAATGGTGGGTTAATAATGACAGCGGAGTTAGATGTAGAATCTATTATCTGTGTTTTCTCCATCTTTTCCTCTGTTCCACTGGCAGTGGAGACAACTGTGATCAGAGATCCAGGGAAAGTTTCACCCTCTTGGGCTTTGCTTTTTATTGGTTCTCTTGCCTCCAATGGTCCACTGTTAGAATACACAGATGGATTTATGTTGATAGTAGGCCTACATTAAATTCAATCTTCAACTATCAAAATAAACACCTTGGTTGACATGAGATTAATGTACATGAAGAAACATAATTACCTGTCCCAGGTAGGGTGAGAAAAGGCCTCAAAGTGACTTTTATCAGCATCTAAGACCTTAATACTCCTATCTACAAAACACACAATATAGAAAGAAAACTGGAACAGATTAGAAATGAGAAGAAAGCTGAAAGTTAAAGGGGTCGTTCACCCAAAAATGAAAATTCTATCACTGTTTACATCATTTAGTCATATGGACTTTTTACTATGTAACTTTTATGCCACTTGTCTGTCCTTTTCAGGGCTAGACAATATCAATCACCAACCAATTTTGTTTACATTGTACAAAATATCTGGTTGGAAAAAACCCTGGTTTGGATGACTTGAGAGTGATGAACAGAAGTATCTTTTTTTTTAAACTATCCCTTTAAATATACACTACTGTTCAAAATTTGGGTTTTGGAAAAGGTCTCATATGCTGACCAAGGCTGCATTTATTTGATCAAAAATACAGTAAAAACTGTGATATTGTGAAATATCATTGCAATTTAAAATATCTGTTTTCTATTTTGATATATTGTAAAATATAATTTATTCCTGTGATGCATGGCAATCTGAATTTTCAGTAGAAATTACTCCAGTCTTAAGTGTCACATTATCATATAGAGAAATCATAATATGCTAATTTGCTCAAGCAACATTTCTTAGTACTATCAATTTTGAAAACAGTGCTGCTTATTATTTTTGTTTTTTTCTGGATTATATGATGAATAGAAATTTCAAAAGAAAAGCATTCATTTGAAATAGAAATAACATTATAAATGTCTTTACCTTCACTTTTGAGCAATATAATGCATCCTTCTGAATAAAAGTATGAATTTCTTTTTTTAAATCTTACTGACCCCAAACTTTTGAATGGTAGTGTACAGTCTGACACTTCATTTGCATCATATAATACCACAAATATTTCTATTATATACATCTAAAAAAAATTGTTTTAGGAACACACTGTTTGGCATAATTTAATGACTAATGATAAACTTTGTCAATGTAATTACCATTAAGGCCATTCTGACTCTCTTCAGTTGAGGCACTGTTGTGATTGGCTCGTTTTGGAGATGGCGTTACAGCAATTGGGGAGGAGTTTGGGGAATGACTGATGGAGGCGTAACCAGGACTTTCTCTGAGCGCTTGTGGAGAGCAGGGACAAGGTGGATGCGGACTGTGGTAGCCACTGCTTTGGGGGCTGGGATATGGACTGAGTGGTGTAATATTTTCGGGTTGAGTGTCTGTGACATATGCCGCTTGATCTTGTTTTGGGATAGCGTGGCAATGTCCGTATGATAATGTTACTGGTGACATCGCTATTTTGCGCCGCCAGTATTCGGCCTCTTGAACTCCCTCCCAATGAGACTCCACTCTTCCATCCCTCCAGTGCATAGGCACCTCTGTCCTAATCCCAAACTCCGCCTCTCTAGACCAAGGTAGAGCTTCTAATTCTCTGCCACGTAAAGAGTGGAGGGCAACGTCCTCTCGTAAGCGAGAACAATCCCTGCAGGAGCACGATGTTGGCGGTGTCGTGCTGTAACGTAACTCTCTGTATGGACTGGAGAGCAGTGACTGATTAGGGGACAGAGAAGGAGGGATGTGGGCATGGCCCTGAGGGAGGGCGGAGCAATGGAACAAAGGAAATGCCTCCCCAGTGAAGAACGCGCGTGTCTGTGGAGGAAGTGTGTGGGAATGGGAGGACTGTGAGTGGGAACGTGGCGAATGAGGGTGGGCTTCTTGAGGGGGAAATGAGTACAGGTGTCTAATGGTTTCTGGGCAGGGATGGTGCAGACAGCGCCCTCTTTCCCATAAAAGATCCTGGTGGGATACACACAGGTCTCGGACTGACAGTGGGGCGGTGCGGCTGCAGGGAAGTGTGTAGTGTTTGGGGTGGAGCGTTTCTGCAAGTGCATTCGGTTTGGTCAGGTCTGGGCCACAGAATGAATGAGTGTGGGAATACGGACGACCATAACAAGACTGAACGGGCCGATCTGGTCTCAGGGGAGAGCCGTCGCAATCGTCAAGAATTGCGGTTTCTCTGTGTTTTTCCCTGTCTTCTTCCTTCTCTCTTTTTTCTCTTGGAAGTGGAGAGAGGGATTCGGGGGGTGCAGATGACCGACTTGCATCTTTGCTGAGTGAGAGAGGCTGGATGGAGAGATGAATGGGAGGACGAGGGGAGGAATGACTGGGTAAGTGTGTGGAGGTTTTGATGGTGGTAGGGCATCCGCTGGGACTGAAACCTTGTGCTCTATGCTTCTTCACTTGAGCATACAGGCTACCATCCAAAGGCCCACGTGTGTGACAGATATCTAGAGATCACAGGGAAATACATAGACAAAACCATATTATTTACAGTCTCATGACTTTGGAGTGTATGAAAATGTCTCTGTGTCTTTTTGTCCCAGAACGCAATTTTTACCAGTAGGTAACCCCTCAAATAAACGCAGTGTTTAACAAAAATAATTTTTTTGTCCTTTTTGATATTTTTGTTTTACTATGGCTGTCCACACTAGTGTGTTTTCATTTTGACACAGAACTGTCCATACTGGCACTTCTGCCGTCCTCTGCATTTCAGAAAAGACCTCCATCCACAACACACAACCAACGCATGTTACTGGGCATGAGCGGGCATGCCGATTGCTCTAATAATAGGGTCGTAATCTCCGGAGTTCTGTGGACGCCAGGCATAACTATAGCAAAAGTTATGCGTTTTAAAACGAAAACGCACTAGTGTAAAAGTAGCCTGTTTTTGATTGTAGTTCAAGTACTTTTAAATTCTAAGTAGCTTGGCAAGCTGCTAGACTGAGTGCACATACCCTCAACACTATCCTCATGGTGAAGGTTAAAGTTCTCATACGAGTCCCAGCGTACGACAGGATCTGTGGTGCCATAATCCACAGATACTCCCGGCTCATTTCCCTGTACCTCCCCACCTCAGAACACACAAACACACACATACAGCATTAAGACAGAGCTAATACATGGATAAATGGTGGAAGAGTTCAGTTGATAGATGTTTACCTCTCCTTTGCGGGCCAGAAGAAAACAGCAACTCCACTGTGGCATCTGCAGGGAAATGGTCGTCTACACACAAACACAAATCAGAATGATAAAACAGAAAACATCTGTTATTTCTCTGCTTTTGAGAAGCTGAGACACTGGAGTGGGCAGTCAAACAACATTGCCAGTATTTACCTGTGCAAGCATGGTCAAGTTCCGCTTTGCCAAAAGCAAGCTGAGATCCATGAACACTACAGGTGTGAAACTGGACTCTGAACACACATTCTCTCATACACACATTTGAGAGACGGTGATAACACTTCACCTAAAGACAGACAGCAAGAAGAACATTTTTACTGAAGGTAATGTGTTGCTTTTCCACACAAAACTCGCCAACACTTTGCTTGGGTGTTGTGGGTGGTTGCCAGGGCATTGCTACGTGGTTGTTATAAGGGGTTCCGAGTGGTTATAAAAGTGTTGCTATGCAGATGAGAGGGTGTTCTGGTTGGTTGGTTGGATGCTTGGTGGTTAATGGCCCACCAGGTGTCTGTGAGATTCTTATCCAGATATATGGCTTGGGTTTTTCACTTTTTTTATCTTTAAAGGGATAATTCACCCAAAAATGAAAATTCTGTCATCATTTACTCACCCTCATGTCTTTCCAAACCAATTAGACATACGTTCATTTTCAACACACAAATTAAGATATTTTAATGAAACCTGAGCCTAAATTAAATCTGTTCATCATATAAAGTGATCATATCTCTTTGCAAGACTTTAAACCATTCAATTCATGTGGATTCTTTTTACAATGCCTTCATGATCTTTTTTAATTTTCTATATTTCGGTTACCTGGACTTTCCATGGAGGGACAGAAACATCTCAGGTTTCATTAAAGTGATTTTAAAAGTCTTATGGGTTTGAAATGACACGAGGACAAGTAAATGAAGACAGAATAAAAAAAATTGGGTGAACCATCCCTTTAAGTCAGATAACTTTGGTAAACTAATAGCACATACTTTTTCTCATTTAAGTTTAATACCTAGCATTAAAGCTTTTGATAAATTAAAACCCCAAGCATTGCATGCAATATTCTGGTGTCTTATCAAACGTTTAATAATGGAATGATATTTTTAAATATGTATTTTAAAATATGTTCTCCCTTCAAAGCAAGGGCTAGTGAGCAGGTTTTAGGGGCATCTAATATAACAAGAATGTATTCGTGTGAAATGCTTGAGTGTCCTCACCAGGATGTCTCCCTTCAGCAGTAGAGCTGGTTCAATATTCACACGCAACATCTTACTGTTAGGGCTCTGAATATCACTGTAACACAAGAAGTCAGCAAAGTATGATATCTGATTCGTTTTCATAGGTCAGTCAAGATGTGACTTGCAAAATGTGATTTGCAAAATGTGATTTGGAATTTTGAAACTCACATTGCTTGGATTTCCTGCAGAAAAAACTATCTTAAACCAGCCTAAGCTGGTCAGGCTTTGGGCTGGTTTTAGAGGGGTTTCGGACACTTTTTTAGCTGGAAAGCCAGCTTGTTGACCAGCATAATACTAGCTTTGCACAGCTGGGAGACTAGCAACATTAGTATGGCCAGAGTGAGATCAAGATCAACCTAAAACAGCTAAGACCAGCTTAGAGCAGCTTAAACCAGCAGAATGATGGTTATTAAAATAGATATTTTGCAGGGTTATGTGCCACAGGTCAATATATCAGAATGCACAATGCCACAGCTCTGAAAAACATGTAATACTTAATGAGACTGATAAAATAGACCCACTTACTATTTGCCTGAAGAATAGACCAGCTGTAATGACTGGTAAATCTTCAGAAAGGGAGAGTAACCTTCAAAATGCAATGGAAAAAATTAGGCACTGCAATGATGCTACATTCTGTCATATTTTACTCACGCTCATGCCATTCCAATCCTGAATTACTTTCTTTAAACATTAACATAAAAGAACATAAAAGAAGATTTTTAAATCTGAAGATTAAAAAAAGAAAAAAAGTAAAAAGGTTGCAGTGTTTTTTTGTTTTTGTTTTTACATTAAAGGTCAATGGGGACCAATGCTGTTTTGGATACCAATGGCATTCATTGTATAGGCAAAATCATTTGAAACATTCTTCAAAATATCTTCTTTTGTATTCTGCAGAGGAAAGAAAGTCACACAAGTTTGGAATGACATGAGGATGTGTAAAGGATCCTTTCAATTTTGTTTCAACCATCACTTTAAACATTTAAATAGAATTCTGTACTTTTTCCCCTCCCCAAACTCAGTACAGTCATTGCAAAATAAGGCCTTGGTTTGATTGAAAAGGGAGTTGTGTACCTCTTCCAGGCTGGTAGTTATGCAAAGCTGGAATATGAATCTGATGCAGGAAAAGTGGCGAGCTGTTCATCTTTATTGCACCCGAGAGAAGACCGGCAAAATAATATATATACCTGCGATGACAGAGAGACATCATGTCCAAACTAGAAGTTATTCTGGAACAAACACATATTAACACTGGTCATACCTGTTCTGAGATGGCTGGAGAGATGAAGAGATTTTATCCTCACAAAACTTCCTCATAGCAACTGTCGAGAGAGCCTGATCTGCCCTGCAAACATACACCAGTAAGAGTCAAGTCATTTGATTACCAATCACGAAATATAATAAAATGCCCACAAAGAGAATTTTAAGATTTTTTAAATGTTTTTGAAAGAAGTTTCAAATGCTCATCAAGGCTCCATTTATTTGATCCAAAATGCAGTAAAAACAATAATACCGTTAGTATTGATAGTATTACAATTTACAATAATAATGTTCTGTTTGATATATTTTAAAATGTCATTTAATTCTGTGATGGCAAAGCTTAAAATAACAGCATTTAAATAGAAATCTTTTATGGATTTATTGAGTCTTTACTGAATAAAAGTATTAATTCCCTTTGGGGAAAAAAACCTAAATGCCCCCATAAAGATTGTAATGGTAATTGTTTTTGATCCCAATGAGGAAAACAGCTTGTAAATCAAACTAAATGTTTTTTGATAATGTAAAAATGCAGCTTTTTGTGAGGTTTGTGTTTAGGGGAATAGAATGTACAGTAAAACATTTTTTTTAATTAAAATCCACATAAAACATGGAAACCAAAAAAGTGAGTGAGTGAAAGTGAGTGAGAGAGAGATAGAGAGAGAGAGAGAGAGAGAGAGAGAGAGAGTGAGTGAGTGAGTGTGTGTGTGTTTCTGTAAGTACCCAGCTGATATTTTGCTATAGTGCATGTAAGCTGCCACAATCACCCCTGTTTTTCCTTTGTTTCCCTAAGAAAGTAAAAGTTAAAGAGAAAGGAAGACAGATAGAGAAGAAACATTTTTTTATAACAACTAGCACTAATTTGGGGTTATCATTTATATGACTTGGAAATGTGATAACATTTAAATTCTCTCATCATTTAGTATATGTTGGATCAGACGGATCTGGTTATTGAGTTCACAAAAGGGGAATTTAATCTTAAGAATTATACTAGAAATACAGTTGTATGGACTACTTTTATGTTACTTTTATACTGCTTTTCTGTCACTTCAATCCAAATTCATTGCAACTGCATGGAAAAGAGAGTACATTAGTCTAAACTTTTCCATTAGAAAGACAGTCATATGAGTTTGGAATGACTTTGGAGTAAGTAAGTGATGAAAGAATCTAATTTTTGGATGATCTATTATTTTAATAAGACTGTGATGACATTTAGGCACTTTTATCTCTTATATTAAACATTAAATAACTTGTGATCTCAACCTTGCAGTGAAGTACAACCACGTTGTGGGGGTCAGAGTTAAGCCAGTTCTCCATGGTCTTGCACACAGCACATATTTTATCGAGGAGCGGGGCATGCAGATCGGGCCACCCAAACTCCTCAACCTGAGGCAGGGGAAGGGGTCATCACAAAAATACAGAAACAGAGCCATACGTCAAAACAAGCAAGCTGCAGAGTGACTTTTAATGTAGTTGTATGCAAATCTAGATAATAGAATAACAAAGAGCAGGAAGATACCTGTGGATTTAGCCTGCAGATGTCATGGCGTTTCTCTGACAGATTTATAAGCTGAGAAGAAGTGAAAGAGACATAAGAGTGCTAATCCATACAGAATTAAAACTCAACAATGATTTTAAACAGCAATACAACTGACCAGGAACTTGTCTTGATGTTTAGATTTCAACATGGCAGCCACTTCCTTAAGGTTAGCGCTGTAATGCTGTTCTTCCAGGTCAGACAGGTAGAGGACAGAAATGATACGCTCAGTGATGTAGGTCAGATCGAAATCATAATGACTGCCCATTAACTTCTCCATAACACTCTCCATGCTGTCTCTACTGTGAAACACACACACAAAAAAGACAAACACCTGCAAACTTAAAGGAACGGTACGCATGAAAATTAGACATTTGCATATTTTGTCACCCACATGTCATTCCAAACAGGTTGATTTTCAAACAACCTGAAGGTCAGTAAGTGATGACAGACTGTTCCTTTTTCGGTGAACTATTCCTTGCATTCATGATGTTGTTCTTTTCTCTGTCATTCAGAGTTAGCTTTATAAAATGTGCTCTTACCTGGGAGGGATGTTCAGCTGGTTTTGAAATGGAGGCTAGAAGAGATCAGTGTTAAAGTGAGAAAAATGCAGGCAGATATGATACAGACATTGCTTTTAAATTGCAATACATCAAACACAATACATATAATCGTTCTTTTCTGTTAATAATGATTTTTTTTGTGTTTGACTCCGGTAGTGTCTTTGTAAAAAAAAAATAGTAGTAATTTAAAATTAACTTCTTATTTCCTTTCCAATTGTTTTATTACATTCCTCTGATACGACCAAAAAACAATAACATAAACAACACTTTATTATACAATATAATTACATTGTTTCTGCTTGGGGTCTATTTAATCCCAGCAAAAACAAACTGTAGAAAATACAAGAAAATAAATCAAAGAAAACAACCGGCAGGAGTGGACTACAGTGTGTATAATCAATCAGAAAATCTTAACATGCGAAAAGGCATTGCATTTATTCATGTTTCAAACCTGGCGTCTCTGTGACCCCAAATATAAAACTTAAACTTTAACCAAACATAAGCTAAACAACTTCCATTTTCCCCAGACAAATTCAATTTTATAATGTGGATTGAACTAGTGAATGTATAAAAAGTTGACATTAGGCTACATACATTTTTTTTTTATCTTTCCACAAATCAAAAATGTCCTGAAGCTGGTTGCTTCAAGTTTTTGAGTATCTAGGTGAGATTTTGTTTATAATCAGTTCTTATAAGATTCATGAAGTCTCAATCAGATCCTTCAATATCAGTTCCGCTATTGAATTAATGTAAATGTCATGTAGATGCACTGTTAAATATGTTTTTTTAAAGATATTTGTTAAATGTTGGGTTAAATAGCAATTCCTCCATAGACGTTATGGTAAATATCTGTGAATTAGTAATACTCACTGGATCTGAGATAACTTCACAGGGGACAGTGACCTGGAAGAAATCGAGATGTGTATGGAAACCAGATACACAGAATGAAACATCCTTGACACATGATATGGGTTCAGACATCAGAGATGACAGAGACACATAACAGTCTTTTAAACATACACAAACGCAGCTAGCATACTTTGGGGCCACTGGGTGACTCTCCATTTAAAGACATCCTCTCTGTCCTCATTAGGTTATTATCACACCAGGGGACATCTGGTACTGTTTAACACTGTGTGCGAGTGTGTGGGTGCGCACATATTTGCACACGTTTACTCTGCTTCCTTTCCAGTAATTAGTTTAGACTTCACATTTCAACATACAGACTCTAACACACATGACTTTGCATAGGCTATATAAGGCTTTAATATGTTTTAATACACTTTAATGCGTTATGTAAAAGTTTGACAATCCGTCAATGAAACCTGACCACCATTCTGGATATTGGAGGGTGAAAGTGTAATATTCTGATAGACTGACAGACAGGAAGGCTAATGTGGACAGAGGGTGGAGACACGTATATAAAGAGAAACAAAAGCAGCTGATCTCTCCATCCAGGACGGATGAAATGCCTGCTGCATGGCTTTGCGTACTATTTCCACTACTCTATTTCAGATGATCAGCTGGCCTTTGCCTCCTCCTAATCATGAGTCTGTTTGTAGTATATTTTTTTCACCATGTAAGTCACGTATGTTCACTGCATTGCTGCCTTACATTGAATAAAAGTCATTTTATTCATTATTTGAGCTCTATTAGAGTAGATTGACTTTGGATTGCCCTGCTGGAAAACACAATGAAACTAACATGTTGCTACATTTCAAAAAGGGAGTTTTTACAGCGATACCATGGAAGAACTATTTTTGGTTCCCCTAAGAACCTTTCAGTGAACCATTTTTTTTTTTAGTGAGAAGAAAAATAACCCTTTTCCACAATAACGCAGTGGAAAGGTTCTGTGTCTGTTAAAGGTTCTTCATGGAACCATGGATGGCAATAAAAAACCTTTGTATTTAAGAGTGTAATGATACAATTATATTACAGACAAAACAGATCCTTCATGTGGGATGAAGAAACACACAGGGGTTCATTAACTACATCCTGTTTAACAGGTAGCAACTAATTGCTAGATACAGACACAATAACATGCTCTCACAGACAATCTCAATCACTAAAAAGAATTTCAAAGATAAATGTCCATCGATAATCCTTAATAACAATCTGATTGTATCTATCATGTGTCAGTGTCTTACACTCTTGTCTCCACTTTCATCAAATGGTGATTCTGTCTTTTCTACAGTATTTCTCTCTGTGCCAAACAGATAATTTTTTCACTACAAAGATAAAAAAAAAATGCATTATAGGCTACTATCCAAAATGAAAAGTACACTAAAAGTAGCAATACTTAAATTTTGCAATGAGCAATATGAAATCCCTGTTTAAAAAGTAAAAGTGTCTGTACCTTTCTGAGACGAGTCCAGTTTTCTAGAGTTCATATAGCACACACACGAGTGTTCTCCTCTCTTTCTCTCTCTTTCTGATCCTCTCACTCTCTTGCTCCCACCCAACTCTTCCTCTCTTTCTAAAACCAGAGGGCATGCACTGTAAAAAGTATTCTAAGATCAAGTAAATGATGCTGATTACTTGATTATTGTAGTTTTCATTGTTATGCTCATAATGCATTGAACCTGTAACATTTTTCAATACGGTCCCATTAATTAATGCATAAACATAATGCATCACCAAACAATGAGCAATTCATTTGTTAAAATATTTATTATTCTTTGTTATAGACTTTATGTAACTCGTTGTGTTGTCTTCCAGTTTCCACAGAATGAAGGTAAGATATTAGGAAGTTATGAATGAACCGCTAGTTTAAAAATCTTCCCGTCTACTGATATGACATCCGCCGTTACAATGCTCATGATAACTTTCTTTAACTCTACAATAAGTAAATCCACTTCACCGATGCGATACCATAGAAATATACAGAGCTATTCTGAGGTTTGCACATACGTTCATAAGTTCTAAAGATTCGCTGGCGCATAAGGTCTATTACAGAATGCTTGAATCTGATTGGTTGACAAATGTTCTAAGGTGTGCAATTATTTTAGTAGTTCCAGGCAGGTCTTGACTGCATTACAGTTCCATATGACTTTACCAAATGATTTCAGTTATTTCAAAAGGTCATTAAAGCCTACAACAGCAAAAGAACCAAAACCCCTCAATGACACTGACCAAACAAATAAATACAGTAAACAACAGGATAAAAAGGACAAATTATTTCCATTTTTTGCCACAAAATTACATTTTATTATGTATGGAAAGCACATACCCTCTTTCTCCCGCTCTCTCTCCCACTCAAACACAAACACACACAGTACAGACACACACTCTCACAGAAACATGGTGTCAGCGCTGCTCTGATGATATTATCAGTAAAATATTAAAAGCTACATAACTAGTGAGGTAACGGCGCTGTTCTTGAAGCAGATAAACTTAGTTGTTTTGCTATTCGTAGAGACGGTGCTGCCAAACACGCTTATTTTTTTACAGCATGCATTGGGTCATGAATAATTATGATTGCATTGTTTTGACACTTAACATTTTAAGTCCAAGGAAACTGTTGCCTTAATTTAATTAGGTTCGATGAACACTATTTTTTACTGAGAAAAAAAAAGTGCAGGAGAAATAATGAGAAAGAAGGAGAGAACAAGAAGAACAGCTGTGGTGTGTGTATAACGTGTGGATAGACTAGTGTATATCCGTGTGATGCACTGATGGCATCCGGTGACTGATTGCAATTTCTATTAATACCAATGATAACCAAAGTTCATAACTCATCGGATTTAGACATATTTGTACTATATTTGTGAGTGACACAAGACCAAAAGTCACGAAGATCATACATGAACATTTGGTGCTACAAGGACACGCAGTCATTGGCAAGAAGTGGATATATTTTTAAGCCAAATTTCCTTATTGTTTATAGCCAAATCCAGTGCCAATCACAGTTTAGCAATATTCACTGTACTTCACATCATAAGCAAACAGTAGTAACAACATTTCAGCTGCGAGAGAAAGAAACATACCTTTTCCTCGCATTTCGTATGCACTGCAGTTTTACACTCTGCAAGGAGAAAATGTGGATTACATAAATAAATATTAATGTACTTTACATGTTATATGTGTGTGCACATTATGTGTGTGTGACAGGTTTTGCCTTCAATGTGGGGACCAATGTCCCACAAAGACAGTAAAATCTGAAATTACGTGTGGAGCAACCAACGGTGTCCATGAGTAAATGGCTTATAAACCTAATACAAATATCATTTAGAAAACAACAGAAATAAACGTAAAGTATAAATGATAGAAAAGCAAATGTGTGTTTCACCTCTGCAGTACATGCCATGGCTGTCGAGGCTTTGTCTGCAAACAGCACAGTGGTGTTTCTTCTTGAAGTTCTTCTCTTTAAAGGAGTGTGAAGCCACTTTCTCCAACTATGTATAGCGTGCGCGTGCACACACACACACACACACACACACACACACACACACACACACACACACACACACACGCACGCACACACACACACCTCAAAATTATACAGTAGCAGATCAATTTCCACAAATGTATTTATATTTGGATCTATGGTACATTTGGCAAGAAATAAACCCCAAAATATCTGCCAACCACAAACATGATATTAATGAGAACTGAGCACACGTCCACACGGCCACAGTCGTGGTGATATGAAGAGCATAAAACAATCACTAATACACTGGAGGTGATGAATGAAATGTATGTTTGTATAGGGGAAGAATACTGTGATGATAGAACTGTTTTTGATGCACTGAGCAGATATTGTGAAAGACAGTTGGATGATTTAACAATCATTGAAATGCTATTCTAACCTACAAGCTGATATTTTTCTACTTAATTTATGACGTCTACATATTACCACCATTTCATCAACAAATTATTATGAATCCTACAGGAAAACTTTAACTCCATTCATAGCGATTATAATATTTTGTTTATGAAATTAGATACGATTATTATGTTTTAAAATAAGTCTCTTATGTGCACTAAAGCTGTATTTATTTAATTAAAAATACAGTAAAAACAGTGTGTTGTAAAATATTATTAAACTTTAAAATAGCTCTTTTCAATTTGAATATTTTTTTTTAATGTTATTCAGCAAAGGTGAAGTTTCAGCATCATTACTCCAGTCTTCAGTTTCACATGATTCTTCAGAAATCAGTCTAATATGCCATTTGGTGCTCAAGTAACACATTATTATTATTATTATTATTATTATTATCATCATCATCATTGTTGAACAGTTGTGCTGCTTAATATATTTTGGTGGTAACCATGATAACAAAAAATGTAGGATGCGTTGATGAATAGAAAGTTCAAAAGAATAGCATGATAATCTAAATATATTTATATTTCTGTAACACTATTACAATCACTTTTGACAGTCTTTACTTTCACCTTCGTAAGATTCTTACAATTCTTTAAATCTTTCTGACCCCAACCTTTGAAAGGCACATAAAACACAGAAACATTGTTAGGTGTATCCACTTGACAATGCTGCCATCTACAGCCTGTAAATGGGAAATAAACAATCGCTATAAT
This sequence comes from Siphateles boraxobius, assembly GCF_051911475.1. Taxonomy (NCBI): domain Eukaryota; kingdom Metazoa; phylum Chordata; class Actinopteri; order Cypriniformes; family Leuciscidae; genus Siphateles; species Siphateles boraxobius. The sequence goes on along the minus strand of NW_027509042.1, from coordinate 11,365,087 downwards.
ATTAGGAAGCGCGTGCTAATTCATATGGGTTGTATAAAACCGTAATCGATCTGCCTACATTTTTTTTTGGAGGAAATATATGAGAAATATGAGAAAATAACTGTTCAACAATCACAGAGGATGTTTTAAAAAGCACGTACAGCAGTTCACTAGTAAACTAGTGCAAAAGAGGTTATATTACATACTGTGCGAGCCTGTGACATCCACATATATTAAATGTAAAACACATAAGAGACCATTTTTTTCTTAGCTTTTTAAACGTGGTTTTAAAAGTTTTCACACTTTTTCAGCTCTCCACCCTTCTCTCTTGCTCTCTGCAGCCAAAGTTTGACTCATGGATAAAGCATTTCCCTTCACATATCCAACACCACAGCTTTCTCCTCATGCCTTCACACTTCTTTGGAGAGCAGAATGAACTCACTGTTTAGGTTTCGAGAGAGAGAGAGAGAGAGAGAGAGAGAGAGAGAGAGAGAGAGAGAGAGAGAGAGAGAGAGAGAGAGAGAGAGAGAGAGAGAGAGAGAGAGAGAGAGAGAGAGAGAGAGAGAGAGAGAGAGAGAGAGAGAGAGAGAGAGAGAGAGAGAGAGAGAGAGAGAGAGAGAGATTGCTGCTGACATTCTTTAATTTTGGCCCTGCTAATAGAAATTCTCTTACACTCGCCGCACTCACATACACACTCACATTCCGGGCAGGAGTGGACGGGAGCAGGTGGGAAGGCCGAGGTATGCTTCCACCGTTTCAGAATTCCACCGTCTATTTTTAACCTCTTTCTGACCACAGGATCCCTGGGAAACCTAGGTGTTTGTGTGCATGCTTGCATGTGTATGATAATCTGGCTATTTGTCAGTGGTTATGGAATATATTTCCCTTTTTTTATGTCAACACCATTACACACATATGACATGGAAGAGTTTGTCACTTCTTACAATGAATCGTGAAGTGGAAATATTCCCTTATTCTATTTCCATGCATTGAAATCTCTAAGGAGGTTAATTTTCCATCCTATAGGTTAGTTTTCTAAGGGCACATAACTAAATACTAAAGCTGTCTGACCCCAAAGAGTCAACCTGCCACCCAATGATGGACATGGAAGTGTGATTGTGAGTGAGTGTTTGTGTGTGGGGGTGAATGTACACTGACAGGAATATCCCTTCAGCTTTGATAGTAGGTTTACATACACTTCATTCACTTTTAATTGCACTGTACATTACACTGCATTATAAGCAGAGACATGGGTCTAAATATTCTTAACAGAACCACTTAAAATAATAGACAGCTAACAGCACTTAAAATATAAACTTTAACCAGAAATTTTGTTGAAACAAAAATGGAATGGAATGTCAACCAACTCGGGAACCCCAAGAGTAAACAAAAAAGAGACTTTATAATAAGTTAATATGACAATATAGCGAAAATTATAGCCAATACAAATACGCTACAACATAATGTAATGAATAAGATTAAATATAATGTATAATATAACAATTATGGTTGATGTATTTGGAAACAAACTATACTTTTACATGATTTATAATTCTAGATTAATGCTAACATTTCAAGCTGTATTTAATGAATATTAATGTATTATGAATGAACATGAATTAATAATGAACAACAGTATATTAACATTAAGGTAAGTTAATGAAATGGAATTTTCTATTTTTTTATATTTACAAATGTCTGTTAGTTCATGATACTAATGCATTCACTCATTTTAATTACTTGAACCTCATTGTGAAGTTTACTGTGATAACTTTTATAAAGTACATTAAACAGATTATTAGTTATAAAGTTACAAATAGTGAAAACAGTACTATACGTTTTACATTGTTCACCATGGACAAACCCTTGATTCTAAAGATTGCAAATATGGAATGATTTACAGAAGACAAACCATAAGCATTGAGGGAGACCCAACGCAATCATTGCCTGGAGAGTTCTTACCTAAGAACCCATGTGTGCACACAGTCACACACACACACGTACCTCTGTTAAGCTGAGAATCTCTGCCTCATCTGTGAGGTCTCGTGTTTTCGGGGAGTCCGAGGGCTGGGAATTCCTCGGTTTAGCCCACCGCTGCTTGCTGAAGACACAACCCATTCTACTTCACTTGCTTTATTCCTCCTTAGATATCCTTTCCCTCTCCTCTTACACTTTCTTAGCACTTATTTTCCTTGCTCTTTCCAGTCTCCTTGTTCCTCAGTGTCTTAGCGTCCAGTTCCAACACAGAATCATATCGCTCACACCATCTTTTCCACACATTCTCTCCAACTTCCAACGTCTCCCTCTAAGTGTCTCTCGGGGTGTCCTCCCTTTGACTGTCTCTTGCCCCCTCACATGCACACTATGTATCGCCCTCCTCCGTCTCTATCGCAGCTGTTTTTGGCAGGCTTACGTCAGACCCTTCCTCTTCTCAGGCACTTGAGCTCTGCTCACCCACTGGGAGACATCACACACGCACACACACACACACACCCTAAGGCTAGTATTCCAACTTCTCTCCACCACCCAGTCCCTAAGCCTGCACACAGAGAGAAGCATTAGGTATTCTGTTCTTCCTCATCTCTGTCTTTTATTGGCAGAATGAGACAACAAAGCATCTGTTCTTGTTCCTTCACATCCGCGCTCTCTAGCTGTACTCGCCTCGCATCTGCATGTGTGGGTGTAAAACTGAATAAGTTACTGTGGAGCACATGAAACCACAAAACTGTTCATTGAATAAAATACCATTCATAAATTTTTTTGGTAAAACAGGGTGAGCAGTAGCTCCTATTAAATGAATAAAAAGCTACAGGGACCAACTGAGGTGACCGTAGAAGTTGTAACACTGCAATTAATGTTAAGTTAATGAAGGTTATATGACTGAATCAGCATACTGTAATACACATATCAGAAATATGGCTGATTTTTCAATGTACATTTACTGGACTCCTGCTGTGTGATACCGCAATTAAATGAATTGTGTAAAATAAAATGCTCCTGATTATTGCATAATTGCCATAAATATACAGTGCTTAATTGCATAACCAGATTCCATAAAGCAAGTAGACCTACTTGTAATTAGATGTTTTAAAATACTCAATCAGACTACATAACTTTTTTTCTTGATTACAAAGTCTTCTAGTTTTGTGGAATTGCACACACAGACCAGCCACTAATCAGATGGCTAATTACATGGAAAATTGAGAGGCCACAAAGCATTTGACCACTGGATTTACAGATATCATTTCACTTTTAAGAAGTGATTTGTCAACCTTTTTCAAAAACCATTCAAATTTTTATGATTTATTTATAAGCTTTTAATTAACCCCACAAATCCCCTCCAGTTCCTTCACGAACCCTGACAATGTAATATTTTATGTTCTTTATGTTGTTGATAAAAATGGAATATATTTTGTTTGTTTCTATTTTTATATCAATATGGCACATTATCCAATTCAACATGATAAACAAGTTAGGTCAAAAGTCATGTAATTTGTAATCAGTAACTGACTACAATTTGAAGGCCAAGTAATCTATCCAGCACTGCACATATACTATATAATTAAACCTTTATGACCTTATGTTAGTCACAAGATTAGGTCATTAAGTGCATAATTATGCAGTTTTCTTTTAAACATTTGTTTACGCACACCACAAGACTATTTAAGTGATCTGAAACAAAGCTAATAGATAGAAAATTCTAAAAATACCTTGACCTATTACCAAAAACTTGTGAACTACCAATACATCTTATTTGGTTACTATTAAAGGTCGCTTCAGTAGTAGCCTATCTGTCCAGAGACCACCAGTTAGCACCAACTGTCATTCTACAGACAACAGAAACAACACTCATTCATGCACCTGACACAGCAGAAAACACACAGTAAACACAGAAAGCACAGCACCTGTCACAATAAAAGCTGAAAACACACAGGATTGCAGTCTCACATAGGCTCGCATGATTCGGCTTTTTGTTCGTTCGTCAGCGATTAGCTTGGTTTTCTCGCGTCGTGCTCAGCGTGAAAGGGCCAAGTTTAAATGTCTCAATGCTATAGTGTGGAGATTGTTAATACTAAAATATAAATCAATCAACGACAGAGGAATATAGTTGAAGTCACATTCAGAACAATTTTACGATTAATCGTTGTTAAAAAAAAATTGACAGCCAATCAGAATCTCAACGAAACTCAATGGCATCACACGTCAGCGTGGGCGCTGAAATAGTTTGATAATAAAATGGCCGTTTTTGGCATGAACGAGTCTTAAATCATTACCTGAATAATAACCATATTGCACTGTTTTATAACTAAAAGTAGTAAAGGCCTGTTCACACCTAGTTTTAATAATCGTTCTAAATCCATATAAAGAGGGAAGTCCACATCACAACAATAAAGACACTGAAGAACGATATTGTTGCAAATACAGTAATCGGAAAGGGTCGTAACTATTATTGATTTGCATAAATATATGGAAAGTTGCTCTTTTTTAATTAGCATGAAGCTAAGTAAACCTTATGTTCCATCTAAAAAGAAACCTTAATGGCAGGTCAGGCAGACCACAAGAGCCATGGCACATGGCTTGTTTATAAAAGCCATAAGGATGACAAAAACATTTGGTTACACTTTAGGCGTCATTGTTACGGTGTAATTATGTATTTAATAAGTACTTAGTAATATGAATTAACATGTACTTACTATAGGGTTAGTTGCATATAATTATGTATAATTTACTGTTTTTACAATGGTAAGTACATGTAATATATGTAACAAGGACACTTTAAAATAAAGTGTTACCAAACATTTCATAACAGGACCAGAGTTCAGGTATCTCCATGTGTGGACACATTGACAATGCACTCATAATAGAGATTGCAAAAGTCCATCTGAGTAAAAAATGCCAGACCACCAGACAACTTTTTCTCCGCCAATAAAAAGATTTGCAGTATTTGTGTGAAGCTAGAACAGCCCAGGTTACAGGCAGGAGAGTTTCAGTTAGGGCAGCTGGGAAAACATGGACGGACAGCACAATATGACCACACAAAGAATGCAACAAGCATTGCAACAAAGATCCAACCCTAGAATGGGCCGTAAAATCCATCTAACAAAGCAGTATGTGAAATACACCTCGAGAAAAAAAGCTCAGAGTAAATGGCTCTAAAATGTAACCAAATTAGATTTCTTGTGGTACACATGCAGCTTATTTCAATACTCATCACCAAGAGACTGGGAGGATCTGCGCAGCCTCAGTGTTGGATCATTACATTGGTTTGAGAGCACTTTGAGGGAGTTCACTAACCTTGCCTTCTGAGAAAACAACAATGCAATGCAGGTTTGAGGAGAAAAGATGAACAAAAAAAAGATAGAAAACTTGAGTTTCAGTCTGAGTCATTAAAGGAGTAGTTCACTTTTTAAAAAACTTTTGCTGATAATTTACTCACCCCCATGTCATCCAAGATGTCCATGTCTTTCTTTCTTCAGTCGAAAAGAAATTAAGGTTTTTGATGAAAACATTCTAGGATTTTTCTCCATATAATGGATTTCATTGGGTACCAAACGGTCGAAGGACCAAATGACCGTTTCAGTGCAGCATTAAACGACACCAGACGATGCATAAGGGTCTTATCTTGCGAAACGATCGGTCATTTCAAAAATAAATAAAAAAGTTTAAGTTTTATAAGCACAAATGCTCGCCTTGCTCTGTTCTGTGATGCACGTTCGTGAGTCTCCTCTTCGAACTCGTTCATCAAAATGAACAAATCTTTTTTCGAGTCATTTCGTTCGTTGAATGAACAAAAATGACTCGAAAAAAGATTTGTCCATTTTGATGAACAAGTTCGAACAGGAGAGTCACGAACGTGCATCACAGAACAGAGCAAGGCGAGCATTTGTGCTTATAAAACTTAAACTTTTTTATTTATTTTTGAAATGACCGATCGTTTCGCAAGATAAGACCCTTATGCATCGTCTGGTGTCGTTTAATGCTGCACTGAAACGGTCATTTGGTCCTTCGACCGTTTGGTACCCAATGAAATCCATTATATGGAGAAAAATCCTAGAATGTTTTCATCAAAAACCTTAATTTCTTTTCGACTGAAGAAAGAAAGACATGGACATCTTGGATGACATGGGGGTGAGTAAATTATCAGCAAAAGTTTTTTTAAAAAGTGAACTACTCCTTTAAGAGGATTTGAGAAGAAAGCCTATCCCGCTGTCTACACCTCAGTCAGTACTGAGAGTGTTTCTGCTAATGAACTCTTCAGTGGAAAATTAATGTATAAGCCCTTTTCAACAAATATACACCATGGTTTATAGCATTACAAGACAATACAGAGCATTGAGTGATCCATTAAATTAGATTTATGCATCATATTGGAAATGCTGACTGAATTAAATCAGAGGAATTCAGAGGCAAGTTATAGTATCTTACATACTTTTTTTTATTTATAACAATGACCTTCAAGTTAACAATGATTTTTAAATGTCTACATGAATGAATGCATTTATCTACTTACTGCACTGATTGTTTTCATTTTATTTTTTTTAATTAAAATGGACCAGTTTTGGGAATACTTGTATACATTTCCATAAACGTGACGCAGAACAGCATTGTGGGTACCTTAGCCATCATCCCCTTAAACTACGCCACTCCATCATCATGAGGGAATTCTAATTGAACCCCTCATTTGATCATTCAGTTGCTCTTTATCTTCTGTTCTGTAGTTAGTTGATCCTTCCTAATTGTTCATTCCTCTCCACCATCTTCTCCCTGTTCTCCATCCATTAGTAGGGCAGCATATTTACTAGCTGAGCTGAATTGCTGTAGGGATAAAAAGAAATGTCATGACCACAATGTCTGTGATGAACAAATTAGAGTGGCATGAAGAAAATAATGTTCCGGTATTTCTGTACAAGTTATTCCCAAAGTTCTACACAACAGTGGTCTGAACACCACCACTGATTTGTATTTTCTACAAATCAATCATCTTTGGGGTCTAACTATTCTTGCAATGTAGCCTACATTGAAAATGCTACATGAAAAAACTGATTCTGGGGTCAGGACCATAAGGTACTCACAGGAGGAACGCTCTCTTCATATTTCTTTGGTTCTGAGGCTATTCTGGGATCTTTGTCCCGCCTGACCTCCTTCCTGTCAATACAAGAAGGAGTTTAAGAATAGTTCACTCAAAAGCTAAAATTTAGTCATCCTCAAGTTGTTACAAATCAAAAAATTTTTCCTTCCACATAACACAGAGGACTGGGCTGCTCTTTTCTATACAATGAAAGAGAATAAGGACTTGGGCTGTCGAGCTTCAAAAAGCGGGTGAAAAAAGCATATTTCAAAAGGCATGATTAAACTATTTATTATTATATTTCCCCCTAACAGAAAGCCTGAATGAAATCGGTTCATAATAAAATGGGATCATATCTATTTACAAGACTCAAATTAAACTGCTCCATTCATATAGATTTACCTTATAGATGACCTATATAGATTATAGATGACCTTTTTTGGATCTTCTAAGTTTTGGTTACCTGGACTTTCAAAAGGTGGGACAGAAACCTCTCTGGTTTTATATATAAAAAAAAAAAATCTTAATTTGTGTTTCCAAAGCCCTATTCACAGTGGATAAGTATTACCTGGTGACCTCTAGTCATTTGTAATAATTGCGGAGGTTGTCTGTGATCTTAATCCCGTGCGAATCGGCCATGTCTGTAATTTGTAAAGAAGGTAATTCTATGGTAGGCATTACCTACCATATTTCGCCTAACACAGAGGTCGTGTGATAATATTAGTCCCGTGCGAATCGGCATCTCTGGGATTTGGCGGGGTCGTATATATAATTATTTTCAAGGTTTTTGTTTCTAAATCACACAAGGTCCCCAGATATTACTAATCCAGTGCAAATAGGGCTTAAGATTAACCGAAGTCCTATGAATTTGGAACAACATGAGGGTATCTAAATGACAATTTTCATTTTTGTGTCAACTATTCTTTTTAAAGGGACATTGTATAGGAATTTCTCCCATCTAGCGGTGAAATTGTATTTTGCATTCAAACGAATTGTGCTCTCCAGCGCCTCGCTTTTTTCCACTGCGTGTTGCATCTACGGTAGCTGTTATGTACCAAAAAGATATGAAACAATGCAAGAACAATCATATGCTCTATTAAAATATATTTTTATCGAATTTCTAGGTTACAAAATGTAAACTTACAAACCTTGTTTTTAGCACCTTCTCAACTTTATTCAATAGCTGCTATTCATCAAAGAGCCTGTTTAACTTTTAACTATAAATGTTCTACTGTCTATATAATAAAGTACACAACCAAGCAATGAAAAAAAAGCATGTAATTAAGACTGTAATATTGACTTAGCCAACCTGTCGGGGAGAAAGCAGGACTTCAGCGTTCTTTTGAAATCTTTGAAATCTATCAGGACATTACTATTGTTTTTTGTAATCTCCGGTCACGTTTCCTTTTACGTTCAATTTTGGACTTTTTTGGCGACGAGGATTTCTTCTCCTGTGGCTCGGCATATGTATGCCATTAAAAATAACTGTGCAATGCAGCCTTTTAAAGTTGCCGGGGCAGTGACAAGCGCCTCTCACTGCTCTGCTCCTCCGTTTCTGCTGCTTTCAGTTACATGACGCTGGCTCTGAACGAAATGCGTTATGGAAACGCGTTGGCCTAGTACTTTTTGACCCTCTCTGCTATTATAGTTTTTCAAGATGGCGGAACGACATGGAAGCCTCCGTGGACCTACCAGTCACATGTATATAAAGATAATAAATTCTTCGTTTACGATGATAAGTCAGATAATTGGCAGAGGTATCTGTACACCATTGAGGACATATTTATGAATAAAAATATTGATTTTAGATAATAAAATACCTAAAAAACTACAGTCCCTTTAAGCACAAAATATTGGACTGACAATATTCTGATATCGTATTTTGCTCTTTGAACGCAAGCACCTATTCTCCCATTACTGTAAATAGTTTGATTTAGTTCACTGGCTACTGCTTGTGATGAACATAAATAGAAAGATGCATCAATGCATTCTTGTCATCACAGATTATGCACATTGTTCCAGCCCTACATGTCACCAGCTTTTCAGCAAATAAAAACCTTTTTTCTTACAGTCTCAATTGTAATATGATGCAGGAGCTGTATGGACTACTTTTATAGTGCTTTTGTGTAAATTTTATAACTTAGCAGTTCCAATTCACTTTCAATATACAGTAAACACTAGAGTTGGGAATCGAACATCAAATACTCTGCAAATCTGGCACATTTTTGCGTGTATCTGACCGTTTAAGTGTGCACCCGAAGCTCAAAGTTCACGTTGCTTTTTCATGTTCCCCTTTGTCTCAGAGTGCACACACAACAAGCTGCTTGAGGAATAAGGCAAGTTCTCTTTCGCGCTTTTAATAACTCTGGGCCGAAGAGATCGGCACGAGACCGATGGGGTGATTGATGAGCGCCACCTGCGCCGGTCTTGTATCTCACAGATTAGCTTGGGAAGCATAAAAGAAAGAGTGATGACGACAGTGAAGGATGAGAGAGGACCAGGCCTGGACTTTTGCGTTTTGTTTGTGTGTGGGGGCAGTTACTTAGTTACGTTTTGTGTTTGTTTATTTTGGGATTATTAAAGCGTTACACGTTTGCCGGTTCCTGACACCTTTCCATAACAACATACTTTGTTACAGTCCCATTTCGCGAATTGATTTTATGATTTTACTGATTTTTACATTAGGTTTGCGCTTTAAGTTTGCGCCAGGAGCAAAAGCGCACCACTGGAAAGAGGGCAAAATAATTGTTTTCTCAATTATCGTATTTTCATTATCAATGGAAGCCAAAATCGCACAGCCCTACTATGCAGTCATGTGAATTTATAAAGTGCATGACACATTCAAATTAGTTAAGACTGCCTCACCTGTCTGCGGGTTCTCTCTGCTTGTCTTTAGTTGGGCAGTCAACCCCTCGTCCCCACCCCCCTCCTCCTCCTCCTCCTCCTCTCCCAACTCCTCCTACACCTCTTCCCGGAGGCATAACTTTATCCCTTTGAACGCCATCATCCCGGTTTTCATCTAGCAAACAGAACAGACAAGTGAGAAAACTGTATATATTCAAAGGTTCTTGCCACTCTGTTGAAATGTTATTGTGGAGACTTTTACCCTTGCCCAATACGGTCTCCTCTACACTTTTGGGAGCAGCTAAGGGTGTTCCTTCCTTCTCATTAGCACCCCCCCCTGGGCTGCGTTTGGCCCAGGCATTTTCTTTAGGGGGAGGGGCAGGCATTACTTTCAGTGGGAGCCCTCCCTGATTGGAAGAGGGTGATGTACATGCAGGAGAGATCAGCTCATCCTCCTGGCCACTGAAGACTTCATTCTCTGAATGTTCGCCATCTTGAGACCTAGATCCTTAACATCACAGATACAGAAATATATTTTTAATTAATTTAACTACTGGGTTTTTTATTTTCCTGCTATCATTAGAGATTTTCAAACCAGAGTAATTTTAGTATTTTTTATATACTATTATAGCATTTATTAATATTTTGAATTAGTTTTTTAATTTTTATTTTCAGTTTTTTTTATAGGATCAGCAATTTTGCTGAAAATGCTTGTCCTTTTTATTAGATTTATTTTTTTATATTTCTATTTAGCTTTAATTTATATTTATTTCAGCATTAGTTTTTGGAAATTTTAGTACATTTCTAATTTTCATTTAAGTTTTCGAATGAATTTATATTTCACAAATTTTCTTAAATAGTTTTAGTTAACAGCAACATTGCTTCAAACAATCCGTCATTCATTCAATGCAATAAAAAAAGCATATATAGCACTTCTACAGTTTTTTTTTAATGACTACAACCGTTTCTAATACCAGTTATAATCTGGGTTGGTTATCAGCTATCATATGAAAACATTCATCAGAATTGTAATATTAGTTCATCCCTAATCTACATTCTTTGATAAGGTATCTGCTAAGAACACGAATGTATTACCTTTAGGTTGTGAGGATTCACTGCCTGTGCGTTGCCGCTCCTTAAATGGCTCTTCACTTCTCCAACTCGGGTCTCTGAAAAAAAAGAAAAAAAGAAATTCAACTCACTTTTTTTAGATTGTCACTTTTTCAGAGACTCCAGGGCTGTGTCCGAAATCGCCCTCTATACCCTTAGATATGGTACTATTGTAATGTTAATTTTGTCACCCATTTTTAATTTAGTCTTAGTCTTGTGCCAAATGTCCTTGTTAGTTTTAGTCATATTTAGTCATTCACATATCTTTTTTTGTTAGTCAAGTTTTAGTCGACTAAAAGTCTCGTCATTTTAGTCTAGTTTTAGTCAAAAGAAAACTCAATATATCTTAGTCAAGTTTTAGTCAAAACATTTTAGTCTGTTTTTTTAAATTATTTCTGAGATTATTTCTGATAACCATTTCAGTCAAATAGTGTTTCACACTTCTCAAATATTGGTTAAATGTCATAATTACCTGACAAAATACACTTGTTAAATGATTTTTGTTGAATGCAACATAAAATAAGAAATAAAATAAGTATAAACCCAGAAAAACTGAAAAGAATAGGCCTACTGTAGCCTACTGTAGTCCTAAAATACAACCTATTTACATTCTAGGTTGGTCTTGAGAAATAACAATTTAGATTTTACAAGGCTTAATTAATATTTCTGCTAGGTAACTTGTTGATTTACAGCGTAGATGTTTTTCCCCGATATTTTTTGTCCAGAGTGCTTCCCGTCAGTTATAATGACACATGAGTTTGACCACTTAAGTTTTGTTTTGTATAAAGCCTTTCTCTAAAGTGAATTTCGTTTTGTATAAATTGTATCTTCATTTTAATCAATGTTTCATTAACAAATTGACTGGATTAATAAAAAAGAAGCAAATATAGTAGCCTACACAATATAATCCGGACACAAAGGCGCGGGTGCGTGAACTGGAGCGCGTCTCATAAATGAACTGAAACTCAGCGTATAAGATACTTGCCTCACAGACCTGAGAAGAAGATCTATAGAAAAATGATATTCTGAAGCCTGAAATGTGTACTTTTAAATAAAACAATTTTTATTTTAAAACAAACGAAATGAAATGGGCTGCACTCTGCTTATGTAGGCTAATTCGTATGAAGTGTGCATTTCTCTCTATAGGCGCGTTCACTACTGTGAACGAAGATGGCGAGTCAGCATCGTCAACTTTATCTTTGCAGCCAACATAAAACACTAGTTTTTTAATAAACAAATCAAATGTTTAATGCATAATCATTACTTTTGCTGTTTTTTTGTGGCAAGCTTTATGCGTGCTTGAGATGCAGAATAGGCATATATAAGCCTAACGAAAATGCTCATTATGGTTTAGCATTCTCTCCTATATATATATATATATATTTAAGTAATTAAATCAATTTAAGTAGCCTATGTGCTCACATGCTCTGTGTGAGACAATGTGTATCTTCTTCTGTTGTCTGAGAGTTGATTGACAGCTTTTAGATGCATTATTGGCATCGCCACACTCTGGTTACATGAACGTGTCACCGCATCAGAACCGAAAACATGGGGATTTTTTATAGACAACAATTGCACAACCCATTCGATATTCTATAATAAAATCAACTAATGGAATATTCGAAAATCGTGACTCATCACTAGTAACTGCTGAATATTCTATCTCATGATGAAAAAGTAGAGATGATTGTAGATGAATATAAAGAGAGATTTAACTTTTTACTTCATGCAAAACATTTTAGTCTCGTCTTTTTTCGTCAACTATAATGCATGTTAATTTAGTCTTAGTCAGCGTTTTTGGACATTGGTGCAGTCTCGTCATCGTCTCGTCTTAGTCATGGAAAAAAAGGTAGTTGACGAACATATTTAGTCTCGTCTCGTCTGACGAAATTAACACAACACTGTTGATGGGGCAGCGATTTGTAGTGGTTTTCGAAACCATAGTTGACGTTATTGAGTGCACTCATTCAATCCCACAATGCACCGTAATAACGAGTGTACAACAGATGTACGCTCAACGGCTAGAGAATACCCATAATGCACCGAGTCACGCGCTGAATGAATTCCCGTGTTTTGCCAGGAGAATACGCCAGCAGCTGAATCAAATCATCCATCCATTTTCCAAACCGTGATGGTTCAGCATAATTTCATACAGGTAAATTCATTTTTAATTTGTTATTAAATTTTTCAATTTAAGTTTATATGCTAGTTTCCATGTCAGAGTTCAAAATAAATCTTTACTACTGGAGCTGCCAGTTTGCTACATTTCAAATTATTATTGTTAAACAGCAAACACAAACTATGCAAAATCAGCAGCCCTTCCAGCGCACTGTGTCCGTATTCACGCACTCGTTTTCATCAACTCCTTCAAGTGGACTTCAAGTGAGCAACCAAGTTTCGTATCAACCCATCTATTTCCCCCTTCTCACCGGTCTCTTGGTCGTCTCTCCGGGGCCCTGTTCTTGTCATCCTCCAACTGTCTCTGGAGTCTATCTTGTTCTTTCTTCAGCCTCTCCTCCACCTCTCTCTCCTTGGCAGCTGTGTCCACAGGTTTGGCTGCACCAAATATAGAGGAAGCCCTGCTGGAACTTGTCGTGTTACTCTGGGGGGGCAAGCTTCCACTCTGTTCCTCCTCTTTTGGGATGCTCCGTGGCTTCAGGTTTAATTTGGGCCTCTGTGTAGAGGCTGGAACGAAAAATCTCATACAATTAGAATAGGGAGACAACGTTTCTGATATAATTTTTTTTATTTTTAAAGCTGACACGTATAATTTCTCCATGAGCTAATCTCATCATGTACCCCTCTCTTCTCGTCCATCATCCCTCTTGTCAAAATGCTCTTCACGATCGCCATAGCGATCTCCATCACGCCGGTCATCAAAGTCACGTCTGAAGCCACTGCTGAATCCTCGTCGTCCTCCACCACGTGAGTCAAAACCTAAGACAATCATATGACCGTAACATTACTTACAAAGCAAACTGCAATAAATGTACACACCAAACATTCATGAACTCAAAAGGAAAAATTAAAGGGATAGTTCACCAAAAAAATAAAATTCTGGCATCATTTATTCACCCTCAAGTGGTTCTAAATCTGTATGAATTTCTTTATTCTGCTGAACACAAAAGATGATATTTTGAAGAATATGGGTAACCTAACAGTTGATGGACCCCATTGACTTCCATAGTATGGAAAAAAAAAAATACTATGGGAGTCAATGGTTACCATCAACTGTTAGGTTACGAAGTACCAACATTCTTCAAAATGTTTTTTTGTCTTTAGCCGGAGAAATAAATTCATACAGGTTTGGTCTGAACAACTTGCCGGTGAGTAAATGGTGACAATTTTAATTTTGGGGGTGAGCTATCCCTTTAATAACTTGCACTACCATTTTTGAGTAGACTATCATATAAGAAATTCCACTGAATTACTCCACCCACCTCCACGATCATAGTCTCTGCTACCTCTGTCATCGTAGCGATCTCTCCCACTGAAGCGATCTCGACCGCTGTCAAAACGATCATCACGCCTTGGAGCATCTCTGAATCGGTCCGACTCATAGCGATCACGAGACCCTGCAAAAAGACACCACAAGGGCATTACACAAAATAGTACAAACAACTGTATGCAGGGTTCGTACACCTTTTCCAAGGTTTAAGAATAGGACTTTCAAGGTCCATTTTTAGCTTTTTCCAGCACCTTACAGCATCCTAAATTACATCCCAATAAATAGTCAAAATAATTATTTATAGTTTTTTTTTTTCACATTAAGAGATAATGCTATAAACAGGCAAAATTGTGTTTCGTAATAGCAGAAGGACCAGATATTTAAGCAAATCACAAGTTTTATTTTTCAAAATGTATCACTGTCTAAGTAGATAATGACTATGAATAATACTTTTTTATTATATTACTGTACAAATATTGCTTCCCAGATAATGATTTTCAGGCTGTAAAACTGAAGAAATTTCAAGGGGTGAAAATATGAAGACAGGATTTGAACAGAAATATTTTATAGGCCTTGGTTTTGGGACACATTCTTGATAAAGACAAGATTTTAACAAAATCTGAGATAGTGCAACAACCTGTAATTCAATTTTAACCCAGAAGACTCTGACAGTGCACAGGTACCTGCCTGATAAATAGCCTATATAAGTAAAAAAAAAATTTATATATATATATATATATATATATATATATTGTATTTAATTGCCAAGACATATACATTTATCTTCTGGAATTGAGCAGTTTAAATATTGCATAAGGCCATCCTCAAACTTACATTAAGCTACTTGTATGACACTCAATCTGACACGATTTCTGTTCAGCAATCAACGATTGTTATGCACTGGGCTAACGTTTACAGGTTTTAATTTGCGGGTAGTTAACGTCAGTTACTGTGCTGAAACTTTGGCTATGTTCACTGCATATTCCACAAATGAACGTGCCATAACGGACATGCAATACTAACATTAAATTATCACACCAAGTACTTTGTCACTAATGGCCCTTTCAGACAGGACGCGGAATGCGCTGCACTATGAAAGCCATTTATTTCAATGGCTTGCGCCGCGCAAGGACGTTTTGTTGCTGAGTCGACCAAAGCGGAGCGAGCGTACGCCGTGGTCAAAGTTAAAAATAGTTCAACTTTTGCCGCTGCGCTCTGTGACGATTACCTGCACGGCCAATAAAAACGGGGCATCCAAACAAGCGCGGAAATCAAAATGAAAACTCCACCTACTTTTGCTCTTGCCAGCGTAGCGCAAATCGCTCTGTATCTGAAGGGCTACATTTTATTTCTCCATTAGGGCTGCAACAACTAATCGATAAAATCGATTATAATCGATTATGAAAATCGTTGTCAACGAATGTCATTATCGATTAGTTGGTCTGCTTACGTCACGGGGAGCGTTTACTGGTACGCACACACACGCAAGGTCTCTCTCCCTCAGGCGCTCTGCCGAGCGCGCGCGCTACACGGTTTGGAGCAGTCTCTTCTGTCTCGCATGCGCGCTCTTGCTTGCGCGCTCTAGATTTCGGGAGTTTGAACTAATTCGCGGGCATCAGGGAGCCGCAATCAATATGCGGGAGACTCCCGGGACTTCCGGGATGTCTGTATTTTGTCTCGAGCATCAGGTTGTGCAATCAGTTCGCTCGCAACGTAAGTGATGGATTAAAATAGCGCTACCGCAGAAATAGGTTAAATTAAAACGGTGTTTACAAAGTGAAGCATTAAATACAAAGGCAGTTAATAACAGCAGCAGTAAAATATTGTTTTTTAGTCACTGTACTCAGTGGTTTTCAGCGAATGCTTGTGCACTAATGCATAATTTCTCCTGTCCTTTACTCAAGCCTGTTAGCTTGCTGGGTAACGTTACCTCCATTCCGTTCTCTTTTTATAGCATTTGTCTACTAAGTTTTAATTGTTTTTCAAACGCGATCTACTGCGGCTCTACATTCACACAATTGTTTTCAGTCTTTCTATATTTATTTAATCAATTTATCCTTATATTATATTCTTTTATATATTATATATATAATATATATTATATTCTTTATCCTTATATTCCTTATATATAATTAATTTTTAAATAAAAATTAAATGAATTATATATTTTAGATGTTTTTAGTTTGTTTTTAGTTCAAATATTCACATCTGAACAACATGTCTGTGTAAATTTGTTTTAACAAAAATTGTGTTAAAACATAATATGTTGGATATCATTTTTTTAACAATAATCATGTTTGTCAACTTGCCATCAGCAATTATCATTAAAAACAATGCAAATATTGATATTAGTAAAACTCAATGTGTGGCTTTTGCACTTTTTAAAGTACACTTTTACACATAAATACCCTGATTTACGGTTTTATTTAGTTATAATAAAAAAAAATCTAATTTAATTTCTATCCGATTAATCGAAAAAATAATCGTCCGATTAATCGATTATCAAAATAATCGTTAGTTGCAGCCCTATTCTCCATTTAATAAAAAAACTATTCAGTCAGATAGGTATTTGTTGTGAAAGAAATAGTAACAATTTAAAGCATTTTCAAGCATATTATCCAAAATTTATGCACTTTTCAAACCTCGAAAACATCGAAATTCAATCATTTTCAAGGATTTCAAGCACCCGTACGAACCCTGTGTATGTTAACAGTCAAACCAGACTTAAACTGATCTATATTTAACCTTGAATAAACAAACAAAATAAGAAATATTTCTCTTGTAATATTATACTGTAAAAAAAAAAATTACAGTACAAATACAATACTAATATTTATGGTTGTCTTAATTTCTTTATTTTCTAACAACTGACCTTTAATTTTGGAAAACCACAAGGGCCCAAAAAAGCTTTTTTTTAATGTTTACATACACATTACATATTTTACATGCACATTACATATTCTGAAAGCATTTACATGCATGCACGTACTTAATTGCAGAATACTTCAATTAAATACAATATCCTTTAATATTTGCGATTTGATAGTCACATTAATCTATTATTTTTAGTAATCATGCAGCTCTACTTTTAATGTTATAAATACTCTAATTTCACTTGATAGTGGAAATTCTCAAATATAATCTGTTAACTTACGGTCTCCAAATCCTTCGTCTCGGCGTGGTGCTTCATCTTGCTCGCCACTCGGGCGTGCCCTCCAATCAGAATCAGTCTTATCAGGGCCACCGTCCATCCCACGACCACGATCTCTATCCCGGTCTCGCCCTGACATTGATCCACCATCCCTCTCTGGAGGAAATATGACATTAAATTTAATCAAGAAAGACACTTTCACAGAGGCAAAGACAAAATGAAGGAGTTTGTTTAATCATCAGTTCACCTTTGTCATTGGACTGATCTGCGATATCCACCCGGATCCGCCTGTTCCCAAGATTCTACACAAATTTGTTGCAACATTAATTCAAAATAGAAAGCAACAGCAATGCACTGAGTTCAGCATTTTATTGATGACCTACCTCCTCATTCAGACTAAGCGCACGCAAGATTGAATCAACATCATCAAATTCAGCATAACCAAATCCTTTAAGCCTTTCTGGGTTATTAGGCTCCCGTGGCAAACGCACCGCACTGATCTGATAATATACACAAAAGACACAGTTACACACATCCTGCACTTGTCAAGCAGCTAAGACATTATAAGTATTATCTAGACCAAATGTCTTCAATCCTGCTCCTGGAGGGCCACTGTCCTGCAGAGTTTAGTTCCAACCTGCTTTAGCACACCTGCCTTTGTATATTCAAGCGATCTTGATGAGCTGATTCAGGTGTGTTTGATTAGGATTGGAACTAAACTCTGCAGGACAATGGCCCTCCAGGAGCAGGATTGAAGACCTCTGATCTAGACATTCCATTCCATTCAACATGCATGCAGCGTATCCACTGACCGCAAGTCCCCTGAAGAAGTCTTTGATGGATTCCTCGCTGACATCGTAGGGAAGGTTACCGAGGAAGGCAGTGTAGGGCGGGCCGCGTGGCAGCCGAGAGCGGTCAACGTTTGGCTCCCGTGCAGCGCGAGGCGCGGTAGGCAGGATAGAGCGATCGATGGGAGGAGCTCGATATGTATCCTCCGTAGTATGCCAGGAAGTTGAGACTAATGAGAAGGAGAATGGGACTTGATTACCACAGAATACAATTTTTATAGACTGGATTTCAAAATGCATCGGATCCTATTTACACCTGTATACACAAAACAGATGTTAATAGCACATATACAGTGAAGCGTAACATCTTACCAATCCTAGCATTTGATCTTCTTAAGGCTGGAATACACATAGGCTAGGCTCATTTCTACACAAACTCAAATATTTTTTCTTTGATTACTTGGCTCAAAACGATTCGATTGCACCCATTTTTTTTTAAACCTACTTTTAAGAACTCTTCCTCGCCTGTTGCTCCAATTTTCAAGAAAATGTAAACAGATTATATTCAGACCATGCTAACAAAAATGTATGGAATTCAAGTGCATTAGTGAAAACGTTCTTGAATAACAAGAGAACGAATTCAACGAAGAGCACGCCAAAATGGACTTGAGGCTGTATATCCACAATGCTTTGGCATATTCAGACCAAACTTGGTAGGTTTTATGACAACCAAGTACATGCACAGTACATCAACTTTTTTGCCTATAACGTCTGAACAGTTAGGCCGAAAACCCCAAAACTGGTCTCTTTAGATTCGGTGCAGCATGCAGAGGCAAACAATAACCTAACAATGTCGGCCATTTTGAATATTGTCATAAAAAGTTATATTTTACAAACGCATTGGCAATTGTTAAGAAACTCGGTATGTGCCGTTGGCACCATGCCCTGAAGTTATTCAAAACATTTTAAGTCAGCGCTACCTTGTGGTCAGAAGTTATAATGTAATTTCAAAAAGTTTGTGATTTTTTTTTTTTGGTTTGTGATTAAGCCACGTTTCCACCGCAGGAACATTCCTCAGGAACTAGGGACTTTGGGGTGATATTAGGTGTTTCTCGACTGCAGAGAACAGGGTTTGATTGGTTGACTACACAAAGCATTTTATTTAAACCACCATTTTAAAAGGTCTGTTGCGGTGCATGCAGAATTGTTTGCTATTCGAATCAACAATGGTGTTAAAAAAATACCACAGATGGACCGGCGACGAGGTTCAGGCTTTATTAAGCTTATGTGGAGGATGAAATCCAGCAGGAACTGTAAAGTCGCGCACAGATGCCAAAACAACTCTGAGGCTGCATCTCTGCAATGCTTTGGGATATTGCCACCTTATTCTGACCACAACCCATCAATTTAGTCACATTGCAACCTATTGGTCAAAAATGATAAATCATTGGACCAGTGACTATAAAAAAAAATCATATTTAAGCCATTTTGCCTGAAATCCTCTCAATATCATTGCTCATTGTTGCAGTTGGTCTGATGTTCCTAGCCATGCTGGCATGACTTATTGTGCCTTTGTGCTTGTCCCTTTAACTGCTGCTTGCGTCTATAGCCATTTAATAAATTTTGGCCAAATTGTGCAGCCCTACAAACCTGGAAATTCTTTTTTTTTTTGCAATCACAATTTTTATCAGAAAAATCTAAATGACATATTCCCCCAAATCATGTAGCTCTACTTCAGACTATGATTCCATTTAGTGTGAGGATATATAAACATGTTTGATATTGAGCCTAAGTAGAGATGCACCGATCGATCGGCTGGTGACCGGAATTGGCCAATTTTCACGTGATCGGCGACCAGCCGGTCAGTCTGACATATTCCGATTTTATGCCGGTCAAATGCACAATGCGCATGATTAACATCGCGTAACATAAGCATCACCCGTGCACACGGAACGCACATGTAGGAAACCTCGTGAATTACGGCCGTTTTAGGGCTGAAACGATTCCTCGAGTTACTCGATTACAAAAATTCCTCGAGGCAAAAACTCTGCCTCGAAACCTCGTTAAATTCCTATGACGCGCACTATACGCGCGGCGCAGGGATTTGATTGTTTCACACGGACCGTTTATTCACCTGGACCTGTTCAGGAAGCATAAATTTTGAATTTAGTTGGCGCGATGGCGGAGAATAAATATGTAAATAAACGGGCAGGAAATTGTCTAAAGTGTGGGATCATTACACACTTAATTCACTTAATACACTTAACTCGCTGAAACAAGGTAACGTAGTCTAAGCCTATTGATGTTTGCTGATTTTAATCCCATACTGTATTTGTAGCGATGTCGTGATGCGGTTTGACTAGATATGATTTTTAGCTTTGATGACATTTTTAAGTAGTAAACGTAACTATCACGCTCAATTGCAAGAGAGTATAGCCTAAAAAAAGAACCCCTTCACACACACACACACACGCCAGTCAGACCAATTGCAGCAATGCATCACATATGCTTAAACTTTTATGTAGCCACGCAACAATAATTTCAGCATGCATTCACTTTACACACCGGGACGTGATGAAGGAACAAATATTGTATTGTAGTCTTTGCGAGACCTTGTTTGTATTTCAAGTCTGCCAAATAGTTACAGACAACAACAAAAAATTAAAGTCCCCAGCCTGTTGGTTTTTAATAAAGATTCGGAGTACTCATTTTTCAGTTAAAACGCACGGAACAAAAAGTGCGTCAGCTTTTACTGTGTGTTCAACAACAAGTCACGTTACAGCTTTTCTTCAGCGTTAAACTACCAGAATACACAAATATGCTTAGATGCTTAGAGTGGTTATATTATAACATCTTAAAGGAAAATTCACATATGAGATAGCTTTATGACTTGCATACTATATAACTTATAGTATATAACTTATAACAGCTTTAACTGAAATAGACACAAGTTTAATATAACTATGCTGTTAATAAAACACACACACACACAAATATCCGATTACTCGATTAATCGATCGATTAAGTGCTAGATTAATCGATTACAAAAAGAATCGATAGCTGCAGCCTTAGTCCGTTTCACACGCAAACGTGAGAAGCGAGGATTTTATACCAGCGTGCATGTTAATCAATGAGTGCATTCACACCACGAGCAGGAGCAGCACGTGAGCGGCAGTGAAGCGGGGTTTCGGCGCAGAGTCTATTTTTGCTGAGCTGCTCACGCTCAATTAAAGTGAAAGCACACTTTTGCTGGACAAAATAAATATGATTTCACCCAAAAAGTGCCCAAAATGCACATAATTTGCATGTCTGGTGTGTTTTAACAAGAACTGTAGTAGGCTATGTTAGAAAAGAAAATGAAGACTCAAATATTTATAGAAAATTTACCCATTTAAACTTGTTTTTATTATTTCCCAATCGTCACTTGCTCCACTTGCCCGAGCTTAGCGCTTGTTTAGCCTGTGTTTTGAGAAATATCTTTATACTGCAAGGCTATATTTTTATTTGCTATTTATATATTATTTTAATGCCATTACCTGTTTTCATACAGAAGTTTAGTTTCCTAAATAAGTAAATATATCACTTTTTTTTAGGTTGAATATTAGAAGTGAAAATGGTTCTTCCATACCATAACACTGCACTTGTGTTTCCCACACCAGGAGTAATAATTTATATAGTTCTAATTTATTTAATTTGTTCAAAAATGTTCTATGTTCTATGTAAAATCTTCAATTAAAGAAAAGATAGAAAATAAATATTTGTGTTTGAAGTAAATTGGTTAGAAAAAATGAAATCGGAATCGGCATGCCAAATTCATGAAAAATCGGAAATCGGAATCGGCGCACCTCTAAGCCTAAGGCATGTTTTCATTTGTCATGCATCTCTTAGTAAGGAGTCGGTTTAGATTTTAAAAGTCATGTAGTCCATTCCAGGATTTACTCACCATCTCCATCCAAGTCATCAGTCTCATCTGCCCAGCTGGTGGTCTTCGCGCTGGGGTAACTGGGGGGTGCACTGCCACTGCTATCATTCGCAAGGAAATCAGTCAGGGTCAGGGTCTTCCCCTTCTTCTTATTCTTCTTAGCTAAAGAAAGAATAACATTCTATGAAAATGCCAAAACTGAGCCATTTCATTATTTGATACATTTATGCATGTTAAAATTCACAATGAAATGAAAGTAGCAACAGATCTTTTCTTCTATGTTGTGGCGTACATCTGAGTGAAAGATTTTTGAAAAGGGGAAAAAAAGTAGGATGGGGACTTGGTTCTATTCAACGGTTGCTGATTGGATGGAGGCCAATCTGAATGCAAGCTTGAGGTTGATTGTAAGGAAGCGGCAGTGATTAAGCAGACTAAAAAAATTGGAGGAGTCCGGTATACGCCAGAGAAAAATCTGTCATTCATTTAACCAGAAAATTAGATCAGAATTATGACAATTTGATTAAGAATTAAAATGTCAAAAAAGGGAAACATGCATGGATTCATTGTTTAAAATAAGACCAATAACATGCATTTAGAAAACAGGGTGAATTTTCATTTCATTTCAAATGTTGAGTAATATCACACTTATGCAAAAGACGTGCTGATACTATGCAACTAGGAACTGAAAAGGAGAGAAGACACTCAGTGAGCCTCACCAGGGATGTTGCAAGGGGAGATGGTTCACTCAAATAAAAATGAATGGAAATGTCTAACATGAAATATGGTAGCTTTAGTCCTGCCTTACAGTTAAAAGAGCCAATGACCTTGTTCACTAAGCATCGTCTGTTTATTTCTCTATAAGACGCATGTATGTTAATTGGACCAGACAGAAAAATATAGAAGAACAATTTATAATACCAGTGGTGTCAGATACTACTGATTCGAAATAGGCCCATCTCTTTCAGAGGTAACATTACCATAGTTTCTTTTAATTCAGTCTTTCACTATTCAAGAAGATAGGAGCTGTATAAGATGAATAAGATGTAGGCTACTGTACATCTGCCTGGTTGTACAAGACTTGGAAATAACATTCAATAATCATATTTTGAGATCAAATTCACGTTCCACGCATATTTTGTTAACTTGGGCACTATTTGTATGCTTAATCTAATATGGCTTAGACAAACTACTGACACGTTAATTAATATAAGGTAATAAGAGATGTTTTGGTCGTGAATTCCTCGATTATTTTAAATAATCGGATAAATTAGTGAATGATTCAATAATGACTCAACAGAAATAATACACTCCCCATCTGCAAGAGTGACGATTTAACTGCACTGAATGAATTCATAAACACATTTTAAAAAAAAAACGATTCCGAAATCCCCACAACTACAATCGGTCCAGAGAGCACAAAACGACCACGGTTCCGTGCACGTGTTGAACCATGGTCCCTCCTCTGGAACGTACTGCGCATACGCACCAAGCACGGGCTATTAGCACCATCCAGAACTTTATGCACTATCATTGAACATAATATTTTAACTTTCCACACACTAACCTTATCAACTACTCGTACATTAAATTACCCGAACATCCGTTTGCGAAACCTTGTCGCGTCCTAAAGTTAAGGGGGACAACGAGACAGACGAGGCACATGATTTGGCCGCTAGCACACTAGCTAATTCATCTGAGCATAAGGCTTCCCCAATGCGACTAATCCATGTTTTCAATGCATTTAACCAATATATTTAACAGCGCCGCGTTTGATAAACGGATACAGTGAATGCCATAACCATTACGTTTGAACCCATGAATGTTATACAAACTTGTTTATAGCTGTTTCGCAAAGAATCCTACAAATATAGGCAGAGCACGAGTGCGCATTATTCTTACCTGACGCCGCCATGTTGGAGAGTGTTCTGGTGGAAGAGTCCCGGATGAAGGCGTCAGGGATTTGTCACGGGGTTAGGCAGGCATCACACCCTCACACCAAGTCACAACCTCATGATAACATGTTTTAGTAGTTGCACATTGCGAGGATGTAAAAGCTGGTATCATATCTGAAATAATCATAACAGAAATCCCAGAGACATAAATTGGCATAAATATTTTATAGGCGTATTTAACATTGTTTTACTAAAAATATTTTACTTTAAGGTGTATGTGTGTATTCTGTAATAAGAAATATATAAGAGGGGGACAGGTTGGCCATTTACACACCTTTATGTTCAGTTCCGTGACCGTCGCTAGGTTTTCTGACCACTTGTAGGCTAACTGTTTGTTGAAAATGGTAATTTGTTGGCTCCTCTAATGTTGCTATTTGAAGACTGCTATGCATTTTTGACAGATGCTTTTATCCAAAGCAACTTACATTAAATTACATTGAAAGTATACTGTTCATGCATTCCCTCATAATCAAACCCATGACTCCGGTGTTAGAGCTAGAGGAACTGAACTGTTCTGCTAAGAATCTCTTTGCATGTCTCGACATCTCTACCCAAGATCCATTTCAAGGTTTTTTTTTTTTTTTTTTACAGTGCACACTGTAATTCATCTTTGGATTCATCTTTGAGAGGCTGGATGACTCCTCCACATTTGTGGTGAGAAAATATGTGTTAGTATTTCTGTGTGGGAATGCGGTTCTCTCAGATGGTTTGCAACTTTCAACTTTCAACAATAGTTAATAGAAATATAACATAACAGTCTGATAATATAATTTGTAATATTTTATCACCTGTTTAGATTACTATTGGGCAATGATTTTATCACTTTATTACTGTACATCAATAGCTATACACAATCATGTGGTTTGTACCATGACAATATAAACACCTTTCATACATTCACCCCCTGTTGGTGTGATTTATATGACAGCAAAAAATCATTACAAAAGCCAGATGATGCTAAGTATTTATTTAGGCTAGTCATATAATACGGATTACAAACAAGACTCAAATTATAATATGAAGTTATGATGATATTATGTAATCCATTTAATATAATAATAATTTGTATGCTTGTATTATTTAGGGATGTTTTTGAAACGCGCGCGCGCTCACACACACACTCATACACGCACACACACACGCACACAATTTCATTGCAAATAATTTTTGAAGAAATTAATTTAAATCTGATTCATTCTTTTCTTGTTTAAAATAATATTTTTGAATATAATTTATTTGATGCGAAATATATAGTGCAGGTGAGGTGAGCCATTTAGAAGATTGAGCGAACCAAGGGTTATCAACTAATCCCCTGCAGAGAGAGAGAGAGAAAAACAGAGCTTAAAACTTTTAAGAATGTGTTTCATGTTTGAATTGTGTTCTAGAACTATGAACAGTTGTTTATGTATTTGTCTGTGTATTTCGACTTACTGCATCGCCTTCTATAATCTAAGCAGCAGTTTCTGCTACAGTGATGATTGCAGTTGCAGCGGTTACGGATGTCAAATCTCTCACCACATCTCCCTTGACAAGAGTTTGAGACTACCCCAAAAAGACATTTAAACAAGCATTATGCAGAGAAGTGGTGTTAAAGGGGTCATGCCATGAGAAATAAATTTTTCCTTTATCGTTTGACGTACGAACCAAAACATCCTGCAAGTTACATATAGCTTAAAATGTCTTCCTCATTATAAACAAAATATTTCTGTAATCAAGCTCCAAAAATGGCTCGTTTTGATATCGCAGGATCTGTGATCTAACACGGGGCATATATATTTGCATATGCCTGCCTTCAGAGCAAGACATCGATGAATAGTTATAGGCTCATCGCAAAATAGGCCCCATACACTGGCATTCAGTCACTAAATGGCTGATATTTTTTCATACACTGGAAGTGAGCGTCGTTTCAAAAGCAAATAGAACCCATTAAAATCACTAATGCTCTTTACACTGGATACAGTATACAGATGTGCGTTCAGTTTCTAAAATACTACATGCACTTTGTCTACAAAAGGACAAATAGAAGAGAGAAAGAACATTGTCTTTGACGTCCAGTTTAAATGGATCGTTTTCATCTCTGTACAGACTTTACAAAAGGATCCCAGCATTGGAAACAACTGGATGGTTTATTTTAATGGTGTCCTGGATTGCATCAGAGGATTATATTTTTGTTTTGGAGCATTTTGTTTTGTGAATGACGCGCAGTGTAATGGAGAGTTCGCAAAGAAAATTTTTCTTTAAAGACGAAGCATCCAACTTATTGGATCTGACAGTAATTGCATCACAAACCATAAGTAAATTATTTCATAATGCTTTGTCTGTAAATTATGGTTTTATATGGATAATGTTTTCAAAACACTTACTCACTTGCAATAGTGAGTGGGAGTTGATCATGTTTCCTATGCAATAACGTTAGCCAATCATAACAGTGGTCGTTTACTGACGGTTGAAAATAATCGTTTTCACGCATATATATTTGTTTGTTTTTTTGTGTAAAACTCTTTACTAACATTATAAGTGAACCTTAAGGAACATATTAAAATTAAATAAAATAAAAACATGACCCCTTTAAAGGTATAGTCCACCCAAATTTTTCTCATTTTTGGGTGGACTATCTCTTGTATAGGAGTGTAGAGTGTGTGTGAGAGAGAGTTACTCTGATTGGGTGGAGGTCTTAGGGTAGTTGTTGTTGAAGTAGTAGAAGTTCTTAAGGTAGTAGAAGTAGGTGATGTAGAAGCGGTTGAGGTGGTAGAAGTAGGAGATGTAGTAGAAACAGGTAAGACTGTAGAAACAGGTTGGCATGTGCTTGTAGGGTTGAAGACGACGAATCCTGGGAGATTCTGGACAATGGTGGTGGAGATCCAACTCTGATACTGTGAAACACGCGTGTAAACACCGGGTGCGTTGGGATCGGCACAGCCATAACCCCAGCTGGTGATACCAGACTGAACCCACACCAAACATTGCTTGCTCACCATTGGACCTCCAGAGTCACCCTACAGAAAGACAGGTTTTTTTTCTTTATGGGACCAAGAAGCACAGATAGACGTTTGTGTGTCAAGATATATTAGAAAAACATAATGGACTTTCAGACATGCAGCATGTTTTGATGTGCACACTTAATAATGATCTGGTTGACTGTTGTACCTGGCAGGTGTCTTTGCCTCCCTCCAATAAACCAGCACAGATCATGTTGTTGGTAACAGATCCAGAACCCAGCAGAGTATTACATTGATCATTAGCCACCACTGGAATCATAGTTTCCTGCAGAGTCCCAGGAGCAGCTAGGCTCACTGAACAGGGTACAAACAAACACACAATCATATATTAGTGTTGTTATGAGTAGATGTATGTGTGAACGAATGAGTTTGTATGTGTTTGTATCTCCAGACTGAACATCTCCCCATCCTGTGATCCAGCTGCTGGTGCCAGAAGGGAAGCTGCTGTTCAGTGCCGCCAGACATACGGGTCTGATATAGTCATTAAAGGTAATGGTGGAGGACAAACGTAGCAGAGTGATGTCATTGTCATGTGTGTTGCTGTCGTAGGAGGGGTGAACGATGATTGTGACGACATTTCTACTGATTTCATTGGTATTGACTCCCTGTTGTGTCCTCCTTCCCAAGCACACGGAGACCGGATGCACTGACACTGAAAACAGTCAGTGAATACAGTGAGAAAAGAAAACAATATATCCTACCAATTAATGTTTGTTTAGGTGAATCTTACCCAGGTAAACAGTGAGCTGCCGTCAGCACCCATTCTCTGTTGATGAGGGATCCTCCGCAAAAATGACCTCCATAGGTAGAGCTGTGCAGACTGACCTGCCACGGCCACGACCCCTCAAAAGGGGCACACCACCCACAATACGGTTGTTTAGAGGGGCTTGTCCACAAACTATGTGAGAGAAAGAGAGAGAGATTATTCACATGCATATGTCTGTACTATGACTATATATATAACATCTGAAGAACGAGACGAGTTCTTACCATTCAGCTGAGAAAGTGAACCTGTGGTGTAAGAGATGAGGAATGATTTTTTGGACATCCATCTGCATGTGACATCCTCCAACTAAATTAACTGATTTAAATTATCTCACAAGAAACAGGACCATTGCAGAAACGTTTAGTGCTGATAAAGTTTCTACCTTAAACATTAAGTGTAAGTCCTTACCTTGAAAAGATAAGAGCAGGGCCAAACTGACACACGTTAACCTCCACATCTTCTCAAACCGTCTCTTGTCTTGCAGAATGGATGGAGATGGTGGATTTGGTTCTCTTTGCCTCTCACAAACCCTTTTTATATTCACTTCTTCAGTCTCTGCTTGTAACTTGTTTAATCACTCTAATGTCGCACTAATCCGTTTTTATTGTTATTTTCTGCTCCTCGCCCTGTTTTCAGAATGTAGACCTGTTAAACTTGTATTCTAAAACTAAACATCTTAAATGATAAATACATTTTATTTCAGAGATTAAGAGTTTTGTTAATTTCTGTCTTATTTGGGCAGGGTGTTCATGTTATTCTATCATTTGTTGCCTTTTGTTCCAACTTAGAATAATTAGTCACTCTAATATATCCAGAAAATCATAATAATGAAAAAATTATTAATATAATAAATAAAATCAAATATATATCCATATACACAAACATATCTTGCATTGTATTTTACACAGCATATTACTGAAATCTACCAGATATACAAATATATATGGTAATACTTTAATTTAGGGTCCAGTTCTCACTATTAACTAGTTTTTTATTAGCATGCATATTACTAGTATATTGGCTGTTTTAGTATTAGTACTTATAAATCACACATTAATGCCTTATTCTACATGACCATATTCTACATCCCTTTATCCTACCCAATAGTACTAACTAACTAAGTTACTAACGATTAATAAGCTGTAATTAGGATTGTATTGAGGCAAAAGTCTTAGTGTTAGTTAATTGTGAGAATTGGACTCTACAAAAGATTCTATTTCAGATAAATGCTGTTCTTTTGAACTTTCTATTCATCAAAGAATCCTGAAATAAAAATGTAACTAACTGTTTTCAACATTGATAATAATGAGAAATGTTTCTTGAGCATCAAATCATCATATTAGAATGATTTCTGAAGGATCATGTGACACTGAAGACTGGAGTAATGATGCTGAAAATTCAGCTTTGATCAGGAATAAATTACACTTTACTATATATTCACATAGAAAACAGCTGTTTTACATTGAAACAATATTTCACAATATTACTGGGTTTGTTTTGTATTTTTAATCAAATAAATGCAGCATTGGTGAGCAGAAGAGACTTCTTTTAAAAACATAAAAAATCTTACCGACCCCGAACTTTTGAACTGCAGTGTATACTATATAAAAAATGGAAATATAATAAGGAAATCTAAATATATTATATTCAAATTATGTAATGGTGTTGATCAGCTTGTTTTTCTTGCTTCCTCTCTGAGATCATTTATCACCAAAATTGTGGTTGTTCATGAAGCCCCTTGATTTATTTTGAAAAATTAAATCATTATGAATATTTTTTCACATGATATTTCTGGGTTTCTTCATGAAGATTAAACATTATAAAATGGATTGCTTGAATTGGTAAAGCACTGCAGCACTCACTGAGTCACCTGCCCTCTGATACACTTTTACAATGACTATGTAAAATCTACAACTGCCGCATTATGTCATAATTAGTGTCCTAAATACTGTCAATTTTCTACTTACAACACCTTTTTTTTTAATCTGTCACGAATCCAGATAAACTGAGCTTAGTTTAATTGCTGTGTGAAGACGAATGTCTTCTCTAAATAATCAACTCACATTCTCTCCCATGCTCTGTATTTTATTATGTGTAAAGAAATCAAACTGCTTATGTAAATGTATATATTTTGGATCATTTTATTATTCAAACATTACATAAAATCAATGAAAGAGAAACTAAATAGGCTATTTGATCACTTACATTTAAAACTATGCATGTGAATTTCTATATAGTTACTTTTGTAGATCTGAGGCCTATCGTGATTTTTTCATTGTGATGTGTAACAGAGCATGGCTGAATAAAACCTTTTTTTAAATCATTAATTTATATTGTAACAGAAGTGTTTCTGTCTTATGTGTGACATCAGGAGCAACCTATCTATTTGCATCTGCTCTAATATAGTTTTTGTCATTTGTTATTTATATTTTTTTGAATCTTTAAGAAAATCAGTTTCCGCTGTTCTTAAAGGAATAAAAAAAATCATATTATTGTGTGTTTTTTTCATGCAGTGAATGATTGAATATACAGAATGGTGACTCAGAGCCACTGTTGAAAGTCAAGCAGGTTTGGGAAAAATTAGCTTTTGGGCGAGCAAATTATGCATTTTTTGGTGAACTATCCCTTTAAGATTAAACATGAACACCTTGCTCCATTTAGACAGAGATTAACAAAACTCATAATCTCTGAAAACAAAACTTGCATGTAAGATCTTTGTTTAGTGAATTTGGTTCTAGAATACAGAGGTCTACATTGTGAAAACAGGGCGAGGAGCAAATAATAATAAAAACAGATTAGTGCGACATTATAGTGATTAGATGAGTGACGAGCAGAGACTGAAGAAGTGAATATAAAAAGGGTTTGTGAGAGGCAAAGAGAACCAAATCCACCATCTCCATCCATTCTGCAAGACAAGAGACGGTTTGAGAAGATGTGGAGGTTAACGTGTGTCAGTTTGGCCCTGCTCTTATCTGTTCAAGGTAAGGACTTACACTTAATGTTTAAGGTAGAAACTTTATCAGCACTAAACGTTTCTGCAATGGTCCTCTTTCTTGTGAGGTAATTTTATTTTATTAATTTAGTTGGAGTCACATGCAGCTAATGTAACGTAATTTTTTTCTCTCTCAAATGTGTCTCTTCTACCACAGGTTCACTTTCTCAGCTGAATGGTAAGAACTCGTCTCGTTCTTCAGATGTTATATATAGATATAGTCATAGCACACAAATATGCATGAATAATCTCTCTCTCTTTCTCTCACATAGTATGTGGACAAGCCCCTCTAAACAACCGTATTGTGGGTGGTGTGGACGCTTTTGAGGGGTCGTGGCCGTGGCAGGTCAGTCTGCACAGCTCTACCTATGGAGGTCATTTTTGTGGAGGATCCCTCATCAACAGTGAATGGGTGCTGACGGCAGCTCACTGTTTACCTGGGTAAAATTCACATCACAACTATTCATCCAAACAGGCTCTGAGAGATCGTTTTTACATTATTGATTCATTTTCACATGTTTTCAGTGTCAGTGCATCCAGTCTCCGTGTGTACTTGGGGAAGAGGACACAACAGGGAGTCAATACCTATGAAATCAGTAGAAATGTCGTCACAATCATCGTTCACCCCTCCTACGACAGTCAAACCAGCGACAATGACATCGCTCTGCTGCGTTTGTCCTCCACCGTAACCTTTAATGACTATATTAGACCCGTGTGTCTGGCGGCCCAGAACAGTGTCTTCAGTGCCGGCACCAGCAGCTGGATCACAGGATGGGGAGATGTTCAGTCTGGAGGTACAAACACAAACTCATTCGTTCACACATACATCTACTCATAACAACACTAATATATGATTGTGTGTTTGTGTGTACCCTGTTCAGTGAGCCTAGCTGCTCCTGGGACTCTGCAGGAAACTATGATTCCAGTGGTGGCTAATGATCAATGTAATACTCTGCTGGGTTCTGGATCTGTTACCAACAACATGATCTGTGCTGGTTTATTGGAGGGAGGCAAAGACACCTGCCAGGTACAACAGTCAACCAGATCATTATTAAGTGTGCACATCCAAACATGCTGCATGTCTGAAAGTCCATTATGTTTTTCTAATATATCTTGACACACAAACGTCTATCTGTGCTTCTTTTTTATGTGATTCTTTCTGGCCATGTTTCATAAGAAGTTGGTCCCATAAAGAAAAAAAACCTGTCTTTCTGTAGGGTGACTCTGGAGGTCCAATGGTGAGCAAGCAATGTTTGGTGTGGGTTCAGTCTGGTATCACCAGCTGGGGTTATGGCTGTGCCGATCCCAACGCACCCGGTGTTTACACGCGTGTTTCACAGTATCAGAGTTGGATCTCCACCACCATTGTCCAGAATCTCCCAGGATTCGTCGTCTTCAACCCTACAAGCACATGCCAACCTGTTTCTACAGTCTTACCTGTTTCTACTACATCTCCTACTTCTACCACCTCAACCGCTTCTACATCACCTACTTCTACTACCTTAAGAACTTCTACTACTTCAACAACAACTACCCTAAGACCTCCACCCAATCAGAGTAACTCTCTCTCACACACACTCTACACTCCTATACACATTTATGCCTCCTTAACACCACACACTTCTAATGCTTGTTTAAATGTCTTTTTGTTGTAGCCTCAATTTCTTGTAGAAAGAGATGTGGTGAGAGATTTGACATCCGTAACCGTTGCAACTGCAATTATCACTGCCGCAAAAACTGCTGTAGGGATTATGAAAAGCAATGCAGTAAGTCCATATACACAAACAAATACATTTGCAACTGTTTATGGTGCTTATAGTTCTGAAATAAAATAAAAATCACTGAATCAGTTAGTTACCCCAGCACAATATCACACAATCTCTGTATGTTTTTGTGTCTCTGCAGGGGGTCACGGGTGGTAACTCTTGGTTGGCACAAGCTTCTACATGGCACAACATCTCTCTCTCTCACTCTCTCTCTCTCTCTCTCTCTCTCTCTCTCTCTCTCTCTCTCTCTCTCTCTCTCTCTCTCTCTCTCTCTCTCTCTCTCTCTCTCTCTCTCTGTGTCTCTCTCTCTATTATAAATATATCAGCATTAAGTGATGATATAATTTGAGTCTGTAATCTGTATCTTTATAAGTGACTAAATAAATACTTTGCATCCCATGGCTTGTTAAATCTTTTGCTGTAATAAATTACACCAACAGGGGACGTTGTTTTACAATTGAAAAGTATCACTAGGACAGTCACATAGAAAGGAATAAACTGATTAAACACATTAATCATAAAACTCATCAATTACTGATAACTTTTGGTCATTGGAGGCTGTTTAGATGTCGAAGTACTGCTATTATGAAACACTAGCATGTTCAAACCATTAACGAGTAAAGATGTCATTTTACATTAACTTTTGTAAAGCTTTGTTTCTAACAAAACAGTGACTTACCACCACCATCACCCAAAAAACAACAAAACAAAAAACAGATTTTCTTATTGTAGTTGTTGTATTTCAAACTATGAAAGATTCAGCAAAACCTATAATGACCAGCAATGTTCTTGAACAAATTTCTGAAAACAACAAAGATCATACGTATTAGTTTGAAGTAGAAAAATATCCTAGTGTGTTAACAATGCTAAATACATCCAAAGGTCATTGTGGACACATGGGACATTAATACACACACATGCAGCCTTTTTATTAGAATAAGGAAGCTTTTTTGTTATAGACCTTAATTTTTCCATAATCTTTAAATAGTTGTAAATATACATCTGTGCTTATTTATTTCCTCATTTGTGCTATAGTCTTGTAAATCATATGGAGGCATTCTAAAAAATAAAATCCCATTTTAATACATCTGTTAGGATGTGTAAGTGACAAACTACAGTAGTCAACATTTGAAGTGGATCAATACCTTTCATCAAAGTTATACATGAATTACAACAATACCCGTTCTTATCTTAGGGCAACTTTGATTAACTAATATTAATATATTGTTGTTGTTGTTGTTGTAATTATTGGGATGTTTATTATGTTTACCTTCAATAGATCTATACTGATACTACCGGAATGCCACTATCTATACTTGCGTCACAGAAGGATCTCGTGTGCCTACATACACCATTTTGTCGATGACTGTTGGGCTGCTTTGTATTTCGTTGTTTTTGTTTTGTTTTTGTGCTTTTTCTCTCTTCTGTATTGTATATGTGTGTCACCGACTTCTTACCTTGTATGTGTCACTGTTTTGTAAATTTGCAATAATAAACAAAATTAAAAAATTTAAAAAACTTTGATTAACTTTTTTTGATCCACTTCAAATGTTGACTACTGTATAGAGTAACTACAAGAATTTTACACTCAACATCTTATAATAATGTTAAAAATTAATACAATAATGATGTTCAATAAATCATGCTGATGATGTTGTGTGGTAGTAAACATGTCATAAACATGTCAAACAGTAAAAGCTTACTCACGTAAAGCATTCAATAACGGAACTTGTGGCTATAAATATTGCTGTTGTATTAATTACAAGGTAGGAACACGGATATAATAAATCACCATGCAATTCACGTAACATCTCACCTACAATAAACCCAAAGCCTTGACACAAAGGATAGTTTGCCACCAGGGTTTTCCCACTACAATAGTTAAATTTCAATAAAGTTTAGAAGAAAAAAAACGATGACTGACTAACTTGGAAGGGGGAAGTTCTTTTATGAAATGTAGTTCATGATAAAATTTAGGATGAGGTTATGGTCTATAAGGAAGTAGCAACATAAAGACTGCAGGCAGTCAACTTACTACCAGGATATAGTTACTCAACATGATAACATTTATTTCTAGGGTGATTAATCCAATCTGACATTAATTCCTAAAGCATGATTTTTCTACCCTGTGGTTTCTTTAACCTCCAAAGAGTGGAGGTGGCCCAATACCCTCATAATTTACTCACCCTCATGCCATCCCTGATATATATGACTTTCTCTTCTGTGGAACACAAACAGATTATTAGAAAAAGAACATGTCTATTTGAGTCCGTGTAATGCAAGCGGACCGGTCCCTCAACAAAGACGATTAAAAAACAACAAACACGACCATAATCCATACCACCCCAGTTGACGAACCAATGCCTTCAGAAGCGAAACGATAGGTGTGTGTGGGAGAAAAAATGTAATGAAGTAATTAGTAATTACAGTACTAATGAATTAATTTATAGGCAGATGGACTACTAATATACTAATACATTACAAAATATTAGTCAAAATCTGTTTCTAACAATTCAAATAAAAACACATAATGTGACCCAGCCCTAACTCAAGTGTTATTGAGATTTAATTATAGTTTTTAGTAATATTTTTTTTTCTTCATTTTATTATTTTTATTTCAGGTTTAGTTATTTAATAGGCTTACATCTAGTTAAACTAAATGAAAATGTGATTTATATATATATATATATATATATATTAGTTTAGTCAAAATTGATCTTATTTACAAAAGTTTTTTTAATGGTTTTAGTTTTAGTTAACTTAACTACATTGTTGTGCCATTTAGAGAACTGGCATCCGGATTTGGTAATCTGGAAAAGTATGATGGATTAGAATAGAAAAACATGGAATTTCCAAATTCGGATCATTCTGATCCTGATTAAACTTTATGAACAACTTGGGCCAAAGCACCAATGAAAGCGAAAACATCATTATCATATTTTTCATTCTTTTGATATTCAATATATTGCATATCTCAGTACGTTTCACTTTGAAATGGCTTAAGGCAAACAATTTTACAGTCAGTGGCAGTGCCAGTTACTAACAGCTTTAATGTATTTTTGTCATGAAGTTTCTTGAACATCAGAAAGTGACATTTTCATTGTACAATTAACTCTTTTATCACAAAAGGTCAATATTTCTCCTGAAATCACCCTAACATTGAACCAGCTTCAGAAAAATACAATCCTCCAATAAAACTTTAATCTTGACCCCAACTAAACATATGGCAAAACACATACACATAAACATCGCTCAACAAATCTCTAACACTTGGCTATGCATATTTACCAGGTACATAATTACATTGTGTGATGTTTCATAAGCACAGTCGTTATATGTTTGTACTGTCTTATTAGGTTTATCTCTACATCCTTTCTATTCTCTTGTTGTTCCTGCGATACTTTCAGCAGCTTTTTCCTCATGATGACTTGCTTTTTTGAAATTCCTTTGAAATATTCCTGTCATTGTAACTGCTTCCAACATGCGTCATCTCAAATGAACCATATTGACATGGGTTCAATCCATATGGCTTAGAAGAAAAGTGCTTCTCAACAGGATTTCAGGTCCTTTGTATGGTTGTCAGCAAGCATCTATTCATATTTTGGACTCACGCTATACTAAAATACAAACATTTTTGTAAAGACCTGAAAATAACTGAATGTACAGAATTTTAATTACCAATATTTTGTAGGTGTTGTTTTTTTAATACCGTTTACGGACAAGTCCTAATAAATAAGCAGTCATTTAGCAGACAATTTTATCCAAAGCAATTTGAAATTTTCTGAATATAGAAAAATTCTCCTGGAGGAACCGGTGCTTCAAGGCAAGAATAGTTATTTTCATTTCCGCAAACTAGCAGTCTTCTGATTACCAGCCCTGAGCTTTAGCCATTGTCACACCTGCC
The DNA here is from genome assembly GCF_051911475.1 of Siphateles boraxobius. Taxonomy (NCBI): domain Eukaryota; kingdom Metazoa; phylum Chordata; class Actinopteri; order Cypriniformes; family Leuciscidae; genus Siphateles; species Siphateles boraxobius. The sequence goes on along the minus strand of NW_027509042.1, from coordinate 11,328,397 downwards.
CTATTTTGTAAATTAATTTGGTGTCTGTTCATAATCCAAGAGACTTTAAGTAAAAATAAAATATACCTTTTGGAATGCCCCCTTTTTAAAGTCACTGTTTTATGAGTGACACAGTGTTATTAATGGGTGAAAACGTTTGCTATGATATGTTAGAATAAGTTGAGATACATTCAATACATTTTGAATGTGATATTAACCTGTTTGTTGAACTGCATTCTGTGTTAAAAGTTTTAAAAGTAGAGGTTTTAATGAAAACTGTATTACTGGTTGATTGTTTATGAGGTTCAATGTCATGACGCTCAATTTTATCTTTTTTTTTAATCCATAAAAATGCAATTCAATGTTTATTAATATCTGAATAACTTAAGTCTGTTGTCCCCATAAACAATTTTGTGTGTGTGTGGGGGGGAGGGGGGCCAAGAAAAATACATATTTTTAGAGTAATCTAAGGCTTTTCATTAAAATGTGATATAAAATTAACATGAATACAATCAAAACAAAGAAATACCTTGTGCCCTTGAAAAAAGTACTTCAATAAAGGATAATCTGATTCACAAACAACAAAGTAATTCAATGTTTGACGTGTCTTATAGGATTCTTTAGTCTCCTCTTTTTGATCTCTGATTAATGAGCACATTTTAAGACAATTCGATGTTAGGCTGATAAAAGGCTTATTCTAAGGCCAACTTTCAGGATTCTGTATTCTTTATGTTGCCGGATCTTAAGCTATGTGATGTCACAATTATGTTACAGGTGAGAGAAATGGAGGGGAACCTGAAAGCCAGACTGATCACGTCTGCACAGACACCACTAGACAAACACAAAAAATATTAAAGAGATCCATAAATATATATTTATGTTTATGAATATGTATATATATATATCATCTGTCAAAAGTTTGGAAACTACAATTTTTTTATGTTTTTGCTTACCTTATTTATCTAGGCTGCATTTATTGAATCAAAAATACAGTAAAAACAGTAATATTATGAAATATAATCACATTATAATTAAACATAATAATTATATAAGATAATTAAAAAAACTGTTTTTAATATTTAAAAAAAAAGTAGTTTATTTATCTGAGAAAAGTAATGTTCCTGTGGTTGCAAAGTGGAATTTTCCACAACATTACTCCACTCTTCTGTCACATTCAGAAATCATTCTAATATGTTGATTTGCTGCTTAAGAAACATTTATTATTATTATGATTATTATCAATGCTGAAAACAGCTGTGCTGCTCAACATTTTTGTGGAAATGGTGATTTTTGTACTATTGAATATAATATAATAGGCCTATTATATGTTAATAATAACTTTTTTTTGTTAGACTTAATTCAAAATAAAATATTAATATTTTAATAATATCCATTTATAATATCCACGAGAAATAGCTAGATAGCTAGAAATAGACGTCGTTCCCACAACATGATCTCGAGGCCACGACTTCACATCGCATGGCCAGAACATTAGGATGTTGTTACCTCGACAAAATGATCTCTTGGCCATGACATACTGTCACGTAAACTTTAAATTTAAAGTTTAAATCTGGACTAAAGACATCTCTATAGCCAAGCATTCACATAATACATTTCATAACCTTGTACTCCAGTTATATCAGATCAAATGCACATGATTATTTTTGCTTGAAATGTTATGAACAGAAGCTAATTATTTTTCATTTGTTTATCTGTTTTATCTTGGGATGCCCATTCCAATCAAGGTAAGTAGAGAGTATGTGCGCTTCAGTTTGGATCCAGCCTCTTATGAAGATTTCAGATGCCCCTTAACATGCGAAGAGACGGTGCCAACTCCTACGAGGACTTCGGATGACACAAACTCTGTATCAACATGCACCAATGCTAAATTTCTATATAGGCTAATCATTATGTTCACAACGTGTAATAATCACTTCAATGAGCTAATTTTTCTGCCTAAAATGTATATGATGTTAGCTAACTGCATGATTTATATACATTTCTGAAATACAGAACACATATATACAGGTATGGAACACAGACTTGGAAACGATATGAATGGTGAAAAGCGATATTCAAATAAATGTGATTTGATTTGAAGAGAATGACAAAAAAATTGAGGAGGAGCCTTAAGAAAAAAGAAGTGGGCAGGTGACTGATTTATGAAAGGAGTCGTAATTTGAGAAGCACAACTATATAAATGGGACCGTATGAGTCACTTTGTACCAAATGCACCAGCATCCATTCTGCAAAGGAACAGAGTGACTGTGTGAAGATGTGGAGATCAACGTGTGTTACTTTGACCCTGCTCATGTGTGTAAAAGGTAAGGTCTCATGATATATATATTAAAGGGAGGATAACAAAGACATAATACAGAGAAAAACTATAGATTTAAGTATATATAAAGTAAATATATATTGGCTTTCTTTGTGGTACAGCACATAAAAGCAGTCTAAGGGCTCTGAAAATACTCATTAAACTTACAGTTCAGTAAGTGAATCATGTTGATTCATTTGGCTGATTCATTTGACCGGTAACTCATGGATTAGTGAGTTATTTTAAAGTTATTTGCAGTTTGTAACTGTTGGCGTTCTAGGGGTTCATTAACAGAACTGCATGCCTCTTGGGGAGGAACATTGTCACTATTCTTTCACAAGATACTAAGCAAAGTTTGGGATTTCTGAACTGCAATGATCATAAGAGATAATATTTAAATTCTCTTTCTGGGCCATATTCTGTTAATAATCCAAGAACAGAGGAAACCCATAAATGTTTTACATTGTGAGTCACACCTACTGACATTTACTTGCAGGAGATGTCACTTGTTGAATAGTTGGGGAAAAGGAAGGCTGTTAATTGTGCTTATTATGCGTGATTAAACCAGTTTGCCCACAGATGTTTTCCGCATGTTCAGTCTCACAAGTTTAATAGAGCAAGTATCTCTGGAGGGGTCATTATTAAGGGAAACGTTTAATTGAATTTTTCTAATTTCTTTATTTCTGCCCTTGCAGGTTCACTTTCTCAGCTGAATGGTAAGAGCTTTTCTCTTTCTTCAGATGTCGACATTAAGTCAAATAGTTCATGTAGATATGCTAATGTGAACAATCTCTCTCCTCTCTTTCTCTCTTATAGTTTGTGGACAAGCCCCTCTAAACACCCGTATTGTGGGTGGTGTGAACGCTCCCGATGGGTCGTGGCCGTGGCAGGTCAGTCTGCACAGCTCTACCTATGGAGGTCATTTTTGCGGAGGATCCCTCATCAACAATGAATGGGTGCTGACGGCAGCTCACTGTTTACCTGGGTAAAATTCACATCATAACATTTTTTTATTGGTAGAAGTTACTTGGTATACTGTTTTGTTCTTTTCACTTTCATGCACTCTGACTGTATTCAGTGTCAGCACGTCCAGTCTGCGTGTGTACTTGGGAAGGAGGACACAGCAAGGATCCAATACCAATGAAGTCATGAGAACTGTGAGAACGAAAATTGTTCACAGCTCTTACAACAGCAACACACATGACAATGACATCGCTCTTCTGCGCCTGTCCTCCACCGTTACCTTCAATAACTACATTAGACCTGTTTGTCTAGCGGCCCAGAGCAGCGTCTTCAGTGCCGGCACCAGCAGCTGGATCACAGGATGGGGCGACGTTCAATCTGGAGGTAGAAAACACTCACAAACTTATAAATTTGCACATAAATTTGCACACTCACATTTGCATCAATTTATAACATAATTTATTTATAATTATGTGTACGTTTGTGTACGTTCAGTGAGCCTACCTGCTCCTGGGACACTGCAGGAAACTATGGTTCCAGTCGTGGACAACACTCGTTGTAATACTCTGCTGGGTTCTGGATCTGTTACCAACAACATGATCTGTGCTGGTTTAACACAGGGAGGCAAAGACACCTGCCAGGTACAAAAAAAAAACCAACCAGATTATTACTACAAATAATCTAAGCGTGTACAGCTACCTTATAACATTCAAGATAGCATTTTAAAACCTACTGTATATTTCTGGAGTACACATTGCTCAATTAGTGTAAATGCTTGATGTTGAATTGGTCCAGTAGTGTAAATATACATGAAATACAAGGGCAGTAGTGTTCCTGTGGGGCACAGGTTGAAGTGTTGACCCGGACTACCATTTTCCTGTTGCATGTAACTGTCCCATGTTGATTAAAAAAAAAAGAAAAACAGAAAAAAAAGAAAAAAACATCTACTTTTTCTTGTTGTCCCTCTCTGTAGGGAGACTCTGGTGGTCCAATGGTGAGTCAGCAGTGTACAGTGTGGGTTCAGGCTGGTATCACCAGCTGGGGGTATGGCTGCGCCGATCCCAACTCTCCTGGGGTTTATACCCGCGTGTCTCGATATCAGTCTTGGATCACAAACAACATCAGTCAGAACCGGCCAGGATTTGTCACCTTCAACCCCCCAAACTCATGCTCCTCTGCCAGCCTAAGTAAAACTCTCTCTCAGACACCTACACACATATATCTACTCAAAGCATACTTGTTTGATTAATGCTTGTTTGTATGCGCAGCCTCAACCTCCTGTAGGGGAAGATGCAACGAGAAGTACAACTCTTCATATCGCTGCAACTGCAATACTAACTGCACGACAAGATGCTGCAGTGATTATAGACAGCGTTGTGTCGGTAAGCTTGCTTTAAAAAAATTTTTTTTTAAATCAATGCCACTTGCTTTGATATGTTTTATTATTTTATTATTAACATTTTATTTGGTGGGCTATGTTTTATTGCTGCACACTAACATGCATTAAACATAGGCTACACTTTGCATGTCCAAAAAGTACTTGCTCCAACTCACTTTTGTTTTTGTGTCTCTGCAGTGTGAAGTATGTCCTAACTCCCTGGATTATTCGAAAACCGGCTTATAAGCACCTCACAAGGTGATAAAAGATCTTTATCTGCCTGTTCTGCCAGAGATTTTACTTCAGCGCTGCTTTGGAAACGTTGCACAGTGCAAACATTCTGTCAAAGATCAGCTGCACTGACTTCACTCAGGGGTGTAAATGTATATTGATTATGTTCAACATAAGTTTTAACAACAGCACTTACCTCACTCCATTAGTAGAGTCTGTTTTGACCTCTCTCTCTCTTTTGTTTTGCTCTCTTTCCAGTTGTTTCATGTAACCAGCTAGATTAATTGTAGACACTTGAAATGTTTTTTCTTCCCATAGCAATAATGATTTGGAATTTAAAATTGATTGTGATCGCAATTCATTTCTGCTGACAAATAAGTGGGTTATTACTTTGAGTTTAAATTCATATTTATTTCACTGAATTCTTGAACATATGTAATTATATTAAGCAATATGTATGTCATTGCTTTATCAGAATCATTAAATACTTCAAAACACAGTTTTAATGATGTTTTATTAATAAAGTTCAGGAGGAACATCCCTCTGCCATCTCACTATTGGCTGGTTCCTATCCCAGCCAGGGATAGGGGGGAGTAGCTACTCTGTATTCAGACCAAATTCTTAGCTCGGAGCCCTCCCCAGGACAGCACGCCAGCATGCCCGAGAAACTCTTGCTTGTATATACTCTTGTGTACTGTATGTTCATTTTTCGTGCTTTCTTGTCGTTCGTGCGTCATTATTTTGCTTCACTTATTCTTGCATTGCGTTTGTGCATTTGGGGGGCTGAGCAATGAAGGGAGGGGTGTGTTTGTTTGGATTGATTTAAAATTTCCACAGAGTTCAACAACCATTTTAAAATTGTATACTGGACCTTTAAAGGGATAGACTACATTTTCTTTCCGAGTTCATACACAGTAGCTGTAAAACTTGTAAAAAGCATTCACGTCCTCGTAGAACTCATTGGAACTCTTGTTTTTGGAATGAAATTTGAGAAACTCAAGACAATTTTTGGGGCAGAACATAAAACCAGAATGACTAATGCTAATTCAAGTTTAGTGTCAGTGTCCAGGAAGAGAATATTAGGCTATCTTAACAATAAAGACAAATTGGTCTGATGCTGAAAAGATGGCGTTTAACAAACCAAATATGGAGGAGCCTTTGTTAGATCTAGAAGGAAAAGGATGAAGGAAGGAGGACAAAATGTAGCCTTCTTCCTTTATATTGAATAACTGTTACTGAATACACAATATTTAAAAAAATATGTAAACTACATATCAGACATCAGGCAGAAAATGAGCTAACTTATCCTAAAACTGATTTGTTGCATACAAGGCCATATCTAAAAATGTTAGTTTCCAGCTTTTGTTTTCATTCCTTGAACCGGTTCAGAGCCCTGATTTCAACACAACTCAGTTATCTTGTGTAAGTCTTTTATGAGTAATAATGGTTGGCATCTGACAATAAGTTGCCATACGTAATCATTCACTACAGCCCATTGTCTGTGTCTGAAAATAAAGGGCATTATTGTCATGGCTTTTATGTTTTTTTATGCATGTGTTAACAGAAATAAAGCAAGGAAAGAAAGACTAAAAGAAAAAAGACAGAAAGAATGTGTTGTCATGATGTCTTAAGATATTTTCCTTTGCCAATCCACATTTTTGCTTTTCTTCTGAAAAACACTTGTTGGGCCAGTTTGAAATGCTTGTGAAAAATTACGAACTATCAAATGAGCAGAAAGCTATCAATTTCCTGTATAAAAATGTCTCTGTGACTTCTCTGACAATTACCTAGTATGTCAAGCCGTTTTTACATTTAATCATTTAAACCTACTAGTCTCTATTTTCATGTTACTAGTACTTACTTTTTAGATACTAGTATATATTCCATTAAGTACTAGTACTTATTCATTAGCTAGTGCTTATTCTTTAGGCACTAGTGCCTTTTCTTTAGATTCTAGTTCTTATTCTTTAGGTACTAGTCCTTATTTATTAGATACTAGTGCTTATTCATTAGGCAAGGCAAGGCAAGGCAAGTTTATTTATATAGCACATTTCATACACGGTGGTAATTCAAAGTGCTTTACATAGAAGAAATTAAAATAATCAAAAGAAATCAGATTAATTAAAACAGTTTTGAATAAAAAAATTTTTTTTTAAATAAATTACAGTAAAAACAGTCGGACGAGCAGTGGCACAGTGCTCATTCAGTTAATGCACAGCTAAACAGATGTGACCTCTAGAGTGAAGGTATGCATTCACCTTGAGAACTTCATCTTTGTTTCCAAATGCAATGACTTCAGTTTTGTCTTTGTTTAACTGAAGAAAATTTCGGCACATCCAACTATTTACTTCATCAATGCATTGGAACAGGGAGCTAATGGGGCTGTAATCGTTAGGTGATAGGGCTAATTAGAGCTGTGTGTCGTCTGCATAGCTGTGGTAAGCAATTTGGTTCTTTCTCATTATTTGGCTCATTGGGAGCATGTACAGGTTGAATATGAGTGGCGCAAGAATTGAGCCTTTAGGGACTCCGCATGTCATGGATGTCCATTCAGACTTATGGTCTCCTATACTCACATAATAACCTCTCCCTCCTAAGTATGACCTGAACCATTTTAGGGCTATCCCGGAAAACACGACCCAGTTTTCCAGCCTGTCAAGAAGTATGTTATGATCAACAGTGACAAATGCAGCACTGAGGTCGAGTAGTACCAGCACTGATAATTTGCCTGTATCAGTATTTAAGCGAATCTTTATGAGCGCTGTCTCTGTGCTGTGATGCGGTCGGAAACCAGATGGAAAATTGGCTCCATTTGAGCTTAAGAATTTGTTCAGCTGATTTAAAACAACTTTTTCAATGATCTTGCCTATGAAAGGAAGATTTGCGATCGGTCTCTAGTTGTTTAGTATGGTCTTATCCAGATTGCTTTTTTTCAGGAGGGGCTTGACAACAGCAGTTTTCAGGGAGTTTGGAAAACCTCCAGAGAGAAGTGAGGCATTTACCACTTCTAGGAGATCTGCTTCTAAACAGTTCAACACACTTTTGAAGAAAGATGTGGGAAGTGCGTCAAGAGCGCAGGTTGATGTTTTAAGGTGCTGTACAGTATCTTCCAAATTTTTGCCATCAATTTCTTCGAAATCAGACATAGTAACTACTTTCTCAGGTTGCGGTGTGATCTGTCTGACCCCAGCGCAACTCAAGGATGAGCTGATCACTTTTCTGATATTATTGATTTTCTCAGAGAAGAAGGAGGCAAACTCACTGCACTTGCTGTCTGAGAGCATTTCACTGGGTATCTGGCTTGGGGGGGGGGGGGGGGTGTCAGTCTCTCTACAGTAGCAAAAGAGTGCGTGTGTTGTTTAAGTTACTGTTTAAAATATTTGAGAAAAAAGTCTGTATAGCTTTGCCTAGTTCCATATTGAAAGCATGGATGCTGTCTTTGTAGATGTTATAATGTACTACAAGTTTTGTCTTCCGCCACATGCGCTCTGCTTTTCTGCATTGTCTTTTCATATTGTGCACTGCTGTTGAGTTTCTCCAAGGTGCTTTTTGTCTGCCACTCTTCCTGACTTTCACAGGAGCAATGTAATCAATTAAACTTTTAACTTTTGAGTTAAAAGAATCAAGGAGACAATTAACAGAGTCAGCAGATATGCTTGGTGTTAAAGATACAGCCTTCATAAATAGTGCACTAGTGTTCTCATTTAAGCATCTCTTCTTGACAGACACAGATCTTGCTTCAATGGCAGGAAAGATCAATATTTCAAAGAAAATATAGAAAAGATCAGACAGTGCTCCATCCTTAATAATTGATTAAATGTTTAGAACCTTACTGATAAGTAAATCTAGAGTGTGTCCACGATTGTGTGTGGGTCCATGTACATGCTGAGTCAGATCAAAGTTTTTAAGACAGTTGTGATTTCTTTTTGCCATATTGGTTTCTGCTTTATCTATGTAAATGTTAAAATCTCCAGCAATGGCAAAACAGTCAAATTCAGAGGAAATTGTTGATAACAGTTCTGTTAAGTCCTCAGCAAAGGCTGGAGAGTATTTTGGAGGCCTGTAAATAATGATAAGTAAAATTCGTGGAGCACCTTTTAACACAATACCCAGATATTCAAAAGAAGGGTAATTACCAAATTATATTTTTATATCAGATATATATTGGTAATTACCAAATGACATTAGTTACTAGTACTTATTCATTCGATTCTAGTTGCTTTTAAATTGGTACTAGTACTTATTCATTAGTTATTAGTTCTATTATTCGATAGATACTAGTACCTATTAATAGGTACTAGTATCTATTGAATAAGTACTAGTACCCATTGAATAACTAAAAGTATCTAATATATATATGTACTAGTCACAATTGGAATACATACTAGTCAGAACTCAGAACTGAATAGTTGATATCGGAATGACAGATCCCTATAGAAGTCAATGGCAAAAAAAATGTATTTGTTACTAAACAAAAGAATAAATACTAGTCACTATCGAAATAGGTACTAGTATCTAATAATAAGTAGTAACTAATGAATAAGTATTTAATAATAATAATAATAATACATTTTATTTGTAATGTGCCTTTCTCAGTCTCAAAGCGCTACAGCATGAACAGAACAAAATAATCAAACACGAAGATAAAAAAATATATATATATAAGAGGATCAAAATACATGAAAATAATTCAATTATAAATTAAAAGCTTTACCAAAAAGATGTGTTTTAAGAAGTTTCTTAAAACAATCCACAGAGACAGCATCCCTAATAGATGTGGGTAGTGTGTTCCAAAGCTTGGGTGCGTTATAGAAAAAGGCCCTCCCCCCATGGTTTTTAATTTACAACGAGGCTGACACAGAGAAATAGAGCCAGCAGAGTGGAGAGAGCGAACGGGAATGTATGGAGTAACCAAGTCACAGATGTAATCTGGAGCCAACCCATGTACTGCTTTATAGGTTAAAATAAGAATTTTAAAATCAATACGTGACTGAACTGGAAGCCAATGCAGTTGCTGGAGCACGGGTGTAATATGATGGCGTGAGGATGTATGAGTAAAAACACGTGCGGCAGAGTTCTGAATATATTGCAACCTCCTAAAAGAATTTGCTGGTAGACCCGCAAATAGAGAGTTACAATAATCAAGCCTTGATGTGATGAAGGCATGGATAAGCTTCTCAGCATCAGGCCTAGAGAGAAATGGTCTAATACGTGCAATGTTCCTCAGGTGGAAAAAAGCAACCTTCGTTATGTTTTTAAAATGTGAATTAAAAGTTAGCTGGGCATCAAAGATCACACCTAAGTTACGCACCTGACCAGCAGGGGACAATTGCGTATTGTGTACTGAAAGTTTAAACTCCTTACATTTACTGACATTAATTGGAGTGCCAATTAATAAGATTTCAGTTTTGGAGCAGTTTAGTTTTAGAAAGTTGAGTTTCATCCATGCTTTAATTTCCAACAGACAGTCAGAAAGTTTAGAAGAGGCAGACTTAAGATCGGGCTGAGAGCTGATATAAATCTGCGTGTCATCCGCGTAACAGTGATAGCTCAGGCCATTCTTCTGAATGATCTGCCTAAGAGGCAACATATAAACACTAAATAAAACAGGACCCAAAACTGACCCCTGAGGGACACCCTGACTCAGGGGCACAGTCTGAGATCTGTTAGAACCCGGGCAGACAAATTGGGAACGATCTGAGAGGTAGGATTTCAACCAATTTAACACAGTTCCAGACAGACCTATCTACATATGCAATCTGTCCAATAACATGCTGTGGGATATGGTATTGAATGCAGCATTAAGGTCTAACAAAACCAGAATGCTACAAGCCCCAGAGTCGGCTATAACGGGGAGGTCATTCAGGACCCTGACTAGAGCAGTCTCTGTACTGTGTCCTGATCTAAACCCGGATTGAAAAGTTTCTAATAGGCTATTCGTACGGAGATGAGTATGGAGTTGGCCAACAACCACACGCTCAAGCACTTTTGCCAGGAAAGGTAAATTGGAGATGGGTCGATAATTTGACATATCGGTGATATCACTCCCAGGCTTTTTAAGAAATGGCGTAACTGCAGCCATTTTTAGAGCAGAAGAGACATTCCCTCTATTGAGTGAAGCATTTACAATAGCAGTGATGTGGGGCACAATGACAGGCAGACAGTTTTTCAGAATAGTTGTAGGTAGGGGATCAAGTATGCAAGTTGTAGAATTCATTGACAAAACAAGTTTAGAAATAAAATCAAAATCAACAGTACGAAAACTTGAAAAAGCATGACCAGAGAGATTAGGAGAATGCACCTCAACAAACTACAAACTACAACAACAAACAAGCATCCTCACAGGCAATGGCGTTATAAATATTCTCAATCTTAGATGAAAAGTAGTTGAGAAATGCATTACACTGCTCATTGGTAGAACACTTAAAGCCACTGGGAGATTTAATTAGATTGTTGACAAAAAGAACTCTGGGATTCGAGATGTTACTACTAATGATAGTAGAATAATATGCCACTTTTGCAGCTTTGAGAGCATTATAATACTCAATCTGATGCTGATCAAACATTGATCTATGAACTTGTAAGCCAGATTTTTTATATTTTTGTTCCAACTGCCTGCCTATCACCTTCAATTTGCGCAACTCAGATGTATACCAAGGGGATTATCTTTTAAAAGAAACAACACGTTTTTTCAATCAATCTCACTGATTTTCTTAAAACAAATAACACGTTCTTTCACTGTCTGCAAAGGAGGAGTTAAATTGAACGTGAGGAGCTTGTGATCACTTATTCATACCTCAGTACACTCAAGTTGTTCAATAAGTAGGCCTACTCCTGAAGTGCAAATCAGATCTAATATATGACCGTGTTTGTGTGTCGAAAAGTTAACATGCTGTGTGAAGTTAAAACGTTCTAGTGTATTTTTATTTGTATCTTATAAATAAGTACTAGTAACAATTTAATATGCACTAGAATCTAATGAATAAGTACTAGTAACTATTGATTAAGGACTAGTATCTAATGAATAAGTAGTATCTTTAAAAATGTATACCTAAAGATTAAACAGTAGTATCTAAAGAAAAAGCACTAGTACCTAAATAATAAGCACTAGTAGCTAATGAATAAGTACTAGTACTTAATGGAATAGATACAAAAAATAAGTACTAGTTGCATGAAAATAGAGACTAGTAGGTTAAAAGGATTAAATGTTAAAACGGCTTGCCATAGATTAGATATTTGCTGTTGCATGTCTGCACAATTAAACAAGTGCAGACTTTAAAAAATGTTCTCAGTGAAGAGTGGTCATTTGCGTGTCATCTTTGTCATTTAAGAATGTGAAGAATGAAACAGAGGAACAGAAAATGGAGGAGGAGCATTACGAGAAAAGAAGTGGGCTGGTGAGTGAGTGACAAGAAGAGTAATTCATTTTAGAAGCACAACTATATAAAAGGGACTGTAAGAGTCGCTTTGTACCAAATTACCACCAGCATCCATTCTGCTAAGGAACAGAGTGACTGTGTGAAGATGTGGAGATCAATGTGTGTGACTTTGATCCTGCTCATGTGTGTAAAAGGTAAGGTCTCATTATATCTATTAAGGCGAGGATAACTGTTAACAAAGAAATCAGAAATCAGAAAGAGCTTTATTGCCAAGTGTGCTTGCACACACAAGGAATTTGTTTTGGTGCTGAGGCTTCCAGTGGACATATAGAAATACAACAAGAAACATGAAACATAATAATACAAATTCTAAGAATAAAAAATAAAAATATAAATATATGAGAATGAAAGTATCACAGTTGGGTTTAGTCAGAATAGACATTTTCAGATTTACAGATTATGAACATATATTACAGTGTTTTGAATATTATGAATAAATAAATCTACATATAAATATCACCTGAGTTGTAGGGCATTGCACTAAACAGTGGGAGTATTGCACTTAAGGCATATGCCTTGGGAGGAGTGTTAACTGTTCAGGAGGGAAATGGCCTGTGGGAAGAAACTGTTCCTGTGCCGAGATGTTCTTGTGGCCAGTGATCTGAGTCGCCGTCTTGACGGTAACAGTTCAAACAGGAGGCGTCCAGGGTGAGTGGAGTCTGTGATGATTTTACCTACTCTCTTCCTCACTCTGGAAGAGTACAGGTCCTGGAGGGATGGCAGGGGGGCACCAATAATCCTCTCCGCAGTCCGGACTGTCCGTTGTAGTCTCCTGATGTCTGATTTGGTAGCTGAACCAAACCAGACAGTGATGGAAGTGCATAAGACAGACTCAATGACGGCTGAGTAGAACTGAATCAGCAGCTCCTGTAGCAAGTTGAACTTCCTCAGCTGGCGAAGGAAGTACAGTCTCTGCTGGGCTTTTTTTACAATGGAGTCAATGTGATTGTCCCACTTCAGGTCCTGAGAGATGGTAGTGCCCAGGAACCTGAATGACTCCACTGCTTCCACAGTGCTGTTCATGATGGTGAATGGGGGGAGTGCTGGGCTGTTCCTCCTGAAGTCCACGATCATCTCCACTGTTTTGAGCGTGTTCAGCTCAAGGTTGTTGTAACTGCACCAGACAGCCAGCTGTTCAACCTCCAGTCTGTAAGCAGACTCGTCACCGTTCCGGATGAGACCGATGACAGTGGTGTCGTCGGCAAATTTCAGGAGCTTGACAGAGGGGTCTTTAGAAGTGCAGTCATTAGTGTACAGGGAGAAGAGCAGTGGGGAGAGAACTCACCCTTGGGGAGCGCCAGTGCTGGTGGTGAGATTCCTGGATGTGTGTTTCCCCAGTCTCACTCGCTGCTGCCGGTCAGTCAGGAAGCTGGAGATCCACTGACAGATCGAGGGTGGTATGGAGAGCTGGGTCAGTTTGGCTGTGAGAAGACCAGGCATGATGGTACTGAAGGCCGAACTGAAGTCCACAAAGAGGATCCTTGCATAAGTCCCAGGTCTGTCGAGATGTTGCAGGATATAATGCAGTCCCATGTTGACTGCATCATCCACAGACCTGTTTGCTCTGTAAGCAAACTGAAAGGGATCCAGCAGGGGTCCAGTGATGTCCTTCAGGTGGGCCAACACCAGTCTTTCAAACGACTTCATGACCACAGACGCGACAGGTCTGTAGTCATTAAGTCCAGTGCTTTTGGGTTTTTTGGGGACAGGAATGATAGTGGAGCGTTTGAAGCAGCAGGGAACTTCACACTGCTCCAATGATCTATTTAAGATCTGTGTGAAGACCGGGGCCAGTTGGTCAGCGCAGGCTTTTAAACAAGCAGATGAGATGCCGTCTGGGCCTGAGGCTTTCCTAGTCTTCTGTTTTTTAAACTCTGCTCACGTCCTCCACACAGACCTTAAGCTCAGGTTGGATGGCAGGAGGGGGGAGTGGGAGTGCAGGAGGTGATGATGAATGTGTGAAGTGCAGGTTAGAGCCGGTGTGTGGTGTGAATGAGGGCTTTTCAAACCTGCAGTAAAATTAATTTAAATCGTCAGCCAGGTGTTGATTGTCCACAGATCGGGGGGATGGTGACTTATAGTTGGTGATGTTCCTCAGGCCATTCCAGACTGATGATGGGTCGTTGGATGAAAACTGGTTTTTCAGTTTTTAAGAGTAGTTCCTTTTAGCAACTCTGATCTCCTTTGTCAGTCTGTTTCTGGCCTGTTTATACAAGATTTTATCCCCACTTCTGTAAGCATCCTTTTTGGCATGACGAAGGTGTTTGAGTTTCCCAGTAAACCATGGTTTATCATTAGTAAATGATAAGAATGTCCTGGTAGGAATGCATGTATCCTCACAGAAACTTATATATGATGTTACAGTATCTGTGAGCTCATCCAGATCGTTGGTAGCAGCTTCAAAAACAGTCCAATCAGTGCAATCAAAACAGGCCTGTAGATCCTGCTCTGCTACATTAGTCCATCTTTTAACAGTCCTTATCACAGGTTTAGCTGATTTCAGTTTCTGCCTGTAGGTCGGAATAAGATGAACCAAACAGTGATCAGAGAGCCCTAAAGCTGCCCGTGAGACGGAGTGATATGCATTCCTTATTGTGGTGTAACAGTGCTCCAGTATATTACTGTCTCTGGTGGGACATGTAACGTGCTGTCTGTATTTTGGTAGTTCACATGAAAGATTTGCTTTGTTAAAATCCCCAATAATTATTAGAAGAGAGTCCGGGTGCCTTTGTTCCGTTTCAGATATTTCTTCAGCCAGCTGTTGTAGCGCCGCGCTCACGCACGCGTCTGGGGGGATGTAAACATTCACGAGAATGAAGGAGGAAAACTCCCGTGGCGAGTAGAAAGGTTTGCAATTAATGAAATGGGTCTCTAAGTTAGGAGAGCATATCTTGTTCAGTGTTGTTATATCTGAACACCAATTTTCGTTAATGTAGAAACACAATCCACCACCTCTCGTTTTTCCCGTTAGCTCGGCGATGCGATCCGCTCGGAACAGCTGGAAGCCCGGCAGATGTATTGCGTTGTCCGGTATGGCTTCACTCAGCCAGGTTTCAGTGAAGCACAGAGCAGCAGAGTTAGAAAAATCCTTGTTAATCCTTGTGAGGAGAAGTAGATCGTCCATTTTGTTAGGAAGGGATCGGAGGTTCGCAAGATGAATGCTGGGGAGTGCAGTGCGCAGGCCGTGCTCGCGTAGTTTAACCAGCGCGCCGGCTCGCTTCCCGCGTTTGCGTCTGACCGCGCGTTTGAACAACAGCGCTGCCCCTCCGACGAGAATGTCCAGCAAAACGTCCGAATAATCAAAAACTGTATAGAAGTTTTCTGGTGTGTGTTTCCTAATGTCCAGTAGTTCGTCTTTGGTGAAACTGATAGGAAAATAATGACTAAACACAGGACAAACGAACAAAAACAACACAATAGCTGGAGAGCTCCACACCGAGGCAGCCATCTGCGCCGCCATCTTGGATTATTAAAGACAGCCTAAAACAGATAAAAAGTGAATATATTTTAGTTTTCTTTGTGACACAGCACATAAGAGCAGTCTAAGGGCTATGAAAATAATGACTCATTAACAGTTTGTAGATTTTTATTTTTGAGTTAACCATTTGAAGCGCACGATCTCACCGGTGTGATTAGAATGTTCAGCGCGTCACAACTGCTAAATTCAAATCTGCGTTCGCGCTTTGGCTGGTAGCTCTAGTCATTGACTTACAGCCTTGCCATAACTGTTCTGTGTTTTTTACCATAATTTTTATTTTATGTTTCTGACATTTAAATATAGATAGGCCTAAGTACTAGCAAAACACATGTATAGTTTGTTAAATATAGGCTACACTGATGACTGTAGAAGCGGCAATAGCTATTCCTTTCAAATGAATTTAACAAGTCCGACTGTCGTTTAGCGATTGAAAAAAACTGTAACATGAAATTTGCAGTTGTATGGCGTAAGGGTAAATTCCAAACGGAAGTGTTATGCCCGACTCCCTTCGAAGGGCAGAGCCATTGAAGTGGGGACATTGGAGGGAGGAGGGCACTTGCTGATTTGCTGTTCTTATGACAGAAATGTC
The DNA here is from genome assembly GCF_051911475.1 of Siphateles boraxobius. Classification (NCBI taxonomy): domain Eukaryota; kingdom Metazoa; phylum Chordata; class Actinopteri; order Cypriniformes; family Leuciscidae; genus Siphateles; species Siphateles boraxobius. The sequence continues at coordinate 11,312,023 of NW_027509042.1, read as the reverse complement.
TTATTATTGCAAGATATCTGTTGCAAACAAATATATTTATAGAATAATGTTTAAATAAGTTTTATAAAAAAGAAATGTGAATGCAGGGTCCAAAGTTGAGACTGCACATTTTAAAGTTGAGAGCAGAGAAATACACTCAGACACACACCCATATAAAGCATAGCATAAGTTGATAGCAGAGTAATACACTCAGACACACACCCATATAAAGCATAGCATAAGTTGATAGCAGAGTAATACACTCAGACACATACCAATAGAAAGCATAGCCTATTTACTGTGTGTGTGTGTGGGGGGGGGGGGGGGGGGGGGGTTGTGTGTGTGTGTGTGTGTGTGTGTGTGTGTGTGTGTGTGTGTGTGTGTCTCTGCTCTCAACTTTAAAATGTGCAGATTCATCTCTGGACCCTGCATTCACATTTATTTTTTATAAAAGTTATTTAAGATAAAAGTTATTTTTAAACAATTTAATGTTAAAGAATTATGAAAATTACTATTTATGGCTTTTATTAATAATTTTTTTTAGATATTACCAAAAGAAAGTAAAATAAAATATTTTGATTACACAATGATATATGATAGAAAAAATACACTTAATTCTACAACAAGAACTCATGATTTTCAGGTATTAGACACGTCTTACAGAAAATATTATATTTTTATGGCCTGTAACATCTTGTGATCCATGACAATGAATAACAAAATATTAAAATAATTAAAAGCACAACCATTTGAAATAAGCAGAAAGGAAATAATGTGTTTGGACACCATATGTACCTGCAATCATAGAATCACCCACATGACAAAATTGTGTGAAATATATCATGAACAAAACAAAACAACTTGAATTGCTCTGTTTGTAAGGTCAGTGTCGCATGTAGACTACCCTTCTCTAACGGCCTTGTGGAAGGACCCTTCGTGAAGGCATCAAGTTGTTCACTTTCTCTTGGAACCCGAAATTTTGTTCATCTTCGGAACACAAATGAAGATATTTTTTGATGAAATCTGAGAGCTTTCTGCCCCTCTATTGGGAGCACAGTCAAGGTCCAGAAAAAAAATTAGCAGTGTACATCCAGGTTCACACAGTGACTATTTTTACATAAGATTCAAAGCAAAAAGGTTTGTGAGATAATTTGTTTAAATTCTCTTTCTAGGCAACATTCTTTTAATAATCCAAAAAAATATTTCTTTCTTTTGTTACTTTTACACAAACCTATTAATGCTTTACATTGTGAGCCACACCTTCCATGCATGTCAAATGTACTTGCAGGATGTCTCTTGTTGAATAGGGAAAGAAGGCTGCTTTATTATGCGTAATTAAACCAGTTTGCCCACAGATGTTTTCCGCATGTTCAGTCTCACAAGTTTAATCTACCATTATCAGAGCAAGGATCTCTGGAAGTGTCATTATTAAGGAAAACATCAAAATAAATTATTCTAATGTACACTTTATTTCTGCCCCTGCAGGTTCACTTTCTCAGCTGAATGGTAAGAGCTTTTCTCTTTCTTCAGATGTCGACATTAAGTCAAATAGTTCATGTAGATATGCTAATGTGAACAATCTCTCTCCTCTCTTTCTCTCTCATAGTTTGTGGACAAGCCCCTCTAAACACCCGTATTGTGGGTGGTGTGAACGCTCCCGATGGGTCGTGGCCGTGGCAGGTCAGTCTGCACAGCTCTACCTATGGAGGTCATTTTTGCGGAGGATCCCTCATCAACAATGAATGGGTGCTGACAGCAGCTCACTGTTTACCTGGGTAAAATTCACATCATAACATTTTTTTATTGGTAGAAGGTACTTGGTATACTGTTTTGTTCTTTTCACTTTCATGCACTCTGACTGTATTCAGTGTCAGCACGTCCAGTCTGCGTGTGTACTTGGGAAGGAGGACACAGCAAGGATCCAATACCAATGAAGTCATGAGAACTGTGAGAACGAAAATTGTTCACAGCTCTTACAACAGCAACACACATGACTATGACATCGCTCTTCTGCGCCTGTCCTCCACCGTTACCTTCAATAACTACATTAGACCTGTTTGTCTAGCGGCCCAGAGCAGCGTCTTCAGTGCCGGCACCAGCAGCTGGATCACAGGATGGGGCGACGTTCAATCTGGAGGTAGAAAACACTCACAAACTTATAAATTTGCACATAAATTTGCACACTCACATTTGCATCAATTTATAACATAATTTATTTATAATTATGTGTACGTTTGTGTACGTTCAGTGAGCCTACCTGCTCCTGGGACACTGCAGGAAACTATGGTTCCAGTCGTGGACAACACTCGTTGTAATACTCTGCTGGGTTCTGGATCTGTTACCAACAACATGATCTGTGCTGGTTTAACACAGGGAGGCAAAGACACCTGCCAGGTACAAAAAAAAAAAACCAACCAGATTATTACTACAAATAATCTAAGCGTGTACAGCTACCTTATAACATTCAAGATAGCATTTTAAAACCTGTATGTTTCTGGGATTCACATTCACATACACTATCAATTAGTGTAAATGCTTGATGTTGAATTGGTCCAGTAGTGTAAATATACATGAAATACAAGGGCCGTAGTGCTCCTGTGGGGCACAGGTTGAAGTGCTGACCCGGACTACCATTTTCCTGTTGCATGTAACTGTCCCATCTTGATTTTTAAAAAAAAGAAAAAAGAAAAAAAAGAAAAAACATCTACTTTTTCTTTTTGTCCCTCTCTGTAGGGAGACTCTGGTGGTCCAATGGTGAGTCAGCAGTGTACAGTGTGGGTTCAGGCTGGTATCACCAGCTGGGGGTATGGCTGTGCCGATCCCAACTCTCCTGGGGTTTATACCCGCGTGTCTCGATATCAGTCTTGGATCACAAACAACATCAGTCAGAACCGGCCAGGATTTGTCACCTTCAACCCTCCAAACTCATGCTCCTCTGCCAGCCTAAGTAAAACTCTCTCTCAGAAACCTACACACATATATCTACTCAAAGCATACTTGTTTGATTAATGCTTGTTTGTATGCGCAGCCTCAACCTCCTGTAGGGGAAGATGCAATGAGAAGTACAACTCTTCATATCGCTGCAACTGCAATACTAACTGCACGACAAGATGCTGCAGTGATTATAGACAGCGTTGTGTTGGTAAGTCCAAACACATTCATTTCCATATTACACAAAGAAACACAAACATACTTCACTTATAAAAGAGTTGTTGCCTTAAAAGCAAACTATCAAACCACGTGGCATCTGCAAACAAAAGGTGCTAGTCACTTTTCCAGATTACTTTACTTTATTTCACGAGTGCCTATTCAGCCTTAAAGTTTAAAAGTAAACTAACTTCGCTTGCTGTCCTTGGATGAGGCTCGAACCTGAGGCTTGGCTCGAGCTCTGAGTTAAAAAAAAACTATAACGGAACTGCGCATAGGAGGAGAGAGAAAACTATAGGGGGAGAAGGAGGGCTGTCTGAAGAATTTGTCAATGGGATGACACGGTGTCTGCTGTTTATATAGAAGCTACGCTCGTAATGATGATTGACCGGACTGAATGTTTTAGGCTCCTCCCGAACCTACGTTTGGAACCTCATTTTCAACCTAAAATTCTTGTAATGTCTTGCTTTAAAAAAAATTATTTAAAATAAATGCCACTTGCTTTGATATGTTTTATTATTTTATTATTACCATTTTATTTGGTGGGCTATGTTTTATTGCTGCACACTAACATGCATTAAACATAGGCTACACTTTGCATGTCCAAAAAGTAAAGACCAAAATTAACTCTTTCTTGCTCCAACTCACTTTTGTTTTTGTGTCTCTGCAGTGTGAAGTATGTCCTAACTCCCTGGATTATTCGAAAACCGGCTTATAAGCACCTCACAAGGTGATAAAAGATCTTTATCTGCCTGTTCTGCCAGAGATTTTACTTCAGCGCTGCTTTGGAAACGTTGCACAGTGCAAACATTCTGTCAAAGATCTGCTGCACTGACTTCACTCAGGGGTGTAAATGTATATTGATTATGTTCAACATAAGTTTTAACAACAGCACTTACCTCACTTGTTTAGTAGAGTCTATTTTTACCTCTCTCTCTGTTTTGTTTTTCTTTCTTTCCAGTTGTAGCATGTAACCAGCTAGATTAATTGTAGACACTAAACTTTTTTTCTTCATTTAGCTATGTACATTTCTTCTATAAAAATGTCTGTATATAACAATAACATGGAATTTAAAATGTAAGTCTTCATTTGTGATCACATGTTTCTGCTGAACAATCAGTGGGAATCAGTGGGAGTTTAAATTAATATTTATGTCACCAAATTCTTGAACATAGGGTGAATTTAGGTAGGGTGGGACATCAGGTTGAGTGGGACACTTAAGCTTTTGGGTACTGTAAAGGGTTCATTTTGTGAACCAATCACAACAATTGTTACTGTGTTGTAGCCGAATGTCTATTGGATATAAAATAAAGGTTGTGATTGGTGTGACATCACTTGTTATTTTTGGATGTGGTCCATTTGTTATTTTTCAAATTCCTTGACTCCTGGGACCTCACGGTAAACCACCCGGCAAGTGTAAATCTAATTTAGAATAATAAGGTTGATAATTCTGTCACTTATGATGTAACATTAAAACTTTTGCTTTTACACACATTTATACTGTCTGTGTATTAGAGATTAATAACAATGAGCATCTAACTGTATAAAATATTTGTGAAAATTACATTCACAGCACTGTCCCACTCAACCTGACAGTGTTAGGTTGAGTGGGACCGTTTTTAGGGCTAATGCTAGCAAACACAGTGCAGCAATTTCATGAACAAAAGATATTATATTAAAGTTATAAGTAATAATAATGTGTCTAAATATATAATTTTAGGTTGGTAACTTCAATATACACAAGATGGCACCCATACAGAGAGTAGAGAGAGAGAGAGAGAGAGAGAGAGAGAGAGAGAGAGAGAGAGAGAGAGAGAGAGAGAGAGAGAGAGAGAGAGAAAGCAATACAGGACAGAACAGTAGTGATGGCTGACGCAAAACAGTCATTCCGAAGCTTCGAGAGATCCCGAAACGAAGATGTTTCGAAACACTGATCCGAAGCGTGATGCAAAACACCCATGTCACGTGACTACGGCTAAATGAAGCTTCTGAGTGTTTCGACCACAGACATCATGTGGCGTGCTCCGCCGATTCAGCCTTTGATTGACAGGGTCGGGAACAGACCACACAATCGCAAATCTGTATAAAAAGTTAAGTCAACTCATCTTGACCTCGTGGGTTTTTGTGAGAGGATTTTTTTCAAAGACTGGAGAAATTATCTGTTAAAAAAAGGCTAAGTCCTTCCAAAGAAGAGAAATGAATATTTTTCATAAGAATCTCTAGAAAAAGTGAGACATTGTGGCTTGATTTCTTTTATTAATATTCATTTTTCAGGACCAAAGTAACATTCTGCACAGTGAGGAGCCTACACGTTACAAGCTTCACATATTAGAAAAATAGCTACAGTAATCAAAAAATATTTTTAATGGCTCGTTGTCAGAGATATATCCAGCTGCAGACCCGCAGCACCACCAGTTTCAGAACCCCAGTGCCAGAACCCCAGCGCCAGAACCGGAAGTGAGGGAGGGGCGGAATTATTTACAATGACACAAGCATGGTTATTTTTGCAAGTATTTAAAAATATTAAAAATTGTTGCACCTTTTAAATAATATTTAGGGTATGTTTTTATTACACAGTGAGTCACTGCTCGTTGTATGAACTATAACTGGTATGTGACAAATAAAGAGCAAGACAGTGCTCGTGTTGTTTGAAGACGTGAGAGTGCGCGCGCGCGGCCGGGGCTCTCTCTCTCTCTCTCTGCTCGTTAAGCGCCCTGTCATGCGCAGCAGTCATTCTATTCCGCCAAAAAGCGGACGATCTGACGGGTTTTAGAAGATTTAATACAACCTGAAACTAAAAAACAGACCAGACCTCTATTTGAGACCGGACTTATATTTACCCAGACCTGCAGCCACACCAGGCGTGTAAAGAGACAATCGTCTATTTGGGACTCGGCTATTATTTGAAGTACGGTACATTTTTATGGTTTCTTTTAAAACAATGCCGGATTTTCTCTCTCTTTTTAGATTTTTGACATTATTTTACATAAAGAAAAATGCATGCTGCACATGTTCTTGTGAAATAAAGTATATTTTATATAAAATGACCATAAGTTTCAAGCATTATTTTCACGATCAGGAAGTAACTCTCATAATACAATAAAACGGATAACTATATAGAATTATATTACACAAAATCAATGTTTTAAATGCTTATTTTACTATACCTTAATGTATCATTATAATAAGTATAAAGTATGACATTTCGTGTGTAATAATGACGTTTCGTGTCTAAGCAAATTACGCTCCAAAACGTTAGGTGGCGTTACTCGGTTTAGAACGTAAGCTCCGCCCCTCACTTCCGGTCCTGGCGCTGGTGTTAGAACGTAAGCTCCGCCCCTTACTTCCGGTTCTGGCGCTGGGGTTCTGAAACTGGTGGTGCTGCGGGTCTGCAGCTGGATACTAGAGGAAAGGTTGTTTCAGATCAACACCTGCAAGTGACCACTAGGTGTCACCGTTGAGACGGGTGTCGGATTGATTCGAAGCCTCGACACAATATGGCACATTTGGTTCAACTGTTTCATTGCTTCACGAAGCCTCGATCTGCCCACCACTTCAGAACAGGGCAATACACCGAAAAGGAAAAGACAGCAAAATAGGAAAGGAAGAAAACTAAACCAGTGGAGTGAAGAGAGAATGGCACGTGCTATTGAAGAATATGAGCAGGAGGTGACTGGAGGACACAACCCAAAATTAAGGTTTTTAGTCAGGGCATGGAACATCCCAAAATCAACACTGCAAAGGCGAGTGAAAGGGCTGGTGAGTGGCTACCGCCATGCCTCAGGTAAGAGCCCCCTACTCTCAGCTCAGGTAAAAGGATGTAGGCAATGAAAGTTCCATTCATTGAACACTCTCAGAAAAAAAGTACAAAAGCTGTCACTGGGACAGTACCCTTCAAAAGGGTTCTAATATGTACCATTTAGCAGGGCTCTCAAGTCTCACGCATTGGGCGTGAGACACACGCATTTCAACCCGTTCACACGCTCACACGCCACACCTTGTATTTCTCACGCTGAGGAGTAAGGGAACTTGTCCCGCTATACAATTAATGGACGAGGCGCAGGCAAACGGAGGGAAGTTCTCTGCCGAGTTCGTAGCATCTGTCTCGAGTTATACCGAGTAAATGCTAGCTACCAGCCAATCAGAAATTAGAATTAGTTGTTTGCGGGTAAATTATGTGTTCCCGCTGCAAGCACGTTCGTTACTAGACAACACGCGCACACACGGAGTGGCAGTTGAAAGAGCACTGATGAATGCGGTTTGCGGACATCTTCATTTATTATTTTTTTTAGCATTTTGATTTTACGATTCCTGGACGATATGATTTGCCTGTGATCAAAGACAGTTAGAGCTGATGTTGAGGAGTATAGCCAAATTCGTGCTAAATTATTTTTTGATGCATTCAAAAACTCTCCAACTGCTTTTAAAGGGGTCATCGGATGTTAAATACACTTTTATATGGTATTTGCAAATAAATGTGTCTTTGCAGTGTGTGGACACAATCACCATGCAATGAAAAAAATCCATTCACTTTTTTTTAATCCTCAAAAAGCCAAAAAGTTGTTGCTCATTATCATTTAAAGAGACATGCACCGAAACGGGTCACTGTGAACAGAGCTGTTTTTGAAGAGGTAAAAAGGGTGTTCTTTTACACAACCACTGAGAAATTTTAACCAAAGAATTTTACAAACTTTACATGAAGACCCAAAAGAATCATACCAACTTGTGTAAAATGGGCATCCGATGACCCCTGTAAAGGTGACCGGTTTGGGTCTTGACATACATGCCCAGGGCAAGTTGTTATGACACAATGTTATGTACATTGAGCACTGATGTTCAATTGGCTTGTTTGGGGTCAAATTTATTTTTATTTTAAAATAAATTTGTATTTTTTAAATATAACTATTTATTTTATTTGGATCAATTTGTCTTTTTATCAGATTTAACAATTGTTATAATTTCCATTTGTGCTGGTCAATTATGAAGAATAGGCAAAATTGAACTGCTAGCAAAAATTGAAGCGAATTTGGTTGGGTCGAGGGACCGCTGCTGCAAATATTTGGGTGGCTCCTCCCCTAAATCTCACTCTAAACTTTTGATAAAACTTGAGAGTCCTGATTTAGGTACAAATATGTATTATATATGTATTAAATATGTACGGAGCCCCCCTAGTCCCACTTTGTCACAAAATAGTAAAGATAGTAAAGTGTCTGACACATGGACCCTTTGTTATTAAAGGGTAACTAAACCCCTGGTCAAAGCCTGACTCCACCCACTGGCAATATTTGAAAAATGCTGGAAAAGTGGGCAGAGCCCAGCGGAGATAGAGGCCACGAACCGAGGGCGGGGCTGAGTGGGGGGGCGTGCACCTGAGACCCGCAGTGACAGCTGCTATCAAACTAGCTAAAATGGAGTGACGCAAGTAGCTTTGCAACAGAGCGGTCATTTGAAGTCGAGAACTTTTCTCCCCCACCTTCACCTGAAGTGGAGGAGGGTGAATTGTCTGTGTGGAGTGTGGACACCAGCTCAAACTGCCGTCTTGACTCCAGCATCGCGATCGGCATCCGATTATTCTTATATTCAGTCATTTTGAGGTATTATTTTCCAGGATTATTATTACTATTACGTTCATTATATTTTGCTGCTATGTGAAAAAAATAATCAGCAAATCGCGCCGGCGCGTTTGTCGACACCAGAGGATTAACTTTAGCCTAATAAGAAGGAACATAAATTGTGATTAAAAATATATGCTCACTTACATAATGACGCCGGTGCGGTGGTGGAGTTCATGCAAGAAGAGCAGCGTTTGGCAGCGCGAGCTGTGTGGAGAAGCCCATTTCCAACACCATTGCGTTGGAGAAGCAATCCAACGTAAAATGCAGGTTGCACACTGGAGCGATAGGCGAGATTAACTACCTAGGCTACACGAAATAATCTAAATAACTATATAAATGCTATGATAACTAGATGCTAATAAATACAGTATCTATCCTGATCGTTTTCAATACTTGTAATTCCAACTCCTGACTCGCTACAATAGTTTTGAGGAACCAGATGCTTTTATACCAGGGGCTGCCAAGGGCGTGGTGAGCTCGCACCAAGGCCGTGACAGAGTGACGTCAGAGAATACTTTACGTCAGAGAGTACCCCTACTGCAGGAGCTTTCCGTTTAACCTGAAGAGGGCAGCACTCAGACCAGTAAACTACATGACAGACATTTCATTCTAAATCAAACATTGTTTAGTAATGTAAGTTAATGATGTTTGAAGAGCCTGCTTAACTTAACTTATATGCTAATCGCTAATGCTTCCAGCTCGAACACTTAGGTAGTCTTGCAGTTATCCTAACTCAGTAATTTGCCATCTAACTAAATGTTCACCGTGCTAATTAAAACACTCTTACCTCTGTAAAGCCGTCACAATGATTCATATGATCATCTGCTGTTCTTCTACAGCTCCCTGCCGTCAACTGGGAAATACCGGGAAATACACATAATACAGCCAGACGGAGGTACCGTGACCTAAGCCTAGAACGCCCTCTGCTGACGTTTTTCGTAGGCTACACGGACACATGCTGTTCTTACATTCAAAACTACCAAAACGTGAAACACTTAAACAATTAATGAACCAGTCTGCACACTCCACTATAGGCTATAGGCTAAAATCGGAATCAGAAATAATTTATTGATAACCCGGGGGACAATTCTTGTGTCACAATTGATGTGCACATCAAGACATTTAAAGGAATAGCCTATAAATAATAATAGAAGTTGGTAAATAAATAAACAAGTATATACATGTAAAAAGTATAAATATAGCCTATAAAATATGAAGAAGGATTATAAAGGACTGGATATGAAGCCTACAAGATTTATAGAGAATATTGCACAGAATGTGAAATATTGCACTACAGGGTCCAGTTCAATAACAAAGGGTCCATGTGTCAGGAGATACTATCTTGAGGCCACGAGATACTTATCTTGAGGCCACGAGATACTTATAATACTTTTTTTTTTACAAAGTGGGACTAGGGGGGCTCCATATATGCAGTAGCCTACCTTTGAGTACTAATTTGCACTCTTTAGGTACAAAGGTGTACCTTTTGAAAAGGTACCACCACAGTGACAGCTTTTGTACCTTTTTTTCAGAGAGTGAATGTAGAGTGAAGTTTACAATGTTAAAATTTTTGCATTAGTTCCAGAAATGTATTTTTTTTAAAGTCCTTATGTATTAATAATTAATCGAAGGTCCACTTTCGAACGGAACTTTCCTAATCAAACACACCTGATTCAACTCATCAGCTCCTTATCACATGGGTTAATGAGCTGATGAGTTAAATCAGGTGTATTTGATTAGGGAGACAAAGAAAACGTGCAGTGTTGGTGGTCCTTCAGAACAGGTTTGGGAAACACTGACCTAGCCTACATCGCAGGTGGTTTGGAGGACGTGGGTAGCCTATAGCTATGGTTTATCCATTTTGCAACACAAACTGGAGGTAAGCAATAGTAATTAAGATTAAGAGAGATTAAGATCTCCCTCTTTTTGTTTTGTTTTCGCGCAGTGAGGGAAAAACTGAGTTTAGGGCAATCGGTTCGTATCTCTGCTTCAACTGAGCGATATAGTCACGAGGAGCGACCAAAATTTCTAACATGCCAGAAATTCATCCGACCATCCGATTCTGTCGGGTTTCGGGAGACGTTTATCGCCTCTCGTTTCCTGCACGACAAACGACGCACGGCAAAGCTGAAAATCGCACGAGTCCGAATTCGGCTCAAAATCGGACGAAAATCGCGCAGTCTTTCTGCAGGGCTTGATTATGACTTGACAACACGCCTGTCTGTAATTATCTAGTGCTCCTGAAAATCTTAATTAGTTGGTTCAGGTGTGTTTGATCAGGGTTGGTGCTGAACTTTGCAGGAAGGTAGATCTCCGGGAACAGGATTGGGTCATCCAAAGAATGGTGTTGGAGTCTCCATGGATGATGTATAACAAAATTAGCTTTAAATATTGCATATTTCTATTTGGTATGACTTTGTTTACCAGTGAATTATTAAAACTGGGCATGATGTCAGTCACATGTCAGGCTTTTCAAGAATTAAAATTATTTTATCTTCTTTGCACAAAACTGCTTATGGCACAACTCCCAAAACATCATCTACAAATGTGTTCATGTCATGCCAGAATTATCATAAGCTGAAATAATTTCTATAGCTGTACAATATCCTTGATTTTAGTTGTGTGTCCTAAATGACACATGCACTATAGGCTACTCTTGGTTTTATAAAGTTACTTTTTCATCCAGCATCAGTGTCTGATAGCTCCTCTCCTTCTGCTACATAAAGTGTCCAACGTTCCACACTTTTGTTTGGGAGGGGTGAAATAAGTTCATTATCCAGGTATTTATGTGCACTTGTTAGAATCTTTAGTGTGAATACTCTAAGCGCACCATTTATACTACAAAAGGGCATAGAATAGTTCATTTAATTAACGCATTTAATTAATACTTTCTTCTTATTGGGATTCACTGACTTTGTGGGAAGTTGGAAAAAATTAAAAAGTTTTAAATGGATACCAGTCCGCTTCTCTATCCCCTTCAAAACAACCATTCAAGACCTCTACAACACCACCATTCTTAAAGATGTGCACATGGCAGCTTCAGAGTTCAAATTTCAGCGGTAGAAACTGTGTAAATGTCTGTAATCATGTCTGTCTGTTTTGTCTGAGTGGAAAGATGGATGAAGATTGGTGAAAGTGCACTAATGAACAACTCAAATAACATTAAACTGACTTAAAAAATTGTTGAATCTTGTAAAACATTTAAAAAAAAAGGTTTAAAATTGCTTCCCTTATTCTGATAAGCTAAAGCAATGTAAAAACATGTTGTCATAACTTATTGATCATATAATCTTTACAGTAACTATGCAAGAAAATAAAAATCTTAAAGTGTTATAAATATTTAGTATTCCAAGAGCTTAAAAATCATGCTAAAGTGTATCTGTCTAGCTCGCTCTCTGAACCTGGCATTGTACAAATATTGTTGGCTCTATGACAAATTGCTTTTTTGTTTCTCAGTTGTAAGTCACTTTGGATAATAGCATCTGCTAAATGCATTAAATGTTTTTGGGTGGTTTAGTTGTAAAGCATGCTTATCTTGAGCAAATACAGCTGTATGATTTAGAGATTTCATTTCTACAAAGCTAAAATTGAAATTTATTCAAAGTTCATTATATCAGTCTCTCCTGCCACTGATTTGCTTCATTTATGGACATGTAAGAAACTTTACAAGCAAACAAACTGGCAGTGTTGCCGCAATTTATTATGCTCCTTTTATCAGCCAAACTGCTTGTATAAATATATTTTGGTGTGTATTGTGTAAACACTTTGGTCTCTGTCATATTGTGCTGGTATCATAAACCTTCATTTAAAAACCAAACTGACAATTATGTTTCAGCGAAGATGGTGGTTGTTAGAATTGTTTGAACGGTTTCAACCTTAATGACTTATTACGTAAAAGAGGAACATATGGAAGAGAACAGTGATTTCAAGGATGACAGAAATTCAAAATTTAATTTGATTAGCCAAGCTGCTTTCTGTGAATGACAAAGTTTTTGCAAAGTTGTTTTTTTGGTTTTTTTTTTTTACCAACTTTCCTTTTCTTTGTTGCTTCATATCTATTGACAAAATACCATTGCTGTGTAACAATCTTCCAGGATTGTGAAACGGTTGAGTTGGCTCACATCTGAGCATGAACGTCTCAAACACACGCACACATGCAGTGTTGTGTTAAAGCTATGAGGTGGTGGAGGCGTGGCTGGAGGGTCTATTTTAAAAAACAGAGAGAAAAGACATTTATACGCAGAGACAAAGAGTACTAAATGAAAAGGGGAACAAAGTAGGGAGAGCTATAAAAACAGGAAGGAGGTAAGAAAGAGAACCAAAGAATAGGGAATGGACGCCACAGCTGTTGCAAGGTAAGCACTGACAGCCAAAAATAATATTTTTTTTTTTTACTAATGAATCTTTTAACTTTTTTTTTTATATAATTTTTTTTATTGATGCCTGAATCGTTCTACATTTAGTTTAAATATGCTTAGCTCATAGGCTATACTTGCAAATGTGTTGACACAGACAGAGATAGTTCACCTAAAAATGTACAAGTTGTTTCAAACCTGTATGACTTCCTTTCTTCTATGGAAATGTTTGTGTTCTGTTTGGTTCATCAAAATATCTTAATTAAAATTTTAGGTGAACCTGCACATCCCTATAATTTCTTATGTGTTAAGCACACGAAAATAATTTACACTATTTACTCTCATCTAATGAGAGATAACTAAAGGATAAATAATTGTACAACATGCTAAGAAACAAAGAGCGATGTTGTTCTGAATATTTCTGTGATCCGGACGTGAGTGGTAAATCGTAAGCCGTGTTTAACTGGAAGCGGCGCTTTAAGTCGAACACACCTATTGACTATGGGCCTTTCCAAATACCCTCACTTGCTTTATTATTATTAAGTGGTTTACATATGACAGACACAAATTATTCATATGGAGTTATTTTAATTATTTATCACCTTGTTTTTAAAAAATTTCTTGAATTTACAGAGTGAAGTACACAATTTTAATATCTTATCACAGTTATTTCATAGGTTTACCCCTTTAACAGGTATACATCTCTACGGAACTTTATTTTGATTTTCGATACTTTGCATTTTAAAATAAACTTCTAAATGTCTGGTCAGTAGTCCCATGTAACAGAAGACACAATTTAAAATTGTGGTGCTTCCAATTAAGTGATACAAAGCAGTTGAAAATATTGTACGAAATACACATAGCCTGCTCATCTTTCTACCAATAAAATGACACTTTATCAATTTGTTTTACTACCAAATTACATGTAGTATCTTGCCTAATTAATTTAATTTACCGTGGATTTTTTTTTTTTTGTGTGATAAATATGATTTGAATGTCAATGTGATTTCGGGGGACTTGCATTCTGGGTATAGATTATAAAATATTTTAAAATTTAATGATTTAATATAATGTGTGTCTCAGTTTATATTAAGATCAAAAGGCATTCTATTAAAATCTCCACATTTGTTGTACATTTAGCTCAAATGTTGAATTGTGGCAGTTTTGAAGTGAGCAGTGTATTTTGAGATTTCAGAGGTGTTTTAGGCAACAGGATGTGGTATAGTGGCCTTAAATTGCAACATCTGGTCACAGGTTCACGAAGAACAAGGAAACCAGCAGCCCCTTAAAGTGAAATGTGGTCAATAAAACACTTATGTATACAGGTTGTTTGTGCTAAAGAAGTGTGCTTTGAGGCCACGTGGATATTACATTGATATTTGATGAGCTAAACGTTTCGTTTCTTTTAAGGATGTGGAATGACACAGATCATCTGAGAAATGATTCCTTTTCTTGTGCGTCGCCCTCTGTAGAGGGCTACCGTTATTTTGGTGTCCTCTTGGGATCGGCTGTGACCATTGTAGGAACCATAGGGAATATTCTGACGGTGCTCGCCTTCGCTACTGATGTCAACCTGAGGACTCGTTTCAATGTTCTCATAGTAAATCTTGCCTTCGCTGACCTCCTCTACTGCACCATGCTCCAACCTGTCAGTGTTGACTCATATCTGCACCTGCACTGGAGGGGCGGAGCCACATGGTGCCGGATGTTTGGATTTCTACTGTTCCTGTCCAACAGCGTGTCCATTATAACATTATGCCTCATCGCGATGAGCCGTTACCTGGTTGTTGCGCATCGCACTTCTCGCTGTGCCCGTCTGCTCCTGTCCCACCGTGGAGTGGCGGTGCTTCTTATCTCCTCCTGGGTACTGGGTCTGGTCAGTTTCGCCCCACTTTGGCCCGTCTACGTGTTCGCCCCGCAAGTGTGCACCTGCAGTTTTCACCGCACTAAGGGCCGGCCTTACACCACCGTGCTGCTTTTCATGTACTTCTTCCTGGGCCTTGGTTGCGTGGGTCTTTTCTACTTTCTGATCTACCGTAAGGTGAGCGTAGCCGCCAAGGCTTTCCTGAAGTACAGGCCCAGTCGCCACTCATCAAAACGCAAGAGGGCTGAAGCCGAAGGGACGACAGATGACAGCGGGATCACTGCCGGAGCCTCAACAACTCAAAACAGTGAGATTAGCAATGATGGGGCGGGAGCAGAGCAGCATAAGAACAGTGCGCAAGAAGGCCACACAACCACACAAGAGTCCAAAAACTCCATAAGTACCATGCAAAGTTCCTCAAACGGGGTAGAAACATCTACTAAACCAGCTCCGGTAGCAATCCAGATCACTCCAGCAGCCAACTCAGGAGAGGACAGTGAATTTAAACGTGTGACTCGGATGTGTTTCACAGTCTTTTTGTGTTTTGTCGGCTGCTTTGCACCATTTCTGCTGCTTAATGTTGCCGATAAGGCAAATCGCGCACCACAGATCGTTCATATGTTTTGTGCAAACCTCACTTGGTTAAACAGTTGCATTAACCCGTTGTTGTATGCAGCCATGAACCGGCAGTTTAACCAGGCCTACAAAGACCTGCTAGGCAAAGCTTTACATCCACTAACCTGGATGTGGAGAACCCGTTGGTACACAATAAGATAAGCAATAATGAAGAATGGCACTGCAATTAATTTCAATCTGAATATGACTGAAAGCTACCGCTATTAACTGATCTTGCTCTATATATGTTCACTGATTTGTACCTATTATGCATAATGAAATATGTAGATGCACTCACTGCATATTTATTCTGAGGAGAACATCACAGTTCTCAGGTTTCTTTTTTCAGTTCTAACAGCTGTGTATTTTCATGTATAGTTGTGTATTTTCATGTATAGTTATATTCCGTTTTATTTTTCATTCACTTTTTATGTTGTCAGATAACTTGTACTTTAAAATTTAGCTAGTCATGATCCATAAGCATGTCTTTTTTTAAGCATTGGGATTTTCCAGCTCTATCAAAGATTGGAAAGAAAACGTGTCATGTGGCTTTTCACTGCAAAAGCACAACATTTCTCTTATTCATTTCCTCATTTTTTTCTGATTGCACAGAGGCAGGGTAACTATATGTATGCCGCCACCACCACAGGAATGATTCATAATGACATAAATAACATGTTACCTCACGCACAAATGAACTTGGAAATTTAAAGTAGGGTGATGGAGAAAACAAGAACAGACATGCCTCACTGCTTCATTTATTACCTCATATATGGAACCACAAGAGTTTTGTGTCCTCTTTTGCTTCCTGTGGTGTTTCGGTTTTGATCTATATTGTGTAAGCTGGACCTCTAACATGAAATAAGAGTTTGAATTTTTAAATATGTGTTGCACATCATGTCAGTGTTCTACAATTAAAACAAAAAAGATAACTTGTGTATTTTGATTTTTTTTTCAATTGCTTCTTTTGAAATAAATGTATAAAATGTAAAGTCAGCAAAAATGCTTTGTGGCAGAGAACGTATACGCTCTTGATTGTTGTGACATACAGTCAAACCAAAAATTTAGACACCAGATATCATTTTTGTAATTTTTTTTTACTAGTGGGTGCAGGACACTAGTTCATTTATGTAAGTGAGGATAGCAAAATAAAGTAAACTGTGACATATGTACCCAGTGGGCTACCAGTAAAATTTATAAAAAATTGGGACCAAAAATTATTCATACACTTTGACCTGACCATGTTTTGCCTAAACGTTTTTTCTTTAATTGCTAATGAGACCTTTTTACATCACAGACTGAACAAAATTAAACATTTCTTGGCAATTGGTTGAACTAAAGTGGTATTATCTAATTGTAAACTTAAATTTAACAGCTGGCAGCTATTCAACCTAATTCTTTTGTTAAACAGTCTAACAGAAGGATGACCAATACCAGTGATTTGATAACTGAGTTCTTGTCATATTTTATACTATAAACTATAGCGAACTGTGATAATGTAAGAAATGTTGAAGGTGTCTGAATAAATTTTGCTTTGACTGCATATGAGCTGCTGGCTAATCAATGTAAACCCAGACTCCAACATAGTGTCTGGTGTGTGGTGTGTGAAATACATTTGTACCAGATCTGGGCCGACACTATGTTGCTGTCTGATAAAGTCTGTCCCGATCCCTTTTCTTTTCTCCTCACTTTCCTGTGTGGTTCTGTAAATAGAGACTTAAAAGTCCAAAAGTAAAACAAATAATGATTTTTTTCCTGCTTTTACAGAAATGTTTTTTTTTATTATCTATTTTTATGTTATGATGTTTTTATATTATTCTCATGTCATCTTCCTCTTTTTTTTTTTTAGTGCTGAACTTACACACATATAAAAAACCATAAATTTCACAAGTCAAGACAAGTGTTCCTGACTTCCTTATCTGTAAAAATTCCTAACACTGCCACAAATGAAGACTCATAACACATATGACATCAATGCTGAGGTCAAATTGAGTTTAGAAATTTGAGGTCAAAATACTGGGTATCATGCTCACGGATCATCTCAGAATGGCCCACAAGAGTTGCTTATTGTATTATTTGTGGATTCAATGTTAAAAAGTCATAATACACCAATTCCAAATCTAGTTTGCAAGTGTATACGAAATGCGTGCGTACAGCGGAACGTGTGACAGATCTAATTTTGGCCAACTTGTTAACACAATATCTCATCACTCTATTATGAGTCTATAAAACAGATTGCCTGAACAGATAAAGTGTCATGGTTTTTCAATTTAAAAAAAAAAAGACATTATGACAGCCCTACAGTATATCTCTCATTAGATGTTTTATTGGAGAACATTGCACCATCTTTAACACATAAAAAGAGAATACAAAACATGGTTACATGCATTTGAAACAGTCATAATTCACAGCTGAAGTACTCATGGGCTAATAACTAAATGATTCTGCATGATGAAGCAATTTAATTACTATGACTTGGGATGTGAAAACTTGGGACTCATTTCAGTGAAAAAAAAGAGACAAAGAAACATTCATTTGGACCATTTTTTCTCTCCACAAGATTTCAGAGACTGTCTAATCTTCTTCAGTACAGATTCAGTTGAATGAACACATACAGAACCTTTTATCACAGAAGCAAATTACCATTCAATTGCATTTTTCTGTAATCAACAACACATTCATACAATCATACTCATATGATTCTACTTATACAAAATGGAAAAGGATCATAAAAGACAAAAAAGTGCCTTGAATCCTAGAGTAGAAAAAACATATCCTGCTCATCAAAAACAGCGCTTAGACATTCATCATTTACATTAAATGTTTTTACACAGAGATACATTTTAAGGTAGATTTACAATACAAGCATAACTTTTAGTGCAGCAAAGAATAAACTTGTTTTAATATTAAAAGACTGCAATCATAGTAGTCAACGTTTGTGCCTTTAAATGTAAATGTTAACATTTAATCCAAGCCCTGCATCTCTTTTAAAGTGCTCTTTTTTTAAATGCAAAGACATTTTTCATGTTTTACACTTTTTAAAACTTTCACTGGTTTCACTGGTTTGATCGCACTGAGAAATCAGACCACAGATATGGCTTTACTGTTCATGAGATGCTTTTTAAAACATTAGCTCATACTGCCTGATTCACATTACTAAATGTGTTTGACACATTAATAAAGTATATTGCTTTCACTATCAAATTATTTCCTTCCAGTAAGGCCCAGTTAATTAGAAGAATACAAACTGTCATTCCAACCTGCATAAAAGGTGATAATTTACTTGGATCATAAAAGCATGATCAATACTTGAATCAAATAGGAAATATTATCTTCTTCTTTTTTTTCTTCTTTTTTTACATACAAATGTACTATTCACCAAAGACAAATATGCTCTGATATTGTTTGAATTATTATCAATAAAGCAAATTTTTCAGCTTATTTTTATAGGGAAAAATATTTAGTAGCAGCTAACGAATAGGGTCCAATCACATGACCTCATTCCAAAGTTTGTTTGGACTTGGATGGGCATCTACGCCTAGTCAAAGGCTTTACCCTGAGAATAGACACGCAAGTAACAGATAAATAGAGGAGCAGACATACAGATTTACACATTAACTGGATGACGCAATAATGAAATCAGTAAAGAAAATGAAGTTATAAGCTTAGTATTTTGCATCTCTACTTGATACTTATTTACAGCATAAATCAGAACTACGGAAAACATTATATGGCTTGACAGACCTACGTTTTAGCTAACCTCACGGGTCATGAATCAAATTCAGGGGGTCAGCGGCATGTTAGGATAGCCAAGGTCTTGAAAACCATGGATGATGTCCTCTGGTGTAGAATGCTCTATGCTATTTAGGAAGTTTTGAGAGTTTAGAAACTCTTGTAATGTGTGATGAACATCAGTGTCTGGAGAGATTGCTTCTTTAAGGATATCCATGCCACTCTCTAGATTGGTTTGTTGGAAGCATGATGAAGAGATGTGGAGAGCAGGTTGAGGAAATGAATCTTGAGAAGTACTCTCGCCATCAATGTCCAAAATGCTGTTAAGCATAAATGGATCAATGGTAGAGCTGGAGAGCATTGGAGAATTCTCAGGCCATTGGAACAAGCTGTCATCATCACCCGCCTCAGAAAAAGAAGGAGGATCTTTCAAAGAAGAAGGAGATGACACAGCAAGAGAGACATGTTATAAACTCAATATTTGCATTACAATATGAACTCATTAAAATGCTATTAAACTTCACTGTTAAAAATAAAGGTTTTCAGTGATGCCATGGAAGAACATTTGGGATCCCCAAAATACCTTTCAGTGAACAGTTATTAAAATAATTTATTTTCTTCGTGTGAAGAACATTTTAATAATCTTATAAACCTTTTTGAGTGATGAAAAGGTTCCATGGATGTTAAAGGTTCTTCATGGAACTATACATGCCGATTAAAAAAAAACTTTATTTTTAAGAGTGTTAGGTACATTTATTCACCCGCATTAGAGATGCACAATATATCAGTACCACATCGGTTTTTAGTAGATATAAGAGGATATAATAGATATCTTTTTTTTTAATTCATCAAAGAGTGGATATTTTATTGCTTATTTCCCCTATTTGTACATTTATATTACATTTCCCGTCATCTAATGCTCACTTAAAATTCATCTTCAAAAACACAAAATGTTTAATAATAATATTAAAATCATTATTAGCCAATCTCAAAAATCCATTTTTAAACTGTGGAAAGAAAACAGCATTTTATACAGTAAATTATAATATAAACATTTAAAAATAACTCATTGTCGTTTTGTGTTTTGCTATCAATTTAGACAAAACAGTGGAAAATTTTAATATAGGCTATTTATCAGTTATCGGCCATAACATTTGGGGGGCACTTATCAATCTTGGTTCATCCCTACATGTGACATGCAACATTTCAAACAAAAGTTAAATCTTTAAAAACGATAATGATTTAATAACACTGTTAAAATTTAATCTTTAGCAAATCTCAAAATGAATTTTAATTTTTCAAACTTATATAAACATTGCAGTTTTTGTGTTTTATTATTAATTTATTTAGACAAAACAATGGAGTATTTTAATATCAGCTATTGGCAATAGCGGAAAAAAAACAGCTTATGGATTTCAGTGCATACCTCCGTACACATGCAACCTCAAGCTTCCATACACATTTTTAAATCAGTGTTACTGTAATGGTTAGATTTGTGTTATTGAAACAGAAACACCAGTCACAGCCCACCACACACACACACACACACAGAAGGTCCCTTTGTGCACTGTCAATCAAATGCACTTGGGTAGGGAAGAGTAGGAAAGAGAGAATCTTAAGTTTTTGGACTTGATTGAGCCTCTAAATGAAAGAGAAGCATCTATAAAGGCTTTTCATTACACATTCATAATCAGAAAGCTTTTTGCCTTCAAGACACATCTGGTGATAATCCAGTGAGTAAGAGGCAGGTTGAGCTGATTAGATTCGGAGGGGCAGTGGAGGCAGAACTCACCTCTGTCCTGTGGGGACAGGTCAGACACTGGCCCCTCTCCGACGCTTGTACATCCGTTCCTACTGCAACCAATCACAGAGCACTCCAGTAAACCAGCAGAACAGCCATGTCAGTGTCTACTCATACCATAATCTTACAGCATAACTGTTCGCTTATTAACTTCATAACATCACATGTATGGTAGACTTTTCCCCAAATAATACGGTTTTGTTGTAACTTTATGTATCTGTTAGGCCACAATGAGTACCTTACGTCATCATGACATCTAGTGTTAGCCTGCATTACCTCTACACAGGCAGTGATAGAAAGTATGGCAAGGTACATTTTGTTCTTAAGGCCCAGATATACTTTATTTTCCACGTTCTGCTCCCTCTCGCGGACAATAGTGGACGGTGCTGATGACAAAAATTACGTCACACACACACACTGTCTGCGAGCGGCAGCGGAATGCAGACAAGGGAAATATTTTCACCTTTACCAATATAGTACCACCTCAAGACTCGGAATTTTAAAATCATGTGCCTGCATGTGTGAGAGATCAATTCCTAATTGGTCTTTTTTTTTTACTGTATTTTACTTGTATTAATACTTAGCTACAGTGGCTGTTTGGTTGATATGATGAGAAAATATTTTTAGTAGTAATCCTTTCAGTTGAAATGAGAAAAAATATTATCAATAAATATTACTGAAAGACTGAAAAACTGTTTTTTTCCCCCACTACATCACCCAGCCAATATGAACTTAAACCTCATCATAACACCATACAATATGACTAATGCATTTAACACCAGCACTATACACAGCACTGTCACAAATATTACCTATAGCACACAACCTCACATGCTTTTAAAATAATTTGCATGCACACAACACACATAAAAAATAAACAAACCAATAAACAATCAAAACAGGACTTACTCTTTAGAGACAAAAACCAGTTTGGTTTTGAGGTACTTCAGGTAAGGATTCTCCTCTGAAACAAAACAAGACATCACAAGATCAAGAAAATGATTTTGTGGTTAAGTAAATCCAGCATAAGCAAAGCTTTTATTACATTCTACATTCGCTCAAGTGTGAGCTGGGAAGAAATTTATTATATATTCCTTTTGGAAAAAGAAATCTAACATCATTTTTTACATGGCTGTGTAGATGTATACCGCTGTTTTTAGCAGTAACATAAATGAGCAAAAGCCTTTCCCAGTTCAAATTTAAGTTGACATACATTGCAGTGAACTTAATTTTTTTGAGACCCTAATAGTGAAAGTTGTAAATAGACAACTGAAGCATTCGTTGCCATTCGGTAAAAAACAAACTAAATACCCATACAAATACTATGTATGCCTCCCTTAATTAGACTTGGGGAATTGCAAAAAAAATGCACCAAATTCTCAATAAACAATTCACCTCCAGTCTTTTCACTGTAGTATTTGCCAAAGGCCTGGTCTTTAGGAGTGTTTGGGTAAAGGTAACACAGTGGGTTAACTGGAACGTTTTCTGCTACCATGATCCGAAAGTTGCAGATGATCTCAGGTAAAGCAATCTGCTTCAGGTCAGTACTGATAAATGGCTTCACTGCTTGCACACTCGGATTGCCTAACAAAAAAAAGGTGTGTATTCAGTCTGACATTCACTGGACTTTGTGATTTCTGAGATTGAACAATGTCTTAGAGAAGTATATCTTCTTATGACATGTTTTACCATCGTTAGAGTACTGAACCCAGCTGAACGTGATTCCACCATCTTTGATACTTTCGCTAAAACGCAACAGGAAAGTGCCGTTCTGCTTCTTCTTCAGTAAAACTCTCTCCTTCCCCTTGCTGACAAAACCCATTATAGAGCTACAGAAACAAACATACTTGTGTTGAAATAAAAAACACACTTTGTGTTGAAAACTTGATTTTCACAATCTATCTATAGGATTCATACCCATCACTCCACAGGTCTGACAAGTAGCCTTTAACCAGGTTTAGAATTCCATCCAGCCACACCCAGAGAGTGAAGTTTGTATCAGGGAGGTTCTCCTAAAACACACAAAGACAACATTGAGTAAACATAACACTCATGCGTCAATATCAGGCATTTCACAAAGAGCTACATAACTGTGTTTATCTGTTCTTACCTTACTGAACTTGGCCCAGGGTATCATACAGTGGTCATAGCTCTGTTGTTTACCTGATAAAAAATATTACATCATTAACAAACACCAGATTACTTTATGGCCTTAATATTATATATAATATTATCTATTCATGCATGAAAGGGGTTGATGTGTGTATACCAAAGAGCTTGATGGCGAGAGTTTCCAACTGGTCATTGTCTAGACCACGCTTCCCAGAGGAGAGAAACTGCCAGCTTAGCATTTCCCCAAACACTTCCCAGGAGGCCGGAGGAGAGCCTTCAAAAAACTTGATGTTCTAGTGATGCAAATAATAATAATTAAAAAACAGATTCTTTTATGACAGCTAAGGCTAATTATTATCCAAAAGTAACTCCTGCTCCTGACCTTGGGATCTGAACAGAGCATGTTGAACCATAGAACAGACGCCCAGGCGCTCTGCTGCTGACTGGAGTTTGAAATCACCACCACAGGAAGAGAAGAGGTCTGAAAGAAAAAAGGAAGTATGGTTATAAGAATTGTAGAGTCAAATCTCTGGAATGTTCAAACTTCACTGAATGATTAAAAGACAGCTCACCTCCAAAGAGACAGATAGGCCTTGATAGTCAAACTGCGTCTGAAAGTTGATATTGTGTAGTTCTTCAGTCACACTCAGAGATAACTGCAGGAAACACACAACAAGATTTAATAACATCCATACGAACAGAACTTTACTTATTAGTTGGTCACTCAATTCTACTCGTTTTAAATAATCCGACTCAATGGACCAACAAATCGAGCTGTATCAGTTAGAGTGGGAATCAAGCCTTATATACATTGATTTATGTGTTTAACGACAGCTAGTCAGTCGTCAATCCATCTTGACGGCTGACCGCTTTGAGCGGAATCACAGATAATAAACCGGTGCACTCTGACCAATGAGAGAACAGTTTTATGCACATGTGACTTGCATAAACGCATTTTGGGTAAGCTTTGAAATGCACCATGTGAAAGTAAATCAAACCTAGGACAAATGCAACATTGTAACAATTAAGGTCCGTGTTTTTGAACAAAGCAAAAGATTTACAGATGTGGAAACATCCTTAATCTGTATTGACTCCAGAAACCAGTCTTGTATCTGTTACAAACTGCTGGTTTTATGTTTGCTACGTGCTTCAATGTAGTTTCTAGCAAATAATATTAACAAGCTCCTTAAACTCACATCATTGATTCCTTTTCCTCCACCACCAACTTTCTGATCTTTCAATGTCTGTGAAAAAAAAATCACATACACAATTCTTTAACATTTTATTACATCTTTATATTTAAAATCTGGTTTAAAAACGCAACACCCTGACCAAATTGTCTACCCAGGTATAATTATCTCAGATGATGATGTGCCGTCACTTAATATCAACTCACCAAATGTCTGAAATCAGCGACCATGCCCCCGTTCGTACTCTCAGCCATGTTAAGGGCTTTACTTGAAGTGCCCAGCACATTAAACTTCCGGAACCTACAAAAAAAAAAAAAAACATAATCATAAATTTCTTGTGGGAGGCGTGATGAGGGAAGTGTGTGTTCAGAATGCGTGTATGGAAACACTCACCCTTTCATTTGTGAGACAGTGCTGAAACAAAAGATGGAGAGAGGTATGAGAGTAGGAATTCAGAATCCTAACCACCAACAGATTAATTTAAAACTATATCAAACCACACAAACCTTACAAGCAAACTCATTCTCACATATGACTCAGATTGTACCTAATGAAGAAAGTAAGAGAGACAGTGATCTTACTTGTCAATAGAAACAGACACCTTCATAACATGGTTGAGTTCAGGAACTTTATACAGGAACCTGTAGAGAGGAGAATGACTGTTCTTTCAGGTATGAAGGCAAAAAAAAATTCTGCATTTCTATCTCAACCACCCAAACTAAACATTTTAAATAAAATATATGATAAAAATTATATATGGAAAAGCTTAAATGGGTGAATTCTTTCTAAAGATAAAAAAAGTAGTTAACATTTGAAGTGGATCAAAATCTTTTTTATCAAAGTTATACATGAATTTTGAACAATACCCATTCTTGTCTTGGTACAACTTTGATTAACTATTTTGATTTACTTCAAATGTTGACTATTCTATATTAATAAAAATAAATCTGTTTGTTTATCGCAAATTTACAAAGTATTCAGGGCACAAATTTCTGCTTGGGGTTGTGTGTCATAATTTGAAAAATAAAATTCTTAACCGAAATATTTCCTTTCTGAGTCATTACATTCACCCCAGGCACATGTACGCAAATGGAACAAAGATTTGGTTACATAAACAGGTCAGTGCATGCATAATAAAGATACGACTATCCAAAAGCAGTACTGACATTTGCAAGAGAGTAGGTCACTTTCACAAATAAAAGTACTTGGTTCCTCACAGCGTACTTAGTTCCTAAGTACAAGACTATGTCCTATGTACAAGACAATACACTAAAATAAATGTACATATTCTTAATTTCATAGGGCCGGTTTCCTGGACAGGGTTTAAGTCTAGTCCCAGACTAAAATGCATGTTTGAGCTGTCTTAACTTAAAACAGCTTGCACTGACATATCTTAAAATATATAATTTCCATTGTTTTGTCTCAAGATGCACACCACTAATGTTTTTTGTAAGGTATATTTGTAAAAACTACTTAAAAGTTCTAATATAACTAAGGTCTAGTCCGGGCTTAATGTAAACCTTGGACAGGAAACCGACCCATAATGTTTAAAAGGATATACCCATCACAAGCAATGTAAGACAAAAAACCATCTATATCAATCATTATTGTTTTAAATTGAAGCAATACTGGTATACACTGTTTTACAGTTGGTGTGTAATGTTGCGGAAATGTCAGAGCCTAACCTGACTTTGACTGAGAACTGGACACTTGTGCGCAGCACCAGGGGACCTCGTCCTTGCGGCATGGAAGGCTGAGTCTCTACAACAAATGAGCTAACAACACACCAACAAATAAAGAAGCGTACATGCATGAATGGAGAGTAATGGATATGCCGTGTATGTGTTTGAGTATACCTCTTAATCAGGTTAGTCAGCAGAGTGTCCACTCTACTCTTTAAAGGGGGTTTAAGGACTGGGATGGGATCATTTGCGTAGCTCATCTTCCCAAGCAGCTCATCAAGCTTCTGTAAGAATTTCTGCAGCTGGAACATGCACTCGACAATCTGAGTGAACCTGTCAAAGGCCAATAATGGCTTAAAAACAGATACAAATGGTGTTCGTACAGACAATCGATCAGAGAAATTCTTGTGCTGTTACCATTTCTCTAATTGTTCCAGACTTGTATCATCAGGAGCCCCAATGCAGGACTTCTGTTGTCTCCGCTTCCAGTCCACCAGTTCCTCATCTATGAGCACTGAGCTTAGACAATCAGCAGCATCCAATGTAGCCGTGATATCAGACAGGAAGTTCTGAGACAATGAGACAAGAGAAATCGGGTCAAGAAACACAATTTTGGAAGAAGCTTTAGTCATTTTTAAAAAAAATATTACTATTTAGGTTTCATTTATTTTTATTTTAGTTTTACTTTTTATTTAATTCCAGTTGAGAATTTTAGTGCTTCAACTTAACCTTGTTTCAGTTAGTTTCCATTCATTTTTTTTATTTAGTTCATGTAATATTTATATTTTATTTTAGATGTAATTCGATTAACAAAACAGTTTTTCTAGTTTGTTTAATTAACAATAATTACCCTAAATAGTATAGAATAGAATAGACGTGCACATAACAATTTGCCTACCTTTCTGCACTTATCGAGTGCATTGAGCATCTTCTGAAGCCCTTCTATTTGCTTGTTCTTCTCTTCCTTTGTGCAAGCTAAACACACATATACATTTACATATACACACACACACATATATATTAATATCACCACAGATAATGAAATCAAGGACAGTGTGTTTAAAAGTGTGGAGCCTCACAGTCCATTTTGTGTGTTTGAAATTTAAAATCAAACTCATCCTGCTGCTCCTCCAAAGACCTTATGCTGTGCTCCATCACCTGCCAAAATAAAAAATGAATCGTGTTATTGAACAAATACACACATACAAGCAGATACACACACACACACACCTCTACTTTGATCTTGAGTTCTTTTAATCTCTTTTCAATTTGTCTCTGGCTCTCCAACTCCATTGTAGCTGACTGAACCTGCAACGTCTGCACCTGAAACATTGAGAGAGAGAATCAGAATATGCTGATGGTGATGTTGATAATAAGAGTGATGATGATAACACTTTAAGGTACTGACTTGCTGTGCAAGCTCCGCATCATTCAAGATCTCTTTCTCCTTCACCAGGAACCAGTTGATAATAGCAGCAAGAGTATAAGGCTCCTCTTGGTACTTCTGCAAACAAGAAAATGTGACCAATGATGTCACTGATTAACCCAGCAGTTTTTTAAATAGCTCATAACTACAACAATAATTATAACCATAAAGTTATATAACTGAAAAAAAGCAATCTTTTCTAGTTTATGAACAATAAAAACATTGAGGAGTAGTCTGATGACGCCATGAATGAGTGGAGTCATGGGAGTTGCTGTCTTCCTCCACAGCCAATAGAAAGCAGAGCCGGGGACATTTTACGTTTGCTCACTTAAGTTCACATTATTTTATTTCATTCTAATGAAACCGAATTACTACTCAAACAGGTCACTTAATTTGATGTATTTAAATTGTGGAGTAACAGCACTGTTTTACTACGTCAAAACAATCATTCTAAAAATACATTTGAGTGTGTTGAAACTTGAAAGTCTTTAGCGACAAAAGATAACCAAATTTATAAGATCCATGTCGTGAAGTGGGATTTCTAATGACCTTATAGGACTGTCGAAATCACACAGTCTGTAGCAGTTATTACTAGGAACTGAAGACAGTGAAAACAAAACCTAAACGAACCGTAAATCAAGGATGTGGATATGACGTCATTGACAGGCGACGCAATGACATCACGGATGTTACACTGGTTAAAATGGTTGATTTCTCCGGATTTAGACATTATTGGAAATATTTGGGATAATGGAAGTACACCAGTCAACAAAATAACATTGTGGTTTTTGGATATTTGAAATCCGAAAATCGTACATATTGTGCCTTTAAAGCGTGTGCTGCAGCGTCACATTATCGTCAATTGGCGTGGATTATAACATACAGAAGTTAAGGTTATAGTTATTTTTCTTGCTGTGAACAGGACTTTAGTCTATCAGTATAGTTTTTGTTTAGCATGTTTGGTATTTTTGGAGACTTCAGAAATCCAAGGAGGGCATCAGGAATGATGCTTTTGGCAGCAGAAGTACACTTACCTGAAAGTTTTGTTTGTAGCGTCTGAAATTACGCTGCAGTAGGAAACTATCTTTCTCTTGCGCAAAACGACTGAACTGGTTGTCCAGATTCTCCAAAAGCACCTGAAACAGGAACGCGGCTTGGGAAGAGTCCCGAGAAGCACGCTCCCTGCAACACACACAGACAGACACACTACTTGTAATGCCAGGTTGACGCTCCTTGATGCAGCTTATTTGCATCTCTTTATCCATGGTTATTAATACATTCTGGAATAGAGAGTTATAAAAAAAACAATCAGCAGATTTTACTTCTTGCACTCACCAGTCCTGGGTCTCGATCCAGGATGCCAAGAAATGTCTTACTTCCATTGGGAATTCATCTCCGTTGTACAGATCAAAAGCCCTCTGCGAATACACTGTATCCAGCTGCTGCAATCGCTCCCACTGTGTCATCCTACAAAATAAAACAGATTTCATGTCTGCTGATGAACTGGGACTGACCTGCTCTCTCTAATCTTTAGAAGTCAGATGCTTGAGCTTAAGCACCACTTAACAGTGGTTATTTACAAATACAAGTCAAGGTGAGAAAATTCCAAATTCTGAGTTTGGAAGTTGGAACACAAAATAATAGTGTATGTATGGCATTAATGCCATAAGTTTTCTGATTGGCTGTGAATCTGATTTTTTTGTGAATTTCATTTGCACTTCAGGTCCACTGTAAAACTGACCATTTTTATGGTGCTTTTTTTGCAAGTAAGAATTGTTCTTGAATGAAAAACACTGTAGAGATTCTTCGAAAAGTCTTTTGTTTTGATGGAAATAAAACATAAGTTTGAGTAAACAATTAATTACAGAACTTTAAAAAAAAAATCAATATTGATAATAATAATAAGAAATGTTTCTTGACTGAGTACAGAATCAGCATCGTGTGACACTGAAGACTTCAGCTTTGCCATCACTGGAATATATTTGGACTATTTCACGTATTAATTTAGACAAATTAAACTAACTAGTGAGAGTGTAAAAGTGTGTACAGGGCTAAAAGTGAAAAACATTACATGCACTCTACACCAGCAGTAATAAAGTTCTCCACACCTACACATCCATCCTCAAACAACAGCGGAAAAACTGAGTCAAGAATTGCGTTTCTAATCATGTGAGGACAAAACGTGATACCTCGGTCATAATAATGATGATAAAGGCTACTATATACAGTAATAGCGGCCTAGGCCTAGACATTTGACAGCATAGTTATGTTTATGTTGCAAAGCAATGAGCAGATTATTGTAAATAAGTTACGCTAGCATGTAAATTGATTATCAGTAACTTACCTGAAACAGTAGTCTACACTTTTGAAGAAATTATCCTCAAATATTAGTTTTACAAAGCGCCTTTTGCAGGCATACAGGAAGGACAAGACCACAGCACTGAACTGAACATCAGCTGGAGAGTAAATAAACACACTTCCAGCCCTTCTCAGGAAACGGACGGCTTTTCTATAAACCTCCCTCTGCTGTCCATTTCTGCTTCCAACGCGATGAAATTTTGCCCACCCACTGAATCATAAAGTCCCACCCACTTAGTTGCGTACTGAAACCCTCGCGTTCGTTCATTGGCGCGGACAGGCACACTGGCAACCACCATTGGTTGATGCACCTGGCAATTAAATTCTTCACAACCGAGGGGTGTTGATAGAACAGCAGCAGAAACGAAACTCACGATCTCTCTTCTGGCATTCCGAGAAATGACGAAATGAAAGTTATGTTATGGAAGATCATTTACCGCGGGAATTTAAAAATCCATACACTCTCTTTATGAAAGCATTTTGTGATCAACAAGGGAGAGATGTAATACGTTTATTCTACATTAACGTTAACAAATAATTTATCAACTGAAATAGGCTACAGTAGAAATAGTAATAACTGATTTTACGTGTAACTGTTCATATTTGTAATATTGATGACAGGAGACTGCATGTGGTTCAACTCAACTGGCTTTTACTCGCGTCTGCTTATAATAAATGACGCCCCTCACAGCAATGCATTCACTCCATTATTACAATACAACGTGTAGGCTACACATCAATGATTATACATAACAATATTCAAAATTAAAGTTACAAATTAAGCCTTGATTTTAAGCTATGTCTGAGTATCTTGTATTCTACTTGTCTTGTGTTCTGCTCTTCCCGCTTATGTTATTGATTTAATTAACTGCCTATATAGTTAAATATTACCCATGCTGTTTGACGTCTCAGCTGAGGCTGAAGAAATCATATGTTGAGTAGGTTGTTAATGGACACTGGCCATTCCTGTTATGCAGAACCTTTTGAGGTCGAACTAAATTTAAAAAGTATTTCTTTGAATAGGCATACCGACTTTAAAGGGGTCATATAATGGTACATGCACTTTTACAAGTTGATTGTACAGGCACTGTGTTGGCAAGTCAGCAAGCTTATTGTCATTTAAAGGCATATACACTGAAACGGCGTGCTGAAAACTGAGCTGTTTTTGAGCAGGTAAAATTAGTGTTTTCTTAAAATAATAATTAGAATTTTTAATAAAAGTATATTACAAAGTTTTCATTTAGACCCTAAAGATTCATATTAACTTGTACAAAAATGGCATTAAATGACCACTTTAAGAAATATGCTCTGGTCAAGCTCATGCACTATTTACACAATGACAAGAAATTTAACATGATGCATCAAAAGACATCCCTTTTAAAATATTGATAATAGGCCTATTACTTACAGAAAAATACATTAATTTCAAATGTGCAAAAACACATTTGGTGAACATCATTAAAATATCATACAGATTTCTGTAACTGTATCTAACAGAATGGAATGATTTAAAATGAGAAAAATCCATACTAAGTGCTATTGTTATTTTTTTAATCTGCGTTATTTTTTTAAAGTGACATTTAGGACATATGAAAAAAACCCAATTAAAACAAGCAATTAAAACAGCATTTAAATAGAAATAAAATTTTAGTTAATTAGTTTCAATAGAAATTAAGAGATTTAACTCTCAATATTATGTTTATGGGACTGATATTGTGAACTGTAAAGTAGCAAACTATATGACTGAACACATGCTTCTTAAACATCATTTACTGCTGGTGGAAAAATCATTGAGTCCCTAGAGCAATGCTTTCTGTTCTTGAATTTCCTCATTGGTTTTTATTGGACAGTGATACTTCCATCCTCCAAGCTGTTCTGGTTCATTAGCAGGTCGCCATCCTCTTTCAAGTTGTTCAGCAGATATTTGATCCCTGCCTTCACACCCGTTTTTAAACCAGCCCCCAACGCATAACCAGCAACCCCTGCAGTTCCCCCAGTTACAGCCATGAGGGCATCTGTGCCCAGATCCACAGTGCTGAATATGGCTCTCTCTTTTGCAGTATCATAGCAGTTAACTGAAGCATAGTAAACGGCTGTTCCCAGATTATACAGTGTGGAAACTGCAGGAATCCACTCCACAACCATATACACTTGCTCCTCTTTTTCATTGACACATTGATGCTGAGGGACCCCATTTCTGCGCCAACGTACAGACCCCACCTTGCAATTTTGAATCCAGCTCTCAGAGTTAGATGAAGGCACTATGCTGCTTCCAGGCCTCAAGATAACTTGATAATATTCAGAATCGCCATCTTGGGTCACACCTGCACATTGGATTCCCAGGCTTCGACAAGCCTGCTGTGCTTCCCCAATACGCAATGGCCTGCTCTGTTCTGCAGCCTGCCCCTGTAACCGAGTGCCTTTCACCCTCACCCATCCCTTGCATTTCACCATAGGCCCAACTTTACCCTTATAACCATCAACTCTCTCACCTACCTCAGCTAGCTGATGGATGTTAAATATAACAGCCTGCAAGTGGCACTGTGACTCAGAGTTGAGCAGAAGAGGAGATGGCGGGGTTTGGAATCCACTGGCAAAGGTGTGATGGACAATGTGTGCTAATTTCCTCTCTTTGCCCCTCTTGATCAGCACCAGCACGTCCTGCAAAAATTCACATGTATCATTTTGGCCCAACACTGCATAGAGTTGCATTACCAAAGCCTGGGCTTCAGACAAACATCCTGCTGACACCAACACAGGCACCATTGCCAACCCCAATAGCTCCTGAGAGAAACCCTTTCCTCTCCAGCCTCTATTGGCGAGCTCTGCACAGCTTGCATTGCTTTGGAGATCAAGCTGACCTTGTAGAGAGACTGAGAGGTTTAAGACCAACTGATGGGCGGCGCGAAGACCATCTTGTACCACTTGTGTTTCTACTTGCTCTGTTTGAGAAATTTTTGAAGTGACTGAGGGCCTCAGGCTGCTTTGAGGGAGTGGAGCTCTGCCAAATACTACTTCAGACAGTAAGAGGTGGATGAGAAGTAACAATTTGTGTTTTGAGCCCCATTTAGCCATGTTGAACTGTGGAGTCATGCAGCACCAAGCAAATCGCAGGTTCTGGATTTTTAAAAAAAAGAAGAAGAAAAAAGAGAAGTTTAACTGTATGTGCAGTGTACATGAAGCTGTTTATGTGCACTACTAAAAGTGTGGAATAATTACTTTTATTTTAACATTTTTGAAAGAAGTGTCTTATGAGCACCAAGTCTACATTTATTTGATGTTATTTGAATACAGTAAAAACAGTAATATTGTAAAATATTATAACAATTCAAAATATCTGTTTTTTATTGTAATATATTTAGAAATGTAATTTATTCCTGTGATGGCAAAGCTAAATTTCCAGCAACCATTTTTAAGATTTCAAAATCTTAATTATTACAAACTTTTGACCTGTGTATATAAATATCTGCAGCTGTAACTACATCATGGAGTGAGACTATGAGATATATGGGTATTTGTGTGCTTGTCTTTTTCATAGTGCAGCTGGGAGAAAAGAAAGGAAGGAAAAGGATTAGCACTTTTTTGTAAGACTCCTCCCTCCCTGATGTTTTGACACTTCTTCTATATACATCTTATATATTTATAATACTTTAAAATTATTGAAATAAAATAAGTAAAATGTTATTAAAAATTGTTTAAAATTGAATATTAATTAAATAAAAAGTGTTCCTCATAAATTTCAGCAAATTATTTTAAGTACATTTCTCAAACATGCAGTCTGTCAGATTTAGTTGAAAAACATTATAATTTTCTAAATTACAGAGGAAATTATATTTCAAGTCATTTGAATGTTATATTTACTTTGGAATTATTGATCTTTATATTAATACGAGATTAATAAGACTCTTACCTTCTAAAAATCCCGATACCTCTGTGATAGAATCCAGCCTTCACAAAAAGCATGTACATCACCCTATCCCTCGTTATACGCTCTCTCTCTCTCTTTCTCTCGCTGGCCCAATTGCCCTGAATGTGACATCACGTGGAGAGGATCAATGTATTCGGTGGATGTTTTGTTTATTTACCCTTATGTCCCCTCTCTTCCACTCATTCTCGCTCTGCTTTTTATCTGAAAACCATGTGGGGGAGTGGGGGCTTTGTGTTTGACCCAGATACATTGCTGAACACTCGTTTCATGCATGGGTAGACTGTGTGAGTGTGTGTGACAGTGAGAGAGAACAGGATTGTGCACCTGTTTACAAAATTCCACTTGGTTCAGTCATTTTTAACATGCTACTCAGACCATATATTTGAATCAACATTCAATGCAACATCCAGTATCTATTTACAGCTAACTAAATGTTGCTAAAAAAAATAAAAAAATATTTAAAAAAAAAACGCTCCCACTCTTGTAGATCGTTGTTGTTTCTAAATAAAAAAAATTTGGCTGATTATTACATGTATTAAGTGGGACCCAGAAGTGTGAGATTTATTTATTTAGTTATGTATGTGTTGCATTTATAATTTTGTGTTTATTTCCAGTTTTAAATGAAAAATAAAAAATAAAAAGATATGTGCAGTTGGACATTTGGACCCTGCTATGTTGTTTTCCCCATCTGTCAGTCACTTCAACGTAATGTCGACTGACAAATGGGGACTCACTTGGGAGCCCCAATCACCTCTGAGAAAAACGGCTAATGGAACTGGCAAGTGGAATTTGCATGCCGAGCCACTCACCGTATACATGTATATAAGATGGCGGCACGCATCCATGCATCCAATCATCAAGCAAAAAACAGTGTGCTACGGAGATCGTTCTCGCTAATGGAGGCGGCACATTCAGCGGGTTTCGCCATCTTTAAAGACCAGTGCACAGTTAAGTGCAACGAAATTCCCCTGGGCGCTTCAGCGCAGATTTCCCTAAAAGAGCAAGCACGGTAAGTGAGCATCTTTTTAAAGATGTCTTTCTGTCCATGTGTTTCTGGATGCAGTAGTTTCATGTCTTCATCTGACAGCCACGAACACTGTCTGGGACAAGAGCATGCTGAGATGACATTCGTGAATGGTTCATGCCCTCACTGCGAGGGCATGACCATGTTGACACTGTGGTCGCAACCACCAGGGCGGTGCACGCTCATGTTCCAACAAGACAGTGGGGGACCAACAGGCACTTTCGGTTAGTGAATCATGCCTTGAGTTCAGGCCAACCTCTTCTCAAGTGTTCCTGACACCCAGCCCGGATACATGCCCAAAGTTCCCATCACTCCTTTTTGGGAACAGGTGGTAAACTTGCAAGTGCTGCCCCGGGAGGAGGCAGACCCAGACCTTGCATTGCTGTGTCCCATTCAAATTTACATGGACCGCACGCAGAGATTCAGAAGCTCTGAGCAGCTCTTTGTTTGCTGTGGAGGTTAGCAGATGGGCAAGGCTGTCTTTCCCTTCAGAGGTTGTTCCACTGGAACAGAGGTTGTTCCACTGGATAGTGGATGCCATCGCCTTGGCGTACTCTGAGTGTTGCCTCCTCCTGAGCATTGGTGCGCAGCGCCTCTTTGGCAGATATCTCAAAAGCTGCGGGCTGGGCGACACCTAATACCCTCGTGAGATTCTACAGTCTCTGGGTGGAGCTGGTTTCTTCCTGTTTGTTGGTTCAAAGCAGTAATGTGTGGGAAGTTTGACCCGCTGTCTCACTTGCAGCATCATTCCCTTCTAAGGGTGGGGGGGTGAACTCCAGGTGAGTTCCCCACTTGCCGAACCCTGGATTCAGTTTCCTCCGACCATCTGACTCCCCAGTGATTACTCAGTGCATGCACGCTCGGTCAGCCACTGTACTGGGCTAGATGTCCCATGTGTTGTTACTCACCCTTGTTAATCCCATATATGTATTCTTCCATGGTACGACTTCCCTGTAGGTAAACCTGTGTCTTTTACTGGGCAGATATTGCTCTGCCCCGTCTCTGCGTCTAGTAGTTCCATTCCTGTCTAGGCAGGACATACCGCAGTGATCTTTCCATATGTAGCACTGCCCCACGGGTCAGTTCATATGTGTATTTTCACATGTTTTCCCTATGGATAGGATGTGGCCTCGATAACGTCCCTCTCCATTGGACTATATGTTTCCCCAGCATAATTACACTGGGGAAAAAAAGGGGAATTGAGAAATGATCTTGGTTACTGATGTAACCCTCATTTCCTGATTGTGGGAACGGAGACATTATGTCCCCCTTGCCACAACCCTGAAACACAGCTGAATGGCTGGGGCCCTCGTCTCGGCTACTCACCATGAACCTGAATGAGTGTATGAGTGCCACCATCTAAAATATCCATAAATGCGGAGTGGCTCGGCATGCAAATTCCACTCGCCAATTCCATTGCCATTTTTTCTAAAACTCAGAGGTGATTATGCCTCCCAAGTGAGACCCCATTTGTCAGTCGACATAATATATCCCTACCCTACATCAGGGAATGAGGGTTACATTAGTAACCAAGACGTTCAGAGTGCAAAACTTGCCATAAGAGGGCATTGCAACATTTCACACAAACATTTCTCCATCATTTCCCCAGGTTCAGCATAGAAATAAAAGTAAAATAATCGGTGCAATAATCAGACTCACCAAGGGGAACCAGAATTAAAATCTGATTTAGATTATGCAAATGTATCAGCATGTTTAGCAAAGGGCTTAGCCAGATACACATTTTCTATAGACCTAAGTGAAGTTTACAATGTAATTTCGGGAGGAGTGAACCCATCTAATCTTTCAATTAATTGCCGGAGCATATATAAGCAGCCACCCACCTTGCTCTGGCATCAGCTGTTTTGGCATTGCACCCCGCCAACCTCACCCACATAATTTAGGCATCTTGCTACCATACTCATCATCCAAGCATTAGTAATCCCGTTGGGGGGTATATCCAAGCTCATGAGCCATAATAGTGGAAGATTGCTGCAATCTCCTGGACAAACTAACACTTAATAACATGAGATTTTAACAGAAGCCGCTACATTTCACTCAATCAGACATCATTTCAATTTATTTATTTATTTAATTTGATTTAATTATTTAAGTGTGATCTTAATCATCAAGTGTCATGCCATTTAAATGAATGGAACTTTTTTTATGTAGGCAAACGTCAAGAATTTGTTACCTTTGTCCAGTTTCGATCTTTTCACAGCTCCCTGAAAACTATCAACAAAACGGACAACATCTGCTATTCTTACTTTGGTCAGATACGTATATGAATGACTGAGAGAGAAACCATAGACGGTAAAATAAAACAAGCTGTTCACAGTCCATTTTGAGAATGAATGGCGATCGTAGCGGACGGCGGCGCGAGCGGAAGTACACTACCCTACTTCCGGTCTCGGTCGCCATTTTGTGAAATAGGCCTATGGTGGGGAAAGACTAAAGTAGAATTAAAGTAAATTCCTATGTACACTACCAGTGGACTAGCCTACACAATTCAGATACGCAGAATTATAAACATATCTGTTTTATATCAATATTTTAATCAATATTTTCAAACAATGTAAGTTTCATAAGACTGTAAATGAAAAACGATGTAAAGAAAGTATATTTAATAGGCTACTCGATCAAAAGAGTTAACACAACTACAAGCCAAGTGTACTTTGAATATTCGAGTACAAGTATAGGCCAAATATACTTGGACTTTTCTCTCAGTATAAGTCAAGTATTCTGAAGTGTAATTTTAAGTATATTTCTGAGAAGTACATAAAGTATATTTCTGAGAAGTATATAAAATGTAGACTGAAAGTATGCTTTCTTATTTTATTATCGCTGTGTACAAGATCAGGTTCAGTTCCATGCTTATTTTATTTACTCTATAAGCTATTCCACCTGAAAGCTTGTTACTATATAAAGTTGAACATGTTAGTTTATAATACAGTGTGTAATATTATTTTTTTTTTTAAGTATTTAATAAGCTACTCAATCAAAATAGTAAACACAAGTACAAGCCAAGAATACTTACTTAATTATACTTTTAAGTATATCTCCATCAACAAATATAGGCCAAATATACTTAAACTTTTCTGTCGGTAAAAGTCAAGTATACTTAAGTGCAATTTGAAGAAGTACATAAAAAGTAGACTGAAAGTATACTTTCTTATTTTTAGTTTAAAAGAAGTATAGCAAACTTGAATAAACTTCTTTTTCGTAAGGGGTTGGCGGACTGATGTCAGCACTAAGAAAATAACAAATAATTTGGTTGTAGAGTTGGGAACTGAGCCACCAAGTATTCCCCCCAAACACACCAAACTAACTCACTGGACTTTTGATGTTGTTGGTTATTTCATTCCAACAATTATTTATAACAATTGCTTACCAGTTTTAATTGTACATACAAATACATGTTAAAGTTTTCCTTTAAGACAATAATAAACTAGACTCCTATGTAAGTATATACTTGAACATTTTTATTGCACTCGCATGGACTAACACATTATTCTGAGCTGTCTAGTTACGTAGGGCTTATTAAAATTCGCTAATGGATCCAGTGTCTATGACATGATTTCTCATGAAGTGAGAAACTCATAAACGGGTGGGAAGAGTGGTGTACAAGAAGAAATATGTAGAAGTGTGATTCTCATTTTCACATGCCAACTTTATTGGCCCAAAACACAAAGGGATTCAAGTTTGATACACAATGTCATGATCACACACACAGTGCTATATCAAGTGTTAACAAATCCTTATTATCATAGGGGGGCTTAGAGTGATTTTGTGTGTGTCCATGTGTGAGAAAATATGTCAGATGTGTCCTCGATATACATTTGTCATTATGGACACCAGAGAGTAGTAAAATGTGTTAGATAGGACTGAAAGCAATCTCATTTAGTTATAATTGGATATATAATTGAATTAAACAAAATTACATGGTGTAGCCTCAGGATGGGACATCAACAAGGCAATGCATTATTTCTGAATCAACCAAATGATGAGCAACACTCCTTTGCACATATAAAACTCTTAACCCCGGTGTAAGTGAATCTTGTGTACATTTCATTTCAATAGTCCCCTAAATCAGTTCAACCCTAAATATGTAGGATAAAGTATCTAGGAGCAATCCATGGGCCATGGTATAAATTCCTTGGATTTATTAAATTAATTTACGCTGAAAGCCTTGAAATTCAGGTTTTCTCTCACTGCTGCATGTTATGCCATTCTGCGTGTGATTCAGGGAAAGCGATGCATCATCTTTGCAAAGTTTTCAGGACCTTGGGTTAAATTTTCAATGAGGACACAAAGTCTGATGAATGCTCTGTAAATGCTTACACTTTCAATGACCACTGACCATGAGACAGACAATTAAAGTTTCTTTTCAAAATAAGGGCTGTTTGAATGGATAGAGGAAGCATTTAACCACTATTTCATCCTTGATCTAAAGACTCAAAGGTCCAGTGTTTGTGTGTGAGTATGTAGGTGGACGAGGGTTGGACGCAACCTGTCAACTACCTAGCTGAATGACATTGAGACAGAGTGCACATGAATAAAATATACCAATAATAAGTGTAAATGCCACATTTGGATATAGTAAATAGGCCTATAAGAAAAATGATGATCATGATGACGATAGTGAAGGTATTTTTTAGCTGGCAGAACAGCTAAACATGCATGTGCAGAACAAAGTCTGCACATGCATTGAAGTTTTTTGCATTCTAATCTGACAGGTAATGTTATTCACATAAAAAGTAAGTTATATGAATCAACGTTTAGTGACTGAATGAGTCCAGAAATACACTAAAAATTCAAAGAAATTACGCTATAAGAAAGGAAATGAGAGAGAAGCTCTGTGTGTGTGTTTGCGTGTTTGTGAGAGTTTATTTGCGTAAGTGAAAGATGGTAGGTGTCATTCACCATTGAGAGGCACTGACTGGACTGTAGTGTGGGTGTACTTCCAAACTGTTCTAATGCTTCACGTCTGCTTCAGCACACACATGCACACTTTCTCACAAATCCAGGAACAAATCAGTCTTAGGCGAACTAACGATTCTTACTTCCACTGACAAGTCTATCAGAATCACTTGTTTTGAGGGTAATGGAAATGTTAAGAACTGAGGGAATAATTCGTTCTCAATGCAAACAACCAGACTAAATCACTTCAAAGTCCTGTTTTCCAGCGCCACTTCTGTTGTATACAGTAAATCCGGCTTCCGAAAGACTGTAGTGCGTTGGTGTATCATCAAGAGCTTTCCTGCTTGCTGAGGAATCAAAAGAGAGAAATATGAAATTTGAAAACCTAATTAAATGTTCAGGGCTTCGTTATGCAAATGAACTTAGATTTTCCTTCTCTAAAAAAACCCCGGAGGTAAATCAAATTGAATGTAAAAAGACTAGTAAAAGCAGAATGTGTTTGTATATGTGAGTGATAGAGATAGAGTGAGAAAGGTTGTGAGAAAGAAAGAGGTGTCACTTTTTTTCTCCAGAAAAAAATAGATGGTGAGACCACTGTTGTCATGGTGACTAAATAAATTTTCTCTTATTTGTTCATTTAGTTTTCATTTTTTTCCATTAACACAACACCAAGTTCACTACTGAACTGTTTGGTATTGAGGCGTTCGATGGCAAATGCCAATCATGATTCATCTCAGTCTCACAAACACAGGTATGGAACAAAAATGAAATATATAAATCATTTGTCACACAGAAACACACTAAATAGAGATGTCAAATGTCTGCAGAACATGTTTGACATGTAGGCCTATATAACTATTTTGAAAGAATATTTCACTCAATTTCAGACTCTCCTTAGGGCAAAAGCCATCTAAGCATTCATCAATCAGGCTCCTACAGATCTTAATCAAGACATCACCTTTTCTATAGCTTACGGACAGCTTTGTCCTGATGAAGGACATATCTGAGATGGACTGAATGGAATGACCAGTATAGATGACTCATAATACCACTGGATAATAAGCACTGAACCCACAATCACACACATGTGTCCTTCTGAGTCAAAAATCTGCTAAACCTCCTCTAAATTAGTTACCAGAATACAAAGCAAAAAAACCTTGTCCATTTGCCATCGTCTGATTATATATTGGCTCGTATAGCCTACTCTTTACAAGTCAATTCGCAAAGGTTTAAACTGAATTAGACTGAATTGTATACGATTCGAATCTCAAGAGACTAAGATTAGGTGTGAGTTTGGTTGTAATGTAATTAACTGCACAAATGCGTCAAGGCTCTGGTGTGTTAATCACTTTGCGTCACTCGGATATGTTAGCATCATTATTGGTTCGTATTGGAGAGTCAGCTTGCCCAAGCTTGAGTGAGCGGAGCGCGCGAACACTACAAATAAAAGAACGCGCGCACCTGCGAGCCTTTACACAGCTCTAAAGAGAGAAGAACCTGAACATCATCCTCCTGAATACCAACTCATCTCAGTGTATTTTAAAGGTATGAATACCTCCTGTTTTATTCAATGATTTTAAATTAATGACAAAGTTGTTGGTTTGGATTGTATTGGCTAAATAAAGTTTGATGCAGGTGTCTGAAAAGCAGCGGATCTGAGGATGTCCTGCAGTTGGTCGCTCGTGCTGTTCTCTCTGTTGCTCGCGTGTCCTGGACTCACGCGCTGTGCGCTCGACTACCTATCATTCACAGTAAGTACATGTAAAATCAGCGGCTCTTATTAAAGGAAATCGTTCCGGACTGTTATATGAGATCAAAAAAAGTGAGTTTAGGGCTAGTTATCTCTTCTTCTTTTTTGCTCTTGTGAATAAAAGTCAGTAAGCTATAGCCTACTTAAAAGTTTTGCATAGCCTACTAAATCTTTTAACATTTCCACCGCAATGTCAATTAAATTGAATGGAACAAATATAGCCTATTCTGTTACAAGTATATATAGGCCTATACACAACCTTTTAACCGTTTTAGATCGGTAAGATTTTTAAATGTTTTTGAAAAAAGTCTCTTATGCACACACATGCTGCATTTATTTTATCCAAAATAGTACAAAAGTAATTTTGTGAAATATTTTTACAATTCAAAATAACTGTTTTGTAGTTGAATATATTTTAAAATATAATTTATTCATGTGATGGCAAGGCTGAACTCTCAGCATCATTAGCCCAGACTTCAGTGTCACATGATCCTTCAGAAATCATTCTAATATGCTGGTTTGCTGCTCAAGAAACATTTATTATTATTATTATCATCAATATTAAAACCAGGTTTTTTCAGGGTTCTTTGATGAATAGAAAGTTCAAAAGAACAGCATTTATCTGAAATACAAAGCTTTTGCAACATAATAAATGTCTATGCTGTCACCTTTGATCAGTTTAATGCATCCTTGCTGAATAAAAGTATTAAATTCGTTCAAATTGTTTTACTGACCCCAAACCTTTGTACAGTGTATAATTTTAAAAAAGGCTTTCTATTTCAGATAAATGCAGCTCTTTTGAACTTTCTATTCATCAAAGAATCCTGAAAACATTGATATAATAATAAATGTTTCTTG
This sequence comes from Siphateles boraxobius, assembly GCF_051911475.1. NCBI lineage: Eukaryota > Metazoa > Chordata > Actinopteri > Cypriniformes > Leuciscidae > Siphateles > Siphateles boraxobius. Next base: position 11,269,670 of record NW_027509042.1, on the reverse strand, counting down.
ATACATAGCGAATGGAGGTGGCTAGAATGAATCCTGATTCCATTAAAACCTTAATGGTTTCTTTAATGTGATATCTGACTGTTAAATATGGGCTCAAACGGAGGTTTGGTCACGTGAACTCACAACACACACACACACACACACACACACACACACACACACACACACACACACACACACACACACACACACACACACACACACACACACACACACACACACACACACACACACGCAAACAAAATGGCTAAAACAATGTATGGGATCACAGATAAGCTACACATTATGGCCTATACCACTCACTGCTTTATTTTATTATTATAATGTTTTGTGAAATCAGCTTTCGAAGCAGTTCCCTGGCCATTTTCCTTTAGTTGTTTTTTATAGTTGTAATGATCATCACAGTTTGGAGTCTTCATGTTATTGAGTCATTCACATTAGTGAGTCAGACATTCATTTTCTGAGTTCTTGAACCATCCTGTTTGTGTGTTATGTTCAGGACAACAGCGACCCCCAGTCTGAGCGCTATGACAAACGATATGGTGATATCGATTATGACAGTTTCATTGGCCTGATGGGCAGGAGGAGTGCCGGTGAGACACAAAAAGACTAAATAAAATTTGCTTTTAATAGTTTTAAACATTCAGAAAATTGTGAATAGATCATGCAAATATGAAAATGTCATTATTTACAGACCTTCATGTTGTTCCACAGAAAAAATGAAACAACTTGAGGATGATTACATGACAGAATTGAGATTGCAATTCCTTAGAGGTCAAGGCCAAGTGTATTTAACTAATGTTGGTTTTATTATTCATTTTTATTTCACAGGAACAAATCGAGACACAATTTCACCATTTAGACGTAAGTTCCCATTTTCAGCATTATCTTGCTTCAGTGTGATCCTGATATTGATTAAAGTGAGAGGCTGATGAAAGCTTTGTTTCTTTGGTCCTTTTGTAGCTAACATGAATGACATTTTTGTTGGACTGTTGGGACGGAGAAACACTGTGTCTGGTAAGAGATTTATTAATTAATTGGTCAATATGAGTTAGCCTGAAGGTGAATGATTGTGTGGGGAATATGTAGTTGCATTAATTAATTAGTGTCTGTATTTATGTCACCATACTCAAACAAACCTTGCACAATGCAGAATAAGTGACTGCAGGACATACAAAATAGTGCAGTGAATACACTGACCTCTAGTGGCTACTATGGAGAATTATAGTAAATTAATATATTTTGTTTGTATTGGTTTGATCAGCTATTCCTGCTTGGAGAAGAGAGAGGAGAGGGAACATTTTCTTAAAGGACAGAAGGCAAAGGTGAGAATTTGTAAGTTTTGTTATATAGTACGCCTAATTATTGTACAGTTGATGAATTGCAGCTACATCAACATAGTAAAAGTTATTTTTCAGAGATTTCTGTGTAATTGAATTGATTTTTTTTTAAAGGTTTTGCTGTGGTGTATGAAGCCTTATCTCATCTGTCCAGAACTCAATGGAATTTAATCCATTTCGAAGAAAAAAAATCTTTCTTTGTAAGATAACTGAGCTGTATGACTTTTTTGTTTATTGTCAAAGTGAATTCATTCTAGTAAATTTTGTTGTTGTTGTTGTTGTTTTTATGTAGGATAAGAATTCTGACATTGAACCCCCTTAAGAGTACAGAACTGAGTAATCTCAAATCAGATACAGGATGTTTTATTTCAAGGGATGACAACAATGTGTTAATTGGACATAAGATTGATGAATATATGAGCCCCACGCTGTAAATATTCTTGCTTGTACCTTATTCATTTTAACATATGCTTATTTAAAGTGCTGTAAAACATACCCACCTTCAATTATTTATTTAGTCTATTTATAGAGAAGTCCACACAAGAAAAAACTGTTTACTGTAAAATAAGTCTTTATTTAATATGCTGGTTATTATTCCTCATTGAATTATTCTTGTCACACATTGGCCTCACACACTCTTTTATAAATTAAAGATTGCTGTGAAAGTGCTGTACAGGATTCCATTTGTACATAAAAAACCCTACAGAGAAAACAAAACAAAACACTTTTGGATTAAAGACGAGGGCAGGAAACGCATCAATTCAGAAATGCAATTTCGCTTTAAAAGATTGGAAAGGACATTTGCATCTTCCTGCTGGTTTTTGTGTTAGCACTCTGAATGGTTCTGATTCATTTATGACAAGTTGAGTTCCCTCTTCGTTATATAATCCACTTCACATCTCCCAAATTTCTATGGGCCTCCTTTATCAATGCATTTTTCCAAAACACTTTTCTCAAACAATGTAATGTCTGCAAAGAAAACTACTCCTCTTAAGATCTGCATTTCATTGATATCCAATCTGAAAAATAACAAAACAAAAGTAAACTCAAGGAAAACTGAATGTTAACAAAGGAATGTTAGCTAAAGAGCTTTTCTGAGGAAGATCATCGACATACAGTGTATAAAGCAAGTTCGAACGCTTGATAACTTCTTGTTAAAATAATAGAACTTTACCACAAAAAAACCCCTAAACAATTAGATTATACTTGAAGTAGGTGGCACAAACTTGAGTACTTATCCTCTTTAAATCAACAGAACACTGCAAACAGATCCCACCCCACACACAATATTCCTTCAACAATTAAGATACCCAGAATTCCATTAGGTTTTAAAATAAGGATAATTTTTTACCAAGAATGTATTTATGCTTGTTTGATCAATTCACAACAAAACCATTCATCAACAAATGCAAAAGTGATGAGAGTGGTCAAAACAGTGGTTTGTATAAAAATGAAACTCATTCCTAGTTCAAATAAGTTTATTCATTCAAATAAACTTTATTTGAAATCCTTCATAATTGTGGCAAGTTTCAGTTAGTGCACAGTCAAAATGTTTGCCAGTGCAGGCCAAGATTATTCTCTGTATTCTTCATTGCTGTCTTACATTACTGCCTGTATTGCAGCCTCCACTTCAACTCATGGCTTTACCATACTTGAATAGAAAGTACATTTGTGAATAATACACTTTCAGTGTGCATTCTTTTAAAAGGAAAGTTTAACAACAAAAATGTTGTCATTATCTACTCAGCCTGATGTCTTTCCAAAGGCATATAATATTTTGAAGAACATGAAGGTGAGTAAACAATGACAGAATTGTCATTTTTGGGTGAACTGTCCCTTTAAGTATAGCAAATACACACAAATAACTGAGAAATTGAGACATAAAACACACATCACAAGAAACTGAATTATTTTCACTAAGCTGCATCAATTGTAAAATCAGCACATTTAATCTCACACACAAATTGCAGTTGTAGTTGCCACACTAGCCATGTGAAACGAAGCAAAACCAGACAATCCACTTCAGTCATAATCCAATCAATTAAATAAAGCATTATGTGGTCTGAAAAATCCAATAATTCACAACCTGCATGCTTTACAGTGTGCCATACATCTACAAGACCAAAATTCCCACTAGCACGGATAAAGTGTATACTGAAGCCGTCTTATCTACTTTTTCCCTATAGACGCTCAAGAACTATTGGGCCAGCCAACAGGATGTTAATGGAGTACTAATCCGTATTCTTTCAAGGAAACTTCCAGAGAAGGTTATCAACAGACTACATCAAGACTGCGTCCTGGTTAATCTTATACTGATGTAATGTAAGGGGAAGTAGTGTGTACATACTCAAATTTGGCAAAGATATGTGACAATACTGGAACTCGAATGTTTGCAAGATATAAACACAATACAACCTGCTCTGTGTTTAAATATTGCCTAATCTCAATACAAACGCAGTGCAGGAACATATGGACATGAATGATTTCTCTGGATCAGGCACTAATTCAAGGGAATAAGCAAATGAAAGGAAAATCAAGGCCCCTTGTTCTCATGAAATTGCTGTTAAATCATACATGGTGGTGTGCTTATGATTACACAGTGCAGAGCAAAAACACGATTCATATTTTTATATATGTGTAATAAAAAAGAAAAACACAACTGAATGCCAAATATAACAAATGCAGAGGCAGTCTTTCTTATCCCAAGTTATTATACTGTTAAGGCAGACTCATAGGCTAAATGAATCCCATCTCAAGAACCGCATACTCTGGCTCTACATGTATTAACCTTCATTACAGACAATTATGCACTGTTAGCGTTGGAGTTATATTTAAACATTCACATAAAAATGCATTGAGAGAACACCCGCTCAAACTGTACCAGTTAATTTAATCACACAAACATGTCATGCACACATTTCTGTGGCACAATATAGGATACAATTAAAGTCATCATCCAAATAAAAACGTAAAGCCACCCCCCCTACCCGAAAAAAAAGACTTATTTTGGAAGAAGATTTTAAATGTTTTTTTTGTTGTTGTTTAAAAAATCCTATGCAAAAAGCGGCTAAGATTTTTCATTAAGTTCAGGGGATTGTTTTACTCCTTCCTGTACTTCTACCCCCTGCTTTTGCTCCGAGTCTCCAGTTTCCATTTTGTCTGGGACATGGGCATTGAAGTCTTGTATGACATTGGGTTCAGAGGGCTGATAGCGGTATTTGTAGCCAAAGGCACGCAAGTGGTAAGTGTAGTATTCCAGCAGGTACATGTGTGACGCATCCATATAGTGGAAAGAAACAGCCAGGTCTGAGCAACACTGTGGACCCTGAAAGAGATAGAGAATTATGCAGATGAATATAGGAATATATAAATATTCATTTATTTGTTTTTTTTGTGAAACACAAATGACAATGGACTGGTCACTCTTTTTCATGCAGTTCTAATGAATGGGGGCTGCAGCTTTCAAGATGATTGAAAAAAGCACCATAACATTATTATAAAAGTGGTCCAGACAATTATGAACCAGATTGCTCAGTCCCACTTGCCATCATGCATTTGGCAGATGCTTTTATTCAAAGCAATATACAAGAGAAGTTGCAGCAGTTACCAGACAACTGGATTGGAAGATTTTTAGTGAATACAGACTTCAGTCAGTTCTCAGAAGACTTATAGATCACCATTCAAATGGACTTCTTTCGTGGTACTTTTACACCCTTTTAAAAGCTAGAAAAAGTTCCCAATTCATTGTAATGGAACGGAGCCCATTTAAGAACGCATATTACGCAAATAATCTTCTGTGTTCAACGGAAAAAGAAAATTGAAAACAAAAATTAGATGAGTTTGGAATGACATCAGTCTGAGTAAACAATGCATTTTTTCCCCTTTGTATTCCACAAAAGAAAAAAGTTTTCAGAAAACATTGGAGTTAGTTAGATAATCAGTGTTTTTTTTTTTTTTAACTATTAGTTATTAGTTATTTGGGTGGTGATGGCGCAGTGGATAAGACACATTCCTTTGGTGTGAGAGACCCGGGTTCGCATCCACTGTGAGACACCAATGTGTCCCTGAGCCGGACATTTAACCCTTAGTTGCTCCAGAGGCGTGCGGCCTCTGACATATATAGCAATTGTAAGTCGCTTTGGATAAAAGCGTCAGCTAAATGAATAAATGTAAATGTAAGCTAGTCTTTTCTTGTGTTTAATATCTTCATGCAGCAGTGCTTAAAGTAACGTGGTGACAGCACAGATTTACTCACTAGACTATGATCTTTGCCAAAACAAACTCGCGCTCAATTGGGCCAAGGACACAAAGACATAGTCAATGTTGGTCTGTGTCATTTATTTGAACAGGATGTATGTAAAGGGTCACAATTACACCTTCAGGGTGAGTTAAACGAAAACGTTGACAGACTGAAGACTTTTTCATCTTTGCTTCCCTGTCTACATATGTATACATATATATACATATGTATACATGCATCTTAACAGAAACTTCAAAAGAGACTGATCTGAAACACAAAATTGCACTGTAAAGAATGCAGCGACATCTTTTTTCATATTGTGTCGTACAACCAAGATAAACAGATAATGGGGAAAAATGTAGGGCAGGATCTTGGTTATATTCATCGGTAGTAGATTGGATGGAGGCAGATCTGAACTTGCAGTCGATTGTAAGAAAGGGTCGGGGTTTAAGTGGACTAAATGATTGGAGAAGTCTGGCATACATCACCAGAGAAAAGTCTGCCATTTCACTGGAAGATCAAGGAATGACATATTGATTAAAATAAACATGTTTTCACTGAATTCAGACTCACCTGCACAATGGGGTAATAACAGTAGTTCCAATACCAGAAAGTCTTGGGAAATGTGCCAGTGAGATGGGACTCGGGTACGAAAGGATGGAATGTCTCTCTTTGTATGGTGTCTCGGGAGTCTCCTGCCACAACACCTACCTTCTCTAAACACTGACCCATAGCTAAGTCCTCCACTGAGCTAGTGTGAGTGCAGACTTTGGTGCGAAAGCCCTCCACAAACCTCCTCAGAGCTTCTTTGCTGAGCACGTAGCCAGCGCCGCCACTCATGTAGCCCTGTTTTACGTACGGCTTAAACCGCCGCCCAAAATACACAGGGTCCTCTGGAGAGTGGCTGGCCAGAATCCAGCGCAGGTTGTCGACGATTACGTAAGTGTCATCATCCGCTTTAAGGAACCAGTCCGCCTCGTCCCCATGCTTCTCCATGACATAATGGAAAGCACGAATGGTTTTCCAGTACAGCTGATCCCGACCTTCTTTGGTGTTTAGGCCAACCGTTGGAAAATCGGGGTTATCCACAGAGCTTATGAAGACCACAATGTTGCAGTGGCGACTCCATGTGGCTTTCACATGTCGAGCTTTTTTCTCAAGGTTATTAGGGCCAGTCATAACCCAACACAGAATGCGTACACGCTTATAGAGAGCATCAGCCAGTTTGCCATCCTCACCTACAAGAGACAGTCCAAGATTACTCAGAAAAATACATGAAATTAATGAAAATCAAATTCTACAAAGTAGCAAATTAATGATACTAAAAATTCATTTGTCAGACTGCAGCTCAACCGTGCATGCTAAATAAAATGTGAATAAATCATTTAGGCTTAACTAAGAATAAATAGCTTAAATTATATCTGTTCACCATATAAAGTGATCGTGTCTCTTCAGAAGACTTGGATTAAGCTACTCGATTTATATGGATCACGTAGTTTACACTGTTTTTAATAACTTTATGAAGCGTACATTTTTTATTGCATGGACTTTAATGGAGCAACAAAAATATCTCAGGTTTCATTTAAATATCTTCAGTTCAGTTGTATTTTTCGATGATGAACAAAAGTCATGAACAAAGGTGTGGCAATTATGACAAAATGTAATTTTTTTGGGTGAACTAACCCTACTATTAAAACTAGAAACTAGAAAAAGCAAAACAGGTTTTAAAAATGTTGAAGAAATTGAAGAAAATTGTTTTATATAAACAATATCATTTATATTCAATAAAGAATATCATCATCTACTTAACGGGATAGTTCACCCAAAAATGAAAATTCTGTCAGTATTTACTCACCCTCATGTTGTTCCAACCTCGTAAGACCTTCGTTCATCTTCGGAGCACGAATTAAGATATTTTTGATGAAATCTGAGAGCTGGATTACTCCTACATAGGCTTCTAAGGGATTGACACTTGCCAGAAAGTGTTTAAAGACATCGTTAAAATAGTCCAAGTGACTAAAGTGGCTCAATCTTAAGTTTATCAAGCGACGAGAATACTTTTTGTGCGCAAAAACAAACATAAATAACAACTTTATTTCAACTATTCATTTCCTTCTCTGTGGGCCTCTAGTCAGTTAACGTAGTGTGATAGCGTAGAGCAAACGTACAACAAAAGAAGCTTATGCTATTACACTAGTGAACTGACTATTTTTCATCCATTTTGTTCGGTTAGCTCTGCTGGTTGATGTCGTTGTACAGAAAGAATGTTGTGACAGTTGGTCGTGTGATATTTGTCCCGCCCCTCCTCCACTGTGATTGGACGGCTGTGTAAAAAGTGACAGTGATGAGCGCAGCGTTTTACCCAAAGTTGAACATGTTTCAACTCTCGGCGACCAGTAAAAAACGCAGAACGCTCAGCACTTGAACGTTAAATACACGCTCAGCGCCTCGTTACGCTCATGGCGTTTAAAAAACGCGGTGCTCCCATTGAAAACAATTGGAATTTTACGCCAGGTGCGTGAAAAAACGCTTTGGTGGACACACGGCCTTAAGAAGCCTATAGAGGAGTAATCCAGATGTCAGATTTAATCAAAAATATCTTAATTCGTGCTCCGAAGATGAACGAAGGCCTTACGGGGTTGTAACAACATGAGGGTGAGTAAATACTGACAGAATTTTCATTTTTGGGTGAACTATCCCTTTAAATGCTGTCAACTACTCATACATACATACAATATAGAGTCAGCATATGAGAGTCCATTTCTTTACACTTTACCAAGGACAAAACATTAGACAAGCCCAAAATCAGAGCAAAGTCCATCTCTCCAAGGAGAACTCACAAATACACAAACATATGCCCAAAAATAGTTTCTCACAAAGAGGGCTTCACTCAAATGGAACAGGTTAACTCTTACTTCAATTGACCTATGGCTAAGCCACGCCCCCAAACGCGATGAGCCAATCACAGTGCGCATAGCTACCCCAATACACTCGGACATTCTCTGCTTTCTCGTTCATTGAAATGCATTGCAGTTAGTCAGTTTTCATTCGTTTTTATGTTTTTTCTTGTCATTTTAATTTTAAAATGGACAAACGGTGTGAATGGGGTACACGCAACTGAGACACTAGGTATCACGAGAGGCTGGGCGATGGTGTGATTTTTTACCCTTTCCCAAGTCACATCTCAACCGAGATAAGTGTCTGGATTAAGTTATGCGGTAGACCACAACACCAACTAAACGTGGATTAATTAAACAAGGATGTCTACATCTATTCTGAGATAAGTCAACAACGTATTTGAACGTTATCTTTAACATCTCTACAGTAACGTTAGCCTAAGGCTGTGTGTCCACCAAAGCGTTTTTTCACGCAGCTGGCGTAAAATTCCAATTGTTTTCAATTGGAGCGCCGCTGAGCGGCCGGCGTTTTTTACTGGTCGCCGAGAATTGAAACATGTTCAACTTTGGGTAAAACGCTGCGCTCATCACTGTCACTTTTTACACAGCCGTCCAATCACAGTGGAGGGGGGGCGGGACAAATACCACATCGACCAACTGTCACAACATTCTTTCTGTACAACAACGTCAACCAGTAGAGCTAAACGAACAAAATGGATAAAAAAATTTATTTGTAGTATGAAACAAATTATCTGCGAAATCAGTTACAAGTAAACTGTGCTGCGGATATTCTGTATCATAGCAACGAAGCGTCTCAACTGAAAAAACGCAGTGCTGCTAAAACGCTCTCAAGCGCCCACAGCTAGGCGTTTTCAGCCGGCTATAAACGCTTTGGTGGACACACGGCCTAACATTAGAAAACGTTAACGTTAGCTTCTTACTGCGTTGTACATCATGTCACTTAGCTTCATTAACTTATCTGTAAATAACCGAGATAACAAATTTTAGCAATGTTGTGCTGAATGATTCATGTAAATACTGTAGCACCAAACTAATGGAGAGGTACTCTTGGTAAAGATGGTGAAAAGGCTTGTCTTGGAAACGTATGCAACTTAGACCTGTACATATTTATGTCTGATCATGAACCATTAATTACATATTGAAGCACAAAATTTTAGATAACTTTCTACCAAAATATAATCTATTTAATCTTTCTGTTTCCAAAAATCATCAATTTCCTCCTGTGAAATGTCTCCTACTGTGACGGCTTCCATAGCGCCTGTCACTGAATGTTGACTGTTTGTCCGAGTGAGTGGAGGGGGCGTGGCTTAGCCATAGGTCAATTGTAATACCAGAGTGTGAAGCTATATCAACAAATCATATCAATAAAAGGGTGTAATAAAGCTCAAGTACTGCGTACATCACCTGGCTCTACCGGTCTAACACACCTCTTCTGGGAATGCCTTCATTGTGCTATTACAATAATAACTACAACAAAAAATTTTTTTTATAAATTCAATGTGTATGACTGTCAAGCTGGGAGCAATTTTTATTTTCTGGTTGGCAATGAAACAATGCAAAACAAGTTAAACGGCACCTATTATGCCCCTTTTCACAAGATTTAAAATAAGTATCTGATGTCCTCAGAGTCTGTATGTGAAGTTTAAACTTAAAATACCCAACAGATCATTTTAAAGCACGTTTAAATTGTCACTTTTTGGGACTAAGAAAAAACATGCCGTTTTTCTGCATGTAAAAGTACGTCACACTGCCCCGAATCTGAGAACTTGTTCTGAGACAGTGCTTATGATTTATGGGTATTTAAAAAAAACCCAAAAAACACTGGATGGATTTTTATATTTATAGGGTGGTTGTGAACACACATTTATGTTCAAACGCCATGTAAAAAAAATTGCACAATAGGTGTCCTTTAAACAACTTATACAGGTGAAATGAGAGAGCAGAAGAAATGTCATTAATTCAGTGCCTTTACGTTGTTCCAGTTAGATAAACAGATACACCTTAGAATGTAAATTTACACAAATTACAATGATAAATCATTATTTAAATTAACGTTAGATTTAATAGGTAATATTTTAGGTCTTGTTTTGGATTCTACTTTTACTTTTAAAAAACATATTAAGAAAGTTTGCAGCAAGCTAAAATACAGTTTGTCTGGTTTTAGACATATTAGAAATGCATTGACTCATGATGCTGCAAAAATTTACCTGGAGGCAATGATAATTCCTCATATTAATTACTGTATTTCTTGTTGGTCACAGACGAGTGAAACAACAATAAAACCTTTAAAATCTTTATATAATCAAGCTGTAAAAGTATTAGATAAAAAACCACTGAGATATCATCACTGTCTGGTTTTGGGAAAATACAGTATGTTAAACTTTGATAATATAATTGTGTATGCCAATGTGCGATTAGTTTTTAAAAATTTGAATAATATAGCGCCTCCTCCCCTGAAAACATTTGTACAGTTTTGTTCAGAACAGATGACTAGGAGCACCAGGTCAACAAGTTGCAATGATTGCAGGCTGCCTAAACGTAGCTCGGCCTTTGCACAGACAGCCTTCTCATTCAAGGGCATTAAAGAATGGAACAAACTCCCACAGAGTCTAAAACTTACTTTTGACCTGAAGATTTTTTCTCGTAATACAAGGAAAGTGCTATTGGACAACCAGTTGTGCCAGCATAGATAATTGTGTATGTAAATATGACTTTTTAGTGAGGTTTTATTGTAGTAATATTGGTATGATTTAGTTAGACTGATGATTGTAATGGGGAATGGTTGAATGCTAGCTGTATTTGAGTGACTAATTATTATATTTTATATTGTATATTTTGTATTGCAACTTACCTGCTCGGGGACTGCAGATGGAAACTAGCTTAAGCTAAATCTGGTGCAAAGCATCTTTAATTAATGTTTTTTTGCACATTGTCCCTGTTGAAATAAATAAAAAATAAAAAATAAAAAAAATACTGCAGTGGCATATAACCAATCGTATGACAGGGTGTGCAAATGTTGCTCACAATACGTTCCTCACTGGCTAATCATTTAATTACATTTATTATTTAATAATCAAATATAACGAGTAATAGATTCAAAGTATCACCAATGCCGCCTCGGATGCGTGTTATTCAGAAGGTACTCCTGTTGTGGACACGCTCTTCCTGGAACAATGCGGCAACTGAACCCAATGAATTCACAACTTTGTATTACCACGGGTGTATTACCATTCATTATCTTAAATGAACGTCAAGAGTAAACGAGAAAATTAAATGCACGTAAGATCCTGTCATCAGCGACAGATCTTAAAGGGACAGCAGCCAATTATGTCTGTCAGTAAAGTTAACCAAAGAACAAAGGCGAATTGAGTAAATTACTCACTGATCTTGTCTAAAGAACGTTTGTAGCTTTAATAAGAATTATTCTATATTTAATTTATAATTTATGCAGTGCAGACTATTTGATAACCTTATTCAATTTTCTGAATATTTCGTACCTGACAGGAAGCGCACAGGTAAATATGACATTTATTATGGGTTTATGGGAGAATTGTTTAAAGTTCACTTAAATTAAAAGTTGTTAATTTTTGAAGCCTAATAAATGTTTCAAATTTGGGGGAGGGGGGATCCTTTTCATCAAAACATCAGTAGCTATATTAATATCAGTGATACTGAGCTTCATTCATAAAAAGAAGCTATTATTTAAAATATACTGTCTTTATATTGTTTTTACATTACAATGGAAATTGGGTTCATTTAATTTCAATTTTATTTCCACACAAAACATTAATGGTGAACATTTTTGACTTTATAAAATGATTCTATCAAGTCTTGGCAATCGGCCCCTATAGAGTGCCAAAGTTATGACGTCACTTTGTAGGCCAAAACACGGTAGTGAGTTAGCATTTTAGCACTTCCGGTTCCATCGCCCTAAAGTCTATGGGTTTTTTGCTAAATCGCCTGAAATAAGGTCTGTGGTTAACAAAGGCTCTAAATATTTTCACGTTTTGATCTGTGACATAAAACACACCAGTTATAACTAGGGCTGGGTATCGTAACAATATTTTTCCGATACCGATACAAATACCTTGACTTCGATACCGGTTCCTGATCGATACTTTTTTCGATACCAATTTTATGAAACCAGTTTTAACAATATAACATTACCTAAAAAAAACTTTTATTTTTTCAGTCAGTTTGTTGACTTTTTTGCACATATTTTGAGTATGTAAAAAAGCACCAATGCTAAAGTTTTCTGTTTCCTAATCATTTAACAACATGTATTCTTTACTTCAATTAGCCCATTTTTCTTAATGCATTGTTTAACAATGAAACTGAATGAAAATGAATTGAAATGCATTACACACAGTTACCTCTGATAACAGATCACTCTAAATTGTAATTTAGACACATGCATTTTCTGTAAAGCTACTTTGAAACCATATGTATTGTGAAAAATGCTATAATAAATGTGAATTGAATTAAATATAGGCTACTGGGCGGCGGGATGCCTCGCGCTCAGCACACATGAAGCTTGCCGCAAAGCACTGGCGAAAGTAGCCTAATGATTATGGATGTGTCGGGAAACGATAGCAAGGAGATATTTTAATTGTTTATTAGTGAACAAGTGTTTACATTGTGTTGGCGGCAAAGATGATTATTGCGATGCTGACTCGTCATTCCTGCAGTAGTGAACGCGTGCGCGCTCCTATATGGATTAGGTAATCAAACTATTTATTTCAAGGGTTAGGTATTTATTTCAAAATAGATATATTTTGACCGTATATAGGACTATTCCTCATGTCTGTGAGGCAAGTATCCTATACGCTGAGTTTCGGTTCATTTATGACGCGCTCCAGTTCTTGCAGTCGAAGACGGAAAAAAATTCTACTCTCAAGTGTATTCTGTGCGCTTTTAAGTGCCTTATGATTTACCGTGTTGCCTTCTGACATAGGTAGGTACACTTTTGATCATTTCCACATATTTTCTATCTATCTGGGTTGGGACGCTTACACACACACACTACAGCCTCACGTGCAACGAGCCACGTCTCTACTCTAGGCAGCCGCGTAAACTAGTGTTTTTCCGCCACAGCCAATCATGCTGCATGCTTATTGTTTCACTGACGTTGACGAGATTAACCACTTAGGAAACTTGGTACCGAAAAGCAAGACATGTTTCGATTCTTGGTAGTATCGAGGCAATTCGGTCGGTACCTAAAAAATACCGAACTCGGTACCCAGCCCTAGTTATAACCTGCTTGTGGTTTTTTAAACTTTATTGTGTCTGCTTGTGGTTTTTTAAACTTTATATAGGCTTCAAAATTTATAAATTTTGGATTAACTTGTAAAGATTATCTTGATAGACAAAAACTTGTAAGGGTCACAACTCTTTGTTGAACACAGATCTTATTTTTTGCGATTTTCCAAAAGTCTATGGGAAAAAATGCATAGCTTTTCGATCGAGGGAACCCATGCGCCGCTAACTTCCGAGATGTCCTACAAAGTGACGTCATAACTTCGGCACTCTGTTAAACAATAAAAAAGTAAGAAATCTTTTTGTTATACATAGTAGCCTACTTTTATTTTTGGCAGAATTTATCATTATAATCAACTTAATTATTTCATGGATTTTGTATCACCATAGTCCCTAAATGTATGTAAATGTAGGAAATGGGATTCAAATCGAAAAACAATTCCCCCTTTTTGTGTCCCCCCCCACTTTTCAAACCAAAGGTACACCCTTGACAATATTGTTCTCTTTATAATGTTATGTAATATGATAGTCCCAATCATAGTTATTAAATATGCTTAAAAGGGAAAAAAATGAAGATATGACATTGTGGTATTCACGTTACAGATCACATAGAAACTCACCTCATGTTGTTCCAAACCTGTATGACTTGACTTTCTACCGTTCACATTATTTGCGTCTTTTTTTTTTTTTGCAATACGCAGTAGCCTAAATCCTGACTGATGCAGTCATTCTGCCTATTAGCACAACTTTTTTAAAGTTTCACATAGGCCTACAGGTTTGAATAGTTTTTGATTTAATTTAATACAGTTTCACTTTATGGGTACATAGTTTCTACTATATTCTGTATATTATTTCTATTATACTACCATGCATTTTGAATATTATAAAATAATTGTTTTTATTTGCAATATCTCAGTTAGTTCTACAGTGTATTTACCTGTATGGTGCGGATGATTGAGGTTGAATAGAGCCGACCTCTCCTTTTTCCAGTTCTTGTTTTCCTCTGCTATCATCTCCAACAGGCTTTTCACGTGGGCCTCGTTCTCACGAGACCCCAAGTTCCGCGTGAACCCAACTTGACTCAGAAGCAAGTACAGGCTGCACGTGCCCACCAAAAAGCCCACGTAGAACGCGGAGCGCGCACCGAGAGCTTTCATTGCGAGCTCTAGAGACTCTCACCTTAGTGTGACTATTAGACAGAGACACAAGAAAGACTACACTGAGCAGAGGATGACGTAGTATTTATCACACCGATCATCTGGTTATGTTTTAAAATCAGACCTCTTTAACCCAAAAAACCCCCCGAAAATAAACCAGATGAAGGCGAGTATAGTCCGCTTGACAGGAGGTCCGCGTTCGATATGACAGATTAAACAACGTTAGCGATAGAGCAACATACGTCATCATACCAGGATACAACTACTGACAAATTCTACTGGATTCAAATTAACTTAAGAAAATTACTACTTGTGTAGGCAAGACTATCAGATGTAAAACCATTACCATCTAGAAAATAATCAATACTTAAGACAAATTTAAGTTAAATATATGAATCGTTTACTAGCACTGTAGAAAGAGGGGATAGCAAACTTCAAATAGGGCCGCAAAATAACACATTAAATACGTTATAATAGCTGTTAAAAATGTAATCGTAATTCAACACGTAGACTGACATCATCAACTGTTGTTTTTGTTATTTTTGAAAGAACACAGCTTTTGTAAACACGAAATTAATCAAAGTTTTTTTTAAAATTTAAAGTTTTTATATATATATATATATATATATATAAGTTAATAAAAAGTTTTAAAAACAAGTAACTGTTAGCTATGTCATGATTACAGCAGAAGTAGCCTTCCATAGGAAATAGCTTACCCTACATGCGGAACAATAAGGTAGAAAGAAACAATGTCACAATCTTACCAGACAGCTGATTTCCTCCATAACTGAAGTGGGGGGAAAAACGGCAATATTCGGCTCCGGTGCCTTCCAGTCCAATTCAGAGAGCTAGCATAACAAAGCTATGGTTTTCAACTAAAATGCAATAAATTTGGCAGCCTAACCAAGAACATCGGCTCAAAAATCACGTCCTGCGTATTTTCTGCCACATGCAAATTTGGGTTGGTAGATAATAATTACGCTTTACTTGAAGCTAACTAGCAACGTGCTTCCTATGTTCCCCAAGTAAAGCCGAGAGGTAAGGGGGCGGTTCAATTCCGTATTTTAATTAGCCAGTCTCTTTAAGAGCTACTCTCTGTCAGTCTGTGTTTTGTGGACAGTGACACACACTCATCCCACTAAATTGTGTTGCTTTTATTTGAAAAAAGAAACTAAATCTTTTCAAATACACCATTCTAGAAAAGTTAAACGCTTGTTCAACTGCGAACTGTGAACTGGTCGCGTCACAACCGCGGAAGCGCATTTGATTGGATGGATCGCCTGTCGATCTTGGGCTTGAACGATTATGTCATTTGAACGGAGGGTTATGATTGGGCCACATGGAACACGATAACTTTCAGCCGTAGGCAGTCTATAAGGTTTTAGCGTTCTCTCTCCAAAGAGTATAGAACAGGGATGGGCAACTCCAGTCCTCGAGGGCCACTGTCCTCTGTGATAAAATCCAAACTGAATGATGACAACAGAATACAATCACTAGAACTAGTGATCATCAAATCTCTTTTAACAGTTTATTTCACAGACTTAGACAAGTTTTCTACTTTTTTCCCCACAAAACCTTTAGTATTAGCAATGCAAACACTGAATTAATACCAACATATAAAAGTAAAGGACATGCTATATCAGATAATTGGGAATGTTGGACAATATTTATATATAACAGCAATAGAATAGCTTTACAGTCAACTTTTTTGTGTTTGTTTTTTTGCAGTAGCTACTATCTTATATTAATGACCACTAGGTAAACAAAACAAAAACACAGCCACTGTCCATCATGTTCTATAAGATCATCATGTTTGTAGAATGATCCAGGGGATCAGGGCCGGATTCAGCCAGCCCCACTAGGGGGTGCAGGTAGAATATCAGGGGGGGCAAGTCATTTAACGGAACATTTAAATTTTACAAATATAGTGATTTGATTTATATTGTGATATACATCGATATGGCCAGAAATGAAAAAATATATTGTGAAATGAAAAAATCCTACATCGCCCAGCTCTAATCTATCAGCTCAAAGCTATCAGCTATCAGCATTTGATTGGTCTTATAGGTTTTATGCTGGATGCCCTTCCTGACACTACCCTCTGCATTTACCCGGGCTTGGGACCGGCACAAATAGGACACTGGCTTGTGCCCTGTTGAGGCTGCATTTATCTTTTTTTTTTTTTTTTTATCTGTCTGTCTGTCTTGTCTGTCCTTTCGTTTTTTATTTCAATCTTGTTTTTTTTTTTGTTTTTTTTTTGTTTTTTCATTTTCTTTAGCTCTGTACACAGCATGGCTTATATCAGTCATTATAGCATCAGTCGTCTGCTTTTCTGTGCAAAAGTCCTAACAAATGCGTCCATATCTAGACCTGTTGTTATGGCCTTCTCGTGAGCAAGAATAACTAAATTTCTTTTTCTCTCATGTAGCATAGTGCGGCGGAAGGGGGTAAGAACACGAGACAAAGTGGAGAAAGAGGTCTCGCATGATGCAGATGATATTCCAATCACAAGGCATTCTTATACCCGTGTGGATATGTGCAAATGGTGGAGAGGTCTACAAACTCTACGTTCACATCATCATTAGTCTTTTTGAAATTATTTTTCCAACATAATTTTTGCGACAAGAATCTCATTGGAAAGTTTGTCACTGTCACAGTGTGTCTGCGTGCTCCGCCCTGCAGTGACTGACTGAGACGTGAAGCTCAGCAGGTTCATCACAAGCCGGAGAAGCGGCCACGCCCTCCCTATGCATGTACCAATCAGTAGCTACTTTGAATGAGGGATAGAGAGCAGAGAGCGCTCACTCTGACCATTTTTCTTGAAATCTTTTTTAAATTTGGGATCTTTGCATGCCATCACGTTTGGGGGGGGGGGTATGTCTGCCAATGTATGTCTGCTGCCTATATGAGAATATATGAAAAATTCATATATATAAAACACATAGACATATATGAAACAATATAGCAAAAATGGCTGTTTACATGTAAGTGACATATATTTTCCCATATGCACATACATGTTAAGTATATGTAGCCTAAGATGCATATATGTAGGATATATGCATGTACTTATTTCAATGCATCAGTATCACATCCATGTATGTTTACATACATTTATTAAATATGTGGGAAACAAATATGTAGCCTATGTCACATATTTATACTTAATGTTGTCCATATATGCGAGGAACCAATACTATACTGTAATATATGCAGATATATAGTATCATATGGATGAACTCAAATCTTTTCTTCACATGTTTGGACAAATAAATGTTCATATATGTTGCAGGCATATATTGTGTTCTCAGATAAGTCAAATATAGGCCTATGTATAGATATGTCATGCTATTTAAAATATAAGTAGCCTACATATATGGCCATATATTACATTTTTGTATGGGTAAAACATACTAAATATATTTCAGGCCAAGTGGAGTTGGTCACTAATAATAGTAGTAAATGTGTAAAGTTGCATAAAATGTAAATACTCAATAAAGCAACTGTTATCTGTGCTGTTGCCCAGTGATCCAGTTGGAATTTTCACCCCAAAATGGCGGCCGCGCTACCGAAGCGCCACCTAGTGGCTGTTATCAAAAAAGCATCAGAGTTCTCTCTCTCTCTCTCTCTCTCTCTCTCTCTCTCTCTCTCTCTCTCTCTCTCTCTCTCTCTCTCTCTCTCTCTCTCACACACACACACACAGACACACACACACACACACACACACACATCATGGTTTCAGCAAGCGAAGGCACAGAACAAATGAAATCACGCCAAGAAGAAAAGTATTAACCCTCTACAGCCCTTAGGCAACGGAAAGTTTTCGTAAGCCCCATGTAGGCCTACACGATTCTTTAAATGATTGCAACCAGTTAGAATGGTCAAAAAGCATCAAAGAACAGGCAGGTGTGGGGAGCATGGTGGGGAGCGCCATTTGAAAGTTGAACTTCCTTTACTGACACATGGTCACAGAAAAAGGCTTTGCTTTAGTAATCTTATTTAAAAATAAATAAACTATACATATATATATATATATATATATATATATATATATATATATATATATATATATTCATTCAAGCCTTCTATGAAGTTTATTTTATTTTACATGTTCAGAAATTCAGTTTTTCTTTTCATTGTGCGATACGGGATATTTTTACATCCTTATGTCTTTGCTGGCAATTTTATCACATATTATCACGTATTACTGCACAATATAAGCTCTAAATATAGGTGTATTTATTTATGTATTTATTTATGATTTCTTGACATTTTTGAAAAAGATTTGTGATTTTTTTTTATTGCTCCCTGACTGCCTTATGATATATGAATTAATAATTTTCTCTATGATTCTGTACCATTAGGGCAACGAGAAAAAAAGAAAGAAAAAAATGTTTATAAATAAAATATTCCCCAAATGAACCAAGAAATGATGTGGAATCATTTTTATCATGTACCATCAAAATGTGTGCAATAGAGAGTTAAAGATTCTTGCTCTACATACAACTATTGAGAGCATGCCACCGAAAGTCAAATAGCCCCGAAACTCCTCCCCTCGTTTATCTGATTGGGCGTTCGCAATGATTCCTGGGTAGGTAACTCGTGTGGAAGGGGCGAAAGTGCGGGCTTCGCCGAAGTCAGCATCATCGAGGGCACACTTCTGATCGCTGAAATGCCGAATGGGGCACTTACAGACTCGTACTCTTGGCGAACACGCGCAATTTAAGGCCACGAGACCCCGAGTCCACATGAAGTGTGCCATTTGGGATCCAACCATAGACAGTAAAAAATAAATTATTTAATTAATATCCATGTACTAACAGGTATTTTCCTGACAGTAAAATTCGGAACAGATCAACAGAATGAAACAGGCTTTTTGTTTCAATGTCCAGAAGGCATTGATTTGTTGCGACAAATGAACTAGTAATTTAAATGTGAGAACTTCAACGCTATTAAACGGTTTAAACAAAGAAATTGATTATGGAATTTCTTTATAGTAGATCACAGCGTACCGTACATTTTATTGTTTAATTATCTTTCTCACCATATATGCAATGTATGCATTTTCAACAGGTTGCTAGTATTAAACGTTTCTTCAGTAGTACAAAATGTACAGTTGTGCATTTCTTGGTGAAGTCCGAAAAAAACCTAAAGCTGCTGTGAGCGATTTTTCTGAGTCTCTAAAATGTCTCAACATTACAAGCAATGTCCTGTTGTGTGATCCGCCACTAGGTCCTCTGGAGTCTGATTAGCTGGCATGCGTGGGCCGTGGTCACATTCTTCTTCATTATCTATCCATCTATATATCTGCCCACCCTTGGGGCTGCCACAGAGACAATGTGGACATAAATATTTCAGTGGTATCTGTCAGTTACTAAAATAAATGATTAATTGCTTACAGCAGCTTTAACCACTCTCATTCCCTCACAAAAAAGTGTGCTTGCATTAAAAATTAGAAACGGAAAGTATGTCTTATTAACAAACAAATCAAGTGCTGTAGCAACATTATTTACAATCAACCAAACTATGATGACCATTCAAAGCATTTACAACAAAAAGAACCCTTATCTGCAGGGGACATGGACGCAGTGGTTAAATGCATTCGATTTCCAATGTTTGGGAAAAGTTTTTGTTCAATATCTAAATTAAGTCTGGACATTATCCTTTGTAAGACATAAATCCTTTGAAGGCTGTTTGTACAAACAGACTTGTCAAAAACATGAATTAAGACAAAACTGAAGCTGTACACTTCATATTTCGGTTAGTGCATGGCAAGGATTTGTCGAAGAAGCTGTAGGTGTTTTCAAAAAAGTCCAATGCACAAAATAATAATAATAATTGAAGCAGTTATTGTCAATGCCCTGCCATTACGGTGACTCTGCATCAAGCTCCATAAAGCACATATCAATCATCAACAGCAAATTAACAGCACTGTCCAGTGATGAGAATGTGTACATCCAGACTGCCTTTTCAAAATAAACTTTGACATGCATACTAACATGTTTTGTTTCCATGTGAGAAAGAAGGAAGGTATGTTTCACAGACTGTCACACACAGACATTAAGTGCAACACAATTGAAACATGAAGTATATTTGTATATTTAAAAAAAAAATCCGAAAACAGGCAAGTTACAGTATAAACAACTTAAAGATGCTCATACAGCATAATCAGAATTCACGGCCGTGGACTGAACCCTTTACAGGGCTCACATAACTTAAACAGTCTGAGAGAGGAGTTTGGTTGCCATGCACACTGTAAAGTGACAACCAGGTGGCTTAGAGTTCAGAGAATGCCGGCTGCCCTTCTTCAAGTTAAAAGTGCTTGAGAGAAGAGGAAAAGGCTCAAAAGTCTGTTTCATCAGAATCACTGTTTCCTGTGGACTGGCTCTCATCCTGTTTTTCTCCCCAGACAAATTTGTAGTTATTCTCCAACTCTTGCTGTCTCTTCTGCTCTTTATACACTTCCTCTGTACCTCCAGTCTGCACACAAAGAGAGTGAACATCAATGTATTTACCAAGGCATGATAAGTCCAATATAACTTGTTAAACATATTATATTATTTACAAAACAATCCGTGCTGAAATGTGCTTGCCAGACTGAAATGATCAGTTTCAGTTTTAGAGTAGGTATGCGCTGAAATTGCGAATGATTTACCAAAGAACCCAAAGTGAAATGTACCGAACATACAAAATAATGCTCTACTGAGTAATTCACATAGTTGAAAATAAATCACCACTTTTCTAGCATTAGGATCCTTTGGAAGGTAATGCTATTTTTAGTCCAATGATTTTGTACCTCTCTTCTCTCCTTCTCAGGAGGTTTTAATAGTACAATGACCAAAATTTTATTTCTCAATTCATGACCCCTTTAATATTGGGATTCTACAGACAATACGAGGAGCTGCAGGTGCTACACTCAGCTAGGAACAGCACAAGGTTCAACCAACTATACCACATTTTCCTCTAATTAGTTATTAAGGTGCAGTCACACTACTGTGATATTCAGTCATTTAAATAGGAATCTGGGCAGTCATGTGTTTTGTGTGAGGGTGAAAAAATTCCCTGTATTTGCAGTGAGTGACTTCTATGCAAGCTGGGCTTCATGCATCGCTGTACTATTGACCTTATGTCCTCTTTAAATTGTGACTAGATAGAGAACTTACAGGTGTTGCTTTTTGCATGCTGCCTGTATAGTAGTGTGTGCAGATTCATACCAGAAGGTTGATGAGAAGCTCTCTGAATGATTTTGTATCCTCCTCAGTGAGCCACTGATCTCCCGCTTCCTCTGCTGTCTTACGGGTCAAAATCTTCACCTCAATCTTTCCTGAAAAACAGGCCCAAAATCCTTAGTCATTATCGACATACGTTAATCTAAACAAATATACTGTTATGCAAAAACAGAAACAAAATGACTTTTTTTCATTCCCATGCGCACAGAGTTGATAGAGGAAAAAAGTAGTGATAGAAATGATGCATGCAGAGAAGGTGATTAAGGCTGTGGGATGTGGGAAGGACAAATGAAGCACTGTCTTATTCCTAAATCTTCACATTCTATCAGGCTGAAAAACTTCTCCAAAACCAGGAAAGTGGAGCAATAGCCCGTACTGACAAAAGTAAGTGTACACTAAACCTATCATGTTGTTTTCTTCCAAAGCCATTCTTAAGACAGGAAAAGACCACCATGAATTTCTCTGCACCCATGGAAAAGCCAGCATCAAGGGAACAACAAACTGGCATCTATGAAAATCATGAAGTTTAGAAGTGCCTTAATCTTGAATAGTGGAATAGAGTCAAAGAGAAGACAATCAGACAAAAGTTACTGAAAATGTATCTCTTCCGTGAACACAAACTGTAACTGCATCCTGCTGAGAAAAAGAAAATTCTTCATCCCTGTTCTAGATTGTACTATTCTAAACGATGTCTGAAACTTTTTTTTACTAGTACTTCTCATGTTAATTGCCTCTAAGGTGAATTGCATCTTGTATTCCTAATTTTCTAATAACCTATTTTTAAGTCGCTTTGCTAAATGAATAAATGTAAATGTACTCAAAGCAAAGACCAGGCGGAAGAATAGTTTGAGATTTCAGAATGAAAAATAAAGTCTTTGCTCCACTCACACAGACACACACAGGGAAATAAGAATACTTTAGATGTGTGTGTTAGTTTGTTACGGCCTACCTTCGGCCTTGATGCCAGCTCTCTCTAGCTGCTCTTTGACCACTTCCTGAATCTGCTGCCACTGGGGGTCGCCCTCGCCCAGTTCCTTCACACCCCCCTCATCATCATCGTTGCCCCCGGTAACCGCTCCTGCAGCCACACCTCCGCCCAACTTATACTTAGTCACCCTGACTTTTACCTGCTCACCACTGCTGGCCGCTTGGGCTTGGGTGATGAGAGACAGAGGGAAGGGGAGGTTACCGCAGGCACAGCGACCCTCCCCATTTCACGTATTATAGTCTCTCTCTAACAACATCAATGGCTAAGTCAAAAGTTGCACAAAAGCATGAAACGGTGAAGTATTAGTGTTAGTGGTGACAATGATTTGATCATGAATATAAAGTATACAGAGGCCCCAAAAATTATTTGGAACATCGTTTGTTGAGAATAAGTTAACAGAACGATGCCGTTCAAAAGGTTGAGTTGTCAAAAGTGAAAGTAAAACATGTTACCAAAGATTTCTTTTTCAAATAATTTCAACTCAAATATTATCATGACACTGAAGACTGAAGTAATGATGATGAGCATTCAGCTTTGTATACAATAATAAATTACTTTTTAAAACGGATCAAAATAGAAAAATATTTAAAATTTATACTTATAAGATACTTCTTTCGAAAAACAAAGAATTCCTTACTGACCCTAAAGTTTTGAACAGTGGTATATCATTAAAAATTAAAATAAAAATATTTTCATCTAATAACTTGTCCTTGGGAGCAATAAAAAGGTTAAGCAGTTAAATTAAAAGTGAAGCAAAAAGGTCTAGCATCATTTGTTTGTTTTGGAGCCAGTGTATAATGCATTTATGGGCATCATGCACACATTTTCAGATATTATACTATATATATATATATATATATATATATATATATATATATATATATATATATATATATATATATATATCTATGTATGTATAGTATAATATGCTCATAAGCAGGTTATATGAATGCCTGGAAGTTACAAGCAATGTGAATGAGTCATCCATTCTACCATCTATTCATTCATGCACCCGTTCACTCTCTATATTTCATTTCGTTCATTCTCTATATTTACCTGGCGTTTTGGGAAGCAGGTTTGGGCTGCCGGGAGAAGGGCCTCCTTCTGTCTTTTGTGACGAGTGTGTGCTTTTATGCATATCTGTATTTTTTTCTGTTTCTGGTTCACTCTCATGTTCGGTCTTGTCTTCAAGATGGTCCAGAAGTTTCCCCAGTGTGTTTTCTAGAGTTTGTGTAGCCTGAGAGCGATCAAATTCACCCTTAAGACCTTCATTCTCTAACTCCTGCTGAGCCTAGGAGATAAGAAATTTAAAAACAGCATATGTTCACTGCCAAATCTTTTGGCTGATTTGTACATACAAGCTGTGACAGTAATAATTCATACTTCCTCTATGATGTTGTCGAACTCCTTCTGCATCTCTTCTTTTATCTCTTCTATCTTGGAGGAGGGAACGGACAGATCTGCCATCTCATCCTCAAACTCCTGCAGCAGTCTTTCATCCTCATCCCCTTCCTCTACCTCCACCTCCCGTTCTGATGTCCTCTCTTTTTTTACTTCCTCCTCCGTTTCTCTCTTCTGAGATGATTGCTGGCTCTCTTTTTCCAGTTCGGCTTTCTTGTTCTGAACATAGAGCGCAAAAATGAATGGTCGACTGATATGTGTTTTTTAGTGGGTGAGTAGCTTGTAATTTAACACAGTGTCTTAGAAACAGGAAATTTAAAAAAACAATTCAATGCCATAAGCAGGCTTTTTCACAATTTTTCCCAAACAAGAGCAGTTATTGGGCAATACTCGCCAAACGGCTAAACGTTGGCTGAAAGTCTGTGACAGTGTCCCGATTAAAAAATACTCACCTTCTGGTTGGTCTCTTTGAGGTGTTGAACAAACTTCATGAGATCTGCAGGGTCTGTTATGATTTTAAAATTAAACTTTTCCTCCGCAAATACTGATCAAAAAGAGAAAGATGACCACAGAGAAAGTGAGGAAGGTGCGTTGTTTTAATTTAAAGACAATTTAATTGATGCTATAAAAATGTTTTGTTCAACACAAATGACTAAAACCAGGTCTATTTAAACTTTGAATAATTGTCTTACAGTCATTTTCATGGATTTGGCTGTCCTGGGGCTCCTGAGGGGTCTGTAAAACAGTTGTAAAACATGATAATGATCAGTGCCCCCTTAAAAGGTTCATTAAAAGCAACATAAAGTGTATATGTTTCACAACAGGATTGAGTATATATGTAATGGATGTAGGCCAGTAAGAGCTGTGCGTGTAAACCTCGCTTCAAGAGGCGCGCTAGCGACAGTTGCCAGAGGCTGGGGTCTTTAGCGTCCTTGTTAGGGTCCCCACCTCCCATACCGGAGACCACAGTCAAATCCCGCCCAGAGCAGGTCAAGTAGGACCGGTTACATTTGGTGCCGTGACCCGGATTTGAGTGAGGGGGGGTGAGTGTAACGTAGAGCTGTGCGTGTAAACCTCACTCCCCTGGCCTCAAGACGCACGCTAGCAACTGACGCCAGTGACTGATGCTCGAGACTGCAGTCTTTAGCGTCCTTGTTAGCGCGCCCACCTCCCACGCCAGAGATCTCTCTCAGAGCGGGTTGAGTAGGACTCGTTACATTTGGTACCATGACCAAGAAGAGAGTGAGGTTTAGGGGGGTGAGTGTAACGGACGTAAGGCCCTGGCCACAAGAGGCACGCTAGAGGCTGCAGTATTTATCGTCCTTGTTAGCACACCCGCCTCCCACGCCAGAGAACCCAGTTTGCATCCCGCTTGGAGTAGGACCAGTTACATCTATCTAATAAGAGTTGCTGTACCTCTGAGTCAGGTGTGCTTGATTCTGTGCTTGCTGGTTTGGTCCCTCCCTCCCAGAAGTCCTTTTCCTCCGGCTCTTTACTCATGGAGTCCACTTCAGCAACTTCAGCCTCTGTTAACACACAAACATGATCACACAGATGTCATTCTGTTTGAAGGCTGCACAGAAACTGCTAATGATAAGAAAAGTAGAAAGCTAAAAGGAGTGAAAACCACATTTAAATGTGAATCCCCTATAAAAAACATGGTAACCAGTTCTGTCTTGCGTGTTTGGTGTACACTATTTTTGTCAAAAGTAATTTTACAGCAACAAAAGGATCGTTATGTTCTGCAATTTGAACTAAACCACCATTTACAGAGGCGTCCTGTTTTGTTTCTGTTTGTAAGGCTGTAAGAATGCGGTTGTCACTCCCTTAAATTACTGAACTGAAAACCAAATTTAACTGCAGTGTGTATGTGGTCTATCCGAAGAGATCAAGGATGAGAATTTTGAGTAATTTTGTAGTTAGGATGTCAAATACTGTAATCTGGTGGTTGTCAAATAGTTTTGCTTCAGTAACCAGATGTTACATTGGTCCACAGCTGGTATTGCATACCAGGAAACCATGGACTGCATCCATGCATGTTGTCATATTTTTATTGTTTCACATGTTTTTATTATATTGGGCTATGTTGAGACTGCAGGCAAATTTTTCCCCCCAAATCAGATATTTTTTGGCATACTGTCCACACTATTAATTGCAAGTGATCAAATAAGATGTGTGTGTCCAGACATAACCAATGTATCTGCATGGATTGCTTTGGTAACGACGTAGGCTTACCCACGTTTCTGAAGAGGATTTTAAAACGGTTGCAGGAAATATGCAGGATATATCCAAATAATATGGGTATACTGTCGAGTCGGGGTGCAAAACTCCTCTGTCGCACAAGAAAAACTCAGCGATGGAGGAAACTGGTATATATTGATATTCTGTGCTGTAATCACAGCGAGGGATGCGACGTTTCCATCACCGGTTTTGACATTATCAATGTGTGTTGCGTTAAGAGTTACACAAAAGACTATTACATTTCTTTGTTTATGGTTTAAAGCTCCAGTAGGTAACTTTTGTAAACAAATATTTGTTAAAACTGTCATTTTGTGCTGACAGTAGAATATGATACAGATAATCTGTGAAAAAAATCAAGCTCCTCTGGCTCCTCCCTTTGGTCCTTTTGCCATTTGCACAAATACACCGCTCCCGGTCAGAAACAACCAATCAGAGACAGGAGGAATGTCTTAGCAGTGTCAATCACGCTCGTGTACACGCTGATCACCCCTCTCTTGCACAGCGCAAGCGCGTACCGTCGTTCGTGACTCTCCTGTTCGAACTCGTTCAGCCAAATGAACAAATCTTTTTTCGAGTCATTTCGTTCATTCAACGAACAAAATGACTCAAAAAAGATTTGTTCATTATGAATGAGTCTTTTTCTGAGTCATTTCGTTCATTCAACGAACGAAATGACTCGAAAAAAGATTTGTTCATTTTGATGATCGAGTTCCAACAGGATCACGAACGTGCATCACAGAACAGAGCAAGGCGAGCATTTGTGCTTATAAAACGTAAAGTTTTTTATTTATTTTTGAAATGACCGATTATTTCGCTAGATAAGACCCTTATTCATCGTCTGGTATCGTTTAAAACCCTTTGAAGCTGCGCTGAAACTGTCATTTGGTCCTTGAAACGTTTGTGTCCTATTGAAGTCCATTATATGGAGAAAAAGCCTGGAATGTTTTCATCAAAAACCTTAATTTCTTTTCGACTGAAGAAAGAAAGACCTGGACATCTTGGATGACATGGGGGTGAGTAAATTATCAGCAAAAGTTTTTTTTTTAAAGTGAACTAATCCTTTAACGTTATCTTAGTAGCTATAACTTATAGAAAGAGTGCAACCTTATAAAGTTACATGTATTGCAAAATACATAATGATTTGAGGACCAAGTTTTTAGTCAAAGTATGGGCAGGCCATAGTCAATGTAAAGCATATTGTTGATGTTTCGGTTCTATTAGTGAATGTTCCATAACTGTTTATAATCCGCCGTCATCGGTGGTCCTGCTTACTAGCCTGCGCGTTCACGGCAGGCTCCGCTGTGAGGGAGGAGCTGTGGAGGGAGGGCTGTAGCGCAGCAGAGAGCAAGGGGGTTGGACCTGTAAGTTGTGCTTGTTCAAATTTTCAGGCTAAGTCAAAATTTTCTCAAAACTCCCTACTGCAGCTTTAATGCCATGCCAGCTCACCTCCAAATGTGGTTTGAATCAGATTTGAAAATAATCTGATTTCATGTGCTTTTTTGTTGTTGTTGTTGCTGTCCAGATTTTTAAAAACCCATTTGGATAAAATCTGGATATGCAAAACATTCTTTGCTGATTTTTGCTGGCAGTCTGAATATTGCCTAGGATACTGAAAGCACATGGCATCAAGTCTCACCACCTCAATATCATTTTTACACAGTGCCACCCAATGCATTCAGTTGCAACTGCATGACTTATAAAACTAAGAAGGATTGTGGTTAAAAGGGTGTTTTGGATGATCTAAGTAAAATTAGCCCAAATCATTGCCTGGATGCTAACCTTTGGTTTCTGACACTGAAACTGGAGGCTCATCTGAATGGACTACAGGGTCCTCATCTGTTTTGTCATCCTGCAATCCGTTGTTCTTGTCATCCTTGGACAGAATTTCATCCAAATTCTTGAGCTCCTCCGAGATCTGCTCCACTTTACGTTTAGTGTCAGCTAAGTACAGAGAATTAGGAAGACAGAGAGAGATACAAAGAGAGATGTCTATGTGCTAAAAATAATGCATCAATTAGAGAACAGAGTATCATTAAATATAGGTTGATTGCATCTCTGGAGATCTCATCTAACAGGACACCACTTGTGCATCTGGGACTTTTTCCATGAATGGTGTAATGAGTGATAATAAAAATTCAAGTACAACTCCTAATGTCTGTTTAAGCTTCTAAAGAATGATCTATACCTGAATGCTTCAGGTTTCAATTGGCACAATTAGCGCAATTACATCAATTGGCACAATGTAAGTCTAAGTCAATTGGCACGATGTTCCTACAGCAATATGAAATGGTGAAACTGGTGAGTTACAGAAGACTGGGCTTTACCTGCTCTCATAGCAATTCATATTATGTTATTGTAACCACGTAGGCCCCCTCGGTGTAATTAAAAAATGATAGGATATTATCATATCTCCTAGGTAAACAATCGGTGTGCTGTATCTGGGTTGAGGGATATATCTTAAAAATATCTATCTCAGTATGCTTTATTCTTCCGCTGATTCACATTTCAAAGTTTATTTCGAGATTTAATTTTTTTTAATTATTCCAACAATTACGAAACAATAAAAGTATTCAAATAAATAAAAAATGCAAAATACAAAATCTTGTCAAAAATAAATCAAATAAATTCATAAATAAATGAATAAATCAAAATTTGTTTCTGAAATAAACATTTACCTACATACATACAGTATATATATATATATATATATATATATATATATTTACCTACATACATACAGTATATATATATATATATATATATATATATATATATATATACACACACACAGACACATATTCTGATTCACCTTCACATCATTCAAATTTAAATCTGAGATGTTATGAAAATATCTTAAAGTCTCATAGTCATGCAGCACAGCAAGGAAGGATTGTGAAACCAGCCTAACGACACACTCTTGAAGCCAAATAAAAAGCAAAAAAAGCAAATCAATATTATTGGGACAATCACAACGTTGCTTAATTTTCTTCCCCCAGCAAAATCATTTCAAACATATTATCCATATTTGATATATTGCCCAATATGACTGACAAGGCCCTAATGGAGGTAAAAAAACAACAAAAAAACAGATCTTCTCATACTTACAGACTTGAGCCTTGACGTAGTCCATATACTGCTGGGGACTGAGAGCGGGTTGGCACACAATGCCTTGTGGCTTGGTAGTGGAAGGTGGCTGCAGGAGGGGGTGCTGGCAGGTACGAGAGGTGTGTACTGTCAAGACGTAGCGGCATGACTGAGGTTCATCTACCCGTGCAACATAATCACTCGAGCCCTCCTCACACACAAACTGTTTAAAAAGAAAGAAAAAAAACATTTAGATTATCATTTTCATTGCCCTTAAAACAGTAGCATCAATTTTAGCACATTTATTTAGTTTTTTAACATTTAATAATAAAAAAAAACTTTGGCCCTCATTAACAGCTTCCACTCCACTGGGAAGGCTTTCCAATAGATGTTGGGACATATTGCTTCCATTCATATGCACAATGCAATTGTATGTTGTTGTACACTACTGTTCAAATTTAGCCTAGAAATCTAGACGCACCCTAGCGGCATCAAAAATTATTTTGCAGCCAGTGGGGTCTAGCAACTCTCCGTTGACTTTCGAACTGGAAAAACCAAAAACTGGTCAGGCCAATCAGATCGTGTATAGAGTCGGCGGGCGGGCTTAACATAATGACGACAGAGTTGCGACGGTTCACTGCTACTTTAAAACAAAGAAAGGCTGCTGTTGCTGGCGAACAGCGGTCTTTCGGTACGGCTTTGGCCGGGACTCTGGATGATTTGAAGTTAAACTTTTCTTTGAAACAAGAACAAAGAACGGCTTTGCTCTGACCATAAACAGTAAAAGAAATGGACACAGCGACCCCCTTGATTTCAACGGAGAAAACTGAAGCACGATTAGAGCACTCACTTCCTGATGGCTGAGTGTACTGCGCAGGCTCAAACTGAGCTTGACGACCGTCTGACAGTTGTAAATCTTCTAGAAGCTGTGCCAAGACATATCTGAATCACCTAATTCCTCAAAAACGTTGTTGAAATATTTTGTCCTGTTGCTTTTATGGACTATCTATGGGCTTCTCCCTTGACTTTATGCCTCTATGTCCCCCCGATTGCCTCATAGCCAGTAAAAGATTGCATGCAAGCTTCTCCTCCTGTCTATACGGTAATTTCTCGATTGTGCGACAGAAAGTCGCGTGGTTATGACACAATCGTTAGCCTATTTTTACAAAAACAGCTTCTACAGGGCCATAACGTAAGATACAAAGTAATGGAGCCTTTTATACATTGTCGTGTTTCTTTAGAAATAAATGATGGACAAATTAAGTATTTGGATGCCTCAGATGTCATTTCCTTCTCCGTGGGCCTCGAGTCAGTTCACTAGTATAATAGCGTAAGCTTCTGTTGTTGTACGCCACACGCATCACACACATGACCAGCGTCAGCCAATAGTGAGCCTACGTGTGACGTAGCTCTACGCAATCACACTACGTTAACTGATTAGAGGCCCACAGAGAAGGAAATGAATAGTTGAAATAAAGTCGTTATTTTTGTTTGTTTTTGCGCACAAAAAGTATTCTCGTTGCTTGATAAACTTAAGATTGAGCCACTGTAGTCACTTGGACTATTTTAACGATGTCTTTAATAACTGTTCGGGGCTGGCAAGTTTCAATCCCTTAGAAGCCTATGGAGGAGTGATCCAGCTCTCAGATTTCATCAAAAATATCTCTAATTCGTGTTCCGAAGATGAACGAAGGTCTTACGGGGTTGGAACAACATGAGGGTCAGTAAATACTGACAGAATTTTCATTTTTGGGTGAACTATCCATTTAACATCCCTTTATGATGTGTGTTTGGTATGCCAGGCTAGTTCAAAGTGTGAGGTTGGTACAATTTTTGATCTTTTAAAAAAATAAGTCTCTTATGCTCTTTAAGACTGCATTTATTTGATTAAATTACAAACAAAAAAATCAGTTATGTTGGGATTGTGAATTATTATTACACTTTAAAAATAACTTTTCAGCAAAGCTGAATTTTCAGCATCATTACTCCATTCTTCAGTGTCACACGATCCTTCAGAAATCAAGCTAATACGCATATTTGGTGCTCAAGTAACATTTCTTATTATTATCAATGTTAAAACCAGTTTTGCGGTTTAATATATTTGTGAAAACCTTGATAAAACAAATCAGGATTCTTTGAAATAGATTTTTTTGTAACAATGTAAAAGTCTTTGCTGTCTTTTTTGGTCAATTTAATGCACTGAATAAAAGTTATTTCACACACCTTAAACAATGTATACTTTAGTATTAAGATCAGTCTTAATTGAAATAAAGGAGACTAGACAAAACTCTTAATTACCATCCAATTAGTACATTTTCTTGATAAAATTTTCTGGCCTGGAAATAAGCTGTAGCACTATGTAAGTGTGTGCAATCTTACTCTGACTTCCGTCTCTCTGAGATTTCCATTCAAGTCACATTTAGAGCCATTGACATATGACTGACTATGATACCTCTTCAGTTTATGCTGCTTAGATGCCTAAAAAAAAGAAAACATATCAGCAAATATAAATAAATAAATAAAAATATTATACATAAACACACACACACACACACACACATATATATATATATATATATAAAATCTTAAGTACTTAAATATGTAGACAATAACTACAAAGATGGCAGCATGCAAATAGTGCACTATCGTTACTTTATAATTGCAAATATTAATTATCAGCTACAAATTTAAAATAATTACTGGTAGTACCGGAATTCCCGATTGCTCCATTTTCAGAAACTTTCAAAAGATGAATTGCATCTAACATGAGTAAACAATTTAAACACATTAACCTTTGGCCTTACCTTTGCAGTTTCATTGGTCCAGTCAAACTCTGAATCATAATATCCCAAAAATAGCACATCTCCCTTGATCTCTGAATCTATAAATCACAGAAATGGAACATATATTGAAAATAAAAAGTTTAAATACACATTATAGGCTACATATTATCCTGTGGGGTGGAGGGAATCACCCAGGGTCTCTGTCCAAACCCCAAATCACTTATTTTTTCCCCCATTAAAAATAACAAGACTATACCAGACAGTACACCGATGCAATTCAACTCAATTAGACATTGCAAAACATAATTTAGACATATTTTCTAACAAAGATACATGACATGATTTAACATACCTTCTAAGTGATACTGCCTGATGTGCTGGCCATAGCAGAACTCATAAGTCCACCAGTCTTTGGTCTATAAACAGAACAAAATAAATAAGTTTCAAGTCACGGTGACATGTACTGTAGTTTGTATTGATTGCAAATAATGTAAAAAAGTCCATTGCAAATGGCAATAACTTATTCAGTATTTACACAAACATGGACACTCCAATGGTGCTTTTTTCTAAATAACTATTTGTGATGGTCAGTGATATCTAGATCAGTGTCAGTGGATGTGTAAGTCGCTGTCACAGAATTGAAGGCAGGCCATGTCCACCTTAATCAGGCATGGTGCAGTCTGCATGGGCTCGAGGAGGTCAGGCACCCCTGGGCCACTGTAACCCTGCATGTTAGGCTCTGATACCGGGTCCTGATGGAAACGCACTGCCTGAGCTGGCAAACGACACTCATATAGCTGCTTGTATTTGTTAGAGACCAACATCACATCTTCCATCTAAAAACAGGAACAGAAAGAAGATGACAGAGACAGAGAAAATTAATTCGAAAAAGGAGAACCAGGGAGAGGTGGCAACATAGTTTACACTAACGTTACATTTCTACCATCATGTTTTTCACCGAAATTCATAGTTATAATTAATCAAAATCTTTAGTAAGGGTTTTCACTCTTTTAAATGCCACATACCCTCAAATATGATCATCCTCGAAAAAATTGACAGTTTACTGTATATAGACCCAATTGATACTGTGAAAAATAAACATTATATATATTATAATGTTGGAAAAAATAGTTATTTTCAATTAAGTTACATTATTACTTTTTTCTACTCATATTACTGTTATATTTAATCTAATTATATATTTACTCATTTATTTTTAAAATACTTTTTGATTATTTATTTTCATCTTATTTGTATTACTATTCTGTAAACATTTACACAGACCCCCTATCACTCCCTTATGGCCCCCTCGGAGTCCCGGACTCTAATTTGAAACCCCCTGTTCTACATCATACCTGTGGAGGCACAGTCTAACAACCTCATGTCACATAGCTAATTCCCCACTCGTTACTTAACCAGCTTTACTATTCTGTATTTGACGAGTAGACAATTAGTAGGAAACCGTATCACGTAGGCAAGCATTGGCTTTAATGTCTGATTCGTCAAGCTGTGCATAAAGATAACAACTGTCTGTAGCAAACAAACAGCTAGCTGCATCTCTGGCCAAAACAATCTTACCTGTCCCATAATAACAGGATCGGGCAGAATCTGTATTCCATATTTCATTTCATTTAATTCTTCTAAATTCAAAAAAGCAAAAACGGACAGGAGACATGTTAAGAAAAAAACATATAATCCCCTTAACCACTTAATCAAGGAGGAAGCCATAGTTCTCTCATATCGCAAACTAGCGTTGTCAAATGATTTGTTATGTGGTGCATGTCAATATGTGCCAAGCAACTGGATTGGACAACGTTGTTGAAAGCTAAAACATGATTGGTTATTACCAACGACAGTCATGTTTAGAACGTGTATTCATTGGATCACGTGTGGTAATAGACACCCACCAGCCACGAAATTGACTTCTATTGGACCCGCAGAGTAAATGTAAATCAACTGATGTAATGTTAAACTTCGGACTCATGAGGTCGCTGTGGGGCGTGTTAGAACTCACAGTCGCTCAAGGCACATTCTTTTAGTTCTCTCTCTCATTCTTTGTGAGTAAAAAATAAATAACCATTATATTTTAGATAAACAGTATCTTTTTTGTGATAACAGAGATCTCTTCATACAGATCTGTTTACTTGTAGCCGATGACTTAGATCATATCCAGACTACTAATCGGTTTCTAATCTATATTGAGGTTTCCTCATTAGACAGAAAACAGTTGCATCCTCTTTTGTTTGCTTAACCACCACCTGTTTTGTTTGCATACATGGATTCTCTAGCACAATTTCATAATTATGCATCTACTTTATTTTCTTTGTTCCGTTTTTACTGGCTTGTTTTTTATTTCTCTTTTTACTGGCTGTAGTTATGTTAATTTTAAAAGTTGCAACAGTGTTAGAATAAATCATACATTTTAGTGAGATTTATTAAGAATGTCTTGATTAACAAAGCTCTCCTACAGATCACTTGAAATGCATGTGAACATTAGAACATTAAAGATCGGAGGAGACACACATTCTCGAAAGTGTAGGCCAGGAATTATAGTTTTACATGTATATAACAGCATTCCATAAATAAGTGCATAAATAAAACATTTTTATACATCATAATATCAAAAGCAGTCTGGGGGGAATAAGCTATATGGCTACTGCCAACATTGGATGAAGTTATAGGCAGTGGATGTTCTTGTTTGACTGCCTTGGTTTGAAATAAATGTATTATGGTCTTTCAGACTGTCTTGATAGGCATTTGACTATTCTGACACAGATCCCTGTTGGGTCGTTCGTCCAGCCAGGGTTTTCCCCTGCCTTCAGTTCAAGACATAGCTCCAACAATCACTACAACCCTAAGTGGGAAAAAGATTATTACATTGCTGGTGTCGCGTGACCAGATTTTTTTAATTTGCCTCTGGGAGATGATGTCAGTCCATTAAGGATGTGTTATCTATGATCATGTAAATTAATATCATAATCTATGTAAACACATCTGTGTTCAAATTTGTGACCAGTGCACTATGAACCCTATTTTGCATAAGCCTAACTGATTGTAGCAGCCTACCACATAACCTATTTGTAAGAGTGTGTAAACCATTTAAAAGTATATACCTTAAATTATGTTACTTTTATTGTTTGCAATTAACTCTGGAGCATTTTTAGTTTAAGCTACTCTCAGCGACAACTCTGACCAGGAATAAAACAATCTCGATAATCATAAGAGCTAATCCGCTTTTTGTGTCGAGCGGCAGGCGTGATTGCATGTTGTGTTCAGCTACATCACTCTCCCCTCCTCATTTGAAGAGGCTGCATCCCTCCATCGCTATAGAGGGGTAGCCCGACGACTCTCCACTCTCCTCCATTCTGCCTCGGAGGTGGATGCCATGCCACCGGATTTTCTTCATTTATCAGCTGCTTTCTTTCACATAACAAGAGCGCCGGGAGTATTTTAAGGGTAGGAGATCCCTCTTGGACGCGACATTACAGGTAAGATTTATTTGAACGCGTTTGCTCGCTCATCCGCCCTCTTGTGATTAGCTCTGATATAATTTTCTCAGTCGTTTACGACACATTTGTTTGTTTCTGCTGCACTATTGAGTAAATAAATACAATTAAATAAGCACCTAAAGTAGCCTAATTGTTCGCACTCACTTCTTGGTGTTTGATTAGAAAAGATTTGATTAAAATTCCATGGTAACGTTTTTTTTAATAGAATTCTGCATTGACTGATAGAATCTTCTGTGGATGATGTGACATGGCGACAAATGGCCAAGGGGCTTTTTGTACCTTTCTTTATTTCTGTACGGCAGAATGGACAGTGGAAATGATGGGTTGGTTGGCAGTTACTTAATGACTATTGACTATTTGCCAAGACTTTGAACTGATTTAGCCAACGGTGCATGCTGTCAGCTGTGCGGCCTATGTGAGATATAGTTTACAGTAGGCTGGGAATCACCGCACACTGGCCTGTTAAATAGACTATACCACAATATATCAGTGGAAGGAAAGCGCCCCCATTGGGCGTCCACGCTTCAGGAATGCGCATATGATTTTATCTTCACGGCTGTGGATGGAGTGATGTTTAGATGAAGTGAATGGTTGTTTATTGCGTTAGTTCCGCAATGCAATCTCTCTCTCTCTCTCTCTCTCTCTCTCTCTCTCTCTCTCTCTCTCTCTCTCTCTCTCTCTCTCTCTCTCTCGTATTATAAAACACAAACGCAAATACTCACAACCCAATACAGAAACACACTGCAACTGAAGACAACTGAGGAAAAATCATGCAAATAGAAAAAAAACATCATCAGTTTGTCAACACATGCTGACAATACTCACAACACAAAACAGAAACGCACTGCAAATTCTCATGTGCAACCGAATATAGAAACGCACTGCAATAGCAAAGACCACAACGGAAATGTTACTAGGGGACCCCTATAGTGATGAACCTTGCTGGGACATGCATGCTTATTGTTCAATGTCTACTGGTCAGTGGTGTTGTCGATGACCTGAAAAGTGTTTTTTGTTTTGTTTATTTTAACATCCTGATAGTGCGTTGTGCGTATTTGCAGCGCTTTTCTGTATTCGGTTGAGTTGCGAGTAGGCTATAATATCAGAACATGTGTTGTCAAACTGATGAAGATGTTTTCTTAATTT
Source organism: Siphateles boraxobius (assembly GCF_051911475.1). Taxonomy (NCBI): domain Eukaryota; kingdom Metazoa; phylum Chordata; class Actinopteri; order Cypriniformes; family Leuciscidae; genus Siphateles; species Siphateles boraxobius. The sequence continues at coordinate 11,232,378 of NW_027509042.1, read as the reverse complement.
GCTGGTGTTTTTTCAGTTCGCATCCGTTTTCTGCTGTTGCAGCGTTTTGAGCTCTCTCGGTCACTGTACTGAACAAATTATGTTTATTCAATGTTTATCTGATTCCCAAGCAGAAGAAAGGATGTGCATTGTATAGAAATAAGGCAATGCTCACCACAATGTCTATTAAAAGGATAGTTCACCCCAAAAAATTAAAATTTTGTCATCACTTACCCTCATCTTGTTCTAAACCTGTATAAGTTTCTTTCTTCTGTTGAACACAAAAGAAGATATTTGGAAGAATGTTGGTAACCAGTGTAAGGGGATTTACAGTCAAAGACCCAAGGACCAGATATCAGAAGCGACATGGAGTCAGAAGTGCAGTCAATTTAAGACAATAGTCAGAATTATGAAAAGTTTTACTGAAAATAGTTTGCAGTTTCATCAGGCAGAAGTCAGCTTCAAGACTCACAAGGAGTTCGTTGGCTGCCCCGCTTACAGTTACAAAGATCACAGCAATTATACTATACACCAAGGTCTAAGCAACTCCTTGCTTCAGGTTGAATGATTCTGATTGGCTAAGAAAATAGATAGGCCTAAACATATTCATTTTCCACACATAAACAGATAGACTGAATCATATCTCCATTGATTAGGCAGCTGACACTCTCGGACCCTGAAGTTAGGCACTTCGTGACCTTCCAGGTTGCAGATGTGGGTTGCTGGGCGCCAGCCTATCCAGAACAACAACAACTCAGTCAGTCTCCAATTATGCAGTTGTTCCTTAACCTGTAACCAGGGAGACTAACACACACAGCTTTTTCAAGGTTTGATTTGGCCAGGCTCTAACAGGATCATCTTTTTAAAACATGAAGATAATACGTTATTTCTCTCAAGGAGAGGACACTTTAATCTAACACAATAAAGACTTTAAGAAATGGTCACTCAACTATAGGTTCCAATGACCCCTGTGACCATTGGTGTCAGGCAGGGTACCCCAGCAAAACAGATGTATGTATTGACACATTTTATAGTCGTCCATAATTCATTTCTGGAAGCCGGGCTAAATGAGCAAGCACTGTTACTGCATTCCTGGCATTTGAGCCAGACCCTCAATCTCCTCTCAGATATTTCATAAAGACTTTGAAAGAATACATGAAAAGAATATTTTTTTATAATCACACTTCTCTAACAAAGTTAAATATCATAAGCCTAGAGAAGTCATTCAACTCATGTGATATTTAGAAGGAAAAATGTAGATTAATACTGTAACATCTTTCCATTAATCCGCTGTGGTATTGGTAATAACCAAGTAATTAACAAGTAATTAATGCGTATAAATTCCATGAACACAGATGTAAGATCTCACTGATCTTAGTGCTGCATTTGATACCATTGACCACAACATTCTTTTAAAAGCCTTGAAAATTATGTTCGTATTAGTGGAATTGTATTAGCATGGTTTAAATCATACTTATATCATACTGTTCTCAGTTTCTAACAGTAAATTAATTCTTATCGATCAAAAGTTCAGTATGGCGTACCACAAGGCTCAGTAATAGGACCGTTGCTGTTCACTCTGTACATGCTACCCTTAGGAGATATTATTAGGAAGCATGGCATTAGTTTTCACTGTTATGCTGATGATATTCAGCTCTATATTTCTTCATGCCCTGACAAAACCTACCAATTTACAAAATTAACGGAATGCATAGCTGATATAAAAAACTGGATGGCTAGTAATTTCCCACTACTTAATTCTGAAAAAAACAGAGATTCTTATTATTGGACAAAAAACTTCCTCACATACTAACCTAGAATACTGTCTAACACTTGATGGCTGCTCTGTCAAGTCTTCGTCGTCGGCTAGGAACCTGGGTGTGTTTTTTGATACCAATCTTTCATTTGAAAGTCACGTGACTAGTATCTGTAAAACCGCATTTTTCCTTCTTAAAAATATATCTTAATTAAGCCATATGCTCTCAATGACAAATGCGGAACAATTATTTCATGCGTTTGTGACATCAAGGCTAGATTATTGTAATGCTTTTATGGGTGGTTGCCCTGCATGCTTAATGAACAAACTACAGCTGGTATAAAACGCAGCAGCTAGAGTTCTTACCAGAACCAGGAAGTATTACCATATTAGCCCGGTTCTGTCAACACTGCATTGGCTCCCTATTAAACATCGTATCAATTTAAAAATATTGCTGATTACTTACAAAGCACTAAATGGTGTAGCTCCCCAGTACTTGAGCGAGCTCTTAACACATTATAATCCGTCACGTCTATTGCAATCTCAAGTTCCGGCCAGTTGATAATACCTAGGATATTAAAATCAACTGCTGGCGGTAGATCCTTTTCCTATTTTGCACCAAAACTTTGGAACAGTCTTCCTAACATTGTCTGGGAAGCAGACACACTCTGTCAGTTCAAATCTAGACTAAAAACACATCTCTTTGACCTAGCATACACATAACACATTATAGACTTATATAATTCAATGTTAGGCTGCAAAGATTAGGTCAGCCGGAACCGGGAACACTTCCCATAAATCCTGATGTACTTGTTACATCATAAGAATGGCATCTATCCTAATATTAGTCCCTCTGTTTATCCCGAGGTTTACCGCAGTCCGCCGGATCCAGGCCGTATCCGGATCGGACTAAGGACCTGCGCCTGGACACGACGACAACGCAGTCCTGAAGCGTCAACTAGTCTGTCCACTGTGAAGGCCTCCTTCCCTTCCCTTTACCTCTGTACAGATAAAACGTTGTCATGATAATTCCAATTCACGTGGCTACGCGGAAGCGATAAAAAATTCTGTATTATACATTTTTCAAGGCTTGTACCTTGGAACCTATTTCATGGTTTGCGTTCTCGAGCCACTAGGGACTGTTTTGTGCAAATGAGCGGCCAGATCGCATTAAGGGTTCTGTTAGAACAGTGTCATGTTAGCGGCCCCTAAGTTAATAACTTATGATCGTTGCGACGGAAGTGAATCAATCAAGGTGACTTAACTTGACTGATACTGTAATAATATCATTAAAAAATGTAAAAAAAAAAATAATGATGTTTTTGTAATCCAATTATAATACATTTTAAAATTATCATAACTTTTTTATAGATTACATGATTACGTATTTTTCACACAATGAAGTAAACTATTTATTAGAGATGCTCCAATCAGGATTTTTGCTGTCGATATGACTACCGGCCGATACCGATCTGCTAAACCCTTGAGCCCCACCTCAGACACTGAGAGCATATGACAGAGGCAATGAATCAGGTTCATTGTATTAAATCCTTTAGCCAATGTTCCTCCAAGTTATATTTCTTTAGAACATGACAGGTTACTGCGGTGCTAAAGTTTGACGTTATCACGTGTTTTACGTCATCAAATTGGGATCGGTTTGTGAGATCGGCCAAATTTAGCAACTACCGATCGAGTCAAAGAATATGATTATCGGCCGATACCGATCTGCGGTTGATCAATCGAAGCATCCCTACTCTTTATCATTCATTTATACTCACGAAATCTTTTTTCTCTTTTAAATGTTTCACTCCAAAAAATCCTTCCGCTAGTATACATTCGGAAAGTCTTTGGTTCCCTGATATTGGTAATGGTTACATTGACATCGAGGAAAATAAATTAAATATTTATATTTTTAGTGATCTAGTGTTTCATTTTCAATACATTTTTATGTCAAACATTTTTTGTAATTTATATTTTTATTAATTATTTGCTTATCCCACAGTTCTTTTATGAAAACCCTGGCATAATGTTATGTTTTTATTGATAACAAAGAATGGAAAACACCATGGTTGTCACTACTACACAATAATCCCTGGTTGCTGGCAAAAAGGCGAAGAAGACGTAGATATTCCAACATAAAGTTAATAACAATAAACCAACAGATAGGCGAACTTGAAGCAACACTTAACATAGACGTTACCAGACAATGAACAGAACACAGGCAGGAACATTAATACACAGAGATGATTAAGTAAACAACTGTGATGATTGTGTTAGTGTCCATGGTGACAGATGATAGGCGACAAATAGGAACAAGGAACATAGAAATGACAGAAATGACAACAAACTAAAAGTCCTTGAACTGAATATCACTGAACATAATGGTGACAGTGATAAACAAGTCCAAAAGTAACCAAGGTCAAAAGTAATCAGGTACATTACCTAAAATGTGTAAAATAATAGATAACGTTAATAACATGTAATTCGTCATGTAATTTGTAATCTGAATATCACTGAATATCACTGAATATCACAGGGGTGGTGATGGCGCAGTGGATAAGATACATGCCTTTGGTGTGAGAGACCCGGGTTCGAATCCACTGTGAGACACCAATGTGTCCCTGAGCAAGACACTTAACCCCTAGTTGCTCCAGAGGCGTGCGACCTCTGACATACAGTATATCGCAATTGTAAGTCGCTTTGGATAAAAGCGTCAGCTAAATGAATAAATGTAAATGTAATCTGTAACAGACTGCAATTTGAAAATAATCTACCCAGCTGTCACAGTGGGTTGCTGGAAGAAGACGATCATTTCAAATACAAAGTTTTAATTACAATTTAGAAGACAGGCAAACAGGTTGATACACACACTTAACATAACAGTGATCGGACAGAGAATGGCTGTGAGGGACCACTTATATAGCAAACACAAATGAGGATGATTAATCAAACACAGCTGAACCAAATGAACTCAGTGATGGTGACCATGGTAACAAAGGAGTGGCGGGAAAACTGAACAAAGGAAAACATCTGACTAATGAAAACAAACTGTGAAATAACGCCCCCTCAGAGTAGGCGTGACCTCGCACCGTAAGAACAAACAGATGAGGGAGGAGGTTTTGGAGGCGAGCGAGGAGCTGGAGAAGGGCAGGTGATGGCAGGACGACGATCCCCTGGCGGTGACGTTGGAGATGGTCTGCAAGCACAGACCCCAGAGCGGAGTCTAGAAAGGGAGGAGTCCAGATGGTGACGAGTAGGGATGGGAATTGATAATATTTTATCAATATCAATGCCACTGATGATTCTGCTTATCGATCTGATTCTTTAATGATTCTCATATGCTTTTTCGGCAAAAAAACATGTGGTTTTACTTGTTTTAAAGTTTACACTTGAGTAAGCAAACTGAATAATAAATAAGATTTACAAAATAAATAAAAAATCTTCATACATGCAAACTCTTCCTCCTAATATAGAATTAAAACTAGTCTCTATAAAAACAGGGATGGAATAGTTCTACATGATACAGTATTTTCGTAGAATATTCCTTATTTGTTAGACGCCAGTGATATTTGACATTACCCTGTTCAACGGAGGTTATGGTGCTGCTAGCTTGGGCAGTTGGTTGGTCCACAGGCAAACAGGTTGATCCACAGACACACTTAACAAGGGTGATCGGACAGAGAATGGATGTGAGGGACCAACTTAAATAGCGAACACCAATGAGGATGATTAATCAAACTGAGCTGAACCAAATGAACTCACAGTATTGAATACATTTGTAAATTAATGCACTACAACTGACACTGTTTTTCCTTCCTCAGCAGATGGAGAGAGCCCTCCATCAGCCACATCAACTACTGTCAATCACATTAAGATTGAGTCAATCAGTACCATGGACCTTTAGAAGCAGTAATGGCAACTTGCAGTACCTCTTGCTCTGATTGGATCGAGTGAGTATATAATAAAGTGTTACTAGGAATTACTGAAGTGCTTTCCCCCCATTGTTATTAAGTGAAGAGAAATCAAATGGAAGCTAATTAGAAAATGTAAGTGAAGTTAATGCTTAATTATTTGAATTAAGAGATTTTGATACTTATGAAGTTTCACATGAAGAACCCATATCATTTCTGTATCATTTAATCGAATTAAACTGAATGAAGTTTCAACACTATTTGTTTCTGTTTGTGTTGTAGTTTGTAGCATGCGTTCCCTACGTAAGACTGTGCTGTTAGCTCTGGTAGCATCAGTGGTGCTGGTTTTGGCTGTGCTACATTCTTGGCCCACGCGGGTCTACAGCACTGTGGATGTCCGGTACAGACCAGGTCCTGGAGCTGAGCGGCTACTGGAGGAGAGACTTCCTGAACCGGATCCCAGTGCTAGTACCATCCCTTACCGTGTGAGGGAGAGTGTGGCCAGGTTAGTTAATCCTCACAAACATCAGTTCAAGTAAGGGAGACTAAGAATGATCGTAAAACCTTTTTCCACTTCTAACTTTCTGATATACACTACCATTCAAATGTTTGAGGTTGGCAAGGTGTTTTATGTTTTTTTTTCTTATGCTCATCAAGGCTGCATTCATTTGATCAAAAATAAAGTAAAAAATTATTTTATATTATTTTATATTATATTATATTATATTATATTATATTATATTATATTATTATATAATTATATTATATTATAATATTATTACAATTTAAAATGACTGTGTTCTATTTTGATATATTTTAAAGTGATAGGCATTAATATTATTTTTTTTTTCCTGTGATGGCAAAGCTGAATGGCCATAACTGTATTAATCTGTTTTCAATGTCACATGATCCTTCAGTAATCCTAATAATCTTAAAATATCTTCTTTTTTTTTAGGATGTTTTTTATATTTGAAATCTTTTCTAACGTTACAAATGTTTTTACTGTCTTTTCTGATCGATTTAGTGTGTCGTTGCTGAATAAAAGACAGCTGACCACAAACTTTTATATGCTACAAATTAAAGATGTTCTGAAATCTGCAAATCTTTATCTTTAAACATTAGTCTGTAAATCCTTTATTTGTTTATATACACAGTTGTACACAGAGGCCTGCATTGTCTTCTGTCACATCCAAAGAGGTGCAAACATTTTCCTTCAGGTCAAAAACTCACAGAATGATCATGTGAAAACTTTTCTCCTCTTCGCAAGGCTTTTGGCTCGCAACGGGTGTGTTTGTGAAGGAGAGAGCCGAGGGGTCAACCTGCCCTTTGCTCAGCTATTGTTCCCCAGAGTGTCTGCCCATCCCCTACACACTGCCTTCCAGGCCTCCCAGCTCCATGAGATGAAGAAACGGCGAGCCAAAGAGTATCAGAGCTTCCAAATGAGGTGCATTTAATCATTTAATGACAGTGCCAATATTTGGTTTATAAATCCATATATTATCAAATAGAATGTCTGAACTTGGGAGAATTTTAAGGCAAGAGTTGTTCAAGTTTTGAAAACATAAAGTTTAAAATAAATGTGTGAATTTTTTTAGCATAATTGATATACTGTTATAGTTTTTGCTAATATTTTGAATTAGATTTTTTGTTTCTTTTTTTCTGGTTTTATTTTAATTTAAAGTGTTAGTAATTTTGTCATTTTACAAATTTTGTCATTTTTAGTAGTTTTATTAGTTGTTTTTTAAATACTATAATGTGTGGTGTTTCAGAAAAGATGGTGAATAGGATCAAAGAGCAACATAAAAGTTTATTAACAAAATACCAATAGAAAATCCAGACATGTGGTAAGACAGGCAATAACAGAACTGAAAACAATGTACATGATACAAACACAATGGACAACACCAGACATTAGTGACGGGATTTCAAAACATTGCTTCATGAAGTTTCGAAACCTTTACGAAAATTTTGTTTCGAATCAGTGGTTCGGATCGTGTATCAAACTGCCAAAGTCATGTGATTTCGTTATGTCATAACTGTTGAAATTTCAATCGTTTGCCGCTGGGGGAGATGTTTCTCGGTGAACCCATGATTCATGCAGATTCACTGAGATCGCCCCCCAGCGGCGAAACATTGAACAAGTGTCTATGGGCTTTACCAGATCTCTTATCAGTTTTATACCTTTGTTGAGGTTTTAATTAGACATTAGTATAAATAGACATTAGTAAGAAATAATAGTAGTTAATAGTCTCTTATTGGTCTGTTTAGCTGAGCAATTCAAAGAACAAACAGAACAAAAATTGATAAAAAGAACATATTACACAGACACTTGAATTTTAATCTTATTAGATGATTAGTTAATAGCATTTGATTGATTTCACTTTCAATAAAACATTTGCAATGTGTTTGTAAAAGGTGATTTTGCTGCATGTTTGGCTTAAGTTTTTGTTGCATTTCCACTTTTCTGACCAGCACGGGTCACCAGCGTGTAGCATTTCGACGCTTCGAAACAGTGAATCATTTTGTGAAGCAATTGCTTAAATTGATTCGAAGCTTTGAAAAGCTTCGTTTCTCCCATCACTACCAGACAATGAACAAAAGAAACACTGGGCTATAAACACACAGGGTAACAAGAGGAAAACAAGAAGCAGGTGTGGGTAATCAATCACTATGGCAACAAACAAGAGTAACTATAAAGCTGCTTTAAAACAATCTGTTATGTATAAGGTCAGGAACTAAACTCAGGAAGTGAACAGTGGGAACAGAAAATGCATGCCAATATAAAAATCCAAATAACAAAAACAAGAAACACAAAACAAGGGAACATAAAAAATACTAGGTAGACATATTTGTTACAAGTATTAGTTTATTTATTTTTAGTTATTTTAGTACGGCAACTGGCTAAAATAAAACATGTTTTTTGATATTTTATTTTATTTTTCTGTTAATGTTTATTTAATTTCAAGTAATAAAATGTTACGTTTTATTTTTAGTCAATGATAACTCTGGTGTGTATAGGTCGCAGACCCCTGCTGATCTGCTGATTGTATCTGAAGCTAACAACCCCCTGCAGTACCCAACACAGGGTGTGGAGGTTCGGCCACTTAAAACTATCCTTATACCAGGTATTACTCTTTTTGTGCCTTGTTAGATTAATATTGCCATATGACTGAAGAGATGTGATGAGACTATTGCAAAGCATTATATTAATAAATCTTTATTCTAATGTAATGAATATTAACACTGACAATAAAGGGATAATTCACCCAAAAATGAAATTATGCAATCTGAATTAGAAACAAGCTTTATCTTTTCCAGACTGAAGTGAAGTCTGATACATATATGTTTGTGCAGAATAATAACATGATGCTCACGATTTCACGATCTGAAAAGAGCATATTATGAGATTACTGAATGAACTGTGTCTTTAATAGAAGGTAGTTTAGTGGATTTTCATTTTGTTAAAGAGGCTGGACAGTAACAATGCATCGCTGTAATGTGTTTCAGGTTTGGCCTTAAAAGAGCTGCCCAGAGATTTCTATACTGTAAGTGATATGAATAATTTATGTCTTTTTCCTGTGCCTATGTGTTGTGGATTCTCCCTGAACACTGTTTTTTGTCCTTCTCTGTAGCTGAACTTTTCAGCTTCTCTGGGCACTTTTAATGTGGCAGCAGAGGTTGCAGGGGTAAAGGTCAAGGGTGATGGCGAGATGCACATGACCCTGAGTAGTGGCCTTTTGTCCAGTCTGAATCGACAGCTCCAGTTTATCACGTATACTAACACACTGTTCCACCCCAGCACAGCTGACACAGGTATGCAGCTTCTTGGTAGTTCATGTAAAAAAAAAACACATCCCAAATGTACATGTAAACTCAGGACTGGGTAATCTTTATTTCATGTTGATTTTTGTGTGCTTATGATTCAGTGCAGTTAGACACAGAAGGACATCAGGCTCTTTTCACCATCAAAATTCGTCATGGAGTAACACCTAAACTCTACAACACAGGCTCTGATGCAGATAAAGGTGAATACATCAGTGTCATTGTTAATTATAACTAAAACTGTTAAAAATAGTTTGTTTGATTGAAATAAAATATAAATATACTGATAACTGATAAAATTGCACATACATCCACATAATAAATATAAAAATAAAGCTAAAATATATACAATAGTATATACATAATACTAAAATAACAAACATAGACTTTTGTGAGATCACAACATAGTGATGGATTATTATGAATATTAATTAGGTCATGCTGATGTTGCTTGGTAACCTTCCTGAATTTCCTGATCAAAGTAAATGCATTACTGTAATATTTATGTTAAAGTAAATATTATATATTTATAATATTTTACTTATATATTTTACTTGACCATTTACAGTTTTACATGTTAGTTGCACTTCTCCATGATGTATTAATCTGAAGATACATTCTATAATGCAGTATTTGTTGTCCTTCCTAGAGACTTTAAATGACATCGGATTAAACTTCAAATTATGATTAGTCAATTCAAACTTGCTTAATCAATTACACTACCATTTAAAAACTGTCAGTAAATCAATCATTTTTATTCAGCAAGAATGCATTAAATTATTCAAAGGTGACAGTAAAGATGTTTAAATTGTTACAAATATATTTAAAATAAATGCTGCTCTTCTGAACTTTCTATTCATCAAAGATATAAAAAATAATAAGCAGCACAACTGCTTTCTACATTGAAAATAATAAGAAATGTTTCTTGAGCAGCAAATCGTCATATAAGAATGATTTCTGAAGGATCATGTGACACTGATGACTGGAGTAATGGCTGTCAAAGGAATGAATTACATTTTTAAAAATATTAAAATAGAAAACCTTTATTAGAGGCGTCATTACTTTTTTCATCATCACTTGATTCACTTGTTTCATTCGTGATTTTAGTGTTATTGGTATAGTAACTAAATCTCTCACATTTACCTTTCCCTGTTCAAAGAGTACAACATCAGTGCTCTTGTGACCATAGCAACCAAAACCTTCCTGCGCTATGACAAGCTCCAGGATTTAATTGACAGCATTCGACAGTACTATCCAACTGTTACAATTGTGATAGCAGACGACAGCGAACACCCGGAAACTGTGCAAGGCCCATATATTGAACATTACATCATGCCCTTTGGAAAGGTAGGTCACATCCTTTTAATATTAGTTTATATATCACTTGAAAAAAACACTGTGTTATTTTTAAACCCAAATGCTTGGTTGCATGAGGAAGCTGGGTTGATTTGACTTAATTTGGGTCGATAATCCTTCATAATCAGTAACCCATTGGTGCTGGGTTTAGAATGTGGTTGTGAAAGAGTGTAAATGTCAAACAAGCTCAAATGCAAATGGTTTTCTGTGTGCCAATAACACTTTGCCTTTGTGCGTTTGCGTCGCTCATCATGACCGTAATATGTGTGGAAAAGAAAAGAAAACTTTGAAACTGCCTGTAGTGAGGAGCGTGTTCTTTTAAAACCGGAGGGTTTTGTCAAAGTGTTTTTTTTTCTCACATTCAAATCACTCGATTGGTGCCTGGTGTCTGGTGAACTAAAAATGAACAAGATGGAATGGAAAGGAAAGGAAAATTCTGTAGATTCACTATAATAAATAGTTTATTCCTGACTTCCAGGGTTTATTACAGGCTTTCAGTCTGTGAGGTTCATGGCTGTACAGAGCCTAAGAAACTGTGTTTATTGGCGGGAGATATTCAATATTAAACTTTTAAAAAGCCATTTTGTTTAACTGTATAAGCTGTATAACTTGCTATTCTTTTCTTCACTTTTTCTTCATATATTTTCCATACTAATCAATAGTAGTTCAACTTTTGATTACTGGGTTCGACCATTTTTGACCCAGCTCTATGTTTCCAAAATGACCCAGATTTTTTAGAGTTTATGACCCATTCCTGTTTGTGTTTGCATGCCATATGATGGGCTCTGATTTGTGTCTACGTCTCAGGGCTGGTTTGCTGGTCGTAATCTGGCCGTGTCACAGGTCACAACCAAGTATGTGCTGTGGGTGGATGATGACTTCATCTTCACTGCCAACACAAAGCTAGAGAAGCTGGTGAATGTGCTGGAGAAAACCACACTTGACCTGGTGAGAAAACATTCAAATATGTACTATAAGTAGCATGATATATAGGGTTTTCCTGCACAGCAAATTTCTACCATAAAATGTTTTCATCAATTTTCAAAAATGTTCATCAAATAAAGACAAAAAAACAATACTATACACTTATAATCCAGTCTTATCTAGTGAAGAGCCATTGCAGTGACATTGTATGTGTTGTATGGCTCAGGTGCACATCAATGGCTTAAAAACCCCTTGAGGAATTATTTCCATTACACAGGAAGCAAAGTGTTTCTTCAGGTCCCTCTTGTGGTGAGGAACTGCACCTTTGGAACTGGCAGAGTCCCCAGTTAAACCTTTAATCAAGAAACCATCCCACCTCACAATATCCACAGCAACAACCTGTCTTTGCCAATTAAAAATACCAATTGTTTTTGGAGTTATACATCATGGTATTATTTTTTTTTAGCAATGTTTTTAGAGAAAACATTCTCTATGCCATGGTAAAAATGAGGAACCCTGCATTTTTACTCTCTTTTTATATATATTATAGATATTAAAAATATTTTTATTTATATTTTTAAGTTCATTCAAGTTCATGACAAATTACATTTGACTCCTGTTTTTCACATTATTTTTTAATGAGAATCAGAACAAAGGTTTTGGCAAATCTCTAAATCTCAGGACAGTGTTCACTGCTGATTTGATTCCTTTTGAGATCAGCACATTTAGCATCAGCACAGCAGAGCTAAACAGGCTTTGTGAGACCTTCCTACTCTCCGTCTTTGGCAGTGATTGCTAGAATTCAAACAGAGAAGACTATCGAAGTATGTAAAGTTCAAAATGGTCCAATAAACAACATGTTTTTTTGTATTTTGTTACATTTTGAGTACTCTGATGCTTGTAAAGGAAGAGTTTTGAATGGTAAATATTTCTATAGAGTCTGTTTGTATCAAATAATATGGTTAAGGAAAGAGTGCAATAAATAGAGTCTGCATTAGTTTTCTTTAGGCAGCAGCATATCTAGGGCAGATTATTGCACTGGAATGGGTCATCTATGTGACCTTTCTTGTGAACGAGTCTTCTGTGCGCACAGCCACCCAGCTGGAGACATGCCCTGGAGAAGGGAGACAAGCTCATGCACTTTCTTAAAGAGGAAGAGACAAAAATAGATGAACTGTTTTTACCCTGTACTAAAGAGTGTTCTCCACTTCAATTCGTCTTTTCTGCACTGTTATGTGTTTGGCTTCTGTGTGTGTTTAGGTTGGAGGAGCAGTGCGTGAAGCTACAGGCTACACTGCCACCTACAGGCAGACCATCTCAATTGAGGCTGGAGAGGAAGACGGGGACTGTCTGCACATGCGAAGAGGCTTCCATCACATCATCCAGGGGTTTCCTCACTGCGTGGTCACTGATGGAGTCATCAACTTCTTTCTTGCCAGGACAGATAAAGTGCAGCAGGTTGGCTTTGACCCCCGGCTTGCCCGTGTTGCTCACCTGGGTGAGTTTTCAATCGAGTGCTAACACAATTAGGTGATTCTAGGATTGTGAAATTTTGCAAAAATTAAACTCATAAATTAGGGATTCACTGATATTAAATTCTGGCAAATGCAGATGAGCTAATAGTTGTTTTCATGTCAGGCTATGGCCTATAGTAAAATACTGAAGAAAAAAAAATCTGATCAATGGTTTTAAATGTTATACATGTGAATCATAATGTACAGTATGAAAATATACATTTTGAGATCTGAAAATGAATTAATCATTGTTCAAAAGTGACAGTAAATACATGTATAATGTTACAAAAGATTTTTATTTCAAATGAATAAAACCCTTTCAATTCATCAAGGAATCCTGAAAAAAAAAATACACAACAGTTTCTACAAAAATATTATTTAGTACTGTTTTTAACATTGATAATAACAAGAAATGTTTCTTGAGCATCAAATCATCATATTAGAATGATTTCTAAATGATCATGTGACACTGAAGACTGGAGTAATAATGCTGAAAATCCAGCTTTGCCATCACAGGAATAAAATACATTGAATTTTTAAGTGTAAATGTAATATATTACAATATTAGTGTTTTTAGCTACTGTAATTTTGATCAAATAAATGCATTCTAGGTGAGCAGAAGAGAATTCTTTCAAAAACATTTAAAAAAAATCTTACTGACCCCAAACTTTGAATAGTTGTGTGTGTGTGTGTGTGTGTGTGTGTGTGTGTGTGTGTGTGTGTGTGTGTGTGTGTGTGTGTGTGTGTGTGTGTGTGTGTGTGTGTGTGTGTGTGTGTGTGTGTGTGTGTGTGTGTGTAAATATGTTATTTCAAACATATATGACGTTATTATAGAAACAGCAATTATCATCATAATTGTAGACTAAAGAAATTAGTCAAACGGACATGAAAAAACATCATACGTCATAGAGATGAAACTACGGTAATTTTCTCATTTCTATATTTTGTTTTACAGAGTTCTTTATTGATGGGCTCGGCTCCCTGCATGTTGGGTCGTGTGATGATGTCATTGTGAACCACGCCACTAAGATCAAGCTACCGTGGGGCCAGTCGGAAAGCGACAAAACTTACGCAAAGTTCCGTTACCCTCCTGCTTCATCTGATGCGACACACACCAAAAATGGCCTCTTGTACTTCAAAAACCGCTTCCAGTGTCTAACACACAACTGAACCCACTCTGACAATGCCTTCTTCTCTTTCTCTCATCCTCCCGCAAATGAACACTCTCTCCATGAGTAGCTAAAGGAGCCTGTGAAGACACTGGAGGTGTGCTGTGTAACTGTATATGGTCCCATGTGAGTAAGGGGGAGCTCTTTTGGAAAGTGTCCTAAGGTGATCAGACATGACTGGCGGATGAGATGTGCAGTGATGGCTGATTAACATTTTTATGATAGCTGAAGATGTCGTATTTTTGTGTCTCCTTTTTTTAGCTTTATTTTTGTTCAGAAGAATTCTTTAGATAAAGATCAAACCATTCCGTAAATTATGCACAGCCATCTTTTTTCTCCTCAGCCAATCATGTTTCAGTATCACATTTAAAGAGATAGTAAGCCCAAAAATGAAAATTCTGTCATTATTTACACACGCAAATGTTGTTTTAAACTGTAAAAGAGACATTCCAAGCCCCAAAATGACATGGGAGTAAGACAATGACAGAATATTTATTTTTGAACGAACTAGTCCTTTAACTGACGAGAGTACAGAAGTTTCTTTTGGAACTGAAGAACGAAGAGAAAACTGTGGAGGTAAATATTTCGAACCATGACTTTTAGAATTTTTCAATCCAGATAAAGGGAGACACTTTCTTTGGGACATTCATATGGAATGTCACATAATCTCCCTGTCTGGCATTAATCGAATCGTGTGTGTATCTGTGAATCTGTGTGGGTTTTATTGAGGGTCGTCTCTCTGTACGTTTGCACTAAAACAAATGGACTTCAATTGGAGAGACCGGCCCTCAGCATCACTGAAAGAAGAAACAGAGTGAACATCATTAGCAAGCTTAAACCACAGACAATCCAACATATCACTCTCATCATCTCTCTCTCCCTCTCACATACACACTCAAGCGAGAGATAGGGGGGTGATTAATGTATATCAGTAAAACCTCCTGAATTTGATATTTTTCTGTTCTAAAGAGTGACTGTGCCAAAGGCTGATTACGTCCCTATGTACTGAAGCATGCCGCCTGGATTAAATATCAGCCGGATGTGAAGCAGTAATGTGAGGTCCAATGTTAATAGACTCAAGTAAATAGCACATTATGTGCAAATAATGAAGAAGTCACTATAAAATAAAATGATCATTAAGGTGATATCTACAGTAGCTGTCAAAAATTTGGATACATCTCATTCTTAATTATTATTATTTTCCTCATTTTGTAATAATTGTTTGGATTAAAAACATTGAGCCCCCCCAAAAAATTAATCAAAATTATTATTATTATTATTATTATTATTATTTTTAGCTTTTTAAGTTGCCAAACTCGGCCCAATAATTTAATTTAAAAATTATATTTTGTAAAAACTTAGTCACTATGTAATTTTCTCAACCAAAATAAAGCTTTAAGATCAAAGGGTCTTTAAGGTCATTAGAAACAGTTTGTACAAACCTGTGACTAGTACTGTATGCAGCCACCTTCTGTAGAGTAAAAACATGTAAGAATCTGGTATAATTGCTGTCAAATCCAACGTATAGCATAATTTTAGTTATGTTTGTTTGTATATTGTTTGTTTTTATGTGTGTGTGAGAGAGAGACTACATTGAGTGGGCTTTACATTGCCGTCCATGAACAACATGAGGCCCTAATGTCTGTTTGCTGCATTATCCATTGAACCACAAATTCTTCAAATAACATTCAACATTAATACCATGTCAAAGATTATACATTTCTATACGAGTGTGTGTTGCGTGTGTGATAGTTATCTTCCTTTCCTGTTACATCATGTCTAAAAATGGTGCCATACAGGAGTAAATAAGTGCATGGCTGTCTAAAAAGCCTTAAAGAGGTGAAGGAAATGAAAGAGCTCAGAGGTTCAGTGAGTAATGGAGTTAAATTAATACACAGGTTCAATACATCATGCAATGGTTTAAAATGAAATTGAAAACACTTTTGCACTTTTTTTATATCTGAAATACCATGTGACACCCCCTTAAAACAGAAAAAGGAATACAATTTGGTAACACTTTTATTTTAGTGTCCTTGTTGCCCGTTACATGTAGTTACTGTAGTAATAACTATGAAGAATGCATTATTACATGCAAGTAACCCCATAGTAAGTATAGTTAATTAATATTACTCAATACTTAAATGTATAATTACACTGTAACAAGGACACCTTAAAATAAAGTGTTACCTAAAATTATTTTAAATTGTACTTTATCACTCTCTACCAGTCCTTGAGCTTATTTCAGTCCTGAAAAAGACAAGTGGAGGATGCAGTCCTGCAACACTATGATGCCGTCTGGAGAATGCTACCATTTATCTGCCCTGCATATTCAGGTGCATGAATATAAGGTCAAAAAGGGCGCATGCAAAAGCATTGGTTTAAGGCTACTTGATTACACAGTTTCAGATGAGCTAAAGGGGATGGGAGCTTGAACAGAAGTAAAGCTGAACATCTGATACTCTGGCTATGATGAGATCGACTTTTTTATTACAATTTTAATTCCCTGCTTTCCTCCTCACTTCACTGCAATGATTCCGACTCCTCATCTCTGGGTTTCTCACTGTGTCTGCATGACTATTTTCTGTTGGTGTTTTGTATCTGTAATACAAATATAATTTTCGGTCTCCCCAAAAAGTGTGACTGCCTATCGCCCATTTTTAAAAGAACAATGTAGTGGCACAGGTCCCTTAAATATAAAAAAAGGGGAAAAGAACAAAAGAAAAAAATAACTTTTTTCTTTCTTTTTCTTTTGTAAATGTAAGAAAAAGCATTTGTTGTTGAATGGAATGAGATAAAGGCTTTGGTGATAACATTTGTCATGTTTTCTGTCTTCCTGAAGAAAAGTGTAAATCTTGTATGGTGAGTAAAGTTAGAATAGACATACAGAAGTCTAGGATCACTTAAGAATCTTTTAATTGACAGCTTTCAAAAGAAAAAATCAATCAGTGAATATACAATGCCAATGAAAACATATGAATAAGAAAAAGTAACACACTGGATAGCTTGATTTCAGGTAGTACAAATACCTGAAATGTTACAGTACTGTCACATTATATATCATTTTGAACACGGAATAAGTTAACCTTCCCATGCACAATTTCAGTAATATAGAATTATCAGTAGCTACATATACATTCTCAATAATTTGTAAATTATATCGTCACTGACGCAAAGTTTAGTGCATACAGTCCAATACTTTCTTTTTTTAGTTATGGTAATGTAGTCTTGTAGGTCCAAAATAATTTTTACCATTGTCAAGTACTGAAGGTTGTGTTGAATTTATGATTTGTGTGAATTATCATATTGAAATGGCAGGTGGAAGAATAATTCAGTTATAATGAATAATTAAATCAATTCAGTCTTTGTTTATTGGACATAACTAACTCAGAAATGGACTAAGTATTCTTTATCTCCTTAAAATGTTCTCCTGAGGGTAACAGATGGTCCATTGCTTGGGTTGAGGGCAGAGGAAGATGAGAAAGTGCCTTTGCAGGACTGTCAGAAAGCTGAAAATTAAAAGAATAGAGTGAAAACATATGCTAGTACAAATACTCTAAAAAAATATAACGCTATGAGACCAGGTGGACCTCTGGATATTTTGGGGGGTTTTAATGAACAAATTATGATAACTTAACAAATCAAGCAAACATTGACCTTTCAATGAGGCGTGGAAGGCTGTGAGGAATTCCAGGAGCGCAGGCAGGGCAGACCCTGGCGGTCCACTGAGGCAAAGCTATAGGGTCGCAGGTCAGAGTTCAGTGAGGGTGATGTTGTCATGTTCTTTCCCAGGCTGAGGGATTTAATTTCTTTTCTCTGGAATTCAATAGGAGACTGCAGAGCTACAGTATGATGGGTGCGATAGATGAGATGAAAGAGAATAGTCTCCATTAGCAATTCTGATCTATGGCAAGGTCACACAAGGGTCATGGAACGTATGATGCTGATACCGTTTAAGAAGTTGCGCTGTGTCTCCAGCATCTGTATGATGTCATTTGCCCAGGACATTCTGATTTCTGGAGTTGATGCACGAAGAATGAATCGCTGCATGCTTCCATCTACATTACGAGACGTCAACACCAACCGACATGAGTCGTCTAGGCAACAATCCTCAATGCCCAAGCAACTAATCTGTGAAAGATACAAATATGGAAATAAACATTTACCCTTATATTTATTTTGCCTACAATTTCCCACTTTTTTCTATTCTGCTTTTCACCTTGATGCTGTTTTTATAGATGTATCCTGTCAGGGAAAAGCCTTTCTTGCGGTCAATTGGCTCACTGAGGATGACAAGCTGCTCAAAGAGGAACACCCGTCTCTCCTTGGGACGGGAGAGGATGCTGTTCTCATTCTCAATGAATGTAAAGGTGTCCTGTTGCAAGAGTTTCCCTTGTGCTCTCAGCTGACCCTATGAACCCAATCAATCACAGGCGAATTTTTTGCTTCAAATATGGATAAAAGAGCTAATACAACTATAAATTACATAATTGTTTTATAAATAATGGACTCATGCTGTGCTCATTTTAAATACTGAAGCAGTCCAAGGTGAAGTAAACCATTTCTATTTCTGCAGTGTATTTGAGTCTCATCCTACCTCAAAACCCTGTAGTCTTCCAACATTCATCATGTCGTTACATCGCTTTGGAACAAAACACATCACCTGAACTGCCCTCTGTGATAAGGACACAAAAAGAGAACGGAATAATAATTCAATATGTCAACTGATAATGAGTTTATTCTCTTGTCCTCACTTTTAGAAGCCAGTACAGACTGTACCTACCTCTAGATCTTCTGTTTGTCTGCCTGCTTTAGTGTAGTACTTCAAGAAATCCTGTAAATAAACAACATTTAGGCAGAATACTAACTAACAGGCATGTGGATTTCAACTCAGCTCCATAATTTGCAAAGAAGGACAAGAATGCAAATTAAAGCGATGAACTAACAGTTTCTGTGTGTATATATATATATATATATATATAATATAGTATATATATAATATATCAGGGTTAAATAAAGTGAAAAAGTGAAAGTGACGACCAATTATGGTAACCCATACTTGCAATTTGTCCTCTGCATTTAACCCATCCATGTTAGTGCCCACAAATTAGGAGTAGTAAGTAGTGAACACAGACACACTGCAAACCGTGGACACACACGTGTAGAGCATTGGGCAGCCATTTTGCTGCGGCCCCCAGGGAGCGATTGGGGGTTTGGTGCCTTGCTCAAGGGCACCTCAGTCATTTCCTGCCGGTATTGAGAGTCCAACCCGCAACATTCGGGTTACCAATCTGACTCTCTAACTATTAGGCCAAGACTGCCCACAAGGCATGGCATGTTTGATTTTATTTTCGTACAAATCACTAAGAAGTAACAAAAGCCATCAAAAAAAATTCCTAAATACCTGTTTGTTGCTATGCACTTTATGTCATTTCATACAATGGCAAGATTCATGATATATTGGACATACAGTATGAATTTGAGGTATTTTTTTCTGTAATGGGAATCGCTGAATAACATACGTTCAAAATGTTGATGTCAGTGTGATTTTTAAATAATTATTCTTTTAATTAAAACTTTTTCAGCAACAAGGCATTACATTGATTAAAAGTGACAGTAAAGACATTTATAATGTTGCAAAAGATTTCAAAATTCAGCTTTGCCATCACATGAATAGATTACATTTTAAAATATATAAATAGAAAACAATCATTTCAAATTATAATAATATTTCAGCTATGGCCAAAAACTCTGTTAGGTTAACAGAGGAGGAAGATATGGTACACTATTATAAGAAGTATCTATTTTGAATGAGTGTGTATTGTGTACAAGCTCACACTAACACACCTTCAGCAGCAGCTGATATTTCATGATTCTCTGAACAGGTTTGATGAGCAGGTCATTTAACTGTAGTCTGTGACCCAGCTGTTGTCTCAGTTCCTACATTGAGAAAGAGCACAGGACAGTTACAGGACCTTTCCCTCATACACCAAATAGTAAACATGGCCACATAACTATACTCAGATTTGACCTAATTTCAGCACAAATTACCTCAAAATAGGTTTCAATGTACTCTGAGACAATGTGCTCTGACTTCGGCTTGTTCTGACAGTAGACCACATACATGTTGAGTCGCCTCTCCTGGGAAACACACAGACATATTTGTTCCTCGGCAAATGTTTCGATTTATGTAATACAAATATCGACTGTATAGCAGATGAAGGAAATAAAACAAAGACTTACATGTTTGATAAACAGTTGTGCCAGCAGGTCAGGTTCAGACACACATTTCTCCAACTCTCCAAGAAAACAGCTGTTTAAAAAAAAAAAAAAGGTAGGAGCTGTAAGAAGGTCAGGTATGCACACACCTCAAATGGGCACAGATCCTATCAATAGGTGACCTACTCTTTGTGCCAGTCATAGATCTGATGAATGTTCCCAAACACTATTTTATCCTTTCCTACCAAATACTCAGGCACTCCAACACTTTTCATTGTAGCCATATAACCCTGGAGAAGGAAGAAAGTGAGAGTTAAAAAGAGAGAATGACTAAGCTCTTCTATGCGTGGGATTGAATGCATTTATGTGTTACCTCCACTACAAGCCCCAGATCTTCCACATATAGCTTCTCTGTCTCGACCAGCTCTGTCAGCACATATCTATGAGTAAGGTATGAGGAATGTAAGATTTGGAGAAGGTTTATTAACAATATTTCCTTCCACAAACCATGGGTTTAGGGTCACCATCAATCAAATACCTACATGGTTTTCTCTAATGCAATTCTTTTCTCCTGTTCTTCATCATCCAGGCTCAGCGATTGTACGTGTGTCTCATCATTTAAGGAGCCACCTCTCTCCGCATAATCCACATCGCAAGACTGATGCCTCTGAAATTGGACTCATTAGCCATCACAAGCACAAATCAGCAGACAGTTAAGTAAAATTGTTCAGCACTGTCCAGTAATCAGTTCTGTTGTATTACCTGCAAGAGATCATTTAGGTATCTTGGGTAATAGGGACTGTCAGGAGATGTTGGCCCTGGAAGTTCATCACAGTCCTGCATGCCACAGGACAAGAAAGTGTACGGTTTTAGTATTAAATACAGTATGAAAAAATTACACTTATTACCTCTCTATCTGTGATATACATTAAACATTCAAAAGTTTTTGGGTCAGTAAGATTTTTCAAATGTTTTTGAAAGAAGTCTCATGCTCACCAAGGCAACATTTATTCGCTCAAAAATACAGAAAAGGGCAGTAATATTGTGAAATCTTATTGAAATTCAAAAGAAGTGTTTTCTATTTAATACATTTCAAAATGTTCACATGATGCTTCAAAATCATTCTAATATGCTGATTGGTGTTTTTATTAATTATTATCCCAGTTGAAAATTGTTGTGCTGCTTAAAATGTTTGATAAAGAGAAAGTTCAAAAGAACAGCATTTATTTAAAAATGACTTTTTTTAAAAAGGTTTGTGAGTTTTTACTGTCACTGATTAATTGAATGCATGCTTACTGAATAAAAGTAGTCATTTCTTTCTTTTTTTTAAATCGTACTGAACCCACACTTTTGAACAGTAGTGTAAATTATGTACATACCAGTGATCTGTAGGAGTGGGGCAGATTTTTGGACTTCTCTGTTGGGCTCAATGGGCTTTGAGCTGGTGAGAGGGGTAAAAACATATAGGCTGACCTGTCTGGACTCTGAATGACCTTTGAGCTCTGACCCTTGCCACCTCCTCCCAGACTCAGCTTTCGAACTGGGCTGCTCAACCATCTCTTGAGGGCTTTGAGAGAGTGGGTAGATGTGCTAGATGACCGTCTAGTGGAAAGAGGCTGATATTTGCTGGGTGAGATTGGAGAGAGGTCATCATTGGAGACAGAGGTCGAAGGTAGATCAGTAGGCAAGGAGACATCGCCAAGCCCTGTCAATGTGTATGACTCTACAGAGACTGAGACAGAGAGAGACGGATAAAGGTAATGGTTCGATTTTTAAAGCAACACTTCCAAAAAACAGCACTGAAAAAAAAAATGTCATATGTATGGTAAAGCAAAAATTGGATGGAGGCTATGAACTCTGCTAGAAAAATATTATAACAACCTTTGACAAATTATTCGATGGCATTTTTAGGTCTACAAATATAACAAATTATAACTATATGCATAATTAAATGATATACAGTGAATATACACTGCTCGATTGTACTGACAACCACCATGATAAAACGGGGGGGGGGTAGAAGAGTTATCTAATTTCATAAGAAGTGACCTTTATTTCCATCAACTCTGGCGATTCTTTTACCATAAATAAAGTGCTATCCCTTGCTTTTTATTTATTATTATTTAAAAAAAGTAAAAGTCTATTCATTGTAACTTTCGCTCAATTTAATGCATAATTAAATTCATTCCAATAATAATAATAATAATAAGAAGAAGTAAAATCTTACTGCATGACCTCAGACCTTTGAATAGTAGTGTATGTTGTGCAGTGATTTAATAAGGGGAGAATAGGGAGAAGTAATGAGATATATCACAAGGGAATTTCCAGCTCCACCATTAATATTCATCTAGCAGTTATTTGTCCTGAATTTTCCACATAGTCATGAAAGGTGGAATATAAATATAACTGGCAACACATGAGATTCTGCCTTATAAGCAGATGATACAGCTTAAAAATGGTTTGTTTTTCCCCCCTGATTTAAAAGCTTTACAGCGCAATGTGGGAAAAGCATGCCCTATCTGAAGGGCAAAATGGAAGAAAAGACTTTGAGAGAGAGAATGAGGGACATAGCAGAAAGGATACTACTTTTTCTGTACATGGATTAGCTGTTTCTAAAGGTCGCATAACCATAATACTGCACTAACCTAAAAACCAACATTTACACACACAATGCATCAGCATTTCTACAGATAATCTGTGCAAAAAGATACTGACAAAATAACAATATTAAGAAGTGGTAAAGTATGAATGAATGTTTTGGCCAAATCAAGTATACTGGACACATATTCAGAATTTCCATCCCTTGAAAACAGCAAAGCCTACCAAAACACAATGCAAATACAAATAAGATTCGAAGAGATCTGACAATGCAACATCTGACTATATTAAAAAGTGACAGAGAATCTCTTACCTTGCTGTCTGAAGCAGCAATCACACCTGGCCAAAACTTTCTGAAAGAAGTGTACACAGCCACACACCCGTGGGGCACGATGCCCCTTCATACTAGCCGAGTAAACACTGCTGTATAATTTACAGCATGACACTGTGACGATGTTTAGAGGAAGACACACTCCTACTCTCAGTTCAGAGGTAATCCCTGAGCTCCGAATTCACATGCAACATCTGTATAATCCCTGCTTTTATCCACATGGACCCACTGGTGGATCATAAATCTTCACCTTCCAGGAGACATTGAGGAGGGTCAGAGTGAAAGAATGGGGATGTGGTTAATATCTTTGGCCCATGTTTCTTACAATTCACTTGCCCATTGCTAATATCTGTCTCTTAAATAGAGAGAGAACAAGAGCAATTTTTCTTTTAGGGAAATTTCAAAAACATCTTTTCTTCCCTATTGCGACATTAATTAGAGTGAAATAGCTTATCTAAAGAACAAATTTGGGAAAGGACTTGATTTTGTCCATCTTTGTCATTTAATGTGTTAAAGGCAGGGTAGGCAATGATTTTCTAAAACACTTTTTGCAAAATTTGTTTAAACTGTCTTTATATACAATACATATCTAAAATGTAAGTACTCTGAAAAGGAGTTTATAAAAATAGAGTGTCTGTAGTCCTCTCAGGGCTGCAATAAACACAGCTCATTATTCCATTTGGACTGAGTGCTCTGATTGACTGGGCGACTGTCACTCCTTCGCTGCTATGGCTACCAACAGGAGCTGGCTACATGCGCGCACTCGGTTGACTCGCTCATTTCTGAAGAGGAGAGGCGGGTACCGACCGCAAGCCACGAAGTCTCACAATTATGGCAGAGAAAGAGCAGTCAAAATTCCCAGTACCACCTGTACCTGCATATACAGTCAGCGCAGGCAAACAAGGCAAAAAAAAGGTGATGTCACTTCATGGAATGTGCTCCTCTCCGCTCGGCGCTCGTAAACGCGTCCTCCAGCTGTGCGGTCGGCATCACGCGTTCATGTGTTTTGGGGGCGTGGCTTTGGAAGAAGCCCAGAAGGGAGGGGGTGGGAGTTTCTCTGTAGGATACTTTCAAAATACAGCAGTTTTCTGCTAGTTTCTCAAACCTACCTACCTGCCTTTGGCGCCATTCACACATAGTGCCTAAAAACGCGTAGAAAAGCCTAGTCCTTTTTCCAAAGCGCTAGGGCGGTTGCACTCCGTCTGTCGTTGCTAAGCGCAACCATCAGCTGCGCTCTCCGTTACAGCAAGGAAAACACGTGCGGCATTCTGAAAAGTTGAGATGTTTTTATTTTGATGCGGCGCGAACCCGCTTGGAAAAAACGAGCGCGTCACACCGTGACCGCATCGCTTCCATTATGAGCGCGCATACCGCACGCCTACATTTGAAATAACAAACTTGAGCAGGCAGAAGACGCGATATGTGAACAGGCCCTTTAATGGCTGAGTTAAAGGAACGGAAGCTTAATAGCAGTTTTTTTTTAATTCGTTCAGTTCTTCCCATTCTATGGTCCACACTCCAGCCCAGTAGGTGGCAGGAATGCACCTGTCGTTTTGCTAACCGCCAAAAAACGGCAGAAGAAAAAAAATGTAGGACGGGTCACGGGACGGGATTTGCGTGTTGAACTAATCGAAGACTACGGTGAAAAACGCTAATAAAATCCACAGAAGACAGAAGCAACAAAGTGGACATGCGAGGTTGAAGGTACCCGCGTTTTTTGTACAACATGAGTTTAAAAGATAAAGCAACGTGTGTTTTCTGTCCTATGCAGGTCACGTCAGGTGGATTAACACAAAGATATGTGTTATTTATATGGGGGTTGATATGGGGGTTAGAAAAGCTAAAACGCTTGCACGCGTACAACGACAGACGTCAAGACGAATAACCAGGCTTTACTGCTCTCTCCTTGTAGCTTACTTGGCATACAAATCTCCCTAGATAAAATAGAACACAATATTGCCATCTTGTGGAGAAACGTCAGGAAAAACTTAATAAGAAGAGCCTATTTGTACAGACAGGCTAAAGTCACATTAGGGCTGTTCCGATATCACGGTTTTTGATCGTGGACGAATAAATTCATAAACGATCTGTTTTTTGAATTTTCTAGAATCGTGCTACAGTGCATTCTACCGGCTGCGTTTACACTTAGCATTAACATGCGATTAGCGTGATCCGGTTGGGATCTCTCTCCCTCTTAGCCGAGTGCGCGCTATAAAGTTTGGAGCTCGCAAGCTCTAGATTCCGGGAGATTTGAACTAATTTGCGGGCATCAGGGAGCCACTATCAATATGCGGGAGACTCCTGGAACTTCCTGGGAGACTTGGGATGTCTGCTACTATGATATTAGACTACATAGCCTATAATAAAAGATAATGAATTTCAAACCTGAACCAAACATATTTTATTCAAAGATCAACAGTCCTTTCATTAGTCTTTAGTCTGCCATAAAAAACAACAACATTAAAATCATGAACTCAAATATCACTGTGAAAAAACAATGACTGTTGTAACAGTGCATAAATCAGACCTTTCAGGCCATATCCATTCATATTTTGAATGAAAATTAGGATACCAATGCATATCTAAATTCGTGCCAACAGTACCTTTGTAGAACTTCAAAAAAAGAAACAAAAAAGATGCTGCAGCCAATGAGGACGACTCAACCTCCACGGGCAGTTTTTATTGTTTTATCAGACAATAACTACTCAAGATGTTGCTTTGGTATAATTTTCAGGACAATTAGGGCCGGATTTGAGACAACAGTTTAGATTTCGGGACTGTCCCGAATTTTTCGGGATGTCTGGTCACCCTAGGTGCGTGTCATATGCTCGTCCATTTAGATGCGCTGGTCTTAAAGGGGCATTTGGCAACTATTTCAACTTAATAAAACCTTTTAGAAATCATTTGGATGGTTTAATAACCTGTTCTGGTGGGAATGGTGACTTTCCCCGCTCCCTGCAACATTCCCAGGCAGAAAACCAACCTTGCAACATGGCATTAACGTCCCAGTAAGTTGGAAATAGGAAGTCTCGTGAGAATCGAGAATGAGTGAGAAACACTAACTGCTTTACCGCAATTCGACATAAACACACACGCCGCTCTCAATGTGTATGATGTATTACCCACCTCGGTAGACATAGCTCCACACGATATAGTTGGCCGGGTCCGATAATAACAAATGCATATGAGCAGCGGTGGGGAGGAGGGTGCGCAAGTGAGTTTTCTTACGACATTGTTGAGAAATATACGCCTCACAGCTGTAGGGGGAGCTCGTTGAGAAAACATGCTACAACAAAAGTGAAAATCAGCTAAGAAATAGCTACAGTTGCCGAATGCCCCTTTAAAGTGACAGTAGCCTAATAGTACACATGCTGCCTCTTGTCCTTAACGGGTTAGTTCACCAAAAAGAAAAAGTCTGTCATCAATTACTTACTCTAATGTTGTTCCAAACCTGTATTAATTTCTTTCTTGTGCTGAAAAAATATATGTATATTTTGAAGAATGTGGCTATCCAAACAGTTGCTGGTCCCCATTGACTTCCATAGGACAAAATATACTATAGAAGTTACTGGGGCTCAGCAACTGTTTGGTTACCCACATTCTTCAAAATAACTTTTATTTTCAACAGAAAAAAGAAACCTATTCAGGTTTTTAAAAAACGTGAGAGAGTAAATGACAATTTTCATTTTGGGGGGAACTAATCCTTTAATGTTAATAAAACAACAAAACACAAAGAGAAAATCACTCACTGCTCTTGACTGAGAACTTTAAAAGTAGCTTTAATAAGAATCAATGTATATTTATGTATAATAAATGTATAATTTACACAGTGATGTCTATGTAGTGTTTTAGGCTATTTGTTCATTTAATTTCTTTCCTGAATGCTACTGTTAAATACACCTAGTACTGTAGCTGAAAAAATAAAGCACTATTATTTCATTTGTATATTATGTTGTGTAGCCTATTTTTATTTGCGCCACTTTGGCCTAATTGTCTGCCATTCTTTTTTTATTTCATATTTTTTTTACCTTGGTAAGGTTTTGTTTTTAAAATATGGAAATTAGTTTTGCTGTAATGCTCAGTCACTTGCAAAATAGTAAAACCAACATGAAAGAGAATCGTGATAAACGATTTTAATGTTTTTTGTTTGTTTGTTTGTTTGTTTGCTTTAAACATTATTGCTTTGCTCATTCTTTCAAAGAAATAGACAAACTGACAAAGTGTATTTATTAATTATCACGTTTTTTTGTCTTGCACTAGGTGTGGAACTAGTAAAGACAATGCGTGCATGTTTTGACTGTGTGTAAAAAAGATTTCAAAATTCTTAAACATTATGAAAGGGTATGTTTGACCCCTCACCTTTGCCCTCAGGTATGCGTTTGGGTCTTGAGTTACAGCTTTGTTCTCCAGTTTCCAATTTTGCGCCCTTCTTTGAACAACCACAGCTGTCTTCCAGTAAAGTACACCCTTCATTGCTTTCTTGGATCTGAAATGGGTCATAAAAGTTAGGGTTATCTTTCAGCTCTGAAGGGGCAGAACTGTGACTAGCTTTCCTATCATACATGTCTATACCTGAGCAATTCATATAAATGTATGACCTCAAAAAGACCACATAACTCCTCAAATTAGACCGACAAGACACTCCTGGGTGAATCTTGAGAGAGAATTTCACACCAAATTTAAAATAAAAAAATATATTTTGGATGTAACTAACTACACAAACTAAGTCTATTGTAAGGACCTTAAATACCCAATACCTAATGTTTTGAACATTTGAGTTCCCAATGGTAATTTTCTTTAGATTATGATTCTGTTTATTTAAATCAGCGTAAATAAAAGATAATACTATAGTACCATGACATTTTATAAAAAGATTTACCTTTCTATTAAAACAATATAACATTGACAATATAAATAAAATAAATCTGTGCCACTGTCAAGGCATTAATTTATTTGATAAATATTTACATGTAATTCCACATACAAACCATCCAGACAACACATAAGCTAGAATAACAGGGTTTTCTTTCTTTAGTATCTGTAGAAAGTACATCCAAAGTACAGTGTACTGGAGGAGGCCTTATCTTTTGTGCTTCCTTCCTTCATTTGCAGTAAACATTTGGTTAGTTGGCGTAGTTGGAGCAATATCAGTATTGAGCTGATGACTTGTTGTGACAAGTTTGGCAAAATTCTATTGAAGGCTCAAGTTTTAACCATGAAGTAATCATTTTCTGTTTGGAAGTACAAAGAAGCCCAAAAAGACTTTCAATGAGACAGCAACTCACTAAAAAATACTTGGGACAAATTATCAGGTTGTCCATGTAATTCTTGCTGATCTGATGCAGGTATGAGAGACTGAAAATTTAGAATAGGTAAAAATAAGAAGCATCCCTCTAGGCATAAGATAAGAGACACAGGCCTGCTTTCAGTCACTCTTGTTTTGACTGGTGTGTGCTGGTCTGAGTTATTAGAGTATTGCTAAAGCATTCAAGCTATTTACACAAACAATTGAGAAATAACTACAAGATGGGTAAATAATAAGAATAATAATTAAGGCCAGGTTTCACAGACAGGGCTTAGATTAAGCCAGGATTAAGCCTTAGTTCAATTAGTGCATTTAAGTAGCTTTTTTAAACGTGCCTTAGAAAAAAAACATTACTGGTGTGCATCTTGAAACAAACACTGGCACTAACATATTTTAGCACATGTTTTCAGTTAAAACACCTCGAACATGCATTTTAGTCTGGGAGGATAGCCTTAAGCCTTGTCTGTGAAACCGGGGTAAGTGTAGTGCACTTATTAAGATAGTCAGGTCATTGTCATGTCTTGTGGTGTAATATGGTGTATTCTAGCTAAATCACTACATTTTGCTAATGTATATTGTAACTAATACAGTTCTTTTGATCTAATATTACTGTAATTGAGAGACCGCATGGAATATTTATTCATTTTTACACCACAGGACCATTATAAAAAAACTTAAAAAGGTGATTAAAGTGGATGAATTGATGCAAATAAATTTATGGACATCAACTACCCATATACTTATTATTAGTAGGGCAATGTTAGGGAATTGTATATGCAGTAATTTCTGTGTAAAGCGTTCATAAACCATTGAACTTAAAGCGACAAAATTCATGTAGAAAAATGTCCATTGAAGAGCGCTAACAGACTTTGTAATAAACCAAAAGACAAGTACAATAACAGCCATACTAAATAAGGCCTCAAGATAATCTCATCTTCTTCAGTGTATATTTAATAGCAGTCAATAATATGTGTGTATATACTTTACACTATGGTGTGGTATCCAAAAGTGAATTTAAAAATTATCAATTTTGTACAAAAAAAAAGTATATATAAAAAAAGGTTGTCTACATAAAGTATGTTCCCATTTATAAGTAAATATGTGTGAGTGTATGTTTTCTCACCCAGTGCTGGTTACTCAAGTCCAGGGATGGGTTTGATAAAGACATCCTGGACTCTGGGTTTCCCTGAGGTTTGGCCAAACTCTTCATTTTCCTCTTTCTTTGTCTCCAGATGGATGAAGGAAATCTTGTGTCTTCTCTATACTAGTCCAGTACTGTCCAGCTTAATCTCTACTCCACTCTCCCTGATTCACTGACACACATTCTTATCTATCTCCTTCTGCTGTAAACCACCCATTCCCTCCTGTTTCTCCAACACCCTCTTGCTCCATTTTAACCTCCCAGAGAGAGAGAAACGTGAGGAAACGAGAAAGGACTCAACATGTTGTCCTACAAACCTCCAATCTTAGACTTAAATAAAGGAATTAAATAAAGTCTTATTTAACATGTACAAGTCCCAAAGGTTAGGATTAGGGTTCTTCCTTAGGGTTAGTCTAATTAATTTAAATTTAGAACAAGAAGTCAGTGGGAGGCCACCGACATAAAAACAATGTACGGGGGGGTTGGGGTTGGGGGGTACAGAGGGTGCTTGTTTGAGGAAGGTTATTCTAGATCTATTATCCTTGTCTCCATAAGGAAAACATTTCAATAAGCATAGTAAATAGTGTCTAAAAAATCTATAAATGTTAAAAGGTTCCTCTGAGGGTTACGTTTAAGATTAAGAGATTATCCTTAAAATTAATAATTCATTTGAGAAAGTAGCAGAGTTCAGTTACGTGAAAAATAATAATAAAAATGTTGCTTTCTCTCTATTTCTATTTTTCTTTTTATACACTTCTGTACAACTGCAAATTCTATTATAATTAAATTCTATGAATGAAATGGAAAATGAAAATGAGGTTGATGTCAGAATCCAACGTCAGATTGAGGTTAATCTCCAACATTGGACAGACGTTGTGTTGTGGTTGAAAATGAAAATTTTGTTGACGTCAGAAACCAACACAAGTCGGGTTCTGACGTAAAGCCAACGTAGGGTTATGACGTCAATCTGACGTCGTGTTGTGACGTCAACCCGACTTTCATTTCCAACCAAAATGCAACCCCTGCAACCAAAATCATCCCGACTGATGTTACAACTTTCTACTCAAGGACCTTGACAGACATGTAGTGGCGTAAAAAGTACGATATTTGTCTTTCAAATGTAGTGAAGTTAAAGTAAAAAGTTTCCTGATATCTGATCAAAGACAGCTTCACATTCCATGTAATCCTCTGAACTAAATTCCCAGTGACATACAACAAGCAAAATAGAAGACAAAAACACACAAAGTCCTGAAACCCACCCACTACATGTTTAACCTCAGCATCATTGGATTGATAATAATTTTAATATTTAAATGTTTGTCAGTATGAGACAGAGAGAAAGAAAAGGAGACCATTTTGAGTGCGTAATATAAAAATAAAGTACATTTAAAAAAAAATTAAATGCAGAAAGTTTTCAGTTAGGTTATAGTATTTATAAAAAGCTGCATTAAAAGAATAGAAGTCTATGCAATATAGTCATTGCATAATAGACATTGCATAGTCCCCATTTAGATAGCTAAGCAAACGTGTGTGTGTGTGTGTGTGTGTGTGTGTGTGTGTGTGTGTGTGTGTGTGTGTGTGTGTGTGTGTCTGTGTGTGTGTGTGTGTGTGTCTGTGTGTGTGTGTGTGTGTGTGTGTGTGTGTGTGTGTGTGTGTGTGTGTGTGTGTGTGTGTGTGTGTGTGTGTGTGTGTGTGTGTGTGTGTGTGTGTGTGTGTGTGTGTGTGTGTGTAAAAGGTGATTACGCTCCGAGTGCC
This sequence comes from Siphateles boraxobius, assembly GCF_051911475.1. Classification (NCBI taxonomy): domain Eukaryota; kingdom Metazoa; phylum Chordata; class Actinopteri; order Cypriniformes; family Leuciscidae; genus Siphateles; species Siphateles boraxobius. The sequence continues at coordinate 11,200,601 of NW_027509042.1, read as the reverse complement.
TGTGTTGGGTTCTTTCTGATCCTGAAAGGCATTAGTCTAAACCTGAGGTGTTACGAAGCATGTATACACCCCTCTGGGATCACATACACACATGCACTACAAAGACATGAAGCTGTCTGTTGTATTTTCTGGGAGCTGAGGTGTCTGATAATAAGGATGTGAAAGTTCATTCAAAGTATAGCAGCGCTCATCCGAAGGCTCTTCTTTTCTTCTCTCACAGGTGAGTTACACTCCATATTCATACAATATCTCTGTTAAATAAAGTAAAAGTATGTGATTGTCTTCATATTGGTTCACTAGAGCTCTAAAGAGAATGTTTATTGCTTTATTGTTGTAATCTTTGGATTGTATTTTGCTATATTTTGCTTTGTGACATGCACAACTGGAGAAATGTTTTATTTATTGCTGTTTTGAGAAAGAGAAATACCAGTTTTGTTGCAAAACTAAATATGTTTACAACTTAAAATAGCTGTATAACTGTATAGATATATTTATGCTACAGTTCACTGAGGTAACATGCTTTTAAAGAGTACATAAGCCTGTTTATTGGTATCTGTGTATTTTAAGCCTGAGCAGGCCGGATTTAGCACTGACCATTAAAGCAGAGCTCTCCCAGGCTAAATCCAGAGCTATTAAAACTCCCAATTTTCTCGCTTCAGAAGCTTTTGAGTCAACTGAACTGTAATAGTTGCAATCGCTGTAAATTAATTATTTTTATGAAGGTTCTCACTTGGTTAGAGAGTCTTGTCGTTTATCACTGTTGGTCTGTTTGCCTCAAGACAGGGGCCGTAAACACTTGGAGTGCATTCCTTCACCTCAAGTTGCTGACCTACAGTCGCGTTGGAACACTTTCCTCAAATCCCAGAAAAGATGATGTAGACAACATTTAACTCTTGAGACATGGCAGCAGTTGATAGCTCTGCCTTTGAGGACCCAAACCTGGGGTCAGGCCCAGCTGACGATGAAATATCATTGTTGGAAGAGTCTGACTCTGGAAGTTTGCTCTCTGATGACTCTGTTCTCCCTGATTATGAACAAGAGGACAAGAAAAAGGGAACTGCCAACACACTATATGAGGTGTGTGTCCAAAACGATACAGAAGCACTGAAGAGAGTGTTGGAACGTGGTGTGACCTGTGATGAGGTCATGGAAGTTGACATTAATGGCTGGGTAAGATATTATAAGATATTGTAAATTCGTATTAAAGAGCATGACACTGACTGTAATCACTGAGCAGAAAGGTCTGTTGCTCTGGCAATAGTTTTTTTTAGGAGTGAGCTATGAAAGATTGAGGTAATCCATTAAAAATAACTTTTGTCAACTTTTCATTAAAAATACATAACATCATTGTCAACCAATGATGTTTTGGTCTACCTTCATATTGGTTGCACTTTGATTTACAGTAAGTGTACTTGAGAATGTACTGGGTAATATAAGGTAACAACATGGGTCAAGGGTAGGTTTAGGGTTAGTAGTTATTACCCAGTTATTGTAATTACTATAATAAGTACATAAGAATGTACATGAGGAACATATTAGATGGCATTAACTACTAACATTAAATACCTACAAGAAGACTATGGGTTTATTGTGTAACTAAATGTTGTGGAAAATTCCCACATTTACTGTTTGTGGTTAGGAGTAAAGGTAGAGTTAGAGTTCGGGGGTACGGGTTTGGATTACAGTTAGAAGAAAAGTAAACAGTGCAACAACAAATCTTATTTAAATGCAAGTACTTTAAATGTAATTGCAATGCACCCACATGTATGTATATAATAAGTGTATTGCATCAAACAGTTAAGTATATAGTTAAGGCCACCTTATATAAAGTGTGACCAATGTTTCAATAAAGGCTATTTCGACATGGTTTTCTATGGGATTTTCAAATGTTTATGAGTAAAATGGGGTCTGAGGTATTTCTTGAAGAGACTTTTATGTTTAGTTTAAACTACAACTTGAACAACCATTGCAGTCTTTATGTAGCAACTTGTTAACAAAATTCATATTTGAGGTATGTCTGCATTTCATTTGAAATTTAACAGCATGTGGAAGTCAATTTAAGGAATATTAACAGACCTTATTGTAATCATGAATCAAAAAAACACTTAAATGATCTTTGGAAATTCCTGATTAAACATATGCCTCAAAGTGTTGCTGGGTCATTATGGTCTGATTGGTTATGAAAGTGTTGCCTGTTGGTATGGAGTGTCCATGTTCTGCAGTCTATGTCTCTACCTTTTTAACTGTAAATTGATAGAGGTCCTTATAACATGATTCTCTCTTCTAGAATGGACTGATGGTGGCTGCATATAAAGGATTTCTTCCGATTGTTTATGAGATGCACGGCTGTCCACACCTGGACATTAACCACCAAGACAATGACGGCAACACTGCTCTAATGATCGCTGCTCAAGCTGGTCAGTTACCGTGGGATGTCAATTCACTTTTTTTGATGGTAGTTAGAGGAGCTACTGCCCCGGATTCTGCTGGCAGTAATAGTGTTACAGTATATACAGCCTATTATTTTTAGCCGAGAGTTTTGTGAATATGGTTCAATAAGAATAATTTACATAAAATGGAGGTGCATTTGTATGAATGTTAAATTTATGTTAAGTACTTATGTTAAATTTGTTAAAGTTATATTAAATACTATTTAAGGTTACTTTTTACTGTTTAGGGAATTCACCCCATTTCTTTATTTTATAGGCTATATCTTCGGAAATTCAATGTGAAAACGTTTGAAATCTTTCTGTACACAGGTCATGTCTCCATATGTAACTACATCATGAATTACTTCCCTGGAGCAGAGACAGAGATCAGAGACAACAGAGGATTTACTGCCCTCATTAAAGCTGCCATACAGGGCAGGACTGATGTGGTGGCAGCTCTTATAATGCACGGTTAGTTATTGAACTCACATGCTGATATGCTGGAAATGATCATATACTGCTTATATGTTTGTCATATCACTTGGTTGGGAGAGACAATAAATCACCAAATGACCCACATAGCCAATCAAGAATGGCATATGCTGGCATAGGCCCAGTTCACCTCAGTAGCACCTATTGCATCAATTAAGCAGCCAAGCATAAGATCTGTGGAAGGCGCAAAATTAGTTCTTCTGACAGCATTTTAGACAAACTCTTTTTTTTATACCTAAAATAATTGTACATCTAAACTAATTCCAATCTGTTTGCATGACATGACTCTCCTGTTCTCTCCACATTATTCTTTAAATTGTTGGCCTGTCAATGTGCACATTTTAATGTAGTCTTTAAATGTCCAGCTATACTCTGCTTCAGCAGCATCCTCTAATACACAATATTCTTTTTTTTATTCTCTGTATTGTTCTATCTTAGGTGCTGATGTAAATGCTGTAGACACCAACCGTGGTAAATGTGCACGTGACTGGGCACTGAAAACAGGTCGCTTTGACACACTGACACGTCTGCGCCACCTTGTACTCCATCCCACAGCCGAACAGTTTTGTGACACGTACGTCCCAGAGTGGCCCAGCCTTAAGTTGCTGGTCAGCAAAGCAACAGCCAATAAGAGTGCTGGCCAGAAGTTGACTCATCATTTCAAGAGTACGTTCGGTTTCAGTTTCCCACGCGACCCACAGGAAAATGGTGTCATGGATCACATGGTGCGAATGACCACCAGCCTACACAGCCCGCTCATAGCCACGGCCACACGACCGCTTTGCCCGACCAGCCCTCCACAGGTAGGTAAACGTCGGCTGGCTGTGGCTGAGCTGATGCAGAAGCACTCAGAGAAACAGCTGGAGGAGAGCTCGCTGTGCCATCGAAACAGCTCCGTCTCCACCATTTCTCCATCTATCCACTCTGTCGAGTCCGTCTCTGTGTCCTGCTGTGCCGATACAGAGAGGGGTGGAAGTGTGCTGTCCATTGCTCAGTCCGGTATGCGCACATTCATTCCTCGTAGCGTAGCGTCAAGGCGCAACAGTGTTTTCCCCTCGGGCTGTATCCCACAGATCAAAGTTACTAAATCCTCTGAGCCCACCCCAAAGAAAGTGAAGAAGAATAAAAGGCAGAAAGGTTACCTGGAGCCTCCAAAGTGGAAGTATAAGGAGGCCAAGGATGAGAAGAAGAAAGAGAAGAAAGCGTTAAAGGAAAAAGAAGAGAAAGAAAAGGAGAAGAAAAGCAAAGACAAGACAAGGATAAAAGAAAAAAGAAAAAGTGATGACTAAGGTTTTTCTGAAATCTTTTTAACTCTGATAAGCACTCATTGAGGGTGTTGATGCCCTTAGTGTTGTGGGGCAATGCTTGATGACAGAATCAGTGAAGCAATGCAGTGAAGTAGTGCATTTTGAAACCTCAGCGGTGCAGTCCTGTCTCACGAAATCATTTCCTATTGTTACTGCCAGTTCAAAGGGGAAATTTATCTATGATCATTTCAGTCCTTCTCATGGGCTTAAGCAAACAGTTTAAGATATCTGATTGGATGACTTGCAATATATGATAGTTCCTAAATTAATTCTGCGTTATGTATTTAAATAAAAAACCAACATAATCAGAACTGAACTATGCTATAAATATTTCAGTTCATACTGTATATTGAACAATTTAATTAGGCATAGTCCATCACTAACATATAATTTAAAAAAACAACAACAAATTAACCATATCTTATCTAAATAATTATATATTTAAATGCTGTGGATTCCACATTTGCAAAATGATCCCACAGCAGACGTAATTCAGCTGCTAATAAAATTAACATTTAGAGGTTTTGTACAGTGTGAACTCTAACAAAATGCTATCATGACTGACTAGATCATGTATTACGTTTGTAAATATGTATGATCCATTGTAAGATGCTGTAAATATGATTTAATAAACTATGTATCCTGTAGTACACAAAAATGGTCTTATTAGGCTTTTTCTCACACTCTCTTCCACCTGTGTAACATCTCTGACAGAACGGCAGGGACAAACGTGACTGAACAGTCAGTAATCTGCTCTCTAACAGTTATGCAACACAACCATCCTAAGAGCAGCAGTACAGCCATGCAGGATTAGAGATCTAACCGGGTCGCTCAGGTCAAGCAGAGGCCTCTGTCTAAGTTTGGCTTCTAAAGGACGTTCTTTGGAATCACTTTTGTAGTGATAAGATCTTCTTCAACAAGGGGAGAGAAATACTGTGCACCAGTATTGCAAAGCAAAAGGACTATTTGAAATAAAAGACAAGCAGAATGTGGGAATGTGCAGTGGTATACAATTTAAAAAGAAATATGATGTGATATCTCAAGTGTGCAAATAACACTGTTCTTGGTGATTTATTTAAGCCTTTATTATCCTAATGCAAAATAATAAATAGATTAAATTTAATACAAAATATATATTTATTAGTACAGAATGACTAACGTTTCGACGCCATGCGTCTTCTTCAGAGTCAAACAGTCAATGGCAACAATATACAGAATTTAAAGAATCCAACTTCAAGGTATTGGCCACTGGCCTAGGTGGGTGTGGTGCAACAATTAACCAATCCTATACAAGCTCTCAAGCCTAATTTTTTTTAAAAAAAATAAATAAATAAATACAAAAAATAATGATAATAATAATACAAAAATAAATAAATAAATAAATAAAAACATAAAAAACATGCCTATAACCCATATAGACATAAACATATATACATATATATATATATACACATACATATATATAAACATATATACATACAAATATACATATACACACATACACATATAAAAACATACATATACATACATAAAAACACATAGGCTACATCTACACAGACATACACACACAAAAAAAATTTTTTTAAACACAAAGGTACATGCAGACACACTAGCAACATGCCTATAATTAACTACGAAAGTGATTTATGAATTATAGAAAGCATGAAAGGCCCAGTTCCTCATTAAGGCCATTTGGTTCTACTGTGTTAAGAGTGAAAATCCAGAAAGCATCCCGCTGCAGTAGGGACTTCTGAATTAGAATTTTTTCTAAACCTCAAAATTTTAAGGACGCGTTGGAACCATGATTAGCTTCTACATAGTGCCTCGCAATTGCATAGTCCATATTTCTGTTACGAATTGCTGCTTTGTGTTCTGCAATTCGTAGTTTGAGGGGGCGTTTAGTCTGACCTACGTACACCAACCCACATGGACATTTCAACATGTAAATCACGTGGGTGGTGTTACAATTAATGAAAGAATTGATCTTGTATTTTTTACCTGACTGGGGATGGAAACATTGCTTTGTATCATTTGAGTTAGAGCAATGGGTGCAGTGTCCACATCTGTAAAAACCCAAGGTAGGAGCCGGTAACCACGTAAGTTTTGGTGGCGGGCTCATGGTCGTGTGAACCAGCCTGTCTCTCAGTGAGCGAGGGCGCTTAAGTGTAATAGGCCTACGTGGCGATTCTGCGCATATAACTTTAGAGCTGGGTCACTCTGCAAAATGTGCCAATGTTTCTTAAAGGTGCTCTAAGCGATGTCGGGTGACATCACTTCTTGTTGACGTTTAAAGTATTGTCAAACAAATCGAAGGCTTGCTAGACCCTCCCTCCTCCTCATCCGCGCACTAACCCCCCAAACCCTTCTTGCCGGTTATTGGCTGGAACAGTTTGTTATGTTTCGTGGTACGGGTAAGCCCAGTTTGTTCCCTTTCGTTTTCACTCCGAGTTACGTCGGATGACGACGAATGGGGTTTCGCTTAGAACACCTATCGACTTCGAGTATTACAAAACGAGCCAATGGCAAAGAAATGCCATGGGTCTGCGGAATTTGCATGACGTAACTCCGCCCCACCTCGTGGGTATAAAAGGAGGACGCCGGCAACAAGCAAATATGTTTTCGCTTCGGAGCCAAGAGTATTTCTTCACTCCACAGTCATCTCTGACTTCGCTCTACGAGACGAGCTTCTCTCTCCGGTGTTGGTGTGACGGCGATCTGCAGCGAGCTCACAGTGCCTGCTGATCTGTGCAGTAATCTGCCAATGTGTGTGTGTCTCCCTGTGCGCTTCAACATCGCGGAGTTTTTTTCTCTCCTCTCATAAAAGAGCTCGCACGCGGCACGTCTTTTTAAAGACGGCTCGCCCGTGCATTTCTGGTTGCAGCGGACTGGTATCGGACTCTGATGGGCACGAGCGCTGTCTAGTGTGTTTGATCATGCTTGAACAGCGCTCGTGGGTGACTCATGTTCTCGCAAGGGAACGTGATCATCGCGTCATATATAGGTTGAGACTCGGTGAACTCGCAAGAGTGAGAGTCCCCTCATCCACCCCCCGATCTTCGGCTGGTGGCCAGGGTGACCTGAGGGTTACGGTCTGGAACAAGGCGCCGACTATGTGTCCGTGACCCCAGCCCCCCTCTTCAATGACGGTGCCCGCTAGTGAACTGCTGATTCCCGCGAGTCTACCCTCTGGTGGCCCGCGTGTTTCAGTTGAAGCTACAGAGGAAGATGCCATGTCTGTTGCAGCATCACTAGGTGGGCTTGAGTCTTCTGGAAGTGAGGGCTCGTCACAGCTGCCACCTTCCGGTGTGCATATGGCTGTCCCTGAGTCTGATCCGGAGATGACGGCCATGCTTTCCTGGGACGATTGGTTTTGGGTAAGGCCGCCGACCCTCGTCCGCGGCAAACCCCAATACCTCTCTTCCCGGACGTGCATGATGAGATCTCGAAGTCCTAGAAGACCCCCTTGTCTTCTCAGGACAGCTCGCTGATCTCATCCGCCTTTCCTCCCCTCGATGGGGCCGCTGCCCTTGGGTACACTGGGGTTCCCCCGGCTGAACGCTCTGTTGCGATGCTATGTGTCCTCAGAGTGCTTCTTCTCGGCGCAATCCCAAGCCCCCACCCGTGGCCTGTAGTTTTTCGTCTACGCTTGTGGCGAGATCCTATACTGCCACGGGACTGGCAGCCGCCTCACTGCATGCCCTGGTCATTCTGCTGGTCCACCTGACCCAGATGCTCATGGACCTGCACGAGGGCGGGACTGACCCAGGGCTCTTCACTGAGCTGCGCGCCGTCACTGACCTTGCTCTCCGGGCGACGAAAGTGGCCGTACGCTCCCTGGGTCAGATGATGCTCACCATTCTGTGGCTGAACCTGTCTGATGTGCTGGATGTCGCGCGGACCCGTCTGTCCGACATTCCCATATCCCAGGTCGGCCTCTCCGGCGGTGCGGTTGAGGGCTTGACCAACAGCTCTCAGCCGCTCATGAGCAGACTGATGTTGATTCTGTCCCGACGGCCCCGCCGTCCGCCCAGATCCCTCGGTCTGCCCACCGCCGAAGGCGCCCTCCCACCGCTCCCACCCCGCCCGTTCACCCGGGCCGGCTCTGGGGGCCGCGGGCGGACGCCACAGCCCCTCTCCAGCCCCGCCCCCCGCTACACGCCGGGTTAAGCGGCGCTCCTGAGACGGGCTCCTCGGGGATGGAGCAGACTGAGGTTGACTCTGTCCCGACGGCCCAGCCGTCCGCTCAGATCCCTCGGTCTGCCCACCGCTGAGGGCGCCCCCCCGCGGCTCCCACCCCGCCCGCTCAGCCGGGCCGGCTCTGGAGGCCGCGGTCGGACGCCAAAACAGTCCTTAACCCCCGCCGGGTTAAGCTGCGCTCTTGGGATGGGCTCCTCAGAGATGGGACTCAGTTCTTTCCAGGAGCTGGTAGCAGGACCACTCCTTTCCCCGGGTGAGGGCCGGGGAAGAATCCTTACTCTCCAAAGAACTGACTCTCCCGTCTCTGAGCACAGAGAGTTCGGACGTCACAGAGCGCCGCCCACATGCCGTGCTCTCCTCGTCCCCCTCTGTCCCGGAGGTAGTTGACACGGCGTGCCGTCCACGACCGCTTCGCCCCTGTCCCCCTCTGTCGCCAGACCCTTGACAGAGCAGGCCCCCGTGGAACGCTAGTCCTTCCCTGGCCTCCTCTGTCATGGTGCGGTTTGACCTTGCCCCCACACCGGGCCGCTATGCCGCCCACGTCTGGGCCGGTCATTCCGCTTCGCTGCACCACCGGGGGGACGTCTGTGGTTCTCGACGCCGCTGGCACAGTTGGGAGCCTGCCTAGAGCTTCCCTATCTGTTCCGCTGGGTCGCGCGAACCATCGGCTCGGCTATGCGATTCAGTTCGCACGGTCTCCTCCCCACTTCAGGGGAGTCCGCTCCACTTTGGTCGATGGCTATGCCCTATCATGAGAGCGGAGGTTGCTACCCTACTGGCGAAGGGTGCGATTGAGACTGTCCCTCCAGCCGAAAGGAGGTCCGGGTGTACAGCCCCTACCTCATTGTCCCGGAGAAGTCTGGTGGGTTACGGCCAATCCTGGTCCGAACCGCTCCCTTCACAGGCTGCCTTTCAAGATGCTCCTGGCCAAACGCATTTCTGGATGTGTGCGGCCACAGGATTGGTTTGCAGCGATCGACCTGAAGGACGCCTACTTTTATGTCTCCGTTCTCCTTCGACTCAGACCATACCTACGGTTTGCTGTCAGGGCACGCGCATATCAGTACGCTGTTTTCCCATTCGGGCTAGCCCTGTCTCTTCGCGCCTTCACAAGGTTGTTGAGGCTGCCTTTGTTCCTCCATGGGAACACGGGGTTCGCATCCTGAACTATCTCGGTGACTGGCTGTCTTAAGCTCACTCCTGAGACCAGGTTTGCGAATACAGGGACCCAGTGCTCCGGCACCTAGCTCGTCTGGGCCTTCGGGTCAACCGGGGAAGGAGTAAACTTTGCCCCGTGCAGAGGAGCTCTTTTCTCGGTTTGGACTTGGTCGCCTTCTCCACTCAGCCATTGCTGACTTGCCTGAGACTATCAAGCGCAAGAGTGCGGTTCCACTGAAGTTTCTTCAGAGGCTCCTGGGGCATATGGCATCTGCAGCCGCGGTTCGCCGCTCAGATTGCTTCATATGAGACCGCTTCAGCTTTGGCTCCGCGACCGAGTCCCGAGGTGGGCATGGCAACACGGCACCCTCCGAGTACCAGTTACTCCGACCTGCCGTCAGACCTTCACCCCGTGGTCGAACCTCAATTTTCTACGGGCCGGAGTGCCCCTGGAACGAGCTTTGCGGCATGTTGTTGTAACGACAGATGCCTCCTCCATGGGCTGGGGTGCCATGTGCAATGGACGTGCTGTCGCGGGCTCCTGGACAGGACCCCGACGCCTCTGGCACGTCAATTGCCTCAAGTTGCTGGCCATACGTCTTGCTTTGCGCCGCTTCCGGGCCGTGCTCAAGAACCAACACGTACTAGTCCGTTCAGACAATACCGCCACTGTAGCGTACATCAACCATCAAGGTGGTCTACGCTCTCGCCGTATGTCGCAACTCGCCCGCCACCTCCTCATATGGAGTCAGAAGCATCTGAGGTCGCTTCATGCCATTTATATCCCCGGAGCCCTGAACTGTGCAGCCGACGAGCTCTCACGGCTTCAGCCCCTCCCAGGAGATTGGCGACTCCATCCCCAGTCGGTTCAGCTGATTTGGGACCAGTTCGGGGACGCACAGTTAGATCTGTTTGCATCTCACGACTCGACCCATTGCGACCTGTATTATTCCCTGACCGAGGGCACGCTCGGCACGGATGCACTGGCGCACAGCTGGCCGCGGGGCCGCTAATATGCGTTTCCCCCAGTGAGCCTTCTTGCGCAGACCCTGCGCAAGGTCAGGGAGGACGAGGAGCAGGTCATTCTGGTCGCGCCATACTGGCCCGCCCGGACCTGGTTCTCCGAACTAGTACTCCTCGCGACAGCACCTCCTTGGCCGATTCCCCTGAGGAAGGACCTCCTTTCTCAGGGACGGGGCACCCTATGGCACCCTCTTCCCGATCTCTGGAACCTGCACGTGTGGCTCCTGGACGGGACGAGGCAGGTTTGAGTACCCTACCACCAGCGGTGGCGGCTACCATCACTTCCGCTAGAGTGTCGTCCACGAGACACGTCTATGCGTTGAAGTGGAACCTCTTCGTCAACTGGTGCTCTTCTCACCGAGAAGACCCCCGGAGATGTTCGACTAGTGTCGTGCTTTCCTTCCTTCAAGATAGGCTGGAGCGAAGGCTGTCTCCCTCCACCCTGAAAGTCTATGTTGCCGCTATTGCCGCACACCATGACCTGATCGAAGGTAAGTCTGTTGGAAGGCACGACCTGATCATCAGGTTCCTGAGAGGAGCGAGGAGACTGAATCCTCCTCGCCCTCCTCTCGTTCCCTCTTGGGACCTCTCAGTGGTTCTAACTGCCCTGCGGAGTGCTCCCTTTGAGCCGTTGCAGTCAGTGGAGCTTAAGTTCCTGTCTATGAAGACAGCGCTCCTGGTTGCATTGGCCTCCATCAAGAGGGTGGGGGACCTGCACGCTTTCTCCGTTGACGAAGCGTGCCTGGAATTTGGGCCGGCTTACTCTCACGTGATCCTGAGACCCCGGCCTGGATATGTGCCCAAGGTTCCTACCACTCCCTTCCGGGACCAGGTGGTGAACCTGCAAGCGCTGCCCCCGGAGGAGGCAGACCCAGCCTTGGCACTGCTCTGTCCAGTACGCGCCCTCCGCGCCTATGTAGACAGGACGCAGTGTTTCAGGACCTCAGACCAGCTCTTTGTCTGTTATGGTGGGAAGCTGAAGGGAAAGGCTCCCTCCAAGCAAAGGTTGTCTCACTGCATAGTGGACGCCATTGCTTTGGCATACCAGCAGCAAGGTCGACCGTGCCCCCTTGGTGTGACTGCCCACTCCACCCGGAGTGTGGCATCCTCTTGGGCTCTAGCGCATGGCGCCTCGCTAACAGACATCTGCAGAGCTGCAGGCTGGGCGACACCTAACACATTCGCCAGATTCTACAATCTCCGAGTGGAGCCAGTGTCCTCTCATGTACTCGCTTCAACCGGCTAGTACTGGACCCGCTCAGGTGTCTTCGCTTGCTCGCCATTCCACTCCACGGACTGGATACGTGCGATATTCTCCTCAGGTGAGCTTCCCCGAAAGCCCTGAGTTCCTCCAGCACTCCTGACGTTGGCGCCAGTGTCTATTGCCTGTGCGTCGGCTAGGTGCCTCCCGTGTGCATGGTCCCTCCCCTGAGCGACCCCCACATGTGTATTTCCACTGTAAGCCTCTTGAGCATGTGTCTTTCCCTTGGCAAGCCACCTTGCCACCCCTGGGGTTGAAATATTCCACCTGCGGCTGGACACCCCAGTGTTCTCCATGTCTCCTTCGGGTCACATGTGTATTCTCTAAGTCCCCCCCCCCCTCTGGGTTGGCAATAATTGCATATTTCCTCTAAGCTATGGGATATGCTCCCCAGTGTACCTTGGTATTCCTGTTCTAAATAGGAGTCCTTCGTCCGTGCCAGTCTCACGACAGGGATCTCAGATTTACGCAGGGCACTGGAAGACAGCTGAGAAGGTGGCGTGATTAGACTGGTAACCCCATTCGTCGTCATCCGACGTAACTCGGAGTGACAACGAAAGGGAACGTCTCGGTTACGTATGTAACCCTCATTCCCTACTCAGGACGTTATGTCTGCCTGCCACTTTCCGCTGTACCGCGGGGATCGCCTGAGCTCAGTCTTGACTCCTCAGCGAAGAAACATATCTGCTTGTTGCCGGCGTCCTCCTTTTATACCCACGAGGTGGGGCGGAGTTACGTCATGCAAATTCCGCAGACCCATGGCATTTCTTTGCCATTGGCTCGTTTTGTAATACTCGAAGTCGATAGGTGTTCTAAGCGAAACCCCATTCGTCGTCATCCGACGTAACGTCTCCGTTCCCTACTCAGGGAACGAGGGTTACATACGTAACCAAGACGTTTTTGTTGATGTTTGTGGAGCCTGGGGTGTCTGCAGAGACCGTGTTTTTTTACAGTGTGTCTGCCGTCACTGACCTTGCTCTCCGGGCGACGAAAGTGGCCGTACGCTCCCTGGGTCAGGTGATGCTCACCATTCTGTGGCTGAACCTGTCTGATGTGCTGGATGTCGCGCGGACCCGTCTGTCCGACATTCCCATATCCCAGGTCGGCCTCTCCGGCGGTGCGGTTGAGGGCTTGACCAACAGCTCTCAGCCGCTCATGAGCAGACTGATGTTGATTCTGTCCCGACGGCCCCGCCGTCCGCCCAGATCCCTCGGTCTGCCCACCGCCGAAGGCGCCCTCCCACCGCTCCCACCCCGCCCGTTCACCCGGGCCGGCTCTGGGGGCCGCGGGCGGACGCCACAGCCCCTCTCCAGCCCCACCCCCCGCTACACGCCGGGTTAAGCGGCGCTCCTGAGACGGGCTCCTCGGGGATGGAGAAGACTGAGGTTGACTCTGTCCCGACGGCCCAGCCGTCCGCTCAGATCCCTCGGTCTGCCCACCGCTGAGGGCGCCCCCCCGCGGCTCCCACCCCGCCCGCTCAGCCGGGCCGGCTCTGGAGGCCGCGGTCGGACGCCAAAACAGTCCTTAACCCCCGCCGGGTTAAGCGGCGCTCTTGGGATGGGCTCCTCAGAGATGGGACTCAGTTCTTTCCAGGAGCTGGTAGCAGGACCACTCCTTTCCCCGGGTGAGGGCCGGGGAAGAATCCTTACTCTCCAAAGAACTGACTCTCCCGTCTCTGAGCACAGAGAGTTCGGACGTCACAGAGCGCCGCCCACATGCCGTGCTCTCCTCGTCCCCCTCTGTCCCGGAGGTAGTTGACACGGCGTGCCGTCCACGACCGCTTCGCCCCTGTCCCCCTCTGTCGCCAGACCCTTGACAGAGCAGGCCCCCGTGGAACGCTAGTCCTTCCCTGGCCTCCTCTGTCATGGTGCGGTTTGACCTTGCCCCCACACCGGGCCGCTATGCCGCCCACGTCTGGGCCGGTCATTCTGCTTCGCTGCACCACCGGGGGGACGTCTGTGGTTCTCCACGCCGCTGGCACAGTTGGGAGCCTGCCTAGAGCTTCCCTATCTGTTCCGCTGGGTCGCGCGAACCATCGGCTCGGCTATGCGATTCAGTTCGCACGGTCTCCTCCCCACTTCAGGGGAGTCCGCTCCACTTTGGTCGATGGCTATGCCCTATCATGAGAGCGGAGGTTGCTACCCTACTGGCGAAGGGTGCGATTGAGACTGTCCCTCCAGCCGAAAGGAGGTCCGGGTGTACAGCCCCTACCTCATTGTCCCGGAGAAGTCTGGTGGGTTACGGCCAATCCTGGTCCGAACCGCTCCCTTCACAGGCTGCCTTTCAAGATGCTCCTGGCCAAACGCATTTCTGGATGTGTGCGGCCACAGGATTGGTTTGCAGCGATCGACCTGAAGGACGCCTACTTTTATGTCTCCGTTCTCCTTCGACTCAGACCATACCTACGGTTTGCTGTCAGGGCACGCGCATATCAGTACGCTGTTTTCCCATTCGGGCTAGCCCTGTCTCTTCGCGCCTTCACAAGGTTGTTGAGGCTGCCTTTGTTCCTCCATGGGAACACGGGGTTCGCATCCTGAACTATCTCGGTGACTGGCTGTCTTAAGCTCACTCCTGAGACCAGGTTTGCGAATACAGGGACCCAGTGCTCCGGCACCTAGCTCGTCTGGGCCTTCGGGTCAACCGGGGAAGGAGTAAACTTTGCCCCGTGCAGAGGAGCTCTTTTCTCGGTTTGGACTTGGTCGCCTTCTCCACTCAGCCATTGCTGACTTGCCTGAGACTATCAAGCGCAAGAGTGCGGTTCCACTGAAGTTTCTTCAGAGGCTCCTGGGGCATATGGCATCTGCAGCCGCGGTTCGCCGCTCAGATTGCTTCATATGAGACCGCTTCAGCTTTGGCTCCGCGACCGAGTCCCGAGGTGGGCATGGCAACACGGCACCCTCCGAGTACCAGTTACTCCGACCTGCCGTCAGACCTTCACCCCGTGGTCGAACCTCAATTTTCTACGGGCCGGAGTGCCCCTGGAACGAGCTTTGCGGCATGTTGTTGTAACGACAGATGCCTCCTCCATGGGCTGGGGTGCCATGTGCAATGGACGTGCTGTCGCGGGCTCCTGGACAGGACCCCGACGCCTCTGGCACGTCAATTGCCTCAAGTTGCTGGCCATACGTCTTGCTTTGCGCCGCTTCCGGGCCGTGCTCAAGAACCAACACGTACTAGTCCGTTCAGACAATACCGCCACTGTAGCGTACATCAACCATCAAGGTGGTCTACGCTCTCGCCGTATGTCGCAACTCGCCCGCCACCTCCTCATATGGAGTCAGAAGCATCTGAGGTCGCTTCATGCCATTTATATCCCCGGAGCCCTGAACTGTGCAGCCGACGAGCTCTCACGGCTTCAGCCCCTCCCAGGAGATTGGCGACTCCATCCCCAGTCGGTTCAGCTGATTTGGGACCAGTTCGGGGACGCACAGTTAGATCTGTTTGCATCTCACGACTCGACCCATTGCGACCTGTATTATTCCCTGACCGAGGGCACGCTCGGCACGGATGCACTGGCGCACAGCTGGCCGCGGGGCCGCTAATATGCGTTTCCCCCAGTGAGCCTTCTTGCGCAGACCCTGCGCAAGGTCAGGGAGGACGAGGAGCAGGTCATTCTGGTCGCGCCATACTGGCCCGCCCGGACCTGGTTCTCCGAACTAGTACTCCTCGCGACAGCACCTCCTTGGCCGATTCCCCTGAGGAAGGACCTCCTTTCTCAGGGACGGGGCACCCTATGGCACCCTCTTCCCGATCTCTGGAACCTGCACGTGTGGCTCCTGGACGGGACGAGGCAGGTTTGAGTACCCTACCACCAGCGGTGGCGGCTACCATCACTTCCGCTAGAGTGTCGTCCACGAGACACGTCTATGCGTTGAAGTGGAACCTCTTCGTCAACTGGTGCTCTTCTCACCGAGAAGACCCCCGGAGATGTTCGACTAGTGTCGTGCTTTCCTTCCTTCAAGATAGGCTGGAGCGAAGGCTGTCTCCCTCCACCCTGAAAGTCTATGTTGCCGCTATTGCCGCACACCATGACCTGATCGAAGGTAAGTCTGTTGGAAGGCACGACCTGATCATCAGGTTCCTGAGAGGAGCGAGGAGACTGAATCCTCCTCGCCCTCCTCTCGTTCCCTCTTGGGACCTCTCAGTGGTTCTAACTGCCCTGCGGAGTGCTCCCTTTGAGCCGTTGCAGTCAGTGGAGCTTAAGTTCCTGTCTATGAAGACAGCGCTCCTGGTTGCATTGGCCTCCATCAAGAGGGTGGGGGACCTGCACGCTTTCTCCGTTGACGAAGCGTGCCTGGAATTTGGGCCGGCTTACTCTCACGTGATCCTGAGACCCCGGCCTGGATATGTGCCCAAGGTTCCTACCACTCCCTTCCGGGACCAGGTGGTGAACCTGCAAGCGCTGCCCCCGGAGGAGGCAGACCCAGCCTTGGCACTGCTCTGTCCAGTACGCGCCCTCCGCGCCTATGTAGACAGGACGCAGTGTTTCAGGACCTCAGACCAGCTCTTTGTCTGTTATGGTGGGAAGCTGAAGGGAAAGGCTCCCTCCAAGCAAAGGTTGTCTCACTGCATAGTGGACGCCATTGCTTTGGCATACCAGCAGCAAGGTCGACCGTGCCCCCTTGGTGTGACTGCCCACTCCACCCGGAGTGTGGCATCCTCTTGGGCTCTAGCGCATGGCGCCTCGCTAACAGACATCTGCAGAGCTGCAGGCTGGGCGACACCTAACACATTCGCCAGATTCTACAATCTCCGAGTGGAGCCAGTGTCCTCTCATGTACTCGCTTCAACCGGCTAGTACTGGACCCGCTCAGGTGTCTTCGCTTGCTCGCCATTCCACTCCACGGACTGGATACGTGCGATATTCTCCTCAGGTGAGCTTCCCCGAAAGCCCTGAGTTCCTCCAGCACTCCTGACGTTGGCGCCAGTGTCTATTGCCTGTGCGTCGGCTAGGTGCCTCCCGTGTGCATGGTCCCTCCCCTGAGCGACCCCCACATGTGTATTTCCACTGTAAGCCTCTTGAGCATGTGTCTTTCCCTTGGCAAGCCACCTTGCCACCCCTGGGGTTGAAATATTCCACCTGCGGCTGGACACCCCAGTGTTCTCCATGTCTCCTTCGGGTCACATGTGTATTCTCTAAGTCCCCCCCCCCCTCTGGGTTGGCAATAATTGCATATTTCCTCTAAGCTATGGGATATGCTCCCCAGTGTACCTTGGTATTCCTGTTCTAAATAGGAGTCCTTCGTCCGTGCCAGTCTCACGACAGGGATCTCAGATTTACGCAGGGCACTGGAAGACAGCTGAGAAGGTGGCGTGATTAGACTGGTAACCCCATTCGTCGTCATCCGACGTAACTCGGAGTGACAACGAAAGGGAACGTCTCGGTTACGTATGTAACCCTCATTCCCTACTCAGGACGTTATGTCTGCCTGCCACTTTCCGCTGTACCGCGGGGATCGCCTGAGCTCAGTCTTGACTCCTCAGCGAAGAAACATATCTGCTTGTTGCCGGCGTCCTCCTTTTATACCCACGAGGTGGGGCGGAGTTACGTCATGCAAATTCCGCAGACCCATGGCATTTCTTTGCCATTGGCTCGTTTTGTAATACTCGAAGTCGATAGGTGTTCTAAGCGAAACCCCATTCGTCGTCATCCGACGTAACGTCTCCGTTCCCTACTCAGGGAACGAGGGTTACATACGTAACCAAGACGTTTTTGTTGATGTTTGTGGAGCCTGGGGTGTCTGCAGAGACCGTGTTTTTTTACAGTGTGTCTGCCGTCACTGACCTTGCTCTCCGGGCGACGAAAGTGGCCGTACGCTCCCTGGGTCAGGTGATGCTCACCATTCTGTGGCTGAACCTGTCTGATGTGCTGGATGTCGCGCGGACCCGTCTGTCCGACATTCCCATATCCCAGGTCGGCCTCTCCGGCGGTGCGGTTGAGGGCTTGACCAACAGCTCTCAGCCGCTCATGAGCAGACTGATGTTGATTCTGTCCCGACGGCCCCGCCGTCCGCCCAGATCCCTCGGTCTGCCCACCGCCGAAGGCGCCCTCCCACCGCTCCCACCCCGCCCGTTCACCCGGGCCGGCTCTGGGGGCCGCGGGCGGACGCCACAGCCCCTCTCCAGCCCCACCCCCCGCTACACGCCGGGTTAAGCGGCGCTCCTGAGACGGGCTCCTCGGGGATGGAGAAGACTGAGGTTGACTCTGTCCCGACGGCCCAGCCGTCCGCTCAGATCCCTCGGTCTGCCCACCGCTGAGGGCGCCCCCCCGCGGCTCCCACCCCGCCCGCTCAGCCGGGCCGGCTCTGGAGGCCGCGGTCGGACGCCAAAACAGTCCTTAACCCCCGCCGGGTTAAGCGGCGCTCTTGGGATGGGCTCCTCAGAGATGGGACTCAGTTCTTTCCAGGAGCTGGTAGCAGGACCACTCCTTTCCCCGGGTGAGGGCCGGGGAAGAATCCTTACTCTCCAAAGAACTGACTCTCCCGTCTCTGAGCACAGAGAGTTCGGACGTCACAGAGCGCCGCCCACATGCCGTGCTCTCCTCGTCCCCCTCTGTCCCGGAGGTAGTTGACACGGCGTGCCGTCCACGACCGCTTCGCCCCTGTCCCCCTCTGTCGCCAGACCCTTGACAGAGCAGGCCCCCGTGGAACGCTAGTCCTTCCCTGGCCTCCTCTGTCATGGTGCGGTTTGACCTTGCCCCCACACCGGGCCGCTATGCCGCCCACGTCTGGGCCGGTCATTCTGCTTCGCTGCACCACCGGGGGGACGTCTGTGGTTCTCCACGCCGCTGGCACAGTTGGGAGCCTGCCTAGAGCTTCCCTATCTGTTCCGCTGGGTCGCGCGAACCATCGGCTCGGCTATGCGATTCAGTTCGCACGGTCTCCTCCCCACTTCAGGGGAGTCCGCTCCACTTTGGTCGATGGCTATGCCCTATCATGAGAGCGGAGGTTGCTACCCTACTGGCGAAGGGTGCGATTGAGACTGTCCCTCCAGCCGAAAGGAGGTCCGGGTGTACAGCCCCTACCTCATTGTCCCGGAGAAGTCTGGTGGGTTACGGCCAATCCTGGTCCGAACCGCTCCCTTCACAGGCTGCCTTTCAAGATGCTCCTGGCCAAACGCATTTCTGGATGTGTGCGGCCACAGGATTGGTTTGCAGCGATCGACCTGAAGGACGCCTACTTTTATGTCTCCGTTCTCCTTCGACTCAGACCATACCTACGGTTTGCTGTCAGGGCACGCGCATATCAGTACGCTGTTTTCCCATTCGGGCTAGCCCTGTCTCTTCGCGCCTTCACAAGGTTGTTGAGGCTGCCTTTGTTCCTCCATGGGAACACGGGGTTCGCATCCTGAACTATCTCGGTGACTGGCTGTCTTAAGCTCACTCCTGAGACCAGGTTTGCGAATACAGGGACCCAGTGCTCCGGCACCTAGCTCGTCTGGGCCTTCGGGTCAACCGGGGAAGGAGTAAACTTTGCCCCGTGCAGAGGAGCTCTTTTCTCGGTTTGGACTTGGTCGCCTTCTCCACTCAGCCATTGCTGACTTGCCTGAGACTATCAAGCGCAAGAGTGCGGTTCCACTGAAGTTTCTTCAGAGGCTCCTGGGGCATATGGCATCTGCAGCCGCGGTTCGCCGCTCAGATTGCTTCATATGAGACCGCTTCAGCTTTGGCTCCGCGACCGAGTCCCGAGGTGGGCATGGCAACACGGCACCCTCCGAGTACCAGTTACTCCGACCTGCCGTCAGACCTTCACCCCGTGGTCGAACCTCAATTTTCTACGGGGCGGAGTGCCCCTGGAACGAGCTTTGCGGCATGTTGTTGTAACGACAGATGCCTCCTCCATGGGCTGGGGTGCCATGTGCAATGGACGTGCTGTCGCGGGCTCCTGGACAGGACCCCGACGCCTCTGGCACGTCAATTGCCTCAAGTTGCTGGCCGTACTTTGAGCCGTTGCAGTCAGTGGAGCTTAAGTTCCTGTCTATGAAGACAGCGCTCCTGGTTGCATTGGCCTCCATCAAGAGGGTGGGGGACCTGCACGCTTTCTCCGTTGACGAAGCGTGCCTGGAATTTGGGCCGGCTTACTCTCACGTGATCCTGAGACCCCGGCCTGGATATGTGCCCAAGGTTCCTACCACTCCCTTCCGGGACCAGGTGGTGAACCTGCAAGCGCTGCCCCCGGAGGAGGCAGACCCAGCCTTGGCACTGCTCTGTCCAGTACGCGCCCTCCGCGCCTATGTAGACAGGACGCAGTGTTTCAGGACCTCAGACCAGCTCTTTGTCTGTTATGGTGGGAAGCTGAAGGGAAAGGCTCCCTCCAAGCAAAGGTTGTCTCACTGCATAGTGGACGCCATTGCTTTGGCATACCAGCAGCAAGGTCGACCGTGCCCCCTTGGTGTGACTGCCCACTCCACCCGGAGTGTGGCATCCTCTTGGGCTCTAGCGCATGGCGCCTCGCTAACAGACATCTGCAGAGCTGCAGGCTGGGCGACACCTAACACATTCGCCAGATTCTACAATCTCCGAGTGGAGCCAGTGTCCTCTCATGTACTCGCTTCAACCGGCTAGTACTGGACCCGCTCAGGTGTCTTCGCTTGCTCGCC
The DNA here is from genome assembly GCF_051911475.1 of Siphateles boraxobius. Taxonomy (NCBI): domain Eukaryota; kingdom Metazoa; phylum Chordata; class Actinopteri; order Cypriniformes; family Leuciscidae; genus Siphateles; species Siphateles boraxobius. The sequence continues at coordinate 11,180,136 of NW_027509042.1, read as the reverse complement.
ATTCCACTCCACGGACTGGATACGTGCGATATTCTCCTCAGGTTAGCTTCCCCGAAAGCCCTGAGTTCCTCCAGCACTCCTGACGTTGGCGCCAGTGTCTATTGCCTGTGCGTCGGCTAGGTGCCTCCCGTGTGCATGGTCCCTCCCCTGAGCGACCCCCACATGTGTATTTCCACTGTAAGCCTCTTGAGCATGTGTCTTTCCCTTGGCAAGCCACCTTGCCACCCCTGGGGTTGAAATATTCCACCTGCGGCTGGACACCCCAGTGTTCTCCATGTCTCCTTCGGGTCACATGTGTATTCTCTAAGTCCCCCCCCCCTCTGGGTTGGCAATAATTGCATATTTCCTCTAAGCTATGGGATATGCTCCCCAGTGTACCTTGGTATTCCTGTTCTAAATAGGAGTCCTTCGTCCGTGCCAGTCTCACGACAGGGATCTCAGATTTACGCAGGGCACTGGAAGACAGCTGAGAAGGTGGCGTGATTAGACTGGTAACCCCATTCGTCGTCATCCGACGTAACTCGGAGTGACAACGAAAGGGAACGTCTCGGTTACGTATGTAACCCTCGTTCCCTACTCAGGACGTTATGTCTGCCTGCCACTTTCCGCTGTACCGCGGGGATCGCCTGAGCTCAGTCTTGACTCCTCAGCGAAGAAACATATCTGCTTGTTGCCGGCGTCCTCCTTTTATACCCACGAGGTGGGGCGGAGTTACGTCATGCAAATTCCGCAGACCCATGGCATTTCTTTGCCATTGGCTCGTTTTGTAATACTCGAAGTCGATAGGTGTTCTAAGCGAAACCCCATTCGTCGTCATCCGACGTAACGTCTCCGTTCCCTACTCAGGGAACGAGGGTTACATACGTAACCAAGACGTTTTTGTTGATGTTTGTGGAGCCTGGGGTGTCTGCAGAGACCGTGTTTTTTTACAGTGTGTCTGCCGTCACTGACCTTGCTCTCCGGGCGACGAAAGTGGCCGTACGCTCCCTGGGTCAGGTGATGCTCACCATTCTGTGGCTGAACCTGTCTGATGTGCTGGATGTCGCGCGGACCCGTCTGTCCGACATTCCCATATCCCAGGTCGGCCTCTCCGGCGGTGCGCTTGAGGGCTTGACCAACAGCTCTCAGCCGCTCATGAGCAGACTGATGTTGATTCTGTCCCGACGGCCCCGCCGTCCGCCCAGATCCCTCGGTCTGCCCACCGCCGAAGGCGCCCTCCCACCGCTCCCACCCCGCCCGTTCACCCGGGCCGGCTCTGGGGGCCGCGGGCGGACGCCACAGCCCCTCTCCAGCCCCACCCCCCGCTACACGCCGGGTTAAGCGGCGCTCCTGAGACGGGCTCCTCGGGGATGGAGAAGACTGAGGTTGACTCTGTCCCGACGGCCCAGCCGTCCGCTCAGATCCCTCGGTCTGCCCACCGCTGAGGGCGCCCCCCCGCGGCTCCCACCCCGCCCGCTCAGCCGGGCCGGCTCTGGAGGCCGCGGTCGGACGCCAAAACAGTCCTTAACCCCCGCCGGGTTAAGCGGCGCTCTTGGGATGGGCTCCTCAGAGATGGGACTCAGTTCTTTCCAGGAGCTGGTAGCAGGACCACTCCTTTCCCCGGGTGAGGGCCGGGGAAGAATCCTTACTCTCCAAAGAACTGACTCTCCCGTCTCTGAGCACAGAGAGTTCGGACGTCACAGAGCGCCGCCCACATGCCGTGCTCTCCTCGTCCCCCTCTGTCCCGGAGGTAGTTGACACGGCGTGCCGTCCACGACCGCTTCGCCCCTGTCCCCCTCTGTCGCCAGACCCTTGACAGAGCAGGCCCCCGTGGAACGCTAGTCCTTCCCTGGCCTCCTCTGTCATGGTGCGGTTTGACCTTGCCCCCACACCGGGCCGCTATGCCGCCCACGTCTGGGCCGGTCATTCTGCTTCGCTGCACCACCGGGGGGACGTCTGTGGTTCTCCACGCCGCTGGCACAGTTGGGAGCCTGCCTAGAGCTTCCCTATCTGTTCCGCTGGGTCGCGCGAACCATCGGCTCGGCTATGCGATTCAGTTCGCACGGTCTCCTCCCCACTTCAGGGGAGTCCGCTCCACTTTGGTCGATGGCTATGCCCTATCATGAGAGCGGAGGTTGCTACCCTACTGGCGAAGGGTGCGATTGAGACTGTCCCTCCAGCCGAAAGGAGGTCCGGGTGTACAGCCCCTACCTCATTGTCCCGGAGAAGTCTGGTGGGTTACGGCCAATCCTGGTCCGAACCGCTCCCTTCACAGGCTGCCTTTCAAGATGCTCCTGGCCAAACGCATTTCTGGATGTGTGCGGCCACAGGATTGGTTTGCAGCGATCGACCTGAAGGACGCCTACTTTTATGTCTCCGTTCTCCTTCGACTCAGACCATACCTACGGTTTGCTGTCAGGGCACGCGCATATCAGTACGCTGTTTTCCCATTCGGGCTAGCCCTGTCTCTTCGCGCCTTCACAAGGTTGTTGAGGCTGCCTTTGTTCCTCCATGGGAACACGGGGTTCGCATCCTGAACTATCTCGGTGACTGGCTGTCTTAAGCTCACTCCTGAGACCAGGTTTGCGAATACAGGGACCCAGTGCTCCGGCACCTAGCTCGTCTGGGCCTTCGGGTCAACCGGGGAAGGAGTAAACTTTGCCCCGTGCAGAGGAGCTCTTTTCTCGGTTTGGACTTGGTCGCCTTCTCCACTCAGCCATTGCTGACTTGCCTGAGACTATCAAGCGCAAGAGTGCGGTTCCACTGAAGTTTCTTCAGAGGCTCCTGGGGCATATGGCATCTGCAGCCGCGGTTCGCCGCTCAGATTGCTTCATATGAGACCGCTTCAGCTTTGGCTCCGCGACCGAGTCCCGAGGTGGGCATGGCAACACGGCACCCTCCGAGTACCAGTTACTCCGACCTGCCGTCAGACCTTCACCCCGTGGTCGAACCTCAATTTTCTACGGGCCGGAGTGCCCCTGGAACGAGCTTTGCGGCATGTTGTTGTAACGACAGATGCCTCCTCCATGGGCTGGGGTGCCATGTGCAATGGACGTGCTGTCGCGGGCTCCTGGACAGGACCCCGACGCCTCTGGCACGTCAATTGCCTCAAGTTGCTGGCCGTACTTTGAGCCGTTGCAGTCAGTGGAGCTTAAGTTCCTGTCTATGAAGACAGCGCTCCTGGTTGCATTGGCCTCCATCAAGAGGGTGGGGGACCTGCACGCTTTCTCCGTTGACGAAGCGTGCCTGGAATTTGGGCCGGCTTACTCTCACGTGATCCTGAGACCCCGGCCTGGATATGTGCCCAAGGTTCCTACCACTCCCTTCCGGGACCAGGTGGTGAACCTGCAAGCGCTGCCCCCGGAGGAGGCAGACCCAGCCTTGGCACTGCTCTGTCCAGTACGCGCCCTCCGCGCCTATGTAGACAGGACGCAGTGTTTCAGGACCTCAGACCAGCTCTTTGTCTGTTATGGTGGGAAGCTGAAGGGAAAGGCTCCCTCCAAGCAAAGGTTGTCTCACTGCATAGTGGACGCCATTGCTTTGGCATACCAGCAGCAAGGTCGACCGTGCCCCCTTGGTGTGACTGCCCACTCCACCCGGAGTGTGGCATCCTCTTGGGCTCTAGCGCATGGCGCCTCGCTAACAGACATCTGCAGAGCTGCAGGCTGGGCGACACCTAACACATTCGCCAGATTCTACAATCTCCGAGTGGAGCCAGTGTCCTCTCATGTACTCGCTTCAACCGGCTAGTACTGGACCCGCTCAGGTGTCTTCGCTTGCTCGCCATTCCACTCCACGGACTGGATACGTGCGATATTCTCCTCAGGTGAGCTTCCCCGAAAGCCCTGAGTTCCTCCAGCACTCCTGACGTTGGCGCCAGTGTCTATTGCCTGTGCGTCGGCTAGGTGCCTCCCGTGTGCATGGTCCCTCCCCTGAGCGACCCCCACATGTGTATTTCCACTGTAAGCCTCTTGAGCATGTGTCTTTCCCTTGGCAAGCCACCTTGCCACCCCTGGGGTTGAAATATTCCACCTGCGGCTGGACACCCCAGTGTTCTCCATGTCTCCTTCGGGTCACATGTGTATTCTCTAAGTCCCCCCCCCCTCTGGGTTGGCAATAATTGCATATTTCCTCTAAGCTATGGGATATGCTCCCCAGTGTACCTTGGTATTCCTGTTCTAAATAGGAGTCCTTCGTCCGTGCCAGTCTCACGACAGGGATCTCAGATTTACGCAGGGCACTGGAAGACAGCTGAGAAGGTGGCGTGATTAGACTGGTAACCCCATTCGTCGTCATCCGACGTAACTCGGAGTGACAACGAAAGGGAACGTCTCGGTTACGTATGTAACCCTCGTTCCCTACTCAGGACGTTATGTCTGCCTGCCACTTTCCGCTGTACCGCGGGGATCGCCTGAGCTCAGTCTTGACTCCTCAGCGAAGAAACATATCTGCTTGTTGCCGGCGTCCTCCTTTTATACCCACGAGGTGGGGCGGAGTTACGTCATGCAAATTCCGCAGACCCATGGCATTTCTTTGCCATTGGCTCGTTTTGTAATACTCGAAGTCGATAGGTGTTCTAAGCGAAACCCCATTCGTCGTCATCCGACGTAACGTCTCCGTTCCCTACTCAGGGAACGAGGGTTACATACGTAACCGAGACGTTTTTGTTGATGTTTGTGGAGCCTGGGGTGTCTGCAGAGACCGTGTTTTTTTACAGTGTGTTCAGGGGACAGGCACCTAGCGGATAGTGAGGAGATGTTTGTTGTATGTGACAAAAAATGTTTTGGCCTAAAAAACGCGTGACATCACTTTGAGCACCTTTAATGGCGTGTTTTATTTTTCCACCAATATGGGAGAAATCTGTGGAGAAGCAGAGTCTTTGGTCTGAGGCGCGTTTGGTTTTAACTAGGAGATGTGCTCGTTGCGTCAGTCTAGCTCGTTCATAGGCTGCAGAGATGTCACTTATAGCATAGCCCCTGTTAATGAAGCACTCTGTCATTTCTACTGCCCCGCGCTCAAACTCTGCATCACTACTACAGTTCCTTCTAAGTCGTAAAAATTGGGCAATAGGAATATTTTTAATCAGTTGTTTGGGATGGTGGCTGTCCGCTCTGAGGAGGGTATTCCTACTAAAAGGTTTACGATAAATCGATGTCTCTAAAACTCCCTGAGAATTTTTGTAAATAGTCAGATCCAGAAAGTTAATATTGTCTGTGGAGTGGTCTACTGTAAATCTCAGGAAGGGTGTGGTAGAGTTAATACAGGCCATGAATTTATCCAATTCAACCGAAGTTCCCATCCAAATGAAGAAAACATCATCAATATATCTCTTCCAAAGTGGAATTTTAGGGAGGAATAAGTTGTTCACAGAGTTAAACTCTTTAATTCGGATTGTGACAAATTCGATCTCTTTTGCCGTGCTTTTTTGCATATCTTATTAAACTCGTTTTCCACTAAATTCTTGTATGTAGTAATGGAAGGATTCAAATTCGAGTAGGGAACAAAAGTAGATTTATTTTCAAAAGTAGAAAACGAGTTTAATAAGATGTGCAAAAAAGCACGCCAAAAGAGATCGAATTTGTCACAATCCGAATTAAAGAGTTTGAGTGAATTAGAAAAAAGATCAGATATTCTTATTCGCCCTGCCGATAAAGGGGGTTCGATTGTTGTAATGGATACTTAAAAATACAACTTGAGCATCATGTCCCAACTAAATGACAAAGAATGTTACACTCTATTAACTCGTAATCCCATAGAACATCATAAATCGGAGATTGATCAGGTGTTGGAGAAGGCATTACAAGGGGGTTGGATCACTGAAAAAGAAGAAGTCTTTTTGACTGTTAAACATCCTGTATGTCCCATATTTTATGGACTTCCCAAAATACATAAATCCCTGATTGATCCACCACTCAGGCCCATTGTGTATTGGCTGTCTAACTGAACCTCTGTCACAATATCTTGATTTCTTTTTAAAGAAATATGTTTATGAACTACCATCTTACTTACGTGATACATCCGACATATTGAGACTTTTAAATTCGTTTGAATGTGACCACGACTTCATGCTGGTAACTTGTGACGTGCAAAGTTTATATCAGGGTTTGTATACATGCATTCCTCATGAAGCACGGACTGAGGCGCTACTACATTTCTTTGCAAGGTGGGCCACTGATATAGCTCCTCCCGATGAATTCTTACTGACACTGTCGAAAGTTGTTTTAACAATGAATTATTTTCAGTATGCGGCGACTAGGCCTACTACCTGCAAAAGCGTGGGGTCAGTATGGGTAGCTGTTTTGCACCATCGTACGCATGCCTAGTAATGGGTTTATGGATAGCGAAATTTATTGATAACTCTTTGAACAACTTATTCCTCCCTAAAATTCCACTTTGGAAGAGATATATTGATGATGTTTTCTTCATTTGGATGGGAACTTCGGTTGAATTGGATAAATTCATGGCCTATATTAACTCTACCACACCCTTCCTGAGATTTACAGTAGACCACTCCACAGACAATATTAACTTTCTGGATCTGACTATTTACAAAAATTCTCAGGGAGTTTTAGAGACATCGATTTATCGTAAACCTCTTAGTAGGAATAGGCCTACCCTCCTCAGAGTGGACAGCCACCATCCCAAACAACTGATTAAAAATATTCTTATTGGCCAATTTTTATGACTTAGAAGGAACTGTAGTAGTGATGCAGAGTTTGAGCGTGGGGCAGTAGAAATGACAGAGTGCTTCATTAACAGGGGCTATGCTATAAGTGACATCTCTGCAGCCTATGAACGAGCTAGACTGACGCAACGAGCACATCTCCTAGTTAAAACCAAACGCGCCTCAGACCAAAGACTCTGCTTCTCCACAGATTTCTCCCATATTGGTGGAGAAATAAAACACGCAATTAAGAAACATTTAAAATAAAATTTTTGGGGTATAGAAAAAATTATACCCTCCCAGCGAGGAGGTGACATAGTGAAGTCCCTACTGCAACGGGGCGCTTTCTGGATTTTCACTCTTAACACAGTAGAACCAAATGGCCTTAATGAGGAACTGGGCCTTTCATGCTTTCTATAATTCATAATTCACTTTCGTATTTAATTATAGGCATGTTGCTAGCTGTGACGATCGGCAGCTGTAGTGCCCTCGAGAGCCTCTGGAGGACACTCTCTCTTTATGTTATGTTTTATTATGGACTCATTATGTTTTATTATGTTCAGCTGTGTTTCATTATTGGTTATTGAGTTTCTGATTTAAGCCCTGTGTTTCTGCCCTGTCTTTGGGAGTTGTTATATGTTTCAGGATTAACGTGAGTGTGGGTCGTTCCCTGTGTAAAGTTTTCTTGTTCCACGTTCTGAGTCTCTGTTTGAGTTTATAGTTTGTTTAAATAAAGCGTGTACACTGCGTTTGGATCCAGCCTCATATCTGCCTTCACCGCATCACGTTACACTAGCGTGTCTGCATGTACCTTTGTGTTGTTGTTTTTTTTTTTTTATGTATGTCTGTGTAGATGTATGTGTTTTTATGTATGTTTTTATATGTGTATGTGTATATTTGTATATATATGTTTATATACCGTCTATGTCTATATGGGTTATAGGCTTGTTTTTTTATGTTTTTTTGTATTTATTATTTTTTTGTATTTATTTATTTAATTTCTAAAATAAATAAAAATAGGCTTGATTGCTTGTATAGGATTGGTTAATTGTTGCACCACACCCACCTAGGCCAGTGGCCAATACCTTGAAGTTGGATTCTTTAAATTCTGTATATTGTTGCCATTGACTGTTTGACTCTGAAGAAGAGGCATGGCGTCGAAACGTTAGTCATTCTGTACTAATAAATATATATAAAACTTTCTGTGCTCCGGTCCTGCTCCTTGGTCCTAGCTAGACCGTGGGTCCTTTTCCTCAGATTTTTGTGTCCTGTTCCGTAAGCACGAACTAGGCTGAAGCCCAAGTGACTCCTTTCTACTATAATACAAAAATACTCAAGATAGAATTATTTTAAATACATTACACACACAGTATCTAGTGAACTAAAAGGATATTAAAATGTAAGGCCGTCTAACTCGATCCAATGGCGGTAATCGAATTAGCGGTGAAGGTCTCTTGGTGTTACTGTCTTTTCTGGAGGCAAAGTATTTTTGGTTAAATGCAATTAATTTTCTCATATGTATTTTCTCGTTATTTCATCTGACTCCATAAATGAAAAGGCTTTAATGATATCTGTGCATCATTAAATGTGAGCGAATGTTTTACTATTCTTTTAAACTGTTGAATGAAAATAATGTCAAAGTCAATTAGAATAATCAAATGTCACAATTTAATATGTCAGGTAAATGTATCATTATAATTTCATAATCAATTCAAGGATAATCAATGCAAAACATCAAATGCTCTAGAACAAAGAGGAAAAAGTTTACCCGACAAGAAATGCGTGAGGCTGAGAGTCTCGCAACTCTCAGCCTCACGGGCCGATCTCAAATATAGAAAAGACCCCGAGCTCTCGCTGCGTTCATTATATACCCAGGCCTCATTTCAAATCTAAACATCATCCACAGTGGTAAGTCACCATTTGCTAGCAGTGGAGACCTTCGACTCAATAGTGCATGAGGGAGAGTTCAAATGTTAATTTCCTTTGTTTTCTCAGAGAGTGGCCCTCTCTTAAAGTCCTTCCAGTTTTTCCAGTCTTACAAAAATTAAACGGAATTTCAAAAAACTGTCACATCCTTTTTTGGGGGTCAATATCCTTTTTTTTTTTTTTTTTCGATGGACTTCCTGTTAGTTACTCAATGCAGTGTTTCACCAGTTGGGTATTTTTGCTCAGCTTTGTTGTGGATTTAAGTTTTCATTCGTACTGTGTCACAGTTACCTTTACCGGTCCTTTTACCTGTCAGGATATTTCTCCCAAACACAATGGGTAAGTGTTTATTTCATGTTCCTGATGTTTTTAAAGTAAATCTTGCTCATCTCATTGCAGTACAATGTCCATTAGTGGAACATTTAATTAAATTTAGCTAAATGCAAAAACATGTTCTGATTTCCAGTTAACGATTGTTGTTTTCAGTTCATTAAATTTGAATGTATGAATCAGGGCTTCCCAGTGAACATGCTTTATTCTTCCCCAATTCTTTCTGCAACAAGATATACAATGTATTTGCATTTACTAGAAGAGAACTGGCTTGATAGAGCTGGCACTATTATTGATTCTGAAAATATCATCATAAGTCCCCAATGCTTGAGTTAATAACATTTGCATTAGCAGGACTGTTTAGTTGCAGACCAGTCAGTTTAGCCAAGTAAGGAATAAGTGTTGAAAACAGTACTCCTCTAAATCTTGAGTTTGTTTGACTCACAATAATATACTTTTGAATAGTAAAAATATATTTCAACCAGTAGCCTAAAACTATATTAAGGGTTTAAATAATTTATTTGTGTTCAAATAATTTCTTGTTGTTTGTTTCCCCATGTATAAAATGTTGAAACTTGCACATTTCATATACTTTATTTGGTAAGACCTATTTTCACAGTATATTGCAATCGCTCTTTCTTCATAGCGCTGGCTGTGGTGTGCTGGATAATGTGTGTGAGAATCACGGTGTCGCAGGGTAAGAATCATTTCACCTGAATAACCTACTCCTGTACAGAGGCAGAAGCACACATACTGTATGGTCAGTACGAGGGAAGAATGGCAATTTTGTTTTCCATTCAGGTGACAGGTCATATAATCGTACATATGTCATGATGTTTATAGAAGTACTGTATTCTCACCAACTTGTCCTTATCTAAAGAAAATCAGGGTTCTGGCAACCTAAAAAGTAGCTACATAAATGTGTAAAAATGTGAATGATCATAAAATCTGATGAATAACAGTATTCATAATGTTAAGTTAATCATGCCTGGACTAACTTATGCAGGTTCTCTTTTTATTGTGCACTACAGTTCAACGGTTTGGGTTGATACATTTTTTTATGTTTTTGAAAGAAGTCTCTATTATTACAATTTATAAAAACTCTTTTTTTATATATATATATATTTTTACATTTTAAAAGTGTTCAGTGTTACATGATCTTTCATTTGCTGATTTAGTGCTTAAGAAGTTGTGCTGCTTAATATTTCGTTGGAAACTGTGATACATTTTTCTTTTCAGGATTCTTTGATGAATAGAAAGCTCAAATGAACAGCATTTATTTGAAATAGAAAACCTTTTCAACATTTTCTGTCTTTACTGATCAATGTCCTTGACTAATGAAAGCAATTTATTTTCTCTTCTTTTCCAAAATACCCAAACTTTTGAACCGTATGTGTGACTTCAAATGGCCTGTTAAGGTCAGTGCAACATAAAATCCTAACACTAAATAAAAACAAATCCGATGATTTGTTATTATTTCGTGTTGCTTATGCGGTTTGCTGATTGATTTGAAATTAACAAACACACAGTAACTAAATGAAAAACTATAAATTCTGGTCCAATATTGCATTAATATGTATTGTCCTCCCTTTTCTTTTTCTGTTTCTTTCTCATTCTGTCTCTCACCTCTAGCATCTGTTCCAGCCCCTAAACTCAAGTTCACGTACTATGTGAATGAAAGTAATATTGTGCTAAACACTTTATTACATGTTTCCTGTGATGCCCCTAGTGGTGCTCCGTATCCTGTAACTGTGTCTGTGGGCAAACTGGAAAGCCCCTCACAGACCCCAGAGACCACAGAACCCTGGGTGACCTCTAAGGTCGTCACTTATCCGACTTCAGTGGGTTTCAATATCCCCGCAATAGCCAAGTACGAAGGGAAAATGGTTTGCTGGTACCAATCCACTCGTACTGAACTGAAGAATTCTTATTCTGAATTCAGTAACACTGTTCCCTTAGTTGTATGTAAGTTTGATTATAAGTGTGTTTTAAAAAATATATATTAGAAATTTTCTACTGAAATGTCACTATTTCTCTCTGTTTCCCTTTACCAGCTGCCATCCCTCCTCCCATAGTGTCTTTGCACCCCAATCTCTTTCCTGTGGGTGGGAATTACACTGTGTACTGTGATTCAGGCGCTGGTCCAGTCACAAACTTCACATTAAGTCTGTATTACCGCATCCTCCCTGTCACACCCGGAACCAACTGGACCTTCGCTGGTTCGGTGTTTCTCACAGATGGCAAAAGAATCTATTTAAGACAGACGAATGCAGTCGTCCAAATAGAGTTTGCCTGCACTATGGAGATGTTGTACAATGGAAAAGTTTTGCATTCAATGCAGTCTAAAATTGAGCAAGCATTTCCAGGTACAGAGAAGCAATGCATTTCTTTGTATGTATGAGAGTTAATATGTGTGCTAATATACACACACACACGGTCCAAAGATTCACTCAAAAGACTTAATGGAGCTTGGGATATTTATTCTAAACCTCTTTAGGAGAAATATAAAAATGAATTAAAGAGGGTATTAAACTGTAAAATGAATGTGGATAGCATCTGAGTTTAATTTTAGATTGTTCAGATCTTTTCTGAAAGAAGGAGACTTGGTTGAGATTAATAGGGGCTTTGAGATCTGAGATGCCAAATCTTTGACCAAATTATTTAAAAAGCAATAGAGATTTTCTTTCCCATGTGTTTACACATTTCAAGTGCACTTATGTTTTCTAAAGACATGGTGCATTGTCTTCCCTTGTGCTCCATTAGAAGAGCTTCCGGTTCGCCTCTGGGAGCAAGATCGTGGAGAAAGCTGTCTGGGATACCTGAATGTCAAGCTCAAAGGCAAGTGGGCACCGGTTTGTCAGAAGGAAGTTGATACTGAAGCCGATGCATCTGCCGCTATTGCTACGGCTAAAGTGGTGTGCAGGGAACTAGGATGTGGGCATGTGCTGGAGTGGAAGAGGATTTTGGAAAACAACCGGCATTTCTCAGACACAATAGGGGGTATCAGGTGCAGTGGGAAAGAAGAAAAGACCAGAGATTGCCCAATGAATGAAATTGAATTGTGCAAAAATGGAGGCATTCTCTACATAAGTTGTTCAGGTGAGACAGATTGAGATTAATAATACTATTTTTTTTTTTTTGTCATTTGCACGATTGCGATGTCATTTTACCCGAAGATGTTTTAAAGACACCATGAAATGTTTTCATGAACCCTAATTTGCTACTTGCTAGTTGGCTGCAGGTACTATTAGAGGGGTAAAACTTTTTTTTTTTCTCCATTGGGTCACCTGATGGGGTGTTAGGACACCATTAGGTCACTGGATGGAGTTTTTCGGTTCCTTGCCACTGTTGCCTTTGGCTTGCTCAGTTGGGGATATTCAAATTAATTAACCAATCATACCATTGATCAGCTCTACCAAACTTGGATGTCTTTTTTCCAGTAATAAACAAACATTAAGTTGTTTTGATTGATACTGTGAAGCAGCTTTGATACAATCTGTATTGTGAAAAGCGCTATATAAATATATTTGACTTGACTTGACTTAAAACTGGACAAAAATCTGTGTAGTGCAAAATGAATCATCAACATTTTGTCCCATTTTCCCAGAAGAGAGAGTTCTTAATGCCAATTTTAATGTACGTGTCCTGTATATCAGCTAAAGGTTAATTGAGGTGACTTTTAGGAGTACACTACCTAAGCTTATGAATGGCTTTCTAAAAAATGGTCCAAAACCCACAAAACACCAATTCATGGGGTCTGACTAATTCCTGCATACTTTGTACCTTTCTAATAAATGTTTTCTTTCACTCTCCTCTTTGCCAGATGCATTGCCCCCTCCTAAACTGTCTGTGATGACTTACGGTCCTGTCCCTAAATTGTATGTCACGGACAAACAAAATGTGGAAATCTCCTGCTCCATTGACTCAACTTATTTAAAACCAAGCGACTATGTACTCACCCCATTCACACTTATACTGTTACACTGAATTGTTTTATAATTACGTTGCAAATATTGTTTCTGGAACATATGCGGCAGTTTTCTTTACAATAGTCTTTTCTTTCCTTTTTAGGGGTACATCATGTTTAGAAAGGATGGTGCTATTTTTAGTGAAATCTACAATAAACCAATCACCTCTGCGTCTATCACACTGTATGACAAAGTTGCTGGAGAATATGATTGTGTATACCAACTTTATTCTTCAAAAATGAAACCTGTGTCTCAGCCCAGCAATACAGTCTTCATTTACAGTGAGTGCCTATAAACAACTAACTTTTTAATCCATGATAACTAACATAAATGAATTTGTTTCAGCACTTTTTTGCGTCTAGTCATGCTCTTGATCTGTAATCTATAATGTTTAGTGTAGAATTTTAAAGAACAAACACTAGGGGTCAGTGCTGAGTTTTTAATTTGTAATTTTTACATCTTTAAAAAATACACCTAAAGAATGAAGTTCTTTCTGTCAATACCCCTGTCATATCAGTAACTTAATAAAAGCTGTTTTATTTTAGATGGAGCAGGCCACTTTTAAAGGATTGATTAAACAACGTTTTAACAATGTTTGCCACAATATTAATTTCCGCCACACTGGCAAGGTCCTTTGGTTTAAAATGTAACTTTGACTGTGTCCCTAAATGTTGTTCTGACTTTTCCATATGTTCACTTCTGTTTGTCTTTTGCAGTTTACAATCCTCCGGATCCAGTACCAATTGTTGCAGGTGTTCTCACAACTGTTATTGGGCTAGTAATTCTGACATATATTTGTGTCTATAGAACCGCCACACAAGAGGTACAGGGCAATGAGTTTCCAGCACATTCCCAGGACCCAGCAACAAATACTGAAAACCCAGAAAACAATGTCTACATACCACAGCAGCTGTAGACCAAAGAAAAATTATTTATGGGTTGAAATTTGTTATAGAACTTCACTATAGAAATATATCATCCCAACAACTTTCCACATGAAATATGACGTTTGATGAATGTTGAGAAATGTTAAGAGATTTATTTTGCAATGTGTAAAGTTGCAAAGTTGTACAAGGAGTTCTTGGAAAGGTTCATTAACCCTTTCTTGCATTAGTTATGACAACCTCAGTCATGATTTTTTTTCTGTGTTTTTATTGCCTTAGGTTATGAAAAACTAGATTTGAACAAAAAAAATTTCAAAAAGATTTTTAGATTGAGTGGATACTATGTGCTTTTTGTTTTTTTGTTTTTGTTAAATACTGTGTGTATTTAACAAGACAATGAATAAAATTATATAAAATCATTTGAAATCTATAAAATATATACAAAAAATGAATACAGCTTAAATTATTCCAAACACAATTGAGTTTGTTCCCGTTCGACCACTAGACCGAGAACTTCATACAAGTTGAACTTTGTGTGTTTTTGATATCAGAACATGAGGACGTGATTCCATCAAAGATCTCTACAACTGCGGTGAAGGTGCAACTCTGTGAAAACCCAACTCTAACTCTAACTCTAACGACTATGTAGAAAATGCTCATGCTCCCACGTTGATTTACCCGTATTAGCTAATCATTCAAATTATGTTCAAAATGGACAAATTTCTACCATAGCTCTCCTCTCAGAGAACATCATTGATCTATTAATGTTTTCAGACTGTGGAAAAACTAGTGATCAGGTGTTTTCAATCTCATGTAACACATTACAAGTAACATGCATTATGTAATCAGATTACTTCTTTGATGTGATGCATTGCAAGTAACACATTATGTAATCAAATTACTTTTTGACATCTGGAGTATTTTTAAGAACAACTGTCACAGTAATAGTTTGAGTTGTATCTGAAATATAGTGATGTATGATGTCCAATTTAGTGGACAGATGATTAATCAGAATCTCCTTCCAATCTAAAATCAATACCGATGTAACAATGATATGACTCCTTAGATGTTACAACTTTTTTTTTTTTACCTGCAAGTGCCTCCTAGGAAAGAAGGAATAGATGGATTTTCCGGAGTAATTCAGCTGTCAGACATCTTGGTTTGGAGAAATAAAATCAACATACAACGGCTTTCCACTTTGTGACAGTGTATAGGATGATGCACTGGTGTCCACTGTAGTGGTTGATGTGCAATTTTGCCATAGCTGTCCACTATGCATGAAAGGGTTAAAAGAGAATTTTAGACATCAAAATTTGGCTTCATAAAGGAAAGTGGGACAAAGTTAACGTGGCTAAAACTGTATCTTGAAAATGAACCAACATAGTGTTTTAAAAGTATTAAGAATAAGGGAGTCTGTAATGCCATTACATTACTTATTGCCATTAATGGTTGCAATAAGTAAGTTCTGCCTTGCAAGATGCTTAACATGTTAGGCAGGATTTTAATGAAGACTAATTGAGGAAATAGAGCCAAGTGTCATCATCATAGTTTAAGGCCAACATAAGTGAAAATATATATCAACAACTAAAAGATATATATATATATATGTTGAAATATCTCTTACTATTTATAGTTTCTTGGTGGTTCCATTGTCTAATTTTAAGCCATATGTAGCTATTTGATGATTTGAAAATTGAAGTGACCCAAACAAAACAAGCAGTGAAAGACAAAGCAAGGCAAAACTTGTGGTCTCAGATTTATTGTATTTAAATTTTAAGTTGGTGTCAAGTCAATCGATACAAAATAAATCTGGTTGAACATGATTTCAGTGTTGTTGCATTTTTCCATTTATAGCAGGGATTGTAAAATATGCTCTGGAAGCAGTTTGAATACTGGGGAAAGTGTAAGGTAGTACAGTCACCACAAAGTAAATGGAGCTCTCAGCTTCCAACTCAGCAAGTATGCAAAGTTAAGGAGGGATGGTCCACAGAAATGCCATTGTGCCTATTTTTTGCTGTAATAGATCTCCCTTGAATGTGAGGTAGCTGGACTTTGGTAGCCCACAAGTCATTGTCATCAGTTACAGGTTGTAGGGCATGTTTTTATAGCAAATCGGTAAACTGACACTGACAGCCATTGCATAATGATAAAAGACATATTAGTCAACTAAAATACAGCAGGGAGTTGTAACACAGCACAAAACATTCAACCAGGACTTTAAGAACCTGTATAGCACATCCCTGATCCAGTGAAACATGGTACTGCTTGTGGTCATGCTAATGAGACTTGAAATCCTATTGTTGGGAAAGGCCTAATTTACTTCAGTGGTTTCTATGTGTATTTCATTCAAGTTTCTCTTTCCCCATACATACCAGTGCAGAAATAAAAATTCAGTGGCTGGGAATACAGATTCTTCATTAAATTCTTCCTGGTGTCATTTAAGTGTTAAGTTGCGTTGATGATTTAAAATGGCAGTGATACCACCAGACAATAGATTATTGCTGAAGGGTCACTACCATCAAACGCACAGAACGACCTAAAACATATTTTGTTTTTACAAATCATTGTCCTCATCTCCTCATTAATAGGGGATAGCTGTCTGGCTATAATATAGCACCATAGATTGTTTGAGTTGTAGAAAGGTTTGAAGTGATCTGGTTGCAGGTAAGAAAGGTGGGACGCTTGGATGGGTAGGTTTGGAAGGCTTCTCCTTAATAGCGTCTACTGCTGACAGAGGAGACGCTGGTTTTGCTGATGGAGCCGCCACTGTATCCTCCTGAACCACCTCCGAATCCTGAAGCACCGCTAAAACCGCCGCCATAGCCAAATCCAGAGCCACTACCAGAGAAACCTGCAAGAGAATGAAGGTTCAGAAACATATCCAACGTGACCTGGAGAATAAGATCATAAAAAAGTTGGATTGATTGAGAGAGAGTAAGAAGGATTTACTTACCAGATGACAGACTTCCAGAGGTCTGCTGCACATGAATGGTGGCTGAAGATCCACCACTGGTCAGTCTGAGTAAAGAATAAGACAGATTTGCTTAGTGATGTTTTTCAACACCCAGAGGTTGGTGGAAAAGTGTAAATATCAAAGAAACACTTTTTTTAACACTTCCTACCTGTTCTCCTCTCCCTCCAACAGCTTCCTGTATGTGGCGATCTCAATGTCCAGGGCCAATTTGACGTTCATGAGTTCCTGGTACTCACGCACCTGGCGGGCCATGTCTTGCTTTGCCCTCTGGAGGGCTTCCTCAAGCTCTTTGATACGGAGCTTGGCGTCTTTCACTGCCAGCTCTCCACGCTCCTCAGCCTCAGCGATCTGAGCCTCCAAGTTGGCACGCTAAAATGACAACAACATACATAAAGTCAGCTTTTTCACATAAACAGAATGTGAAATATTTTCATATCAATCCTTGCTCATCATTACTTGTCCCTTGACGGCATCAATCTCATTCTGCAGGCGGGCGATCATACGGTTGAGTTCAGCAATCTCAGCCTTGGTTGAGCGGAGGTCCTCACCGTATTGACCAGCAGAGGACTGCATCTCCTCGAACTGTAACACATATTGAGACAATGAGCACTTACATAGCTACAGATGAGGTGGGCTTCAAGAGTTGAACCTATAAGAGCTTGACCCACCTTCTGTTTGTACCAGCTCTCTGCCTCGGCACGGCTGCGGTTTGCAATGTCCTCATACTGAGCGCGGACTTCAGCCACAATGGAGTCCATGTCCAGGTTTCTGCTGTTGTCCATCTCTACAACAACTGACGTGTCCTTGATCTGAGACTGGAGCTCACGCAGTTCCTGCAAACACAGACCAAACAATCTATAAATTGCACGCCATAACAAAGCAGCAGTGCTATATGCTAAGTAGTTTTTGTTGGCCAAACACAACAGAATGGAACTTACAGCCTCATAGACTGCCCTGAGGAAGTTGATCTCATCTTGAAGAGCATCAACCTTGGCCTCAAGCTCAACCTTGTTCATGTAGGCTGCATCAACATCCTGAAAAAATGAGAGGACATTATACCCCTTTGCTATTACAAAATAAGACGAAAAAAAAGTTTAAGGCAGTGAAAAGGGAGGCAACCCCCACCCATTCAAAAATATGAATGGTCATCATTACCTTCTTGAGCAGGACAAACTCATTCTCTACGGAAGCACGCTTGTTGATCTCATCTTCGTACCTGTTAAAAGATGGGAAAATGTGAGTAAATCAATTCTGCTCTCAGTGTTTTATCGATTAAATTATTCACCTTCTAAATTACAACTTCACTCACTTGTTCTTGAAGTCCTCAACCAGGCCCTGCATGTTCCTCAACTCTCCTTCCAGCTTAACCTTCTCATTTCCCAAGCCATCGAGCTGTCTGCGCAGGTTAGAAATGTAGGCCTCAAACATGGCATCAATATTAGAGCGGGTGGTGGTCTGTTCTTGGAGGAGACTCCATTTGGTCTCCAGCATCTTGTTCTGCTGTTCCAAGAAGCGCACCTGGGGGGAAAAAAGAAAGTAATAAGTGATGTTTTTTTTTCTTTTCTTTTTTTTCTGATTTTCAAGCTTCTTAAATGGGGGTTAAACGTAGTTGAGGAAAAATGCATTCTAAAAAACATGACTGCATGAAGTGGATTGGTGGTTTTGTCGGGCTTGTATGACTCCTTTGTAGTGCTGGCTCTTTAAGTATCTTTGTGTATGCTCTCTGGAAGCATTGTTTAAGGGAATACAAATGGTCATGAGTCATTTAAGCTGGCATTTTTTTTTCCTGCAGGGTGAAGTGAGGGAAGGGGGAGGGGAAGGTGAGAGTGGACTGACTGGGTGTGGCAGTGCTGTACAGAAGCTACATACTCCGGAAAAAAACTTTCAGTAATGGCCTCGCCCCAAACCTGCATTGCTTCACAGATAAAACAGCAACATCAGAGAAACAAGACATACCTGCCACACCTTAAGGCAGGTTTTGTGTGTGGTCTTTGGAGATCAGCCATAGCTGACAGCACCTACCTAGCTAATCTACTAAAAAAAGATTTTTTAGATGTCTGTATGAATGTACCCTAAAAATACTAATGCCCTATTCCTCAAGACTTCTTGATTTAATAATCTTAAATTAACAATGATTTACATGCATTTCCCTGTTATCTAAACCTCAGATAAGGCTCAAAGGTAACCTGGCCTGTAACCTACTAGCAAATTATAAAGCAGGGTAAACGTTTAGAGCATCCAGCGTCTATGGCCGAGGTGACTCATCCTGGTCACACACTGCTTACTGAAAATTCTCCCACAGGCACTAAAAAATAAAGGTGTGTGTGTAGACTGCATGCCCTTTAGGGTGTGTCTTCTGTCCACATTTACTCAGAAAGTTATGAAGTGTTTGTTTGCAGCCAAATATGGGTGTAACATACAGCTGACTTTAGTGAAATAAAAATGCACAGCACAAAGGGATCAAAATGACTATCAATTTCACAAGCTGTGTGATTTTTTGTGGTGTAATAAAGTCTAGACTTTGGACTATCCACACACTGGCTACTAGTAGCACTCTCTATGTATGTGTGTATTTATGACTCACATGGTTGCTAGGTTATTACCTAAACTCCACCCATATTTGGAAAGCTCCAGTCATCTGTTTTTTGAGGACTTTTTTCCAAGGCTAAAGCCATACTGAGAGAGATCTAGTACAAATGGTTTAACATTTGTAGAATTTACATTAGCTTATTTGCTGAACACTACTACTATGCTTGCACTGCCCAATTAGTAAATATAGTACCACACAGGCCTCTGGTGTAAGCAGATTAATTTTTTTTACAAATAAGAAAAAAAGCCTAGCTTGCAGATATTCTTAAAGAATGCTGTTGTGCAAGGCTAAACATATTTAAGTGTCAGTCAATTAATTTTACTACAGCTGCCAGCTTTTATGGTGTGTAGTAACACTTGCAGCATTCATACTGCTTCAAAGGTCACACTTAGTAGTAAAATGAGAATTCTGCATTTGAATGCACTCCAGGCACTGTGCAGAGCTATATCATTTCATATATTTGCATAATATGTAAAAGACATTGTCATTATAAGAGAGAACAAATGCATGAATACTCACTTTGTCAATAAATGATGCGAAGCGGTTGTTGAGGGTCTTGATCTGCTCTTTCTCTTGAGTGCGGACAGCCTGAATATTGGGGTCAATTTCCAAGTTGAGGGGGGTCAACAGGCGCTGGTCGTAAGTTACAGCAGTGATGGGTGCTTGAATGAAGCCCATGCCTCCACCGAGACCTCCACCAAAACCACCACCATATCCTCCGCTCATGCTGCTGCTGCTGAAGCTGCTGCCTCCAGCACCGAAGCCTGGGCCGGCACCCACGCCGGATCTCCTGACAGAGCTGATCCTGCTAGAGCCGGCGGGAAATGCATAGGCTGACTGGCTGGAGTAGCTCTTTCTGACGGAGCCACCGCTGCTGCCACCAATGCTGTAGCTGATAGACCTGGTGCTTGCCATGGTGCCTGTGTCTTTCAGTTGCTCTTTGAGAGAGGAGTGGAGTGGAGGAGATTACTCACAAAGGAGAGTCAAAGTCCCTCTGTGTGTCTCTCTGCAGCTAGCTGACCGATTTTATACACACACTGAAAGGGGGGTTTGTGGGCGGAGCCAGCCTTTTCACACACACACACACACACACACACACACACACACACACACACACACACACACACACACACACACACACACACACACACACACACACACACACACACACACACACACACACACACACACACACTCACTCACTCATTTACTCTTACACACACCCTACCTGTTAGACAGGTACGGAGAGAAAGTTCAAGATAAATGGTGTCACACCCAGCCCCAGGCTTTGCCCCAGGTGGAGTGAGAAAATGAGAGGAGAGGCAGAGACTTGAGGACAGACATTCCAGTAAAACTCTGAAAAAAATCAGACAAGACTGTGTAATTCTCACAGTCTGCCAGCGGGAGTGTTTCTGCCTCAGTATCTGGTTGGCTGGGCAGCTGTAGAGAGTGAGTTAACCTCTGCTCTTTTCAGGCACATTGCAACTTTCACATTTATGAATGGCCTTTTTCCATCTACTTTTGCCAATGTTTGAAACTGGCAGGGCGTTTTTTCCCCTAAGAGAAGAAGAGTTGCATTGTTGAGATTTGCAAGGGAAAAAGAACAGTGAGCGGAGTTTCCGTCAGGATTGATTTTGGAAAATGTGCACACACTCTTCTGCACTGTAGCGCTAGCGGCTAATGCAGCTAATGTATTTTATGACTCTAAACTCCACCATATGTGTGTACATATGAGTGTGTGTTTGAGGTGGAGCAAAGTGGTGTGATAGAGCTGGGAGAAAACAACAGTGAGAAAATTTTCCACAAAAGTACAGTACATTTCACTCTACCTTTAAACTTCTTTATGATCACTCACTCATACAGCGTTCCCACGCAATACGCCCTGCATAGTCAGACCATTCATTTCCAGTTCAAGTCAACATGATAAGCCAAAGGTTTGGTGTCACAGTCACCATCGCATAGTATTACACAATCATATAAACTATCATGACACTATGATAGTATAATCCAGGTGTGAAAGGTTAGATCATGGTACAGCAATCATCGCTTTGCCCGATTGTTTTTGATGAGTAACAAGCTTGTCTTTAGCTATGGCGTGGACAAGCCCCTTTAAAGACGTCAGGCGGGAAGGTAAGGCGAGAGAATGCATGTCCGGGCTGGATCTCCGGGACATTGTGGAGAAAGTTTAATGTAGCAAACCATTACACTAGTCAGACAAGGGTTTGGCCTGGGGTTTGGCTAGACTGTATGCTACCTGCTGGGTACAGACTCATCATCAACTTTTTGGAAATTATTCATATGCGCGTATAGGTGTGCAAGCATGTTTTTGTGTTTGCAAGTTTAGCAGATCTGAAGTTGGGGTGTATTATGCATATTTTCCAATGTGTACATTATTTGCTATCTAACAGGGCATGGCACATTGGAATTAGTGCAATGCAGTAAGCACCTGCATTTTCTTTGCTAGTTTTGTGAAAAGAATATGCAATTTTTTCTGTATCCAGCGTGATGACAGTAGATATGTTACTAAATAATATGCACGCGCACACACACACACACGCACACACACACACGCACACACACACGCACGCACGCACGCACACACAAACACACACACACACACACACAGGGAAATATATACACAAATGAGCATTTATCTATCTATTACAGTTTTTTTTAAATCCCTCCACACTAGTGGTTCTTGAGGCTCACTCAGTGAAAAATTTCACTCATGTACCTAATCTTCAGACCAAGTCTGCAAAACTGACACTTAGTTTGCAATTGTTAAACAAACTTTTTGCAAAATGCTAAACACAGTTCTCTGCATTAGACACTCTTGTGCTCTTGTGTTTCATGTAGAAAACACTGCCATTTAAATGCCACAATAATTACCCAATTACCTACACCCAATGATGATGTGTGAAACTTGTAAATCACTTATACAAAACTCAAAGTTTTCAGAAAGAAAACTCAATATGCATAAAAAGTCAAGTCACCTTTATTTCTGTAGGACTTTACTAAATACAGATTGTTTCAAAACAGCTTCACAATAACAAATTCCAATTCTACTTTAAAGCAGCTCTAACAAGCCAAGAGTGTCATTATTCAGCTCAAGTCAGTTCAGTGTTTATTCAGTTTAATTCAATAACAGTGAAGTTTATCAATCGTGCATACATACTGTATATAAAGTGTATTTGTGCACATAGATGTAATCGTAAGTGCTATGACACTCTGTACCGAACTTTGTTGTGTTTTGCATTTTTCACATCTGGTGTAGTTTGGCGTGTATGTGGCCAATCATTTAATGGTTTGTGTAGTGTTGTACGCAAAAACATTTTCAGAAGAGTTAAAATAGTTTTGAATGAAGTGTTTGCTTTTGCATCTTGTGTGTTTGTTCTGAGGTTTTGTGTGTAGAGTTTTGAGAAATGGAGCCATAGTTTCACAAATTGTGTGTAAGCAAAAAAAGTAAAGTGCCATGTTTGGTGATGAGAGATCTGCTACATTCCTAGTTTAAGTAGTAGTGACAAGAATGGACACACCCTTTATAAGGGTCATCAACTGACTGACGCTAAAACACCTTTGAAATGATGCTTTGAAATATTAAAAAAATATTATGGATTAACACATGGATAGATTGGACCCACACGTTTACCCACATCCCACAATACTTTTTTTTAAATTCAGTTTTATTTCAGTAAGAGTAGTTCATGTGTATTATCACATTCATCACAAAAAGAGTATGCAGGCCACCAGTCAGTCATCTTCTGATATGTATTTTAATGGCACCCAATAGTCTAGATCTGATAAAATAAAGCTAAAATCTTGTTTTGAATCCTATTAAGTCTAGTCGCAGTAGTTTCTCCGAAGGGAATTAACAAGAGAAACAGACAAAACACCTGTCTGCATTTTAAAAGAGTGCAAAACAAAAGTCAATACAACAAAAACACAACTGAACAGCACATTCATTCATTTGAATTTTTAATAATGCATGTGGGGATGGGATGCTATTATCTTCTAATTGTCCTATTCATTGATGATAAATTCAGTATTTCCATGTCAACCCACTTTGAAAAGGACTCATTATTTTAGGTTTTCTTTCACGTTAAACATTTCTGGATTATAGCGATATCAATACTTTAAAACACCACAGTCAGATCTTTCAAATCTTTGGAACTGAACTTTAAACAACATCAAGAACAGAACATGTCTGTCTATTATTAAAAGTTGAATACCTGGATTTACTTGACTTTTAGATGCTGTTATTTGTGTAATTTGCATATAAGCAGGGTTTCATTTTCTTTTCTTTTCTTTTTTTTCGTGTATGTAAATGCACAATGGAGACTCACTCGGCATTCTAGAATATACATTTTTAATAGTTTACACAATGTTTTTTTAATAGTAAGATATCTCAATTCTGAGGTTTACTCAGAATTCTACTGATTTACTGCATAAAGTCCACCCAGCTTTGTGCCCAATATGCAAAACTAAATTAAATTTAGATCTGAGGTTTCTATTAAGAATTAAGATGAATGAAACCAGTCGGGTCTGTATTTCTGGATTATAGAGGGTAGACTGAAGTCCCCTATCCATGATTTGCTAAACCTGTCCCAGCTTGGCATGACTGAGCTTCTTAAGAAGCACTAAAAAGGTGTCACTAATCACACACATTCCATCCACCCAAAACTGCTATTTTCAAACTTTTTCTTTTAAAAGCCATCATGATATACCAGATATTTTGTTCACACAAAAGTGAGACCTAATTATATAAAGACACAACCAACACCTACACAAAAGTACTTCATGCATCTGCACAGGCAAGACTTTTCTTTCACACACAAACACACACACACACACACACACACACACACACACACACACACACACACACACACACACACACACACACACACAAATGTAGATGTTAGTAATTTAGAGGTAAGACGTAAATTAGTAAATTTTAGTTTGTGGCTGTTATTAAGTTATTTAAGTTGGTGGGTCTACTGTCTATTAGGGGTCTGCCAAACCATTTCTTCACTTATCATGTCATTAAAAAACTACAATAGAGATGGTATAAAAAATTTAATTCATCATGACTATAAGTGCAGCACTGAACTAGAATACTTTTGTATCAATTAAAAATTTATTTTATTGTCCTTATTTTATTTTATTTTTTTTTGTTGTTGTTTTTTTCAAAGGCCAAGGAGTGCAAGAAGTGTATGAATGGCTCTGTCTCTACAGGCCTCTTTTCTTCTCCCTGTCCTACCTGATAACATGAACATGCCTTCTTATAGTGGACATGTGTTGGTTTAGAGAACTAAACGAAACTCACTCTGGAGTATCTCATTACTCACTCAGCGAGTTGCCAACTTCTGAAAATGCTGTGATCCAACGTACCTTGAAACAATGAGGGTGCTCAAATAAACAGCCACAATCAATCTGCCAGTTCACAGAGTCGCCTTTATGGGATTTTTTTATGGCACACCCATAATCTCAACAGATTTACTATTGAACTCAATAAAGATTAGGGAAAAAATATTGCAAACACACACAAATCGGGCGGCCATGTTCAGCTATATTTGGAGGTGGATTTTTCCCAAAAAGCCCAAAATTTGTATGTTATCTGCTTAAATATTTATGAAAATCCAGTAGCCTTTAAAACATTTTAAATATAGATATTTGTGAACTTTTTATATTAAAAAACATGATAAAATAAGTATAAAGCAGCATTTTCTCGTTGTAATAAATGTGGGAATGTTTTTTTAGACTTTAGATTTTAAGGTACAGCCTGACCTATACAGAAACTAAGTAAATCTACCCTTAGAAATTTAAGACTTTGTTGTTTTAAGAGCATTTATGACATTTATACACCATTTCAAAAGGCCACTGAATTAAAAACAGCTGGAATGGTTAGGCAATGAAATTTGACCAAAAGAAATGACAGGGTTCACTTTTTTCACAATATGTGTGATTCATTCTATAAAAATGCACAAGATACACACAGGGAAGAACAGAAATAAAAATAGAGTGAGATGGAAATTTATGAGTGTTTGAATATTATTGCAGCTCCAGGCAGACTTTAAGACTTCATGAATGAAAGGATTTGCTTTAGTTCATTGCAAGTAGCTCATGGCCATTTACTACTCACTCGGATACAGAGAGCAATTACCTACTTGTTCAACATGATGTTGAGCAATTACTTGTCCATATAGTCGTTCTGTTTTCAAATAAAACAGGTTCAGAGCTGTCCATATTATGATAGGTACACAAGACAAGTGTAAGCCTAAAAAGACGCAGTTAAAAATTAAGTAATAAAATATAATAATACTTAAACTTATAAGAAGAGAAAGGGCCTCGACAGCAGGTGTGGTCGGCTGGTGTGAAGCAGAGATAAACAGAACTCATACAGTAGCTAAAAACATTAGCACACAGATGAGATGAGCAAAGTTGATTTATATTTTCTCTATAACATTTAACACCCCAACACACACACACACACACACACACACACACACACACACACACACACACACACACACACACACACACACACACACACACACACACACACACACACACACACACACACACACACACACACATACACACACACACACCCCTAATTATTAAATTGAAATAAATAAATAAAAATTATTACAAAAAATAGTTAATGTCCTATCTTGGTTTTTAATGTTAACCTTGCACTTTATTGCACCTTTGTTTTTTGTGACCTCTGTAAAATTATAATAAAATATTTTTGGGACAGCTTTTGCCCTAATTAGTCATGTGCGGATCCATTGTTTTTCTCTCTAGGTCCGTAATTTTATACATATTTAATAAAAAATATTTCTTAAATGGTTTAAAATCCTACATTTTTATTTAATTTAATCCAGCGTCAGCATATCTTTTCTTTTTTGTGTGTTTTTTTTTTTGACTTTATTATGACAGGACAGTTAGTTGACAGGAAGCAAAGTTGGAGAGAGAGAGAGGGGGAAGGGAACGGGATAGGTCCACGAGCCGGGATTCGAACTTGGACGTCCGAAGCGCAACTTCGCTATATGACGGCGCTGCTCACGAGGCTATTGGCACTGACCGCATCAGCATTTGTTTCACAATCTGTCATAAACATCCACTATAATACAAACACCATAATAAAATAAGAGAATTATGATTTATTTTAACTGGGATAAGCTCCATCTCTACGACCCTAGAACATGGAAAGATGGATGAATGTTGCTTTCAAAAGAAAATGGTAACACTTTACATTAAGGTTCCCTTTGTCATCGGGGCACCGATCACAAATTGTGAATATCTTGCCCATCATCCGCCATGTTTGTTTACTCTAAAGTCACGTTTGACCACGAGAGATTTTGCGAGATTTCCCATGTAGTCGCAATCTGGTTGCATGTGAATGGAATATGTTATTGTGTGTTGTACTGACTTGGTCACATGGCGAAACTTCACACTGGTAAATCTATAATTTGTTTTCATCGTCATGTTTGTGGACACTGACATTTTGAAAATCTGATAAAATTTTAAAAATCCTTTAGTGTGAGCCACTCTTACAACTAGACCAGGGATGTCCAAACTTAGTCCTGGAGGGCCACTGTCCTGCAGAGTTTAGCTCCAACCCCAATTAAACACACCTGGACCACCAGCTAATCAAGGTCTTATAGGCTAGAAACTTCCAGGCAGGTGTGTTGAGTCTGGCTAGAGATAAACTCTGCAGGACAGTGGCCCTCCAGGACTGAGTTTGGACACCCCTGAACTAGACCATGCTGACGAACTAAACATCAACCCATTGGTCTAGAGGAGACTCCCTTACCCTAAACTACATTGTCTAGTCATGACAGTCTTTTATGTAGTGATGGAGTCAGAGAGATGAAGTCAGACAAGGACGGCTGGGTGGTGGACAACTGTTGATTTCTACATCAGTAGCAGATACAGTCATATTTTCCCAACATATGGTAATGCCCCTATAATCCAGCAGTCAACAGTGACATGACCACAGAATGTTTTTCCCATGGAAGTGCTTCTCTATTCTAAAACTAGTTTTGGATTCCTATTTTGAGGTGTTAGCATAAAGCAGTCAGATCATATTTCTTTACAAAGGATAAAATATCCTAGACCTGACTTGTCTCAACAGTCAGAAGAGGGTATTCCTGTAGCATTTACTATTGTTGCTTTTGTTTTTCGGTACCTAGCAACCACAGAGTTTATGACGAAGACTTTCCCGTTCACAGTAGTGAGCTTTCAGTAGGCTACCTCTCCATTTGATTAACATCATATGCTCCATTCATAAGATTAAAGCCTACAGTGAATGCTGTAGCTTAAATTTACTTTATAAATATGTTTGACTCTCTTTTGCTATATAAACTCATATTTTGAAGTGAATCATGTATTTCAGTTATTGTTTTACATACAAGTAATATACATACTGAGATCATTACCCAGCAGTCTTCTTATGTAACTCCAGCCTGCAAGTCTTTCTAGCTCCACTTTTTTTGTTAAATTCCTGCTACTACGCAAAATTTCAAGTTTCAAGTTTTAGCCCACTTACAGGTTTTTTCTGTTATACATTAATGTGGGGGAGAATAATGTGGTATTCTATATATAAAATCATTGTTTCCACTTATATTCCAAAGACAATTTCCATGGCAACATACAGTCACAATTCACACACACCCTAGTTGGTAACACATGCCAACTGTAGCCAAGCACTTTCACCATATCAACCTCACAGTAGAACATGCAAACTCTAGCTTTTCTTGCCCAATGCCACTGAAACATCTGCTGCTTGTTATCTGTTCTCTGTCTAATCTGTTGCACTTGTATTTGTGCATACACATTGTACTTATTACTTTTTGACACCCCCCCCCCCCCCCCCCCCCATCATTTTTTTTCAGTCTTTAGTTACCCAGTAATTCATAACTCTGTTAATGTCACGATTTGGTCATGGTCTAGAAATCATAAACAGAGCATAACTGTGACCTTAGATGAAATCTGATAGGATGCACAATGGATCTGTCAATCAAAATTACTGGAAGAATCGTAAATATGATCGCTCATAATCCTGTGAGATTTTGAACTTTTTAGTTCACTTTACTCCTTTCATTTTTGGTCATTACTTTGGACTAATAAAGGCTAGTACAATAACTGAATGTTGGAATAATTTCATATTAAAATGAATAATTGGGTGCACAAATATTACTGGAAAACGTTTACAATAATTTTAATTTATATTAAAGTATTAGGTATGAAAACAATTAACAATTTTACAGCATTTTTAAATCTAAATGAACGTTAATTTCTACATATACTAATACATGTTCAATAGTTAAAATAAATTAACATTATTATGAAGGAACATGAATTCACCGTGAATAATAGTAAACTAGATTAACAAATGCAAAAATATATATGTTTTAAATGTTTAAAAGATAAAAGATTTTTCATTGGTAATCTAATCGCATTAACTAACGTTAATGAACAATATTGTAAAATGTTACCTTTTTTAAATCACTATAATAGAACATTGCAGAATGAGATGCTTGGATAAGAAACAGTACTTAATGTGATCATTTTGAGTCCATATCAATGAAATAATTGATTTCTTATCTATAAAACAAGCCCTTTAAATTACATAATTACAATGCCAGTTGACAGTCTAGTAACATCTCTCAGCAACCCGCTCAACACCAATCACATGCAATTATTTTGTAACCTTTCAACAGGCACAACAGATTCATTTCTTTGAATATTTGTAGTGTCTAAGTGGGTGGGTATGTGTATCTGTACTGCATGTAAATGTGACATGAAACTTTCTCAATCTGTCTGACACATAACAGAAAGTTATGTCACCCAAAGTGACAGGTTAGTGAACGTTCCATCCAGGCCTTGAGGGTGTGGATCATACCATGCTGAGGCGTTCCTCAAGCTTATCTCTTTCTGAGTGCACTCATCCAAACACATAAAATGCGGGTGGAGTCGAGGGGGTTACTAGTTTTACTCTTGTAGTTTGTGGTCTAATTTTTATTACATATTCTGTATATATATATAAAAAAAAGGATTATTACTAATCACACTCGTATGTGCCATTAGGCTACATTAATCAAAGATTTAACCCCCCATCACCCCTGATGAGGGTATGTGTTTGGACAAGTGGACACTCCCTCCACACACATCTACACCCATACAGGTTACACTCGCCTTTATGGGACATTAGAAGTTTGATTAGCTGACAGGCCTTGAACAAAGCCGCCACTGTCTTAAAAATAGACAGGGTGAGGATTTACCGCTTCTGGGAGAAGGGAAATGTCACTAAATAAGCTCCTTCAGTTTTCAGCATTGACAACTAAGAAAACTAAGTGAACTTAAGTACACAGGTCTATACAAGTATCTGTCACAAGACGGTGTGTGCATCTTAAAGTGTGACAGTGTTTAAAAGTTTAACCAGTTTGAAGAAAGAAAAAAAGTTATACAAACAGACAACACCTAATGTTACATTCCAAACCTTTATAAGATCTTTCACCCTCACACATGCAAAAAAAAAAAGTAATATTGATGCTGGGAGTGTCTAAGTTCTCTGTGTTGTGCACCTTGATCTATACCGATCTGCCAGACTCCACAAGTGCCCACACACTTATGCACATGTACATGTGTTTTATATGGATTCTCCCTAGGCATGATGATTTTATTATAAATATCATATTTGATGATATTTCCTTGGCCGATATTTGATCACTTTCGATGTTATCGTTATCGGCCCAATAAGAACATTTGTTCGATATATATTAAAGCCAATATATAATGGATTATTTCATTCAGCTGAGACACTTCAGATGCTCACTGTTCTCCATTATGTTTTTGAATTGCTTGAAATATGATTTGAATCCCTTCAAAAAAGGAAAATACAGTAAAATGTGCAGCGCAACTCTGTCATATGGCTACATAAAATTATAATGAGAACATTATAATTGTGTGCTTGAGACATGGCTTTTAATGGTGAGAATTTTGTTTTCCTAATCAGGCTCTCAAAAATTATATAAAAATTTGGATTTTGATTTATCTGCCAATATGTCGTTTATCGGCTTTCAAATATAAAGAATTATAGGTTACCTTGTCTGTAAAAACCGGGGTCTGTGTTTTTAGGGTTTTCATTAATATATATATATATATATATATATATATATATATATATATATATATATATATATATATATATATATATATACACTGTGTATATATATATATATATACATATATATATATATATATATATATACTGTATATATATATATATATATAGGCCTATATATATTCCTCATGGGAATTTTGTTCAAATTCTTACTATCCTTGTTGGGACGTTTGGTCCCCATAACATATGGAATACCTGGTACACACACACACACACACACACACACACACACGCACGCACGCACGCACGCACGCACGCACGCACGCACGCACGCACGCACGCACACACACACACACACACACACACACACACACACACACACACACACACACATACATACATGCAGAAACAGCTCCAGCAGGTTTGCAGCAGCAGCTTGTGTTGAAAACACATTGACCTCATATGTATGTTCAAAGGAATGTTCCATTTTCCTTACTCTATAGAGTAAACCCACACCACTAGCCATAATCATGTTTAATAAACATGATGATATCCAGAATGACTTGAGAATGATCCCAAGAACATCTCAAGATTTAAAAAGATTTGGTTAGTTTGGTTAGTCACACATTTGCTTACATTTAAATTGTAACCAAGAAATAGTGCAGATTAGCACAAAATTGCATCTTCATTGTTTAGTTCTAACCCTAAAAACGGCTTATTTTAAATGAAAGTTTAATGAGTTTAGGTTTAAATTAAATATTTAATGTTTTCATTATACTTTTTTTTTTTTTTTAAAGGATCACATTCAGCACTTGTTTATTTCAATGTTTATATGTTTTGGATCCCACTATATGCATTATGCAGTATGCAGTATGTGGCTAAAACCTACAGTATACATAATCATTGCATTCACATAAGTGAATTTTGCAGTATCTCTTGCAGTACACCCTTGCAGATTTGTAAATAAATGCAGAAGCGTTAACTAAAATAAATCTAATGCAACTGAAACAGTCCCAAAACCAAGAAAACTTTGAGCCAGTCATTTCTGCTCCTTGGTTTGTTGGTTTCTCAAGTTTCTTTCCAGTATCGGGCTAATCTTAACACTTAATGAGCAATTGAATGTGAGTTTAAGAATGAGACACACCTGTCAGAAATATCCATCAGATTATGCAAATGAAGAGTATAAGATAGTGAGAAAGAGAAAAATGTTTGATGTAACCTTTCAACCTGATGTGACCAGTGTTTAATTTGTGGAGATGCAGTTGGGGAGAGGGAGGGATACCACAAGAATTGTAAAAAGCTGCTAATTTTCCAAATTGTGATTGGCTGGAGATGAACACATCCCTTGCAAAAGCAAACGCTTCATTCAAAACTATTTTAACTCTTCTAAAAATTTTGGTTTTTGCATAGTAACTCTACACACAAACCATTAAATGATTAGCCACATACACGCCAAATTAAACACATATGTGAAAAAAGTAAAACACAACTATCTTGTTTTGCTGGTTCATTGTGCAGTTGAGCACACAGGGGTTTGTCACACATACACATGTACACATATCCACTGGACATGCAGTATGTATGCACAATTGATAAACTTTACAGTTATTGAACTAAACTGAATCAACACTGAACTTGAGCTGAATAGTGACACTATTGGCTTGTTAGAGCTGCTTTAAAGCAGAATTGGAATTTGTTATTGTGAAGCTGCTTTGAAACAATCTGTATTGTGTAAAGTCCTATAGAAATGAAGGTGACTTGTATGCATTTTCAGTATATATTACACAATAAACAGAAATGCAAGGGTCAAAAATGTATTTGTCTCTCAAAACATTGAGTTATGTTATATTTATCTACAAGTGTTTCCCCACATGATCATTGGGTGTAGGTAATTGGGTAATTATTGTGGCATTTAAATGGCAGTATTTTCTACATGCAACACAAAAGCTGTTAGTTTTGATTGAAGTGTCTTATGTAGAGAACTGTTATCAGCATTTTTGCAAAAAGTTTGTTTTACAAATGCAAACTGAATGTAAAGCATATAACGTGCCTGCAGTTTTGCAGACTTGGTCTGAAGATTAGGTACATGACTGAATGGTTGCACTGAATGAGCCTCAAGAACCACTTTTAGTGCGTAAGCATTTAAAAAAAAAACAGAGATACAAACACACTCCATTTGCGCATATTGGTGCAAGTTGCACGTGTATGCATATGTCTTTGGCAATTTCATGGAGTTTGTGTGTATGCATGTGAAAGTGAAGTTAAGGTGTCAATTGAGTTCATTTTGAAAATGTAAACATTTTTAAGAATTTTTTGCTAGGTATCTCACACATATGCTTGGAATGTGGTATGTAATATGGCTGAATAGACCTGCCCACTTTGAGTTAAATAATGAAGAAATAGATAATAGAAATAGATAAAAACAGCACACTTTCACTTTATGATGAAAAAAAGTCAGAGATTATGCAGCATGCTTTGACATCAGCTGTAAATCTTTGCAGGTTTTTGGCTCTAAATAGTTTATACTCATTTTAAGTGTCTCTAATAGGCCTAAGTAACTACTAACTACTACGTATGTTTTTTGCAAACCATTGGAAAAACACATGGGGCGGGGCTCAGTGTGAGTTAACGGAAGCGCTCACCAACCGCGTTACCTTGTCCTCAGTCCATCCAATAGGGGGCCGATAATTATGAACGATAATCTGGTAACAATTTATTAGGTTAGTTGTTGTAACATGGCAGATCGGAAATGAATGTCTGGTGAATGTCGCAAAATGGTTAAAGCTACACTGTGTAATATTTTAAATTGATTCTTAGCAAAAACACTTTGTTCTTTCAAAATTATATGTGCTCATTCATGTGTAATTACTTCCACCAACTAATCAAGTATACTCTTAAGCTTAGAATCTGCCAGTCAGAATACATACGAGCGAGTCGCTCGAATGGCGGCAGCCATGTTACGCCTCCGTCTTGAAAATACATTAGCCAAAGAGGGACATACCTGGAAATTCAAGCTTTACCTTTCGCGCTTTTGAAGTCAGTGGCACCGTGACGAATGCAAGGGGGAGATTACTTACGACTGCCGGCAGATTTGAAAGCCTGTTGAAGATGGAGGATCACGTCTATTCTACGCTGTAAACATTGCCTTACACTATTAATCTCGTACAATATACAGAATAACGAGAACACTGATACTTTACTAACATTAGCTTGCATTCCTTTGGGAACCTGATAGCTGATGCAATCTGTAAATGCAATTTGTTTTCTAAAGTAACCTCATCACTTGAAGGAACACTTATGGACGAAGTCAAACTGGAGGCCAAGTTAATCTTGGAATAATACGGCCACCGTAGGAGTTAAAACCCCCTCGGAATGGGAGGGGCTAGAAAGTAATTCAGTTGGAAGTCATTTACAATTTCACCGCTAGATGAGAGAAAATCTTACACAGTGTTGCTTTAATGCTCTATCGCGTTATGTAAATAACTTACCACTTAAATCAAACCCTCCCCATACATGAAACAAATCTGCAACCATGCTATTTTAGCTTGTTTCTACAAGTCTTCGAGCTCTCTTATCTTGACTTATTTTTCAGGGGAATCATATAACTGAGTTACCGAGCAAGCTTACTACTTGAGAAAAGCCAAATCACTCTTTCTGTAAAACCTTTTCTTTCTTTCTGTAAAACCACCCACACAAGTTTGTGTGTTTTTTAGAGCAAAAAATGATCACTCAATAAAACACATATTGCACTGTGATGCACTCGTGTTGCAAAACCTTTTTGGCTTTTGCAGTTGGACTACTGTATTTTACAGTATGCAAGTGCTAAATATACATACATTCCGTAATATTTAGTACAATTTTATACTTGCAGTGTATACAGTATACAATTTATTCACCTTACTACTTCTAAGTTTCAATTACTTTTTTTACGTAATTGCAAACTTTGTTAACTATATTACAATATACTATTTTCTGTAACTGCATGCTAGATGCTATGTTCTCCATTTTTTTATGTATAGTGTCTAATGAATGATCTGTAGTGTTTATATTGTGACTGGCTGTGTGTAAGAAAGCATTATTTGATTTTGAACACATATAAAATGTTTTTGAGGCAATTGTTTGATTTTATCAGAAGAGTCCGATGTTCTCTCAATGTAGTTTGAAGATTTGGTTTTGCAATATGTGACAGAATGAGTGCAGATGTAGGAGGTTTATGGAGAGGTTTGACCAGAGCATCAGCCCTGTAATCTCTTGAGTTTCTGTTGGTATCCTCAAAAAAAGTATCGGCAGGTTGAGGCCTGCACAGAAAGAGAGAGACTGACATAGAGAGAGTGAAAGAAGGAGAGAAGGTTA
This sequence comes from Siphateles boraxobius, assembly GCF_051911475.1. Lineage (NCBI taxonomy): Eukaryota > Metazoa > Chordata > Actinopteri > Cypriniformes > Leuciscidae > Siphateles > Siphateles boraxobius. The sequence goes on along the minus strand of NW_027509042.1, from coordinate 11,145,337 downwards.
CTTTACAGGAGTAAAATTAAAATAATAATTTGATATATATCAATAAAAGAGAGGCGTGAAAGGTCAAACTAAGAGAAACTAGAACAGATTGCAGCTGTTGATAGCAGAAAGTCAGAGTGAATAATGGATGTGTTGCAAGAGGGGTGTGGGGGAGGGAAGATATGGATCTGGTTAGGTGGGTCTTTTTTAGGTGTGGTAACTCAGGAAAAAGGTTAAACACCAAGGGCCGACATGTGTCAAAAATGTATCACCAAAATCAAGCATTCACTGAACTGCTATGTGTGGTATTCTCTACAAGGGTTCACAATTTTTTTCTTATTTCACCTTTCAGCTCATTATAGCTTTTGTATAACAAACCACAGAAAACAATAACTGCCATAACTGCATTTTATCTCATCGTGTTAATAACTTTTTTTTCATTGGTTGTTGCGTTAAATCTTACCCAGATACAATAGTGCTATTTTCTGATTGGCTATTGTGTAGCCCCTTTCTTTTTTTTTTTTGATTGGCTGATAAGTGGCAGGCTTTTAGTGTACGTCGTAGGCTACGCAGTAGACGATTAAATAACGCAAAATAGGGCTATTGTCAGTTTCTTTAGTTTAATACATCATGGGTGCATACATAGATATACATAATACATAAATATAATCATTTAATAGATTTGTAAAAGTAATTGGTTATCTCTAAAATAATTCAATAGCCTGGTGCTCAAATGATTGTGAAGGATTAGGTTAGTCGGGTCTGAGCGAGTTTTACACCAGTTCATAGGTGTGGAGTCTAAATTCCTTTACGACTGGAAAACCTTAAACGGCAGTGTTTGCTAAAAGGGGAGGAGACACTGTCATAAATGCAGTTATTACCAGGCTACTCACAGAGTTCCAGATATCACATTCACATTTGCTTTAAAATAATCGCCAATATTATTCTGTGCAAAAGCATTTTTTTTTTAGTTAAAAGAGCAAGCAGTTGATTGAATTTCTTGATATAAAATGAACCAGTAATTTTTTCTTATTTCACCTTTCAGCTCATTATAGCTTTTGTATAACAAACCACAGAAAACAATAACTGCCATAACTGCATTTCTCATCGTGTTAATAACTTCTAAATAACTGCACAGCTGGAGTCAATGAGGGTACATGAAACCGAACATATAATAGCTCTGTGCATGTTGTGGCAAGACTAAAGAAATTCAAGTGCAACTTATTGTGACTTGTCCCCACCACAAGGACCATTTATCACCACAAGGGCAGGTTTTATTTATTTATTTATCAATAGCAGCTATTCGGACGCAAATAGTTTTCTAAGCGAAGTTTGAGTTACAATTCTTATCACTCGACGTCAGTGATTTCATGTAGGCTACCGATTCGTACAGGACTAACATCTCCGTGTTTATTATAGAAGTAGGAGTGTGTTTTCTATACGTGGACGTTACAGAAGGTCATGTGCTGTGCGTGCGTCACCTATATGTCTTTTAATTTAGCCTATTATTTGTTGATATGATTTTGATTTATTATTTAAAAAAACATTAAAGTAAACTTCACGAGTTCAGCAGTGGCTGATTATAAATAAGTGAGCAGAGAAATCTAGGCAAATATCTTACTCTTACCTGACATAGCCTATAAAAATGGGCAGTCTTTGCAGTTGCCGCGATTTGGCTCTATTTATTAATTGTATATGTTATTTTTTTTCGTTGGATACCATCCATATCGAAACGAGATTAAAGCATTGCTGAAGATTGGTGCACAAACGGTAGCTCAGGTAGGTCAAAACAGACGAGAAGTGTTAGGATACAACATCAGCATCAGCAATCACAGACATTCTCGTTAGATTTCTCAGAGGACCGTTGTGTTTTCCGAAAAACAGTAGAAGTTTTGCCCTGAAAAACACAAACGTGGCAGATTGGGACGGGATTAAAATCGCAAAAGTAGGCTACGTCTAAACAAATTCAGAGCTCTCAAGTTTTGAAGACAGGCAAGAGTGACAATTCCAGGATATGCTTTTTTTTCATTGGTTGTTGCGTTAAATCTTACCCAGATACAATAGTGCTATTTTCTGATTGGCTATTGTGTAGCCCCTTTCTTTTTTTTTTTGATTGGCTGATAAGTCACATCATGGGTGCATACATAGATATACATAATACATAAATATAATCATTTAATAGATTTGTAAAAGTAATTGGTTATTTCTAAAATAATTCAATAGCCTAGTGCTCAAATGATTGTGAAGGATTAGGTTAGTCGGGTCTGAGCGAGTTTTACACCAGTTCATAGGTGTGGAGTCTAAATTCCTTTACGACTGGAAAACCTTAAACGGCAGTGTTTGCTAAAAGGGGAGGAGACACTGTCATAAATGCAGTTATTACCAGGCTACTCACAGAGTTCCAGATATCACATTCACATTTGCTTTAAAATAATCGCCAATATTATTCCGTGCAAAAGCATTTTTTTATTTGAGTTAAAAGAGCAAGCAGTTGATTGAATTTTCTTGATATAAAATGAACCAGAAATATTTGTAATTTTTTTAACATTATACATTTTCAAGTTAAAAAACCCTTTGTTACTTTTTTTCTGTGCACAATTCTGTTGGTTAAGAATGGAAGTGCCATCAAGGTTGGTTCACCTCCAAATAAGCAAATTCAAAGTAAATTGCTGAACTGGTTGAATTAAAGCTCAAAGAAAGTAGTTTTATTGCGTTGCATCACAGTTTTTTTTTTACCACTTCATTTGTATTCTAGCCTGCTTCATAACTGACTGTCAAGCCAGTGTCACTATGATTTTGCAATGTTCCTGGATCAACATTGTGGCGAGCAGGACGAGGTCGAGGGACGTGAGAGAGGTGGCGTGATTAATGATGGTAGACACCTGAGAGACGCACCGGTCTCGTATCTCTCACGGAGGAGCGGAAGCATAAAGTCTGTGATGGGCTGCTGGCTTATACTTTTGTTTTTGTATTTGTTTATTTATTTTATTAAAAGTGTTGACTGTTCGCTACGTTCCCGCCTCATTCTTCCCGTAACATCTAACCTCATTACAAACATATTTGGTTGATCCTGGAACAACATTCCTGTCTGAATATTTAGTCGTAATCCAAATTCTATCCCTAAACATAACTCTACCCATTGCTTATCACTAAAATCAAAAGGAAATGATAGGTGAATAACACTGATGTAGGAGCACCTGACCCTGCCTGTAAGCCTAAACATGACAGAAACTGTAGCCTAAACTTGTCTCTCAAATCTGATTAATTGATTGATTGATTGATTGATTGATTGATTGATTGATTGATTGATTGATTGATTGATTGATTGATTGGAACAAAGATGTCAATCCAGGAACATCACAATCACCGTCAAGCAGACCCTATAAAGTCATATATTATATGTGAATATATTTTCTTCATATTTTGAACAAAAGTCTATTTCTGCCGCATCAGTGTTAGGCTTTCTAGACTAGAGTACATAAAATTAAGCATAAAGACTTCAAAACTCATAGTTGGAAATGTACTTCTTTATTTTTTACTCCATTCACTTTATTTGAATATAGGCCACAATAGTAATCAGAAAAGTGCACAACGGATGTTTCTCCATTTGTTTTGATGTGCTTAGAGTGACAGACATTAAGTCATTTTTAGTTATATAAAGCAAATTAGAAATAAGAGAATATATGAGTTTATCGTAGGGCCTTAAAAATATACAACATAATTTAATATGATATACTGTATAACTGTAATTCATTTTGATCTGCCACACCTTAAAAACAGATGCTAAACTGGACATGCTAATGGAGCCCAAGGGAGGGGGTGAAGGCCAACCTATACAAATCTGATCCTGGGCTCTGTACACAAGACAATCCTTTCATCTGTTCTTTCGTCATTCAAAAACATCCTCCTCTAGTTTGCCTGCAGACTTATCCATCACTTGCATACTTCCCTCTGTAGCTGCAAGTTTGTTCTCACTGGTGATGATTGTGGTCTTTGTGCTTTTGGTAACAGTGGCAGTGCTGCTGACGAAGCCGCTATTGCTGTCACCCTTAGCAATTGGGACTTCCTTCTTAACCAGGCCTGTGTTATGAACATCTTTCCTAGCACTTTGGGATGAGAAGTGGTTGCTTCCAATGTCGTAGTTCAATGCTAAGAAAAAAGGACATTAAACAGTCACAAATGCTGTTCAAATGCAGCGTCTTACATATGTGGGTAGCTGATGTGAAATACTTCTAAAAGCGTGTATATTAAAAAAATACTTTATGTGCCTAAAGAAACTCACAGTTTGGTTTAGAGATGGAGAAAGTCTGGAATGAACCATACATTCTGTGAAGGAACACACAAAAAGTACATGACGTCCATAGGAGTCCATTGTGATTCACTAAAGTTTCATAGTATTAAACAAGCACTGATGTCTCAAGCTTCACCCACCTGCTCTCTTCTCCTTCCAGGAGTTTCCGATAGGTGGCGATCTCAATGTCCAGAGCTAGTTTGATGTTCATCAATGATTGGTATTCGCGCACCTGTCGGGCCATATCCTGTTTAGCTCTCAGAAGAGCTGCTTCCAGCTCCTGCAGACGGAGTTTTGCATCTTTCACAGCTAGTTCACCACGTTCTTCTGCCTCTTTGATCTGCACCTCATGGTTTGAATGCTAAAATAAGAGGAGACAAAATATTACATCCTTACCCCCACCCTCTGGCACATAAAACTTGTGATCAACTGGGATTAATTGAGATCATCTTAATAGAGTTCTTACCTGTCCCTTAATAAGTTCCATCTCAGAGTGTATACGTGCAATTATTCGGTTGTACTCTGTGATTTCTGCCTTTGTGCTTTTCAGGTCGTCTCCATGTTTGGATGCTGTCAACTGCATTTCTTCATACTAACATTGTGTAGGACACATGAACATTCATGTACAGACACATACACAAAAAATACATCATATTTAGAAAAGCTCATATTACAATGCAATAAAATAAGCATGTTTAAAAATGTGTGATTTGTGACATGCACACACACAATGCAAGAATGTTAACTCACCTTCTGTTGGTACCAGCTCTCTGCTTCAGCACGAGTGCGACTGGCAATGTCCTCATACTGAGCACGGACTTCAGCCACAATGGAGTCCATGTCCAGGTTTCTGCTGTTGTCCATCTCCACCACAACTGACGTGTCCTTGATCTGAGACTGGAGCTCACGCAATTCCTATAAACATGGAACAAGAACTACTGAAAACATTCTGAATCTTGTTTATGCATCCATTTACCACTATTTTTGAAGGTTTGCATTGCTTACACTCAATAAGTTTTATAAGCTCTTATGATTTATGTTTTACTATCAGTTAACTTAATACATTCTATCGGCAAAGTGAATATGTGACTGTAGGTAATTAGAAATGTGAAGGATGAATGTTACCGCCTCGTAAATCTGCCAAAGGAAGTTGATCTGATTTGTTAGGCTATCCAATTGGCTTTCCAGCTCCACTTTATTCAGGTATGCACCATCAGCCTCCTAACATAAACATAAAACAGTACAAAATATATTTATAATAATAGAATTATGGTTTTTATAATTAGTTGTCAAGTTTTTATGGCCAGGTTTCACAGACAGGGCTTAGATTAAGCCAGTATTAAGCCTTAGTTCAATTAGGGCATTAAAGTAGCTTTTATAAGTGTGCCTTTGAAAAAAAACATTACTGGTGTGCATCTTGAGACAAAACAATGGCACTGACATATTTTAAGATTTGTCACTGTAAGTTGCTTTCAGTTAAAACAGCTCAAACATGCATTTTAGTCTGGTACTAGCTTAAAACTTGTCTGTGAAACCGGGGGGTAAAAGTATTTGATCTGTGTGCACTTATTTTGTGCTTACTGTACCTTTTTAAGCAGCACAAATTCATTGTCAAAATCATTCCGTTTGTTAATTTCATCTTCATACCTGAGAAGAAATGTACAAAGTTTGTGGGGAAGGTCCTTCAACTCTTTAATGTACAAACATGCTAGATTTGTGCAGATGTTTCCAATGCTCTCACTTGATCTTGAAGTCTTCTACCAGGCTGGTCATGTCCTGCAGTCCAGACTCCAGACGCAGCTTCTCATTCCCCATAACATCCAGCTGTCTGCGTAGGTTAGCAATGTAGCTCTCAAACATAATATCAATGCTGGATTGGCGGCTAGTCTGTTCCTGTAGGAGACTCCACTTAGTCTCCAGCATCTTGTTCTGCTGTTCCAGGAACCGCACCTGGGGAAAGACAAGAAGAGAGTGAAAAAGAGAGAGAGAATTTTTTTTTTAAAGGTTAGGTTTTAATTTTTATATCCCATAACTATCAGAACTGTTTTATGGAGTCTCTATCCTCTAAAGGTGTTTCCTCAGCTGAACAATTGTAATGTTAAACAACAGTAAAATCCATTAAACACACTGTGCTTCCCTGTACAGCCTTGTTTTAACGTTTGTCAAAAAATAAATGTGCCATTATTTTTACTTAGGTCTGTGTATAAGGATATATTTTTAGATACTGTAACTGGTCATTATTTAAGAAAAATATATTTGTTTAGCAATAAAATGTAAATAAGATGAAATTAAATAGTCATGCAGAGTTTCAAATGAAATGTTAAATGCAGCCTAAGTGCAAATGTCTCTCTGTCCTTTATTGTCCAGATTACGTGAGTTCAAAGATGTGTGCACAGATAGGTGTTTGTGTGTGTGTGTGTGTGTGTGTGTGTGTGTGTGTGTGTGTGTGTGTGTGTGTGTGTGTGTGTGTGTGTGTGTGTGTGTGTGTGTGTGTGTGTGTGTGTGTGTGTGTGTGTGTGTGTGTGTGTGTGTGTGTGTGTGTGTGTGTGTGTTTGTGTGGGTGTTCAGGAAAGGAATGTATAAGGGAGTGGCCGTTGCACCTGATAGTAAACTGATACTGCCCCAAAAAACGACAAAGGTGTGTTTATGGCAGAGAATGGACATTGCCCCTTCAGGTAAGTCAGTGAAGTGGGGGTCCTGATAAAATATGACACTGATAGGACTGGACCTACTGTTACTGACCTATTATTACAACCACATACTTCCTCACACCAGCATATGAACCACACACATGCACATGCATTCGGTTAGAAGTGAAAATATAAAAGGTCCAGGCAAAAAGTTAAAATGAAGACAAGATAAAGGAAGTAACTTACTTTATCAATAAATGAAGCAAAACGGTTGTTGAGCGTCTTGATTTGCTCTTTCTCGTCAGTCCTAATGGCTTGGATGTTTGAGTCAATCTCCAGGTTCAGAGGTGCCAGAAGACTTTCATTGACCTTTACAGCTGTAATTGGAGGGCAGAGAACAGGACTGGAGCCCCAACCTTCCCTCGAAACCATCCCTGAACGGGTGAGAGGGGTGCGCCTGTTGCTCCTCACACCCGCTGAGGAGTGACTGCTGAAAGACCTCGCGGTTTTCTGCGTGCTCAGCATCTCTGGACAATACAGAAATCAGAGTTGGAGAGGACAGAGAGTTGAGGGGTCGGAGTGGTGGGATGACAGACGTGCCCTCAAACTCTTATATGGAGTGCAGGGAGTGGCTCAAGACCAGCTTATTGGTCAAAAAACTATTTTCAAGATATGTATGGAGAGTTATGGGGTTGAACGTCAAAAGGACAATCCTACAGTTATAGATTAACTGTTTCACTTAGATCCCTGAGCAAAGGGGAAATGCTTCGAATACTCAAAAACTTTTTTTTTTTTTTTGTGATATCTGAATATGCTAGAGACACCATGAAGCAAATCTATACTTTTACTTTGCACCCTTAATTGACATGAGAGCACAGAAAGTAGATCCAGGATCAGCCAATCAGAGAAAAAGAATCGAAGACCAGTCAAAAATATTATTTCAATTATTAAGAATCAAAAAACCTATAACTACACAAAATAAAGTGTATATAATTTCACAAGTGCATAACCATATGAGTGTTCACGTATGATATTTGACAGCTTTACTTCTATATCCTTAGAATGGATCATTAATTGCTGACTTGAGTCTGTCCCCACTATCAACAAATACAAAAATAATTACCCTTTAAACTCATTATAAAAACAAGTCTGATTTCCCCTCGTAGCCTCCTCCATACAAACACTACATTGGTTGGTTGTATGTTGTACTTTTCCGGAGGCAAAAGCCATAATGGGTTGATCCCTCCAACTTGTTGTAAAGATAACAGTCCAAGACTTTCAACTGCTGCATATTTCTGGCTAAGTTACAGTCTAACTTCAATCTAACTGTAGCCAACCCTTTAACTGCGACCTCCACAACATAGTATAGGCCTATAGTATAGTATAAAATGAGTACCTAATGGAATGACATATATTCATATAATGCTATGAAGAATCTAATATGTTCTTGTGAACTTACAGAAAAAGCATTCTGATTTTTTTCTAGATCTCTAAATTATGAATCAGCAGGAAAGACACGATTATGGTCCCTGGATAATAGCGCCTATTAAAGGGAGTGTCCACACAAAAATGAAAAGTCTGTTATTATTTATTCACCCTCATCACGTTTCAAACCTTTATGACTTTTTTTCTTCTTCTGCCCAACATAAAAGAAGATATTTTGATTAGGGATATGACCATTTTGGCTGATACCGATAACCAATATTGGCCGATAAATCTAAATTTCTAAATAATTTTTGAGAGCCTGATTACAAAAACAAAAGTCTCACCATGAAAAGCCAAGATACAAACACAATTATAATGTTCTCATAATAAAGTATGTAGCCGATATGACAGACTTGCACTGCACATGTTGCACTTTAACTGGATTTTCCTTTTGGAGGTGATTTTCCATCATATTTCAAGCAATTTAAAAGCATCATGTTGAACAGTGCACATCTGAAAATTCTCAGCTGATGGAAATAATCCATTATTTATCAGCTTTAATTTATCGGCAAAATTTTCTTGTCGAGACGATAACGATAACATTACAAATGAACATATTTCGGCCGATACCGATAATGTGGCCGATATATCCTGCATCCCTAATTTGAAAGAATCTTGGTAACCAAGGAGTGTTTGTTCCTATAGAATTCCATCATATAGACAATGAAAGTTAATGGGAACTGAAACGGTTTGGTTACCAGCATTCTTTAAAATATCGTCTTTTGTGTTCAGCAGAAGAAAGAAATGCATAAACATTTGCAACAACATGAGAGTGAGTAAACGATGACAAAGTAGATAGACTTTCCCTTTAAATATAACAGCTTCCCAAATTTCTACCAACCCACACCCCTTATTCTACTAACCCTAACAGTCTACTAATACTCAACTAATACTCCAATAAGAGTTAGTTGACATAGGTAAGTGTTATTTATTGTCAACAGAATGTCTAAAGGGCACCATCAAAATAAATTATACCTATAAGTTATGGCCTTTAAGGCAATATTTGATATTTATATTCATTATGTATGTGTATCATGTTCGTGTTGTTGCTGAGTGTAATTTATAGGGGAGAAGTCTATGTACTTTTGTCATAAAAATGTCTAAATATTTTGTTCCCCTTTTTCATGAAGGTCACATGCCACTGAAGACACATTTCAGTTCTCCTCTGCTAATGCAGGTTAATGCAGACTAAAGGCAGTTGATTAAAAAAAGTTTATTTTTACTGTCTTTTCTTTATAGGTGAGAGAAAACTTACAGCACTGAGTGATTGTGAGCGGCTTGTCATGACATTAGAAAAACGGTTAATATCGTCCGCTTGCCGTGAAGACAGACAGTAGTAGACGTGGCACTCGTTTGTAAGATTAGATATAAAGTGTAATGACTGTTACTTTTGCTAGCAAGGAGGATTCTCTCCTACAGACTCTGTAGGAACTAGAGCTGAACTCAACAAACAACTTGTATGCAAACTGTATGTGATAAGATGTGACAGTCTAGACATATGATACACAAAATAAGAAATGATTGAACAAATATTGCATTTTACTGGAATATTGCAAGTTATTGGCAGCACAATGCAAGACTATGCCTTCCAGCATTCTAGCACTTATTGCCAAATTAACAACAGTCACAACAGTCTACAGAGAAAAATGGAGAGAAAACATTATATATAAACTTGAGCTATACCAATATATAGGCTACATTATTGATCAAAAGTGTGGAGTAGGTAAGATTTGTTTTAATGTTTTCAAAAAAGTCTCTTATGCTCACCAAGGCTCCATTCAACTAATCAAAAATGTTATAAAACAATAATATTAATTTAAAATACCTGTTTTCTATTTGAAGATATTTTCAAATTTAATATACTCCCGTGATGGCAAAACTGAATATGCACATCAAAATTTAAAAAAGATATAAATCGAAACGCCCCCTGGAATTAATGATTAAACATGATTACACAAAAATCAATAAACGAAGTACAACTTAACTGCATATCTATTATCTGGAAGACGCCATAAAGAAGTAAATATTGTAGTTCTGATATATCAGTCTCAGCCTCAGTCTCAGCAAATACACACACAGACACAGAGTGTAAAAACTAATATATTATTAAAATTATAACATGAATAAATGGGTCTGAGTGAGAAGAGTGGTGACTTATTTTATTAATCTACAATATACTAATGAATTATTTATGAATAATATAGTTACATTAATAATTGTTAGTAAATTCATTGTGCTCCTAAATAAACCACAGAGGAGAGTATTACATTTAGTAAAATGGGGATGGTCACGACACAGAGTAACAATAAACACACAATTTTCCTTGGGGGCTTTCTACTATTTCGTGTTAATTCTAATGACTGCTGGAAGTCGTGTCAATCACTTATATGACCACAAACAAGCCCAAACCCGCAGCTAGCCATTGGTGACCTGCTGTTGCTGGCTTGAGGTATGAGTTTTCAGCAGTATAATTCTGGTTGTATCTACTCTTCATGCACTGTCTGTATTTCTGTAATATAAAAAAGAGCGTGCTGTCCTGAAGGCAAAAACAGGTGGCTGTCTTTAAAACAGATCTTTAAAAAGGAGAATTGCACCACAACTGGTGTTCCCTTCTAAGGCACCAGGGGGGTAAATCTATGACAACACTAATAAGAAATAATTGGCTCATGAGTGACAAGCTGTGAAGGCAGGCATAACATCTGTTTGCTTTTGGATAAATGTTTCACCAAAGGAGAAAGCCTTCTTTGTAAGTACTAGGTGCTGAACTAAAGGAGGGAGCTGTTTTACATAAACAGTACTCTGGTAGGTTTTAGTGAAGACAATGAGGAGTTGGGTTAATGTAATAGACAAAGACAAGCAATCTGAAAATATGTAATGGATGACTGCAACATGTTGCATTGCAAGCATTAGCAGAGTAAAATGTTGAATAGAATTAATTGCTCTGAAGATGGATACAAGTGTGCTTTGACCCAGTGAATGATGAGAGAAAAACTGAGAGATGTAGTGGAAAAGAAGCTAATCAAAAACATGTGCTAGCGGTAAACTAACGACATGCTAGTAAGTCTGTTTTGTGATTCCTCAGTAATGTGGCGGATTTGAGCACTCCCTAGTGCCTGAGTTTGGCATTGCATTTTTTCTACAGACCACTAACAGAATATTGACAGTTTAAGGACTTTTGGTTTAAACCAAGGAGTTTAGATTTAGCTGGTTAGCAAGGGCTAAATAATAATTTTAGATGGATATTATGCTATTCTGTATTACACAACTTTCTCCATTGACAGCCATTCAAAAGTAAGTGTATTAGACTTAACAAAAACTATTTTTGAAAGCAACAAAATTCCATGACTTTACAGAAGAGGGGAGGTTTTGGTCTGTGTGCACTCTTTCGGTGCCATTCAGTGTTGCCAGGACGTAATTTTCCTGTAGCTTCACCCTCTTTTGCCTTTTCTCACCAACTGAATTAAGCCAATCATAAAAATGATTTCTTAATCTGCTGAGAAAATTAATTTAAATGTAGCATGTTGCAGGGTGTGTCTGTTCTACTAATCCATCATAACATCTGACCTCACCCGAACCAATCACACATCTCACAGCTTTCTATCTTTGCTTTAGTCTACAGACACAGAAAACAAGATTGTCAAGTAAAAATCTAAACATTTATATACTAAGTTGAAATAAAATATTCACTTTTGATTGTGTATGTATGATGTTTCTGAGTGCAGATTTAAAATTTTTATCAAACTACAGCATTTTTTCTTATGCAAAAAGAGATAATGTTTAGCCTATAATTAGCATTAACATATAGGTGATCATGCCACATATTCCATCTACAAAGAGTCATCATACTCTGCCCTAATCATTAAGGTCGCCATTGTTGTGTATATTTCTGACTGCTAGTTTCATGAAAGAACCTTTGTCTTTACTTTCTCATTGTACTCCCTTATAAACTACTGTTAAAAAGTTTTTTTTTAAAAAAGGAAGTATCTTATTCTCACCTATACTGCATCTATCTGATTTAAACTACAGAAAAAAAGTAATATTGTGAAATATTACAACTTGAATTAAATGTTTTTTTATTTTAATGAATTTTAAAAGTGTAATGTATCCCTGTGATGGCAAAGCTGAATTTTACTCCAGTCTTCAGTGTCACATGATCCTTCAAAAATCATTGTAAGATGCTGATTCAGTCCTGATCAACACAGTTATTGGAACTGCCCTTCGTCACAAACTGTGGCGTGTGAATGCTCAAGAAACATTTCTTATTATTATCTACATTGAGAACAGTTGTGGTGCTTGATATTTTTGAAGAAGCCATTGTCAAGACCTTTTATGACCCTATATATTTAAAAATATATATATTTAGAAACAATTTATTTATATATTATGTATATTTACTGTCACAATGTAATAAATAAAAGTAACAATTAAATAAAATCTTACCGATTCCCAAACTTTTGATCAGTGGGTGTAGCTAGCAAAAACACATTCTACACATGTACATTGCTGGTTTGGTGGTGAGTAAGAAAAGGAAAAAAGATTTCTGATTCCAGTTTCCCCTTACTGAAGGATTCAGCTTTTCCTTTCCTTGTTCTTTTCATTGTTCTTTTTTATTTTCACTTTCCTGAGTATGTCCGAGTTGCAGATAATGAGCGGGTAAAGCAGAGGGTGACTGTGGAAACATGAATATGAAAAACACAAACACAAAGAGTAATAAAAAGTTGATTTTAATATGATCTGCCAAGGACTTTCATTTCGTTCTTGCTACATCCCGTCCAGCCAATTGCATGCAGTTTCATCTGGAAATGGGTGCAACTGAACTAAAAATGTGATTCCACCCTTTTCAAAGCAAACACATTAAAATGTGTCAAAAAAGGGCAGGCTATCAGTTTCATAAATGCAATGAATGTAAATCTGAGCCGGTTGGTTAATTAATAAGCCTAAAACATTGCATTCATGTAACTGAGAAATAAAGCATGCACGTTTGTGGGTGACAGAAATAAATGAAGAAAACGAGTTTAGGAGTGGGGGTGGTCACATGTTGTAAAAGGGGGCAGGGTGGTGAAATTCCTTCACTCTGGAGTGTGACTCACTCTCCCTCTATTTTCCTGCTTTTCCTCTAAATTTCCTTTCCTTTTTCTGTGGCTGCCAACTTTTCATTAGACTCTTCATTTGTAAACCATGATGGCTTGTCTGTGCTCTGCAGATCTTATCAACACAAGGAGGATCTTTGTTCAGACATGTGACATCCATTAAGCTACTGACTGGAAAGAATTAAATAATGAAGTGAGAAAAGACTGTAAAAAGATTTTCTTATGATCAGCGCTCTATCCTCCTGATTTAAGTGATGTATCTCAATGTGACTATTGTTGATGTGCACAGCGCATTGGTGATGTAGCCACAAAAAAGGAAATGAAACTGTTGCTAGGAAACAACAAAACACACACATAAGGTTGCCATGTGTATGATTGAAACAAACAATCAGTTTGATCCTTCAAGGTCTTGAATGCGACAATGTATTTCCATGTATATAAAGCAAAAGCTATCGCTGGAGAGCATGCAGGGGACTTAAAGCATGAAGTAGAGAAGAAAGAAGAGAGGGTTGAACAAACCATGCACTTTTCCCCTGCAGGGCAGTTTGTGATTTGTATTCAGAGCTCTCGGAAATCATGGGATGGATGACTCATCTGGTAACCAAAGCTCTCTGGAATCTATAGACATCCCATCCAAACAAAGACACTGCAGATTGCACTTTTGACAAAGAAATTACTATAGACACAGACAAGATGCAGTTAGCATTCTGATCCAAGTCAAAGAAACTTTCCATGAAATCAATGAATTCAGTCTGCTGCCTGTTACACATCACAGGTAGGCTATTTTAAGCTGCACATGCAAACGTTATATCGTAATCGAAAACGATTTGTTCCTTGACGTTAAAAGTTTGTAGCCATTTACAAACATTGTGTGAGTACAAAAAAAATAATTTAATACAAGTACTGCTGAGATCACTGAACTCAAGAAAACAGATACAAGTTTGGATAAGCATGTTAACCTTTAAATGCATTAATGTTTCGCCAATCAATATTACATATTCGGGTCTTTAGTGACCCGGAAATCTAACATGGATGGATCTCTAAGATCTCTTAGTATATTATACTCAGTAAAACTCTCCTGATATTTTAATATCAATTACATATTTTATTACAATAAAGCATATTTCGTAAATTTTTGGAACTCTGAAAGATTCAATTTGAGCAGATGGTTTTTACCATCACCACTGTCCTCGGCAGAGCTCATTTTCCAGTACATTCAGCATCTGGCTCATATTCGCAATCTCAACCATATTCTCAAAATTATCCTTGTCAATGTCTTCAAAATCTAAATTTTGATCACTCACAGCTTCTTTACCAGAGCCACCATCAAGTGCAAGATTCCATACAGTACTTACACTGCTGTAGCCTAAATCACTGAGCCATTTCAAGTTTTGCTGACTTATGTATTCTTTTGTTTTATGCCTGCAGTAATTATGAGTGAAACATCACGTCATTATTGTGTATCAGACATTGCCACCTTGAGGAATAAATATTAATTGGACTTGAGTCATCAGAGATTCAACTTTTGTTGCACAGAAAAAAATACTTACCTACCTTGGGTCGCTAGCGACCCTGTACACTTTGTACAAAAATGTAATTAGAAAACAGACATTCCTTAATCATTCAATTTTTTCTTAAAAGAAAGAAAGAAAAAAATATCATCTTTCAAAAATGCTTTTTGAAAACTCCTCATGTTTCTTTTATCTCCTGGGTGTGTTAGGCCTCTGGGTGTCTTGTTCTTTGGATCACAGGCATTTCAAAGCAACATCTTCATCACAACAATTAGCTGTGTTGTTGTTTTTTGTCCTTCTCGAATTTAAAATCCATAAAATAAAGGTCAGTGTTGTGGTCTAATGTTGTTTTGAGGGTGAGTAAATTATGACAATTTTGGGTGAACTATCCTTTTAAGAACGTCTCGGTTACGTATGTAACCCTAGTTCCCTGATAGGGAACGAGACGCTGCGTCAAACGCTGCGGGAACGCCCCTGCGTTGTGCGTCATGAAGCACGTATGGAATCAGCCCAATGGAGAGATGAAACGTCATAGGCGGGTGACGTCATCGACCAGGAAACTATAAAGCACCCCAAAAACACAAGCGCATTAGCTTCTGATAGGCTTGAAGGAAGCGCTAACGGGAGTGCCGGGAGTATGGCGGAGCGACGCAGCGTCTCGTTCCCTATCAGGGAACTAGGGTTACATACGTAACCGAGACGTTCCCTTTCAAGGGAACTTCGAGCTGCGTCAAACGCTGCGGGAACGCGAATACCCACGTCGCCATAGGACCAAATGACCGTCATGTGAGACTAGCGCACAGAGGACGAGAGCACCTGTGCCCCAGGGGTAGAGCTTAAGTCTAGGTCATAGAACTTAATAAAAGTATGCGGTGAAGACCATCCAGCCGCATCACAAACATCACTCAGGGAAACCCCCGACAAAAGAGCTTTAGAAGCAGCCATACTCCTGGTAGAGTGAGCTCGGACAACCAAAGGTGAAGGCTGGCCAGCCGACTCATAAGCAAGTGAGATAGCCTCAACCACCCACTTGCTCATTCTCTGTTTAGACGCCGGACACCCTTTCCTGGGTGGCCCGAAACATACAAAAAGTTGTTCTGATTTCCTCCACAGGGCAGCTCTGTGGACATAAGCGTCTAATGCCCTAACAGGGCAGAGTGAATTAAGTTTCTCCTGGTCCGATGACATAAATGGAGGAGGACAGAAAGCCTGCAGAACCGTAGGTCTAACAATATTAGTAGGAACCTTAGGAACGTAACCTGGTCTAGGATGCAGAAAAGCTTTAACCATGCCAGGTGCAAATTCCAGGCACGAGGGTGAAACCGACAGAGCCTGCAAATCTCCGATTCTTTTTAGTGAAGAGATAGCAAGCAAAAAGATAGTCTTAAAAGTGAGAAACTTCTCGGGAACTTCTTCGATAGGTTCAAAAGGAGCTAGGGAAAGACCTTCTAATACAATGGCCAGATCCCAAGTCGGCACCCTCGTACGAACTGCTGGCCTCAGCCTCAAAGTGCCACGGAGGAAACGAGTTATAAGCGGGTGTCTCCCAAGAGAAACTCCACTGAAAGGGACGTGGTAAGCAGCTAGTGCCGCCACATACACCTTTAGTGTGGAGGGGGATAACCCTGTGGAGAAGCGCTCCTGCAGGAATTCCAGCACTGCACCCACTGGGCAGTTAACTGGGTCCTGCAGGTGTTCTCCACACCAAGAAGTGAAAAGTTTCCACTTCAAGGCATAAAGCTTCCTCGTGGATGGAGCTCTGGAGTTAAGAATGGTCTCAACAACCTCGGTTGAGAGACCGGAGTCTATGAGCTGGGCCCCCTCAGAGGCCAAGCCCACAGTTTCCACAATTCTGGGCGGGGGTGAAGTATCGTGCCCCCCGCCTGGGAGAGTAGATCCCTCCTGACCGGGAGCTCCAAAGGAGAACCGTCCAGGAGAGAAATCAGGTCCGCAAACCATACTCGGGCCGGCCAGAACGGGGCTACTAGTAGTAGACTGACCCCGTCCCGGCGGACCCTCTCCAGAACTCCTGGTAACAGAGCAATCGGGGGAAAGGCGTACAGACGTGACCTCGGCCACGGCTGCACCATAGCATCCAACCCCAGGGGGGCTGGAAGAGTGATGGAGAACCACCGATGACAATGAGTGGTCTCCTTGGAAGCGAATAGGTCCACCTCGGCGCGACCGAAACTCAACCAAAGGAGCTCCACCACCTCGGGGTGGAGTCTCCATTCCCCTGGCCTCGGCCCCTGCCTCGACAGGGAGTCTGCTACCACATTCAAATACCCAGGGAGATACATTGCTCTCAGAGATAGTAGCTTCCCTTGGGACCACAGGAGGATCTGACGGGCCAACTTGTAAAGCCGGCGAGACCGCAGGCCCCCCTGATGATTTATATAAGAGACCACCGACGTGTTGTCTGATTGAACTAACACATGATGGCCTCTCAGGTCTGTTAGGAAGTGTTTCAGAGCCTGAAACACAGCCAACATCTCTAGACAATTTATGTGCCACGAAAGATGATGATCCTGCCACAGACCTTGGGCTGGGCGACCACTCATGACCGCCCCCCACCCTGTGAGGGAAGCATCCGTCGTTAGCGTTATGCGACGACAAAGAGCCCCCAGCACAGGACCTTTGGATAGGAACCAAGTTTCTCTCCACATGACCAGAGCACGAAGGCAGCGCCGCGTGACTTTGAACGTGCGGAGCGGATTTCCCCTCGGGGAGAATCCCTTGGTCCTGAGCCACCACTGTAGCGGTCTCATGTACAACAGGCCGCAAGGTATAACGTTGGACGCTGCTGCCATCAGACCCAACAGTCTCTGAAACTGCTTGACAGTGAGTAGCTGGCCTAGCTTCACTTGTTTCACAGCTGAGAGAATCGAAGCGATGCGGGTCGGAGAGAGTCGCGCCCGCATCGATACCGAATCCCAAACGACACCCAGAAAAGTGGTCTTCTGGGAAGGAGATAATACACTTTTCTTTGCGTTCAGCCTCAACCCCAACTTTCTGATATGAGCGAGGACGACATCTCGATGCCGAACCGCCATCTGCTCGGTCTGAGCTAAAATCAACCAATCGTCGATGTAATTGAGAATACGAATGCCCTGAAGCCTCAGAGGCACTAGTGCTGCATCCATGCATTTCGTGAAAGTGCGGGGAGATAAAGCTAGGCCAAACGGAAGAACCCTGTACTGGTACGCCTCGCCCCCGAAGGCGAACCTCAGGAACTTCCTGTGTTGTGGAAGGATGGACACATGGAAGTATGCGTCCTTCAGATCTATCGTGACAAACCAGTCCTCGGACCTGATTTGAGACACGATCTGCTTGATAGTGAGCATCTTGAATTTTAGCTTCCCTACCGAGCGATTCAATATGCGCAGGTCTAAAATTGGACGCAACCCCCCATCCTTCTTTGGAACGATGAAATATCGGCTGTAATAACCTGACTCCAAACTGGGAGGAGGAACCCGTTCTATAGCCTCTTTTTGAAGGAGCGTTTTCACCTCTTGTTCCAATACCAGAGCCTGCTCGGGGCCCACCACTGTGTGCAGAACCCCTCTGAATTTTGGTGGACGACACCTGAACTGGATAGCATAACCCTTTTCTACTGTCTGCAGGACCCAATGAGATATTTTTGGAAGGCTTTTCCACTCTGCCAGAAATTCTACTAAGGGTACCAGCCTCTCGAGACTGGCCTCTGGTGTAACTTGAGCAGCAGACGCAGCGCCCTGTAACGGCGCACCGGCAGGGAACAACTGGTCTGACCGCTCTGAGACCCTCCTCAGAGGGAGCGAGCGTCCCTCGGGAAAGCGCTCGCTGGGATCGTCTGTGCCCCGGCATAAAGGCGGGGTTGGCAGAACGAGCCCCTGAGGGCACCGAGGAGGAATGGGCACCGTAAAAAGAGGTGAACACCTTTCCGCCTCGGTGGGGACCACCCTCAGCATCCTGAACGGCTTGGCGTCAGGACTTCTTCTTAGCCGAAGCCTTCTTAGCCAATATAACTGTCCTCAGATCAGTTCTACTGGGAGAAGGCTTCGGCTGAGAGTGTCGCGGCTGAGCCCACTGTCCAGCAGGGGGAGCACGAGACGCGACACTCTGCCTCTGCTGCGCTCTATGTGATGAGCTCGAAGACGGCCGGGGCTGCTCCCGCCCAGCAGCCCCAGGGACATGAACTTTAAGGGGAAGAAACTTTTTAAAAGCTGCAGTTTGTTTCTTTTCTTCTTGGAATTTATCGATAACTGAATTCACAGCATCACCAAACAACCCCATGGGAGAAAGAGGAGCATCTAAAAGAAAAGCTTTTTCTCTCTCTTTAATATTAGTCTGATTTAACCACAAATGTCTTTCTGCGGCCACCAGAGCTGCCATAGAACGACCCATTAATTTGGCCGATTCTCTGGTGGCACGCAGGGATAAATCAGCAGCCTGACGCAGTTCGCGAACTACGTCAGTACTGACCTCCTCACTCTCACTCATGTCCCTTAGCAGATCAGCCTGGTATGCCTGCAAGATTGACATAGTATGCAGACATGACGCAGCCTGACCTGCTGCCGAATATGCTTTACCCACCAAAGCCGAAGTGTTTCTTAAAGGCTTGGTGGGTAATGCCGGTGCCTTAAAAGATGATGCTGCTTCGGGGGAGAGATGGCTCGCAAGCGTCTCTTCCACACGAGGCAACGCACCATAACCATGAGCCTTGGCTCCCATAATATTAGCGTATGTTGAAGTCTGGGGACTAAACACTCTATATGACACCGGTTTTCTCCATGATTTCGACACCTCGGTGTGGAGATCATGGAAAAACGGCAGGCACCGGCGTGGAGGCTGCACACGTGACGGCAAAAATCTCTCATCCAACTTTGATTTAGAAACAGACTCCTGTCTAGTCACTGGCCATTCAATATTAAGTTTTTCAACAGCTCTTGTTAACACCTCCATAAGCTCATCACTCTCAGGAGTGTGGGGTGGCGAATCCTCCACATCTCCCTCAACACTAACAACATCAAGTTCCTCAGAACTGGATAGCATTGGTGCCTCAGCCCGAGCGGAAGAAACCGCAGCGCGTGCTTCCGAACCCGGGACTGAGGCACTGGATCTCACAGGTGAAGGGAGAGATAAGGCAGAGCCCGTCTCAAACCCCGCTGTGAGATCCATCTGCGATCCCCACGATAAGCGCCGCCGCTCTGCCTCGGCAGAAGCGGGACCCGAACCGCGGGGAGCGCGCACCGAACCGCTCTCCTCAAAGAGCGACCGGCGGGAGCGGAGCGTCCTTAACGGCAAACGCTCGCAATGCTCACAGTCTGCTCCCTCGAGAGCAAACTGGGCATGCTGAACTCCCAAACAAACAACACAAAGATCATGTGTATCCCCGCTCGTTAAATAACGCGAGCAGGGAGGAACACACTTTCTAAACTGCTGTTCGTCCGCCATAATCTCTCAATATATATATATATAGGGATAAATTGTTTGTGTGGTGCAGGGTATGTAAGACAGACAATATCACACAGGGACAGATTCACATGTAGCGCGACTGAAAGCACAGAAGCTAATGCGCTTGTGTTTTTGGGGTGCTTTATAGTTTCCTGGTCGATGACGTCACCCGCCTATGACGTTTCATCTCTCCATTGGGCTGATTCCATACGTGCTTCATGACGCACAACGCAGGGGCGTTCCCGCAGCGTTTGACGCAGCTCGAAGTTCCCTTGAAAGGGAACCTCAGTTTTTTTTTTTTTAGTTTACGGTTGGGTTCATACTGTACAATTTTTACAATCCTTTATAATTGTTGCCTGTCAGACTGTTCAATATGATCCTAGTGAGATCTTGGGTAAAAGCCATGGCATACTGTGCAACATCAACAATATTTTACGTCCACATCGCAGCCAAGACTACAGTTTTGCACATTTTCAGTCGCACATTTGCAAGTTTTGCGCTACAAGAAATCTCTTCTGAATTTGGTCTCAGACAGCAAAATTGTTACCAAAATCATAAAGTTTAAACCTGGTAAGTAGAGGTTCACACAGTTCCTCATTCAATGAACTCAAAACCTTCAGACATTATCTTGAGGTTTTGCCTTAACAACCTTGTTTTTTATTGAGTGTTTAGACTTTATCAAAGTTTTTTAAACATAGCCCACATATTTGGACAGTTATGTAATTTTGAGCAGGACCTTAAAAGGCCAAAAGCAAGTGAAACTATTTGTAGCACTGCAGTTTGCAGAAATAGTAGTAGTAGTTTTAGATGTTTTAAAGGGATAATTCAGCTAAAAAATTAAAATTCTCATTTTTGTTCCACACCCGTATGACTTTCTTCTGTGAAACAAAAAAATAGGTAGGCCTATGTTTTGTTCATGCAATAAAGGTCAATGTTGTTTTGAGGATGAGTAAATTATGACATTTTTGGCTGAACTATCCCTTTAAGAACCTGAGTTTTAAAAAAAGTTTAAATCCAATCCACATGTGGCCATTCTTTTGAGAAAATGAACACAGTGTGCATATCCCACAAAATGCATATCCCAAAGGTGCCTGATCAAAATCATAAACCATTGTTTTCTTTCTCAACCACTGTTCTTCTTAGTTGGATTTGTCATTTAAGCTTTCACAAAAGCATTGTGAGACTAAAAGCACAAAATGAGCCTGATCTCAAGGCTGTATCTTGTTGCAGTATGTATATGTGGCCGGGGCCAGACGAGCTCAGGGACTGGGTTCAGTAGGAGGGAGGTGAGTTTGAGACAAGAAAGGAGGGAGAGAGGATGTGGGAAGGGCGTTAGTAAAAAAAAGTAAGGGAAAAAACGGACCATGTGGGCAGGGTCTTAGCTGGTCAGTGTGTGTGTGAGTCAGAGAGAGAAAAGGAGGAACAGAAAGAGTTTAGTGGGGGTATATAAGCTGCACAGTTCTCTTCCTGTAGCTCTCAAGGGTTGACTTCCCTCAGCGTACACTCATTTTCTCGTGCCACCAGTACTTCACTTCTCCACCACAATGAGCTTCTACGTACCTCAGGCCTCTCACATGTCCTTCACCCGCTCTGTGCCCGCACACCGTGCTGCTAGTACGTATGGTGGGGCAGGTGGACAGGGCACCAGGATCTCGTCCGCCTCTTCCATGTCTCTCCGTTCGGCCCCTAGAAGTGGTGGCCTTTCTTCTTCCTCGGCCTTCAAGGTGAGCTCAGCCGGCATGGGTGCTGGTGCAGGGGGCTCCCTCAGGGCCGGTGCTGGCTCCTCAGGGGCCCAAATTGGCAATGAGAAAGGCCAGATGCAGAATTTAAATGACCGTTTGGCCACTTACCTGGACACGGTGCGCAGGCTGGAACAGGAAAACAGCAAACTGGAGATGCAGATCAGAGAGGCTCTGGAGAAAGGTGGACCAGAATCTCGCGACTACAGCAAGTACAACGCCATCCTGGATGACCTCAGGAGGAAGGTGAGAGACATTGTTGGGTTTACATGCTTTCCATGTGAGGGGGTTTTCAAGCTGCAAAAAGAAGCATTTGAGAGTTTGAGAAGGGCAGGCAGTTATTTATGTTAGGAGGAGGAGATACCAGATGTTTTGAACTAAAAAGAGAATCATAATCAAAACTTTGAAGTGATGTAAAAGTTTTGCTCAAGCAGAAAATAGTAATTTTATATTTTAATTTCAACAAAACACAATGAATTCCTATAGTGTAGTGTACTGTAGACATCTTGTAATTTATGGTATGTAAAAATGTATATAATATAACATAGTCAATTTACAACATAAATAATTTTCTTTTAGGTTTTTTTTTGTTAGTTTTTGTGGATATTAAACTAATGAAAACTATGTGTATTTTTTTTGTTGTTGTTTGTTTGTTTGCCACCAAAACCTGAGTCTCTTTCATGTCTTAAGAATATGTCAACCAAAAATTGTGTTCATGAGAACCCTCAGTGAAATAAAAATCCATGATCATATTTCCGTACATCTCAATGGAGGGTGTGGCACACGCCCTGTTCTCTCGCTCTCTTCTTTCTTTTGTGCTTGTTCTGCTTTTCATTATGCATTCTGGTTACTACCAGGACTTTCCTCAAAACCTTCCAATTTGGTTTTAAAAATCTATGCAACCATGACATTGGTCAAAACAAATACAACATTAACAATTGTTTCTAAAACATTCGAAGTATGTTTGACGGCTATAGCCAGCTGAAACTTCCTACAGAGTCTCTAAGTAGAGTCATAATGCAAAACAGATGTTGGATGAGCAATCGCACACGCTCATGCACCCACACAGTCACAACAGCACTCTCTCGCACAACAAGAATGTAATGAAGAACTGCATCATTTTTAGCAGATGTGGCTGAGTCATTACAGAACATTTAGAGTTCAGAAATGTCTAATATTTTCCTTAATTCCAGCAATACTGAAAAGCAGACAACTGAGCTAATAAAAAACCTTAAACTAAGATGAATTATTACTAAATTCTTAATTTAGGAAATTCAATTTTACTACAAATATTATGAGATTTCAAACACCCAGGTCTGATAAGCTTCTGGTTTCACCAGTGCAGGATGTGGCACATAGACAAACTTTGTAGGAGTTATTGTTTAATAATAACTTCTATTTCAAATGTTCTGCTCTACACACATAGATAATACAGTATATACAGACATACACACATTCTCTCACACGCACACATCAAACATATAGCAATAAACCAAAAAACCCTTTCTGCCTTTTTTCTTATTTTATGGTCTTGCTCAATCAGACCCTTTAATGGTTCAGAATTTCATAAAGAAAGTTAATTCAGTAATACAAAATATGATTCCAGGTATTTCGATGATTAGATAAGAACTGATACGTCTGAACCTCATTCCAAGAACGCTGTAATCAAAACCATCTGACAAATCTTATCTTTCGCCACAGAAAAAATAAGATGGATGGATGTCAAAAACAGGTTTTGTTTGGTGAAGTGTGTGCTTTGTTTTGCCTGTAGGTGTTTGATGCCACTGTGGACAATGCTGGTTTTGTTCTGCAGATTGACAACGCTCGTCTGGCTGTAGATGACTTCAGAGTCAAGTTAGTTTCCCTTATTACACCACACCACAAGCATCTTGTAACTTGAAATCTAATGAACATGCTTCTGGAATGTAATAATTTTTAGAATTACAAAATAGACAAGCCAGAAAATCAATGGATGGACATGATGAGGACTTGCTCACCAAAACATTATAGTGCATTACTTTAAAGACTTGTATGTATGTGCGTCTTATAGGTTTGAGAATGAGATGGCCATCAGGCAGTCTGTGGAAGGAGATATTGCAGGTCTGAAGAAGGTTATTGATGACACCAATATTGGACGCCTGAATGTGGAGGGTGAAATTGAGTCTTTGAAAGAAGAGCTTGCCTTCCTCAAGAAAAACCATGAAAATGTAAACAACCATTGCATAAGAGCCACTTAACACACACAGAAAGAGATTCTCTTAAAGACCCCATGATATAATTTGATGAGTCCTTTTTTTTACCAGTGTTGATGCATTTCCTATTAAAGTAGAAATTTGGGGTGGGACAAATCAGGGTGGTCAGCAATAGGCTTTTGATTTATCACAACCACAAACAATGATTTGTAAGTCAATTACAGGGGGGTATTAGAGGGAGGAGCTAATTCTAGAGAGCATTGTAGAAAATTCTGTGTGGTGCAAGATGAGTCATCAGATGGATATTGTCAGAAGGGAAATTTGAAAAATTTAAAAATGTACTGTGTAAGCGTTTAGGGGTACGCTAGCATATAGATGGATTTATAACTTACAGACATAGACAAAAAGACACAAAACTTCATGGGGCCTTTAAATTGATCACAGTCTGTTTTTACTTCAACAACATATTAACATTATCGAAATTCAGAAAAGGCATAATTTACTCCAAGTGTCTCAGATTTCTTTTCTGTTCAACTTTGACAGGAAGTTGGGGAGATGCGAAACCAGATCTCCCAGTCAGGTGTTCAGGTGGATGTTGATGCACCCAAAGGACAGGATATGGCTCAAGTGATGGAAGATATGAGGGCTAACTATGAAAAACAAGCTCTCAAAAATGCAGAAGAACTCAAAATGTGGCACGAAACCCAGGTACAGAACCCCTGACATGACAACAATTTTGCCATGAAACTAACCAATCTAACCATCAAACTCTTTCTCCTTAGTTGTCAGAAGTTCAGGTGCAGGTCGCTCAGAACACAGAGGCATTACAAGGAGCTCAGATGGAGATTAATGATCTTCGGCGACAGATGCAAACGCTACAAATAGAGCTCGCATCCCAACAAAGCCTGGTAACGTGCACACACATGCCACTTTATGAATGTTTTAGATTTCAGATATCATATTTCAGATCTATAAAAGCTAAACTTTTAATAAAATAATAAGTTCATGTTGAAATTATATGATGCCAAACTTTCTAGAAAGCGTCACTTGAAGATACCCTGCGGAACACAGAGCAACGTTCAAATGCAGAGATGGAGAAGTACAATACCATCATTCTGCAGTTTGAAGCTGAGCTGGGACAGCTGAGGTCAAATATCACAGAGCAGGGTCAGGAATATGAAGCCCTGCTTAATATGAAGATGAAACTGGAAGCAGAGATCAGCACTTACAGGAAACTTCTTGATGGGGAAGACTTCAAGTAAAGACATGAAGTAAAACTTTAGTTGTTATATTTTACAGTGTATAATACATACACACTTACTGATTCTGATTTTTCTCTGTTGTTTAGACTCCAGGATGCACTAGACGGCCGAGAGTAATATACAAGCGGCAACCTTGAAGAGCAGACTACAGAATGTCGGCTAAACGACTCCTCAAATAAAGTTACAATTTTAGATAGCATTCACATTGAAACTTGTGGCAAATCTTTATCATTTGAAAGTCCCTTTCCACTATGTCTAGACACAACAAAGTCTGTCATGTTGGTTTCCTTTGGTTGTCATTTACAGGTTAATTATTACTTTACGTCAACAAAGCCTGTTCCACCAGTCTGACTTAACACAGACAATATGAATTACAGAACAGAGGCAGCTTTTTAAACATTAGTTGAGGATGAGTCTTTATAATACACAATCCCATGTCATTGCACATTTATACAGTAAACCTAACCATTACGATTAAATGTGAAGAGAAATGTGAACTTCTCTATCAAGTCAAGGCAGTAATGAAATAAAAACGTGCTTTGTGAAATTTGTGAAAGTGAAATTTGGAGTCAAGAAAACATAGAGTCAACAGACATCTAAAATCTTTTAAACACAGTACAATGGTTTCCTCTTTGATGTTGTACTTACATCCACTAGATTGAATGGCTCTTAGTGAGCATAAATGGGTCGTAAGATTTCATAAGATTTCACACAAAAATTCATTAAATTCAAATTTTAGCACGGTAAGTCTAGCTACTGCTCATTATTCGGTCTCCAGTTGTCAGGTTGGTCAAAATGAATTTGCTCATATATTCCAAT
Organism: Siphateles boraxobius; assembly: GCF_051911475.1. Lineage (NCBI taxonomy): Eukaryota > Metazoa > Chordata > Actinopteri > Cypriniformes > Leuciscidae > Siphateles > Siphateles boraxobius. The sequence goes on along the minus strand of NW_027509042.1, from coordinate 11,118,903 downwards.
GTGCTCATATATGAATGTGCTCATATGAAACAAACCCAACCAAAACTGTGACTGGCTCTTCTAAGGCAGGACTTCCATTCTTACTGAACATTAAAATTCCACAGGATTCATACAAATGATTGGTTTAATATTTGTGGTCTATGGATATGTTTTAAGTCAGCTGTGAGACTAACACCAAGGATACAAAAAGAAGGCATTTGATAGACAACATTTAAAATCATATATAGGTACAGATTTTTTAGTTGCCAGTGCTGTTAACTTCCACTAACAAGACACACAAGCCTGTTAGCATTTAATGTTAGCCATTTGAAGAGCTGTGAAAGGCCATCTGGTTTCAATCCAAGAAAAACCTCTTACTACAAATCCATATGAGTTCTAGTCTAGTTTTAAAAGTAAAACATATAATTTATCAAGACAAAAATAAACAGTATTAGTACATGATATTTTGCTGAGTTTGCTAATCGTCCTATAAGACAATGAAGCATTTATCAATCTGGAAAGGTCTTTGGGATTTGTTTACTTGACTTTTGCACAATGAGCTAATGCCATGATAGCTAATTAGCTAGTTAGAGATCCATTGCTTGGGTCCTGTAAGCCTCTAACTAAACTGATTAGCTGAAAAGCTAAGGTGGATTGATTTTGAGTTCTCCAAAAAGATTGAGAGACTGTGAATAGCTCCAAAAGTACCATTTCTAATTAATTAACAAGAAATATAATACAGCTGCTTATTTGATAACAGTTCCGTATGTTGCACAGTTACACTTTGGCTTCACAAAGGAAGTTATTTTAAAATAGAATTACAATAATAATACAAATATTACACTGGGGCAAAAAGTTTTTTACTAAACACACACATCTAAAATATTCTGAAAGAGCTATTATAGCCTATTTGCAATCAGACAGAAAGCTACGTAAAATCAGCTGAAATATACAACAACTTTTAGGTTGTATACAGTGTATACAAATAAATGACAGTAATGGCATCAATGACCTGTTGCAAGTGGTTATTCTATATATACATCATTTATGTTTATCACGCAACAACTGAGAGTTTAAACTTACAACAGAGAGTGCGTGTAAACTTACAGAAGATGTAAGAAAAACTAGTTTGTTGGGGGGAGGGGGATGTGTAAGTGCCAAAACAAGTGTCATGACTAAATTGATGTCTGGTGAATAGCTTAAAATATATTAATTGATGTACTTTGATGGCTAAGATGCCATACATTATTAACCATAGAAACCTCCAAGCCTTCCTGAAGAAAAGTTGTTAGCATTCCCAATTAGTGTTGCATGATTTACTGGAAGTATACAGTACATCCTGAAGGCTGGCATTTACAGGAACATTTGTCATGTGACTGATCTCCTGTCAAGGGAAAATAAGGGGAACTTTTTTTGTACATTGCTGAAAAACCTATTATTGCTATACATTTAAATAGAGAGCAGCAATGTTTAAAAAAACACTGATGGATTTAACAATGTAGTACTTTTTTTTTAGACTGTCCAATGAAAGTAATGACATGAATGACATTCTGTTTCTCTGCTTTGGGCAATAGTGTTCCGCAGAAAACATCTATTTTACAAGCTTTTCTAACAAGAGTTTGCAAAAGTATTTCTACAGATGAAACTTTGCATGTTCATTAATAGTTTTTTTTTTTTTTTTTATCTTTCTCTGGTTATCAAGCGTCCCTTCAGAGACTGACATAGCGGCTGTTCAAACAATGACAAGCACAAGCACATATGTTAAGGTTTTCAGTTTTGTTTTGACTTTTAAATATGAATTTTCTATTTAACATATTTCACACGGCAGGGAAAGTTTCCACATAAAATGAATACATTTTGTAATTGATTGTGACTTCAATAAAAAGAATGCAAATGATTACATGAAAGCTGTTTGGATGAGGGGAAAGGAAGAGTGTTTAGAACACAGCAGAGAGCTTCTCCAAAGCTCATTTATGTGGAAGGATTCCTCTTCGCATTCCAGGGATCTTCAACACCTCAGCAGTGGAATTACAGCCAACAGCACCCTCAGCTGTTTGCTGTATCCAGATCATTTTATCCCCCACAAGGGATGTTTATCAAAGCCCTCAGAGAAACTTAGACAAATATAAGTTATTGCATTGGACTAATTATTAAAAAGCAGCACCAATGACATGTGTGCATGATTTATAAGACACAGTTGAATATATTAAATTAAAATAAACAGTAACAGCTATTTAAAATTAAAATATCCTAAAGAGATTTCCATTCTCTCTCTCTCTCTCTCTCTCTCTCTCTCTCTCTCTCTCTCTCTCTCTCTCTCTATCTGCTTAAATACTTTCAACAAAAAGGGAGGGCAGGGGGAGGGGAGGATTTGGGTGGGGGAGGGGCTGTGCATGTGGGCTGTTGTCACAGGGACAGAGGGAGGTAGTGCAGAGTTGGATAGAAGAAGGAAAAAAGAAGAGGCAAGAGACAAAAAAAAGAGTCTGAGAGGCATGGCAGCGTAAAGCTGGGAATTTACGTATAACTGCAACAGTGCAATGGGGATTCACCAGGGATTCACAGAGAGGGACTGGTATGTTTCTTAATGCATGTGGAATACAATGACAGCTTTTATCTGTTTACATTTTTAAAACCACTCTGTCTTCATCTCTGTCTCTCATTATCTGTTATTAGTATTTTGCTTGTAAAGTTAATGAGAGTGAGAGAGAAAAAACATTTTGGTTGCACAGGCATTCTGTGTTTATATATTATAATGTCTACTGTTTGTTCCTTTTGGTTTGTATGGTTATAGGTATGTGAGATTTTAAGATGGTGCTATTTTAATTTTAAGAAAGTGTGACATCATGCAAAGTATAGTTTATCTCTCTTTCTTTCAGGTATCCGTGTTTATGAGCAATGGTGGAAAGATTTGTGCACCCCAATAGCATTTACAATCAAGAATAACACGCTGGTACAGAATTCTGGTTAAAACAGCATGGTGAGTTAATGCACAATGCAAAAATAATAATATTAATAATTGCATATTTATTATATGTCTGTGTAGATGTGTGCATATGTTGGATAAGATTCTGCTGGAAAGTGTGTGTGTTCAGCAGTAGCCAGAGAAGAGTAATGACTTTACCAGCTGTTTCTTTGCTTTCAGCTCATTAGCCTTTTCACTATATCAAGGGAAGAATAATAAGTCTTGAATATTATTTGTTTTACTGATAAAACAAAAACCTTTATTTAGATTTACATTTTCAAACTAAAAGATGGCCAACAACTCAAAGGTCATTTGCAGTGCATGGAATTATGTAATATAATGAATAATACATTTAGCACCACAGATCTTCAGGCATTTAAATAACTCTTCTTATGATGTCCAACCTGGAGCGTGTGTGTGTGTGTGTGTGTGTGTGTGTGTGTGTCTGTGTGTGTGTGTCTGTGTGTGTGTGTGAGAGAGAGAGAGAGAGAGAGAGAGAGAGAGAGAGAGAGAGAGAGAGAGAGAGAGAGAGAGAGAGAGAGAGAGAGAGAGAGAGAGAGTATGTGTGTTTGTGTGTTTGTGTAGAGGATGTGCTTTGTAAAAAGATTCCAGGCTGAATTCTTGGCATTCCGGGTGCAGCCATATTTATAAATGGGATCCATATCTTCAGCGGAAGTTCTAGGAAGTGTGTCAATTGGAGGGAAGCAACATAAAGATATAAAGACATAGATAAAAAGCAGATTTGTATAGAAACAGACGTGAAATATTTTTAAATGAACAAGAGTAGTTGTGTTTCGCAAGGATTTGTTGGGATTAGCAAGGAATTTCAACTCTCTAGAACCCTGGCTAATATGTTAATGCTTGTGTATATTTTTTTAAAATGAAATTATCTTAAATTCTAAGTGTTCTGTCAGTCTCCTCTAGAACTTCGCTCTAATCTGTCGATTCTAATCTGCCTTCATCTTCCAGAAAGCACACGAAAATAGACACACATCCACACACACATATATAAATATAACTGGTTGAAAATCCAGCGTTCAATCGCTCATTTAAATCGTCTTCCCCTCATCAAAATGTGTGAGGATGATGTGTGCAAGGTTACTGAGAGGTTTACACTCGCACAGATTAAGATGCAAAGAATAGATCACATCTTGTCCAGATTATACTAAACGGTTCCATATGGTGAATTCTTGTTGCAGTCCAGTTGTGAACTTGAAGTGGTTTTGCAAAACCACTGAACCTCGTGATTTTGTTTTTATTTTCTATTCGTTGGAGAAAAAAGGCACAAGGTACCTAAAGAAGTTATTTAAAGGGACCAAATGAAAATTCTGTCATCATTTACTCACAGGTTTGGAATGAGGGTGAGTAGCTAAATGATAGATCTTATGAATTATTTCTCTTTGGTAAACTGTTCATTCCCTGTTGTGTACATTATTTCCCAGCGATGAATGAAAAGTATAATAACACAATACAGAATTTTCAGAATGTGTATTTTTGATAACTGACCCTTTAAATACCTCCTCCAGATATCTTTTGGATTATTTCTCAATGGAGGATAAGAAGTAATAGTATCGTGCATAATTTTAAAAAATTCAATTTTTGGGGTGAACTGTCTCTTTAAATACCTCCTCTAGCTATCTTTTGCACTTACATTTTAAGTATAATCAGATTGGCTTTACAACTCATTGCAACTTAAATTGTATTAAACTGACTTTTAAAATCAAGTTGAATCTCACATAACTGAAATTAAATATCTTAAGTTAAAGTAATGTAAAAAAAAAACATGCTGTCATGACTTGCCGTGATAACGTCATTTTTTCAGTAAAAAATGAATAAAAAGTAAAAGTAACATCAGGCAGAATTTTCTGAATTTTCATTTTTTGGTGAACTACCCTTTAAAGGGATAGTTCACCCAAAAATGAAAATTCTGTCAGTAATTATACTCACCCTCATGTTGTTCCAACCCCGTAAGACCTTTGGAACACGAATTAACATATTTTTGATGAAATCTGAGAGCTGGATCACTCCTCCATAGGCTTCTTAAGGGATTGAAACTTGCCGGCCTCGAAAAGTTATTAAAGACATCGTTAAAATAGTCCAAGTGACTACAGTGGCTCAATATTAAGATTATCAAGCGACGAGAATACTTTTTGTGCGCAAAAACAAACATAAATAACGACTTTATTTCAACTATTCATTTCCTTCTCTTTGGGCCTCTAGTCAGTTAAACTAGTGTAATTGCGTAGAGCTACGTCACACGTAGGCTCACTATTGGCCGACGCTGGTCATGTGGGTGATGCATGTGACGTACAACAACAGATCATACGCTGTTAAACTAGTAACCTGACTCGAGGCCCAGAGAGAAGGGAATGAATAGTTGAAATAAAGTCGTTATTTTTGTTTTTTTTTGCGTACAAAAAGTGTTCTCGTCGTTTGATAAACTTAAGATTGACCCACTGTAGTCACTTGGAATATTTTAACGATGTCTTTAATAAGTTTTCGAGACAGGCAAGTTCAATCCCTCAAGAAGCCTATGGACTAGTAAGGACTAGTGATCCAGCTCTCAGATTTCATCAAAAAATATCTTAATTCGTGTTCCGAAGATGAACGAAGGTCTGACGGGGTTGGAACAACATGAGGGTGAGTAAATACTGACAGAATTATCATTTTTGGGTGAACTATCCCCTTAAATACATCCTCTAGCTATAATGTGCATCTTTTCTCAGCGATGAATAAAAAGTAATAGTAAATAAACTATTAACTAATAGTAAATAAAGTGTCTCTTTAATCACCTCTTTTCTCTTTTTCATTATTTCTCAACAAGGAATAAAAAGTAGATAGTAGCCTAATACCATGCAGAATTTCGGAACTTTCATTTTTGCATAAACTGTCCCTTAAATACCACTTCTAGCTATCGTGTGCCTCACGTTTCAACGATGAATACAAAGTAATAGTAACATTGTGCAGAATTTTTCATTAAATATTTTGATTTTCCAGGTGTGGCAATGATGTGGTCATCTGAGTGGGCGGAGCAACACTATGATGTCTCCTCCACCACACCATCTCCAGTTCACCCTAAGCCCCTCCCATTTCCTCAGCCCAGTCGTCCTGCGTTCTCAGGCTACACTGATGACATCACTGCCCTCAGTGCCTCTAGCCTGCTAAAGCGCTATGCGGAGAGGTATTCCTTCAACTCGGCCTTACCAGAACATGGGAGTTTCCTGAGAAGTGAGCAGCACCAGGAGCCGTGGCCTGGGGGGTACAGCACGGACGGGCCTCCCGGTTTAGACCCACTGAAGGGGAGCGGAAGTGATCTTTCAGAGCAACAGTACAGCAGCGGTCCCACGTCTCAGGATTACCCTTCATCCTACAGCAGCCAACATCTGCTACCTAAACCATCCTATCTTCCGTCACCAGCGTTTGCCTTGCCCTCTGCATACCTGCCCCCCGCACCAGGCTACGCTTATCCCCAGCAATGCGGTCTGACGGCTAGTTACCCCCACAGCACCCCTACTCTGCTGCCCTCGGGTCTACACACCCCCACACCTCTTCACAGCAGCCACGGTGCTGCTGATCTCCCACGCAACAGGAAGTTTGGCTTCGACCAGTCCAAAACGGCCAGAGTGTCACCTTACACAATCAGGGAAAAGAGCGAACGGCAGAACAACGACAGTGGTGGAAATGCCAATGAAAGCTGTGGGACGGATATTCCAAGCTACAGGTCCGATAGACTTTCCACTCAGTCCGATCTCGAGGCAGATTCTGTGGGCAAGACCAGTCATCTACGGCCTCCGGAGACAAGGTCTTACGGAGGTCCGGGACAGTACACATATCCTTGAGTCTACTTGATGTATAGTCAGTCTATCCTTTTTTTTTAATACATGATTATAGCAATACTTGCACGTATCAAACATCAGGGCGATTATTATTACGGTATGAGACGAGATGACGGTCTGTGAAGATAGATGTCTCTCTTATGCGCATTATCATTATTCCTGACTGCAGCTTCCATGTGACCTGTAGCACAAACACTCATTTATAGCCATGAAATTACTTTTTTTTTATTCTCTTCCTTTCCTCTTTTACTCTCTCTCTCTCTCTCTCTCTCTCTCTCTCTCTCTCTATATATATATATATATATATATATATATATATATATATATATATATATATATGTTGTGCAGTGAAGCACATTATGATGGCAAGCACTAATCCAGCGCTTTAATCAATGAAATCCAAGCCAGAGAATGACTGAAAGAGAGAAATAGAAAAGAGAGAAAATATAGTAAATCAAAACACACATTTGATTGTATATCAAAGCACACATATGAAAGTTTCATATGTCATATTGTTTTCATACATTTTGTTAGTGAGCATGTCAGTGGTAATTGTCATGGATGTTCTTCAACACTGAAGTCAGTGGGATTAAACTCTTTATTTTAGGAATATTATCTAAGATTCCTCTATAAGCTTTGAATGTAAATCTGATTTCCCTCAGGAATTGTGAATGAAGCCATACTTAATGTTTATCTTACACATATTTTTGAGTTTGACAGAAGTTTTCGTCTTTTCTTGTCTAGTAGTTTCTTTGCCATGTCCATCATTTAAAAAATAAATTGTAACCTTACAAACAGTATTTCAATGATTAAAATGCAAAGCGTACAGAACACATAATATAGCTTTCACAGGGCTACTGCAAAAAAAAGGCTAAAAGGGTCTTTGCAGTCTTTTCCACCATTCACCTATTGTGACGTTTACTATGGAAACCCACAGAGCTGTCCTAGCCCTTTGAGTTGATCACTGGATGTGTTTTCCTCTGACCCTCTGACCCTTCTCTGTTTTAAATGAGAGAATAGAGAGCTTTTGTTATGGAGAGGCGAGTGGGACATACACTGAAATGTACAAACCAAAATAAAAATGACAGTATAGCTAATATTTTAAAGTTGAATTTGTATGTTATTTTAACACTCACAAATACAATAGATGGGAGATGCATGTACAATTTTCATCTACCTCACTGTTACATTGCTGTATGTTCAAAGTATGCAATTGTGTATTACATGTCTAAATGTCTACCTCAAGAAAGAAAAATACACAAAATAAAAACTATTGTACCAATACAGCATTTGCTCTATTGATTTTTGTTATTACTCACAAAGGCAGTAATATTGTTAAATATTCTATTTTAATATTTCTATTTTAATATATTTGAAAATATGCAGTACTTTATTCCTGTGATGGCCAAGCTGAATTTTCAGCATCATTACTCCAGTCTTCAGTGTCACATGATCCTTCAGAGATCATTCTAGTATGCTGATTTTGGATTTGCTCAAGAAACATTTCCTATATTATCAGTGTAGAAAACGGATGTGCCGCTTTATATTTTTTGTGGAAACCATAATATATTTTCAGTATTCTTTGATGAATAGAACATAATTTATTTGAAATCGAAATGTTTGTAAGAATTTAAAAGTCATTAATGCACTTTTGACCAAATGAATGTATCTTTGCTGAATAAAAGTATTAATTTATTTCTAAATAAATGTAGCTGATATTGATATAAAAAAAACATAGTAATGTATGCAGTCCTCAAATACACAGTGATTTAATGATTCCACAATCTGCTAATATGGCTTTTACAGGCTTTACAGTTAACAGTATTCATGCTTAGCACTGTAGTTCCATAATGCCAAATGCACAGCTGGTGCCGTTAGGTCACCTTGTATCCTGTCCAGAATGATATTCACATATCATGGTCTTCAACTCCCAACAGAAAATCACAACCTTATGGCTGTGCAGATGTGTCTATATAAGCCCTTCAAACCCATGGTTTTTCAAGGAAAAGGTCAAGAGGGTTTTGTGTTCTTTTTTCTTTTCTTTTCTTTTGTATTTTTAATTCTATTGGCTATTTTCTTTTTTAATCAATATTCCCATACAGAAATGTAATATATGTAAATATATGTAATTTACATATATAGGCCTAATGTCAGTGCCCATGTATGTCTGCTGCATATATGAGAATATATGCAAAATTCATATATATAAAAGACATAGACATATATGAAACATATATTTCAAAATATAGCAAAAATGGCCGTTTTCATGTAAGTGCCATATATTTTCCAGTATATGCACATAAATGTTAAATATATGTAAGACGCATATAGGTATATATGCATATATGTACTTATTTCAATGCATCAGTATCACATGCATGTATGTTTACATACATTTATTAAATATGTGGGAAACAAATATCTATGTCACATATTTATACTTAATGTTGTCCATATATGCGAGAAACCAATGCTATACTGTAATATATGCAGATATATGGTATCATATATGGATGAACTCAAATATTTTCTTCACATGTTTGGACACATAAATGTTCATATATGTTGCAGGCATATATTGTGTTCTCAGATAAGTCAGATAAATGTATAGATATATGTCATGCTATTTAAAATATAAGTACATATATGGCCATATATTACATTTTTGTATGGGTTTGTATCGTCCTTTTATTAAAACAGTGTTCAGTGATAAAGTGAAAATCTTTTCTAAACCACCGTCCCCTCCATCTACGTAGGAAGCACACTCAAACTTATTTGTATATTTTTTTAAATTTACTCTATAACTGTAATACAATTTTACGCTCTTTTCTATTATTGACAGTTATCATACAGTGTATTATTTGTGTGTTGCCCTCTAGTGGCCAACCGTTTAAACACTCAAACTATCCTGAAAATCATAGAATATTCCTTCTATTATAATTTTTTTCCACACATTCTTTTTATTTTGGAAGTCCTCAACTCTCTCGGACTAAACACTAAACACAGATGCTGACTTTTGACTTTCCACTTCTTCCTTATGGCGACCCCCCACCCAAAAGCGCTCCCTGCAGTCACTGTGCAGCAGAGTGTGACAGATGCTCTATTCTCTCCAGCCACCCCCCACCTCCCAGCACACACATCCCTCAGCGCTTTGTTTTTCAGAAGTTTCAATATTGTTCTCGCCTCAGTGTGAGCCGTTTAATCTTAGACTGATGAATCGGGTCTTTCGTCTGACGGATCAACATCTTTGTGCAGCCTAAGACCAGTTTTGAGAATGGTTCTTGGTCTACAAATTTAAATGACCCATACAGTATATAATTATACTGTATATATTTCAAATTCTGATTTAGATCAATCTTTATTGATAACCAACAAAATCTCTGTGATTGATCTTTCTAGCACTTTACTCTCTTTTATACAACATAAAGAAAAATAATCTAGCATGTACATCTACAAAAAAATCAGTGATAGATGGGACATAATGTGAAGGTGGACATCTAACATATACCGTATAACACATTATTTAGTAACTACAGAAGCTTTGTACATGTTATTGTATTATTTTTCTCCTGAGGATGATATTCCCCCTGCAGCTGCTCTCCTAACACATTTAAAGAGAGAGTTTGCACAGAAATTAAAATTCTGTAACAATTTACTCACCGTCGTGTCACTATTTACTCGACGTCATGTCACTCTATGCTTTTTTTTTCTTCTGTGGAACACAAAAGAAGATAAACATGTAAAGTGACTGTGTCATCAAATGTTTCCCAACATTTTGGCCCTGTCAGGTACAAACATCCTTTGGTTAAAACAAATGTTGATCTGCTGGTTTTTAGTCACATATTTAAAGTTTAAATATTTACCAGTTACACAAATTTACCAGTGATTGGGTGTGGTGCTGGGCAAAGTGCACCAGAAACTTGATAAATCGAGTAAAAACTCTAGTCCCTGTATATGTTGGTATTCAGCCTAATTAAAGATATTTCACTTCAAAGTACCACAAATTATACTGCCTGTTCTTTTAGTCAAGCTATGACTCTCTCTCTTTTAAGCACCAGTCGGATGTAAGGACATGTGGACTTTTGTTTTTAGTGATTCTTTGTTTGGCTCACAGTTGACGGGGTTGGAGTGGATGAATGCTCTTCAACAGCCAACAACACAGCCTTCAATTCATCATGATAAGAACACAGAAAGGGAACATACACAACCCCATCATGACACCGAAAACAGAAACCTTAGGAAGTGTTTGTCAGCCATCCTTACAAAGTCAATGCTGCGTGGATCCAGCAACACCATAGAACAGTGATTCCTGAACAGAGGATGTATGCATACCTTGAGGGCCCAGGAGGTACTTTTGGATTTTTTTTATACATAGGCTATATAATTTAACAGTTCGTTATGGTTCTCGATTTTGATTGGCTGAGAGCCTTTTCCAGCCATGCAATATATTCTACAAGTATCGCCACGGGAACCGTAACACCTTTGTATCACTCTGCTTGCAGCATTTCTTACGGAAAATGTCATGCGGACGAGCAAACCACCATAATTTTACAAATACTACTTTTGTTGTGTCTTTGAATAGTTTTTAGACAAGAATGTAGTTATTTAGACCTCAAATATGCAATTTATAGGTATATAAACATAGCACATATTTGACAATTTGTTAAGACGCTTTCCCAGATGCGAGGTCAAGGGCATCACCGGCCATTCAGAGCTCTACCCGCCGAGAACAGCTTTCTCTTGTCCAGTCCTTCGGGAATTTGCCACTGGCTCTTATGTAGATAGTGTTTTAACATGAAGTATAATTAATTTTGGGTATATCAAGCGGGTAATATTTGGTCTTATTAATCTATTAGCCTACTTGGTCCAAAGGCCAAAGATAATTTTCATAACATTAGCCTAACTGAAATCCTGTACTAGTGCTGCTTTTGTAGGCCTACTTTTGAATAAACTGTTTGCTTGTATTTATTTCATATTGTACGGACTTCTTATACTTTTATAATGGCTAATATTGTTTATTTAAATATTGTTTTTATATGAATGAAATGTATTTTATATAAATAACATGTCGTAATTTAGTATTGGGACTTTTATCAGTGAGTCAGGATCAAAGACTTTTATATTGAAAGAGACTGAAATAAGGTGAAGTGTGTAAACAAGATGCAACTTAAAAATGCGTTGACTAGCGCTGTCATGGGGAATCTCTTTAAAGGAGGGGTAAGCGATATTTGAAAAACGCTGTTTGGAAGTTAGTTGGACCGACACATGAACAAACAACAAACATGTGTAGCCAGTCAACATTAGGGGCCGTATTACGTTGGAGGAGAGAGAACGAGCAAGAGGGAGATTTAAAGAAAGACTACAGAAACAGAGATAAGACACAAAGAGAAAAGTTTAAGAAATCACTGGAAAATGAAGGGTTATAACTGGGCAAGAGCGTTAATATTAGAAAAGCTTTCCAGCTCTGGAGAGAGCTAAGCGATAAGGCCTGAAAACAGATGCGAAGGTTGTTTTGATTCCACTCCACACGTGAGTAACTGGGTTTGAGTGTCATTGTTTGTCTGGAGCTGCTGTGCAGTTGGCAACTAACAAACTCTTGTAAGTACTATTGTGTACTGTAGCTACTTTCTTTTGTCCTTCATCATCTGCGCTTTATTTTTCGTGAAGCATTATTTTTTGGTGCTTCTGCTATGATAAACAGACATTACATGTGCAACAGAGGCCAGCTAGTGAGAGTGTATAGAATGCAGTGTTTAGCTTCAAGACTGACTCGGAGCAGAGCGTTAGGATTGGATGCGGAGTTTTGGAGTCGGAATGAAGAGAGGGGTGTGCTTGTTTGGATTGAATTAAAATATCAACAATGTTCAACAGTGTTTTTGAAAAACCGCTTACCCTAACTTTAACAAAGATATCGCTTTCATCAGCGGACATTCAAACTAATTTTGTAATTATGAATATAAGATTGACCTGCGAATATCAGCTAGATGCAATAAACAACTCCGCGTTCTAGCTGCTATAGTTCTAAAGTGATGTTTTGGAATTAGTTATGGGGGCTTGGGCTCAACTGTTAAAGGTGTTGTATGTAGGCCTAATTTTTTTTACTGTACTAAAGCATAAAAATACCCCAATATGTTTGCAGATATTTAAGAAACACGCTAAGTTCACATACTTTCACTGAAAAACATACTATGACGCAAAAGTGTGTGAAATTCGATGTAGTATGCACTCCAGGCGGCTAGGTGGCAATGTGAAGCACTGCGACACAACAACACCAATATCTGAGAATATTTTGTACAACTGCTGAAAAGACTCTTGTACGTTTATCAGAGCTGCTATGGCAACTTGAAGGTCCGACGTATGGAAATAATCCGACATATTGGGGTTATTTTCCTGTAATGGCGCATGCCTGTGACGTAAACACGTACGCGACGAGAGCCACAGTGAGCAGATTTGCGTTTTTACTGTTTAGATGGGAACGTTGGATTGGTGGATCGTTTTTAAGATTTCCACTCTGGAGGGTGGTTTCACTTTTTTGCGTTTTTAAGCCTCCAAAACGCCGTCGCCGTGTAAACGAAAGGCACATCCGATAAAATATTTTTACGTTTTCACCCAGAATCGTTATCGTGTAAACAGGGCCTAAGGCCCCATCCACACTACTATGTTTTAGTTTAGAAACGCAGACCTTTTGCTACGTTTGCACCTCCCGTCCACACTAAGACGGCAAAAACGAAGACCTAAAACGGAGGACTTTAGAAACGATGACGCAGAGGCTCACGCTCGGCTCTCTGGGAGTCATCATACAACGGAAGAAAACATACAACAACAGCCTGGACTACCAGTTACGTTAGTGCAAGTAAATTCTGTATTTTACTGCCTACAAGCGCCGGAGGCAAGCTATTATTCGAGCGATCTGTGACAATTCCCGTGTGCAGCGGCGGTATCGACCGTACATGGAGCGTCGGTTTTGGGTTAAGCCGGGAAGAACCAGCGCATGGTGGGGTAATTTTATCAATGAAGTTGTGGTTCCTGAGGAATGGTGCGAAAACTTTCGAATGTCCAGATCGGCACTTATCAACCTCGGCGAAATCTGAGGAATAGTCAATCTGATTCCTGTTTACACCGGCACGCGCATGCTCAGTGTAGGTGAATGGTGACGTGATCCGCGTTTTCAGTCGTTTTAATGTGGACGGAGATCAATTCTATTCTAATACGCAGCTAAAACGCTGGTGTGGACGGAGATCGTATTCGTTTGAATTCTCCGTTTCTAAACTAAAACGCAGTAGTGTGGACGAGGCCTTAATCTAAGCCCTGTCTCTGAAACCAGGCCTCAGTTTATGAACGTGCAGTATAAATTTTATACAAACCTGAATACATAAATTCCAACCCCATGTTAAAGACTGAAACATAACCCAGGGTTTAGAAGGTTAAATATTTTAAATGTGAAAAGCCTTAGCGAGTGCTTTTTCACCCTCCTAAATTATATACTGTACACTCAACATCATTAACAGAAGAAAGAAAGAAAAAACACACGCACTCAGGCATAACTGGAAGGCTGCTTTATTGTTTGGAAAAGGTTTCGTGCTCAAATGAAGACAATCTTTCACTGATTCTCACTAAGTCAAGTGGTTGTGCAACACACCCTCTCCTCTCCAACATCAGTGGCAAGAGATAAGAACAACTTTATGAACCAAAAACCACTTGAATTATTTTCAGCAAATTAAGGAAATAGCATCTCAGTCATGCTACAAAATAATAGACAGAAATCAGTATTTATAGAAAAATAAAAAGAAGTGGCTGAAAATTAACATAAGCTGAGCACAGAAGGCAAACTGTTTCTCTTTCAACAGACTCAACCTTTAAGAGATTCATCGAGTGACCAACACACTCCATTTCCCACCCCATGCTATTTGACAATCTCTGATGATGAAGTCAGGCTGATGCCAGTTAAGTTTTCTTTTTTTCTTTTCTTTTTTCCTCTTTTTGTAGTTTTTTTTTTTTGTTGTATTTTGTAATTTTTTTTGTTCATTTTTATTATTTTTTTATTTTTTTGCTTTTTAATAGATGTCACAGACATTCTTTAGTTCAGTTCTTTCTCCCAGTGCTCATTTGAAACAAGCTCCACTTGTTTAGGAGAATTTTATGCAACATCATCTACATTTTTGACAAACAAAATTGGCAGCAAAAGGCACCTTAAACAAACATACAAAGACAAGAAAAGCATAATATAAAGCCTAACCAAACCTAAGACTGCAAATTGGATGGCTGTGTATCTAAGAGATGAAGAACAAGCTAAGCTTAAGTCAAGCTGCATCACACACATTTAAAGTGACCAAACGGTCACATACACACTTCATCCCCTCCAACCCCACCCCACACTCACGCACACACACATTCATACTCGCTTTCTCAGACTCGGACTGAAAGATCATGGCATTTGCTGATTAAGCCGGAAGATGAAAACAGGGTTTATGGGGTAAGAACATGTGGCGTCCAGTGCATATGTACTTAGTATGTAAGTTGGAGATGTTAGGATGTATTCACACAGGGTGTAAATTAATTGCTGGTAGTGCATTCCTCTCCCAAAAACGGGCGACATAAGCCATAGCGAGCAGCCAGTACATCATCGTGCATCGAAAGCTAGACCCGCGCACGCACACAGACATCACTCGCTCAAACCCAAACATCTCAAACACGCACACAAGCGCACACTGTGTGGGCCAGGTCAGAGTTTTGGTCGTTCACCGAATGTATTGCACGAAAGAAAGAAGAACGTGAGAAAATGTCGCCAGTAGTGCTTCCTCTCCACTCCAAGCAGAGGTCAACACAGAGGAGGACAGTGCTCTCATATCATATATACTTACATATGTATATGTGTGCATATATATACACATATGTACATATACATGTATACATAGATACATATGTTGTATAGCTCTATATATGTCTTGATTGATGTATAGATTTATATATACTTTTTGCATTTAACATATATTGGATTCCCCTCTTTAATGTGAAAATTGTGTCAAAAAATCTACACCTTCTAACAAATATGTCACAGTCTACCTAGTGAGACCAGGGCAATGAGTGAAGCCATTCTATCAAGGTTATAATCAATTTTCAGTATTAGATTAATAGCAGTAGTTTTTTTATAGTATTTCTGTATTTACAAAAAACTATGCATGCTGTTAAAATAAAATTATATATTACATTATTTATAGTCTCTTAAAAAGTTCATTCTTAACTTTTCAGCATTTTGTGCTGCTTACAACATAGCCTACACTGTACATTATATTTTTAACTGATTTTTCATTCATTTTTGTTTTTAAATGAGTTTATGATGTGTTATTTGCTCATTGTGTTGTTGTTTATACAGTTGAGCCTGCATGGCTGCATAAATGAGAATGGCTGAGCTTTGCTGAGCAGAGTTTTTGTTTGTTTGTTTGTTTGTTAGTTTGTTTGTTTTGGTTCAGGTCAACACCCTCGCATGCAGCAACTGGACCATCGACACCAGATGAAAGGTAAGGGAAAACCGCTGACATCACTAACAGAAACTGAAAATGTAGTTGCACGGATGTGTGGAGTTGCCCGGCTCACAGTAAGCTGCTGTGGGACCAGTGCCTAATGGTTATTTGGCATTAGTGTGGTGGTCTACTGATGAGAAACAAGGCTGACCAGGGGTCGAATAACTGCACATTTAAAACCAAGGCCCTCAGTATGTTCAGTCTGGAGCTCATCTCATCGTCAATGCCACAACAACACTTTTATTACGGCCTGAAATCTCTGAAGCTCGGCTCTGTATCAGATAGTCCTGCTCTTCTCTCTACATGAGAGTTCAATGTGGTGGGAGCGCTCCTGCTTTAGCTCCACTCCATATTAAAAACATTCTCGGGACCTACTGAAGGCCCTTATTGATCACATCACTGTCACATGATACATCTGTGTTGTATCCTGAGAAAAATGGGGAAAGTCTCCAGAAACTTCCAGACACAAATTGCACACACCGAATAATCAGACAAACATCTTTGGCTTTTCCTTAAACAGCTGTGACTGCCCAACCATCCAGCTGTCTCTCTCAAGTCCTGTCCTTTTGTCCTGGCTACAATCAAACCATTGCTGAGGATGTGATGGCTTTATACACGGATAACAATGTCTGGTTGATCCTCGAGGGACAATCCGTGACGAGACTAGACGTAGACACGCTGCAGAACTCTTTAAAGTAATATAGTATGTAAAAATCAAATGAAAAAGTATCATAATTCTATTTTCCCTAAAATAAAAAAACTGCCACTTTCTCAAAACAGTTATAGATCTTCTCATCTAACCCCTGATGAGGATTAAAAATGCCAACCAACTTGCTACACCCCTAATAATGCCCAAAACTTTGACCCCCATCCCACCCTCTTGCCCCTCCCTGGACCCACCTACCATATGACCCGCAGCGCGGGTAGTGCTGTAGGTGAGGTAAGCAATATTGCTGCATACAAATAAAATAAGAAGCTTTAGGAATTACAGTGTTATTTTTTGTATCATTTTCCTCCAGTCGCCATACACACACATTCCAACATTTAGTTTTCCCATTCATTATCTCCTGAGCAGCAAAAAAAAAAAGGGATGTCCCTTGTATCCTTCCTCTCCAATAATGTGCCACAATGCTAGTCTTTGTTTCAATGTACGTAAGCCACTGATTAGTCACAGGCATTTTGCACCATCTGAAGCCAATCCCAAATTCTGTCCTAATGTTTGATAATCTATTTCATAATGTTAAGTAGAGGAGAAGATGCAGTCTAGCATCTTAGGCCCAATTCCGGTTTCTCAGTATCAAATAAAATTTGATTTCTGGTCCTAAATTTAGCCAGTGGACAGCCTAAAACATCGTCAAGCCACTGTGGTGGTCTGTATTAGTGTTTTGTGGACTATGATTACTCATGCAAAATTTCTGATCAAAACATGCCATCATGCAAGTCATTTCTATGCATTGAACAAGCACAATAATTTATTATTCATTTGGAGATGTGTATTGGGGGCCCCTGGTTATTGCCCCCGGTCCTATCGGTGTGAAAGCCCATGTAGAAAAAGCCTTTTGATGCAGGTATAACAAAGTTATCATGACACAGTTACTGAGGGTGACATGGGCAAAATGTTAAATGTTAATTCATTTTTTTCCTCCCATTTCTCCTTTTTTGCCGCTCAAATAATGTAAAGACCATGTAAAATATATTCAACACTAACAAACGCAAAGAGACCGTTGGAATCAGCCAGACTCTTAGTTTTGTTCCACACTCATGTCTATCCTGCTCACTCTCACAGTAACGTTGAGTTCTTACACATGTGAAATGAAACGGTGCAGACTCCTTCGCAATCCATTTCGGGAAGCCGCTTCTTTCATGAATGAGTGTTTGTTATCTGCATGGAAAGTTCGCCGACGCAGTTCAGAAGCATGGGATTCGATCCTAGATTTCCTTGGATTATCACATTCCCGCTCGGTGAAGAGTTCCATACTGAAGCGCGATATAGCCCTCTAAAATACACTTGATCAAGTATCGGTCTTTTTAAGTTCGTATTTGATTCTGTTTAAATCAAGTCTTGATGCAACAGTGTCACACAGGAAGCTGATTATGTTTGGTTTAACTTGTAAAGAGTTTTTCAAGCTTTGAGGAACCCCAACACTTTTCTTTGCCTCGATTACCAGTGACGTTTTGTAAACAATTTTATGTCGTGTTACTTCGGCTTTGTTTTTTCCCCTTAAATGAAATTAATCTGTACATCTGTATAGTTTAATCAGGGTTTCCATTCGCTTGAAATGACAGTTTTTGTTATAGTATCGTCATGATCATTATCACTGTCCATGAGTTGTATCGCAGCAGTCTTAACACTTGGATTCCCTGACATCTTTTTGGTTTCGGCCTTTCTCCTTGCGGGCCTTGCCTTCGTTGTTGTCGTCCTGCTTCTCCTTCTCGGGCTTGGTTACACTGTCATAGGATGGCAGGGATGCAGTGGAAGGTGTGCCCTCTTTCTTTTCCTGATTGGCCCCTCCGTTCTCCAGTTTGTTGTTGGCAGGTCGGCGTTTGCAGATGAAGCCTCTGCGCGCCAGGTGGCCACGGTATGCCCTCTGGATCATGACAGCTGACACCTCCTCCTGCTTACGGCGCAGCGTGGTGGTGATGGGCTCGTACGACACCTTGGAAGGATTTGCCGCCACAAAGCGCTCCTCCATTTGCTGTCGCATCATATCCAGGTCGCCGCTGTCGCCTAGCACACGCTTAGTAAAGGCAAACAGAATGTCCAAGCAGTGAATGCGGTCGCCACTCACCATGGGCATGTCCATGGCGATCAGCTCGATGATGTTTGGCTTTGGCACACGGAGAGGATGTTCTAATGTATCCGCAAAGTCTGGCAGCTTGGCAAAGGTGATGAACTGCGAAGCGTCGGGGTCGAATTTCTCCCAGATTTCATAGAAGGACTCAAAGTCATCTTCGCACAGTGGATCAGCACTCTCCTCAGTGGCAACACTGAAGTTCTCCAAGATGATAGCGATGTACATGTTCACCACAATCAGGAAAGACACAATAATGTACATTACAAAGAAGAAGATTCCCACGGAGGGATTGCCACAGTTGCCCTTAACTGTGGTTCCTGGGTTCTCCTTGTTTGGGTCGCAATCAGGCGGATAGTTCAAGATAGGAGCCAAGAGGCCATCCCAACCAGCTGATGTGGTGATCATGAATAGACAGATCATGCTGTTGCCAAAGGTTTCAAAGTTATACATGTCATCAATTCCTACTTCTCGTTTCACGTAGGCAAAATTAGACATTCCAAAGATAGAAAAGATGAACATGACTAGGAAAAGCAACAGGCCGATGTTGAACAGTGCAGGAAGTGACATCATCAAAGCAAACAGTAATGTCCGAATGCCCTTAGCTCCTTTGATTAGACGGAGGATGCGGCCAATTCGAGCCAGACGGATTACCCTGAACAAAGTTGGTGACACAAAGTACTTCTCAATGATGTCTGCCAGGAACATACCTGAAAAATGAAGCAAAAGCAAATTACAAAATTGTCCATAGCTCAAAGAATGTGAAAGGATATGTCAAGAAAAATAACATTTGGAAACAGCACTCACCCACAATGGACAGAATGACGACAACACAGTCAAAGACGTTCCAACCATTGGTGAAATAGTAGTGTCTCAGAGCAAAGAGTTTCAGGACAAATTCACCAGTGAAGGCCACAATAAATATGAAGTTTACCCAGTACAAGATGTTCTCTGTCTCAGGGGACTGATCATCTGTTTCCACCATCATGGTTACCATGTTAAGACAGATGAGTATCATGATCGAAATGTCAAAGGCCTGCTGAGTGACAAAGTCAAAAACCATCCCTTGGACTGGGTTCTGTAAGAAAAGGAAAAGAAGAAATACAGAAGAAAGGAGGATTAGTACAGGGGACTAGGAATGTTGCTTAAAATTAAAATGAAGAAATCAGTTATCAATAACAAATGTAAATAAAAAAATTTAAACTGACAAAATAAAAAAACATTTTTTAATGTTAATCAAATTAATTAATGTTTAAAAATATATTTAAATATAACAAATTAAAGAATACATTGATAAAAATAATTGATGACAGACAAATACAAATTAAAACAAATGTAATACATTTTTAAAAGCAATGTTTAAATTGCATTTTTAAAAACATTAACATTGACATTTTTTTATGATCCTTTTGTCAAATGCTTTTTTATAGTCTGTCACAGGACAGTTCATGGGAGCAGCCAAAGAACTTGTATTTTTAAGTAGCACTGACATAGATAAAGTAAAGAACAGTGTTCTATCATTGAAAGGCAGTGGTTTAGGAATAAGTCAATTTTGAATTAACTATTATCACAATTTTTTGCTGCTAAGAAGATAGACATTTCCCAGGTCTAAATGCTTACCAGAGGTCTAGGGATAGGTTTCTGTGGCTTCTTTGATCCCAGTTTCTTCATGGCATTGTAGTATTTTTTCTGTTCTTCTGTCATGAAAATATCCTGACCTCCAAAGTATAGGGACAAAAGAAGACTGGTTACAACCTAATAATCTTGCTCAACCATATGTGCTCAAATGGGGTACATGTCCATACAGACCTACAGCATAACACACTAAGGCTATGTTTACATGGACACGATCTGAAGAGTGGCGTTGCGTTATCACTTTTTATTTTGCGTTTAGACGAACGTTATGGGGGGGGGGGGGGGTCTGCGTGCATATGGTTACGCAAAAGTGTGTGAAATTCGATGTAGTATGTACTCCGGGCGGCTCGGTGGCAATGTGAAGCACTGCCACACAACAACACCAAGTCCGTGCGCCTGCGTACAACCTTCCTTCTCTCCCTAGTAGCGCGAAATCAAAACATTGCGAAGCAAACAGCAAAAAAACCCTTGTACGTTTATCAGAGCTGCTAGGGCAACTTGAAGGTCCGACGTATGGAAATAATCCGACATGTTGGTTGCTATTTTCCTGTACTGGCGCATGCCTGTGACGTAAAGGCGTACGTGACGAGAGCCACCGTGAGCAGATTTGCGTTTTTACCCTGTAGACGGGAACGCGACGTTGGAGCGTTTTTAAGATTCCACTCTGGAGGGTGGTTTAACTTTTTTGCATTCTTAAGCCCCAATAACGCGGTTGCCGTATAAACGAAAGGCACATCTGATAAAATATTGTTACGTTTTCACCCGCGAGCGTTCTTGTGTAAACAGGGCCTAAGGGCCAGATTTAATAACAGTTTGTGCCAGTGCAAACCCTCTTTTGGCGTTAAAAAACAACTGTCAGGATTTACTAAAGACACGCAGTAAAAATTAGTGCTAAAAAGGCGTGAACAGGGTCAGTTTTGCAGCTGACCTTATAACATATGCATTTGTAGGAGTTTCCCTTTCAGACGCAGAGTAAGGTTTCCGCTAGTCAATTTACTGGTATTTGCACCATTATTTAACACCCAAAAAAGCATCAGATGCTAATTTGTGGTTCTCTTGGTAGACTGTGTTGGTCATTATGTAAATGACCCGGCTGTGTCTATGTTCTTTCATTTTAAACTTTAATAGAACTCTGCACCTCAATCTGCATTTTTTGGGGGGAAATTGGACTCCCATGCTAATTTGCACTGTTTAGTTTTCACCATTTAGCACTTAACTGAAAGCATGTCTTAGAAAAATATGGACAGAATAGGAGATGACATGGAATACAGAAAGAGCGAAAGTGCAAAGAATAGAGAAGATACTCAGGCAAAGTCAGCTTTGTAGAGGCGAAAAAGAGACTGAACACTTATCTTTTTCTTCTGTTGGTTAAAGTTGTCAATGATGACACCAATGAATAGATTTAGAGTGAAGAAGGAGCCGAAGATTATAAAGATGACAAAATAAATATACATGTAGATGTTGTCTTCATAGATGGGCTGGTCCTCAACCTGCAAGCAACAAAGGCAAAAAGTGACTCACTTGAACAAAGCCAGTAGTGTCAAACTATAAAGACAGTAGTGTCTGCACCTTTCTGGAATCCACAGCAGCATACATGATGTCCATCCAGCCTTTGAATGTGGCCTAGGTCATATGGAGAAAAAACAAACTCGAAGCCATGTACAGCAGCACGAATTAATGTTCTTTATGCTTGTTTTATGCTTATGAACTATGGGTTTATTTGGTTACTTGGGTTTATCCTCTTAAGAGTTTATGTACAGGGGTTGGACAATGAATCTGAAAACCATTTTTTTAGTATGGTGTGAGGCTAGGGTGACTTTGGGGGGTGGAATATGTAGTCATTGTTCGATGCCAAAATATTTTTGGGTACACAGTACCGCGACAAATCAATCACTCCTTTACGACTGGCTGCCTGCACATTCATTCAGTGAGCTCACGGCTGCTGCAACTTGCACTCTCTTCACGACTCAACCTCCACGGACAGTTTTTAATGTTTTATCAGACAATAACTACTCAAGATTTTGCTTAAGTATAATTTTCGTGACAATCAGGGCCAAATTCGCGATTCGGGACAACTGCTTAGATTTCGGGACTATCCTGAATTTTTCGGGACTTTTGGTCACCCTATGTGAGGCCTCCTTTTGTGGCCATACAGCATCAATTCATCTTGAGAATGACAAATGCAAGTCATCCACAGTGGCCAGAGGGATTTTGAGCCATTCCACTTCCAGAATAGTGGGTCACTATGTGATGCTGGCGGAGGAAAACCTTTTATGACATGGTCCTCCAAAATACCCCAAAGTGGCTCAAAAATGCGGTGCAGGCCATGGGAGATGTTCAACTTCACTTTCATGTTCATCAAACCATTCTGTCACAAGTCTTGCTGTGTGTATGGTGCATTATCATGCATGCTGATACATGGCACCTCCTTCCGGGTACAATGTTTGAAACATTAGGTGCACATAGTCCTCGAGAATGGTTCGGTAGTCCTTCGAAGTGACACCCCCATCAACCACAGAAGGAAATGCCATGATATTGCAGCCCAAACCATCACTGATCCTTAATCACTTCAATTAACTTAATTAACATCACTTAATTCTTCAGTTAGTTGGGCAGCTGTGGTTTTGTGTTTTGGATACAATCTGGGTTAGTACCTAAACATCCCTTTTAGACAGCTTCCTTTTGCGTCAACAGTTACTCCTGTTGGATGTGGTTTGTCCTTCGTGATGGTATGCTGACTGTGGCGAGCAGGACGATTGATTATTGATGACCGCCACCTGCACGACGGACCAGTCTCGTATATCTCACGGAGGAGCGGAAGCATAAAAAGTGGAGCGACGACAGAGGGGAGGGAGAGAGGAATAGGCCTAGTTTTATGTTATGTTTTGTTTCTGTTTTGTGTGGCCAGCAGTCGTCCGTGAGGGGCTGTTGGCTCATACTTTTGTTTTTGTATTTGTTTTATTTTATTTTAGAATTGTTAAATGTTCGCCGGTTCCCGCCTCCTTCTTCCCTAAATCTTAAACCTCGTTACACTGGTGCTGAAACCCGGAAAGAAGGAGGACCACGCTGTCAAAGAGTCCTCGCTGCTGTGGGGAATCTGCGGTGCAATCGAGCATGGTGGGCAGTTTCCGTCACCATGGACGCTCGAGGCGGTGCGCTGGAATGAGTTGCCGGGGGGACGGTCCTGCTCGCTGCTGGCCGCCTGGGTGCTGGAGGGACGGCTGCTGTCCGTGAGGGAGCGGAGGAGTTGCCGCCGGTCGCCGTGGGCCGGAGCCTGCTGCCATCTGCCATGACGGAGGAGCAGGGAACGGGGGACTCCTGCCGCCTGCCCGAACACGGAGGAGCCGTCGCCGTCCACCAGGCGACGGAGGAGTGTCGAGCCGTCCACCGAGGGCTATCCAGCGCCACCGCCAGGCACCATGGAGAAGATCGCCCAGCTGGTGGAGGACCAGATCAGCGAATTGTGGGAACCGGACCAATTTTTTTCCCTCTCTCGTCTCTGTCGCTCCTCATGCTTCCGTCTCCTTTTCTCTCGCCTCGTCTGTCCATACCCCCAGGTACTGCCATCACCGCTGCCGAGAGGGAGTAGAGAGCTGTCTCGGGTGTACCCCCCGGCCTGCGATGGGGGTATGTGGTGAGCAGGACGAGGCCAAGGGCCGTGGGAGAATGGCGCCAGGCCGGTGATGTGATTACTGATGAGCGCCACCTGCGCGACGCACCGGTCTCGTATCTCTCCCGGAGGAGCGGAAGCATAAAAGGGGGAGCGACGACAGAGGAGAGAGAGAGAGAGGAACAGGCCTGGCTTTCTGTTTTGTTTGACCAGCAGTCGTCCGTGAGGGGCTGCTGGCTTATACTTTTGTTTTTGTATTTGTTTAATTTTTTTATTAAAATTGTTAAATGTTCGCCGGTTTCCGCCTCCTCCTTCCCTGAATCTTAAACCTCGTTACACTGACATTACAGTGTACAAACAACAATTTGTCCCCTTTTTAACTCCGATATGTCTCAAATTATGCTAATTCAACCTTCATACCTTCTCTTACTGATGGAATGTAAAATGCAAAAGTGAAGATTGGCCACCAGGCCACACATAGGCATGAAACCTCCAACAATATATTGGCCAGTGTTTCAGTTTCATTGTCCAACCCCTGTATTTGAGCAGTTTAAGAGATTTGTTATCCCAGAGCAAGAACTTGGATCATTGTATTCAAACAACTGACATACAAAAGATGTGAGTGGTTAAAGACAATGGCTTACCACTTGCAAGAGTGCCAGGTAACCTGCGCCTACATTATCGAAGTTGATCTTCACGTTCTTCCAGCGAACTTCTGAGTAGTTAGCAGAGATGAGAGCAAAGCATTCTGTCTTGTTGTTGACAATGTCAGGTTTAAAATACTCCTCTGAAGTGTCATTGAAGCAGTAATAGTACTTCCCAGCAAACAGGTTGACACCCATAATACTGAAGATAAGCCAGAAGATCAAACACACCAACAGCACATTCATAATGGAGGGAATGGCACCCACTAAAGCATTAACGACAACCTACAGAGGGGAAAAAAACAGATTGGGGGAAGTGGGCAATGAAGGGGAGATGGATTTCAGTGTTTGAGAGGGAGAAATTAAAAAAGAGAAGGAGAGATAAGGAAAGAGGAAGTTAGAGCAAAATTGAGCTATTCTGATGTTCAGATGTTAAACATGGAATGTGCATATCTCCAAGCTCTTTTGAAAGCAATCCAATTTTCTTCTACTACAAAGGCCTCTACACATTTAGTCAAACTCAAAAAGGTAAACTTATCTCTTTTGGAACGATATCTAGTTTTTGTTGTGTAATAACAAATAAATAGTATTACATAGGCATTTGTAGATCAGTATTATCATTGCATGTACAGTATCTCACGAAAGTGAGTACACCCCTCACATTTCAGTAAACATTTTAGTATATCTTCTCAAGGGACAATACTATAGAAATGAAATTTGGATATATTTTAGAGTAGCTGCTTGTATAGCAGTATATATTTACTGTCCTCTGAAAATAACTCAACATATAGCCATTATTGTCAAAATAGCTGGCAACAAAAGTGAGTACACCCTAAGTGATAATAGCTGTACGTCGTTTAACCATGCAGTGTCCTATTCATCATGTTCATGTTTTGTCTGCTTGACAGGACCATACAAATTGTTGTATCTTGTATTAGATCAGTTCAAATGTGTGCTTTGAGTACAATTCTATCATACTGACCACTGGATGTTCATGGCACCTCATGGCAAATAACTCTCTAAGGATTTGAGAATTAGAATTGTTGCTCTCCACAAAGTTGACCTAGGCTATAAGAAGATTGGTAACACCCTGGAATTGAGTTACATGTACAGGCCAGGGTCATACAGAGGTTTTATAAGACGGGTTCCACTTGGAACAGGCCTCGCAAGGGTCAATCGAAGAAGTTGAGTCCACGTGCTGTGCGTCAGGTGCAGAAGCTAGCTTCAAAAAACAGATTGCCAGCATTGCTTTAGAGGTTGCAGAAGCGGAATGTCAGCTGCACCTGCACCAGACACACTGCAACAAGTCGGTTTACATGTTCGTCTTCCCAGAAGGAAGCCTCTTCTGAAGCTGGCTCACAAGAAAGCACACAAACAGTTTGCTGAAGCAACCTGTCCAAGAGCATGAGTTACTGGAACCATGTCCTGTGGCCTGATGAGACTAAGATGAACTTGTTTGGCTCAGATGGTGTCCAGAATGTGTGGCGATGCCCTGGTGAGGAGTACCAAGAAAATTGTGTCTTGCCTACAGTCAAGCATTGTGGTGGTAGCATCATGGTATGGGGCTGCATGAGTGCTGCTGGTACTGGGGAGCTGAGCTTCATTGAGGGGAAACATGGATTCCAACATGTACTGTGATATTCTGAAGTAGAACATGATGCCCTCCCTTCAGAAACTGGGTGAACGGCATGATAACGACCCCAAACACATCGCCAAGATGACAACTGCCTTGCTGAGGAAGCTGAATGTGATGGAGTGGCCAAGTATGTCTCCAGACCTGAACCCTATTGAGCACCTGTGAGGGGTCCTCAAGTGGAAGGTGGAGAAGCGCCATGTGTCTAACATCCAGCAGCTCCATGATGTCATTATGGAGGAGTGGATCCCAGCAACCACCTGTGCTCTCTGGTGAACTCCATGCCTAGGAGGATTAAGGCAGTGCTAGATAACAATGGTGCTTACACAAAATATTGACACTTTGGACACCGTTTTGACATGTTTACTTAGGGTGTACTCACTTTTGTTGCCAGCTATTTTGACAATAATGGCTGTATGTTGAGTTTTTTTTCAGAGGACAATAAATATTTACTGCTATACAAGCAGCACATTGACTACACTAAAATATATCCAAGTTTAATTTCTATAGTATTGTACTGTATATACATGCAAATATAGTATCACTAATAAAAGTTTGCGAAAAGTTTAAGCCTTATACCTAAGACTTACTCAGTTTTTGACCTCTTAAAAATGAATTACTCAAAAGTCAATTTATAATTTTCTTGTTAAAGAGCATGGAGATAAATGCACAAATATATTATAAATTAATGTAGATTCTAAAGATGACAGCACTAAGATGTAAAATGGTATGGCTTGATCCCCCAAATATAAATTAATATGCTTTTTTTAAGCTATAGGTTAAAAACAACTACAAAGTTATAATTAAAATGGCAATGGTTATACACACAAAATGCAATACAACTCTTTCTGTAAGTGCTTGATTAAATGTTTTATTTAAAGTGAAATTTTATCCTTTTTTTTTCTTTTTGCAGGAGAGCAGCACTGATTTTTCTCAGTTGCATGCTGAATATCACATGCTTTGCTTATTTGCTTATCATGACTAACTTGCTACCTTATTTCCAATAAGTCAATATTGCTACCCATTCAGATGATTGGATAAAAGTATTATTATAAATGCTATACTATCTAAAGAATTCAGAATTCTACTAAATGTAAGTAATTTGAGTTTTCAAAAATATGAATGGGCAGCAATTTCATGTGTGACAATGGTGAGTCAAGTAGTAAAGAACAAGCAGAAGCAAAACAACGCTGGTATCCAGAGGACATGTGGAATTAAATTTGTAGACCATTGCCACTTTTGAATTATTATTGCTCATATGTACATAACAGCCAAACATTTTCTTTCTTTCTTGCCATACCAGTACACTGCTTAGTGTCATGAAAGAACCCAGATATTAAGAGAAAACGACCCATCCCATTTGTGGTTGAAATGTAAAGGTAGACATTGTAGAGCAGTGGTTTTAAATCCTGGTCCTGTGTCAGATGGGTCAGATAAGAGAGACATACAAAATGTTCAGAGCCCGGGACCAGGATTAAAAACCACTGTTGTAGAGGAAGACTCCCACCCTCCCAATCACCTCTTATTTATGGTACACAGAAAAGCTGAGATGTCAGCACACTGGTTTGGTGATGTCAAAATGGTCAGCCAGTAACAGTGCATGCAGGGCGTCAGTCCTAGCAACAGCCATGCCCACCCCCCATTACATTTACATAGTTAGTTAATCATATCAATGATTTTACTAACTTATTGATTAGTAGGGTTGGGTATCGTTTGAATTTTTTGTGATTCCGATTCCGTCACTGCTTATCGATTTCAATTCTTATCGATTCCCGGTTTCAATTTACAGTAAGGTAAAAACATTTAGTCAAATATTTATATCAAATATATTTATTCTGTGTCTTTTGGCAAAATGTTTTGTTGCAGCTGATTTCCATGCACAAAAATCAGCAGCCAACAAAAAATCAGCAGCCTAAAGAACAATAACAGTTTCTTATGGTTTTAATAAAAATACTACAGCAAAAACAACTAGACTAAATAATATACATTTCAAACATTATTAAAGACAAGTAAAGAGTAATAAAATGAGAACAAATAAAGCAATTAGCAAATAGCACAAATAAATACAACTGAACAAAGTTCAGGTACAGAAATTGTAATCAAATGTAAAATAACACTGCATAGTTTCCTTTTAAATAAATAAAATATAGATTAATCCTTATAAGAGGTACAAAAGTCATTCAGTCAAGATCACTGAGTGTTTTTCTTTGATTAATGTTGATGACAGTCTGGAGCAGATTTATTAGGTTGCTGTCACTTTAAGACCTCATGCAGGATCCAATATACTGTTACACATGCTATTTCTTTCATAACTGTTTACGAGTTTAGAATTTTGTGAGTATTTGTGCATTCAAGAGCAAGAAGATACGCACAAGAACTCAATTTAGTATCGAGCACTATATGAGAGGCGTCTCTCTGTGTATATGCTTTGAATGTGTGCGCAAAGAAAACCGCTTTCGCGCGAATGCCGAATTGAGTTAAATGGTTCAACTGTAAATGGTTTAAAATCACATTAGAATTTGCACAAAGCAATCGATAAGTGGGACCGAAATTTTAATTTTATTACAAATATCGGATTTCTGACCTTTAGGAATCCGATTCTAGAATCGGAATCGATTTTCGTTTTCCAAACCTATTAATTGGTGATCCTTACACAAATCAGGGTCCTCAAATTTCATAAATTTCAAATTTTCTTAAATTAGTGCAACTTGAATTTATTGTTGTTTTTCAAAGTGTATGAATGTATCAAAAGG
This sequence comes from Siphateles boraxobius, assembly GCF_051911475.1. Taxonomy (NCBI): domain Eukaryota; kingdom Metazoa; phylum Chordata; class Actinopteri; order Cypriniformes; family Leuciscidae; genus Siphateles; species Siphateles boraxobius. Next base: position 11,089,538 of record NW_027509042.1, on the reverse strand, counting down.
ATGCCAATGAGATGGTTATGCAATCTCAAGAGATTAGCTACGACAGAACCACGGAGGGGAACATGACTTTCTGCTTACACCTTCAAGAACATGCATTCTACATGATATGCGATGCAAAGAGATGAAACCAGATTATGAACAACTGAGTGGATACAAAGAACAGTAATTCAATACTTGAGTGACAAAAAAATCTGATTATAAATTTCTAAATTTCACTGAGTAATGAACTATTAAGAAACCATTCTACTGTCTAATTATGTTGCTTTTATTTGCATTACCTATTAGTCCTTAAAGTTTAGCTTTAAGGACTGAGAAAATTATATGACAAATAAAAACAGGTTTGCTACACAAAACTCGTGAGGAAAACTGATGGATAGAAATCCAATAAGATTAATTGGTTAATATTAACCATGCTGACTCGCTGTTAGATCAAATGATCTGGCTCATACTCTTGATATTTAACCCTAAAATATGGTCATCTGGACCTACCGGCAAAGGTCTTTGCTTAATCAGAATACATTATGAATGACACATTCTGAGAAAAAGGAAAGCTGTGTCTTTTTTTCCCCACAGTATTTGCTAATGACTGGAGTAAGGATGCAGGAATTGATGGATAAGTATTGGGTTGCAAAAAAGAGCATGGTGAAGACAGAGCATGGGAACTGGGGTTCAGGCTGGAAGACGACTTGAGCAAATGACAGAGGTACTTTGAGAGAAACAATGAACCATAAGGCATTTGGATGTTTGAAACATCACAAAAAGGCCTTTGACTAATGTTGCATGAATGGTAGCGATCTTAGCCCAATTAAAAGACAGAAAAAAATAAATTAATGGTTGTGATGAGGCAGCTTCATATAATATCCTCTCTCGTTTTTATTCTAAAAACCATAAGTTTCCCCAAAAGTTGCTATAAGATTATTTTCTATGTCAGTTGAATGGAAAAATGAATTTCATTATTCTTCCAGACATCAAACAAATCAATAAAAGGAAGCTAAATCTTCATATTTCAGCTGCATCATGACGCAATGTTGAAAAGGTTGTCCATGCGGAGAGTTTTCAAATACATGCACTTGAAAGATAGGTTTAGCCAAAACAATGTCATGTGGATTTCCAGAATCCTGATAGGTTTGCTTATTCTTCTTTAGCTGTGGTTTTGGTTTCTGCACAATGGTGGTTTTCGGCATGCAGTCGTGTTCTCACAGAGTGACTGGCATGCATAAGGCAGCCCTGGATCTTACCCTCATGCCCTCAAACCGGGACAAGGCTCTCAGGGGCCTGAGAGCCCTCAAAGTCCTCAGGGACTTTATGGGGCCCAAGTCTGAGTAGCCCAGCGCATTAGCTATAAGGCTGACTATAGACACCTATACAAAGAGAGAAAGAGGAAGGGAGGAAGAGAGTGGGCCAAAGTGTTAGAGTCAAGGAGGATGTCGGGGATAAAGAGAGAGGACCCTACTTTGACACTGAGCTGGAGAGGCAGTAAACAGATATATACATACATATAGAAGGGTTTGCTCAAGTATGTATGCATATATGTGTATTCAACAACAGAGAGAAAGAAGGAGAGAGATTCAGGTTAAACATGGGGTTAACCAGTCATAGGTACTGTTGGGCGACCCAAATGTTTGCACTTTTGATCTTATTGTGCGATTCATTTTTGATATCGTAGGCAGACGAAGCTTGAAAAGCAGCTTACAGCAAACCTGGAAGGAAACTTGTGGTTGAGAAACACAAAAAACAGAGGTGAAGGGACACATATAGAGAAGAGGTGTGCACAAACTTAGAAGCACATTCACTGTACTTTGTACACACAAAATACACACAATACGTACAAACACCAACCGTGTACTGTACAGACGAGACCATTTGAGAGTCATTAGGGTAATAGGGCAGTTTGGGAGAGTAAGGAGGCAAAGAGAGAGGAACTCCTGTAAAAGAACAAGAGAGTCCTAACAGAGACCTTACCCTGGACCCTCAATTCCTGGCCCTCTTATGCCCCTTCAGGCCCTCTGTGTCCATCAGCACTATAGAGAGACAAGGTTACAGCACCTGTCAGGGACAATAACTAGCAACTGGAAACACTTGCGTTTAGGACTTTCATCCACATAGAACACAAATTTGGCCCTGCCAAATTGCTGCATACCAAAACAGGCTATGTATGTAAACATGGGCAGTCATGTTGATGTCTTTAAGGTTTTGATGTCAAAACAATATCGGCCATTTCCAAATGACCAATTTTTGCAGTCTTATTTACAAAAATATGGCTCGTATATCTACTGTATGTAGTAATGATTAATTACTACATAAAAACATTTATTAATTAAAATTAATTAATAATTCCATGAATTTTGGTTGATTTTCTGGTTTTTGAACCTGGATTTCACACTAAATTTAGTCACTTGAATTTTTTGACATGGAAAAGCAAAATGAATCAGTCATATTAAATGGTGGTATTTTCAAATGTGGTTTCAACTAACTTATTTATAATAGATATAAAATTATACATTTAAAATGTAAAACATTCCTCTGTTTACATTTTTCAAGATTGCAATTTGCAAGTAGACGAATTCAGGCTCAATTTGTTCATATACCTAACATTTACATTGAGTAGTTTTTTGCTGACTCAAGGAAATAATAATACATCATAATATATCTGGAAATTAAATAAAAGAAGATAACAATGTTACTAATAACAATGTTTCCATAACATTTTTCAGTACATAAATACCAAGACTTAGTGACTTCTTTAACAGGGTATTCTAGATGGTGCGTCATGTCAAAAAAAGTGCCCGACGCAGATACGTTGGATGGGTTTATTATAAGCGAGACTCTCGCATTCGCTCTATACAGAGTGTTAGCTACTCATTTGCTTACTCTCATGACACATAGCAAAACAGCTAAAAGTATTCTTAATATGTCGCACCTTTTATTGAAAGAAGCCTACATTTACCTGTTGAGACATGCCTTCACAAGCAACCATAAGAGCTGTGATTGTGATGTTTTAGTTGAGGGAGGCACGACACGCGAAAGGGCCATTTGCAAAATATGCTGTATTTTAATAATTCCTCTATGGTGCCACCCCTATTAGTGTCTTTAACAAAAGCATAGAATATCGATTAATGAGCTCTGATAGTTACAGTAGGTCTACATAACTACTGTCTTTAACAGTTTTCGTAAAAAATGTATTTCCCTATGGAGAAAATGAAATACTATGAAAATAGTTTCAGTTATGACTTTTTTCCCCCTAATTTAGTCTATTTAGTTTTTTATTAAATACAATGTGATTTTCGTTGATCGAGATCTGGCAGCAACTGCACATTTTTCCGCTTGGGCTAGCGATTAGCGGACAGCTGTCCCTGCACAAGAAATCCCCCATATTTGAGCAAACCAATGAGAAAGCGGGACAATGATGATGATACATAACAACAGAGTGTAGGCACCAAAGTTGTTGTTGATCTGCTAACCCGAAACCCTCCGTAACTGGCAGATTTGAAGAAAATTACCGTCGTTTGGCAAATAAATAAAGGACAGTTAAATATATATTACCAAGATTTTATCATGTAAGCTTTATGGTACACCTCAAACAAGGGAATTTGTTCATTTGGGAATAGTGTTAATACTAATTAGTGAGTCCACCAATGGCTTGGGTATGAAGAGCATTCGCAGCTTATATGGACCGCACGCCCCTATCAAGACTGTCAAGACATGGACACTGTTGGAAACGTATAATAAACAGATTTGTGGTAAGTGGCGCAGCACCCAAGCATTTTAAATCAAATCTAATTTTAAGATAATGACCACTGACCTCAAAGCAGACCACAAGGACCCAAAGGTCCAGAAATGGAAAACAAATCGCCCAAATGACTAACAATGCACCATGAAATAATCAAAACCACTATATACATCTGCAGAATAATCCATCTGTACTGTGTGAAAATTAAGTTAATTGTGAGAGCATGACATGATGAGGCACTGCAAGGGATAATGGCTGTGATTTATGGACATACTATAAGTTACTTACATCCACAATGAAGAAGTCCAGCCAGCACCATGCATTGGTGAAGTATTTGACGAACCCATAGGCCACCCATTTTAGCAACATTTCGAGGATGAAGATGTATGTGAAGACTCTGTCTGCATATTCTAGGATGATCTGGATGGTTTTCCTCTGTTCAATGTATACATCCTCAAACGCCTTGGAAAAAAACAGAGAAAAGGATTTATTTCGATATCAGCTTTTAATTAGGCCATAATTTTATTTCATTTTCACTTTTTGCAATATTAATTCACATTTTTTTAATTTTTGTTAATAAAATGATGCATGTTTGTCAAAAATAATTGTTTTGTTTGATGAATTGATAAAGATTTATCATCTGCAAATTTCCCACAATCACTTTCAGTGCCTGACATCACCAAACTGTGGCACTGCAGCCCCACTTACTTAAGCTCACACTTTCACTTCAGTGGGAGTTTGGCTATGGTCCCTAACAGCAGCTGTGAGAGAGGCGGCAGCATCTTCTGCATGTGGGGCCTTTTTCCACAGCATTTGGCTATGGTCCCTAACAGCAGACATGAGATACTGCAGCCCCAAGACAGACTGCTGAGGTGCAGGGGCCGGTTCAGCGCAATATAGTGATAGCCATTAGCAACTTACATAGATCATATAGCACACAGCATGCTATGCAGCCTCAATCACATTACAATCTACCTGCACTTCTAGCGCATTAGTTTTGCACATATACATTGTGCAAGGATGAGAAATCTACCCATATATCTTCCATCTCAGAGAATCTTTATCTCAGCTTTTGTAAATCTATATCACTGACTTTCAAAAATGCCCAAAGCAGTTATGAATTGGCAAATGTCTGAGGTCTCCACTGCTTGTTAGACTGAATTAAATTACTTATAAGTTATCTGTAATATGCATCAAAGTTATTTAAATCACTTTCAACGAATAAGGTACAAAATAAGGCCTGGGACTTTTAAGAGTTAAGATTGTTTTAAGAGTTTCAATATATATTTTTTTAATTCTTTTTAAACAATGGTAAGTAAAAAAAGGAGGTTAACCTTCAGAAAATGTTGACCTCAGAAGGTCAAACTAAACATTAAATTAATTGTTACCCTGTTATAAAAAACATCGAAATACAACTTAAACCCTTATTTGTTTTATTTAGTAATTTTAAAGAAACATACATTTCATAAACATAAAAAATAATAAAAGTAAAAAAAGAGAGCGTTGCTTTAGTTATTTATTTCTGGGTTTTTTTAAAACATAGGGTGTGTGCTTCAAACACTTTACAAAAATGATTGGAACACCAAAGTGTACACATGCATCTGTGGAAATGATTTACATCTTCAATCATCACATCACAAATTTACATCAATTTACAGATGATTTACATCTTTGCACTTATGAGAGAATAGTAGCAAATAATATCAGTTTCAACATTTAAATAATAATTGAATAGTGTGTGTGCATGTGTGTGTGACCTCACCAGAGCTCCAGAGCTGAGAAGAATCATAAAAATGATGAGCGTTTCAAACCAGTTGTGTTCAACAATGAGGTAGCAAGTTTTCCTCAGAAACCACCAGTACTTCCCCCAGCCCTCCGTAATAGGCACATCACAACATTTGTACCGTGCCACACAGGCTGAAAAACATATTACATATATGCTGAATACACATTTACATCATATTGACACTCACAGTGCTTGCTTTATTGTCTAAGGGTAAAACTAATTTACTACAATGGTGTATATATATATATATTTATTAGGGTTGCACAGATTTTTTGGGCCGATACCGATTTTAACAAACAACTATTGGCCGAATCCAATACCGATATTTGTCACTTGATCTCTTATTTGAACTTTTGTCATTAAAATAGATGTTTTGATCATGTTTTAAAATAGAAAAGTTCAAAAACGCACGCATTAAAGTATACTAGCTAGTATATTGCTGCATCATCAAAACATTTCTATAGAACATGGATTTGATCCATTTAACATTCAACAGGGCAACATAAAAACAACAACAAAGATTCAAGGGAATAAGGTAATTTATAGTAAATATAAAATATTTTAATTTATAGTGTTAATATTACTTAGCGAGTCCACAAATGGCTTGGGTATGCAGATCATTCACAGCTTATACAGTATATACTGGTATGTATTACATGATCATGAATTTTTTCTTATTATTTTGTAATTCATTCACCTATTTCTTCAACTGACAGCCCTAAAAACTCATACATAAAGTAATTCACAAAGTCAGATGCATATTAACTTTCAAACAAACACACATATATTTCTCACCATCAGTCCAGCAGGCCTCTGGGTCCAAGTACTCCTCGACGACCTCCACTACAGCCATTTCCTCTTCATCAGGCTTGATGTCAATAGTACTTCCCTCGGAAGAGCTGGTGTCATCCAGCTAAAGGGAAAAAACACATATAAAAATAGATTTTGTTTATTTTGATTAATTCTTCGACTTCTATTTTATCAATTTATTTTAACAAGAGTTTTTTCAGAAGGTCACAAACCTTCATGTGTGTGTGTGTGTGTGTGTGTGTGTGTGTGTGTGTGTGTGTGTGTGTGTGTGTGTGTGTGTGTGTGTGTGTGTGTGTGTGTGTGTGTGTGTGTGTGTGTGTGTGTGTGTGTGTGTGTGTGTGTGTGTGTGTGTTTGTGTGTGTGTGTGTGTGTGTGTGTGTGATCCTGACTAATCCAGCACTCCAATCAATGCTTTCTGTACTGAAAAACTTCTCCTGTGTTAGTCCACAGAAATCCCTGAATGCAAGATGCAATATAATTTGATACCAGCACCTGAGTTACGATGGCTCAATAATCTTTCCCACTAGTAAGTTATAAACTGAAGCCAGATGTGTCCTAGAGCTAACCTTCACTGTTCTTCTGGGTGTCTAGCTTAATTAGCATTCACTCTACCCAAGACACAATTAACCTTCACTCAACACTAACTAAATTAACAAGGTTAAAAACTATCATCTACATATGCAAATCAGACAGTGATGAATGATTTTTTGCTGTATTTTATGCAAATCAGGTGTTGTCAATTGATTTACTTTTTGTTGCATATTATGGTACAGCACAGTTGTATTTACGTCTATCTTACAACAGAAAATAATAATGTTGAGAAAAAAGGAGCAACATATCCTAGTTATAGTTAATATCTTAATAAAAATATTATATAATAAATATTATATAATATAAATTGTTATAATTTAGGTGTTCATATATTATATTATATTATATTATATTATTAAAAGGAAGAAAATTATATGTGGCATATAACTCCATGTGCGGAGTCATCATATTCTCTGCAAGTACCTACAGTATCATAATTTAATAAGAATGCAAACACAGGCACATGCATATACCCATACAATCACATTCCTAAGCCTAGTGTAAGAGCTTGACCCTGATCACAGCAGGCCAAGATGACACAGCTGTTTTATAAAACTGTTTTAAAAATGTTAATACACATACACACACCGGCAGTCGGAAGCATCAAAGGGATAAAATAACCCTTCCACACCACCACTGCAGTCCTCCCTGACCCAGCCTGGCCAATCAGAACTGAAGACCCACCCAGCACTGCTCTGACTGGCTAACAAAAGTGATCTACTGTAATGCCACTGGCTAGATGTTCAGCACATGTAGTTCAGCAGTATTGGATCTGTTACGTCTAAACTGGGTCAAGGTGACCCAGTCTTTGCACAGAGACCAGGACAATGACAGGAGAGTCAGTATAAATGTATGTACTACACATGTTGAACTACATTTGATTTTGGATGACAAGTTGACTGCTGACATTTTTTTTTGGTTCAATGCTAATACATACATAGAACAGAAAACTATTAAATACCTTTTAGGGGCTAGCTATGCTCTTTGTTTTGAGGGGTATACAACAGCTTTAATAACCTAATTTTATTGAAACTTACACACACATTCACGTGTTACAGCACACACACACACACAAAGGAAAAACATTACATCATCTGGTGGACTGCATCTATTCTTTGGCTGAGTGGCTCAGCACTCAGCAGAAGCAGCAAGGCAATAAATCACAGGAATAGCACTACTCAACATTCTTATACTGCCTGCAAAGCCTTAATCCACCCATACTGCTGTAATCTGCAGCCCGTAATCAACTACTGAGACTGACTTCATCTACACACACGGTCATAATCTGATCACAATTCCTTTAATCAAAGTTTCTCATCATTTGATTAATTAAATACATGGAAGCATAATGCATTTAGTTCCCAAAGTATCAAATACAAAATAAAAATGACTAGTTTGCTTTACAATTCAATGCAGTCCTAATAATCTATATTTATTTGAGAAGTCATCCTCTACTGAATCAAGGAGCCTCCTTTTGTCATTTTATTAATAAATAAGTCATCTTTAATCAAAAAGCCCAACTATATGGAAATATATAAAGTGATGCGACTGAATGTTACACAATCATTTTGTACTAGGAAGAGAAAGTCTGACTCTTCCAGCATACACAAGCCAACTCTTTCTGAAGTAAAATGATGCAAAAACCAACATGGACTCAAAATGATGATCCTTGTGAATTCTGTACTGTAAGCAGCAGTAGTAAGCCATTTTCAATTCCTCAAAGAATTCAGTATGGGCTACATAACATTTTCCACTGCTTTTCCTCACCCTAATAAATGTTTTTTTACAATAACCTCAGCACCTGCTTTAGTTTTAAAATATGAAGTCATCAGAACAGAATTATTTTCTTTTTTCTATTTGTTAAACAATTATATTTACATCTAAATAATACAGCTTTATTCTGAGATTATAGAATTAATATTAATAAGAGTTTCCCCTACAGTGAATGAAAAATAACTAATAAATGTATGTATTTTAGTAAAAATTTGTCTCTATAAAGATCCAGTATGGAATTAAAAGTAGCATTAAAATATGTTAGCTCTGCCACTAGTATCAGAGGTGCTTTTGATGCTGCTTTGGTGTTGTAAATTTTTTTTGCTATTGCCATTACAACCATTCATTATTCACTTCAACCTGTGCAATACCAAAGACCGAACATATAGCAAATAGATATATCTTGCACGTCCGAAATAGCTTTCAAGAGGCAAATATAATAATGGCGCCAGGTGAATTGACTTTCCTTGAAAGGAACTATGAATACTCACATCTTTGCTATTTTCCACATCCGACTCACTGCTGAAGTCCTCTGTGTTAAGGTTCTCAAAGTCCGACTCTCCCACAGCGATGGGAACCCGTACAGTTAGGTTGGGGTTGTGTATGAAGGACATGGGCTCCTCATCAATCATGTACTTTCCTACGCTGCTACCAATGCCGCTTGTGGTGCCATTACCATTCTTGGGGTAATTCAGATCACCACATTTAATGTCCACACCAGTGTGGTTACCCATGAGGTTGAGTTTTTTGTCATACATGTCATCAAGAGGTTTGTCTTCGTCTTCCAAAGGTTTCTTCTTCAGGACGTGGGCCACCAATAGACGTACGTGAATTTTGAACCAAGCGATACCCTTCTTAATGCGGATCACTGAAATCTGCAGGTTGTTCATCTCACCGTCATCATCTGTGGCTGCCAGATTATCAGCACTGAAAGAGCTGAGCAACAAGGCCAAGAACAGGTTCAGCACCTGATCAAGAGAAAGATCAACAATTTAGCTTTTTATATGTTGCACTTGATTGTAGACTTGAAGCCCACAAGACCATAGACTGTCCCGTTTGTCATTTTTTGGTTCGACCATGCTCAAGATGTGCTCTTGTGTGGCCACAATGCATCCTGGATGCACCCTTTTTTGAAGACTTTAAAATTAATGCGTCATTGTTTCAACAATGTGCAAACCCCAATGAGGCCCAAACTCCTTCTGAACCACAAGATGACATAGGGTACCCTACATGCTTGCAGGACATTTCTTACAATGAGGGAGGAAATAGTGACAAAGAAGCTGAAAGAACTGCAACATGGGAAACTTTAAAACTCACCACCAAGTTTCCAATGACCATCACCATCATGAATACAGTGAGACACATTGTTTGTCCAGCCACCTCCATACAGTCCCACATGGTCTCAATCCATTCTCCGCAAAGCACCCGGAACACAATAAGAAAGGAGTGGAAAAAGTCGTTCATGTGCCAGCGGGGCAGCTCACAGCTCAATGCAATCTTACACACACAGTCTTTATAGCTCTTCCCAAACAGCTGCATGCCCACCACAGCAAAGATGAAGACGATGATGGCCAGCACCAGGGTCAGGTTTCCCAAAGCTCCCACAGAGTTACCAATGATCTTTATCAGCATGTTCAGAGTGGGCCATGATTTAGCCAGTTTAAACACCCTCAGCTGTATGAGAGAGAAGTTTGGGATTCACAAAAGGATTGGAATGAGAAAATATGAGACATTGTACACTACCCAAAAATTTGGGGTTGGAAGGAGGTTTTTTCTTTTTTTCATTTTAATGCTCACCAAGGCAGCATTTATTTGATCAAAAATACAGTAAAAAAGTTATATTGTGAAATATGTGTACAATTTAAATCAATTATTAACATTTTACATTCTAATTTATTAGTCCAGTCGTCAGTGTCCCATGATTCTTCAGATTCAATATGCTGATTTGGTGCCTGAAGAAACATTTCTTATCATTAACAATGGTGAAAACAGTTGTGCTGCTTAATATTTTGTGGAAACCTTTAATTTTTCAATTAATAGAAAGTTGATTAGAAAGAACAGCATTTATTTGTAATAGTTTTTTTTTTTTGCAGCCTTATAAATGTCTTTACTTTCACTTTTGATCATTTTAATGTGTCCTTGCTGAATAAAAGTATTCATTTCTTGACAAATATAAAAAATCTTACTGACCCCAAACTTTTGAATGGTAGAGTATATACAACTATGAATGTCATACCAAATTTCAGTAGTTGATACCAATACCAATAAAACATCACTATTATTGATACCAGATCTAATACCACATTAAAAACGGATATGCTAATATATACAATTAAATATTTATGTAAATATTTAATTGGTAATATCTAATACAATTTTGTACTACTATCTATAATACAAAAACATGTGCATGGATATGTCTTCACTCATAACGCACCAGTCTGAAGGATCTGAGCACAGACAGTCCCTCTACATCGGCCAGCCCCAGCTCCACCAAACTCAGGCTCACAATGAAGCCATCAAATATATTCCAGCCCTCCTGGAAGTAGTAGTATGGATCCATGGCTACCAGCTTTGCAAACATTTCAGCTGTAAAGATACCTGTGAACACCTGAGATAAAAAAAAAAAGTAGACAAAGAAAAATGTCATTCAGGATGACCTTAACAACAATGTTGAAAGAAAATTTTAATTTTAGATTGACATTGTAGATAAATATGTTAGTATCTAGTCCACAGAAAAAAAATAACTTAGATTGGAGGTATATAAACATGTTGGGGTTTGTTTTGTGATAATTACCAGCTATCATTTACTGGAATGCTCCATTGCAAAGACCAGATTTGAACTTTCCTTTAAAAAAATTCAATAAATATATGCTGAACTGTCAATGGGTATGTTTCCTAAATGTAAATATTTCAACCACTGGACATGTTCGCCATACCTTAACAGTTTATCACTGTACTAATACACAGAGCTGCCAGAAATATTAATGTTTTGCTTCCTGTACAAGTGCCTACACATATCTCTCTCAATTCTTCTGTATTTTAAAAATAAAATGTAAAATACTGCTAGACCACTGAATCAGATATAAGAAGGAGGGGATGGGTTGTAGAAGATACTGGAACGATTGCAGAAGATTGGTGTAATGCAGGCTGTATTTTTCAATGTAGGTACATCATATACCAAGGAGCAGACATCAGTGCTACACTGCCAGAGACATAACTTAAAATGGAAATGTGGGACAGGGTCCAGTGTTGCTGCTCAATACAAAAATGAGAAGATGGTTAGGACTGAGAAAGGAAACCATTGAATTTAGGGCTGTCAATTGATTTAAAAATGTAATCAAATTAATTACATGATATGCCAATCAATTAAACCTATGTATATGAGATAAAAGTCCTCATATAAAGACAAACGAAAAAATATATATATATAATTCAAATAAAAAATGGACTCAAAATAATGTACTACTCGTAGTGCAAAACCCGCATTCTGTTCCACTTTTGCTGTTTCTCAACACAAGAATGCATCCTGTATGAATAGCCCCTTTGGGTTTTTGTGGTTAAAGCGCAAAACTTAGAGCAGTAAAATACAACAAAAAGGTCTGCAAATAATCAAATTTAAAAAAAAAAGTATAACATAAGCGCCGTGTTTTTTGAATGCTGTGTCATGCATGAGGCGATTCAAAAATTTTAAAACAGTCAGTGACATTCATCTCCATCTTCTTACCAGGTTTCCAACAGAAAGCACCCCCTCAAATTGTTCTGTCATGGGATAATGCTCCATGGCCATGAAGACTGTGTTCAGCACAATGCATATAGTAATAGCCAGATCTACAAACGGATCCATCACGATGAGGTTGACAATCTCTTTTATTTTTATCCATAGTGGACAACACTCCCATATCAGGAATGTGTTGGAAAACTTATACCAGCAGGGCGGACATTTTCTCTGAGAGTCCTCAAGCTCTGTGAGGACAAAAAGAATAAGGAGAAGAGGGGAATATCAAAATATTGAAAACAGATAGATAGACAGATAGAAGGAAAGAGATAGATAGACAGACAGACAGACAGACAGACAGACAGATAGATAGATAGATAGATAGATAGATAGATAGATAGATAGATAGATAGATAGATAGATAGATAGATAGATAGATAGATAGATAGATAGATAGATAGATAGATAGATAGATAGATAGATAGATAGATAGATGTCACATTATACCTTCCACCAGCGTGTTTGTTACAACCGTCATTGCACTATTGGCTCGCTCTTTCCGACTAAAGGAAGTATTGAGCTGGTCCACTGACACCATTAGAGAACCTGAGTGTTTCCTCTTCCCCTCCACCTCTGTGGTCTGATGACAGGAGTGACATGATGTTAAGAAAGACAAAGATCAATCAAAGATGGAATTTTTTTCATGAACCATGTAACCCATGTCAACACACATGCACAAGCTGACAGAAACACAAGCCCAAACTCATACTCAACTGTATTGTTCCATTTAGCCACTGCTGAATTGTCTGATATATTCCTAAAGTCGATTTTCTCTCTAAATAAAGAATTGTGCCAAAATATTTCTCACACTGAGTTTAAAGGGATAGTTCACCCAAAAATGAAAATTCTGTCAGTATTTACTCACCCTCATGTTGTTCCAACCCCGTAAGACCTTCGTTCATCTTCGGAACACGAATTAAGATATTTTTGATGAAATCTGAGAGCTGGATCACTCCTCCACAGGCTTCTAAGGGATTTAAACTTGCCAGCCCAGAAAAGTTATTAAAGACATCGTTAAAATAGTCCAAGTGACTACAGTGGCTCAATCTCAAGTTTATCAAGCGAAGAGAATACTTTTTGTGCGAAAAAAACAAAACAAAAATAACGACTTTATTTCAACTATTCATTTCCTTGTTGTTGGGCCTCTAGTCAGTTAAACTAGTGTGATTGCGTAGAGCTACGTTACACGTAGGCTCACTATTGGCCGACGCTGGTCATGTGTGTGATGCGTGTGACGTATAACAACAGAAGAACTGCGCTATATCACTAATGAACTGACTCGAGGCCCACAGAGAAGGAAACGAATAGTTGAAATAAAGTTGTTATTTATTTATTTTTTGGGCACAAAAAGTATTCTCGTCGTTTGACAAACTTAAGATTGAGTCACTGTAGTCACTTGGACTATTTTAACGATATCTTTAATAACTTTTAGGGGCTGGCAAGCTTCAATCCCTTAAGAAGCCTATGGAGGAGAGATCCAGCTCTCAGATTTAATCAAAAATATCATAATTCGTGTTCCGAGGATGAATGAAGGTCTTACGAGGTTGGAACAACATGAGGGTGAGTAAATACTGACAGAATTTTAATTTTTGGGTGAACTATCCCTTTTAAACAAACGACTTGCTTTAATACAATAGAATTGGATTCTTGCAAGACAACAGCATATGGACCTACCATAGCTTCCCTCACAGACACTCTACAGTAAGTAGCTATATAATATACATGGTCATACATAACCCTCAATTTAAAATTAAAATTTCCATCCTTTACTTTTATCCACATTATTCCTACGCCTCATGACGCTTTGCGCTAATTATGGGTGTAACTTCCGTTTAGCTGTAAACAATCAGTGAAAGACTAGCTCTATGGACACAATAATACATATATTTTTAAACTGTGTACAATGACATTACATTATTCTGACCATTGAACATTGAACCATTGAAAATTAAAAGGACATTTAAAAGTTTAAAAGCATCAACAAGGTACTTTCAACAGACCATGAATAACCCCAAAAGCGTGAATCTTTCCAAAGCAAAATCGCAAGGTTAAATATCACTGTGGTAATCTGTATTATGTAACATACGTTGCCTTAATAATTTTTTTAGCTAGTCCAGCATTGGATGATGCTATTTCAAAGTTATTTCAGTCATTTTGACTGATAATAAATTGTATTTACCTATGAAAACAAACCTGGAAAGAGACGTGAGGATTTGGGGAGAAAAAAAAGAGAGATTCTTCGTGCATTCCAGTGAATTATTAATGGCATATATCGTAAATTAAATCGTTGAGAACAGACCACAAATGTGCAGAATATTTTGACCTTTTCATTCTATTACAGCGGAATGCAAAAGGAAAAAAGAAAATAATCGTGAGGAAAAGAAAGCAGCGACTGAAAAGAGCTCTTGCCATAGATATTCTTGTTATAACATGTCACGTTAAAATACCAAGTGTTACGGTATTCTCATGTTATTCTTAAATACAACATGAAAGGAAACTGATAGCTCATTAAGTCAAACTGACGGATACGCTTTATTTGTAGGGCAACTTTATGATTTGAAATGTTTCTTTTCAGTCTTTTTGAATGGAAGTTCCCCAAACCAGAAGTGCCACCCATAATTCAAAACGCAGTAAGCTAGTCAGGAATAAGGTGGATACACTAGAACAAAGTATAAATAATTGAAGCCTTCAACAGTGGTTCTCATCCAGGAGGCTGGGGCCCTAAATGTATGAAATGAAATTGTAAATGAAAGATACCTAGCCTATTTTTTTTTTTACTTCAGTTACAAGACCATTCATTCATCACTACCAGCTGCTCAAACGGTTGCCTACTTGTGCTCCAGAGAACATCATCATGCAAGAAGACAATTTACACATTGCTTAAGGTCCAGTTTTCACTGCCATTAGAAAAATCTCTTGAATATCAATTCACTTGGTATTGTTGGTGTTGGTCAAGACAACAGCCCATTTCACATATACAGTCTTTACTGGGAAATTACCACCATCATGTGTGAATACGACCTTTTCAAAAATACAATTCTTCCGCAAAAAAACAACAAGCTTATGCTGCATTCACGCCATAATATCCTCACCTCCCGGTTCACATCCTCAGACTCGGATTTATAGGTTTATATAGCAAAACTAACAACGCCGAAATGAATCTGCAGCAGTCAGGTGGTACAAGTCAATATTCTTTAATTTGTTTAAGTTCATTATTATTCTAATGTTATGTGCTTTGAGAGTTAATTAAGTTAATTAAATGCTTTGCAGACTCTGCTCTGGTTATGCGCGTTCATGTGTTTTGGAGGAGGCATGGAGATTTGGAGATGCTCCAAAGGGTGGGATCTTATGATTTCAAAGCTAGCTTGCTATTGCTTGCCTCTCTGAAATTGCCTTTCCTACCTTTAATTTGCTTTTCTATGCAAAGGTGAGCTAGACGAACATCTGTCTGATGCGCCGCTTCTCACGCTCGAGATAATGCCTTTTTTCCATCCATCAGTGTTGCGGTTCTGCAGTTATTGCATCTTCATCCAGGTGGATGAAGAAAACTGCTCAGCATTTAAAGGTCATTTTTGATGATTGACATCAGTTTACTGGTATTTTGGTACTGATGTGTGAATGGTATCTTACTGTGCTTGTGCAAACAGCAGATTTGTGTATTTACCAGAAAAGTTGTTTTAGTAATTTTACAGTAATTTATCGGAATTGCTATGTGAAATGGGCTAATGTTTATCTGTTCCTTTCAATTTCAAAGTTATTTCATCTAGATTTTACAATGCAATTACTTGAAGGCTGCATGTTCAGTTAAATGTCTGAAACAGCATGCTGTACAGCTGGGTGAAAACTGGGCCCGAGATCATGCTTTCCACACAGGAGGAGAAGGCAAAGAGAGTATAAGGATGTCAATCCACCATGCTATTTAAAATTAGGCAGAATGCTGTTATTGGAAAGGTAAGGATAGGTTTTTCTTGCATCACACTTTTTTTTTGAAAGGTAACAGAGTGGTCCTGAAATTCTGAGAAATTTTTATCAAATAAAATGACAAATTTGATGTTATGGTTGACATGAAGGTGTGGGTTAAGTGTGACCTGAAGAATATTGTAGGTTCCTTATTTAATGTGGTAATGGAATTAGTATGTAAATTAGGTTTAGAGGGGATGTTTTTTGTTTTTTTTTATTGGCCATGCCATTCACAGAGGTAGAGCACTGGCAGGGAGTGGGACTGGTAAGATTGTTAATCAAGACAAGAAGGGAAAAAAGAGACAAGAAGGGAGGAAAAAGGAATCATTTTGGAGTTGAGAAAGAACAGACAGATTAGAAACTCAGTGAAGGAAAGGACAGAGTCAAAATGCGGTAAACGAAAAGGGAAAGAGAGAGGAAAAATCTGAACTGGAATCATAATCGGCCACTTTTGTCATGCCTATACTCTGAACCTGCCCCCTGTGGACGTCCTTACACTGTCATCAGAAGCTGCCTTATCTATTTTCACCTCAGGCAGTAGCCGGCCGGGTCCAGGCCCGATCAGAGACACCACGCCATTGCAGTCCACCGTGCTGTTTCTCTTGCAGCCTGGGTGGGGCGCCAGTGGGTTAATGCGTGAGGAACCCTGGCTGTAGCCGCTGTAGCTGCTGCGCCTGTATGGGACAAAAAGGGAGCCACGACGGTCTTCACTCTCCTCGACCGTGCTGTGCTCATCGTCCGCAAACTCGTTCTCCGAGCCCTTGAAGCTGAATATACTGCTCCGGCGGGACATGAAGGGCGAGCCAGGGATACTCAACAGGGACTGTTAAAAAAAAGAAGAACGTTACACATGTGAATGAGGAATCTTCAGTGAGTGCAAGAAGCCAGAGCAACAGATAAACATGAGAAGAAAAGGACATTTGCATTGCACTGATTTCTTCCATTCTTTTTTCTGAGTGGTCTGCCAACTAGTGATTCTCAGAGACGTGGAGAACAATAACTGCTGACCAAAGTCATTAAATGAATAATTTAACAGCTAACTGCAGGTCACTCCTTGTATTCAGAGAACCCTTGTTCTCTATTCTTTCATAACTCAGAACCCAGTAAAGCTGACCAATGCAAGTCAGCATGAAATCAAAACAGACCGTTTACTGTCTTATATATATATATATATTATTTATGTTATGATTTATTCATTTCATTTCAATATCTCCATGTTTTCCTCTTAAAAGACTTAATATCAGTGTTGTTATTGTTAACTAAGGCACACTAGTACACTATGTGAGTTTAGGTGCTCGCAAGCCCTTGCTTGCACACATTACGAGTCAGTAATCCTGATAATCATGTCAAAGCAGTTGGTACACGGTACGACTTACTGCATGGCGAGCCGGTGGCAATCGTGTGAGCTTTGGCACTAAATGGTGGGAGATGGGAGTTTTCAATATGGCTGCTTTAGCTTCAGATAGAAAAATAAAAATAAATCAAAGACAGCTATGCAAATGACTCTGTGAATAACAGAAAGCAGCATGGTCGTTTTGTTTAACAAAAAACAACTAGAGAGTGCATTTGTGTGTGTCAGTGTATGCGTGTGCTATAGGGTTTCTGGTAGCCTATGTGATGTGGTTTATGATGTATTTATGTATATGAGTTTGGAAGAGGGGTGACCATATGTGCATTTTCCTGAGGGGGAAAAAAAATCGCTTGCGAGCTCCTAAGAAAGCAAAAATAGCACCATGTATGCACGGCTTACAATTTAAACTATTCAAATTCATTATCTAAAAGCTTAAATAAAATATAAATATTAGATGAAAAACTAGAAACGTGGCCTTAGCAACTAACTGAAATAAAATAACTTTAGGTTGAAGTTATAAAAAATAAATTAAAACTAATTATATATATATATATATATATATATATATTTTTTTTTTTTTTTCTTTTTTTTTTTTTACAAAAGCACACAACAAAATGACTAAAATTAAACTAAAATTAGAACTATTAAAATATACAAATAAAAGCTCATTCAAAACATACTATAAAAGTATGTGAATAATACCAAAATAACATTGCTTGAAATGACTTAATGTAACCCAATATGTATTAGTCAACATCTATTTAGCAATTGTTTTTAGCAAACTTGCACTCTCTGACTTCATTCTGGAATATTGCAACACCCAAACTTCACAATCCCATCAATACATTCTTTTCACATTAAATATTTTGTTTCACAGAGAAACATATTATATTACGGTAGCTTAGTGTGTTAACATAAGCACACTCTTGCTCATATACCAAAAAGAAGCAGTTATCCTACTGCAGAACACTCACTTCTGACTAAAAATCACTTCCCATCTGAAATTCACAGATGATCCAAAATGCTAGTTGAGGCCACTAATATTGCAGAGTTCTAACTGTTTGCTGAAATTCACTGATAATGCAGAATGCTAGTTGCTAGCGCAGGCATTTTCACTGCGGTGCGGCTGAAAGCCTTTTCCCTAATGGGGCAGTTGACCACTGCACACTATGTACAGCAGAAGGAGGCCCAAATCTCTCAGCAGGGACTATTTTTCTCAGACCACTCACTGAAAAGAAGTGGGTTGATCTGCTAAAGTGTTGTGACCCCAGTGCTGCAATGCAAAATTCCTACAGAGATTGCAGAGGGTTATTTCAATATCCATAACGATCTCTAACAGTGGCTTTCCATGCTAAATCCAAGGGGGAAAAAACACTACCAGGGGTAAAATGTCGGATCACACGGTAATAATTAAAGTCATGAAACCAGCTTCCAATTAAAGGCAGCGATTTGCCCTAATAAGGCGCTTTTATCCATTATCACAGTGAGGCTGATATGAGCACAATTTGCAGGGTGGGGCACAGGAGTATGACTTCCTGCCTAAGCACACTATATTACTGCTCTCATCAGATGAAAGATTTATAGTGGGTGGTTAAATAATTCACAGGGCCAGTGAAAGTATGGCGCTCCTGTGCCATTCCTCACATCTCTCAACAACAACATACAGATCCCAGCATTTATCTGAAACAGGTGTTCCTACTACCCTCGGGAATGGCTACGTGTTATTCGTTAAACCAGTGAGAGGTGACAATATTAACATGAAAGAGAGATCAAATAAAAGAACACCAGAGCACTAGGTTTGACATGGTTTCGAGTTATTTAACTGAGCTTTTAGACAAGTGTACAATCGTAAATCCATAAGATGCTGCCCAAAGCAAGACAATGAATGAGATGGAAAGAATTACAGCGATAGATAGATGGGCACTGAGCAAGAGCACTTCCTCTTCTTCTGATCTTTGAGTGTAAGGCTGAAGCACTTTGTCTAATCACCCTGGTGATATGGACGATGACTCAGCTGAAAGTGGTAGCGACTGCACAGAGCAGGGAACAGTAGTAGCAAGGGCTGGGCTGGGCTCAACTGGGTTTGTGTTAGCAAATAGCAGAGGTTATTATAGCGGCTTGCTTTTGCAACATAACAAATTATAAAAGAGGCGCATCAGTACAATCAGAGAGCACAGTTGAGCTTTAATCACTCACATTACTAATAAGATACTGTCTATCAAACAAATGCGCTTGGCGAATTCACACGGGACACTGACAAATCGTGATTTGATTTCAATACATGCTATTGCTAGCCGATGGCAAGGGGTATTTATGATTAAGGTGGAAGAGATCTTATTCTAGAAGGGAGTTTATTGAATAAAACATGCAAAAGCCCCAGTGTGCAAGATGAGTCATTTTCGATGAATATTTTTGGTCAATTTTCCCATATGCATAACATATCTATGTAATTAAAGGAGCATTTCATAGCTTTTTACTTATAAAAATCTTTAAGATAGAGTTTTCATTTGTACATTTATGAGCCAACCATAATGTAATAGAAAGAATGACACATTAATGTCCACCACGGTTGCCTCTATCAGCATGTAGGCTCAATTGTGTGTGGAGGAGTCGAGTCCGAATTGGCGCGAAAATTCACAAAATGTGACGTCTTGCGCGTTCTCGTCTACTTGGGCTTACATCCGGCAATCGCTAGCAGTAAGTAGCGTTAGTGTTTCAAATGGACTCTGCGGACGGAAAGAAGCGATTTCGAAACGGTTAGAAATTTCAGAACCTACGCAATGCTCCTTTAAGTTAAGTAAGTAAGTAAAAAATAAAAATAAAAGTTGCGCACTGTGAATTTTTGTGCAGGTTTAAAATAAATTTTATATATTTGGCCCTGTAAATAGTCAAAATGTTTACTGATTTGTTTGTTAGTTACATTAGTTACATTTTAAATGGTCCTGTGGTGTAACAATTTGTTTTTAAATATGACTTATCCATATAACATAGGTTAATATAAGGTCATAAAATCTGCATGCATAATAATAATAAGAAGAAGAAGAAGAAAATAATAATTTTAGATGGAGTACAGCTTGTAGTACAGATGACATGTCAACTACCGTATATCTGGTAAAAGTTCTTCTGAAAATGCCTCATTGCTATCAGACATGGAATAAATGCCACAATGATGAATGAGGTCTTAAAAGGCTGATTAAATTTTGATATAGTTAGTTACACACATGAAATGGTCAACTTAACAATGACAAAAAATAGGTCAATAGTTTTTCAAAATAACAAAAAGAAAATATTTGTATAATGACAACAAAGAACAACACCTCTTATATTCATTTCACCTTAGTGTTCTTATCTAAAGTCTGAATGAACATAATAATGATGATCTCCTCTTCAAGAAATTCACTGTATCTATCATTGCCTAGCCAGACATATCATTTAACATTTAACATGAGACATGAATCATGCGGACTGTGTGTTTATGTGGGCTTCTGTGGAAATAACCCCGCTCTCACCTGGTTCATGATTGAGGCCTTCCGCCCAAGCCTGTTGTCTCTGAAGCGGAAGCGGCTCCTCTTGCTGCCGTCATCAGATTCTGACTTGACCACCTTTTCGCTGTCACCCTTCTCCTCCTGTTCTTTCTTCCACTTTTTCTTTCTGTTCCTTCGCTCCTTGGCACTCTTAGAGCTCAGCTTGGACACCTCAGAGGAACTGCGGGAGAGATGCCCTCCCCCATCATCCTCAACGGCATCTTCAGATACTGTACCGGCCGAGGTTGCCATGGCATTGGCCTAGTGATGAGGGGCAAATGGACAAGAATGAGAACAAAAATTGAGAAATGAAAAAGAACAAAAAAGCACATCGCAGAATTGACTAATTCAGCTTGTTATATGCATGTACTTGTGTACTACCTGTGCATCCTCCTGTTGTTTCTTCAGCTGTTCCAGCATAGCTTTGAACTCAGCCTCCTTTTGTTCTGCCTCCTCCATTGTGGCCTGGTTCTGTTCTTCATAAGCCATGGCCACCACAGCCAGGATCAGATTCACCAGGTAGAACGAGCCCACGAAGATCACAAGTACGAAAAAGATCATGTACGTCTTCCCCGCAGCTCGCAGAGTCTAAGAGAAAGAAGGGCATAGCTCCCATAATGGTATTTGAATATGTTTTTGAGTATTGTAGCATAATACCATACTACTTTCTGTAGGATGCAGTATGTTCACTGTGTGCTTTATCAGAGGCATGTACAGATGGTGGCCTGATCCACCCCTAAAATCTGATTGGCCACCCGAAACTTCTAAACTATGATTGTTTACCTACCTCAGTGGGCAGACCTTGAATAAAACTTCACATAATAACCTTGGTTTATATAGGAGTGGGAAGAAGTGTTAAGATTTGACAGTTATTCAAGTCAATTCTATTAACTTGACTTTGGCTGTTTCTAAATAAAAATGAACAAAAAAAAATGTGTTAGCTAGTGAGTAAAAACTGGAAGTAATATAAAACTAGAAAAAAAATTGTATCCAGTTCATCAAAAAATAAACTGGTGTGATATGGAACAGAAGTAGTAAATAAAAAAATAACAATGGTGAGAGGAATGAATGCACACCAGTTGGTACAGATTCTCCCAGAAGTCTTGTGTCATGAGTCGGAAGAGAGCAAGAAAAGCCCAACCAAAGGAGTCAAAGCTAGTGTAGCCGTAGTTTGGGTTGCGTCCAGCCTTCATGCAAGAATAGCCCTCCGGACACCGCCTACACAGACACACACACACACACACACAAATACTATACCACAAATATTTTTGTGCTTTTGTCTTTAACGGATCATACCATGAAGTGAATCAAGTGTGCTATTATTTGGAAATAAATATTCAGATTTTACAATTTAGATTTAAATAACATTAAACAATTTTTGCTAATTTAGTGGTGTGTATGTTATGTGTATGCTCTTCACCCTGAATCTGAGCTGTTTCCACATAGCAGCGCATCCAGCATGCCTGGCAGGAAGTAGAAATTTGCTGAAACAAGAGGAGATACTTGTAAAACATGAAAACCATGCCTGAAATCACCAGAAATTCGTCTACTAGTTTTTGTATTTTTTTAAATGCAATTTATAGTTCTTTTGATTTATTATGAAAAGGTTGTAAAAACTTGTTTTGTAGAAACTGCACTGTAGAGACAATCAAACTGAAAAAATATAAAAAAGCTGAAAGCAGCACTGTTAGACGCTACTGCATGAGCAACTACCCTAAGTAGTCAGAGCTTTGTCTACTTACTGTCATTCATGATGTATTCATCGAAGTCAAAGCCTTTGCTCCCATTGGCCAGGTAGGATTCAGTTGAATTGACTGGCCAGATGACACACTTTTGCCGAAGATTACCCATAAACAGCTGTAGACCGATGAGGGCAAATACACTCAGACAGAACACTGTCAGAATCATCACATCTGACAGCTTCTTCACTGACTGGATCAGAGCTCCCACAATGGTTTTCAGCCCTGTGAGAAGATGAGGAGACAAAGGCAACAAGGAATATACAGTCTGCCACAAATGCCTTTTTTGTGATAATGCTCATATCTGCGAAGGAACACACACTAGTACTCACACTATTAACCATTAAAAAAATCTTATGAGATTCTACACTTGTATACTGTTAGTGGAACAAACAAAAATATACATAAATGCACAAATTCTTTCACACAATTTGTGATGTAAATTTTTTCCTATAAGTCTCACAATATACATTTACATTTTATGCTGTTTTTACTAGTAAATATTTAATAGAATCATTCACTTATTTAACATACACTTCTTTTCAAAAGTTTGGGGTCTGTAAGAGTTTTCATCTATTTAATAAAAATGTATTAAAGCAGTAATTTGGTGACATATTACAAATTTAAAATAACGTTTTATATATATATAAGTAATGTTTTAATATATTTTAAACTGTTATTTATTCCTGTGATGGCAAAGTTTAATTTCAGCAGATCCTTCAAAAGTCATTCTAATATGCTGATTTTCCCCTCAAGAAACATTCCTTATTGTTATCCTCAATGTTGAAAACAGCTGTGTTTATTCATATTTTTGTGGAAACCGTATATCATATCTTTTAGGATTCTTTGATGAATAGTAAATTCAAAAGAACAGCATTTATTTGAAAAAGAAAATGTTTGCATAAAAGTCTTTACTGCCACCTTTGATAATTGAATGCATCCTTGCTGAATAGTCTGTCCTTTCTCATTTCATTTTCTTTAAAAAAATTTAAATAAATGCACCTTACTGTCCCCAAATTTTTGAACGGCCGTAGTGTTCAGTTAACATATATGAATAAGAAAAACAATTCTTCAGATCAAATATTCAAGCAATAACACTATAAACCTACTTGGTTTCCTTAACTTTCTATCACACATACACACACATATCGTAAGCAATAATAGTGTGGTTTGTTCATATAAAACCATGATTTACATTGAACAGGCAGTTTAAAGAGCCTCTTGTCTCCTCAGGGCAGATGCACACAAACTGTGTCTATCTCCATTAATAGAAATGCATTCATTTTGCATTCATTTCAAATCAGTTAACCATTTGAATTTATGTATAACACACTGATTTATAATTTAAATTAATATAATACTATAAATCATACCAGTTCATTATGTCAACTGAAAAAAATATTATTATTTCCTCATTTCTGGTCTGCCAAAAGAAGTCTGATAAGTTGTGGCTGAAGTAAGTATTAGTATCCTCAATAATCACATGACTTTCATGACTTATGATGTATCATTCATGTTTCAAAAACCATTTGTGAGCTCAACTTTTGAGCACAAAAAGAAAGTTGATACCATTTATTTGCTTTTTAATGCCATAAATTTCCTTCTGTGTAGGAGCTCAGGCTTTCAAATGAAGTAGTTGCCAATATAATGAACAGGATTCTGTGGAGACTACTGGTAAAAAGATTTCCAAAAAGTGCACATTTACAGTTTTCTCAGGGCAGTTTGTGTGGAGATCTTGAAGAGACACAAGGAACCGTCTTTAAACACACATACAATATTCAACACATATCAGCAAAATGGACACTGCTTGAAGAGAGCGGCGCCATACAAACAGTATGCAGAGAGCCAACACAGAGAGAGGAAGAGGAGAGGACAGGCAAGGGGAGGAAGGGCATGCAGGTCATTTAAACGCCAAGGCTGAAGGCAGCAACATCATCATCTTTGCTTTATTACCATGGTGTCAATGTCTGTTTAACCAATCATTCTTTTCCAGAGAATGTGTAACCCCGTCTTCATTTCTCAGCTAATCTCTTAGCTAAGAGAAACCAGGTTAATAAAGAAGTCATTCTCTATTCTAAATACTCACATGTGGGGTCTACAACAATGTGAGTGTGTTTAACGTAGCTGAGTGTGATTGTGTGAGGGAAGCTAGTGAGTAAACATAGCTAATCCTGATCTTTCGCCTTCCTGCAACAATGCGTGCATACAAACAATTCTTCTTACATCTTCTGATGTCTCTGTTTTACTTTCCACTCCGAGTTCTTCAAAATAAGAATAGGGAGGGAGTTACAAAACAGTAACTTTACCAAAAAAATGAGGTAAAAAATATATAAATCTACATGTGTGTAAAGGATGCAGAAATTTGAATAAAGCCACTTGTTTAAAAATACAAAAAACAGAATAAAAGAAAGACAAACTAAAAAAAGCAGGTGTCTTCGAAAGCATCATGCAGCAGAAATGTGTCAAACTAGGCTTGGCAGTCTCAGTGAGTACGCTACCCATAAACCATTGCTTCATGACACATCACATCAGCTTCTTTTGGACAAACTCTGATGAGATGTTCATCAAAAAACAGACTAGGATGTAATGCACATATAAATGTTGCTATGCTTTTACGATGTCCATAGGTTGAGTTTTATGTTGTCTGCTTAGGGTCCTGTAACTAAAACTCAACACAGCAAAGAAAAGACATCTGGCCTATGCTGTTTTACACTCTGAGGCTGGATATTTTCAGTATAGAACATAGGGCAGCAATCTTAAGTTTTTTTCTTTTTACACAGTTAATTATTATTTTTTTAACATGGGTCGGTTGAGTAATAAGAACTGTATTCTGTGTCTACATGTACTAAACTAGAGTACTACACTCTTAAAAATAAAGGTTCCAAAATTGATTTTTTCACAGCGATGCCATAGAAGAACCATTTTGGGTTCCCCAAAGAACCTGTCAGTGTGCATTTTCTTTTCTCTATTCTTTACAGTGGTAAAAGGTTCTTTAGACTATCAATTTTAATAAATCTAAATAACCTTATTACCACTATAAAGAATAGAAATGTGCAATAGAATGGAACCAGAGATGCCAATAAAGAACCTATACTTTTAAGAGTGTAAACTGCATAATAGGAAATGTGATCTCCAAACTGGAAAATCCAGTTAAAAGCTTAAGGTGGTTTGAAACATGATACCTGGTTTCCAAACTGGCCATGAATTGGTCCCAGAGTCTTAAACTGATTGGTCGGCCATCTTGGACCAACAAACAACCAGCCTGACCACCTTGAACCAACAGGGCCTTTGAAGAAAGTTAGCCACCATCTGTTAGTCCACCTAAACCAGTTACCATGTTCCAAAACACAGCTATGACCTTAAAGTGGATTTTCCAGCAGGGCAAGATGCATATTTGAGGTATTCCCACTACTTTTCGTCATAACAGCTAACATTTATAACACGTCGCCGTTGACATAAATGCAGTTTTTGATCAATAAAGACCTTTTATTCCCAGTTTACTGGAGGGGCATGTGATTTTTCTGCCATCACTGATTTGACTGCAGACTGCAAAGCCTATCAAAAATGTATCACTACCATTTTTGATCGTTTGTGTATTAAAACATAAATTGAACATAAAAGAATTCTTCCTGCAGCATCCTCTCGAAAAAGTACAGCAAGTCAAGTAAAAAAAAAAAAATAAAAAAAAATAATAATAACAGTAGTAGTAATACTGGTAATAATAATAGTTTGCATCGGCGTGGGAAGCAGCTCAGCCTTCGTGTTTAAATGCGTTCTCACCTGGTATGACAGAAATAGTTTTGAGAGCTCGTAGAACCCTGAAGGTTCTCAGGGCTGACACATTCCCGAGGTCCACAAACTCTGTTACATATCTGCAACAAGGGAGGATCACACACAGAACAAACACCATGACACAACACACACACACAACACCACAACACGTACGGCACACCACTACCACCAGCACCACCACTGAACTGGGAGGAAGACATCACGCAAAGCCTGTCTAACGGGAGAAGAGAGAGAAACGAGCGGAGGAGGAAGGAAGAGACAGGAGTGTGAAAAGAGAGACAGCGAGCGGCGCCCTCTGTTGGCCCTGATTGATGCTGGACTTACCTGGGATCACAGCAACAGTTTTCAAAGCCCTCAGCACCCTGAATGTGCGCAGAGCTGACACATTGCCTAGGTTTACAAACTCTGTAACATACCTGCAGAATGGATCGCAACAAAGTTACCAGAGAGAGAGGAGAGTGAGAGGATGGAGAGGAGAAGAGATACAGGATGAAAAAGCAGTGAAGGAAGATGATGATTCACAAGATAAATTAAGTATAGTAAAAATATATCACATAAAAACAATGTTCCAGGTTCCATGTTTCATCTCAGAATTACTGTAAATACAAGTTTCAGACTAGAAAAAAACATTTGCATTTTCGTTGAACTTGAAATCGCAGGTCCAAAACTCTGAAAGATCTCTCACTTGACATAAATTGAATGAATAAGATTTTTAACATTTTTGAAAGAAGCCTCTTATGCTTACCAAGGCTCATTTATTTGATACAAATATTGTAAAAACTGTAATATTGTGAAATATTGTTCCAATTTAAAATAACTGCTTTCTATTTTAATATACTTTAAGATGTAATGTATTCCTGTGACGAAAGCTGAATTTTCAGCATCATTACTTCAGTCCTTCAGAAAATCATTCTAATATGCTGATTTGGTGCTCAAGAAATATTTCTTATTATCATCAATGTTGAAAACAGTTTTTGCTGCTCAATGTTTTTTGTTGAAACCAAGATATAGTACCATTCAATAGTCTGAGGTAAGAAATGTGACAGTAAAGACATTTATAATGTTACAAAAGATTTCTATTTTTGTTAAAGCTGTTCATTGAACTGTCAATTCATCAAAAAATGCATCACGCTTTCCACAAAAATATTAAGCAGCAAAAACTGTTTTCAACATTGATAATAAGAAGAACAATTATTAATAATTTAGCACCAATAATAACTGATAATAATTTAAAACATATTGAAATAGAAAATTGTTATTTTAAATTGTAATAATATTTCACAATATTATTTTTTTACTGTATATTAATCAAATAAATGCAACCTTGGTCTGCATAAGAGACTTCTTTTAAAAACAGAAAAAAAAAATTTATTCCATATAGAGGTGGATTAATGTAACGATTAAATTATTTGCAACGCCACACATGGATCCATGGCATTATGAGCATTTCCTTAGAAACCAATTATTTCTGAAGACAAGGACTTGAATGGCTCCAATTACAATCTTAGAGTTGCTATCTTGTAATTACAGTAATTTCGACACAATGTGATCCCAGCGTAAGAATTTAAATCTTGTGCCCATAGTCTTGTAATAGCATTACTGTATACACAGTTTTCCTGTTTTAACAAATTGAAGTTTAAATTATTTTCTGTGGTAACTGACAAGATTTTGCAGATACAGTCCATTGAGCTTTCCTTCTATTGAACCCGGAACATTTCTTTACTGCCAAAGTAAAAATAATCAAACATGAACAATATTCAGATTCTGACAACATGTCATATAGAATTCATGATACATTTTATACCTGGAAAACAAAAACACATTTAAATCTTGTTTAAAAATAGTTATTTCACCATATTCTCAATTTGAGAATTTAACTTTTTAGGCAAGGGTTGTCTTTGATGAAAGATGAAAATGAATAAGATCTTGAATAAGATGAAAATGGCTGCCCTCCAGAGAAATGGATGAATGTAGATATGGACAGAAAAGGTGCGATGAACAGACGAATCAAAGTTCAGAAAGAAAGAGAGTGTTATGACACACAGTATATATGTACACACATAAACAGAGGTATAAGCACAGACATTGTCATCTTTGAGCACTGAACTCCCATCTACCACCTATGAGAGGCAGGACACAAGCCTCTGTCTCTATCACGTAAGACCACAGACACACACACACTCTTTTGTGCAAGCATGACATCAAGGATCAAAAGTCATCTTATGACCTTAATAAAGGTCATAGTATCGATTAATCATTCAATTTCAAACTGTTCTAACACCTCTACTGTGCAAAACTATCATTGTCAGACTGTCAGAATGTTCATGCTTCTTAAAGAAGTAGTTCAGTTTTTTTAAAAACTTTTGCTGATACTCACCCCCATGTCATCCAAGACGTCCATGTCTTTCTTTCTTCAGTCGAAAAGAAATTAAGGTTTTTGATGAAAACATTCTAGGATTTTTCTCCATATAATGGATTTCATTGGGTACCAAACGGTCCAAGGTCCAAATGACAGTTTCAGTGCAGCTTCAAATGGCTTTAAAATGGCTTGTTAATTTTGAACGAGTCTTTTTTCGAGTCATTTCGTTCATTAAACGAACGAAATGACTCGAAGAAAGATTTGTTCAATTTGATGAACGAGTTCGAACAGGAGAGTCACGAACGTGCATCACAGAACAGAGCAAGGCGAGCATTTGTGCCTATAAAACTTTTTTTTTTTTTTTTGAAATGGCCGATTGTTTCGACATTTGAAGCTGCACTGAAACTGTCAATTGGACCTTAGATTGTTTGGTACCCAATGAAGTCCATTATATAGAGAAAAATCCTAGAATGTTTTCATCAAAAACCTTAATTTCTTTTCGACTGAAGAAAGAAAGACATGGACATCTTGGACTTCTGACGGAGTCAGAGCGACGGAGTCAGAGTCAGAGCTTCTTTGTTCTTGTTTCAAAGAAAAGTTTAACTTCAAATCATCCAGAGTCGCGGCCAAAGCCGAATCGAAAGACCGCTGTTCGCCAGCAACAGCAGCCATTCTTTGTTTTCAAGTAGCAGTGAACCGTCGCAACTCTGTCGTCATTATGTTAAGCCCGCCCGCCGACTCTATACATGATCTGATTGGCCTGACCAGTTTTTGGTTTTTCCAGCTCGAAAGTCAACGGAGAGTTGATAGACCCCACTGGCTGCAAAATCATTTTTGCTGCCGTTAGGGTGCGTCTAGATTTCTAGGCAAAAACTGCCCTATAATCAGTGCAGAAGCTTGCCTTTGTGAGAAAGTGAGAAAGTACCAGAAAAAGCGCAGAGCCCATTTCAAATTGCTACACATAGTATAAGGATTGAATGCTAAAGCTGTTATTTAATTTTTCGTCAGCTTATTTATTTTATGATTTATTTTCTAATAATTTTATTAGATAATATCACCATATTGCTTGAATTTAAAGTTGGGACCAACTGAGGCGCCGCTATAGTCTAAAAGTCAATGCTGCACAGAAGAGTGTTATGCACCTGTAATCATTGCATGCAAAAACAGATTTTAAGTGCAACATTATCGAAATGTTCCATTAATGTTTGAATTACAAAAGGATTATACTTACGCCATTGAGATGACCATGAAATCCAGCCAGTTCCAGGGGTCTCTGAGGAAGGTGAAGCCATCTATACAGAAACCTCGAGCCACAATTTTTGTGAGTGACTCAAAAGTGTAGATTCCTGTGAAGGTGTACCTGATAGAGTGCAATAAAATGAATGCATATAAATAAATCGTATGCTTAGATTTAAAAAAAAAAAATATTTAATTGATACTTTTTATTCTTAATTAAAATATCGGTTTGTTTATAAATAATATTTCTCTCTCCCTCACTGACCTTTTTTTTTACTGTTCATTACGCAGTGCATTATGGTATCTGCTACAGCACAGAAGGCACATAAATGCTGCCTTAGAATTTAACCTTTTAGTGTCTTAGGAGGCTGTATAATTAATAAGATGTCCTATAATGCTGTTTTTATAGGCAGCTCATTAGGTTTTGGAACCAAGCTTACTATTGGTTAAGAACTCCCACAAAACTCCATCACCCCCAGTTACCCCAAAAATAGACCCAGCGATTTTTAGGACTGGCCAAATTTCCAAGTGGAGCTTACACCGTCTTCAGCACTTCCTTCCTCCTAGCCAGTCATTAGCCTGTCACTGGGCTAACAATTTAAGCCCAGCTTTACAAGCACTCACACTGGAGTGGTTGCTGGTTCAGAGTTTAAATTTATGATCTTTGAACTTCTAACCATTTTTGCTATAACAATTTTATTATTAAATCTCTGCGCATGAATCATAAATAACATTACAGTCACATTTAGAAGAGAATAGAACAGAATAGAATAGAATAGAATGGGGATGTGCACAAGTACTCCAGTACTCAGACCTGACAGCGACGTTCGATCATGAAAACGTTGATCGCCGTGACTTTAAAGTCATCTTGAAATCAAAATTAACCCTATTTACTTTGTTAGAGCTCATTACTAGTCTTGTGGTGAACGATTAATCAGTGTTAAATTAATACACAGAAAAAAAAAGTTTGTCGTGGTAATCTTTAATCAAAATTTGCTTCCGCTCTGGAATGGCGTTCCTTCCCTGATGATGTCAGTTTGACGGCATGGGTTGAATATCCTTAACCACTCCCCTCCAACCGTCAGTCTGCGATGAGCGAGGGATGAAGAGGAGGCGCGCTAAAGTAAAACCCCGCCCTCTATTCAATATTACGTTTCACTTGGAAAAATGTCACAACACTGAAGTAAAGTCAGTTGCAAATTCCGGTTCATAGGGACTTTAAAAAATATATTTCTGTTTTGTATGATTGGGGCATTTTGGGCAGTACCTGAGGTCTGCTAGGTTAGCATTAGGACACCAGGCAATCCAGACTGGTGAAATAAAGTGAAACTATGGATTTGAAAGTGCGCAGTGATGCCTGGAATCACTTTGAACATGTTATTTTTTCTCATATGTTTTCAACAGTAAGCCTGTTTTTTCATTAAAATGGTTTCTCGTCATGGCTTCAAAAACGCGCGGGCAAAGAAAGTAGATGAAAATACAATTAAGTGTAAGATGTGCAGCGCCAATCTGCCATTTACTGTATATAACATTATAATGCGCACACTAAAGAATGTTGTGAATTCTTTGTACTTTAGTTGTCCGTGTTTCAGCATGTTGTTACGGGAAGAGTGCATCCACAATGGGAATAAGACTTTCTGGCTAGCACGTAACTAGTTCAAGTTCACTTGCATTTGCGTCCTTTTGTGCAGATAGATGTTTCTTTTTTAAAACATTGATGGATTATTGATATAGTGTTATTTTTCCAGTCATATTTTCATAGACATATTTTCAGGTCATATTTTTATTTTTCAACATTAATTTTCATGACAGTGTTTTAATTAAAATATTTTTATTATCGCCATGACGGACACGCCCCTGCCCCGCACACCCCCACCCCCCAAGAATAGAATAGAATAGAATAGAATAGAATAGAATACTTACTCTACTTGTTTGGACCATTCTGGAGGATTGCTGAATGTCATGAAGACACAATTTGTCAAAATTGTACACATGATGATCATGCTGAAAACTGTAAGAAGTAGTTAAGGAAATTCTAAGGTGATGTCATAAATATTGATTAGATATCATAACTATGAAGGAAAAAGGGACATCAATACAAAATCCGAATAATTCAGGATGTTATGTAGCAAACTCTGGGGTCAGAGGTCAATTGTTGGTTGAAGACATAGGCAGTTCCTCCTATGAGGAGTAGGATGTTGTTAACCTCCATATAATTAATGGCCTTTAAAATCACCGTCTGTATCACAGCATTATGAGCTTTCATTCGGAACTCTTTTTCTAAATAACGTTTAAAGTTTTTTTTGGCTTTTATTATGAATATGTCAGCCTTAATGTTATATATAAGCTGGTGTGCTCCAAAACAATGACAAAATTCGCATTTAGAAGATGTAACCATTCAAAACTTACATTCTCTCACTTCCGCCAATATGGATTCAATGATTTTGATGACATCACTGCACTTCAGCTTCTCATCAGGTTTTCAGTCCAATCAAATGCTCTCTAGAATCAAAACCGTCCCGCCCCTAAATTATAAATAGATGGTGAAGCTGCAGCTAAAATCGGTCACTTGTTCATACATTTACTGTTTTCTACATGGTGAACATAGTGCACTATATAGGGGATAGGGAACGATTCAGACTGTAATTGAACTGTAAATCAGCTTTCCATTGGGGCGAATGAAGTCTGTTTTCACGTTAGTGTCCCTGCTCCAGTCCAGAGACAAGATAGTACAGAGCGGATCATATGTGCAAGTTGGCGCAGACCAGAAAATGTATCGAACATTTGAATTCTGCATAGAATACTATATTTTAAAGCAATATGGAGGAGATTAGGAGGAGAAATGGTTAGAGATTAAGAGGAAACTGCGGCTTTATCGAGCTCTGGCCAAGCAGT
This sequence comes from Siphateles boraxobius, assembly GCF_051911475.1. Taxonomy (NCBI): domain Eukaryota; kingdom Metazoa; phylum Chordata; class Actinopteri; order Cypriniformes; family Leuciscidae; genus Siphateles; species Siphateles boraxobius. Next base: position 11,056,214 of record NW_027509042.1, on the reverse strand, counting down.
GATATAAACTCAATGCTATTGACTATTTTTAAAAAGGGGAGGAGCTGTTCGATATGTCACCCCCCGTCTTGTTTCATTGGAAATTACGTCTACACATTGAATAATGCTGCGTGATTCAAGTCATTTCAGTGGGCCTTTAAGTACATTTACATTTACATTTATGCATTTAGCTGACGCTTTTATCCAAAGCGACTTACAATTGCTATACATGTCAGAAGTCGCAGGCCTCTGGAGCAACTAGGGGTTAAGTGTCTTGCTCAGGGACACATTGGTGTCTCACAGTGGATTCGAACCCGGGTCTCTCACACCAAAGGCATGTGTCTTATCCTCTGCGCTATCACCACCCCCAAGTGAAATAATTTAGGTGAAAAACCATGTACTGTGATACAGAGGATCCAATAAATAAATAATAATAAAGCATGGAATGCAGATCGAAGCACAATCATAATAACATGGACATAATAACATGTTTGGAGCACTGAAAAAAGGATATGAGTGTATCAAAATTTTAATTGCTATTCGCCTGAATAGGTTAAAAGGACTAATGATATATAACGAGGGCGTGGCACTGAACCGGAAGATAGTTTTTCCTTTGTTAAGAACTATAAAGGTCTGGGGAGAAAAAGAAGAAGGGGAGAAAAAGAGAGAGGAAGATATGTTAGCTATATAGATCTGTCTTTATGGTGAGACAGCACAGTCATTCACAAAAAAATTACCAAGATGAGAAATTGCAATAAACAACATACTGTATATGACAGGTTAACATGACAAGAACTTTGACTTTATCCAAAAATTACAGCTGCATTCAAAATAAACTATGCAAAATGTATACAATATCTTAATACACCTACATAGCATTTTCTCACAAAATAAAATAAAATAAAATCACATTCAGGTCAAAGACCATTTCTTAATCAAGCCTATTACAAAGCAAATGGGGATTTATTTACACGGATTGAGCTAAAACAACCGCAGTGAGTTCTGGCAAAGAGATGGCCCTCTTACAGGAACTCAAACTGTAATACTAACGCTAATGCTAACCGCTAACACTGCGATCCATCAGAAGCAGAAGTGCTGACTCCAGATAGTGTGTGTGGGACAGGGAAAAGAGAGAGGGAGGGGGAGGGAAGAAAGGAAGGAGGGTGGGTGGGTCAAAAGCCCTGCAAAGCTCCTTTTATCCTACATAATGTAAGAAAAGAGACAAGAGAACCTTCATTCAAATCCTCATCACTGAAACCACATGAATTCAGGTCATTCCAAGTGCACACACACATATACAGTACAGACTTAATGTCAAACAAGTAAAATTCGGTGTTTACATCATATGTTTATTAATTTGTTTATTATATTTATTTATTATTATTATATTTTTTTATTTAATTAAATTATTTATTTATTTTTGCCAATGGGGTAAAAAAAACGTATCCATATTTATACTTAAATATATTATTAGAAAAGTCTTAATATCTTATGTAATTTTAATTATATATCTTATTAAATTCTTAAAACCTTTTGCATTTTTTCTTCAAATAAATTTCTCTTGTTTTAAGGATGTTTAGAGATTTTTATTGGAAAACAAGACAAAATACTAATTAAGACAATATTTCTTTAACCCTGTGATACACACATAGAATAGTCTTTTTATGATACACAAAACACCACTAAAGTCACTCATGTTGGGTTCCATGTTTATAGGGACATTACATAGACATAATGATTTTTATACTGTACAAACTATATATTATCTCCCCTAAGCCTAAACCTACCCATCACAGAACATCAAAAAATAGGATACTGCCATCTTTGTTGATTATTAGATTATTACATAATTTAGGGTATACCTGAACCCACACACACACACACACACACACACACACACACACACACACACACACACACACACACACACACACACACACACACACACACACACACACACACACACACACACACACACACACACACAGTCGAGTGGATGAGAATCTTCCTGAAATCTAATTAGATTAAAAATAGACATCTGTCTGAAGGAGGACAAAATGAACGCCCTAACCTCAAAGTGTCCCGATCTCTCTCTATTTCTCCATCTCCTTTTATTCACTGTATTTCTCTGTGTGTCTGTCTGTGCCTTTAATCATGTCAAAATCCTACTTAACAAAAGTACCGCTTAACAAAATCATCATTTAAAAGATATAGCGTATGTCAGAGAGAAAACGCTGTGTCGTCCTTCTGAAGACAGCTGTCATTTTGAGGCACAGGATCCCAAAGACTGTCACACTAGCAAAAGCTGCGAACCGCCCAGAAGGCTCCATGTGTTACTGAATACTGAGCACTGGTTTCCCCAGAGTCTCTCTCTCACACACACATACACACACTGCGACAGACTGTGGGCTTCCTCCGCTGGCGGGAGCTCCCACTCTCACAATGCTGCACTCTTCACCGAGGACATAGCTGCAGCTCTCAATATCCTGGCCTAAAAATACAAAAGACATTTTTTTATCTTTTCTAAATCTTCATATTTATGAGCATCATGTTTATCACAATGTTAAAATGAGTGTGACAAACACATGATTTCCATATTAATTTCACAGCAAGTGTCATCAGGCCAAAACAGTTCTATCCAAATAACCCACGATCATAACACTAGTATAGTGCCAACTGTGACTTCAACCCTTTGTCCTTGTGTCTATAAAAGACCAGAGATTTTGCACGATCACACTTATGCAGATGATAATGTGGATACATGTGAGCGCAACAAAAACATGCTACGAAAACACGAAGCTCAAAGTTCACGTACATGTGATCACACCCTTATGTCAACACCTGCATACACACAATGCAGCCTATTGGACTTTCCTTCTGACAGCCTAAGTGATATGCTGCAAAGCTACTGAAAATTTCATCATCTACAGAGAAGAGAGCCAGAGAGCCATGAAGATGTGGACAAGAGCTCAGGGAACTGCTGCGGGGGAGGTGGATGAGGTAGGGAGAGAGAGAGAGAGAGAGAGAGAGAGAGAGAGAGAGAGAGAGAGAGAGAGAGAGAGAGAGAGAGAGAGAGAGAGAGAGAGAGAGAGGGAGAAGGGGTGGGGGGGTTCAATAGTGGAAAAAACTGGATATAGCATCACTGTTGCACTTAGCTCCAAGTACATCCGATCTACTCGAATGCACTTACTGTAAGGACTCAAATGACCAACACCCCCATCCAAATGCTAACCAACACTTCTCAGTCTTAATTTAATACTTTCAAGATGCACCAAAATCTATCTATCTATCTATCTATCTATCTATCTATCTATCTATCTATCTATCTATCTATCTATCTATCTATCTATCTATCTATCTATCTATCTATCCATCCATCCATCCATCCATCCATCCATCCATCCATCCATCCATCCATCCATCAAGAGAGTGAAAGTTGGCATGGTATAACTGATAATATTCTTAGTATTGCCAAAGGCAGTTAATAAATAAATACAAGAAATCAAGAAAAAAAATTCAAGGAAAGAGGTAAAGAGGTAATAAAATTAAATAACAAAACAAAATAGGGTAATAATATAGATACAAAATATGGTCTTAACAAATATAATCATTGTAATAATAAACAATCCATTAAACTACATACTTATCTAAAATAATAATAATAATAATAAAATGAAACAAAATAAAATAGGGTAATAATATATACAAAATATGGTATAAACAAAATAATCACTACTCATGGTAATAATAAACAATCCATTAAACTATTTACTTATCTAAAAATAATAATAATAATAAAAAATAATAAAATGAAACACAAATAAAATAGGGTAATAATACAGATACTAAATATGGTATAAATAATCACGAATCATAGTGATAATAAGACTCCATTGAACTATTTACTTATCTAAAAAAGAAAAAAGAAAAAAAAGGGTAATAATACAGATACGATATATGGTATAAAAGATATAATCACTCATCTTACAAATAATATAAGTAACTCCTTATCTATAAAATAAAAAATAACAAAATAGAGGAAGAATATAGATATAAAACACGCAATGAACAAGATATAATCAATCACCAAGTCATAAATCATCCATTAAAGTATCTCTCTATTAAAACCTCAAATATCTCTTTTTTTTTTACTTCCATTTCCAAAGGTCAAAGCCTCACACACAGCTGGTGCAATAACAGCCATTAGAAAACTGCATCCCATATCTCTCAATCACATACAAACAAACACACATGAGTACAGGCCTTCTGTGGGTTTATACGCCCATGACATTCTGAATGGCTTTTTCACCCCACTTCTCAAGGGATCAGTAGAACTGCAACTCTGCACTTCTTCCTTGCAATCCTCTCGTCTCTTTATTCACTTTAACCCTTCCGCACAAAGCATGAGTGTGCCACAGCTGCTGCAGTTATAACCCCCTCACACAAAAACATACCACTGCCAAGAGGGAGAGGAGGAGGGAGGGCCGAAAAGGGGATGTAATATGGATGGGACATGCTGGGAACAATGCACATTATCTCTGTTAATGTGAGGTGGATATAGTTACAGTGTGCAACAGATGATGAAAAGGCAGACAAGAGCAATTCTTTTTCCTCAACTAATTTTCGATCTTAAAACATCTCCTCAACTCCCACTATATAACACATGCTACACTGTGCTCAGTTATGTAACACACACCTCTAGTGTGCCAACAAGGAGGTGCTGATGTGGTCGCACCGCTCAAGCCACAGAAGAATGATGAAAATAACTTTAAGCCATCTCATAATAAATACATAAATATTAAAAATTAAAATAACTCCACCAACAGTAAAAAGATAAATAAAATAAAAAACTATACAATAACATATTATTTATAAAAAATATTCCTCCAAACCATTAATGAAATGTTACATTTAAATATTTTGACATTCTTAATTAGATTATAGCAAGCAGGCAAATGCTATGTTTATTTTATGATATTTAGATCTTGTATACAAATGTAAAGGGGCTTTACATAAGAATATTCATGGTGTCAGGGCTCTGTTTAGTTTCACTGTGTTTTGGTTTCGTTTTCAGTCAGTGCTATGCTCCCGTTTTTTTCCTGTGTACTGTTTTCCTAGTCAGTTTCCTTGGTTGTTAATCACTTCCACACTCCTGTTTCTGTTCAGTTGATTATCTCTTTCGATCTATTTAAACCCTTAGTTTCCTCAGTTCTGCGTTTGGTCTTTTTGTTGTTATTTGTGTAGTGGTTGTACGTAATCTCTTATTTATTCTACTGTGTGTTTATCTTGGGTTTTTGTTTACCAAAAGACTACTGTGAACTCTCCATTGCCGTGAGCTTTGTTAAAGCCACACACCCCCCTGACACGTGTTAATCACATTTTTATTGCCCGGACCCTAAAAAATGTGAAGGGCTCGGAACGTTTTGACCGGGAAAATCAAAAGGATGAGGTGCTTATGCGTGCTCCTGAGAGCCTCTCTTTCGTTCAATAAAACATGAAATGAATGCTTATATAATGTTCAGGATAATGCCGAAACAGCCATTCTTTATTGTAAATGTGTCATACAAAGAAAAGAGATTAAGGGGAAATGATGCCAGTGAATTGCAGAGAAGGGGGAAAAACATATCCACATCGCTATGATCAGATGCTTTCTTAACTGTTGTTTATTTTGTTTTTGAGCGGAAAGAGCAAAAAAAGAAAAATAACTTTGCCGTGAGTTCACACTGAATCACATTCGGTCTCTTGTATGTTACGTATGTGCGAGCAATAAGGTGCTGGCTGCACTTCACTCCGTTTATTCTTCATATAGCATCTTTAACTGTATGTAATACATACATTTTAACCCAAACTACTGAAAAGAAAAATATATTCTGAACTGTCAGCTGTCAACTTTTGCTGAGAAATCTCAGCAAAACAAATCAAATCAATCTCAACAAAAATCTTTAATAACCATATTTTTAGTTTTTCGGTTTGTTTTGTTTTCAGAAATCATTATCCAAATGAGTACTGTGCCACTGTTCGTCCGACTGTTTGTACTGTATTTTACTTTCTTTTTTATTCTAAATTGTTTTATTTATTCTTATTTCTTTTGATTATTTAAATTTCTTCTACGTAAAGCACTTTGAATTACCATTGTGTATGAAATGTGCTATATAAATAAACTTGCCTTGCCTTGCCTATTCTTATTTGTTACCATCTCGTCTTAACTGTTCATTCATCCTAATATACAAAGTATGTAACATTAGTCTCCTTGATTCATCTCCAAACCTTCCCACTACCAATCTTGTACTACCAAATGCTGGAAAGCGAAGCGCCCTGAACACTTCTTACTTCACCATAATGAGGGTAACTGTATTCCACCTGCATGGAGGATGAGTTTTAACAGGCTCAACGTTCACTCACTTTCTGGTTCATATAGAAGGGGTCCAAGTCCTCCAAGGGCACAGCCAACATTTTGGAGGGGACGTCCCCGTAAATAAAGGGCACGCTCTTCCCTGCTTCCAGGTCAGTGTTGGGCTTCGGTTTGTTGTCATCATCGTCATCACGGTGACTGCTGTCAGATCTGGGCTTAACAGGCTTCTTTTTCTTCTCCTCTGCGATGCGCTTCTCGATGTTGGCCAAGGACTCTGGGGTAAACTTCTTGAAGCTATCGGGGCCTGGAGGTGCAAGCAGCTGCGCAGCCATATTGTCATCCTGCAGCAGAGTCCTCTTTATTTAGAAGCCATTCAGGACAGCCAGCTCTAGGAAAAGGAAGCGAGAGGGAGGCACCCAGACAGATGCAGAAAGAGAAAAACGAGGAAAGAAAAATAACAGAAATTAAAATTCAATGGAGTTCAAAAGTCGTAAAAGTTCAACATAGCAAATGATCACACACACAAACAAAACAAACATATAACATTTCTATTTTTCAAGCATATTTGTGTGTGTGTGTGTGTGTTTGCGAATAATCCATTGATTTCAGTGGCCTGTGTTATCGGTCATCCTTTTTTGCAGCTCTCCCTCTTGCTCTTTTTCTCACTCTTATACTCACACACACACACACATTCATTACATCCATTAAGAAATAGATGACCAAGCAGAATAATACCAAATGCACTGCAGCACAGGAGGCTCAACCTGTATGTGTGTGTGCATGAGAGAGAGAGACTGAGAGACAGAGAACAAGAGAGACTGTACATTAGAGGCTAAGGTCATAAATGCATTACTGCCCTTATCAACCTTCTGTGATGAGCTGGATAATCGAACTAATATTCCAGTCCATGATGTCATCAAGCCCGTTCCAAACAACATCATATTAAATATTCGATCAATTCAGACATATTTAATCTGCCCCTTTCGGATTTATTATGTAATGTCATTGTTCAGATGGAAATCTCCACATTTAATCAGGTGTTTGTGGATCACATATCACAAACTCTCCACTTTACTTATTTTATTACTAAGGTTAAACATTAGACACACTATGCAGACTGCAGGTTTTTCTTTTCAGATAATATAAAACTGAGAATTCTGTGCAAGATTTTATCTCATTATGCAAATGTTTGCTTTAGTCCGTAATCTCATTTGCAGGATGTTTGGCTGCTCAAGAAAGTGCAGTCTTAACAAATTCAAAGACAACATTAATGTCAAGTCAAACTTGTCATGTCACATTTGTGATGTATTGTGTTCTAACAGGAACTATTTCACCTGATACTGTATCTTACTTCATTTCTATTGCAAAGATGCATTTGTGTATCCGCGTGCTGACTTTTAGTGACTTGACAATGAATCTCCAGCACAGGATCCAGTTTCTGACTGAACTTCCTAAATAATACAGAAAAAAACAGCAATGTAAAGTTTTTGGCACAATATGTGTCTGTCAATAAAGACTGTCATAAAAACACTTATTTTTTTATGTTTTTAGTGTATTTTCAATTATAATTTATTCTTGTAATGTCAATTTCAGCAGCTATTACTCCAGTCTCCGGTGTCACATGATCTTTCCGAAATCATTCTAATATGCTCATTTGGTGCAAGTAAATTCAAGTTATCAGTCATTGAAGTCCCATATCGGCTGACTTTGGTTTTAAACACAGTTGCAACAAAAACAATGTTGCACATCAAACTCTCTAATCCAATCAAACAGAATTACTTGCACTCATGAAATGCTGTACAATTTGCCCACTAAACTTGCTTTAGCAGTTCTATTGCAGGTTAACAAATTACTTCCACCGTGGAGCTTTGTTGGAGAATCCAATCAAAGAGATTTATCACAAATGTGCAGGAAAATCTCCAAATGACATAAGTACTACTTAGTCACACTCTCCTGTGTTCCAGGTGTGTGTCGCAGTGTCAGTCCCAGCCTAGTCCCTCAGGCTCCACAAAACTGGGCTATTCCTTTTCCAGAATGTCCTTTTACATGCATTTTGTACTGCAAAGCTGACTTGCATTTATGGTCCTTTCCAGGACATTTAACCTTTTCTAGTACTAAATTAATTAGACAAGCAAAAATAAGAAAAAAAGGTATGAGAGACTCTTTGTTTAAATGCACATAATACTGCCATAATCCCCTCTTCAACTGATTAATGTAGCCGCATGTTTGCACACCATTATCTCCATACATCCACAAATCTTTACTAATGTAAGTGCTGTATGATGTGCTGAAAGCTTATGACAGTACAGAAATCAACCAAAGCAGTGTCATACAGACATCGCATTCCTTCACATTCACTTTTAAATATATTAAACCTAACAGCCAACGTCAACGATTGTCTTATCACTTGTCTTTTCGTGGGATTGTTTTATATGTCCAATGCTGAATCCCTGTTCTCTATATCCTTAATAACACAGTCTGTTAATTATTTATACAGCAAAAACTGATTCAGTTAAGTCAGCACGGGCCAAATCAATAGTAAAGTGCCCATGTTCACGTGACATTGCTCTTTATGATGGGCGACTTTATCATCATTAAAACACAACGCTTCCTGTTCGACTATGGCAAGTCATTTGAACATTTATTAATTTAAACTAGAATTATATAACTAGCATTTATTTTAGCATTTCATTTTTTCATTATTCAGTATTCATTAGATTCTAGTACTTGTTCGTTAATATCAAGACAGTCCATATACTAGTACTTATTTCTTTGCAACTTCTTGGTTCAGAAATCAAGTATTTACTTCCATCTATGTATTCCTATTGTTGCTGGTACCAGTTTTACTATTCATTAGGCAGTAGAAGTTATTTCTTAGATACAAAAAACAATAGAATAATAAATAGTTAATAGCAAAATCGTATAAGATACAAGTCACAAATGGACCACTCACTCATAATTATAATTAGGTATTTAAAAAAAAACTATTATTAGAAACATAAAAATAGATACAAGTTAATGAATAATTATTAAAACAGCTTGCCATATATGCATTAGGTACAGCAACAAAGTATTTTTTTTTTTAATTGAACAGATTAGACAAAAGAAACGACATGCGTTTTAAGTTACACGCTGGTTGTGTCCAACCTCCAAGTCTCCTTCCTGGGATAGTGTAGAGACGCCTCAGCTCAAGGTGATACATCAGATAGACAGGCCCTGACAATACACACAATGACCTTAACAAAACTCGTGCATTTTCTTCCCTATAGACTACGCTGTTCTGCCAGCACTGGTTACAGAAAATGTATGCTGTTTTATGGTACGCCCTCCACTTTCCGATTGCTCCAAGTTAAACACCTACACATTAAAACCAAAATAAAGATACCATTCGACAGGTTATATGCTACTTACGTGCCTTCAAGCAAAGTCATTGCCTATACTCTCATATCTGGTCAAATGTAGGCTACGTTCCGGTACCAGCGCAAAGGTATTCCTTATCAGGCAAGAATAAGTGTCGTCTGTATTTAGGAAGCCAACACAAATCCACTGCCGTCGAATGCAGGTTCTCAGCGACGCTGTCCGTTCAGCACCGCTCAGCGCGAGCTCACGCTTGTCCTCTAGGTTAGGTGATATGGGGGGGGGTCACAGATGCTGCCTCAAGGCATGATGAAACATCCCGACTAAAGCGACTTTTCCGTATTTGATGTCCTTAACTGAATGATATGGAAAGTGAATGTTCGGCCTCTGGCACTGTACATCGAGGGGAGGGGAGCAGCACAGCTGTCACGAGGACGAACCTTGCCGGCCTATCCCGTGTGGAGAATAAAAGCCAACACACATAAACACCGATATGTCCGATTAAATGTATCTCATATTATACCTTTTTAATATTTGTTTGGTTACACCAACAGTAATATGCAGCTTATTCAAGTGAACGGTCTTTGCCATTTTAAAGCAATTATAGCCTAATTTACAAAACATATGCGATCGCCAAAACCATTCAATTGATTCATACTTCCGCCCATTTTGGCCCCTCACACATGTATTATGGAATTTCTCCTCCAAACAAGCTTTGGGCGTCTGAAGGCGCTACATGTTATGGGATTCACATATTAGTCTGCCCAAGTTTGTTTGCGGTAATTATGGCATCTGGACGTACACGCGTGGGCCCCACTCTCTCGACTGAAATACTGCAGTGGAGCTGAAGGGAGCTCGTGCAAAGGCACGAGCCAGCGAATCAATCTGTGAAACATCTAAATCTCAACGCCACTGACGTCTCAGACAGTCGTGCCTGCAATGTTTTACACCTCTCGAGTTTCTATCTCACTAGGTTCCGATTTCATTCTCATCTGAACACTTCAAGAACATTTGGGACTCCTGTCCGCTTCGGCACCACACCCGTGCAGTCAGACCGTCCTCTCTATGATTTAACCCGCAACCGCGCAAACGGTCGGGCATGCCTCTAACGCTTTAGGGAGGAATGAGTGAGAAAACAAGGGTGGTAGTCGCTGTTTTTAACGGCAAAAACGGAAACACACCGATTCTAGAGAGTCCAGCCCAATGAAGTATGGCGAGGGTGACTCGAAGGGAGGGGGAATGCAGGCGCAGCGGGACTAAAAACTGCCATATTAGTGATTTTGACATGTTACGTTGCAAAATACTGTCATATATGTCATCTGAATGCTGAATACTGCGTCTTGCGTCAGTCTGTCCGCACAATATTCCTGTGCAATAAAGTTTGCTGCGGTCTTACTTGCCTGTCCCATGGTATGCGTATGTTCTACATTTCGACACAGACTAATGTTATGTTTCCAGCGCCAGGCCAACACCCTAATTTACCTCAGTCAGACTTTTTCCTTTTGCATTGCTTCTATTTGACCAGCACTATAGCTGTTAAGTAGTGCTGGCGTGTTAATTGGCGTTTCCCTGTGTTTCCTGCAGCAAGCCTATCCACATCTGTGAGCAGAAAAGATGCTGAGCGCGAGAGACCGCTCTGCGGCAGATGAGTCCAGGTATGAGACACGCTCAGAACGGGCTATAAACACCTGAAAAAAATCACGACACTTGCGCTGTAGACAAGATAAAGTCTACTTACTTTTTCCGCATTAAGAGCGATCCATGTAGATCTTGCGTGCCTAAGGATGTTTAAAAGACCCAGGAGAAACTGCGGATGTCGCCATATTGTTGCCGCTATCTTCCTTCCCAGTGCGTACGGCTAGCCTGCATAATTGATGACTCTCAGCAAATTGTTAGGGAGCGTCTACAAGTACCCTACTTCCGACTTCCGTACTGACGGGGGAACGCCGCAACGTAAGCGAAACAGCGCTAAAAGGAGATATCAATCACAATGATGGGAGTCTAATTATATTTACCACTTCTCCGTAAAATTCATCTAATCTCCTAATTTCTGTCTCAACAATTGTCAAATTGTTTCAAATTGAATTGTTCAAATAATTAAATTAAAATAAACTCATTTTATTTTAAAGAATATAAGACTTGAATGGCCCACCTATTTTGCACAGTTTTTTTTATTATTTGAAAAGAAGTTCTATAGAGCATTGGACAATGCACACAATATGAATTTATGAAAGTAAGCATATCATCATATGGCACTGTGGAACTGATGAATCAGAGAGAAGAGAAAATGAGAAGAGAAAATGCTTCACTTTCAAATTAAATAGTGATATTTCTACTTTGGCACACACAAGTCACATTTCAATATCTTCACAATGGTTACCTGGCTGGAACAATTCTGATTTACATAACATCTAAAACGTGTTCCAACAACACGTTTTATGTGTTGTTGTTGTTATTAAATGTCACTTAAAATCTACATTTTGATTTTAAATGTAAAGACAAACAGAGATTTCAAGGAAAACTCCTGGGGAACGTCTGGACACAAAATAGTATGTGTTAGGAAAACTAATCCAGGTTTCATCTGGAGCTTTGATGTTTTGAGAATAGGCTGTGCATAATGCTGAGAATAAGCATTGTTTGTATTTGTGGGGTTGGTTCAAGCTCTCTAGCAGTGTGGTTGTGGAAGCAGGTACGTGGTCAAGGGTTGCTGGCAATAGTTAATCTTCCTCTAATCCTGTTAGGAAGTGAAAGGAAACAACAGCTTTAGACTTTCAGCTTACCTCCAACACCCCCTTCTGGGCCACCTGAGCATCTTTTCTAGTCCTCACTGATGAGCCCCAAGTGGATGAAGCCTTGCTGTGCAATGCACCACTAGCCAAGTCTGTGTTTGGTCACTGTCCTTGGTGCTGAAGCCCCACTTTGTATGTGAGCCAAATGGGACATAAAGGCATCTTAGAATAACACTGTCTGCAGAGCAAACAGAGATTAATAGAACACATTTTAAGGTGCTTGTGATGTAAATATTTTAAGACTGTAGTCCTGCACGCATTATAGTGTCTTAAGATATTACTGTAAACATAATCTCAAGTAAGAAATCCCTGAATCCTAATCTCAGTCACCATGGAGGATTTTAGGGATAAATTAATCTGACAGGAGGATAGATAGATAGATAGATAGATAGATAGATAGATAGATAGATAGATAGATAGATAGATAGATAGATAGATAGATAGATAGATAGATAGATAGAATAGATAGATAGATAGATAGATGATAGATAGATAGATAGATAGATAGATAGATAGATAGATAGATAGATAGATAGATAGATAGATAGATAGATAGATAGATAGATAGATAGATAGATAGATAGATAGATAGATAGATATTTTTGTTTTGACGGATATTGTCTGTTTTATTGTTCTGGCTAATATGGCATTTGTCTTGGACTTTACCGACACAGTGATGTGGATGAAGCATCTTCAAAAATCAAGTGAAAGTGTCCGATAATAGGATGGTAACCAAGATAAACTGAGAGATGATCTGGTCATCTGATCTCAACGTATTGGCCCTTAATGAGATGACCAATCCACGTAGAATACGCTTTTATTAGTTTAAAACTCTTTTGGTTGAGGTTTCATTTCTTATTTGTGTACATGCTTTTTAACATGTTTCTCAAAATTTCTATTCATTTCTTTCAGTGTTAAAACTTTTAGTGATGAAAATGACTAAGACAACACTACGCGTAAAAGAGGATCCACGGCGATTCTTTATACACGGACGCCATCTGTCGACAGGCTGGAGAACTACCCTGACTGGAGTACATTACATGCGTCGAAGACGCTGATTGGTCAGTTGTCACAAGGTGCGTGCAGCTACTCCCCTCTTGTCTGTAAATTGTAACTCAGGTTTGTTGTTAAAAATGACGCTGTTTATGAACGCTTGCGGTTTTTTATGCAAAGTCCTCACTCTACCGCTGCATGTTGCGGAGCTGATTGGACTTTTGTCTTTCTACAAACGCGTGTTTCCTCTAATCGTCTATAAAATAACGTTCTCGTACAATGACAAAATGAACGAGAAGAAAAGGGAACTATTTCGAAACCTGTCCAAATTCTACCCCACTAAAGGCTCTCTGCGCATCTTGGAAGTGGGCTGCGGATCCGGAGCGAACTTCGAGCACTATCCGACGGGCTGCAGGATCACATGCATCGATCCCAACCCGCATTTCAAAAACTACCTGGAGAAAAGTATGGCGAAAAACGACCACCTCGTATATGACAGCTTCATAGTGGCGTCGGGGGAGAATCTACAGGCAGTGGAGGAAAACTCAGTGGATGTTGTGGTGTGCACACTGGTTCTGTGTTCAGTCAAAGATACGCCGAAAGTTCTGCAAGAAGTAAAGAGAGTCCTAAGGCCTGTAAGTTTATGACAGTCCGCGCTCAGGTGGAACTATGATCTCATCTCATTTTTTTATTGTCACATTTCATAAATTGTCATCTTATCACTCCCAATCCATGAAGGAGTACATAAAGATTACAATAATTACATCTGAGATGAAACGTAACAGCATTACGTAACCACATGTAGATTGCCGTTTGCAGTGATAATCCCATTAGAAACAACTGTTTGTTTTAGGGCAAATGTCGCCACACAGAGTAGTAGACAACTGTTTTCAAGCTTTTAAAAACTAGATACTTGTAAACTGAACACCTTGTCTTCGAATACACAATTTTGGGTTTGAGTACTATAAATTTTGTACTTTTTTGGTCTTCAGGGAGGAGCATTTTTCTTCCTTGAACATGTGGTGTCTGACCCCTCAACATGGACTTACTTTTTTCAACATGTTCTTCAGCCATTCTGGTAATTAAAAAAAAAACATTCACCATTATATTTTACTTATAAAAGTTATTCAAATGCATTGGAGACTATAAGTTATTCATCTAAAGCTAGAATAGCCCTATGTAAAATTAGGGGGGCATTCGTATAGTGGCAAATTAATGCATTCTAATTGAAATGATAGATTTTGTGAATGTAAAAGCTAAAAGACTATGTTGGAGCTTTGAAAAACGTGGGGTTGGTTAAATTCATGAATAAATATATCAAAAATAAATATTCACTCTAGGGTGACCACCAGTCCCGAAATTGTGAGCTTTGTCCCGCAAGACACATCAGTGTCCAGCATTTCAATTATGTCTGTATTATTTTATTTCTTTCCTGAAATTATAATAGGACAATATATGAATACTAAAATACAACAATATAATAAAAAAAATGTGATTAGCGTTTAAAAATACATTTGCGCAGCTGTAATGTTGTTGCTAAAGTGGGAAAATAACCAACCAACGCATTTTAAGAGGGTAATTTTTCTGCTGATGTCTGCCTGGATGAAGCAAAGGAATTGCCAGTCATAGAGCCAGTCACAATTAATGAAGCTTATTGACAACATTTAAAACATTATCATCCAACGTGATGGGAAACGGGCATTCCAACTAATGTTAATCTATATTTACAATTTATCTCTCACACATGTGTCCCGCATTATCACACTTACTGTCCTGCAACAGAGCAATAACCAGGTGGTCACCCTAATTCACTCTCCCACTGCTTATCACCTACACATAACTGGAGGTCATGGGTTTATTTGGAGAGAGAGAGGGGGTTGATTTGATTATAAAACCAGAATGTATCCATTTACAATACTTGTAACAAAGCATATGACCACAATAAAATAGGAAAGTCTATAACTACTTGTATGTTTGTCAGGTACTATTTTGGCGATGGCTGTGAGACAACCCGTGCTACTTGGAAGCACATCGAGGCAGCTGGCTTCTCTGACCTGGAGCTACGCCACATCCAAGCTCCTCTGTTTTTTATGATCAAACCACACATTGCTGGTTATGCCATCAAAAAATAAGTATACATTTTGCCACAAAAGTACAACCTTCTAAAGGTTTTCTCAAGCATGTTTCTTTTAGTAAGCATGTTTCTTTCATTTCACCATTTACTTTTAAATGTGTTTGTATGAAAGAGCAATTTGTAATAAACCATAAAATTTAATGTTTTTGTTTAACTTGCAAAGACTTCATCTAAAAACATTGTATATTTTATATGACTGTACCTTGTTGCATGGGTATAATGTCTGTAAAACATATCACTATCAAGATGGTACAAAAATAGAGGTAGGTAAAACAATAAAATAGTTTTATCTATAAAAACAGACTTTAGGAAGTTAATGCAGGCAGCTTTTGTGAGGTTGTGGTTGATGCATAAAAGAGCCATACAGCCATCTAGTGGTTAGGAGGAATGTGCGTCATACATGCATACAAAACTAACTTTTTAAATACATACATTTTATGCAAATGTGTTACCGGCTGGAATTCCTGACGACTCGTTTAGGCGGGTCGGAGTTGATTCTTTCTTTTGGGAGACAATAACTTTATTTTTCGTGCACTTTCAACTTTACAACTTTGCAAACCGATTACATTCACAGACAGCTATATTACACACTGCATGAAAGGTAATATTCAAAAAAGCATAATAGGGTCACTTTAAGCATAAAACCTTGACTTCATACTAATATACTTGGGTAATATACTCTGGTTTCACAGACAGGGCTTAGATAGATTAAGCCAGGATTAGGCCTTAGTTCAATTAGGATATTTAAGTAACTTTTATAAACGTTCCCTGTGCATCTTGAGAAAAGCAATGGCACTGACATATTTTAAGATGTCGGTACAAGTTGCTTCCATTTAAATGTGACATATCATACCCCTTTTCACAAGATGTAATATAAATGTCCCCAAAATGTGTCTGAAATTTCAGCTCAAAATAGGCCAGATCATTTATTACAGCTTCAGTGCACAAGGACCTTTAATCTGGGACTAGCTTAACCCTCTACTGCATCCATTTTGATGGCACGTGATAAAAATTATTCCACATCATTTCTTGGCTCATTTGGGAACATTTTATTGATTTATTGAAAATTTTCCCTCCCCTGACCCACCCCTCACCCCAAAATATTTTTTTGTTGCCCAAGGGCAACGTTGTGCAACAATGGTAAAGAATCATAGAGAAAATTATTATTATACAATTCACAGAGAGCAATACAAGATGTCCAAAGACCAAAAATGTCTAGAAATTATTTTAAGGGACATTGTGTAGGAATTTCTCCCATCTAGCGGTGAAATTGTATTTTGCATTCAAACGAATTGTGCACTCCAGCGCCTCGCTTTTTCAAATGCGTGTTGCATCTACGGTAGCTGTTATGTACCAAAAAGCCATAACAAACAATGCAAGAACAATCATATGCTCTATTAAAAATATATTCTTATCGAATTTCAAGGTTACAAAAAGTAACCAACTTTATTCAATAGGTGCTATTCATCAAAGAGCCTGTTTAACTTTTAACTATAAATGTTCTACTGTCTATATAATAAAGTACACAACCAAGCAATGAAAAAAAGCATGTCATTTAGACTGTAATATTGACTTAGCCAACCTGTTGGGGAGAAAGCAGGACTTCAGCGTCTCTTTTGAAATCTTTCTCCTGCATTAGCTCTTTCCACCTGGAAAAAGCCATCCCGACATTGACTCTTGTTTTTTGTAATCTCCGGTCATGTTTCCTTTTACGTTCAATTTTGGACTTTTTTGGCGACGAGGATTTCTTCTCCTGTGGCTCGGCATATGTATGCCATTAAAAATAACTGTGCAATGCAGCCTTTTAAAGTTGCCGGGGCAGTGACAAGCGCCTCTCACTGCTCTGCTCCTCCGTTTCTGCTGCTTTCAGTTACGTGACGCTGACTCTGAACGAATTGCGTTGGCCTAGAACTTTTTGACCCTCTTATAGTTTTTCAAGATGGCGGAACAACATGGAAGCCTCCGTTGACCTACCCATGTACTTTATGTATCCTAATCATCCCTGTATAAACTATATTGCCAAAAGTATTGGGACAGTTTTGAATTCAGGTGTTCCAATCACTTCCATGGCCACAGTTGTATAAAATAATGTTCTTTGATACTTTTTCAAACATTCTAGGCTAATTGGTTGCAATCACTTTATGCTCAAAGGACAAAAATGAACCTAGGGGTAAATAACACATGGGTACCGAGTCGACCGTTCTCTGGGATGGGTTTTCTATGATAATCGAATGTACCCAGTTTTACTAAGCACGAACGCCGTTCTACGTGAGCTGAACTGTGACTTATCGACCAGAACGTACCATCTCGACTGGTCGAGACTGTTTTCCAAAGATGGCTCCTGCTTGTATAGATCTTTCTTTTACTGTCTATGGTATAGATCATAGACAGTAAAAGAAATGGACGCAGCGACCCCATTGATTTCAACGGAGAAGACTGAAGCCCGATTATTGCACTTCCTGTCTGATGGCTGAGTGACTGCGCAGGCTCAAACTGAGCTTGACGACAATCTGAACGTTGTAAATCTTCTAGTAGCTGTGGCAAGACAAATCTGAATCACCTAATTCCTCAAAAACATTGTTGAAATATTTTGTCCCTTTGTTTTTATGGACTCTCTATCTATGTTAGTAAAAGATTGCCTGCGAGCTTCTCCTCCTGTTTATACGGTAATGTCTCTATTGTGCGACATAAAGTCGTGTGGTTATGACGCAATCGTTAGCCTGTTTTTAACAAAAACGGCTTCTACGGGGCCATAACGTAAGATACAAAGTAATGGAGCATTTTATACATTGTCGTGTTTCTTTAGAAATAAATAATTGACAAATTAAGTCTTTGGACGCCTCAGATGTAAAGTTATTCGCTGTCAAAGTGACGCCAAAATGAATGGGAGTCAATGGAATGCTAACAGCAGGTGAAGTTCTGCTACTATGGCGGCTCCCGCGAGGCTTCAGTTTCCGGCTGATGGATTACCCCCATATAGATGGGTTTCCGTTTCTCTCATTACCCATTATCCTCTGCGGCGCGCCGCCATGTTGTGTGTCAAAGCTGTCATGCTCATGTTTACCGCCTTTTCATTGATAGCGGAGAAGACTGGCAGCGTGATTTGTGGACATTGTACATGCATGGCCGGATTGGGTGAGGTGTGTTCCCATGTTTCGGCCCTTTTATTTGCCATTGAAGCAACAGTGAGGCTGAGAAACAGCAAAACAGCTACACAGGAGAAATCCTATTGGCTACTTCCATCATCTATCAAAAAGTTTTAAACCCGTGTGTTATTCGTTCAATCAAATTTAAAGTAGATGAACTGCTGCGCTTGTGACAGGAGAGTGTATACATTTCCCGGGACAGGTTGTTAAAAAAAAAAACGGGACGGGTGGCAACCATGGTGGCAACCCTACGAGGGTCCGTGGCTCTACCATTGAAGAAAAAGTAACTCCATTGATATCTATTTTAAAAAAAAGGCCTCGTCTCCCTTCCACAGCGTTACGTTTTTTTTGGCTAAGGTTGCAGGCTTGCCTTCAAGTAGCTGTGGCTGTGTTTAAAATCGCCCCCTATAACCTCATTCAATATTACCTATATTACTCTACTAATATAGTAACTTATATATTCACTTAGGAGAGAATGAAAATGAGTAAATGAATTCGGACACGGAGTGCGCCGGAAGGGCTGCCGATTTGCATAGTTTGTGCTTGCTGTTTAATAATCATTTGGAACTGGCAGCTCCAGTAGTAATGAAAAGATTTATTAATCAAAAATTAAGTTATACCTGTATAATAAAACGATGTAGCCACATTGTCCCAGCGGTTTGGAAAATGGATGGATGGATGAATGATTCAGTTGCGGGTGCCATCTTCTGGCGAGACGCGGGAATTCATTCGGCACGACTCTCTCACAGTGCATTGTGGGTATTTTCTAGCCGCTGAGCGTACATAAAATAAAAAGAGTTGCAGGCTGAATCCGAAATCGCCCCCTAAACCATATTCCCTACGTTAGTCCACTAATACAGTTCACTTGAAGGGAGTGAATAAAAACGAGTGAGTGTATAAATGACTGTCCCTTCAAATAGTGCCCAATTTAAGGGGACACAGCTAAATTGCTCGTGCAAAGCAAATGTGGATACACGGACACCACCTGCTGACAGACTGGAGCACTTCCCTGGAGTGCCTGAAATCCAAGATGTTGAATGGTCAGTTGTCACAAGTTTCGCGCAAATGTAGTAGTTGTTAAGCCACGGTCATGAAATTTAAGCGACATTTTTAGACTGTTTTCAGCCTTTTGAATACATTCTTTTTATATTCTCAATTTTGGGTTGAGAAATATAAATATTGTACAAGGTTGAGCCATTCCACCAAATGGGTGACATTTATGTCCCCAGGACATTGTGTATAAAAATGCATAAAAATTAACTCTAAAATACATTTTATTATTAAGCAAAGTATCCCACATATAAGCAAACTGCAAATTAAAAATGTATTAAAAACATTAATAAAAACTACCAACACAAAAAATAGCATTTATTGCATGTCCCCACTCTCGATCTCTAAACTTTACCATGAAATATGACTAAAAATATTCAGAAATATTTATTTATTTTGCCTTGTTGTGTGAATTTAAATCCAATCTATGCTTTAAAATGATTGGGGTTTTTTCATGAGAAGAAAAATATTTCATCTTATATTTTAAATACAATAAAGATATAGTCATGTCAGGTTTTCACTCAGTCCTGTTACCCTAACTCATTACCCCCTCTGAAAAACTTGGAACATTCCACAAGACACATTTTCAACAGGAAGTTGCATCATCTGGATCTTCTGAAGACCATAAAGCCTGTTTTATGCTTCTGCGTCGAATCGACGGCGTACCCACGCAGACTCCTCTGCGTCGCCGCGAACCCCTCCGGCGTAGCTCGACGCGCACCTCCAAAAAATTGTAACTACGCGTCGAGGCGACGCAGACCACAAGGGCTGTGATTGGTCAAATGCAGCGCGATGCAACTCAACCTGACGCAGAACCATAAAACGGCAACGACGCCGTGGAGTTGACGCAGAAGCATAATGAGGCCTTAAGTCCTCTCATTTTAATTTCTGTATATTTGATGAAGTTGTAACTATGACTGAGAAGGTCAATCTCAACATACTGTCCTGTTACCTAAATTATTTCTTAGATGTTGTTTATTTTAAAAATATTAACTTCTGGTAAGTCACTAGAATTTGCTCAGTGTCCTCATGCATTCGCATGTATGCTACGCGACCATATGCCATGTATTTGAGAACTTTTTGCTTAAAAACTCAATCCTGTTACTTTCAGTCCTGTTACTCATATGAAAAAAATAACAGGAGTGAGTTAAAGTAACGAGAGTGAGTAGAGTCCCCTGTTTTGTTGATTTAAGATTGTAAATATCAGTTGATATATAACCTGAATTAGTAGTTTTAAGGTTGCAATTACTTAAATTGTAGACATTAGTATTAGTTTTACAATGTGAATACCATACTTCAAGAAAGCCAGTCCACCACGAAGTGACTTAAATGTTTTGTCTTTCTTATGTTTTGTAGAAGATGGAGAGAACCCATACTATGCAGGTGCCAGAACCCATGTAACACCCACCCATTACATCCTGCAGGGGAAGGATTGAAACACACCCCCAAACCTCTCTTTTCCCTCATTTTTGTCTTAACTTCCCTCTCTCACCCTCCCTCTCTCTCTTCCCACCTCCTTCGCTGTGAAGTACTACTAGCACATAGTACATCACTTCAACACAAAAATCTCATGCACACACAGTCATGTTCATGTACACTCTCTCATACACACACATATGGACACTCATTCCTGTTACCCAAGTGTTCAATCCTGTTACAAATTTTTTTTTCTAAAAAATAAAGTTAAAGGACTGTTGTTATCAGTTTTGTTTGGTCCATCATTTATACAATTGTTTAATCAATTAAATTATTTAAAAAAAAAATTAAACTTGAGGCTTCGGTCTTCTTTAAAATGAAAAAATGGCTTTGTGTTTTTTATTAAAATACACCTTGCCTTAATACATAGTAATTTTTTTGGTCACAAATATCAATAATTTGAACATATAACCAACAATGTCTTTAAAATAAACACTTTCTTGTTGGGAAAACAAATAAATTAATTGACAATTTTATTTAATTGATTGCTTTAAACGGCACGAGTTTGGGTAACAGGACTGAGAAAACATGCGTCCATCTTCTGCTTAGAAACCTTGTAAAAAAATAAAATTAATTAAAGTTACCTGAGATTGACCAATACACATTTTGAATAGTTAAATATGTGTAGAATTAGATTCAGTGTTGAAAAAAAGATAAAAAATAAAGTTTAATTTTGAAGAGTTACAACAAGCAAATGTCACCCATTCGGTGGAATGGCCCACTTACGATTTTTCTTCCTTGAACATGGTGTCTGACCCCTCCACCGGGACTTACTTTTTTCAACATGTTCTTCAGCCATTCTGGTAATATAAAAATCGTATTTATAAAATCAATCACTCTCCATTATATATTTTATGGTCTTCATTGAACGTAAATAACTTTTATAAAGTTATTTATCTCAAGCTAGAGTAAATAAGTAAAATTAGGGCCATTTACTAACATTCTAATTGAAATTGCAGCTTTAGGAAATGTAAAAGCTAAGAAAACTTTGAAAACATGGGCTTGGTTAAATGCCTGCATGAATATATCAAATATATAGTCTCCACTGCTTATCACCCACACATAAATGGAGTTCAAGGGTTCTTTTGACACAGAGAGATAGAGGAATGATTTGATTTTATATATATATATATATATATATATATATATATATATATATATATATATATATTTGCTATAAAACCAGGATGCATCTATTTAACATGTCAGTGTTGGAATACTGGTAGCAAAGCATATGATCACAATACAATAAGAGTCTAACTTCACTTGTATTATAAGGTACTATTTACATACTGCATAGTTGTCAGGTACTATCTAAATGATGGCTGTGTGACAACCCATGCTACTTGGAAGCACATCGAGGCAGCTGGCTTCTCTGACCTGGAGCTACGCCACATCCAAGCTCCTCTGCATGTCACATTCATGAAGCATAAACTTAATAATTTTGCCTTCATACTTCTATACCTGTTATGATGTCAAGGGATTCACTAACACTGTACTCAGAAAAAGAACAAAGTATTTTCACTATAGACATTTTTTATAAATTTATACAACTTTTCCTAAACCCGGAAAATACTTTTAAAATAATCGGATGTTTTCATGTCCGTGACTGTGGGAACACCGAATTACAGAGCCCCTAAACGGACATGGTGGTGGGGAGGGGGGAAAAAAGAGATGGAGGAAAATTATTTGTCAATGCTCAATTATTACATTATTTTCTCGTTCTTGCAAATGTTAGCATCCGCTCGCAAAAACCTTTGCATTCTCCCCAGAAACTGTGTTTGCAAAGTTTCTTGGGGGAGCGCAAAGGGTTTAACCTAAAGCACAAAAGCTATTATTTTTTCTCCCATCTCATTTTCCACCACCATGTCCCTTTAGGGGCTCCATACTATTCTTTATATTTGGTATGAAAAAAAAAATAAAGCTATAATTTTAAAGATGAAATGGTTTTCTGGTTATCTTTTTTAATGCAACAAACCAAGACATTATCTTTTCCCACGTACCTGACCACCATTATTTCATACGCTAACCTTGTATCTCCTATTTGACCATCTGAGTAGAGTTTTCAAGGGCCTCCTTGAGCCAAAAAGCAATCAAGCAACATAGAAACTGAAAGGGAGAAAAACAGTCAAAGGCTGGAAAAATATTTATTTAGCTTTTTCACTTTAACAAAAACAAGTGACATTGTTTTTTCATCGGATGCTCCCTGATTCGATTGTCTTGTAACAGCTTGGCTTATAAACAGTGGTAAGCCTTGGGTCAATTACTCAGTTAAAACCAACAACGGTCCCAACCCAAGTGTGTATATGGCTTAAAGATCAGTCAGACATATTACCAGGGCTTGGACTAAAAAGGGCACAGATTAAATTATACACGATTAGTCTATCAATCCAGAATAAGGCTTAAATGAACTTACCACTGTTTCATGTTACTTATAATAATAATAAAGCTGAAAGTCCTCACCTTAAATTCTGCAGTCATTGTAGAAAACGTCTCACTAAAACTCAGTAAAATAAAATATGGAATGGGGATAGGAATACCAGAGGTTCCTATAAAGGGGGAAATAGCAAAAATGCAAAGAACACAGCTGCATGACTTCATGAAACACAATCGCGTCAAAGTTTTCATACATACAAGCGCTTCTGAGAAAGGTGTAAAAATACCACTGTAACTTCTGCACTTCTACCATAGAAAAAAAAAAAAAATATCAGCTGGCGCTTCAATAAAACGAACATTCAAAATTCCCTGGAAACCAAATGGGTCAAGAATAAAGCAAGATCTCCCAGTGTAGACGTGCCAATGCTTGCACAAGATACATATACAAATATAAACATCTGTTGACTGCAAAGAAAAATATGTTAATGGAAAAATGTATCCCTCTTTCCATCTATCTATTAAAAGCATAATTGTTGCTGTTGTATCTGGTCAGTCGTTCTTAGGCTGTTAGTTAAAAATGAGTTGTATAAAAACAAGCATTTGACAGGAGGATTAAATGTATTCTCCAAGCCAAAAAAAAGTCCCTGTGTCTGTTTTTGTATAAGCACAAAGGCAGACAGGTCTGCCAGTAAAGTCCCATTAGCATGATTGGAGAGATGTCCCACTAGCCAGTTTTAACGCAGTACAGGTCCTTTAACGTCTTGAGTTCCTCGATAAGAGTCTTGTTCTGATTCTCCAGGACAGCCACACGGTTCTCCAAACACTTCACATACTCCTTTTTCTTTCTGCGGCACTCTCTGGCTGCCTCCCTGCATGAAGAGATTCAGATAAGACAAAAAGCCCGGTTAGGCTTACAATGAAAAAAAAAAATACCTACATGACAAAACCCCCAGCATATTATACATTAACAACAAACTTCATCTAGCTGAACAAATCAATTCACCCACCTGTTCTTCGCCAGGCGTATCTCTCGCTTCATTTGCGGGTCATCACTCTTGCCCTGAGAGCTGATAACGGGTGATGTCATGACAACGGTCTGAGGCAGCGAAGAGGAAGAGGAGCGGATCTGATAAGCTTGCATTTCTCCCCCCGCACCTACAACACAGCATCACAACCAGAGTGTGTCCCATGTGTACCTAAACAACAATATGAGCTGATTGCCAAATGAAAAGCTCTTTTTGACTTTGATTGCCAACCTTGGAGCACCACCTGGTTACTAGGCAGCAGAATCTGTTGTCCGTCGGCAGTCTGAGCATATTGCAGTATAGTTGGCTGGTTTGGGTTCGAGTTGGTCATGGTGAGAGTCTGCATGCTTTGCATGCCCTCTGAACCAGCACTGGTGAGCTGCAGAGAGCCATTGGATGAAATCGCAACTGCAAAGGAGCAAACCAATCTGTGGTTTACAGTATATAATGAATCGTGCATAATGTGATTTTATGCAATTGTTTGTTATTACAATTGTGCTCTAGTTGATACTGTATACAGTATGAAAATCAAGTTCAAACTGCATGACTTTTGTGTCATTTGTCGTTAACCACTTACTTAATTTCTGTTGCAAAATATGTAGGAAATTACCACATGATGCATTCAATACCTCTCAAAACCCATTGTGTTTAAATAGCATGCTGGCTTGGCTTACTATATTGGCCAGTGCTTGTCTGGTAGATTGGGGTGGGGAGCGAGACACTTGTTGTGGCAGAGGAGGTAGAGATGTCCTCTTCTCCCTCATTCTGAGTCGCCACTTCCTCAGCTGATAGATCATTTAGAATCTTCCTGAAACACAAAAAGGAACAGAAAGTTTTCATGTAGTGCCTAAACTCTTTGTTGTGTGCCAGAGACATGCCTGGAATTTAGAGCTTGGTCATTTTTGCTTGTAGCTCCCCTATGTGTGTGTTTAAGGCCATGTCTGAAACAGAGCGCAAAAGGATCCAGAAACAAAAATGAAATTAAAATCTGTGCTCATCTTGTTTTCCGCATGAGTCAAAAATCAACTTCACAAGTATGTGATTAAATGTAAATGAATACATTTATGCTGCATTAACAAGCTTGCCAACTTTTGTTTTAGATCTGTCACACTCACCTATTATGAATGCAAGAGGGGGTGATAAAATAAATGACATTTCTCTGAGAATAGATAAGAATAAAAATACCACACAAACATAAACAATTGTATAAACTGATTTAGGATGCACATAAATGTGAGCTTTGTGAACTATACTAATGTTTGTGATTGGGTGTATAAAATGTATTTGGTTGGTTTGCTTGCCGGAGAAAGCACTATATCAATGAGAGAAACGTTTACATTAAATTCACAATGAAATCAAACTCGACAATCTTATTTGTATGTCTTGTTGCAGTGTTTATTATGTGTACTAATTAATGTGCCCACGTAATATTTAACTTCCTTTCATTTCCATAGGCAGACTTTAACTAAAAATGTCTCATGTCTTTGATTATTAATTTATTAGTCATTAAAGTGCGGGAGAACCATGCTTGGGAGAAAATGCTTGGTTACACAATCACCATGAACATGAATGGATTAATGGAGGGAATATTTTGGAACAGATCCACAGTTCTTCTGTGTGAGAAGAAGCTTGCTGGCCACCGCCTAGGCCATGAGCCTCCACCCAACCGAATGGCTCTAATAAATTCAACCTTGCTAGGCACCCTAGATACATATATATAGCTAGAATCTGTGTGATGTTGGGGTGGTATTCAGCATAGTGCCCAGTGGAGCCATACATATTTAATTTTTTTCCCAGGCTCTATACCTGTAGGATGGGCGGCGAGCCAAGATCTCTCTTGACTTCTGGTTAGATGCCCCACTGTCGCTTGATTCCTGAGAATCATCACTGTCAGATCCTTGACCCTAATAGGAAACAAGTGTTTAATTGGAGGGAAAACATGTCACTGACTCCAACCTTAAGTAAAAACAAAGATCAGGAAGTTGAAGATCACACTGCATGAGTGTGTACATGTAACCTGTGCATGTGCCTGTGGAGACTGGATAACTGATGACTGTGCTGACTGAATCACACCTTGAACCTGGAACTGACCGCTGGGCAGCTGAAACACAGCCACTGGATTCCCACCCAGAGACATCTTTCCACAATATGATGAAAATGAATTACATGAAACAAGCATATTTATTGCGGTTTTAGTCAAACTGCATATTTATACATCATGAGAATGTGTGTACATAAGTACATACATTAACAGTACCTGTGCTATCTGTGATATGTGAGAGGCGGTTATAGTTGTGGGGATGGCAATAGTTTGGGACTCAGAGCCATTACTGTTGTTCTGGTGGACGTCCTCCATTGCCACTGTAAATGAACATTGAGACAGAATTTGGTCAATACTTAATGTAGATGTGATGCTTTCCACGGTCAGTAGACTCAGTACCCATTTAAATGGCTTTTCCAATGCTGCGTCTGAAATCAAATACCTCCCTACTAGAGTATTTGAAAAACAGTATACCAAAAGAGTAGTATGTCTGAAAACATAGTATTAGGAAAAAAGTCCCCGGACAGATTCTTAAGTGCGTATTTGATTGACACTTTACAACTCTCTGAGGCCACAGGAGGGGATTTATGTATGGCAGTGAAGCGGCCCAAACCAACGCTGGTAGGTCACATTATACATAATATGTCAATACATCCAAATGTTATTCATAGAGCATTTATATAGAGCGTACTTTTTTAATGGTTGTGAAGTAAATTCAAATGTAGTACCTACACAGACAGTACGTGATTTCGGACAGAGCGCTAGTCTTTTCTGTCATTATTAAAATTAGAAATGTATGGCTAATATTGATGCCATAATGATTATACCTTGATGATTATACCTTTTAAAAATTGAATAAGTAGTTACAGAAATATCCACATCCTTTTATTAATTTGCTATTATATTTCCAGTTTCCTGACATATTTTACAGTTTTGATTATGTACATACATTTTTATGCCTTGCAAACAAATACAAAAAACGTTTAGTAATAAATGCTATTTTTATATACATTTAAATTTAAAAAAGTAAAGAAAAATAAATTCAATAAAATAAAAAAGTGTGTGTTTGTGTGTGTTGTGGCTAACAGTAAAAAGCCTTGATTTAGTCAGTGTTTCTATTTTACCCCAGCCCTGAGTCAGACCCTCTCAAACCTTATCTTTTTCTTCTTTTTTTTTACAGTCTATGGCTCCACCACACACAAACACACTTACACTGTCCTTATGGGTTGCTTTCTACACCGTATTGCTGCAAATGTTGTCATGTATGATTTGATTCCAGTAAAACCATGTAGGCAGTACAGTAAATAAGAAATAAAATCCCTAAATAACAATGTAATTGGGGGGGGAAAACAGAATAAGCTAGTTAACATGGAAGACACTACTGTTCCTGTAGCAGTAAATCAGATGCTTTGTGTTATTAACAGCACTTCATACAGAACCGGATGCTAAATAACGCCCATCAAATACCCGCATTCATCCAAAAAAAAAAAAATAGCCATAACGGTTTAGCGTCTATTTTTAATTAAGCTAAAATAACCGTGTGATATATACTGACCTGTTGATTCAGTATTTTCGATAATATTATCCGTAAAAAGTCCCCATTTAAAACAAACAATCTGAGGCTACAACAGCTAACAGGCTAAATAAAATTAGACAGATGTCTATGATGTCATTTCATAACTTATCTGTCAAAATACATAAGATTCCGCCGGTATAAGCGGGGTTGTTTCTACTACAAAAAAGCTCCATCACAGGAGATTGATCTATTTTTTTAAGTTGCAAAGGTTGCACGAGTGTCAGAGACTTTAAGTCTTATTCCCCCATGAGATCCTGATCAAAAGCACATCTCTAAATAAAACAACCGCTGCGGTGTGTTGTGAAGCCTGTGTGCGACTTAATGCCGCGCTCTGCAGAAAGTTCCAAGCTAGTCACTGGCACGCAAGTGCCCGCGTCAACAGACGTCAGCGATACGGGGAGCCATTAAAACACCTTCCCGTAAGACGAGTGCTAAAACCGAGCGGACGGGCGCCATGACTGCAGAGACAGCTCGGCAGAAGAGAAAGAGTACAAAACAAAAGCAACGCTTTACCTTTTTTCCGTTTGAGCCGCTCCTGGAAACAACGACGCTGTCTATATAGATGCCAATATTTGAAATATAATTTGAAAAGTAATTATTTAATAATGCATAGAATAAACCTGGGCGGTTTCCATTGAAAAATCTAGATGGCTTGAGGGTTTTTTTTTCTAAAGGCCGCAATAAGCGCCTCCCCCTAGAAGGACGTATTACGTAAATCTGTGTTAAGCTTTGTGATTGGCCAATATCACTGAAACGCAAAAAGGGTCAGGCAAAATGAATGAAACCAATGCAATTATCTATAGGCCTACTATGTAATGCATTTTTCTATTATGCATGGCAAAAACTATATTCAAAAATGGTCAATGCGTATTCCAAAATGTAACTTTTTTTACTAGATGCGCTGCGACTCTATTTCTAGTGAAAATAAGTTATATTTTGGACAACGCGTTTTTTGAATCTTTACAATATATTGCCCGATTATATTGATTATTATATTTTTCTTTATTAACTGCCTTTGGCAATACTGAGAATATTATCAGTTACACCATTATACCAACTTTCACTCTGGATGGATGGATAGATAGACAGACAAACAGAAAAAAGTTATAAAGTTAATAAAAAAAAAATTTCAGAGATGCAAAATAAAAGCCTTTTATTATTTTTTTTTTGTTTTTCATTGGAGTAAAAAACGGTTATTAACCAATGTACAAAAAAGAAAGATGTGAACCAACAAGAAAATGCTTGCTTGCATAATCATGACTTTCATTTATGTCCATGAATGTGAAATATCACATTCTTATTATTAATATTAGAAAAAATTAACAGAACAGAATGTTTTTAACACAGAAGAGTAATATGTATTGCCTAAACAAATGTTCCTATTTTATTCCATACAATGCAAGCAAATAATGTGTTTTGTTTTTTCTTGTATAGTGTGTAAGGTGGATGCATACTTTAAAATGTAACTGCAGCTGGTTCAGTAATGTGTGAAACATTTCTTTTGGTTCCAGCACTTAGCTGGCAGGTCAGATTATCAATAAACTGAACCGATTATGGCTTATTTTCTGTTTTGTTTTTGTATATATTAAGACGTGGTTAACGCAAATGACAAATAAATTCTTTTTATTTAAAGAACCAAAAATCATTGCAAACATGAAAGTGAATATTTATAAATGAATATCCTCTCCATCCTGGAAAGCACTATTTCCCTGAATGCCCCATGTAAAAAGCTAATTCGCTCACTTGTGCTTTCATCACATAAACTCAGCTCTGATGCCCTTCACAACAGTGAGAATGAGAGAATACATTTTATGACAGTGTTTCTGATTTGGGAACGGGTATTGTGGAACTCATCAGCAAACCAATGACCTTTCAATGGTGTGACCATACATACGCACACATACTCAACCCCATCATACAGAATGAGGTTAGGCTAACATACTGTAGTGATCAGTTTGTGTAAGGACTCTGAAAGTAGTCTTTCAAGCCCCCACAGTGCTCGACTTTATCATGCTTACATCATTAAAACTTGTACATACTGTAAGATTTCTTATCTGAATTCTAAATAGAAATGCATGACAGACAAATCTGAGTACAGACTTCAACCCATCACATTTCTGATCGACCAGAAAATAACAAACAGAAACAGAGCAAGCTATTTATAACCAGTCTCCAACTTCAGACCCCCGCTCAGCTACGAAGGGATATCAGTGACAGTAGTTAATATTCATATTAATCAAAAAAATGACAGAATACAGCAACTAACTTACAGTACAGTAGAATTTCTCATCTGTACACAAGCAATTATTTACAGTTATTTATGGTTTACAAGAAGATATTCATTCCTCGTAAAAATGGTTATAGTACATAAGATCCTTAGCCAAACATGTAAAATCGATGCGTTTGTACAGTTAGGTGTTCACGAGGGGTTTGCTTGTACAGACAGTCGTGTTATTTTACAGTTGTTTTATTTTATTGTATAGATGCCTGAATTTTTTTCCTCTTTTTTTGCCATTTAAAAGTTTAAATGGCTAATCCTGATGTGTATAAGCACCTTTAGATGAGAGCAAAAATAGAGCTATACATATCTCAGTTTGTTTGGTTTGGGCTTGGTGTGTGATGAGGTTTGCAGTTGAATGTTTTTGAATGAATCCATACTAAGTGTATATGTGTATTTCTTTCTGTTATACATGTATGTGGAGAAGTAAACTGTGAACAATTTGTAAATGCAGGTATTGAGGTTAGACTGGGCATTTAGTCCCAAAAAATGTGTTTTTATGTGCCTGCACTTTCATATGCTACTCAAATATGCAAGTAATTATATAATAAAAACCACACATATGCCCTTATTGAAAGAAATTAATAGTCCATATTACAGAATATATCTGCATTTATCCAATAAAGTGCATAATGGATAATGAAAAACAATAGGGATGTTTATCCTCATGCTGAACTTGAGGGGGTTGAGGAAATTAAGTTTTCATTTTTAAGTAATTCATTAAACAAATTTTTGCCAGATAGATAGAGAGAACCGATGCTCTCGAGCCAAATATGATTCTTTCAGTGAGTATAGAT
Source organism: Siphateles boraxobius (assembly GCF_051911475.1). Classification (NCBI taxonomy): domain Eukaryota; kingdom Metazoa; phylum Chordata; class Actinopteri; order Cypriniformes; family Leuciscidae; genus Siphateles; species Siphateles boraxobius. Next base: position 11,024,845 of record NW_027509042.1, on the reverse strand, counting down.
AGAATGTGTGAAACAGATATTGTGGTCCTCTTTATGAAACATTTTTCATATTTGCATTGAGTAATAAAAATATTAAATAAAAGGGTCCATATCAGATGTATGAAGCATTTAAATAGCCCATGGTTTAGAACACATCTTATTCAATTGACAATAACAAATTGATTATTAAAATAATGTTTGTGGACAATCCTAAATAACAACTTGTTGAATAAGGGTTAAAAAAAAAGTAAAAAAAATGTTTTGGGTATTACATTGGAGTTTTTTTTTTATTCAAAACTGTATATTGTATTTTGTAAATATTTTAGAATTAAAACAAATTAAAATATGCAGCTTTGTCACCTGAATAGCTGCATATCTAAAATAAACTTTGTTAAAGCCCCAGTGGTAAGATTTAGAACACTAAATGGTTTGCTGTCAGAGCAAAATGAGCTGACAATTGCAGTCTCAATAATACATTTGTGTGTTAACAAAAATAATGGTGGATGAAGGAGTGGGTTTTAACCTGGGTAAGGGCATTCTATGAACTGTAGCGTTACAGAAATGTCCTATCATCAATACTGCCCTTACTAAGAAAGGCACTTAACCCCAGGTTGCTCTTGAGGGACTGTCTGTATTAAGTATAATGTAAGCTGAGTTGGACACAAGCATCTGACGAATGACAAAAGACCCCTATTACCCCCAATGGTGTCCAATAAATATTACATTTTAGAGCCCTGTAACACACAGCACCATAGATAAGCTGGGTTGCAGTCCTGTATATATATATATATATATATTTATATCCGGGGTTGTGACGTCCTAGTCTGTTAAGTCTGTGTTCATTACCTTGATTACCACACTACTACACAACCCAGAAGAGTCTTAACAACACTAATTCAAAATACAGAATTTATATTGCTAAACCTACTTAATTACTCCACTGATCTTTTGTAGCCCGTCCATCCATTCATCATGAGCTCCTATCATTCCTTTTATGAATCATTATTTATATTTATATTTATATTGCACTGTTTATTTTAAGATTTCACTTTGTCTCCCTTTTTTTATTTAACATTTAGTCTGAGAATTGACTCCAGGAATCAATTCCATTGATTCCAAAAACTTTGGAATCAGAATAAAAAAAATCTGAAATCCAACAACCCAGGTGTAAACTTACAGACTGAGGCTTTAAGCTCATTTTAATAATAATAAAAAAGTACAAGCCAGCCAGTGCTAGAATAGGAGAGTGTTTGAGTAGAAAAAAGAGCTATGTAATTCAAGTAAATTTAAATCATGACCAAGAATTGGACTGACATTATGTGGCATTGTGTGAGAGTGGGGTTCTGGGGGAGAAGGAATTAAACTAAAAGGGAAATTCTATTATAGCATCCCTTCTCCAAAACTTCATCTCACACATTTGTATTTTGGAAAATGACACCTTATCCCTGAAAAAACAGGGCCAAGTCTTTCTGTTTATGAACTCAATCCAAGTTCTGAGGCCAGGCTCCGTAGCACCGCTCTGGAAGGCCTTTGGCTCACCCATATCCCAGCTCACATGTTGTACGCTACGTATATGGGGTCCAACTGATCTGCCAGGAAGGAGTCTCTCAAGTGCATTCGCTGCTTTTCTCCTCTGGAGTTTATAGGAATGACCCCTGGGTCAACAATAACCACCACACCCACAATCAGATGGTGCTCCTCTAATACAACATTCGTTACCAGCGGGACCAGGTCTAAAGCGTCCTGCTCTGATCCGCAGAGTTCAGCCACCACCACCAGCAGATTTGTCCAGGTGAACACAGCACTGCATTGGGAACAAAAGAGCAAATAAGAGTTAAAGGGTAGTATGATTGCAAGAAAAAAATGAAGCAAAGAGCGTGTCTCTGAGATGTTACCTTTCACCGATGCTGCGGTGGGCACGTGATACGCTGGTCTCAATGTCAATTGGATGATATCGCAAACCTCTCAATTCTAAAGTCTCATCCAGATAGCCCACCACAAACAGGGCGTCATGGCGATCTAAACACAAAATGTTACAAACATGGACATTACAAGCATTTTTACAAGAACATTAATTTAGTGTGGCATAACAATGCCCTGCATAGTCTCATAATTTATGTATCTCTTATAGTGAGAAGTCTGAGACCACCAGTTGCAATGTTTTATTTAATAATAAAAAATATATATACATGTATATATACAGAATATATATATGTAATTATAAATGACATTATCGCATAACAATTTATTTAAAACTTTAACTAAAAATTTTTTTTGAGAATGGTCAATATCACAATTTACTTAAATTTGATTAGTGACCTAGAGTCTAAACATAATTAAATTCATTTTACATCATCATTTTTATTTTAGTTTGTTTTTGTTTTTTCTGGGACTGCATGAAAAAAAAAAATGAAAAAAGATTTAGAATCTGGTCTTAGACGTTTGCATCCCACAGTACATTGCCCCCACTCGTCTTTCATGAGTACTTCATCCTTAATTCTTAATTCATCCAATTGTGTTTCTCTCTCTCACCTCCACTGGAGTCTGTGAGTTCTGTTCTCTTGACAAATCCCAGGTATCCAGTTTTGGCCCAGAGTGTTTGAGGATCTCCAAAGCTCAGTTTAGTGTTGAAATGGTCAGCCTGCAGGTTTTCCTCTCCGTATATTGTGTAGTATCCTGTTGCATTGTGGGGACTGTTCACCCAAATCTGGGAAAGAGAGAAGTATATTACTGGAAAAGTTTAGGAATCTATTTTGCCCCTCTATCTATTTATATCGCTTGTTTATCATCATGGAAACAACGGTGTCTGAAAGGCATACCTGAGATGAAATATGAGACGCGATGTATGAACAAAACAAAAATCAAGTTATCACTTATCTTGTGTCATTTCCAATCAACCTGTAATTTTGTAAAGTTATGCAAAAAGTGTAAAAAAAATATTATTTACTTGTGTATTTGGGATACATAATGCTAGCTTTGAAATTTGCCTAAAAATGTTTAGAGTGTAATTTTCTCCAGAAAAATTTGAAAAATAAAAAAGCGGCAAAATTAACTCTCCTGTGAATGTTAGTATACAAATAAAATAACTTGTTAAGAGTGTTTGAAAATGTGTTTTTAGGTAGTTTATTTTCTAAAAATGCACAAAGCTGAAGAAACAACCAATTGTTATTTACATATACTATATGTAAACGCACCTCTCCTAGATGAGAGTCCCCTAGCGGTCCTCTAGTTTCTGGATTGACTATGATCACCCTCACACCAGGAAGAATCTAAAAGAGAGAGAGAAGAAGAATGAAAGCATTAACAATGTTCAAACTCCCTATTTTTTTTACATTCATTCTAGATCCAACAGTGGAATGCACTTACTGTTCCAGACTCCATGAGAGGAAGAGACTGTGGCGCTCCTCGCTCTACTAACCTCACCCTACAACACAGAAACACCATTATCAGTGTTATACAAGAAGAAAGAGTGTTTATGACACAATATAATCACAGAGTCGAGAGGAACCAGCAGATCTGGAGCTTTTTTCATATTTGACAAAACCCAGGATCTTAATAGATACAATTCTGCAGTATTTAAAACAGTAAAAACTATGTGATTTCTGCTCTACTAATGGCACCAAATGCAATTACAATTGTCTGAGCCAGAAACTGACACTTTCACACACAGAAACACACTTCACCTTTTAGTATTTAAACCTTATTTGTTTTGAGTACATATATATGCGTTTCTCTTACCGGTCATGTCGGAGGGACTTCATGTCCACATACACAGTTGAGGGGTCTGGTCCCGTTGTACCCTGTGAAAAACACAAACCCACACAAACATACAGATCAGCTGCACCTCAAATAACTGAAACAGCAAGTCTAACACACATATTGCAGAGGAAAATCAACTTGCGAAGTTCAAACTTCAGATAATCTACCTGTAGGCAGATGGCCAGGTTAACTCTCGACCCAAAAGCAGTGCTGACAGCCCGCATGGAGAGTCCAAGGTCTTTGAACAGTTTGGAGAAGGAGTGTGTAAGAGCCAAGCGCGGACGCTCCTCAGCAATCACCACACAGCTCCTCACGCACGACAGGTTCACACCACGTGCCTGAAGTCGGATGGACACGAAGAATATCAGAAGAACATGTGAATATAAAAAAAGAAAAAAAGAAAAGCTATGTTGTATTTGTGTTAGTGGGGAAAATTAGCAGAGATGTGAATGACAGCATGTGTTTTGCTTCATATGCAAACTTGTTTTAGAAGCAGACTCTAATATTTCCCACACTATGTTGCAATGATTTTGATGCGGACAAAGCTTAATGGGTTAGTTTACCAAAAACAAAAATGTTGTTATGTCCTATTAAACCTGTATGCTTTGTTCAGTTTTTTTTTGTCTTTACAATGAACAACCAGGTCCAGTGACTTTCATTGAATGGACAAAAAAAAAAATGAATCAAAATATTGTCTTTTGTGCTTTGTAGAAAAAAGAAAGTCATACAGTTTTGGAATGACATGAGGGTGAGTAAATGAAGACAATTCTTATTTTCGGGTGAACTATCCATGAAATCAAAATTGATCATTCTTATTTATTTTTTTATTGAATATTGGATTATTTATTATAAATGATTTTTCTTTTAAATTCATGTGCATAATCTTTAATCAAAATAACTTGCACAACCTGTCACTCGCATGAGATCACAGCAGTAGCAAACCACAACGATTCAATAAATTTCCAATGGACAAAATGAAGCCCCATCCTACATTTTTTCTTGTACGTGAACACGTTTCACAATATAGAAGAAAACATAATCATAACTTTTGTTTTATGCCGACTTTAAGTAATATACCTTCAGCATCTCCGTCTGTCCACCCAGGCCTTTGGTGCAGAGCTCCATGACAGAATAAGAGCAGAAGGTGTCTCTGATGCGGTACTGACTGAGCGTGCCCAGCCACAGGGGCAGTGAGCTCTCCAGCTCCATAGGAGGTATCAGGATAGACTGATGACCTGAGTATACACTGCAGAACACAACCACATATTAGGTTTATAATACCTTCAAAACACATTCATATCCACTATGAAGGGAACAAGCCATAGCGTGAGATGACAAAGCTGTGAGTCTTTCTATGTTAGTATGAGACATTTGTATGTGACTGTTTGTGTGTATCCATCTGTTACCTCGCAAGGCACCAGAGCACAAAACCAAGTCCACAGTAGGGGTCGAGGCAGATGGCGATCTGGCGAGAGGAGTACAGCTCACACTGTAGCTTTATAGAGCGGCACAGAGCGCTCACTGCCGCGTGAGAGATCTGATAGACAGCCAATCAGAGAGGGGAGTCTCAAATGTACAGATAAACTAACATTGTTTTATGTCAGAGGGAGGTATTTGCTACAATGGGGTCCAAAACATCTAAGACAACACTGAAAATCAAGAAGTCTAATTTAATAAACCAAAATGTGATTCAAAAATAGAAGCATTTTCACTAGTTGTCTCAGACTTTTGGACAGCACTATATATTAACAAAATCCTAAAACACCTCTGATTCTAGAATGAAATTTCCCCAAAACTGCCTGAAACAGTGATGAAACACATCCATTGAGATGTCTCACCTTCACTCCTGTCAGCATGCCTGTGGTTGAGACACTGAAGTCCAGATAGGCGATCATCTCAGCATTGGGCGGTTTGTAGATTGTGGGAGGTCGTTTGCGAGGCAAGTCATCTGGGGAAAAATAAGAGAAATGAATGTTAAACTTGCACTTACGAATATATTTCTAAGCTCGCCAACCATGTGAAGTTTGAATAATTTAAAAAATAGTTTTTATTCCTTTTCCTGCTGTTTCTGAAGTCTCATGCAGTACATTGTAAACTTGATTCATTTAAAAGGGTCATGAAACCATAAAGTATGTTTTGAGATTTTAACAGATATGTACATGTTGCATATACTGCAGCATTTTGGGGGGGGGGGTATTTAATTTGTGTTAATTGGCTGCAGTGGCTGGAGAGACATCAGTTTCTGAGCTTTTCTCTGCATTATACATGAGAACGAACTCTTTTACTCCAATCACTTCGCTGTATTATGCATGAGATCGCATTACAGTGGAGAATTCAAATGTCATAAAAGACCGTTTCAGCGCTTTGTTCACCTCTGCCCATTGTTGTCCTTTAGACACATGTGTTGTAAGTGTATGTTTCCTTAGTACAGTAACAACAAAGTGTTACAACAGTAACAACAGTGCGGTTTCTGCATGGAACGACACAATGAGTTTATCAACCCTCGCAATGTGGATCACATTTCATATCCGGACTGGAGTAAGCATGTTCCAAGTTTTTATAGACAAATTTTGTATACTCTAGTGCCCTAAACAATAACGTGTATGCGCACATTTTTATTATGTCTTTGTAAAATAAACAGAACCTCAGATAAAATCGTTGTTTTTGTTATTTTTGGAACAAAATGTATTTTCGATTCTTCAAAAAATTCTAACTAATCCACTGAGCTCACGTGGACTACTTTGGTGATGTCTTTATTGCCTTTCTGGACAAGGACAGTATACCGTACATAGATTTTCAATGGAGGGACAAAAAGCTCTCGGACTGAATCTAAAATATCTTAAACTGTGTTCCGAAGATGAACGGAGGTCTTACGGGCTTGGAACGACATGAGGGTGAGTCATTAATGACATAATTTTCATTTTTGGGTGAACTAACCCTTTAAGAAAAAGCTTCTTTTCCTCCTTCTTTCCATCCTGTCCTTCCTTCACATTTGTTCCTTCTCCCCCACTTCCTACGCTTTACACATTCTTCTCTTCACCCAGTTCACATATAAAGAATATATAAAAATCATAATGTTTTATTTGATCTATGGGGACTAAACAAAATACTTTTAGACAGAGCAAGCGTGAAGGCGGCCTTCTAAAAAGTATTGTCAGTTACCCCTGTCTAGTGACCAAGACTGACGAGTTTGTGATCATGTGACCCGCGATAAACGCCCCGCGCAAGTCTCTCTGTGCAACATAGATTCCTAATGAAGGGGTAAAATATAAAGTAAAGAGTTAAATAGAATAATCAAATGTCTCAACAAAGTATCATATAAATGACCAATAACCAATTGCCATTCTAACCTAAATACTAGGTCACGATAAAATGGAGTCAGATAAAAGTAAATTGGAATTAAATTACTTTGCCTTACTGAAAAGAAGGAACATGCAGGTGTAACCCGTGTCGTGGCAAGTGTGTTACCCTCACTCTCCTCAGTAAAAGACACAGAGGGAAGTGAAAGAAGACACTGCTTCAATCTATGGACCAGCGATCAGAAGACCAGAATTCGCTCAAGAGACTGTGTTAGCAGCAAAGAAGCACAGGGACACACTGTTTGAGTTAGAAAAACAGGTACGATATATTTAAAAGGAATAACAAGCAATTAAGACAAAAAAAAAAGAAAATGTTCAAAAAGACAATAAAATTAAATTATTACCACATCACATAAAAGAAAATAAACCAGAAATAAATAAACTCTTACTTGAATCCTAATTGTAACCTTTTATTCTTTCTTTTTATCTACTATAATTTATACTTTCTATTTAGTTTTAAATCTAATTTCACCTAATTAGCTTTTATTTTGGTATAAGTAAGATATAAGGTTTCTTTAGTTATTTGAATTATTCCTAATTTGACTTATTTATATTAAGAATACTTTTCTCCTCTGGTCTGATTTAAATGTAACTTTTCAATTTCAACCTTTCAAATTACCTTTCAGTTCACTCTTATTACCCAAAAATAGAAATTATGAACACTTAATAGACAAATCAAAAGAAATAAATCACAATAGAATTGAAACAAAATAACAAGAAAATAAATCACCGTCCAATTATCTCAGTGTTCACAGAAATCTCAATGTGATATGAGATTTTATCTCAGTTCTCAGCTCCAGTTCGATGTTCCTTCACGAGATCCTTCTTCCGCAACTCAAGTTAACTCACAGTTCAATAGCAACAGGAAGAGAAAACCTGTACTCAATCCTACCACAATATTCACACAGTTCGATTCGCAGTTCGATCCTTATTTGGGCATGGCTCGCCAGTTCCTGCTTGCACCAACTCTCGAACTTTCGCTGTGAAGCAGGGACATCTCACGTGCAGCTTTCTCGATTCTCGTTCAGCATCCAAACTCAGCAAATAGAAAATATCAGACAAAACCAAAAGAAAATCCAGAAAGGATATAAAAAGAAATGGAAAGCCCAAGGGGGGGGGAAAGAAAAAAACCCAACCAAGAGTACTTCTAATATCAATTAGAAAAAGTTCGCTGCAGCTCTCTCAGCTTTAGGCCCGTACTTCAATGCACGTACAAAAGCTAGTTTCACTTTTACTCAAAATCAATCAATCACAGCATCAAGTTCTGTTTCTATTTCTCAAAATCTTTATGTTCTATATCTCTAAATCTCTCTAAACAAACTACTAGCTCGCTCAGTCTAATTCTTTCTCTTCTCAGATCGCGCTCAGTGCTTCTTTCTCGGTGCTTCTCTCGGAAAAAAAAAAGATCATTGCATCATCTCTCGACTCCGATGACTCCACCCACTAAGGCGGCCAACTCTGATTCGTCTATTAGGACCAATCATTGTCTCATTTAATCAAATCACTCTTCTCTAATTTATGTATTCTTGATTTCTCTTTTCTTTACAGATATTTAATAAAATAACTGTTTATTCACATAAGTGTCAGTTTCTTTCTTTTCTATTTCAAAAAATAAAACATCTTTAGTAACCTGGGTTACACCCTCCCCTCTTGAATACATGCACGTCCCGCTGCATCTACACATTTTTGGGATTGAATCAAAACCACAGGTACATCAACAGAAGAAGCGTTTACTTCCTCTAAGGCAGTACTGAATGCCACACTTAGACCTTGCAACAGAGATTGAATCACTACGGTAAGTGGGTTCCCTAACTGGGGATATTCAAGCCTTTTTGCAGGTTTTCGCTCTCTCTGCGAACGTCTGGGAATAGTTCCTTCTTCAAACTCTGTGTCGTTCTCTTGTTCACTTTGATCAAGTTCAACATCTCCAGCTTCAATCAAAACTGGACTCTCTTCATTTCTGTTCTCACCTTCACAACCAATTTCTGTTTCAGCTCCCTGGGAAGGAAACTCAGAACAGGGATCAATTTCTGGATCTTCTCTCACTGGAATCTCTAAATCAACACGAACAGGTTCTATCTCAACAGAAGGAGCTTCTGCTTCTCCAGATTCAGGTAAGTTCTCTCTCACAGGTTCATCCACAGTTAAGTCAACAGGGACGTTACAAGGATTTCGACAAGGCAAGTGCTCGGGGCTCACCAAAACTCGGGTTTCAAAATCAATTGTATCCCTAAATGCAGGATTAATGAATCGATCAGTGTCAGACTCATATTCACACTCAGATTCTGGCTCTTGTGAATCATTATCATCTGCACAGGCTCTAGTTCTGGGCCTGCGACCCCTTTGCTTAGGCTGTTTCTCATGTTGACTCGGCTGCAAAAATCCACAAGGTAACAACAAGTCACGATGTAATGTCCTGAGGGGACCACTCTGCCCAACTGGTCGGACAGTGTACACCGGTAAATCTCCCGCTCTCCTAACTACTTCTTGAACTCCTTGCTCCCACTTGTCTGCGAGCTTGTGCTTTCCTCGCAGCCTAACATTGCGCACAAGAACTCTGTCACCCTCTTCCAAGGTTGAATCAACCACACGTTTATCAAACCTTCCCTTGTTGCGCTTTGCTATCTTAGCAGAATTCTTCTTAGCTATTTCATAGCTCTCTCGCAACCGTTCTTTCAAATCTTTAACGTACTGAGAGTGAGATTTAGCTGGAGATTCTGTTGGCAATCCAAAAGCTAAATCTACAGGAAGACGTCCAAACATAAGCTCGTAAGGAGCATACCCTGTTGTATCATCACGCGTACAATTGTATGCATGTACCAAGGGCTTTACAAACTCCTTCCACCTAGACTTCTTCTCATTCTCCAGCGTTCCCAACATTTGGAGAAGCGTCCGGTTAAAACGCTCTACCGGGTTACCCCTGGGGTGATAAGGCGTAGTACGAATCTTGTGAATACCCGCTACATGACACAACTCTTTTATTGTACGGGATTCAAAATCGGGTCCTTGGTCACTATGTAGCTTTTCGGGAAACCCATAATGTACCAGGAAATTTTCATACAGACACTTCGCAACTGTACGAGCCGTTTGATTCTGGGTCGGTACTGCTACGGCGTATTTCGTGAAATGATCCGTAATAACCAATATGTTACTGGTATTACTGCGGTCTGGCTCTAATGACAAGAAGTCCATACAGACCAATTCCAAGGGTCTACTGGTTTGAATGTTAACCAGGGGAGCGGCTCTGTCTGGAGGTCTTTTTCTACGCACGCAACGTTCACACGTCTTGATCTTCTTCTCCACGGCTTGGGACATTCTTGGCCAAAAGAATCTGGACCTCACTAAGTCTAAAGTCCTCTCAATACCTAAGTGCCCCATATCATCGTGAAGACTACGCAACACCATGTCTCTTAGTCCAACTGGCAACACTAACTGATAGTGAGAGTCTCCGTTCTCTTGCTTCTTCCTATACAACACTCCGTTCTTCAACTCAAATCGACTCCATTCTCTCAACCACAATGCTAAATCAGATGGCTGACCCCTCAGAGTACCTGGCTTAGTTCCATTTCTCATCCACTCAACTATCACCTTGAGCTCTGGATCCTTCTCTTGCCATTCTGCCAATGCTGCCTCCGAGAGATTGGGAAGAACAGGCAACCCATGCTCAGTCTCATGTTGCAACTCCTTCGGCAAAGCATTAACACAATGAGCGAGAGACTCAACTAATGTAATAGAAGGGTGTGTCAAACTGAGACTTTCAGGTGAACTAATCACCTGATGCCTTTCACATATAGCTTTCACTACATTGGCCATGAGAACATCAGACTTGTTTTCAGGATCTGCAAGGTGATGAAGTGTAAACTTCTCAATTCTTTCTCGTTCTTTCTGAGAGACCAAATCATCTAAAGGCTCACCATGTGGACGCCGGGAAAGACCGTCCGCATCCTGATTCTGGCTCCCAGCCCTATATTGGAGCTTGAAAGTGTAGGTCGACAAACTAGACAGCCAACGGTAGCTGGTAGCATCAAGTTTCGCAGATGTTAAAACGTACGTCAAAGGATTACTGTCTGTTACAACAGTGAAGTCTGTACCATACAAATAATCACTAAACTTAGCTGTGACAGCCCACTTCAATGCAAGAAATTCCAACTTATGGGCCGGATATTTAGCCTCACTTTTTGTCAATCCCCTACTGGCGAACGCTATCACTCGCATCTGCCCGTCCTGCTCCTGGTACAATGCCGCACCCAGCCCCGTAGTACTAGCATCAGTGTGAAGCGTATACGGAAGTCTGGGGTCAGCAAAGCCCAGGACAGGAGCAGAGGTCAACTTTGAAATAACATCATCAAACGCATTCTGACATGCATCCGTCCATCGATCACCAAACTGCTCTTTCGTGTTAAAATACTCGCCCCCCTCTCGTTTCCCACTGCGGCCCCTGCGAAGTGGAGGGTACCCCTCAGTGAGTCCCGTAAGAGGTTTGACTATTTTCGAGTAGTCACTCACGAACCTCCTATAGTACCCTGCGAAGCCTAAGAAAGCTCTTAACTCTTTCAAGTTGGTAGGTCTCGGCCAAGTCTTTAAAGCTTCGACCTTAACTGGGTCGGTCTTTACTCCGTCCTTTGAAACAACATGCCCCAAATACTTGACTGATGTCTGAAAGAAACGGCATTTTCAGGCGCTAGCTTTAACCCGTACTCCTTAAGCCGGTTTAGGACCTGTACCAACCGCGACTCATGTTCTTCTAAAGTCTTTGAAAAGACAATCAAGTCATCAATGAAAACTAAGACCTGCTTCCTATGGAGATCACCCATACACCGCTCCATTAACCTCTGGAATGTACTAGGCGCATTTGTGATTCCCTGAGGCATCCTATTGAATTCCCAGAAGCCTAGGGGACATACGAAAGCAGTCTTACACTTATCAGCTTCATCCATTTCGATCTGGTAGAATCCAGACTTCAGATCAAGTACCGAGAACCATTTGGAACCAGTAAGCACAGAAAAGACCTCCTCTAGATTAGGTAGCGCGTAAGCATCCTTAATCGTTTGAGAGTTCAACTTCCGAAAGTCGATGCAGAGCCGAACCGAACCATCTTTCTTCCGGACCACCACTATGGGCGAAGAAAAGGAAGACTCGGACTCGCGAATGACTCCGGCAGAAATCAATTCCTGAAGATGCTTTCGAACGGCATCGATGTCTTGAGGGTGAATTGGACGCGCCCTATGCTTAAAGGGTGTCTCATCTGTCAATCTAATCTGGTGCTTCACTTGACTTGTACAACCGAAGTCAAGATCATGCAAAGAGAAAACTTCAGGCATGGAATTTAGCCGGTTCGAAATTCGCTCTTTCCAATGTGAAGGCAAAGGAGAATCTCCAAAGACAAAGGTAAGGTTGGCAGAGGTAGGTGCTGATGACTCTACTCCGCAATAACTCTTGGTGCTCTCTATCACTTTCTCTACAGCGTGGATCTCTGCAAGTATAGCTTTAGGAGGAATCGTTATATCAGTCCGAGTGTCATTCTTAAGCAGAACTGACAGCTGGGAGGATCGTCTGGATGGCAAAGTGTGTACACAACTCGCCACCGAAAGACCGCTGAACGCTGGGGTTGAAGGCGGTTCAAGAGCTATCAATTTCTCTAAGCAAGGTTCCCGAAGCTGAACATAACCATTCAAGACTACTGTGTTCCCGGCAGGCACAACCTCGGGTATACTTCCCATCAACTTCACATGTCCTAACGGTTCACTGCCAGCTTGTCTCCATCTCGCTTCAAGAACTCTAAGCACTGCTTGATACCCGTGAAAGTCTGAACAAGGATTGTTCTGTTTCTCGTTGATACAGTGACCATAAAGCACATCCAATGAGTTGGTACCTACTAGAACTTGCGACAGACTCTTGAGATCCGGAACTACCAAAGCTAAGGTAGGGATTTCAACTTCTGCACCCACAAACTCTTTCGGAAACTTCAAGACCAACTCTATGTACCCTAGATATGGAACTGCTTGTCCATTGGCCCCTTCTACCTCTAGTAGGTTTCCCAATGACTTCAACGAATGATCAGACAGATGCGACTTGTAAAACGACTGAGGAATGGTAGTAACCTGAGATCCTGTGTCTAGGAGACAACTAACTTCTTTACCCCCAATAACAATCTGCGCTGTGCACTTTACTCCTACTAACCCCTCTGGCAGGTTCTTTAATGGTGATCTATTCTGGTTACTCGTGACGGCCGCTTGTCTATAACACTTAGGGCGGTTCAAATTACACCTCGTCTCTGTATGCCCCGCTACAGAGACGTCCCTTGGTTTAAAGACAAGGAAGAATTCCCTTGCAGAGATTCCCACTGGGCCTGCTGCTCTCTCAACTTACGACGCTTTTCTTCAACTCTCAAGGGGTTTGCTGGATTATCACAGGCAACAGCCAAATGACCATTCTCTCCGCATCGGAAGCAATATCCGGGACGAGGCCGATTGGTCATTGGTTGGGCCCTTCTAACATCTCGACCAGTATCTGTCTCTATTAAACTCTGAGGCGGAAAAACTCGAGGACTAGCAGTCACATGGGAGTGATCTCTAAAATTTCTCTGAGCAACATTCTGAGCTTGCAGTTCAGCTACCTGTCGTCGTAGGTTAGCGACTTCTAAGCTATCTGAATCTTCACGTTTTGCTTCTTGAGTCATGGAAACTCGCATAGCGGCTATCTGAGCACGCAACTCTTCCACTACTTTTCTCAAAGCATCAAATTCTGTTTTCTCAGAACATCCGCTCTGGCGTTTCTGATCTGAATTTCCACCTAAAGTAACAAGTTGGGCCTGGGCTTCTGCAAGTTGCTTTCTTAGAGAATCTGTTTCAGAACTACTAGCATTTGGTGCTTCATGAGAATACACTGCCACTTGCTGGGTGGCAGCTCGAGGTTTCGGGTAAACAACAGGAGTTTTTGGCAACCCAAGGTGCTTTTTCATTCTTTCTTCTTTGGAAGTACGTTTACTCTCTTCTGTTCGAATTAACACAACCAACTCAGCGAAAGTGAGTGGCTGGGCTCCGCTTTTCCCTAACTGAAGGCTGTCAATGAGACCATTGTCCCAACATCCCCTTACAAATTGCTTCAAAAGACAACGGTCATGATCTTTCTCCGCGATGCCTCCCCTCTTAATCGTTGAACTCAGAAGAACTTGCAACCGGTGTAAGAAATCTGATGACTTTTCACCTTGGTTCTGCAAGGTGCCCATAAACTTGGCCAACAGTTCGTCACCATCCTCTACAGAACCATACACTGATTCTAGCAACTCAAGGTACACCGCAGGCAAAGCGGGAGGTCGTACATGCTTCACTACGTCTGCGGCAGGGGACAACAAGCTATCTAGGATCCTACGTACTCTTTGCAAATCGGAAATAGCCGGATCACTTAGCAGGAGTTCTACACTTACTCGCCAGGTGTCAAAGTCAGGTTCATTTGGAGGACGCGGGCACCTCCCTGAGAAATTCCTAAGACGGACTGACGTTTGCTGTAACATCGTAGCATCAGCCGACTTCACTATGTGCTCTACAACCATCTTCTGAACACCTGGTGGGTCTACAATGTTCATGGGGAAACCAGAACGAGTAGTCACTGTAACACCATCAACGGTGGTTTCTGGAAAGGCCATAGGGCCCGTCTGTCTCTTGATTGGGTTTTTGAATTCTAAATCTCGCATTTCTACTGTTTCTGCTTTCCTAGAATCATCACAGCTCACATTTCGCACTCTCTCTGGAGTACAGTTGGTAGAGTGAACTTCCTGGAGTTCATTCAACTCCTCCTGAAACACATTTGAAAGAGGTTTCTCACTGGTCGTCTGGTTACGGACACTAGCCAAAGCTCGTACTTGGAACATGACGCTTGGATTCGAAAGACTTCCCAAAGTTATGGGTAACATTGGCGCTAAGTCCAGCATTGCAGAGCTGTGAGCATATTCTACAACGGCATGCTGATGGAACTCAGACGTTTGATCGTCAATTATCAAATTACGTTTAACCGAGCCATACCTTTGCAAGAAAATACTCAGCTCATCATCCGTTTCGGTCAACGTGAGACCTTTGACAAGAAGCGCATTTGCTACGTCCACACTCTCTCTCTCAATGATTTCCATCGTCACAATGTAAGATCAACACTCTGAGAAACTTTCGGTTACTAATTAGCTCGTTTCCTACTACTATCCTTGTTGCTAAGCAACAGTCTCCTGGCTGGCTCGCCAACTTTCTGTAACCCGTGTCGTGGCAAGTGTGTTACCCTCACTCTCCTCAGTAAAAGACACAGAGGGAAGTGAAAGAAGACACTGCTTCAATCTATGGACCAGCGATCAGAAGACCAGAATTCGCTCAAGAGACTGTGTTAGCAGCAAAGAAGCACAGGGACACACTGTTTGAGTTAGAAAAACAGGTACGATATATCTAAAAGGAATAACAAGCAATTAAGACAAAAAAAAAAAAGAAAATGTTCAAAAAGACAATAAAATTAAATTATTACCACATCACATAAAAGAAAATAAACCAGAAATAAATAAACTCTTATTTGAATCCTAATTGTAACCTTTTATTCTTTCTTTTTATCTACTATAATTTATACTTTCTATTTAGTTTTAAATCTAATTTCACCTAATTAGCTTTTATTTTGGTATAAGTAAGATATAAGGTTTCTTTAGTTATTTGAATTATTCCTAATTTGACTTATTTATATTAAGAATACTTTTCTCCTCTGGTCTGATTTAAATGTAACTTTTCAATTTCAACCTTTCAAATTACCTTTCAGTTCACTCTTATTACCCAAAAATAGAAATTATGAACACTTAATAGACAAATCAAAAGAAATAAATCACAATAGAATTGAAACAAAATAACAAGAAAATAAATCACCGTCCAATTATCTCAGTGTT
Organism: Siphateles boraxobius; assembly: GCF_051911475.1. Classification (NCBI taxonomy): domain Eukaryota; kingdom Metazoa; phylum Chordata; class Actinopteri; order Cypriniformes; family Leuciscidae; genus Siphateles; species Siphateles boraxobius. The sequence goes on along the minus strand of NW_027509042.1, from coordinate 11,008,840 downwards.
CACAGAAATCTCAATGTGATATGAGATTTTATCTCAGTTCTCAGCTCCAGTTCGATGTTCCTTCACGAGATCCTTCTTCCGCAACTCAAGTTAACTCACAGTTCAATAGCAACAGGAAGAGAAAACCTGTACTCAATCCTACCACAATATTCACACAGTTCGATTCGCAGTTCGATCCTTATTTGGGCATGGCTCGCCAGTTCCTGCTTGCACCAACTCTCGAACTTTCGCTGTGAAGCAGGGACATCTCACGTGCAGCTTTCTCGATTCTCGTTCAGCATCCAAACTCAGCAAATAGAAAATATCAGACAAAACCAAAAGAAAATCCAGAAAGGATATAAAAAGAAATGGAAAGCCCAAGGGGGGGGGGGGAAGAAAAAAACCCAACCAAGAGTACTTCTAATATCAATTAGAAAAAGTTCGCGGCAGCTCTCTCAGCTTTAGGCCCGTACTTCAATGCACGTACAAAAGCTAGTTTCACTTTTACTCAAAATCAATCAATCACAGCATCAAGTTCTGTTTCTATTTCTCAAAATCTTTATGTTCTATATCTCTAAATCTCTCTAAACAAACTACTAGCTCGCTCAGTCTAATTCTTTCTCTTCTCAGATCGCGCTCAGTGCTTCTTTCTCGGTGCTTCTCTCGGAAAAAAAAAAGATCATTGCATCATCTCTCGACTCCGATGACTCCACCCACTAAGGCGGCCAACTCTGATTCGTCTATTAGGACCAATCATTGTCTCATTTAATCAAATCACTCTTCTCTAATTTATGTATTCTTGATTTCTCTTTTCTTTACAGATATTTAATAAAATAACTGTTTATTCACATAAGTGTCAGTTTCTTTCTTTTCTATTTCAAAAAATAAAACATCTTTAGTAACCTGGGTTACACCGGAATCATTCACCCACTCTATTGGAAACAGTTGTTGGGCCGATTGGGCGGGCCGTACATCTTCCATGTGCAAATAAGGACACTGATAAAGCGGTATGTCTGATTATGAATGCGATGACTCAATTGATTAATCTGATACACAGAAGGCAATGACATAGACTGAAAATTCAAAGAAGAATTGACAAAAAAGTAACTATGCCTTCATTCTTTCTGTTAAACTGATGTGTGTCATTTGTTCAGAGATTGTAGTGCTTATTTATAAACGTAATGAAAATATTATTAGACATTTGGCATTTTCATACAGACCAATTAGCTCTGCAAAGTTATAATAGTGATTTGTTGATATTTCTAATAATAATTTATCAAAACATATTTGATTTGTTAATGATAGTTGTTGTTACTAGTCTCTAATGATACGATTTTTTCTGAGTTTGTTGTCATAGGGTTATATTTTTTTAAAACATTTCTGACATGACAAATCAAGACATATATTTTCCTTGCATGCTTTGTGTGAGACCGGATAAAAAGTTTACATGTTATGTTATTTTATGTAACATTGAGACTTGTTAGTGCTTAAAGTGACTACTGTGGTGGTAAGTCTGTTGTTGGACAAACTGTTACACAAAACTAAAAGTTGTTTCAATGAAAGAGCAAACCCTGATCCAATATAGATGCTACAGATGACTTTAACCTATTATTATATGAACAAAGTACAGTATGTTCTGCAATCTGCACAGTAGCTATATGGAAAATTGATTGTTGTATGTTACCTGTGTCTATTATGATGGGCCATGTTTTTATGTTGACTGTAGCTGCTGCTTCTTTAGATCTGAGAATCTTCGTTAAAACCTGAGTAGTGAGAATGCAAGCAGCCTTGCTGACCTGAGGAAACCAGGAGAGAGATGCAAAAAAAGTTAACAAAGCTACCAAGCAGTTAAAGGAAAACACACACAAATAAAGATGTTTAATAGATGCAACACAGAGACTTACATCGATAATCATGCGGACAGTGGGCAGAGTGGCTGAGAGGTTCTGCGGGTGTGGAGGCCTCACGGTGACAGGAATACAACCAGCATACAAACAGCCATAAAATGCTGCGATCAGATCTATACCTGCACATACAGACAATTCATATGCAATAAAAATTTTTAATGCACATTTATTTATTTATGCCAAAACAGTCAAAAATAAGTTTTTATGCTCATTTTTCTCTATTTTATATATATATAATAAGTGTTATTTTAGTATTTTATATATATATATATATATATATATATATATATATATATATATATAATATTGATTCATATTTTGCTCTTATTGATATATTTTTAGTTTTCTTTTATACTTTGTATTTTTTTTGTATTTCCATTTAGCTTTAATTTTTTGTTTCAGCTTTACTATTAGTAATTTTAGTACTTCAGCTAAAACTTATTCATCTCAGTTATTTAAAATTTTCATTTCATTTAAGTTTTATGAATTTTTTCCAATTTATTTAAAAATTCAATTAATTTATTTCAGCTTAATTTCAATTACTGCAAAAAAAAATTATAATAGTATTAATAGTTTAATAAAATAGTAATAACAATATCAACACTGTTTTTTGCCTTTAAAGGGATAGTTAAGTCCATGAAAGTTAAATCACCATTTACTCACCCTGGTGTTATTCTAATGCAGTATGCCATTCTTTCTTTTTCGGACCACAAAATGAGAAATAAAATAAATGTCTCACTCTTGCTCGTACATATAATTCTGTATCTATCTCCTGTGGGGTTCCTCAAGGGTCCATTCTGGGGCCATTACTCTTTAATCTGTACATACTTCCACTCTGTAAAATAATTAGGAAATATAAAATTCCTTTTCATTTCTATGCTGAGAATTCTCAGCTGTACCTTCCACTAAAATCTAGAGACTTTGTGCAGCCTCTCATGGACTGTCTTGAGGATATTAAATGCTGGATGGCAAATAATTTCCTCCGGCTTAAACCGAAAACCAGAAAACCGAGGTGACCATCTTTGGTATCTCCAAAACCAGAAACTCTATCTCTAGTTACTTACAGGTGCTTGTCATATAAATAGAATATCATCAAAAAGTTGATTTATCTCAAGAATTCAACTTAACAGGTGAAACTAATATATTATATATATCTAAGTCCACTAAAGGAGGGAGGGCGTTCTCGCATTTAGCTCCTAAACTCTGGAATAGCCTTCATGATATTGTACGAGACTCAGACTCGCTGTCCCAGTTTAAAACTAGATTAAAGACGCATCTATTTAACCAAGCATTCACTTAATGCTTAACCTTTGATACTACTGCTGAATCAGTTCGAATGCATTAACATTATGAACATCAGCTATGCTAATTATTTCCCATCTGCCTTTCTGCTGTTATCTCGGGACGCTAGTCCCGAGGTAAATAGCGTTCGTCAGCTCCAGTTTGTATCCAGCCTCTCACGGAGACTTCAGATGCCCCAACGCCTGTGAAGAGACGACTCGACGCCTGTGAAGAGACGACTCAAAGCCGACTCATTAACTAACTGTATTTTTCTATGTACATTTCCGAAATGCAATTTCTGTAAAGCTGCTTTGAGACAATGTGTATTGTGAAAAGCGCTATACAAATAAATTTGAATTGAATTGAATTGAATATAGACTCATTACATGCAAAGTGAGATATTTCAAGCCTTTATTTGTTATAATTTTGATGATTATGGCTTACAGCTTATGAAACCCACAAAATCAAAATCCCAGAAAATTAGAATATTACATGAAATCACACAGTAATTACACAGGAATACCATGGTCATTGAACCAGGTTTTGGTTATTTTGGCAGTGTTGGCGGGTGCAAATCCTGCTGGAAAATGAAGGAAACATGAAGTGCTCTGAAAATGTCCTGGTAGATGGCTGCGTTGACTCTGGATTCAATAAAGCACAGTGGACCAAAGTCCTCTTTTCTGATGAGAGCAAATTTTGCATCTCATTTGGAAACCAAGGTCCCAGAGTCTGGAGGAAGAACGGAGAGGCACACAATGCAAGATGCTTGAAGTCCAGTGTGAAGTTTCCACAGTCTGTGTTGGTTTGGGGAGCCATGTCATTGGCTGGAGTTGGTCTACTGTGCTGTCCACTCAACGCAGCCGTCTACCAGGACATTTTCAGAGCACTTCATGCTTCCTTCAGCAGACAAGTTTTATGGAGATGCTTCCTTCATTTTCCAGCAGGATTTGCACTTGCCCACACTGCCAAAATAACCAAAACCTGGTTCAATGACCATGTTATTCCTGTGTAATTACTGTGTGATTTCATGTAATATTCTAATTTTCTGGGATTTTGATTTGTGGGTTTCATAAGCTGTAAGCCATAATCATCAAAATTATAACAAATAAAGGCTTGAAATATCTCACTTTGCATGTAATGAGTCTATATAATATATTAGTTTCACCTCTTAAGTTGAATTCTTGAAATAAATCAACTTTTTGATGATATTCTAATTATATGACTAGCACCTGTAGATAATCTCACTCCATATGTTAAGTCACATGCAAAAAATGTAGGTGTTATCTTTGACTCTGAGCTTTGTCTTGAAAAACAATTAAGCTCAGTTGTGAAAAACAACTACAATCAATTGAGAATCATTTCTAGACTTAAATCGACACTTTCCTTTCAAGACTTGGAAAAGTTATTCATGCATTTATTACATCACGGCGAGACTATTGTAATTCTTTATACCATCGTCTTCCTTAATCTTAATTGGCACGTTTACAGATGTTTCAGAATACAGCAGTTAGACTGTTAACTAGTGCAAAAAAAGTGATCATATCAGTCCAATTTTAACTTCCCTTCACTGGCTTCAATTCAATTCAAGATTTTGCAAGAAGTTTTTAAAGCTCTTAACAGACAAGCCCCATCTTACATCTCTGATCTATCTGAACTCAGCTCTTAAGTCCCTCAGATTGGCCAATAAAGCTTTCCTATATGTCCCACGGTCACGTCTTAAATTGAACAGAGCCTTTGCAGTTGCTGCTCCACGGTTATAGAATAAGTTGGCACCTAACATTATGAATGTTCCTTCTATTTCTGTTTTTAAATCTAGACTTAAGAAGCATCTTTACACTTTAGCCTTTCCTGATTTAAATGTGCTCTATAAATAAAATTTACTTACTTACTTACTATAATGGCAGTGAATAGCGACCAGCATCAAGCTTTTTTAAAAAAAGCAAAAGTATCACAGAATGATCCCATGCGACACATGTAATATATTCCAAGTGATCTGTGGGTATACGATAGGGTTTTTTGAAAAATAAACAGAAATGTAATGTATTATTTAACAAAAATCATTAGCCATTGGTCTTCTGTGCACGACTGCACGTTCATGAGATTCTGTTAGCGCAAAAGTTTACTTCGACTCGCCCAGAAAGAGCAGACAAGTTGTGAGAAATCAAGATTAACAAAAATGCATGAGTGGGACATTCTTTTGTGGTTCGAAAAGCATTAGCACAACACCAGGAGTAAAAGATGACTTAATTTTCATTAGAAGGTTTCATTTTAAAGTCACCTATATGTTAATGAGAAAAAGCACTTTTCTGTAAATACCAATGACTTTGCTGTTCACTCCTATATACAGTTTTTAACTGTCCAGTTCTTAAATAACAGTCTTAAAAAAAGACATAGTGTGTGTGATTTACCAGGTGGATACAAAAGCACCACATTCTCTCCAATGTTAATACCACTTCTCTCCATGAGAGCAGCAGCAATCTTCTCAGCTCTTTTATGAAGCTGAACACATGTAGCTGTACACACTGCCACTCCCTAGAGAGAGAAAGAGAAAACACATTATCCTATAGGAATATGTTTATTCCTTCCACTATTTGTTTGGAATGTATGAGTGTTTTTTTACCTTGGCATTTAAAAGTACATAAAGCGTATGGTCAGGATCAGTTTGTGCTCTCCACTGTAAAGCCTCTGTAAGGAACTGATGCTAAGAAAAAGGCAAGACAGACAGTTTATCAACAATAACTTCAAACATATAACATTAATAACACATTAAATTAATGTCATGCCTGTGACATGTGATTGTGCCATAATGATCACAGTGCTTACCATCATTGTAGGCCACATACACAGCTGCATCCACACGGAAGCATTAAAATACCACACAGTGCAATTCAAATAGACTGCTTAAAATAATCTGTCTGCATTATTTATTTCCTGCAATACGGCCTAACAATACAATGCAAAATCTGAGTCTACCTTCCTGACCAGGTCTTGGTCTTCTATGAGTCCCAGATCTCTGCCTGCAGCCTGCGCAATTCTTTTCCCAGCAACCAAATTACCCACCATGATGGATGCAGGGCCGACACCGACTATGAAAGACATAACAGGACAGAACACTGTGAGAAAAATATCACACCCATCAGATTTTTTTTACCTCCGGATTTGAAGGTTCTCTCAACTCCAAGATCTCCATTTAATCCCTGCATACACACCTGGTTGTTTTTGACGTGGTTTGGGCATGTTGGTAACGCAGGTGTGGGGGCACATGAGGATGTTGCAGGGGTGCAGCGCCCCCTCCAGGAAGAGTTGCTTGGTGTCTGAGATGTGAATGCCCCCCAGGGGAGTTTTGGGCAGGGTGTTAGCAGGAACCAGTGCAAGACAATACAATCCCACCTGATGAATACTGTCAATTGCCTGTAGTCGAGAAACAATATACAAAACCACCAACAAATAAATAAAGCATACATAAAGGATTATCAAACATTTGTGTGTTAAACTAAACAATTAAATAAATGTTGTATATAAGAAAATAAGCCACTCAACACTGTGAATTTTCCACAACATGGTAAAGTCAATAGCACATATTGGCAGTACAGTCATAGGTGTGTGTATATGAAGAGTTCAGATTCAAAAGCCTCTAAGTCCGCCTAACGTTTTTCGTTAATATTAACATTTTTATCATGTATAGGTTTCTACCTAAGTATCAACATTCTGAATGGGCTGAGGCTGGGATTTTTAGTGAGTTTGAAGTGAAAGTATTTGATAAACGTATACTATGTGCGGAGAGCATTCACTCAATATTATTATCTAATTTTTTGACATAGGTGGCTTTTAGAGGCTTTTGCATTGGAGGTCTTCATATATTGGCTAATGTACCTGAGCTTTAAGATGGTACATCCGATCAGATTTAAAAGTATAAAACAGTCTATTTTATAATTACTGCATTAAATATGTCTGTACCTGCAGCACCCGACTCATCCACTGGAAGCTGTCTTCTTCACTGGCATCAGGCCTTTGCTCAGCTACGATTACTATCCTCTCATCATAGAACACAGTCACTGAGAACACAGCAATTCTACAAAACACACACCCACACATCAGATTAATATCTGTTCTCATTAAAACAAAGGTTAAGACTAAATTTCGTTCTGTATATTCAAAGGGGAACCCTCACCTGCCTCTGTACACAGTTTTGACTGGTTCCACCGCTAATGCTGTCGCTACTAGATCGTCAGCATTGTGACGACGACCACTAACCATTAGCAATCCCTCATTCTTACCCACCACAAATATCAGACTACCCTGCGGGAGGAGGAGAGATGAAAAATAGATTTTGACTAGGGCTATCAAATTTTTTTTATCACAATTAATCACACCCTTTTTATTGTGAAATTAAGAATAGACCATTCATCTTGTTTAACACTTTCATTTTAGAACATGAATTTTTTTTTTTTTTTCAGAATTCACTGTGTATAGTTTGTGGACAATGCAACAGCAAAGAGATTGTTTTCTTTTTAGACAAGTCAAGTTGCATTACCGAACAGGATCACATGTTCGATCATACTCTGTGTTTTAAAGCAAAACACACACTGGAATGAATAATTCACTGAAAATGCAACATGACTCTCTATCCTCTCTGCCATCTCTGATGTAATCAGCATGGTTTACTTTACATTAGTGCTGTTTTGGACTGATTGTTTGAATGATTGTTTGAATAAATTCGCTTACTGGATTATTGGACTGAAAACTTTCACAGAGTTCAGCGACTTAAAATGATCTGATTGCAAACGGAGAAGCGAAATCAGTTTAATCACGTGTTAACCTTGACAGCCCTGATATTAACACATAAAAAAATGGCATTGTCCCACTCTTGTTTTCCTCTTTCACACTCTTACCGGTCCAACAAAACCCAGCAATCCCGACCGCACAAATGGGATTTCACCAATAGGAGCACCACTAGCGTTGACTGGGATCACCTGTGAGATACCATAAAAATATGTTTATGGTGTGCAATTCAGTACAAAGTTTTATCATTGTCTGTGTATGAGAGTGTTAAGTTGATCGCCAACCTCAAAGGTGTTTTTAGTGACTCCAGACAGGCCGTAGTACATGGTTCCACCAGCACGAGAGTTCACAACGATCTCTCCGATCTCATCCGTCTTACACAGCATGGGCGGCCCATCCGGTTTCACAATGCACATCAATGCTAAAGCACACATAAACACACATGCTGACTTCAGGCATGCACATATGACCATAAGATATTTTAAACTTTGATAGCATGGTATTATGAACTGATTTTTATCTCTGTGAGTGTCAATACCATAGTATTACCATAGTCTATACACACCCAAGGTAATATCATATTCTTTTTCCTAAGTGTAGACATGTGAATTACACACAAACAATTCAACAAACACACACCTCCAGGCATAACATGTCCCACATCCTGGACTGTGAGAGCAGAGTTCTTGTCTTCAGTGTTGACCCGGATGACCCCATGACTCAGCCCAGTCATGGAGAGGATGGCTCTCGCTGGAAGAGGTGCACCGGGGACCCCAGGCCTGGAGAAACTTCACACAATCAGGGAACAAATACTAATACGTTTCTTTTAAAATGGGATCGTCTAAAAGTGATATACCTGCGAATGGCAACCGTCATGGCCTCAGGTGATGTAGCACACGGGCAGATGACCTCTGGTTTCAAACCATAAGCCTGGAATACGTTCAAAAATGCATCACATGACGAAACCGACCCTGAGCCAGAAAGAGATACAGAGAGAAATCGTTAAATATAAATATTAAATGAAAATCATCCCCCGTGAAGTCTCTGCAGGAGGCCTGTTAGCGTAACTCACAAGGATTGGCTCCATCAGCAACAATTAGCATGCGCAAGGAGGCCAGACTGGTGTCTCTCTGATCTCGGTGAGCCATCATCGCCCAGTGCAGGTCACGACACTTCACCAAGGCAATACGTGCTGTAGAAACACAGACATTTATCATATCCGAACAAATGTGTGTAGACAACAGTCAAATATTTGGTCTTGTACCTTTGTGTATGTGAACTCTCTGAACCCAGGACAGTGGACAGGCCTTCATTACTGCATATGGAACACTGATGGTGTGGATTCGGTTCATCACACTCTGAAACACACAAAAAGGAAAATACAGTTAAGTGCAATATGTGCAGCGCAAGTCTGTCACATAGGCTACATAACATTATAATGAGAACATCAATTTAATTGTGTGCTTGGGAAACGGATTTTAATGGTGAGACTTTTGTTTTTGTAATCAGCCTCTCAAAAATTATATAAAAACTTATCGTCCAATATACTGGTTATCGGCTTACAGATATAAAGAATTATCGGTTATTGGTAAAAAATTTCAAATCGGTGCATCCCTAATCATTGTAATATTTTATGCACTGATCTTAATAAATCTGTAGTAATAGAATTGATGACACGTACACATTTTGTCACTCACCGTAAGAACTCCATGCCACAAACCCATGTCCTTCTTAAAGTCCAAAACATTCACCAGTGTCTCACCTGCGTGCAGACGCATTCCGTTACATCTCCAAACAAGCAGTGTGAAAACCTGAATAGCTAGTTCTTTGGTTTAGTGTAAGTGCAACAAAAGGATGGTGTTTCCACAGCAACAGCATCACTCACCCTCACAGTAGTTACAGGCCTGAGTGAGTGACTGGCAATGTGTTAACATGGCAACTTTTGAAACCGCAACTCCCATCACTGTGCCCTCCTTACTGGCCTTATACTGCATGAGAGAAAGAGAGGAGGAGATTTACATGTATTCAACAAACATACACACACAGAATCACATGAAGCACATGATCTTACCTCTATGTATGCCGTGTCTGTGTTGGCTGTTGGGATATGAGGCTGCCAGTCTTTCGAAGGCTTCGTGAGGTATTTGGAGTCTGTCACCACCCACTTTAACCTGGGCCAGCCTGTCAGAAACCCAACTAGTTTTAGATCCATCTCAAAATAAAAATAAAAATTCTCATTACTGACTGGATTTTGAAAAGAAATGGATGTAATTTGCATGTGTGAAGTCTCTGACCTTTAAACTGTAATATTTCTCCAGTGGGTGTCTTAGGTAAACCCTTCAAACAGATCTCACTGGTCAAAGCCAGACCCACCCCACAGCTACCTAACAAAAAACCAACTTGGCTGCTACCCGCATCCTGTAAACACACGGAAAACATTTTGACAACAATAGCAATATGAATTGTTACCACTCCATTTAGCTGTAGTGGCTACCTTTCGGGATAGTGGAACCTCTATGGGCACAGGAATGACTTCTGCCAACAAACAGCCATAAAATGCGACCCAGAACATACCAGGGTCACTGTTAGGATACACCAGCGCCACCTGGGTTAATAACAAAAAATGATTTGCAACAAATTAAAGTGAGAGATTAGCATTTTTGCTTCTAACAATATACAGTTCAGAATATTACTTATAGCAATGTGAAGTAAATGAGTGTTTAAATCAGTGTTGTATTGTTAACTAAAACAAAAAATATTCAAAATAAATTTTCTTAATTGAAATAAGGTAGGAATAAAAAAACTGTTTTAATAGAAATTAACTGGAAATAACTAGAAATGTTGCTTTAATACAGAGCCCCTAAAGGGACATGGTTAAGGAAAAAATTTGAGATGAAGGAAAGAAAATTGTCAATGCTTTGGCATTGTCTCGCAAATGTTTTGCGTTCCCCAGAGAAACTTTGCGTTCCCTCGCAAAAACTTTTGCGTTCCCTCACAAAAACTTTTGCGTCACCCCGAGAAACCTTGTTACGCAAAGTCTCTTGGGGGAACGCAAAATGTTTTGCAAGCGTACACAAAGTTTCTCGGAGGAACGCAAAAGCATTATCTTATTATTTTTCCTCCCATCTCGTTTATTTCCCCACCACCATCCCTTTAGGGGCTCCGTACTTTAGCAACTAACTGAAAAAAACAAAGTTGAAGATCTAAAATTACTAAAATGAAACTGAAAAAATAAAGCTAAATAGAAACAAAACATGACTCAAGCACATAAAATTCTAAAAACCTAGCCTAAAATTAAAATGAATACTCAAAATATAAAAATAAAAGCTAAAACAATTTGATAAATATTATAAAAGCATATTTATAATACTAAAATAAAATGTGCACAACTGGTGGAGGTGGGACCTGCTGAGACTGAGGGGCCTGGGTTTATGTGCACAAACTTGTCATAAACACCCATAACTGAGTTATATTATCAGAAAACGATGTTAAATGACAAAGAGTTGTTTGTTTTCGTACCCGGTCTCCTGGTTTGAGGATCTGCTCATTTTTGGCTCCCAGCTTGTTGAGGAGAGTGTAGGCCAGCTTTACACTTCGACTCCACAGTTTCCCTGTCAATCACACACCAATCAGCCCATAGACCTTTGTTGCCAATCCCAGCATCTGCTTTCAATCAAGATAAGTGCTTTGCAGGTGGCCTAGCTCAGTCTTACCATACGTAAGTGTATAGAGGGGTTTTCCTGTGATATCCAGAGCTGTGAGGGCAGGGCTTTTGCCCTGTGTGGCACCCCATCGAGTTAATGCTGCCTGAAGAGCAGGAGGCCAGTTACTGACCACACCCAACGGCTCCCCCTTCACTGGGATTATCTGCCGGCCTTCTGGCCTAGGGGTGTTAGGATCTGTCTGAGGAACTGAGGAGGAGGAAAAACGTTGATCTACATTAATGCACCATTCTTTCAGAGTTTGTCTGAGAAATGGCGAGGACTACATTTATCCTGGAGTACCTTCTACGATCTCCTCTTGGTCATCCATGAAGAACTCACTGAGTGGCGGGCGTTTGGGTCGTTTTAGCGTGTTTAGCAGCTGCTGGATCTTTGTGGACACACGACTGGACACCGGAACACCTACACCAGGATTGGGGTCAGGTAGGGTGGGATGAGACAGACGAACAAAGACACACTCCCGCACACTTTCAACTGAACTGGGAATTCGTAAATCCCAACTAGACTATATGTGTACATGTATATACATGTTTTACACTCTCCTACAGTGCTTTTTATCAGTCCTGGTCCAAAGATATCCTGATATACAATGGCTTATAGATCAAATTAAACGTATTATCATTATTTAAAATTATAAACTTATTATTTAAATTATATATATTCTACTATTCAAATGTTTGGTGTCACTGAGATTTTTGTTTTAAGAAATCAATAGTTTTATCTAGAAACTATTTTCAACATTTAATAATAAGAAATGTTTCTTGAGCACCAAATTAGAATAATAGGGTATAATTGCTGAAGGGACACTGAAGACAGGAGTAATGAGGAATAAATTATCACAGGAATAAATGACTATTTAAATTGGAAAAATATCTTACAATATTGCTGTTTTACTGTTTTTACTTAATCAGATAAATCTTAATGACCCCAAACTTTTGAACGGTAGTGTATTATTACTTCTTTATACTGATATATTTGTATTTATTCAATATAAAAAAAATGTAAGACTTTGGAATAGAGTGTAAAAGTCATATTGACTTTTCATCATATAAATGTGGTGCTTTTGCATCTTTCTGAATCTTCAGTCCTCATTTATTGTACTGCATGGAAGAGAGTGACCAACTGTAATAACATGAGGTTGAGTAAATGATTTACACTATTCCTTTAAATATCACTGGTTAACCTGTAAAGCAGCCCTAATGTGTTATGAAGGATCAGGACTGAGTAAAAATCACATGTAAGCAGAGCTGGAGGGATGAGTGATCTACTATTATTTATTTATTTCCTAAAAAAGTACAGGGTTTCACTCTGGTTCCGGTATCTTTGTGTAGCACATATACAGTATACAAACACAAACACACAGTTTTAAAGTCGACCTACAGGACATGTCTAGACCATTAATTACCTCTGCCTATTCTTCTCACTGACAGAGAAAAGCAACATGACACAAGTGGATAAAAGGTGGAAAAGAAAAAAGAAATGGGATGCGATTAACTTAGCAATCAAACACAGCATTCATAAAGACTTATTGAAATGTCCCTACTGAGATGTTAACACAAAGTTCTGAGAGACATGAGAAGAAAGTTATGAAAAAGGCGCTTAAAGATTGACATACATTTTTAGAGTATGTATGTCTACTGCAGCACACAACAAATATATGTTTCTCTTTTTATCTCTCTTTCTTTTACTCTTTTTTTCCCCTCTACACACACACACACACTCAGTACCGTCTGCTGTCTCCATCATGCTGGACCGGCTCTGTCCTCGACTCATGCCTCGCACCGCGGCGTTGGGAGGCAGATCGACACGAGAGCCTCTGGCCTGAGCTTGGGATGGCACATCAGGAGGCCCGACTCCTCCTGGATCTGATCAAAATAACACATATTACTCACTCATAATCAACCCTCAAAGTTTTAAAGATATTTTACCCTTGCTCATAAAGGAAAAGCTCACCTTTCTTTCTTACGCGGAAAAACGAAAAAAGGAGAAATACAGTAGAATCATGTTTGAGGTGCTTTTTTACAATCCAATAGTGAACTATTCCTTTAAGAGTCTGTGTAAAACTATGTCCATAGAGTAAACTAGTAATGAGGCCAAAGATATTTGAAGGTAAAATTAAATCAAACTATTTACTATTTCCTTTGCTATTATTATATGGATTTCTAAAATACTTGATACTGATTTATTAATCATTCTGTCTTCAAATATTTCTATACAATTTCCTACATATTAAGCAGCACAGATGTTTTCAACACTGATAATAATAAGAAATATATATTTTAAAAAACAGCATATTAGAATGATTTCTGAAAAATCATGTGACACTGAAGGCTGTAGTAATGATGCTGAAAATACAGCTTTATCATAACAGGAATATATTATATTTTATAATAAATTAAAATAGAAGACATATATTTTAAGTTCTATTTTAAGCACAATATTAATATTTTACTGTATTTTTCATTAAATACATCCATCCTTGGTGAGCAAGACACTTCTTGCGAAAACTCTCATATCACTTTGCAGTCTCTTTCTTCTCACATTATGAAGTAATGTAAACTCAAATTAATATTTAATCTTATATGATTCATTTATTTGCTAAGCAGACGTGTGAATTTATGAGATACAGTCACTCGCTCATTATCCCAAAATGAACCTCTTCAGGGTGATACAATATTGATCACCCTGTCAAGGTTTATTTTGCCTTAATGATCGACTGACTGTATATTACATCTTACATAACTGTCTCTGGTTTTACTGTGTCTCATCAGCATCGTACATCAGTGTTTTCATAATCTTTCATCAAAATGAAATAACTTTCTCTGCCTCTGTGGACCAAGGCTGTGAGGGCAGAGAAACATATCATTTACCAAAAATATAACATCATAGCCTACAGAATATTCTGTTTCAAGTCTAATGCAAACATGAGTTTATTAGTTCCTCTTGGATAGCCCCACAGTCTGCATGCTGTCTACAGCTATTCTACATCTCTTAACAATTTCACACACACTCAGGGTATGTCATGTGCAGGAAAAGCACACTCTCTGAATAAGTACAGTCTGGGATCAAGTGTGTATTAAGTCATGAGATGATTAGTCCTGAACCACATAACAAGCTCAACCAGATCTCTAAGAACCTTTATTAATTTTTCATCAGCTTCTATTGACAGACCAATCATTCATAGGCTTTAAACACACAGGTGGGGCAGAGGCTTAAGGGTGGAGTGTGTGGAGGGGTAGATAATATTCCTAACTCACAACAAATCTTAAACACACAGGACAAGGTGAGATTTCGAACACTTGACTTTACCTCTTCCTATTCTTCTCACTGATGGTCACAAAAGATATAAATGAACAGAAATTAAACATTGGGCAGAAGAAAATCTAGAAATAATGAAGCAACTGAAAACACTTGCAAAAAATGCCTGGTTAAGCTGCTAAAATTACTTAAAATCAAATGGTAAAATCTAAAGTGTATTTACAATGACACAAAGTGTGTAGGGTAATGGTGACTCACCGATGCGTGTCTGAGCGAGAGCCTCGGCCAGGGCGGAGGGTTGGGAGTGGGAGTGGGGTGGGTGGGCATGTGCGGGTGGAGGTGGGACCTGCTGAGACTGAGGCTGAGGGGCCTGGGTGGGCCGAGACTCCCCATGTGAGAGAGTGGAGGAGGCAGAGGAGGAGGTGGAGGAGCCGTGCAGAGAGCTATTAATCCAGGTGTCTGGAGACTGCTGAGGCCCTGCACTTTCACTTGACACCGCCTCATCATCAGAGGAAGATGAGGAGTCTGACAGAGAAAAAGAGACATTTTCAAGGAGGAAGAAATACAAGGAAGAGAATGATAGAATAAGTTGAAGAATAAAGACAAGAACTATTGAAGCATTTTTTATTTTATTTTATCCAAACAATAGTAAATGCAGTTGTCACAATACCAAAATAGCAATACTTGCTACATTTCACAATTTTTGCTATCAATTTTAACAACACACCAATTTTTTTTTTTTTTTTGCTGATGAACATACATTATATATATTGAATTAATATTGGTTAAAGAATTAAAAAGTAACTAAAATTATAATCATTTATAAGATATACAAATTTAATAAACTTATTTATGATATACATAATTACATTTACATGTAGCTAAATAAATGTTAAAAAACTGAAAAATACAAAACAAAATAAACAAAAGAAAAGAAAAAAAATCTGATTTAATTAAAAATGAAATAAAGGGTATAATCTTTCCTGCATGATTATTATATAAAATACATAAGGATAAGGATTTGACGCTGTCAGAGTTTTACAGAGAAATACAAGTACTTTGCCATTTGAAAGAGGAAAAGTGTAAGATCTCGATTAACTATTATTATCTATTAAATATAAGATAATATATATCTTCATTTCTTTATTTGGTGCTTGTATACATTACCTGGTGGGGTGCAGTTGTCAATTGGTGACTGTACATATGCGGACCGACGTTTGGTTGGCATGGGCAGCGCCATCTTTTCCTCTTTATGCTTGGCCAATGCTGCCTGAACTGCCTCAGTGTGGATATCTGAGACAGACAAAAAAAACTTGTAAGAGGCAGTTTTGTTCCTAGGACATCTGCACTTAGTGTGATGTTAGCAGATGCCTCAGTAGATGATTTTATCCAAAGTGACAGGTAAAGTCAACCTTGAACATCCTGAGGCTAAATCCTTTGGTCCAGAGTACAAGACTGATTTGAATCTCATTAACTGTTTGCCTTGCGATCTCGATTCAAATCAGTAACTTTTGTATTATCAGCAAAGCTTCTTAACCAATAGGCAGTCACCCATCAGAGTGTTGGTGCTAATTACACAACAAGGTTCATGAACATGCTCTATGACAACAGTAGGATAGTAAAATATATATACACGTCTGTGGCGAGCAACTGAACAAACAACCTACACAATCAAATAAGCAAGCTACTATCTTTCTATTGCCACAAAGCACCAGAAATCCACAGTGACCCATTTCATCTAGGCAACCATTTTGTCCAAGTGCGGCTGCCATGGCAGATGACTAAACAGTTCTTACAAGGATGTGGTCAGAGAACAGGCAAATATTACCATCTGCAGGCACTCTGTAAACCTCACACCCCATAAATCTCAAGTAAAGTCTAGTCTATATACAGCTAAATGGAATTATATAACAAAATTTTATAGGTGAAGTGTTTTCGTTTGTTCAGTGTTGAAAAACGTTCTCCTATCCCAGTTTAAAGTGCAAAGACCACAATAAGAACGATTATAAGTAAGCCTTGGGCTGTATATCATTATTTTTGCTATTTTGTTTAGTAACCAAAAAAAAAATCTTTGAATTTACATGAGTCAAACTCTGGCTTGCACTATAATGACAGATAAAGAAAATCTAACAGAAAACAAAACATTTTATATGTTGTCAAGCTGTTCTAACCTGATCTGTAGCGTTCATCTCTAGTCCCGCTGCTTCGATGTGGTCGCCTTGTGCGCCGGTGGCGTGAAGAGGAAGAGGATGAGTTTGAGTTTGATGGGCCAGGTTCAGGTTCAGGTTCAGGTGCAGAGGCGGAGGCTGAGGCAGAGGTGGAGGCGGAGGCGGAGCTTGGACCAGGGGACTGTGCATCATATGCTGGAGGCGGAGCCAAATCTGTAGAGATAATAAGAGTGAACTTCATTCAAACTGGCAGATGCAGTCAATGAATACAGAAAATGGGAAATATTAATGCAAAGAACTGTGGTTTTCATCTAAAATATCTCCAGAATAAAACAAAAATTCTATCTCACAACAGGGACTGATAATAAAATAATGTTTCATGCTGCAGTCCTATATTTGAGCAGTAGAAGGCAGTGCAGAGGGACTTTGGATGGAACCCCTTCAACCTCAAGAGGAACAGCCTGAGAAGATGTTTCATAACCACAGTATCATATGAGTCAGTGGACGACCAAGTAAAAAAGGGAGAGAGAGATAATATGGCAGAAAAGGCAATAGAGGGAGGAGGGTGAAAAAGCAGGGATATTTCTGTAGGTCTTACTCTGTATTTGTGTCAAGTAGGGTGCTAAAACTTTGCCCCTCTTCTTCTCGTATCCTTTTTGTGTGATGTCACCTAAAAAAAGAGAGATAGTGTTATTACCAGTTAAAAACACGAACAGCATGAATTCAACACGTTTTGTTTTGGATTACATTTTTTGGTCAAATGTCTTTGAACAGTCAGATAGATTGTGGTTCACCTTTGCAGTTGATCTCTTTTTCCTTTTCATTGTAATTTTCAACATACAGTGGCCTCTAAAAATGCATTAGATCACAAAACATCCAAGCAATGGACATTTTTTAATTTTGCATAAAACAGAAAATAGCTATTTTAAATTGTAATAATATTTAAAAAAAATTCTGATTTTACGGTCTTGGTAAGCATGAGAAAACATGCTCTGATACCAAACCCAAATGCATTATTGGAGTTGATGAAGGAGGAATAGTTGCTTAGAAAAACCCAAACACCCAAATCTTAAAAGATCATCACATTCTTACATTCTGACAGCCAAGTTGATTTGTGCGATTTAATGCTGGATTCTGCTTGTGAGTGTGAAAGAGAGCAGAATGTGTAATCTAGTGGGATTATGCAGGATGGAGTGAGCTTTGGTTATGATACGTGAGCGGCTCAAGCTCATTTCAACACATCCCCTAAAGGGGAAAGATTTCAAAAGAGATAACATGAAAATATTTATTATCCCATAGAAATCAGATTGGCCATTACGCAAACAGCACGGATTCATAAGTAGAGGCCACTAAACAAACCATTCTTTCAAGAGCATTTTCCACATTAAAATAAAAATGGAAAATAGAGAAGGAATCAACTCCCATAAGTAATGCATGAGGACCGAACCCAGCTGCACTATGGGATATTTTTAGCTTCAACAGACTGTTCTATCACATGTAGCTGTGAAGGGGGTTATGTTTATGTTTTATCCTTGATCACTCACTCATACACATGGCATGGCATAGAGTTAGACATCAACACACACTGCCAGTCCATGCAACTGTAACCTGTAACATTTATGCTATAATACTACCTCAGAATCTTACTTCCAAAAATCACATTCATAATTCTAAATTTGGAATTTTATTACTGTTCCTTTTGAAACATGTTGTAAAATTACCAGAAAAAAACCCATAACCTGCATGTAATCTGTACATTTTATCATATAATCCAGACATTATGGCCAAAATGTAACCTTAAATCTGAATTTAATTTGCAAACCCTTGTTTTAACCCTTGTCTTGCAAACCTGTCCTGAAAATATTAATTTATTTCAGGACTACAAGCCTAACTGTACTGGCCTGAGATCTAAATATTATTTTAACTAGAATCAATGTCATAAATCCACTCTGTAATCAAACCAATCTGAACAGATTTTAAAACATTAGCCATCACTGGTGCAGATTTTTGGAAACTCTTTTCAACTCATCCAGACTGCAAATCGGGGAAAAAATATGAGCAACAATCGTGTATTGTATTCCGGCCAATGGCGGCCATCTGAATTGAGGTTATAACCAAACATCAAGAGGGTTTGATTGAAAATCGATTTAATCATGATAGCTCTGTAATCTTGTATTTGCAAGGCATTATGGGCAAAAGTCCTATGACAAGTGACCTTTTTTCAATAAAACAGTTTTTTCCTGTCATTTTTTATTTAGTTTATGCATACATAAACAACTACTGTCACGCATGCACAAACAGACATTTTTTGGTTTTTTGGCCCTGGGAAAAAGGTTGTGGAGGAGGAAGTCACTCCTTTAAGAGATAAAGCAACATGAGTGTTATTGTTCGAATGTGATTATCAAGATAGAAAGCATATAAAACAGTGTCTCTGGTAACCTACCAGTAACCTAAATAAAAACAACTTTGAAAACAGCATGGGGGCAATATAGTTACCATAAAGAGGTTGTGGATTATGTTTTCACTTTTTTAAATGAAAACAACTTTTACTAAAAAATTACAAATCAATAAAATACATTTATTTTTAATTCTGGGGAGGGGGAGTAAATAAAAGATATATATGAACACTAACAAGATTTTGAAAGAAGTTGTTTTTGAAAGAAGTCTCTTATGCTAGACCCACACTGCATCTATTTGTTCAAAATACAGTAAAAACTTGATTATTGGGAAAAAAAAATATTTAAAATTTCCTATTTTAATATATTTTAAAATGTAATTTGTTACAAATCATCATCAATGTTGAAACCAGTTGCTGAAGATTTTTGTGGAATGAGGAAGAGTGGAAATAGAAATGTCAAAAGAACAGCATTTATTTCAAATAGAAATCTTTGTAACATTATATATTTATTTACTGTCACTTTTGATTAACTTAGTGCCCTGAATAAAAGTATTTTACTGACCTCCAACTTTTGGATGGTAGTTTGTATATATATATATATATATATATATATATATATATATATATATATATATATTCTTCAATGTTGCAAAAATTATGTTGATGTTAATGGTTTCACATTAAGCATTTTCTGTAAAGATAAATACAATAGAGACTGAACCGTCTAGTCCCTCAGTGACTTTCTGTACAACAGACATGCCCACCAGCTGCTCAGACTGTGGGAAAGATCTTGGATCTGTGTCTGAGTAGTGTATATATGTATGTATGGAAAGAGAAAGAGATGGGGAAACATATTTAAGGGGTTTTTTTATTGACTGAGAGAACTTGTCTCTGAGACAAGTTCTGAGAGTCTTGTTCCTTTGAAAAGCATTAACTACCCATATCCACCCTCCCTCTTGTGTGCTGAATCACTGGCCCTGAAACACTATGACACAACAGAGCTCGCACAATGACTTTCACTCAAGACACAATACGGCTATCTCTCTATTGTGTCTACACACACACACACACACACACACACAAACACACACACACACACACACACACACACACACACACACACACACACACACACACACACACACACTCTTGGTTACCCACCACCAGATGGTGACTCACCATTCAGCAACTGGCAGCACTGTATCACACTGTCCTGAAGTTGAATTTCATTGCCCTTCTTTCCTGTTCTTTTGTCCTCATCCAACATTCTGTCTCTCTTTACACACACACACACACACACACACACACACACACACACACACACACACACACACACACACACACACACACACACACACACACACATTTCCTTTCCCTCTGGATGATGTCATGTTCTCCTGTGCTAAATCTTCTAACCTATGACATGGTTTCCTGTTCTGCTGAGAACATAACAACAGACTGTGAGAGACAGAGAGAAACACAGACAGACAGTGAGTGACAGAGAAAAAGACACAACAGGGAGTTCAGTTCATTCTTATCTGCTCATGCCTCTTTCTACATTATACAACCAGATCCACAAACCGGCTTTGAAAACTTGCTAATGGAAACAGTAAAGTCAGGGTTACCAGGGTGTGTGCATGCAGGTGACAACAAGACTCAGATTACCACTTCACACACCTGGGAACATGCCTTGTCAGGTGTAACCTTCCTAATTCACTTTGCAATACAGTATATAGAATTATCTGACCTGTGTTTACAGTGTGGTTTACCATGTGCAAGAGTAAATAAGGAAAACGAAGTCTACTTTTAGGATGACTATTATTTTAGAGACAATTAAGCTCATTTTAGTCCTCAATTCTCATTACAGAAATGTGAAATTCAGTCTCAATCTAATTATTGTAACAAATAATTAAAATATATAATTGTAAAGTAAATGTATTGCATTTGTTGTACTGCATTTAAAAGCATGGCAAAATATTTTTTTCACTATAATACCGTAAAATAATGATTGTAAAAATAAATAATTACAGTTATGAGAATAATTGTTTAAAAAAATATGAGAAAGACAATATCAAAGCCCTACAGTAATATGAATTGGGGGCAAAATAGATTTCATTTTCCTGAAAATAAATGTCACAATGTTAAAAAACCTAATGACCTTAGTAGTCTTTATGGAAAGGCATACTATTTATTTTATTTTATATCGGGGTAAGTTGTGACTTGGAAATTCTTTACAGGTTTTGTTAGATTTATCCCCTTTCTAAGACAATCATTCCTGTACTAATGCTTACAACTTAAAGTTAGGGATTTGAACCAACTCCAAAACATAACTATAACATAACTATTATAAAATATTCCTACAAAGACTGAAGAAGCCATATAGGCAGAGGTGGGAGTAAGTCACACATGTCCAAGTCACAAGTGAGTCTCAAGTCCCTACAATCAAGTCTCAATCAAGTCTAAGTCACAGTACACACAACCAAGTCAAGTCAAGTCAGTGGTTCACTTCAAGCAAGTCAAGTCGAGTCCTACTAAGTGTCAAGTCGAAGTCAAGTTACAATACCAAATAGAAAGAGTTTATATTGGCCTCAACCTTATTTATTTTTCCCTCAGAACCTTTCTTATACATTTAAATTATAATATTAATAATATTCATATAATCTATTATAGAATGCATACATGATTTTCAAAATTTGGAATTATTATTATTATTATTATAATTACAATTATACAAAAAATTAAGATAAAAAAAAGATTATAAAAAAAATTGAAGATAAAACATTTGAAGGTAAATTCACAAGTGTGATGCATTAATTGTATTGGTTTTATAGTAAACGTCATATGTTTCACTTTGCTTATATATTATTTTATGGAATATCGCCGGCAGACATTACCATTTTCTAACTATGTTCTAACCATTTTTTTCTAACCATGCATTTACACTGCAATTACAACACCATAAATAATGTTATGAGATTAAGGATTTAAACATAATAATTTTAATATAGAAAAAATAAGATGCTAAAAAATAACAAATTAGCCTATATATTTTTAATTATTAAATGAAAACCGCCAATAGGTGGCGCCAAATCACTGTCTTAATGTACGAGTAGAAGCATTCATTCAACTGATTCATTCTGGAACTAAGCAACTAAGTCACTGAATCACAAAAACCACAGATTTTGTTTGTAACTGTTGTCATTGAGAAATAGAGCAAAAACAGAATATTTACAATATTACGTCTAAAATGTCAAATCACAATATTCACTCTTTGTTTACTGAACTGTTGTAAAAAAAAAACTTATCACATTTGCAATTGGGCCAAAATTCTGGAAATATTTTTAATATCATATGTTATAAATGTAAAAATAACCCCTACTAGGGCCATTTTTTCCACCACATCTTGAATTTTGTTTGCATATTAAATCTGCTGGCATTTTGCCACCCAACCCCCTGATAACATCTGACCCTGCTTCAAGAGAACGTCTTGGTTACTGACGTAACCTCGGTTCCTTGAGAGAAGAGGAGTATTGCGTAAGTAGCTTATGCTACGGGAAACTCCTTTTCTCAAGAATATTGAAGCCAATTTTTTGAAACGCAGTGCAGCTGCACAGCAGACACTAAGCTGAGCGTCTAGAGCGGTCATTGGCTGTGCTGCAGCAACTGCACGAACCTATGGCAAGGCGGCTAATGCGCACGAACCAATCAGGGTTCATAGCCCGCCAGAATGGCCGTGGCTTATATTATATAAGGCCCCATTCTCCGCCAAACAACAAAGTTAAATCGACTGAAGCGATCCCCCAATCTAAGCACAGTAGCAAGGCGGGTTACGCAATACTCGTTCCCTTCTCTCACAGAACCGAGGTTACATTAACTTAGAGGTTCCTCTTCGAGAGGTCTTAGACCTGTGCTCTTAACAGTGGAGAGCACTTTAGGAACATACCCATGCCTTGGCTTAAGGACAACTCTGAAGTCGTTGGGCCCGAATTCAAGGCAGGAAGTGCTTACTGAAAGCGCTTGTAAATCACCTACTCGCTTGACCGACGCTAGTGCCAGCAAGAGAGTAGTTTTGAGTGAAAGAGGCTTGAGTGAAAGAGGCTCAAATGGGGCTCCTTTAATGGCCTCCAGGACCTTGGAGAGGTCCCAGACAGGCACGGAGGGGGGTCGAGGTGGGTTTAACCTTCTGGCCCCTTTGAGGAAGCCCACGACCAGTTCGCTTCTTCCAAGTGATTCTCAGCCACACGAGCGTGAAATGCTGCTATGACCGCCACATATACTTTGAGCGTGGACGAGGAACGACCCGCGTCCAAAAGCTCTAAAAAGGAGAGCACCTTCGGCACTCCGCATGAGTAGGGGTCCAGGTTCCGAGCTGTGCACCAGCCGGGGAAAACTGACCATTTTAGAGTGTAGAGATGCCTGGTCGAGGGCGCTCCAGCTTCAGTAATAGTTTTCAGCATCCTTTCTGAAAAGTCCCCGGGTACCCGTTGAGGGGCCATACATGTAGGGCCCACAAGTCGGGACGGGGCTGCCAGATCCTTCCGTTTGCCTGTGAGAGGAGGTCTCTCGTCAGCGGAATCAGCCATGGGGCTATTTCTAGCAGCCGAGTCAACTCGGGGAACAATATCCATACACTTCTTAAATGTACGGGGTGCTAAAGATAGACCGAACGGTAGGACCGTGTACTGAAAGAGACGAGACTGGCCACTGGCTGAGAGGGGCGTTGGTCTGCCTGAGTGAACAGGACCGGCGAGGGGGTTTTTCTGGGAGAGAGCGAGGCACATGTGGACAGGGCCGGCGTGTGATCGCTCGTAATCGTCCGCTCTGGCATCCTTTGTGCGCGCGTGGTGTAAAAGTTCGAGGTTGTAATGGTTGTGTCCGATATCCCTCGCCAGTTATTATGCGTACAGCAAATCTTCTTGTATGAATACGGTCAATTTCTAGTGTTTATATCCAAAAAGAAACAATGCTGGGAGATATTTTTGTATTTAGCACGCTCACAGCGATGTAGCCTATGTTTTTTCTGGGCTTGTGCAGCGTCAAGCAATCGTGCAGAATCTGATGACTGGGGGTCAATGGTTCCGTTGTTTTCATTTTGATCATCAATTGATGTTGCAAATGATTTCTATAAACATTTATATAAAGTATTTCTCGGGTCATACAGGTCAAGTCAAGTCTCGAGTCATTGGATCTCAAGCCAAAGTCAAGTAATTTTCTTAATTTAGTCAAGCAAGTCTCAAGTCCTTAAATTTGCGACTCGAGTCCCCCATCTCTGCATATAGGGAGCAAATTATCATGAAGACTCGACTAGGGCTAGTAAGCAACCACCTATATAGCCACCGCCCAGAATAATCACCTAACAACAATACAAAAAACATTCAACACATTTTCAACCACATAGTAAGACTCTAGCAAACAATCAGACCCCTCTATCATTGTGGCAGCAAGATTTGTGCAGGAAAGCACCATTCAGCCTGTCTTCAGCTATTTTTACAATTATGTTGTGATACAAAAATTTCACATTTCACCTTTCAGCAGCACTCTAATAAAGGTCATACTGTGCGGTGTGAGTAATATGGTTAAAAGGTTTTATGTCATGCTGTTGTGTTTTAGCTGTTCTTGTGGCATATGTGCTTCTTAATGCTTTTAGCTTTATTCGTTATGAATGAGAACAGCCTAAGGCAAACTCAACTGTTACCATAGCAACTATGACTCTAAATAAAACCCACACAAATACACATACCAAAACAACACAAAAGCCTACTCAGATTATAAGACATTATTTATGCATGTTTAGAGAAATCATTTTAGCCACAATAAAAGTACAGGAACTCTCAAAACTGCTGTGTGAATGTAAGACCAGAAACAGTTTATGCAAATGCAAATGTACACTACTGCGTTGCACTTGTGCTAACAAACCTTAGTAGGCTACTCATGGGGCCAAAAGAGTTAACTTAAAGCTGCAGCAGGGAGTTTTGAGAAAATGTTGACTTAGCCTGAAAAATGGAACAAGCACAACTTACAGGTCCAACCCCCTTGCTCTCTGCTGCGCTACAGCCCTCCCTCCACAGCTCCTCCCCCACAGCGGAGCCTGCCGTGAACGCGCAGGCTAGTAAGCAGGACCACCGATGACGGCGGATTATAAACAGTTATGGAACATTCACTAATAGGGACGAAACATCAACAATATGCTTTACATTGACTATGGCCTGCCCATACTTTGACTACAAACTTTGTCCTCAAATCATTATGTATTTTGCAATACATGTAACTTTATAAGGTTGCACTCTTTCTATAAGTTATAGCTACTAAAATAACGTTAAAGGATTAGTTCACTTTTAAAAAAAACTTTTGCTGATAATTTACTCACCCCCATGTCATCCAAGATGGCCATGTCTTTCTTTCTTCAGTCGAAAAGAAATTAAGTTTTTTGATGAAAACATTCCAGGCTTTTTCTCCATATAATGGACTTCAATAGGACACAAACGTTTCGAGGACCAAATGACAGTTTCAGCGCAGCTTCAAAGGGTTTTAAACGATACCAGACGATGAATAAGGGTCTTATCTAGTGAAACGATCGGTCATTTCAAAAATAAATAAAAAACTTTAAGTTTTATAAGCACAAATGCTCGCCTTGCTCTGTTTTGTGATGCACGTTCGTGATCCTGTTCGAACTCGTTCATCCAAATGAACAAATCTTTTTTCGAGTCATTCGTTCGTTGAATGAACGAAATGACTCCGAAAAAGACTCGTTCAAAATGAACAAATCTTTTTTCGAGTCATTTCGTTCGTTGAATGAACGAAATGACTCGAAAAAAGATTCGTTCATTTGGATGAACGAGTTTGAACAGGAGAGTCACGAACGACGGTACGCGCTCGCGCTGTGCAAGAGAGGGGTGATCAGCGCGTACACGAGCGTGATTGACACTGCTAAGACATTCCTCCTGGCTCTGATTGGTTGTTTCTGACCGGGAGCGGTGTATTTCTGCAAATGGCAGTAGGACCACAGGGAGGAGCCAGAGGAGCTTGATTTTTTTCACAGATTATCTGTCTCATATTCTACTTTCAGGACATAATGAGAGTTTTAACAAATATTTGTTTACAAAAGCTACCTACTGGAGCTTTAAAGGGGTGGTTGATTATGATTTCACTTTTTTTTATAGTTAGTGTGTAATGTTGCTGTTTGAACAAACAAATCTGCAAAGTTACAACGCTCAAATTTCAAAGCAAAAGGATATATTTTCTTTTACAGAAATCGCTTTTTAAGGATTACAATAAATGGCTGGTAGAGACTACGATGAGCTTCTGTGCGGGTTAGTGACATCGCTAACCCTAACATTTACATATACTCGCTTCAGAACGCAATTAATAGATTATCATGACAGAACATGCTAATCAATGACTAGAAGATAGTTAACTCCACATCAGCTACATAAATTCATCAACTAACCATTCAGAAATTTCCTGTTGTATTCTACATGTTGTCACTTCTTCTTGAGTCTCTCAATCTTTTTCCGACTCAGGTTTGAACATAAAAGACAAAAGGTTTTTGACATTTTCAGTGCATGTCTGTGTGAGGTAATCGGAGCTGCTAACACATGAGCTCTTGAAGCTCCGCCTTCTGTGAAGCAGCAGCTCATTTGCATTTAAAGGGACACACAAAAATGGCGCTTTTTAGCTCACCCTCAAAAAGTGACAATTTTAACATGCTATAATAAAATATATGTGGGGTATTCTGAGCTAAAACTTCACATACACACTCTGGGGACATCAGAGACTTATTTTACATCTTGTGAAAATAGCATTATAGGACCCCTTTAAAAATGTCTGTGCCATTCAACTGTATTTGTCATTACTCAGACAGCTTGCTACTAACATGTTATTAACATCCACTTTACATTTACATTCAGTCCTTTAGCAGATGCAATGCACAACTCAGATCTTTGATATGCACCATGAATTATTACTATATTCATATACGGTATTTACAAATATAAATAATATCCAAAAATATGGTACTTTTTTGTTACTTATGACTTCAGACCACATAAATAGTCCAACCTAAATTCTGAAACTTTCAAACATACATTAACATAGCCGAGAATAGCAGTGTTATAATATAGAAATGAATTATTCATACCACTTTCAGTCACGTAAGCTCTAGTTAAGTGTTACCTGAGTGGCAAGTGTTATGAGAGAGATATTTAAGCTCCAACTGGCAGTATGGAAAACTCTGCTCTCTGAATATAGTGTGTGTAAAGTGTGCATCTCTTCTTTTTCGAGCCTGATGTCCATCACAGACTTGTAATTCAGAATAATTCAGTTAGTGAGGAACCCATATCGCAAGCATTGCAAAAGATATGAACTATTAACATGTCCTGTGTGGGGTGCGCTTTAGAGCGAACTAGCTAGGCAAACCAGGAGTTTTTTTAAAGGATGGGATAAGGATGGTGGGAAAGAGGAAAAAAGAGAGAGAAGATAGTGGGAGAGACAGCGCAACATGTCAGAAAGCTTGCTGTGAATCAAGGGTAAATGAGTGTATTTGCTTCCTGATGCTCTGTGACCTAGATTAAAGTAATCTCTCTCTTTCTGTTTTGTCCCTAGGTCTCTCTCTCCCACTCTGTCTCTCTCTCTCTTTTTCTTTACAACTCATCCTATCCTCCTACAGTCACAAATGGTGCTTAAGCTACTGAGGTTACCTGAACAGATGCACACAATCAGCCATTATACAGTTAGTCCGAGCCTCTTTAGTTTAAGTATATGCTGACTAGCTATGGAAGAGGATTTCCACACACACACAGCTCATTTGATCAGCTTAAGTGCATAAAAGCGTCTGAGTATGTGCTGGGAATTCAAGCAGAGATCACGACTGCTCAGCCCTGATGCTTTCAATGGTGCTCATTGTGTGTGAGTGTGTCAAAACCTCGTATCTCCACCCCTCTTCCTCTGTCACAAAGACACACACACACACATAGAGACAAACTCTTTCATTCACAACACACGTTCATTACAAATAACGAATATGGTGCAGTCTCTGTAGACTCATCTTGTTACTGTAAACAAATACATACATGTGATTTATTGCTTTAATATGTATAATATACAAGTAGAGTATATGCCTTAATTTGCATAATTTACAGAGCTCAACAATAAGGATATTTTTCTTTTTAAAGTATGCAAATATATGTGAGGATGTTTTTATTATATATTAAGGCTATTAGGATTTCTTTACAAAAGTTTTTTTTATTAAATAATATTTTTACTGCAATTTGTCGTTGAATATCCTCCTATATCTCACTTTTAAATATGTCACTTTACAAAAGTACAATCGGCAGTACATGCACTTCCCCAGAGAGGGAGAATTATACTGTATAAATTAATGATTCATATCCTTTGTCACCTGTGTGGTATATGTCCAAAAAAGTGTTACTTTAGTATAATTTTTATACCATTTTATTTTTTATTAATATTTTGGATTAGTCTTTATTATATTTGCCTTTTTTTTCATTTGAGTTAAAGTTTTAGTAATTTTGTTGTGTATTTTGTCATTTTTATTCGTTTTTTATAAATCCATGTAATTCTTAATCATTTTTATTTTACTTTTATTTAGTAGGCCTACTTCAGTTATTTTAGTACTTCAAGCTAAACTAAAAGAAAATGAGAAGTTATTATCTTAGCTACTAGCTGAAATAAAATAAGTCTAATTTTTTATACCGGTGTATTTTATTTTATTTCTGTTCACGTTTATTTTACTTCAAATATTGTAAACATTTTTTTTTCCCCCACATGATTTTAGCTTTAGTTTTAGTTAACCCTGATCCAAATCATATTTTGATTCCAGCATATCCAATCATATTTTACAGTACAGTAAAAACTGTTACTATTCATGCAAAAGTGTTAATATTGTCATAACACATTATTCTGCTATTAAAACAATAAAAAGCCTGCCATTTCAGCAGGAAATAACAGCAGCTCTATAAACTATCGTCTATGGCCCTGAACTTAAACAAAAATCATCAGAAGTGAGCTGGAGGTAGTCATCACTAAAGAGGTTTACTACTCCCACTGGTCCTTCAGAGACTGACATAAAGAGTCTTTCATTGTGACACTTTCTTTGTGCTGTCACCTATAAAGTCTTCAGTGCAAAGGACATAAGATATGGGCGTGACGCTAAACATATGCTCATATACATGAGAAACATTTCACTAAAGCAAACCTCGCTACTTAATGAATAAGTCCATTTTAAATTCTAAGGGCTGCAGCAGGCATCTCCTGTCTAAGAGCCAAAAAGTGAGGACTGTAGGTGGGGACTGTGAATTGTGCCAGGACTGCATTGTGGGCTTTGAGAAACAGTCTTCGGCATAACATACATAAACATATATAATAGGACAGAAAGGAGGAAAAAAGTGGGTGTGTGTTTGCAAAATTGCACCAGCAAGGAGACAAGATGATGTTCACAACTGCAATGATATCCAAAAGCACACCAACTATAGTAAGTGAAGCCAAAAGCAAACTAGTCCATCATTTGTTATCAGCCTCCAGGTGCTCTCTTGATTTGCTGTGTGGGAGACATACTGAGAATGAATCCAGACTGCACTGATGGCAGATCAGCTGTTATGCCAAACAATTCTCTGATGCAGAGATTAATGAGAATCTCTTTTTAATATTTGGGTAATGCTG
Organism: Siphateles boraxobius; assembly: GCF_051911475.1. Lineage (NCBI taxonomy): Eukaryota > Metazoa > Chordata > Actinopteri > Cypriniformes > Leuciscidae > Siphateles > Siphateles boraxobius. The sequence continues at coordinate 10,978,668 of NW_027509042.1, read as the reverse complement.
TTTAAGATATTGTTTTGCTCTTCTGAATCTTTCACACACCACTGCTGAAAGGCTTATATAACACATAAGGATGACTAAACACACAAACAAACCGAGCCCCTTCTGCAGTGAATCACAATGACAATAACGGCACACTAAAATGTAAACAACAACACGCACATATCTGTGTTATAATTCTTCAATGTATTTCTGATTAGCAGAGGTTTAGACACACCATTCATGCTGTAAACCATTTGAAATTAAAAAAAAAGAGTAATATTTTATTTATATCAATTTCATACACATGCATACGGCATTATATTGATGCTATTCATTTAAAGGCCCAGAAAAAAGTTTCACAGGTGACACCATGCCACTCAAGTTCCATTGTTTGAGTGAGCGATTTACATGTCCTGTGGCAAGCTGTTTAAACATTTATTCCTTAGAACAAGTTTCTATTTTTATGATACTATTTATTACAAGTAATTCAATAGTGATTAGTATCTTTGTCAAATTTGCAACTGACTATTTTTTAGACACTAGTACTTACTGGATATAAACTGCAAATTTTTGTCAGTGATTTATATGGTGGTCTGTGGTTGGGATGTTGACAGTCAACTTCTGTTTAACCTACATTAATTACATAAAGATTAATTTATAAATGATATTCTTAACTAAATAATTTAATACCATGGAATAAGAATTATTACCTTGTTCGTAAGTGTTTAAATAGCTTGCCATACCTGACCTCTCATTGTATCTTAGGCTATAGCCTGGGTGTTGATTGTTTATGGAGGAAAAATGAGTTTTGTCTATTAATAGCACTGTCAGTATGTCAAGCTGTAGGCCTACACTCATTATTAATAAAGTATCGACCATTAAAATAAACGTTAGTTTACCCAATAGATTGACCATAAAGAGAATACCTATTAGCCTATTGTAATACTGAAGCTATTGTTTTAAAACTGTTATACATATGAATATTATTTCCAATGACAGTAAAGATGTATAACAGTTATACAACTGCCAATGAATACTATAGTTGATGAAGTCTGTAAATATGAGGAGGACACATGCAGAATATCCATGGCCTGTAAATAACCACATAAAACGTCCAGCGCTTCACAGACTCGGTGTTTTTGTTTTGCACAACATAACAGTAAATAAGGAAACATTAGACTAATGTCAGGACAAATTAAAGAGCAAACCGAAGCTGAACAGACGTTTAAAATGCAGATAAACGCGAGGTTGAACAAGTGAGATGCAGAAAAGAGGTCAGGAGCCTATGGTTCCGCGATCGGCGGCGACATTGAAGCATCATCAGCACGGAACCTGTGTGTGGATGCTGTTATTGAGGATGCACGACTGAGCCTGTCAAATCAACACATATCTATCCGAACGCACGCATTCAAACAAGAGAGGAAAAGCCATGGTTGTTTAAAGGCTTACCCTCCGACAGCTCCAGGTCCAGCTCAGCGAGTTGCTCCCGGACCTCTTGGGGGAGAGCGGACACATCCACACCGCGCTCCGCCATTATGGCAACAAACCGGGGGAAAGAACGGCGCAGAAAGGTTTACCGACAACAAAAATGCCCGTGTCCTCCTTACAGTGAATAACAAATGGTATTAGAAAGCAGACCGAGCTCCATCATCCCCGCCATGCCGAGAGAGAAATCCCAACCGATGGGAAGAGTCACATGACCAGGGCTCGGGATGAGGAGTCTGAGCCTGTGGTCAGAAGCCGTGGCGATTTTGCTCCCTCTGCTGTGGTGAGAGAGAATCTTTGTCTAATGCACTCTCTTGAACAACTATGGTTAAAGAAATGTTTTCCACTCAAATAAAAATTCTGTCGTTATTTACGTCTTTCTAAATCCGCAGTTGTTTAATTTGTGATGCACAAAAGGACACATTTGATCGAAGCTTCACGCAGACCTTTTCCTTGGAAGGCTAGCTCATAGCAACCAAGACTATCAAAAAAGAGTTTATATAGATTATAAACGACATAACGGTGAATAAATAATTAGGGATGGCCCGATACCGATACTGGCATCGGGTCGATACTGTCCTCATATACTCGTACTCATAAAAATTCGCCGATACCACGCCCCGGTACCACGTACATTTTGCGAAACGAAACTGGCCGCCGCGAGTGCTTTGTCGAGGTGAACTGAGGCATAGGGACGTAACGCAAAAGAGTGCGGCGCGGCACTAGATCTGATGGCCGAGCGCGAGCGCGGGCGCGCGCGGTAATGCACTCACTCTGTGTGTGCGGGTTCCGGGAGAATAAAACGATTCGCGGGACTCCCGCAAACTAGAAATATCTATGAATACAACATATTAAAACTAATAGATTTTCATTCATCTGTTGCAGAAAAGCCAGAAGAACAACTAAAACAAAATAGAAACGATTTACAGGCCAGAGTTTCTATTCATAACATGTTTGCAGCGTTGAGCGATGTAGCCAATCACAGACATGTGTGTTGATTTCTTGAACGCAATGGCTAATCAGAAGCATTTAAGATAGACTCCCCTCACTGCTCAAAACTTTTTTGTTCAGTGCTGAATTCTGTATGCTGGCAAATCCTCTAATTATAACGAACAAAGTGTGGATATTATGAAAGATTCATTGTGCAGTCAGCTTCATTGATAATAACAGATGAGTGAGATCGCGATGAACTGTCAGCTTTTTAGGAATTAGACTATTAAAGGAGCGCACTTTGGGCGCATTCAGTCATGTCAGACCATGCACGCAGTAACTGCTTGCTTCTATGTTAAATTAACAGTGGTTTGTGTGTTAATACATTTATTATTTTACTCATTATTATTTATTTTTAGACTTGTTAAAACAAGCAGAGAAGAAAATAAAAACAGTCTTCTAACCTGTGTTCTAAAATAGTCTTCTGTCTTCTTTTCTGGGAGCCTATAGTTACTTTTGTGGTAGAAATATCGGTATCGGTACTCGATATCGGCAAGTACACAAATGTAAATACTCGTACTCGTATCGGTTTGAAAAAAAATGGTATCGGGCCATCCCTATAAATAATAGCATAATTTGATTTCTGGGTTAACTATTCCTTTACCTTGATTTAGCCTACATAAGGCATTACTGGATCTTTTTTCTTTTATTATTGTTTTACTTGTTTAGAGATAGTTATGAGTGATGGCACCATAGTTCCCTTTCGAACGGTCACTTCGTATTGCGTAGCTATACGCAGTGGGGAAAACTCCTTTTAGTCGATTTACTGAAGCCTATAAACGCATTTGCAGCTGCACAGCTAGCACACTGAGCGTCTTGCACGCTCATAGGCTTGGCTGCAGCAACTGCACATCCAATGGCGCAGGCGACTCTGACGTGCGACCAATGAGCTAGCCCAACGTCAGAGCCCACGAGGTAGCGTGGCCTAGCCTATATAGACCCCCGAATTAGCCATTATAGCAGATTTTTACTCCTTCAGCGACAGTACATATGTCCCTGAGCTTTCTACTGTTATTCACCGTCGAACAAGCCTTTTCAGCCTGAGCGAGCTTCTCTTCAGCAGACTTCGCCTGCACGCCATTGTCTCCTGACGCCATCTCACCTGTGGCTATCTGGCGACAGCCTATATCCTTTGTTCGAAAGCGTTGTGTTTGATTTCAGATGCCTCGTTCAGCCTGCGCCACGTGCGGAGGCCGTCTGCACGAGGCAGACCAACACTCGAGCTGCATTTCCTGCCTGGGGATCAACCACGCGGAGAATGCACTCTCTGCCGGCGGATGTGCGGCCTGCGAAAGCATGCCTATCTCCGTGCTGCGCAATCGGCTAGCTCCTTCTCGAGATGGCGATGCTGCTTCAGCCACGCCAAGGAAGATGTCTATTCCAAGGAAGAAGAAGCGTCGCAGCCAACGGCAACCGGATGGTATGGAAGTTGCAATTTTTCCTCAAGGTCCACGAGGAGCTCATCTGGCGCGCTCCGTACTCGGCACGTGTGGGATCTGCAGTTTCCGCGACGCTCTCCTCTGTGGATGGCGCAGCGGAAAAGGGTTATGAGTCTTTGCTGCCCCTCGAATTGGCCGTGGCTGCTCATCTTTGCCCGAGCACTGCAGCTAGCTGGCGAGCTAGAGCCTCTCATCCCAACAAACCCTGCCGAAACACCTCAGCCCTCGCTGGACGCGCGTATTCCGCCTCCGGTCAGGCTGCATCGGCCCTGCACACGATGGCCGTGGTGCAGGTCTACCAGGCCAAACTCCTCCAGTCCATGGACGAGGCTGGCCCGGACCCGGAGGCCTTTCGAGACCTGAGAAGTGCTACAGAACTAGCGCTGCGTGCTACTAGGGCTACAGCACAGGCCATCGGAAGGAACAGGGCGAGCTTGGTCGTGCTCGAGCGCCATCTTTGGCTCAACCTCATCGAGATCAAAGAAGCCGACAGGACTAGATTTCTCGACGCCCCGGTTTCCAGCTCCGGTCTCTTCGGCCCGGCGGTGAAGGGATTCTCGGAGAGGTACACAGAGGCACAGAAAGCGTCCCAGGCTATGCGACAGTTCTTGCCGAAACGCTCGAGCTCCACGACCAGCAAGCCCAAGCCACCACCTTCGCCTCATCCAGCCAAACCGGTGAAGCAGGCATCTCACCCCCTCCCGCTGATAGCCACCGCCAGTCAAGGCCGGTGAAGCGCTACCCGCTCCCCCAGCGTCAAGGCCCGTGGACCAGCGCCGTGATTGACCAGGTACCTCCGAAGTCGTCCTAGCACAAGGAGGGAAGAGAGAGGGCTCGTGTCTCGCGCTAGCCGGACCACCCTCGAAAAAACCAGCAAAACTTCCCACAGCTCCCTGTTCAGTTCAGGCGGCTGGGAACTTTATTATTGTAAACAGGCCCGCAGCAGTGAGCGCGTCTTTGCAATCAAACGCCGTTTTCACGGCGACCCAAATAAAGCACAAAAAGAGCATGTTTCACAATCACAACACACGGGTTCACGGTCCCCCTTCACTAGGTGGCCCCCTCCCTGTTGTAACCCTGACTTCCCCCTGGGCAAAAGCCTGTATAGTCAGTCAAACACTCAGCACAAATCACATTATAAGGGTATCAGATCCCCCTATGTTAGGCAGCCCGTCCCATTCAGTGTGTCATGCCCTAGCCACACGGGCCATGGCCTGGCAAGCAATCCCGGTGTGTCGAGTTGGGTTATAAACACTATAAAGCCAGGCTCCTCGCTCCAAATCGCTCGCAGACCCCCGAAATTCCAGGCGGTTATCGAGACGTCGGTGAGAAGCAGCGTGGGTCACGTGCTACGCACCGAAGTTCAGAATTTATTAGCAAAAGGAGCGATAGAGTCAGTCCCTCCCGCGCTAATGTATTCGGGGTTTTACAGCCGCTATTTTCTAATTCCAAAGAAAGACGGCGGACTCGGACCCATACTAGATCTGAGTCATTTGAACAAGGCTCTCACGAGACGGCCTTTCAAAATGTTAACACTCAAACAAATTCTCGCGCAAGTTCGCCCGGGCGATTGGTTTGTTACAATGGATCTGAAAGATGTATATTTTCATATTCAGATCGACCCCTCGTCACAGGCCATTCTTGAGATTCGCCTTCGAGGGGAGGGCATATAAATACACCGTTCTGCCTGTCTCTGGCACCCCGCACATTCACAAAATGTAAGGATGCAGCGCTCTCCCCACTGAAAAGTCAGGGAGTGCGCGTGCTGAATTATCTCGACGACTGGCTGGTGCTGGCGCAGTCGAGAGACGAACTGATAGTTCACAGGGATTTGATTCTCAGCCATCTAAAATACCTGGGGCTCACAATCAATGTGACCAAGAGCAAACTGACCCCCAGCCAGACTGTTGTCTTTCTGGGCACGGTTTTAGACTCGGTGACAATGAAAGCGTGGCTCACTCAAGAGCGCGCGCGCTCTCTATACAGACACTGGCGGCTGCGTTCAGGGCGCGCGCCTCTGAAGAAATTTCAGAAACTGTTTGGTCTAATGGCAGCTGCATCGTCAGTACTCCACTTGGGATTACTGCCCATGCGCCCGCTGCAGCACTGGCTGAAACGCCGAGTGCCAACCCATGCATGGCAGTCAAAAAGCCTGCGCATTATGGTGAATCACGGGTGTTTAAGAACACTGATTCCCTGGCGGGGTCAGGACTGGTACCACATGGGGGTGACCATGGGGGTAGTTTCCAGGAAGAAGGTGGTTTTTACAGCGTGTCCAACCTAGGTTGGGGAGCGCTGCACGAGGGCAAGCCTGCCTCTGGCCTCTGGTCGAGCACGGAGCACAGCTAACATATCAATTGTCTGGAAGTGAAAGCAGTTGGTTTGGCCCTGAAAGCTTTTCTGTCAAACCTCAGGGGTCCCCACGTCCTAGTCCGTACGGACAACATGTTAGTGGTGGCCTACATAATTCGCCAGGGTCGCATCAGGTCAGGCAACCTGCATGCTATGGCGAGGGAACTCCTCCTGTGGGCACAAGCCAGTCTGAGCTCTCTGAGAGCAGCACACATCCCGGGCGTCCAAAATCTGAGCGCGGATATGCTCTCACGGGGCAACGCTCCCCTAAGCGAGTGGTCCCTGAACCCTCAGACGGTCAGTCTAATATGGGAGATGTTTGGCGAGGCCGCAGTCGACCTTCTTCGCCTCGAGAGCAAACACCCACTGCAGGGTGTTCTTTTCGAAGAACAGGAACGCGCTGGCTCATCCCTGGCCCAGCCGCCCCCACGCTCAAAGTTTATGTGGCAGCCATCGCAGCGCATCATGCTTTGGTGGCTGGCCACTCACTGGGAAGAAATGACCTGGTGGTAAGGTTTCTGAAAGGCGCTAGGAGGATTAACCCCTCCAGGCCCCCTTCGGTGCCGCCTTGGGACCTCTCCACGGTCCTTAGGGCCCTGAAGGGACCGCCTTTCAAGCCGCTCCAGTCGGTTGATCTAAAACCACTCTCGCTAAAGACTGTTCTCCTGTTGCCATTGGCATCTATCAAGCGAGTGGGAGATCTGCAGGCTCTCTCTGTGAGTCCTGCATGTTTGGAGTTTGGGAAGGATGACTCCAGAGTCATTCTCAAACCCAGGCATGGGTACGCACCCAAGGTGCTCTCAACGCCGTTTAGAGCACAAGTTATTACGCTATCAGCCCTTCCCCCTTCGGCTGAGGATGTGGAGGTTAATCTTCTCTGCCCTGTCAGGGCGCTGAGAATCTATCTGGAGCGTTCTAGGTCTTTTAGACGGTCAGAACCGCTGTTTGTCTGCTTTGGTGGCCGATCTAAGGGTGATCCAGTCACGAAGCAAAGACTGTCTAGATGGATAGTGGATGCCATTTCTATGGCCTATACATCAGTGGGTCAGGTTTGCCCTATAGGTGTCAAGGCCCACTCGACTAGAGGCATGGCCTCGTCATGGGCTTGGTCATCGGGTTTTCCCCTTCAAGATATTTGTGAGGCGGCCAGCTGGTCCTCGCCGTCCACATTTATGAAGTTCTATAATATGGAGGTGCCTTCCCTGCAGGCGAAGGTACTTTCGGAATGATTTAGACCCGACGGTGTCTGGTCTTGTCTACAAAGATTACTGTGCATAATCATATACATATATATATATAAAACCCGCTTAGGCCGGTTATTAAATTGTGCTAATAATCCCGACAGTGTCTGGTTTTGTTAGTATATTCTGTCAGTTGTACTCATATATATTTTTCAGGCCTGACAGTGTCTGGTCTGTTATGTATATAAATATATTTGTTGGGTTCTGGCTTGTTCTGTTAGCTCAGGGGTTCTGAGTTGCAGGGCAACCGGTTACTTAGGGTGCAGCATTTTGCATGGCGTCCCCACTGCGTATAGCTACGCAATACGAAGTGACCGTTCGAAAGGGAACTACTCGGTTACTATCGTAACCTCAGTTCCCTGAGAGAGGGAACGAGTATTGCGTAGCCGGCCGCACCATAGTAACTGGTGAATTTGTCGCTTCAGTCGTATAAACCTGCTATAATGGCTAATTCGGGGGTCTATATAGGCTAGGCCACGCCCCCTCGGTGGGCTAGCTCATTGGTTGCACGTCGGAGTCGCCCACGCCATTGGATGTGCAGTTGCCGCAGCACAGCCTACGAGCGTGCCAGACGCTCAGTGTGCTAGCTGTGCAGCTGCAAATGCGTTTTACCTATAGGCTTCAGTAAATCGAGGAAAAGGATTTTCCCCCACTGCGTATAGCTACGCAATACTCGTTCCCTCTCTCAGGGAACTGAGGTTACGATAGTAACAGAGTAGTTTTTTCCCCCCCTACTATGGAGGTCAATGGGTGCCGTCAACTGTCTAGTTACAGACATTCTTTAAAATATCTTCTTTTGTGTTCAACATTTTTTGTGTGAACTATCCCTTTAACACACACTGTAAGATAAATCAGTGAAATTTATGGTAAAAACTTAAAATTTACAGTAAAAATAACATTTCTTTAACTGGTATAATGTTAATATACTAAAATCTGGTTTGTACCTTTATAGCATTGAACACCACCATATAAACACTATTGGTAAAGAATCAAAGTTCATCACAAGTATCTTTTCCACACGCAGAGTCAAATAATAATATATAAAAGGTGCATGGTGTTGTACACACAAATAAATGAATAAATAAACATCATGGAACACACAACACTAAAATAATGCAATAAACTAATTTAACAGATGTTGTGAAATAAAACCCTAAGTGTACATAACTGATAAAAAAAAAAAAGAAACTGCAGTTTAAACAAAAAAAAGTGTCACACAGGGAAATCTGTTAATGTCAATTTGTTTTTTCCCCTGTAAATTATAAGACTTGTTCTAATGTTCTGCTAATTACTTGTTCTTAGAACCAAAGCCTGTACATTTAACAGTATTTTACTGTAGAAGTGCATGTCAAGTCCAATTAGAGCTATTACAGTTTTTTTTTACTCATCCTTAACCAATTGACATTGTTTTTACGATATACTTTTTCACATTCTTTTAACATTAAAGTTATAGTTAACGTTTTTAAACAGTTTTCTGGAAAACAATCCAAATAACCAACCAGTGTCCTCTAATTGTATAGTTTAAGGTAGATTTTGACTATAGAGATAAGGGTGGGATTAGGATTAAGTTAATGGAAAAAATGTTAATTCAGAAACATGTGCTACTTGTGTAAATATAATTTTAAACATGATTTAGACGTTCCAAATTAAAGGCATTACACAAGGTTTATAATAAATTGCTCACACTCAAACACAATGCATATCCATCTCATCCAAGCTATTCCATATCCACAGAGAAGTCACGCACACAAGTCCCACCGCACCACTTCTATATACACAGATGAATATAACACCTTCAAAACAAGATGACAAAAATCATCAAAATAACAGAATCTCATTAAATGTACAAGAGGCTAGAGTTCCATCAATGTTTAATTTTAACATATCTTAAGGACCGTTTCAGTTAGTCAATATCATACAGTAAGCAATGTTTGTATGCTGACACTCATTTCATATTTACAGCTCTAGTTTAGGGCTTCACTGACACACCACACAATTTGGGATCAGTGAGTTATACACACAGTGGAAAGCAATACGTTCTACATCCAAATATGAGAAATCCAGATGCAAAAAACCTCAATGACAGAAACTGATATGGCTGGTTGGATCATTAAAATAAAACCTAAATAGTCTACATACCATTTAATCAAAATATATATAAAAAGTTGCATTTGTCCAAGAATGTCCTCCACATCAGAACAATAATAAAAATAATCATGCTTTGGTAGATCGTAATTATAAATTAAAAAGTCATAATTATGAAATTAAAATAAATATTTATGAGATGAAAAGTCAGTTATGATGTTTTTGAGTCAATTTGAATATATTTACAACCTAGTATGATGTCATTTAGAACTATGAATTAAGCAATAAATTGAAAATCGCATAGTTTCAACTTTTAATTCATGATTATGATTTACCAAATCATAATTTATAAAAAAAAAATCTTATGTGGCAGAAATGAGCTTCCATACAAAAACTGATATTCAAAGTTAAATTAATTAAAAAAAAACTGCAATGGTTTTGATAACAAGCCCAGCTTAAACTAATGCAGATTCTCCTATTGATAACATGATCAGGCGCAAACTGTTTAATAGAATACAACTTAGGTTAAGTGTTAGTTATGCGCTCCAGATGAAATTCATTCAGGATGGCCAAGTGCGAGTCTTTCAGGCCCCAAAAAAGAAATATTTTATTTCTATAACAGCTTCTAAGACTCAACTTTGCTCAAAAGCATTTCAACCATTTTTAAACAAGGCCTCACATTCATAGCTGGGTTAGTTAACTACTGTACATTCACAAAATGCAAGCACGAGTCATTACGTGTGAGTTTTTGTGTGCACGTTCCCTGATAAGAGACCAGATGCACTTAAACTTTAGGGTCTAACCTATAATGCAAAAAGATTTATGTATTTTGGTTAAAGATACCTATAATTCAGCAGAGCATATCATAATCATACTGATCTAAAACATGTCCACATGGTTACACTACCCGTCACATCCATGTATATATATATATATATATCCATATATATATATATATATATATATATATATATATATATATATATTGCAAAATGCAAACAAACTGATAACGATATTCAAATATAAAAATATATTTTCTCTCCATTCTTAAGCTTTTGCGAGTCCATTCTGTGGCGCCAGGTTACACTAATGCGAGACACGATCTTCACCAAAACAGCCACAGAAGCACAGACCTGAGAGAAATTACTGTACATACGATAATAAAATTAGGACAGAGAGGAAGAGAGAGAAAAGGAAACTGGGAGAAATGGTGAGAGTGAGTATGTGTGAGAAAGTGTCACAGAGAAAGAAGGCGTTAAACTTATCTGCATAGTGTAGAAATCATCTTTCTAATGTGGCCAGAATCATGCAACGAATCATTATATTAGGAAACCCACTGAATAAAATGCAAAATAATTAGAAATATCTGCAAACGAGACAAATATCTATTGAATGCATTAGTGAGAAGATCTACACAAGTTTATGTAAAGGTGTATTTTTTTTTGAGATGATAGAAGATAATTCATTTCCACTGCAGTGCTTCCTAGTCTGTGCAGTCTGACAGGAGCGTTCTATGATGCCGCCACTGTCGCCCGGAGAGAGTCTGTGAGCGGAGTGTGGTCAGAACGTGGAAACATTGGTTCCCATTTGTCACATGAGAGGATTTGCAAACACACCGTGACTGAGAGTTTTGAGGGGAAACGGGGATTCGCTCCTTTGAAAGACTCAAAGTATATTTAGTTCGTATTGCCTGAACGACGTGCTCATCATCTTGATGTGGGCTGTGATTGGGAGGAAGCATCTCCAGACGTGCTACTCCACTGACCCGAGCCCATTCCCGCTAAAACAGCAACAGCCTCCGCCGCACGCACGCTCAGACCGTTAACAGACACCGGAGCCGGGACCGACACGGGCATCACCAACGCCGACACTGAACTCTCATCTACTCCTGCAGCTAAAGAGAGAGAAATGAAGGAAGGATGAATGTTAGGCATGAAGGATTTATAAAGGACATATAAAGGATGTGGGTGTATCTTACCGAGATATGCTTTTTTCTGCATGGCAGTTACAGGGCAGTCCTTATGGGCCAACAGCAGCTCCTTCAGCCGTATCACCTCAGTCCTCAACAGGGACACTTCACCCTGTCAAGCACATGTACACAACAGCAACATAGACTCAACCAATGGCATGATCAAAAATATAACTATACCGTTCAAAAATTTAGGGTCATGTTTTTTAAGAGATCTCTTGTATGCTCAACAAGTCTGCATTTTAAATTAAAAAACAGCTATGTTGTGAATGTTTTTATTGTTGTTATTATTTATTTTAACATTTAATGTTTTCCTGTGACAGCAAAGCTGAATCTTTAACAATTCCTCCAGTCCTCAGTGTCACATGATCCTTCAGAAATCATTCTAAAATGCTGATTTACTGCTCAAGAAACATTTCTTACTATTACCACAGTTGGAAATGGTTGTGCTGCTTGATATCTTTGTGGAAACCGTGCTAAAAAAAAATGCAGGATTCTTTGATGAATAAAACGTGTAAAATTTGCATTATTTGAAATAGATTTTGTTTTTAACAGTACAAAAGTCTTTGTCACTTTTCAACAATGTAATGTGTCCTTTCTAGATTTGTCAACCATAGTGTAAATTTCAACAACACAAGATCATCTTATTTCCTGTATCATTTCACTCTGTCTGTATGACTCACAGTGAGCGAGACGTTAGAAGTAGCTAACTCCTCGGCGCGCTTCTCCAGGGCACTAACCCACACTTTCCGTTTTTGCCGGCAACGGGAAGCGGCTGCTCTGTTCCGTTCAAGAAAACGGCGCCTGCGCTCATCCGGTTCAATATCTGCACCCCGTCGTCTACGGCCACCTTTTGGGGGAGCAGGGGATACCTACAAGATATTGCTTGGGCTGTCAGATACAGTGAGAACTTAAACATATGTCAGCATTTAAATAGTGTATACAGACATGATGCTTCAGTGGAGCTTATTTACTGATACATCCCATTTAATTTAACTACTTTCAAACGTCACAAACTATTAAAAAAGAACAGGCAAATACTAGCATATATGTAACACAGGCATGAGGTGTCTGTGAGCACCTGTGGTTGAGCAGGTGATGGTGTCTCATTGTGATCTGTTTTTTGTATTGGTGCTGGTCCACTAGGACTCTGCTGAGATAGTGCTGCTTTTAGCCTCTAGATGGAGACAAATCCCATACACAAACACAAGGAAACACCACAGCGTGTAAATTAACGCTCAAAACCTGTGTGTTACATTTGTGTAGTAAGTTAATCGTTATATAATAAGCCCGTTGTTAAGTATTTATCCCTATGTAAATGCTACATGTGCTAGCGTAGGTGTACACGCGTGCTCATTCTCACCGTCTTGGCATCAGAGTGCGTACTGTATCCAGACGGAGAGGAGGAGCCACTGCTGCTTCCACCAATAGGAGGGCCTGGAATCCCTGGGATATTGGGCACTGTGTTTGATGATCTGGCAAGCTATACACGCACACACACACACAGCAACACAAGTTTAACATACTATAAACATAAATAGCATAAACACAAACACAAAAACGATGTGTACTTATTTTGAGGCTCATACTGCTGAAAATGTAATCACTGATACAGTCAAATCAATTACTATTAATTTGATTTAGGAGCAATATACTGTGGAACTTTCTGTAGAAAATTTTCACAAGTTGAGATGTACTGTATATTTTCATAATTGTCTAGTCAGTGGTAAAAAAAGACTGTCTGTATTATTAAAATGATTTGTAATGTTCACCGGGGCTGTTTATATCAGATGTATTCTTGCATTCAAAAACAGCTGGACAGGGTGCATCAGAATGCATAAACTATTTTTAACTTAATATGCTGATGGTGCAAGAAAACCTGTTAAATAAATAGCGCAGAGTGCAAGAACACACATTCCCTCAAAAGGGTAACATCTATTCCACAAATATTTAGGCAAAATAACTACAACTTCAATGAAAAAAAAGGACAACAAAATATATAAAAATTATATTCTATATTTTTTTCACACAAAACAGAGAACAATAGGTTATGTAAAAAAAAAAACAGGAACATTGCTTACTGCAGGTAATTTGAAGTATTTGAAGGTAATTGTCTTGAAGTAGTTGTCTTGAAATGTATTGAAGGATTAGCTACAAATTATATTAAAGCTAATATTAAACTATACAAATTTTAAAAGCTAAAACCAAAAAATGTAACTAAAAAAATACATCGAAATAAAATGCATAATAACTAGCTGATTTGTTAAATAATGGATTAATAATCATACGTATGTGAGACCTCCATACCGATATGACTGAAGTCTGCCCTGGACTGGGAAGTAGAGGAACAGTCTGACCATTTGGAAGCTGCATCAGCATAGGAAAAGAACCAGACGGCGAGCTAAAAAAGAGAATTATAGAGGTACTATTTTAGGACATTTTTTCCTCACACAGGGTGAGGAATCAGAGGTGTGAACAACACTGAAATGACTCATGCAAATTAAAAAAAGTTTCAAATCTGCTCCACTGCTGAGGATCAACACATCCTATCAAAAACTAAGGCTAGCTATTTATTTGAGTGGATGAACAACTAAAATGCAATCGGATAGTTTTTTTTTGGTTATAAAAATAGACAATAAAATGACTTAAAATTAGGGAAACTACTGCCAATAGATTAAAATATTGAATCACGATTAATCGCATCCTCGAAAAAAACCAATAGTACACGGATATATTCAGAATTACTAAATACAGCAACATACATATGACAGATAAAAACATTCTGAATGTGTGTGGAAACAACGCGAATGTACTGAAATGTGTCTGCATAACGCGCGATCAGTGCATCGAGTGCGCATCAATATGCATCAATGTGCATCAATATAACATACTCAAGCGTGCTTACTGTACGCCGACTCCTGTACGTCACTGCAATCGTCTTTACCTCGATTACAATCCGCATCCATCCAAACTTTACTAGCGAGAAGCTGCCGCTTTACCCAGCCGAGAAACTTAGTTTGAGTATCATCTGGCAGTGGGATGTTTTGACGTTCCGTTCAGTCTGTATTTCACACAGCGCGTGAAGGCTCGCGCTCTTCAGAAACAATCACTGAATATGACAGAGCTTTTAAAGCTAAACAGACAATGGAAAGAATAATTCACTGAAAACTGGCTGTGAGTCTCTATGTTCTCTCTGCCACCTCTGATGTAATGCATGCATTTAAATAATAACAGTGCATTCAGAATTTGTACGCGTTCCCAAAAGAGTTCATATGGAGCAGCATCTACTGTGAACAGAGCCGCTCTGAGACGGAAGAAACTCGTAACCTGAACCCATGCAAGTAATTAAAGGTGTCGCGCTTCACCCTGAAACCAGCAGTGCATATTTTTATTAAACTGAATCGCAGCCTTAGTGATTTCTCAATAGTGCTATGCTATATTATGATTCTAAAATGGTTTTAATATCTTGAGCAGCCTTTGAAAACAGTCTAATAATGAGATCCATGGATTCTTATCCGTGGAACACTTCCGGTATTTTAATCGACACGGGAAAATTGGAATCAAGGATTTTTTTTAAATCGAGTACTCAAATTTAATAGAGGAATCGTGACAATCCTAAACAAAACCTTTTTGACATGAGGTCAACTAGTGTGTACCTGAGTCTGTTTGACGGAGGGGTCCTGGTGATAACAGAGGTGGGAGAGGGCTGAGTTGGGATCATGGAGTCGAATCCCTGGTGAAGTGGGAGCGAGCCTGGGCGCATTATGGTTGGTGTAGGGGTGGAACTTGCTGCAGTTCGTGGAGGAACATCCTGTAAAAGTGAGTAACATGATAATATTATATGCCGTACTACAAAAAAAAAAACCTGCACTGTAAATACTGTATTTGTCGCAAATTCAAATTCACCATGGCTTTCCTCAAGGCGATAGGCTCCTTTGCCATGGCAACTGCATCTTTGCTGTTTGTCATGCTGGAGGTGGAGTCAGGGCTGTCAGGAGGGGAGGAGTCAATTTCAAGAGGACCTTCCCTCTCTTTAACCTCTGTAGGCGTCTGTAGAGCTTGAAGCTTTGGAGGGCAAGATTTAAGATATCAAGTTATGCTAACAATTGTCAAACAAAGCATAGAAGTTGATAACCTTTAATACTTTACACTTTCCTTATTTGAAATCTTACCGTGCTCTTAATTCTCCTCTCCTCTTCCTCGTGTGTTTTGCGAAGGTCTTGCTCGAAGGAGCCAGCCAGCTCACTAAACAGACCCACCTCCTCACAATTCTTAAGAAACCGGGTGGGAGTGGGTGTCTGATCTGCGCACACACACACACACACACACACACACACACACACACACACACACACACACACACACACACACACACACACACACACACACACACACACACACACACACACACACACACACACACACACACACACAGTCTTAGCAAGTTTCTTTAAAATTTATATTAACATCTAAATCACAATCAGACTCCACCCAGACGGCATGCTTGATTGTGTGATACTGCTAAGTTAGTTACTATTATTTTGACATCAAAATCAAGTGTACAATTAAGATATATACAAAACATATACACAGCTTAACAAGCAAATTAACAAACAAAGGGACGTTCATACCCAGAGCGATTACTATAATGATAAAGTTTTAATAATCGATGTAATTCTGTTACAGGGAACAGGGAAGTCCATAACTATAAAGGCCCATTCAAACCAAGAATGATAACTATTGCAATAACCACAGTAGTATCCACACTTGTAGATCATTCGGATGAGACGTTAAACCGAGGTCCTGACTCTCAATGGTTATTAAAAATCCCGGCATCCTGGCCAAATTTCCCCATTGGCCCTTGTCCATCATCATGGCCTCCTAATCATCCCCATTTATACTGATTGAATGTTACACTTTCAGAATGTTTTTTCCCAGCTGATTAATGATTAAAAACATTGACAGCTAAACAGAATCCACCCGACTTTAAAGAGCTTAAACGCTTGCAGCAGCAGAGGACATAACTGCAGCGCAGGCTTATGATAAACACAATTTTATTGTGTTGGTGTGGACACTAAATAGTCATTTTATATAGTTATCATTCAAGGTGTGAACTGGCCTTAATGCAACTTACTCTGAACTACGGGTTAAGCAAGTCGACGTCAACTAATCATTGATGCCGTAATTAATAAAAACACAAGAGATGGGAATGCTTTCCAACATGGCACAATTTGCATCTGCTAAAGTTTGTGAACAAACTTAAAATCACACAACGGCGCTGATGGTAAATTTTTGCGCTCCTGAATGTTTCTGTGTGCGCACGATCTGCCCGTGATGTGCAAGCTTCTGTCTGAATGTTTCCGTTTGCGCACGATCTGCACGTGATGTGCAAGCTTCTGTCTGAATGTTTCCGTGTGCGCACGATCTGCACGTGATGTGCAAGCTTCTGTCTGAATGTTTATGCGTGGTGCGTGTTACATTGTAGCAGCACATTAGTTTAGAACAACGATTAACTTACCTGTACAATAAACTGTTTAAAAGGTGCATTCACCCGATCAATATTAAGTATCCATCCAGATAGTAATAGAAACAAACATAACTAGTGAAGTGTTCTCGGAGGATGCATTCATTTGTCATTTTAACTGATGGAAACGGAAAGTTAAAGTGGTTTTCAAAGATTTCTTATACTCTGTAGGACTAGTATTACAGCCAGTGTAAATCTATGGGATTTTTTTGAGTTTTGATTGTAATTTATACTTAAATCTTAACTCCGATCGGTTAGAAAAAATATAGCACACTAAGTCAGAACAGTCTGAAGGTCTTCTGCAAGGCAGCCGTGTTGTTAGTGTCAAACATCACATGATCAACGACTAGTTGACGCCATGGCAGAGCATTAAAGTCGACATGTCGACTAGTCAGTTCAACCCCTACTATGAACACAATGCAGACTGAACCAACAGAATGACAGAAATTCATATAAGTGGGGACACAAACCTGCTATAATAACTGTATCTGTTCTGGCTTGTCCGAACTTTAGCGTCATCTCATGCTTATGTTTGTGCACTGCCAAATGGTCCTCATTGGTGAACCTCTGACGTGAGAGAAACATTGACACAGACACATGCGTTAACCACAGTAAAGGTTTCAGTCAATTTGCATCTCATTCAGGGTCCTAATTCAAATCAGATGGAAGCTAGAGACAGAGAAGCAATGGATGATATCAGGCCATCTGTTGTTTTGATGACGGCTTATGTTATCCAGTTATGCAGTGCTATGGGAGCCTCTTACAGTTGCCCAGTGGAAGCAGGGATTAAAACAGCTGGTGTGATTTCAGAATAAAAGTTTTGGGCAACAATCTGCTTCTGTCCCAAAGATTAAGGGCGTAAAAAAAAAATTGAAGGACAGATTCTTAAACCTTTATATTTGGGCTCCCAAAATCGTTTACACTTGGAGCAAAGGATCAGGACTGCACATTACACAGTGGGACAGGAACACAGTGTAAACGAGACTTTAAGAGTAATAATAAAAATAGCTCTTACCTGTCCACAGCCTGGGGCAGTGCAGACAAAAGGTCGATCGTCTCCCATTTTAGATCAACTACTTCCTGTGTTACTTCTAAAGACCATCCAAAAAGAACAGTTATTATGTATCTTATGAGATCCAGACTTTTTAAAAGACTAATTTATATTCATTTGAGCTCAATTTGAACAATCATCTGAACATAAAACCCCTTTTTAAAATATGAATTCCTCCTAAACTTGCTGTAACGTTAGTCTTTTGACAGATGACAGGAATCCATACTTCATTGCTGCACAGAGGCCTGATGGGTTCAACTGATTGCATAATGTGCATGATGATTACATGATAAGACGCTTTCATTTGACTATTGTCTGAGATCATCCCCGTTTAAAGAACATTTCCGCTAAAGTAAACCAGATTCAACCCAGTAGCTGTATAACACAACATACCGCTAGCTAGCATGCGTTTCCTCTCTAAGCATATTCAGAAAGATATCCAGAGTAAAATTAATACCCACTAGTATGTAACAAAGTCATAACAACCACGATAACCTGTCGGAGAGTTTGTAGCAACTCCTGGCGCCGTATGTTTCGTTTAAATTGTTCTTAGCGATGTCCAATTTGTGAACGAATCGTTCTTTTGAGTCGGATCTTTTCAATACAGAAATACACAAAACCAGACCGAACGATTCGTTCACAAACTGAATCAATGAGCCGATGAGTGAGCTGACATTAAGAGCAGTTGGAGTTAACTGAAATGTAAATTACATTAATAGCTGAATAGCATAAATGTTACAATTAAATTTTCCTGTAAATATGTTCATGACTTGACTGCATGACAGCTTAAAAATCTGTAAATATAAATAAATAAAAGTTACTGCAGTGGCAAATTATATTATGTACGGTTCAAATGGGTTTTAAATAACAACTGAAACAAGACACATTACAATATAACTGTAATTATTAATGAGATTGAAAATCAGTGACTACGAGATGACTCATCTACGTGATTGAATACAAAATAGCTGAATCCACGTTTACTCGGTTCTTTGAAACGGGCTGTTCAAAGGAACTGAATCTCGAAACCGAGTCGGACTTTCCATCACTAAAGCTAACTGGCTAATGCTAACCACACATGAGCCAACAGGCTGTAACACCCTATTTACACTGCAAGCGATCGACGCGAAGAGACAAAACAAGAACACTCCCAAATATTAAACGAATCTACAATGCGAGAGCGCGCAGATTTCGTTGATTCTAATGGGAGTGTTCTAATTGTGTCGCGTCTAGTGCAGTGTACAAACGGTGCTCATGACACCTCCACCATTCGCGAGACCAGCGCCGCAACACTTAAAATCACTAATTTTTATGCATCAGGTAATCCGAATGTGTTGCGTGTCACCTGTTCCTCAGCCAAGGATTTCAGTGTTTACAAACTTACCCTGCTCCTCCCTCGTTCCCTCTCTCTCCGCGTTCCCACCTTTGGAACTCCTTCATCCAGTTTGCTCACAATATGTAAATCTCGCGATATGTTGAGGTCCTACTGAAACCAGATTAAAATCGTTACGTAACAGATTTGAAGCAGTGATGAAAAATCCAATGCTCTAGTTTACTCATGTCTGTGCTGCACACCGAACACGTCGAATTACGCAATGGAAGTAGATATTACAGATAGAATAAAGTTCTTGATATAGCTCGTAAAGCTTTTTAAGCATATTATGGAATTATAAACATTAGCCTACTTGATTTTTTTAAATCATTAAAACAATCCCCCAACGTTGCAATCAAACATTCGCTCACATATTCTAAATGGAAACCATAAAATGCCATCAATTTATGCACTGTGATATATTACTGAAAAATGGCCCAGTGGAAAAACAACAAAGGGAATGTGTAGACGATTTCCTTTCACTTATCACAAATTGGGACAAACGAAATTCTACTGGAGACGCTACAAGAGTTTCATCCCTTTAGAGTTCTGTTGGAAATTAGCTACTTAATCTTTATCAGAACAATACTTACATTTAATAAAAATTTAAACACTGCAACAGGACAGATACAGAAAGTCTCAGGGTTTTACAATACAAAGGATTTTAAATTACTCTAAAAAATACTTGTGCAAGTTGGTGGTCTACTTTGTGTGATGTGGTGGTAATAATTTAACTTTTTAAATTTAATAAAGTATGTATTTTTTAAAAATCCCTATAGATTTACTAGGTTGTACTTTCAACGGGGGTTCTCAAAAATAGTCAAACACAGATTAAAATCATTTTATCATTTATTTTTTCTTCCATTTCCTCAAGCATTTTCATTGAACATCTACAATATCATCCAAAACACTTCAATCAGCAGTTGCTATGCCTATCCCCCTATAAAATCAAAAAGGATGAATACACCCCCCCCCCCCCCCCCTTTTTTTTTGGCTAAAGACTTGCTACTTGTAACCGTGCCATTTCATGGTGTCTAAAAAGCTTACAGCCTACACAGGATATAAGATTAGGAAGAAAACGTAATCATTTTTATTTCACCAACCAGTTATGAATCAAATCCATTAATTCAGTTAAAATAATAAAAAAATAAAACCAGTTCCACTGATTTTTCTATTTTTAGTGGCACAGTCTCTACGTAATTTGCACCCAAGGATAATATTGCCAAACAGAAAATAAAAATCTAAATAAATCTCAAACTAACACACATGTGTTTGGGCAAAAAAGCCACAATGAAAGTTGAACAGAGAAACAGATTTGAAATCAAAATAAATTAAAACTGATGCATAAAATTTCCCTCCGATGTTTCTTATAAAAACGGTCAAATTAAAAGTAGGGGATTGGGAAATTATTCATTAGGACACCTTTATAATGTTCCACACGCGCACACATTTTTCAAAAACTAAAACATATATAGTTTAACTCACTAATCAACAATCAGGATTATAAACACTGGCTCAAACAGTGGCCCTGCCCATGGCAGAATAAGACAGGAGGGAGGAGCTACTGCATTTAAACAGCACTTCCTGAGATTGTCTCTCTGCTGATTTGACTTTGGTCTGGATCTGTGCACAACCCATCCATACTTAAGAATGAGATAGAGAGGGGAGGAAATCAAATTGAGGAGAGAATCATGCATAAGTGTCATTGATTAAACATTTTTTTTAAACGTTCAAATACACATTAACTGAAACTTAAGACCCCTAAACAGTTTAATGTGATTACTGAATTCAAAAAGCTTAAAAAAAAAAATCCTAAAATAAGTTTGACAAAATATAGCAGTCATACACATCACCAATTTCCTCTGAGGTCCTGAGTTCCCTCTCTTTTACCAAGGCTGACATGAGACTGGATAACACGAGTAAATTATGATCTCTGTAGCAGGTATATTTTATGGAATCACACCTGAAATGTACAGGCATAAATGAAAGCGTCAAATACAGATTATTATTAAACAAATAGAAGGAAAACACAGAACATAGACTGACACCATCACAGACTAGGACATGAACAGCAACTCCGAAGCAGCACAACTCAGAGCATATAAAATCTAACCTGATTATTGTCACCAGCATCTACAGCAGACGAAAAAAACAAAGGCCGACAGTATAGAAACACTATCAAGACTCGCTCAAGGGAGACAAACAGTGGCTTTGCTCATTTACACAATATCTATTCACTCTTTCAGCATAAAAGCAGCTTGATCTTCCCGTTACTGAAAGACCCAGCATTCAAAAACACCGTACATCACAGATGACACGATACGACATTATACAGCACGACAAACCAACTCAAAATCGCCCTAAATTGTATTATATTTGTCTGGATCTTTTTTCTATGGATGTCTAGTATTATTTCATCCATATTTCAGTCTGGATCAGTCTAAATGTGTCCTTCAAACCTACAAATTTCCCTCTTTCTTCGTCTAAACAGCATACACTTGGCTTCCAGTTTTAGACCGGGGTGGGAATCAATAAGCACCTCATGATTAAATTAATGAATTCACAAAGTGCATTAAGCTTTTTGAATCAGGCCAAACCCTTAATGCCTGCTTGAGAGTTCCATTTGAAACTGCATGGCGGACCTTGTGCACTGCATGCCAAATATCGACAGGGTTCCCACACATTCCACCAAAACATTCCCTTGACTTTTCCAGAAGTTTTTAAAGACTACATAAGGATTTTAGAAATTATCTTAAAGAGAGATTGACTCATCATATTGGAGTAATTTCTAGCTGTATAAATAACTCATATTTATTACATTAATTATTTTATTCATTTCTATAATTTTTTTCCCAAGCCTGGAAATCCCACTTTTGTAATTCCCCATTTTTCAAGGACAGTGGGAACCTTTAATCGATATCTGTAATGTTTATTCTTGCGCATGTTTCCAATAAATTAAAGAACAAACCACTATGAATCACATTTAATTCTGCGTTGATTAAAGAATTATTTGGGAGAGCATGACATCTTAATCAAATTTTCCCCCAGCCCCTTTCAGGGCTGATGCAAACACAGGAAGTAGTGCACAAACACACAAGGTTAAATATGGACCAGTGGGGGCGGTATTATGCTGTCTGTGTGTGATCTGTTGCATAAACATGTGCTTGATTTCTCACCGACAGAACTATAATTTATAGATAATAATAAAATAAAAAAAGTACAACATTGTACACTAGTGCCAGGACCTTAAACACTCCAAGTTAAATCAAAACTCATTCACAAGCTAATTAATCGCTGTAAATTAGACAACACAGGAAGCATGGCCTCCATTTTTCAGTTCAAGTGTAAGAGGTTTTTTCCATCTTCCTTAAATTCCTAGTTTTCTTCTGTATTTTTAAGAATCAACATCCCAGATTTCAAGTCATTCGGGAGGCTGAGGATTCTTCGACACCATAGTGCGAAAGTCCAGTTTTCATATGTAGATTTTATATAGATATATATAGATTTATATACTCTTGCTTTATGTATAAGATGTGTTTCCAAGTATACACGCGAGTGTGCATGTGTCGTGGACATAAGAGGCATTACTTTGGCGATCTGGGTGGGATGTTTTGTTCTTTTCCACTGCGTCTGTTGTACCCCGACTGTGGCGAGGAGCGCCGACCCTGTGGAGGTCGTCTCTGTTGCTCTCTGAGCTTAAAGGCTGACCCTCTGGGACAGTTACCACGTTGGTAGCCAGTCTGCTCTCTGGACGTCCGACTCTCGCTTCCTCTCTCCATTTTCTCACCGGGGCTGCAGCGGGATGAACCTGGGCCTTCCGCTTTGTTGACTCGAAGTTCACGTAGTGGTTGGTTTGTGGTGGGAGAAGGGGTGGGACTGGGGCTGGGTGGGGCTACTGGTGCAGGGGGAGGGTCTTTGGGTGGCCTCTGACACACCTCCGCATAGCTCAGCTTCCGAGGCTCCTGAGGAGAGTCAATATAATCTTAAAGGTTGACAGAAACCTCTTTTTTACTTCATGTGTGAATAAGCTCCAGGAGCATATGTAGTTTAGCAAATGAAGGTGTTTACCTGTAAAGATGTGATTGATGGCAGAGGTGGAGTAGTTTCAGTGCTTGAAGTTGATTGGCTGCGCAAAGCTTTTGGGGCGGAAATGGGCTGGACGTGGTGGTGTGTGGTCACTGATGCAGGCTCTGGAGGCATGTCAGGGGTCTGAACCTCTTTCTCTGGTTTCTTCACTTGATGTGACGTACTGTACAGAGAAATAAGGAGTTCCTTATTATGATTTTCAGATTTTCAACTTGTTTCTATTTGAACAACCTTAATAATAGTAATATTTATTTACAAATAATTTGTTGATTTAATTTGTATGTTTATAATTTGAAACCTTGATTAATAAATGTTGTAAAAGTAAATGTTCATTAGTAGTTTATGATGCCTAATGCATGTACATGCATGTGCATGCATGTACGTACCTAGTGGTAGGTGTGTCCTGTTTTGTGGCGGGAAGCTTTGGCGCCGGAGGGGAGAGTCCGGTCGACTGGGCTTCTACTTGACATGTTCTGGTATCTTGACTGACATCTTGCTTATTTGTTTCAGGCTAAAGCACATGGAAAAATGGCAACTTTACTTGAGTGATATCGAAGATTCTCTGTGAACAAGTAAAACAATTGTAATTGAGAATACACAGGTACAAGAAGTAGTTCTTACTACCTTGTCCCTGCTGATGCCCTTGACTACATCTGCCATGCGATTCTCCAACACAGACTCCGTTTGCATGGTCACACCAGGCAGACAACTCGGCACACCTCCTGGTAAAGGCGGGAAATTACTGGTTGCGAGGTCAAACTTTGGAGGCGGAGTTTTCACCTCTGATTCAGGATTCGGCCTCTGTGTAAAATGAAATTGAATTAAACGAGAGACAAAAATTTCAATTTTGGAGAACCATGCAATAAACTTACGACTTACCATCCTTTCATCTTCTCTTCTCCTTCTCATGCCACGATAGCTTCCTCTCCTGGACACATCACATAAGTCGTTAAATACACTCGTATCAAACCAGTCACCATTCAGAGAATGCACTTAACAGAAGACCCTCAGATCTCATAATCTTAACGCTCACTGGGACAGAAGTGACAGACTTTAAGGAGAGAGACCGAGAGAGATGAAAAGAAAGAGATGAAAGTACAAGAGAAGTGATAAGAGAGAAAATAAAGAACTCCTAAAGTCTTCCCATCACTCCCTGCTTCCCTCTATGCGCTTAGTTGATCATCACTGGGTCAAAACAACCAAAACTGATTCTTATACAGTGAACTTAATTATACAGGTAAAAGAAAAATGCTGCTACATGTCTTATCTGTGTGTACTGACCTGGCCCGGCTGCTGATGCAGAGTTCGGAGAGGGGGTTCTCTCTGGGGGAAACTGGTGGTTCAGAGAGTGGGGTTAGGGTGGAGGCAGTGGTATCTACAGTGTGGGTGCATGGGGGCTGAGGACTACCGGCACCGGACGAAGTCTCCGTCAGCTGACTCGCATCAGCACGAGGCTGTGGCTTTACATGATTCCTGCACAGAGCACAGAAAAATCAGCCGTTTCTCAGAAGTGATAGCATGTAACTATAACCATAGCTCAAAAGCCAGAGCAAAGCTGAATAAACATCTGTAGAAAAGATAGTTTGTCCAGCTGGGCTTTAAGGGTGGTCTCTCTCACTGTGTGGAACAATCATCACAAATGGAGTTGTTATGCATGAGAGATGTAGTGACAAAAAGAAAAATGTTTTGCAGAGAAATTCCTGAAGTGACACCATTTATTTCTTTTGTAGCAGGCTTGCTGTGGTAGTCAGGGTTACCGGTGCTACACAGTGTTCGGACGTAAACTGATTACATTACATGGCCGAAACAGCTCCGCACAGCACTGTCATTTTGCTTTTTTTTTTTAAATAAAAACAATTTTGTTTAGTTGGTCAACGGAAACTACTCCATACAGTACTAGCAGCAGAGTCGCAGTGAATAGTGTAAGAAGAGATGACCGACAACACGATGGCAGAGGATTTCGCCACAGATCCTGAGCGTCACTGACATATCTTATAAAATGTGCTGTCAATATCACCGCTCCCAATACACAGAATAAACAAATTCGAGCGAGCATGCTTTCAAACGCGATTTCAGTACCCTGCATATAGATAGCAGCTCACTGATGCCCCAAATTTTAGGCCTATATTAGGGATGCTCCGATTGATCGGCAAGAGATTGGTATCGGCCGATAATCACATTTGACAACTCTATCAATACTCACTAAATTTGGCCGATCTCACAAAACGATCACGTCAACACGTGAGGAAGTTTATGATGCATTGGGACTTAAATGATTTGGTGCTGCAGTCATTGCCGGTGTGGAATTACTATGATGTTTCGAGAAACAATAAAAAATTCGCTATTTGCCGTGTATGGTAGAAAGAAATCTCACGTGGAGGAGCATGGTCCAAAACATTTTAAAGACGAACCTGATTTGGCACTTAAAGACGAGCCACCTCGAGACGTATGGTGAATACGAAAAACTGGCAACTGCAAAAAAGGCAGCATGAGTCTACCTTAGTGCTCCAACGAGTGTTCATTACAGCCGCACGTTTTGGATGAAAAGAGGAGTAGCCCGTCTTCCCAAAATGCAGAAAAACGAATATTCATTTAAAAAATAATCTATTCTGTTTTATATATTCGATCACTCAGTCCACAAAGCGCCGCTCGCTCAGAATGCCCATTGACATGCTGGTTAGAAAATGTGAAATAAGTAGGGCTGCCCGTGTGCTAAAGTTTTCTAGTTGACTAGTAGTAGTTCATTTTAAGCCATTAGTCTAATAAAAAATTTATATTAATTTAAATTACTTATATATACACCGGTCCTTCTCAAAAAATTAGCATATTGTGATAAAGTTCACTATTTTCCATAATGTAATGATAAAAATTAAACTTTCATATATTTTAGATTCATTGCACACCAACTGAAATATTTCAGGTCTTTTATTGTTTTAATACTGATGATTTTGGCATACAGCTCATGAAAACCCAAAATTCCTATCTCAAAAAATTAGCATTTACGTTTACATTTATTCATTTAGCTGACGCTTTTATCCAAAGCGACTTACAATTGCTATATGTCAGAGGTCGCACGCCTCTGGAGCAACTAGGGGTTAAGTGTCTTGCTCAGGGACACATTGGTGTCTCACAGTGGATTCGAACCAGTGTCTCTCACACCAAAGGCATGTGTCTTATCCACTGCGCCATCACCACCCCGTATATTATGTAGCATATTTCATCCGACCAATAAAAGAAGTGTTTTTAATTTAAAAAAAAGTCAACCTTCAAATAATTATGTTCAGTTATGCACTCAATACTTGGTCGGGAATCCTTTTGCAGAAATGACTGCTTCAATGCGGCGTGGCATGGAGGCAATCAGCCTGTGGCACTGCTGAGGTGTTATGTAGGCCCAGGATGCTTCGATAACGGCCTTAAGCTCATCCAGAGTGTTGGGTCTTGCGTCTCTCAACTTTCTCTTCACAATATCCCACAGATTCTCTAAGGGGTTCAGGTCAGGAGAGTTGGCAGGCCAATTGAGCACAGTAATACCATGGTCAGTAAACCATTTACCAGTGGTTTTGACACTGTGAGCAGGTGCCAGGTCGTGCTGAAAAATGAAATCTTCATCTCCATAAAGCTTTTCAGCAGATGGAAGCATGAAGTGCTCCAAAATCTCCTGATAGCTAGCTGCATTGACCCTGCCCTTGATAAAACACAGCGGACCAACACCAGCGGCTGGCATGGCACCCCAGACCATCACTGACTGTGAGTACTTGACACTGGACTTCAGGCATTTTGGCATTTCTTCTCCCCAGTCTTCCTCCAGACTCTGGCACCTTGATTTCCGAATGACATGCAAAATTTGCTTTCATCCGAAAAAAGTACTTTGGACCACTGAGCAACAGTCCAGGGCTGCTTCTCTGTAGTCCAGGTCAGGCGTTTCTGCCGCGGTTTCTGGTTCAAAAGCGGCTTGACCTGGGGAATGTGGCACCTGTAGCCCATTTCCTGCAGACGCCTGTGCACGGTGGCTCTGTATGTTTCTACTCCAGACTCAGTCCAGTGCTTCCGCAGGTCCCCCAAGGTCTGGAATCGGTCCTTCTCCACAATCTTCCTCAGGGTCCAGTCACCTCTTCTCGTTGTGCAGCGTTTTTTGCCACACCTTTTCCTTCCCACAGACTTCCCACTGAGGTGCCTTGATACAGCACTCTGGGAACAGCCTATTTGTTCAGAAATTTCTTTCTGTGTCTTACCCTCTTGCTTGAGGGTGTCAATGATGGCCTTCTGGACAGCAGTCAGGTCGGCAGTCTTACCCATGATTGCGGTTTTGAGTAATGAAACAGGCTGGGAGTTTTTAAAAGCCTCAGGAATCTTTTGCAGGTGTTTAGAGTTAATTAGTTGATTCAGATGATTAGGTTAATAGCTGGTTTAGAGACCCTTTTCATGATATGCTAATTATTTGAGATAGGAATTTTGGGTTTTCATGAGCTGTATGCCAAAATCATTAGTATTAAAACAATAAAAGACCTGAAATATTTCAGTTGGTGTGCAATGAATCTAAAATATATGAAAGTTTAATTTTTATCATTACATTATGGAAAATAATTAACTTTATCACAATATGCAATTTTTTTAAGGAGATATATATATATATATATATATGGGAGAGAATACTAAACCATAATGAGCGTTACCGTAGCCTAATATATTGCCTATTCCGCATCTCAAGTGCAGGCATAAAGCTTGCCACAAAGAACCAGCATGATACATTTTAAATTGTTTATCAATAAACTAGTTTTCTGTCTGCAAAGATAGTTGACGATGCGGACTCATCTTCGCAGTAGATGAACGCGCCTATAGAGAGAAATGCACACTTCATACGGATTAGCCTACATAAGCAGAGAGTAGCCCATTTATTTTCGATTTGAATTGTTGTTTTTGTAAAGTAGACGTTTCAAGCTTTCTATACATATATTTATCATGTCTGTGAGGCAAGTAGCTTATACATTGAGTTTCAGTTAATTTATGAGACACGCTCCAGTTCAAGCATCTGTGACGCGCTCCAGTTCAAGCGCCTGACTGTGAAATATTGAATTTCGTTTTGTATGATTTATATCTTAAAGGGGTATTTCACCGCTGGAAAGATGAATGTATTTAAATTGGGTCATTTATGTAGTAGAAATGTGAAATTATTTTAGAAGTTGGTGCCTTCTAGACTGAGAAAAGCCAGAAAATTTATTTTTGGCTCATGTGGATGAAAGACAACTCACAGAATGCACTTGCTTCGCTGCCCTACGAGGCCACTCCCAAGCCACGCCTAATGGTTACAGAGGGCAGTATCGGAAGAAATGATACAACTAGGCTACTAGTTGACTCGAAACTGATAGATCCATGTGTGGATCAAAGCTAGGGTGCTCTGTTACACATGCGGGCGATGACGTTTCCTCAGCAGATTCAGCAATTTTTTTCCAGAAGAAAATGGCACTGCTGAACTTCGCAACAGCAATAGGACTTTATCTCTGTCCATAGGCACAAATCTGCTCCTCTGCTGTAGCAGCTGCTCCGGCCGCCTCTTGTTCCTCCATCCGCAACTGTTCCTCGCTGTATTGCGGCTCGTACATATAGCTACGAGCATCCGATACGCGCACCAGCTCTTCAAAATCCCCTTCTGCCTAAGCTTTCTCCACAGAGCAAGAGTCTGTTAGCTTAGGCCATGTTTACACGGAAACGATCTGAAGAGAAAACGCAAAAGCGGCATTGCGTTATCACTTTTTATTCTGCGTTCAGACGAGCGCTATGGGGGGGAAATCTGCATGCATATGGTGACGCAAAAGTGTGTGAAATTCGATGTAGTAAGCACTCCAGGCGGCTAGGTGGCAATGTGAAGCACTTCCACACAACAACACTAAGTCCGTGCGCCAGCGTACAACCTTCCTTCTACTTCTCTCCCTAGTAGCGCGAAATCAAAACATGGCGAAGCAAACAGCAAAAAGACTCTTGTACGTTTATCAGATGTTCTAGGGCAACTTGAAAGTCCGACGTATGAAATAATCTGACGTGTTGGTTGTCATTTTCCTGTACTGGCGCATGCCAGTGATGTTAACGCGTACGCCACGAGAGCCACCGTGAGCAGATTTGCATTTTTACCCTTTAGACGGGAACGCGACGGTGGAGCGTTTTTAAGATTTCCACTCAGGAGGGTGGTTTTTACGTTTTCACCCGCGAGCGTTCTCGTGTAAACAGGGCCTTAGTGTCAGACATCTTTTTTTTTTAAGCCATGTACGTTCTGTGAGTGAGATCCCACCCCCATGGGCGGGTTGAAAACATGCGGAACTAGCTCCGACTACTGGCTGTAGTCTCTAGCCTCTGGCCAAAAAAAAAGCCTTTAATGAAATTTTTTTTCCCCCAGACACACAATACAGAAATCTCGCGTCTCAGGGGGACATGAGGGAGGGAAGCACGGTCATTCAAAAATACTAAACGCAAAAATTATCCCCAAATCTTAGTGGGTCAATGGATCACAAAACTAGTGGTTCGGATTATATTACTTTGAGTCATGGATCAGAACATTTTTTGGATCAACAAGAAAAAAAATGGGTGAGGGTGGTGGAATGGATGGAGGCAAATATAACTTTGCTTTTCATTTATTATTTAAAAGCACACTTTAGTACTTCAATACCACATCAAAAAATACTAGCCTAACTAATACATTTCAAACATTAAAGACAAGTGAAATGTCAGTGAAACAAATTACCATAGTTGAATACAATAACAGTTACAAATGAAGTGGCCTAACTGTATTTAGTATTTACCTACAGAAATATAATTAGGCTTAAATGTAAAAAGACTTTAGAGTTCACTGTATAAATTAAATAATGTTAATCCCACAACTGAACACAGCTTTAAAAAAGATTAATCTATAATGCCAGACAGTCGCAGGTATTTATAGGCTGCTGTCACTTTGAGAGCGAATGCACAGATCCAAATTTAATGACGTGATTTCCTTCTCAACTGTTTACGTTCACTTCAGACATAACTACATTTGAGAATACTTGGTGAGATGCGACAAATTTGAGTGTATGTGTCCTTTCAAACGCAAGGAGATGCGAAAGAGGATTCAATTCAGTATTCACGCGTCTTAAACACGACTGTGTGTGCACGGCTGTGCTTACAGATAACAGTGAGCGTGTCCTGAATTGAGTCATCACATCTTCTTGCACTGGAATAGTTTAAAATCACTTGAATGTGTAAATTTGCAAGACAAAATAGCAAATAGCAAAATAGCAAATTATAAACTTTTGCAATTATTCCACAAATCACATGGGACCTGGTCCGTACGAGCCATGGATAAACTATGATCCATTTAATTCCTACACATTAATCCATCCTTAAACCTAACCGTACCACTAAATCTGTCCATAACCTTACACGCATCCCACCTCAATAGCAGCAAAAGTGTTTTGCAATTCAACATAAGTGCATAGTACCCAACAATTACTTTGACGCAAGTATATAAAAGAATAGAAAGTGAACAAAAATTGTTGCTACTTCCTTTTAACCAAAATTACATTTAGGCCATCTTATTTGCCATTAAATTGGATAAAGCATATATTGGCACTATAAGCCACTGGCTCACCTGTCCCCATCATTCAACACCTATGCAGAGATTATTTTTACAATGCATGTACTTCAAGATACAATCAGGAAATTCTCGTACACACAGAGCAACAGATGATACATGCAAGGACAGGGTTACATGACGGATCTGATGACGATGCACTGTCATTCAATGTGAAAGCCAACATGCAACATACAGCTTTTAGCCGAGTCCTGATGGTCTTTCACTATGGAGTTTTTACTCATGGTTAAATAGCACTAAAATGAATGTGCATACAATTATGATTTAAAATGAATTTACCTGAAGGCATTGATTACATTCTTTCTGGAATAAAGTGGAAGTCTAGAAAGTAAAAGTAACAAAGACAGTCTGACTCCAGGGGGTCAAACAGAGCTCTACCTCACTTTCTGCACATAACAAGGACATCAATGTAGTTAAACGTCAACAATATTTCACACTTGAACAAAAACTTCAGCCGATTTAATTGTAAATGGAGGGAGAGACGTGCTGATTTATGGTAATATGACATATCACAATAATGAACATGCATGGTATTATCGTGGGCACTTTAAAATACCATGAATAATTTAGGAAATATTCAGATTTGTAGAATGCACTAAGAATACTTTTCAATCAACTGGTTAAAATGTACAGCACTGTGTGTGCTGCGTCAAAGAGGCATGTGCACTCTGATGTACACAAGTCCAACACGCATGAGTAGCAAGGTGGAACGAGTGAAGGAGACGCACTGAATGACAATGCGCATTCACTCTCTGACAGCAAATGGTGCTTATGGAAGAGCAGAAATGCAACCGTAACATTGGTAACCCTCGTAAACACAGTATTTTATTGTT
This sequence comes from Siphateles boraxobius, assembly GCF_051911475.1. Lineage (NCBI taxonomy): Eukaryota > Metazoa > Chordata > Actinopteri > Cypriniformes > Leuciscidae > Siphateles > Siphateles boraxobius. The sequence goes on along the minus strand of NW_027509042.1, from coordinate 10,946,644 downwards.
TTAAACAGCCATTCAAATTTTTACATTTTAATCTGGACTGCAACATGCCCTAGATACTGATTGAAAAAGTTCTGATTCCTTATTATTGTTCGGTAACACTTCACAATAAGGCTTCATTAGTAAATTCAATAGTTAAACTCACTGACAAAAATACTTCCAAAGCATTTATTAATCTTAATATTAGCTTCAACATATAATACATTGTTAGTTCGTTAGCTCAGGTTTTTATTTTAATAATGATCTTTTTTTATTAAAGAATAACTTCTGCAACAACAGTATCTATAGACCATTGTTAATGTTATAGTTTTATATAAATGATCAGTTATTTTTGTTGCAAGAAAAATCAGTTTTATAAAAAATTGAATAACTTGGGTTGGGTATCGTTTGGTTTTAAAAAGATACTGGTGCCAAACCGATACTTTTAAAAAAGAGCCACAAAACGACAGTGGATGATATTAAAGAATTTCTTATGGAGAAAACAAATCTTTAAATTGAACAATATTTTGAAAGTTTAAATTATATATAAATACACAACAAAATTTTGAAAGTTTAAATTATATATAAATACACAACAAAATTATGTAACAAACTCAAAAAACCTAAGCCACCGACATAACCCAACTACAATAATTTAACACTAAATAACAGTTACAGTACTACTAGCAGGCATTAGTAGAGGAATGCAAGTACCTGCAGCAACCGCGATATTTATGTTTTTACACAATACATTGTTTTACACTTAGTGCATGTGTATTGAATTAGGGATGCTCATTATGGTTAATTTTCCCGACCAACAACCACCGCTTGTTATCAGAGTATTAACCGTTAACTGATTAGATTATAATATTGAATTAGCATTAAAAAAATAAAATTGACGAGTGTCTGTGACCCATTAAAAATACAAAAAGAAAAAATGTCACAGGTTTATATTAACGTGCAAACAGCAGCATAAAGAACAGATCAACAAAAGAACCTGGATTCACATCAAATTTTCTCTCACCTGCAGTATTTCTAACAATGACAACAGAGAAAAACAAAATAGGCCTACACTAAATATATTTTTACACTTAAATCCACAAATTAAGATGACAAAGAAAACACTGAATCCGTTTGAAGCTTTGAAAAACCAGCAATTTGTTTTCCGTCAGACTAAGTTTTTTAGTCAAATAAAAATAGCAGGCCTACCTCAATCCACACTTTGTCTAGTTTTTATATTTAAAAAAAAATGTAAAAAAATTTTGAGTAACATGTCTACATGATGTGGGGTTAGTCTGGAGCGCAGCCTGTTAACAGTTAGAGCCGCGGCAGAAAACACCCTCTGCGATGGCACAGATATCCCGGGAATACAGAGATAACGTCTCGCTAGAGTGGCCAGCTTTGGGAAGCGCCTTTCATTTACTTGGGGATGTTTGCTTCGCCAGTGATACTGCATTGTACTACTGCATTGCATCACTGCATTGTATTTCAATACTGCGTAGCATTTTTTTGCAAGTAACTTTGTCGCTCTGTCGAAATGGTCCCACACAGTACTTTTCGCTCGCTTCCTTTTGCTTGCTCAGCGAAATATGTCTGTAGGCACGTGTGGTTGCGCGTGTCGACGCGCCCCTTGAGTTAACAAATATAGGCAAATTATTACTTTCGGTTAACGGTTAAACGGTCAATATGAGCATCCCTATATTGAATGTTAAATAAATTAATAATAACAAGACTGTTTATCATGGTGATTTGTACAAAGGCTCTGTTTTGCACTAAAGCCTAAACAAACAGTGAATGAGCGAACGAGAGAGATCGACTTGGCACGCGCGATTACCTGCGTCTGTCCTTCAGGTCAAGTCATATATTTGTGAAAAATAAAAATAAATAAGTTTGCCATTTCCAAGGAGAGCGAAGTCTTTGTCGTATCATCCTTTTAACGTTTAAGGGTATTTCCCATGAATGGTGCCAGTGCAGCACTGATCAATGCATTAAATCATTGCTATTGATCTCTATGAAGTGATGCTTTAGTTTCAGCGAAATTCTGATTCTGATAGATAAACATCTGCCAAGTGAACAAATGTGTAAATCTTTTTAAAAATCTCAAAGTAGCAAGGCAAGGTAAAGTCTAAAAGATGTTTTTAATGTGACCCACATAAAACAGGGTTTCTGCAGGTTTTATGGAAGTACATTTAGACTGCAAGACCTTTTTAAGACCAAGTAAAGAAAACCTAAGGAATAAATAAAAGGGAACTCAACACGTTGCGTTTTCTAAATGCCCTCGTCTATGGAGAAACAATTTCTATTAGCAACACCTCAGAGTTCCAACTAGGGGTGCACGATATATATTAAAAAAACAATATTTTCTGGGATTTTCTCAATTGTTTAACTCTACGGGGTAAAATTCATCTTAAAGCCAGAAACATTCACCGCAGCTCCTAATTTTAGAACGTTCTCCTCTGATAAAAAGTCACTTTTTACTTCAAGAAAATGTCAAAATCTTTGAATACAAAGGATTCGAAAACATAATCCTTGAGTCTGTTGTAAGGAAACTTTAACTGTTCATGATAAAATATTATACTGTGTTGATTTGTGTAATTCTTATAACCACTTGCGATGCATCTTCATTTGCAAAATAATAAAATATCTTATAAAGTAAACTAGTAATAAGCCTTGTGCATGACTTGACCGTTTTCACAGATTCGCACACTGCTGTGTTGCTCAGAGATGCAATTAAACTATTTTCGTTGGCGAAATAGAGCAAAAACAGACAATACGGCGTTTAAAATGTAAGTCACTTAATATTAACTTGTTTATTAAACTGTGCTATTAACTTTTAAATTATATGAATATAGACTAAAATACGCAGTGAAATTGTGCACTTAATGCGCATACCCACTAGTCTAATCTACAAGAGTACATCACGTAGTGTATGCATGCACTCTCTGGGTGTGTTTGAGGGATATACTCGATAATGTCAGATCGCACGTTTAAAACACATGTTATCACGATATTAAAAATCGCAGACGATATACATCGCACCCCTCTACTTGCAACAGATATCAGTAACTTTTTATTTAATTTTACAAAAATATAGCTTAAATACCTCCGCTCCATACCACTAGAATATGGAAATAACTTTTACTGTACCTTTGGATTACACTGCAAAACAATGATATTCTTCATCGGAGCAAATGTCTAAAGATTCTTAAATCAAGATGCATTTACTGGAGATACAAAACATGAAGTCTTGTTTATCCAGCTGAGAGTTGTAGTTTGCCATCATAATGCTCAGGCAACAGTTGGATGTTTTTACCTGCTGTTCAGTCTGTATTTCACTAATTCATTAATTTGTACTTCAGCGCTGTGATTGAGGACCCGCGTTAGCTCAGAAACAATCTCTAAATATGAGAGAAGTAAAAAAGAAAAAAAAAGCTAAATACACACTGGAAGAAATAGGGTTTTGAAAAATGGACGAGAGTAACTATTCTCTCTTCCATCTCTGAAGTAATCAGCAGAGTTCTCTCTGCATTAGCACTGTTTTGGACTGATTACATGAATGCATTCGCTTACTGGATCCTTGGACTAAAAACCTTCAGAGTTTAGAAGCTTTAAATGATCAGATTGCAAACAAGCAAAAACATCTCATCAAAAAACCTGCTTTCCATTTTTCAAACTATTATTTCCAATTCAATGTATTGATTGAATAACCAACTTCAGAGGTTGAAACTTAAGTTTTTGCAATGCATACAAAATTTAATGCCATGACTTCATGAATTTAAGACTTTCTGCTTTGATTTAAGGCATTTTCAAAGCCTTAATTTTTAGAAGGGTGAATTAAGACTCTAAGTCCAGCAGAAACCCTGAACAAGTCAGTTTTTAATAAAAGCCAACCCCTAGGATATAAATTTCCCATGGTAGAAGAAACAACCGATTATGTTTTTGGCAGAGAGGGAAAGGGATAGGCTAAGAAAGAGATTTTTAAAACAAGTAGATTTCAGGATCTTACCGGTTGCGGGAGTAGTTGCGTGTAAGGCTGATTGGAGACGAGCCATTTTTGTAGTTTCCTGCTGTGCCAAAGCCATTAACAAATGTGCTGTTGGGAAATGGAGCCTGCAAGATGAAACAGCTGAGATTAACCCACACATCCTCAAACTCCAACAAATTATCTTCAATTCACATTTTTGTGACGCATGCCCAAAACACCTCTAACATTAATGTGAACCGGTAAATGAACCAAACAACTGTTGTCATGGTAACCATTTGGAAAGCAGTCAACTGCCCAGACTGACTTCATACTGAGCTTCATTCCAGTAACTCCCCTGCAGCTCGACCTGCAATCAAACCTGATTACAAACCCAGAGACCTACTGAGACTCCATTAGCTCATACCTTCATCCTCCATGACTGCAATACAAATGTATCTAAAAAGGCTATCAAAAAGAGTAAATTATCTGATGAGTGTCATTCAAATCTGTTGAAAAATCACTGCGTTGCTACAATGCTTGGATATCACAAGTGACCCTCAGATCTCATAATCTGTACGCTCACTGGGACAGGAGTGAACAGAGAGAGAGAGAGAGAGAGACAGAGAGAGAGAGAGAGAGAGAGAGAGACAGACAGAGAGAGATACAGAGACAGACAGAGAGAGAGAGACAGAGAGAGAGAGAGAGAGAGAGAGATCCCCACAAATTCTGATCACTCCCTGCTTCCCTCTATGCGCTTAGTTTATCATCACTGGGTCAAAACCAAATCTGCTCTGATCATCTTTCATATACAGCTACATTTTTTGTTTCTGAACAAATAGCACCATGGCAACATCAATCAATTATTAAATTATTTGTGAACCTGCCATCTTAAATTACTTTTTTAAATATATTTTAAATAAAACAAATTAATCTTACATATTTTAGTTAGCATTTACACTACCGATACAAATGTTTGGATTCAGTAAAAATTTAAAAAAAAAATTTATTCAGCAAGGATGCATTAAATTGAAGAGACAAGACTCTTTTTTTTTTTATTACACATTTCAAAGAAATTATTTTCTTTGAAATGTGATAATGTGATTGATTAGCAGATTAACTGCTAAATTTAATCGTCATAGAGTGAAAGTGTATAATTTGGACGTGTTTTGTCTTGCCAATTTACACATACAATTTTAAACGAGGAAGAGGCAAAAAAAAATAAAAAAATATCGGTACTGGCGCGTTCTGTGTGCACAGCCTATAGAAAAAAAAAACGAACCGGATTGGTGCTTGCAACACGGAGCTGCGACCGCAAATGCCCAGAGCTCCCCCTCAGCTAAAACGGCAGTTATGGGGGCATATACATAAAGAGTGTCTTTGTGCCTCTTAACAGACACAAAATGCAATTAAAATGTCTGTCCAACATGAACAGGGCCCTTACGTGTGAACAAGATTCGTTTAGCAACAACCATTGTTTAAATTCACCTAAATAGTGTTTTAGACGGCTAGCTGTAGTCTCGCGCTGAAGTCCCGTGGGAACTCAGTTGTAGCCAAAGGTAAATGGTAGTGATGGAAAGGCCGGTTCTTTAGGACACTGACAGTTTGTTTCAATGAACCGGTTCAAGAAATGGTTCGCGTTTGTGCCGTTCCGAATTATGGCAACAGAATGCGAAAATAAAAGAACTTATTTTCATCGTCTTCCTTTCCATGACCTCGAGATTCTGCAGTGGTGTCTAGTTGTACTACAACTTGATGCGCAAACTCCCATACAAGTACTACGCGCTAAAGATTACCGCATTTGCAGCGAACACTTTGACAAGGATGACTGCACAGACACAACACAGCAGGGCCGGTTGAAAAAAGCGATTCCGTGGACGAATACGTGTGCAACCACTGTGGAGGTAATGTAAACTTTATTTATCCTTCCATTTGGGCGCTGTGTTGTGTCTGTGTAGTCATCCTTGAACGACACAAACGTGAACCATTTCTTCTTCACCTACACACTGCTATTTACCTTTGGCTACAACTGAGTTACCATGGGACTTCAGCGCAAGACTACAGCTAGTCGTCTAAAACACTATTTAGGTGAATTTAAACAATGGCTAAGTTGCTAAACGCGTCTTGTTCACACGTAAGGGCCCTGTTCATGTTGGATAGGCATTTTAATTACATTTTGTGTCTGTTAAGAGGCACAAAGACACTCTTTATGTTTATGCCCCCATAACTGCCGTTTTAGCTGAGTGGGAGCTCTGGGCATTTGCGGGAACAGCAACGTGTTGCAATCACCAATCCGGTTCATTTTTTTTTCTATAGACAGTACTCACAAAGGTATAACATACAAGATTAACAAAAATTGCCCGGAGTTCTCCTTTAAATGTCTTCATTCAGCAGTAAAACACTTCACAATATTTCAAGAAAATATATTTCAAGTTCTCACCAGTGGTGTTTCAAAATAAGGGGTGGGTGAAGGGTTCCACGTCTGTGGCAGAAGGCTGTAGAGAGGGTACTGCTGTGGAGGCTGGTACACCTGCTGCAGGTAAACTGGAGACGAGTACTGTGATGGAGTGGAGTACACTCCAGAGTCAACGGCCCCATAACCGTTTTTAGCAAAGAACGTGTTGATGGCCTTGATTCGAGCCTACCATGACAAAAACATACAAAGACAGACCTGCATTAAAACCAGGGCTCGTTGTTCAAAAGTAATCTGATTTCAGCTATCGGATTGGGTCAAATCTTGAAAAAGGGTTGTTCAAAAGAATTTGGAAATCTCAGTGTAGATCTGGATCAAATCATTAGTTTGTGCGGTTTAATACTTCAGTAAGTTTGGGATACTTTTGATATAAAAAAAAGAATAAAATAAAAATCAGGATTATCCTGATCCCAGCAAAAGGGTGGATTACAGGAACAAAAAATGTAATGAAACATTAAAACTGGTCAAAAAATATAACATTTGTATCATAATATACACTTTTTGCTCTTGTTTAATTTAACTGTTTAAGTAATAAATAGGTTACCTAATATTAAGCTTTTCAGTAGAGTAAAAAGTAAAGAAGATTTTGTCTGGGAGGAAAAATGAATTTAATGAATGTTTTAGTGTTCTCTTGCAAATGTTCTGCATTCCCCAAGATATTGTGTTCACTCAAAACTGTTGAGTTCTTTGCGAATAAACGCAAAGTTTCCTGGGGGAATGCAAAAGTCTCAAATTTAGAGATGCACCGATATTAATTTCTCAGCCAATGCTGATTTTTCAGAATGACAGCCGTCAATACAGATAGTTTGATTTTCTAAAGGGAGAAAAGAAAAAAAAATCTCTCCCAAATAATGCTGCCAACTATACAGGGAACCCTCTCATCTGATACATTACTATAATATTACAGGATAAAATTAAAAAGTTATATTCAACTGCTATTTATTTTCACATAGTAATTACACAAATAAAAACTGAAATCTTTGTATGCAGCTTAGTTTTCACAGTAATTTTCTTTTAGCTATAACTTGTATTAAAGTGGAAGAGATGACTGGCGCTCCGAGCTGCCGCTTGATCTGAGGTGCTACAGCGATCTGTCAGGTCACATTTAAGAGCATCAATACCATTTATTGTTTAGAATTTCACAATAAAATGGACATTGCTTGAACTACGGGTGATTCATAGGGTCAAATTGTGCCTGCTTTAACGTCACTATTTTTTTTATCTGTTAATGAGATATTGTTTTTGTCCCTAAATCCAACACAAGAGAGATTTTCACACAGTATGAGTTGCAGTCTGAAAATGTTTTCCAAACCCTTAGGCCGTGTGTCCACCAAAGCGTTTTTAGCCGGCTGAAAACGCTGGACGCTCTGCTAAAAACGCCTAGCTGTGGGCGCTTGAGAGCGTTTTGGCAGCGCTGCGTTTTTTCAGTTGAGACGATTCGTTGCTATGATACAGAATATCCACAGCACAGTTTACTTGTAACTGATTTCGCAGATAATTTTGTTTCATACTAAATTTATTTTTCATCCATTTTGTTCGGTTAGCTCTGCTGGTTGACGTCGTTGTACAGAAAGAATGTTGTGACAGTTGGTCGATGTGGTATTTGTCCCGCCCCTCTGTGATTGGACGGCTGTGTAAAAGTGACAGTGATGAGCGCAGCGTTTTACCCAAAGTTGAACTTTTCTCAACTCTCGGCGACCAGAAAAAACGCCGGGCGCTCAGCGCTTGAGCGTTAAATACACGCTCAGCGCCTCGTTACGCTCATGGCGTTTAAAAAACGCGGCGCTCCCATTGAAAACAATTGGAATTTTACGCCAGCTGCGTGAAAAAACGCTTTGGTGGACACACGGCTTTATGATTGACAGGTTATAATCATCGCTGATTATTGGCTGTTTTTAAACAATCTGCCAATGGCCGATAGTGAAAATAATTGCTTTAATCTGCAGATGCATAGAGCATCTCTAATTAAAACACAATTTCACCAATTTCATATATACTACAGAAACAGAAAAAAGTAATCAAATGTAAAATAACACGGAATAGTCTTTTAGTCCTGTATAATTTGAACGCATAGGCTATCAATCCTGATTCCTTACAATTAATGCTATCTTTTGTCGTTTTATATACAATAATGAGAGACACATTTTAGGCTACTCTCACTTTAAGAGCTAGTGCACGGATCCAACGTTCACATGTTGCGTGTAAAGCGCAGTCCGTGGAACTTTCTCTTCTTTTAAAAAGGGCTCCCTGTTGCTTAGCAATCATGAGCCATGTTCTCCATGAAGACAAAGACGTTTCAGTAAAGGATGAGCGCGCAAAAGACGTAACGTGAACGGCCCATACTGTTTTCATTATAGTGTCACATGCATTTTCTTTTTGTATTATTTTTTTAAGACATAACCGATTGTGTTTGAGAGGATACTCCACAAGACCGGAATTAAGACAATGTTGTGTGCTTTTGACCGTTAAAGCGCTATAATTCGCAAAAAAGAACTCCGTTTTGTTACTCACGAGCTGTTTGTTATGCGATTTAAAATCGCTTGAATGTTTAAATAGGTAAGGTAAACTTAAAAAGACGCACAAATTATAAAAATTAGTGACGATGCAATGGCCCGATTGTGCAAGTGACATTTCCATGTCCCGACTCCTGAAACGTGAGAGTCTAGAGTCGCCGCCTGCAGTGCAGCGCGATTGACTTGCCTGGTGCAACACATTTGAGACAGAAGACGCGGCATTGGCAGAATCACTCACGCTGTTTGTGAAATTGCGTCTCGCATAAAGTTTTAAAATGACTGATTTGATCTTATAATCTGTTAGGTTAAATTCACTCATAGGCCTACATGCTAGATTGAATGGATGTTTGCGGGAATTTCCCGCATTATAAACACAAGACCTGCGGGAATGATTAAAATGATGCGCAATACCCGCAATGAAATTCGAGCCCTGAAACAGTTAACCCTTCGGAGTCTTGGGCTATTTTGGCCATTTTTGAGTACTTTTATTTTTTTTAAATTTTGCAACATAAAAAAATGTTTATCATACCAATGTTTGGTATAATTTTTTTCAGCACAACATCACCTATATGATCAGACAATTAGTTTTTCACTTTGATGTACTCTATCAACATACTGGACCCAAAATCACACAAAAAACAAAAAATCCGAATAGAAAAATTATAGCTTTTCTACTACAAAAAACACAAACATGCTCAATGAAGCATTTTAAAAGGTTTAAAATGTAAACACAAGTTGTAAATGTCAACATATACAGGTGCAATTCAGATATAATCAACCTATATACAAAAAAAATATGATTTACAAAAAAAAGCGTGTGTAGCCATAGGCTTTTTTTCTTTCTTTTTAGCTCAGCCACTTTTTAAAAAATGTTGTGCACACAATTATTCAGAGAGCTATATTTAAGGCCTTGCATTCCCAGAGTATGAGGGTTCGCAAATAGTGCAAATACAACATAAAAAATTTAAAATTGAGATAAAATTAAACTATATGCAGCAAAAAGCAGGTGTGGCAATAGGCGTTTTTTCTTTTCTTTTTTGCTTAGAAACTCTACAAAACAATTCATGTACAATTACACAGATAGCTACATTACAGGGATTTCATTCCTTGAGTAAGAGGGGTTCCTCAAAAGTGCAAATATACCATACAATAGGTAAAATGAACACAAAATCAAATTATACATACAACTCTTTACAGCAAATATCAGGTGTTTTTTTATTTTTTATCTGTGCCTCTCCTCAAAACAGTTTAGCTAAATCTACTACTAAACTACCTAAACTACTCCTAAACTACCTAAACTATCTACACTACTCCTAAACTACTCTCAAAATCTACTCAAACTCTTCCAAAAACTAGCAATAATCTCTCTCTCTATATATAACGTATATATGTCTCTCTTTATCACCTCCGTAAATCCTCTGCCTTTCAATTTTGCGTCTTAGCTCAGTTGGCTCCTCCTCCATTCCCTAAAATGTGCAGCCTGAAGAGCAGAGTCAGCAGATTCACACATTTTTCTCCGTTTTGTTTTATGACAAAAACCGACGAAGTTATTAGAATAAATGCAACGCCTGTCGCATCCCATCTTGCGTTCTTTTACGAACACGTCAGTATTTTTTTATATAAAGTTTAAATGATCATATCTCCGTTTTTACTTGGTCTATCAACACAAAACAAAAAGTAAAATAGAATTTCAAGCCAGCACTTTCGACAGAAGTGGACGGCAGCGCTCAACGTGACTTTGTTTTTATGCTTCGACGTCTTAAACTGGTCATGTAACTTGATCACGCCGGCGTGATCGGCGACCCCGAAGAGTTAAAATAGTGCATGCAAGATCCAGAAATTACTTATAAATGTGAACCAGTGTCTCAGCAGGGCACTTGAAAGCAGATTCCCTTCAAGCATAGGCGCATCTAATGCATTCGTCATACAGATATCTTTTGTTTGATTTAAGGATGTGGGCTTCATAAGATAGAATGTATTTTGTTGTATAAATTAATTCAAAAATAGACTGACCAGGACAAAAATCCCAAGGCTGTTGGCTACATAATCCCACACACTGTTTACAGGGGTCTTTCCTATTGTTTACATAATGATAGTATAACTGATCACTGATTGGTTCACACAACAAGGGTTAAAGTTGAGTATTTCAAAGAGTCCTGTTAGAACAGCCTCCTTGAGAACAATAAAGCCATACTTCTAGAACAGAAATAGTGCTCATTCACACATCCATTCATTAACACACAAGCACGATGTGCACTCACCATAATTGGTTTGTCCTGAAAGGTTTTAACTTCCTCACGCAAGTATCTGTAAGCCTGTGAAACAATGTGGCCAGATAAAGACCATTTGCATTAATTAAATCAGCAGACAAAATGCAAAAACATGTTAGGCCTAATCCATGCAACAGCAGAGCAAAAGTGCATATTGGTTTTCATATCAGCAAATTATGGCTGTTAAACTAACTTTTCAGTTTTAAGCTGAGGAGCTAGTTAATCAGCAGCTAGCTAATAATATATGTATATAATCATTTTGATGCAGAGTGAAGACCAAGTCTTTACTGCTTTTTTGATTTCATTATGGCCATATTTCATGAATTATAATAGTGAACAGAAAATTACAAATTACAGATTAAATAGTCATGAACTGTCATGATCTGAATTATGGTAGCACAGATCGTGAAAAAAAAACTATATATGAAAGAAAGATTTGAACAATTATTTATACAAACATTTATTCTATGAGTAAGGCCGTTCGTGAATGTGTTTGTCAGTGATACCTGTTGAGCATCAGTGTCAGACTGGAATGTTATGTACCAGTTGTTGTTGTGCGCAAACTCCACGCTGATGACCTGAGGACACTTCTCACTTTTAAAAAGTGCCTCCACCTCCTGACAGAGACACAAAAGCATTAGTCAGCAAATCAAAATATTAAGTGAAACTACTGAGAAACATGTCTGATATCCCTCAGATCTCATAATCTCACGGTCATTAGGGCAAAATCCACTGTACTGAGAGAGAGACACAGACAGAGAGACAGAGACAGAGAGAGAGAGAGAGAGAGAGAGAGAGAGAGAGAGAGAGAGAGAGGAACAGATAAAGGAGGTTTTAAACAAGAAGACAATGAAATCTCAGCAGCAATGGTTCTGGATCCTTCCAAGCGCGATACTGATCATCATCGGGGTAACCACAGAAATAACCACTCTACCATGTACAGCTACAAGAGATGAATATACAGAATGGTCTCACCTCAACAGGTGTGGTCTCAGGGACTTCTCTGAGGATGATGATGCATCTCTTGTGGTTTGGCCGTACCTTCTCGCCCTTCTCATCCACCTGCACCATGGGAGAGGCTGAGAAGGACAACGCCGTTAAATGCAAGGAATGAACAACAAATTCTGTAACTTTGGCCAGGTTTTGTTTTCTTTTCTTTTTACCTCGTAGCACCTGAAGTATCAGGTCCATATCAGTAGTCAGCAGTTTGACCCCCTCCATGCTCGCAATGGTCCAAATAGGGACAAACTGATCACTATCCATCTGAGATATCAGGTAAAGGTCTTTGGAGAGATTCTCCCTGTAGAATTTTTTTTTTTAAATAACAGATGTTAACTTGCAGTGATATTGGTAGCACTCAAAACATAAGCACTTTACTTGGTAAAGCCTTTGAATACAGATTAAGCGTATATAGTGGGAAAACAGATTTATAATGTCTGCTTTGGCAACTACAAGCTTCCATTGAATGGTTTGCATATTCCATTGATAGAAACCCGTTACTCCAAATATTACTGTTTTATCACACCACTGGACATGTTTGCTTAAATTCAAAATGTTTTTCCACAGAAGTGTAGAAGTATTTCTACAAACGGCGTTTCTTTCGACTGGTTGCATTTTTAAAATAAGACTAGTCAGTAGGTTTCCTGAACAACTAGTCAACTAATTGATCCTAAAGCAGCCCTGAAAAACTGGTTTCAGTTCACCTGAAGTATATAAGACAACCATGTGGAGCGAGAAATGTCTTGACAATTTTTTTTAAAAGCTGGACTTTTTATTTTTGGGTCTTAAAAATGCAACACTTGCAGAATAATGCTTTAAACAGTTCAGGTCATTAAGCAACGGCCAAAGAACGTCTAAATGCACATGGATGCAAACAGGTTTTAAAGGGATACTTTAAAACCTGTATCCCTTTATTGACGGAAACCTGTATTGACGGAAATGTCAGAGGGAGAGGAAGCGGGAGCCGGTAAGAGGACTTTTCACGAGTGAAGATATTATTGCGCCAAGTCGAAGTGCTCAAAAGCACTTGTTATGGTATTCCGCCATACAATATAGTCATCAATTTTAAACGCTTAGAAAAGCGCAACGGTTTATTTTGTGTCACCAGCCCAGGTCAAGTTACACCACTCGAGTAACTGTTTACATAGGGAAAACGTGGAAGTGTTTGGTCGCTTCTCTGCTTGGCCCATATTTAATGCATGGGCTAAGCTAAGTGCTAACATAGTTTTGCGGCAATACAGAGCGATATAGTGCACGCACTGAGACGAGAGAGGTATGTATCAACTCGTCTTAGTTAAGGGAATAACATAGTTTAATAAGAAAAACTGGTGGAGTATCCCTTTAAAGGGCATGATAAAAAAATAATTATATTTCCAACACACAAAAGCACTGCTGTTAAAAACACCAAAACTACTGGAGCAACAATACATGTAATAGACATGTGCCGGTTTACGGTATAATACAAGTAAGGGTTAATGCCCGGCGAAGTGTCCATTGTCAGGTATTAATGGACGACGGCGAGGCGTGAACCGTCCGACGCGCAGCGGAGTCCGAAGTCCATTAATACCTGGACAATGGACACCTCGAAGGGCATTAACCCGATTATACCATGGTCACTTGCCAAATAACACATTTTTAAAACATTAGTTTATATTTTAATTAGTTTTACAATCAAAATCTTAAGTTTTTACAAAAAATAACTTGGATTCCCTGGTTACGTCTGATGGTTTATTTAGCAACCGGAGATATTTATAGTCCGCTCAGCTCATAGAACCCTTCAGTTTAGCCAACTTACGAGCCAGAAATTAAAAAAAAAAAAATGTCATGCAAGTTAGGCTTGTCTAGCCATGGGCATTACACTTTCGTTTTTTTCAACCTATAATGAAAACACACGTAGGCATAGTTATTTTTTAGGCTATGTATAACGGCTAACTAGATGTTTGTTTTGATGCAATAAATTGTAAACTGATACTTTGACTACCTGTTGCTATGGTTACTCACAGCTGATGTAGCCAGCGCATTTATTTATTAATTTCGAACGGTAAACAGTCAGTTTCACAAGAACTCCTTTACTAGGTGTCCTCTATCACTTTTTAATGGACAAATTAAAAATCACTTTTCCAATCAGAATTGAGTATTCACCCAGACCATGGTATAATATCATAATAATTTACATGCATGATATTGTTATTGTGGTCACTTCAAAATACTGTGAATATTTTTATATTGTGAATTATTCCGAATTTTAGAATTCATTTTAAGAATAAAAAAGCAATTATCGCAACACAAATGTGATACAGTCACATGCCTAATATGTAAATATCCGATGCGTGTCGACAGCACCTAAGACTTACGCTGGGTAGAGTTCGATACTTTTTAGGTACCGACCGAATTGAAATCGAAAAATGACATGTTGTTCGGTTCCAGATTTCGATACCTAAGGAGTTAACTCGTCAACGTCAGTGCTCAAACAAATACATATGAAATGCACATAAACGCAAACTCTACACAAACAAGACTCTCCACTCACATGAGACGCGCGCGTGCACGCACAAACTCTCCACGCGCATACTTATGAGACGCGAGCACACACACAAACTTGCGCATATACTCAATGACACGCAAGCACACAAACACAAACTCTCCACGCACATATTCATATGAGACGCGAGCACACACATAATTAGGCCTGTCGCGATATTCAATAAATCAATTAATCGCACGATGAAAAAAATGAGCTTGATAATTTTTCCGGCCGCGATAAATTCCATTCGCATGCTTGTTTGTTTTCCTCGTCTCTCTCTCTCCCAAAGAGACTGGATGACAACTCTCGGTGAACCCTCTTGTCAGTTGCAAGGTCTTTTGTGTGCCCCGGCGCTTGTCAGTCACATGGCAGGGTTCCCATACGTTCATTTATTTGTGGCGGCCTGCCACAATATCAACGCTGACCGCCACACATTGATTTACAAATGTTTTTTTTATTATTATTGTTGTTTTTGATTGCAGAGCGCCGTAGCGCATTCGCGCAGCACTACCTCTCGCTCGTCTCTCTCTATTCCTCATATGAGGTGCTGTCTAGGGCTTAAATCAAACATTCACACACACACACACACACACACATATATAAAACACTTGCATACATATTCAGGTCCTTCTCAAAATTTGCATATTGTGATAAAGTTCATTATTTTCCATAATGTAATGATAAAAATTAAACTTTCATATATTTTAGATTCATTGCACACCAACTGAAATATTTCAGGTCTTTTATTGTTTTAATACTGATGATTTTGGCATACAGCTCATGAAAACCCTAAATTCCTATCTCAAAAATTAGAATATTTCATCCGACCAATAAAGGAAGTGTTTTTAATACAAAAAAAGTCAACCTTCAAATAATTATGTTCAGTTATGCACTCAATACTTGGTCGGGAATCCATTTGCAGAAATGACTGCTTCAATGCGGCTTGGCATGAAGGCAATCAGCCTGTGGCACTGCTGAGGTGTTATGGAGGCCCAGGATGCTTCAATAACGGCCTTAAAGGGATACTCCACTTTTTTTGGAAATAGGCTCATTTTACAACTCCCCCAGAGTTTAAAGTGTTGAGTTTTACCGTTTTTGAATCCATTCAGCCGATCTCCGGTTCTGGCGGTACCACTTTTAGCATAGCTTAGCATACATCATTGAAGTGGACAAGACCATTAGCATTTCTCAAAAAAAAATGACCAAAGAGTGTCGATATTTTTCCTATTTAAAACTTGACTCTTCTGTAGTTACATCGTGCACTAAGACCGACGGAAAATGTAAAGTTGCGATTTTCTAGGCTGATATGGCTGGGAACTATACTCTCATTCCTGCGTAATAATCAAGAAACTTTACTGCCGTACCATGAGTGGAGCTGGCGTAATGATATGACGCAGCACCTGAAAAAAAGGCTACCTTCCATCAACATAACCAACGTGACAACCTGCTTGCGCAGGGAGCGTTCCTTGTAGTATATGTCCTCTGAATCATCTGTCACAAATGTCTCCATGCTACAAGGAACGCACCCTGCGCAAGCAGGTTGTCACGTTGGTTATGTTGACGGAAGGTAGCCTTTTTTTCAGGTGCTGCGTCATATCATTACGCCAGCTGCACTCATGGTACGGCAGTAAAGTTTCTTGATTATTACGCAGGAATGAGAGTATAGTTCCCAGCCATATCAGCCTAGAAAATCGCAACTTTACATTTTCCGTCGGTCTTAGTGCACGATGTAACTACAGAAGAGTCAAGTTTTAAATAGGAAAAATATCGAAACTCTTTGGGCATTTTTTTTGAGAAATGCTAATGGTCTTGTCCACTTCAATGATGTATGCTAAGCTATGCTAAAAGTGGTACCGCCAGAACCGGAGATCTGCTGAATGGATTCAAAAACGGTAAAACTCAACACTTTAACTCTGGGGGAGTTGTAAAATGAGCCTATTTCCAAAAAAAGTGGAGTATCCCTTTAAGCTCATCCAGAGTGTTGGGTCTTGCGTCTCAACTTTCTCTTCACAATATCCCACAGATTCTCTATGGGGTTCAGGTCAGGAGAGTTGGCAGGCCAATTGAGCACAGTAATACCATGGTCAGTAAACCATTTACCAGTGGTTTTGGCACTGTGAGCAGGTGCCAGGTCGTGCTGAAAATGAAATCATCTCCATAAAGCTTTTCAGCAGATGGAAGCATGAAGTGCTCCAAAATCTCCTGATAGCTAGCTGCATTGACCCTGCCCTTGATAAAACACAGTGGACCAACACCAGCAGCTGACATGGCACCCCAAACCATCACTGACTGTGGGTACTTGACACTGGACTTCAGGCATTTTGGCATTTCTTCTCCCCAGTCTTCCTCCAGACTCTGGCACCTTGATTTCCGAATGACATGCAAAATTTGCCTTCATCCGAAAAAAGTACTTTGAACCACTGAGCAACAGTCCAGTGCTGCTTCTCTGTAGCCCAGGTCAGACGCTTCTGCCGCTGTTTCTGGTTCAAAAGTGGCTTGACCTGGGGAATGCGGCATCTGTAGCCCATTTCCTGCACACGCCTGTGCACGGTGGCTCTGGATGTTTCTACTCCAGACTCAGTCCACTGCTTTCTGCAGGTCCCCCAAGATCTGGAATCGGTCCTTCTCCACAATCTTCCTCGGGGTCCGGTCACCTCTTCTCGTTGTGCAGCGTTTTTTGCCACACTTTTTCCTTCCCACAGACTTCCCACTGAGGTGCCTTGATACAGCACTCTGGGAACAGCCTATTTGTTCAGAAATTTATTTCTGTGTCTTACCCTCTTGCTTGAGGGTGTCAATGATGGCCTTCTGGACAGCAGTCAGGTCGGCAGTCCTACCCATGATTGCGGTTTTGAGTAATGAAACAGGCTGGGAGTTTTTAAAAGCCTCAGGAATCTTTTGCAGGTGTTTAGAGTTAATTAGTTGCTTCAGATGATTAGGTTAATAGCTCGTTTAGAGACCCTTTTCATGATATGCTAATTCTTTGAGATAGGAATTTTGGGTTTTCATGAGCTGTATGCCAAAAGCATCAGTATTAAAACAATAAAAGACCTGAAATATTTCAGTTGTGTGCAATGAATCTAAAATATATGAAAGTGTAATTTGTATCATTACATTATGGAAAATAATGAACTTTATCACAATATGCTAATTTTTTGAGAAGGACCTGTGTACGAAGTAGTCAAAAAACACATGTATACTGCTGAATGCTCAAACAAATACATATGAAATGCACAAAGACGCACCTAAAGTCACTCACGCACATACACGCAAACTCTACACACACGAGATTCGCGCACATATTCATACGAGACGTGCGCGTGCACAAACAAACTCTCCGCCACATACTCATATGAGACGCGAGCGCACACACACACAAAAACTCAATGAGACGCGAGCACACAAACTACCGCACATAGGCCTACTCATATGAGACGCATGCTCACACAGTACATGAAGCAGGTGATTCTCGGTGTGAACGTAAGTCACACATTGGTAAGTACATTTTTTGTTAACAGAGAATGAGAGTTCATTGCTTTTATTGTTTCCAAGTTTTGTTCATTTATTGCGGATATTTAAAATGTTTTCCTTTTTCAGTGTTAAATAGTCTTTAGAAATAAAAGTTTATTGATTTTTTAAAAGGTGTACCTGCATTATTATGCCATTATCATTATTTTAGATTAAAATGGTCTCAGTACGACAATATTATCGTTTATCAATATTATCGCAATAATTTCTTGGACAAATTATCGTCCAGCAATTTTTTTTATCGTGACAGGCCTACACATAATACCTTAAAGATGTGGAAAAGTCGATCAAAAGTGTGGGTACATTTCTCCAGGCTCGATGCCAACTGCACTCGATGCAGTATTTGCGGTAAAATAATTGCTGCAAAGACCGGTACCACGACAAATATGATGAAGACCTTGACAGTGCACAGAGTAAACATAAAAGTTGGTCCTTCTTCCACTGGTAAATAAAGAGATACCTTGTTGATCAAACCTACTGAATGTAGGCTACACTGTCGTTCAAAAATGTGTGGGTTAGTCAGAATTTTTTTTCAGTAAGGAATAGGATGCATTAAAGTTATCAAAGGTGACATTAAAACATGTTTAATGTTACAAAATATTTCGTTTTTAAATACCGTAAATGCTGTTCTTTTGAATTTTATATTCATCATAGAAACATGAAAAAATGTATCATAGTTTCCAAAATATTAAGCAGCAAACTGTTTTCATATTTCTGAAGGGTCATGTGACACTGAAGTAATAATTTTGAAAATTCAGCTTTGAATTAAATTCATTTCAATAAATTACACTTTGAAATATATTCAAATAAGATTTTAAATTGTAATACTATTTTACAATATTACAAGTTTTACTTTTTTTTTTTTATTTAAAGAAATTCAGCTTTGGTGAGAATGAGCTCTTTATAAAAAATTTTTTGTTACTTTGTGCTTTTTTTGGTCCTTTTTGCACTGGCTAGGAGCATGAGTCAAACTGAAAAAATAAAAAAAAGTTTTTCTGAGGTAATGTGTTATGTAATCTTGTTCAAATGGATTTCATAAAATTGGTATCGAAAAAAGTATCGTTAGGCACCAGTATCGAAACCGAGGTATCGAATTTGCACCGGATCGAAAGTGCCAATCAGCTGTGTTCAGCTGATTATGAATTTCCATTCATCCCTGAAGGTCTTATGTATAAAATAAATAAATACATACATGTAATATGGGAGAGCAGGTGGAAGCATGTCAGGGTGTAGAGTGGTTGTTACCTTGAGAAGCAAAATTCTAGCTGCTTCTTCAACGACTCCTTCAGACTCTCTTCGGACAGTGGAGGCTGCTCCTCTACGGTCTCACCCTCCACTGAGCAACAAAACAGTCCACAATGACAATCAGCCATTAAGCATCACGGATAGAATTAAAGTGTGACAGTGGGTGTTTGTGGCAGACCTGGTTCATAGAGTTGGTAAGCCAGTTCTGCTGACTCAATGCCATTTA
This sequence comes from Siphateles boraxobius, assembly GCF_051911475.1. NCBI lineage: Eukaryota > Metazoa > Chordata > Actinopteri > Cypriniformes > Leuciscidae > Siphateles > Siphateles boraxobius. Next base: position 10,926,929 of record NW_027509042.1, on the reverse strand, counting down.
ACATGCTGCTCTCCATAGGAGGGACTGACTCAGAGTCACCATAGCCAACAACATACTCCTTGAAACCTTCAGAAGAGGAATGACAGTAGTAGTAAATTAATCTGAAACTATGCAACCCTCAGATCTCATAATCTCACAGTCATCAGGGCAGACCCAATCCACTGCGAGAAAGAGCAAGAAATTTAGTTTGAGAATTCGAGAAAGAAATGAGAAAGAACAGAATGGAGGGAATAAGAGGAGAAATTAGGCTGACAGATCTCTACAGTGAGAATAGTTCTGGGTCCTTCCAAGCGCGATACTGATCATCACTGGGTTTTAGGAAATTTTAACATCATAGTTGCTATTGCATATGAATCCACCGCAGAGTAATTTCATTCGTCTCAAAACAACACCTGCCAAGAATCTAGCCACGTCTAACCAGAAAAAGTTGCCGTCGCATCAACCAGGTGGATGCTGCACATTGGTGGTGGTTGAAAAGATTCCCCCTTCCATGTAAATGGATATTAATGGACTTTTCATAAACTCATGAACACCCTATTTATAACATAAATAATAATAATTCGTTACATTTTATAAAGCGCTTTCTTGGTACTCAAAGCACTTTATAAAATGTAACGAATTATTATTATTTATGTTAGAAATAGGGTGTTCATGAGTTTATGAAAAGTCAATTAAATCATAAAAATGTAAAATAATTTTCTAATAAACAAATCAAAATTTAAGATAGCATTAATTCCATTTTTACACATTACTTGAAGCACTATACAACTGCCAATCAATATACGTACCCTCTGACTCCTCAGTAGAGACAGTTTCTCCATGTGGCCAATGGCACGTCTCCGTGGCCGCCTCCGGAGCCTGGGTGGTTGGTGCAGACACTTCCTGCCACACTTTAGCATTGGGATTCAGACCGGCCCCCTTGGTGGTCACCTTGAAGACAAGGTTAAAAAAAAAATATCCATTTTTCAGTTCAGTAGAATAAAACCATAAGAAATCTGTCAACACTTTCCGACAGTAGATTCAGCAAACAGAATTGAGACTTAACTGCAAACAGAATTGAGACTTAACTACAACATTACTGGTCATTTAACTACCCATTATCATAGTCTAAAACTGACAGCAATCTATCATGGAGCAACCTTATTAAAGTTAATGTGGAGTAACTGTTGAATTAACTGGCAGCACAACAAAAAGAGCAGGAAACAATCCTGGAAAATGAATTAAATTAACTTCAAATCAACATTTAAGGCATCTAGGACTTTTGCAAAAAATAAGCATTAGAAGTGGTAATTTTACAAGTACCTAACTGCATCTCTCAATTCCCAGTTTAAGTGATAAAAGACTAAATACGGTATCAACTTTCAAAAAATAGACATTTTCTAAGCACAAAAAATGTGGGCTACAAAGGTCAATTAGCATTGTTGGATATTGGAAACCATTCAGTGATCTTCTCTAGAGAACACATTTTAAATGCTTTTTTGACAGCTTAATGCAACTTTACAGTGAATTTTTAGCATTCTTGCTTAATGGGAAGGCTTTAATTCAAAGGCCAAAGCAACTTCACTGTAGGCCTCTAAATTTGCATTGATATGACATGTACTTTGCAGGTGGTCAGTGAGAAATATCCCAGATCTTCAAACTATAAACAGTGTAAGCGGTCTGATCTGACAACCCCTTTGAAGGCTACATTAAAGTAATTGCATACTTCATTATAACAGGGGTGAACATATATCCAAAATATGATTTAAAAAGATTTTTAATATCACAAAAGGGAGAAATGAAAATGCAATGTCAGTGCTTGGCTCTTTTAAGGGTTAACAGATACGACGCGATCAAAGTTTCACATGACACGCCGAGGAACAAATTACAACACTGCTTCAAACTATATCGAATATAACTGCTCCCTCAAATGAAATTGAGTATTATGTGATGAAGGACGTCTGAAGAGCACGGTGAAGGAAAACAAACACCACAGGACAGGCAAGGGCCCCAACTATTAACACGCTCCACGAGTTTGAAAACCACAACTGTAACGTTACACAACTTCTCTATACTTTACCAACATCATCCACAAGATCTATTAATTACCCGACACGACACTTCATACACACAGATAGGTTTTAAATAGTTGGCCTTTCACCCGTTTAATCTGATTAGCCACTCTGATAAACCAGAGCGAGAGTTCAGGGCAAAGAGCTAAAAACCTGCATCTGTAACGCAGCCTGGTTAACCTGACTAGCGCTTTATTGGATTTGAACGGGCTAGAGTTATTTTTGAACGAGAGGTTAAATTAAAAGCCGATGCGATTCGTGGATAACTTCCGTTTTTGATGTGGTCATTACTAATTGTGAATTTCACCAATAAAAGTTACGCACCTTAAGCCAACAGGCTGGCTGGCTAAATAAGTTAGCTAGCATTTGTTGCACGCACGTGGATCTTTCGCAACTGACGGTCAGTTCGCATCCACATAAACAAGGTATTACATAGTAGCTCAACTAACCTTCTTTATCGCTAGCTAATCGATTTAAAACCAGAAACAACTAATAATAACTGTATCAGCACTACAAAACCACAAAACATGTCTCCTTGTTGAACTCATGGCAGGCGCCATCGAGCTGAATCCATGCCGCAGCTGTGAAGAACCTTCGCGGTCGCCAAATTGAGCTCTTTAACTCACCTCCACAAACAACAGCATGGTCTTCTCCCCCGACAACGCTATCCCTCGCTAGATACCTTGTAGGCGAATTAATCTAGCTTACAATAACGCAGCAACCTATTACACTTATTTCCGTTTAAAGCAAAAGTGCAAGTTCACTGCCAAATAGTTTCGCGGCCACTATCTGCATCAATCCCCTTAACTCTGCGTAAGCATTGGAACGGTGCTTGAGGAGTCTGATTGGTCGTGCGCTCGTCTTTCCTTCGCCTCCTTTATGATCACATGCAGAAGCACATTTTGAAAATCTCCCGCCCACCATTACGGGATTGGTGCATGCGTAAATACGTCATTTGGAATCTCCCTGTGATTGGAGTGGGGTTTCGTCCGTCAAATGTATGTTCAAGTTACCGGAACTGTAACCTCTGCCATAAAGATCACTGCTGAGCACGTGGCGACAGCTAAGACAAATGCTGTAACATGCTTGACAAAAAACGAATGAATGAATGTAGTAAAATATGAGCAATTTACAAATAACACTACATTTGGGAGCAATAAAATGGATTTAAATGATAAAATGTGTGTATTGCGTGTTACTATAATATAACATTGTCTAATATCGTAATGCCACGAGGCATTAATTGTACTAGAAACGCCTAATTCAGACAATGGACATACTGGTGGGTGGATCTCACTGCATTTACCCACTGTTCAAAGAAACTGAAGAAAACAGAGACTTGGGGGGGGGGGAGTGAGAGCCCAATAAAAAGTCTTCCAGAACGGTCTAATAAAAATGTGTTTTGATGACAAGTCAGACACAAATTTCAATCAACTATGCCATTTTGTTCAAAACAATATTAAACTTACAATACTTAAGTTTATTAATTTATTATTAAGGAAAGTCCGTAGTTTCCCTAAAATTATATCTCTACTGCTGAAACTCTAATTTTGGACATCTTTATCTATACTAGCTTGTCAGAAGCCAAAGTAAATTGAATTTTATCCCGTATCTATTCTTAACCAGTGGGCTGGGAACCACAAGGGGGCCTCAGCAGACTTCCAAGGAGGCTAAACATTATTACAATTATTTAAAATAAAACAAAGCTAGCATTGAAATAAGCTAAAACAACTAAAAATCAAGATATTTCTTATTTTATACCACTAGAAATCTGATTGGTTGACGAACGTTCTAAGGTGTGCAGTGCAATATACAGTGTATTTTCTGACCACATTATCACTTAAATGATTTCAGTTATTTCAAAAGGTCCTTACAGCCTACAACAGCAAAAGAACCAAAACCCACAATGACACCAACCAAACAAATAAATATGGTAAACTATAGGATAAAACGACAAATTGTTTCCATGTTTTTTCAGAAATTCAGAAAGAGCTTTATTGCCAAGTGTGCTTGCACACACAAGGAATAAAAAGTAATTTCCCCCACATAATTATGTTATATTATGTACGGAAAGCACATTCTCTTTCTCCTGCTCTCTCTCCCACTCAAACACAAACACACACACTCGCACAGAAACATGTTGTCAGCGCTGCTCTGATGATTTTATCAGTAAAATAGTTTGACAACTTAAAAGCTACATGACATTTCTCACTACTGATGCCGGGCGTACACCAAAGGATTTTCACAGTCCCAGACTAAAGACCGGCAGTCTTTAGGAATCTTACTGGAGTCTCGGCGCGCTCCCTTCGTCTCGATTGTTAAATGTGAGGTGATAATCTGCATTAAGCAACCCGATTTATGCCAGTCTTTCTCTAGTCTTTCATATCAAACATGTTTGATATCATCGCAAGTCTTTAGTCTGAGACTAAAAACTGTGAACCCAAGTCTTTAGATGTGAGCTGATAATCTTATAAAGTCTTTTCTAAATCTTTTCAAAGTCTTTAGGTGTACAGAAAGCATAAGGTAATGGGGCTGCTCTTGAAGCAGATAAACTTAGTTTCGCTATTAGTAGAGACACTGCTGCCAAACACTTTTGAGAGATGCACAGACTCTGGTAATTCACACACGCTTGATCTCTCGATCTCTCTCTACAAAATGCATTAATAAATCCATTAGTCTACTAGCAATGGCTCAAGCATCCATTACTAGCTACTACTGAACAATGTTTGGAGGTGTGGTAACCATATAAGCTCTCTCATAAGGCAGGAACACACCAAGCCGACGCCGACTAACTAGAACCGATGAAAGCCGACTGTGTTGTCGCCTCTCGTCGGGGTAAAAAGCTGGACTTGAACACACCGAGAGAACTACAGCCGACTGTCAGCTAGAAGGCGCGTTCTGCGCCTTCGTGTAAATGAGACAACTGTCTATTTCTGCAGATATATTAGTCTATATTCGTCATTCAAAAAAGGAAACCGGGGCTGCCGGCTGCAGATACACATACCGTAAACAAAGCAGTGCATGCTTACCGTTTTGACTCCTTTGCTCGCTGTTTTGCTTTTATTCTCGTGCACTGACTCTTTCACTAAGCTGAACAGCCAATCAGAGTTCTCTCTTTCCCCGACGCCGATTCAACATGTCGAATCGGCCGAAACAAAGCCGACGAGGTCCAATTTCAGCCGACGGTGCAGAACACACTGAGGAAACTTAGTCGGCCGACGCACAAAAACTGCCCGACGGCCGACCGTCGTTTTGGTGTGTTCCTGCCTATATAATACTCTGCTTCACGTCGTGGCCACATTACCATCTCAGGTGTGCATTATTTTCTAATAATTCAACGGCCTGTTGCCAATTAATCCTTACTTAATTCACCCCCACAATAACTGTCTTTTAAAGCCTCAACATAATAGGTTATGTAAATTAATGCATTCATAAATTAATAAATAAGTTTAAATTAATAAAACTCCATGGCCATTCTTATTATGAATATATACATTTTTCTTGTTATGCCGAGTTGAAATATTTTATGTGGTAGAAATGTTGAGTACAAAATATTTTAATCCTTTACCCATTAACTCATAAACTGGAATCAAAACATGAATATGTGAGCTTCATTTTGGTCCACATCTGTCATTAAAACATGGTAGTACAACGATATTCTTTAAGATACTATGTTAATACCATGGTACATGAATATGGTAATCATTCAGCATCACAGTATTAACATTGAACACTATCCCTGGCATTCATTACTTTGTTCAATTTTGGTTAAAAGATGAAGTTAACATGCTTTAATGTTAATTTTTCACATAATGTACATTATTGCAGATCCTCTATTCATAGTCTGTCTGAGACGCGGTGATTTCTACAAAGCCCCTCCTTCCGAAAAGCTCAGAGTGCTCTGATTGGCCAGCGGACCCAGTGCATTGTGATTACCCAAACACCTTAAGCGTGTGTCAGAAATGTAACACATCCCTTACCATAATTGCGAGCTTCAGCTTCGTCCAAATTCGCTCTCGCCACCCTGCCAGCGACGCCGTGGAATGATTCGTGGACGCTCTGATGCTCTGACGTAGATCGAATGCTTGGTCTTTTTTAAAACTTTATTTAAAGGGGCCGCAAAGCAAACAAGCATGTCGATCGTTATTTTTGCAGAAAGTTGATAGATGGAAAGAACTTAACAATTACAGTGACATGTTGGCTAATGAAATAAACCAATTAAACGCCATTTGCGTGTTGTGGCTTTTGTGTTCATGGTTACGTGCTATGCTAATTTGCATTCCCGCTGAAAAACAAGTGTTCTAGCGCGAAAATCTTGCCTATAAATAGTGTTGCGTACCTTCTTATCAAATTCAAATGATCAACCTCTCCTCTATTTTGTTTGGGAACTAATGTGGTCGGAACCAAAGTTTACAGGACTGTGTTCTCTGGAATCCTCTCAAACGGAGCACTTCTACATTCCGATTGGTTGCCGCCGAACCGCGTCATAGCTCATTACCATAAAGTTGACCTGATTTCAACTCTCCTCGCCGCTCTCACCGCCGAAGACGCACGCGCCATGCCGCCCTCGCCACCGATCGATCTGAACCAACTTTGCAAGCACAACTTGAGCAGAACGTTTCACAGTGCTAATTAATTAGTCTTTGTGTAAAACCGGCGTTGTACTCTCCCATGTTCAGTAAGCTGTCCTGACCTCTGTTAAATTGTGCTATGCACAAGCAAACTTTTGGGTTGTACTGTTTAAGACCAGCTGTATAAATACATCTTAATCCCTGATTCCTAATTTCATCTTTCGGAAGGCCAAAATTTTTCTTTTTTTTTGCTTTCGCCTCCAAATATACAGTCTCAGCGACATGACGACAACACTACAATTCACCGAAGCCCCATCTTCTCTTTTTGCGTATGCCTTAGGCTGGAATTATGCAAATTTTTCACAATGTGACGTAGACTTTTGAGGAAGTAATAAGTCTGGAATTTGGTCTATGCATTTTAGGCAGGTCAGGATTGTTAGAAAGAATAATTCCCTTTGTGGTAGACTATGAGCATAGTAATTTTGCAGATCTTATGCATGTACAAACAGATATATTACACACCAAAGGAAAAGGAAAACATTAAACAGGATCATGTGACATTGACCCCTTTAAAGTTGACCTTCCTCACCATGTTAAAACATTCATTGCAGTGACTAAGCACCTCATGTCTCTGTTCAACAACAAAAAAACACACACACACTCACACACAGGCATGATACAATAATCTGGGCAAAACACTAACAGCAATAAGTGCCTGGTAAATTTATAATGTACCTGTAATCATAGTGGTGTCACAGTTAGAAATTAAACCCTGCTTAAAGTACATTAGTAGCATTTGTTTGATTTTTTACTAAGTGGAAAAACAGTCATGCATCTTGATTTGTCAGATTAGAATATCATCAACCTTGGTTAAATGAGAACCATTTAATAAATGTAAATTTAATAATTAAGTTTTAATTACTTAAATAATATAAATTATTAAAATTAATAGTTTTTGACAATTGCAACCAGCATTATTACACTAGATTTGAATTATTCTCAAACTAGAAAAAAAAACTGACCAGGATACGAACACGTGCTGTCTCATTTTATTCGCTGACGAAGCCTCGGTGTCAATATATTTAGTTTATGTTGCCTAGTAATGTCGTCTTACCGGTGGTCGACTTAAAGCCGGCTAGCCAGGCGTAGTTAATACTCAACTAAGTTAAGCAGTTATTAAGCTCAACAATTTCAGTGGATCGATAAAACGTAACGAACTGACAATTTGGATAGCGCGCAAAAACACAGGTAAAGTAAGTTTGTCAGCATTTTGCAAGTAGATACTGATGCTTAACAGTTCGATAAACATGTGGTCTAAACACGTTTGTTCTAAATATGGAAGTGCTACACTCTAAACGAAAAGTTAACACACACACACAGTAACGTCGTTTTTCGCGGGAGGTTAAGTGGGTTGTGCAAATTCAGCACCACAGGCCTGAGCTCACCATGCCGCCGTGGTCCTCGCCGGTTTTTTCCTCTTGATCTCGGGCGACTGATCCCGGCTCGACCTCCTCCTTCTGTTGTGCTTGGCTGCTACTCTCCGAAGTCATCGGCCGCCTTCGGCTCTGCACCGGCCGGCCACTCTCGACCCCGATCCGCGATCAAGCGCCTCCTCGCCCGATCCGCCAGTCCTCACCTCCTCTCACCGGCTGAATGCAACAAGCACTTGCTCTAGCTAGTTAGGGTCGGTTTGTCTTACCGTTTCGGAAACTAAACAAAGGTGGGAAAGGGAGCTGCGCTTACACTAACGCATGCGAATCTATCTCTAGTAGTGGTGTACTTCATATCCTAATAATACTGAGCCTTAATAGGGATCAGCGAGCGTTCCTGGCAGACGGCAGAAATTCACACACCGCCACCGTCCCGACAGACAATGCGACCACCCCCTCCGTCGCGCTCGCTCTTCCCTGGCAACAGAGCGTAACACGCGCCGCGCCGCATAGCAACCAGCAGGCGCTCTCGCCGCATAACGACAGAGACAGACGCGCAGCGAAACTCTGCAACCGGGCAACTGAACCATGACACAGCGAATACACAGATAATTACCGCATCCTTCGCACTCAGACTAATGGCAATTAAAGTCTATCTTTCGTATAGATAGATAGATAGATAGATAGATAGATAGATAGATAGATAGATAGATAGATAGATAGATAGATAGATAGAACAGATACATGTACTGTCAGGTTTAAGTGTCAATTTTTATTATTTGTTTCAGCATGGGTGAAAAATTGTACATAACATTTTACAGTAGTCAAAGTTGCTGCTCTCTGTAACATGGCCCAGTAAGTTAACTCATTTGCCTGCATGGGACAACAAATCAAGCCATTGTTTTGCTTGTAAATTTCCGTAAATTCACTTTTAGCCAAGCAAGAACATTTTCTTGAGCCGATTTCAGAAGTAAATATTTGCTGTATTTAAAAAATCCATGCAAAGTGTTAGCCACAAAGTAAATCTCCTCCAAAGACATTAATCCCAGTCTTGGACGTATTCGCGGATACAGCCACACAGGCCGTGCCCAACGCTTCATTTGTTCACTAAACGTGAGAATGAAAACAGAAAAAAAAATTTTTTTAGTTGTTTAATGCAGGCAAAGTGCTGGACTTCATTCTCCCCCAAGGAGATATGTACAACATGTTGACATCAGAGCAGTGGTTCTCTGTTTCAAGGGTTCAGAATGGATCTGTCTGACAGGTCAATGCTCAGGATCTCCCCTGGATTTTCTGCCATGCTTCTTGTAACCGTTTTTAGGCTTTGGTGGTGCCAGACTGTGATGCCTGTTGGCTGTGCAGTTGCTGAAGCTTCATATTCATGACTTCCACCACAGCTGTTAGAAGGGAGATGAAACGTATTTAATGCATTTACGATTTTGTGCAGGTTTTCCTAACATTATCAGAAAACGTGACAGTATGCAACAGGTTGATCAGGGCTTGTATGATTCTGAAGGGGTTTCTTTGTGAGAATGGTAAAGACTCTACATTATCCTACTTATTACATGGCTACTTACCAAATAAATAGACATTAAATACTAATATGAGCTGAAATAAACTAATAATTACAGAATACCAGTTACCAGTATTCTAGATAACTAAGTGATTTGCAGTAACTTGACTTGGAAATAGTAAATATATTATATATATATATATATATATATATATATATATATATATACACACACACACACACACAGGAGTCAACATTTGAAGTGGATTAAAAAAGTTAATCAAAGTTGTCCTAAGACAAGAACGGGTATTGTTCAAAATTCATGTAATACTTTGATGAAAGGTTTTGATCCACTTCAAATGTTGACTAGGCTACTATATATATCCACCTTTTTCCTGGTTAGCGAATTTACCCATGATTCATTCCAACCCAACTTCAGTCGTGCACGGGCAGGGGCAGCCCTACTTATTTCACATATTTTCTAACCAGCACATCACTGCGGCGTTCTGAGCAAGCGGCGCTCAATCTTCATAAAGCTTCGAACCGGAAAAGGAAAACCGGCTTCCGGTTCAAACCTGCTATGAAAGTTATGTATACTATATGGGAGAGAATGCTAAACCATAATGAGCATTTTCGTAATATATTGCCTATTCTGCATCTCAACGCACGCATAAGCTTGCCACAAAAAAACCCGGCAAAAGTAATGACTATGCATTAAACATTTGAATTGTTTATTAATAACTAGAGTTTTCTGTAAGTGTCGACTGCAAAGATAAATTTGATGATGCGGACTCGCCATCTTCGCAGTAGTGAAATGCACACTTCATACGAATTAACCTATACATAAGCAGAGAGCAGCCCATTTCTGCTCGTTTTTAATTATGTTTAAAAGTACACATTTCAAGCTTTCTATAGATATACTTATGTATGTGAGGCAAGTAACTTATACGCTGAGTTTCGTTGATTAATAAGCTCCCGTGCCTCCATGTCCTGTATATCTACTATTTGTGCTTATTTATTATTCCAGGCAATTTGTTGATAAAACATTGATAAAAATGAAGATACAATTTATACTAAACGAAATTCACTTTAAGGAAAGGCTTTCTACAAAACAAAACTTGATAAGTGGTCAAAATCATGTCTGAGCCATTCCAAATGTTTTCCGATATATTGGGCATCTTATGATCATATCTGACTCATCTCATGCGGTTCCCTTTTCATATAATCAACATAGATGAAATACATTTTAAAAAAACATTATATTGTGAAACTTAAATATAAAACGTATGTTTTTTTTTTATTTAACTTATATTTAAGCGTCACACTGCTCCGCTTTGCTCATGTGCTCTGGTGTGTAGCCTATAGCCTTTACATGCATGTGTGCGTGATGTGATGGAGGGGTGCAATTCTCAAATATTAATTGCATAATACCCAGCGATCTTCGAAAATTATTTATGCTTGAAATGCCCATCCCTACTGGTAACGTATTAGCTACACCTTTTTCGTTGGATGCTTCAGTTTTAGCGCAGCTAACCAAAAACGTCTACTCTCTGGCATTGAATGTAGCTGGTACGAACCGGACATAGGCATTCTCTCCTTTTTATCTTATGCTCAAAGCACCCAGTTTCTAAAAAGTTTTTTATCTTCTTTGAATTGTTAAAACAACCAACAACAGCACATGTAGAGCCTGAACTCATTCTCTCACTGCTAATACAGTACGAAAAGGAAGTAGGTAACCGGAGTCGTCGTCATGGCGGCGCCCATTGTTTAGAGCAGAATAAGGTGGATATATATATACTGTGTGTGTGTGTGTGTGTGTGTGTGTGTGTGTGTGTGTGTGTGTGTGTGTGTGTGTGTAAAAAAAAATCACCTTGTTTCATAGAATGTTTTTCTTGAAGGGCAGGCTGAATTTTCTCAATTTGTTTTGTAAGGAAGTCAATTTTGCGTTTAAAGAACTCTTTGCCATCTTCTACATTCTGAAAAGATTTTTTAAAAAGCAGTGAGAATTACTTAGACTTTGATTTCCTTAAAAGTACAAATTATTAAACAGATCAGCAAAATCCTGGCTCACCTTCTCCACGAAATAACCTGTTCCGACATCCACTAAGACATGATTCACATCATTAAGCTTTCCAGGCACGTACATCTGCAATGCAGTAGTTAAGGGAAACAACTTATCTGAGATGGATGCAAATTAATTAATAAAAACCAAACTGCCCATGTGACTTTGTTGAGGGTCAAAAAAAAAAAATCAATCAGCACTAATTTATCACTCAGCTGTTTGGAGGATACAGAACTGGTGAGAGGGACCAGTAGTTCTTTTCCTAAAAGAAAAAAGTAATAGCAAAAATAACCCAGTGAACAGATTAACTATTTATATCAATGAAGAATCATATAAAGTTTAGCAGTAATACTCACCTTCATTGTTTTTGTTAAGGACATTCAAACTGTCTTTGGCTTCCACATATTTTGTTTGGACGACTTTTAACTGGCCTATGGATGATGACAGGAACTCTGTTTCCTAGAAAACAAATGTTTGTCGTTTAATTTGTTAACATGGCTCTGATAAACCGCTGCTTTGTAAAAATTAATAAATTATATATATATATATATATATATATATATATATATATATATTAGGGGGAAAGGCTATTTATACTGAGCTAATGTGTTCAGATCTGTCCTGTTCAAGCAAAACAAAAAGTAATATAAATTGATCTCAGTTTCTCTATATCCTAAAAATAGAGGTTGAAAATCATTTTGCTCATTATATAGCACGCTACTCGTTAAAATAATTCTAAAAAGGAATAGTTCAGACAAAAAAAAATGTCATAATTTACGTTTTGACAGCCTTCACTTTCATTCTATCCAATGAATGGTAAGCGAGGCTGTCATTCTGCATCTCCTTCTATGTTCTAAAATGACATTAAAGAATAAGACTGGTAAATAATTGCAGAATACTAAATTTTGGCTTAGGTATCCGTTTAATGGCGAATTAAAGACAACACTACCAGCAGCACGCGCACAAACAGCATGACAACCGCTGCGTGCATGTCAGTAAACCACTGACAGAAAAGTACCATCGTAAGCTGCAATTTAGGGATCTTCAAAGAATTGTTATATTTATAGCACAAATTACCTGATCAAGCTGAGTTTTCAAGCCTTCTAATTGTGGAAGAGACAATTCAGTCAGATTCACCGCCATGTTGATAATTGAATAGGGGAGGAAAGCTTCCGGGTCAACCGGAAGGACTTTTAGCAATGATTTTGCATTATGATAAAACATTTTTAACTTTGAATAAAAAATCAAGACAAGCATAATACAAAAATGTGCATAATTTAAACATTTTGTAAGGCTTACAAATATTCCTTAATGGCTTCTTTTTTGTCTCGCTCTGTAACACCGTACAATGCAACAAGTATTTTACTTTTATGCTTATGGTATTTTGCCAAAATTCAAAGTACATTTTCCAACATAAGTAAGGTGGGTCTTGAACATTTGATTAATGGAAGCCCAAAATGCATCAAAATCAAAGACGCCGAAACCTATCATGGAAAAAGATAAAAACCAGTTTAAAAATTCTTATTGTTGGGTTTAATTAATCATTTCACCTTTGTCAGTTCGATCATTGAGCCTGCCCCTGCACACATATCAGATACATATCTGAGGAACATAGAGATGAGATCCTCCCCCATCCCCATCCCCATGTCCTCGACATTCTGAAGAGTAATGAGGACACAACCTTCAGTGTTTATGGTCCTTGCCACTGGAGCAGCCTGTCAGTTTATCCATCCAGTTGACACTTGTCTTGCTCATGTTATTTTTCCACCATTTGTACTCTTTAATTCTTACATGCAATTGCCTCATTCCAACTACTCCGTATGAAGTTGAAATAACCAGCATTGACAAAGAGTACATTTTAAAATCATTTTATTTTAAAGAAGCTTGTTATTTAAGATAACAAACAGAAAATAAAAATGTTATACAAAAATGTAAAAGAAAAAACTTGTACATCAGAAAAATGTTTGACTTAAGACTTAGTAAAACAGTAGTAAAACATCTTGAGGTATGCGCAAACTAAATCAGCAATTGCAACCACAAAATAACATGGAAGAAAACATATGGGAGGACTTTAAAATGGAAAAACACTTCAAGCACCTTGGCATAGATTAGATTTAGTCCTAGATTCGTTCTCATTAAAGCAGATCTCATTCTTTGCATTGTTAACTAGCCCTGACATTATATTTGACCTTAAATAAAAGATGAATGCGTTTATATACATTTTTTAAAAATCACTATATAAGCTGTGAATAATAGAAGTAAAAATTTCAATTCTGGGCTAGTGAATATGCACAGGCAAACCATATGCAATGGGCGCAGCACCAATTATATGTTTTAAATGTGTGGCATTACGTGATTTGGCTAAATGCTGAAGAAGGGAGGAGCCAGACCCAGAAGAGAGCCAGGACTGGAGCAGAGCCGACGTGAAACGATCTAAATCACGATCTGTCACATCCCACAGGTTACCGAGCACTAACGGGCTGGTGAAAAGACAAAAGAAACATTTAATAATAAAGAAAATCATAAGTAACTACACAAAATATTTGTAAACATGGATGTGTACATTACCATCCTGCAGTCAGGTAGCTGAGGATGATCCCTGTTCCCTCCTGATGGCCAAGAACACTGAGAGCCGCACTACTGCAGCCAAACAGAAGAGCTACTGTCCGTACAGGCCCTTTCAAAACCCTTTGAGCATCCAGAAAACGGGAACCTGCACCATGTCCTATGTAACTATAGAGAAGTACACATACATACTGTCAAGCACATGTCATCTCATCTTTATATTTCATCCATTATTCTTTAGTAAATAACCACTTCCAGTTTCACTTACATGTAGAGGTCTTTGGTGGTCACAGCCTCATGCAGTTTATCTGGATCAGGAGCAGTTCCACAAACCCCCTGCCACACCTTTTCACTGGCCAATCACAGAGAGAGAGATGCCAGATTGGAAATGGGGCCAGTTACACAACTGTGTCTGTCAGGGTGCATATTTTGTAAACTTACCCAGTAAACCATTCTTTAAAGCGATTCTCGGTGTCAGGTAGGTTTCCATCTGGGTTTAGCACATAGTAAACTTTCTCAGGGTTCACACCACATGACAGAACACAACTTGAATCCATCTGAGAAAAGAAAGACAAACAGAATTCTTATTAGAGAAACAGTTCACCCTAAAAATGAAGAAAGGGTTCAGAATGACACAAGTGAATAAATTATGACAAAATACAATAACTTTTCCTTTCAATGAAACTAAATGGAGACAGGCTGTTGAGCTTTTTCAGGTCAATGGAACTGGAAGTTCAAAAATTCTAACTCGTTTCCAGGTTTTAGCTCTCATTCCTGAGCACCGTTTAGAAATAGACCAAATTTTGAATTGTTACTTGATATAAATATTGACTTCTGCCAGCTGACATCAAACATCATTGGTTCATACCAATAGAAAAGAACAGCCAGGACATTCTTGCCAAATAACTCTTTTGAGTTCCATGGAAGTAATATAGATTTAAAAATGTGAATGATGGGTGAACTAATTTTAATAAGCTAAACCTTTACTATGTGTATTAAATACTGTGCGTGTTTTGCTTGCAATAAAGCCCCTTTCACACAGCGCGTTGATCCCGGGAAATTGCCAGAACGCCTTCTGTGTGAACGCAAACACGACCCAGGATTGATGCCGGGATTGATCCCGGGTTGGGGACCTAGTAACATTGCCGGGATCAGTCCCGAAACGCCATCTGCAGCCAATGATTTTTACGGGTTGTGTGTGAACGCACTCTCCGATTCTGGAAAATCACTGGAAGTGTGAATGAACCAAAATCGGGTCAAATCCCGGGTCACTTTATCCGTGTATTTTCCGGAATCTTTGTGTGAAAGGGGCTTAAGTTCCATATACCTCTTTCAGATGACTGTGTCCAAGTACTGCATGTAATGAGGGCATACGAGTGACGGAACAAGACTTTAGACAAGCAATGTTCTCCCATGGCAACCTTTGCAAGTACTGTAGAAACACAAAACTTCTAGTAAGACCAAAACATGCATATGGAATCAACTCAAAACAAATTCAAATTGTCTAGAAAATAGTCATGTCTATATTATTTCACACAAGTGGATATTATTAGTGTACCTTGTCTAAGATCAGAACTGTATGTCCTTGTGGTTCCTCCCTTCCTTTCAGTTTAGTCACACAGCACTGCAGAAGCCTCAGGAAGTTTTTGTCCTGCTGACCCATTCCCTCTACAAGACACTGCAGGTCTAGCAAAGACAGGAGTGGAGATGCTGAGAGAACCACCTTCAGGGAGAAAGAAGAAATGAAAAAAGTACTACAGGTGGGAACATATGATGATCAAATTAATGATCAAACATACCCTGAGAATGTCCTGTGTGATCTTTGTTCCTTTCAGTGCCTTTTGGAAGCACTTCACCTGAACTTCAAGCTCAGGGTCAGAGGCTAAAGGCAGGAGTAGAGTTCGCCACACACCTAAAGCCTCTTCCATCTCCTCGAGCATTTTCTGATGGACAGAGAAAGAACTTACATTCAGTATATCCAACATCCTCCCTTTCATATTGATAATTTTCTAACTGTCAAAGATCTTGTCTCACCTCCACACGGACATCCAATGACTTCCTTCCTTCCCACCACTGTGATTTCTCAGCCATCATGCTCACTTCTTTTTGCCCCTTCAAGACACCATCCATTTCTTGCAGAAGCATGGCAACAGAGCGCTAAATAAAGGTCAAATATAAACCAGATTTGTGCAAACATCTCCCGATTTCCTTCTCATTGTGAAAAAATTATTTTAAAGTTTTAAAACTCTTAGCTGTACTGCATTAAGTAATATACAGAAATACTAAGAACATCAGCACACAATCTGTACTTCTCTGTTTGCAGTAGGGATTCGAACAGTGATTGGGGTAGAGCCACGCTCTAGTCGAGTCAGAAGAATAGTGCTGCCAATTTCATCAGGATACACCCCCGCGAGTGACAGCATGCACACTGTTATTCCTAAAGCAAATATACATCACATTTATATCATCCTGTATTATTCTCATAATACATACCAACAGGGCTAAAAATTACATTACATTTTCTTACCACCATGAAACTATTTTGCATATTTAAAAAAAAATGTTTTGTTGTGCCTATGACAAAGAAATTACCCTTGCATACTTGCAGCAAACAGTGCCAGTCATTAGGTCACTTTCAGAAGCAAACAGTGCCAGTCATTAGGTCCCTTTCAGAAGCATAGACAATGCCCAATTCTAATAATTTGGGTTAGGGTATTACAAAGAGCTGTGGTCATCTTGCTTAAATGGATAACCCACCCAAAAATGAAAACTGTCATTTACTCCCCCTGATGTCATTCCAAACCTGCATGACTGACTTTCTTTTGCAGAACATAAAGGATGATATTTTGAAGAATTTTGATAACCAAACCGTTTAGGTTCCCATTGATTTCCATTCTATTGATTAAAGACTACAATGAGAGTCAATGGAATGTTTTTTAGTTATCACTATACTTCCAAATATCTTCCTTTGTTTTCTCAGGACTATCACTTTAATTTTAAGATGAAGTTATTACCTGCTGGCAGATCTTTCATCTGCTGTGTGAACTGCTGACAGTGTGTCTGTGGGAACTGTGTTGGGTGTGATAAGGCGAAGGAAAAGATCTGCTCCAGGGCGGAGAGTTTCTGAGACTGTGTCACCCCAGACGTTTCCTCCAGACTCAGAGCGCCTAGACCATCTGCTACATCATTACAAGATTTCTTCAGCTTCCTACAGAGACAGGAAGAAGAGATTCTGTTCCTTCGTCCAAATAGTTTAGAATACAGGCTAACACTTTCTGCCGAAATGTTTGCATTTCATACTAACTGACATACCTGAACTGACTAACCACATGACGGGTCATGTGGTGGCGAGTGGACACACCCAGCGACTGTGCATGCAGCATTGCTGTGGTGATGGGATCGGTCTGGCCGAGCGACTGAGCGAGAAGTGAGCAGACGTGAGGATAAAGAGAGGGAGGCGGGAAGTGGTGGAGAAGAAGCCAAGAGGAACGCAGGTACGACTGGACCGCCTCTACGGACAGATCAGCTAAATATGAAATAAATACACTGATGGTTACAAGACATTCAACAATTTTATCAATGACATCAAAGTCAAAATACAATATAAAACTAGGATCCTGTAAGATTTTTTTTAAGAAGTCTCATAATTACCAAGTCTGCATTATCAAAAATTCAATAAAAAACTAAATATTTATTTTTAATTTATTTATTATTATTTAAAATAGCTATTTTCAAATCTTTTAAAATATTTCTTCACTGTCACATAAAAATATTTCTTTAAAACAAAACAACAAAAAAAGCTTTTGAACGGTAGTGCACATGCCACACTGTATTACCTAGCGGTGTAGATCCATGTGGTAGGGTTGTGTGAGATCCAGAGCCATTTTGTCCAGTTCTTCTGAGCTCACTGAAACACACTCGCCCAACATCTGCAGCCAGATCTCTCCTCAAGACCTCACAATCAGCATCTGGGCTGCCTGGAACCACACACATAACATGAATTTAGTCCAACAAGAATTAGTCAAATAAGCTATAAAATTACATCGGTTTTCTACTGCACACACACACACCTGTGTCATTTATCTCTGTGTCAGACCCTCTGAGCTCCTCCAGGCTGACATCCAAAAGAACCTCATCTTCATCCTCTTTAATCATCCTCATCCTCTCTGGCTCTTCTGTGACCTCTGAACTTTGACTCTTTTTTGATCGTCCTCTGCGCGTGCGTGTCTGGGAAGATAAGCCAGTTTCTTCCTCAGAAGAGGCGCAACTGGTAGAGGCGAGAGCTGTGCTTTTCTTAGTGGTCCGTGAGCGTCTGGGAGGTTCTGGTTGTACTGTGGGGTTCACAACTTTGACGTCACAAGGGATGGTGTTCAGTGCTGGTTTCAGGGTGCGAGATGTTTTGGAGTTGCAGGCGTTTCGCTTTTTTGACTTTTCCACTACAGCAGGAGGTGCGGCTTCAGCGTCACTTTCATCACTGAACTCGACCTAAAACAGAACAGATGTATTTAATTAACTGACGATTTATGATTCGAAAATGTCTTACCATCATCTTAAGAAGTCTGAAATCAATCAAAGGGCCAAACCTTAAAGCGAGAACGCTTGGACCTTTTAGGCGCAGCTGGCACGACCACAGGTTTCTCTTCTGAAGGAGAAGAATCTTTGTAAACCTCGAAACATCCCTTTGGAGCAACTTTTGACTTTGTAATCCCACAATGACTGGCAGATGCATGTAGTGAGGGGGTGAAGTTGACAGAAATTTCAGGCACCTCATTAGTGAAGTCAAATGCTCTTAAGTCACCAACACCAGTGCTTGTGGAGACAGATTTTGACCGGGATGTCCTTGTTGCTTTGGGCGTTTTAAAAATCATGGAGGATTTTGTGATGGTAATTTTGGGCACCAAGTCTTTAGCTTTCTTTGAAACTACAGAGATCTCTTTGGTTTTCATGCTTTCATGGTCTGCAGATCCACTCTTAATGTCAGGGTGGCGTTTAACACCTTCCTCTGGAGGAGTTATTTCAGAAACAGGGCTCTTGGATTGATGCTTTGATTCAGTTTTAAGTTTTAATTGTGGTTTACTTTTCGGGGGATTCCAGCCCCATTCAGAAGCAAAGAGTTCTTCAGGTGTACACCCTTTCTTCGTGGCCAATGCCAAGCAGCAGGCCACAGCTTTAGCCCCCAGTAGAGCAGCTCTGATGGGCCCAAGCTCTGGTTTTAGTGCCCCTTTGTGTGTCACTGACTTCAATCCTGCCTCTATTTCCTCCCACAGGACTGTAGCTTTCCCTTTGTCTCCTGTTCTGAGAAGCTGAAGCACAGCACCCAAATGCACTTTGCCCTGTTCCACCTGGAGAACACACAGTCCAGCTGACTTTTTAGAGCACACAAGAGCTGCCAAACTGCTTTGGAGCTTAGCAGTGACACTACAGCAGCGTTTACTGGCAGATTGGCGTAGTCGGCGGGAGTTTTCGGGGTCTGTCTGGAGCTCTGCCTGTAATAGTGCCCAGTGGATACTGACTCGAGCCACACTAAGCTCACTGCAGCAGGGACAGGAGCAGGTCACTGCATGGGTCAGGCAGGAAAGCCCATGCTGACGTTTGGGCTTCAGCGGGGGAGATGCTCCTTGGCTTCCTAATCTAGACATGGCTTCCAAAGGCTCCTTGAGAAGGGCACGAGAGCTAAGGATTCCACTCAGATCATCATCTTCCTCAAGGGTGTGACCAGAGGAAGAAGGGGCAGCTGGCCGACCTTTGCGAGGTTTTATTTTCACCTCAGACTTCTGCTGTCGCCCGTGGCCAAAATCTACATGAAAGCAAGATGAGACCAAAATATAAACTTTGTTTTTAAAAATAAATACTTAAATCTAGTTTGTGTTTAGCAGCAGTGAAATAAATACATTTAAAAAAAACTTAATAAATAAAACCTTTCCTCCTTAATACCTTTTGGGCACCTTTACCAATACAAAAAGTATAGTCACAAATAATGACTAGCAGGGTTCCCACACCTTGGTTAACGTCAAATTCAAGGACCTTTCAAGGACTCTCCAGGTCCAATACCCTCAAATTCAAGGACTTAATGTGGGGATACATTTCAAGTGAGAGGAAGGTTACATCCTGTTACCTTGTAAGAAACATTGTTACAGTTTTCATGTGTCAAACAACTATGCAAAAAAGCGGCTTCTTTTTTTTGCATTTATTTTTGCCCATATGAGAGATCTGATATTCTATTTGTACAATTTCTGTTTTGCATAAAAACTGAAGAATTCATGTTACGTGCTAATGCATGGATACTGCTATAACTCAGAAGTCCACCGCGTGAACGAATTAAACTGTGCAGTTCGCCTTACGTTCATCATTATTTACTGGACAGAGCCATTGATACCTTCTTTCATATCTGGAGAGGACGTGAGCTCAACGTGGTTTTAAAAAATGTTAAATTTTTACGGCACATGTTCTCTAGACTCCGTCGCTATGGAAACAAAGACTAACATGCAGTCACCCGCAAATGAATGTGTGGGTCTATGTAAAATACGGGACAAATTTGATTTGATACGGGACGCATCATTTTACCTTTAAATACGGGACGGGTGGCAACCCTAAGGTGAGCCAAATATCATGAAACTTGCATTTTCCAGGCATCACGTTTCAGCGGTTTCAGCCTATTTTTGCAATGTTTCACGGTGTGTCTGTGAAATGTTGAGATACCATCTTAGTATTTTTGTGCGCGTGTGAACGTCATGGCAACGTACAACACAAAGTACCTCACGCGGGAAACACTTAACGTAACGCGTAAATGCACTTACGTAAATCAAGCAGGCTAGTATGCATAGGCCACGAAGTATTGGTGAAATAAAACATTAGCAAACCAGATGTAATAAGGATTTTTTTCCAGAAAACTTATTTCGCACTTTCAAGGACCTGTATCTATGTATGTTCATTTTCAAAAACATTCCAGGGCCTTCAATTTTTTTTTCCAGATTCACAAACTTTCAAGGATTTCAAGGACCTGTGGGAACCTTGGACTAGAGAGGGATTAAGGTGTCTTGATTTGGTAATAAATATTACATATTTACCTGTACAGAGATCAAGTAAGTTTCTAACTTGCTCCAGGTCCAAACTACTAGCTTCAGTTGCGCCCTTCAACAACTCCAGTTCTGCTTTCAACACCAACAGCTCAGCACAGCTACAAAACAAAATATGCAATTACAAATCAGCAAGAAATTTGTCTGGCATCCCAGGAGCTTATTCAAGCCTACTTCAAGCTTCAGAGAATAAATATTTGTTTGTCATGTCCCCCCTCAATGTCAGAAATACACGTTTGGACCTGAACTGTCACACACATTCTGAACTCGCACACTCAAAGAAATGGAGCATCCACTCACTGGCTGAGTGTCTGCAGTTTAGTGGCAAGTTTGAGAGCCTCTAGACATTGAGCTTTAGCTTCATGAATGGCTCCACTGCTGCTCCTCACAATCACCATTCTCTCGGAGCACACCAGCACCTCACTCAGCAACAGCCATTTAAAAACAACACTATCTCCTACAGTGAGAAAACACACCAAGTTGAAAATGACAAATAAAGAAAATTCCTTTAAGTAGTCAAAACTGCTACCGCTTGTTGTACCTTGGTCTACAAAGCGAGAGTCTGTGTTTGGTCCAGGGGCTCCATAAAATCCATTGCCCAGCAACATCATCACCAGGCTGCACAATAGCTTCAACCCTTCATATTGAGCAGTGTCTGGAGTCTTCAGACCTACAACACAATTCACAACATTAATCACACATACAGTAGTATATAGGTAAGTGATGTCACTAATTTTCTGTCCAGATCTATTAAGTTATAAAACAATAAATTAACTACCATTTAAAAGTTTGGGTTCAGTAATTTTTTTTTTAATTAAATACTTTTATTCAGCATTAAAAAATATTCCCATTTAAAATAAATTATGATGAATTTTTATTGTAGGCTATATTGTAGGCTATCATGTTTCCCACAAAAAGATTAAGCACAACTTTTTTCAATAGTGATAAGAAGTGTCACCTGAGCACTAAATCAGCATATTATAATGGTTTTTGAAGGATCGTGTGACTCTAAAGAATGGAGTAATGGCTGCTGAAAATTCCGCTTTGCCATCACGGCAATAAATGCCATTTTAAAACATATGAATATTATGAAATTATGCTCTACATCATTAATTCTATATTATCGAAGCAACTTTTTTTTCTTCCAGCTTTAATGAAAGTTCACACAAGCTTATACATGGGATATAATTGTTCTGTTTGTGGTACCTAAATGTGTAATGTGTGTATTGGATGAGAGCTGACCATGCTGAATGATGCTCTGACGTAACTGTGAGTCCAAAGCCTGTGTGTCCAGACTCAAGAATTCACTTGCTGTCTGCAGTGCTCGTGCCCTGAGCAGGTACCAGCTCTTAGAATGATGCTGAGCGGACTCCTTTATCACCTCCATCAGGCAGCAAACACCATGCTCCACCTGAGAAAGAGAAGTGGTTTTGTCAGTATTTATACAATTACAGTTTAATGGATGGTTCCAAGGAGTCTAGTACTGGATAAAATTGACACACTGGTCCACAAACAATTATATGAACGAGTATTACCTGCCCTAAAGCGTAGTGTATCTGTGCTTTTTGCAGCATAGCCAGCATGGATATAACAGATGTGCCTTCGGAGCTTGGGACCGAAGTCAAACTCTGTTCTGCTTTTTGCAATTCCACCTGAAACATGCAGACAATGTTCTGGTGTAAACAACTTGTTAGAGTTTAATATGACATAAGGCTCTTAATTGTCAACTGAAAAGTTTGTCCTGGTTAAAATTAATTCACCTGTGCAAGCTGAGGAGAGCCCAGATACAGCAGGACCCTGGTAGAGTGGCAAAAGGCATTCGCACTATTCTGGGCATCACCGAGGCTATGGAAAAGGGCTGCAGCGAGCTGATATGCCTCCAGAGCTTGCAGGTGCTAACAGAGATATATTTATTAGTCAACATAAATACAAATATCACATACTTCTCTCTTGGTAATGAGTTTGAGGAGACTTATGTTACACAGAACACAGTGAGTGATGTGGGTGTGTAGTCTTACTTTGCCAATCAGTGTGTAGAGGGCAGCCATCAGTGTCATGGAATAAGCAGTCAGTTTAGGGTCTCTAACTGCAGGCACAGACCCCTTGAGTAGACTCCGCCATAGAGACAAACATCTATCCAAAGGCTCACTTAACTCTGACACACACATGAATCAACAGTATTGGTAGATTATCCTAAAAATCAGTGCTTCTGAAACCTGTTCTGGAAATTTTTAATGCAATATGCAAGTATGTATTTGCTGTGTTTGAGTGTGTGGCTTACTGCTTTGAGCCAGTAGATTGAAGCGTAGTCCATCATAGACTAACTGGCTCTCTTGTGATTTCTGTTTGTCCTCATACTCTAGATCATTAGTAGGAACAGGATCCATATTCAGCTCTGTTTTATTCTCCTCTTGCACTGCACGCAATCGCTTCTCTGTGTCCACAGCCTGTTACACACAAAAAGGAAAATAGAGGTTGTATTCTGATGGCATTATTAATACAATAGACATGGCACAATACCTCCATTGCAGTAAAGACTATCTTCAATTGGTACACAATGGCGTAAGTACCCGAGTGGCATAACGCCTGTTTCACACATACTCTGTTTGCAGTGCAGCAGCAGCACGTGCTATTGTGCTTTCACATATGCTGCATTTGCACTGCACATACACTCGCCTTAGGCAGAGTGTATGCCTAACTGTACTGTGCTGACAACTTTTTTTTATTTTTTTCATTTTTTCACAGATGTATTCACGTTTAAACTCAACAAATTTAAACAACGTATTATTCAATGCACTACTTCTATATAGATTTAGGGCCTATATATTAAGTTGATATAGCAAGTGGCTAACCATTTAATGTACTTGTGTTAATATCGCAAACTTTTTAAATTAAAACATACAATTGGCTAAAATAGCAGACTCTCTTTTGCATTTAAATCTTTATAAAATAAATATTGAGGTCACAAAGAACTTGTTTTTCCACCTCCAAGAAGAGACGAGTGCCATCCATTATGCCGCCTTGTTGAGGAACTGTGTAGTTTTCCTTGCTTTTCCACGGGCTTAAAGTAAATAAATTACTGAAAAATAGTAGTAATATTTAATTAAATGCACTCGTCTCTTTGTTTAGGTTCTTTGTGACTTTTGAACAGCAGTGTACACTAACAACCAAAAGTTTGAACATATCTAGTCATTCTTCATTTTAGCATAATTTTCAAATTTTAGAACAAAAGTAAAGTATGTTGGGCACCAATAGTTTACTTTTCCTTCACTATATGAAGTGACTTACGAACCAACTAAATAAATAAATAAACAGATAGTTTATATATTTGTCTACAAGAAAAATTTCAGGCAGATCAGAATGTTAAGATCATGAAAAAAACAGATAAGTCAAATGTCAACGTTTGTCTTGTAGTGTATAAGGCACTGACCTCCTGCAGGTTAGACTCAAGAGTGCAGATGTAAAGCCACAGGGAGGCATGTGCCTTCTCATCCTTCAACCTATCAGCATTCTCTGCACTTTCTGGCTCCACCTCCAGCAACCGCAAAGCCTCATGGGTAAAGTCGACTGCTAAGCTGATTACAGAGAGCAAAACATTTATTAAGTCCTCCATATTTTCAATTCAAATTAGGCAAAAAGCAATATATAATTAATATTGTCCTGTGTTCATGGTCACCCACCAGTCAGTCTGTTGGCTGAAGTCCTGGTAGCACACAACCTGTGCCATCTCACACAAATAAGTAGCCCGTCTCAGTGTGTGTGGTGTATCTTCATGGCAGATATCTAAGAGGTCACAGAGTGTGTTGTAGCGCTCCTGCGCTGTGTCTCCAGTCTGCTCTTTATACACACGCAACTCCTCCTCTAACAAACACATCAGAACTTCCTCATCCACTAATGCTTCACTTAACCCATCCCTCAGAGTCCTGACAAAAAAAAAGAAAGATTTTCAGCACATTCACTCTTAAAGGAGAACTCCGGTGCAAAATGAACCTGGGGTGTAATAACACACTGGTACCGAGTCGACTGTTCTCTGGGATTTGTTTTCATGATAATCGAGTGTAAAGAGTTTTATCTCTAAAAACTGTTTAGCTTATAACGCTAGTATGTGGGGCATATAATAAGTAGAAAGAGATCGCTAGTTAATACCACTAACAAGGCTCAAAATAGCCCCACACTAACACGGTAGCTTAATGAGGGTCTCTGCATACAAACCGAAGCACTGAGAACTTTGTAAGTGTACAGACAGTTTAATAATAATTTACTTTATAAAGACAGTACCATCGCGTATACAGGCAGGAGCCATCTTTGGGAAACAGCCTCGACCAGTCGAACCACTAACGCCGTGCTAAGTGAGCTGAACTGTGAGATTCCAAGTCACAGTTCAGCTCGTAGCACGGCGTTCGTGGTTCGACTGGTCGAGGCTGTTTTCCAAAGATGGCTCCGCGATGGTACTGTCTTTATAAAGTATATTATTATTAAACTGTCTGTACACTTACAAAGTTCTCAGTGCTTCAGTTTGTATGTAGAGACCCTCATTAAGCTACCGTGTTAGTTTGGGGCTATTTTGAGCCTTGTTAGTGGTATTAACTAGCGATCTCTTTTTACTTATTATATGCCCCATATACTAGCATTATAAGCTAAACAGTTTTTAGAGATAAAACTCTTTACACTCGATTATCATGAAAACAAATCCCAGAGAACAGTCGACTTGGTACCAATGTGTTATTACACCCCAGGTTCATTTTGCGACGGAGTTCTCCTTTAAGTGTCAAACAACAGTACACCTGAACCTTTTTCGATTGGCTAAGTGCAAGTTACCTCAGGCGTGTGTCTTCTTCTCCTGCTCGGGCAGCATCACACTTGGTTTTGACCCACAGTGACACAGGTTCTGCCAGATGATCAAAAATCTGCATGCCCAAAACCCGAATCCAGCGCACTATCCAGTCTAGAGCTCGCTCCAGATGACCTCCACGCCGGCTACACTGCACCGTCAGCATGAAACAGCGATTTACCTGAAACATTCACACAATAAATCGACAGCCAAGATCTTATATTGTAATTTATGCATTTGCATGCTTTAAACTAAATATACAGCTTGAAAGAGTTAAATATTATAACATATAGATCAGACAACAAAAATACAAGATACTTCAAGGGCCACAATAAAAAGACAAAATGTCACAATTTTATATGTTGCTCCGTTTTATTCTCTTTTAATCTCAACAAAAGCTAAAAATGACCAGAGGAAGCTGTAGTTCTTACCCTATCCAGAGGAAGAGAGGGTGGGCAGTCCTTACACAGCTCCTGACACACAATCACAGCCAAACCAAAGGCACCCTCATACAGCTTTCTGTTAAACAGCTCATACACCACATTATTCACCGCACACACTAAAAAGAAAAAGAAATCAATATAGAATTAAATGTATGTGCACAATTACACTACAGTTCAGTTGGGGTCAGCAAGATTCTTTTTTCTCCAAAAAAATTATTTAATTACGTGAAGACTTTTACATTGTTGTTATAAAAAGTTCAAAATAAATTAATTCTAAAAATAAAAATAATTTCAAATAAATGCTGTTCTCTTGAACTGTCTATTAATCAAATAACCCTGAAAATAAAAAAAAGTTAAGCAGCATTTTTTAACAGCAATTTTCAACATTGATAAAAAAAAAGAGCTAAAGAGCTAAATCAGCATATTAGAATGATTTCCAAGAACATGTGACACTAAATGACTGCTGAAGTGCTTGAATTCAGCTTTGCGATCACAGGAATAAATTAAAATTAAAAATATATTAAAATAGAAAACATATCTTTTAAGTAGTAATAATATTTCACAATATTACCATTTTTACTTTTGGAACTGTAGCCTTAGTGGGGCCCATAATATGTCTTTCAAAAACTTTTGATTGGTAGTGTAGCCTATATCTATTCTACAATGTATTCAAACATCCAATCAGATTTCAGCATTCAGACTTCAGATAGATGTACCTGCTTTAAGAAGGAAGTTGTCATTGTTGAGTGTCCGCAGTTCAGCAAGCATCTGTCCTGCAGTCGCCTGGCAGTACAACAACACCCTATCCAGAGAACCGCCCGCTGACACCTTTAGATGTAAATGTAAAGTAAATAAATGTGAGGCATCTAGCCAGTCACTTCATTGTGGTCTAAAGTTGGTTTAGTATATTACCTGAGATGCGTGAAGACTATCGTATGTGCTAATGAAGCCCTGGTAAAAGCTGAAGCAAAGGGAGTACTGCACCTGCTGTGAAAACGAGTCCTGGAACGAACAAAATATTTTCAAAATTCACATTCCAAATATGTATCAATAAGTACCAGTAAATTATACGATCTTACCTTTTGCTGTGCAAGCAGAAGTTCCTGATATTCTTCTAAAAAGGAAAAGCAAGCCAGCAATGTGGTTATATCCATCCCTTTAGACTGACCAGTTTCCAACACCCAAACCACTAGCTGACAAGCCTCTAATAGGGCATGATACTCTGGGCCCAACATGGCACGGGGCAGCACCCTGAGTGCACGTGCACATTCAGTGAAAGCCTTACTACATTCACCTCCCGAGCTTAATGCACACTGCAGCTGCACTGCGCAATTGGCAAGGCTCAGAGCCGAACACAAACCCACATGACCATCTACCCCGTCCAGAGAGCCACGCAACAGTCCAACAGCCTCAGTTGAAAACTGGCTCTTACATAGGAGTTTACACACTTTAAACACCACCTCACACCGCACAGCCAGCAAGGGAAGGGTCAGCGCAGAGTCTTGTGGGCCGAAGAACAGTTCTCGCAATTCAGAGGTCAGAAAACACACATCGTCAAGAGTAAAACACCCACACGACCGTTCATGCTCCACTACCGCTTCCTCTACAAACAGAGGAACTTTGGATGGGAAACAGGCCGAGCTGGACCCTTGTTCTAGGAGTTTGAAGGATAAAGCTTGTAGCTGACAGTGAAGTCTGTCCCGCGGAGAGAGGGTGGAACCACTCGTTCTGTTAGACAGGAGACTGTTCCACAGCACTGCAAAGCAATTCCGCACCAGAACATGGAAGTCATCCGCCTGTTGACAAAAAAACAAAAATATGAGGTCTACAGAGAGCACCTTGAAATATGAATACTTTATTACAATCCAAAGAAATGTAACGGTTTCCAGGGTTTCCACACTTTTTGACCAATGAATGCACATGATTTTTCCAGATTAGTTCAATTCAATTCAATTC
This sequence comes from Siphateles boraxobius, assembly GCF_051911475.1. NCBI lineage: Eukaryota > Metazoa > Chordata > Actinopteri > Cypriniformes > Leuciscidae > Siphateles > Siphateles boraxobius. The sequence continues at coordinate 10,898,431 of NW_027509042.1, read as the reverse complement.
AATTCAAATTTATTTGTATAGGGCTTTTCACAATACATATTGTTTCAAAGCAGCTTTATAGAAAGTGCATTTCGGAAATGTACATAGAAAAAATACAGTTAGTTAATTATGTAGTAAATTGGTGGATATTTTAAAAATGAAAGGATACTCATTTTATTGAGATTGCTATTTTTATGATTTTTTTAAGACTCAGTACCGTACCTCTGCAGACAAACGCTTCAGTCTTCTATACATAAGTTGGCCCAATCGACAAGCAGGGCCATGAGCTCCAAGGTTACAGACTTTTTGTAGGATGTGGAAGACTATTTTCTCGAGATAAAATGGGTTGCTCTCCATTCCGGACACTTCGAGCAATTCAAACCCACGGATGGCCAGTTCCACCAACTCCACTATCTGCTTCTGATGGGCAGGGTCCAGATTCCCACTGCCCAGGCGCTGGTTGCATGCCCGGATGATACGATCGCACATTGTGCGACCAGAAGGACCAAGCCCATCATCAACATGTTTCTGCAGCAAAAGAAAAAAAAAGAACTCCAGCAGTGTGCATCATATATGAAATAAACTCAGGTTCTAACTCACTGGACATCTGTTCCCACTCACACATGTATACACAAAACAATCAGGGGTTGTTGTTTTTTTACCTTAAGCTTGCCATGAAGAACTACAGTGTCCTTTACACAAGATAACTGTTGGACATACTCCTCTGTTTTCAGACACTTCATTGTCATCACTGTTGTGTCTGCAATGCGAAACAAACTGCTTTTTAAATATTTCAGATACAAAGATGATTAACTGGCATGGTAAAATATGTTTGTTGTACATACGTGTGTGTATATATACACTTTAATAATAGTAAAAAATGTACATATAAATGTATTACTATTGCAAAGTGATTTGGACTGATTGGCAAGGACATGAATGTACAATGACCTAACGTTACTACATAACAATGTTTTATGATCATCTGCTATGCTTTCTTTCACACTATGCCATACAACTGCAAACTAGCATGTTAGCTAGCTAATTCAGCCCAATGAATGTTAATCCCTGACCCGTGTAAACAAATCAAATAAATCTGTTAGTCTTTCACTTACCATGCTCGGTTAAACGGTCAAATATGGAAGAATAGCGAGTCTATTTGAGTGTTAGGAAATGTGGCGTTCATATGTAACTTATCTTCAATAAATATAAATGTAGAATGTTTTGTTATTTCCAGTCGCGCGTCGCCGTTATCAGGATGACAGCAGCGGAAAACACGAAGCGCTGCTCGCGCACTTGTTTAAAATACCGCAAAGCTTATCGGGAAACTGCCGGCACGGAATGGAGCTAAGGAACTATGGGTACTGTAGTTTTTAGAATTCTTACATAACCAAGTCTCTACTGATTTCCTTAATTAGTAGTAGCAATAAATATAACTATTAATCTTTCGGAAACGGACAATAGAAGGCTATCTATTAATTAAATTGATTTAAATAAACTGAAAATAAAATATGAAATAAAACATGCAATTTGTTTTTAATGGCACCTTTATTATTTTTCTTACCCAGACCACGTAAAATACAAAAATAACACTATTAAACATTTTGCATTAAAGCTAATCAGACATCAATGGTAGGCCAACATGATTCACTATAGGTCCCCTCTGGAATTTCCTATGGGAATTTTATCTAGAAAATATTCTATATACAGAAAAGTTATTTTGGATCAATGAGAAAAATAAACTGTGGTTAACTTTCATGTTGTTTTCAACAACATAAATAACACAAAGTCATACCTCAAACATAAATGTTGAAGCCATCATTTAAAAAATAAATTAAACTACAATGTAAACTGGGATGTTGCTGACAAGGACTATAAGGATTTCCCAGAGGAGATTCTTGAGGGACACGTGGCTTAAAAATGCAAGTTCTCTTAGAGTTGTTTAGTTTTACAACAACCTGGACAGCTCTATTTAATCATAAGAGAAACTCAAGGCTTTTTGTTCAGCATACATATTAATAAGCATAAAATACATCACCATATTTATAACAGTCCTGTTCTCCTGTACTGCAATATTTGTATTGCTAGCTTAGAATATACATTTTAAAGAAGTTTAAATTTGCACAGTGTAAAATTTACAATAGAAAAACAATAGAAAAAAATAAAACAAGATATTACAATAACAAACTTCAAGAGATTAATGTTTCAGATTAATCCTCTTTAAGAATGTAAAATAATTTCAGAATGTTGCTATGCATTCTCGTCGTTTTGCATATGCAAAGGGTTAAGCACCGTTGTTGTGGCACCTTTGAAAAGAGGATTCTGGACCTGCATTGAACAGAGAAAGATTAGATTGTTAAATATTCAATCTGTAAATTCTTTAATTTCACACTGAAGCACTTAAACATCATTTTGTATACACAGGTTATAATTTGCAACACATTTATAGCCTAAACTGCTAAATGTGTTTAAGGAGTGTGTCTCTGTGTGCACATCACCTCATTCCATTCGGTCTGTTTCTGTGCTTTGACGAAGTTCTGATATTCTCTCACATCATACAGTTCCAGCAAGAGACGGTATATAATGATTATTATAATGCCAATAAAAGTTATGCCTGACACAGTGCTGCCAATTATAACTGTAGTCTTATCAATGGAACCTACAGAAGGAAATAAAAAAACATTTTAACATTTTAACATTCGTTACATTAATTCTGTCATACAGATACAGTATATGTGTGGTATAATTAAATGAATGATTTTTAATACATACAAAATTATATTTTAATACATACGGGGCAGGTCTGCATATCGAAGTATAATTATGCCGTTAGGATCAAGTTCTACTTCGTAGGAAATGGTATCTTGATATGTGCAATGCAGCTCATGAGTGCCATCGAGACGAGATATTTCAGCATTCAAACATTTCTCAGCGCAGACACTGGCATCATGAGTACCAGCTTCCACATGACATGCCACACATTCCCTACAGACACATTAAAACAGAAAAAGGTATTAGTCAAACACTTTTATCCAAAGTCACTTTTCATTTGTAGAACATAAGATTCAAGGTATCATTCATTTCACGCTTTAATCAAACCAATGACCTTGATGTTGCTAGCGACTTATTGAACAAACAGACAGAGGAAACCGAAATTGTGGTTTAAAGTAGAAACAAACCTACAAATGCACAACTCACTAAAAATAATCTTGAAACACAGATATCAGATCACAGGAAGAGATACTCACTTAAACTGCATGCAAGCGTTGATGAATGTAGAGCAGTGATCTCCCACGAAGCTTGCGTTACACTGACAACGGTTGCAAGTGCATTTGCCTTGACCGCTGCAAAGCGCCTTCTCAGTAATACACTTGTCCTGGCTAGGCTCGCACTCGCACGCAGAGCCCATGTAGTTTTCTTTACATTCACATATTCCACACTTACATGTTCCCTGTCCTATGACAACCACGCATAGGAGATAGTGAGTTTTGAAGACGAAACTTAAAGAAACAAACATATTAAGGCCAAATATTTTACTTACCATTACAGGACTTGCCATTATGGTTTTCACAACTATTGTCATCACACTCGCAGTACTTCCCACTGTAGTGGCCTTGACACACACATTTGCCACACTCACAGGTGCCATGTCCACTGCACACCAGAGAGCTGTTATCAGGCCGACAGGACGCCAGCATGTTGACGGTAGAGTCCGCATCGCTTTGTTGCACACACTCGCAGTGCTGACCCAAATACCCTTCATTACAGCTAATACACACATTACACACACAATTTAAGTAAAAAATGATAGTGAGACATACAAACATTTACACTTGTACAAACAAAACCAAATATTTACTTAAAAGATTATTTAAATATATCAATATGTTGGCATGACATCACATATCGTTCTGTCGCTGTTTTATTTTCTTCCTTCTGTGAAAAGGAAATGGTGATTTATACGGGCAAGTAAAAAAAAAAGCACCACAAAATAAAAAAATTACTGTTTAGCAAAATTTACTGTCTTCTTAAGCTGTTAATCACTGAAAAATTTCTTCATGTTTGTATTCAAATATATATATATTTTTATTTTTATTTATTTTTTTACTGACTGTTTACAATTCGAGACTAGCAAAATAGATTTGGGGGCTGACAGTTTTGGTGCTTTTTTTTTGGCACTTGGTAGAATAAATCACCATGGAAAACACCTTGGACAATCTGTCTAAGATCTCCTTTTGTGTTTTAATGGAAGAACAAAATAATACATTGTTGTGTGAATTTTTAGTTGAATTACACATTTCTTTATTCCTTAATATAGTCTTTAAAGGCACAATATGTAAGATTTTGGATAAAATATTAATGTTATATATTTTGTTGACTTACATTATCCAAAACTAATCATTGTTATATAGCTCAACACAGTTATTTAAATCTTATTATTTGAATCTATTAATTTTTGATTTACCACAGGTAACATTTTTGTACCATGCCTCAGAGACAACAGTTTTGTCAAGTGGCTAACATAGCAAAATCAGAAAGAGCTTTATTTATAGTAACAGTAATAAAGCATTTTCTCCACTATACAATATGTTTTAAAATGAATTGCATGCAATTTAGCAACTCAAGTCATCCAGCTTTTATTAATATGATATTCTAATATTGATCTGACTTAGGCATACCTCAATGTGCAACAAGTATCTCACACCAGCCACCGAGCTAACGCACAGAGTGCGACTGTATTTTTAGCATGATTGTTTTGACCTATTAAAACAGCGCTGCGTTACCCTACAAGTTTAATTTGCCAAATATAGAGACCTGTATGAGGAGTAATTCAGCACTTGGGGCTATTTCATTAGAATGAAATAAAATAATGTTAATTGAAATGATCAAATGGAACTGTAATAAAGTTCAGGTCTTCAGGGAAGAAGGAGGTGGACCCCACCCGGCTATATACCAAAGTAATGTTAATAAAACTTTAAAACATTAGTTCATTGTTTCCAACCCTGTTCCAGGAGGCACATCAACAGTACACATTTTGGATGTCCCTTATCTGGCCCCTTAATTTCCGGTCTTGGAGCATGGGTGTCCAAACTCGGTCCTGGAGGGCCACTGTCCTGCAAAGTTTAGCTCCAACTTACACACCTGCCTGGACGTTTCTAGAATGCAAGAGCTTGATTAATGTTTATTTGGGGTTGGAGCTAATATATGCTGGACAATGGGCCTCCAGGAGCAGGATTGGACAGCCCTGTCTCTAACGAGCTGATGTTGAATCAGGTGTGTTTGAATAGGAATAGTTTGAAAATGTGTAGTGTTGGTGTGCCTCCAGGAACAGGGTTGGGAAACACTGCGATAAGCTCATGATTTCTGCCCGAGTCCCGTCTGATTGCTTTCCATCGGCTGTGGAGGTGAAGACGACAACTCCCATGATTCCAAACTACGCCTTTGTTACTGTTTTGAATAAGCTACCTTTGCCGGTGAGACTTACATACTGTGCCTTTAATCATGACATCTGATTCTGTCACAGATTCTGTCAGCTGATGTGTAGTTCTCTGCTGAGATGCTAGGGGGCTCTACCTGCACACGCCGCATGAGAGCGTTCCTGTATTGTTACAGTGTTTAGAAGCCTCCTCTGGAGCACCACAGTCACAGTGACACTCTGTATGCACCATGATCTTCACTTCCTCTCTGATACCTTTCATTTTGATCCGAAATGTCTGAGGCTCCTTCAGACACGCAGATGCGTTCAAACGTACTTGGAACTTAATCTATAAAAATAATAAATCACAAGAAAAAACAAAACTTATTATCAGACACAACAACAAATGTTTCCTGGTTTATGATAATAATAACGTCACTGATGGTGGCGCTCACCTTCTCATGCTTGATGCCTTGACACTCTCCTTTCTCCTTCCATTCAGTATCTGCCTGATTCCCTTTACATGAAGACCTGAAGGACACATTCAGTTCTTTTGGAGCATCCTCTTGCTCCAACACCAGTGAGGACGACAAATTCTGGCCCACAAAAAAATTTATATTAAGTATGTATATAAAAATATACAGTCATGTATGAAATAATTAAAGCAAAAACATAAATATCTATGGCAAATTTTATATGTAGACATACTGATTATATGTAGTTATGTTTTTACAATAAGTTGTTTAATTTTTAGTTAAAGAGTCAAAGCAAAAATAAATGTGGCTGTCTGCAAGACTTTATGCTGAACGGTCAATTGTTTCATGCTATGATAAAATATTTTCACGTAATGACCAGTAAACTGTATAATTGACCGTTAGTTATCCTTGGCAAGCAGTTTCTTACACTGTGCTAGTTTAAAGTCTCTAATATGACTCCGCTGTCACATGATCATAGTGATGATCACATAATAAGATAATTTAAACTTAAATCATTCCATTTATGGCAATTTATTTATTGATTTAGAAAGTAGGCCATATAATAGGCACAAACACACCTACACACAGTGTCAGTTAATTTAGTTAATTATTTAACCATTAAGCAGAAGTGAAAAACAGCAGGGAAACAATGACTATTTTGTTTCTATAGCAACTTGTAATTAGTTCAAGTGGGAAGTAGGGCCAGTGCACAAGCCACTAAATAGGGTCAAAACACAGGATAGCAAATGATAAAAACACTCACCCCATAGGCTTCAGAGATGAGATCAACAACATTACTAGAGTCATTCTTTAATACACCAACCACAGACTGAGGAATCAATGCACTCAATGCCTGTGAATATATTTGTGTGTGTGCGAAAGATGTAAAAAGAGAGAATTATATTTTAATAATACATATAAATTATTATTTTAATAGATAAATTTAAATGTATACATAATGCTGTTCAAAGGTTAGGGGTCGATTAGAATTTTAATGTTTTTGAAAGAGGTCTATAAGAAGGAAATATACAAGATTCTCTTATGATCAATGAGTTTGACAGTAAACAGTAATACTGTGAAACAGTATTACATTTAATTAGTATTTTGTATTTAAAATTTATTTTTAAAATGCAATTTATTTCTGTAATGGTGAAGCTGCATTTTTAGCAGACATTCCTTCAGTCTTCAGTGTCACATGATCCTTTTATCAAATTATTCTAATATGATTTGGTCCTCAGTAACTATGTTGTGCTGCTTAAGATTTTTGTGGAAGCCATAATACTTTTTTTCAGTATTCTTTACTGCATCAATTTAATGCATCCTTCCTGAATAAAAGTATTAATTCATTTCTTTAAAAAAAAACTTACACCAAACTTTTGAACAGTATTGTACAGTATATATATATTTCCCTCAAACCTGATATGCTGGATAAATGCCCTCAGTCACAGCAAAAATGAGCTGAATATTGTTTTCCTTCAAAACTCTAGATACATGGCCCACTGATGGGTAATCCTGTAGAACAATTGAATATGATTTTTATTTTGTCTTCATATGCAAACTATCCCACTTATATTCCTCTTAAAGTTGAATTTTTAATCTTTTGCTCTTTTATCTACAACAGAAAACGCATAATGTTCATAATTAAATGAGCAACACTCACATAGGCTTTTCCATTATAGGAACCGTACTCATTAAGATGACACTGTCCATTATGTGGCTGAAAGACACCACCTAGTCGTCCATCTCCTGCCATGTGGAAAGTATCATCAGATGTGTAAACCAGAATCCGTGTCTCATTATGCCATCTAATCTTCTCCTGTGGTGAGAAAACAAAAAATAAATACTTTTTCATGTACAGTAGCTTTTCACAAACTCTGCACACAAAACATGGCAACTTGTGGATGAAATCTTTACATGTAATTCCATTCATTCATGGCAAATCAGCTCTCACCTTACAGACTGCAGCCTGCATTATTGCATCCAGACCAGCCTCAGGAGAGTCCAGGTTGCCAGAGATTTTCTGTTTGCTAACTTCTCGTTCAAACTCCTTGGCATCGTTAGTCAATGGCAGGACATTCTGAAAACTGAAAGCTGGTTGGCAGGTATCTATACGATTGGGGCAGGGGTTCTTACGTCTTTCCTTCACCTGACTGACATATGGCAACATCTCCTTATCAACAAAAGACCCGAAACCTGAAAGATGGAGAAAGGGCTTAGGATAAATGACAGAAACATAGCTCTATTTAAACCACAGCCTATTATTTAAAATTGCAGTTCAAATAGGTCTATTTTATTTGACAATTACGTTTTTCAGTTTTTTTTTTTAAATTAAGCAATAAGATTACTGTTTTTGAAAGAAGTCTCTTATACTTACCAACGCTGTATTTATGTATTTATTTAATACAAAATCATTAAAAACAGTAATATGTTGAAATATTATTACAATTTAAAATAAATGTTTTGTATTTTAATATATTTTAAGATGTAATTTTTTCCTGTAATGGCAAAGATAGATTTTCAGCATCATTACTCCATTCTTCAGTGTCACATGATCCTTCAGAAATAATTTTAAAATAATAATTTTGTGCTCAAGAAAAATCTCTTCTTATCGTTTAAAATGTAATAAAAGTTTGATAAGTTGTGAAATATGAGCAGAGTATAATAAATACATTTAATAAAGAAATGTATTTTCCAGACCTGGAAATACTAATTATGTTCTATTTATAAATAACTGTCTCTAATCTGTTAAAAATTCATCATTGGTTAGCCACATTGCTGTTAGTATTTCAGTTAGCGGTTCTCACCGATCCGGACGGTCTCAGTGATGTCCTTCAGCTTCTTGAGGATTTTCTGCCCCAGAGTTTTAATTTGCTCCAGATCATCTTTCATGGAATAGCTCAGGTCCATCAGGTAGTACAGATCTATAGGGTAACCCTGAGCCCTCTTGAACTCAATTGTGAATTCATATGGAACTCCTGCACACGTGAAATAAAAAATGATTTAGGGACTGCATTCCCAATATACTATTGACTAACAATGTTAAGGAGAGTCAAAAATATGGTTGTTTTGTGCCAATTGTTTTATATGGCGTATTGTATGTGTAAGAAACATAAGCCTGTATATCTTTGCTGTATAATATTACATCTACTGTACATATTAAAGTGAACAATTACACTAAAGTGTAAATACTCTGCAAATAGCTTCAAGCTTATGTTCCAATAAGTTGCAGCATCCTGCTGTATGAATGAGTAAGCTCACCAACTCTGAGTGTAATGTTGATATTCTGAGGTTTGAGTTGGACCACATTTTCAATATCGTTGCTGAGGTCACTGTTCTTTACATGGATCAAGGGAATTTTTCCAGGATTGATCACATTATCCTCTCTACAACTCCTAGCCTTCAGAGACTCGGAAGAATCACAGCGCCGTTCATTAGACTCGCCTGATTTCAAAAAGTCCTGCATCAGAAGGAAATTTGCATTACAAGTACAATCAGTTATAAGCAATTATTAAAAATAATAATATACAAAATATAATAAGAAAATATGTCCTTAAAAATTTGCTTAATATGGTAACATCTTTATTATAAGTGACCTACACCAAATCATGATAAGGGTCAAATAAGGAAAAAAAATAACGATTTTGATACCAATTCTTTACACATTTACAATATAGGAGATAGGGTGCGGTTTTGTTAAAGTTTAATAATTTTTTAAATAATGGTTCGTTATCCCATTATACACATTTATAAATTGTATAAATGTTTATTTAATTGATTTAATGATTTATTGGTTTTAAAATTGCACAAATTACTATATGCAATATAAACTAGAATCTTCTGAAGGCTTTAGAAATTAACTGAAATGAACTTTGAGCATACTCTACTTTAAATATAATTTCAGGAATTATAACATTAAATGGTTAGTTCACCCAAAAAAATGTAAATTCTGTCATTAATTTCTCTCATGTCATTCCAAACCCAGAAGACATTTGTTCATCTTTGGAACATAAATGAAGATCTTTTTAATGAAATCTGAGAGCTTTCTGTCCCTCCATTGACAGTCTATGCAACTACCAATTTCAAGCCCCAGAAAGGTAGTAAAGACATCATCAAAGTAATCCCTGTGACTCCAGTGGTTTAACCTGTTTTATTTTGTAATTAATTTACAAAAAATATTAATCTCCAACACGGGTTCGCTTAAAAACGTCTGCTCTCACGTCAACACAACACGCATGTGTCGTAGTGCTCTCGTGAATGAGCGTGAATCTGAGTTGAAGATTAATATTTTGTAAATAAAGTTGTAAATTATGTTTTTTTTGTGCAAGCAAAGCACTCGCGTATAGCTTCATAAAATTGAGGATTACTTTTATGATGTCGGTAAGACTTTACAATAACAGGACATGAATATACATGTACTACTACCTGAAATAATAGTTATACTTCAGCATGTACTCATGATTAGTGAAGATATGAACTAATCATGAACAAATGAAGAGCTATCCTTAACTACGACAGGAGTCATAAGGATTTATGCATGAATAACAGTAGCCTTAACTACATGTTAGTACATGTTTGATAGTGTAAGACTGGAAAAAATGGAAGAAAAACAAGGAAATTAACATTTGAAACTCTCTCTCTCGAGAAAGTAGCACCACATTCCAAGACGAAATCACAGTGAGTCAATCACCTCAGTATGTATCTATAAATTACAGGAACGTCTGTCTGTATAAAACTGTACAAAATATACAGTACACACAGACGTATAATATGCAGTATATATAAATATAATATAGCCTATACACATACACACATACATCTATCAATAAATTACAGAAACGTCTGTCTGTTATTCGCATATCTCGGTTAAAGAAGCACACATTGAAGATGTTTAGATGATGTTTAGAAGATTGTGGTTTAAAAATAAACATTCTGACATTAGAGGGTTGTGGTTTAAAAATATCTGAATATTATATTTTAGTCACGGCTATCATTTGTAGTAGCCTATTCACCAACTGTTTACCCAAGCGTAGCGTTTTCTCTGAGAAATGTTAACCCGACATTAGGAAATACATACGGTCTCGGCGACTCTCAGCACTCATGGGCTGATCTGAGGTACAGAAAGGCCCCGATCCTTTTGCTGCATTCCATTATATAGCCAGAACTCATTTCAAATGTAAACATGAGTTCACAGCGGAAATTCACCTTAATCACTGTCCCAGACTTACTGGGGGCAGAAGTTGATTTACATGGAATCATTTGCTAACAGTGGAAATTTGCATTGAGTTAACACCTTCTGACCATTTGTCTGTAAGACACACCCTTCTGTGTGCAAGATATTTCTAAACTCTTAAGAATTTTATTACCTTTTGGTTTACTTCTTTGGGAATGAGACATTTGTACCAGTCGCACTGAGACATTTCAAATGATACCAAACACGTATAAGACTGTATTCTAATTGTTCACATTAAAACCATATAGATTCTTGTGTGGGTTTGGGTGATCTCTGCAAGAGTGGGGGATGAAGGGAAGAAATGTAGATTAGAATGATTCTGAGGTGAGACTTGCATCTCGAATGGTGCACAAGACTGAGTTCAAATGGTAATTTCCTTTGTTTTCTCAGAGAGTAGCCCTCTCTTCCAGTTTTTCCAGTCTTACAGTATTATTTGAAATGTCTCAGTGCGACTGGTACAAAGGTGTAAACTTGAGTGGAAATTTCCACTGTTATCAAATGTTTCCTTGTACTTAAAGAAATGTCAACAGAAGCTTAGGGCGATTCGTAGTTCAAATCAGCCCGTGATGCTGAATGTGCTCTCAAGACACTCAGCATCATGTCCGGTTTGCATCTTTTCTCTTTATTCCAGAGCATTTGATTTTGTATTTATTATCTTTGAACTGATTATGTAATTGGCATGATACATTTACCTGACATAATAAATTGTTACATTTGGATTTATTCTGACTTACTAAATTATTTTCCCAAGTAGATTAAACAGATTCGTATGTTACTGCAAATCTGCATCACATTAGTGACGGACTAGATTCCAGTTTTGAGTGGAGCATGGGGCACACCAACTGCCATCTTAAGAGTTTCCGGCAAATATTTGGCACTAATTCAAGTGTACCTGGTTTTGTAAAGACAAAAAGGGAATTTCCGTTTAGGACCTAAATACGTTAAGTCTTATCTCTGTTTAATGTAATGTTGCTTTAGTGAAGTGTACGTGGGAAACCATGGCATGACCAAACCAAAGCTACTATCAGAGAAAGTAATATTGGTCGGCTTATATCTGTAGTAGTGGCCATGACCTCTGTCTGAAGAAAACGTTACTTTAATTCAAGTGTATACTGACAATGGGGGACTATACAAAAATATCTTTGATTAAGTAAGCGTGAATGAGACCGTCTAAGATATTAGCCAATTACTTCTGTTTAGTAACCAAAACTGGCGAGTTTGTGACCGTGAGACCCTTGTTAAACGGCCGGCGTGAGAATCTCAAAGCGACATAGTTTAATAATGAACGCATAAAATATAAAGTTAAGAGTTGAGTAGAATAATCAAATGTGTCGCTAAACTATTATATAAATGACCAAAAACCAATTGGCATTCTAACCTAAATTCAAGGTTGTGATAAAATGGAGTCAGATAAAAGTATAATTGGAATTAAATTACTTTGCCACGTTGAAAAGACAGTAACACACAGTAAACCTTCACCCTATTATTGGAAACTGTCGTTGGACCGATTGGGCAGGCCTTACAATAGTTAAAGGGATAGTTCACCCAAAAATGAAAATTTACATCATGATTTACTCACCCTCAAGCCATCCTAGGTGTATATGACATTCTTCTTTCAGACGAATACAATCAGAGTTAGCCTATATTAAAAAATGTCCTGGCTCTTCCAAGCTTTATAATGGCAGTGAATGGTCGTTTCTGTTTTGAAGTCCATCAAAGTGCATCCGTACATGATAAAAGTGCTCCACACGGCTCCGGGGGGTTAATAAAGGCCTTCTGAAGCGAAGCGATGCGTTTGTGTAAGAAAAATATCCATATTTAAATCTTTATCGACTAAAATAACTAGCTTCTGGCAGACGGCCATACGCATCGATTTACGGTGAAAGAAATCGATGATCTGTGTCTTTGCTTTAGAAGTTTAGATGGCAACAACTGTAGCAGATGACTAGCCTACTATTATACTGTTGCACGGAGCTGAGTAAGAACTGATGACGGCATGGCTTGATCTTAATGCGCGCTGTCTAGTGCGTCGCGCAGCTTCGGCACACATATTTTAAGAGTTGGTGGTGTGCCAAATATGTAGGGTAGGGGTAGTTGTGAGAGCACATGCCACATAAAAGATTATTTAGGCTAATACGATAAATTAGTATTTCATGGCACGCAAATTTATATGTAGGCTACACATAAGAAAGCTCTGTCTAGGCTCTGCCCCGGTTTGTGTCGGGCGATTTATTAGTCTGGCTGTTTGATGAGAAAGAGATTAAACGTTGTTGCAATAAACTCTATAATAATAAGAATAATAACAAGAACTGATGACAGCATGGCTTGATCTTGGTTGACCAATCAGCGGAAAGGGGTGTTTTTGTCCCGCCCATGTAGAGACTGAATATTCAAGCTGTTAACCATTTTGGTTTTATTGTTTTTCCATTTGGCGGATTGGTGTGATGAAAACAAAAATAAAAATATGAAAAAACAACACAAGATTTATTTATGTTCATGAGAAGGGTCGAATATATGATAAATAAACGGTTTCTTTGGGGTTTTTTTCCATTTACAAACCAAAAACGAGGAAACAAATTATCCGAAGGTACACAGACCTTTCTGTTAGGTTGGAGTTGTGTAGGGTTAGCATTGTGGTGAAGAATAGAGTATGTGGTTAGGCCAAGAATGGGCAGCAAAAGTTCAAGGCTTTACTGAATGTTGATTAGGTGGGCTACTTGCAAGTATAGAGTGATAGACCCTTTGATGGTTAAATTAGCATTAGCTATCTATTGCTAATTAACAATTAATCATAAAGGTTTAAGTTAATAGGATGTTCATGCAAATAAACTGTATGAGGTAGCGTTTTCAATATTTCAACTGAATTGTAATTAACACGTTAGTGTAGTACAACATTTTTAAGATCTAACTGAATCTTTTAGTTAGTTAACTTTAAAAAATTGAGTTAGTTTACTTAAATATTTTGAAGTAATAGGTTTCCACAAATGTTTTGAGTATTCTGAACTTAACAGGTTTTACAATGAAGCAGCTGTTAAGTTTGCACAGAAAAACATGCTCAACCACAGGTACCACTGCAGGAAAGAGCCTCCAAAAGAGAGCACAAAGTTAAATGTGAATGCTTTGTTTCTCTGTAATCTCTTCTCTCAGTTCTCTTCAGCTCTGACAAAGTATGACATCTTCTCCATTCTGATCATGGGAAACTGACTCTAGAGGAAGGTTCAAATAAACTACCTATTGATCCATTCACATGATAACCTACCGTCTGTGTGCACCACGCACATCCAGGACTCCTTATACATTCAGCACATGACGAGTGAGATTGACAAAATGGTTCTTGCCCTAAAATGCAAATAATAAAATGCACACTTTAATAAAATCAAATATAAAAAGCATCAAAGACTTGTTTTACTTTTCTAAAAAGGCATGGATGTCTATGTGCATTACCTTGTATACAGTGAAAGAGAACTGTCACAGCTATCACAAAAGCCTTCATCTGCAGAGAAAATGTGTTTTAGATTATAATGACAAAAAGTTCATTTTGAGCTCTTAGAATATATTAGAATTATAATATGAAATATACCTTACTGATACTGTATTTCAAAGATACTGTCCATTTAATAAAATCAAAATAATACAGAATTACCAAACAAACACAGATGTTTCCATATTTACCAGATTTGTTAATCAAAACAATATTCATTTTAACTTCCTTTTTCTTTTTACACAAATAAATATTGAAATAAATATTGAAATATCTGAGGTTTTGGGACCAGAAAGACATATCCCATCTGACGTTCTCTTTTTACATTTTTACAATTGCTCTTTTGTTAAAAAACAAAACAAAAAAACAGGATTTCTACATGTACGTGACATACTATACCATATGACAGGCACATGAATAAAGAGAAACAGAACTAAATGCTACACAACTGCACTTCCACCACGCTGTATAGCCTACTACTCATTCATGTGAACATACTCAACACCAGACATCTGACAATGAGTCAGACGTTACAGGATGGAAATGTGCAAGCATCTGTAAACCAAAGCGGCAGACAGAAAGTCATAAAACCACAGTGTCACTCTTCCTCTTTATCGCTCAGCATTGACTATAGTATCACATGGACATAGACCAGATGAGAGACAACTCATTCAAAGGTGAAAACACACATTCTAGCATTCTTTCCCAGTAGTTACAATCTGAACATTCATGTGAACATACTCAACACCAGACATCTGACAATTAGACATCAGACATCAGACATCTAGGTGCAACCGTCAGCTGTTTTTTAAGTCGTTTTTTTAAGTAGTGTGTGGAAAAAAAACATTCTCACATTTTTAGGTGTGAGTTAGCCCTGTAACAGTAACGGAAACATTCAGAGAAACAGAGAGAAAGAGTGTTGTTGTTGTTTTTATTACTGTTTATATTATATATATATATATATATATATATATATATATATATATATATATATATATATACTTTAGTAAAGCAAGCATTCTAATAGACAACTGGGCTAAAAAAAATATTATTTATTTTTTTATAAATTCCAAATTGTGTAGCTTAAATAATTAAGAAAGCAAATATGCCAGAATAAAATAAAGTTTGTAACAATTACCTAATAAGGTTTTGCAATAGGAGCAATATGAGATAAAGCATTTAAAGAGCTACAAAATATGTAGGTAGCACCCTTTTAACAATATGATAGTTTGTATGTATTTTGTTTTTGTTTTCTAATTAGAAAACCTTGAAAATGTTTGGAGTGGAAGTGAGAGGGGGAAAAAATAAATCCACTTTTATTTTAGAGGTAGGCCTCTATTGTATAATGGTACTCTAATTAATGGAGATAAAACGATGTAAATGTGTAGTTACAACACGCAAGTGATGGCATAATTTAGTTCATCATGTAAATATTGGGTTCATATATTACATTATACTTGTCATGTAAACAGAAACTATTTATAACCCTTTGAAAAATCTAAATTGCCCAATTTCATATTAACAGTCTAGGCTAAAGTGTATTTAGTTTATTTATTTAGGTCTACATATTTATTGTCTACCATTATACTAATTGTTTATTTTTTTACTTCATTTATGTATTTAATTTCTTTCAAACAAAGTGGGACACCCAACCAGTAATTCGATGTTGGTCAGTATACCAGTTTCAGCCCTACAGCAACGGTTCCCTAATCAAATCCAACACAACTTGCTTTTCTCCTAATTAAAATGGTACTTTTCAAACTGTTATAAACTAAACCTGTCAACCCTTAACAAAACCAGGTCAATTATATAGAATCGAACACAACGAAATCTATTAAAAATTGAAATAATGTTAATCGTCTCTTACCGTAAATGTGAGATGTCGCGCAGAACGTGTGAATACGAATTCAAAACGTCACTGGAGGCGTCATTATAATTCTCGTCAGATTGTCTATGGTTGTGGCTCAAAATCTAATGAGCTTCCTACCTAGACAGCATATTTAGTTGCTACAGACACGTGTTTGCACAGGGTACCGCCCTATGAAGCTAAACATAAACAACAAAAAACACTGAGCGTGTATGTTATATGTGGTTCCCAAAAATGTCACCTGCGCTTATGATGTTTAGACATGATGTCTAGATAGGAAGTTCACTAGGATTTGAGACACAGTTTATCGATCACATCACAGAGGTAGGCTACCATGCAAGATCTACATGAATAATGTGGTCACTTTAGTTCACCTCTTCCTCTTCCTGTCTTATATTTTAGTTGTCACTGTGTATCTTACTTTTGTAACTTTCCCCCCACAAGCCAAATGCAACACGCTTCAAAATATTCAAATAAGATTCAAAATGAGTATTGATATTTGCAAAGCAAATGTTAATAAAGTTATTACAAACATGTTAATGAGCACTGAATCAAGAAAGACACCCGTTTAGTTTTACTAGATTATTCTTGTAACAAGGGCATTGTGTCCACATGGCGGTGCTCTTTGTTCTCTCTTCAGCACCAATTTTTCAGCTATTGGATGTTGATTAACTTCTATTTGAATCTCACATTCAAAGTAATCTGAAAATTCTACTTTAGAAAACCGTTATATATACCGCTATATATAGCCTATATGAATAACAACAGTTTTAGACAGGCATCTTTATTTCACCTCCACATAAATGTGATTAGAAATGCACTCGATCAGATTGTCTCTATTCAGGACGAAAGGGAAAATATTGGGTGGTAGGATTTGAGTACTTGATGACATTGATATATTGTACAGGTTCTTTGTGTGTGTGTGTGTGTGTGTGTGTGTGTGTGTGTGTGTGTGTGTGTGTGAGTGTGTTTGTTACCATATACATAAGAAAAATTGGGCACTTTGAAAACTTCATTTCTCACATATATAAATCATGTTAGTCTTTTAGAAAATAAAACAAACAAATAAACAAATAAAAAAGCACTGAAAATATGCAGTGTAATAAATTGTATTTCTCTGGCAATGCTGCCATGTTGATATTAATGTGACTGTACAAATTTTCTGTGTTCAGGGAAATCATCGAAAATTAAATCTACAGGTTTAATTTATTCTGGGAGTTTTATTTATTTAGAAACAATAGTACAATAGTTTATTTATTTTTTAACAATAGTACATTTAGGCCAGATAATGGTAAAAATACAGTTGAGAGTTAAAATTTGTGGGGTTTCGTACTTAAAGGGATAGTTCACCCAAAACTGGAAATTCTGTCATTATTTAGTCACTCATGTAACCTATATTTCTTTTTATGTTTACATGGTTTTGTTAGAACGTTAGAGTGATCAGCTGATTATTCTTTTATACTACGATTTTTTTTTTAATCCCACTGTAATTCAGCGTGTCTAGACTGCTCCTCTCTTCTTAATAACATGCTCCATCGTAGCGGTCTCTGAGGTGTCCAAAGTGATCTTGTATTTGGCCAGAATCTTGAGAATGGGCCTAAGCTTCAGCCACCACTGAGTCTTCGGTAAACGATGTCTGGAACAGAAACAGATGGGATTCACTCAGTGAATGACAATGTGAGCGATGAGATGAAACAATAGGTAAATGAATCAGGGATCACTCACACAAAGTCAGTGTCATCTTTGAGATCAGTGAGAGGCTGGAAAATCATGGCTCTCTTCCTCATTCCCAGAACACATGCAGAGTCCGGTGTGTTAGCAAAGATACGGCCTGCTCATACAAGAGTGAAAGATGTTTATGTAAAGAATTTATGTAGGGCACTTTCAATGAATACAGTACACTTTGGTGTTCCATTGCTTTTTAATGCATTAAAGATTGTGAGAATTATTACTTATGTTACATAAAATATTATGTAAGATACAATTAACCGAGCATTAAAAGTAGCTAATTTGAAACATTAACCCCCGGTTAGACAAGGCTTAAGCCTATAGTACTAAAATGCATGTTTGAGCTGTTTTAACTGAAAGGAACTTGCACTGACTGATCTTAAAATATGTCAGTTCCATTGTTTTGTCTCAAGACACATTTATAAAAGCCACTTAAATGTCCTAATTAAACTAAGGCCTAAATGTTTGTATTCCTCTCTTGAAATGGTGATTTAGGCCATTCCCACATCTTGACTGCAACCATCAATTAAAACACAGTCAAGTCATGACTTTGACACTAGCTATGTTTCCATGCAAAGCTGTGAATTTAACATATGCAAAATTGTCATGCATTCTGCATCTTGCATTCTGAGGCTACAGTATATGAATCTCAGGACGGAACTCATATGACTTTTTCTGTTGCGCATCGAGGGATTTATTTGGTAAATGCGTTTTCATCTTAGTTTACTGTATGTCCATGTCTTCCTATCTGATAAAAAATTATCTGAATGCACATCTTGGTGGATTTTTTTTCTCTTACGATTTCCTAAAATGCGCATAAAAATAGGTTGATGGAAACATAGCTACTGATAATAAATTTATTGCAGTAAAACATGTTATATGTAATTATTCTTATTATTTATTAATTGAAATGTTTATTATTTTAATTATTATAAAATTGTAATTATTAGTAGTAGTATGTAACCGTGTGTGTGCACGCACGCATGTTTGTATGTGCGAGTGTGTGCATGTGCGTTTGTGTGTGTGTGTGTGTGTGTGTGTGTGTGTGTTTGAGTGTGTAAAATCTCAGTCACTATTTTGCAACCCATTCATGGAAAGTGCTGTAAATTTAAACACAATACAAACCCATTAAGTCTCCTATTTAGTCTCCTATCATCCACCCATTTAAATTATTGTTCACTCACCATGTCTGTAACACTCCTTCAGTTTATCAGTCAACCACAACACTGCTTTAGCACCCATCTTTGTGCCAAAGTTCCTGTCAAACGGTGTAGGCGTTCCACCCTGAAAATACCATGAGAAAAGTTAGCAATTGAGCCCAGAGATGATGACAAGGAAGCTCAGCAATAATGTTCAAAAACACAGGCCAAAGCCCTAGAATACTATCAATATTGTACACACACACCTGCTGCATGTGCCCAAGCACATTCTTACGGCAGTCAAAAACTCCTTTGCCCTCTTCTGAGTACAAGTTGAAGATAAAATCTGTAGTGTAGTTTGCATTACATTTCTCATTCCTGAGGGAAAACAGTTTGATGTTATCAGAGTGCTGTCACAAGAATTACATAAGACTAGAGTCATTTATCTAGATTATCGCAGAAGTTGACCGAATGAGAAAGAAAGAGTGAAAAGATGCAGAAACCGATTGTGTGACAAAAATGACCAACCTGAGGATGAGGCCTCTTTTCACTGTGGTCTTCATCTTCTCCAATAAGTGCTCCACATTTGTCTATTTCTCAACCAAAAATTTAAGTTAAAAACAAACAAAATGACATATATCCATCCAATCACCCATCCAAACATGCCTCACCTCTAGGTCGTGAATGGCAAATGGATCTTCATAGATATAAGCAGCATCAGCCCCCGCAGCCAGTCCTGCCATGGTAGCCAGATATCCACAAAATCCCCCCATTGTTTCAATGATGAAAACCCTGCGCTTTGTTCCAGCGGCGGATTGCTTGATCCTATCGCATGTCTTAAAAGACACAAAACAGAAGATTAAACAGATAGTTGGGGACATGTCTGTGAATTGTACATTATACAATTTTATAGTGTGTGGTTTCTCACAGTCGTGATAGTATTGAGAGCAGTATCAGCACCGATGCTGAAGTCTGATCCAGGAACGTTATTAGACACAGTAGCAGGAATAACAACCAGGGGAATACACAACTCCTCATATTTTTCTCTGGCAGTCACTAATTCCAAACCTCCAACAAAGGCCTAAACAGAAAGGGGGAGCGAGAGAGTGTGTGTAAAAATGAAACAACAAGGTGAGGTAGTTGCCGGTGGACAAATAAAAGGATTTCAAATATTTTTGTTTCATATTGGCAGTAGTATTTGAGATTTTCTCACCTCAAATCCTCCAATGATAACCAGGGCATGAATGTTAAACTTGGCTATATTCAGACTGATATCTTCGATCATACTAGCCGGCAGTGACCTACAGAGAGAGAAGGAGAAAGAAAGAGATACAAAAATAACACACACTATATACACAAGTTTGGGGTAAGTAAGATTTCTTTTGTTCACCAATTTGTATTTATTTGATTAAAAAAAAAACATACCTCTTGGTTCCTAAATCAGAACCGCCTTTGCCTGTCCAGCCTCCCACATAGCCCCAATCTATTGGTTCAATCTGCAGGAGACAGAGTTTAAATCAAAGAGAAGACATTTCTTCATAAGGACTCATGGATTCCTCATGTATGTTAAATACTTTACAGTTCCGTGTGCAAGTCCCTCGAAGCCGTCATTTACTGCTAGCATGTTGTGTCCTTGAATGATACCGATTCTGACTGCTGAACGGACTGCTGCGTTCATTCCTGCACACGGAGCTCCCACGTTCAGTATAGCTATGTTTATATTACTCTAAAGAAGGAGAGAAAGATGGAAAGAGGAAGATAATGAAAATCAAAATAAATACATTTCTAGAAGAGAAATTCATACATATCTGGTGTAAAGTCTAATAAATGGGATAAAATGAACGATTAAATGTTTCATATCTTGTTACGCACCTTCACATCTGGGGCGGTCACATGGGCCAGGAGTTTATATGTGTTCCAATTGTTCTCAAAACTCCTGCAGAAGAGAAACAGCAAATCAGTCGCATGTTTAGTTTGTTATAGCAAAGAAAAAAAAGAAAGATAGACAGACGAGGACAAATAACTCACTTTCCCCTGAGCTTAACAGCTTCCTCAAACCTGCCCTCTGCCATAGCTATGGTCACTTCTTTTGTCTAAAAAAAGAGAACAAGATGTATTTCAAATTAATTCACGTAATTATGGTACAAATCAACAAACCAAACATCTTCATCAAATTGACTGCAATAAAATAAAATAAAATACATAATAATAATATATTAAATGTTATATAAAATTACACTACCATTCAAAAGTTTGGGGTCAGTAAGATTTAAAAAAAATAAATTAATACTTTTATTCAGTAAAGATTCATTAAATTCATCGCACCGTAAAGACTGTTATATTGTCTCAAAATGTTCTATTTCAAATAAATGCTGTTTCAACTTTCTATTCATCAAAGAATAGAATAACATTGATAATAATAATGACTATTTCTTGAGCACCGAATCTGCATATTAGAATGATTTCTGAAGGATCATGTGACACTGAAGACTTGAGTAATGATGCTGAAAATTCAGTGCCATCAAAGGAATTCATTAAATTTTAAAATATATAAAAATAGCAAACTGTTATTTTAAATTGTAATAACATTTCACAATATTACTGTTTTTACTGTATTTTTGATCAAATATATGCAGCCTTGGTGAGCATAAGAGACTTATTTTAAAAAAATCAAACATGAACGACCGAAACGACCTGTTCATATAAATACTTTTATATCTGTTTGGGGAAAACAGCAGTTATTTTGATTTGATTTGAACTACCGCATCAAAACACATCAAACATAAAATATTAATGCGGCCAGGAAGTCAGGATGTGTCTATGCCTGCTCACCACTTGCACACACTCCATGAGGGGCAGTCGAACAGCCATGTTTCCAGACAGACTGACCACACATGCAGGGGTGTCAGGAGTGGCCTCTAGCAATGCCATCACAGCCTCCACCCCCATCCTACTGCCCTGAGAACAAGACAGAGCATGTTACATATGCATCAAATAAACATGCTGTCAGACCAGAATCTGAATACTGATCATACCAAGATTCTGTCAAAGGCTGAAGGTGTTCCTCCTCTCTGAACATGACCCAGAATAGTGGCACGTGTGTCAAAGCCGAGCTTTTTAGTGACCAGCTAAACAAACACAAACATGCACAAAGAATAAGTCATGATTAAAAAAATCACTATGATTTATGTGACAGTTTGGGCTTACGTTCTTGATAAAGTCACTGGTGATGGGTTTGCCGTGGCGATCCAAAGCACCTTCTGCCACAATGATGACATTCAAACGATGGCCAATGCTTCTTTGCTGCGCAATTAAGACAGTATAATTATATTAGACAGAATATAATGATGATGATGTTGACTATGATGATAAGTAAGGCATTATAATGTGTATAGATGCTACATAGGTAAGTCTCCTGCACAGATGGTCCTCCCATCCTTCATCTGGAGGCATCTCAGGAATAAACACCCAGTCAGCACCACACGACAGAGCAGTGACTAAGGCCAAATACCTAGATTTACACATAAAAATATACATACACTCTTGGTTACACACTGTCATAACCAGGTCTATTATACCTATAGTTAATTAGAGCTAAAATTATTTTCATGCATGTTTTAATAAATGGTACTTAATTAAACGTCCTAATTTAACTAAGGCCTAGTCCTGGCTTAGTCTAAAGCCTGTCTGTGAAACCAGGCCATAACATATGAATTTATAATATTATAATTTTATTTTAGCTAGCTTCCAAAGCAACATTAGTCATTTTTCATTTAGTTTATCTTGATGAGATAAAGTACCTAAAGCTAAAACTAAAATAAAGAAAATAAAAACTATACATAAATAAGTAATAAAAATTACAAAAACACACAACGAAATATATATTTTTAAAATAAAATTAACGTAGAAAATAAAATAAAAAAATAAAAACGTATTCAAAATATTACAAAAATACTATAATAGTATCTCAATGATACTAAAATAACACTGGTGGTAACCTTGTGCATAACAATACTACTGCAGCTGGTTTATGATCAATAATCGAGTCAAACACCGATTGGCATAAGTGGATTTTTTTTTAGAACAGACAATATGGTAACATGCAACAACAGAATGACATATCATGCATCCATACTACAACATACCCACAATGCCTCCCCATCACTTCCAGTATAAAGGCTCTTTGATGACTGCAACGACAAATCAATGTGTTGTCAGGCTCAGAATGCAACGGTGTAGCAACATATGTACATACATGTGTGTGTACGCATTTACCTCTGAGCTGTTGTTGTGATGGCATCCACTACTTCCATGATTCTGTGCAGAGCTGAATCGGTGCCAATGGTCATGTCTGTGCCACAGAAATCATTGTCTATGGATCCAACCATCCCAACGATGTTCAGATGAGATGAACGTTTAGCCTCCTCTGCTGTGATCTTACCTACAGTATGAGCACAGGCAGACAGGCATGCGTTTTATGTGTAACTTCCTAATAACTGACACATTGAATCTTCTCGTCAGTGTCCCTGTTTATATAAAGTTACAGTGTCTTACTTTCTGCAAAATATTATGTACATATTTAATATATTTACAAAGCCAAAACACATTCTTTAAGATCGCCATATACAATACTGTTCAAGAGTTTGGGGTCTGTGAATTTGTTTTGATGTTTTTGAAAGATGTCTCTTGTGCTCACCAAGGCAGCATTTATGTCATAAATACAGTAAAAACTGTAATATTGTAATATATTTTTACAATTTAAATGAACTGTTTTCTATTTGAATACATTTGAATATTCCTGACATGGCAACTGAATGTTCGTTCCATTACTCCAGCCTTTAGTGTCACATGATCCTTCAGAAATCATTGTAATATGCTGATGTAGTGCTCAAGAATGGATGGATGGATGGATGGATGGATGTAGACATAAAAAAGTTTTAAAACCCCTGATGTAACAGGCCGACAAGGATTACCGGATGGTGTAGTCCTACCTGCTTTCAGCAAGATTTGGAGCAGTTCACTCCACTCATTACGGAACTCGTTGGCACCAGTCAGGCTGCCGTCTCCACCAATTACACACAGATTAGTGATGCCCAACTTCACCAGGTTGCATGCTGCTTTAGCTCTACCCTCCTTAGTGCGGAAGTCCTGACAGCGGGCACTGCCTATGACTGTGCCCCCCTGACAAAATAGACGGAGGTAAATATGAAAAATAATCAAAAATACAGACACTTCAGCAAAAATGCCAAATATTAACATGACCTGAGATGTTGGCAGAGGAATATACTAAAGTGCTGTGGATGGTTATTGACTACATAATGTGCAGGATGCCAATGAGTCAAGGTTTGCCTTGATAGTAAGGGTTTGAAACTCCCTGTGGTCTTTGTGGTGCCATTAGCCAATCAGCATTGTCATAATCTATGGCTCATGCCATTACTCACATGGTAATTTGTAGTGTGGGCAGTATAATATGTGTGTCTATGTAATATTACCCTAAGTCTCCAAAGCAGCAATTCTAGATGAACTCTGGCATTTTGTGCTAGATCAAAGTGGTTATAGCCAACCATGCAATATGATCTCAAACATGCATACAGAAATAACCTGATGCACTCACCCTTCAGTTTCAGTTATGGTTTGATTGTGTTGATGTGTACACAAGAGTCAACTAAATGAGTTTAAATGTGTGTTAAAGGCAAGAGCGTTTCTAGCCTTTCGTAAGTACTGGGGCACAGGACCCCATCAAAAAGCATCCCCATATTTTAATATTTTTTTTAGTGCTGTTTTGGATACATGGATACAAATTTTACCTGCAATACTGAGTGTGCTGCTTGTTCACAAACTGCACGTGCAATAAAGAGCAGCTTCATTGCTGACACACGCATGCGAGTTTTGTGTCATACAATGGACTGTAGCTAAATATCACCTCATCCAGTGCTGTTTTTGTTTTACCACTGCAAGTTTGTATTTGAACTGTTTGAATTTACATTTATAGTTACACTTTTATCCAAAGCAACTTACATTGCATTGAACGTACCCACCTTATTTTTAACATCAGAGTGGGAGTGGCCATTTGTGAATTGAATTTGTCTGACTTTTGTTGTCATTTGCTTCCAGTTATTTTTAACTGTATACAGAACAGCTTGTTATGCTGCTTGATATTGCAAGCTGATATTTTTCACCATATTATTTTAATAGTCGTAATTATAAACACACTGGTTTTGCAGCGCAAATATTTTTACTATTACTCCACTCTGTTCTAGGTATCTATAGCGGCTAATGAAGTCTCAGAAAATAGCTTACTTCCGAGTTGCTAAATAAAGTGGATATAATTTATCAGTTGATGCATTTCCTGAGGATTGAACCCATGACCTTGTCATTACTAGCGCCATTTTCTACAGTTTGAGCTGCAGAACACTTTTGGAATGAATCAAACAATCACAATTTCAGACCTTTTTGCAAAACCATTTGACCAATTACATAAATAGTGATTCATTCACAAATTGCTAGTTCGGAATCCAAACAGCTGATAGAAAACACACATGATATGATTGCCGAAAAAGATTATCAAATTACCAGCTGCAGCATCATTGACACGCTCTCCCAAGTTGCTTGTCGGATGTTATCGCCTCCATCGACTAGGCCCTGATAACCCTAGACGCACACAGAAATTTGAGGATGCATAATTGAAAGCAAACACATGTTACATAATGCATAGACTTTAAAAAGATTGAGTAGACTTAGAATTGAGCAAGAGCTGAGTGAATTGGAAAGTGAATTTCTCCTGCATAAGTGAATAACAGTGAATTAGAATTACAAATTCTCAATTTTTGTGTGCAGCGAATGGCAATCTTTCACTTTCAATTCTTTATTTTCGTATGTGTGTGTATTTAGATGTACAAACCTCATGCACAAAATAGACTTTCGCACCGGTGTAGATCCCAACTCTCACTATGGCTCGGACAGCAGCATTCATGCCTGAGATATAATAATTAATGAATCATAATTACTGCACATATTTGATAGTATTTTGATTTGTTAGACATTTATATACAGAAGTAAAGGTTTCTTTTAATTTGTCAAAAGCTTTAGATTTAACTAAGTTTTGGTGACTTATTAACTGGAAACTGTTTTTGGTTTTATTCCAAACCTGTTATCTTGTCATCTGGTCATACAAACACATATGGTGGTTAAGTCCTATTGAAAAGGGCAATCTAAGTGGCTCAAGTTTCATTTAAGATTGAACCAGAGAGGACTACAGGCAAGCTTCATTGCCCAGCTCTCCAAAGCAACCACATTTCCCCAAAGGTCACCGGCTAAATATAACACCCTCCAGACAGAGAGAGAGACAGAGAGATCATGGAGAGGAATTGAGTGAGAGGGAGAGGGAATGATGGGACGGCCATAGTTAAGGTTCTTCTAGGACTAGTTGACATTACACAGTTATTTGACTTATTCTGCAGCTGGTACCAGATAAGGTTAAAGGCCAGTTCTTTTTCCTACAGCTAAAGGTTGGATAAAAGGTCAGTGTGAGAGCTTTAGCACCTCTCATGACCTCTCTGATATATGATTCCTGTTGCTCATTCAATATGGCTGATATAGTAAATGAGGGGGTGGTAGTTCAATCAGGTAATCAAGGATCCAACACAACCACTTTAAATGATCATCTGTCAAGTTACACCTAAATTAAATACCAAAAAACATTTGACTTTATACCTTGCATTTTAATGGAGGAAACTGCAAAAACCTTCCTACATGAAGGTATAGTTTCCTCATATCTGTAAATGATGTCATCATTTGCTCACTCTCATGATTCCAAACCCCATATGTTTGTATTTCATGAAACACGGGAGATGTTTAGCAGAATGTCCTTGCTGCTCTTTCCCATATAACAAAAGTGGATGATGATTTATATAGTTGAAATGTATGCAACAACAAAAAGGAAGAAAACAAGTTGCACACATTTTGAATGCACAGACACATGAACAAGGTTTGTATCATGAACATTACATGTGTAATTTTATAGTTTGACGGGATTTAGTGTTCCATTGAACAAAAATAGTTGCAGAAAAATTATCAAATATTTTTCATTTTTAAACACTGATGCTAGCTGAAGCTAAAATAAATACTATTGTGTTCCTATAAATTTAAACCTAAAATCTTGATTTATGTTGAATATAATCCTCATTTAGGTAAAGGGCATGTTATGCTCAACTACACAAAAACATCTACACTAATGTTCAAAAGTTTGGGGTCTGTATGACTTTTCTTAAAGAAATTAATATTTTAATTCAGCAGGGACACATTAAATTGA
Organism: Siphateles boraxobius; assembly: GCF_051911475.1. Lineage (NCBI taxonomy): Eukaryota > Metazoa > Chordata > Actinopteri > Cypriniformes > Leuciscidae > Siphateles > Siphateles boraxobius. Next base: position 10,870,804 of record NW_027509042.1, on the reverse strand, counting down.
TCAAAAGGGACAGTAAAGGAATTTATGATGTTACAAACAAATGCTGCTTTTGAACTTTACAATCATCAAAGAATAATATTAAGAAACACAACTATTTGTTTTTTGTGATAATAATAATGTTTCCTGAGCACCAAATCAGCATATTAGAATGATTTCTGAAGGATCATGTGACACTGAAGACACATCAGAGTAATGATGCTGAAAATTCAGCTTTAATCACAGGAATAAATTCATTTGAAAATATATATATTTAAATAGACACCAGTTATTTTAAATTTGTCATAACAATTCACAATATTACTGCTTTTCGATTAAATAAATGCAGCCTTGGTGAGCATAAGAGAACTTATAAGCATTCTGACCCCAAAGCTTTGAATGTTAGTACGGAGAACCTTAATGACCAGATCATCTATTAATACAAGACCAATGGCATATTATGGGCAGAATTAAGAGCCAAAGGATTCAGCAAACTTGTTCTGTATCTACACCCATGGAGTTAGACTCCATAAATGCCTGTACACACAAATACACACTTCCTCACCCTGTGCATCTCCTCCAGAGGTGAGGACAGCGATGGCCCTTCCAACACCCATCTTTGTGGGGTCCACAGGTGCTGAACGCTGCATTTTGGCAAAATGGCCTGAAGACGACAAGAGAAATTTTGAAGTGAACTGTCAACCTTTCTCTCGCTATCAGACCACTCTCTTCCCGACTGACTGAATGGGAGCGTGACAGCAGTATAAACACCCTCCACCCTGGCATCCAGTGTCACACACAGTATCCACCCCCGTCATAACTAAATTTAAAATGATCTGCTGCACCACGTGCTTATAGTGTTCTGATTAAAACACACATACAAACCGCATTTACTTTCACTTTAATCCCATGTCATGGGATCTTTATGCAGAAACCCAATCAGATACAAACACAAAACACTTACACGGAGGAACACACATGGTTGGACAAGCATACACCAACATACAGCAACATGACCTTTACGCTATCTTTTCCTATAGGTCATACTGTGAATATGCAGTGCAAAAATACTCTCCCACACACACACACACACACACACACACTTACAGCCATTGTGTATGGTGGTAGAGCAGTTGAGATCTCCCAGGGTTCCATCAAAATACTTTGTAGATGTGGTCTTTCCATCTGTAACACAAGGTCATTGAAAAAAAAAGATTAATTTTTTCATCCTAGAATAATGAAGCTCTGACTTGACTAAATTTTAGCACTCTTCCATCTGATCTTTCTGAGAAAACACCCAATGGTATGAACACAATATCATGACTATATGGTGAGGAGGTGTGTGCGTTTGTTTATGAGAGTGAAACAGCTTCTCGAACAAGAAGAAATGTAGGACTTGATTTTGTCCATCGCAAATTGATTGGATCGTTGTGGTTTGCTATTGCTGTGATCATCTCATATGAGGGATTCTTTGTCCCGCCATCAGTAAACATCATCAGAAAAGAGAAGCGATGTTGCTGCAAAAGGGAGGGTAAGTTTTTTGATTATAGATTATAGGGGATATGAATTTAAAAAAAAGAATGATCTGCACGGATAAATAATTTATAACAAAAAATACTGCAATATTCCATTAAATTATTAGGAATTGTCCATTGGTGACTTTAACAAATATAAACCGTCATTTTGTGGTGGGGCAGTAAAGATGTTGACAAGGCCAGTGTAAATCTGGGGCCGTATTCACAAAGAATTTTAAGGCTAAAAGTAGCTCATAACTGGCGAATTCAGGAGCAACTCCTAAAAATAATGGGCGTGTCACTCATAACTTTAGGACTCCTGATTTTTTTCACTAAGAGTAATTCACGAAGCATTTTAGCCCTAAAAGTAGCACCTAAGTCTGGGACAGCTTAAAATAAGTCGAGAGGACTCCTAACTCACTAAGACCTATTCACAAAGGATTGTAGCGCATACTACCGCCTCTCGCAGTTGTCCGGGGTCCGCGACACAAGCGGGAATGCTGCATTGATCTGCAAACCAATCCTCTCCAATGTCTCACGCTTAGTTTTACTTGATATCCCAGTGTCAAATTTCCCTTTTATTTATTTATTTATTTATTTATTTTTTCGATCCAACTGTGCCAGCAGCAGTAACTGATTCTGCGTCCAGTTGGGCTTTCTTTTCCGTTTTGGGTTTTGGCGAGTTCATAATCCACCGTCTATTAGGCTACATTAGGCCTACTTCAATAGGAGCAACATTTCCTTGCTTTAAGTAGGCCTAGTCTATTTAGGCTATGGACGCTTGTTTCCGCCACAGAATGAAAAATAAAAAAGGTAATTACGACTTTTTATCTCACAATTGCGACTTTATTTCTCACAATTCTGACTTCATATCTCGCAATTGTGAGATAAAAAGTCGCAATTATTTTTATTTCTTTTTATTCAGTGGAGGAAACAAGCTTCCATACTAATAGGATGTCAATTAACCAAGCAAGTGTTAATACAAGTGTCGTTTTTCATTATTAGGCAAGTGGCGGTTTCATTAGGGTATTAGGCTACCTTAATTTAATTTAATTTAATTCACCACTTTTCTCCTTCTCATCTCTGCCTTTTTAGAATTACACTTCACTGGGGCCTGCACAAACATGTCATTATATATGTATTTCGATGACATTACTATTATTATTTTGTGTAGGACACAGACATGTATTTAGATGTCGTAATTCCATGATTTGTTGCGTCTATGTTATGTTCCGCATGATGGCCCTGTCATCTAACAACCAATCACCGTGATCATTGCGAGGAAACTCGTGCATGAGAATTGACGTCATCCATAGCAACGAAGACTCACTCTTAGTTTAGGAGTTGTCATTTTTCCTTACTAAGAGTAGGTCTGAAAGGCGTTGTGAATAACTTTTAAGAGAAAACTCCTAACTAAAATATTTTAGTGTGATTTAGGAGTAGGCAGCCTATAGTGGTAAAATAAAATTATTTGTGAATACGGCCCCTGAGCCCTAAACCAGGAGGAAAAAATCCTAAATATTAAGTAAGTAAGGTAATTAAGATAAATAAAAGAATTAAGGTAAATAAAAGTAAATTAACACATTATCCAGTACTGGTGAGGTAGATATATCTTTTATTTCTCTATATAGTATAAAGAAGACTTTTAGTCACCAAAATTAGCATCCTAAAGTGATTATAGTAGAGCCCGGATTAAACTCTATGACTCTAACATGCAACAGCTGCTGGGTGTTGGTGAACGTTGGTGTTAGATGTAGCGTCCAGACTCCAGTATGTTGCTGTCTACTGGTCGAATGCTGTTGTGGATCAGGGTTAGCAGACTAATCAGAGTTTGCTGTTGTTTTTGGTTACACCCAGCCAGTCATGTCTGTTAGTTACTACGGGTTAAAGAAGCGGACCACCATGAACCTTCCAATCCTGTTTTGCGATTTAAACAAGTTATTTACAGTGCTGAGTTAAACCTCCTTAACACCAGATAATTCTATTTAACAACATTAAATGTAGTGTGATCTGGGGCCAGTTGCATAAACTTAGCGTCTGTGTTAAGACTGTGTCTTAAAAATTTGTTTGACCAACTAGCAGTTATACAAGAGGTAATCACTCTTTCTTTTTCAGATTCAGATACCTTTTTGTGTAACTCAGGTAAAGAAAATTTAAGACCAATCTTGAAGAAAAAATGATGTTACTAATTTCCAAGATAGTCTATTCTAGACTAGCCACAGTTCTATGTGGTCCTGACAAATTTGTTCTGGAAACAAATTCCTGTGAATATAATCAGACTTAAACCTACTATATGCTGTACGTTTTTTTTGAATCCTTTAAGATAATGTAATGATAGATTGTACAATGTGATCTCAAAGACGGACATATTGTGCAATGTGTACAGTGTAAGTGCCAACAGAAATCCTTTCCGATCCCAGAAATTTGTCTCAGATTGCAAAAATTGTGGTCAAATTTGAACAGTGTGTGCTGGCCTTTAGTTAGAATAATAACTTGCTTCATATTTTTATAGAAATACATGAATAAATAATCGCAAAAGAATATAAAAAATAAAATTGACATTTATTGTAAGTTAGTTTATTAATATTAAAACTATACTAAATCTAGTCACCTTAGTTATCATGTAAAGAAGAATGATAAAGAAAAACCCAAAATCTACAAAGCAGAATTGACTACACAGAAGAATGTGACTTAAAGGGGTCATGACATGAGAACTCAAAATCCTCCTCATTATAAACAAAGCATTTATTTAATCAAGCTTCAAATATGGCTGATTTTGATTTTACGGGATCTGTGATGTCACACAGGCAAATAGATTTGCGTATATGTCTGCATTCAATTTCTTAAAGAAGTTATTCACCAGTGAGCAGAATGGCACTTTAAAAGCATCTAGGGTTGAGCTAGAGAGATGTTTGGAGGAAACGCATACAGATGCAAAAAGGCATGAGCCTATGTCAATTCCGTCAGACATCCCACCTATCAATCCACCAGAATACCAAATGGAGGTCTGTGCACCTAAGTGGAAAAAGATAGAGCAGGCTGTGAGAAAGACAAGGGCTTCATCATCTCCAGGGCCTAATGGAGTTCCATACAGAGTGTACAAGAGTGCTTCAGGAGTTCTACGAAATCTGTGGAAATTGATAAAAGTGGCATTGGAAAAGCAGGTTGTACCTAGAGCATGGCGCCAAGCAGGTGGAGTCTTTATACCCAAAGAAAAAGATGCTACAAGCATCAGTCAGTTTCGTCCTATTTCACTATTAAACGACGAAGGTAAGATTTTCTTCGGCATTATTGGTCAGAGATTCTCAACCTACCTATTAAAGAATGGCTTCATTGACACTTCAGTTCAAAAAGCGGGCATTCCAGGGTTCTCAGGATGCTTAGAACACATCAATGTTATCTGGCAACGAATTCCATCAGCTAAAAAGGAGAGGACGGAGCTCCATGTGACATTCCTGGATTTGGCTAATGCATATGGTTCAGTGCCACATGAGCTTCTTTGGGCAGCATTTGATTTTTTCAGGGTACCGATGTCGATAACAAATTTTGTGAAAGCCTATTTTGGAGATTTGCAATTTAGTTTCTCAACTCCAGAATTCAGCACTACATGGCAATGCTTAGAGGTTGGAATAATGGCAGGATGCACCATTTCTCCACTGGCTTTTACCATGGCAATGGCAGTAATCATTAGGGCATCAAAATGGGTAGTAAGAGGAGAGCGCTTGGCTTCTGGGATGCGACTACCACCAATCATAGCATACATGGATGACATGACAACCATGACTACAACAGTAGCCTGCACTAATCGTTATTGGGTAAGTTAACCGATAACATTGAATGGGCACAAATGCAATTTAAGCCCTCTAAATCAAGGAGCATCTCGATAATTAAAGGCAAGGTGATAGATAAAACATTCTTCATTAATGGTGAGGCAATACCAACAGTTTCTGAGAAGCCAGTGAAGAGTCTTGGGAGATGGTACGATGGGGATCTAAAGGACACAGTTCAAGTGGGAGAAGTGGGAGAAGTTAGACGACAAGCAGTGGAAGGGTTGAAGAGCATAAACAGCTGTTCTCTACCAGGGAAACTAAGACTCTGGTGCTTTCAGTTTGGTCTACTGCCGAGGTTGCTGTGGCCACTGAGTGTTTACAAGGTTTCTTTGACAACAACAGTGGATAAGCTGCAAGCGTTAATAAGTTCATATATCAGGAAATGGTTAGGAGTTCCACGCTGCCTCAGCAGAGTGGGACTTTATAGTAAAGGAATATTGCAGCTGCCAGTCTCTGCTTTAACCGAGGAGTTTAAGTGCGCCAAGGTCAGACTGGAAAAAACCTTAGTAGAAGATAACCTTAGTCACGCGACAAATGTGTAAAGGGAGGCAGTACCTGTGTTAAAAACTGGTAGAAAGTGGTCAGCAAAGAAATCTGTGGAAGAGGCAAAGGCTGCCCTTCAAATTGGTGATATCGTGGGGCAGGTACAGCGTGGAAGAGGGGGTTTTGGGCTCAGTTTAGCTCCTCCTAAATGTCACAAGGAAGCCCCAGCTCAAAGGAGGAAGCTCGTAGTCAACGAGGTGCGAAAGCAGGAGGAGAGGATGAATATATGAGGATGAATATATAAAGGCCATTTCCCAGGCCAAGCAGGGAGAGTGGATGAGATGGGAGAGTGTGGAACAACGCAAGATGGGCTGGCAAGACCTTTGGTCAATGGAAGAGAGTAGGATCAGTTTCCTTATCAGGTCAACATATGATGTTCTCCCATCACAACAGAACCTAAACCTCTGGGTAGGAGAGGATCCCTCTTGTCCTTTGTGTTCATCACCTGCCACATTAAGGCACATTTTGACAGGATGTAAGGTGGCTCTTAGCCAAGGTCGGTTTACTTGGCGTCATGACCAAGTACTCCGATGTTTGGCTTTAGCATTGGAAGACAAGCGTAACTTGACCAATAAGTTGCCACCTGTTCTAGCAAAACATTACACACAGAAGAAAATATTCCTCTGCCCAAGCGAGCAACCACCAGGAAAAGGTGTTAAAACCAATTCTCGCTCAGGACAACTGGAAGCTGCTAGGGACTGGAAAATTCTGGCTGATCTTGATCAAAGGCTTATTTTTCCACCTGAAATTGCCACCACTAACCTCCGACCAGATATTGTTTTGTGGTCTGGATCAGCACGCATTGTTCAACTGATAGAGTTAACAGTGCCATGGGAGGATGCTGTAGATGAGGCATATGAGAGGAAGAAACTGCGGTATGCTCAGCTGGCCACTGAAGCAGAACAGCGAGGATGGAGAGTCCGGGTTTATCCAGTGGAAGTGGGTTGTCAAGGATTTGTGGCACACTCCACAACCCGGTTCCTCAGAGACATCGGATTCAGTGGCCAAGAGTTGCGTTGCACAGTAAAGAACTTATCTGAAGCAGCAGAGAGGAGCAGCAACTGGCTGTGGTTGAGACGGAAAGAGTCTGGCTGGCTGTGTACAGGCCGCCATGCTACGGTTTCAAAAAATTCTTGAAAATTTGAAGAGTCTGTTGGTTTATTTGTATAGTTTGTATAGTAATTACAGTTATTACGTTCCTGTGTATTTTGCGTGAATGAGGATTGGTGTTTGGACAGATATTGTGTTTTGCGGTAGTATGCCATACGGAACCGTTGCCACTGACCGCTTTAACGTCCGCAGTGGGGCTCGACAGCCTTAGTCAAACGGGTTGGCGTGTATGGTCGGGTTGTAGAGAGGTTGTGAGAGATTGTGGTTAGGTCACATGTGAACTACGAGGAAGGAGTAACCAAAGGCAGCAGGAGGGCTGTAAATGTAAAGGATGTAAGCTGGGCTGAGTTGAGTGGGGGACGGAGGGGGGTGACTCTGGGACGCCAGAGTCACTGTCGAGCCCTCTTGAGGTGTCGTGGGCTAGTCGACGAAACACTGAGGACGGAAGGTGCCCACTTGAAGACCCTAGAGATGTCCCCTACACTGCTCAATCCAGAAGGTTGTCATGAGGGGACCGCACTGTGGTTGCAGCCGTTGTGTGTGCAAATACACTGCAGCTATTAACACCAGACAGAAGGAGATTCAGTTGGTGCTTATCTTGGCGAAAGCCGAGTACAAATCAGCATGAAGTTTTAACATCTACTCTTGTGTAATGGAAATCTTCCAGAGCAAGACATCAAGGAATAGATTACTCATCTAACCATAGGCCCAGCCTACTGGCATTCATTCGCTTAAAGCTTGATTTTACTTGCCGCACGAGGTGTGGGCGGTCTTTCGTGTGGTGGTGTGCACGGCTTTTTTTTGTAACTTTGTGCATGGCTCCGCATTCGTAGATGCAAGACAGGTACGTCTGTACCATCAGGCACCCAGTTTGCGTTTGTACAATTAAATTGCTTAAATTTACAGAATAAGCCTACAATAGCAGAAATAATGCATTTTAATAAAAATAAAGATTTAATAAAAATGCTCATGAAATTAAATACAAATATTTAATAAAATTAGAACATATTTAAGAGATTGTTGTTTAATTTGTTCTATAAATATTTTCTCATATCCATATATTTTGTTCTAATGTCACAAGTATAAATCTCATGGTTTACTGGATTTTAGACGATTATTTGATTATTTTGTTGGTTTGGTGAAGTGTAATGAAAAACAAACATCACGTGTGTACCTTCTCACTTCTGCTTCCTTTCTATTGTTAGAAAACAATTACTCGAAGTGGCCCTGTCGTTTCAAAGAATAGGAGGAGCACGCGCAGTCAGCGGCCAGGCGAAAGTATGTAAATGGCTTAACAGCTGAGTTTTGCCTACACTGGATGTGAGCATCGCGTCAAAAGATGCCATTATAATAACTTACGCTGTCTACACAGGATACATACAGGTGCGCGTTCAGTTTCTGTGTATCCTCTTGAGTCTGTGGACAACAGGACAAATGGAAGAGTGAAAGAACATTGAATTTGAAGCGTCCAGTTTAAACAGCTCTTTTGCGTCGCGTCTCGGTACAGACTTAAAGGTATTGTAGGTAGAAATCCCCAAAAATACTTTTTTCCAATTTTTTTCAAACTGTCTTTATATATCAATGCATTTTTAAAATGTAAGTACTCTGGAAAATAAATTATAAAAATCGAGTGTGTGTAGTTCTCTCAGGACTGTAATAAACACAGCTCATTATTCCAACCGGGACGAAAGAAATGATTGGCTGGGGCGACTGTCACTCTCCCTCGCTACCATGGATACCACCTCTGCTGATACAGGAGGAGCCCAAATGCGCGCACCCTAGTAATAACAAACAATTATGGCAGAGAAAGAACAGTCACAATTCTCAGTAACGTTACCTGCATATAGAAGCAGCGAAGTCAAACGAGTTAAAAAAAGGAAGACAGTATTTGAAAAGGCTATGAACAAAAAGTCTTTGGATAAATAAAGAAATCATAAGAGAGTCGGCGTGGCTTTCCAGCGTCGGCTACAACTGAGTGATCTCAAGGGGCTGAAAAGTGACTCCATGATGGCTTTATTTCTGCTGGACAGGTAATCTTGCTGTTTTCATTTTGATGGCATTTATTTTTTCATGAAGCATGTATCACTAGCACACCTAACTACCTAATATTAGCTACCTAACGTTACGTAGCATAACTAACGGTACTGGCTTAGCTATGACAGTGTAACTTTGGTGTCGACTAGTATAACGTTACTGTTAGTGAGCCAGGGTTGAGACGATAAATAAGCAATAGGCCTATCTGCAGTCGAAAGCTGTTTTATTTAATTTCGCCGAATCTAACTTTAGGTTAAAAAGTTTAGGGGATCTATTTTTACACCTAGCTTTACCCTCTGCCTAAACTGTGTTCCTATTTTTCACCGTGAACTCTACCTACTCCGTTTTTTCACGTTTGGTTTGTTGTTATATGCTCTACATATGTTTACATATGTCTTTATGTTGTATCTGTATGTGCTATACAATATATGTTGTGTGTGTGTGTGTTATATTATCTTGGGTCTGCAATGCAGTTGTGAGAAGGTGTTTGAGTGTATGTAATTCAGTTTATCTGTAAATAATCTTATGTTATGAATCTTACAAATTCACCTTCATCACAGTGTAACTGATAGTAACGGCAAACGTGTATCAATGAAGCTATTTATAGCTTTGCCTTATATTGAGTTTGATTCCGTTACGAGCTAGTAAAATATTTTAAACTTTACAAGTATCGTTATGCGAGCTGGATAGTGAGTACTAACAGCCATGTTAATTGTTTATATTCATACTGATAAAGTTAGTTATTTTATTACTTGTGATTCTGACATGATGTCACTACATCTGGTAAAGCTGGTAAACACGTCCGACTCTTCCAGCTGAACGAATGGCCGGGATCGCGCGTTCATTTGTTTTGGGGGCGTGGCTTTGGAAGGAGCCGAGTAGGGAGGGAGTGGGAGTTAATGGAATAATGAGCTGTGTTTATTGCAGTCCTAAGAGGACTACAGACACTCGATTTTTATAATTTCTTTTCCAGAGTACTTACATTTTAATTATGCATTGATATATAAAGACAGTTTAAACAAATTTTGACAAAAAGTATTTTTGTGGATTTCTACCTACAATACCTTTAAGAAAGATACCAGCATATGTTGTGGGTCTTTTTTTTTTTTTTTTTAAATGGCGTCCTGGATTGCGTCGGGGTTTTTTGTTCAAAGCATTTGACTGCAGATTGTTTTGTAAACGAAGCATTGTGTAATGGAGAGTTCGCAACGAAACTTTGTTGAATGAAGCAGACAACTGTACTGGATCGGACAGCAGCTGCATTACAAACAGTAAGTACATTATTTAATAATGATTTGTCTGTAAATTACGGATTTACAAGTGTGGGTAATAGAGTGGTGCAGGACGTCACTTTGTAGTAACTTAACGTTAGTCCAATCGGCAGTAGAATCACACTGGTTCCCTCGACAAAAGTTTATGATACTTACACGTTTTGTCCATCAAGATAATTTTCACAGACGAGCACAATTTTTATGAATTTTGACAGCTAAATGCAGTCACCAGAAGTAAACGGCTAAATGTAAGGTAGCTAACGTTACTACACCACGGTCCCAAGACTTCAGTCACCCCCACTACGCTTTCAGTTTTTATATAAAAAAATCCATGAAAGTGAGTTCGAATAGTTTATAAGAGCACACCGATGCTTATAAGCATAACGAACGAGGCTGTAAAAGTAATTGATCTAACGTTAACATGTTCGGCGTAATGACGTTTAATGTCACCGACAGCCTAACGTTAGCCACTCTTTAGCAACCGCCTTTTTCAAGACACGTAACGTTAACTGCTTAAAAATCATGGGGTAATACCATAGACTGTAAAAGGGTAATACTGATGTATTTTATGTTGTAAAATAAAACTTGAAATTGTATTTAGTACCACTTTGGAGTAACGTTAGCCCAGTAGTATACCTGCATTACACAAACATTGCTCCGGCTACAATGTTCTTCCGCAAAACGCATGCAGTTCTGTTTATTAACCGCAAGAGCGCCAAAGGTTACGGACTTTAACCAAAATCCTTTTTAAAACCGACGGTAAAAGAATAGGACACAGCGACCCCCTTGATTTTCAACGGAGAAAAGTGAAGCCCAATAGAAGCACTCACTTCCTGATGGCCGAGCATACTGTGCAGGATCAAAGTCAAAATGAGCTTGACGACGTAGAGCAGACTGACAGTTGTAAACCTTCTAGTAGCTGTGCCACGACCAAATTATTTCCAATTCCTCAAAATCGTTGTTTCAATATTTTGTCCCGTTGCTTTTATGGACTCTCTATCAATGGGGTTTCCTTTGACTTTCTGCCATATCCCCCCGATTGTCTCATAGACAGTAAAATATTGCCTGCGAGCTTCTCCTCCTTTCTATACGGTAATTTCTCTACGGTGCGACAGAGAGTCGCGGGGTTATGACGCAACCGTTAGCCTATTTTTACAAAAACGGCTTCTACAGGGACATAAGGAAAGTTACAAAGTAATGGGGCCTTTTATACATTGTCGTGTTTCTTTAGAAATCAATAATGGACAAATGAAGTCATTGGACGCCTCAGATGTAAAGTTATTCGCTGTCAAAGTGACGCCAAAATGAATGGGAGTCAATGGAATGCTAACAGCAGGTGATGGTCTGCTACAATGGCGGCCCCCAGGGAGGCTTCAGTTTCCGCCTAATGGATTACCAAAAAAAAACGAAAAAGGGAACCGGAAGTGCTAAAATCCTCGTGAGTGCCCCCTTTGCGGTCGAAATGCGCCCTTGATGCACACTTTTGAAGAGCCCGCTCTCGGCAAAAGTATATTTATATTTATATACATATATTTTCCGTACATATTATTTATTTTAATTTTTTAGCAAAATCTTTATTAATTGAACCTCAAGGAACATTAAAATAATAAAACAAACCAATGTCATGAACCCTTTAGCTACAGTATGTCCGTTAACTTGATTGCCAAACTACTTCACTTTCCAGAAGAGCCTTACCAGCACATAGTTCGGATTTTGATTCATCCCGGCAACTCAAATTTTCCGATCCTGTTTAAAAAAAAAAAAGTGTTACATCACTAGACCAGTAGTGGCGACAATCCCTTCTTTAGTACAATGCGTGAGTCTTGAGTAATTTGTACTCAACAGATTCATTCCATTCAGTTTTGCCGTTTTGTGATGGAAATACTATAACAACGGTAACACTTTACAATAAGGTTCATTAGTTAACATTGTTTAACTACCCTAGTTAACATGGACTAAGAACGAACAATACTTCTTCAGCATTTTATTAATCTTACTTAATAACTAATTTACTTACATTTACTAATACGTCATTAAAGTCAAAGGTTGTATTTGTTAACATTAGTTAATGCACTAACATGAACAAACAATGAAGAGTTGTATTTTTATTAACTAACATTAACAAAGATTAGTGAATGCTGTAACAAATGTATTGCTCATTGTTATTTCATGTTAGTTAATACATTAACTAATAAACCTTATTGTAAAGTGTTACCATAACAACACTAATAAAAAAAACAGATTTTTAAAATCACGGCAAATCATAGCATCATTTAAGGCGATAAAACAGGTAACAGCAAGTTTGTTCTTTTCAAATTGGAGTCTTGTCAGATTTAGTTAAGCTAAGCTATGTCAAGCTATTTTGCCGTTTCACATTATCATTCATGTTAGTGTAAAATATACTAGCTTGTATACATCAGACAGTCTCACTTTCCATCTCTACTTTTTAAAGAATCGAGTACATACAGTAGCCTAATTCTGGAATCAAGCCATTGAAAAAAGTTTAATAAGCCACTCCTGTTTTAAAAATATCAGTTCCCTATGAGCAATGCTTGCTCACTGTGACATCAGAATATTAAAGTGTGGTGTCATTTGGTCATCTGCCTGCTTGACCACTGAAACATGGCATCTCGTACTCGACACAGATACACAATCAAAATACACAGAGTATTTTCTGATGTAGGCTATGTAGTATTACTAACGTTGACCACATACACCCACAACAATGTATAGAGATAAAAGATGCACAGCTTTTTTTATTTTTACACACATATGTACACAAAAACACACACACACACACACACACACACACACACACACACACACACACACACACACACACACACACACACACACACACACACACACACACACACACACACACACACACACACACACACACACACACTACGCGTACCGTAGACATGATTAGCATCGAACTGAATCTTCCTGTGTGTGCATTGCCAGATCAGCACCGCCAGTCCAATATGAGGGATCCAGTGGAACAGGAGAAAAGACAGTTGCAGAAAGCACACAAACAACTCTAACAAACAAACACTAATCTGACACACGCATACAAACACATCCCAAATGCATACACACACCTGGCAGACACACACACAATTGTCCCACACTGCCTCCATTCTTCCCATTAGAATGAGATGGTGTGGTGGCCATAACAAGGTCTTATCAGTATTATTAGAACTGACCTCACGTTCCTACTCACGTTTTTCCTCTCTTCTTCCAGTGTGTTCCCTCCTTCTACACACCATCCTTATTTCTTTGGTGTTTCCCAAATCTGACTCTCTAACTCTCTGGTGTTTTTAAATTAGCATTTGTTCGTCGGTCTGTTTTCACTGGATTTTTCTTAATCAAATGAATGTATAGTAGTTTGGTTCTGGCTCAATACTTCGAAATCAGCTTGACTAACAGCAGTAGAGGCAGTCTAATACTGTAATAGGATTGCACGCAACACATTTCACGTGTAGATTTTATTGGATCAAAGCAGGAGTTAATAGAGGTAATGTTAGTGAATAGTGAATGTAAAAAAAGAAATAAAGAACTTTTTGACAAACTGTGATTTTAAAAGATTATGGTGGCTTGATTGCCCCGGGGTCAGTGTGAAAGAGTTTCATGCCAATTTACTGTTACTTGACTAATCAGGCCTGTATGCGTTGTCACAAAATCTTATGTTAGTTGATCATGTGCATGTTGTTTTTGCCTTAATTGTAAACATAACGGTTGCTTTTCTGTGATGTACTGTACCTAGATTTAATATCACTAACATTATTTGACACAAGGTAGAGACCAAGAGTGGATACAAGATGTACTTTATCCTTTTACACATGTATAAATAAATATAGAATAAATATTTACACATGTATAAATAAATATAGAATAAATATTTATTTAATACAATATTAATAAATAATATAATAATAAAATAAATATCAATATTTAAACAAACATTAATATGTTAATGAATCATAATTAATTCATGATTTATTAATTCATAGATTTATTTATTTAGGGGAAAACATTTAAAATCTCCCAGAAAAATCTCTTTTTCTGCCAGTCATCACATCAGATAATCTGTTAATGGGGCCTAATACAGTACAAATCACAGCTAACCGCTCAACAGAAAAAAGACTATATTAGAATAGTAACAGATTATGCTATTTTGTTTCTGAATAACCTAATTAATATTCATGAGTTATGGCTTACTTATGTGACATCACAACCATATTATACCAACCATATAATAAAAATCCTGTTTTTATTCAGATACTTTCTCTTTTTCTGTCATAGTCGTCATTCGTTAAACTGCAATACCATTTCTTACCAGTGGGTGGAAATAGATATTCACTTGCTACTTCCCACCATTACCTCTTCCAGCTACCTTTATTTATTTATTATCATGTCTACTATTCTCACTTGATTCATTCCCCCATATTTAATTTCTCTTTAGCCTTTTCGCCATCTCTTTTTTTCTCCATTTATCTTTTCAATACATTTTTCTGTTTGTCCTCCTCCTCCACCACCTACCTTTATTTTAGTGACTTGCGTTCTCCTAACTTCCCTTCTTTTGTGATCTTTCTCTTTACCCCCTCTTCCTGTTTTTAATTGTATGCTAAATGAAATGCTTAACTTACTCACCCTTGACATTTAAAGCACACACACTTGAGAATGCACATGCATAAACACGCACTCACACTTTGTGTTGCATATCAAATGAATGTGTGTGTGGCCGTGTAGGAAATGGAATGGTGGGCGTTTATGTAGTCGGGCTGGATACACAACTTTTTATAAACACTGAAACTTTGTGAACATAAGTTGGCAGTACAGAAACAAACTATAATTGTTGTTCATACTTGAGGTTCTGGGTTAGCTATTCCTTTTTTTAATCATCCAATCATTATTTTTTTTTCACCTGGAAGATGATAAAACGGGAGAAAAAATTGCATACACTTTGAAGTATCAGGTATCAACACATACCTGTATCAAATAAGCCAAAAGGACTCGATTTGCTGGATCCGACATGTTTAACCCTTTCCCCGCCAGCGTATATGTAAAAAGTTGCCAGCCACCGCCAGCATTTTTGATTATTTTCACAAAAATGTCATGGCCCCGAGAATATTTTGTTGTATGAATATCTGAACATGCAATATGTCCAAAGAAAGAACAGACCCTGTTCTTTTAAACAAAAACCCAGTTTTAGCTTAATTCATTCCTTTTTTATCAACAATTGAATATATAAGTTTCATAAAAAAAGCAACATTTTGAGCAAAAAGCTTAGAAATTTGGGGTTTTGTCAAAGACTAGCCTACATCCAGATCAGATTCAGAACGATGATCATATTTAGATGGAGTAGATCGAGTCCATCAACACCCACAAAGCTTGCACGGTCATAGCTTGTCCTGGGTCGACATTTCATTCAAACTAGGCAGTTTTGATTTAAATGCTGTTTAATATTTATGATCGTGTTATTTTACATATGCATCTGCTACATATGATATTGTATGCTGCTGCTTCTTTTTCACCTGTGTTTTGGTGAGGAGATTCTCTCTTTCAGAAGATGTGTAATAGCGCCCCCTATAACAGTGGGAAGATGGAAATTTCCGTCAATGTTCGGGAAGCAATGTCTCACAAATGAGGGAAATTTCAATGGCAGAGAAAGAGTTAATTAAGGTTGAAGCTAAACTCTGCGAGGCTGTGGCCCTCCAGGAACCAAGTTTGACACCCCTGTCCTAGACCTTTCAGTAAAATGTAGCACAGGGTTTTCAAGAGATGGACTGGAGCACATGTTCTCTACAAAGGTGCCCCGATTCCACTATCCAGCAACAATGTTAAAGGAAGATGGGTAATACAGAGACCACCGTGTCTGCTGTCAAGTACCTTCAAAAACATCAACGTCCACTTAGAGTGCTGGACTGAACATCTGCAATGTCTCCAGAAGGTTGCTAGATGAGCTGTACTGATGTAAAGATGTACTGATCACCAACCCATGAAACAATGTCCAAGGTTGTCAGAAGAATATTACATGCATGGATGGAGGCTGAAAAAGCCGAAGAAAAAGGTAGAAGAGAGATTAAGAAAATACTGCCATACCGGTTTGGAAAGACAGAGGGTGAGAAAATGACCGAACTGGTTGAACCATTCCTTGAACATTGGTACTAAAAAGACAATCAGTGGTAACGTTACGCTCATGAGTCATCTCGAGGACATTACATTGATCAGATCTGGTGGAATTGTGCACAATAAATACCTCAGTGTAGTTCACCTTCAGCGTTCAACCTTTTTTTGTAAAGGTGCTATTAAAACGAAACCTATTAATGATACTTGCTTAGAAGGACAGCACTGTGTGGTCAGATGGCTTTTTCAGATTCTCGTTCTTTCTTAGAGACATTACACACACACACACAAACATTCAAGCCTCTTTGTCCATAAGGATATGTGCCAACACGCATACAATGTTTCCCAGTTTGACACCTAACAACTGTGTGGGAACAAGCCAAATCTATTCAATTACAGCAACAAATCCCCTCACTCCTCCATTTTTTCCTTTTCCATCTTTCCATTCTTTTTATCTTGCCACTAACAAGCGATCATTTATACACCCAAGAAGATTTCTGGGGTTTCAGTGTGGTGCTAGCTGTTACATTTTGTAAACTTCTTAAAATGTTTGTTTGTACTTTTTGTTTTACATGTACTTTGTTTTTGAATGTCAAACTCAGGTGACCCAATGTACAAGTTTTTCTGTCTTTCTGAAGGCTCATAAGTATTGCTAATATTCCATAAAATTAGGGTCATGGCAAGTGGTACTACATCGATTTCAAATCGATATACACTGTAAACCCGGATAAGTAGAATCTACTTTAAAAAACCAAGGTAACTCGTTGCCTTAATTTAATTAAGTAAGCATAACTTAATTGCATCACGTTCTTCTTACTTAATCCATTTAAGTTTTGTCAACTTAATTCTATCTGTGATCTGAAGAAGTGTACTCCCAGAGTGCATTGCGGCATTAATAAATTAATTGCTTTGTTTTACTATTTTTGGCTTTATTTTACCATTAAATTGTATTTGCTATCGTTATTGGGGTTATACTGACAAGAGACAATAAATAAAATTGTAATGATCTAATTAATTAAATTAATTTAAAAAAAAATTGTTACCATTGTTGTGGTTTGCATGCTGAATGTTGAAGTCTGTGTGTGACTCAAGCAAAATTGCAAGATATTGTCACAAATATAGAGGGGATATATATCAACCCAATTAAAAGTTTATGCTATAAGTGTTAGCAATAAAATGTTAAAAGATCATCATTAAATATAGTTACAATATATATCATTAATACATTCATTCAAAACATTGAAATAATGTAAATCCATATATAGTATGTATATATATATAGTATGTATATATAAAGTATATATATAGCCTACAGTGTGTATATATATATATATATATATATATATATATATTACTTCACTTCCTTTGAAATCAAATAACTGATTTCATGTTGCATTCCTGCATCAATTGGAAGAAAATTAAAATAATATGAATGAAGTTCCAAGTGCCCAACCAAAGGGAACACTTATCACAATAATGGTGAGAAATTTTAGGAAATCAACATGTATTCATGAAGTCAACTTATGTGACATTCTCCCAAAAATATTAGTTGTTTTGACAATAACATTCAAGATGACTGGAAAATTAGTGTATGCAACTAAGAAGAACGATGACTGCAGAAGTCGAAGAAATGAGTGAAAAGTCTATTAAGATTTACCCCGCCACAAAAATCATTTGCCCCGCCTGTTTTTTTTGTGTTTTTTTTTTTGCTTTTTTAAAATGGTACTCAAACCGGTCAAGTAATGTGTCCTTGGGTTTTCTGAGTAAAGAAGGCATAGCATGCAAACAGTACAGATTACTAAATTGTTTTAAGTAGGTTCAACTAATTATTCGACTTTAAGTAAAGTTAACTAAAAAGTGTTAGTTAGAACAACTATTTGGTTTTACAGTGTAGAAATTATTAAAACAGCAACTCTTTTGTTTTGAAAAGGGAAAGAACATTATTGTATAGTTTTTTTCAAAGTATAGTCATAAGCATAATTCACGGCAGGACTATCTTCAGTCCTTTATCCCATAAAGTGGTCCTTGTATTTGTCAACAGTAATGAAAAGTATGTATTTAAGGTGAATATGCAAGATCATTTGATGAAGTGAATTGTCAGAAATAATTATTGCTCCTTCAAAACACTGTGTAATGAGAAGCAATTTTGATAGTGAAATTATGTATATTTCTAATCGTAATGTTATAAATAATTTTACATTTCAGTTTGGACTTTCAGAAGTGAACAAATACAACAACTATTAAGACCAGATCAATACACATCATAGAAAATGTCTTTTTTTAAAACAATAAAAGTTATTACTTATCAATAAAAGTATTACAATATTAATGTTAATATTCATGAGCAAAGCATTCACCATGCATGTCGTGACAACATAACCAGCATATTTGCCCCCTTCCCCTTAAAACTTGGTGATGCCAATGCATGTGAACATGTTCTCAGCATCAAAGGTTTCAAAATGTAATCTGAAGAAGCAAATAAACTGGACCAGAGTAATTTACCTTCGCTAATAAAGAGTATCGGGGTATCTGTCCTGGCTTGAACTGGCTGCATTATGCTTTCAACTCACCATGTCTCAATCCACCCCAGTGGGTATTGACTGCAACTTGACAGACAAACATTCAAGAGAATATTTCAAATACGATAGCCTGCATGTCTCCGAAGTGTAAAGAGATTCCGTTGCACTGCTCTATTTTAATAAATCACAGAATATTTCAGTGATTGATATTGATTGTTAACAGCAGAGGAGTGAGTAATTAACAATATATCTCTTCAGATAAAAAGCAGCTTAAAAATCTTCTACTGATTTAAAGCATGAATATCTAACCGTATTCTGAAGATAATATGAAGATATTGTTGCATCCCTGATCCCCATTACATTTCAACAAGGCTCAGTGCTGGACTGTCTACAAAAGCATAACTGTTCACCAAACTGCTGTTATTTCATGATGGAAAGCAAACTTTTTAATGGCCATCATTTCTTCTCATAAACAAGCGGTGCGTGCGGATGCAAGTGCGCGAGATGCAGTTTATTCTGGTATTTGGTGTTGTCATCGATAAAAGATGAGCAAGATTATGTGCAAGAGAGTTATGGAAAGCGATTAATTTTTGAATTATCTGATCGTGAGTTCATCTACTGAACCATAAATCCTAACCATCCCTTGAGTCTCTTTGGCTCTCCTCTTCTCCCTCGCTTTATTTTTTCCTTCTCCCTGGTAGACTGTTTGTTTTCTTCTTACACTCAATTTATGTCTCAGACTAAAGAGAGGACAGTTTTGCAGTTGCTTTAAGTTTACCTAAGTGACAAATTAATTTGGTATGAATGTGATTTAAATATTCATTATGCATTTTCAAATGTATTAATAATTATATGTCGATTCACCTGTGCAATTGCCTCTCTCCATTCTGTACTCACTCGTGCCTTCATTCTCAAATATTATTTGTTGGTTTATTCTCTGCATCAAGCTATGATCAATTGCTTGTCTGTATTTATGACTTTACAATGTTCCTCTGCATTTCATTTTAATTTTTATATCAACTTTAATAATACGCTACTAAAAAATTAGATTTTCTTCAATCCATCCATCCAAGAGTGAGTCTGTATATACCCACATTCAGGAGAACCGCTTTGTGTGTGTGTGTGTGTGTGTGTGTGTGTGTGTGTGTGTGTGTGTGTGTGTGTGTGTGTGTGTGTGTGTGTGTGTGGCCCTGGGTCTGCTTTAGTCAGCTAAGCTATGAATGATTAAGTATGTGTTATTAAAATTTGAGTCTTAATTATTCCTGAGTCTTTATCATATCACTGTGATGACAGTCTCTATAACCACTTATGTCTGAGATAACACTATACTGTCGATCTATAGTAATACAACAGTTTTTAAATCAGAACACTGATTTATTGTGATTTAAATTGTTTCTCTAAATTCAAATGTTTATTTATACCCAAATAACACCACTTGACACACAATAGTCTGATATCATTATTATTAAAATTAATTTATTGATCATTGTTTAATTTAAGCCAGCTTTTATAATGCACGATTGCAAGTGTTATATTGTTTTTATACAACAGTTTAAATGGATAGTTCACCCAAAAATGAAAATTCTGTCAGTATTTACTCACCCTCAAGTTGTTCCAACCCCGTAAGACCTTCGTTCATCTTCGGAACACGAATTAAGATATTTTTGATGAAATCTGAGAGCTGGATCACTCCTCCATAGGCTTCTTGAGGGATTGAACTTGCAGGCCCCGAAAAGTTATTACAGACATCGTTAAAATAGTCCAAGTGACTACAGTGGCTCAATATTAAGTTTATCAAGCGACGAGAATACTTTTTGTTCGCAAAAACAAACAAAAATTACGACTTTATTTCAACTATTCATGTCCTCCTCTGTGGGCCTTGAGTCAGTTCACTAGTGTAAAAGCGTAGAGCTTCTGTTGTTGTACGTCACACGCATCACACACATGACCAGCGTCGGCCAATAGTGAGCCTACGTGTGACGTAGCTCTACGCTATTACACGAAGTTAACTGACTAGAGGCCAACAGAGAAGGAAATGTATAGTTGAAATAAAGTTATTTTTGTTTGTTTTTGCGCACAAAAAGTATTCTCGTCGCTTGATAAACTTAAGATTGAGCCACTGTAGTCACTTGGACTATTTTAACAATGTCTTTAATAACTTTTCGAGGCCGGCAAGTTTAAATCCCTTAGAAGCCTATGGAGGAGTGATCCAGTTCTCAGATTTCATCAAAAATATCTTAATTCGTGTTCCGAAGGTTTTACGGGATTGGAGC
This sequence comes from Siphateles boraxobius, assembly GCF_051911475.1. NCBI lineage: Eukaryota > Metazoa > Chordata > Actinopteri > Cypriniformes > Leuciscidae > Siphateles > Siphateles boraxobius. The sequence goes on along the minus strand of NW_027509042.1, from coordinate 10,849,602 downwards.
AACATGAGGGTGAGTAATTACTGACAGAATTTTCATTTTTGAGTGAACTATCCCTTTAATACAAGAAGTTACTAGACACAGTAGCCTATTATCAGATACTATTTTTGCTCTGCCAATGAAAATAGTTCCAAACAACTCTCGTGTCACCAAGCATAACACGGTAGTTGCATTCCTGAGTGAATCAGTATTTTACAAGTCGGTTGAGTGAATGATTCAATTGCGGCATCCCAATTCAGAGGCTGCATCCTTAAAAGTCCACGTTCGAAGGCCGATTGCGCCACCGTGGCGAAACAGAATTTGTAATAGACTTTTCTTCCCTGTTGTGACATTTGATTTAAACTCAAATGTAGGGCGGGACTTGTCCGGTGGGAATTGATTGGATCTTTGTCATTTTTTACTGCTGTGATCTCATATGAGTGACAGGTTGTCTAGCCCTTGCACCAGTAAATGCATCATCAAAGAAGAGATGTCACTGCAAGAGAGAGAGGAATTCATTTTGATTCAGTGCAAATGAATTTAAAAAAAATGTGCACCAATAAATAATTTACAATAACTACTGCAATTTTGAATTAAAAAAAACTAAACAAAAAAAACAGGAATTGTCAGTTTTGATTTCATAGAGACTTTAAAGACAGTTACTTGTTGCGAGCATGACCATCTGCAGAAAGATTCAAAATGTTGAACATAATCAACATAATGTCAAACAAGTTCAAGGACCAGAACTAATTATAACTTTTTATAATAGACAACCAACCTGTCACAACCACGCCAGGCTCCACCCTCACACAATCACAGCGCACTCCCTCTCCTGAGTACTGATCACACACCTGCACATCACACACCTGCACATCATCAGTACTGCAATCACCTCCTGCTTATAATCCTCACTCTCACTCTCATTCTTTGTCCGGTATCGTTTGCATCAAGACGCTAACGCTGTGCTTACCTCCTGGACTCCAATATCTGCTTACAAGTCTCCGTGTGATTTCTCCGAGTCAACAACTTTGATCCTAATCATCAATTCATTGTCCTGAGTCTTCGCAAATTCCAGTTTGTCTTCATCCTCACCAACTGCAAGTATTCGAACTGTGTTATCCGTGGTTGATCGTCTGGAACTCTTCTCACCCTCATTCCTTCACCTGCACCGCCGAAGTTTCACCTGGTTGCTCAATAAACATCATATTACTTGCATCCTTGTGTCAGTCCCTTCTGTCTTGTAACAGAATACCGGACCAACTAAGAGAAGACCGACGAACCCCAACATGAGCACCGCGGATCCCTTCCAGGGACTCGTTGACGATGTCCGTCAGTCTCTACCGTCCGCTCCACAAGCGCCGCCCACTGCGTCCACTTCCGCCGACGCTGTCGTCACTACTTCTCCATCGGTGCTAGTCAGTCCCATGGCCCGACCGACGCCCTTCTCAGGATCGGCGGAGGATTGCAATGGGTTCATCTTACAATGCTCACTGGTCTTGGAAATGCAACCACACCTGTATCCAAATGACCTTGCTAAAGTTGCTTTTGTAATTTCACAATTGAATGGCAAAGCACTACGCTGGGCCGAATCACTCTGGTCCCAAAAGAGTTCTATAATCCAATCTCTCCAGTTTTTTCCCTCATTTCAGAGAAGTTTTCGGGAAGCCCACCTGGGATTCATCGATTGGAGAGCAACTGTACCAGTTAAAACAAGGTTCAGTGTCTGTGAGTGAATATGCCCTGCAATTTCGTACACTAGCTGCCGCTAGTGGATGGAATGAACAAGCCTTGCTCACCACGTATCGCCAAGGTCTGAATCCTCGCGTACGATTGTATCTTGCTACCTACGAGGATTCCATTGGACTAGAACGCTTTATTCAACTTTCCACCCGCTTCGCCACTCGGATGCAGTCATGTCTCGAGGAGAATCAGGACCTGCCACTCACTCTTCAATCTCTTCGTCGACCTGAGTCCATCGGCCCTCCAGAACCCATCTACGAACCCATGCAGATGGATGGCGCACGGTTGACTCGCACGGAACGAAATAGACGGCTGACCCAGAATCTGTGTTTATATTGTGGTTCCTCTGAGCACTTCATCTCTAAATGTCCCATTCGCCCTCCTCGTCCCATGGTGAGTGCTATAATTCCTACGTTTGATAACTTGAAACCACTCTCTACTTTGTGAATTTAACTGCTGCCGATGTTACGATTCCAGTCTTCGCCCTTCTCGACTCAGGGTCAGCAGGCAACTTCATCTCTGGAGCCCTCTGCTGTCAGCTCAAGCTCAAGTCTACCGCCACGCCGTCCATCTACCAAATTCACTCGATAACTGGCAGACCCCTCAGCCGGAAACGGGTACGTCTCTGTGCTGGTCCCATACAGCTTCAAGTAGGAGCCCTACACGTAGAACAACAACATTTGCTGGTTTTGGAGGAATCCACCGCTGACGTGATTTTAGGGCGCCCATGGTTGGAGCAGCACAATCCCATCATCTCCTGGAGGACTGGTGAAATACTGAAGTGGGGGGACTGCTGCTTCCCAAACTGTTTTTCTGCACTGCCGGTGCCGGCTACTCCTCAGGCCAGAAAGTTGCCTCTTTGCTCTACATCCATTGAAAGTCCAGTGGAGAAACTTTCAGTGGACGTTCCTCCCTGTTATGCCCATTTCAGTGATGTTTTCTGTCCCCAGCGGGCCTCCAAGCTGCCTCCTCACCGACCATGGGATTGTGCCATCGATCTGCTTCAGGGTGAGTCAGTGCCCCGTGGGAAGATTTATCCCCTGTCACTCCCGGAGGAGAAGGCCATGTTGGAATACATCAAAGAGGCTCTGGATCAAGGTTACATCCGCCCTTCTACTTCCCCTGCTGCTTCCAGCTTCTTTTTTGTGGCGAAGAAGGACGGAGGCTTGCGGCCCTGTATAGATTACCGTGCACTCAACCGGATCAATGTCAAGTTTCGCTACCCCCTTCCTCTCGTCCCCGCTGCACTGGAACATCTCCGAGGTGCCACTGTTTTTTCCAAGACCTCCGCAGCGCATACAACCTCATCCGGATACGTGAGGGGGACGAATGGAAGACGATCTTCGTGACCCCTACAGGCCACTACGAGTACCTAGTTATGCCATATGGATTGGCCAACGCCCGCTCCGTTTTCCAGGATTTTATACATGAGGTACTCAGGGAGTTCCTCCACAAGTTTGTCCTGGTCTACATAGATGATATCCTGATTTACTCCCGGAGTATGACCGAACATCGCCACCACGTTGCGGAGGTCCTGAAACGCCTGAGGGATTTCCAGTTGTTCCTGAAAGCAGAAAAGTGTTCTTTTCACCAACCCTCAGTGCAGTTCCTTGGCTATCACATCAATAGCAGTGGCATCTGGATGGACGAGGGGAAGGTGGATGCCATCCGCAACTGGCCCATACCCACTACTATTAAGGAACTCCAACGTTTCCTCGGATTCTCCAATTTCTACCGTTGCTTCATCCTGAACTACAGCATCATTGCCAGTCCACTTACTCACCTCCTTCGACACAAGCCCAAGTCTCTGTCCTGGACGCCTGCTGCCACCCAAGCCTTCGAGTCCCTCAAGAAGGCTTTCACCACCGCTCCTCTCCTGGTTCATCCCGATCCAGAGAAACCTTTCGTTGTGGAGGTCGACGCTTCGACCACAGGAGTGGGAGCGGTCCTTTCCCAGCAGCAGGGGAACCCAGGTAGACTTCATCCATGCGCCTTCTTCTCCCGCAAACTCAACCCGGCGGAGGTCAACTACGACATCGGTAATAGCGAGCTGTTAGCCGTCAAGCTGGCTCTTGAGGAGTGGAGACACTGGTTGGAGGGGGCACAACATCCATTCGTGGTTTTGACGGATCACAAAAATCTACAGTACCTCAGAGACGCCAAAAGATTAAACCCACGACAGGCAAGATGGGCTTTGTTCTTTACCCGTTTCCGCTTCACCATTTCCTACCTCCCCGGTCCCAAGAATCTTAAAGCGGACGCTTTATCCCGTCTCCATAGTCCTGAAGAGAGGACTGAAGAACCATAGCATGTTCTACCTAAGAACATTTTTGTAAGCCCCATCACCTGGTCTGAGGAAACCCTACCCTCCTCCAATGTCTCCACCAACACTCCGCCGGGTTGCCCACCAGGTTTACTCTACATCACCCGGACTCGGCGCACTCCTCTCATCCACACTTCCCACACATCGCTGGGCACTGGCCACCCAGGGGTCAATGAGACCCTCTCGCTGCTAAGAGAACGCTTCTGGTTGCCTAACATGGCAGCGGACGTCAAAAGGTACGTGAGAGGTTGCAAGGAATGCGCCATCTCGAAGAGTCCGCGTCATCTTCCCTCCGGTAAGCTTCATCCTCTGCACGTTCCCAACAGACCCTGGTCACACCTAGGAGTCGATTTCATAACTGACTTGCCTACCTCTGATCACTGTACCTGCATTCTAGTAATCATCGACAGATTTTCCAAGTCATGTCGTCTAATTCCCCTGAAAGGACTTCCCACCGCCATGCAAACTGCAGAGCTGATGTTCAACCATATTTTCAGAGTTTATGGAATTCCCGAGGACATTGTGTCGGATAGAGGACCACAATTCATCTCCAGGGTATGGAAGGCTTTCTTCTCGCTCCTAGGTGTGACCGTCAGTCTCTCCTCTGGTTTCCATCCGCAGTCGAATGGGCAGACGGAACGGAAGATACAGGAGATTGGACGTTTCCTCCGTACCTTTTGTCATGGCCATCAGGACTCTTGGAACCAGTTCCTGGGTTGGGCCGAGTACGCACAGAACTCCCTACGGCAACCCACCACTGGACTCACTCCCTTCCAGTGCGTGCTCGGTTACCAACCCCCACTATTCCCCTGGTCTGGGGAACCATCGGATGTTCCTGCTGTCGATTTCTGGTTCCGAGAGAGCGAGAGGGTCTGGGACTCTGCTCACCACCAGCTGCAACGGGCACTGCGCAGACGTAGAATGACAGCCGACCTTCGCCGCTCCGACACTCCAACGTATCAGCCAGGTCAGAAGGTCTGGCTGTCCACCAGAGACATCAAGCTACGGTTGCCTTGCTGAAAGCTGAGTCCCAGGTTCATTGGCCCCTTCAAAATCATGAAGCAGATCAACCCTGTCTCTTACCAACTCCAATTACCACCACAATACAAGTTTCATTCTACCTTCCACGTCTCCTTGCTGAAGCCTTATCATCCCTCTGTTTCTGTTTCCACAGTGCCTGGTGCAGCAACAGAACCCCCCCCTACGCTCATCATAGTAGAGGGTGCCACTTACCAGGTTCACAACATCTTGGACTCCCGGCGCCGTGGTGGTCTACTGGAGTATCTCGTGGACTGGGAGGGATACGGCCCCGAGGAACGCTCTTGGGTACCCAGAGACGATATACTTGATCCTAACCTGCTCGATCAGTTCCACGCCACCCATCCGGAGAAGCCCGCACCCCGGGGCAGAGGCCGACCACCACGACGTCGGGGTCCACGGCCCTCAGGAGCGGGCAGTGAAGGGGGGGGTAATGTCACAACCACGCCAGGCTCCACCCTCACACAATCACAGCGCACTCCCTCTCCTGGGTACTGATCACACACCTGCACATCACACACCTGCACATCATCAGTACTGCAATCACCTCCTGCTTATAATCCTCACTCTCACTCTCATTCTTTGTCCGGTATCGTTTGCATCAAGACGCTAACGCTGTGCTTACCTCCTGGACTCCAATATCTGCTTACAAGTCTCCGTGTGATTTCTCCGAGTCAACAACTTTGATCCTAATCATCAGTTCATTGTCCTGAGTCTTCGCAAATTCCAGTTTGTCTTCATCATCACCAACTGCAAGTATTCGAACTGTGTTATCCGTGGTTGATCGTCTGGAACTCTTCTCACCCTCATTCCTTCACCTGCACCGCCGAACTTTCACCTGGTTGCTTAATAAACATCATATTACTTGCATCCTTGTGTCAGTCCCTTCTGTCTTGTAACACAACCATCCCCAAAACCAAATCTTTAATTAAATTAATTAAATTTAAACGTCTTGACATTATATCTGTAACATTATCTCATTTTGTTTTGATGAAAAAAACTGAAAAGTCCTTGCGCCAACAGGTTTAGTCTTTTAACGACTTGAAAGAATCAATAAGTGTGGGTCAAAAGAGCAAACATTCAGATGTTACATTTTATGACACTGACAACATTAATTATAAACCAGAAATGACCAACCCCAGTTGCAGACCAATCTTTGTCTCCTCGACATCCTATATCCCTTATTCAGTGCTAGAGTTAAAACCGCTGTGACAGTAAATGTTAATTATATTGCATCCACTCACCTTACTACATAATATACCTTCATTTGGGCATGGTGTACATGTAGCGCTGGGAATACATGTATTAGTGCCAATGTAAACAGTGTGTGTGTGTGTGTGTGTGTGTGTGTGTAATTGCCGTGACGGGACAAGATGTTGGAAGTTCGTTAGTGCGTGGCGGTGGACTGCTTGAACGCACCACAGCAGGTCCAGGGAGAGGGATCACACAGAGACAGACGGAGAGAGAAGAATAAAAAAGTAAAAGTATCAAACAATAGAAAAAACTAATAACGAAAACTGAGAGATGCCTAATGTGTATTGAAAATGAAATGCTTTGTTTCTTTGCATGTTGCTGAGACTAAATTATTATTTGCTTAAGGAAATATATAGTGCAGCATAATTACGCAATAGCACACAAGAAAAAGTGTTGCACTGAACACCTGCACCTTAATGAAAGGGAAATAATGTTAAATGCAAATAATGAAATTCAACTAACCATATTATTTATACGTAGTTAGTATAGTAAGCTAAAAAAAAATCATTTTAAAAGGGAAGAGAAAACCTTTTTCCATATATTTTGTTTCAGACAGTATTTTGGCTTAAAATTCTGTCACAGTTCATCTGACTCTGCCAAATTAGGCAGATGGCAACACGGACAGGTTGCATTACCAGCAGTCAACCTCAACAACCATGAACAAAATTCCAGAATGTAAAATAAAATATGACCCAGACTACATTTAATATGGGTTTAAACATGGTTTGTACCAACCACATTGAGTTTTGCGCTATGAATTACTGGCTTCCTAGAAAGGGAAACCATCAAGAGACATTTAAAAACCACATACTCAAACTATAAAACAAACCTAGTGAGTTTTGTTGAGTAGTTGTAAATATATATTTTAAACAGTAATCAATTGTGTTTTTATACAATTAACAATTTATGTGCTGCTTTAGTTCATCACTTGATGTCCAATGCAAAATCTAACTTTAGTGTGCATTGACATTTAATGGGCTGCTATTTGGATTCTGCTGAAGTATTTTGGGTATTGTTTGAATGAACATCAGGGAAGTGTTGTATCAAGAGATTGAGGTAAAAGTCTCTTTGACTTGAGAAACTGGAGCATCGCATAGATCACCAAGAGACCACAGACCTAGAACGACCTTTGTAATTCATACTGAATTATTTTTTTGCATGGCTACACTTTAGCTATTGGCGCTCTTACACAAAATATGACACACACACAGACAAACAGACATTTACTAAAGCATGATGTTGTATGGATTTATGTTTCCTGACAGGAATTCTGACGAAATGATGGTAAATATTTTGACGTTTCTGTCTTTGCTCCCTTTCTTCTGTCTGATTCTATTCCTTCTTTCACCTCCTTTTTCCCTTTCCTCAGTCTTTCTTTTTTCTCCTCCTTTCAAAGGCGTTTTTGAAATGGATGACAGAGGGCCAAAGAGAGATGGGGGAGGGTGGAGGTGGAAAGAGAAACAGTGAGAAAGAAAGAGAGAAATGGAGTGACAGTCAGTGACGGTGGGTACAAACCGTGACCTTAAGAGCAGAAGCAAGGGAGCATGACAGAGAGAGAGAGAGAGAGAGAGAGAGAGAGAGAGAGAGAGAGAGAGAGAGAGAGAGAGAGAGAGAGAGAGAGAGAGCTCTCTATAGCTCTTCAGCTCTTCTTAAAACAAACATTTTCCCTTGTGTGGCCAGAAAAGGCCACTTCCTTCCATGAAATCAGCATCAGTGGAAGACTTCAAGCAGCTGCTGCCAAATTAACTGATGAGGATAAAGGGCACACCAAGTCTCACTGACTTTGCAATTCAAGTAAATACTTGCTTTTTCACAAGTCTTCTTTGACAACAATGTGTAACAAAAATTGTTTTTGTAAACTTTTTGCCACAACTGCGTTTAATTGTGTTCAGCTCACCTACATTTGTAATAGAAGTTTACCTAAAGGGATTGTTCAGCCAAAAATGAAATTGTCATCATTTACCCTCTCTCAAATTGTTCCAAACCTACTTTGAAGAATGTTGGTAACCAGGCAGTTGACAGAAAAAAAAAAACTATTTCACCAACATTCTTCAAAATATCTTATTTTGTGTTCAACAGAAGATAGAAAGTCATACAGGTTTGGGGCAACATGAGGGTGAGTATCCCTTTAACCATTTGTGACCCTGGACCACAAAACCAGTCACATGGGTCAAATTTTCTTAAATTGAGATTTATACATCATATGAAAGCTGATTAAATAAGCTTCCCATTGATTTATTGTTTGTTGAGATAGGACCATATTTGGCCGATATACAACTATTTGAAAATCTGGAATCTGAAGGTGCAAAAAAATCTGAATCCTTGAGAAAATCGCCTTTAAAGTTGCCCATTTGTGTGTGCGATTGTGCTGCATTCACTCACAAAAATAAATGTTTTATATATTTACGGTAGGAAATATTTTGGCATAAAAGAAAAATCTATATTTTTGACCCATACAATGTATTGTTGCCTATTGCCACAAATTTACCCATGCTACTTGACTGGTTTTGTGATCCAGGGTCACATTTGTGTCTGGACTACATGAATAGTTTTTGTTGCATTAACTGAAACAGTGCAGAGGATCTCTAGTTCCAAACATGCTTTGTATGAGACTCTTACAGAGGATAAAGACCTCTTCAAAGGATAAAAACCTCTTCACATACATTTTCTTCAATAAAACCTAGAAAATAGCATGTTATGTAGCATGTTACACTATTAATATATTTTTTAAAGAATAATGTCTCGAAATAACATTACTTTTATCCACTTTCATTGAACCATTTGAAATATTCATATATTTTCATAAACTCCTTTAGGGGTCCTGTTTCTGCAGGGGATCCATGTGATTATATATATATATGTATGTATATATATATATATATATATATATATATATATATATATATATATATATATATATAATCTTGTGTCTTTTTGAAAGCAGTCACCAAGGCTGCATTTATTTAATCAAAAATACAGTCATATTGTGAATTTTTTACAATTAAAAATATATATTATTTCCTAATAACTAACTACATTTTTCAAATATATTTTAAAATACAATTTATTCCTGTGATGGCAAGCTGTTTTTTCAGCATCATTACTCCAGTATTCAGTGTCACATGACACTATCCTTCAGAAATCATACTAATATGTTGATTTGGTGCTCAGAAAAACATTTCTTATTATTATTACTATCAATGTTGAAAACCCGCGCACACACACAAACACACAATAGTACAATCCTCAGTGATATTTCATCTTGTCATTGTGGACAAGGGCAGGCCCATATGTTGAAATGTCCGCTGTACTATTTTCAGGCAGTGATTTCTGTCAATACCATCAAGCTTTGAAGATACCCTGTCAACAGCATCTGATTCTCACACGCATGCAAACGCGCCACAAACCCGGTATGACAGATCCTCCTGTTAAGTGAAGGCTCCTGCATGCATTCACATTCAAGGGCTAAAGCTCCTGACACAATCTGCTCCTTTCTTCCACGCTATTTTTCTCTTTTTACTCCTTTCATTCTGATCCTTCTTCCCAGTCTGCAGAGACTGTCTATCCAATAGAGCGTTTCACTTCTTTCTTTCTCTTGCACGGTCAGTCTTTCCATTCCCAACCAGTACTTTCTACACTATATTGAAAGAAGACAAAAAAGGGAAAATCCAAAGGACAAACTTTTTGATCTTGGCTTGACAAAGCTTTACCTGAAAGTTTTAAAAATCCTATAAGGTTTTAAGGTTAAATATGCTTTATATTCACTGAACTGTTTAAGATCGGTGTGCAATTGCAAAGGTACTTTGGTTATTTTTTGTGTAGTTACAAAGATGCTACTATGGCAGATGCTATTTGAAAGTCTGGTAGTGGATTTTAGATTGTTGCTTGGGTGTTCATATATGAATAATTTGAGTAAATGTGTAACTTTGAGCATTCTTGTTTTTGGGGTTATTTGGGATAATCAGTTAAAAAGAAAAAAAATACCTAAGTCAGAACGGGCCAAAGGAATGTACCAAGTATTATGAACATAACCTGAATGCTCTAAGATAGGTTAGTCAGAAGTGGGAGTCTATGGGGATTTTTATATCATACACTCTGGAAAAAAATATATGTAATGTATAACAGTTAGAAAAAAATTTAGCAGCCCAAAGCAGACAGAACATGCTGACTGCTTTTGCACTACGTTTATTAGATCTACAAGATCTAGAAGGAATTGCAGTCAAACTTTTCAATAAAGTCTATGAGTTTTGGAAAATTGAATTGTCACCTAAAAGCTGGAATACACTACATGACCTTTAAAATCTGAACAGATTTTAAAACACTGGGCATCATACACTTGCCAACATTGTAAATAGTTACAGAAGAAAAACAGAGCGCCAAACACTACATGTCTGAGGATCACGCGTTACCAAACTTTCAGCTCGTTCCAAACACCACTCACTCATAAAAACACTGCCTGTGCCTACACTATGTCATTTTCTGAAATTTGTTGACTCGAATCTAGACTGGCTCTGACTTTCGCCAACTAACTAGCACTGACTCTTCCAGCAGTGAATTGTATTCGTGGCAAAAGTTGTGTATTCCAGCCTTAAGTGAAAATCAATCAGATCCAAAACAATCAGTTAGAAGACTTCTAGCACAAAACAAGCTGAAGAACTGTGCAGAATTTGGTGGCTGTAGTTAAAAACCCCTAGCAGAAGTTTCATTTCGAAATGTTAGTCTGTACATGTAAATTTACAGGATTTTTTGAAAAGCCACCATAACTATGAACACCTCTGTGGTTAAGAAAGACTGTTAAGAGGAAATGGGACAGGAATTGGAAATGCATGAAGCCAGAGAGTGAAAGAGAGAGACATGAGTAAAGATTAATTGGCTCTGAAAGATTTTCCTAACAACACTACGGAAGACTGTGTAGAATTTCAATGAGAGTCAGCAGGAGGGAAATGCGTGTGTGTGAGAGCGGTTTCCTGTAGGACCCAGAAGCTGTTTGCCCTTTTACATTTATTTTCTATTTACCAAGGCAGTATCATTGCAAAAGAGGGCAATTATCTCAACAGCCAGAGTCCTCAAACACTTGTTTAACTAGCTCACAAACAGAGCACCCTTAGCTATCGGGAGGCTGTACACTTACAGAGGAGATTCCTCCTTTTATTTTTACTGTTATTTATTTACATTTTTTTTACTTAATTATCTGTTTCTTCATTTATGTGCTGTGTTGCTCTTTACTTTGTCAAATGAAGTACTTTCATCTGACCTGTACATTTGAGGGAGAAGCCAAAAACAGTGTTAGGCCGTCTAAATTTTTTTGAAAAGGTCTAAAACTTTTTGAGCTTATCCAAGTTTCGAACACTTCCAGAGGTGCATTTGACCAGATTGCTTTCGTAGTGTATACGCTCATATGGTCGAATCATGCGTTCGAACAGCCAAGGCCGCCTACTCTTTGCTTACTGACTAATGCATTAACATTATGGGAAGCGCGCTAGCCAGACAGGATTTAAACTTTGTCGCCTGAAGACGTTTGATCTCAAAACGTTTTAGACCCCATTTACTCCTGTAATTAGCATCGTGATCGTACACTTGTGATCTGAAGGATACCAAGTGTAAACAGGGCCAAAATGAGACAAAGTAGCTGTCGATATTGTGCCTAAAATGTAAGTTACTCAAGATTAATTTCTTGTTTATTGAACGGTTGTATAAAAGCAATTACACACACAGGCCCGGTTACCTGGTATTAAGATGCGTTTTGGTCGATTGAGCTTGTCCACTTTCGGCCACTTCCAGAGGTAGTCGAAAACATATATGACTGGATTGTGTACACTGTAAAAACAAATCCGTTAAATTTACGGTAAAAACAGCAGCTGTGGTAGCATAGCAAAAATAGCAACATTTTGTTTTACAGACTTAAATTAAATTTATTGTAAAAAATTTATTTCATTATCTGATATAATGTTAATTTACCGACTTTGAAATTCTAATATCTGTTTTGTACCATTGTAATTCACTGACAATCACAATAGTGATGAGAGTCACATGATGGGTCAATGCTCATCACAAGCAACTTTTCAACAAGCTGAGAAAGTTAATACTAATATACATATACAGAAGCTGCACAGTGTCATTCACACAAACACTAAACACCATAGTAACACGTGAAATTTTAAAAATTAAATGAACATGAATTTAACAACATTAAATGTAACCTAATACCTTAATGTACAGAACGGTTTCTTCTTAATTTTTTCTAATCAGTTATTTCAACAAAAATACATAAAATGTGAAGTGTCACTTAAATTTAACGGTAATTTACTGTAAAATGACATTATGGTTAGATCAATCACAGTTATTCACCATTTATAGAACGGAAATAACATTTAGTTAAACAATTAACAATTTTTCACTGTAGAAATATTTACAGTCTTTTACCATTTAAATCACAATCATGTAAACACTCATGTGGACAAATGCATTCGAACAGCCACAAAAGACCGCTACTCTCCGTTTTGTTCATGAACGAATCATTGTTTGAACGAATCGATGAATGTTTAAATTACTAATTTATACAGTAACTTGGTGCCACCTACTGGTGTATGTATGTGACGTTTAGAAAGCAACACTGCAGATCCCCATTACTAATAAACAGACTGACAGGGTATTAAAATAATTAGCTTAGACATGCTATTAAAGTAATTAGCTTAGCAACATGCTCATGTCATACTGATTGATATCAATTCTGAGTCAAAACTACACGGAGTTGCAGCCCATTAATTATTGGATGGATTCATAAGCATGCTGGGTTGTGAAACAGGCCAGTTATGCTCACTGTAGTTAGTTAATAATGAAAGCTGAAGTGCAGGTGTCAGCAGAACGGTGGACAAGAAAGAGAATAGTGGAATGCAGAAAGAAAGAGAAAGATGGCAATTATCTGAGGTTAGCCTAGTGCGTCTGGTTTTGTTCGTGTTTACAGTGCTGTTTTCTGAACACTAACGAGACCGACAACACTCGTTAATAATAAATTGGGCAGGAGGTGACTGAGAGGGACAGAAAGAGAGAAGAAAATAATAGAAAGTGAAGGTGGGAGTTTTTTGAATGATCTCTTTAATTAGATGCATTAATTAAAACACCTTAGACACCCACATACATACAAAAACCTGGATCAGAGAGTTCAGAAGCTATGATAACTAAATGCATTTTGATTAACCACCATAAACCATCTCAAACTACACATCAATTTTTACCTCTGACTTCCATTACAAAACGCTTTATGGTTTACTTATATTGATTTTGAAGGAAGAAAATGTTTTTAAGGCTTCAAATGAAACACAAATGCACTGACTATTGCACTGCCATTACACACCAGTGAGATCACTGACTGATAGACACAATCATGAAACTGCTCAGATTTGGCTGACTCTCTGCCTGACTTCCCTTGTTGTCATTTATCTTGTAATTTTTTTGCTGCTGCTTACTGTTCGTGCATGGCAAGAAATGTTTTTTGAGTCCAGGTTGTTTTTTTTCGGGACTCTCTGAATGAGGACATGCACATTTGAAAATTTGACAAATTGAAATGTGTGAAAATATAAATATATTAAATATTTAAAAAATACTGCATGTTTCTTTTTTCTTTTCTTTTTTTAATGACAAGTGAAGAAATTTAAGGGCAAAGAATCATTGTTTTGTAGTCTCACTTATTCTTCTCAGTCCTGCTGGATGTCCCCTCATTTTCTCTTCTCCCCTGCTGTCTTTCTATCCCTTGTCATGGTTTGGAGATTCCTCTTTTATCTTTTCATTTATTTTTACCTCTTCTGCAGCAGTGATATTTTTTTTGTCTTTTTGTTCTCAAAAAGTTCAGTGTCATAATTTTTTTCACTGTGCATTGAGTATACTTTGTTTGTGTATGTGCACAGACTTGTGGGGACCTAAACAACCTGAATGCACGCTGACTCATGGGGACTCGTGTCACCATAGGGACCTAAATTGAGGTCCCCATGAGGATCAAGTTAATATTATACAGAATGAGTTTTTTGAAAATGTAAAAATGCAGAAAGTTTTCTGTGCTGGGTAGGGTTAGTATAATGGTTTAGAATATACAGTTTGTACAGAATAAAAACCATGTCTATAAAAATACGTCTATGGAGAGTCCCCACAAAGATAGCGAATGGTGCAATTAGATTTCTGGATCCAGAGAGTGGAATGAAAGTCAATTTTCTACCATTACAAACATGTAACCAATTCTAACGTGCGGGCAGGGCTTCTCTACAGTGAACACAGGAACACCTTTTTAAAAAATCAGGTACATATAGCAATATAGCGGGTAAATTATGTGTACTATATTACAATGTTATGATGCCTTTCATTACTGACTTTCTATGATGTTCAAAGTGTTTCTAAGGATTCAGATTTTTAGAAGGCAGCTGTCTTGACTATGGACGGGAACATCTTGTGTAACATTAGCAACACATTTTTTGTTGTTTGATAATGGAGTCAGTCCAAAGGCTAATAACGTTGTGTCCAACGTTGTAGAGAGCGATACATACAACGCATTACCATGCTGATACATCGACTTGTAGACTGTATAGGCTATACTTTGCTCTTCCTTTTTTTCTTCTGAATCAGTTTCAGGTTCAAACATATATGGCTGAATTAAACCAATATTTCCACTTGCCATTGTGTAGCGTTTACTAGTAGACGGCAACCAATTTGCATTCATTGATATCCCTCCACATAGGCTGTGGTTCGATTTAAGAAGGACTAGTAAACAAATTAATAAATATTATAGGACCTGCTTAAAAATGTCTAAGTCTGCAATGCGATTATTTACCCATCCTGATTTCATCACCTATTCTGCAACATTTATAGATGAAAATCTGATGCGTTTCTGGCTGTGATGTCGTCTTCTCTTTAAGATCCCTCTTTGGTGCGAGACTCTAACTTGCAGTGCTAAGTAATAACCCAGCAAGCAATAGAGCTCTGTCATTTCACCATCTCTGTTATAGAACCAAAATAGTCCGGCTTTGAGTAACCCACTTCTAGCCAAAATAACCTTGAATTTGGTTACATGTTGTTTTGGCCAAAATAACTTGAGAAATGTATGATATTCCATGATGGAAGCAAAGTCAACAGTGATTACGTGTTCTATATAATGATGACTATTCTTAGGCTATGGTTATAGCGTTTAATAGATGTCTATTAAATTTTTAATGACAGCACAAATTTTGCCTTGTTTTAAACTAGATCCCAGTTTGGATGGCTATTAGATGTCTTTTGAATGCAAAATTGCTTTCTGGGAAATAATAGCATGAATGAATAGCAGGGAAAAATCAAAGATAACGTCAGTAGACTATGGAGTGCCGCAAGGATCGGTGTTAGGCCCTCTGCTATTCTCAATATACATGCTGCCACTTGGTAATATTATAAGAAAACATGAAATTAATTTCCACTGTTATGCTGATGACACTCAATTATATATTTCATCACGACCAGATGAAAACACTAACTTATCTAAATTGACAGAGTGTCTAAATGATATAAAATGCTGGATGACGTGTAATTTCCTGCTATTAAATTCAGATAAAACGGAGGTATTACTTATTGGTCCAAAAAACTACCCACAAAATCCCTTACAATACAACTTTAATTTAGAAGGATGTCCTGTTACTTTATCCACTACAGTAAAAGACCTGGGTGTTATACTAGACCGCAACTTGACTTTCGAAAATCATATTTCATATATTACAAGAACAGCCTTTTTCCACCTTAGAAACATTGCTAAGCTACGTAACATGCTATCTGTTTCTGATGCAGAAAAGCTAGTTCATGCATTCATGACATCGAGAATAGATTACTGTAATGCTTTATTAGCTGGTTGTCCTGCATCCTCAATAAACAAGCTACAGTTAGTGCAAAATGCAGCCGCTAGAGTTCTTACTAGATCAAGAAAATATGATCATATAACACCTATTTTATCATCTCTACACTGGTTACCTATTAAGTTACGTATCAATTACAAAGTATTCATACTGACCTATAAAGCCCTAAATGGTTTAGCTCCTGTGTATTTAACAGACCTTCTATCGCCATACAATCCATCGCGCTCTTTAAGATCACTAAATTCGAGGCTTCTGGTCATTCCTAGGATATCTAAGTCCACTAAAGGAGGGAGGGCGTTCTCGCATTTAGCTCCTAAACTCTGGAATAGCCTTCCTGATATTGTCCGAGACTCAGACTCGCTGTCCCAGTTTAAAACTAGATTAAAGACGCATCTCTTAACCAAGCATTCACTTAATGCTTAACCTTTAATACTACTGCTGAATCAGTTCGAATGCATTAACATTATGAACATCAGCTATGCTAATTATTTCCCATCTGCCTTTCTGCTGTTATCTCGGGACGCTAGTCCCGAGGTAAATAGCGTTCGTCAGCTCCAGTTTGTATCCAGCCTCTCACGAAGACTTTAGATGCCCCAACGCCTGTGAAGAGACGACTCGACGCCTGTGAAGAGACGACTCAAAGCCGGCGATATGTTATGCCATAAATTAATACATGATTAACTAACTGTATTTTTCTATGTACATTTCCGAAATGCACTTTCTGTAAAGCTGCTTTGAGACAATGTGTATTGTGAAAAGCGCTATACAAATAAATTTGAATTGAATTGAATTGAATGGAAAACAGAAGTATGATAGATTTAATATCAGTTTATAGCTGTCCATCTCTGGCCATTAGGAAGAAGGGGAGGGAAACATTTTTTTGATTTGATGAATGAAGTTTTAAATGAAAAGTAAGTCTTGTGTGGCCTTTATCTCCCTCAAGATCATATGAAAATGTGAACTTAGATTTTATTAGATGCATTTTTTGACGCATGCTTCTGACTGAGCAATTTAATAATTTCCTATTTTTAATGGATCATTTAATAATTTCCTAGTATGAATGCCAGTTCTGTTTACTCAAGTGCAACAGTTTACCTAACCTTCATATTTCAATAGAATTAAGATGTAGGAATGCTGGCCTTCTCAATCTTAATGCTGAGAAGGACACGATCGAGAGGCAGGTGGAATGGACAGATTTGGAATTGGAGAGAAGGCCGGTGAATCGGACGTGATGCAGGACATGATGGGAGAAAAAGAGAGAGAGAGAGATGAGCATAGGTGTTTGGGAGAAATACTGAAAGAGAAGGGGAGAGAGAGAGAGAGAAGCGGGTGAGAGCAGATGACAAATTGAGATGAATAGATGTAGTCCGGTGCAACAGTGGGAAGCTATGGCTTATTAATAGAGAGAATTAGAAAAGCAGGCTGAGTCAATCTGCACCATGTCACCCTGTATCAGCAAGCAATCAGACACACACACACACACACACACACACACACACACACACACACACACACACACACACACACACACTACAAACTCAGCCTCCCTTTTGCCCTTACTCTTCCTTATTCTCTTCCAAACACCCATACACTGCACACATGCATGCTTGTACATACATATATAATACATTAGAGAATATTCAATCCAGCTTCATTGATCTAATGTGGTCTTTGTTTCTGCAATAACAGATTGAAATGTGAGTTTTTATTCATTCATCATAACAATATAAATATCAACATCATCCAACCTTGAATTGTTCTTAAATTGACATAATAATTAGGACTGTCAAACAATTAAAAATTGTGAATTAATTAATTATTTAATATTTTCTGAGAAAAATGGCAATGGTTTAAAGATATTGCAATATTGTGACAAACGAAAACAACAAATAGAGATTACAAAAGTGACTTTAGAAGTAATTGTATGTTTTATGTTCATATTGAACATAAACCAATTTAATCCATAGTCTACATAATCCGTTTTGCAATCGAATTGTCAGTTTGTCTTTGTCCATTATTTTTATAGTTTATTCAATCGTCTTTGGCTGTTGTTTTTCGGATAGTATATCTTTGTATATATTTAATGATGAGTGTGCGCACTGTAAAAAAAATATTTTTTATCTTTTGTCTAAATCAACTTCGGTAGCTAATGTGGTGCAGATAACATAATATTTTGAGATTATATTTATTAAACCAATCTCTATTGTATTAACTCACATTTTTTATATTGTATTTACTAAACATTTTTATATCAATTAACTCAATTTTTTAAGGCAACCAGGTAACTTATTTTTTTAAGTTTAACCAACAATATTTTTTACAGTCTAGCAATCTGAGTTGCTCAAAGTTTTCATGAGTTTGGTATGCTAATGTGACCTCAGACACATCAAGCAGTTTCCAGTGTGGAAATTGACAAGGTGCATCATGGGAGGTGCTCTATTGATTTAAGAGGCAAAATGGCGACAAGCCTCCTTGGACCTGCCCCAATGAGCTTTAAGAAGGAGGAAACATGGACAGGCATTCACAGAAACAAAGGCAGACACACACAATTGTAAATAGGTCCTACAACAGTAGCTCTCACTAGGTTCACTAAAATCACTTATTTGAGGCAGAAGCAGTCCCATGAAACCTAAAGAGATGGTGTAGAAAGACTACAATGTTTCACAATAACACGCACTCATAGAGTGACCGTGCTCAGCAAAGGGAGGTAGGCTGTCTTTTTTTCCCTCAAGGCTTAAGGTTGGCCTTCTTCCTCTATACTCCAGATAACTATCAATAGAAGTATAAATGAGTGCTATTTGTCTGTCAAGATTTGAACAGTTGTTTCTTTTAAATGCAAGGATGCAACTATAGCTCAAATCTCATGCACTCTTTTTTTCAAAACTCTAGACACATTCTCACTCACTAAAACACATTTTGCACTGTGATGCTTCAAAATGCTAAACACAGGTAGGCGAAAGTTAAACACGACTGCAACACAGTTGTCATCGTTTACACACAACGACTCAAAATTGTTCACATTTATTTCTAATGATGTGACCAAACCAACTAATACAAGTCAGTTCAGAGTCCCAAAATATACTCAATGTTGCACTGAATGTTGATACAATGGATGGAAACAATATAAGAGAGCGAGAAGAAAGAGGATGAGTAAGAGGAGGTGAACAAGCAGGATGAGGATGAGGAAGAGCAAAGTGTGGAGAATGTTGTCAAGGCTGGATCTGCTTTAGGGTTGTTCCCTTTGCCTGCAGAGATGACATTGTCTGAGATGTGGAGAAACTCTTCCGGCCGCACCAACATGAAGAAATGATGCTGAAGCAGAATAAAATCTTTCTCACTGACCTTGATTTTGCAGTTGCACAACTCTTCTGAGTATACTTTACTGTAACATCCTTTCATTTTGAGTTTTTCACTGTAACCTTTTTGGATTTTGCAGTTGGGTCACTGTATTTTGCAAATGGTGAATATACAGACATTCGATAGGCCTTTATTCAATATTCAGTACAATACTATACCTGCAGTGGATACAGTATACAATGTATTCACCTTACTACTGTAAGTTGTCATTACTATAATATTTTTACCTAATTGCAAAATTAGTTTACTTTGTTACAATATACTTTTTTCCTGTAACTGCATGCTTTGGATTCTGTCTTCTCAATTTTTTGATGTAGTGTCTAATGAATGATCTTTAGTGTTTATAATATTGACTCATGTGTGTATGATCTGAGAGCATTGTTTTATTTTGAGCACAGATAAAACGGTTTTGAGGCAACTGTTTGATTTTGCCAGAAGAGTCAGGTTCTGTGAATGTGGTTTGAAAATTTGGTTTTGTGTTTAAGGTTTTGAGAAAGCGAGTGATGGTTTCAAGAAATGTGTTTTAGCAATTCAGAAAAACTGTAAAATGGATATATTAACTGACTTTAAATGGATAATTATGTCATCAATATTGTAATTGCATTTAAAAAGGGAAAGGGAAGCTCAACCGTTAAATGCTTGATGTGTCCAAACCTCACTGGTTCTTGCATGTCAAGCAACATGTTTAAACTTCTGATTACCATATTTGAATCTTGAACGGATCAGTTTGAAATAGCCTAAATTAAATCTGTTCTACAGATAAAGCAACTTGAATCATAATGATTCATATGGATTTCTTTTACTATTGCTTTATAAACTTTTTGAACCATTATAGTTTTGGTGGATTGGACTTTCGAAGGGACAAAAAAATCAGGTTTTATTAAAAATGTCTTGTGGATTTGTGGTTTGAAGATGAGAGGAACAGGTAGAGGAGATACGACCACGACTGATTCTCCAGCAGTGTGAGAGATAAAACTAAAACCGTCGATGAAAGAGTGAACAAGGGCTTTAGTAAAACAGAGAAGGGCACACGATGGTGATGGAGATATAAATGATGGTGAAAGTGGGATGATGGGAAAGGAGTAAGGTGAGAGCTAAAGTGTGGGGGAGGTTGCCAGTAGCAATGTGTCTATCATTGCTAATGAGCTCTGAAGGCTAAAGAAACAGAGACACTGACAACAGACACAGCTAAACTGTCTTTCACCCTACACTGTCATTCTCTCTCCCTCTGCCAAGCTTTCTCATCCTTTCCCCCTCCCTCTGCCCCTTTTAACATCACCACAGATGAATGCAAAGAGGATTTCCATTTTTTTACCAGCCGTATAATGAACACATCTCATGCTACTTTAATTTATGTAGGCTAAGTGTACAGATGCCTAAGCAGCCATTATTAGGTAAGCTAATATAAGGATGTTGGTTCGCTATGGCAAGTGTGTTCTGCAGTGCAATCGACTCCTGCAGGACATGCAGTGAAGTGAGAAAGGGCTTAAAAAGGGGTTCAAATTTAAGACATTCAAGGTTTTTTTTATTTTTATTTTTTTTATGACTCCTCTGAGTATAGAGGAAGACAATTAAGTTACATTAACAAAATGGCCAGAGGACATGTCCATTCTCTTTGACTAGTCAAAGAATTAATGCACATTTTCTGCTCAGTTCCTGCTAATCGGTTCATGTTGAGTTTAGCCTAGGTGGATTTTGACACAAAGTGCTGTATGTATTTTTCTCTTTTAGGCTACACTTTATATTATTATTATTATTTGCATTTAAACTAGTAGGTAGGTATGAAGGTATAGGCCTACTTAAATTAAAATGCAATGCATTTAAAACTATGTATATGTGTACATTATGCACATAGACATTAATCCTCTCAACTATCACCAGACGCTTTACATTTGCTGCTGAAGTTTAATGCGTTGGGTAAGTTTAGGATAGTCGCTCTTGCAAAACTTTTGGATAATACATGTCCTGTACATACTAAACTAATATCTTAATATGTTACAATTTAGCAGTTAATTTACGTTTTTCATTTGGAATTTGATTTCCCCCATCTTCGAACCATATGGCCTAGCCCCTAGGCTAGTTAAACAGCTAATTTACTGTGGGTCCTATATTTCTAGCTGCGATCACCCCTCACTACTGCTATTAGTGACAGCATACCAGTACAACCTGACTTATTTTTATAAGTACTAATTGGGTAGACAGCAACCCTATTAGGATGCACATCTCCTCGGGAAATCGATTTCTTGATCTGCGGAGACTGGTGCGAGTGAGCGCGAGCGCGTAATTGTACGAAGGGCGGGGGAAGCGCGAGACAGACATCCCGCGGGTGGAAGCGCCTTTTCCTCACAGAAATCGAACAAGTGAGAAACTGTTGCTTCCTGTTGATATCTTAACAAAGAAATCACCATATTCGACTTTTGAATAGTAATTTGGCTACCAAATAATATTTTACAAGTGCCAGTTGTAATTTAATGATTCCCAAAGATATTAAACGATAGAAGGTGTTTAAAGTGAACTGACTTGAAGACGCTGCAAAGAAGCTGCAAAGAAGAAGACAAGAGATATTTCAAGCTGACAACAGTCTGAGTGACCGTTAAAGAAAAACCCGAAGGCGCGAGATTCTCTGACATAGCCTATTCTGAGCTGTTCGCGCACGCGAGAGAAGCTGCGCTGTCGTGCGGAGTTACTCATCAATTTTCATATTCTCTGGGAACTTATAAGGTAGGCAGAATTGTTTTGCAGTTGACATTTGTTCTTTAGAAATGTTTTACAAACTTTTAGTATACTATTCAATAGAATTTCTCAATTATTTGCCTTTTAGTTGGCATCAGAATTGAAGAAAAAATATTTCAGGAAAGAAATATTTGGTTTAATTAGCATCCTGCATTTACCATACAGAAGTTTAAAGACATTTGAGCGTAAATGGGCAAGACCTGGAAACAAGTAGCTGACACAACATTGATTGTTATCTGATTATTTAAATTAAGAAATCTGTGATAATTGATAGGCTACTATTTGTAGTTTTGTAATGTAGCTGCAAATTCTGTAATAAAGTAGTAATGACTATTAAAATTATTCATGTAAGTCACCAAGATGTCTTATGCATAAATTGTGTCTGTTTTTACTGTACAATGCTCAGTATTGAACAGAAATAAATAACCTTATTACACAATCAGCATCAGGGAATCTTTTAGGAGCTCTTAAATTATTTCATAGGTTTTCTAATTCATCTAATTTAGCTCTTTTTATGTTTCAACTCAGTGAAAAACATGACAAGATGCCAGAGGTGGTTGATCTTGGGACCTGAATGTTACTCAGCTGAAGTTTGATGAAGACCTACAGGAATTAAAAATCAACCCGAGTGCTGTGAGCCCCATTTAAAATTATATTTCACAATCCACTTACCATCCGGCTTATAAGACATTTCCAAGCGAAGCACTTAAACCTAAGCATTTGAAGGTTTAAGATAGTCACAAAAAGACAAAATAATATATAACATGGATTGTTTTTGATGAATCTGAATCACAATCACAGCTTTCTTCTGTGAGAGGAGGGGCAGAGTTTGTTTAAATGCTGCAGTGGATATGGACTTTTCTGGGAATTCTCCAGAACGCTTCTTGAACTTCTCATGGAAAAATGAGCCACACAGCTGTCACTGCAATAATCTATAAGGAGACATAACCGGCACACAGCAACCCCTGAGAAATACACATCCACATCACCTGATAGAATCTCCATCCTTGGACAAAATCGGAGACACCAAATCCCTCAAGTTGCTTATATCAGACAAGCAATATATATTTATATGACAATATAAACCTACTGGATCATCCAGAATTGCTGTTCATAGCGATAACTGCGTCCAATGGGTCTCACTCAGAAGAACGGGTACAGGTTAGAGGGCTGGCTGTTATGATTTTAATGTAGTGAATACAAGCAGAAAGGTAAAACAGCAGAAATTTAAACTTTGAAAAGGCAATGAACACAAAAATCCTTTAAGACATTGTTCCATAAAGAACATTTGATTCGTTTGTTGCTGAAGGTGGATTTTTCTTGGTTATTTCTGAGACACAAGCCACGTTTCATCGTATCTGACTCCCTCGTTAACTTTTCTATCTTACCTTAGTCCCCTTTCCTTCCCAGAGTTCATTCTGGCCGGGGCTGTTTCTTCTAAAGGGGAGGAGGACTTCCTCTCTATTGCTGCCTCACGCCTCAGCTGCAGGAAACGCGTTATTGGCGCGGCAGTGGGCGTGGCCATGGTACTGGTGTTACTGGTCGCTATTCCACTATTGGTCCACAGCACCAAACTGGGTGGTTCTGGAGGCGGAGGTACGCATTATGAGATGCTTGGAAGCTGTAAGATGGTCTGTGACTCTTTAACGCCCACAAATGAACTAACACCTGTTTCGCCTCCTCCTCACGACATCCCTGGACGCAGAGGGGGAGGCAAGTCAGGTTTTCGCGGAAACCAAGGCCTACCAGGCCCCACAGGCCCACGTGGGCCACCTGGAGAACCAGGTAAACCAGGTCCGCCTGGACCTCCAGGTCCAGGTCCGGGGGGATACATCCCATCCTTCTACAGCCCCAAAATAGCCTTCTATGCTGGTCTGCGCAAACAGCATGAGGGGAGCGAAGTACTCAAGTTTGATGATGTGGTGACAAATGTAGGGAATTACTATGAGCCTACTACAGGAAAATTCACCTGCCCTCTTCCTGGAATCTACTTCTTCACCTATCACGTCCTCATGAGGGGCGGAGATGGAACTAGCATGTGGGCCGACCTCAAGAAGAATGGACAGGTAGATGTCTCTCACTCTCTTTCTCTCTCTCTCTTTCTGTGTGTGTGTGTGTGTGTGTGTGTGTGTGTGTGTGTGTGTGTGTGTGTGTGTGTGTGTGTGTGTGTGTGTGTGTGTGTGTGTGTGTGTGTGTGTGTGTGTGTGTGTGTGCCATTTAGAGCTGAATTGAGGATGCCTTTTAAATTCAAATTCATCTCCTGAATCAAACTTTGGCTTGACAAACCCTGTTTCAAAGTTTAAAAAGATGTCTACAGAGAGATAGAATAATAGATAGTTAGAATGATAGATGGAATGACAGAATGATATATAGACAGGCAGACAGATGTATTGCCATAACCAGAATTAGATAATCAGACATAGATAGATAGATATATAGATAGATAGATAGATAGATAGATAGATAGATAGATAGATAGATAGATAGATAGATAGATAGATAGATAGATAGATAGGGTTGATTTTGTGGACCAGTGTAAATTCTTCCTTTACCAGAACCCCTGTGTTGAATCCAGTAAATTCCTCTTCCTGTCATTCCAATTTAAGTTTCTGTGGGCCATGTCCAATTCAAATTCAAATTCCAACTCATGTAAAGAGACCAAATTCTTAGTGTTGCATATCCCTGGTGAAAACAGCATTTGGATTAACTCTACCCAAAAGCAGAGTTTGCTAACTAAGTTTTTAGAGGCACTTTAACTAGACAAAGGTCAGACGTGAATAAACTTTATTAAAAACAAGAGTCTGATTTGACTGAAATATCAAACAAATATTAGATTTACAGAGGTAGGGATTAAGGAATACGTTTAACATTCAAATAGGATCCAGTAAGGCAGCTATTCAATTATTCAGTAGTCATTTTGTCTGTCTATCACTTTTAGCCTTACTGAAGATACCTACAGTGGGAAAAAGGACAATGCAAACATTAAACAATAAAAAAATAAGAAAATTAAGACTTACAAAGAGCATAATATATCAAATGGGTTGAAATGTGATTTGAGATGTGCCTTTTATTGAGAAGTCATTTTGGGTCTGTTTAATATAGCTTTTAAATCAATATATTTTGCGTATTCCGAAACAACATTAGTTTAACCGTTTTCAATGAAAACAGGACATTCGTAACGCACAAACAAGCAAACATTGTTTCTTTGTCTCTCTCTGGAGTGGAACGAAATGCAACAGCTGGAGACAGTTCTCACAGGACCCGTGGATTTAGAATAAATGGAAAAAGTGAAGGGAGAAAAAACCTCTCCATCTGGTGAAACATGACACGGATCTGGGATTCAGGCTCTCTCAACTCAACCGCTCAGTTTTGATTTTTAGTAGTGGAACAGAAAGCGGGGATTATCCAAGAGATATATAAAAAATTCCCTTGGCAACACTTGTTTACATACACACTGTGTCTCCTTCTTTCTCACACACACACACAGACACATGGTTTTGTGACAGATATATCAGACAGGAAGTGATGAAAACCCTTTAATGAGTCTGTAGCAATCTGTCAGCTTCCCTTCAACACATAGCCATTAACATGACATAACACCTGCTATTAATGCCTCATGTCTGTTCATCATATATGATCCAGCACAAAAGAAAATGACTAAAGAAAACTGGTATCTGTGAGATAGGAGGTGGAACTGGTTATTTTCAGAAGTATATGAGCCATCTCTGCTAAATATATTGATTCAAATGCACAAGCTCTGCATGTAAAGCCTATCCCAGAATCACATTTTAAGCCAGAGAATTAATTTTTTTTTTAAATGATGAAAAGAAAAAAATCATTTTTACATTGGTCCAATAGAATCAACAGTAAAGCGAAAAACCACCTCTGCACTAAACATCAAATTAGTGTTTGTCATACTGTAAAAATGTTTTTGTTAGGTAACCTTATTGCATTCCAGGAAACATCTAAATTAACTGGTTAAATTTACATTAAAAATATTACATTAATATTATAATTTAACTAAATAAACCAAAATACATTGGTTAACAAATGAAAATATTTTTTTTCTGTTCAGATGGAAATCTCATTGAAAAAACTAATTAAACTTGTTTAATTTAGTCGACTGTTATAGCAGATCAAGTGACCTGAATTGACATTACTTAATAATAGCAACATTAATACAGCATCAAATTTTTTAATTCTGTAATGGACTGATAAAACAGTCTATCTGTTACATGACATAGAGGAGCAGGTTGTCTCTGCTACTCGTATAAAACATTGTATTGCTAAATATACAATAGCATTTGTGCTGTGGCCCATAACCGGGCTTGGGGATTCAACACAGCCTCCATTAAGTGGAGGACAAGATGCAGAAAATGAGAAGATGAGGAGAGTAAGCTTAGGCAGTGTATGGCATGCATGTTGTATTGCATATATTGTCATTCCAGTGATCTCCTCTTGTGTTAAATCATTCATGTCTTTAAGATGAGATTCCCTCTTTTCCACCTGGGCCACACACACACACACACACAGCCACACTCTGCCACTCAGCCAATCTCTGCCCTTCAATTAATTATCTCGCCCCTTTGCTAAATTATTTAACCCATCTCAAGGTCCTCTCAAAGCATTCTCATAAACATACACAACCGCGCCAACATAAGTATGGATTGCTCTTAAAGGGATAGATAGTTCACCCAAAAATTATTATTCTGTCCGTATTTACTCACCCTCATGTTGTTACAACCTCGTAAGACCTTCGTTCATCTTCGGAACACGAATTAAGATATTTTTGATTAAATCTGAGAGCTGGATCTCTCCTCCATAGGCTTCTTAAGGGATTGAAGCTTGCCAGCCCCGAAAAGTTATTAAAGACATCGTTAAAATAGTCCAAGTGACTACAGTGACTCAATCTTAAGTTTATCAAACGACGAGAATTTTTGTGCGCAAAAAAGAAATAAATAACGACTTTATTTCAAATATTCGTTTCCTTCTCTAAGGGCCTCGAAACAGCTCATTAGTGATATAGCGCAGTTCTTCTGTTGTTGTACGTCACACGTATAACACACATGACCAGCGTCGGCCAATAGTGAGCCTACGTGTGACGTAGCACTGCGCTGTCACACTACGTTAACTGACTAGAGGCCCAACAAGAAGGAAATGAATAGTTGAAATAAAGTCGTTATTTTTTTTTTTTTTTGCGCACAAAAAGTATTTTTGTCGCTTGGACTATTTTAACGATGTCTTTAATAACTTTTCGGGGCTGGCAAGTTTCAATCCCTTAGAAGCCTATGGAGGAGTGATCCAGCTCTCAGATTTCATCAAAAATATTTTAATTCGTGCTCTGAAGATGAACGAAGGTTTTACAGGGTTGGAACAACATGAGGGTGAGTAAATACTGACAGAATTTTCTTTTTTGGGGGAACTAACCCTTTAAAGGGATCACCCAAAAATGTATTGTATAGTTGTAAAATAGATAGAATACATATTTTAAATATTATTTCTCAGCTAAAACAACAGTGACATGGGCAGGTTTTTTGTCCACACAATTGCCAATCAATGGGGTTCAATGGTGTATTGGGCCTCACTGACTTTAAGTTTATTGACAAAAAATATTTCTTTGTTCCAAAGAGGAAAGAAAGGCATATAAGTTTTGATTGACATGAGGGTGAGTATAAAAGGATGACAGAATTTTCATTTTAGAGTGTAAACTGTTGGAAAACCTGCTCATGTCACTGTTGTTTTAGGTGAAAAACTATATTTATTATAACTATTTTAAATTGAAATAGCAAAGTGAAAAAGGCAACGGATAAACCTAAAAGTGTGAGCCCACCCAGATGAGGAAGGTGTGCGATGGGAGGCGGTAGCCTAAGATGGTGTGGGATGATAGAGAGATGAACGGAGGAGAGGAAGATGGATGGCTAATCAGAGGAGAGCCGACAGAGAGGTCGGGGGAGAGTGTTACTGCGAGGCCAGAGACACAGACAGCATCAGATCAGTGTAAGTAAGATAGATGAGCAAAACGACAGAAAGTGTGAGCGGCGCGTGTGAGAGAGAGAGTGAGAACGAGAAATGATTACTGACCTCATTGCAGGTCAAAGACTTGCACAAGCGGTAACTACAAACATAGTCTATACATGGTTCCCACGGGTCCTTGAATCCTTGAAAGTTTGTGAATCTGAAATATTTTTTTCAAGGCCCTGGAAAGTTTTTGAAAATAAACATTCATAGATGCAGGTCCTTGAAAGTGCTTGAATTTATTTTGTGCAATAGGTTTTCTATAAAAAATGCCATTTTATGCCCTTTATGCTAATGTGTTATTTCGCCAACACTTCTTGGCTTGCTTGATTTACCTTAGTTACGCGCATTTATGCATTATGTTAAGTGTTTCCTGCGTGAAGTGCCTTGTGTTGTACGTTGCAATGACGCGCGCACACGAATCTACTACGCGCGCACGAAACTACTACGATGGCACCTCAACGTTTCACAGAAACACCGTGAAACATTGCAAAAACTATGGGATGAATATAGTATCAAAATGATTAACACGTGCAAGCACACTTAACAATGAACTTGATACATGTTGCAGAAATGTTTTATCCATGCCTTTAAACTTGCGTGTGCAAAATTCAAAATTGAATGAATGTGTAGCAATTTGTAGCCTACAAATACAGACATTTTTGTGAATACAAATGTTTTCTTTTGTATTAGTGTATCATAATTTGTGCATGCAACAAAGATGATGTGCATGTGTGGATCAGGTGACGCGCGTGCATTCATTGAGGTCTTTTCTGAGTCGATCTCATTTGATTCATTTGGATTTTTGAGACTTTCTTTTCGCTGTTTTTAAGCATTTCACAACCCAAACACAAACAACTACAAATGAATAGGCCTGGTACTAATTATTAATGTGTGCACAACTACCCATTTATTTGACAAATTCACAAATGTGCGTCGCTACATTTAAACGAATACAATAGCCTACAACTTTTGTGTGTGCAAAATCCAGAATCACATGAATGTGCAGCATTTTGTACAAATAGAGACATAGTTGTTAATACAAAACCTCAATTTTGTATTAATGTAGGCCAGCATTTGTGCATACAACAAGTAAGATGTGCATTTGTGGATGAGGTGACACGCGTGCATTCATTGAGTCGTTTCTGAGTCGATCCTATTTGATTCATTTGGATTTTGAGACTTTCATTTCGCCGGTTTCGCCTTTTGTAATGGTTTTCTATGTGAGCTGTTCATAATCTGATTGCCTCTATAAAGTATGCTTTATTAATAAGGTAGTAGGCCTTTATTGTGTACTTAATTTGGTGCTTCAATTTAATATCACTCACATTATTTATGCGTTTTAAATGGGGATTAGGCTACGCTGCCGTTGTCTGTTTTAGCAGAATACTAGTGGTAGCAGGTTTTCTCAGACAGTGTGTGTGGATCGTGCAAGTTGTACAAATTGCGAAATGAAAGTCTCAAAATCCAAATGAATCAAATAGGATCGACTCAGAAACGACTCAATGAATGCACGCGTGTCAAATTGTTGTACAAGTTGTACAAATTGCTACACATTCATTCAATTTTGAATTTTGCACACGCAAGTTTAAAGGCATGGATAAAACATTTTTGCAACATGCATCAAGTTCATTGATAAGTGTGCTTGCACGTGTTAATCATTTTGATACTTAATCCCATAAAAAACAGGCTGAAACCGCTGAAACGTGATGCCTGGAAAATGCAAGTTTCAAGATATTATGTTTTATAATGATCTGCATTATGTTGTGATGATATATTTTAAATGCTTACTTACGAACCGAAATGGGTTGAGTATAGTCCTATTCGGACGGTAATGGTTAATCATGGGGTCGTAAGGTATTTTCATCATTTAGTGGTTGGTCTGTGATTTTATTGCCGTCCGAATCCATAATATCAGTGTTTTTCTACCACCACCCGCGTCATTTATTTTTATTTTATTTTTATGAACTCCAAGGTCGTGTGGAGGTTTAATTGCCATCCGAATCCACATCTCGAGTTTACAAGAAGAGATCCCTTAAAAAAAATCACTGTTTAAATCCTTTTTTATCTCTGCCGATCGCCATATGTAGCTACGATAACTGTTGAGCTACCTGCTGGAATGCTGGAAAGTATTTACAAGAAATAGATTTAATAACCCGCTCCACCTCAGTGAACAAAAAGGAGAAAGAGAAAAAAGCATGTAAACATATGAAATGGGCCGTAATTGTGACAGCAATATATGTTCCAATTTTAAAATATGTATGCTATATGCACAATGTAAAAAATACAAACCATGCAAGAGGCTGCATTAACTAGTTAACCTTATTTCCATTTTTATAAGAATATTTCGAATGTGGCATACGCGTGTCTAGCTTCCTATTTTTATAAATGAGCAGTGTTGGGGAAAGTTACTTTTAAAAGTAATGCATTACAATATTGCGTTACTCCCCAAAAAAGTAACTAAGTACGTTACTTAGTTACTTTTTATGGAAAGTAATGCGTTACATTACTTTTGCGTTACTTTTTCTCACCTGCATGTGCTTGTTTGTTTGTTTTTTAATAACAGCTAAAACAATCTATTTTTGCCAATTGTTAAGGCCCTTTCACATCAAAAGTTAAATGAATAAGCCTAAGGCTGAAGGAAATGCATATTTACTACTGTACAGTAGAGGGCGCCGCTCAAACAAACCTTTCAGCTGCTGCTGTTCTTGATTAAATAACAATAGGATACAGGAGAAGGAAGTTCAACACTCTTATTTCTAAACCTAATCTAAAGTCATTTTTGCTTATTAGTATGGTTGAATTAGATCATTGTAGGTCAGCAGCAAAGACATTGGTTAATAAAGTGAGATTAAATACATAAAGTATATTTGTGTAATTTAACATAATTAATTATAAAACTTTTGCGCAAAATTCTGATATTGCATTTGACTGTTTTTATTCATTTTGAGGAATACTGAATATTTTTGTGCAAGTGAGATGAGTAAATGCATGTTCAATGCAAATGCACACAACACCTCATTTTATTTCTCTCAACATGGGGACAGGAGAGCTGTCAGTCAATAAATGTGAAAAAGTAACTAGCGTTACTTATTTGAAAAAGTAACTCAGATATTTTGTTGTAAATTGAAAAAGTAATGCGTTACTTTACTAGTTACTTGAAAAAGTAATCTGATTACATAACTCAAGTTACTTGTAATAAGTTACCCCCAACACTGTAAATGAGAATTAAATAATACATTATTTTATTAAATAAAATACAAATTTATTCGTCTTATTCCAAGCATATGACATTTTATTTACAGCAGACAGTCATGTGACTGACCACGTGAGCAGCGCTTTCGTGTGTTCGTGGACTTCCAAAACTCACTCTTCCACGTCTATAAATCGCCATCCGAATGTTTTATCACTGAGGTGCCATGCATAATGAAAATTTGTTTTTACAGACGTCCACAACACATGAGAAACAATTAACGTCTGAATAGGGCTTGTACATTGTTTTCAATAAACATTAAACATTTGTGATAGTCTGTTGCCCAAATATGTTATGTAATATTGAATTGCTTTGCATGTTAAAGGCACACTATGCAGGATTTCTGTTTTTATCAAACAGCGACCCCTAGAGTCGCTGTAGAGTACTTTTAACGTTACTGTCGTAAATACCACTCACGCAGAGCGTATCTGCACTCACAGCCTATCATGGGCGTACAAAATTACCACTACTAAGTTAGTTTTATGAAAGTAGGAATCTGTCGCTTGGGCGAAAAGCATGAGATTTAGACATTTAGGCTATGGGGTTCCATTTAGCTTTGGTTTGTTGCCTGTTAGCTACATCTGCCCATAGTTAGCTTCTACTAAACAGCAAAAATAATGACCTAGACATATGACTGTGTACTAGGAGCAAAGAGTTCACTTACCAGTCTAATAATAAAGTTGAGAGAAGAGAATCGGTTTTACATCCAGCTTCTTCTTTCAACCTGCGCCAACGAGTAAACTCCTTTCCAAGATCGACTCTTGTTTTTCCTCGAGCATGATCCCTCTCGCGTTTTCTCTTTGTTGCCTCCGCAGACGCAGTTTTAAATTTTTTCCTTGCCTCAGCCATGGCCAGGAGTCGAGTAGGCGGAAAAATAGTGGCAAAAGCCTTAGGTCCATGAGTATATCAGAGCCTGTGGTCACGTGACGGTCGTAAAGCGAAACATTCTCCAGGCATTCTCCAGGTCACATGACCTGGCCAAAGACGGTGCGCCTTCTGCAAACTTACATAGGCGGTATTTCAAGAGGGCAGCCCCGCTCGGAGCATTGATAGTGTCGAGCGCTATATATTGGCCTGAGGAATCATTTAAAATAATTCATATGCATCAACTCTTTAGGTCACAAAGTCCGCGGTGTGCCTTTAAGATAATATAAACCCATGAGGCAAGGAAAACTTAAAAGCATATTCATATATCTTAAAGGTGTATTGTGTAATATTTAGGAGGATCTGTTGACAGAAATGCATTATCATATACATAACTATATTTTCGGAGGTGTATATAGACCTTACATATTGAAATGTTGCTTTTATTACCATAGACTGAGCCTTTTCTATCTACACACACCACGGGTCCCCTTACATTGAAATATCAATTTTGCGCCACCATGTTTCTATAGGAGCCCTAAACAGATAAATGCGTTTTGTCACTATGTTGTTCTTCATGCAAAGAAGCTGCTAAAGTCAGCGAATAGAACACTGACACAATGATGAACAAGTAACAATAATATTCGCAATAACATATCATTTTACCTAATTATTAAGTAAACAATCTCTTCATTTATCTTTGTCTCAGACAACCATAACTTCTGTTGGTTGCAATTCGCAACCTCACCACTAGATGCCGCTAAACATTACACAGTGCACCTTTAAAACTTCTGGTTACATGAGCCTAAGCTCTTTTCAATAAATTCCATGCAAAAGTTAATATACCGAATATTCTTCAGTTTTATGCAAAACAGAAATACGACAAATAGAATAACAGATCTCTGTCATATGGCCCCAAAAAAAGAGCTTTTTTGCATAGTAGTTTGACACAACTAACTGTAACGATGTATCTTACAAGATGTAACTTTGCTCTCACTTGAAATGTGTCCCTACATTAAGTCCTTGAATTTGAGGGTATTGGACCTGGAAAGTCCTTGAAAGGTCCTTGAATTTGAAGTTATCCAAGGTGTGGGAACCCTGTCTATGAACTTCTATCTAAAACAGGTAGATTCCAACGCACTTTGAGACAAGCAAAAATCTGCGGCCTGTAACTGCAGCGAGATCATGGCAGTTAGTTTTATTTTTAGAGAACTGAATATTAATGTATTTATGAAATGCCACTTATTAGTTGAAGTTTGGCTCCTCGTGGCAGGAATAGATTGCATGGGGCTGAATAAGAAACGAAAACAGCATCATGAGGGGTGCAGTAGGGAGCTCAACATCCACAAATTAATGTCACTCAAGCAGAATACCCAGCCAATTTGCTTCTCATTACAAATTCAATTAATTAAATAAGTAATTGATTCTTGGCTATGTAAACATGTCTCTTCTCATCCCACAGTATGACTGTCATTATACTTTAGGTTCAACTTTAGCACTTCACCTCCCTGCCACATTTGAAAACCTCTCTCTCTCTGTGGTCTCGTCAGAGTAGCGCAGCACTAATTACGGTGGGATGCAGAGAAATTGTTAGAAAAGCTTCAAACATCCTGTCAATTACACAGCAGCTAATGAGTTTACATCCTCCAATTAATTAATTAATATAGTTAATGAGGTAATCCCAAAGTACCTTGACAGGCTTTTGCAACTGTTGCAATAGACACTTGTACACCCGTTTTCCCTGTATATTTGGACTTTCTCTGCACCTGTTTTCTCCTTTCATATCTCTATCTCTCATTTCCTGTGCTTTCACTGCCCTTTGAATGGCCAAAGGTCGGTCTCAAACAAACTCTGAGATTAACATCAGTGTGTGTTTATAAGAGGCCCATTCAGGAGAGAACATACACACATATGCATGAACCTGCTGCTCCAAGGCATTATTCTCAAGAACAGCTCTTTTTACCATTCTTTTTTTACCAAGGGCATACTGAAACACACACTTGAGGCATTTAACCTTGAAGCAGGATGGGGAAAGGAGATGGA
This sequence comes from Siphateles boraxobius, assembly GCF_051911475.1. Lineage (NCBI taxonomy): Eukaryota > Metazoa > Chordata > Actinopteri > Cypriniformes > Leuciscidae > Siphateles > Siphateles boraxobius. Next base: position 10,815,140 of record NW_027509042.1, on the reverse strand, counting down.
CAGGAAAAAATAATTATGAGATTCTGCTCGGAAATTATGGTAAATTTGTTAGGACTGTTTAGGAGGAAGCAATTTTGTACTTATATTTGGCACATTAAATTAGTTCTTTTCATTCATCTCTTGTTTTATCTCATGGATGTAGCAGTGTCACCCATTGCCCACACCAGGTTGGCAATCTAACAAAGACTGTTTGCACAAAGACTTGCACAAATGTAACTCTATATTGTCTGACAACATAAGAGATAGAAAAGAAGAAAGACTGAATGTAGTCTATTCTTCATATCCACTTTTGATTATGTCACAAAACTGGTCTTTCTCAGTTCCCCTGTTTTACATTTTACGAATTAGTGAAATAAAAAACACTTGCATCAGTCGGGAGCCCATGCAGTCATATAACCAATTAGCCTATTAAATGTTACTCAGAAACAGGGGATTTGTATGAATACAAAATTACAGGAGATAAATGGTTCATTCATGAATTCATAAATCACAATGTTAACCTTTAGCAACAGAACATGATCTGTTACACTATGTCCTCTATTTGAGAGGACATTCTAAAATATTAATTATTATTATTGTTGTTATTATTATAGTTATAATTATCATTATTATTTGATAATAATTTTACTTAGTCATGAAACTTTATGAATATTATATACAGCACAACTGTACTGGGTAAAACCCACAGGGTTTTGTTTTTTACAGAAATGCCTTAAATAGGCTACATGTTTGTACTTTTATGAATAGACAAACAAATAAAATCCAAAGTAACATTATTTTAAAACATAAACTGGATTGAAAAGTAGCCTTAGCCACGTGTCATGTTTATTTATTTATTTTTTTGGCTTTCATGAAAGTCAAGTAAATTGCATTCACAACCAAATAAAATAAATTACGTTTACAACCAATGCGTTGTGTGCATTTCTGTGTAGGCTATTATTTTATTTGGCTCTTTAATTTATTTAACGAATAGCCTATGTTTACTTTATCATCACTCTTTTCTGTCAGAAGCTGTTTGTATAGGCCTAGTCTAAACCGAAGACCTTTAATCTGATAACGGGTCCTTGAAATCACTAGGGGAAAACAGCACAGTGCACATTTAATAAAACACAACGTCCATTTCGTTTAGACGTTTGTTACCAGCTAGCTATATCTCTGTATATCTCTCTCACACACATACACACACACTCGTGCGCGCGCGCACAGCCAGATAATAGTTAGTGACTCCATTTGACCGGTGGTCGGTGCGAAGCTCCGTTTATTGTGATACAGTGGAGTTATTGAGGAGTGGGTCCCATTAGGAGCAACAGCCGAGCCACAGCGCCGGGCAATTACCGAGCCAGCGAAGCCCCGACGCAGACCCAGGCCTCCCGCGGGACCTGCCACCTCGAGCCGTTAATCAATCCGATTTAGACTGGACAGGGACACGCGCCAACACGAGACGCGCAGTGGAGACACGCGCGTGACCTGCATTTTTATTACGATTCCAGCAGAAAAAGATGGATAGATGGTGCAAGGAATGAACAGATAGGGGGGAAGAGGTGGAGGGAAAAGAAAGATGAGGGGAAAGACAGGGATAATTAATGAGTAGATGTGAGAAGAATTAAGCACAAACTCAAGAAAATGTCGATCACTTGAAGACACGACTGAAATATATTTGAAAAACATTATTCTTCAAAAGTACCAAGTGTACCATACTCTAGAATTAAAAAGATAAATATTTTATAGATTGTTTTATGGTAGCAGAGCGTGATAGTGAGAAGTAGCCTATAGGCTAGTTATATTAATCTGAATTACTAGTCATTAATTATACATATGAATGGAAATATTAATTAAGCTTTGGTTCTTATACTAAGATCATGCATTAATTAGCAGTGCAAAAATTAGGCCGTGTTTGAAGCTTTGGGCATTAATAATGGTTTTGACCTGAATGATTTCAGACAAATGTGTTGATTTTAATGTTGACATTCAAAAAAGAATGACCTGTTAGTGCTTTTGGTTATATTTTATTTTAAGGAGTACTAAGTAATAATAATTAACTTCATGTAGCCTACTTACTATGGGGTCAGGGTTGGGATTAGGTTGTGGTTTAGGTTAGTTGCATGTAATTAGCACAATTCTATAGCAACGACTTACATTGTACTTATTCCCAAAAGTACTGAGCAATATTAATTAACTACATGTACTTACAATAGAGTTAGGATTAGGTTTTGGTTTAGGATTAGTTACTTGTAATTACACATAATTTACTGTTATTACTAAGTACATGTAGCAATGTGTAATTATGTCACCATAAAATAAAGTGTGACCACAAATAACATTACATGAGTTTAACAAATGTATACATTTGTGCATGACTGAAGACATCAGTGTTTAACAGCCTTTCCAATAAATTACACACCACACACATACAATACAGATCAATAAGCCTTATTCCCTTGGACCTTGGTCTGTCTTGGTCTTTCGTTCTATCTGTATATCCTACTGGAGACGAGAAATCATAAGACAGGAGGGTAAGAGAGAGAAAGAGAGCCATGTTTACAGAGAGATTAAAGGATTTAAAGGGGAAGTGTAGACTGCTGTGATATTATAAAATTAAAGCTTTAGAGCTTAAATGCAAATAACATAAATGCACTCGATGACATCACAACATTTATTTCCATCAAAAGGTGCATACGTGTTTGGTCAAGATCTTGTTTTGACAATGCAAGAGTCCAACACTCTGTAAAGTTTCTTCCAGCACATCCCAAATACTTTCAATGAATTTAAGGTCTGGAGTCAGAGGTGCCAATTCATGTGTGAAAATGATTCTTCCTGCTCCCTCTCATCCACTCTTTCACAGTTTTAGCCTGATGAATCTTGACGTTGTCATCCTGGAATATGGCCATGATGTGTCTTCCTACATGGTTGTTTAAGAAATGAAAAGCAACACACTCCATCAATTAGGATAAGAATAACAGTTGCCAGACATATAACATGCTAGAGGCATAATAATCACTGCATTAATGATCCAATATAGACTCTTAAGTGTTTGCCTATAATCCAAACAGGATTTATTTGTTGTGTATGTTGTCCTCCTGATTGTTGTTCCTTCAGGCACACTGAAGAAGGCACGTGCCGAAACGCGTTTGTGCAAATAAAACAATTTATGCATAGTGCGGCCTCTTTCCTGTTTATATGTTCCTTTTATCCAACATTAAAACCATTATTCTCTCTCTCTTTCAGGTGAGGGCCAGTGCGATCGCTCAGGACGCAGATCAGAATTATGACTACGCCTCTAACAGTGTGATTCTGCATTTAGATGTGGGAGATGAGGTCTGTGTGCAGCTGGATGGTGGAAAAGTACATGGAGGAAACACCAACAAATATAGCACATTCAGCGGCTTTCTCATCTACCCTGACTAACAAATATACAAACATTAAAAAAAAAATATACAAACATACAAAAACCAAAATACAATATCACATATTTAACTCCCTCACATCAGACTGATTGATAAACAAAAACACTTGATTCATGTGATACAACACTTGATATAACATCAAGAGGAAACATTGTAAAATTAACTTTAAGGCTGAAAGTATACTTTCCGATTATATAAAGTCATCAGCATTGACAACCTATTTAATTTAATTCTAAGGAAAACAGTATTTTCAATGAGGGGAAAAAAGGCCGGAAATTGATTTTATCCGCTGGTTATTGATTGGATTGTAAAAAGAGGTCTCTCTGTGACAGGTGTACAATCTAAAGATGAAAAAAAAGCTTACTAAATGTAATTTAAAGTAGGAAAAAACAGCCAATGAATTATGACAACATGCATTCTCTGAAAACAAATCTTAATAGTTGAGAACTTTATTCTTTTTCATTGTAACCAATTCAACTATATACAGACAAAAAATGTTTTTTCCAAAGTAAATATTACTTTTCTCATTTCGCAAGCCGAGCAAGTTATGTTTTAATGAAAGATTACGTTGACAAACATGCTTTTTCTTTGGAATATTGTGCACAGATGAATCAATCACTAAAACAGCATGACTGTGTATTAAGAAAGTAAATAGGGGTCAGCTTCGATGTGGTCATGGTGTATTTACTACTTTTTCATTTATTTTACTTTTTAACTTGAAATATACTGGGGCTTAGTTGTTTTATTTTGAGCCCAACAATGGTAAACAGTATGTTTATTAAGTTGATTTTTTTATTTTAGATAATGTTATGCTACAGTATGCCTTTTAAAATCATGTGTGCAAAGCTCATCCAGATCCATATATCATTAAGCTGAAAAATAGAAAACTACCTTTAAGGATTACTTCATTATTTTTGTTGCATTTTACTATTTCTCCATCCTCATCATGTGTATGTGTGTGCGTAACTTGGAAAAGGTTGTATGTTGTATGCATTCCATGGCATGGAAACTCTATGTTTTTAACCTCTATGTCTACTAAGTATGTACACAGTGTTTATACTGGAGAAATTTTGAGACTATTGTGAAATTATAGATATATATATATATGAATTACTCACTCTCTGTATAATGGCATAAAACATCCTGTAGAGTCAGTTGTTAGTAAACATTTACAGTAAAAGTGACCTGATCCGTGTGTGTGTGTGTGTGTGTGTGTGTGTGTGTGTGTGTGTGTGTGTGTGTGTGTGTGTGTGTGTGTGTGTGTGTGTGTGTGTGTGTCCGCATGTATCAGCAATTTAAGTTTTTAAGTGTGTGTCCTTATCAATAAAAAGTGTTTGAAATTTGCTTCTAAATATTTGACTTGTAGATTGACTGCTGTTGTAAAGCTTGCTGTGTGTAATTAACAATTATTGCAGACTTTTATTCTGGCATGTTAAAGAGTACATGCTGTAAATAAAAAATAAACACTTTCGCGTCAGTCTTTATTTCTGAGTATAAAACTCATTAAATTGACAACTAATTGCTTTCCATTTTTAATTAAAACTGGACTTTTTATGTTCTAGTTAATTTCATTTGAGTTTGTGTATTTGTAGCCTAGGCTACTGAATGCCAGGAAAGCCACTTCACTAACCAACACATAATCAATAAATGTCTCCCCCAATTTGAAACTGAGCTCCTACTCCTAGAACATGTAAGGTAGCAATACAGTTAAAATAGATTTAAATCGCAAACAAAATTAGCTTTCTTTCCTTCTCTCACACACAAAAGCACCACTAATTAGTTAGGAAGCTATTGACAGTGTTGATTACTATTCAACACCCAGACACAGACACTTTTCCTTGGTAATGAGGGGAGATAGATGGCTGGGCATCCTTTGAAGGACAATAGTAAAAAGGTCAAATAGATGTTGGCAAGACAGCAACACCAACACTCTCTGAAATTATGATGACTCTGGCAGAAACATGGTTAGGAAGGAGAAAGTTTCACTGTTTGTCAATCTACACTGACATTGCAGGTCTCTACAGCTGAAATTTACTGTGTACGCAAGGCCTCACAATCACTGTTTAAAATATCATTTGAAAAGGCACTGAAGGATGAAAGATTCTCACAAATTTATCCTGTAGTCTACATAGACATGAACATGAAAACGTATCCATAGATAGACAGACTGAAAGAAGGATAGATAGATAGATAGATAGATAGATAGATAGATAGATAGATAGATAGATAGATAGATAGATAGATAGATAGATAGATAGATAGATAGATAGATAGATAGATAGATAGACAGGCAGGCAGACAGACAGACAGACAGATAGATACTTACCAAACAACCAGCTATAAGAAAGCCAAACGCAGCACTGACAACTTTACTTTAGACAGCAGCGACACCTATTGGATACTTTTAGGTATTGCTATTTGAAGACTGGACTTGAACTTGAAAAGTTCGAGATGGTCAAGTGCATCCAGTTTAACAACATCGTGAGTTATAGCATTTATGGGATGTTAACAGACAAATTTCGTTCCTGCTCATCACGGCACCAGCTCAGCCGTTCCACTAGGCATTCAAAATTACTTGCTGTTTGCTGGTGTGTGGTAAGTAGCCTAGACTGTTATTGAGCGTTAGAAAATCAAGTGATTTGGTTGAATTGCCTTTCCATTTTTACAGCTTAAGAGAAATATTAGGCTACTTTAAACCAGGTGGTAGAGGGCCATCAAGGTTACTAAACTACGAGTTTTACCACAATCTATTGTGCAAAGCTCAATGTGGAGATGTGATTCACTATTTGGAGAAGGGGGTTGGGATCCAGGGAAGTCACTGGTCCCCTTGTCCGCCATTTTGGCTCAAGTTTTCTCAAAGCTCCAATAGAAGCGTAAACCTAGAATTTGAGCCAGAATGGGGGTCCTTTCTAGCAAAAAAACAAATGACCGCCAGGGGGCGGTGGGTGGTAAAACTTTAGAGCAGACAAAGATGGCGGTACGGAAGAAAGACGGCGGCCCGAATGTAAAATATTTCGAAGCGTCTGATACCGTCTCGCAGTTCGACAATGTCCGGGTTTGGCTGGGCAAGAATTATAAAAAGGTACCATTCGTTTATTTGTAACCAGCACGAACGGTCATTGAGTTATTTGTGCAGGAAAGGACAGACTCGATGCGGGTAGGCAGAATGGAGAGGGGAGGGCAGGAAAGGAGATGGAGAGAAATCCAGCTGTTTAAAATCCACAGTCTGACGCGTCTCAGACAATAGAAGATGCTGCATGCGCGTCTTGAGAAAAGTCTTAAGACGTACCCAAGAATCGGCTTCATCTTCAATATCTGATGTCGTTTCTAAATCTCTGGCTAGTCATTAGACATTTTCTAATAGGTTTTTATGAATGGCCTTTCTCTTTTATTCTGGAAAGGCCAGCTCGTGTAACGGGGCTGCGGTATTGGCGGCGCAAGTGTGTGTGAATCCAGATGTGTAGCCAAATCTCGCGCGCTGTGCTTGTAAAAAGCAGCAATGTGATACAGGCGATGAGAAATTCACACTCGGATGTGAAACATATTTTTTCTCTGTATAATTTATACTTGGAAATGAATTGATACGATAAAACAATATGTGGAATTCGACTACAGTGTGCAACGAAATCTAATTTCCCTTTAACAAAACACCTCAGTTGCATTCAATTGTTAATGCATTTCATATATGAGGTAATATAAAACGTCCTTTTATATAGCCTAATCTAGTTCAAAGGAAACCTAAATTTAATGCGTTTACACTGGAATTGTTGCAATAATAGTATTATGAAATTAAGGTTACAATAATACAGAAACATAAATTAATGAGTTAAAATTTTAAATAAAAAATATGAAACTTATTTATAAAATATATTCACTGTCATCACAGCGTTTGAGGATGAGGATGCATTGATGTTCAGTCATTTACATCTTGCTCAGAGCATCCTTCATTTTTATGTCATTTAAAGGTACTGATTTTAACATTTTTTAAATAGTCAAGTGATGCAGATTGTGATAAATGTAGATGTTCCATTTATGTATGGAGGAAAGCTGACAGATCAAGCATGTCCATGTGTTTTTAGATCAATGACTTTGAAATCTTACAGAAAGTGTATTTATTTTTAATTTGTCTAGATTTAATATATACTTTTCATGAATTATATTATCAGCATTAAATTTTAATGAAAATTTGAGCCCCACAGTATACATAACATAATGATTGCAATGGTCACAAAAATGAACACAATATAATTCTGATAAATCAGAATGGCCAAATAATGAATGATTAATCTGCCTGGTTGATGCCCTACAAAGGCAAAGCGCAGTAACTACACATTTGGTCAACAATTAGGTAAGACTTATAATGGGCTTTATGACATTTGTTCTGTCTTGTGAAAAAATATCTGGGTTAAATTATGTCCCGTTTCGGAGATGCATTACCAATAATCTACCCATAACATGTTTGACTGGCTAGTATAAAAAACTTTAAAGGCCTTTTTCTCTGTTTCTTTGTTTGTGTAGTTACTGCACTTAGCCTTTGTAGGCAATTGCTCTGTGATGAATCCTTATGTATGTTCCTTTTATTATGGTGTCTAGCTCCTTAAACTTTCTGTGGTTCTTTCTAGTATATTCAAGCAGAGCCCCCCACCAATAAATCTTTGTCGAGTCTGGTGGTTCAACTGCTTCAATTTCAGGAGGAAGTGTTTGGCCGACATGTCAGCAACCCTCCCCTTACTAAACTACCGGTACTCACAAAAGCCTTCTTTCATAACAGTTTTGAGTTGAATGCATTAAAGTAATCAGTTCTTTCAGTGATTTCTGATGATGCTCTCCTCTCTCCCGTAGATGAAGTGTTTTGTGGATTTCAAAACTGGAGGAGCCCTGTGTCATATTCTGGCTGCTGCCTACAAGTTTAAGAGTGATCAAGGATGGTAATGGTCCTCTGTCTCCCTCTCTTTCTTTAACTCCTCTTTATTATTTAATTGACACTATAATTATGGAAATTAAATGTAAATGAGTAATGAAAATTAAAAATTATATTTTTGGTTTATATATATATATATATATATATATATATATATATATATATATATATACACACACACACTGCTGAGCCAAAACATTATGACCAGTCATGGGTGAAGCGAACATTGTTCATTATCTCCTAAGAAGGCCACATATTAAGGTCTGGGTAGATTAGATGGTAAGCAAACAATCAGTTCTCATAATCAACATGTTGGATGCAGGAGAAATGGCCAGGAATAAAGATCTGAGCGACTATGACAAGCTAGGGCCAAATTGTTATGGCAAGGCGACTGGGTCAGAGTATCCCTGAAATGGCAAGGCTTGTGGGTTGCTCCCAGTCAGCAGTGGTTTGAAAGCACAAACCATTGACAGGGTGTTGGGTGCCCAAGGCTCATAGATGCATGAGGGAAACGAAGGCTATCCTGTCTGATCCGAGCCAACAGAAGGTCTATTGTGGCACAAATCACACAAAATATTAATTATGGCTATGGGAGGAATGTTCCAATGCACAGTGTATCGCAGACCAATCAGAGTGCCTATAATAACCCCTGGCCACCGGTGAAAACGCCTACAATAGTCACCTTTATTTATTTATATAGCGCTTTTTACAATGCAGATTGTTTCAAAGCAGCTTTACAGAGATAACAGAAAAAAATGTTGTAATAATATTGTAAAATATAAAATTAAATGTCCCCAACTATGCAAGCCAAAAGCGAAAGGCGACAGTGGCAAGGAACTAAAACTCCATGAGGTGACAGAATGGAGAAAAAAACCTTGAGAGAAACCAGGCTCAGTTGCGGGAGCATTTCTTCTCTGGCCAACGAACGAACAGTGTATGATTATGATTCAGGCAGCATTACAGGTCAGAGGTCAGATTGGATCGGAACATTATATTATGCAGTTCATCTGTTTGAAGATCGGAGTCATCACTCGCGTATGGAGACGGGTTTGTTGAGAATCAGTGCCACTGGCTGTCGTGTCGATGAGGCCTTCACAGGGCACTTGTTTCTAGTTGACACAATCTCTGCTGACACTTCAGGGATGCGTTGTGGTCGTGTCTAGGCGCAGGTCCACCATCTGATCTGGATAAGGCCCGGGTCCGGCTGATTACAGTTAACCTCAGAATAAACAGAAAGACTAAAATTAGCGCAGATGCCATTCTTTTTATGATGCAGCGAGTACATCAGGTGTTATAGGAAGTGTTCCCGGTTCCGGCTGACATAATTTATGCAGCCTAAAAATTATTTAACTGATTTGAATAATAGGAATGTATAGTGTTCTACGTGTATGCCAGGATGAAGAGATTTTTTTAATCTAGATTTTAACTGACGAGTGTGTCTGCTTCCCGGACAATGTTAAAATTGTCAACAAAAACAATAGGCACGCAAGCGTCGGGACTGGACTGAGCAGTGAAAGAAGGTTGACTGGTCCGATGGGTTCCGTGTTCTTTTACAACCTGCGGACGGCTCTGTACTTGTGTGCCGTTAACCTAGGGAAGTGAAGTGATGGCACCAAGATGCACTGTGGGACAATAGTAAGCCAGCAGGGGGAGTGTGATGCTCTGGGCAATGTTTTACTGGGAAACCCTGGGTCCGGCCATTAATGTGCATACAAATTGGACACATGCCACCGACCTAAACATTCTTGCAGACCAGGTACACCCCTTCTTGACAATGGCGTTCCCTGGTGGAAGTGACCTCTTTCAGCAGGATAAAAGCACCCTGCCACACTGCACCCATTGTTCAGGAATGTTTTGAGGACCATGATGAAGAGATGATGTAAGTGTTGCCCTGACCTCAAAATTCCCCAGATCTTAATCCAATTGAACATCTGTGGGATGTGCTGGACCAACAAGTTTGATCCATGGCAGCTCCACTTCACAGCCTACAGGACTTGAAGGATCTGCTGGTAACGTGTTGGTGATTGAAACCACAGGACACCTTCAGGGGTCTTGTAGAATCCATGCCTTAGCGGGTCGGCTCTGTTTTGGCAGCATACAGAGGACCAATAGTATATTAGGCAGGTGTTTATAATGTTTTGGGTCACTGGTATATATATAAATCAAGTCCAGTCAAATTTATTTGTATAGCACTTTTAGAATGTCTAGAATGCCTTCATACTTTACCATGAAGAAATGTCAGTACTATTATTATTATTATAATTATTATTAAAAAAAAAAAATCAACAAAATATTTTAGATTTTTATTTTAGGATGATTGCAAAAATGTTTTTCCATGAGACACCATCCTCAGCCACTTATATGCTGTAGGTTATAGGTAGGATGTCTTGTAAAATATATTCATTATGTGGACTACTTAAGAATTTATTAATTTAACATGTATGTTTGCCACTTATTTGAGTGGCTTAATCAGTTGTTGTATAATTTCTCTGACATTTAACCTTATGAGACACTCACCAAGAGAGTCGTGATTCGCCTCCATCATGGTGTCAATTGGTCCTTATGCTCCTGAATAGATTCTGCATGACATTTTTATGTTGCTGCATTTCAACTTTATATTAGTGTAGTAATCCTGTAGTGTTAAAGTACTTACCGCTGATACATAAAGTGCCACTTCAATGATTACGGATCAAAAACCTAATTCATACTCATTAGCTGTTCACTTTTGTATTCATCAGGAGGAGATTTGACTTCCAGAACCCTTCGAGAATGGACCGCAATGTTGAAATGTTCATGACTATAGAGAAATCTTTGGTACAGGTGTGTATCAAACACACAATTTCACACACACAGTCATCCAGTCAGATGAACATTTACTTGCAGTCATCAAATGGTTGGATTTATTAATATGTGCATATGTGAGATTGAATAATGATGTGTTTTTTCCTTTGTAGAATAACTGTTTGTCCCGACCTGTGATTTACCTGAGTTCAGAGATAGAGCCCAAGCTACTGGGAAAACTGAAGGACATCATCAAACGACACCAGGTACTTCCAAAAACCATTAGTTTGAGTTGTTACAAAGGCAATCTAGTTATGGCTGGATAATGTATTTTTAAAAAGTATATATTTTTAGTATTTTACTCATTTATTCATTTCAGTGTTTTTTTTTTACTTTTTATAATATTCAATATATATCTCATATAGATAAGAAACATATTGATATCACATCAGACAGAGAGAGAGAGCTGCGATTACCTGCATCTAAGCAGCATCTCTCTACAAGCATAGAAGCTGTAAGTTTAATTACTTCAAAAACAGTTACATTATTTACAACCTCCTTGTTGAGTAATAAAATGTAGCGAGTCAGTTGCGAAGTTAACTTATTAATAAAACTTACGGGGAAGCATTGACAACAAGGTTTTATGTGTGCACAATCTCCGATCTCTTTGTCGTGTGTGTGTGCTTCAGTGAGATCAGTGCATTAATCTAGTATGGTGACTAAATTGACTTGTGCATTATACAGCTTTATAGCACACCTTCCAGCCAATCGGAATCGAGTATTCTGACAGACCATGGTATAAATATAGCTATATATAGATATATATAATATATCATATGCCCTGAAATACATTAAAAGTTAAGGTATAAAACCACCCTACTGATACAGCTTTATTTACAATGTCGCTTAAGTTTATATTTGCATGATTAAAAAGATCGTTGTCATTTTTATGATTTTGATGTTTTAAATATCGGCCAGTCCATATTTCAATACTTTATTTCTTTGAAGTCAATATAAATCAAGAAATGACATCTTATTTGACATGTATGTGTGTGTTTTAGGGGTCTGTGACTGAAGATAAGCTTTCTAGCTCTCATGTAGTGGTCCCTATTCCTGCTAGTCTGGAGGATGGTACGTTCTGCTGTGTGTTGTTCATAGTGTAAAAATATACATTCACAGTTCACACACATGTGTAGGGTACAACGTGGCTAAACACCCCCCTAGGGTAAAATGTTCCTCTTGTTTTCTCCCAAAATTAACTATAAAGGCCTGTTTGTCAAGGCTTTTAGCCCCATTTATACCCCTCCATTTAAAAAGAAGAATGGTTTTCTGCAGTAATATTGTAATTGGTATGTGTTTGGTTTTCAGAGGAGTGGGTCCGTCCTGTACTGAAGAGAGACAAACAGATGCTGCTACATTGGGGCTACTGGCCTGATAGGTGAACACACACACACACACACACACACACACACACACGCACACACACACAAACACACACACACACACACACACACACACACACACACAGACACACACACACACACACATGCACACACACAGTTCAGGTGTGTATATGAATGCAGGATTAATGTGCTGTGTTCATGATGCAGTTATGACACATGGATCTCAGCCAGTGAGGTGGAGGCTGCTGTGGAGGATCCGCCCATCGCTGAGAAGCCCAGGAAGGTTAGAAACCCCCCCTTACCTCTCTCCATCTGTCTCCAGTCCTTTACCTCTCTTTTTCTTTGTCTCTTTTGTCTTGCACATGCTCTCTCTGCCTTTCATGTTTTTTTTATAAAACCACTGATTAGCTGATGGTTATCTGAGGAATCCAGCCATTTATCACCTGAATACAAGTTTATGTGTTTGTGTGTGTAGGTACATGCCAAGTGGATTCTGGACCTGGATCAGTTTAATGAGTGGATGAATGAGGAAGACTATGAGGTGGGAGAGGGAGGACCGAGGAGGAAGAGGATTTCAGCAAAGACTCTCACAGATGAAGTGAGCACTCCAGATGAAAGGAGGGATAAAAAACCCAGCAGTGCCAAAAAGAGGAAACGCTCCCCGTCTCCATCTCCTACCCCTCCACCACAGGAGAGCAAGAAGAAAAACACCAAGAAAGGGTATTTTTTATTATGGAATCTTAAACCATTGATTCTCATGAAACAGTGATATTTGTTTCAGAGAATTTCTGAAATTTATTTATTTTTTAGATGTATTTAAATGTATGAATTATATGAAATCTTATTTTCACATCACAGGCCCAAAGTACCAGGGCCGTATCCACCGTAGGAGGAAGTGTCTGCCCTTAATATTCAGATTAGTGGCTAACAAATATGGGGATTTCAGTTCATAAACTCTTATCCCTATATAAATTTAAATAACTTTAAACGGAATTTTCAAGACATGTTACATAAAGAATATTTTGAAACAATGAAAAAATATTGAGAAGAAATTATTTGAGAAAGATAAAAACGGGGCATCTAAATCAAAATTCAGCATTTTGTCAGAAAATGCATTAAGCATTTAAAAACACTAAAAGCATGATATTTTAGAATACTGGAAGAATTTAAGTTTGTGTGCTAAATAATGTTTGGCATTACACACAAAATAGATCTATCAAATAATGTAATTAAGATCTGGCATGTTATTTTTTTAAATCAATGGATGCACTGGAAATGCAAAGATGACACTCTCGGTGTGTTTTTGTACGAACCTGTGTGTGTGTGTGTGTGTGTTTGTTTTTGTACGAACCTGTGTGTGTGTGTGTGTGTGTGTGTGTGTGTGTGTGTGTGTGTGTGTGTGTGTGTGTGTGTGTGTGTGTGTGTGTGTGTGTGTGTGTGTGTGTGTGTGTGTGTGTGTGTGTGTGTGTGTGTGTGTGTGCGTGCGTGTTTCAGGCCCACTACACCCTACACTAAGTCCAAAAGAGGACAGAGAGAGGAAGAACAGGAAGATCTGACTAAAGAGTTAGATGAACCCTCACCTGTGCCTGCAGTGGAGGAAGCTACACTACCTAAAACAGGTAAATTCACACACATCTTTTTACCTAACAATTTAGTCTCTATTGTGTGTAATCTTGATATTTGTGTGTGTAGTGACTAAGAAGGATTCAGATTCTACTCCTGTGAAAGGAGGCACTATGACTGACCTGGGTATGTCTCTACAGTAGCTTCTGTCTCTAACACACCTGCCACTCAGACTGACCGAAAGGTGAAGTGTGTCTTTTCTGTGCCATTAATGGCACCAAGTGGAATTGTGAAAATAAAGGATATCAACCTATGAATGTCTGCTTAAAGCTGTCTTCGCACATTGAGCTGGAATAGGAGGAAGCATTTAAATGACGGGCACATGAAAAGCACACACTTCAGCTTTCTGTGCTAATTAACAATGCATTTTTTTGTACTATAAAGTATAAGTGTATGTGCAAAATTAATTAAACTCTGAGTTTTTTCTTCTTCTGCTATCACACCTAGATGAGCAAGAGGATGAATCAATGGAGACTGTTGGAAAGGTATAGCAGCAATTATATGAACCACATTTTACAGTTTTTATGCTCACAAGTTTCAGTAAATTTTTGATATATACTGTTGGATCTGAGACCAAATAATAACCATGCTTCTATTTTGCAGTTGTTGTTTTTTTTCATTTAATGGAAATGTATTTTTTATTATGTAATACTTAAATAATGGATAAACAAATAGTACATGTTAATTTATTATTAATTGAATTTTTTTATATATAGATTAAAGAATCATAACAACTTGAGAGAAAATATTACAGAAAAAATTAAGAATTTCTTAGTATCTCTAATTGTATGAACTCCATAAGGTAGTACAACAGGATTTGACTGTTAACCTTTAATTTGAAAGATTGAAATTGATCAAAATCTTAACATTTAGCTAATTTCCAGATTTAAATTAGACTAGGTTATCAATATGGTGTCAGATGTTTAAATCCCACTGTATTTCATGAGCAGCATTCATGGTTAGCTTTATGTTTGTGTGTTTCTAGGAGGAAGAAGAAGGTTCCCAGAGTGTGAAAGGAGAACCGGTGAAGGGATCGGATCTTCATGAGGATAATGTCACTGAACAGACCCATCATATCATTATCCCTAGCTATGCTGCTTGGTTTGACTATAACAGGTACTGCGACTACACACACATAGCTTTGAAACATATTCTCATCAGGAATCGCCCATTTAGATAGGAAGCAATTGACAATTCTGTTTTGTGACTATAGAAAAAGCAAGAGTCTGAATGTAACAGTCTATTTCTGTCTCTTTTAGTGTCCATGCTATAGAGCGCAGAGCACTGCCTGAGTTTTTCAATGGGAAGAACAAGTCGAAGACTCCTGAAATGTAAGAATTTCTGCTGGTGAACATATACACAAAGATTGATTTGAATGTATCTCTATTGACCTTCCCTAAAATCCCTGTATTATGCTATTTTGAACGTTATTAATTTTGTTTTGGAGTCTATTTTTTCCTTTAGGAAACAATAACTTTATTTTTTGTGCACTTTGATCTTTAAAACTTTGCAGACCTTTTACATTCACAAACAGCTATATTAGATACTGCATGAAAGGTAATATAACAAGTATAATAGGGGTATTTTAATTAGCTGTATCCACCCCGTTTCATCTTCACACTTTGCTGTGTTACAGTTATCTGGCATACCGTAACTTCATGATCGACACGTACAGACTGAACCCACAAGAGTATTTGACCTCCACAGCTTGCCGTAGAAACCTGGCTGGAGATGTTTGTGCCATTATGAGGTCTGGGAAAAGAATTACACCTCTAAAATACCTGTTTATATTATATATGCATTGTTCTTTTTGATTTTGATGAATTTTGACTGTGAAAGTGTGTGTGTGTGAACAGAGTCCATGCGTTTCTGGAACAGTGGGGCTTGATTAACTATCAGGTGGATTCAGAAAGTCGGCCCACTCCCATGGGGCCTCCACCCACCTCACACTTTCACGTACTGGCAGATACTCCATCAAGTCTGGTACCATTACAACCTAAAGCATCCCAGGTAAAATAAAACACATGTATTCTTGCTAGAGGTGTCATCCAAACATTTCGAATTTTTATTATTTCTTAGATTACTTATTTGTACTTTCTTTTCTGCGATAGCCCTTAAAAACACACTTTCCATCCTCTTCGTTCCCTCCAGACTTCATCTTCTCAACAGATGCTCTCATTCCCGGACAAAGTGAAGGACAAACCTGCCGACTTACAGAACTTTGGGTTGAGGACAGATGTGTACAGTAAGAAGAGTGGTCCAGTTAAAGTAAGAGCCGCCCATTAAATATCACACATGGTGTAGAGATAGTGTGAGAATGTGTGAGGTTGAAAGGAGTTTTGAAAAATGAAGATGATTTTGATCACTGTGAGAAAGATTAAGGACCTTCTTTTCTCATTGCACAGAATAAAAATGCTGCCAGTGCCACTCGGGAATGGACGGACCAGGAGACGTTGCTACTGCTGGAGGTACTGTATATCTATCTATAAATTACAGAAACGTCTGTCTGTGTGTCTGTCTGTCTGTCTGTCTGTCTGTGTGTGTGTGTCTGATAATCGCATATCTCTCGAACCTTTAGTCCGATGGGTTTCAAACTTGACAGGTGTCTTGCTACGGGCACGAGTAAGTGCAGTGCCGAGTTTGACGTTTTGTGGATTAGAAATGCAAGAGATATCGTCAAATATATCGGTAAAAGAAGCACACATTGAAGTTGTGGTTTAAAAATAAACATTCTGACATTAGAGAGGGTTGTGGTTTAAAATTGTGGTTTAAAAATAAACATTCTGTCAGCTAAACATTAAGTCAGCTACACTGTTTACTTCTGAATATTGTAGTTATTCAGAAGTAGTTGGTTGTCAGTAGTTAGTTATATATGTACCGGTAGTTCAATTTTCCATATTTATTGTATGTCATTATGTCAGTATCCGTATTTGCTTTCTACCATGCACAAATAAAAATTTCACTGAACTTTTGCTGTTTAATTGTAACAATGATCACTCAAACACACTAAACCAACAATTACTAAAAACACACACAAAAACTGATTTTGCACATAGGCCTAAATACTGTCAAATCGATTAATCGCGATTAAAAAATATACAGTACACACACGTATAATATACAGTATATATAAATATAATATAGCCTATACACAGACACACATACATTTATCTATAAATTACAGAAACGTCTGTCTGTGTGTCTGTTATTCGCATATCTCGGTAAAAGAAGCACACATTGAAGATGTTTAGATAAAAATAAACATTCTGACATTAGAGGGTTGTGGTTATCTGAATATTATATTTTATTCACGGCCATCATTTGTAGTAGCCTATTCACAACCTGTTTGCTCAAGCGTAGCGTTTTCTCGGGGTTCACTGTGTCGCTGCTCCCTGAATCGTCGCGCTTATTCATTTGTGGATGTAACTGAATCTGTAAGTCAGCTACACTGTTTAATTCTGAATATTATATTTTATTCTGGTGCGCTTAACGTTATTGTTTTCTCAGAGTTTAGGCTCCTGTGTAATAGTAGCCTAGGCTATTCAGCAACTCAAACATAGCAAACCAACAATTACTAAAAACACACAAAAACAGATTTTGCACCCGGCATATCTGTTATTCGCATCTCTCTCGAACCATTAGTCCGGTGGATTTCAAACTTGACAGGTACTTGCTACGGGCACATGTAAGTGCAGTGCCGAGTTTGACGTTGTTTGGATTAGAAATGCAAAAGATATCGTTAAATATATCGGTAAAAGAAGCACACATTGGCTTTTGTGGCTCTAGCTGGCTCACACTGCACACTGTGTGGCCACTCCCCAAAATAATCATTCTGACATTAGAGGGTTGGGGATTAAAAATATCTGAATATTCTATTTTATTCACTGCTATCATTTGTAGTAGCCTATTCACAAACCGTAGCGTTTTCTCGCAGTTCACTGTGTAGCTGCTCAAGCCAAGGTCTGAACCTCCCCTGAATCGTCGCGCTTATTCATTTGTGGATGTTAACTGAATCTGTAATTCAGCTACACTATTTAATTCTGAATATTATATTTAATTCTGGTGCGCTTAACGTTATCGTTTTCCTCAGAGTTTAGGCCAGCAACTCAAACATACCAGACCAACAATTACTAAAAACACACAAAAACACGGGCACATTGCACATATATTTTATTCTGGTGCGTTTAACGTGATCGTTTTCTCAGAGTTTGGGCCAGCAACTCAAACATACTAAAACCAACAATCACTAAAAACACACAAAACAAGGGCATTTTGCTCGGGCACTGCACTAATACATATAAAAAATCTGAGACCACTAGTCAAAATGCTTTTTTCTTATTTAATATTATTTTTTTCTTATTACATATTACACTACCGTTCAAAAGTCTCGTATGCTCACAAATGCTTTAATTGTTAAAAAATACTGAAATTTGTGAAATATTATTACAATTTAAAATGACTGTTTTCGATGTTAATATATTTTAATACGTAATTTTTACAGATATGGCAAAGCTGAATTTTCACCATTATTACTGCAGTTTTAATTGTCACATTGATCTTTCAGAAATCATTCTAACATGCTGATTTTGTGCTCAAGAAACATTTCATATTATCATTAATGTTGAAAACAATTGTGCTGCTTAGTATTTCTTATATATATTTAATATATTTGTGTAAACTGGGATTCTTTGATAAATAAAAAGTTTTGAATTAAAATGATCTGAAATAGATTTTATTTGTATATGTCTTTACTGCATGTCTTTACTGATCAATTTAATGCAAATCTTACTGACCGCAAATTTTGTGTAGTGTTGACTTGACTTCCGCTCTTTTACACTCACATAACGATTCCTGTTTGTTCTCAGGGTCTAGAGATGTATAAAGATGACTGGAATAAAGTATCAGAGCACGTGGGCAGCCGCACACAGGATGAGTGCATTCTCCACTTCCTGCGTCTACCGATTGAAGACCCGTACCTGGAAGAAAGCTCCGCCTCCCTGGGCCCGCTAGCCTATCAGCCGGTTCCGTTCAGTCAAGCGGGGAACCCTGTCATGAGCACTGTGGCGTTCCTGGCCTCTGTGGTTGACCCTCGAGTGGCTTCAGCTGCTGCTAAATCTGCGCTTGGTGAGAAGTTACATTATTAAAGTAATGGTTTAAGCAAAAATGAAAAACATTATATACTTACCCTCGAAATGACTGTAACTGTATTTTTTTTATACAACAATAGTGAATAGTAACTGAGCTCAAGCTCCAAAAAGGGCGAAAATGTATCATAAAAGCAGTTGTATTTTGTATTTTTCTACATGAAAAATGAACATCATGTTTCTCTTCTCTGTCTCAGAGGAGTTCTCTCGAATGAAGGAGGAGGTACCAGCTGCATTGGTGGAGGCTCATGTGCGTCGAGTGGAGGAGGCGGCCAGAGCAAGCGGAAGGTCAGACCCTCTCTACGGCCTGGAGGGCAGCGGCATCGCAGGAACCGGTCTTGAAGACTCTGACAAACCCGGTAAGTGAACAAACATATTTTCTCTAAAGTAAATAGTGAGAGAACTTAACTTTGTATGGTTGTTTTTCAGCGGAGGATGGAAATGAGGAGAATAAAAGCAGTGATGGTCAATCCAGCCAAGATAAGAGAGACAATAAGGTGTGTACAGACAAAATATGTACAGTGTAGTCCAAAACTCTGAGACTGCATTGAAAATGTTAGATTAAAAATCTGATGGGGAAAAGGGTTTTAGGATTTTGGAAAATGTGTATATATAATATATATATGTGTGTGTATATATATATATATATATATGCATATACACATGCATACACACGATCTGTAAAATTTTAAATGTTTTTTAAAGTTTGTTATTTTACTAAGAATGCATCTATTTGATAAATACGGTAAAAACAGAAATATTGTGAAATGTTATTAGAATTTAAAATAATTTCATAAAATATTTTAAAATGTAATTATTAGTAGTAGTAATTATTAAATTATTAAAGTGATGGCATTATTAATAAAAAATATCAGTACCATGACTCCAGTCTTCAGTGTCTCATGATCAGAAATCATTCTAATATGTTGATTTGCTGCTCAATAAATATTTCTTGATATCATCATCAATGTTGAAAATAGCAATAGAACGTTCATTAGAACATAATTTATTTGAAATAGAAATCCTTATTAGAAATTATAAAATTATAAATATCTGTCACTTTTGATCAACTCACTGCGTCCTTATTGATAAAACTATTCATTTCTTTGAAAAATCTTACTGACCTCAAACTTTATTAAAGTATTTGAAAAATGAATAATGAATATAATTTGTAATTAAAAATATACATCTGAATTAAATTAGACAAATGAAATAGCGGTCTCAGATATTTCAGCTTTCAGTTCAAATGAGATTTATGATATTTTCTTAATATTAACACATTCATCTCCTGTGTCTCTTATATTTTAGGAGAGCAAAGATGGACCCAGTGAGGAGGAAGAAAAACAAGGAGAGAACGGCAAGAAAGAGGAAGAGAGAGGGAGAGAAGGGGAGACAGACAGAGAGACGGAGAAAACAGACTCAGAAATGGGTGTGTTTACTGCAATAAAATATATGTGTAAGATAAAAGTCCAGCAGAATAAAAAAACAGGACTTATAAGAAGACATAAAAGGTTAAAATATGCAGATGTGGAGTGTGATGCAGATATACTAATGCATTATTTGCCCAAAATGCATATAAATGCACTTGTATAAAAAAAACAATCAGTTGTAGAAGACATGTACAAAACTGCCACTGTATGTGTTGTCTTCATTAACCGTTAATGAATATATAGAGACAGAGGTGAAGTTACTTACCTGAACTCTTTTGGATCCCTACAGCCGATGGCGAGAAGGAGAAAGAACGGAAGGAGGGATCCGAAGAGGGTCAGAGGGATGGAGAGAGTGAGGGAGAGAAGAAGGCAAAGGTGGAGAGAGATGTAGGAGAGGGAAACCTGTCCACTGCTGCTGCTTCGGCGCTTGCTGCTGCTGCCGTGAAAGCTAAGGTGTGTGAAAAGGCGGCATCATAGTGAGAAAACAGACAGCTTTCCTGCAAATTAAACACTGAACCCGATATTCTTTGATTTCTTTCCTTTCAGCACTTGGCTGCGGTGGAGGAGAGGAAGATCAAGTCTCTGGTGGCTCTGCTGGTGGAGACCCAGATGAAGAAACTGGAGATCAAACTCAGACACTTTGAAGAGCTGGAGACCATCATGGACAGAGAGAGAGAGGCGGTAAGGTCACATGGTTAATGTGGTTTTTGTTTAATAATCAAATATATTTACTTTCAGTGGTTTGTCAGGTTTATTAAATTATAACAAAAGCTTTGTAGATTTGTTGCCTAAAAGAACAACATTTTTACAAAACCTGGATGATTTTATTTCTTTCATGCATTTGGGGGGAAAAAAACATTTTCTAATTAAAAAATGTTTTCCTGTAAAAAAGTAAACATTCTTAAAACAAGTATAAGAACATTTTAACAACTATTATAATTTAATAACTGTTAATAAATTTTTTTTTAAATTTTCTATTCGTTTTTTTTTGGTTACACTTAAAGCCTTTATGTGTAATGCAATATAAATGTATTCATAATGTACATTATAATGCACTTTATCTTTTTTTTTTATATAAATAATCAAAACCAAAGTTAAAATGTATTATAAATGTGCAGACTCCTTGTTACATCTGAAATTGCTTGTTTGTCATGTGTTTAAATTCCTTCTATTTTCTAAAGGCTTGAAAAGCATGAAAATGTATGAGACAGATTTAAGAAAAATAAATGAAACAAATTTCCTTGAAAAAAAAAAAGTTATTTTAATTTTTAAATGAAATGTATCTTCTTTTAATGATGATTTTTGCTGCCCGAAAATAAGAAAAAATAAGGAAAAGAAATCGTACAGTGACCAGGGGCTGTAAAGCTCCAGAAATAATTCAAATTATTTTTGCACTATATTACAAGTCTTTTAAAAACAATGTGAGGAACAGAGAAAAATCAAAGTCATCATTATTAAAATCTTCATATTTTTAGGAAAACAGTTCCTTGAATTAGATATGAATATGCATATATGTATATTATGTTTCTAGTTGGAGTATCAAAGGCAGCAGCTTCTTGCTGATCGTCAGTCGTTTCATATGGAGCAGTTGAAGTATGCAGAGATGAGGGCCAGACAGCAACACTTCCAGCAGATCCAACACCAGCATCATAGCAACCAGCCTGGCAACCAGTCTGGCAGTACTCCATCTGTACCCCACCAACCTGTCACTCCATCTGTCCCGCCCCCAACGGCAAGCCCCGCCCCTGTGCCCGCCTCTAATGCCCACAGTGAAGCTCCTCCACCTGCCTCACACAGTTCTCCCCCGACCAACGCACAGGCTGGAGCAACACACGGTAATGACACATGTGCACACGCTGTGAGGGTGATATACTGTGTATATATACTGTACCTGTCCAGTAGGGGTGTACATACGCCACCGTCCGAAAGTCTGGGGTCGATACGATTTCTTTAAAGGTTTTGGAAAAAGCCTCGAATGCTCTCCAAGGATGCATTTATTTGAACAAAATTACAATAAAAACAATATTGTGAAATTTTATTTTAAAATACATATTATTCCTGTGATGGCAAAGCTGTATTTTCAGCTTCATTACTCCAGTCTTCAGTGTCACATGATCCTTCAAAAATCATTCTAATATGATGATTTGCTGCTCATAAAACATTTCTTATTATTATCGATGTTAAAAACAGCTGTGCTGCCTAATATTTTGTGGAAACCGTGATTCTTTTCTGCATTTTTGATGAATATCAAAAGACCAGCATTTATTTGATTTAGAACTTTTTTTTAACAATGTAAAACTTTTTGCTGTCACTTTTGATCAATTTACTTTGTCCTTGCTGAATTAAAGTAAACGGTTTTTTGTATTTGCTCTGACAATGATATGATACAAAAATTAAGTGAATGAGCATCATGAAATTTGGTCTTTTACATTTAAAATTGTTCAAAATTGTTCGTATTGTTTAGAAATGTTTATTAAAATCAGATTCATTTATTATTTTAATTCTGTCACATTGTGTTTGTTTCTTTTCCATTTTTGTCAGGTATAAATTTACTTTTTTATTGTTTGTATTTATATTTGTGTGTATATATATATATTTATATATATATTTTTTCTATTATTTATTATAATGCTAAATATATTTCTATTTTATATAATTTAATATAAATAATATTACTTATTAGGGGCCAAGTACTGGAGGTGAGTAGTCTATTGTATCCATTAGTCGTCTTCTTTTTCTTTTTCTTCTTCTTCTTCTTCTTTCATTCGTGACGTCTATGGCAGCCCATAGAACCGTATTGTAAAAAGTTGTGAAGTTTCGCATACAGATAGAGGACAGTCCCAGCATTCACCACAGCAAATGCTTAATCCCTCTAACGCCACCAACTGTCCAAAGTAGTCCTTCTTCACAAATCAACCCTCAACAAACTACTTTTTAGTCTTGAAAGGTTTTACGAAACTCGGTATGTGTCATCACTACCATGCCCTAAAGGTACTTAAAAAGTTTAGAGTTTTGAAACTGGTCTTTATAGATTCTTTGAGTCATACAGAGAACAATGAGCGAATTATGTCTGCCATTTTGAATTTCTTTGAAAACCTATTTTTTTCATACTCCTCCTAGACCGTTGGTCCAATTTTCACCAAATTTGGCTCAGATCATAACATATATAACCATAACAGTTATTAAAAGCTTTTTGATTGACCAAATTGTTCGTGCATAACACATCAACAATTTTTAAGGCATGGTGCCAAGCTGATTCCGAGGCTGTAACTCTGCAACACTTTTGCATATTGACACCAAACTTTGTATGTGTCATTGTCAACTCATACTGACCACACAATTATAATTTGATAACTGTGCCACTATTGGTCAAAACTGACAAGCAATTAAATCGTATTACTAGTGATTGTATTAATGATTTTTCAGCCATTTTGCATAAAATAATGAAGGTCGCAGCCATGCTTGCATAACTCATTGTGCTTTTTTGTGTTTGGCCCTGATAATTATATTTAATATAATATATGTATTATGTATAATTATATTTATACTAATATAATTTTTGTAGAATTGTCTAATAGATAATTTTGTTTTTTTCCCTCCAGATTCCAGCACTCCACTACCAGGGGATTCTCTCTATCCAAACGCCCCTGTGCCTCCACCACAGTAAAAGAGAGGGTGAGATTTAAAGGGGATCAGTGATTCCAGAGAAGAAATAAAATGAGATAGAAAGCAAAAGATATAGAGATAACTGGAGCGACATCTTCTTTGTTGTCACTTTCATCATTTTTGGAAGAAAATGATATAAATGAATTCTTGCCAGCATCTTGAACATGACATGATTAAAAATAAATAGCTAAAGCTAAACACAGATAACCTTGAAAAAGACTGACAAAAAATCCCCAGAAAAAAAAAGACCTTTGTTTGGACTTTTGGAACGGTCTTAAACCCAAACCCCTGTTAACACCCAACAAAAGCACTCCTGACCCTAACAGCCTGCATTCAAGTACCAGATACAAGGCTCAATATTTCCTTGTCTGTCCTCCATTTTGAGTAACATCACTTAACTTTGAGTCGAACTACAGGATCCAAGGTTCCTGTGATCTGCACTTCAGAAGCATCTCAATGTACGTTAGGTACTCACATGGAAACAAACAAAAACAAAAGAAAACTAAGAACAAATGCACTTTCAGAATGTTTCCTGAATCGTACTTTTTGGAGGGATGAAGCATACAAGTCAAAATTAGTCCTGACTTAATGTTTTCTTTTATCAATGTTCTTTTTATCACTTTGTATTTGTTTTAATAGAAGCACTCGATTTGGAGTAAGTCCGAAGAGAAACTTGACTTTGTAATCGTTACTTTGTATGTGTGCGGGTGAATGTCGGTTTTACTTTTGGGACAATGTGAAAGCTTTAGTGGTTTGGCCTGGGGTTTTTTTAATGTACAATTCGATTTTAGCATGAGAAAACAAAGAGATTACAAATTAGTATTAAATCTGTTTACTTTGTATGAAGCATCTCTGACAACATGTATTGTAAACCTGGAAGTCATGTCATCAATAATTGATGTTTGCATGTTATTCTTTGGGGGTGTGCTCGTCATCTGCCACAAAATATCACAAGTTACTCTACCTTTCTAACAGGCGAAAGTAGTCTTGTTTCATTCACATCTCATTGCCATGCTTATGAGAATACTTAATTATGGGAGTGTATGACTAATCGACAATGAAAAAATAATGGGAAACGCAGCAGGGAATCACATTGGTTCCTTTCCAGGAAAACAATACGCTGATTATGTGTTGTATTTTTGAGTTGAATTAATCATTTTCTTGAGATCACATTACACATTTTAGTATTCAGTGTTCATGCCAGAACTGATATTTCGGTTCAGATTGTGTTATGTGTTGTGTGTGTGTGTGTGTGTACGGGTGTTTTAGTATCAGGCCAAACCCACAGAAAGTATTTACGACATGAAGGAATAACCGTTTTGTTTTGTTACAAATTAGTGGCAACTACCTGATGAGTAGAGACAAGGGATTTTAAAGTTATGTTTGCAGCTGTGGTCTGTGTATCTCATATCTTCATATTGTAACCGTCCTATTTTTGTATTTTTATATGTTTCTTTACACTATTACGAATGACGTTATCATATTATACATGTCTGTAATGTTTCCTTCTCTTTCTGATTGTGGATGTTGTCGTATTATTGACATGTTCATGTGAAAGTGTCAATCGTTTTATACGATGAAGCTGGACTCTGTGTGTGTGTGTGTGTGTGTGTGTGGTGTGCATGCACTCTATGATTTGCCACACGTCTTTTTGTTTGTATGTTTTTTTATTTTTATTCTACATTCATGTTTCCAGACTACAAATGCTAGTGGTGATGGATATCAATTCTGTCAATATCATAACCAACAAACACGTATACACTCCCACTGTGATCGTATCTGCAGTTTACATCGTCACACACGTATGTGAATGCACATGTATGCAGTAGTCCAACATGCAGTATTACTGACAGAACAGATTCACATCAACTTCACATTTTTGCACGCCTCAACCAGTGTTGATAATCTCATTTGATCAATTTGCTCAGCTCTTTGGTCTTTGTCTTTTTCATTTGTAGTTGTATTAGTCGTTTTTTTGTTACATTTTGTTTTTTTACTTTTTTTAATGGTGAAAGCTGGTAACCATTGCATTGAGATGTGTGAATGTTTGGCGACGTTCGGTTTGTCTCTTAAGAAGATGTAGCTGGAGCTGTCTAGCACCTGTTTGACTAAGAATGGATTCATTTTGGTTCATAAATTCTGAACGGTTGTGCACAATAAAAGGCATCATCAGTGATAAGAGCTGTGTGAAGTGTACTCAGTATATATGGGCCTTATCATTATCATTATATATTGGCATTATCATTATAATGATAAAAATATCGAAAAACTGTATCATTGTGTTCTTGGTGGAAACGGGCACATGAATTTTAAAAATAACAATATGCACAGATCAATTATTTATGATAAACACTGTAATAGTCTTTGTTTAGTAACTTATCTCTTAAGGTAAACACAGGACCACTAAAACATGTAGACAACGTTATGTTCTCAGCCAGCACATTCAAACACCTTTACATACTCCTAATTTGGTATTGTCTTGTATCATGTTTATCGGGAGAGAGAAGTCTTTGTTACTTTACTTTTATCTAATATCTATTCTAAAATGGAGTGGTTGGTGCAACAATGCCCTACAAGGCAACCCACACATACACCCCCACTCACAACTCTGACATGAGAAATCAACAAAACCAAAGATGATTCTGAATATTTATTATGATGAACATTTAGGAGGGAAGTCAAATGACTTACAAACATTTAGATAACAGGTTAATAAAAAAACTGCAATAAGAGCCTATCAAAATGTCCCTCACAGTTTAAGACAAACAGAGGCTGAATGCAATTGAATGAATGCAATGGCTGAATGGAAGGTATTCAAGCAAACCTATGAACATCAATGAAAGTTTTTGGAATTAAATGAGCCATAATCCTCCAGAAACATGATAAAAGGCACTTAAGGAAAAAATAAAGAACAAATAATTAAAAAAGCTAATAAGGAAATGAAGAAATCACATAAATGGGGGGCCTGACTGACAAAAATAAAATAAAAACGTTTGAAATTCTTCAACCGCTCATGACCATCCTTACGAGTTCTGTAGAAGAGAGAAAAAAAGAAGAAGAAATATGAGGCAGGGCTCCAACAAAATCCAACCCACTAGATCAGCAAATCATGTTGCCATGGACACCACACATGAAGTTCTAGATACTTCTAGACCCATAAACAAAGATCGCACGGTATGTGTAGTTCAGTGACTGGCACTCAAAGTACATTTCCCTGCAACGACTAGGGGTGAAATGCAAAAGCCCCAGGATGATTTGACAGAAAGGGGAGGAAGAGAGATTGTCCAGGCCTAAAAGAAATGAGAATGGGTTAGCATACCTTATAAAGGCATAAATAGATCAGATAAATACACAAGTACAGAAGAGAGAGAGAAAGCAGGAACAACATTGTGACAGGACTGGATACTAGAACTAGAATACATCTCCTTACAAAGCCTCCTACGGTAACAGCAGATGTTCATACCAGAAAGCAGGAGATTTTATAAAGGACCCATCCGAATCCACTACTCTTGCACCGTTTTAGCCTTGAAATATGATGCTGATAGTAATTTTTCCATCACAATACCATCAGCTTCTATATACTGTATATCTGCACACACACTGCAGAGATTTAGGGGTGACAATCACATTTAAAATCAGTTCTCTTAAACAATCACTTATGTACACTACTGCTCAAATGTTTGAAAAAAAAAATATATTTATTGCTTTTGAAAGAAGTCTCTTATGCTCACCAAGGCTGAATTTATTTGATCAAAAATACAGTTAAACAGTAATACAATTTAAAAGAGCTGTTTTCTATTGTAATATATTTTAAAATGTAATTTATTCCTGTTACGGCAAAGCTATATTTTCAGCAGCAGTATCACATGATCCTTCAGAAATCATTCTAATATGCTGATTTGATGCTCAAGAAACATTTTGTATTGTCATCAATGTTCATCAACATGGCTGTTTTGCTGCTTCATATTTTTGTGGAAACTGTGATACACTACTATTCAAAAGTTTGGGGTAAGGTTTAAATAAAAAAAATGTAAAAATTAAAAAATGCTTTTATTCCGTAAGAAAGCATTAATTTGGTCAAAATGACAGTAGACAAAAGATTTCTATTTAAAATAAAAGGGGTTATTTTGAACTTTCTGTTGATCAAAGAATCCACAAAAAATATATAATAAGAAATGTTTCTTGAGCACCACATCAGCATGTTAAAATGATTTCCAAAGGAACATGTGACACTGAAGACTGAGAGAAATAATGATGCTGAAAATTCAGCTTTGATCACAGGAATAAATTACATCTAAAAAACATATTACATTAAAAAACAGTTATTTTAAATTGTAATAATATTTCAAAATTTTGTTATTGTTTTTACTGTAGTTTTGATCAAATAAATGCAGCCCTGGAGAGCATTCTTCATCGAATACATTAAAAACCGTAATTATTCCAAACTTTTGACCCCCACTGAAAAAGACCAAACTCAGCAGTGTGACAACTAGCAGCAGTTTGTATGTGGCCTATTAGAAGTAGTGCAAGCAAATTTTGAATATAAAATATTAAAGTTGGAACACAGCATTTCCGAATAAAGGGGAATGGCTGGTTTGGGTGAGATGGGCATAAGAGTGACCAGCAAACTCTGTTAGTGCCGGCACAGCATCACCATGGCAACAGTGGGAGTCAGGAGACGCGTACATTATGCACATGCAGAAATGCTACATGCTAGGCTAAAGCCAGGGGACGCAGTAGAGAGGGAGCTGTAGGAGAGAAGGAGTAAAAACAAACTGAGGATCATTCGTACCCTCTCCTCAACCAGCCATAATGTGGCGCACAAGCCCTGTCAGAAGGAAAAGCAAATGGATTAAACATTGAACTTACACTAGTCTTGATGTTCAGAGAACAAAAAAAGACCCATTTATGATTGTTGTACCTTCATAATTGATGCAGCCATTAGCGTCCTCATGTCCTGCCAAGAGCGTCTCCACTTCCTCCTCTGTCATCTTCTCACCTATCATAAAACACCCATCATCAAATTCTCAAAAATATATTTCATCCTGTTTTACAGAATGTAATTCTGTACAGCTGTAAGATGATTCTAGTGCTTTGTTGGCGTTGGTCAATCTGTTTGATTGAAAGGACTGATATTATATCCAACAAAAATCATTCAATACAAATCGGATTTTATGATTCAAAATATCAATGCATTTTATTTCAAAATATTTTCAAAATACTCTACTTAAAGAGAGAACACATTCATGACAGTTTCTTAAACTTGAAATGGAATGACACGGAAATTGTGTTTTCTTTAGTATTGTGACGCATATCCAAGTGAAACGGCTTCTTGAAAAAAAGAAAAGAAAAAAAAAAGGAAAAAAAACTAGGGCGAAACTTGATTTGTTTTATTTCATGATAACATTTCAAATAATTTTTTAATAATCTTTTGTTGTGCACAAGGGTAGGTAAAAGCCAAATTTCAAAAACAAATGTCAAATTAGCAAAATCTGACAACAATGGCATACAAAAAATTCTTAAGAAAAAAAATATTTTTCAGGTAGAAATACAAATAAATAAAACAGTCAATGAAAGACTTGTATTCCTATAACCACCTTAATGATCGCTACCAATATCTCCTATTCGTTGCATCCCTACTTGAACTCTCCCTATACCATTGCACACAGTTCTTTTCAAACAATCATAAGCACTTTATCTAAGTTCTGGTTTTCAAAATAAATCTCAATAGAACTCTCAGTGAACTGTTCAAAGGAGCTGAGACGCTTCCTATGAGGATGAAACCTTGGGAGTAATCAAAGAAAGATTATATTATACTGTATTGTAATATCATTCTAAAAGAGACCATGACTCTTTACCCAGTGTCGTGAGGACATGTCGCAGCTCAGCACCCATCACCGTTCCATTTCCCTCTTTGTCAAACACCCGCAGGCCCTCCACAAAGTCCTCAAAGGAACCCTGATCCTTGTTCTTAGCGATGGCCTGCAGCATGGGCAAGAACTGCTCAAAGTCCAGCATTTTCATGTTCATATCTAAGAAAAAAGAACATTACAATCACTCTTATTTGTATTCACACCAACATCTTAACGCACTGAGAATTCAGCTAGAAAATCATCACTTAATCATTTAATTATAACTGTGGAAAATAAAGACACAACTAGATTAATTCAGTGGGACTGTTAAAGTTGTCCTGATTGCATCTTAGACTGATTAAAAGAGACAAATTGATTTTGTCTGACAGAATAAGGAGAAGTATAGCGTATTGATCAAGGGAAGTGACAGTCATGCGGCTTTGGAACAACATGAGGGTGAGTAAATGATGACAGACTTTTCCTTTTTGAGTGAACTATCCCTTTAAAAGAACAGGGCAGGCCTTTTAAACATTGTTATGTTTAGCCAGTAAAATTGGCATGATTCAACCGTGCTTATACTAACAAACTTTAACAACTTCCTGTACTAAAAGAAATGCATTTTCAACAAGTAACAGGACAATG
Source organism: Siphateles boraxobius (assembly GCF_051911475.1). Taxonomy (NCBI): domain Eukaryota; kingdom Metazoa; phylum Chordata; class Actinopteri; order Cypriniformes; family Leuciscidae; genus Siphateles; species Siphateles boraxobius. The sequence goes on along the minus strand of NW_027509042.1, from coordinate 10,784,274 downwards.
CTGCAAAAGAAAGGTCTGACCTTCATTACTGGGGTTTCCCAGGATTTTGAGGACCTCAGCATTGACAGGGTTCTGGCCCAGAGCACGCATCACATCCCCACACTGATTGTACATGATCTTCCCATCTCCTGTTCGGTCAAACAGGAGGAAAGCCTCCTTAAACTCTGTTAATGAGAGAAAGAGAGTGAGAAAATGCATAAGCAGGTGATGCTGAAAATCTTGTGTAGTTATCTGGACTGAAAAAAGAATATGATAATGGGTAAAAAAAAAAAAAAGTAATCTCCTGGTTTCAAGGCTTAAGCTAGTTCCAGACTAAAAGGCAAGTTTGAGCTGTTCTAACTGAAAGCAACTTGCATTGACATATCTTTAGATATGTCAGTGCCATTCTTTTGTCTCAAGATTCACACCAGTAATGTTTTTTTTTATAATGCATGTTTAGAAAACCAATTTAAATTTCCTAATTAAACTAAAGCCTAATCCTGGCTTAATCTAAACCCTGTATCTAAAACCCGGCCTACGTGATTTATTCTAATCTAAAGCAACAAGCAAATTCTGATCGAAAATTATTATGCTTCTAGTTCTTGCTTGAGGGTTTGAGATTACTATCATAATGCTTGGTAGAGCAGCTTAAAGGAATGCGACACTTCCCAGGCCGGCCTGAGTCAAACTTCACACACACTTACTGTGATTAACCATATATGGGCAGAAGAGAGATCACAGCACTACACCAACAGGAATATTAGTTGTGTCCAAAATGACACACTATACACTTTACACTGACACTATGCACTATGTATTCTACAGTCTAATGTTTAAGACTAGGTTTAAGAAAGTTTTTTAATAAACAATGTAGAATACCACATAATGGACCAACGCAAGAATTAGAAATGTGTTAAACCGACATAAGAATTCAATTACAGTGATTGTCTTTTGTCTATAGCTTGATCCTATCTGTTTTCTAAATGCAAGTTACTGATCTTATTGGGAACAATTCATTCATGCATGTTTTTTTGCTAATAAATAAATAAAGAAAGAAAGAAAGACAGCTGTTTCAAAGTTTTACTTTTCAATTAGCTTAATAAATTACCAAATAGAATTGTATGGAATTAATTTACCATCATCCATTCATCTTCCTTTACTTTTTGAGTGCAAAGCCCACATATCCAATTGAATCAACAACTGATTCATCGAACCAAGTCCCAGCAGTATAATTTTTCAATAATCCGTTGCATTTGGATTAAATGACTCACTCTTAACACAAAAGACACTTCGACGGGTCAGTGGATGAATCTTTTCAGCGACCTGATTCAAAAGATTCGAATCACTGATATGAATCAAATCCGCAGCACTCGCCCGTGATCACTAAACGTTTAACTTGAAGCTTTGTGCTTGAACTGCGACCTATTAAAAAAACAAAACGCACGATATTACTCCATCTCAGCTCGCTAAAATTCAGCAGATCACATTATCATTATTTTCTTGAATTCACACCCAATACATTTTGATGCTGTTCATACGTAGCGTCTCTAGCTACACATTCCACAGCAGCAGCTTCCGGTGCTTCAAAGGCGCCGCATCTGAAAGCTGGCTGCACTGTAACCTCAGCAATTTAGGATCAGAAATTGATATATAAAAGAAACCTACTCTCGAATTCATTGGACACTAGCTACGACACAATAGTGTGTCCCAAGTGCTAAGCATTGACTGCACATCTGTCAGACTCCAGCCAGAGTAAGCTGATGTGCAGGCCTACGTTTATTTTGCATTAATCAGCAACTCAAACGCAACTGTATAGCCTCGACGAATTCATAATAACAATATATTCAGGTAGTCAACATTTATTACTCACCACAAATCTGGTCCTCTGAGAAGTCAGACTGTCCATGCCAGGATGAGAATGGCAATAGAGAAGATTAGCATTAAAACCGAAGATGCATTGGTTTGATCTTACAATAAAAGATATTGAGATTCTCCCTCAAAAAAAAAAAAAAAAACACTCAGAGCAAACCAAGACACATGTGAGAATTAAATGTGTTGGCCTGATAGCAGAGCTTGGCGGTTTAAAAAAAACGTATGATAGCAACATTCTGTTTAACGGTCACCTACCGACTGTGTGACTAATAGGTGTTACCTGTATTACAGTGAAAATGAGAGATGACTGGCTATGATAATGGACTTACCATCACTGCAGTGGTTGAGGATGGAGCGTCAGTATGAGCGCTGTGTGAATTACAGTATGGGCGAACACACTTTGTGTCACCGCTATATTCACGATGATGTCATGTCAACTCGATTCAAGCTGAATCGGCCAATCAAATAGTGCGGGCGCTGGTTTCCCTCTACTGTCATTACCGGCAAGTCGGTATTATATGCGCAGAGGAAAATCTTGAATACCGTAATGATGTTTGCGGTTCCCACTATTTTTTTACAGTCTATGGTTTCCCAAATGGGGGTTCGCGAGGGAACTGTATGAGTTGATTAAAATCTAATTTAATTAAATCGAAAGTAAAGTTAAAACAAATAAATTAATTAACGTGGCTGAATAGAAATAAAAGTGTGTTTATCAAATCGAAAGCTGCAATTTAAGGTCCTTGCACACTGACTCAGAGCTCATTTGGTGGCTCTGAATTGTCAAAACACCTCTTAAAATGCTTGACGGATAAATAAAAAAAATTGAAAATGGTCAATCTTTTTTTTTTTTGGTCTATTGCAGTATTTATTATAAATTATTTGCGCGCATCATTTTTAAAATGAATTTGTCCTCGTAATCCTTAATCAAAATAACTTTCCCTCCATCTTGCAGCAACATCTCTTCTCTTATGACATGTTTTCTGGCGTACTGTCTATCCCTGCATTTCTTCTTGTTCGAGAAGCCATTTCCTTTCTTATGTCATAATAGGGAAGAAAATACTATGGCAACTTCGGTGTCATTCTGACTTTAAGACAACACATATTATATCATACAGTATTGTAACTTTTACTGTAAAATAAATAATCAAATATTATTTCTTTATTTACAGTAAAATTGATTATTTGTCTTAATTTTTTTAAATTAAGAGTTAAAACTAACAATAACAATATAACAATTATTATTATTCTGCCTATTATTGTGATACTATTCAATTTGAAACACCAGTGTGACTATAAACCAACATCAGAGAGCTGTGAAAATGTGCATGTCATTAAATTACTGAAATATTAACTGATGTTCTGTCATCTACATTTCTCTCAGACAACATCATGTGGAAATCATCTTAAGAAAACATTTATGTACACAGTGCTACTGTCAAGAAGGCTCTGCACATATAGAAATGTCTTCCACATTTTCTTTAGACTTATCACACTATATTTAAAAAAATTGTAATCATTGCATAATTAGTATGTTAGAGCTTGGTTGTGTATTGAGTAGTGTTTCAGGACTTGTATAGGATTTGGTTTGGTAGCCAGCTTGTAGAAGCCTTTAATTGTTCAGAACTTAGTTTGCAACATACAAACAGTTATTCTAGCATATTAGATGCTGGATCTGTAAGAAAATTGTACTTCACTGCTAAAGGGTATTAAAAAATGTATATGGTCTCTAGTTTGTAGCAAGGTGATCCAGGTATATCTAAGGCCCGGTTTCACAGACTGGGTTAAGAGTAAACCAGGATTAGGCAGTTGAATTAGGGCATTTAAGTAGCTTATAAACACGCCTAAGAAAAAACACACTGGTGTGTATCTTGAGCACTGGCACTGACATATTTTAACCTGTCTGTGAAACCGGGGGTAAAATTATGAAAGTGTCACATTTTTCTTGCACTCCATTAGATGGCACTAAAGATTCAGTTAGGGTGGATAATAGCACATAAGAATGAAAGAGCAATTATCCTGGCGAAATAAACTCTTCAGTAAGTGGCAGTAAAGCACTTGATTACTTTACACAATCACTGCAAGCAACTAACAACACAGACACCTGCCCAAGTCAGTTGCTAAATTAACTAGGTGCTCATACTATAAAATTGAGAATTTAGTAATATAAAAGCTATGACATCAGAATTTTCAGGTTGTAAAATGTTTATTTTTTGTGGTGGCACAGAACCAGCAGTTGTTTGGATTCGTCTGTCTGAGGCAGAGTTTAGCTATTGTTTTACCAGTAACATGTCGGTTTTCAGGTACATGTTGCTGAAAATATAGTTTTGAACTAAGTTGATGAGACATACAGTTTATCGAAGTTGATCCTTACAGGAAATATAATTAATATTTTTACAAGCCGTTTATTTTCTCATTCAAATGGCTCTGCTCACTCCTCCTGAATGGTGCTCTCTCCACATTTGAAACGTATGAAGTCTAGCACACGTGCATCCTGTGAAATCAGGTACTGTCCCACTGTGTATTTGGGATCTGGGAGGAAGGTCTGGGGCAAAAGTCTTGTCTCAGATTCACCACATGGTATATCGTCCATGTTGCCAAGAGAAACAGGTGCTTCACCTACTATATGTTGCCCCAGCTTCCTTCCCAGAGTGTCTGTCCCTTCCTTAGGTCCACCTTGAAACACAACTAGCGATCCATAGCGCCCCATATCAATGCCAACCTGCCCAGGAACCGCTCCATGAACGTATGAGCCAATGTGCCAATCAGAGGGCACGACAAATGATACAGCCCGCCGCATGCCAATGTTCTCACCTAAACGCCCTGAAGGGGGAAAAAAGGTTATTATTTTAATGCCTGTATTTAATTATTAGGAGGTGAAAGGTAGCAGAGGATAGGGTGTGTTGAAAAGCTTCACATGTTGTGTAAATCATTTTGTGAAGACAATAACATATGTAAATATGTAATTTCTTGTACAGTACATAAATACGCTACCATTTAAACGTTTGGAATCAGTACGATTATTAAACTTTGTTTTAAAAGGTTTCTTATGCTCACCAATGCTGCATTTATTTGATAAAAAATACAGTAGAAATGGTGTGAAATAATATTACGAAAAAAACCTTTCTATTTTAACATATTCTAAAATATTCCTGTGATGGCAAAGCTGAATTTTCAGCATAATTTCTCCAGTCTTCAGTCTCACATGATCCCTCAGAAATCATTTTAATATGCTGATTTGGTGCTCAAGAATTTTTATTATTATTATTATCACAGCTGAATACTTTTTTTATGATTCTTAGATGAACAGAAAGAAAGCATTTATTTGAAACAGATTTTTTTTTATATTGTAAATGTCTTTATATTAACTTTTGATTAATTTAATGCATCCTTGCTGAATAAAAGAAAAATACAATCTTACTGACCCCAAACTTGAAACAGCAGTGTCCATTTAAACATTTTAATTTTTGGATTAAGTGTCTACATACTTTTCAGGGTCACTCTAAGTAGCAAGAAATCACAGATAAACCTGGTTTTCGAAGGTTATGCTGAAATTAATATAATCTAAAATGTTTATTCTCACCTATAGTCAATGCCACCTGATCTGCCAGTGAGGGTCCCTCAGGAATGTGGAGCTTAGAAATGTCCTCGGATGACAGCTCATTCTGAATCAGAGAACAGATAAGCATTCAGAGATTGCAGGTGTGGAAGAAATGCACATTTCTCAAACTGCAAATGAAGGGCCTGTACCTTAAGATACCCTGTCTGCTTTTTGCTGCAGAGATGAGCCATTATTGACAAAGCAACATCCTTCACCAACTGCTGAAATTTCTCATTCCTCGCAACAAAATCTGTCTCACAGTTCACCTGAACATAAAACATTATCATTAGTGAACATTAGTTCATTCACACACCACATAATTTTGGAGACCGAATATCAGATTGTGTGGTAAAATTGACATGTTAAGTCTACCTCAACCATGACAGCTGCATTATCACCCTTAATGAGACCAATCAGCCCTTCCCTGGCTTTCCGACCTTCCAGTTTGCTTGCTTTGCTCCAGCCCTCCTTTTGTGCTTGTTCATGCAGCCAGCTTTCTGCCTGCAAACATCACATTTTAAGTCATAAGTAGTTTACATCCCTTACCATGGAAAACTTGTGACTCGATCCTGTGAAACATAATAATGTCTTACACATTTAAATTATATAATTACACACACACATACATATACACACACACACACACACACACAAAAAAAAAAAAAAAAAAAATATATATATATATATATATATACATATTTAAACAAAGACGACAACAAATACGACCATGTGTTTGTGTGCTTGACAAATCAAATGACATTTGATTTGCATTCCATTTCAAGTTTAAAAATTCTACAGAGTTTAAAATTCATGTTTGCGTTATCAAAATAGTACAATTATTTCAAAATCATCCTCATGTTTACTTATTCTCGGTTCAACACGTTAAACGCGCAATCAACAGCATTTATAATAGATAACGTTAGATAGATAGATAGATAGATAGATAGATAGATAGATAGATAGATAGATAGATAGATAGATAGATAGATAGATAGATAGATATTGGATCGCACCTGTGTAATGTCATTGTTGAATTTCTCCAGTGCCTTTTTGCAGTTGATGAAGGTGTAGCCTGTAGATTTGCGTAATTTCAGGAGAAGTGTTTTCTCCGCAGCTAAACTCGGGCAGCTGGTGTAGAGAGACTGGACATGTTGCGTGAGACTTCCCTATGAATAACATATTGTTAATATGACACGTGATTAAATGATGCTACAGGACATTACACCGCCGAATGGAAACCGTTTAGCAAATACTATCATGTATTATTTAAAATACAAGATAAAAAAAACCGAGACTAATATTTTTTGTTTTATCAAAATAGACTAACATGAAAAGTTTATAACTTCTAAAGCATCTAGTCAACGGCATTAAAAGGTTAGAATGCTCAATATGGGAAATGAGTCAAAGCCCACCTTGACTACTTCAGTCCTGACAGATCGAAACAAAGAATATAAAGCCATTTCTATTTCTTCATCAGCTAACACAGGCTTCCTTACATCAGTAACTGGGATGTCATTGAAGCACGCTTTCTACAGAGAGAGAGAAAGGTCATATAAAAGAGAAGTCAGGTTCACATGTAGCGCCATCTACTGCACAGGAGTTTAAGATGCACCTACTGAGTAAAAACCAAAAACCCGGTAAACACTATGGCCCATGAAGGACTATGAATATTGAATATTTTCCATAGATAAAAATCATAAAAAGTATGCAAAAAGACTTTTATACCAAAATAAGTGTTGTAGTATAAGCATCAGGACAGCCGTTATGTGTGAACTGAATTAGGTAACAATGCAGTGTATTACAGTGAAGTTATTGACTGTTTTCGTAGTAACGCTTTTCGGGGTTTGCACTTTACAGACGGTCCCTTCGGATCTGTCTGTCTCAGCCGCCTGCGCATAATATACGAGATCAATGTATTTTATCCATTCCGAAGGAAAGCTCGTTTCGAAGGAAAATTAGTTTGTAGCTGCTTGTCTACGTTACTACGATTAAAAAGAGGCGTAATTTGTGTAGTAGCAGCGTTTAGCTGACGAGTTATTGACCCGGGAAGTTCGAATCTGTGAATTTATCGTCAACTTTAAAAGGTTGTGCTTTCTAGCTGGTCAGCCACATCGCGCAACAGGTCCGCCAGCGTCCACCTGAAGCCATTTCGTCTCTCCAGCTGGAGTCCCAACATGCATAAAATGCTAGAGACACACGGGATCCGCTGATTGATGTCACCATAGATTAAGAAGATGTCAATCAGTAGATCCGACTGCGGAGTGCATGACGGACCCGTCCAAAGAAAAGCACCAGGCTCACAACAAACTGTGAAACTAGGCAATGCTGATCAAATATGAATCAAGATTCTGTTGCTGGATTGTCTATTTCTCGCCTTAAATCTTCTCAGAAATATATTTCAGTCATATAATTTATTGTATTACACACTACTCGCAGCATTCATAGGTAGCCTGCGTCCAGAGATGGATAGATGGATCGTTTGCTTCTGTCTGGTTAGCGATGCAGCCCCCAGCTAACCAATCCTGCTTCAGACTGATGTTGGCACCCCCCACTCAATTAGCATACAGGCGCAGGGAAGAATAAATTTATAAATGTGGAAATACAGAAATAAATAAATGTATAAATAAATAAATATATAAATAAATAAATGTATAAATGCATAAATAAATACATATATAAATGCATATATAAATACATGTGAAAATACAGAAATAGCCATTTATATTACCAAAATGTATTTACTTTCACTATATTTCTGCATTTATTTATTTATTTCTACTTTTATTTATTCATTTATTTCTTTTTCCTTTTGTCATTTTTAGTCCTTCATACGATTCGCCTACTTATACTACGACCTAAAAGTAGGCTATGTACTCTTTTTGTGAAGAAAAAGTACATACTTTTGAGTGTGTCGCAAAAGAGTAGGCAAGCTTTGGGACATACTATCACGTCATTGCGTGCATCCATCTTCCAGTCGTGGGTCTTTCATGCGGAGACTCTCCTCATGTGTTCGCAATTTAAATATAATGATGCATTTAAAGGGTAATGGCTAAAAGTATTTTTACAAAAAGTTCACAATGCTGCTGTAGATTCAATATAATGAAGACAACGTTGAATAAATAAATTTTCATCAGGTTAGATACTGATAATTAATCACTTAAACCCATTTATCTAAACCTCTCTACATAACCGCCGGACTTGCGCGTCCTACATGTCTGTAGTTTTTTAACACTTTTCACTCGTGTTTGTAGTTCTAACCGAATCCTCGCATATAATATGTTATGCTATGTTAGTTATGGTCAATGATAACAGGGCTCTCAAGTTTTATCAAAAGTTTAGAGTGAGATTTAGGGGAGGAGCCACCCAAATATTTGCAGCAGCGGTCCCTCGACCCAACCAAATTCGCTTCAATTTTTGCTAGCAGTTCAATTTTGCCTATTGTTCATAATTGACCAGCACAAATGGAAATTATAACAATTGTTAAATCTGATAAAAAGACAAATTCATCCAACTAAAATAAATAGTTATATTTTAAAAATACAAATTTATTGAAAAATAAAAATAAATGTGACCCCAAACAAGCCAATTGAACATCAGTGCTCAATGTACATAACATTGTGTCATAACAACTTTCCCTGAGCATGTATGTCAAGACCCAAACCGGTCACCTTTACAGAGGGGTCATCGGATGCCCATTTTACACAAGTTGGTATGATTCTTTTGGGTCTTCATGTAAAGTTTGTAACATACTTTGGTTAAAATTTCTCAATGGTTGTGTAAAACAACACCCTTTTTACCCTGTTTTCAAAAACAGCTCTGTTCACAGTGACCCGTTTCGGTGCATGTCTCTTTAAATGATAATGAGCAACAACTTTTTGGCTTTGAGGATTAAAAAAAAGTGAATGGATTTTTTTTCATTGCATGGTGATTGTGTCCACACACTGCAAAGACACATTTATTTGCAAATACCATATAAAAGTGTATTTTGCATCCGATGACCCCTTTAAAAGCAGTTGGAGAGTTTTTGAATGCATCAAAAATAATTTAGAACGAATTTGGCTATACTCCTCAACATCAGCTCTCACTGTCTTTGATCACAGGCAAGAGATATCGTCCAGGAATCGTAAAATCAAAATGCTAAAAAAATTTAAAAAAAAATAAATGAAGATGTCCGCAAACCGCATTCATCAGATCGTGCTCTTTCAACTGCCACTCCGTGTGTGCGCGTGTTGTCTAGTAACGAACGATGCAGCGGGAACACATAATTTACCCGGAAACAACTAATTCTAATTTCTGATTGGCTGGTAGCTAGCATTTAACTCTGTATAACTCGAGACAGATGCTATGAACTCGGCAGAGAACTTCCCTCCGTTTGCCTGCGCCTCGTCCATTAATTGTATAGCGGGACAAGTTCCCTTACTCCTCAGCGTGAGAAATACAAGGTGTGTCGTGTGAGCGTGTGAACGGGTTGAAATGCGTGTGTCTCACGCCCAATGCGTGAACTTGAGAGCCCTGTGATAATGTGTTATTGATTTGTAATAACTGTTTATTTGTCACATTAGGATTATGGATATAAATTGTTTTGGCTGATGTTTGGGGGGACAATGGTTTACACATGTTTAATGACCTACGTGCAGAATATAATTTACCAGGCACTTCATTTTTCTTTTTATCTACGTCTGAGATCTGCCATGCGCGCATACGGGGTTCCTTGGGGTTCTAGTATTCACTCTGCATAAGTCGCTTACTTCATCTGTAAACACAAGGGGGGGATGGGGGGGGGGGGGGGGGGTTCGTCATTGTACCTATTGTTTTTGGAAGCTTCTTATAAAAAGTTACCGGTGGTGGACATTTGGCACAGAGATATTTATGGGACTGATTCAGAGAACAGTATTGAAATATGTTGGGACTCAATATGGGCTAACCTCAAACATGTTTCCAAAAACCCTAATCATCAATTGATTCATTTCAAGATGATTCATAGGATGTATCTCACTCCCAGGAAGCGTCATTTAATGAAGCTTTCCACCTCTCCTAAATGTGACTTGTGCTCTAATTGATGCATATGCACATGTTTTGGGATTGCCCTGAAGTTTGCTCTGAATGTACTCTTGGGAGATGGGGGTGGGGGGACTTGGTCGCCTTGGGAATTTGGGAGGAAAAAAAGAAATGAGAATATGTTCAGAATGATGTTTATGTCTACTTTTGTTTCTGTACAATAACATTCTCTGACTCAATAAAAATTTGATAAAAAAAAAAAGGATTATGGATATAAATAAATAAAAGCTGAAAATTTTAAAGCAAGAAAGCAAGAAGGCAAGATGAAAACCTTTTTTTTTTTTTTAAGTATCTTGATTGCCATGTGAATGCACCACCTGGTCTTGCTGCCTGTTTGCCCACTCTTCAGTTCATGGAAACATTATTATGGAACACATTTTTGTCAAATGGAGGCAAGCCATGATTTCAAGAAAGAATAACGAAATTGTATTAAATGCTAGAGTTTATTGATAATTTTCACTAGATGTCAGTTCCTGGAACCTGACTATAACAACTCTGTTGTTTTCATAGATTTTAGACCAACTGACTGAAACAAGAGGAACAGAGATTCATTTATTTTCTATTTATTATAACTTTTTTTATCATCTCACCACTCTTAATATTACCTTTTTGCTCATAGCAAATTTTTGGAACTGGTCCTATCGTATCACAACAGAGTTTTGGTGCATGGGAGGAGTTCCTAAGAATATATTTATCTGAGATGGTATAAAAACCAAATTAGTTCTTAATCTGCCATTCGTGCATCTGGAACGTCTAACGCCTATGATGAAGGTCATCGTCATTCTCTTTCTCACCCTGATCTCTCAGGGCTACAGTGGTAAGTTCATAACTAACTACAAGTAAGACTTAAGATTCAAGAGTCAAAAAAGTCTCTCTCTCTCTCTCTCTCTCTCTCTCTCTCTCTCTCTCTCTCTCTCTCTCTCTCTCTCTCTCTCTCTCTGTCTCAGATTCTATGGAATTCAGTAAGTGTGATACTGACTTTTTCACAGAATTTATTTATTTATTTATTTGTTTATTTTACTCATATTGATTCATGCCCAAATCTCCTTAATCAAATAATGTGCCTTATGTCTAAATGTGACATAATTTTACATAAAGGTCATTTCACAAGTTCTAATTACTACTAGTAGGCCTACAAATAATAGGTTAACGACAAAATTTGCCTAGATTTTTTCATCCACATTAAATGTAACTCAAAATAGTCAGATTAAATGTTTTAGTGACGCAAACAGCATGTGAAATATACCTCAACTCCAGATGTGGAGAGCCCTACGATGTCTTTAATGACTGCCAGCAACACTAGAATATCAAGCAGTGGTCGTGACGGTGACAGGTTCAACATCTGTAATTCTGTAAAATATTATACAGTACATATTTGTATTGTTAAAGGGTCAACAAAATTAAAACAAATAGGTTTGATATACATAAAGCTATTCGACTGTACACAAAAGCTGGCGTTGTTAAACCCGTAAAGCTAAATATGTTCAACTGGACAAAAGGCACAAACGGATTACAAGTCAGATGAATCACATGCACACACTGATGAATCACTCAAAGTAATTCTAAACAAACACAAACAGCTTTTATCTCTTAAATAAAATGTTCAAGGTCTGTTGAGTCACGTGCGTTGCAAATCAGCTTTTTTTAACAGGCACAAAAATAGGATTTATGACAGATTTAGTTCTAAATACTAGAGGTTTTTCTGTGATAAGATACTCAGTGTAAACATGAGTCCTGTTTTTTTTTTTTTTTTGGATGCCACAAGTGGCATGTAACTCAGCTGTGTCTACTGCTATAGTTTCACACACTTAGTTCATCTCAGCATTCATTTCAAAGTACTAAACAGCCGTAAAAGCCACAATATATTATTGTGCAATGATTCATAGTTTCACTTTGGTTATTTGTAAGAGAAAGCAATTACAATTATATTTAGACTAAATTAATTAGATTTTAATAATGTATTAGTACATGTTCAAATTAACATGAACTAAGATTAATAAATGCTGTCAGAATTGTTAATTCTTAGTTCATGTTAACTAACCTTATTGTAAAGTGTTACCTACACATTTGTGTGATACACACATATACAACCACAAATCAGAAAAGTTGGGACATTTTGTAAAATGCAATAAAATCAAGAATCTGTTATTTGTTCATTCTTTTTAACCTTTTTTTAACTGACAAAAGTACAAAGAAAAGTTTTCCAATGTTTTCACTGACCAACATAATTGTATTTTGTAAATATGAAACATTTTTGATTTTGATGGCTGCAACACACTCCAAAAAAGTTGGGACAGAGACATGTTTACCACTGTGTCACATCACCTTTCCTTTTAATTACACTTTTTAATCATTTGGGAGTTGAGGATACTAACTGTTGGAGTTTGCTAGTGGAATATTTGCCCAATCTTGTCTGATAAAAGACAGCCGCTCAACAGTCTGTGGTCATCGTTGCCTGATTCTCCTTTTCATGATGGGTCATTCATTTTCCATAAGAGACATATCTGGACTGCAGTAAACAGGCAGGCACATCCCTTCTATGGTGCAGAGTGTCTAGAAACCACTCAGTTTTAGCATGTACAGAATGAGGCCTGGCATTGTCTTGCTTCCCAGGAAAGATGTCATCTTAATGGCAGTTTATGTCTCTGTACAATCCAATTATATGCCTCCATGTCAATGGTACCTTCACAACAATGCAAGTTACCTATACCGTTTAAAATGATGCACCTCAATACCAGCACAGATGTTTGCTTTTGCACCTGTTGCTGGTGAAAGTCTGGTTGGTCCCTTTCGTCTTTGGGACTGAGAACTCGATGTCCATTTTCTCCCAAAAACAAGCTGAAACATGGACTCATCTGACCACAGCACACATTCCCACTGTCTTCTAGACCATCTGAGATGAGCTCAGGCCCAGAGAACTCGCCGGCATCTCCACATAGAACTGATGTAAAGCTTTCTCCTTGCGTAACAGAGATTCAAGTGGCATTTCTTGATGCAGCGTCAGACTGTTAGGTGAAAATGGTTTTCCAAATTACTCCTGAGCACATGTGCCTGTATTTAACGGATTAGCATGATGGTATCTTGTGCAATGCCATCTGAGGGCTCCAAGGTCACGCACATTCAACAGAGGTCTACTGCCTTGCCCAACACAGACTGAGATTTCTCTGGATTCCCTGAATCTTGTGACAATATTATGTAGATGATGAAAGGCATAAATGCTTTGCAATCTTGCATTGAGAAATGTGATTTTTAATTGTTTGACAATTCTCTCAAGATATTTGTCACAAAGTGATGAGCCATGACCCATCTTTGCTTAAAAAGACTGACAGGCACTTTTACACCCACACATGATACCCTCAACTATTACCAATTCACCTGCTCATTGTGGACTGTTTCAAAATAGTTGGATAATCTTTTCACTTTTTTTTGGTCTCTGTCCCAACTTTTTTGGGGTGTGTTGCAGCCAATAAAAAATCTAAATTTGTTCATATTTACAAAATACAATTATGTTGGTCAGTGAAAACATTGGAAAACGTTTCTTTGTACTTTTGTCAGCTAATAAAAGGTTAAATAGAATGGACAAATCACAGATTCTTGATTTTATTGCATTTTACAAAATGTCCCAACTTTTTCTGATTTGAAGTTGTAACAACAAACAACATAAACTTAAATCCAGTTAGATTAAAGTGATGAACACTAAACATGTTCAGACTTTTGAGTGATGATTCATTTAACATTGTTGCTTGACTACAAGACAATTCGAATTCGAATGGCGCATGTCAACAAAACAAAAAAAACATAATTGCAGTGATTGTTTGGTTAATTTATTTGCAGTAGCCTAATTATGTTAATTCATCCCTTCATTCTATCAGTTAGCTCAGGCTTTGTCAGACTTTTCTTTGCTCCTCGGGTACTAACACTTTTTTTGTGTATCCATTTCATATCCCAAGCATTAGCCAGTGTCACTGACGCTGAGATCAAGTCTCTGTCTGAGACACTGTACAAGTTAGACTCTAACAGGGCCACAGCCTCAGAGCTGGTTATTGAACCTCAGACACTGATCTCTTCTTCTGCAACCGGCTCCGGGAATGACCTGTCATCACGCCCGTAAGACACACATAACCACATTTACACATGTGTGCACATGTACCCATGTATTGTAATGTTCTCTTATGTTCTCTAGATTGTTCAAGCAAGTTAGTAGTACTTTGCTCTCCAAGCCCACGTATAAAGCTCTCCTGAATTTACTGGACAACTATAAAAGGATGACAGGAGAAGTGGAGGATGTGCCCTCACAGGAAGTGCAGGAGCAGGACACTTTCCTTCAACAGACCATGAACACTGACCTGGGCAGGGAGCTCTACAATTTCCTCCACTCTAAAGGTATGTGACACCAAAACTCTTTTTGTTTTGGACCTTGTGTATCTGAGTGATCTCAATGTGATAAAAATGCTGCAATCACAATAATTCTTGAATATATTGGTATTTATTAAATTATATTGTAAGTATATTATCGTTCAAAAGTTAAGGGGTCAGATAAAAACAATTAATACTTTTGTACTGCAAGGATGCATTAATTTGATCAAATGTGACAGTAAAGACATTTTTAATATCATTTCTATTTCTACTTCTACTTTATTACATTTTTACTTCAAATAATTGATGTTCTTTTGAACTTTCTATTCATTACAGTTTTCACTGAAATATTAAAAAGCACAACTGTTTTCAACATCGACAATAATAAGAAATATTTCTTGAGTATCAAATCATCATATTAAAATTATTTCTGAAGGACCATGTGACACTGAAGACTCAGCTTTTCCATCACAGGAATAAATTACAATTTAAAATATATTAAAATAAAAAGCAGATTTAAAATTTAATAATATTTCACAATATTATTTTTTTTTTGTATTTTGTGAGCATAAGATGCTTCCTTCAAAAAAAAAATTATATAAACTATTTGAACAGCAGTATTAATATTTTACTAATTTTCCTTTATTTACTAGAATAAATAATAAACTGGGGTGTAAAATGTGAGAAAAAAAATGTCATCAAACTGTATTATGCAAGATATTATTTAAAAAGTTTATATAAAAATTATATAAAAGTTTATGCAAGATATTGCTGATTTTGATTGTCAAATGACTATACACATTCTTTATTGTGTTATGGATCAGGTGCATACTCATCACAGAGCGAGTTTATCCAGGATCTGAAGATGATGTGGTTCGGCCTTTACTCTCGGTCTGATGGCAAGCTGGACTCCAGCGGGTTTGAGCACATCTTTGTAGGTCAGTCTGCGTGTGACCACGTGATTGGCTGCAAAAATGCATTTTGTATGTCTTTGGCTGACATGTAGTGTGTCAACAGGGGAAATTAAAAGTGGTAAGGTGTCTGGTTTCCACAACTGGCTGCAGTTTTATCAGAGTGAGAAACAGGGACTCCTGAATTACTACAGCCATAGTTTTGATGGCCCTGTGAGTACTTCATCTAAACAAACCAGTGCTAATACAATATGCAGTATTTTAAAAGTGTGGCGTGGATGTCTTGTAGAAGTTTTGATTTATTAAAAGTCAAATTTCCCCTCTCTCTCAGTGGACCACATATCCTGACGTACTGGGAATGCAGTTTAATTGGAATGGCTATTACAAAGAGGTTGGATCTGCCTTTATTGGCTGTAGTCCTGAATTTGATCTGGCTATCTACAGTCTCTGCTACATCACCCGCCCTGGGAAGAGGTGAGTTGTTGTTCTCGCTAGGGATGCGCCGATACCACTTTTTAAGGGTCGAGTACGAGTACCGATATTTTTTTCCTGGTACTCGCCGATACCGATACCGATGCCTGTTGTACGGGGGGGGGGGTTCTCGTTTTATGTGGCAATTTTCTAAGAACAACACAATGAGACTAATGAACATATCAGCATCTTTATTTTCAACAACTTAAATAAACTTAAAAAAATAAATCATTCTTATTGTGCTTATCACAAATTTTCAAAGCCCAAATTTCACAGTGTCCAATAACCTCCAAAAGGCAAAACAAAGGACATAATGAATGTAATTTTTACCTGCCTGTCACAAAGTTGTCAAAGTGCTAAAGAAATCACAGACAACAAGACAATCAAATTTGTCATAAAGTGCCAAAGAAATCACAGAACAAATGTTTAACATAACACTGAGTAACAATGTAATCACAGCCGAAAGTGTAAAGTGAAATATTAGAGTGTACTATTAAATCTAGCAACACTATAACTGCAGGAAGAGTGTTCATAAGAATTAAGAAATATAAGCTAAGGATATCCGTGAGGTATCGGTCTTTGGTATCGGGGTATTTTTACGAGTACGAGTACATGAGCTTGGTATCGGGCCCGATACCGATACCGATACTGGTATCGGTGCATCCCTAGTTCTCGCTCTATTCACTTTCAGCCATTCTTCAAATAAAACTCTTTTTTGTTTACATTAGAAACATCCATTCTTTATATAACATATCAAAATTGCTAAATACTTAAGGCCTGTTCACACCAAGAACGATAACTATAAAGATAACCATAACGATTATATTAGCATCCACTTTATTCCGCCGCTTTAAATACTCAAGCTCTTTAATTCTAAATGGCTGTCAAAGTTTTTTCAGCTGGAAAAAAATCATTCTGAAAGTGTTTCCAATGATAGTTTTTCTGTACCATTATCGTTATAGTTGTGGTGAGGACTGTATTCTTCAATATTTAGAATGATTTTTAGAACTACAGTATATATTTCTCATTATCGTTATATAGTTATCCTTGGTGTGAACGGGCCTTTACTCTAAAATTATAATGTATTATTGTTATAATTAATAACAATATATGTAAAATAAAATAAAACGAAAATACAGAATTAAAATCAAATTATAACAATTATCCATCCATTCATCTTATTGATCGTTATTCCCACTAATTTGCAGGGTCCACTTCACACACATTTGATTTAGCATAGGTTTTTACGTCGGGATGCCCTTCCTGACACACAAATTATAACAATTGTCATTTATAATAATTTGATTATCATTTAACTCTCCATCTGAAATGCTTGCCTGCTTTCTCAGGTGTTATGTGAGTTTGGGAGGGCAGAGTCTGGGCATTCAGACCTACACATGGGACAAGAGTAGCTATGGCGATGGAAAGAAGTACATTGCCTCCGCTTACCCTGCCACACCTTGAATATCAGCATCAAGAAACTCACAAGCAACACAACTCTTCTGAAATTTTAATTCTTACCTTGATTATTTGAGGTTGATGTTGGATCTAATAAAAAACAGGAACAGAAAAACACCCCTCCTGTCTGTACTTTTACTTGTCGGGATCTAATACATTACACATTCTCCCTAGGTACAACGGTCAACTGTACACATCTTTTAGTCTGTTGTTAAGCAATAAATTGTAGGTCACAGAACTTCTTCTACATTTTTAAATTTGGCTTTGAAACAGAATTTCCAATTGATAATCTAAGCGTATCTTTACATTTCAATACCTTCTGTAATTATACAAAAAAGGAAGAAATATAAGAACTGAAACAACACCAAACTCTTACAAATTGTTTTATTTACATAAAATTCAATATTCCTCTAGACTTCAAGCATTTGACGGTGAGAGAACTGATGATGAGGTTATGGATCAGCGTCAGAGACGCAGCGGAAGCCCAGGTTAGAGGCAGAACTGTCCGGTGTATTCTGACTACGGGCTGCACACCTGTATCTGTAGCAGTAAGACTACAGAGGGAGAAAAGTGGCTTTACAATCATGTATGTAAATAAGTTGAAAAAACTAGTTTCAGGGTTCATACCTATTTATACAAATGCATTTCCATTACTTTTCAATGATTTTTAAGGCAAATATTCATGACCTACTGTTCCATGAAACGCCTGTGTAAAATAGGAATAAAAATCCATGTTCAAACTGCAAATCACAGCATATCTTAACCAATTAATGACAGGCTATGTGGTTTATTACAAAATAATCATTTAAATAACGTTGACATACCAAAAAAAAAAAACGGTTCGATAAAAAAAACTGTCTGATCCTCAGAACTCCACTGTGTCTGTGTAGCAATGGATTAATATACATCAATGGGAGGCAACGATGTTAAATAAGTTAATAAGTGTCCAGTAACACTGACAGTAACTTTACAAGGTGGCAGTGCCAGAGACAAACGTTTGGAAAACAAAATTCGGTAACTTAGAAAATGTAAAAAAAGCTTTGCCTCTTATTTACCATTAATCTCATTGGATATTAACCATCAATCATCAACAAGATAACATCCCTCCCTATGTGAATTCACCCAAAACAGTTTTCATTTCTGCAATTTACACCAAAGTACAAACAGCAACTACCAGACGTTACCCCATGCCAGGGTCAGTTTTAGCGATGACTAATCTGAACGCCTCTGATTGGCCATCACATTCATAAGCTCAACAGAAACGTACGTGATTGGTTATAATGCTCAACGCTGCACAACGAAACCTGATGGAATGCCACAGTCAGATAGATCGAATGAATGCTAAGTATTGTAATTTGTCTAACCAATATTATCACTTAAAGATATTCTATTATATAAATATTTTGTTAATTTATTTTCCCAAAATATTCCAGACCTGAAAAATTGCTAATTTTGACAATAATTGCTGACTTTTCCAGGTTTTTCCATGACCGTACGAACCCTGTTGTTTTTACAGATGAAGGTTGCGTTTTCCACTTAGGTGAATATACTGTATGTGCAGACTAAATATGTAGAGACCAGCTTTACAATACTGTCCAAAATCTTATGGTCAGTAAAATAAGTCTCTTATGTACATCAAGGCTGCTTTTATTTGCTCAAAAATACAACGAAAACAGTTGTATTTAAAATAAGTTTGTAAATGTAAATAAATGTAAAATGTAAAATAAAATAATTTATTCCTGTGTTGTCAAAGCTGAGTTTTCAGCAATCAATAATCTTCACAACCCATTCTAAAATGCTGATTGGTGCTCAAGAAACATTTCTTAGTATCAATGTTGAAAACCGTACAGCATAATATTTTTGCATATTAATTTTTATTTTTGCAGGATTCTTTGATGAATAGGAAGTTGAAAAGAGCAGCATTTATTTGAAATAGAAGTCTTTTGTAACATTATAAATGTCTTTACGGCCACTTTTGATCAACAGAATCAGTTTTTTCTAATCAAAAGTTTAAATTTTTTAAAGAAAAAAAAAAAAACTTACTGGCCACAAACGTTTGAATGGTAGTGTACTTCCAGCAGTATTTTATCTGGCATAAAATATCCCAGAGCCTAAATAACCCTGAGCTCTGTTTGTCAGTCATACAATAGATGGCTTTGTGCATGTTTTACCTTGTGGCACATGTACGATCCTCCTTTCTTGACTCTGTCTGTCCCTGATTCTGGTCCTTTCTGTGGAAAAAAAATGTCTAGCATAAGTATAATGGGTTAACATTCCCTTTTGAGTCTAAAGAAAGGCTTTTTAAGCGTGGATGTGTGTGCATGCTTCCTTACAGGATTATATCTGTCTTCTGTATTGTGATGTACATTCCACCAGTCTGCCGTCCACTCCCATGCGTTCCCCACCATGTCATACAGACCAAAGCCATTGGCAGGAAATGACATTACCTGCCCAAGACATCACTTAAAATGTATTTACAGTGGATATACACAAGTCTACACACCCCTGTTAAAACAAGCTGTTTTTTTCAATGTAAAAAAATGGGAGAAAATAAGTATAAAACTTTTTCACCTTCAATGTAAAAATTAGATCCTATGGAATGCCACTAAAAACCACACTGACACAATTAAGAGAAAGGAGATCAAAATAAATACTTAACTATAATTGTGTGAGGGTTACAAACAAATTGCACCGGGGGTGCCCTCTAAATTTAACAGATCAGGGCTGCGTTTCCCAAAAGCATCGTAAACCTAAAAAGATTGTAGAACCATTGCCACCAATGGCCTTAATGATCAACTTGGCTCACAATGCATTTGAGAAAAGCAGCCCTGAACCCTTTTGCAAAGAAGAATGGGAAAATATTCCCATTTGATAGACTCCTATCCAAACAGACTGCAGAGTGCTGTGATAAACTCAAATGGTGCTCCAACTAAGTCTTAGTTCAGGGGTGTGAACCTTTATGATGATAGTTTTTTTTTTTTGTCTCTGAAATGTGTCACTTTGGTTTTCAGTGGCATTGTATAGGTTATAATTTTTTTTTACATCACAAAAAAGGCTGCTTTAACAGGGGTGTGTATTTTTTCAAATACACAAGGGTTGAGCTGTAAATCAGGATAAAGGGCTACTATAAATATCTACAAATTTAAATAAAACTATAAACAAAAACAAAACTGCATTAATTTATGACAATAAACATGTATAAGTATCGTTTGTATTTTGTCTGCTAATTTATTCTTAGAGTTACCGGTGATGTGTTAGCATAGCCATCCTCTGCTGTGTTGTGTTTAGGGAAATCTCCCTGCCACAGGTTAGCATAGTGTTGCCCTTTAGGCATTAGTTTATTTCCCCATGGGTACAGCCTAACAAGAGTGATAGAGGGAGAATGATGTTAAAAATACATTCAAATTGACAAAAAGTGAGAACAAAACACAGACACAAACGCACCTATCCTGAAGTCCCCCTCTACAGGCCAACTCCCACTCAGCTTCAGTAGGAAGTCTGCGTTTGGCCCAGTGACAGTACGCCTGTGCGTCAGCCCATGACACATGAAGAACAGGGTGATTCATCCTAGATACAAACACAGATTATATTTAATATGACTTCTACACAGGTATATGACTTAAAAACAGATAAGCATATGTTTATACAGTATAGTTGGCATTGTATTGCCATCATTCGCTGCTTGCTCAAGTGATATTGCTTACATATATTTTCTTTACCTGTGCTCTATGGTTGAATCTGGTCCTTCTGGATGTCTCCAGTCTGCACCTTTCACTGGTGACCACCAAGGAGCAGCAGCCACCTACTGATCATAAATAAGCATAGGCTTAAAAAAGGTTTTTAAACCTTTTTAGGTTTAAAATATATACATGTAACAGAAAGTATATATTTTTAGATGCTCTAATTGGTCATCACATCTGTTGTTTTTTTGTTTTGTTTTTACAATTTTGAGTCTCTTTTGATCTTTTGAGTCATTTGTATTTATGTACTAATAGTCCTTAATGTAATAATCCTTCAGTGTGACATGTTTTTTATTTTATTTTACAAACATTACAAATAAATAAAATGTATAACCAGCAGCCAGTTGGTCATTAGTACAGAAAGAAAGAAAGAAAGAAAGAAAGACGTTTCTCACCGCATGTAACAGAGCGCTCTTCACCTCCTGACTCAGCAGTCCCTCAAAAACAAAAGAGTCTCCAAAACGCTCAGCCTGTAGATATAAATAGCCGATTGAGCTAGCATGAGCATTGATTATTTCTCTTATGGCTCTGTAAATTGATATTATTTACAATGTTATTTCCAGAAAAGTTGGGACATTTTTTAAAATGCTTTAAAATCAACAATCTGTGATTCGTTAATTCTCTTGAACCTTTATTTAACTAACAAAAGTACAAAGAAAAGATTAACCAACTTAATTCTATTTTGTAAATATAAACATTTTGATTTTGATGACTGTAACACACTCCAAAAAAGTTGGGACAGAGGCAAAATAAAAATGAAAATATTATAGAATATCCAAGTTAAACCACAATAAGTAGGTGAATCGGTAACACTGTAGAGGGTATTGTTATTGGGTTAAAAAAATAAGCATTTCAGCAAATGGGATTGTACCTCTGTGATGTAGCCTGTCTGGTTGGTGAAGTGTTGGAACTGCTTGTTTGTGACCTCGTGCTCTTCAATGTAAAAAGGGTCCAGCCTCACTCTCCTCTGCGGCCCCTCTCCATCCTGTGGTATTCCTGGGTCATCCGTTCCCATCATAAACCAACCTCCCTGCAGAAGCACCAGCTACACACACAACATTCAGATGTTCTGTGGCTGTTTCGTTAAGCGTTTAATGCAATAGTTAATGAAAATACTTTTTTGTCATCATGTTTTTTCTCATTCTTTTTCTCATAACTTTCTATCCTCCATGATTAGTTATTTACATCAGAATGTTGTTCTTGTCAATATAAGGAAAGTGACAAAGGCTGTCATTCGAGTCATTCCACACAAAAAGTTGTTATATGGCTATAGAAGATTTCTGTCCGGTTTCACAGACAAGACTTAAGCCTAGTCCCAGAGTAAAATGCATGTTTGAGCTGTCTTAAAGGGACAGCTCATACACAAATTTACTCACCCTCAAGCTGTTCCAAGCCTGAAATTCATACAGGTTTGGAACAACTTGAGGCTGAGTAAATGATGGCAGAATTTTTATTTATGAGTGAACTCAAAGCAACTTTGCACTGACATACCTTGGCCATAAATATACCAGTGCCATTGTTTAGTCTCAAGATCCACACCAGTAAGGTGTTTTTTAAAAGGAACATTTAAAAAAGACAATTAAATATCCTAACTGAAATAAGGCCTAATCCTGGTTTAATCTAAACCCTGTCTGTGAAACCAGGTCTTAGAGTATTGCATTCAAATCTATAGGACTACTTTTATAATATTTTTACCGAGCTTTTCTCTACATTTTAAGATTGACATACACTGGTCCCACGCCCCCTTTATCAATTTTATTTTAAGAAACAATTTTTGGTATAATTTCTCCTCAATGAACTTTAACTAAACAAAACTTTACTTGTCTAGCCTATGATAATGATAACAAACCTACCTTTGTGTGTACACCAGGCTCCATCGTGTGTGGACTTTCATTTGCTGTTTTGGAGTATATATTTGCATCATCTCGATGTTCCAGTTTGTTTTCATTACTCACATCAACAGCAACCTCCCTTTTCAGCTTCTGACAACCACAACCCGTGCTCTGCGCCTCCGAAGACTGCGGACTCTGTTCGAACACGATGTCGCCTATATCAGAATTTGCTGCCACAATGCATAGAAATAAACCCGCAGAGCTGATCAATAGTGATGCCATAACCAATTTAAACTCTGCTCGTGTTGTATTGCACTTCCGGTTAAGGTCATGTGATCAGTCAGGTGACGTGTCTTTCTGAAATGATTGAGTTCACTAGCCTGAGTTTATCTAACATTTCTAAAGCTATCTGTTTATGTTCCCATGTAACATTTTCATTAGTAACCCAGTTCTGGTGTTGTGTTGAAATTGATGACTAGAGAATTCTGTAACTAGAGGTCGCTGTTCATTAGGCTAAAATGTGTGCGAGAATGTGGGAGAAAAGCCGTGCACTGGCGGTTAGAAACAGGTTCATTACCTAGCCTACTTCTAGGAATAATATGTTTAGACGAGTTGTCAGAGTTCAATTCTTGCTCTATCATTATTATTTTTCTGTTTGCGTTTTACTTTTCTGATTAAATTCTGATTATGTCAATTGCATCAAATAAATAAAACGATCTATTACATTTTGAGTTATTAATTAGGACAGACTGTCTGAAATGCTCTTCAAATTCACTCTTGTGATGTCTAAACCTTTCTGTATTTTTGAAAGCATCCTGGTCTGATTTCTCTGATACTTACATTTATTCATTTGGAACGCTTTTATCCAAAGCGACTTACAATTGCTATATATGTCAGAGTTCGCACGCCTCTGGAGCAACTAGAGGTAATGTGTCTTGCTCAGGGACACATTGATGTCTCACAGTGGATTCTCTCACACCAAAGGTATGTGTCTTATCCACTGCGCCATCACCACCCCTTACGTAATTAGGTTATGCACCGTTTCCCCATGTTTACAAACAATTAAAAAAACCTTGTAATACATTTTTTGTTTGTCTTGATGTAAGTAATGAACTCAGTAATTTTCATGATGATATCTAAAGGTTAACATTTTTACCCTATTCACGTGAGAAAAAGAATGAATAGGCGTATGAATAGGCTATATTTGGGTCTTTTTCGAAATTTTCCCCTAATCGGATTCTTCAGGGCTTTTTTTCCTTACTCAGGACATATTAAGGATACAGAATCAGTTGAGTTTGCGTCTGTTGCAATTAGTTCTAGGTTGACCCTCATTTTGGCTTAAAATGACTGGACTACTATAGGCTACAGCATGGTCACTGAATCCGACAACGAACACAGCATTAGGCTGCGCCCAAATCTGTTACCCTCCTCTATTTCGCACAGAATGAATTTTAATGTTATCCAAATCCACTCTGGTAATTTTGGACCTTCTCTCTTCTGTATTTTAGAAATAGCGGCCTCTATATAGCCTATGCAGCAGGGTCACAGAATCTAACGAGGTAGCATAGGTTTCCTAAATCTGTTCCCTTCTAGACCATTTCACTCAAAATGGCTTTAATGTTTTTCTAACTCTGGTGATGTGTCCTCTAAACCTCTCTGAATACTCTAGAAATTATTTGTCCCCAATTATTTGGTCTGATTTGAACAGCAGTAGATAACAGCAGGGTCACATAATCAGACAAGGCAGCATAACAGACTGTCGAAATCTGTTTCCCCTCTCCTCTCGTTCACTTAGATTGACTTTCCAAATTCTCTCTGGTGATGTCTAATCTTGTCTATTTTATATCCTTGAAATAATTTTGGTCTGATGTGAACAGCTGCAGATTTAGGCCTATAGCAGGTTCACCACATCCGACTACACTTGAAGGTGCCAAAATCTGTTACCCTCTTCTATTTCACACAAAACTGCTTGATTGGGATCCAAATTAACTCTGTTGATGCCTAAAATTCTCTCTTCTGGATTTGCGGATGTAAACCACAACAGACATACAGGGTCACAGAATTACTTTAATGTTAATGGTTAATGAAATCAAAATTTATTCTGGCGAAATCTAAACTTCTCTTTTCTGTAGCCTATTTACAGCTTGGTCAAGGTATAGGCCTATCTGATATGGCAGCATAACCAAAATCTGTTACCTCATTTTGGGTCTCACTTTAGCCTATATTAAATGTCTTTAACTAATATGTACAGTCATGGTCAGAATTAATGGCACCCCTGGTAAATATGATCAAAACTGGCTGTAAAAAATAAATCTGCATAGTTTATCATTTTGATCTTTCATTCAAAGAATTGCCAAAAATCTAACCTTTCATTGAAGTAAAAGAATTGAAAGTGGGGGGGAAAACACATTATGAAATAAATGTTTTTCTCCAAAACACGTTTGCCACAATTATTGGTACCCCTAGAATTTTTTACGAGTAAAATATCTCTGAAGTATATTCCCATTAATGTTTACCTTTTTTTAGCACACCAGGGTGAGGAACATGAAACTGTCTAGCTATGACTTCTTGTTTCACAGGAGTTTAAATATGAGGAAACACAAAGGCCAAATTCCCTTATTCATCCATCACAATGAGTAAAACCAAAGAATATAGTTCTGATGTGCATGAAAAGATTGTTGAGCATCACAAAATAGAAAGTGGTTGTAAGAAAATAGCTAAAGAATTGAAAATCCCCATTTTGACCATCAGAGCAATAACTAAGAAGTTACAATCAACTAAAGACGTTATGATTCTGGCAAGAAGAGGACGTGTGTCTATATTGCCTTAATGCACGGTGAGGAGGAGAGTTTGAGTGGCAAGAGACTCTTCAAGGATCACAGATGGAGAATTGCAAAGATTACTTGAGTCTTGGGGTCAGAAAGCCTATTTTTTTTTAAATCAAACAACCCCTACATCACCACATGTTGTTTGGGAGAGTTTCAAGAAAAATCCTCAGCGCTCGTCCAAAAACAAACTCCAGCATATTCAGTTGTCAGAATGACTGGAACTTCAAACAGCACAGGGTTCTGTGGACAGATGAAACTAAAAAAAGAGCTTTTTGGCAGTGAACACGCTAGATGGGCTTGGTGCACACAAGGATAAAAATTACCCCATGTGTACAATTTAATGTACCGTTGGATCTTTAATGTTGTGGGCATATTTTTCTGCTGGAGGTCCTGGACTTCTTGTTCAGATACATGACATTGTGGATTCTATCAAATATCAACAGATAAAAAATCAAAACCTGACGGCTTCTGCTAGAAATCTTATAATGGACCATGTTTGGATCTTCCATCAGGACAACGATCCAAAACAAATATCAAAATCAACACAAAAATCTGTTACAGAGCACAAAATGAAGCTTCTGCCATGACCGTCAGAGTTCCCTGACCTGATCAGTTGAGTGAACTGAAGAGGAGAAGCACCAACATGGATCTGGGAATCTACAGGATCTGGAGGGATTCTGTATGGAGGAATGGTCTCTGATCTCCTGTCAGGTGTTCTCCAAACTCATCAGACATTAAAGGAGAAAAACTCAGAGCTGTTATCTTAAAAAAAGGAGATTGCAAAAAGTATTTAATTAAAGGGTTCCAATAATTGTGGCCAACGTGTTTTGGAGAAAAACAATTTATTTCATATTGTGATTTCCCCTCCACTTTCAATTCTTTTACTTCAATGAAAGGTTAGATTTTTGGCAATTTTTTGAATGAAAGATCAAAAGGATAAACGATGCAGATTTATTTTTTACAGCCAGTTTTGATCATATTTACCAGGGGTGCCATTAATTCTGACCATGACTGTACATAGGACTACTTTGAACATAAATTAATAATTTGTTTCCATGCACTTGTTCTGTAGTACATATTATAGTGTATACATTATAGCCTACTTATATTAAATAAAAATTAATTTAATTATTATTCTAGGTTAATTTGATTAACACAAACAAATTATTGCATACAATTTAAAATGGCAGTGAGGCAAGTGCACAACAGCATTAGCAGATCAACATTTGTTACATGATCATTCCCCAGTCACCACTACTTTTTTTGCATCATTTAGCTATAAATAAATTCAGTTTTTCTTTAAAGTCTCTATAGACTGTTTGCAACAAAAGCTAAATTATTTTAGTCAATTGAAAGGAAATGTCTGGGTCTTGTAGTTCTTGAATGCCGCAGTTTATTGAAATAACCGTGGCGTGGCACCGCTGGAACACAATTTCCCAGAAACCCATCGCAACTCCACCGTTTACAGAGTCACTCGGCAAGCCGAAAAGAAACGAACATAGGGGCGATGGACCGCTGTGCTGGACTCTATGAAGAGTCAGGATAATAACTTTCTCAAACAGAGGACGCAACTTCTGGGGGAAAACAGCGGACACGTTTGCTCCAAATTCGTTTGAGAGAGGTGAGATCTAGGCTACGCAGGAATAAACGGACTAATAAGAGTTTTGTTCAGGAATGATGCTTTATTAAATATTTATCGTATCTGCGGGAGAGCATCGCGCGCGCCTTGTTGAAACCCGCCCCTAGATTAGAAACTGCCATGAGAAACTCACGGAGCCTATAGAAAGAAGGAAAAAAAGATACAAACTCAGCGAGGAAGACACAAGTGTTTTAGTTAAGCCGGTAATTATTTTTTTGTTTATACTGTTTAATGCAACAGTCCAAAACATTGTTAAAGTTTAATCGCATTTCGGGCACGCATTCATAAAAAAACTCTGCTTTTCATATGCGTTTGTTGGATAGAGTTAATGTGCCCATACTTAGTCGGATTTCTGCCTTTTTATTTCGTTTTGACATTTTTGACATGGGTAGATAAATGAGTTGTTAGTTTCCGTTTTCAAGACGGACGATCTGCCGATGTTCAACAGATGGAAGTAACATAATTCTGTGTTTTACAACAGCATCAGACGAAGCTGTAATGAACGCAATAAGTAAAAATAGCATGTAGTGTAATGTTCATGTTGTTCATGTAAACAATTTTCATGTTCATGTAAAATAAGATGCTTTTTGCTTTGCAGTTAGATAAAGCGAAAATGATTCACATGCAAATCCCTCCTCTGCACTGCTCTCTCTCTCTCTGTCTGTCTCTCTCTGCATATTTACGGTTTTCTTGTCTAATCATTTGATAATCAAATCTAGTAGTTACAGGAAGAGTCTGTTGATGATACAGGCGTCAAATGAAACTGTTACAGTCTGTTTGACCTTAAACCGAGTTTCTCATTGACAGTAGACCTATTTCTTATGATTTGGTTTATTTCTGTTATGCAGTAGGCTACATTTCCATGTCCCCATATTCTAATATGTTGATTAAACCACAATATTTTAAAGTGAACTTAGGGATGACAGGGATAGTTTAGTATTTAAAATCAGCATGACATCAAAATTGACAGTTCTTGTAATATTTAATCAAAATTTAATATATATATATATTTAACAGGCCTTAACTTGACTTTTTATTTAACAGATTTAACTTGGCATGTTTTGTCAGTTGTAAATTTGAATGTGTAATTTTAGTATGGTATTCCAATGTACTGGACTTGGAATAAGTGTTTAGTCAGTTAAGTTAATAAATAACTTGCCAACTTATAATTTACAGCTTCTTGTTATCGAAACTCAGTGGAGGAATGAGGTTTTGTGATGAATTAAATTTGAACTGAGAATGTGAAACGGCCCCTGCATTGTGTTATAATGTATATTTAGGATGGATTCAGCTGAGACTGTAATTATAAATGGGGGGGAAAAAAAAGAAAGTCTTGCAATCAGTTTTAGAGTCATCAGCTCGTTTGTCTTTCTTCGCATCATGGGTTACCAGTGATCACACGTTATTATTTAGTACATGCAGTGGGCCGCTTGTGGTTTTAATCAAATTGTGTTGTCTTTTAAGACATCAAATTGGTTTAGACATGAACATTCTTCTTTTGTTTTTGTGGAAACGTTCTCTTTAAAGAGCTCTGCAGAGCTCAACATTTTTTATATGTTCTATTTGAAACTGTTTTGTTTTTGTATTTTGTACTGTAGGAAATGACACTTCTAACTACCCATCATATATGTGTTGCTTTAAATGTGTAAACCTACTGTATGTCTTTTTGTGGTTCGAGCTCCTGTTTGGCTTGTTTTCTTAATGATAAACCTGTACACAGTCATGACTCTTTGACCTCTGACCTCTGCAGGTGGTGGAGTGGTTGCCATGGTGGATAAAATGTCAAGTTTCCTACACATTGGGGACGTGTGCTCCCTTTATGCTGAAGGCTCTACCAGTGGCTTCATAAGCACTCTGGGGTGAGTTGATTGACACTGCCTGTCATGATATTAATGAATGTTTTAAAAATCACATGTTAATTGAAAGCAGATCAGTGAATATTATGAGCATATATCAGTGAATATTATGAGGACATTTTTACTGCACTTGTTCCAAGAGTAAGCAAATAAATGATTAACTAGCAGAACCAGCTCATTTGTTAAATACTTTTTCCGTTAATTCTTCAACATTGAACTCTCTGTTTTCTGCTGACATAAATCTCAAGAGGAATAGTTGAACCATCATTTACCCCCCCCCCCCCCGTTCTTTCTTCCATGGAACATAAAAGATGTTTTCAAAACTATTTTTTCAGTGAAAAACTACTTCATTTTTACCCTCATCATCAAATGAATCTATCCAGAAATCTTCTAATTATCCACTTTAGTCATACTGTAAGACTTGTTTTTGCATTCTTTTTTAAAGCATCTGTTAATTGTAATTGCTTGGAAAAAAGCAACTAATGCAAAAAATCCTCTTTTTTGTGTTCCTCTGAAGAAACAAAAGTAAAACAGGTTTGGAATGACAAGAGGATGAGTTAATGAGCTAATGACAGATTTTGCACATTTGGGTGATCTAACCGTGTGAAGATCAAGACTGCATGAAGTTTGCTGTGGTTGAATGCTAATCTTTAATGTGTAGTTAAGAATAACCAGCTGTCAGCAGTTTAATCCTGTTTATTTGTGTGTGTTTTTGGCTGACTGGTCTCGGTATTTGGATTATGTCCAGTAAGCTGCTGCTTTGGGCCACAAAAGGCTAAATACAGATGCACACTTACAAATGCAAACCGTTATTTACTCACGCAAACACACACAGATGTTTAGACCATTCAAAATTAAAAACTTCTACAGATTAACACTCCCATTGGTTTCAGGTTGGTTGATGACCGATGTGTTGTTCAACCAGATGCAGGGGACTTGAACAACCCACCCAAGAAGTTCAGGGGTGAGTTTGTGTGTGTGTGTGTGTGTGTACCTACTTAACTATATTTTGGGGACAAATTTGTACCCAGAAGTAACCAAAACCTGACAGAATCTCCAAAAACCTTTACATCTATGGAATGTCCCCATTTATATAGCTAAGTAAACGTGTGTGTGTGTGTGTGTGTGTGTGTGTGTGTGTGTGTGTGTGTGTGTGTGTGTGTGTGTGTGTGTGTGTGTGTGTGTTACGCTGGTTTATTTTCAGTTAAGACAGGAAGTTCAGTGACTTAAATTGGACTTTGACGTCAAAGGTCAGATGATGTACCCTAGAGAAAAGTTTGTCATTTCCATGAAAACCACTTAATTTAGCATTTCATCCTTCATTCTTAGGAATTATTATAACCTTGTCTTCCAAAACTTGTAGTTATTGTTGTCAATCAAATCTTTGACCGCATAAATCTGTGTAGAACAGTCTGATCTAATTTCTGTCTACGTTTACTTTGCTGTGGAAATTGTTACCAACACAGAAAGCACAGATCTACTTAGTTAAAGGACTTGATAAATGATTGTACTTCAAAGGCTGCACACAAGATTGTGTGTGGCTGAGGCCGACTGCCCTCTAAACCCACATCACTCAAAATGCATCTGCTGGTGACACTGAGAAGCTACATCACGAGTAGGGGTGCGTGTATATAAGTACATTTTTACATCGGTGTGTACTGGTTTCCATCACTAGTTGGCCACTGAATGTTAAAGGAATATAATTCCTCTCATGATTTATTCATGTTGTTCATGTAAAATATGATTTTATGTGCAACCTTCGCTTTGTAAGAAGTTCACACTGCTCTTCCACACAACAACACCATACAAATAAAAAATTACAAAAAACTACTATAAATGTATCAAAGTAGATTTTACAAAGTCTTTCAAATCTTCTAAAGCCATATAATAGAAATTTGAACATAGATGTATGTTATTCTTTGTTAATCTTTCCCTCCATCAAAGCTCTTACATTTTATTCTCACTTGTGCATATTTAAACTTGGCAGATCAAGAAACAAGCCATTTTTAACTTAAGATGCCAACCACTATGTAAATACTAGAATGTACAGAGATACACTACTGTTCAAAAGTTTGTGATCAGAAAGATTGAAAAATTATTTTAAAAGATGTCCGTTATGCTCAAAATGAATATGATTAAAAATGCAGAAAAATTAAAACAATTTTCTTTTAATGTTATTACAATTTGAAATAACTGTTTTCTATTTTAATAAATAATAAAATGTAATTCATTCCTGTGATGGCAAAGCTGAGTTTTCAGTTCTTAGTCTTCAGTGTCACATGATCCTTCAGAAATCATTCTAATATGCTGATTTGGTGCTCAAGAAACATTTCTTATTTTCAATGTTGAAAAGTTCAAGTGCTTCTTGCTTAATATTTTTGTGGAAATTGTGGAACACAGTTCTAAGGATTCTTTTATAAAAAGAAGTTCAAATGAACAACATTCTATTTGAATCAAAAATCTTTTGTAACATTTTTAATGTGACTTGATCAATTTAATGCTTCTTTGTTGAATAAATGTAAACATTTCTTTAAAAAAAATCTTACTGACCCCAAACTTTTGAACAGTAGTATGAGGAACTTTAACATTTAAATACTTCTCTATCAAACACATGTCTCAATAACTCAAAGCTGCTGATAAATAATCCCTGCACAGTGTGCTTGAGTCTGTGATGAAGGGAGGAAGAAAAGGAGAGATAATTGTCTGATGGTCAGTGGGCCCCAGCAGAGAGGAATGCGTACTATTTCCTCAAAATATAAACACACACCACAGCAAAATGGAAGCATGTGATGGGTTCATTTTCTATTGCTATTATTTCATGAATATGTTTGTTTTGTTTGGG
The DNA here is from genome assembly GCF_051911475.1 of Siphateles boraxobius. Classification (NCBI taxonomy): domain Eukaryota; kingdom Metazoa; phylum Chordata; class Actinopteri; order Cypriniformes; family Leuciscidae; genus Siphateles; species Siphateles boraxobius. The sequence goes on along the minus strand of NW_027509042.1, from coordinate 10,751,834 downwards.
TATGCATTGATTTCAAAACGATCTGGCAGATGATAAATAAGCCAAATAGTACAATAGACTGGGACTGAAGGAGGAACCCGAGCTCATAGGGGATTGGTATGTGGAATCTTTCAGCTTAGGAACGGTTGCCAACACCCTGGCAACCACCCATAACACCTTAGCATTTTAGCATCAACTTTAATCTCAGGAAAAATCTAGAAATCTAGCTCCTTTTTTGTAATGGGAAACTCTTAAACACTCTTGTTTTTATACAAGTGTATGTTCTACATTCCTCCAATGACCCTAGAGCTTTTTGGTGTTTTATCAGCCCAATCTCGAGAAACTAGAAACAGAGACCAGATTCTTTCTTTCTCTCTCTCTCTCTCTCTCTCTCTCTCTCTCTCTCTCTCTCTCTCTCTCTCTCTCTCTCTCTGTCTCTGTCTCTGTCTCTGTCTCTCTCTCCGTCTCTCTCTCTCTCTCTCTCTCTGTCTCTGTCTCTGTCTCTGTCTCTGTCTCTCTCTCTGTCTCTCTCTCTCTCTGTCTCTCTCTCTCTCTCTCTCTCTCTCTGTCTCTCTCTCTCTCTCTCTCTCTCTCTCTCTCTCTCTCTCTCTCTCTCTGTCTCTCTCTCTCTCTGGCTCCCCCTCTCTCCTTATTTGGTAAGACTGGAGTTCTGCTGAAAAAAAGAAGTGCATTTTCACTTTTATGTCTGAATAGCTCTTTTCTTATCACTTTTGAAAGACAGTCTGTGTCTGTTTTCTGTCATATTAGGTGCATCTGAATTTACCTTCATTGTTTAATCAAGTTCTATTCAAAAGTTGTTTTTTTTGCATCTGATCGTATGAGGGAATAGTCATGTTTTAACAGTTTTGCACATGTAAACCACACAGACACACAATTTACATATTGATTTTCATACTGATTTTCTTCCTTATCATTTATGATCACCTTGTCATCCCATCAGCAGGTTTTGAAAGCTGTGCGTGTGTGTGTCGAAACACAGTGTGATTGTGTATGTGCTTACAGGAGTAATGAGTGATGCTTGTGTTCTGCCTGTCTCTCTCCATAGACTGTCTGTTCAGACTGTGTCCCATGAACAGATACTCGGCACAGAAACAGTTCTGGAAAGCTGCCAAACCTGGAGGAAACAGCACAACAGAAACTGTTCTGCTCAAAAAACTCCATGTGAGTTTGAAGCTTAGTCTTCCCCTGGCCACGGACATGATCTGTTTGTTTATAGTAATATAGGGAATTCCAATCGCTTTCTTGGAATAACGCTGCTCATAATTTCTGTTTTAGAATTAGTATCCACTATCCACACCTCAGATGATTGGCTGATGGCACCATAAGAACATACACAGTCCCTAACCCTTTAATAATGACTACCCTGAGCTGCGATTTTAAAGTCACAAGGAACAAAGATCTTTTATTCTGTATTGTGACATTATTATTAAATTGGATTATTGGAGAAGGAAAAAAATGTAGGGCAGGGACTTGGTTCTTCCAATTGGTTTTTGACTGAATGGTGGCAGATCATCTGAATGCAAGCTTGCAGTCGATTGGGTTTAACCAGACAAAATGATTGGAGGAGCCTGGCACCAGGGAGAGGAAAATGGCTTGGAAAAAAGTTGACTTTAAAATTGGTGAACTGGTAAACCTCTACTAAAATATAATCAAATTATAAACTAATCAGCCAAAACTTCAGCTCTAATCCTTATTTACTGTTAAGAAATGAAAAACTGATTCTAGATCAGTGGCAACTTCATCTTTATTCTTAAAAAACATTTTCTTAATTTCAGGGATGATTTTACATTTTTAAAGCAAAATTGGCAACTTTCCAGTAGTATTATAGCCTGGCATACCAGACCTACATCAAGATGTTAGGTCTGGGAACTCTCCATTGGCATGCCTCAATCCGAGGGCCGGGATAAACGGTTGTCTTTCAAATTCCCTCTGCACACAATAGGATAGCGCTACAACCGACCAGAGCAACGAAGAAGGTGACGTAGTCAGAGCGACGGAGTCAGAGTCAGAGCAAAGATTTCTTGGCTAGTAGTTTTAGGTATATTACTTGCCTATCATGCCGATAAAAACATATCTTGCTCTTGAGTAGCTTAATTATCAAAATGCTGTGAGCAGTGGTATTTGATTGGATTGCATGCGAAAGTATATAGCACATACAATCTTTTATCCAAAGAAAGGAAGCCATGGAGGGACACACCTCGACCTCCTAGACTTCATAGCTTCACCCTGCAGTTGGTTCACGCTCTGCTTATGACCTTATATATACACAGAGTGTAGAAAAGTTGCTAACAATAAAAAAAGATGTGCTTGTAAATGAAACCGATTGTGAAGTATGCTCTGTGGGCCATCTGAACAATGTTACAAGGCATGTCATTTAAAAGAGCACAGTTTGTTTACTACCCAACAGCTTCTTTTTTGGAGGACAGTATATTTATCAAGTTCTCCAAAGCTCAGTTTCTACTGTTCTGAAGAGCAGTAGAAACAGAATGTGCTCTTGTCACATGGTTCTTTGGTGCTCATGTGTATTGCATTTGCAGTTTTTTTCCCCCTCTCATTTTTTTTTCTTACTGTGTTTTGTTTAGCATGCTGCTGATTTAGAGAAGAAACAAAATGAATCTGAGAACAAAAAGCTTCTAGGAACAGTCATTCAGTATGGCAATGTCATCCAGGTAAATCTCTTTTACACATATGTAAATTGTTTATATAACACAGAACATTTATAAGCACTTTAATGTTGAAAAGCTGAATATTTAGCAGTCAAATAAATTGTGTATCTGTTCACATATATTTGCAGCTTCTCCATCTGAAGAGTAATAAGTATCTGACCGTAAATAAGCGCTTACCGGCTCTTCTTGAGAAGAACGCCATGCGTGTGACGCTGGACGCTGCAGGGAATGAAGGCTCGTGGTTCTATATCCAGCCCTTCTACAAGCTTCGCTCTATAGGAGACAATGTGAGTATGTCATCAACTCTGATTATTTGATTTGTTGTGTATTTCTAGTTCTTGCACTTACATAAAGACACATTAGAGTTCCACTTGTGATGTTTTGTGTGTGTTAATGTGCGATTCAGGTGGTCATTGGCGATAAGGTTGTGTTAAACCCTGTCAACGCTGGGCAGCCGTTGCATGCCAGTAGCCATCAGCTTGTGGATAATCCAGGATGCAATGAAGTAAAATACACACACACACACACACACACACACACACACACACACACACACACACACACACACACAAACACACACACACACACACACACACACACACACACACACACACAGAGAGAGAGGGGTCAGATATTACTGGATTTGCCATATCTTTCTTTTTTTACCCTCTCTCTGGCTATGTTAAGAAAGAAATACTAGTGTACTGCATACGGCCTAGAGTTTTTTAAAGTAGTATGCAAATGATAAACATTTCAAACAGTATTTTGACAGCATCACATAAGCAATGCCACGTGACCTCAGTTGAGTTCAGGTTGGTGTTTAATTCAGTCAGAGACATCAGGTTATCTAAAAAATAAAACAAATATTTTCCATCTTTAATCCATTTTTGGACAAAAGGGTCTTAACTGTGATATTTTTATTTTATTTTAACGCATATGCATTTATATGAGTTTCCTTTTTAGATGCAAAATTTATGGGAGAAGAGAATTTAAATGAATCATGCAAGGTGATTTACAAAGGTTTGCGCTAGTCAATTTACTGGTATTTGCGGCATTATTTAACGCGCCCAAAAAAGCATGTCTTAAATCAGACGCTAATTTGTGCTGCTCTTGATAGATTGCGTTGGTCATTATGGGAATTATCCGGCTGCGTCTGTGTTCTTTAATTTGCGCGTCGTCTGTAGATCACATGCAGAACTTTCCACTCCCATCTGTGCTTTTTTGGAATTGCGCTCTCACACTAATTTGCCCTGTTTAGTAACCATCTGGCCCATAGCCTTTCTTCCAGGGGTATTAAAGTTAAATATATAGACATAGAGTAAAAAACAAACAAACAAAAAAAACTGAATAAAAATTACAACAAAATTACTAAACCTTTAAATAAATGAAAATGAAATGGAAAGTATATGAATAAAATGTAATTAAAATAATTGTCCTCAAAAATATCTAGAAATAACCCTTCCAAAATTAGGCTATCTCATATAAGACATCGGGAACCCTGGTTATTCAAAGAAAAAACAGCTGATGAGGGGCTGTATTAAAATAAAAAATATCTTGAGTCTTAGTTGTTTTAGTTTATTTTAATGCTATATTGTCTTGTTTTTAAAACAATTTAGGTCTCTTTGGAAGCTGTTTCTCAACCGTGTTCCCAGGTTGAGAACCACCGGTCTATTCCATTATCTTTTTCTCTCTCAGGTGAATTCAGTGAACTGCACCACCAGTTGGAAAATCGTTCTCTTCATGAAATGGAGCGACAACCAGGAGGTTGTCTTGAAAGGGGTATGTTTCATACACAAACATTATGCACACAATGATCTTTACATTTACTTACTTTTAAAGGAATTATATTTTACTTCCTTGCGTTTTAATGGCCTTTTAATTAAATGCAGGGTTAATTAATTAAATTAAATTAATTAAATTTTATCAGGGTGACGTGGTGAGGCTTTTTCATGCGGAGCAGGAGAAGTTTCTGACGTGTGATGAACACAGAAAAAAGCAGTATGTCTTTTTGCGTACCACCGGGCGCCAGTCTGCAACCTCTGCCACTAGTAGCAAAGCCCTCTGGGAGGTAGAGGTAAGTTAAGGACTTAGCTTTGTGAAGTTGACCAGTAGTTTTTGTGAGTGTGATTGTTGGTTTGGGAATCTAAACAGATGTTTGCATACTTTTCAGGTGGTTCAGCATGATCCCTGCAGAGGCGGAGCCGGCTACTGGAATAGCCTCTTTAGGTTCAAACACTTGGCCACCGGCCATTACCTTGCTGCAGAGGTTAGACCAATATGTTACCTGGAATAAGAGTTCACTTCACAAACATGCACACATGCAAATTAATCAAAGAGTGTGTAGTTCGAGAGCTTGTTAGAAAGAGTAGAGAAGGTGACTTGCGACAGTTATCTAATTATTCTCACCTTATTGTGATCAGGTAAATCCAGACTATGAAGAAGAATGCCTGGAGTCCCGTTCCTCTGTGAGTGTGTGCTTGAGAGCGTGTGTGACTGTGTGTCTGTGTTTTTCCCCTTTCATCTTCTGAGCTTCTGAATTCATAGTATGAGCAATTTGAGGGTCTCTTTACCATATCGCACTCATTTCAACACACATTAGTTGAGACAAAGCAGACTGTCATCTTGAATGCACCGTCAAAGTTGATTGATTGTTTCTCTCGCAGCTGGATTCAGAGCAAGAAATGATGCGGGCACGCACACGTAATCCTCAGGATAAGGTTATGTATACACTGGTATCTGTTCCTGATGGCAATGATATTTCGTCAATCTTTGAGCTTGACCCCACCACTCTGAGAGGCGGAGACTCGCTTGTGCCGAGGTACAGCGAGATTGTGACTTCTTGTGACATCTTTTGATTAATTACACTTATTTTAAACTTGTATTTTGGATTTTGCCTGTCAGAAACTCGTATGTGAGGCTCAGGCATCTCTGCACCAATACGTGGGTCCACAGCACCAACCAGCCAATAGATAAAGAGGAAGAGAAACCAGTCATGCTCAGAGTGAGTCCGCTTCTGTCTATGTATGACTGTAACATTGGTTTATGGATTCTCTGAAGTGTGTCTCCTTTACTCTGTATTTGTGTCTCAGATAGGAACGTCTCCTCTGAAGGAAGATAAAGAGGCTTTTGCCATAGTGCCAGTGTCTCCGGCTGAAGTTCGGGATCTGGATTTTGCTAATGATGCTAGTAAAGTGTTAGCTTCCATCGCAGCCAAACTGGAGAAGGGCACTATCACCCAAAATGAGAGGAGGTAAAGGTTACATTCATCTATTCATCCATGTGTCCGCCAATCAGTCCTTCCGTCCATCCATCTTCAACCATTTATTCATCTTTTCATTCATCCATCCATCTGTCCATTTGACCTTTTTCCATCCACCCATCCATCTGCCCTCTGTTTTCTTTCATCATCCATCTATCCATTGATCCATTAATCTGTCTGTCCATCCTTCTTTCAACTATTTAATCTTACCACCCATCCATTCATCCATTCTGTCTTTCCTTCAACCACCCAGTCATCCATCCATCCAATCATTCATCATCTGTCTGTCTCTGTCCTTCCATCCTTTCTTCAACCATCTTTTCATTCATTCTTTCATCCATCTGTCCCTTTGACTTTTAAATATATCCATCCATCCATCTTCCCATCTTTTTGTTTTCTTTCTTCCTTCCTTAATCCATCCGCCCGTCTGCCTGTCCGTCAGTCCGTCTATTTGTCCATTCATCCATCTGTATGTCCAGATTCCATCCTTTAACTATTGTATCTTCCCATCATCTATCCATCTGTCCATCCATTTATCTGTCTGTCCTTCTTTCCTTCAACCATGCAGTCATCCAATAGTTCATTCATTCATTCATCTGTGCATTTGACTTTCCAATCAAATTTTCTATCCATCTTTCTTTAGATATTTTATTATTTCTTTCTTCATTCATCCATGCATCCATTAGTCTGTTTATTAATTTATCCTTCCATCTGTCCGTCTGTCCATCTGCCCATCTTTCTGACAATCTTATGTTTTTTTTAACCAATCCATCTTTATGCCCTTTTTTTGTTAAGCTGATCACGTTTAAAAAAACACATTGTCTATACCCATCATGCTCTCACACACAGGTCAGTGACAAAGCTACTGGAGGATCTGGTGTATTTTGTGGTGGACATTCCCAGCAGTGCTCAGGATGTGCTGGAGATCACAGTCAACAAACCCAACAGAGAGCGTCAGAAACTCATGAGAGAGCAGAACATACTCAAACAGGTACATAATTATTGTCTCTCTTTTAGGGTTTTTAAAACATCTCACTAACATTTCTTTTCAATGACCTTTCAATCTGTCTTGTTGTGTGATTGGCCAGATATTCAAGCTGCTGCAGGCCCCATTCACTGACAGTGGGGATGGTCCTATGCTGCGACTTGAAGAGCTTGCAGACCAACGGCACGCACCCTTTCGTCACATCTGTCGGCTCTGCTACAGGGTCCTCCGTCACTCACAGCAGGACTATCGCAAAAATCAGGTTAAACTACTGTGAAACAAAATAAATGCAAACAAAATAATACTACTGCAATTACAAAATTCACTTACAACCCCTTGTACTATATATTGTACTAAATGCAAAAATTTCCTCTTTCTCTCATTATTTGTGTTTAGGAGTACATAGCAAAGCAGTTCCGCTTCATGCAGAAGCAGATAGGATATGATGTGCTTGCTGAAGACACTATCACAGCCCTGCTGCACAACAACAGAAAGCTTCTGGAGAAACATATCACTGCAGCTGAAATAGACACCTTCGTCAGCCTGGTTCGCAAGAACAGAGAGCCCAGGTGTGCGAAAATAGATCTGCATAAATGTTCTTGTTCATTTACATGTATTCATTTAGCATACCCTTTCATCTAAAGCAGGGGTGGGGAACGTTGGTCCAGGAGGGCTGCTGTCCTGCAGAGTTTAGCTCCAACCCTTAAAGAAACTCACCTGATTGTAGCCTTAGTGAACCTGAAGACATTGATTAGCTCAGGTGTGTTTGATTAGGGTTGAAACTAAACTCTGCAGGACAGTGGCCCTCCAGGACCAACGTTCCCCACCCCTGATATAAAGCAACAAACAAATGAGAAATGTTAAGATGTAAGTAATTCATCTTAAGTACCATCCAGTACAGAGATGTTGGCGGTTTAAGCGAAAGTGAAATAGATGTTTTAAAGTAAGAGTTTAGAAGTACAGTAGAAGTGTAGTAAGTTGTGTCTTCAGATGTTTCTTAATGATTGAATGATTTGAACTATATTTGTAATAGTTTTGTGTCTTATCCTGAATGATTGGGTTGTGTCCCTGTTTCTCTAGATTTCTGGACTACTTATCAGATCTATGTGTGTCGATGAATAAATCCATTCCTGTCACTCAAGAACTCATCTGTAATGCTGTGCTGGACCCAGCCAATGCAGACATCCTCATCGAAACAAAGTACAACACCTACACTGACCATTATCCTATGTGCATGTTTAGAAAAATATACACTACTGTTCAAAAGTTTGGAGTCAGTAAGATTCAGATTCAGCTAGAATGAATTTAATTGATGGATTGTTACAAAAACATTCTATTTCAAATAAACACTGTTCTTTTTAATTTTCTATTCATCAAAGAATTCTGAAAAAAATGCATCACGGTTTCCATATTAAGCAGCACAGCTGTTTTCAACATTGATAATAATAAGAAATATTTTTTTAATAATTCAGCATATTAGAATGATTTCTGAAAGATCATGTGACTGAAGATTAGATGCTAATGACTGCTGAAAAATCAGCCTTGCCATCACAGGAATAAATTACGTTTTAAAATATATTATAATAGAAAACATTTATTTTAAATTGAAATAATTTTTCACAATATTACTGTTTTTTGGTTAAATAAATAGCGCCTTGGTCAGCATAAGAAATCTTACTGGCCACAACCTTGGTATGTTGCAAAACAGCTAAAACAGCTTATATAATTCAGCAAGCGCAATATCGAACATGTAGTGCCATTATTGAGGGCAAATAAAATCATCTCATCTACACTGAATCGAACCAGAAAGTGTGATGAAAGTTCATGAGGAATTAAAAATAGTTAGCTCATGTGGTCCACAAGAATAGAGGTCTGTGGTTCTGGTATTGAATGAATGTGTGTTTGTGTGCCAGGCTTGTGTTATCACGGTTTGAGGTGGCAGGAACAGTTCTTGGTGAGGGCGCAGAGGAGGAAGAGGAGGATGAAGAAGAGGTATGGTTGTTCTGGAAGGACGGTAGAGGAGAAGTAAAGAGTAAGAGCATCAGAGAGCTTGCACAGGACGCCAAAGAGGGACATACAGAGGACCATGAAGTTATCAATTATTACAGGCATGCACACACACCTACATGTACATGAACATTTGATGAAACGGAAGATACACAGAAATAAAATGATAACGTCTCTCCGTCAGGTATCAGCTGAATTTGTTTGCACGGATGTGTCTGGATCGGCAGTACCTAGCCATTAATAAGATATCAGCACAACTGGATGTGGATCTGATCTTACGCTGCATGTCAGACGAAGACTTGCCCTTTGACCTCAGAGCCTCATTCTGCCGCATGATGCTGCACATGCATGTAGACCGTGACCCTCAGGAGCAGGTCACCCCTGTCAAATATGCTCGGCTGTGGTCTGAAATCCCTTCACAAATTGCCATTGATGAGTAAGTGGTTCACTTTAGAAACAGTAAACGGTGAAGCCCTTTTAGTGAGTGGTTGTTTATTAGCCAGATGTTTTCCTGTTTCTGACCAGTTATGATAATGATGGGACATCACGTGATGAGGTGAAGGAGCGCTTCTCTCTGACAATGGAGTTTGTGGAGAATTACCTGCGGGATGTTGTTTGCCAGAGTTTCCCATTCTCAGACAAGGAGAAAAACAAGCTTACTTTTGAGGTGTGTCTTTTTAAAATATATATATATATTTAGGGGTAAATTAACCCAATGTATCTTATTCACTATGCACTCACAATCTAGTTTAAACCGACGACAAATAACGTGTGTAGCGACATTAACATTACAACCCTCAATATTGGTTATTAATTAGTCAATAGAAATGTACATTTCCGGGGCATGGGAAATGTCTTTCTTACTAAGTACTACTAAGAGCAAGTAGTTAAGATTGATATGATTAGTGACTCCGAATATGAGCTTGAGGCACAGACAACTTTACGTGTGATATGAACAAGACTTTATTAACTAGACTAAACATTTAAACTACTCTAACATACACATACATACATGCATACAGTTTACCAAGGGAAAGAGAGCTGAAGAAGAATACAGGAAAGCATGAAGTTATAGCATTGTTTGAAATTCAGCAGATCAACAGCCTTGAGCAAACCATCAGTTTAGTTCTAACATGTCCTTTAGAAGGTTTAAGGGTACTTAATGTATCAAGTAATGAGACTAAGTGTGATACTTGCATGTCTCGCCCATTTGAATTAAACTGTCCTGATGCAATTTGTTGAGGCTCTTTGCTGATGTTGTTTTGATGAGAGAAACAGTTGAAGTCAGAGGATCTTTGGTGAATGGAAAGACAAGGCCGCAGCCTGGCACAAGCTTGGGGTCCTTAGAAAACTTCTAGTTTAGCAGCATCTTCACATCAGGACTAGAGACTCAAGGGAGTCAAAAAGCCAAGAGCTTCCAGGGAGTCGAGAGGGTCCAGAGAGAGAGAGAGAGAGAGGAGAGTCAAGAGATGCAATCTGAACCTTTAGAAAGGTCCCACCTCTCAGGGTTGGCTCGGCCAATAAGAAAGGTGGAAGTTCCAGGCGGGAGAATTTGGTTTATGGCTCTTTGTTTCAAGGGTGCTCATTTGGATGTGCCTGCTGGAGGGGTGGTAGCCGATGAAGAAACTGAAAGATATGGAGGGGTGGTAGCCGATGAAGAAACTGAAAGATTCTTGTAATAATAATATGTTGTTGTTATCGACATATCATGTACACAGTCATTTCGATCTTCAAAGTACCAAGTTATAGAGACCAAATATGCCACACATATGATGTTGGCTAACCATAGTATGCAAAGTCTGAAACATTAACCCATTAGATTTACAAGAAAACATAGGCCAAAACAACATCAGAAGGAAAATCATGAGATGTGAAAATTAGATGCATGTTTATACATTTCTCAAGTGATTATAAATATAGAATATATAGAATTAACAGGGTTTATTTCTCCTTCTCAGGAGAATTAAGTGAGTGTCACATCTCTCAGGAATTTCCTTTTTGAGGTCGTAAAAATCCTTATCTACGTAACAGGACCCCGAGTTCTGCCAGTGGTGTTAGCTTCATTGGGATGTTAGTTTCGGGGGAAGTTACACTGATCCTTGTTGGGAGAGTGAGTTTGCCGGACTATTCATTAGATAAAATGAATAATTTGTGTGTGTTTGATTGGTCCAGACGGCAGACGCTACACACGGCACTGTAAAATGCAACATTTTCCTGGCACAGTTAAAATTGTTTCCAGCTGCAGAATTCAATATTTTATTTAAAAGAAATGCTATATAATAAAAAATAATAAAAATTATATTATGTATAAAATATTAGTTCTTAGTACTTTAGTTTTTAAAACAAGGACACTTTTCTGACATGCTTTTCCACTTTCTATAGGTGGTGAACCTGGCGAGAAACCTGATCTATTTCGGTTTCTATAACTTCAGTGATCTGCTGAGGTTGACCAAAATCCTGTTGGCAATCCTGGACTGTGTCCATATCAGCAACCCCTTCCCCATCAAACTGGACAGAGAACCCGGCAAAGGTCAGAAACAAACGGAGCCCCTAAAGGGACATGAAAAAAATGAGATGAGAGGAAAAATAATTTGGCAGTGCCTTTGCATTCTCACGTTTTGCGTTCCCCCAAGAAACTCCATAGAAACACCACTAAACTGTTGGCTCTGAAGAAAGCCTAAAAAAGTGCTTCATGCAGATAACTATTTTTGAAACAGTTCTGACCAACTAAAGTCCAACTAAAATCCAACAAAATAAATAATGAACAAATAAAATATATAACAACATGAAATTAGTTAATTGACAGTCTTATATATAAGGAATATATTACACCAAAAACGTTCATATTTTTAAAAAGGATGTGCATTAAAACAACCACAGCAGTTGATAAATTCTGTTAAATTTAAATTTACCGAATTATCCATTTGTTTTCTGACAGAAACACATGGAACGAATCACCGCTCCACATTTTGATCGACAGCCGTCACAGCCTACTAGTGACTGTGTTTAATCCTGTCCTTTCAACCATTGGATAGGATTTTAAAAACGGCTGTTGTATTTGTACTTCTGACGAAGCGCTGTTAAATATAGGTGAAAAACTACGGCGCAAAAAGAATAAAAAAAATGCTTTCTTAAAAAGTCAAAAGAATGCATGCACGTTTTCTTAATATGATAATTAAAAACAAACAGGTTGATAAAAATGCGGGACATTTTCTCAATATGCGACGTGGGGGACAAGGGGTGAAAATGCTGTGCGGTACAACGCAAAGCGGGACGGGTGGTCACCCTAATCTAATCTAATCTAATCTAAAGTCCTGCTACCTGTACACAGATACCCAAATACATGTCACCTAATATCACCATTAAAAATTGTTTTATGAATGTCAAAAATGACATTTAAAAATGTCACTGAACTTTTGCTGTGTAATTGTAACATTAAGCACTGAAACACACCAAACCAACAATTACTAACAACACACACAAAAACTGATTTTGAACGGGCATATGTGTTATTCGCATATCTCTTGAACCGTTAGTCCAATGGATTTCAAACTTGACTGGTGTCTTGCTACGGGCATGAGTAAGTGCAGTGCCAAGTTTGACATTGTTTGTATTAGAAATGCGAAAGATATTGTTAAATATATAGATAAAAGAAGCACACGTTGGCTTTTGCCGCTCTAGCCACTGGCCACTCTGGCTCACACTGCACACTGTGTGGCCACTCTCCAAAATAAACATTCTGACATTAGAGAGTTGTGGTTTAAATTACTAAAAAAAGCAAAAACTGATTTTGCACGGGCATTGCACTAGTAATATTAAAATATTATTTAAAATATGTATTTATAATAATAATAATAACGTAATCATTCATATTTATCACTGAATCAACATAAATACATTTTCACACCAACAAAACTAAATGAAAGGTTATATCATTGAGAAATAGCTTTGAAGTAACAGTTGCAGGTTACTTGTTTTTATTGTGTTTATTTTATGTCCACTCCAAGCACACAAACTAAAGTCTTACTAAAATGAACTAAAAAATGTCAGCAACAAAAGCTCTAGTGTGAAAGTGTCCTGTTTGTGCCAGTAGGAAGTAATGTGATGCGTTCCATCCATGGGGTTGGAGAGCTGATGACACAGGTGGTGTTGAGGGGTGGGGGATTTCTGCCAGCCACCTCCCACAACCCTCCCGATAGAGATGAAGTTAAAGCCCAAAGTGAACCTCAGAAGCAGGACATACTTGTGATGGACACCAAACTCAAGATCATTGAGATCCTGCAGGTGTTAAAAGATACCCTAGCCAACAACTGGATTGTGATATTCCATATAGTTTAATATTTGAGAAGTTAATATCTTAAATGTCTAGGAAATGCTAAATTAGTTTTGTACAAGTACAAATAGCTTTTTTTCACTCTCTCATCTTCTGTGTAGTTCATTCTGAATGTGCGGTTGGACTACAGGATCTCCTGCCTGCTCTGTATCTTTAAGACAGAGTTTGATGAGAGCAACTCTCAAACAGAGCCGTCTGTAAGCCAGGACTCTACTGCCAGTGTTCAAGGTGAGAAGAGCAAGTTTGTGTTTGTGTCAGTATCAGCTGGTGTGGATAAAGTGGTGTATGAATAACTTCTGTCTTTGTTAGGCGCGCTGGACTTTGAGCACATTGAAGAGCAAGCGGAGGGTATATTTGGAGGAAGGTAAGAAGGCTGTGCTCCTTGATTGTTTGTCTCATGTTTGTGTTATGGATGTGTGTGAATCTATGTGTGTTTGTAGTGAAGAGAACACCCCACTGGATCTTGATGATCACGGTGGTCGGACGTTTCTGAGGGTCCTACTGCACCTGACCATGCATGACTATCCTCCACTGGTGTCACGAGCCCTTCACCTCCTCTTCCGACACTTTAGCCAACGCCAGGAGGTTTTACAGGCCTTTAAACAGGTATTCATTCATTCATTCATTCATTCATTCATTCATCCTTTCTATATCCTTATAGAAATGTGTATTTATGTATTTTTAATAGTGCTGTCAAATCGATTAATCGCATCTAACATAAACGTTTTTGTTTACATATGTTTGTGTGAATATATATTATTATAGTTATATATACAGTATAATATGTCTGTGTGTGTGTGTGTATATGTATATATATATATATATATATATATACTGTAATATATAATAATATAAATACACACATATATTATGTAAACAAAAACTTTTAAGTTAGATGGAATTAATCGATTTGACAGCACTATTTTTTAAATGAAGTTAAAAGGCCTACTTTTTATGTTATTCATATCGTATTTTTAGTCTTCTTCCCATTAATAACAATAGACATAAATGTATTAGATAAATATACTATTTTTGTTCAGTTTAATAAATGTTAAAATTGTTAATGGTTATTTTACTCTTTGATAATTCATATTTAATTTAATTTTTTAATAAAAAAATAAATCCCCCAAAGTTGAAGAAAGCACCCAGTATTTCGGATGAATAATACCATTGTAATAAATGAACATTTTCTGTTGTTCCTGTCCAGGTTCAGCTTCTGGTGACCAGTCAGGATGTGGAAAATTATAAACAGATCAAGTCAGATCTGGACCAGCTGAGGTCTATAGTTGAGAAATCAGAGCTGTGGGTGTATAAGAGACAGGGGTCAGACTCTGGACTGGACCCTGGGGAGGTCAACACTAAAGCTCACCACAAGGTCACGACATGCTCCCATTATTATCTGTCCATAAAAAACGAAGAAGCAACATAATTGATCTTTCTCAAAGCTTAGTGAATTATATGATGAATGAACGTTTTTCTCCTCCAATAGGTTGTCATCAACTCAAGTAGATCAGACAAACCCAAAGTGGAGAGTACAAGCAGCTCAAACTACAGAGTCGTGAAAGAGGTGCAGTGTGTTTTTCGTTTATAGAGTTTGTAGGTTTTAAAAAGAAAACAGGATGTTCTGTTCAGTGTGAAGAAAGTTTTATGTTTGAAAGTATTATTATGTTTGTGTGTGTGTGTAGATCCTGCTGAGGCTGAGCAAATTGTGTGTCTTGGAGGGCATCTCTGGCAAGAAGAATAAGAAACAGCAGCAGCGGCTCCTCAGGAACATGGGAGCACACAGTGTGGTCCTGGAACTGTTGCAGATCCCTTACGAGAAGGTGCGTGTCAGCCTTTGTGCAACTGAAAGGGTTAGCTTTCATCATTGAACACTTGGAAGTAGATTTAAATGGTTACATGTGTGTTTGTTGAAATTTTAGGGAGAGGATATTCAGATGCAGGAGATTATGACTTTAGCCCATCAGTTCCTTCAGAACTTTTGTGCTGGAAATCAACAGAACCAGACACTTCTACACAAACACATTAATCTGTTCCTCAACCCTGGAGTGAGAGCAATCACAAATAAACACATTTTCATCTGTGCATTTCAGCTGTTCTTCACTCAGTTCTCTGTACCTCTTTTTGTATTTTTTTCTCCTTCTGTTTCTAGATACTGGAGGCAGTGACCATGCAGCATATCTTCATGAATAATTTCCAGTTGTGCAGTGAGATTAATGAGCGGGTGGTGCAGCACTTTGTGCACTGCATCGAAACGCACGGCCGCAGTGTTCACTACCTCAAGTTCCTGCAAACCATCGTCAAGGCTGAGAACAAGTTCATCAAGAAATGCCAAGACATTGTCATGGCTGAGGTCTGTGGGCCAGGCAAACAAGTTTTGAGATTAGTGTTTTTAACTACAAGCCCCACATTGCTACTTTTCAAACTAGTGAAGACTGTTCTTGGTGAAATAAAGATGTGTGTGTATTTGTGTAGTTGGTGACAGCAGGTGAGGATGTGCTGGTGTTTTATAATGACCGGGCATCTTTTCAATCATTGGTCCAAATGATGCGTCTTGAGAGGGAACGTCTTGATGAGAGCAGTGCACTTAGGTTAGGATTTATACTATTAATACTTCTAAATGTAAAAACTACATAAACGAAAATGCTATACAAAAATGCAAATATCATGTATGATAATATAACATGATATAATATAATAATAATTTATACATGTATTTATAATTTTGATATGTTATGTATCTTAGTGTTTACACTTATCTGTCTTTTATGTTTTCCAAAGTCATACAAAGTTTGTAAGCTTTTTCTCTGTTGAATATTTGCCATCATTGGTATTAGATTTGTTTTCACTGACTCTTGCAGGTATCATATTCACTTAGTGGAGTTGCTGGCTGTGTGCACTGAAGGGAAGAACGTTTACACCGAGATCAAATGCAACTCCCTGCTCCCCCTTGATGATATTGTACGTGTGGTCACACATGAGGACTGCATCCCTGAGGTGTGTATGGCAGGGGAAAAGGCTAAAAGTGTTTGTCTTTGTTGAATGTGTTGAATAATTTTAGATTTAGGTTGTAAAAGGTTTTTTTTCTTTTATTGTATTATAACAGAAGTCATTTGTAGATCTGTGTGACTTCATAAGATGTGAACCTATTACTTAATATGTAGGTGAAGATGGCCTATGTGAACTTCCTGAATCACTGCTATGTGGATACAGAGGTTGAGATGAAGGAGATCTACACCAGCAATCACATGTGGAAACTTTTTGATGATTTCCTGGTGGACATCTGCAGAGTAAGACTAGGCACTCAAAGATACACTCATAATGTGGCCTTTATACTCACACATTCAACATGACTCATTGTAGGTGTGCAATAACACGAGTGACCGTAAGCACGCTGACACCGTTCTAGAGCGCTACGTTACTGAGACCATCATGAGTATCGTCACCACCTTTTTCAGCTCACCATTCTCAGACCAGAGCACAAGTTTGCAGGTAACACAGTGTCTTCCAGCAACCCAGTAAACCTCAGCATCATCTAGAGTAGACCATCTGTAAGAGTGACATTCATCTCTGTTTGTGGCTTAGACCCGGCAGCCAGTGTTTGTGCAGCTTCTGCAGGGAGTTTTCCGAGTGTATCACTGCAACTGGCTGCTCCCAGGTCAGAAGGGGAACGTGGAAGCCTGCATCAAAGTGCTGAGCGACGTGGGTAAGAGCATCAATTCCACCAGCTGTTTGTAACTTTCTTAATATTACCTTGAATTGTATTATTGTGTTATATCATAAGATTATAATCTTAAACATGAGTGCCAAAAACATTTGTAGAACATTGGATTGCAACCTTTTTGACTCAAAAGTCCCCTGTTGTCCAACACAATATTCAAAGGCTCCCCTATATTGGCTGTTTCCTATTTCTATTGTAATTATGACAGAGCTGCCTGGTTTCAAACTTTATATATTAACAAAAACTGGGAGTATTGATATATAAAATTAATTAACCACTATTTGTTTTGGTAGTTCAGAAGTTTCAAGAACTATGTTTTCAATTAAAATATTTTAAATTTTTACGTTCATAATATTTTTTTATATTAGAAATACATTTCAGTTTACATCTTTATTTTATTTTTTTAGGATTTTAATTTAGATTATAGTTTGATTACTTTAAAATATTAATTATATTTTTTATTAATCTGAATACCTTTTTAGTCATCTTGAAAGTTTGCTGAGGCCCCTAGTGGGCCCCAGGCCCCTGGTTAAAAACCACTGTTCTAGAAAGTTGTATGGTGCCAAACTAGTGACACCAAACAGAATAGCCCAAAATTTTGTGTAATGCTTCACACTGAATGTGTGTGTCTTTTACCATTTTGTATTGTGCAGCCAAAGGCAGAGCCATAGCCATTCCTGTGGATCTGGACTGTCAGGTGAATAATCTGTTCATGAAGTCCAACAACATAGTGCAGAAAACAGCCCTCAGCTGGAGATTGTCCGTCCGTAATGCTACGCGAAGAGATTCCATCCTGACCACCTCCCGAGACTACCGCAACATCATTGAAAGACTCCAGGTGAATGAGTGATATTGTATCTGTTTTCATATATGTTTGCTATGTATTTTATGCTTATTAGAATATTGTGCATTTATCTTAAAATCAGTAGTGAGATGGGGAAGTGCTATTTGTGTGGAGTTACTAGGTAGACAGTGACGCAGCTCAATAAGGTTTCAGAACAGAGCTATGATGTCTGCTTGTCTTGTCAATGATCACCCATGTCTCTCGTTTAATTCCTATTAAACCTGGATTCAATTGTTTTGCCTCAGTGCCTTAGTTTGTTAGTGTGTGTGGTGAATGTGTGCTTTTGTGTGTATGTGTCTTCAGGATATTGTGTCTGCCTTGGAGGAGCGGTTGAGGCCACTGGTTCAGGCTGAGTTGTCTGTATTGGTGGATGTTCTCCATCGTCCAGAACTGCTGTTCCCAGAGCACACTGAAGCCCACCGCAAGTGTGAGAGTGGAGGCTTCATTTGCAAGTATGATAAGCTCTAGTTGCAATTTTATATAACATAATAAAATACTATATTATTTATTATATGTTAACATGCTGATTGATTGTAAAATATTGTGGCGAACAAAATTATACTTTTGTTTTGTATTTGTTTATTTAAAAAAATTTTTTTTACATTTTAATACCAAAAATAAAACAAATACAAAACGAAAGTAAAACACAGCTGTCACATATAATAAAACAAAACACAACATAAAACCAGGCCTGTTCCTCTCTTGATCTTCACTGTTGTCACTCCTCCTTTTATGCTTTCGCTCCTCCGTGAGAGATACAAGACCGGTGCGTTGCGCAGGTGTCGCTCATCATCAATCACGCCACTCGCGCCATTCTCTCACCGCCCTCGGCCTCGTCCTGCTCGCCACAAAATCTATTACTATTTTATTATATTTATATTGCTTATATGTTTTAATTACATTGGCACACTTTTATCTGTTTTTGTACAGATTGATAAAACATACCAAGCAACTTCTAGAGGAAAATGAGGAGAGGCTTTGTATCAAAGTCTTGCAGACACTCAGAGAGATGATGACCAAAGACAGAGGATATGGAGAGAAGGTATTTAACACAGCAAACAGTGATAAAAGGACTAAGAGATGTGTTCAAAAGAATGTTTTATCTTAAGGTATAATACAGATGTGATAGCAAAACATCTAAAGTGTTGTGAGAGGTTGATGGCATTGTCCTCTACACATACTGTTTTCATTTGCAGTGTGTGCATGTGTGATCTTAATCACAAATGCAAGTCCTGCTAGAGCATGTTTACTTAAAGCTGCAGTATGTAACTTTTTTTTGTTCAATAAGAGAGTAGATCACAAAACCATTTTCAAACCGTGTTTATTTTTTTATCCTGAATCACTACGGTACACCTATAATAAGTGTTTATATTCATACTATTTTAGACTGGTAAAGATTGTGCCACTGTGGAGTAGCCCAGTACTTCCGCAAGACTCATTACAGTTTTGTTTAATAACCGCTAGCGTGCCAAAAGTTACGGACTGCAGCTTTAAGTTAGAGTAAATGGCTCCTCTGTTATGTCTGTCTGTTACCACTCATGCCACTAATAGTTACTGAAGAATGTCCACCCTTTCATTAACCCCGTACTTCACTCCTCTTTTTCAGCTACTGGGATTTGATGATGAGATGGATGTCACTGAGGTTGTCCCCTTTTTGTCATTCATCCCATCTTCCCCTTGTTCATTTATCATCTGTTTATCTTCTTTCTTTTTCCATCCTTGAGAGTAGACACATTATTTGTTAGATATGGTATGGATATGGATCTGTTGTGGTTCGGTTTCCCCTAAAGTCATTTGTTACCAAATAAAAAGTAGGAAAGAAAAGAGTATTTATAAGAAGGGCAAGCCTTTTAATCTGCATGCCCCTATTCTAACCTCCTTTTCCAATAAGAAATACAAAGAAAGTGTTCTTCAAACCATTTTTTGGTGCTTTAATAGTGCTGCTTATCCAGTATGATGTAGTAAAATTAGTACTTGTTCTTAAAGATTAAAAAAAAAACTCTTTGCGAGTTAACTTAATATTTACCAACTATTTGGGTATTAACTGAATATTTGGACAGTTTGGATATGAAGTGTTGTGTAACAGACATTTTGTTCTGACCGTAACATTCTCATCTAGTACTTTTCAACTCTACTCTATATTCCGTTCTATATTATCCTAATATACCTCTTAAATCACTTGCATATCATAACAAACTAGGTTACTATGAGCTGACCATATAATTTTGGTCATTATTATAACACACAAGCATGCTGCTAGGATAGATCTGGAGATTGCTGCATGATGATACTCTACTAACTCTGTGTTAGTGTTCTGTTGTCCACTCTGCTCACTCACTTAGGTGGTGGATGTCAGTCTGCCACCCAAACAGCAGGAGGATCGGAGGAGGGTAGGTCACTAACATCACCTAACCCTGCTCTTTAACCACACACCTGTACCTCTCAGCTGCCCCGGTTCAACACAACCATTCCTTTGATATTAATCCTGTTTATTTGTATAGCTCTTATAATACATATTGTTCCAAAAAATTGTGTTTAACAGCCATGCAGTGAGCAAGCTAAAACAACAATGGCAAAAAAAAAAATCCAAAAAATAAGATGCACACTGAAACACACACTCTCACTCTCATCACAGGGGGAGGCCCTTCGGCAGCTGCTCGTCAATCGTTACTATGGCTTCAGGAGTGGCGGGCGGAGAGAGAGTCTGACCTCCTTCAGTAACTCTGCCCTGACACCAGTAGGACCAATCAAGTGCCAGTCAGGTGAGTTCATTTTTCATTGTACTTTCTGGGAACGTTTGTGATATAATTGAACATATGTTTTTGTGTGTTTGTATGACTTCAGGGGGTTTGAGCAGGGCTGAGATGTCATTGATGGAAGTGCAGTGCCATCTGGACCGTGAAGGGGCATCTGACCTTGTCATTGATCTGATCATGAATGCTACCAGCGACCGTGTCTTCCACGAAAGCATCCTATTGGCCATCGCACTGTTGGAGGGTGGGAACACCATCATACAGGTCAGATAGGCCTGTCAGTGAAACGATAATGTGATATAATCGAATGTTATTGCATTATGTTATTTAATATGTCTATTACAGTTTAAGAGGTTGGTAGGACTTTTATTTTTTTAATGTTTTTATTCAGCAAGGATGCATTAAATTGATAACTGTCAGAAGATTTCTATTTAAAATAAAAGCTGTTCTTTTGAACTTTCTATTCATCAAAGAACCTTAAAAGAATTATCATGGGTTAACTGTTTTCAACATTGATAATAATAAGAAATGTTTCTTGAGCACCAAATCAGCATATTAGAATGATTTCTAAAGGATCATGTGACAGCTCTGCTGTCACCTGAATACAAATACATAAAATAGAAAACAATTATTTTAAATCTTAATAATATTTCACACTATTACTGTTTATACTGAATTTCTGATCAAATAAATGCAGGCTTGGTGAGCATAAGAGACTTCTTTCAAAAACATAAAAAAATATTGCAGACCCTAAACTTCTGAATTACATTTGAAGTTTTCCATAGAACATAACATACAAATATAATGATGGATTTATGTTTGTATTTGATCTCGTTGCAGCATTCCTTCTTCAAACGTTTAACAGACGACAAAAATTCCGAAAAGTTTTTTAGGGTGTTCTATGACAGAATGAAAGCAGCTCAGCTTGAGATAAAAGCCACGGTTACTGTCAACACAAGTGACCTGGGCAACAAGCGCCGTGATGACAACACTCCAGACAAAGAAACCCCACAACGCCCGAGAGGTCTGGGCTGTCAATACTTTATCCAAGTTAATATGCTATATTTCTTTGAAATAATTGCCCCTTAGTTTGATATTTTGAAAATGACATTCATTGTTTAGTGTCCCATACATGTTGAAGTATGTTGCTATTAAATCTGATACAGCACTTTATGAGAAGTTCTGTCATTATGATGAGATTCAAAGCCTCTTTTTTTTCTCTCCAGGAAAAGATTCAGGCGTTGTGGTGACTGATGATGCTCGTGAGCAGTTGCTGGAGGCATCTGCCGTGACTAAGAAGGCCTTCAGTTCGTATCGACGAGATGCTGATCCTGAGGAGGTTTATGGCGTTGCTGATGGAGACAAAGGGAGCGGAGATAAAGGAACGGAGCAGGGCGAGATGAGTCCTGTCATTCTCATCATGCAACCAATCCTACGCTTCCTACAGCTGCTGTGTGAGAATCACAATCGAGACCTGCAGGTGTGTGTGTGTGTGTTTGTCTGCATCTCCATCTGTCACATTTACATCTCTTTTTATTGTTCTGACCTGATTAGAGGTCCACTACCTACCTGACCTGGGCCTGAAGGAACTCAGCACACTGTTTTTGGGTTCAAACTTTGACAATATCAGTATTGTGTTAGGTCAGAGTCTTGTTTATGGACTGTGTGCTTTTTTTTTTGGTATATTGGTTTGGTCTGGTTCTATACATCATGTATGTTTAGAACTTTCTCTTTTTTCCCCCTGCAGAATTTCCTGCGCTGTCAGAACAACAAGAACAATTATAACCTGGTGTGTGAGACCCTGCAGTTCCTGGACTGTATCTGTGGCAGCACAACGGGAGGCCTGGGGCTGTTAGGACTCTATATCAACCAGCAAAATGTGGCTCTCATTAATCAGACTGTAGAGAGCCTCACTGAATACTGTCAAGGGCCCTGCCATGATAACCAGGCATGTACACAAACATTAAAACTATCATAAAATATTATCTTCCCATTACTCATAAACATACTTGCTTCCCATATTGAATGTGTTCTGCCATATGTATTTTTTTGCAGAATTGCATCGCCACCCATGAGTCTAATGGCATCGACATCATCATTGCATTGATTCTGAATGATATTAATCCACTGGGCAGAAAGAGAATGGATCTGGTTCTAGAATTAAAGGTATGTCACTATAATCTTTAATAAAAAAAACGGGGCCAGTTCTAGGCATGGGCAGGGGTGCCCAAACGTCTGTCTTGCCCACCCAATCAGAAATTAGGAACAGATAGCGTTGATCTGTTTCTACGATTTGTGCATTGATTAAAAGCAATCTGAGGTGGGTTCTGTGTTGACAGGTTGGATGAAGGGCTGTAGAATGCCCCAAACAATCACAAAAATAACATAAGAAATTTGTAGTATTTGTCCTTTATTAACTTAAAGTAACGGCACGGTGCGTTATACGCTACTCACGCGCTTCAGTCTGTAGCAGAAAAGCACAAAGACAAAGTCTGACAAACACACGAAAACGGGCAGAAATGTTTGTGTGCTATCAAGGTGTAATTTACAAGGAGTTGCATCTTCGTGAATATGTATCTTCATATTTACTCGTAAATATTGATACACAACTCTGATTTTATTTTTGATTACTACCAAATTGAAATGAGCTAGAAAACCTCGCTCATTTAAGAACGTGCATTTATTGCATGGACGGAGCAAGAACATAATGCAAGTGTTTATAATGCATAGTTCAGTTGAAACCTTGCCCTTTTTGGCTTGTTGTTAATGCTGTTAAACTGAATGTATGAGGCAAATTGTCTGCTTAAATAACAGTGCAATAAGAATGCCCTGTTCATCTTTCAGTCAGTTAGGGGTCATTCACATAGGGCGCGTTTTTGCGATTAGAACACAAGACGCACTTAAGTGCAGGTCTAGAGACGCATTTTTTAAAAGTTATTTTAACTTGAGTGCCGCGTTTTAGAAAGCCACGTCATACGATAGCCTACTCTGCAAAAGGTTCGAGATGCGAGCGCAACAGACAATCACTAACCTAACTGTACGTCTAGGTTGATGTTTACATTAAAAACAACGGAAAAGTAGTGCAATGGAATGAAAAAAACACATTCTGTGTGGCATTTAAATTACAATTAACGTTTCAAACATTTCTATAGTAACATTAGGCTTCAGCCGGCAAATAATCTCTGGACGGAAGAAAAGTGAAAATGTTAGCATTTTATTTAAAGTGAAAATAAGGTCAAAATGATCTTGTCATGAATATAAAAATAACTATAGTTTATCTATCTATCTTTTTTCTTAGAATAATGCATCTAAGCTACTGCTGGCCATCATGGAGAGCCGTCACGACAGTGAGAACGCAGAAAGAATTCTGTACAACATGAGACCAAAAGAACTAGTGAGTATGTTAGTAATTATCAAGAATATCCTGCTTCACTCATTGCCTTAACTATATCTCGGAGTCATTGAATAAAGACAGATAGTAAACCATAAACATTAACATTCTTTGGAAACAACATTTGCACAACTCCAGCTGTGTGTGTTCATGTTCAAGGTGGAGGTGATGAAAATGGCCTACCAGCAGGGGGAGACAGAGTTTGAGGATGAGGATCAGGAGAACGGAGAGGATCATGCGGCGTCACCACGCAATGTTGGACACAACATCTATATCCTTGCACATCAGGTACACACACACACACTCCTATACATATGAACAAAAATAACTTTTTCCACATCTGCAAATGTAGGTTATAAGGAGAACATTTGCTGACCATAAATATTTTTCTAGCTGTGAAACTGTATTTTGCAATATATGGTAAATTTTTCATGATCTACATGTGTGCATTTTAAGACATTTGAAGGCCAAAAAAAAAAGGATAACAGTAGGTCAACAACCATGTCAATGGGCAGAAGCATGAATAATTTGTTCTTAAACATGAGAATCAGGTGAACGAGTGTTAGACTGCTGAGGCAGCTCAGACGAGAAGTCGGTAGTCTAGGCATTGTGCATAATCCTTGCAGCACCAGATTTAATATCAGGCAGTTATTTCACAACTTTAATAATATACACCTCGAAAAAACCTCAATGGTGGGTACGGCCCTGACCATTATTCCAAATGGCGTATCTCTTTATCTAAGAGCACTTCTTTCGATCAGTAGTGTGATCTGATTAACCTGCCATTTCAGCTGTCACGTCACAATAAGGAGTTGCAAATA
Organism: Siphateles boraxobius; assembly: GCF_051911475.1. Taxonomy (NCBI): domain Eukaryota; kingdom Metazoa; phylum Chordata; class Actinopteri; order Cypriniformes; family Leuciscidae; genus Siphateles; species Siphateles boraxobius. The sequence goes on along the minus strand of NW_027509042.1, from coordinate 10,727,054 downwards.
CTACTGAAACCAGGTGGGGAGGACCAGGCCCTGGAGTATTACACGAAACACACCTCACAGATAGAGGTAAAACACTCAAATGCTTCTAACATAAAATCTTGATATGCATGTTGTTTATTGTTTTTAAATTCTCGTCTTTGCATGTGCTCTTTTATGTTTTATACACAGATAGTCCGCCAAGATCGCACTATGGAACAGATTGTGTTTCCCGTACCCAATATCTGTTCTTTTCTGACAAATGAATCCAAGCTGCGTGTGTACTATGGTACAGAGAGAGATGAACAGGGCAGTAAAATAAATGACTTCTTCCTTCACGCTGACGACCTCTTCAATGAAATGAGGTGGCAGAAAAAACTAAGAGGTAAATGTGTGTTAGTTTGTTTGCTTGGTCATTCTGTGGTGTTTGAAAATGGTTTAATTCAGCCCTCTTCTGTTTTATATAAGTGTTAGATATACATTCACTTTAACCATTCTTATTAGTTGCGAAATTGGTAGCACTTTACAGTAAGGTTTCGTTAGTTAACTTGAACTAACATTAGCAATGGGAAAAAGTTTGAGTTTTTTGTATCGTCTTTTTTTAATGTTTTACATTAACTTTTTTCATAATTATGACAATAAAAAAAGATACTTGAGTCATTCTGAGTCATTTTCTATATCGTAATTTCTGAATTTCATCCCTTTCATTTTGTTTTTAGCACAGCCAGTTTTGTACTGGTGTAGCCGGAACATGTCTTTCTGGAGTAATGTGTCTTTTAACCTGGCTGTTCTCATTAATCTGTTGGTGGCGTTCTTCTACCCTCTGGACGGAATGAACGAAAGTGAGCTCTCTTTATAATGTCCTCCTCACGATTCAGCCTTTCTTTCCACAATATCCCTGACCTGTGTTTGAAGATTTACACCTTACACGTGGTGTGTGCGTATTTCAGGTTCACTGGATCCTTCTCTTTCTCTGTTGCTGTGGGTGTGTTTGTTGGGCTCATTGAGTTTTGTGTTGATGTCACCGAGGCCGAACGCAGTGCGAGTCCTGGTCATCTCCACTGTTCTGCAGCTGGGGTTCTCAGTGGGCCTGCAGCATATGCTGACACTCCTGGGAGCTTTTAATGTACGATCACAAACACACATGGGAGGGCTTTATTTCGAGTGGATACAATATACATTCATACACTGTACACACAGTTTCTTTAAAAAATCAAATTACAGTCTTACGTGTCAGCCTTTAATGACACTGACCTAATTTGGTGTATGCACAGGTTTGTAATAAGATAGTGTTCATGCTGAGCTTTGTGGGAAACCGTGGGACGTTTACCCGTGGTTACTGGGTGATGGTGATGGATAAAGAGTTCCTGTTTCATCTGTTGTACCTTCTCATCTGCACTCTTGGCCTTTTTGGACACGTCTTCTTTTACAGTCTACTGGTCTGTCTGAAAATCTTATCACATTGTTAAATAAAATAAAGGAACAAATGAATAAATACATATAATTTAAAAAATATAAGATTTTTTTTTTTTTTTTTTTTAAGAATATAATCATATATGTTATATATATTATATATATATAATGAATAGTGACCTATTTTCATGATGTATTTAATAATTTAGTATAGAATCAATTCATTGTACAAAATGTACTTCATTAATGTTAATTAATTGTACTTCTGTATGTGTGTGTGTAGTTGTTTGACCTGGTGAACAGGGAAGAGACTCTTTTGAACGTTATCAAGAGTGTGACACGAAACGGTCGCTCTATTGTCCTGACAGCTGTCCTGGGTCTGATCCTGGTCTACCTCTTCTCTATTGTTGGATATATGTTCTTTAAGGATGACTTTATCCTGGAGGTGAACCGCATCCCCAACAGCACTCTGGGTAACATTCTCTCACACACACACACACACACACACACACACACACACACACACACACACACACACACACACACACACACACACACACACACACACACACACACACACACACACACACACACACACACACACACACACACACACACACACACACTGTTCATACTGGTGGTTTTGTAAATCTTTTCTGTTGTATTTGAATGTGTGTGTCAGAGGAGGGAGTAAATTTGGCTGCTGGTTTCGTGTCTGAGGGGGTCTGCAATGTAAAAAATGGGTCCTGTGTGCCTGCGGAAGTGGAGGAGGGTGAGCAGTGAAATTCATCCATACTAGGGCTATCAATTGGTTAAAATGTTTAAACCTTAAAAAAAAAAAATGAATGTATAAAAATGACACTTAAAATTGCCAGCTCTAATCCAGTTATTTTAATCATGTCATCCAATCATTTAAATATTAACTTATCCCTTTTAGGCAATATTTTGTGCATCAGTCGTACGCTGACAGTGAGTGGAAATAGTGCCTTTACATTGTGTGTTTATAGATGATGTAGAGCGAGCGTGTGATTCTCTGTGGATGTGTATGATCACTGTACTGAGTCACGGTCTTAGGAGTGGTGGTGGAGTTGGAGATGTTCTGCGCAAGCCATCCAAAGAGGTACGCACAAAAATATACTTACAGTGATAGTTCATTTTTCCTAATAAAAACTTGAATCGAAACCTGTGTGTGTGGTTCCAGGAGCATCTGTTCGCTGCACGTGTCGTGTATGATCTTCTGTTCTTCTTCCTGGTGATCATCATTGTGTTGAATCTCATCTTTGGTGTCATCATTGATACGTTTGCTGACCTGAGAAGTGAGAAGCAGAGAAAAGAAGAGATCCTCAAGACCACATGTTTCATCTGCGGTAAGATGAAATGCAAATCCTTTCAATAATCAGTTATACTTAAACATATAAGTGCCTTTACATGTGACTGGGAATTTATTTTTGGTTCACTTTCTTGTTCACCCACAGGTCTGGAGAGAGATAAGTTTGATAATAAAACGGTGACATTTGAGGAGCACATAAAGGAAGAGCACAACCTGTGGCATTACCTGTTCTTCATTGTGCTGGTGCGGGTCAAGGACTCCACTGAATACACAGGCCCTGAGAGCTACGTCGCTCAGATGATCAAGGTTAGAGCATCCATGGTGACGACTGTCTATTTTGAAATTATCTTGAGGCTTTTACGAGAAAACGTTTTGATATTTTTGTGTGCGATCTGATACTAATCAAGCTGAAGCATATTTCACCTCAAAATCAAAAAAAAAAAAAAAAAATATATATATATATATATATATATATATACATAGTTGTTCAGTCATGAAACTCTTCCGAGCAGCTGATTGGTTCTCTTCAAGCTTACCGCTTTGGCTAATAGATCTGTTTGTTTTGTCTACATAACCTGTTTATTTCCATGCCAAACCAACTCCATGGGAATTTTCCTAGCCCTCCACCTTTCCCAGCACCACCCGCCTAGATCCGCTAGGCAGTTCTCCCTGCTTTCCTTGCAGCAGCTTGCATTCTATTCACAATATTTATGTGCATGTTTTAGCAGTAGCCTTCACTCATGCAGCAGCAGTGTACCAGATCTAGTCCGCCAAGACTGTATTTTCCATTCTTATCAATAAATGTTGTTTAAATCTATTTCAAGAGTGGTCATGATTGAATAAATATATATATGTATATATATATATATATATATATATATATATATATATATAATTTGACATTGACATTGAAGCAAATACCTGAATAGCTCTCATTAACCTACTGTAATGTGAAAAGTGTATATTATTGTTATTATTATTATTAGTAGTAGTAGATTTATATATCATCATGGTAGTACTGGTGTTTGTTGAATTAATTTATTTTTACACTGATTAGAATTACAAAATCATTATATCTGGGCAGTCTGATTTTTATTATGCTTTTTACATGGATGAGAATCATCGTAAATAACTTAAAATTACTGCAAAGATACTGCATTAATATAATGAGGATAATATTTATTTTCACATTACAGAAATGGGGGAAGGAAGATGAAGCAAGTGTATAGGACCATCAAAAAAAGTTGTTCTAAAAATTATATGAACTTAAAATCTAATATATATATATATATATAAATATATATACAAATAAATTCTAATTTAAATATAATTTTACATTGGAATGTGTGTATAATTATAGTAACTTTTAAATATATTAACTTTATATATATATAAAGAAAGAGAGAGAGAGAGAGAAATTAAACCGCCATGGCAGCTAAATAAAACCATAAAGCATTTAATGTTTATCGGTGCATGACCTCTTTAACCCCCATTCAGGAACACAATTTGGACTGGTTTCCTCGTATGAGGGCCATGTCTCTGGTCAGCAGTGATGGAGAGGGTGAACAGAATGAACTACGCAATCTGCAGGAGAAACTAGAGTCCACAATGAGGTTGGTCTCCAACCTGACCAATCAGCTCACAGAGCTCAAAGAGCAGGTGAGTGTGCGACTTGTTTAATAAAGGTGTGCGAGTACACACTATAAATTCTTAGAAAGTTATTCATAAGCTGTCAACTTGTGGTGTGTACATCTAAATTAATTGTTTTGTTTGAACTCCTCCTTGTGTGTCAATCTTCAGATGACTGAGCAGAGGAAACACAAGCAACGGATTGGTCTGCTGGGAAACCCCGCCCACCTCAATATCAACCCACAGCAGCCGGCATGAGAGGCGGAGCCTGAGGTCTGACTGACATAATGGAAGCACAAGTCAAGAATATATGTGGGCATAGTGTCGCAGCCTTAAAGGGGTGGCTCAGGATTTGGGACATCGGACCTCATTTCCAAGTTTGCCTGGGTGTTGTTTATCAGTGGAGACGGTTTTAAAAAATTCATCCAGTCCTTCCAGTTGCATAGTTCGCCGGTGCTAGGCTAGCGCGAGTCCACGGTATCTGCTAGCCTGCCATTAAAAAAAGTTTTACCCACTCCACAGTACACTAAAAGCAAATAAATTATAACGCCAGACTATCCATGTAAATGTCTGTTTAGAGAATAATGTTCAAACGAAATCAAACTACCCTTTCATCACATTGCAATAGTTATACTTTGTTCCTTGTATTTATTAGCAGCGCATAGTTATATTAAGTTACCTAGGCAACCGAGAGAGCCGGTCCACATGAAAATCACGCAATTGTATTTACCTGCCGCTGACACTCATCACTACAGAAGCAGAGTACATCACCATGTTGCCAATTCCTTCATTTACAATGTTTCAGTATCGTTGTTCAAGGCTACTACTAGCTAGCTAGACGTCCCGACTGTTGTGCGCTTCTGTTCTGTGTTTTCTTTTCGGCGCAGTACTACTAACCGGAGCAAAGTAAAATTCCGCCGCTGTTTAGAAACTAGTTCCTGTAAATGTAATGTGATCATTGAGATGCAAGAGTAGTTTGATTTCTAACGTTATTCTCTCAACGGACATTTACATGGATAGTCTGGTGTTATAATTTATTTGCTTTTGGTGTACTGTGGAGTGGGTAAAACTGTTTTTAATGGCAGGCTAGCAGATACCGTTGACTCGCGCTAGCCTAGTACCGGCGAACTATGCAACTGGAAGGACTGGATGAAAATTTTTGAAAACTGTCTCCGATAAGGTACACCCAGGCAAACATGGAAATGAGGTCCGATGTCCAAAATCCTGAACCACCCCTTTAAAAGCATGTTATATTGTCTTAGTATGGACTCTAACATGGTCATGAAGTCATACTTGGATCTGTACAATTAAAGGAGTTGAATCGTGATATTTTGGTCCTCATTGCTGTATGAGGTGGTATATTAATATTTTAAGCACTTACATGATCACAAGAATCTTTGCAGGATGCTTTCACAGAATGGTTCTCAGAATTATGTCCCTCTGGTTTTCTTCGCACCTTTTTATCAAAATGGATTCAGTTTGAGATTAATATAATGTGTGAAATTTTTGTATATTTTTTCCTGTATATTTTTGTTATTTCTCTCTTTTAGAATTTCTATTACTGTGATTGATTGACATCCATATGGAATGTTTAATAAACACCTACACTGATTAAAATCTTTTTAGACAAGTTTCTAGTAAGTAACGTAACAATGATTGAGACTAATTGGCTTTAAAAGTTGGGTTCACTTTTATGGAACATGTCTGCTATGAAGATTCAAAAATAAGTAAATTCAGCAGAACTTGGAGACAATATTACATAACAGAATGATTTAATGAGAAAATGTGACATCGTGCATCAAATTTGAGAACCATGAGCTTCAAGCACATTAGCATATTCAGCCCTACTGATCACAGCGACCCGCAGGACAGAATAAATCAGAATCACAGAGCTCTTCACATTTAGTTCTCAGATGTGCTCTTCAAATTATAGATAAAGAAAAAAATAGTCCTGGTAATAAGCATGACAATAATTGAGATGACCACATTTGAATAACTTTATCTCCTTAAACACTAGCCTGTAGAGTAAAAAAAGAAAAAGAAAAAAGATTTAAGGACAAATCAATTTCAAATATATAGTTGAGATTTAAGAAATAGTTTTTCGTCCAAAAATAAAGAAAATTATAAGAATGCTTGAGTAAAAATGTAAACATTATATTTTGCTTTTGCAGAAAATGTAACAGAGGTAATATATTTGAAAAATTCTTGCTACATTGAGCATTTTAAAAAAATGCTCATCACAAGTCTGATAGGAGCTGCAACATCCCGGTGGTTGCAGCATCCCAGAGGTTACAACACTGTACAAAGTAAAGTTCATGTGCGCTGATAAATCGGCAGTCATTTTTTTTTAAACCAAGTTAGTATTCTATTTTTATGAATAGCATTTAGTGTTAAATGAAAGCCAAATCACTTAATTGAAACTCCAGTGTGTGAATGACTGAGATGTAAATTGTTGCTTAAAGAAATGTGAAGCCAGAAAGAAAATCAAAAAACAAAAACATTAAACAGTCATTATGTGAAGACACACACACACACACCTGCACTGATCATTTAGTCCCACATACACAACAAAACGTTAATGATTCTAGCAAAAATCTTAAGTAGAAATGTATAGAAACAATACTTGCATCTCATTCAAATCTGTTCTGAGCCAGTCTCAAATGCAAGCAGACCTACACGTGTGAACGCACACTCACACCCCAACACTAGGGTTATTAAATCAATAACTGGATTCCAGTCACCTATGTGGCAATTGAGAAGAGAGAAAATACATCTTGTTGCTCATCTTCAGGACTCAAAACTGACTTTTCCCCACTGTTTTCAAACACAAAGAAACCAATAAGAGGAGTCACGTAAAAAGGATGGAAGAGCATGATGGAGTGTTGCTGATGAACAGGATGTGATGTCATAGTTCAATAGTGGGCCGGAACAGTGAGAAGAGCCTCTTCTGCCAGACGGGAGATGTCCACATTCTGTCACCGTCAAAGAATGGATTTTTAATTCAGGTTCAAAAACCAACAGAATTAATATTTATACATGTAAAATGACTGTCTGGTTTTCTTACCTCAGGTTTGTCTCTGTGAGTGTTCACTGCTTCTACATTAAGATAGATTGACTCCACTTTACAGCCTAGTGCAGGAGAGAATCTAGGTTACATTAAAGTACATTTCAAGAAGTCATGTTTCCAGGTAATTAAATGAACTCTTCAACAAATAAAGACACCAGGGAGAAATGCTGCCTCAAGGATTCTGCAAATTTCTCAATGCATCTTTGAACTACACCTCATCACCTCTCATGGAGAGTCAAGGTCGTCTTAAACGTACAGTAAGCCCATTCTTTTTTTTAAACTTAATTTTGGACTCACATAAAGCTGAGTTCAGAAGAATAGAAATTAAAGAAAATGTTTGTCTGAAAACATTTCTTGTTAAGGTTTATATTTTTTTTGTGCCCAGTATGGAACATTAATGTCCTTTATCAGAAATTATTAATAATAAATAATTCATTTGTTTTAATGTGCATGGCTAGGTACATATGAGATATTGAGATTATAATCTCAAATTTCATTTTTGGGTGAAGATACAAGAATATGCTGTTTACATGCACAGTAAATGTCTGTCTGTGAGAGAGAAGAGTCTCTCACCATAAGCCACAGGAGTAAGCTTCAGGACTGTGTGTAGAGGACATTTCAAATACGGAAGCTCTCCTGAAGGCAAATAAAAAGGTTAAAGATCATAACAATATGAAAATGTTCCATTCACCACAATCATGTTCCCATCTACACACCTGCACTCTTGTCCAAGAAGTAGGCAAGTAGACAACGCATAACAGCCTGATGACAAATAACCAAAACATTCTCCTGACGTTCAAGCTCCATAATGACGGGCTCCAACCTCTGTACCAGATCCTCATAAGACTGTAATGAGAGAGAATGTTACATTTTCTCAGATTTAATACGAATTTTTTTCTAATTGATTGTAAATCTAGCTTTTCAACACACCTCTCCTTTAGGGTAGCGGTACCGATATTTGTCCTGGTCTCTGAGGGCGAACTCCAGAGGAAAATGTTCCTGGATCTCCTCATACATCATCTCCTCACACACGCCCTTCACACACACTGAACGTCACTGACTTGGTACTTTTAAATGCGATTACAAGGAGAACATCTTCGTATAACACTTACAGCATCAATCTCATTGAGCGCATTCCATTGTTCATACGGTACACCTAACGCTTCAGCGGTCTGAATGGTCCGCTTCATCTGACTCGTCCACACCTTGAGATCCTTTATATTCTGATCCTGAATAAACCTCCCTAGACCCTGAGCAAACTGAGACATACGAGAAACAGAAAGAGAGTGGTCATTTGGATTCACCATATCTAGTAGACATTCTTTCACAGACACATATACCATAACGCACCTCTTTACCACGGGGCGACAGGCCTGAATCCCCTCCGATACGACCTCTGACGTTAAGGTCACTCTCTCCATGGCGACAGAGATAAATGGAGCGTGGTGTGATGTGGATGTTCATCAGATAATAAACGATTCTGCTCTGAATGTGGTCGAGCACGCGGTTCACCAAATACCGCTGACCCACGTCCATTATCTTAATGTATGACAACTCTCTGTAAGAAAATACACAACATTTAAGAAACAGAACACAAACTGCATAAATAATATGATGTTGTATTTACTGTATTTCTCAGAAAGAGGGAACCAATGAAATTGGATTTCTGACCTGTCTAGGTTTTCATCCAGTGGCTGGTAATTGTTTTCATAGCATTTGATCCTCTTCATAAAGTCCTGGATGGCTTCTTCAGTGTTACGGTCAGTGTAGTCAGGACTTCCCAACTTCACCTGCTGTTCTCCAACACACAAAAAGAAGAGAAATGAATGCTAAGATAATTTAATAAAAAATGACTAATGTATTGAGGAAAAATGCTGGAGATTTTTTAGATTAAAAAAAAATAAATCATCCAATCCCTGATTAAAATCACTGGAATATTACAACTTTAAATCATTCGTCAGTATTTAATCACTGCCTTACCACAATGTTCTCTGCAATAACTTTGGGGTCTTCACACAAAGACTCAACAAAAAACACCTATAGGAAAAAACAGAGACTTGAAGATAAAAACTAGTGAGAGTAAAACAGTAAAAATTAATAAATAACACTGTTGTGATTCAGCCTTCTACAAAATAATACCAAAGGTTTATGAATTTCACATGACTGCGCAACATGGTGTTTTACCTTATAGCCATTTTGTTCTGCAAATCTCATGATGGTGGCCCTCCGTTCTCTTGTTGTGTTCGTAGCATCAAACACCTGAAAAATCAACACGCTTATAAATACGTTTTTTTTTGTTCTAGAAAATCTTATTTTCTTATTCTATATTATTAAAGTTCTTATTCTCACCAAGGCTGCATTTATTTGATCAAACCCCATAATATCATAATACTTTGAAATAGTTTTACCATTCAAAATAACTGTTTTCTATTTATATTTTAGAAGGTAATTTGTGAAGGTGTCACGCAATCCTTCAGAAATCATACTATGGTAATTTGCTGCTCAAATAACATTTCTGATTATTATCAATGTTGTGATACAGATTATTTGATTAATAGAAACAGCATTTATTTGAAATAGAAATCTTAACATTATAAATGTTTTATGGTCACTTTTGATCAAACTGAATGTGTCCTTGCTGAATAAATGTATTAATTTCTTTCTAAAAAAAGTAAATAAAAAAAAATCTACTCACAGCAACCTGGCCTCCCTCAACACTGAGGTAGTGTCTGACATCATTGAGTGCTGTCGAAGCACACTGCCTGAAAACCATAAAAAAAGAAAAAGAAAAATCATATGACAACACAAAACGCACAACAATAGCAAAATAATAAAAACAAGTATCCACAAACAAAACATACTAAAACATGCTGAATCTTACTTTCTTATCTTCAGCCCTTCCTCATTATCAGGACTAAAGAATTCAAAGCTCTTGTAGATTTTCACACATTCCCTCCTATACTGTCCCACATTGAATTCTGCAACAACAACAAAAATACAGATTTATTGGCTGTTAACTTAATGTTTAATTGTTCAAAAGTATGTGAGCATTGTGGATCATTACCATACCTTTTGTTGGTACACCAATCCAGTTGAGGTAGCGTGTGAGTTTTTTAGAGATATAGGTTTTTCCTCTCGCTGGCAAGCCCACAGTCACAATGAGAGTAGGACAGTTGGTCATGCATACTGCCAAAGACAGAGAAAGAGAATAAAAATGCACCAGTAAATATCAACTGTTATGTGTAAAGCAGAAAAGAGAGTGAATTCTGTCTTTGCTTCATTTTCAGTAAGTATAAAAAATCTGACAGCTAACCATGCATACAGATTATTGTTGGTCAGGGTAACAGACTTGAAGCGTCTCTGCAACTTCTGAAAGAATCTTTATTTGTTTATGTTTTGATGTTCAAAAATCTATTCTGATTATTGGGAAATAGTCTTTCGAAACATTGTTCTCATTGCCTTTATACTTTTTACATTGACCAAATTCAACCCAAATATTGACATGCAAAATTATTTCTGCAGAATTATATCAATTTATGGGCAGGAGGACTGAATCTTTTGATTTATATACACAATGTAACAAACTTAAATTCTACCTCTGTTTTAATGCATTTGCTTCAATCCTCCTGATACTTATTTGACTTATAAGATATTTTATTTCCTGAACTCATTACTCATAGTTATCAATCTCTTCTCAATATCTGCGGATTTCTCTTGAATCCTCACAAACTGAGAGATCATGTGCACGGTGTGCTTTATTTTCTGCTGACTAGTTAAATAGGAAACATACTGAGACTGTTCAGCATCAGATTGTGCTGCATTTACAGCTTATTCAACCAGGTTCATAGAGTTCAAAAAAAATCTGCTAATTAGATGAAAATCAGCATATAATTAAGTAAAACCAGACAGGTGAAAATCGTCTTTATGAGCAGCATTCGCTCAGCAAACCTGCTCTTTAAAAGGCTATAAACTTCCTCTTAAAATCCTCTATGGCAGCAGCTTCGGTGCCACAGTGATCTGGGGGAGAAAAACAAAAAAACCTCAACTGCAGCTTGGTTACTTTTTGCCCATTTTAAGCGCAACCGGCCCCCAAGGAATTTAAAGGACATCCCTTAAGTCAAACCACAATCCTGATTTAACAGCCACACAGGGCGGGACAGCATGAGACAAGAAAATACAATTTCCACTATGAAATAATTTTCAAATTCCAAAAATACTTCCAAAAGGATCATTATCAAAGCCACAAATTGCTGAGATTGCTTTGATTACAGAGCAAGAGGTGTAGAATCTTAAATAACAAAATATACAATTGTATCCCAGTAGCCAAGAAAACTGCAAGACTGTAAAGAATTTTTACCTTCTGTTTATCAAAAATGGCAAAAACTAGGGCACATTCTCTCGTGATGTTTATCATCAGAGTGACAGTGAGCTGATCATCTGAGACCCGGGGCCTGTACCATGATGGTACTTGAACAAACTCAGGGTTACAGGATTAGTTTCGAGTTGACAAAACCAAACCAATCCAACCAGGCTTTGTTAGTAGTACCATGATGCTGATCATCAATTGTCAACTCAGGCTTTGATCCTGAGTTTAGGTGTGACATCAGTAGCGAACAGCCAATCACATACTGAGAAAGAGTGAAACGGCGGCACGATTTACTTCTCTCTTCTGCAGAATATTACGAGATTGAAAAATATTAAGAATTTAAACAAATTAACACGGCAAGAAGAAAATAGCTGTCTATGAAACAACAACTAAAAGAAAATTTCTTGCTATATCAGTGCAAGTAAAAGTTGTTAAGTTAGTTTATACATTTGATAAAGGTATAAGAGAATTGAACATTTAAGGTCACATAGTCATTTTATAGCTTTATCTATTGATTATTTAAGCGTATTTATATTACCTTTTATATATTTATTCCTAATAATAATTGATAAACTAAAATTGTAAATGTGTGATCGATTAATAATTACATAAATAATATCTAAATCATACAAAAAATGTATTCTAAATAAGCGTTACTAAAAGCAGGACGATTTTGTCTGTAAAAATCATTTGCTATCTAGTGATCTATAATTTGGAGTGCCTTTATCGCATTCGCATCATACATGTGTCACTTTGCTCACAGCTGATTTATGGTCCAAATTCGGTTTGCAACCTCTTACCTGGAACATAACCTGCCCAGGACCAAGTTAGCCGTGGAGCGTTAGTTACTATGGCGATGAACACTGCTAAAAGCCAAACCCCTTTCATGGTGCCTAAAACCCAGGATTGGCGCAAACTAAACTGAAACATACCTGGCTAGCCACCTAAACCGGCTTTATGGTATAGGCCCCCGCTGCTGTTCCGTGTTCACACGCTGCACACATGAGCCGCGAATGTTGATACACCATTGACCAATCAGAGACAGTCTACAGTCAGGGTTCAGCCAATAGAACACCAGAAACGCAAAACAATGCACGCAGCCATTGTACCGGTCCGGTGCAGAAAAACATGCCCGCGTTGTACTTGTATCTCACATTACAGGATATTCAGCTGATATGCTCATGATGCCGTGTTGATACTGATATATGAAGTAAATAAGCAAATAGAGGGAGGGGCTGCGGAGCTGATAGTGATACAGCACTTTAAACTTGTGATGCTTTGGACACATGTTATTCTCAGACACACAGACTAATACCAGACACCGCGAGGAAAATACTGGAGCACATTGTAGTACTAAGACTGGAGCTTCAAGATAACTTACTGTACTTTATCTAACCGGCAGATTTTGGTGCATCCTGATTGCACAATTCCCGTATTATTGTGCTGCGCCTACTTAAAGGTCTCACTGGGTTTACTTACAGTATGGTGCTTCATCTTTAAATGCAAGGCTACCAAGTACAATTGGAATATTATTCGAAGAAATTACCTGATAATTAAATCAATTAGATAACAAACAAGCACATATTGTGAGAATGTTTCTAAATACTGAACATGCACCATTACTTCCGCACCGGGAGCATTTTACTCAACTCCAATGGTAACGTAACTTTAACATAAACCCCATATATTTTCCCCAAACCTAAAAGACACATCACATGAGCCCTGTGTACGTTTTTGTTAAATATAAAAAGGATTGTACAATTACACATAAAGCGAACAGATATACATAACCACATTGTCTCTGATCATTTAGTGAATAGCTGGTATTTGAAGAAAGCTAAATAACGTTACCTCTCTTTTGAGAAATGTGTTTTTCCGGCAGCCCGTTCTTGCATGGCATCCATATTTTCCGCAGTGGGTTTTGAGTAAGCTCTCTGGGAATCGCCATGATAATATCTTCGTTTGAACTCATCCTGGCTGTATTATCATGACCCGGTTCTTCTCTGATCGCTGTTACTGAGCGGACTGGCTGAGCCGTTCACGGTGGGCTGTGTGTACATGTCATATCGGCTGAGCGTTATCAATGACAGACTTACCGTAATACCAACAAAAAACGCGCAACTGCTACAAAAAAGTTTCATAATCAGGCAGACGATGTGCATAAACACAGCCACTACTTTTGGGTTAAAATTAAATCAATATAGATATAGGTTTTATCTGATTTTAGAAAAAGTATAAACAGTTAAACAAATTAGCTGAAAACTTGTAAGACTATATGTATTTCATGCAACTGGCCAGTAATATATGAATAAAACGTATTATTTTAAGTCGGATAATCAATATTTTTTTATGAGAACGAAAAAATCCCCTGACAATTTAACATGATGACTAACATGATTTTTATTTTTGCTGAATATAACGCAAAAAAGCATAAAAGGCTACCTGGCGTAATATCTTAAAACGACAAGTTTTAAGTAAAACCAGTTTACAATAGTCGTTGGTTATTATTAGTACAGGGTTAGAGGGTACACATGTGGTAAAAATTACACAATTTACAGTAGAAATAACACAATGTATCTCGTGTGTTAAAATCTACCGTAAAACTACTCAATGATGTGGGCAAACAAACAAAAAACTAAACAGGAAGGCAAACAAAATGCAAGTCAAGTGATTGCAGAACTTTGGTGGAAAACAGCTCTGCTGCTGTGCACATGAATTGCACATGGGTCGTGAATGATGATGTGTCTTTGTCCAATCAAAGCCCCTTTGACAGAAATGAGTCGACCAATAGAATATCAAAAACACTGCACGAGGAGGCGTGCGGCGTGACGGGCGCAGGATGGTAAATATCTACAAGACTTGAACATTCTGTTCTTTTTCGCCACCAAACCCGTAAGTAATATTACTAAGAACTTTCCCCTATATATATATATATATATATATATATATATATATATATATATATATATATATATAGTACAGTATACAGTATACAGTATATATAATATATATATACTGAAAGTACAGGTTCATTATTGGAAACATAAATATTGTGGACAGTAATGTAATCTTTCCTGCTGAAAAAAACAACAACAAAAACATAAGCTAAAGTCAGCCTAAAGCTGGTTAGCTGGTGTTTCAGCCTGGTCATCATAGCTGGTTTAGCAGCTGGTTTTAGAGGGGGATAAGAAAAAGAGCACCATCCTCTCTTTAAAAGCTTTTTTTGTGCATAGTTTTGAGAAATAGTGTAGTATCAAGTACGGAAACTGATTTTAGACCATCAGCAATATTTTTGGCTGGTCATAAACTACATCAGTTTATATAGATTTACTAAAAAATAATCATACATGGCCTATACATACATTAATATTAGCTAATATGCATAAGAATTTATAATACAATGAAATTAGCTACACTTCAAGTCAAAGTCAAATAATAGCCTAATAAGTCATCAAAATAATGCAACAACACAAACCAAAGTATTTTTAGTGACCAATAAAAGTTAAACTTATCTTATTTTAGCTAGCCAATCAACCAACTTTTGCTTTTTTAAACATTTCCATGTGTGCTGGTCACTTGTTGGCTGCTTTTCATTTATTATCCAGTCCAACTCATCCATTAAATTGTTTTTAACCATTTTAGTATAAGCCTGTACATCAAAAGGTCAGTTGTGTCTAAACTTAGACTAGTAGAGTATTTATTGTTAGTGGGTTTTGCAGGTGCTGCAGAGGGATATCCCGCGGATGGGATATACTTTACAGAAAATGGTTCAACAAAACAGCAGGATAATAGGGCCATCTTGTGGTTGAATGATGAATCACACTTGTGTAAAATATGTAGGCCTAAAGTGAATTCAAGATTTTTCTAAAATATATACAGGCTATAATTTGTCTTAATTATACTTTTAAAAAAAACTATCCAAATATATATATATATTTTTTTTTTAACTAGATGGCAAAGACACAAAACAGGTGATGTAGAATGAAAGGGAGGGGGGGAAAGGCAAGTGTCCAGTCAGCGGGTGAAGAGGACTAATCTCCTTAGACAGGTGGAAAACAAGCAAGCTGCTCAGATACTCAGACACTCACATACTTTCCACCTGAGATCTGTGTGTGGTTATCAAAGACTATTTTTTATTCCACAGAAAGATCCACAGAAAGATGAAAAAGATAAAGAAATATAGTTTGTAAAATAATATTTATATTAGTATAGAATAATGATGTTTATAAAATGTTTTCCGCCATTATAGACACAGTGTAGGCTACAGCACAATTTCACCATCCAGCCAGTTTTTTTTAAAAAGACATCACTATTAAATTCTCTAATTTGAGAAAATGTTATGTTTCCTTAAATGTTTTAATATTCTATCGCAATCCCTGCCTGTTAATATTGAGTTTATTAAACGAGCATTGTGCATTTGTTTTTCAAAAATAGTCTTTCCCTTTCCCTTTCCTCTAGATGTCAACCGCCCACATAGTAGCCTGTGACAAGTGACATCAGAGCCTTTTAAACTCAGAGACAGTTGAGAGTATTCTGTGTATGGGAGTGTGCTAAAACTGCATTAGGTGCAGCTAGTAATTTAGCAGACTTTGCACATATAACATGCAAATTCAATAGACATGGGAAAAAGACACGCTCACAAACGCAGTCACAAAACCCGAGTTAGACCAGAATCCTTGAATGGGATTGGAAGAATATCTGAACTTTCACACATGCAGATAAACAGAAATACAATACATAACCAGGCACATGTGTATTTTGATCTAAGAACGCGTCACAATCACATACAATTCTCCTCATTCTAACCATGATTCTAACATAGCCTAATGCAGTTAGCAGTAATGCACAATTCCAGAGGGTCAACTTAAAATCAAGAACCCAAGGGCAAAATGTGACGATAATGCTGCCATTGATCAATCAGTGATGTGAAGAAATCTCAAAGCTGATACTTTATCAGTCACTATCACACAGAACATTATACATTTTGTGCTGTCATTGTCCTCTCAGCTCTAGTAAAACTTTATTTATTCATTCTACGTAAATGAAGTAAAGTCACTATGATAAATAGTATCCAAAAATTATTTGGAGAGTTAAGCTACACCTAAAAATGTATGAATGTCATACACCACCCAAAAATTTAAATTCTGTCATCATTAAAGCTCCCGTCGGCAACAATTTTTTGATCATATTCAGTGAAATCGACACTATAATCCGACAGAAAAACATAAATAAAGTGGTTTTAGAAAAAAGACCGAGCTTCTAACTCCACCTGGAGCGTGTTATTTGTTTTGGAAAAATCCACCCGTCCCGGATCATCGGGTCCAATCAGCGCAGGGGGGTGAGAGATCTGACTGTCAATCACAGGTCGTGCACACGCCACCCCTCGCGCACGTTACAATCACATGCACACGCCTGAAGTTCGCCAGTAATGAAGAGTGATGGCGGAAAAGATTCCAATTCCCCGTTAACCTCAAGAGTTAGGAGGTCAAAAACAACACAGGAAAAGAGAACACCTGCTGAAAATAAAGAAGTAAAGAAAGAAAGTGCGTAAATAAACCAGGATCAACATCGGATCGGCATTTGAAAGGTGGAGAGATTTACGTGATTTAATTGGGTTCAAGCTGGACGCAGCTAGAGCTTGCAACATTTCTTCTCCAAAGGTAATTGTGCTTTATCAACCAGTTACTTTATTTCTTAGTGTTATAGTAATTCCACAGGTAATTGTGCTTTATCAACCAGTACCTTTATTTCTTAGTGTTATGTTAGTTATCTAAGTATGTTTGCCCTAATGTGTTGGTATGGATAGCTAACGTTAGCACTTGTTGGGCAGGTTCGTTTGTTTGTACTGAAATCCGTGTGAATGTAACGTTAGGTGGATAAACATGTCCAGATGAAGGGATAAAGTTCGGCTTTTAGGAAGAATCAATGCTAATCTATCTTTCTTACGAGAGTAAGAACAGTAGTAAAGCTACTGTTATTGTATGTGCTATCTTACTAGCTCTGATATATAAGCAGTAGAAAAATGTACAATGACCATGTCTGCCACATACAGCAATAATAGCGTTTCAGACAGACGATGGTGTTTATTTACGTTTAATTGGTGGGTAATCCATTTCGTAACAATCTACTCCAAAATGACAAAACAACAATAACAAAATACTTCATGGTGTTGATGGATGCTGATGAGACGGGCGCGTTCACAGAAAATCTGGTGCACTGGCACTGACGAGCACGAAGCCACGAACTCGGTGGGAGGGTATTCGTTGATAGTGGGGGAGGGGCATGAGAGTTGTAAACATTCAAAATTTTGCCTAAGTCCACTCAATCTGCAGACTTGCCGACTGGAGCTTTAACTACTGTCGCACCAAACCTGCATGACTTCTATGAAACACAAAAGATATTTTAAAGAATATTGGGAAGTGGGAACCAAACAACATTAGAGCCCATTGAATAGACAAAAATGGACATTTCCTAACTTTTTAAAAGTTCCACAGTAGAAAGTCATATAACACAAGTAAACATTTCAAGCAAAACATTTCACGAAAAGGAATTTATTTAGGTTTTAAATTCTAAAACAATGGACAAAATAAAGACTTAAGTATTTAGACACTTTGTAGTTGTCTTTAGTTCAGAAACTGTTCGGGGCCACTGTTATGTTTTTAGTAGATTTGATTACTTGACTGCATAATTTTCATAAAAAAACAACCACATTGTGGTGCAGAGATTCCTATCATATAAAGATATATATTCAATGTGTAAGTGTTCGGAGGGAATAGTGGGATAACATGATCAGATCCTTCTTTTGCTGTCATAAAGTCTCTTATGATGGAGAGGATGGTGGTTTTACAGGTAATCGTCATAGCCAGATTCATCCTCGATGCCAGCTGTGAATATATAGAAACATGTCTGTCATATTTAGTAGTCCTTAAGGAGAAAACAAATTAGATTTAGACAGAGGAGTTACCATTATAATGAAAAGTTTGCTTCATTCCAGCTGAGGAGTGATCTTTAACCTACAACAAACACATTTTGATATGAAAATGATACGAAACAGGTATTTACATACATTTCGGTATTTTGTACAGTATATGAGCACACTTACAGCTGAACTTAGAGGGGTTGTGGGAGCCCGGTAAGATGGAGGGGGTGGAACCCCTGATGGAACAGCAATGGTGGAGTCAAAGTGTTGCATGCTAGAACTGCGATTCAACTTCAGCATGGCTGCCCTGGCATGAAGGGGGAGGGGTGGGAGGGGTCCTTTCCTCTGGGCGAGCGAGATCGACTCTTCATTAACGCTGGAGAGAGTCTGCGATGAGTTATTTATTTGGCTGGACTTGCTCTCTGGAAATGTTGCATCTGCATCAAGATGGTGTGGAACTCTGAATGCACTTCTAAGAGAAAGCCTATACGGCCAGAATCAGAACCCAAATATTCTACACTGAAAAACAATTCATGATTTACTTTGAAACAGTAGTCAGAAATTGCTAGTAAGTTTCACATTTACAAAGAAACAGTAAGTAACATAATTTCTTGCAAAAAATATTCCACTAATCTTTTTTTTATAACGTTGAAAAATCATGTTTTACGGTGTATATTTCACAATGTCGATTTCAGCACAGGGTCTAAGATTGCCTGTCTGAGTCTGTCTTGTTTCTCACCTCTTTTGCACTTCATGTCCTCTAAGACAATTGTCAAGCTTGTCTTTCCAATCAGAAACAGCCCCCACACTGTATCTGCGTGTAAGTCCCGAGTGAGATGCTGGAGAAGAGAGAAACAGCAGGTGTAATGGGGCTCGGATACACGTTGTTCTTTATTTGATGTGATTTGTGAGGAGTGTTCAGAGTGTCAGACCTTTGTTGTCACTGATCTGCTTCTGCATAGCAATGTAGAACTGCTTGGCCTCACCTTCATCCGCAAAGTTTATTCCTATCTGACACTCCTGCATGAACACGCACACGTTTGGTTGCCATCATGATGACGACTTTCCATTAACTTCTATTGTTCTGCTAACAATATTTCAAATACCCTAAGCCCCTAAACCTGAATGTTACACAAATCTTCTAGCAGTATTTTAAAAATCATGATTAAGGCATTTAGTTTAGTCAAAAACTGATGCATATAAACACGCTAGATACTCTGAACATTCTTAGAATTAGACTTGGAGTTGAAAAGCAATGCATTTGTCACTCACATCACCAGGAAAGGTGTGGAAATAAGGACACGTTTCTGAGTACTCAAATGGTGTATACAGCTCCTGTTCCCATTGCAGCTTGGCCTTCTGCTGAGAGAAAGAGAAAAACCATGGTCACACGGAATCTGAGTGACGAGTTGGTTCCATAAAAGTAGTAGCACCCCAATGAGAAATGGGCTAAACATCCAATGTAGAACCATTGCACAATGGATTGAAATGGAAATAGGGCAGACAATCAATAAAGAGATTTCTGGTGAAAAAAAGTGCAGAATTAATGAATGAAAAATGCATGCAAATAAGCCCGTAGAGTAGAATCAGTACAAGCAAGGGTCTTTATATTGGAAAAAGGTTGTTTATTTTTAAAATGTTCTTCACACTAAGAAAAAAAAAATATTTTAAGAACTGTTCACTGTAAGGTTCTTTGGCATCACTGTGAAAACCCATATTTTGAACCTTTATAAGAGAGTATATTATATATAATAATGTCAGAGTTATGAGATTTGTGAGAATGATGTGATGCAACATCAGTGTTAAATACATAAAAACACATTTCGTGTATTGGTATTTGTATAAAACCTTTAGAGAAATGTACACAAAATCACCTAATGTTTTAGTATTTAAAGGGATAGTTCACCCAAAAATTAAAATGTCGTCATCATTTACTCACCGTCAAGTTGTTCCAATGGGTACCATCGACTGTCTGGTTACAAACATTCTTCAAAATATATTCTTCTGTGTTCAGCAGAAGAAAGAAATTCATACAGGTTTGGAACAACTTGCCGGTGAGTAAATGATGACAAAATTTACATTTTTGGGTGAACTATCCCTTTAATATAAGACTTTATTGAAAAGATTTCAACTGTTGATTCCTATAATTTTTTTTAGAGGGAATTATTTTACCATTTGGGATAAACACACCGAGTGGGTGTAAGCTCTCTCTGTAATATCTGTTAGCCTCACCTTAAGACAGTAGAGTCTCATGAATGTTGAATGAATGGAGGTATCTTGCACCAGACATAAAACTCCAAAACTGTGACTTTTCCACTCCTTTTTCTCTGCAATTAGCAGCTGGACAACACCACATGCTAAAACCTGTAATGTACACAAACACACATATACATAAATATAGAGTGTGTCTCTAAATCTGCATGTTGAGTGCATATAAAGTACATATTCACAGACACACAATATCGTTTTAAAAATACAATTCAACCACAAGTATCCAGAAAGGTCCAGTTGCACCACAGCGGTCAGCAGTATAGTTGTGCCATGTCTTTTTGTCTGCATGTACAAATACGCAGTTTTGTCGAAATATGCTGTTTGCATAAGTTTGCATAGTTGAAAAACAATTGTATGAGGCAGCCCTGGCTTCTACGGCTCTACTTGTGAATTATTAAAATAACCACCTTGTGTTCTGTCTACAAACCAGAAAAACCAGTGATCAGTTAGGATCAGGATGTGTAAGGACAGCCGTAAAACATTATGAGCATTGCATGAAAGTTCCAGAAAAAGTGAAACAAATGCATGACCAATTGTTTTGATATTCCACTGGGTACTGTGGAGTTGGAATCTTCAGAATAAGAAACACTCACTTTCAAACATATACGGCACAGTAATGTGGGATGCAATACAGACCGTAAAAAACTGTTTCTTATATTCTGAATCATAGAATTACATTTTACACACACACACTATAGGCTAACAGTGAATTATGGGAATGCAATAACAGTAATTCCTGCACAATGTTTGGTTTCTTTTAGAAATATGATATTTTGATCAATTGATGTATAACAAAAAAAAGTGAACTCACACTGCAATCATGACAAAGTAAACTGCAGAGAAGGCCATTCTCACGAGTCGTCAGTAGTGGACTCAAAATCCGTGACATCTCTTCGTCCACTGTCTTTGACGTCTGTCTTCTACAGTGTGCCGTTTCTGTTTTTCTAAATTCACAGGTGTCCTGATCCATATCAAACAAATCACTCTGCTTTATACTTCCTAATGCAAATATCCTGACATCAGGAAAAACAACAGAGCTCTATTCACAAAACACACACATGTAAGTTATTTGTATGTTCATAATTCATTCTGAACATAAAAAAACAGTATGAAGAGAAGATTTTACATTTTAGTATTTATTGAATCAAACATGGCTGCGTGAGTCTACTTTGCATCACATACATGTCTGAGAATATGTTGAGTGACAAAATAGACCTGTGTGGCTATAAAGAGCAGCACATCTACAAAAGTATTTGAGTTTTTGCGTACTGCCATAATGGTGGAAATTAGCACTGTAGAAAGTCAAAACAATAATGTCATTGGACAATTCTCTTTTTTATGGAATATTGCAGTATTTTTTATAAATGATTTATCTTGTCGCAACTTCCGTTTCATGCCGACTTCGTATAGACATTCAATACAGTCAAAAATGTTCTAGAGAGTGTACATCTTGCGAGCTTCTATATCTCCAGAGGTTGAGTATCCTAAATGATTTACGGGCCAGTTTCCGGGACTTGGCGCAACAGTACGTTCAATACGCTGAAATAAAACCATTGCAGGAGAGTTTGTCACTACAGGCAGAAACAAGCGCACATGATCTTCCTTTCCAGGCCAGAAGGTATCAGGGTCCGCCCAGCGAATTGACTGCTTCTTCCTACAACACATATATATAGACATAACTCAATACATACACTCTTATTTAAGGCATATACACTACTGTTTAAAAGTTTGGAGTTGTTAAGATTTTTTAATGTTTTTAAAAGAAGTCTCTTATGCTCATCAAGGCTGTATTTATTATTTATTCAGTCAAATCTGTAATAAATGTGAAATATTTTTTACAATTTAAAATACCTGTTTTCTATTTTAATTTATTTTAAAATTTAAAATAGCAGCCATTACTCCAGTCTTCGGTGTCACATGATCCTTCAGAAATCATTCTAACATGCTGATTTCTTGTCATTTCTTATTGTTATCAATGTTGAAAACATTTATTGCTGCTTAATATTTTTTGTGGAAACCACAATTTGTTTTCAGGTTCCTTTGATGAATATAAAATTCAAAAGAACAGCATCATCCTTGTCCCAATTAGTAGATTTTTTTGTCATAGTGAGACTTACATCGCTTTGTGGCCCTTATTTGCTCCCCCTTCAACTCGGTGTGTTTTGGATGTCCTGAGGGATGTCAGGACTTGTTCTTGTGCAACAAGTGACAAGTGACCTTTCCCTCCCAATTTAGAGCTGCTAGACAAGCTCATGTCACCAGGGTGCAACAGGACTAGAGAAAGACACACTGTCAGGTAGCATTTGTATTCTACATACTTTTTTACAATGGTTTAATATGCCATATCTATATGTGCTTGTGTGTATGTGCAATTTCTATATATTATTTAAAAAAACAACATACCTTTCTGTAGAGTGGCTTGGCTCACATTAAGCCCCTGTCGTTGGCATTGCTCTATAGATTTGAGGTATTCTCTAAAACAAAGTGTCCTGAAACGATCCACTTCTCTGCCCGTACTGCCACTCAGAGAAGAAGGGCAAGAGGTCTTGGTGGCTGCCAAAACTCTCCTCATGATCGCCAGCACCTCCACGTCCTGCATGCCCATCTAGAAACATTCACATTCAAAGAGATCTATTACAGATGTAACATAGCTCAACTGACATAATTCAATACTGTAATTAATATTCTTTGAATACAAAACTATTAGTAATAATTATAAATGTGTGATTATATTATAGTTTTAATTGCAGTTGTGGGAACATGGTACTGTGATGGTTTATGTTGGTAATACAATACTTTAATATTTACCATGGTATTACATGATTACCACGTACCTTGTAGCTTACTCCAAAGTATGTCAATAAATACCATGGAATTATCACCATTTGTTGGTATGATGAAAACTTTTTTTTTAAAGCATAATCTTAACAAAAATGGACTGTGATTGTTTTATATGTTTATGTGTTGCAGTACCTCATCATCTTTCTCCTCTAGTGAAATTCCATGTGTTGGAAGATGTCTTGTCCAAGTCCCTTTCTCATGGTCTGCGTTCCAATAACCTAAACATAAATACACAATACAGTGTGCTGTTACAAACTGAAAGAAATAATGTTCATAATATGAACTATTTAGTTTCTCCCTTTACCCCTTGACCAAGATATACCAGCGTTTGATTTGTGTTCTTCCCTTTCCTGATGCTTTCCGTTCCAGGCCTGGATCCCAGCAGCCAGGTTTTCCACAGTTACTGAGTTTCCATCCTCACTATTTAATGAGGACATAAGCACGTTCATCCGCTCAGGCTGTATGAAGAGGCCTTCCTACAAACCAAAACTCACACTTTTTTACTCCTACAATGTTCTTAAAGTTGTGCAAAATCAGAAATATTAAGAATAAATCTATTGCTAACGCTACATGCATTGCATAATGCACACCTTCTTAAACAGAGCACAGAGGTCTGTACGCTTTAATTTACCAGTCCCATACCAGTCCAAGAATTTGGAGAGATTGCAGGCATTGCGAGCGCGCAGAAAGCTCTTCACTTCTTCAGCTTCACGCCTGAGCGCGCGCGGAGACTGTGACAAAGACAAATTGACAATACAGTAAAATCCTGATCGGCCCATAAAAAAATTTAGTTTACGAATCTGTTTCTAATGCAAGACAACTTTTTGTAATATTTTTAAGTGTGGACTTTATTTTAGCCAATTGTCTAGTTTGTAGCCTAGCCTACTATCCATATCAAATTATGATCCTACAGTTGTAACATCTGGTGGTGGAGGGAAAATGCTTGTTTTTGAAGGGGGTGATGACATCCGCTTATCTTGACTGTCTCGTTCCGTGACGAGAACCTCCAGGTCGGTGAGAATGGGTTTATTATGGAGCCATCTGCGCAGATCTCCCATACCGTCAAGCGCTTCTCTGAAAGCTTTCCTGTCGCGGATCCAGTCCGGGTGTTGCGCGGGCTTGTCTCCAGGTAAGCGCGTGTAGAACTCAGCAGCGCCTCTGAGGTCTGATGTAGGTTTTGCAGGTCGAGCGTCAATGTGCTTCGGCTGCGGTCGAGTTGCGGGAGAGGTTTTTACCTTATCCATGATATGCTTTCTAAAGGCACTTCCAATGCATTTTTGTGGTTTAAACGAACCACATGCCATTTGAAATAGGTACGTCTCTGTCAAATCACGTTTTTTTAAGCGCCTGAATTCCTCTTCCAGCGTCGGATCACCCAGTAAGCACTCCGTCCCCAGAGCCATTATTGAAGTTTTGGCACTGTGTATAAAAAAAATCTAAAGCTATTAAAATAAAGAGGTCGCTAAATTGTAACATATCGTGATTTTTATTCAACGCCACTCATTTCTTGAAGCTGTAAAGTAACTAAAGTCTATTGGTGGCATGTTGACATTTGTATCCATGACTCCCATTCTTCTCACTCAAAGGTCAAACCTTCAGTTTTACATCTGAATTTAATACGTTTGTTTGTAGCACGATACTACCACAATACCATTTGACATGTACAAGCTATAATTGCAATAGTGCCAAAGATGTACTTACAATTTGGCCCCTTGTGATTTATTTTCAGGACCATTTTTACTTATTATTTTATAACCATAAAAAATACACATCAGGTACCTCAAATACTTAATTTAAGGCAATTCACTGAAATACATTTTCAAAATCGAACAAATATAGCTTTCAATTGTTTTCATTCATGACATCAAATTCAAAAGTTAGCTGTAAATAATGGACTAGTTCAGGGTACTCTTGAACTTTGCTGTATTTGACTGTAGAATTTTAATATTACAGTCTATGCATTCCATTGTCCATTTTTCCTGAGTGAATAGAACAGTACTTTTTCTGGTAAGATAAGATGAAAGTGTACAGACATTCTGTTGCATATTAATGCATAATTTCATATTTAAATGTGGAGTTTAGTTTATCCCAGCAGTGCATGATCCAGAATGTGTTCTTCCTGTACTGGGTTGGGCATCGTGACTCTCAACTGACACTGATCCTCCATGGTACGTTGAATCGCCTCATAAGCATTAGCGTTGCCTGACCAGCATCTCCGTGCCACCTAGTGATATACACATAATATATATATATATATATAAATATAAAATATAATATATAAACACAAGACGGAGACACACACAAAGATACTCACCCCATTAGAGACATCCCAGTTCAACATTAGTCTAGCTCTCTGCCCTGCCTCTTCAGAACCATCCAGAACCAATCCAAAACCACCATTTATCACTTCTCCCCTAAAAAAATCAATACAGAGTCAATAATTAAAGCACTAATATCTTTTTTATGAGCAATTATTATTCCAAAAATGTTTTTTTTTTTGTTCAATCAATAATACAAAATAGCAAGAAATCAGTAACATGTTTTATCTAGAACTAGAAAATAAAAAAATTTCACCAATAACAAATCTCTACATACCATCCAACTCCGCCTCCATTGTGCAAAGCAACCCATGTGGCGCCACGGAATGCATCACCAACAAAATTCTGCACTGCCATGTCTATAATAAATGTACAGACATGAATCTATTAAATAGTCTCTCTGGAAAACTTAATTCTGATTGGTCAATCACAACATTCTGTAGTCAGATATTTTGTATAATGACAGCTATAAATAATTATTTAAACTTAAATCATGGAAATTTATTTTTGGTTCTCTTTGTTTGATAATCACTATTCAGTTTTCACAAAATACTAGGTTTTTTTTATATCTTTTGCAAGACACTGCACCTTTTCATGCTTTTCATCTTCAGAAAAATCTTTCATCCTCCCCATATTGCATGAAAACTGTGACTTAATAATAATAATTGTGTTGCTTAATAATGTGGAACAACCTCTTTAAGTGGGTTTCATATTTACCTAAAAAGACATGGCAAACTATTTAACAAACCTGTCTGAGATTGATACCAGTTATCGAAAAATATTTGAGAAATAAAACAAACAAACAAACACTTCAGTTGAAAAACTAAAATCTGAATGTTTATTGTACTGAGACCCTACGGATATGTCGCTTGCATAATAATTTGAAAGATGGTGCAGAAGTGTCTTTGTGTACCTGCGCAGAAGGCAGAGCCATCATAAACATTGGAGGTCTCCCTGAAGGGGCTGTCTGTCCCACTGACATCATGATGATCTCTACTGATGACTACTGGAGCCTAAGGGGGGAGAGGAGACAGTTGCACTGATATGTTGCAAAGTGTGTATTAATGAACCATAATTAAATGAGTTTGGTAGTATGCACACTTAAATTACCGAGACTTTGCCCTTAGCAATGGCTTGGTTTATTGCCAAGGCAATGGAAACTCTTCCTCTCTGGTCCGAATAGAGAATACGGGCCTGTGAACCCACAACCTAAACGCAAAAGAGACCAGATAACGCAAAAATTGCTAACTGAACACATAAAACATTATTTTAAGACAATTTATTTATTTAAAGTTTAGTACTTTTAAAACATACGTTTGAAAATAGTATCTTAATGAACGCTGTTTTATTTTACATGGAGCAAGTTACCTCATGGCAGGGTTATTGTAAGGTTTTAGTTTTAGTTAACTACAATAACTAAAACTATAAAACTTTAGTTAACAATAATGACTATAATGCTGGTGGCCAGCATGTTGAGATCACATGGCCAGTTGAATAATACTTGCTGTATAACCCGCTATTATTGGACACTTTTGTGGACTGGATAAATTAATTTTGGCTGAATAGCACATTTTTACAATGGCATTAGTAAATGTTTGCTTTTCTGTTATGCTGCATCCAAATCACTAGCTCTCAGTATAAGTGCAAAATCGATGGGTAAATAAATGAATGTGACCACAAAATTAATATGATTTTTTATTTTATTTATTTAGAGTTGGGTGTCTGTGAATCATACCATCTTGTGTTTCCCAGCTTCACGTATCCAGCGGATGTTGTCACTATATTGCTGTCGGACACGTTCAGTTACTGTGGAACTTATCTCTTCTAGTACAGCAGTGGCGATTGCATCAGTCTCAGCCAGGTCAGCAGGGTCACCAGAGGTACAGACCCAACGAAATGGCCCAAAACCCAGTGAAAAAATATCCCTACAGAAAGGGACAAAGATCAAAACTAGTTTGTGAGTGAGTGTACTTATATGTGTGTTGGCCTGCGGATGGTCACTTACCCCATTATGTGTTGGACATATGAGGGATATTTAAACTCAGTAGCCCCTCCCCCTTTCTTCTCTACCTTCGCACCTTGAAGAGACAGAAGAATACTATGTAACACTTTATTTTACTGTGTCCTTATTACACATGTTACATGTAGTTACTATAACAACTATAAATGATGCATAATTACATGCAACTAACCCTAAACCAAACCTTAAATGTATAATTACATTGTAACAATTACACCTTTAAACACAGTGTAACCAAACACTTTTATTATACATACTTTGATGTTAGTCTCACTACTACACTCTGAAATATTTGATTCTGACTGGCTAACCTTGGCATTTTGTGGTTTAGTCAAATAACTTTGTAGTATGAGTTAAAATTGAATTGACCTTTTTTCCTTTTGCTACATAACTACAGTTTTACATCTCTCAAATCACTTAGTGGTCTCCTTCTCACTGAATAAAATTATTCATTATTTAATGCTCATTCATTTATTTGGATAATGTACAGTCTGAAGGATTTATCTCAAAATAAATAAACCACGTCAGAGTAATACCTGATCACCGTGTCATGCTTTATGTTGTGACAACTACTCTTTACTTGCCTGCTCTCTGAGCCTCTAAGAGAAAAGCATTGCCATAGTCCCAGAAGAACATCCCTGCATCTGACAAGTTATTGATGGCCTCCACCTGCCTGCAAAGACTACACAAGGGAGTTTGGAGCTGATTTAGATTTAAATTACTTTTAGTTATTTGTGGCATTAAGATGTATTTTTGTGTGTACCTCTCATGTACTAAGGTTTTGAAGCACTGGGGGTCAGAGTTCATGAGCTGATTGGCTTGTCTGATTGTGAGTTGTACTGGGTAATATCCTCCACTGAAGGGATTGTGAAGTGATGTCTGATCAGAACCCAAATCAACCAACAACTCTCCTGTCTTCTTATACTCCTGGTAGAGGCACTCCCTAAAACATATTGCTCTTATAATTTACTAAATAAAACTCGCAAACAATAGAGAATATGAAGTACACGACTTACCAGAGATCCACAATGTTGCCATGGTAGCCTAAACTCAAGGCCGCTTTTGCTTTTCTGGCCTCTCTATAAGATTAAGTATTAGAAGTTTAAGATATGTCTGTAAGTCTCAATGTGTTTAATGTTTTCTTGCATACTGTACCTGATGCGTTTGATGCAGTGGCTCAAATCACTAGTGACTTCCATCAGCCAGCCCTGCTCATGCCTTTTCTTTAGGGGAGCTTCATCAACCTGTAGAGGCCAGTTATGTTAGTGTACTTAGGCCTTTGCATCATTTCAGGGGTCTGAGGGTGGGTTGCAATTTGGACTTAAATGTGAAGATTTTTTATTTAGTAAGTTATTACAGCTAACATGGACCAGAGGGAGTCCTGTGCCCACTTTTATGGCCAGGAAAAGCGTAAACCAAACAGTTTTGTACAGTTTTAGTATTTTTGTCCATAATATGGGTCAATACGTAACCAAAACTGCTTGGTTACCAACATTCTTCAAAATATCTTCTTTTGTGTTCCACAGAAGTTAGAAATTCACACAGGTTTGGAATGGCATCAAGGTTAGTAAATGATGACAGAATTTTCCATTTTTGGCTGAACCATCCCTTCAAATTAGAGTATTTTCTCTTTGATAGAATCTAAACTGTAACAAATTGAATGGTGAGTCAATTTGCGTTTAACTAGAAACTTAATGTAATGATTGGCTTGAAGTATTCAATGAGATAGTTAGGTAATAGTAAGCATAAACAACCATCATCTAACCTCGGCAATGACCCCTACACAGCCAGAAATTACTGCTGCCTTTGCTTGTGCTCCGCTCATGCCACCCAGACCAGATGTCACAAACACACGACCCCTCAGGTCATCTGTGCCCAAGTATCTTCGACCTGCATTAAGCACTGTCAACTAAACAGGCAGAGAGGATACTCTTTTAGTAAATTTTTGTATAAGTTTTAGATAGCAAATTTTTATTAGTTCTGTATGTTCTTCTTACCATGGTGCCATGAACGATCCCTTGAGGGCCAATGTAACAGTAACTTCCAGCGGTCATCTGTCCATACCTGACCATAAACACAGAGAAACATACACACTACTAGACTATGCACACTATCCTATTGCTCAGTTCTACTATGATAAATGTGGACTGTAAGGCATTAAGGTCATTTAAATGACAGTAAAATCACAACCACATTTAATTTTATCAAATTTTTTATTATTTCTTAAATTTATTTCTTAAATTTTTATTATTTCTTAAGATCATATGACACATGATGAAGACTAGAGTAATGACTGCTGAAAAATCAGCTTTGCCATCACAGGAATAAATTAAATTTTATATATAATTAAAATATATATAAAATATAAAGTAAACATTTGTTACTGTTTTTACTGTATTTTGGATTTAATAAATGCAGCCTTGGTGAGCATAAAAGACTTCTTTCAAAAATCTCACTGACCCCAAACTTTTGAATGGTAATGTACATGCACATTTTCTAAAAGAGCCTAGTTAGATTGTTATTAGGTATTGGTGAAATCTCACATGGTAATGCCCATAGCAAACATCTTCTCATATTCCTCTCTGGAAGAATAGTTTGGAATAACCTGAAACCACACAAGAAGAAACAGAAACAGTTATTTCCCTTCCCTTACTTATATCCTATTCTCAATGCAGAATGGCCTGTGTGTATCTTACCATGCCATTCGTGATAACACAGCGTGGAGAAGAGGGGAGGCTGGGAAAGAGACCTAATGGATGACCACTGTACATCACAAGAGTTTGCTCTTCAGTCATGGTGCTCAGATAGTGAAATACCAGCCAGAACTACGTATACGAACACACACATAAACACAATGGACATAAATTGCCAATTGCATTGCTGAGCCCAAACTTTCACTTGGTTTTCTCTGTTTAAAAAGAAACTAAAAGTATTTACTACGTATCAACTACAATATATTACAAGTCCAAAGGCATGGGAAGTGAGGACAGTTTAAAACCCTGAATAAACAGGAGAAACGGAGACGTGACGCAAATTAGTGTATTTTATTTTTAGCGTCACGCGCTATTTACACCCTTACGCCCCCTCGTGGATGGATAAGTACAGGACTTAAAAGGAAACGTTACATCAACTTCAATAATAACAATTAACTTAATTTGTTATAATTTAATATAACACAGACAGATATTGCTGTAATAAAAGTAATATATAAATACATATAAAAATCTCACACTTTACCTGCGCCCAGTTGCTGAACACCTGTCCATTTCCTCCATACGTTACAAGCTCTTGTGGGAACTGAGAGAATTAGAATAAATATTAAAATCAGAGCTTTTTGCAATTCTGGAGATCATTACACCATAACATAATTTCTTGAAGTCAGGAACAGACCCACTTGCTGATACTGCAATGAAGCTGCCGCAATTTCTTGACTATTACATCAAAACATAATACCAAATGTGAAAATGTACCTGTGCTACAACAGGATCCAGATTGTTCATAATCATAAGCATGATGGAAGCAGCTTGTCTTGTTCTGCATGGGTACTGATCAATAGGATAGGCTCTGTAACACACATGTAGTCATGGATTTGGTGTGAACTGCCATAGTCAAGACATACCGTATCAATACAGTTGCCTAAATATGCTGTGCAATTGCTT
Source organism: Siphateles boraxobius (assembly GCF_051911475.1). Taxonomy (NCBI): domain Eukaryota; kingdom Metazoa; phylum Chordata; class Actinopteri; order Cypriniformes; family Leuciscidae; genus Siphateles; species Siphateles boraxobius. The sequence goes on along the minus strand of NW_027509042.1, from coordinate 10,695,245 downwards.
TTGTTGTACCTCATACGCAGTGCAGGACAGAAGCGGTACATGTAGATGTGCCCATACTGCCTGAGCTCCTGCGCAAACTCTGCAGCCAGAGTCGCGTGCAGACTAGGAGGAAAGTATCTCAAAGCATTCCTCAAAGCCAGCTAGAGAGACAGAGATAGAGAGACACTATGATGACAGAGACCCAGAACAAGTGAGTCCAGTAAAGATTAACTGAAGCGAGAGAATGAGTGATCATGATGCAATCAATTTACAAAATGTTTTGGTCTCTGTCCCTCAACCTCTCTTTTACTGAGCATTCTTCCCTTTCTCTATTCGAAATTTAGACTCTTATCTTTAATGATTGACAGGACTCGCAGTGTGGAAAGATTTGGGAGATTCTGTATTTTTTTAACCGTTGCTGACCACTGAGTGGACCTGAAGCCTTTAAAACATCCTAATTCATTTAGATTCGTCAACAGTTCAAGAGTTTGGGGATGGCAAGTCTCTTTTGCTCACCAAGGCTGCATTTATTTAATTTAAAATACAGTAAAAACTGTGATATTGTGAAATATTTTTACAAATTAAAATAAGTGTTTACTATTTTAATATATTGTGAATTGTAATTTATTCATGTGATGGAAAAGATGAATTTTCAGCATCATTACTCCAGTCTTTAGTGTCACATGATCCTTCAGAAATCATTCTAATATGCAGATTTGGTGCTCGAAAAACATTTCTTATTATTATATTCAAAACAGTTGAGCTGCTTCATATTTTTTTTGGAAACTGTAAAATGTTTTCAGAATTATTTCATGAATTATATAGATTTTTTGTAACAATGTAAAAGTCATCACTTTTGATCAATTTAATTTGTCCTTATTGAATAAAAGTATTATTTTCATTTTGTACTTGTACTTCATTATTTTCAACTTTTGTACTGTATATTACAACATAATATTTTTATTGATTTTTGGGGGATTGTAAACAGCCTTGCTTTTGAGTGACAACTATGTCAAATTATAAATAAAATTTAAAGGTCTGCTGTGTGATTTGTCAGTATAAAGTTATCATATGGCTTCTGAAAACTTGGAATACAGCACACAAGGTCATATGCTCTATACATTTTAAATACTTTATGATTTTTGTCCTTGTTGGTCCCCATTTCATTGTATGAAACAAAGCAACTCGGACATTCTGCTAATTTTTATTTATTAATGATAAATGTTCATTTATTTTGAATAATTAAATGACGGAGCATAGGTGTGAGAGATATGTTGACCCACCCGTTCTTCTGCTGGGGTGAGGTTTGGAGTTCGGACAGGTGCATGAGGTACATTGGGGTCTCTCCCCCGGTTTGGGGGAATAGGATTAAGAGGCAGTCCCGCACAGATCTCCTTTAGACTGGACATCACTCCTGCATTTAGAGAGGAGACACAAAGAAATGGAAACAACAGAAATAAATTTAAAAGTTATCTCTGTGAGCTGAGACTTATACTTACACGTTCTCACTGGATTAGTCTGAAATTTTTAGGAAGAATCACAGAGGTTCATATGAACACTGCCCTGCTGACCCTCTAACCTCCTCCCCATCAGTCCATTGGTCAGTTTACTTGGTTTTCTATCTAGTCTTATCCAATAAGAAACTTTGGATATATCTTTCAGGTAATCATTGAACAAGCCAGACATGATGTGGCACTTTCCCAAAAACATAAAAACAGCTCAGAAACATGACGAATTTCATTGTACTGACCTTGGATGATTGCTTTAAGGTCAATGCTGTTCAATGCTGGCTGTCAAAATATATAATTCAAGAAGCCTCTTTCTGGGTCATACCTCTCTTTTTTTTACATATCATTCAAAACATGTCAGTAGATGTTTGCCTGACAGATTTTGCTAGAACCCTTAAAGGGATAGTTCATTTACTAGTGATAGTTCTTATCATTTACTCACCCTCATGTCATTCCAAACCTGTATGGCTCTCCTTTAGGGTTGGGTACCGAAATGCGGTGCCAATAGGGAACCGGTTCCGACGTAAACGGTAGTAACGAGTATGAACGAAAATTTCGGTGCCTGTCCTCTGTCTTACAAGCGCTTCATGAGGCACGCACACACACGCAGGTTTAGAGCGCAGTCTCGCATGCGCGCTCTTGCTCGCTCGCTCTACATTCCGGGAGATTTTAACAAATTTGCGGTTAAAGCCGCTATCAATATGCGGGAGACTCCCGGAACTTCCGGGAGGCTTGGGATGTCTGCTGATAGCGAGGTGATTAATGAAGATGCCGAAGACAAAACGCTCCAAGGTATTTTTTTTTTTTTATCTTTATTAAATCTCCAAACGCTCCAAGGTTTGGCTGCATTTCACGTGTAAAATTACACGTCAGAACGCCCTCTGGGTGTGCAGAGACACCCTGGGTGTGGTGTGCCCAGAGCAGTTGAAGTGAAAAACCCGAAAAACGATTGTCTGAAGCCCTGCCCATATAGAATCACTTCAATTAATTGGCTGATGGCGCGGGCGCCGCCTCGAGCCCTCGACGTGCTTACATCGTCACATTATATTGGCGTGCGCACGCGCCATCTGCTCCTCAGATTTCTCTGTCGAAAAGGAAAGCTTGTTTTTTTTATGCCACAAGAACAAGAGGTATTACATATTCACAATATCACATTAACATTAGCTGCCAGGAAATTAAAAAAAAAAAAAAAATGAAAAAATGTTTTACTTAAAGGGCCTATATGCAACTTTTTCCCCAAAATAAACGTAACAATAGCCTTTTTATTTTACCATTTATGACTCAAACATCTCCTGTTGAGCATACTGACACCTTGTCCGCTCACAGTGGGTGCACCTATAAGCCTGTATCCTATTTTTCCTATTTTCTGTCGGGTCAGATTTTTCCCGCGCTGTCTGCGGATGTGACGTCAAGCGCATTCATGTTAAACGTTTCAGATCACTTTGTCAGCTACGCGTTTGACGTTTTGATAAACACTTATCTCAAGCAATATGTATTTGACTGTTCTTACCTCTGTAAACATAATGTTGACCTCCTTGCAGCAGATGACTTGTGAAGTGTGCACGTACGAGCGTGCGCTGCGAGATCAAATAGAAAGGAAGAGCAGTTCTGTTTTTTGGCCACAGGTGTCAGTCGCGAGTTTAAATTTCAGGAAAACGCATATAGCCTCTTTAAAGGTAGAAATCCTCAAAAATACTTTTTTCAAAATTTGTTTAAACTGTCTTTATATACCAATGCATAATTAAAATGTTAGTACTCTGGAAAGAAATTATAAAAATCGAGTGTCTGTAGTCCTCTCAGGACTGCAATAAACACAGCTCATTATCCCATTAACTCCCACCCCCTCCCTTCTCGGCTCCTTCCAAAGCCACGCCCCCAAAACACATGAACGCGCGATCCCGGTCGTTCGCTCGGCTGGAAGAGTCGGACGCGTTTACCAGCGCCGAGCAGAGAGGAGCGCAGTGCATGTAGTGACATCATGTTATCACAAGTAATAAAATAACTAACTTTATCAGTATGAAACAAAACAATTAACATGGCTGTTAGTACTCACTATCAAGCTCGCATTACTATACTGGTAAAGTTTAAAATATTTTACTAGCTTGTAACAGAATCAAACTAAATATAAGGCAAAGCTATAAATAGCTTAATTGATACACGTTTGCCGTTACTATCAGTTACACTGTGATGAAGGTGAATTTGTAAGATTCATAACATCAGATTGTTTACAGATAAACTGAGTAACATACACTCAAACACCTTCTCACAACTGCATTGCAGACACAAGATAATATAACACACACACACACACACACACACACACACACACAACATATATTGTATAACACATACAGATAGATACAACATAAAGACATAGGTAAACATATGTAGGGCATATAACAACAAACCAAACGTGAAAAAACGGAGTAGGTAGAGTTCATGGTGAACATCGGAACAGTTTAGGCAGAGGGTAAAGCTAGGTATAAAAATAGATCCCCTAAACTTTTTAACCTAAAGTTAGATTTGGCGAAATTAAACAAAACAGCTTTCAACTGCAGATAGGCCTATTGCTTATTTATCGTCTCAACCCTGGCTCACTAACAGTAACGTTATACCAGTCGACACCAAAGTTACACTGTCATAGCTAAGCCAGTGTAACCTTAGTTATGCTACGTAACGTTAGGTAGCTATATTAGGTAGCTAGGTGTTCTAGTGATACATGCTTCATGAAAAAAGTAAATGCCATCAAAATGAAAACAGCAAGATTACCTGTCCAGCAGAAATAAAGCCATCATGGAGTCACTTTTCAGCCCCTTGAGATCCCTCAGTAGTCTCCACCGCTGGAAAGCCACGCCGATATTGACTCTTGTATGATTTCTTGATTTATCCAAAGACTTTTTGTTCATAGCCTTTTCAAATACTGTCTTCCTTTTTTAACTTGTTTGACTTCGCTGCCCCTATATGCAGGTACTGAGAATTTTGACTGTTCTTTCTCTGCCATAATTGTTATTATTATTACTAGCTTCGGTGCCTCTTCAAACGGGTGCGCGCATTTGGGCTGCTCCTGTATCAGCAGAGGTGGTATCCATGGTAGCGAGGGAGAGTGACAGTGGCCCCAGCCAATCATTTCTTTCGTCCCCGAATGGAATAATGAGCTGTCTTTATTACAGTCCTGATAGGACTAGAGAAACTCGATTGGTATAATTTATTTTCCAGAGTACTTACATTTTAATTATGCATTGATATATAAAGACAGCTTAAACAAATTTTGAAAAAAGTATTTTGGGGAATTTCTACCTACCCTGCCTTTAAAATCCAGTGCTTTCAAAGCATTACATGTTTTCATTGCTTACTTGCTTTTAGTTTGTTCCAAAAGATGTACATATAATGTGAAGTCAATTAGAAAATGTGAAAAACAAAAAGGAAACTTGTCGGCAGCGCAAGGAGCTATATTACACCATAACCGGAGACGTTCTCTTTCATAGGTTCTCTCAACGCTGCGTAGCTGACGCAGTGGCAACGAAATACCAAACTCGCCAAGCTAAGCACTGCCGTAACTAGCACAAGTACAACGACCAGATAATTTACATGACTGGTTCAAGCAGACTAAACATGGGAACCTGGAGCCATGTCGAGATTAGATTACCCTGGTAGTAATCTCTATTAATCTCCAGTATTATTCCATTGTTTGATACAATATTGTTTTTTTTTATATTATGTAAATGTGAATTTTTATTTTATATTGGTTTATTTATTATTACCATACGTCACTTGTATTTATAATGTTAAAAGATTTAAGTTAATATTGTGTCCAGTTTGGCCCTGTAAATAAAAGGGTATTATTTTTTGACAAAGTGTGTGGAGTTTCGTTTCAACCCCAAACCCAACCGATACCCAACCTTAATCTGTTTTGTGGAATACACATACAGACAATGTTTTGAATCTTTTCATGTAATTTCAAACTTTTGCACCCACTATGAATGTTGTTTCATAAACTTTTCTTCATTTTACGGATACCATTTGACTAAAGAAGCACAAACAGATATGAACATTTATTCTTAAATGGGCAACCTATATAATAGATGTGTCTATAATCTTTAATCAAAATATGATTTCACATTGTACATACAAACACTTGTAATCTCAAGCACCATGTTTGACACACTGAGTCACTGACACTGTCTCTGTAGATTTAAAATCACACTTTCACACATAATGTGTGTCAATATGTAACAAAGTTACACTTGGATTAAGATGTTTGTTGGAACAATATAGAACACAAAAAATAAAAAGGACAATAAAAAATAAAAATGAACACAATTCAAACTTATTTATAAATACGAGGATGGTATACACACACAAAAAGTTTTTCAAAACATCCTTTATATGCTTTATTTCTCTGGACTTCTCACCATTTTTTTTCAATATTAGGATGTCATTTAAACTAATAAAACGTTTTGAAAAAATATATAATCCATGTAATGTTGCTTTCTACATTTATGTAAACATTGTCCTTGTCTCCCTTTTAATGTCTCATCTTAAAAACTGATATAAATATATTTAAGTAAAAAATAATATGTGGAATATGAGATGGAGTTTGGTTCCCCACAGTTTTAAGTAGCTATGGGCAATTGTGAAGACAGAGGGCCAGACTCTTCACTTGTGCTGAAGTCAGAGATAGAAGGGGAATCTTTTTGCTTTTGCTCTGAGTCTGGCCCAGGATATGCAGTTTGAAGATCATCTTCCTGAGGGAACAGTTCAGGATGTTGACCAAAACACTCCTGCATACTTCTGAACTGCTCCAGACAGTCCGAGCCCTTCAACTCTTCTTGACTTAAGTGGAAGCAGGTGAATGCTGTCTTAAACTGCTCTCCACATACTCCACTTGCCATCCCCCCTAAACACGGACAATCCCAATTTATTTCACCAGTCGGCAAGATGAGACCTGAATACACAGAGATAGTGAAATAGATATAAAGTTATATAAGATATAAAGTTTTAAACTGAATCTGAAGAAGGAAGTAGCCTATTTCTTTCTATCGCTATATAATTCGCAGATTAACTAACTTTCTTCCTGTTTCCACTCACCTTTTTCTTCATTGTCCTCATTTGAGTCCTCCTCAACTAGTTCCACAGTGCTAGGAATTTCATGCTCTTCCTTGGTAACAAATATAACTTGGTCCTTCCCTGTAAAGAGTTCATGAAGACAATTAATAGTTAGTTAGTAAATAAGTAATATATAATAGCTATTTATTTAAAAAGAAAACCTGTCCCTTTTTTTCATATCACTGGTGTTAATAATTGTATTAATTTGTAAAAAAAAAAAAAATTGAGTTAAAACTACTTCCAAGGTCAACATTCAAATTTACACATGATTTCCCCATCACACTAAATTTTCTTACGGTTAATTTTTGTTACACTGTGTAATGTTAATGTTATTTCTGTCTAAAAAATATTATTGTGGTGTGGACAATGATGCTTTTCCTTGAATAGAATAGAATATATTTATTCTAGAATTAGAATAAAATGTATAACATTTTTCAGTTAATATATTCGTCACTTGTGTTATTCTGACAGGGAATACAACGCTTAATTCTTGAAATAAAAATAATCAAATAACAATAATCAAATACAATAATCGCACATGTCACAGTATTCGCGCTATTATGAGAAGGTCATCATCGCTATCACTGGTCTTATGGCTAGATTCATGTTTCACATTACTGACACTCAACGAGTAAACAGACAACAGAAAAACAGAACAACAAATACCGCACATATTTCAGGAATTTACTCTGTATTACCTTCCCCGTTGATTGCAGTCATTTCTTTTTACGTATAATTTGTAAAGGAAATTTAGCAGAAATAATGTTTGCGCTGATTTTAAGGCGCTTTGTTATCACTATATTGCGGTATCAAAGAGCCCGGATTACCAACAACGATTAACCGTAGTCTATCCCAAAGACTTGAAAGAGACTTTGATCTATCCGTCCTCCTGTCAATCTTTCCCCGCATGGCGCATGTCGCACGCATAGACAGTAAAAGACCGGAGAGGACATGGGACATCAACTGAAAAACATGACGTCATATACAGTAGACGAGGGTCCCACATTTTTGCCTCTCAGAATGCCTGCAAAAAAAGAATAAACCCATTCTTTTGAGTGAGCGTTTTTGGAAAGCATTTTACTTTACTATAATTGTTGTGAAACTTAAAAGGAGTCTATGAAACGAACAGTACTCTTAAATATGAATAAACAACATAAGTCACTAACAAATACAACAGCTTTTGCCCAAATTTCAGTAAAGGAAAAAGCCATAAACCATATTATACTTGAGTTCCATAAACATGGCAATTCTCTTTCAGTATTACATAACTAACACAATGCAGAGGGCTTGTGAAGTACTTCAGACATTTTACAGAAAACCTGCATAATTCAAATTTTAATTTCAAATGCCAAAATAAGTAATCTGAGCCATGTTTAATCATTAAAGGTCTATTTAGCCATTCTAACAGTCACAAATGAAACAAACTTATCTCCCCAAAAAATGAGTTTTTATTGAGAATGATCAGTCTTTGCTGAATATATTTGTTCGGAACATTACTTTTTACAGTCAGAAAAAAAAAAGGTCTATTTTACATGGTTGCACAAAGCATTAAATGTCATGTCATATATACAGACACCCAATGATACAGTAAAAAGGGCTTAATTTAGAAAGTAAACAGACTTTAGGTGTAACCAGTTCTGTCTGCCAAAGAAGCCCTCACTGATGTATTCTGTACACACACACACACACACACAAAAAAAAAAAAAAAACACACCACACTATTGGTGCAACACTGTGTATTGCATGTCCTCTGTTGTGATGCTGTTGTGGTGCTGTCTTGTATAGAATTGACCAGCTATTCTGCTGACTGGAAACCAGGAACCTCTGTTTGATTCTCAGACCTCTAGCTTTTACTAAACCATCACTATTTCTATGATTAAATATGGTATGAGTAGTTATGAGCCTTACATTAAACGATAGCTATTATGGACAAAAAAAAAAGCCTGTTAACTACACATATAAGATTGATATGACTGACAAACTGAGACAGTTGGTGTGTGTGGAGACAAAATTGGCATGGTTGAGTAAATCACATCCAACAATAGCAATACTTTCTGGCAAATCCTTTTACCAGGTGTAACTAGGTTCAGACAGGAAATAAAGCAACCGGTGAATGAAGGGATTCATGGAAACGGAGGAAGGACAGACTGATGAAAAGGGAAAATTCCTGAATATTCCTAGTCAGAGCTCACAGAGTCCATCTTTTCTGTCCCATCACTGAAGTTCAGCTTCATCACTGAATTTTAGAAACATTTAGCCACTTCTGACAAATAGGAGAACAAACTCGGCCTGAACTAGAGGCTAAGAACACGCTCTCCCAAGACGGCGCTCGTGACAGACTATTTTTAACGCTCAAATCACACAAAAAAAGAGAAAAGACAACAATCATAAAAATAATAAAAGTGTTTTACAAGTTGTCAGCAAGTATGTGAGTGTGATTTGTCAATGTCCTTGTTTAGAAGAGTAATGCTCCCATGCTGCCGACTTCACTCTGTTCCTTAACAAATATCTCAAAGTACTGATAGATGATGGTAACAGCCAATAGGATTCCTGTTCCAGAGCCGATGGCACCCAGGAAGTCAGCCATTACTGAAAGGCCTCCGATACACAGTCCACCAAATGCTGCTGCTGTGGGGATGTACCTGAATAACAGAAAGAGAAAGCGTGAGGTGAATGAAGGTCCTGATAATCAAGTATTTACAAGCTAAGCTTACAGAGCAAGTGTGTTTGCAGCTCACCTGTTGAGTTCATGAACCATGGAGGTCTCTCTGTGTCCCCTCATTACCATCTGCTGTTCTTTCAGCTGCTTGGCCACCTAAAACACACACACCGATTACATCTTCATACCAAGTAATCAAATAAAGTGTTGATAAATGAACAAGAGCTAGTGACTCACATCTTTGGCAGATGATCCAGAAACTTCAATCCAGGTCTTAGAAAAGAAGGCACAGGATCCCAGCATGAATACAATGTAGATCACTGCGTGAACTGGGTCATCAAGCACAGAACCAAAGGACTCCGGAGGAGACAGAAAGTAACACAGACCACCTACAGGGTAGGCACGAGCCGGACCACCAGATGATGTATCCTACAACAAAAAATAGATATGCTTTGAGGAAGCTTTTCTTTTCTATATCCAACTTGTTTTCAGACTGTTTCCAATAAACATGCTCTGGATTTGCAATATAAATATAGTGTCAAGTTCAATATATGGTACACTTAAAAAAAAAAAAAAAAGCATTGGTGACACTTACAGACCAAGTTCCCAGGAGGTTGACCAGAAAGTTCCCGCTGAAGCGGGTGGAGAGCATCTGAGAGATGACGTAAAGGTTCGAAACCAGAGCAGACTGCAGGATGATGGGAATGTTGGAGGTGTAGAACAGCTTGATGGGATATGTGTTGTATTGGCCACGGTAACGTGCAGACTTGATGGGCAGGTCGACTCTGAAGCCCTGTACAAAACATTAATCCGTTTTCATTTTCAATCATTGGCATGATTGTGTTTATGTACAATATTGCCAAAGCATTATACAAAACAATTAAAAACAAGAAAAATAAATATACAATATTAAATTAACAGAAACCAATACAAGTGTTAAAGGTGCTAAGTTACAAAATAAAAAAAATATTTATCAAGACATTATGAACAAAAAAACATGTACATGTATAGTCTTATATTCATCAAGTAGTTGATTCTGAGGGTGTGCAGCTGAAAATTTAATTTTGACGATAATTATTGATTTTTTTTAATTTATTTATCCACATAATTAAGGCAAACTACAAATTATATTAGTTTTAGCAGTCAAAAACAAAAATATCTTTATGTCTTATATTAAGATAAAAAAGTTAGCGTTAAAGAAACACTATTGAACAAATAAAATATTACAAAATGTGTGCAATGTAAAGGCGTAAACGCAGAACAATCAAGGCAAACTTCTGTAATAAGTAGGGGTGTGCCGGTGCACAAAATTCTCGGTTCAGTTTGATAGGACACAGTGGTGTCACGGTTAGGTACGTTTTCGATTTAGCAAAAAGACATGACAGAGAAATTTCCTTGATTTAAAATAATTATAAAGGAGTTTTCCTACATCTTTGGGGTAATCTTTGAAGGATGAACAAATAATGTTTTGGTAAATCACAATAAAAACAACATAAATATGATAATATTGGAGTTTTGAAGTGCTGGAAAAACATTTGTGACGTACTGTTACTTGAAAACATTTTACTATTCTGCTAAACTTCCATGGTGAATGTTGCTGATCTGTGGACTTAAAGTCTATAACTAGGTCATTCAAAGCACAATGTTTCTCCTGGTTTCCACGTCAGCGCTGTTTGATCCGTTAATATCAGAGAAACGTGAATACTTCTCACTAGATCTCGTAGCGATGTTATTACTTCTGTGGCGAATTTAAATGCTCAAATGTTTCCTTTTCTGGATGTCTAAGCGCTGTTTTGTAACAGTGTCGCTTGATCAAGATCGGCTCGCGCTGCACTGACATTGATCCAAACTGATAAAATGTCCGCGAATCACAAATTAATGAGTAGCGCAGTTTAGTTCCGTTTTCATTACGTTTGCCATTTTGATTTTGGGCAACGTTGTGGTGGTCACGCCAGCAAAGCGCATGCATTTTAACGAAAATATCGAGCGCTATATCAAAAATTTCTTTATATCGTTACCGACAATGGTGTAGCGTCGATAAATACCGATACTGTTTTATCGCCCAGCCCTAACTCTATTATTAAATTAAAAAGTCTTGCATATTATGGCTCTAATTAATTTGCAACAAAGCAATATGACAAAAACTGACCTGGAAGTATATGACAACGGCAAAGACGAAGACTGTAGAGATGAGGTTCATGAGGTTGGGCAGGTTCTGTCGGTAGAAGGCCTCTCTCAGAGCCCGTACTTTATCAGTACGAGTGGCCAACAGGTGGAACAGAGCAATAATGGCTCCTTCAAACTCAGTACCTGAATATGCACAAATAGAATTCAGTCTACATTGCCAAAGAATGGTTTAAAACAAGATGAGTACAGTGTCCTGAAATCATACCTCTGCCAGTGTTGACTGTGGTTGGGCTGAATGCCTTCCATACGATCGTCTCGCAGATGTTTGTGGCGATGAAGAGAGAGATACCAGAGCCCAAACCGTAACCTTTCTGCAGCAACTCATCCAGCAGCAGCACGATCAGACCGGCCACAAACAACTACAGGAAGAGTACACAGATTTAATCAAGTCTTTTATTAATTTACAAACTCCCTAATCACAAGCCCAGGAAAATAGCTATTTGAGCATGGTTTACCTGAATGATGATCAGCAGACAGATGCCAGCACCCATCTCTGAAGGGTCTCCATACATTCCAGTCATGACGTACACAATAGCCTGGCCAATGGTGATGATCATACCAAATACTGAAAAAACATTAAAATAATTGCCATTACCATCATTATAATAACTGTAATCCATAACTCCATAATATTTAACTATTTAAATGCAAAAAACTAAAAATAAAACAAAATCTCACGTTTCTGAGCTCCATTGAAGAGCGCTCTGTCTTTAGGCGTGTCTCCGACCTCAATGATTTTAGCTCCAGCCAGCAGCTGCATGATCAGACCAGAGGTCACAATGGGAGAGATACCCAACTCCATCAGAGTACCTGAAAAACACGGTCATTAATAAAATGGACAACCCCCAATACCTGACATCATGAGAACACCACAGAACCAACTAAACGTACGTTCTATTTACAAATTATAGGTAATCATTGAGCATAGATGAAAATGGCCTAAGCTGCTTTTACTCAAACTTGGTAAAAGTTATTCGGTTTGGGCTCAATAAGACTTTAAATGATTTTGAAAGAATTATTTTATGCTTCTATTCCAGTGATGCAAAGCTAAATTGTCAGCATCATTACTCCAGTCTTCAGTGACACATGATCCTTCAGAAATCATTCTAATATGCTGATTTGGGGCTTTAGGAAACATTTCTTATTATCAATGCTGAACACAGTTGTGGGGCTTAATAATATTGTTGAAAAGTTTTTTCATGATCGTTTGAAGAATTGAAAGTTCAAAAGAACAAAATTTACTTCAAATAGAAATCTTCTGTAAAATTACAAATGTCTTTACTAAAAATTGAGATCAATTTAATGCATCCTTGCTGGATAAAAGTATTCATTTCTCTCTCTTGACCCAAACTTTAGAACAGCTGTGTATATTACATGCTTGAAAAACTAGCTATGAACATGAGTATTAGGTGGTAGTGTAGACCAATAATATCAATGGTGAATTGAACACCGCAAACCACAAATTCATAATCTTGCATGTAAAGGAAACAGACTTACCTCTGTTGGAGGCCAAGATGACTCTCATCCAGTAGAATGGATCTGCTGAATCTGACGACATGATCCCAAACAGCGGGATCTGAGATATGGAGAAAAACAATACATTAAATGAGCTCTTAACTTTTTTTTACACTGAATATATTTGGACCACTTAAGCATTAGTAAGTACTTAAGTGCAGTTTTCATACACTGAGAAATCAAACTTACCTGGCAGCAAACCAGGAAGATGAACAATGTGATGGCAGTCCATAGCACCTTTTCTCTGAACTGGATCTGATAGACAAGCATAAGCATGGGTTTAATAAATGCAGGTTTTACTTTTTACATGTGTAATCTAATTTAAAAAAAATACCACATATTTGTGGTGTACAATGTCATACCTTTCTTTCTGGTTTCTGGATTTCCGGCAAAACCGCACAAAACGGTTTTATTACCTCTAAGAACTTAACTAGAAATGGAAGAACAAGAGAAATGTTACACAAAGTATTGATTTGGTGCCATAAAATTTTTAAAAAATTACAATTTCCTTAAATGCAACATAAATACGGAACCATATTCCAAAATTACATATTAACCCCTCATTATGAGGAGAAAATTGTTTATACTGAGATTAACGAAAAACGGACGAAAAGACTTTCTTCCCAAAGGACAACAGTAGGGAGATGCTGTCCAATCTAAAGCGTCGTCATCCTTAAACTGACAGGCTAAACTCACAGTTTCGACATTTTAAACAATAATACTTAAAGTACAACAGTCCTAATAACACAACGATTTCTCTGAATCTGTGTAATGCGTATTCATGAAGTGGCAAATAATTAACAAGTTAACTTAAACACAATTAGATTAAATTAACCAGCATGCCTATTTGATAGACTGGGTTATATCTGACCCCTTTCCTCTGATCTGGCAATCCAACTAAACTCTAAACAAGTTGGTATGCCAATAGCCGTTAAATGTCTTTTAATTATTTTTTTTGAAGGTGTCCTTTACAATTTTGTAATAATACAAAGCCATGCAGATGTGTAAAGAAAGTAGCTAACGTTAACAGGCTAACAATAGCTGCCCGCTACCATTCAATCACCGGAAAAGCAATATAACGTTAAATGTTAATTCACACACGAATCACAACCAAACATAGAGGAATTGAGAAACATTTTACTTGCAGTAAAAGATAGATCTACATAAATGTGAAGAAGTACACGAATCTGATACCAATCTTTCAGGTCCCAAATCAAAGAAAGCTGTCTGGCTAGCATGCTAATAATGCTAACAGAACTCGAGTGTGATATAACAGCAGAATTACATTAATTAACTCTATTAAACATACGAGAAACACTTCAAAACCATCTACTCACTCCCCATGGTGACGGTTCCCTGAAATCACGGTCAATATCTGGAGTCCCAGCGAGCTGTAAGTGGATAGTACAGCCCTGCCGGTGCGCTTCGCCGCCCGGGTAAGAGAGAAAGACAGAAGCGAGAGAACTGAAGGGAGGAGAGGGCTTTAGAGACACGTCAACACTACACAGACTCTACTACACGTCAGATGTCCAGCGAGTTGATCTTCTGTTTCACGTTCTGTGATGTGATCAAATGGCCGCTGTGTGTCTCTTTGTAGAAGAATTTCACTTCGATTTTTTTAATATGTACGGCTACAAAGTAAAGAAAATATTATAATTTTAAAAGTTAACTTAGCTAACTGTTCAAGTGGTTAGATTAGTATTTAATGTTGTCCTTTTTCATTTTGTGTAAATTAATTTAATTTAATTGAGTTACGTTGAAATAAAGTGTATTATTTAAATAATAAGTATATCATTAAGAATACATATTGTTATGACAAAAAGAAAGATTAAGTTTTATGAAGAAAGTTAAAAAGAGGGAACGCTAAACAATAAATTAAATGATCATGTACTTCCGGTTAAAAAGGCTTGCGCCTTAATGTCCACTTATGATATCTTAATTATTTTTCATTGTTATAGATACATTAGTTTCCACTTTAGCGATTATAAAATCAAATTCTGCTCTATTATTGATTATAGTGAAGCTGCGAGGCCAAATTAAGAGGCTATTCTCAACATTATTAACTGTCTTCAGGTCTTGTTTTCAAAGCTGAAAACATTTATGATAGGCTATATCCCAGTGGAAGCTTAATCACCAACTCAGCAGACTTCCTATTTACTAATTATCTTTATCCAAAATAAAAGAATAAATAAAAACAAATAACTTTCAGAGTTTTTCTCAGAGCCTTATTTCCAAAGGCCAAATTGGAAGAATTCAAAGTCAGCGATCAGTCTTATAAATTTGGCCTTTGAAAATAAGGCTCTGAGAAAATCTCTATTAATGATCTTATTAATGATGTTCAATGAAATCCAATTAAATTGAAACGATCGATGGGTGTCATTGAACCATTAGTTTAAAGTTAGTATAAATTAATGTTTTTCTGTTCCACAGTTTATTTCTCGTTCCAGCAGAGGGCTCCATGTATTCAGCAAAATACATGCTTGTCTATGGCTAGTATTTTCTGTCATTTTTCAGTATACACTCACTGAGTATCACATTGCAAGAGTTGGATATGTATTTTATGAAGGTTTTTTTTGTATTTGGGTAATTTCTGACCATGGTAATGCAAAACAAGACGTGCTGTGGATATCATTGGTGTTGGTGTTCTGATGTGGAATTGATCCTTATACAACCTAATACAATGCAAAAAAATACTACATAGTACACACGCACACACATACACAGCTGAACAGTGGACAGTTTTGTCCATTGCGGTTACATAAGTAAATGTGCCCTTAGAGCACAGAATCACAAGGAATCTATGTGATTTTTCTACCCCTCTTCACTTTACTTCTTCTTTCACACAATCAGACGTAGACTTTCACATTCCAGATATAGATTAAATCACAATTTAACCTACCAGACAATATCAGACTTTATTTAGTCAGACCTTCTGTCTTAAAATGCCAAAGGTCACTGACTGATGTTGTCAACAGTACTATAGTCTCAGTCTTAACTTCTCCATGGCAGGCAGGCATTTGTGTTTTTTATAACTTGTTACATGCGATGCAGTTGTGAATATGAATATCATTTTCAATAGAAGAGACCACAGATAATAAAAATGTTAAAAGAAACAAACTAGAGACAGTCTGAGTATGAGACCAGAGTTAATATCAGGTCACTCTCAGCCTATGCAACAATAATGTGAATGCTGCGTCAACAAAAATGCTTATGATAAACGGTTATCTCTCATCCTGTAATTGACTCTCTTATCCATACCATAACACATTATAGTAAGTGCCTGTGTGAGACACAATAAACTGTCCAAAAATTATGTAAGACATTGATTTAAAAACAGACAGGACAATAGTTACAGTTTATTCTTATCACATTTTTCCAATCATAAGCCAGTTTTGATATTTAATATTTTGTGTCAATATAAGTCACTTCACTTAAATGGGACACTTTCCAAATTAATGGACTTATGAATGATTTTACATACGATTTACAAAAATTTCTATTTATAAGTATATTTATAAGTCTCAGTTTCTGTGACACGAGATGTCACAGAAACTCATCTCCTTAAGGAATGCGTGGTGTGTGGTGGTCACACCCTTTTCTTTTCCATCTTGTGTTTTATACAGAGTGGAAACGGGTGTAACCACTACACACCACATGCCAACACAACCATGCTATTCTCAGAAGGATTTTCAGTTTGGATTTCATCATACTCCATGTCTCCTCAGATAAGTGGGAAGGCTGTGATGTCATGGGGGTTTTGATGACCAGTGATGACATCAGTGTCAAGTTAGAGGCAGTTGGATCGTAGGATCCTGTAAACACCTACACTCATAGTGCATTGTAAATGATCCAAATGGCGCAGGTTACCGGTAACTATTTTGTTTAAAGAAAAGCACAAAGCAGAACAGAATGCCGCAATATATATTTACCTCCGTCTTTCTCCCACAAATGCAAGGCTCAGGGAAACCCCAAACATGGGTCTTGAAGTATATACTCAGACCATTACAACCTATACATATATTCATGTATAAACACAAACCAAGAAGATTCTGGAAAACACAAAAGTAGACTACTCAGTGCCATGTGTCAGTCTCTTGTGGAGCCTCTACAATTCTGTTTTAAAGTAGAAAAACACAAAAAACACTTCAGAAGGAGACCCTAATTGTCCTTTACTAGTTCTACTGGGAAAATCGTCAGTAAACAGATTCGGATTATACCAGATTATTCCAGATTATGGGCCGCGATCCCCTCTGTTGTTACATGACACACACACAGCCGTCTGCTCTCTGTGGGACTTACTGTGTGTGATGATTCATTAGTGGAACATTTGGACGTCATTTTGAGATCGTAAATTGTGTTAGTCATAGATCAAAACTAAGTCACCCTTTCATTTGAATAGTGTAGAACTTAATTTATGGCAAAAGGGTAGAGAATCAGTTCTGCACATTATGAAAGTTATCATACACAGCCTTAAACTCCCCTTAATCTCAAACAGACTAATTGAGTTCATCACAAATAAAAAAAAGAGAAATGATAAATTAATGATAAAATAAGAGAATATTTGCTATGGTCATCTGAAACATGAAAAAAAGACAGCCCAACAACAATGACAAAACATACTTATATGTGCGTGTGTTCTCTGTTCTGTTAGTGATGTTGTATACTTTGTCCATAATGCTTGTCAGCAGAATAATGAACTTTGCCCAGAACTCAATGTTCATCATCACAGTCAGATTAAATAACTCTCTCTTCTCCCTTCCTTCTTCCCCCAAAGCCAATACCTCTTTATCTCCCTCCCATTTTATTTGTCATTCTAATGCTATTATTCATTCTGTCTTTATGCATCTTTATTATTTTATTCAAATTAGTGGAACGGGTATGAACACCTGACTGCTGTCATGTGTTCTGTTAAATCATAACATCAGAGTGTACTGTGAATTAAGTACTTACATACATTCTTAAAGTCTTAGTACCAAAGTACATATAAGGGACAAGTTAAAAATAAAACCTTATCTGGGACATAGACAATGGGCGTGTGTAGCACAGAAGTTTAGCTTACAGTTTAAGTTATTCACTATTCCTGTGGCCTTGTTGATAAGGATGGACAAGGTAATTAAGTAGATAATCAGGTAATAAACATATTGTGTAAGCACTGCAGTAGCACATAATATACATATTTTGCTACGTGTGTGTGTGTGTGTGTGTATGTAAATAGAATATATATATATATGTACACATATAGAGCACTCTATGCACATAAGTATTACATTACAGGGAAGATATGGCCTATATCTACTAGTCTATTTCTGCTTTTTTCAGTTTATGCCCCAAAAACATTTATGGGTTTTTGAGCCAAAAATCGTTTTTTTTTCATTCACATTATGCATATAGCTAAAAATACAGAGATGGTTGCCATAGTAATTCACCATTATTACAAAAACCCATGCTCACAGCAACAGATGAGTTGAAGGGATGTCATGAGCTGTAAAAAAATAATATTCATGCAGACAGCACACAAATGTTCAAAATAAATCTAACCACTTTAGTCACAGCCAACATAACATTACACTTGAATGTCAGCAATTAATTACAAATTACAACTGGACTAAATTATACTGAAAGTCCATAATTGCCATAACTCAGGAGTTTAAAGACATCTAGAGGTTTTCAATTACATTTCTGTGAAGAAAAATGTATATACACAAACGTGGAAAAAAGCGAATTGTACTATTTAAAGGCATTCAAAGTAATCTGAGTAATCAGACGTTTCCTGTTTCAAGAAAATTTTTTAGCAATCATGACGTGGCAGCTTTTTGGCATTTTGCATCTATGCTCTCTTTCGGATGACTCTTGTACAGCATTCCATGTATATTTTCCACTTAGTGTTTGTTACCTGGCAATAGTTTCGGTTTTCAATTCGGTCTCATTGCTCTCTTCCAGGAGGGAATGCTGACCTGATTAGAAATAAGCCGATGGTGTTTCCCATTCTCGAGCAGTTTTCCCCGGCATTTAGAATGTAATCCAGAGCTTTACTCAGGAATGTGAGGGCTAGAACAGCTGAGACAGTCACAGACTGCGCTAAGGCCACAAGAGGACAGACATACTGTATATGGTGAACGCACCAAAACACTATATCTACTTACACAAAATCCTTACAAGAGGTGACATGAGGAAACGCACAATCAGTTTGCATGTATGCAGTTCTAATATGCGTTTCCTCATGTCCTCCAGCTCAAATCCCCCCTCACTCCTGCGCACACACGCACAAATAACAGGCTTAGAGAGTGCTTGCGGAAAGCTTTTAGTGAAAGGTTTAGCAAATCGCTATTATGCCTATAAAGCAGCAGTGAGTTGTACATCTGGTGTCTGAATCCAGTGCTTTCTGTCAAATGAAAGTGATGTTGCTTATTTATAGTTTATAAAGCCTTTGACTTTGTTATATTTCATATCAAGACCAACAGCCAATATCTGAACCATGTTCACTGACCAGGGTCTGAGCCTGCTGTACAAATACATAGCCCTTGGAGGACTTGCTGCTTGGCTATTTGTTTCAAGTTAACATTTGCGCTAACCAGAGGGCTAATATTAGTTGGCTTTTGGTACTTTGTAGTTGATTTATTGAGACAAGTCAAAGGGATATGTCGTAATCTTATTTTGTACAAAACAAACACAGCGAAATAATTTAGGCTTCAAAATGTACCACAACAAATCAGATTTCTCTTTATTTTGTTTCATGTCAAAACAGAGAAAACCATGACATAAAAATTATTTCTCTACCTATATCACTTACAACATATGGCAGAACTAAAGGATGGAATGTCACATTTCCATTCACGTTTGATAGAAATATTCTTATAAATAAATAGGGTTCTCTTTAAAGTCTCTGGAGTGAGGATGCTAATCTTCAACACATGGCTATGGAATGAAGAGGATCCAAGACACTGAGATATATTAAAATGTCCAAGAGGAAAAGTCTTTTATGATCCAGAATGTGGAAAGGACTATGCAAATTCCCTTTCCCACAAACCCATCATTCCCTACAAGTACAGAGTAAGTCTCTTCCCTTGAGTCCTGCAGGTTAGTGTTTCTAAAGCACCTTCATGTATGTTGCTAAGTTGCTTCTCATAACAATTTATGATTGTGCTACAGTTGCTACAAACCCACCTCTCTTCAAAGGTGTGTAGAACATCAGTTTTTGCAAATGTCTTTGTATAAACCGCTCTTTTAATGCAAGCATCAGCTTTTTTCTCTTATCTTTCATAGATGACGGAACAGATAAAGATACATGAGCAGATGAGATGTCACAGAAACTCATCTACTGCCGCCCATCTGCGATTCAGGGCAAGCAGAAACTACAGGCATGGAGAGGGACCGCACTCCATCGTTCAGTCCATTCACCTCCTGAAGGATTCTAGGAATTCAGGATTTTCCTTTGACCCTTGCCACGAAACTGCTCCCTGCTAAGGCTTTGAAAAAGCAGAGCGGGGCGAGCTAAGCGTGAACTTTAACCCCTGATGGCATGTTCAGGGTGCCCACGGTAAGCCTGGCATGGCAGATGCACGGTAAGATGTCGCACAAGCGCTTAGTCATTGCTGTGCTCCTCAAGCTGTGACAGAATGCTGATGAGATTCTGCAGGCCGAAGATGTAGCCGCTATCTCCACCCTCATGAACGATGCCATCCTCTCCGTAATCACGGCACGTTGTGTGGGCGAAATCAATCATTCGAACATCCACCGTTGGAGAAATGCCGCTGGAGTGATCGTGACGCCCTCCGTAGGCTCCCTCTTCATCATCGTCCTCATCTTCATCATCGTCCTCCTCATCTTCCTCCTCTCCTCCACGAGAGGGCCGTGATCTAGATGGGGCAGGTGGTGGAGCCCCGTCGTAGATGACGAGAAGAGAGGAGGAGAAGAAACGATAGCTCTCGCAGGCCTCCAGCACCGCTCTCATTTCTCTTAGTCTTTGCAACACTGGGGTCAGAAGTTCTCTGCGCAAAACTCGGCCGTCACTGAAGAACTGGCACAGAGCCTCTTTGAACCCGGCCAGACTCAACTTGCGCCCGTGATACTTATTCATGAATATCAGCTGCCCTGTAGCGTTGTGATACACCTATTAGGAGAAACACAGATCAGAATTAGACTAAGGGTTTTACTAATAATCACTCAAATATTAAAAAGAACACATTGCATTCAAAATATATAATCAGGGGTGCACATAACTGGTGCGAATGCGTGAAAAAAGGGATAAAAACGCGGAGAGAAGCGCTTATGAGAAACCGGATGTGTCAGTATATTTTCGGTCCGTGCATTTGGTCTTATAGTGACTGACAACAGCTTAATATTCGTGCTGTTGTCTGTGTCATTAATGTTAATAGAATAAAAAATACAGCTTTAACAAAGATGAACCTATATCTAATTTCTTTAGTGAACAAATAGTGTTATTGTGAGGAGGAAAGTGATGCGGACAGCTTGTAGGATAAGTAACGTAAAGTATGAGTACCAAGCAGCATCTCAAGCTGCTCCCTTGAGAACCAGACCAAAAAAGTTATGTGCACCCCTGGATATAATGTATAAGCCAGTCACTACAGCAAAATAAAATCTGATGGGGTGATTAGGACTATTAGGTTTTGTATCACCCCGAAAATGTTTATTTGGCGATAATGACGAGCTGACTGTACATTTTCATTCTCACATTACACAGCTGACTTGAAATAATTTTATTATTTAAGTGAAAAAAGACCACAGAGTGATACTACAAACTAGGAATCTAACCAATATTAAAATAATATAAAATTCAATTATTAACATAAGATTTTCTGTAAAATAATACAGAATTTTCGGATGATATCAAAATTTTAAACTATTTTGTCTAATTAATTTCAATAAAGTTTAATCAGTCATTTTAAATGCTAAAAGTGAATTTAGGCACAACATTATAATGTACAGCATTAAAAAAAACAATATTCAGTTTGAGATTTAATAAAGTGTTCATATACCAGTGTTATTAAATTGGTGTTTTAACTTTAAGTGAGCATTAGATGAGGACAAATGGAATATAAATGTAAAAGTAGGGGAAATGATTAAATACAATTAAATTAACAATTCAAAATCTGTCAAGAAACTGTGTATTCAATGTAGGCCAAAAATAAATATGGTACTTAAATATTTTGCATCCCTACTACAACCATTAAACCAGCATGGCTATATACAAAATCAGTTGCCTGAACAACAGTGAATTATACGGTTTAAAAATGACTATACATATTTTGTGTATACCTCAAAACATTTTGGTGTGCACATGTATGTAGACTATTTAGAAGATGTGTAATTACCTGCATGCCACAGAGGCGTACTCCAATAGAAGAGGAAGTGCTTTGTTGGCATTTACGAATCTGATTTGCTTTCTTTTCTTCAGAGGCATCGTCCCCATGCTGACGTGTTCCCATTTTCAGATCGAGAACGCACGGAACCCGGTACCGCCATGTTAGATTCTCCAGCAGAATGAATTCTAAGAGGGGTCAGGAGTCAAGGAGGAAATACTACTGCACAGTTGAATATCTGATTGTATAAATGTGTTTGCATGTTGTATAGTAAGATTTTGTGTTGGTATTCTTTTTAAATCATTATTCAGTAGTAATTTTTGTGTTCACTTGTTAAAAAGGATACTGTGCTGGTTTCTGTGTTTGGAGTTCTCCTTCATTCTCTGTAGGTGTTGCTGATGACATTGCAGACTCCAAGGGTTGTGTTTGATCTGAGGAACCACATTTCCTTTTTCCAGGCTGAAGTACAATACCTCTGCCTTATCATCCCGATTACTACAGAGGTCAGAGGAGAAAGAGTTAACAAATTATAATCATTATGTCCTTAAACATTGAATTACATAAGGATGTACAGTACATATAACAAAAACAATTGTTTAAAAGCTGTTTTTGAAAGAAGTCTCTTATGCTCACCAAGACTGTATTTATTTAATCAAAAACGGTAATATTGTGAAATATTATTACAATTTAGAATTACTGTTTTCTATTTCAATATATGTTAAAATGTAATTTATTCCTGTGATGGCAAAGCTGAATTTTCAGCAGCCATTATTCTAGTATTCAGTCACATTATCATAATATCCAAGAAACATTTCAATGTTCAAAACATTTGTACTGCTTAATATTATTTGTTGAATCAAATATTTGAGTCATGTGCCCTCCCTCACCTTTTGCCCTTCTCCTCTTTGCGACTCTGTCTGGGTCTTTCGTTTTCCGGGAGAAGGCCTGATGGTTTTTTCTTCCCCCACTTAACAAGCTTATTCTTGGGCTCGCACTCAGGAGAGGGCTCCTTGTTTTCCAAATCACCTGGATCACTGAGAAGCGGGTATGCTATCAAACACAGATTCCCCTCCTCATCTTCCTCAAAACTCACTGACACCACACCTGAAGAGAGCACGAGGGAAAGAAAGAGAAAAAGAGAGATGATGAGTACCATTGGATGTTGTGTTGACACAAACAACATATGATTCAAATATGATGAATCATATGATGATTTAAAAAAATGTAGCTCTTACCCAATCCGGCTTAAACTGTACTTTAATATGCATAAAACAAAATAAAAGCAAGGGTTTGAGAAAAGAATGTAGTTGTGTACATAGTGAATATTCAACACTGTCATGTAAATGTAAGACCGCGGAAGTGTTTTGCATGCCTTCTAGTGCTAAGCAAAAAAAGACACACACAAAACACAGGAGGCGAGAAGGTACAATTCAATGAGCTCTTTTATTACGACTCATTGGACAAACCATCTGCAAGATTCCCACATCAGATATCAAATACAGATAAGAAGCAGATAAGACGTTTTACAGAAAATGTATCATTGAAATTTACAAACAGCAACAATTGGGAAACTGTTTTGATACATTTGGAATACAGATCAATACATAAAATACAAAGCAAAAAGATACATATACACAAGTAGCATGTGGCCTACGACATGATTTAAGCTGGTATCTCACGATAACCATAGATGGAACAAAGCATCACAAGAGGATTATGGGTAACTGAGTGGGGTAGGGGGTACACACAGAGAAAGAAAGAGAACAGCAAAATCTTTTCAACATTAAACGGTATAAGCATTAAAACAAATAATTTAGATCACAAAACACAAGCTTTAACTGCTGCAACCTGTCTGTGGTGTTTGTGTGCAAGTATATGTGATGGAGCCTGCCAGGCACTAGGACCATGCAGCCTCTCAACCTCTGCAGTCATGGTAGAAAGATGACATCAATAGCAGTGATGTCACGTCTCTGCACCAACGCTCATTCACACTTTGGTCTATACTTGCTGAGTCAGAGTACATTTGTGTTTAATCTCTCTTTGATGTGTGAGGCTTTATGGTGAGCAAGACATTTAAAAAAAAAAAAACATATTTAAGCCTTATATTTGTGTCTAAGAGAATGTAAGTATGCTCAAGCATGTGAGAGTGTGTGCACATACTTTCCTATATGTCATATCCTCTCTGCCTGACAGCTTTTTTTAGTCCTAGATCGCTGCCCAGTCAAAGACACCGCCAAATACACTGCGAGAGATGCCAGTTTCTGTGTGGGTGAGTATGTTTAAATATACCAGACTAAAAGAACTGAACATACTATTCCATCTGATGCCATGAACATAAATCTGAGTGTCAAAAAGTGTTTTGAGAGTGTTCGTGTGGCATAACTCAACCTATCATTTTCAATCCATTACATTTTAAAATTGATCGATCTGTCTGTCTATCTATGGCAATTTAAATGTCATTTAAAATAAAAACTCCAGGGCCATCCAATCAGTTAGCGCATATGAAAGTCTGTGTGGCCTTGTTATAGGTGTCACGCAGAACTGTTGGAATTAAGTCAGTGTAACTTATTCATCCACATTCTTCAAAATTATGTTTTAAAGCACTTGTTATCCAAATTTATGCATAGATAGAGCGAAATAGAAAGCAAGATAGAGAAAGGAAGACTATGGCACACAATAGGACATAAAGAAGATGTGCCTGATTGGCTGTAATGATCATATTCTGTCAAGTGTCCACTTACCTTTGTACTGGGGTGTGAATTTGCGGATCTCTGGTGGCAGGCTCTTGTAAAACTGGTGTTCTCTAGGTATTAATGGTTTACAGATAGTCTGTTCCCCAAACCGCAGTACACAAGAGTGACCGCCGACTTGATGGACAAATGGTTCCAACATCACTCCTCCCTTCATTTCTCCTTTCCCTGGGTATCTACACCCCTCCATCAGCGCTTCTAAAGCCGGACTCATCTTCCGTACACATCCGTCTCTCTCAGGCTGATCTATGCTGTCTATCGGTTTTTCTTTCTTTCTTTCTTCTCCTTCTCTGTTGTTCCCGTTTCCCTGGTGGCAGTTCGGGCACAAAAGGCTTAAAAAAACAGAAGAACACAGAGAAAAAGGAAAATATTCCTGTTTTTTCCTATTTAAGGAATATGGAAATGGTAATCCAGGAGGACGTACAATACAATAATGTTTTTTAAACGCGTAGCAGTGTTGTTTGACACTGAGAACAGAGTGTGAGAGTGCGTCTGTCCCCGTCTCTTCTGTAACTGAGAGATTTGTTCTAAGCAGGCAAGAAAATATCACAACAGGTCACATGGTTCCACCCCCTCCTGAAACTCAGCCAATCAGAGCACAGCAGCTGTTGTTGGGTGGGAAGTGAGAAAGGGGAAACTGAACAAACAAAGGGAAAGGAAAGAGAGTGTATGAGAGAGATAAAGGTGGGGGCGGGGGGTTTGGTGTTAAAGACCAAAACTAAAGAGATATGAGGAACAAGGAAAGGAAAGAGAAAGTGCACTGTCGTTCTCAGCTATTTTCTCCTGCTTGACTAGGAAGCTGAGGAACAGTAGAAACATGACAAATATAACAACATAACTAGAAAATTACAAATATAAAATGGAAAATGACAATAAAACTAGAAATTTGTATTTACAATGGAAATTACTTATGCACCCTGTATTTTAAGGAAGAACATTTATTTATTTATGATACATTATTCATTCACAAAGAAAATTGGTGTCCTTAAAGGTTGGATTTTTCCTCATTTTTTTAATTAAGGCATAAGATCAATTTCCAAAAGATGATTTTTTATTCCTCTTTTTAGGCAACTTTAGCATGGGTGTCCTAACTTATATATACACACATACATACTGTCAGAATAGTACAAGCACAGCACAATTTTTCTAACTGCCCTAATCTGTATGCTCAGTCAGCTTTTTTTTTTTACACTAAATTAGGGCTGCAACTAACGATTATTTTGATAATCGATTAATCAGAAGATAATTTTTTCGATCAATCGATTAATCGGATACAAAAGTTTTTTTTACATTTTATTTTTTAATTATAATTAAATAAAACTTTAAATCAGGGTATTTATGTGTAAAAGCGTACTTTAAAAAGTGCAAAAGCACACTTTGAGTTTTACTAATATAATCTTTTATTTTTGACATTTTAAACCTTAATATATTGATAATTTAAATATACTGTAGAAAGACTGAAAACAAACGTGTGATCATAGTAGAGCCCCAGTAGATCGCGTTTGAAAAACAATTAAAACTTAGTAGTAGACAAATGCTATAAAAAGAGAACGGAACGGAGGTAACGTTACGCAGCAAGCTAGCTAACAGGCTTGATTAAAAGGACAGAAAAATTATGCATTAGTGCACAAGCATTCGCTGAAAACCACTGACTACAGTGACTAAAAAACAATCTTTTACTGCTACTGTTATAAACTGCCTTTATATTTAGTGCTTCACTTTGTAAACACCGTTTTAATTTAACCTATTTCTGCGGTAGCGCTATTTTAATCCATCATCACTTATGTTGCGAGCGAACTGATTGCGCAACCTGATGCTCAAGACAAAATAGATCTAACGTTAGTGTGACTGTCCCGAAGTTATAAACAAAGCTGTTTACACAGTAGCATTGTTTTCTCAGATCGGGTAACGTTAGCTAGCCTATCTGATCGTGAAAAGACCAGGTGTAAATGCCCTTCGAAACGCGCTCAAGCCACTTCAGGAGGAGATCTGAAACTCATTCCAGACGAAACTGGAAAAGTGTAAATGCATCTGGTTGTTGAAACCACATGTAAATTTTACTCCTCCCAAAAATGCTAAAAAATAAACATGTGAGAGCGTGTTATAGGCCAGATATGATGACGCTACTGCAACACGCATTACCGCAGCTGAGCATCTATTCATCAAGCCAACGAGCAAACTATCGCAAATAAAATTGAAAGTAAGTCGCAGGCGCTTAACGCACAATCATCATCATTAAAAGTAAAGAAACGAAATGATCTTACCAGTGCTGTTGCCGCTCTCTCTTATTGCGGTGTTTGATTTTGATTTTAACTGATGATCAATAAAATGGAGCTCATATCTGTTGCTTTCCGTGACGTGAACTCCATTAAATCTGCATAGCGCGGGAATTGAAGAGTGAAAAGACATTTATGTGACCAGGTGTAAATGGAATCGTTTTGATAAATCAGATAGCTATCCGATCTGAGAAAACGCATTAAGTGGCCAGGTGTAAACAGCCCCGGCTTGGGGCGCACACTTTTTTCTGCCGTCGATTGATCTGTAGGTAGCTACTTACTGCCATTTCGCGAGTGACTGTGTTGTCATGAAAGTGACGTCATCAGTAAACGCTCCCCGTGACGTAAGCAGACCAACTAATCGATAATGACATTCGTTGACAACGATTTTCATAATCGATTATTATCGATTTTATCGATTAGTTGTTGCACCCTACACTAAATAGTTTGCCCACAAGGTGACAACACCAGCCCAAACCATTAAATAAACAAAGGACATGGAACAGCAAACTACAACACCTATGCTGTATGTGAGCTAGAGATGCGCGGATGGGCTATTATTTCATCCGCAACCGCATCACAAAACTCATCATCCATCCGCCATCCATCCGCACAAACGTTTTTGACCAATTTTCCCGCCCGCCATCCGCTGATACAAGGCGCTGCTGATGACAGCGCAAGACTAGAAACCGCCCGCCACCCGCCCAAATTCAATTAAAATATTTTTTTTCGTCACGTCATCCGCCCGATCCACGGTTTATCTAATGTGAGCAGAGCTGCCAACTCTCACATTTTCGCCGTGTGACACACGGTTTTGCCTGTTTTCACACGCACTCACGCCACACATCCATTTTCTCACGCAGAGAAAAATCGCAAGTTGGTTCAACTTGCGAACCTTCTCAGAACCGGTTTGTTTTCCCACTGACTAGAGCGCCCAGCGAACGACGTCGTTACGTCACTGTGTACGTCGCCATACAGAAACGCTAGCAAGTACATTATTTTGGGATTATCTCTAACTTGTGTTCCATGAAGGCTTTAAAAACAATTGAAATAAGTAAGTCTTTTAATCTTTTCCTTTGATATGTAATCATTTCTGATTAGTTATGTACCTCTGTCTTGTGTCTTTTTTTCTTTCCGTTTATTTGTTCTATATTTTGACTGTTTTCTTCTTTGCTTACATAATGTTTTCAATAAAAAAATAAAATTTAAAAAAAGCTAGAAACGCTTGCGCCAACTTCAAGCATTATAATTACAATGGTGGACTACATCGTGTTTCTGCAAATGTTTCTCCTGGCTTTGCGGTCATAAAATATGTTTAGGACACATCTAAACCCGCCTCCAGCCCCGCCGTAAGCATGACACGGTGGTAAAAGAACGGTTCTCTGGTTCTAGTCCAGCAAAGAGTTGGTGCCGCTTTGGAACCAGTTTTCCTGGCCGAGAACCGGTTCTTTGGCTGTCGAAACACAAAGAACCGGTTCGCGAGTAGGCACCGGCTCCGAACCGGCTCTCAAAATGCTTTGGTGGAAAAGGGGTAGAGGGCACTGACACCGACAGACAAGACAGAGAAGGTTACTTTTGATATGGGCGCTTTTAAATGTGACAGATCGCAGTAGCGCCTCAGTTCAAACGGCACGTGATACAGTAGCCTACAACTTTTTTTGCCGTGTCCCTCCCCCCCTCAACAAATCTCACTCCAAGCAAAACTCAAAAGTTGGCTGCTCTGTGTGAAGTTGTATGTAAGAGGAATTAAGACATAGATGCAACTCTTGTTTCAACGAGTAAAAAAGAGCACAGACACTGGACAAGGATTAATCTTTCTAGTGTGCATGTTTTGACTGCCCATGAGCTTTATTGTATTCATATGCTAAGTGCTCACATGAAAACTGAAGTAGACTTTGGGCTTAAGTTAAGAGAGCAAAAATAGAGACTTAAAAAAAATCCTGACCAGTGCTTCTATTGGTTAGATAAACAAATAGTCCCACCCCAGACTCACACCATTGGTTGATTCAACAAATATGTTAGCTACAGAATAGTCAAATTGTACTATGCCAGTCAAGTCTTCATTTCTATGTCCAGGTATACATGACACAATGCAAAATGCTATAGTTGAAAGATAAAATACAGGTTGCACATGTCCTTTATCTCTCAGGTCAAGCGCACAAAGCTGAGGCTAACTTTAGTGAGATTAACAAACACATGCTGGACAAAGTTGCATTCTTATACAAATTATTTGTATTATTCTTATACAAATACAAATTATTGTTTTAGTCTGACTGAAATTCTATTTTCAAAGTGCATGTGTACACACACACACACACACACACACACACACACACACACACACACACACACACACACACACACACACACACACACACACACACACACACACACACACACACACACACACACACACACACACACAAAATACAATTCTAGATAAAGTCACTCGATAATAAATCTAAGCCTAGAAGTGAGTAATATGTAATTCAGTTTAGAAATGAGACAGCAGGCAAGGCTGACGCACATGGTTACATAAACACGCACATACAAACACATTAAATTATCCCTGAGGCCCTGGGACAACAATGGGTCAACTGGACAATGAGACAACCATGCATTTTCACACAAACCTCTGTGCACACAAATACAAAGTAATCTTCCCTGTGCTACGTCCCCAGACTGAGATTTGTGTGTGATCAATGACCACTGGGTGAGGACTCAATCCTAATCCAGAGCCATAGACACATATTATAATCTGTTCATCTAGAAGCAATCGTTGGGTGAATACACAATAATACATTTAGCTGATCTCGACTTTTAGGGGACATCATTTTAATCACATACTTCACTTTAGAGTTTAACATACTTTCACATAATTCTTGACTCAAAAAACCCTCACATAATCTGGGGCATATATTAAAACAGATTATCAATTGTTATTTTTCTTTATCAATGCCACTAATCTGTGTTAAAAATACACATTATAACTGCCATCAATCATTACTTTAGTTTTTAAAATAATCCTGTTTGATTCACAAAGTTTGTTCAGTTTCTTTCATCGCAATGAGCTACTAGTGGTCTGTCGCCAGACCTGAACCCGACAGGATTGGACAAAGTATTACTCTGTCTCGGTCAAGGCTTCAGATGGTTTTGGGTTTGTATTGGATTTTCTTTATAAAAAAACATTACAATTCTTGCATTTTGCAAGCACTGCATAGACAGTAACCTGTAAAAACGCTTTGTAATAACTAGATTTCACTCTATTAGAACACTGCAGGTTTTTCGTTTTCCGCTCACCACTAGCCGTTGAGAGAAACCCGTCTCGGAGCGATCCTGAAGACAGAGAAAACACAGATGCATTCCTATTTCCATGCAAAATTCACACAGACAGCACCCTGTTCTGCACCGCTCACATACTTCTGGACTTCTGGTCTGGAAATCTGTGAGCACTGGCGACTAGAGTTATACAAA
Source organism: Siphateles boraxobius (assembly GCF_051911475.1). Classification (NCBI taxonomy): domain Eukaryota; kingdom Metazoa; phylum Chordata; class Actinopteri; order Cypriniformes; family Leuciscidae; genus Siphateles; species Siphateles boraxobius. The sequence goes on along the minus strand of NW_027509042.1, from coordinate 10,664,471 downwards.
CTGTGAAAGGTCCCAAAAAATATCAACACTTTTGGAATGCAGCTTGAGATTAGAGTACTACAAATATTACAAAAAATATTTTAGTTTCAGGTCAAGTTCAGTATTGAAATTGGATGAGATGGGTTTGGGCTTCAACCTACTAACACACATAGACCTCAATGAGCTGCAGGAATGATAACCATTCAACCAGCTAATGGAGGGATATGGTGACTGTTTGACTGTGGTTGATGTTAAATGTGCTGATTATAATCTTGGATATATAATAAAGAATGTGATGCATCTGATAATGATGCATTAGAATAATTATGATTATGAGAGCAAGCTGCTGTATCTAAATGTGATTATGAAATATGTTGACACAAGGTCTTTGGTGTTCTTCGGTTCGGCCAAACCATAATCCACAGACAATGAGAAACTAGGCCATTGAGCATGGGGCTTTATGGTAGGGGTCATGGTGTATTTGTGCGTTATGTTACTGGATATTAGCCTGGCACCCACAGAAGGGTTCACACACTATTATGGGTCCAGACAATACAAGCTGGCGCTAATGGAAACTAGCTTATGCAACCAGGAAAGGTCAACATGGACAAAGTCAGATCTTCTTACGCCACCTATTCCTGCACTCCATTTATCCATGAATCTGTCTGAAACATTAAAGTAAGATGATAAATAAGTCACTCAGTCTAGATGACTGAGTTTGTGCATTTGAACGATAAAGAGACACCTCAAATCAACAGAAAATTATAGAAACACATGAGATCATTGTTAGAAGACACCCACATGCAAATAAAGCAGCTCATTATAAACAGTAATTCTCCTAATTTGCAGATGCACAGGCTAATTGTGGGCGTCTACAAAAAAAATGCAATGCCTACCTACACATTAAGAAAGACAGTACAAGCATGACAAGGACACAACAGAGCTGGACATTATATAAAGAACATTTGAGTGGTACTTGTCCATGCAAATTATGTCGACATGATGTTGTGGTTAGTTGCCAGGTCGTTACTATAAAATAGTGGATTTTAGTGCATTGCTATGTGGTCGCTAAGGTGTTTTGGGTTTTTGCTAGGTTACTGTTATTTTACCACATACTTATATGAAAGTTTGAAGAAACATTGCATTATCATTTGATGATACGTCTATAGTACTTTTTGTATAGATAGAGTCAAAAAAGTGATGAGTGACATTTCTTTAAAAATTTCAGCAAAGAGAGGGATTGATTAATTCATTTCATGAAATTTGATTTTTTTTTATCAGGTAAAAAAAAAAAAACATGATATATACTTCACACTGTTACTCATGATTGCAAAGAAAAAAGACTGATGCTGCTGTTCTAATAAGCCTATATTTTAATGTTATGGCTGAAATTCGATAAATGGCTAATATTAAAATTTCATTCATTTGATTAAAAATAAAAAACAAAAATCAGTTCAAATTGTACAAGTGACTATAGTCATCACAACACTGTATAATGTACAGTTAGACTACTGTATGACAGAAAAAAAAAACATTTCCTAATTTAATTCACCTCCTCAACGACAGTTTTTTTTTTCTTTGAAGAACCAGCGTTCCCACTGTTTTAAAAAAAAGCCTGGATATATTTAAAAGTGAGACTGCTAGATCTGGAAAATTAATGTAAATTAGTACAATTATTTTTATACATTTTATAATTATCATGCTTTGACATCCCTGTCAGTCGGTATCCATTTGTGTGTGTGTGTGTGTGTGTGTGTGTTGTGTCTGTCTTTTCGCAGGTGATCGGCTGATTGTTGCATGATTGGGAACACTGGCGTGCAGGTGTCTCTCTCTCTCTCTCTACAAAAACAGCCCCTTTCTTTCGGCTGGCAGTCTTTGTCCTGAGTTCAGGTCTCTAGTCATCGTGTCTGTACCCTTTGGCTCGAGATGGGCTTAATCTTGATTCTATTTTAGCATGATTGTTAAATAAAGCTCAGATGTTTTGACGTAACTATACTCGTCTTCTCTCCTTATTTGTGATGATCCTTCGGGGGCTCGTCCGGGATGTAACATTTGTAGTTATGGCAAGAATCAAAAAGGTTGAAAATCGTACTGCTCTAAAATGTGAAAATGTGACCCTGGATGACAAAACGTAAAAACATAAAAAAGTCTTATGGGTCATTTTTTTGAAATTGAGATTTATACATCACATGAAAGCTGAATAAATAAGTTTTCCATTGATGTATGGTTTGTTAGGATAGGACAATATTTGGCCGAGATACAAATTTGAAAATTTGGAATCTGAGGGTGCAGAAAAATCGAAACATTGAGAAAATCGCCTTTAAAGTTGTCCATTTATGTTCGCGATTGTGCTGCACTCACAAAAATAAATGTTTTATACATTTATGGTAGGAAATTTACAAAATATCTTCATGGAACATGATCTTTACTTAATATCCTAATGATTTTTGGCATAAAAGAAAAATTGATAATTTTGACCCATACAATGTATTGTTGGCCATTCCCACAAATATACCTGTGCTACTTAAGACTGGTTTTGTGATCCAGGGTAACAAATAGGAAAAATGAGCATGCATAATTAAATATCCGACATCAACAGACACTAATAACCATTATGGTCCATCAGGATATATCATGTATCCCTAGTTGCAATATCAAATTAGCTATGAGAAACTGCTGTTCCCTCACCATACACACATAAAATACAAGCTTGTAATTCTAAGATTGGCGAAGTGTGACAGTGAGCGACACACATATCTTTATGTGTGCGTACATGTCAGATTGTATGACCCAGATGATGCTAAAAATTATTCATGTGGATGATGGCCTACATTTCCTGCCAAAGGTATTCGCAATAAATGTTAGTGTCAATATGAGAGAAAGGAGGATGTGACAGAAACATTGACCCACAGATTCACACCTCTTCAGTGGCAAAATATAGATGTGTTGATTGTGTGATGAGGTGAGAGGAGGGTACTGATGCTCTGAAATTACACACATTCTCTCACACTGACACAAAAAAGTCAGACTTCTTTCCCAAGCCACTGCAACCAGTGTTTATTTTCTCTTTCTCTACACTCAGACACCTTTGAGAGCCAAAGTTCTCCTTCATGGTGACCACCATATTGAGATTCCATAACCAGCTAAATGCTTCAAACTTCTTTTTGGTAACCCCCTATTATAGGACACCTTTGATTGTGGTATAAGTCCTGTGGTATCTCTACAAAGTATTCACTGATACAAAGGCAATTTCAGTTTCTACAAAGGTATTTCAGTTTAAAGGTGACTATTGCTTCACCTATGGAAACAAACAAAACATTTTTTAATCCGGACTAGATAGATCAGGTCATCATCATCATCAACATGTAGAAAATCTCCCTTTAAGATGAAAAACAAGTCCAAACCTAACAGAAAATGCAAGATTCACTAATGACACCTGCACACACACACTGATATTTGGAAATTTTAAGTGTTTTACAAACATAGGCAGAAAAACGTTAGAAAAATAAACGTAAAAAATACAGACATTTTACGTCATGGAAACAGATGGTGCCGATTACAATGATAAAGAAATGCGTCAAAGGATAGCACACACACTCTCACACAACAAACTTATTGAGTTACATACACACAGACACACATTACGGTTTGGTTCTGACAAAAACATCAATATTATCTCGTTTCTCTTCCTGAAAGGCATATGAGCACAAAAACGTTTAAATTCTGTTTGTTGCTTTTGCAATGAACTGTAAAGCACTTTATTTACACTCATCATGTCCAGTATTTACATTCAAAGCATGCAAGCATGTGCTTCTTTTGGACAAAAACAAAGTATCTTATTTCAAGGGAGGGAAGAGTGATAAAGGGTGTAAGGGAGAAAAAACAGAGAGAGTGAAACACAGACAGACAAACAGAAACATTTTGTTTTCAAATGCATTACGAGGATTGGAGGCGGTATGGGATTTTAAGACCCGGACACAGAAGTGGACATTTTATAATGGACTTCACAATAAAAGGTCAAGTCAGGCTGGGTCAGACACACACCTCTGCCAAACATGTACCCTTTAAGTGAACTTAAGTACTTTTTAAGCACAAAATTCACATGCATTCAAGGCACTAAAGCTTAAACCAGAAGCCTGAGCACTGTATGCCTTCTACTTTTAAACATTATTAGGGAAGAATCATAACAAGTGCATAGTTTAATCATTGAACTTTGTTCCTAACTTTGCAACTTAAAAAAAACAGGGAGTGGCACCATAGTTTCCATTTCTATTTATCGCACACATATATCCTTCACTCACTCAGCTACAGCTCTAAGAAAAAGTACCATCATATTACCATTTCTTTGTACATGTATCAAGGTATTCCTTGAAGTAATAGTTTCTTCTTGAAATTTGGTTTATTGATACTGCTAGTGTTGTTTTTGTTCCACAATGATGTAAAAACCAATATCTAACTGAATAAAATGTTATTCAAATGCAAAGTACCTTGGAGTACCATGGTGTACGAATAAGGTAAAATTCCTTACCATCGTGAATATAAGTATCAGGTAAATACAGTACTTTTAGTAAGAGAGAGAGAAATCTCAAATAGTCCTTTGTGAACTGTTATATATTATAAATACACAAACACTTTTAATACGTGTTTGTGAATCTGATTGGAGAAATGATATGCACAATATCTAGATTTCAATTTTCCAATTTCAGTATTTCTTTATACTTTTTGTTTAGTTAGATGCCACTGGCATTGAATTTTGACACCAGTGATTCACATTCCTGCAGTAACTTTTGATGTTTAAGGAATATAACAGATTTAACAGTTCACACTATGAACATAGCCATGGACTCCATATATATTGCACAGAATGAATTTTCCCAAATCAGAATAAAAAAACAAACAATTTCATAACATATAGTGATTTAGATTTTTTCACCAAGTGAGCATGTACAGCAGCTCATCTAAATGTCTTGTGTAACATGCCTTTATCAATTGTGTTGATGCACATCAAAAAGCAATGTGCGTGTGTCATTGTGTCTGGACTCTGACCCATTTTAAAGTCCTTCTGCATCAATGCCTTTAGCTCTACCCTTAAAAATTACAGCCGAGATACCAATGATAGAGTTGGAGGCAGATGTTGACCTCTGTTTCACAGTGACGCATGTCTGCTGCAGAGAAAGATCATTTGTGTTTTTCAATGCGTGTGAAGTCTGCACAGTACTGTGGGTAGATGGTGCAAAGTCAATGCTCTGCGGTGACATTTCTGACAAGGTCCTATTAATAAACCCCCAGCCCATATATCCCCCAGACACTGTTGACATACTTTCCCACACACATACACAAACAAACCCATCAACAAGCTCTGCACAATATCAGGCATTCTCTCGTTCACACACACACACACACACACACACACACACACACACACACACACACACACACACACACACACACACACACACACACACACACACACACACACACACACACACACACACACACACACACACACACACACACACACACACACACACACACACACACACACACACTTTTGTTTTTCTATCATGGTGATTGCCATTCACTTCTATTGTTCTAATACTAAGCTAATGATATTTTCTAATACTTAACCCTAAATCTAACTTTAAACATAATATAATTATATTAAAGGGTTAATTATTTTTAAGTCCTTTTCGGTATTGGGACTGTTGGCTGAGCCCCAATAAATTGTTTGATAAACTTAAATTCTGCCTTGAAGTACAGGCCTATATGAGTTTTCAGCACTGTCCAATATGGTATCCCTGATACTTTTAATCCTGGACCTCATCTATCAACACCCTTAAACACACACCCCTGCATTCCTGTCCCATATACAGTGAAGTTGCAGGTTACTTACGACCATAGTTTCAGTTACAGCGGAGATTCCACACAGACCCTCATGTGACCCCCTGCCTCTGTGTGTGTGTAATGTACTCTGATGTAGTATGACGTGTATGTGTATGTGAATGACACAGCCCCTTAAATTCACTAAAGCTTGTAGAAATCACTCTGTCTCCCAGGAGACGCAGTAGCTCTACAGTGCATATAGTGTGTATTCAGATTTTGGCAAATAAAAGCTATTTTAGAGACCTTGATGGTAAATGGTAAATGCTTAAACTGATAGATCTTTATTCCATTAAGTACAAGCTACTGGTCCGAGACTGGAGCTTGACTATTGTGCTTAGGTTTTGTGGTTACTAGTTCAACTAGTTAAATACTTAAGATAATAAATCCACAGCTTGATCACTCTATCAGTAGTATAATACAACAACATTTTTAAACACTAAAATAACTTTTTAAATTGAACAAAAGTAAATAGTAAACGGAAAGTAAAAAAAAAAAAAAAATCTTTAACTGTAAGTCACCATACCATACATTAAAAAAATCACTGTAAATCTTTATAATTTAGCGAAGTAAAGCTAACCTATATATTTTGATATTTAAGTTCTTTTTAAGTAAAAAGTATGTTATGTAGGAATTTGATTTCTCGATTTAATAGTACCATTAAAATTTAAATCTTGGCCATAACTGCTAGACTTCAGTTTTAAAATTGAGTAAATCTGCTTTTGCTATAGTGTCAACAAAATATACAGACCTCTAAAATATGAATCCTGAATTATTGAATAAATCAGCCAAAATGATTTCCATTACACGAGAGTAGATTTTAAAACTTCATGCTGATTTGTACTCGGCTTCCGCCAAGATAAGCACCCACTAAGATGTAGCTTTACAGTAACCTATGCTTCTCCATCCATTTACGCTTCTTTCCATCTGGTGACGTGAATCTCCTTCTGTCTGGTGTTAATAGTGTATTGCGCGTCAGCACACACAACGGCTGCAACCACAGTGCGGTCCCCCCATAACAACCCTCTGGATTGAGCGGAGTAGGGAACATCTCTAGGGTCTTCAAGTGGGCACCTTCGGTCCTCAGTGTTTCGTCGACTAGCCCACGACACCTCAAGAGGGCTCGACAGTGACTCTGGCGTCCCAGAGTCACCCCCCTCCGTCCCCCACTCAACTCAGCCCAGCTTACTGACCTCTACTTCCCTCTTGCTGCTGAGACCTAACCACAATCTCACAATCTCTCCGCAACCCAACCATACGCGCCAACCCGTTTGACTAAGGCTGTCGAGCCCCACTGGTGCGTTAATATGCAGTTTCAGTGGCAACGGTTCCGTATGGCATACCACCTACCACAAAACACAATATCTGCCCAACCACCCTACATTCACGCAATATACACAGGAACGTAATGACTGTAAATACTATACAACCTATACAAATAAACCAACAGACTCTTCAAGTTTTCAAGAATTCTACGAAACCGTATCATGGCGGCCTGTACACAGCCAGCTAGAATCTTTCCGTCTCAACCACAGCCAGTTGCTGCTCCTATCTGCTGCTTCAGATAAGTTCTTTACTGTGCGTCGCAACTCTTGGCCACTGAAAAGATTTTTACAAATAATTATCACATGTATGGCAAAATTATGTTCCAGATGTTAGTTGAAGTGTTCTGTGTCACAGAGTTAAAGTTTAGACATACTGCAACAAGTAAAGGCATTAACATAAAACAACAAAATTCAAAAGCTTGATTTTACAGAAAATATAGGTAATAGCAAACCTATGGTTACAGTAAAAGAATCTGTGCAGAATAAAAGTTAATTGCATCAAGTTGCACCATATGCATCAATTACGATCACTAAAAATAAATGCACTAAATATCACTCCAATATCCATTTCAAATTAGAGGTTATGAAGGACACCTCACTCTGCCTTCACTTTCTATCTGCATCTCTACAATAAGGAGACTCTCTGTTCATGAACTCAGTTTGTGAACTTGAAGACAGTTTTCTGGCACATACTCTGTAACATTTTCAAACTTACTGAATCCATTTAATTCCTCTCAGACTCAAAAACTCTCCCTCGGACCATACCACCCTCCCACTCTCTCTGTGGAACTGTACTTTGATTGAGTCCATATGGCCTGAAGGTGCCGAAGCAAAACAAGCACGTGGATCAGAAGGGCTCACGTGGACCCTCTACAGAGGATACAGCCTACCAGATCACATTCGCAGACACCAACACACATACAAACTATAAACACTGACACACACAAAGTATTAACATGTGGAGACATATAACATAGTACCCAATAGAATATGAGGTAACACTTTACTTAGTGCCCCTATTATGTTTTTTTTAAATATCCCTTTCATGCAGTGTGTAATAAAACTGTTTGTGAATGTAAACGTTCTGCAAAGTTGTAAAGTCGAAAGTGCACGATAAATAAAGTTATTGTCTACCAAAAGAAAGAATTGACTCTGAACCGCCTATAGCCTACGAGTCATTTCGAATCCCACTGCGGGACGGTTCTATGTCACTAGAAAATACATTTGCATAATGCCCGCCTATGTTGTACGTTTTTTCGCCGTGAAAAACTTGACCAGCCCTAAAATTTTACTGATGGCTGATTCTCAAATCTCAGAGTTCAACGCGGGATTCGCAAAAAACTTGCTCTGGAAGATGGGTCAGTACTCAATTTATTTGGACCAGCTTGCTCCTTTTCTACAGGGTGTTCAAAATGGATAGTTTTGTGATTTATATTACGTACGTTTACGGCTTACTCACGTTATTACTGTCATACTGAAATACTTCTGCTAAGCAGTTGTGGGCCACACTATTACCTAAAACTGTGTCTATTAATACAGATTGTCTGTCGTTCTTACTATTTTGAGTAAAGATAAAGGATGATGCAAGATTTGTTTTACAACTGTTTGTTACATCAGTTGTTCACGTTAGTGCTCTGCTAACATATATTGATATAGTTAATACAGTTAATGCATGTGCACCGCAATAAATTAGAAATATACAAATCAGTTTGTTCATGGATATACTCTTGTTAAAGAGACATTGTGTAGGAATTTCTCCCATCTAGCTGTGAAATTGTATTTTGCATTCAAACGAACTGTGCCCTCCAGCGCCTCGCTTTTTCAAATGCGTGTTGCATCTACGGTAGCTGTTATGTACCAAAAAGCTATGACAGGATGTCTTTTAATAGCACTTCGTCGAGTTTTCCTTCGGGTGAACAGGTTTGTTATTTCAAACAAACTGCAACTTGACACAACGAACAAACGAATGTTGCAGTATGAATAATGACAGTGCAATGCAGGCTTTTAAAATTGCCGGGGCAGTGACAAGCGCCTCTCACTGCTCTGCTCCTCCGTTTCTGCTGCTTTCAGTTACATGACGCTGGCTCTGAACGAAAACGCGTTGTGGAAATGTGTTGGCCTAGTACTTTTTGACCCTCTCTGCTATTATAGTTTTTCAAGATGGCGGAACGACATGGAAGCCTACGTGGACCTACCTGTCACATGTATATAAAGATAATAAATTCTTCATTAACGAGGATAAGTCAGATAATTGGCAGAGGTATTTGTACACCATTGAGGACATATTTATGAATAAAAATATTGATTTTAGATAATAAAATACCTAAAAAACTACACACTGTCCCTTTAATGCTGATGGTGAGCAATTAATTACAGTTGCAACATCTCATAATGTACCTCAAAATGAGTAGTGTAACACTGAGAAACGTCCTGGTCAAGTCGTCCTTGCGATGTGTTGAATAACTAGTTCTTCCAATGTTTCATCATCGGACTCGTGCTCAGATTGATCTGGTAAAATCGACGTCACCATTACTGTTTTTACAGTGTGTACAATTGGTGAGTTTTAGGAAGTCTCCAGACTGAGCTTTAGTTCAGTTATGGTATTGGACGCTTAGCTTCCGAAATACGCTGTAGACAACAACTTACAGACAGGGCCATCTGGCCAGTCAGAGCAGAGTAGGCTTGCGGAAAGGAGGGATTTAGAGAGACTGATTCATCAGTTGAGTCGTTTGAGAACCATTGAATAATGTGGTGATGTGCAATGTATGTTATGAGAAAATTAAACTGTTTTGTGACCTTTGATGCATGTAAACCTGTTGTAGGAGACCTCCACAATAAAGTCAGGAGCGCTTAAAATGGCATAATAGGGGCACTTTAAAGCCTTTATGTTTAATGCATTATAAAGGAATTCATTATGAATGTTATAATGTATTATATCTTTTCATAAATAATTGTAACCAAAGTTAAAATGCATTATATTTACGGATTCCTTGTTACATCTGAATTCTGAAATTTGATGTTTAAATGCATTATACATTCTAAAGGTACTATAATATATTATAACTGTGGTTACAATTGTTCATGAGACCATACAATGCATTATAAGGTGCTTTACAAGACATAATTAATGCATTAAAAATACTTTTATAATGCATTATATATAAAGGCTTTAAGTAAAGAGTTACCAAATATTATTTTATCATTAGTAAATTACCCATGATGCAGGAATTTATCCTAGACATCACAAAAGAAACAATTTCATATCACATAAAAAGTCAATTATTTTTTCATCTGTTCAGTTTTTCCCCCTGAACTCTAATAGGTTTGCTTAGTGCACAAGAACTTACATACTGATTTTACACATGGAAAATATAGTTATATAAATCATAAACTTTATTTAGAAAAATTATATGTTTAAATGCCCCAAATCTAAAAATGCCATGCATAAACAGTAAACACATGCACTTACATGAACAGTATGCCAGTATGTTTAGATAATAAACAAAGAAATACATTTATGAAACAGACAAAATCAAACAACAAATGAAGCATCAAACAACAAATAACAAATTCAAATATATATAGAAACAAAGCAAGATTTTATTATAAACAAATTGGGGAAAAAAAGTCAAATACAATATATTAATTCTAGCAATCAAAGAAGTGAGCCAAAGTTTACAAACACACACCCTCTGATTGACTGCAAGTTCAGCGAGTACATTTTCAGCAGATGTTTAAAGTTCTCGATGTCCCTGGACTTCTAGGAGTTCCCCAAGATAAAGGCATGTCTACACTTGTGGCTTTGTGTGTACACATGTTTGTGTTATCTCAGAGTTGTGAATGCCAAAAGCAAGACATTATTTATGTGAGTGTTCCCATGCTATGCAAGTTTTCTTAAAAGAAAAGAAAAAAAGGTTGCTCACATTCAACCAGCAGGGTTTGGGGTGTACAAAACATTTGGGCCAAAGGTCAGTGGCCACATTCAAAACATACACAAATTTGCAGGGATCAGCAAACAACACAACTGCAGGACAAATACACAAGCCACATCTTAGACATTTACAAGAAAAAAACTAAATCAACTGCACATTTATGCTGACAAACAGTCATTATCTGGAATAGTTTCATTAAAAGGTAAAAACATTTCTAAACATTTTAATTGGGAACTTGATCATTGGATTTGCCTATAATTATATTCATCATCATAATGATTACAATTATTTTAATTTTTTAGCTGCAGATATAGCTTTAGTATTTTTGTTTGCAGCTTATTTAAGACAACCAGTAAAAATAACAAATGCAGAATGCACAGAGTACATTTTCAAATTTTAGGGACCTTTTTTGAAAAATAGAATACAATTATATGGTCATAACCACATGTGCCGAACTATTGCAGAGTCATTTGGCAACACGGAGAGTCTCGGCATTTCATATCACATAATGCATTTAAAGACTTTTATCATTACTTATTTAGTGGCATATGAGTTGTAAACTATATAGAGCACATTTTGACATTTATATGAGAGGCAGTCATGGCCATATTTGGAGAGTCCGGTTTGAGCTCACCGGAGCAAAGATAGCCTGACTGACTGGGGCTTTGGATTACAGTACAAAGCTACACAGAGTTTGAATCAGGAGAGTCTCCAACTACAAAGAGCTGCTCTACAAGTAAACAAAGTGGACACAAAAGCAGGACAGTCCCAAATCTCAAACGAGGTTTACAAATTGCAGGATCCTCAATGATCCTCAATGCCAATACATTACACCTTATGAATGAGCAGAAAGTAAAGCTCTGTGACTAAGAACTTTAAAGTTTAAAGAAAAGTTGTTGGAAACATTTTACAATAAGGTCACATTAGGGAACTTTAGTTAACGCATTAACTAACTAGAGCAATGCATTTTTTACAGTATTATTGATCTTACATTAATACAAATTCAACTGTTCATTTTTAGATCATGTTAGCCAATTACATAATATTAACAGATACAACTTTTGATTTTAATAATGTATAACAAAATGTAAAAATTAACATGAACTTTAGTTAAAATGTACATTTTAAAGCTGCAGTCCGTAGTTTTTCCTCTTTCTCGCCATCTCTGTACGAAATCTGCAATTGCAGTTATTTGCGGAATTATCAACTTTACGTGGGTTGTGCCTCGGCACGGAACAGCGTGGAAATGTTTTGAGGAGAATGTGCGGCTGTTAGTCACTGCGCCGGTGCTGATACTGTCATTCGGAATCACAGATTCTACTTTTTGGATGTATGACGAACATAAGATTTTTCACTGGAAAATGTCATCTGAACAAGTAACATCCACTTTTGTTCTGACCAACTAAGGGAAAAAAAGCATTGCAGTAAATCGGCCTGATTAAATCTAACGATCGCTTATCATATCAAGTCAAACTGTGCAAATTATACTTTGTTCTCACATTGTTAATTTTAACAACATCAGCATTGCGTGACTAAATTTAATGTCCTTCCGATATTATTCTTGTTTTCGCATGGGCCCGATTGCAGTCTCTTTTTTTCTGTAGCCACTCCGAAGTCCCATCTCCACCTCCAACATCCTCACATGCAACATAGTTACTTTCCAGTTACTTTCCAAATAACCACACCAGGGAGATCATCGCAGAATGCACTCTCTGTACTTGTTTCGCTCCAGTTCTAAATGCGTTGTCATTTAATAAAAAGCAGTAAGTGATCACTTGGTCTAGAATTTTTTTTTAACTGCTTAAATTGGCACTAAACATTTTGCATATACTTTGTAACAATAGCTGTTCCATCTAAATTGTTTTTGTTGGGTTTTAATAAAAAGAAAATCATGTTTTTTTATTTAAAAGCAAATGCAAACATATCGAGATATACATCGAATATCGTAAAAAAAATTTTATATAACGCCATATATATGTATACGCGATGTCATTGTATCCAAAGGCAACGTCTGGATGTACATTTTATGGTCCTAGGCCTTCCAAAGACAATATAAATGCATATAAATACATTTAGACCACTTAACCTATTGTTATCAGGATGTGAAGAGACTTTCAACCAGCATAACTCTTTTCTTTTTTTAGAGCAAATCACCTACCCTGCCTTTAAAGTCTGTGAAGAGTTTCATCAGAGTTTACCATGAACATATTATAGTTGACCATTATCAAAGATCCATTGACATTAAGATGATGTTTTAAACCACATCGCAATGCTTTTTAGGAAAAAGTATTTTAAAGGGAGACTATTAGGAAAGCTGAGAGCCTCTCACACCCAACAGAAGTCTAGCACATTACATTTCCATCACATTCTCCTGATTCCACAACTCAGAACCACCAAATCACAACAGTAATGTCAAGGAGAAAGCTGAGATGATGACTCAGCAAACACATGCTCAGATGCGCGTGTGCACACACAAGCCCTTCAAACGGTTGCTCAGAGGGTAAATCGGGGGCCAAAAATAACCTCAGTAAACTTCAGTCACCCCACAGCTTTACTGCTCGCTCAGTAAATATATATTTCAACCCTTCTTGGTTTTTTGGTCTCTCCACCTCCACTGTCTCTCACAACAAAAAAAACTATCAGACACCTTTTGGACACCAACCTATAACTTGTGTTCATAAACATGTCCTAGAAAACTACAAGCTTGCAAATAACACACCAGAACCACAGAAATTATGAATTTATGTTTCTGCCTAACAGTTGTTATTATAACCGTTCTAAATTAATAAAGTTTTTTTTATAATAACAGTATATCGCAGCAACAATAACTACAGTAAATGCAAAGTAGGAAATTTGCTGCAAACATTTTTCCAAAGCTCAAGATCAAGTTTAAAAAGGGACTAATGTAAAAAGTAAATAATCAGTGAGTACATAAGAAGCCCAAAGAATACAAAAGAATGATCTACTGGGATTTTCACGCGCAACCATCTCTAGGGTTTACAGAGAAAGGTCAGAAAAAGAGGAATTATGCAGTGAGCTGCAGTTCTGTTGGCAAAAATGCCTTGTTGATGCCAGAAGTTGGAGAATGGGCAGACTAGTTTGAGCTGATAAAAAGGCAACAGTAACTCAAATAAGCACTTCTTACAACAGAGCTCTGTAGAAGAGAATCTCTGAACACACAACATGTCGAACCTTGAATCATGTCGAACCTTGAGACAACATGAAAGCATGAATCCAACCCGCCTCGTATCCATGGTTCAGGCTGTTAGTGGTGGTGTAATGGTATGGGGGATATTTTTTTGGCACACTTTAATCACACTTAGTGCCAATTGAGCATTGTTTAAACACCACAGCCTACTTAAGAATTGTTGCTGATCATGTCCATCCTTTTATTATGACCACAGTGTACCCATCTTCTGATGGCTACTTCCAGCAGAATAAAGCACCATTTCACAAAGTTTAGATAATCTCAAACTGGTTTCTTGCACACGACAATGAGTTCATTATACTCAAATAGCCTCCACAATCACCAGTTCTCAATCTAATAGAGCAGCTCTGACATGTGGTGGAATGGGAGATTCACATCATGGTTATGCACCTGACAAATCTGCAGCAACTGCGTCATGTCAATATGGACCAAACTCTAAAACCTTGTTGAATCTATGGCACGAAGAATTAAGGCAGTTCTGAAGGCAAAAGAGGGACCGACCCGGTACTAGCAAGGTGTACTAATAAAGTGGCCGGTGAGTGTATTTATGTGCATGCAAATCTCCGATCTAGTGGAAAGACACAAATCTACGCAACATATTTGAAATTATATTGTGCTACTAAAAAGCTAATTAAGATCAAATTATGGCAGGTCCAGCTAATGCACATGCATATTCTACAGTAAGCAAACATACAATTGGTTCTTTTAAATGTAAAGTGGGACCATATCACTTTAAGCATTACGATTTCTCCCTTATTTCTGACACACCTGTTATGGCTCGTTTCCACTGAGCGGTACGGTACGGTACAGTTCGGTACGGTACGCAATTATTTGCGTTTCCACTGTCAAAAGTTGTGAATGGTACCAAAAAGCCGAACCGTACCGTACCACTTTTTGGGTACCCTTCCGTTGGGGTACCTAGCACTGTGGTACGGTACTAAAGGGTGGAGCTAGACTCACTGCAAAACGCTGATTGGTTGACAGAGATCGTCACTTGCGCGAGGGGAATGGCAACATAAGAAACGCCATTTTTTAATATACAGTTGGAATATAATACTACGGTTATTCTTTCACGAAATGTAGTTTTAAGAGTTTTTGAGGCGAGAATGTAGTTGTTTAAAGCTCAAATCTGCGGTTTATTTATAATGATTTATGATAATTTGATCCATTCTAGGCGATCACCGGGCGCTCAGCGCTCATGTTCCCCACCTGGAACAGCCTTTCCTCGGCTAGTCGCTCTGACGTTTGCCGCTGACTCTGTAGCAGCTAGTGGTAATTCGTCTTGTGTATATCTAATGGGTGATCTTTGGTCTCGTGAATCGATAATTCGTTCCCTGGCCAATCGTTTTGGCTGAGGGCTAAGTGAAGTTTCATATATTTAGGCTATAACTTTTCCGTTGTAAAGTTAACGTTAGACTAGCGCTGAATTTGTATATTTGACTGAATTGTTTGCTTTATTTCTTATTGTATAGCTTCTTGTAACGTTACCTTTTACTTACACTTTTATAATGGCTATTATTGATAGAACTGGAATTTAACAAAAAGAGATAGGGTTGAGTTTTGTCATTTTTTATTACAAGATTATCACTGTAATGTTGTTTATTGCAACATTTGTACAAATGCACATATTGCCTGGAATATGTTTAATATTTTTTTAAATTTAAACGAAAAGATGCAGGGTTGTGTTTTATATTTCGTTTTGTTATAAATAGGCTAACGTTAAACATGTATATAATCAGGTCTATACATTGCCTGAACCACATTTGTGTGCCTATAATGTTTAAAATGTATTTAAATGAAAACGAAAAGAGGCAGAGTGGTGTTTTATAACATATTTCGTTTTATTGTTGCCTAAAATGTACATACAGAACGCGCTGTTCCATGTGGTGAATTACCGGACTCGCGTCCTCAGGAGTCCTTCTGCTGAGAACTTTACATACTTGGTATTGAGAAATGCCTAATGTCGGCGCTTGTCTTCTTGTGACAAACATGACGAGAAGCAAGGAAAAGATCTGCTGTATGCCATCCATTGGTGTTTACTTTGTCGCTTTCTTCTTTGCGCGAAAATCACGTTGATCGCTTCTTTCCGGCAAACACCACGCCTATCAAGTAGGGTACTGTTGGCGGTGGAAACGCTAGCTGGATCATGGTTTACTGACCCGACCCGACCCGAACCGTACTGTACCGTACCGTACTGCTCAGTGGAAACGAGCCATTAGTAAATATAGACCCCTTTTCAGTTGGTAAATATGGTGACGTTTTTCTGTGGGCGGAGCTTAGGTGGTTGCAGAATGATCCCTCTGGCCGCTTCCCTAACGTTAGTTTGCAAGTTTTGTTAGCTTGTTTTTTAACAATGACTGGAGAAAATCCGATTTTATCTTAATGTGCAAGGTCACTCACTGTCCAGGAACGCGATTGTTATTTGCAAAAGTTAATTTTAACAGACGGAACCAGATTGGCTGACCCGTACACGCTCAGGCAATGGATGGACGATCTGACAGGATTAACATTAACGCTAGGCTCAGTCCAACACCTATCGGATAGGGGGTACTCAATTAGAAACCTAAAAGGTCCACTCACCAAATTTTCCTTGCGTCCAGGGTCCGGAACAGTGATAGTCAAAATCCAAAAACAGAACTCCAACAAAAAAGGTTGTAAATCCCACAAAACGTTCAAACTATGTACAAAAGGTGATGGGGTCTGGCCTTATTAGTGTGAAAAGTGACACCTTTTTTGTGCCACCAGTTCTTTAAACTTGGGCATAAAAGGTGTGAGGGCCAGGCGGAGGCACTGATGTAAGTGTTCATTACTGAGGGTGCTCCTGTATTTGTTTTTCACCATATTCATGGTTGAAAAGGCAGACTCACAACAATATATTGAGGGAAACATGGTGAGAATTTGAAGGGCCATCTTCTGCAAGGAAGGGACACCTGCTGCAGGGACCATCTTAGTCCAGAAGGTGGTAGGGTCACAGCGAGACTCCTGCAGTGCCAGGTTTTCCTGAAGCTCAATTAGCTCTGATTGAAGAGAAGCAGCACTAGCCCATGGGCAGATTTTCAGGGCTTCAGTTGAAAATTCTGCAATGTTTTTGACAAGGAATGGATTTTCAATGCATAGTAAGACTTGTTTTCCCAGAGGGAAATCTCCAAAGCGAGTTTGGAAATTTTTTATCAGCTTGTCCAGGAATTCAGCATGATTGTGATGATGATGTGTTCCTGCTGTTTGATTTAAAAGCTTTGGGAAGTGAAGAAGGTCCTGCTGTAAGTCACACTTGAACAGCTCCAGTTTCTTCTGAAAGGCACAGACAGCTGATGTGAGGTTACACACTGTGTTATTTTTGCCCTGGAGCTTCATGTTCAGATCATTGAGATGGGAGGTAATGTCAGACAGAAATGCAACAATTTCCATTTTTTCTTCATTCTGCATAAATTCCACAAATTGTTTTGCTTTTGCACTCTTCTGATCCAACAGAAAGGTTTCCAACTCTTTCCGTAATGTCCAAAAGCGCTCCAGTACCTTGCCTTTACTAAGCCACCGGACATTGTTATGAAGGAGCAAATCATCAAATTCTGCATTCACCTCTGTTAGGAATGAGCGCAACAAGCGATGCTGCAGAGCAGATGATGCCCTCAAAAAGTTCACAAGTCTCATTACTGTTGTCATGACCTCTGCATACTTTTCTTCAAGACTGGCACACAAAACCATCTGATGAATTATGCAATGATATGCTATTAGGTCAGGGTGATGAGCTCTCAAGCGTGCCACTAATCCCCTCTCTCTTCGTCATACATGGAGCTCCATCAGTAGCAATGGAAATAACATGCTTCAGGTCTATCTCTCTGTCTCTCAACATCTGCATCAGTGCTTCATAAATATCATCCCCTCTTGTGTGTCCATGGAGGGCTGTGAGGCCTAACACATCTTCACAGAATTCTCCCTTCTCTTCATCAAAAAATCTGACAAACACTAGAAGTTGTGCGTTGTCTGTGTTGTCTGTGGATTCATCCAAAGCCAATGAAATGCATTTAGCCTTTTTTATTGCAGACTTCATTTGGTCAAGCAAATCCTCAGCAAGGACTTCAGTTCGCTTTACAGCAGTGGAGTCAGACAAAGATATTTGGTTTATTTTTTGTATGATGTCATCTTTTTGAGTTCCCTCAAACAGGGCAATTGCTATTTCATTCATGCATTCCTTCACAATCTCCGAGTCAGAGAATGGTTTCTTGTGCTTTCCTAAGACCCATGCCACTCTTAATGAGGCTTCAGTTGCACGTTCTTGTTGGGTGGCTGATCTAACTATTACACTGCATGTTGTATGGTATGATGATTGCAGTTGTTTGATTTTTCTGGCTCTTACCTCAGATTTAAGCGGGTAATTGTGGTCAAAGTGTCCGTGCTTTGAGTCATAATGACGTTTCACGTTACCACTCTTGACAATGGCAACCGTCTCATTGCAAATTAAACACATTGGTTTTGTGCTCCCTGCCGGCAGCACAAATGCATAACTGTCAGTCCACTCTGTCTTAAATTCGCGATTTTCAGAATCGACTTTTCTCTTTTTGTCAAGTTTTGAGCACGCCGTGATTTTCGCTAGCAAGGAAACAGGTACCGCAGATGTATTAGCGCCTGCGTTGCGATTTGCGAATGACACACACACACACACACACACGCACACAGCGCGGCCAACGAGTGAGTGAGTTGTCATGGTGATTACAGTTATTACAGCTCCTGATTGGATCTTTGGAATGGACAGACACAG
Source organism: Siphateles boraxobius (assembly GCF_051911475.1). Taxonomy (NCBI): domain Eukaryota; kingdom Metazoa; phylum Chordata; class Actinopteri; order Cypriniformes; family Leuciscidae; genus Siphateles; species Siphateles boraxobius. Next base: position 10,645,388 of record NW_027509042.1, on the reverse strand, counting down.
AAGATAGATAAACCACATCTAGTAGGAAAACAATATAGGCGTGAAATCACGCACCAATGAAAACTCGCTTGGATCATGACTAAATTATATAATGTTGATTTTGGCTTCGGTCCAAATTGTATTGCGTCTGGGTCCGGATCCGGACCGCGGTCCGCCTATTGAGTCCTATCCGATAGAGAAACCGAGCGTAAAGACATACTGGGATCATATAAATCTTGCCTATAACTATCTGATGAATGGTCATGTACAAGACTTGTGTGTCCGCAGTTCTGCCTAGCCATCGCCAAGAAGACGTCAATGTAAAGAGTGACATTACGGTGCAATTTTAATGATGTGAATTTTTTCTAGAAATAAAAATTCCAGATACAGCATATTCATTTTTCATTGATTCTTGCACCCAACAACACAACAAGATTACATTTAATAATAATAATAGTAATTTAAGCTCCTTATTATGTAGCCGAATCTGTGCTGGTTTATATTGGCCGCCTGCAGTTTTCCCTTTGTTTTGCCTCCAGCTAGCGCCGTGACGTAATTGTGACGTCGGCTCGAAATTGGTCTATAGAAGACAACCCCAAACACTATGTTAGGCACTGTAGAGTCTCTGCAATTGCTGGTAATAAGTGCAAAACAAAAACGATTGAGCAAGACTGAGAGTAACACAATCTGCAGAAGTTTCTAGAAGTGACCAGTCTCACAGTTGGATATCTAGTCTGTCCTCACTTACATTCTCTCTCCCTTACATTTAATTTCTGAGTAAAACTTTAAAATAAGTTCCAATTAGTTAAGAGTAAAATAAATTAACTAACAATTACCAATACATTTGTTACAGTACTTATTAATTTGATAAAATGCAACTGTTCATTGTTAGTTCATGTTAGCTAAGGTCCATTAAATAATATTAACAGATACAACTTTTGATTTTTATATATTTGTAAATGTTGAAATTAACATTACCTAAGATTGACAAGATTTTATTGTAAGGTCATGTTAAAAGTTAACAAATGGAACCTTATCGTGAAGTGTTACCATTTTCTATGTCTCTCTACTACTTTTTAATTCCTTAAAGCCTATCTTGTTGTGTATAGAAAAAGAGAAGACAGCAATGATGTAATATTTTTCAGTGCAGTTGCTGTCTTTGGCATGTGTTTCTTGTGCACATGGACACCCACATCCACTCAACCAACTGTGAGGTACTGGGACACTGCTGCAATTGGGTTAATCAATTTCATTTTCTAAATATATCTGTAAGCAGCCATTATCGGGGCCAAGCGCAAAGAAGACGATAAGACATGCCAACATGGCTGGGAGTGTCAGACCAACTGCAGCAAGGAGCAATTAAAGACATTTAAAGATTAATTTAGGCAAAATGGCTGAAAAATCATATATATTAACTAAAAATATGATTAAATGGATATCACTTTCGACCTATAGGTGGCGCAGTTACGAAATTTATGTGGTGTGGTCAGAGTGAGGTGACAATGACACATACAAAGTTTGGTGTCAAAATGTCAAGGTATTGCAGAGATAAAGCCTAAATAGTAATTTTGGCAACTTTTATGTTTGCAGTATAGGAAAACGGTTTTGTCTATCATCATAAATTTTAGTCAGCACCATTCGATTATACGATTCGATTTTGGTGAAAATTGGTCAAATGGTCTAGAAGTTTGAAAAAGTAGGTTTTAAAGAAAATAAAGATCGCGGACAGGAAGTTTGGCTGACTATGGCAAAATTGATATTTAAGTTTTTGACCCAAGGAATATATTAAATAACCCAAGGAATATATTAAAACAAGGAATATATTTAAACCCAAGGAATATATTAAAGCTGCAGTAGGGAGTTTTGAGAAAATGTTGACTTTGCCTGAAAATTTGAACAAGCACAACTTACAGGTCCAACCCCCTTGCTCTCTGCTGCGCTACAGCCCTCCCTCCACAGCTCCTCCCCCACAGCGGAGCCTGCCGTGATCGCGCAGGCTAGTAAGCAGGACCACCGATGACGGCGGATTATAAACAGTTATGGAACATTCACTAATAGGGACGAAACATCAACAATATGCTTTACATTGACTATGGCCTGCCCATACTTTGACTACAAACTTGGTCCTCAAATCATTATGTATTTTGCAATACATGTAACTTTATAAGGTTGCACTCTTTCTATAAGTTATAAATAGCTACTAAGATAACGTTAAAGGATTAGTTCACTTTAAAAAAAAAAACTTTTGCTGATAATTTACTCACCCCCATGTCATCCAAGATGTCCATGTCTTTCTTTCTTCAGTCGAAAAGAAATTAAGTTTTTTGATGAAAACATTCCAGGCTTTTACTCCATATAATGGACTTCAATAGGACACAAACGTTTCGAGGACCAAATGACAGTTTCAGCACAGCTTCAAAGGGTTTTAAACGATAACAGACGATGAATAAGGGTCTTATCTAGTGAAACGATCGGTCATTTCAAAAATAAATAAAAATTTTTAAGTTTTATAAGCACAAATGCTCGCCTTGCTCTGTTCTGTGATGCACGTTCGTGATCCTGTTCGAACTCGTTCATCCAAATAGACAAATCTTTTTTTCGAGTCATTCGTTCGTTGAATGAACGAAATGACTCCGAAAAAGACTCGTTCAAAATGAACATATCTTTTTTCGAGTCATTTCGTTCGTTGAATGGACGAAATGACTCAAAAAAAGATTCGTTCATTTGGATGAACGAGTTTGAACAGGAGAGTCACGAACGACGGTACGCGCTCGCGCTGTGCAAGAGAGGGGTGATCAGCGCGTATACGAGCGTGATTGACACTGCTAAGACATTCCTCCTGGCTCTGATTGGTTGTTTCTGACCGGGAGCGGTGTATTTCTGCAAATTGCAGTAGGACCACAGGGAGGAGCCAGAGGAGCTTGATTTTTTTCACAGATTATCTGTCTCATATTCTACTTTCAGGACATAATGACAGTTTTAACAAATATTTGTTTACAAAAGCTACCTACTGGAGCTTTAAGATCAGTGTTATTACAATAAGCAAATTTATTCAAAAGCTATTAGCATTTTGAGAAATTTCGTTACCACAAGGTGGTGCTGCCCTGAAACTTTTTAAGTACCTTCAAGGTATGGTGCCAATGACTCATACCGAGTTTTGTAACGATACGCTAATGCGCTCATAAAGTATAACATTTTATATCACAATACTATATTGAAGTCAATGGCAATTTCATGTTTTTGTTCTATTATAGCGCCAACAAGAGGCACAATCGCACTATTTATTTTTTGTGCCATCAGAGTGAGCCCACACATATGTGTCAAATTTTGTTTAAATATCTCATAAGTATAAACACATAAAAAATTACCCACACCTGACTTTGTTTGCATTTTTATGCCACTTACTAATATTTTGACATTTGGGCATTAGCATGTAGCAAACTAGCCTGACTACGTCAGACTTCCTACTTCCGCTAATTTCATTTCGCTCCTGTAGTCAGTCTGAGATAGCAGCCTATCTTTCTGTTTTCCACCGGCCTGAAAACAGCCTGGCCAATCAACGAACAGAGGGCGGGCTGAAAGCCGTGACGTGGTCGGTAAGCGCCGTGTTTAAGATTAGGTCAGGGAAATCGAAAACGACCGCTGATATGGAGACGCGGATGCAATTCGCTCTGTTGTGGAGAATATTCCCGGCATTAGCAAACTGAAGCCCGAACACGAAGAGTGTGTATTAAACATTTTGAATGGAGGTGATGTTGTGGCCCTACTCCCTTTGGGAAAAGTTTAATTTATCAACTATTACCGTTAACCGTTAGCAGCTAACCGTTGACTGTTAACCGTTGCCAGAGCGTCGGCGCACTGAAGCGTTTTTTTTATTTATTTAGTTCAAATTTACTATCAGATTTAATGTTATACCTTGACAAACTATACATCATTAAAAAGATATAAGACTCAAGATTCAGTATTTGACCACTATTGTATTCTGAGAAAATTATAGTGACAGTTATGTCTTAATTTGTGTCAGGAGTTATGAAATGAAAAAATGAGTCGATACCTTTAAAATGAATTATGAGCGTCAGCTGGTCCATTCATAAAAAACACTCCGTGCTGTCGTCATGACAGTGATTCACAAAACAACGTCCCTCAGGGCTTTAGCTCAAAAATGTGCAGACTTGGAGAAATATTGATATATTCTCATTGATTCACATCATATTTCTATAGACAGGAATAATAATTATTGAATTTATACCCAAATGCGTAGATGTAATCATTATGATCGCTTCTTACTGAGATGTGCTGTGTTTTCAATTCATACCAATAGCCTGAGGGCGCTATATGCACACTAATAGTCCATATATGGATCACGAAGAAGACCCATAGTCATGTGACAATCCAGACGTCACCTCGATACAGAAAGTAGCTGACAGAGATCGCTGTAACATGCAGATAAAGATGTTTTGAAGACAATAAACATGATTGCAATGATATTTGAGTTACCTGTGTTCTTCAAGCCATGTCAGGTATTTCATAATAATAGATTATATTTATAATGTAATGCTAATCGATATAGATTTCATCATCGTGTAGAACACTATAAATAATACATTTTCTGTCGGATTTTTTTTTATCTGAAGCCAAATTAGATCACATAAGATTATTTAAAACACTCGACTTGCGTTATAAAGTAAGTTTGGAGCACAAACATGGTTTTAATCTCATAAATGGTCGTGTATTGATGGTGTGCTAAGCTAACATGCTAGCTAGCCCAGGTGCACCTGCCACCAGCAGTTATTTATTTATGATTTTTTTCTAAATAGGAATGCTTACTGAAATGTTTCAGTATATTTGATACCAGTTTCAAATATTTAGTGAGAACTTTGATAAAATTAATTAGGGTTTGAAACCCTATGAATAGCCTGTGAATAGCCAGTCGTTAGTAGCTAATGCAGACAAAAGAAATGCATATTTAGAGCCATAACCAGTCTGGAGAGGTGTAAATGTGTGCAGGGGAGACTGACTCTGAATGGGGCTCGTTTACACCACAAAATAATAGAGACAGTAGACTGAATAGATGACTCAGAAGATGACTAAACATCAGTTTGCATTTTAGAGTCTAATCAAAATAAAGTAATTTGACATGATCTTGAAAAAACATTTAACTAAATACAGAGTTTTAGACTTATCATTTTCAGATTTTAAATATAAAATGGTCACACATATGGCTTTAGCTGCAGTGCATTTCTAGATTGCTCCAGGGCCAACTTCAATTTTATTTTTATGAAGATGTTTCATAAAAATAAATTTCTAATAACTTTACAAAACTTTGAAGCTATTTAAACATTTTTTTTCATTATGACAATAATTAATTCTACATTTACAATAAACTACTAGGTGTCAGCTTTCAGATGAGATCATACTTGTGCTTTTAGTGCAAAGGGTTCATGAACTGTATCTGTTTAAGTTTGGGTATGCCATTTCTGGGGATTTTTCAAAAGTGGCCTTGAAGGTTAACAGGTTAAGCGAGAAACTGGGGAGCCTTTTGACAGGTCAGTGTCTCTTTTCTTTTCCAGGTCTTAAATAGCGTAAAACTTCAAATAATAGCCCGGGCTTTTATTTGCCCAAATCGTCGAACTGCACCGGCTTGTACTTGAGATAGGCGTCTAACTTATATGAGACAGGCCTTTATAGTTGAGATGTTGTTCATTGAGATGTTGTTCCTAGAGTCTATAATCTCTAAAAATCTCCAAATGCTCCACGTGAAACCGCGGTCTTCCGACCTCTTACTATCTTGTCGATTGATTTTTATGAATATGCGCGAGGGAGAGAGAGCAAGACAGCGCTCTTGTTGTTTGTAGACGTGGGAGTGCGCGCGCGCGGCCGGGGCTCTCTCTCTCTCTCTCTCTCTCTCTGCTCGTTTGTGCCCTGTCAAGCGCAGCAGTCATTCTATTACATCACTCACAGATCAAAAAAGTCGTTTACAGCCATGTTCACTCGGGTATTTCGCTCGCATCATCAAGTGTTTACAGTGGAAGTTCGATCATAGATTTGAGTTCGATGCATGATGTCTATGGTTCGATGCGGCTGTGTCGGCGCATAACATACGTCATAAACAAACTTATCTGATTGGCTTACGGGTAACCAATGATTTTAAACTTCAGTACGCGCCCCCTAGCGAGAGAGAAAACACTTCTCTATTATGCTATCCCAGACTCTGTGTACGAAGCAAAGTGAAGTAGGAGAGTCTGGTATTACCAGGCTCGTAGCAAACGACCTGTCTTTCCAAATTTCTGACGGTGGTTTCGTCTCGATTGGTCTAACGGTTTCGAAGATATTGGCAAATATTTTTAAGCGCTAAATCACAACGCTACACAAACTGTACGGAAAACCTAGCATGTTTGGTATTGTTGGACTCAGCAAGGATTCAGGAATCTAACAATATAACTCCTGTGAAAATAAGTCAACCACACCCAGAGTTATAAGCATTTGAAAATTTAATTTTACCACTAGGTGGCGCTGGTTCGAAACTTCTCAGGCTCCTTCAGGGCATCTAACTGATGACCCATACCGAGTTTTGTAATGATACGATCATGCGTTCATAAAATACAGCATTTTGGTACAAAATTCAAAATGGCCGACGCCTAAAATGGTCGATATGGAAAAATTGGATATCAGTCGACTCGCATGATGTCCTGAATCTAACGAGACCCCTTTCATGATTTTTGGACAAACCATTCAGAAGTTCTAAGAGAAAATAGCCATTTTTCGTATCTTTGGACTAGTAGGTGCACGGCGCTGCGCCGAAACGCAGCATGTAGCCTCAAGTCATGCTTGTGATGACATGTACCAAGTTTGGTCTGAATACGATAAGTCGTTGCGGATAATACAGCCTTACGTCTGTTTTCGCAAGCGCTACGTAAAATTAGTTTGCGTGTTCACGAATCACATGAATTCCATAAATTTTGGTCGGCATGGTCTGAAGATCATCTGATTCAATTTTCGTGAAAATAGGAGCAACTGCCTAGGAGGATTTCAAAAAAAGTAGTTTTTTCGGAGAATTCAAAATGGCAGACAAATTTTCATGACAATCGAATCGCCTTGAGCAAAGGAATCATAGGGCTTGGCCCCTAATCACTGGCGTAGCCACGGGTGTGCCGGTGCCACCCACAGTGGCAGCTGGCACACCTAAAATAGATGCAGAATTCTTTTTTAACGTTTTAATAATAACGTTTCCTAAACTTGGACTATTGTTGTTTACTTAAAATATTTGTACATTCAAAATGTATTTTAATTTTTTAATTATTATCGTTAACAAAATATCTGCCGACATTCGGACTGCCAACCAATCCGCAAACAACCGCTGACTGGTAATACGGTTGTGGTGTTGAGGCTCGCGCAGCCTCGTGAGGAGAAATGGAAACAAATGAGCGCAGATCACACAAAGAAACTTAATGAACATAGAGCGGTTAAAAATTAATGTGGAGTTTTTATATTTATAACATATGATATGATACAGTTAAGCAACATCACAGTGACCACGAGTGCTGAATACCATCACGACTGAAAACATGACACTGTTTCATATGACAGTTCAATAAACAAGTCATTAATATCAAGTCACTTACATTTTAGACACAATATTGACTGTTTTTGTTCTATTTGAGCAGCGAAAATAGTTCCAAACAAACATCCCAAGAACCACAGCGCCGCTCACCTGAACACATAACCGCATTAATGAATGAGTCAAAGATTCAATGACCCATTAAACAACTGCCTCATTCCTTAACGATCCAGCCGTTTGAACGAATCATTTGAATAAATGACTCAATAACTCACTCATTAAGACGGTCACCTGCCGACCCTACTGGTGGTTTAGTTTCGTGTTTAAAAGTAGGCTATAATTCTTTCCAATATGTCATATTTTTATCTTCAAAAAATATTTAAAACAATCTCATAACATTATTTAATGCAGTTGTAATTTTTCATTGTAAATTAATTAATTTGATTGGTAACAGCTTAATGTCTTATTATTTCAATTGAATTTATTGATTAAATCTAAGAATTTAAAATGAAAGATGAAGCATACATTTAAACCGATTTCTGGATTTTTATTTGGACAAGAGAATGGCCGATTTACTTGTTCGAAGGACAAGCACATGTAAAGCCTTAATGTTGAGCCCTGAGTTATATTTTATATACTGTAGGCCTATAGTATTATGTTTATGTGGCAAGCCAGTTTTACACATCAGCCCAGTCTATTCTGTAAAGTTAGTGATACACCGGGTCAAGGTTTTTTTGCACATTAATTTGACAATAAATGTGGCACACCCAATTTTTCTTATGCACACCCAGAGACGCTTTTCTGGCTACGCTAGTGCCCCTAATTAACTGCATCCATGGCAGTGAGAGGGGGGAGTACTGGGTGTGTATGTGCGGAGCACTACAGTTTTGTGTGTGAAGCTGTTTTAAAGTGATTGCCAGGTTGTGTTTCTTTATGTGTGTGTTCTAATATCTCTACTGCAATAGTCTCTCTACTGCACAAATTGGCCACTTTGTAATATGAGTGTAATGTCTTTTGTGGGTCACTAGAGACTACGCATGGAGGACATGAAGTTTCCCTTGAGCAAGGCACATAACCCAATCACTCCCGGGCTTTGTTTTTAATGACATGTTAGCATCAGGGCTATTTACGTGGCAAACATTTCAATTCAATTACATAAAATATTTTAACTTGATATTTACAAAAGATCTAAGAAAATCTAAGATACATTCTGAAATATTCCATGTAAACATGTTTCTGAATAAAAGCGCTTTCTAGCAGTATCATAAAAATTACAATACAACAGAATATGTTTAATAGTCATAAGAGACATAAAGGAGGAACTTCGCATTTAAAAAAAAACCATGTGTAAGTCTTGAGTGATCCAGTTGGCACCTAGTGAAGAAAACTGGGCCATGTCTTGATTTGAAGTTATGGAAGACACTTCTTTTTATACCGGGATTTATTCCATACAGTTTATAATTTTTATATTCGTCCCATTGCTTCTGCCACTAGTTATTGATGTATTAGTTAATTAACGGATCTTAAATCAGAAGGTGGTATTTGACAGTCAGATATTTCCAGGCCAAGCGCATCCCTGGCAGCTGTGTCCGCTCTCTCATTACCAGTCAGTGCAATGTGACTTGGAACCCAGCAAAAGATAATATTAAAGTTTTCCGGGACGCCGCATTGAATGGCTGCCCACTGCCGCGGGGGGTTTGGGGGTGTGTCCACAGTTTGCAGTGTGTGTGTGTGTGTGTGTGCACTACTCACTGCTCCTAAAGTGTGTGCACTAACTTGGATGGGTTAAATGCAGAAGGCAAATTCCAAGTATGGGTTACCATATTCAGCCTTCACGTCACTCTCACTTTATAGATGGCCAAAAGGGTCATTTCTTTGTGTCATAATAAATAATGTATGATTTCTATTTAATGCAAAAATGAGGCATTTAAAACATTTTTGTTAACAAAACTATACCTGGTAAACAGTTTACTCAAAGCGGCAATACGAACGTTTTTGGGTAAAATAAACAAAATCCCTGAGAAAAAAAAAAGCCTGGATCTAATCTTTGGACAGTAAATGAAAGAGCAAATATCTATATTTGTTCAATCTGGAACAGATATAGATTCTTCAGTGAAACTTACAAAAGCCAACAATGGGCCAAAACGTTTCAACAGATTTTTAATGAGAGTCCTGTATGGGAACAGATGAGAATATATGGGGGACCAGAACTTCATAACTACCACACTCTTAATAAAGATTAAAATAGCATGGCTGTTACTTCCTGGAGGTTTAACCAATTTTCTTTGACTGCTCTGGCAAAGCAGAATGCAAATGACCTAAAAAGCTGTTAAGCAATTTGTAGAGATTCTGCAGAATTTGACAAGTGCCAAGGTCTGAAGATAAAGGGAAACTTGAAAATTAATCTTTTAACTTCTTTAGGTTATAAATTTACCTGTTTTGGACCATTGTGACAACATACAATAGTAAGGCTGATTAATAAAATGTTGTGCAAGTTATGTTTTACCAGCAGTAAAATAACTGTTAATTTATCATTTGCAAAAATGATTATAGGTAAAAATACGCACGTGTCTTCAAGAATACAGTTTGAAATGGGTTGGTACCAGAGGGATGAGTGAGTCAGTGTTGGTATTTGAGCGGTACTGCAGAATTTTTGTAATCACTGCTGCATGTGAGCAGAGCAGCACGTGATTCTGCAGAGACCACACACACACACACACGCATGCACACACACAGACTTCTGGTACAGAAAGTAGCAGTTCTCCTCTATCCTCTTATGTACTCAGTCTATCTGTAAAATTCAGATTCAGATGGTTTCCTAAGTATGTGACGGTGAGGTTAAAATCATTTAATGGATGATTATTTGAGAATATATATTTTTTTAAATAGTGCCAATTTATTTTCAATTTATAGAGTAAAGTTTTCATACAAGGTTCCACCTCTTTTTGGCAAGCAACTTTTCTAGTAAGATTACAGAGTAAGGATTTTCATTATCATTTTATAGAGATAGAATGTACAATCCCACAAGATTTTTCTGACTTTTCTTTGGGGGGGGGACTATTATAAATCCATTCCCTGATATTTCCAGGCTTCCATGCCTGTGGGAACACTGTTCTATAGGCCTACAGCAAATTAAAAAAAATATTTTGAGGCAATTTAAAGCTCTGCTAACGAATGGTTTGAAGAGACACTTTCCCTGTGACATTCATTCTCTGTGTGGTTGCTCTTGTTTCCTGGGCTTTCCATTCACATTAGATTAGATATAAGGGTCGATATGTTCTTCTTCACACCAAAGCATGATCTAATCTCATCTCATTACACTCTTCCTGTCTTTCTCACACTTCTTCTCAAACACTCTCTCCATCACATCTCTCATCTTCACTCTCTCCCTCCCTACCCTCTCCTCTTCAAGAATGCAGCATGGAATTTTCCAAGCAGAAAGCAGCAATACTGTATATGTGACCAGTTACCTGATAAAAGAGCTCAGAACACAGAGGACACAGGAGTGGAAAAATACTGGCTGACACAGAGACACACACGCACATACACAAACTTCAACACCTACATTGTCAAAAGAACACGAGGGACATTTCACACAGACAACACGTAACCGTTTGCCCGCATTTACGGTCACGCCGTTTCATTTCATACACAGTCTTTCTTTATGTCACAACATGTTTATGCAAAGCAGACTCACACAAGCATGACAACCATAACGTAGAGCATATAAAATCTGACCCCATCTGCCCCTAACGTGAAATCAGATGCTTGGTGTTTTGTTAAAGGGGTGGTTGATTGCGATTTCACTTTTTTCATTTTAAATAGTGTGTAATGTTGCTGTTGGTGCATGAACAGTATGTGCAAAGTTTCTGCGCTGAAAGTTCAACGTAAGCAGAGATATCGTCTTTTAAAAATCAGGAAGTTTAATGCCTACAAAAACGAATCGAATGGGACTACAACGAGATACTCCCGGGTTTTATACGTAACTAACCCATAACCAACCCTCCCTCCGTAATATTCAAAAACGGGGGCTTGGCCAAATTTCTGCTGCTTTGTCGAAGAGGAAGAGTTGAGAGCAGTAGCCATGCCGTCGAAAGTGTGTTATTTTCACCCAGCTTTCAGGTCTTCTGTGTTCGGGCTTCCTACGGACGCTGTAGTTCGTCAACAATGGCTACAATTTATGTTTGATTATGTTCCTGAAAATTACAATCGTAATTTAGCTCTCTGTGCTGCACATTTTACGGAAAACAGCTTCCAGAATATCCACAAATTCAATGCCGGATTCAACAACAAACTGTTACTAAAGCATGAAGCAGTTCCAACTTTAAAACCAGAGGCAACAGTTGTTGGGCCACAGCCAGTAAGTAAGACTTAATCATTTTAAATGTATTTACATTTACATTTTTACATTTACTCATTTAGCAGACGCTTTTATCCAAAGCGACTTACATCTGAGGACTAAAGCAAGCGAGTCATCGTGAAGAGGGAAGAACGACGCAAGAAGTGCTCAAAATACTAAGTTCAGGCATTGCTAAGAGTAGCAAAAGCCAGACAAGGGAAGATTTAAAAGAGAATAATTTTTTAAAAAAAAATTTATGTTAAGTACTCACGGAAGAGATGAGTTTTCAGTTGTCTTTTGAATGCTGTCAGGGATTCTGCATTACGGACGAGGGTGGGGAGATCATTCCACCAGCATGTAACCGTGAATGAGATTGTTCTGGAGAGTGATTTAGTGCCTCGCTGTGATGGCACCACCAGCCATCGCTCCTTGGCCGATCGTAGGCTTCTGGTAGGGACGTAGACTTGTAGTAGGGAGTGAAAGTAGGACGGAGCTGAGTCTGTGGTAGATCTGTAAGCAAGCGTCAAAGCTTTAAATTTGATGCGGGCAGCGAGTGGTAGCCAATGCAGTGAGATGAACAGAGGAGTGACGTGAGCCCTTTTGGGCTCGTTGAAGACAAGGCGGGCTGCAGCATTCTGGATCATTTGTAGAGGTTTAGTAACACATGATGGAAGTCCAGCTAGAAGAGCATTGCAGTAATCAAGCCTAGAAATAACCAGGGCCTGGACGAGAAGTTGTGTTGCATGCTCAGTTAGGAAAGGCCTGATCTTCCTGATGTTATACATTGCAAACCTGCATGATCGAGCTGTCATTGTAATGTGGTCTGTGAAGGTCAGCTGGTCATCAAATATTACTCCAAGATTTCTGACCGACCTTGATGGGGTGATTGAGGATGAATCTAGCTGGATAGTGAAGTCGTGCTGTAGAGACGGATTGGCAGGGAGGATGAGAAGCTCAGTCTTTACCAGGTTGAGCTGCAGGTGATGTTCCTTCATCCATGCCGAGATGTCCGCCAGACAGCTTGAGATACGTGCAGCTACTGTGGGATCATCTGGTTGAAATGAGAGGTGGAGCTGTGTGTCATCAGCATAGCAATGGTAAGAGAAACCATGTGCATGTATGATGGGTCTCAATGATGTGGTGTAGATGGAGAAGAGGAGCGGTCCAAGAACTGAACCCTGAGGAACCCCTGTGTTCAGTTGATGTGCTTTGGATACCTCGCCTCTCCATGTAACCCTGAAGGACCTACCTGTGAGATTGGACTCAAACCAGTGGAGGGAAGTTCCTTTGATGCCCAATGATGAGAGGGTGGACAGAAGGATCTGATGATTCACAGTGTCGAAGGCAGCAGAAAGATCCAGCAGAATGAGAAATGAAGATTTGGAAGCAGCTTTTGGGATCCGCAGGGCTTCTGTGACCGACAATAGTGCAGTCTCGGTTGAATGGCCTTTCTTGAAGCCAGATTGGTTGACATCTAGCTGGTTGGTCAGAGACAGGAAAGATGACACTTGGTTGAAAGCAACTCATTCAAGTGTTTTCGCAATGAATGGTAGGAGGAGACAGGTCTGTAATTCTCTAAAAGTGATGTGTCTAATGTTGTTTTTTTAAGCAGTGAGGTTACCCGAGCCTGCTTGAATGCTGTAGGGAAAATGCCAGTGTGGAGGGATGAGTTGATGATGTGTGTGAGTGCTGGTAGAAGTGTGGGAGAGATGGCTTGTAGAAGGTGTGAGGGGATGGGGTCTAGAGGGCAGGTGGTAGGATGACTGGAGAGTAAAGTTTAGATACTTCTTCCTCGGTTAGCGGAGAGAAGGTAAAGAGAAGGTTTCTGGTAGTGGGAGAGGATGGTTTGGGTTCCTGTGTGTGTGGAGTTGAGAACTGACTGCTGATAGAGGTTGTTTTGTTGGTGAAGAAGTTAGCAAAGTCATCAGCAGTTAAAGAGGTGGTGGGTGATGGAGGAGGTGGACAGAGGATAGAGTTAAATGTCTTGAAAAGTGGTCGTGTGTTAGAGGCGCTGTTGATCTTGCTGTGGAAATATGAAGATTTTGTAGCGTGAACATCAGCAGAAAAGGAAGAGAGCAGAGATTGATACATACTCAGGTCAGACGTGTCTTTTGATTTGCGCCATTTCCTCTCCATTGCCCTGACTTTGGTCCGGTGTTCACGAAGAACCTCAGATAACCAGGGGTTAGAGGGAGTAGCCCGTGCTGGCCTGGAGGAGAGAGGGCAGATATAGTCTAAAGAAGAAGTTAATGTGTAGCATAAAGCATATTTGCATGTATAATTTTAGTAATGCTTTAGTTTTTATCAAGGACGTAAACAAATGCCAGTGCTGGCTTTAGTAGCCACTTAGTTATGCTATTTCATGTGTCTATGGCAAACGCGTACAAACATTTTGGACCTGAATTTGTAATTATGTACTCATTTTGTAAATATATTTACCATGTATACTTTATGATGTAATTTTTCGATTTGATCAAGAACGTAAACGATTGCAAACGCTGTTTGTAGCTAGTTAGTTCTTTGCTATTTTGTGTGTATAAGACAAACGTGTATAAAGTTCAAAAAATTATATGTAATCGCAACAGCAAACTTCAGCTGCTGTTATCAGATGTTTTCACGTTCTGTTGGTATTTTAACACAGTTGCCACATGTACACCTAAAGAAAAAGATACACAGAGTAAACTAAGTTTTGTGAATAGATAAACGGTTGTTCATTATATCGACAAAACAATAACTTTAAAAAACGGTATTACTCAGTCATTTATTCAGTTAAATTAAACATTTAATCAGGAGAAAACCGTATCTCAAAAGCTAACAAGCAGCAGTAGCATTTTCAAATAACAGCATATCGAAATTCTTATATAATAATAGTAGAATAGAATAATTATAATGATTCAAAAATGTACCATTCGGAAACGTTTTGTAAGAGCCGTGTTTGGGGAGGTTCTGCTTGACTCTCTTCATTGCCGCTTTCTGGGTCCGATTCTGGCTCAAGCTGATACGTAGTATTGACACCATTATTTTTCTCGCCTGTAAAGGTAATGGCGTGAAGTTTCCGCCACGCAGTTTAGCCAATAGCAACACAGCGGCCCAACTAACCAATCTCAGCCCATTGCCTGTTTCTGAGGAAGTGGTTTCATAGAATCAGGAGGTCAACCGGTCGTTTAAATGACAGAGAAAGCGGCTTACAACAAAGGTGAAATTTATGAAAAATAAGGCTTTAAAAAAAAAACACGAAGACATGTTATATTGCACCCCATAAACACAGTCATGCAAAGAAAAAAAGCAGTAAACCACCCCTTTACTGTAAGATGAAAGAAATATCTGATAAGTTTAACATGCAGAGATATCTAAGCTGTTCTTTTGTTATATAAATTAGACGCTCAACCTTTTAAATTCACTCACTTGCGAGCTTTAATGATCATTCTATTCAAAATGTTATCAGCGGAGCATCTAGATTCTCCTTACTGTAAGTTCCACATGGTCTCTGTTGGATATATTTGGTGTAGCAGTAAGAGCCACGACTTTGTCAGCATCAGTCAGAGTGTGAGAATGTTTAGAGGTCAAACTAGGTTTGAATGGTTGAATGATTCACATACTGTACATAAAAATATCCACACACCTACACCATAGATGGATAGAAAGATAGATAGAACGATAGATATATAGAATGTTAGGACGACAGATAGATAGAATATTAGAACAATAGATAGATAGATAGATAGATAGATAGATAGATAGATAGATAGATAGATAGATAGATAGATAGATAGATAGATAGATAGATAGATAGATAGATAGATAGATAGATAGATAGATAGAACGTTAGAAAGTTAGATAGATAGAACGATAGAGGGAACGTTAGAACAATAGATAGATGGAACGTTAGAACGATCGATAGATGGAACGTTAGAACGATAGATAATTGAAACGTTAGATAGATCCACAGAACAATAGAACGACAGAATGATGGATAGAGAGATGGAACATTAGAATGATAGATAGAACAATAGAGCGACAGAATGATGGAAAGAAAGATGGAACAATAGAACAATAGATAGAACGTTAGAACGATAGAACAATAGAACGATAGATAGAATGATATATTAGATAGATAGATGATGGATAGATGATAGATTTTACTCATCATTTACTTCATGTCACAATGACTTCATGTCATTCCAAATCTGACTTTTGTTTTTCTGGAACATTAAATAAGCTATTCTGAGAAATGTATCAGTTTTTTCTTTATACAAAATTACAACTTTGTTACCAACATTCTGCAGAAGAAAGTAAGTCATGCACGTTTTGTGAGTGAGGGTGAGAAAATGGAGGTAACAAAGTAAGCTTATACATTGGAGTATTTCATAAAAGCACCTAAAAATACTCAAGTCAGCATCTGCTAAATTGCCTCAAATGGACAAGTCATATTCTGAAAACCATTCCGCAGTCTCCTGCCAACATTATTATAAACTATGTGTTCCAGTGTAGTCACGCAGTGCTGATGCTGCCGTTTTGACAGTTTATCGCTCAGTGGACAGTGTAATTGTGCGGGAGTGTCTGTGATTGGACTGTCATTGCACCTGAAGGGCAACTGGTGTTTATGACGTCCGTGCAAATGCGAGAAGTGACGCAGTTTCAGCTGAGAGTGTGTAGGCATGATTCAGACTGCTGAGGAGAAAATGAATCTTAGACGGCCATGCGATAACAGAGTTGCAATCCAACAGATAAAAACAGCTTTCACACATATGCCTGCTCATATATAGTCTATATCTTTTACCTGGACAATGTGCATGCGTGTTGTTATAAAGACAACAGCTGCGTGAGAGCAGAGTGATATTAAGATATTAAGCTTTGTTGCTGCAGCTTTTTCATTCTTTACTAAATCCTTTCATCATTCCACTCCTCCATCTGCACTTCATTCCTCCTCTTTGCCATTCTTTCAAAGCTTATGTTTGGCCATTCCTGTGAAACAAGAAAATTATTTTTATAAGACACAATAATACGCCTCCCAAGCCGAGGCGCCACACTTCACACGCACACAAAACATTCAATTACATCCAAACCCTCTGGCAGTGTGTCCAGGCTTCATGCTTAAGAGAGTGTATGCTATTGAGTGACCTTTTTGTATGGATCACAGTCTGTTGCATAACGTTTAGCACTGTCCCACTAAGACCAGAGTTTAAAGAGAAAGAACAACAAAAAAAAAGAACAGAAGGCACAGATAACAAAGTTGAGAATGAAAGACAACGAGAAATAGAATACTAGAAAGTCAAGAGTTATAAAAAAATCATTGAATTGTGCATGCTCATATCCCTTGTGCCATCAACTAATGGTCACCTAAAGTTAATCTTTAAAGGGATAGTTCACCCAAAAATGAAAATTCTGTCATCCTTTATAACCCTCAAGTTTTTCCGAACCTGTATGAATTCTGCTAAACACTATTTCCCTCCCTCCCTTCAAATGATTTATTTTAGTGTTTTGTTAGTAATTTATAAAGACAAAAATAAGTTTATTATTGGCCATAACATATTGTAACATCAGCTTATATCAAGTTTTAATATCAATGCATCCCTAATTTAAGTCATAAGAGCCAATGTCCATATCCAAAAATGCATCTGTACACTGCCACACACAAGTTAGTTCCCTTTACTGTGGTTAGAACTCAGTAAACAACAACTCAAAAGTGAATCCATTAATGATTAACTTCTGGTGTGCTAATAAATTGCAAATTACAGTAGTTTTCATTGGAGCCCATCAGACCGATTGCACCAAGTCATTACAAACATAACTGTAGTTAATTCGGGCACAGAAACCTCCCGTTTCTTTAATAACAGTATATCAATTCTAGGTAAACCATTCATATCGCGTCTAAAAATATCAGTGGGGAAAATGCAGATTGTGTAACTGGCAGAGGTGTGTGCATGTTGTTGTGTCAGACCAGGGGTTTAATAGTCCTCACAATTCTGTCTGGCATCGTTCAAGTCTCCCCAATGACTGTCTGTGTGTACTAAGTGTGTATCAACTAAGTGCAGAATCAAATGAGACGTGAGAAGACCCTCAGTCAATAATTTCCAATGTATGCAGACACACTCTCATCAGCAATTAAGTAAGATGTATGGAGACACAGTGTGACGTGTAATGAAGCTGCTGGTCTCCATCAGCATATTTGTCATGACAGTGGAGTTGAGCTGCCTCCGTTCCTGCTGCCGAGAGACAGAGCAACTCACTTATATAACTATACAAACACACACTCAAAAGCACACACTTGGGTCAGTGAAACTCTAGCTAATGGGTCTCCTCTCCCTGCATAATAGGTTCACAGTGCAGAGAGATCAGATGACACGATCAATAAATGTCCTCTGGGTCTGGATCCATCATCGATAATTATGCTTACAGAAATAAGCAGCTTATTTTAAATTATGCTATACATAAAAGTAATGTTTGCATTTTTAACCCCCGGTTTACAGACGAGGCTCAAGCATAGTCCCAGTTTGAGCTGTTTTAACTGAAAGCAACTTGCACTGACTTATCTTAAAATATGTCTGTGCAATTGTTTTGTCTCAAGATGTTCACCAGTAATGTTTTTTTTAAGGCAAAGTTTATAAAAGCTACCTAAAATGTAGTAATTGAACTAAGGTCTAATCCTGGCTTAATCTTACTAAACATTTTTTTGTTCAATCAGAAGGTAAAGACCACTAATACATGGTTTAAAAAGCCTATTTGCAATTCTTCAAAAATAGGATGTGCCCATTGTATACATTCACACACTTTAAAGGCCCTTATTAACTAGGTTAATGTTGAAACCCAATTTCCTATTGATAAAACATTGAAAGACTATTTAATTTAGCTTTTGAGGAAAGTTATGAGCCTCCATTTGAATAGATAAATATTCCTAAAATGACTGCCCTCCCTGATAAACTAAAAGATATTACAAATGAGGATTTTGTTGTTGAAAGACACTTAATTGTATTGTTGTCTAGATCAGGGGTTCCTTTTTTGTCAGCGAAACACTTTACATAAAATATTTACTCTTTAAAATTATATATATATATATATATATATATATATATATATATATAAATATAAATTACTGCACAACTTGACAAAATAATTCCAATTTTTAAAAATGTATGGTGATTTTAACAGCGATATGACATTTCATCTGCTGCTGAAACCAAAGACCTTTTTCAGGGTCTTTATTATTATATTAGTAGCAATAGTTTTAAATCAAATGATAAAAAAATACATAAATATATCATATCACTGCAACTGTTCTAAATTACTGCTGTACTGTGAAATAAACGAATATTTGATCAATTATTTCACACAAGTTACCAATATTTCTGTCTTACATTTTTTACTTTCAATATGTTCAAACACCTTGAGCTTTTATATGTTGGAAATTATGCGAATGTGTAAATAAAGTGAACCAAGTGAAGAATGCGTGTTAAACTCAGTGCATACAGAGATGGAGCTGGAGAGAAGTTGTATTTCTATTTACTGTGATTCAAGATGCTGAAATAATGGAGAGCACTAGAAAATCCAAAATTTACCAGGCAAAGAGCCTGTTATGCAGACGTCTCATGGAAAGTCCACAGACTCACAAGCATTGCGCTAAGCTAAAAGGGAAACCACCTGATATTCCATTTGCTGTAGTGAATCAGCCGTCTCCGTGACAACAGTTGCATTACAGTAACATAATCTATGAAAATAAAGCATGGGGACACACTTAAAGACTGAAACATTCTAAGACTGAACTCAATACACAAAAGTCTATTTCCATCGACTGGAGTAGATTTTAGTCTTTGACAGTATGATAAGAGCACAAAGCTATAAGACTGACTTGAGTCAGTCCCACTACACAACACACTTAACGATTGGTGGTCTGCCTATGCCTAACTCAGCTGTCTGGATTGATTCTAAGAATGACAAGTGCATGTTGATGCCACGGCAACGTGCCTTGAATCATTTTTTCATTGAATCAAATAAAAGAATACGTAATATTATTTTTAAAATGAGAAAAAACACTGCTTATTCTGAATTTTAACAGAATGCCATGTCACCTTTTTTTCATCTGCAGAATAAAATGAATAGCCTAAAAACAATTCACTTGCAATGTTAACTTATGAAATAATATAAAGTAAACCTTCAAAACAAGATGTTTAGCAAAATTACAAAAATAAGGATGAATGATGTTTGACAGGGAATACATATCCACAGCAGTCACAGGCGTAAGTCGAAAATATTAAACATGTTTCAAAAAGATCTTTGTGAAGACGACTGGCAACATCTGGTTCTTAAATTCTAAGACACGCCGCACACTACACGAGTTTAAACACAGACTGCATACACAACTGGAACAGACCCAGTGTGTTTCAGTCTTCATGACCAAATTACATGCATAATCGTCCTGAGTCATGTAGTGTGTTCCTGGCTTAAGAGGTCAAACCATTTGAGATGGTGGTTCTCTAGGTCTCTCGAAGTAGGTTTATTTTTGAAACACAAGACCTATTGACTTCACCAAAGACTCAAAGGCTATGTTCATGTTGAAGGCAGCTTTTTTTTTCTCTCTCACATGACATGGATCTGTTTTTTTTAGACCGTGTGAACAATAAAAATCCTGCTGAATATGAATTTTAAATTACAATCTCAACCACTTTCATAAGTAAAACCATACTGGTACGTATCCAATAGTGCCATTCAACATTTTTCCTTTTTTGCATACTATAGGAATACTTACACAGAAAGGGTCATATATATATATATATATATATATATATATATATATATATATATATATATATATATATATATATATATAAAACACACACACACACACACTGATTTGTTAAATGATGATTTGATTAAAAAAAAATATATCAAACTAATGCCGGTATAAATAGGTCAGTTTAGGAGTGTGACCTGTTTAGAACGGTGTCTGATACAGACCACATTTTAAAAGTCATGTGAACAACCTCAAACAGACACAGGATAGCGTCAGCTCATGGAGAACAACACTTATACAGTAGGACATCTCTGGCTCTATATTCTGGCTCAGGCAGAGACCAGAGTTATGCGCAAACAAACTTGACCATGTTTTGGTGACACGTGCAGAGTCAGACGTTCAAATACTTCTGGCAAACTCACACAAGGGTAAGGTCGGACCGCTGACAGTCGATCTGTATCATCTACTGAAGCTCTCTCTAACATAAGCACTATAAATCTAGCCCACAGCATCACATTACTGGAGTATAACCAACAAGACCAGACAGAACCGCGAAATGACACCAAACTTGTGTGTGTGTGTGTGTGTGTGTGTGTTTGAGTGAGTGAGCTGCTTTTATTAGCTATATTTTTCTTGCCATTCCTTATATACTTTTTCTATTCCCTATAGTTTAAATAGTAGAACTATAAGACGAGATAGACACTAATCACCTTCTCAATTGTTAAGAGGTCAAACCATTTGAGATGGTGGTTCTCTAGGTCTCTCGAAGTAGTTTTTTTTTTCTGAAACACAAGACCCATTGACTCCACCAAAGAGTCAAAGGCTATGTTCATGTTGAAGGCAGCTTTTTTTTTTCTCCCCTGAAATGAATCTGTTTTTTTAGACCGTGTGAACAATAAAAATCCTGCTGAATATGAATTTTAAATTACAATCTCAACCACTTTCAAATGTAAAACAATACTGGTACGTATCCAATAGTGCCATACAACATTTTCCCTTTTTTGCATACTATAGGAATAATTACGCTCACTTAAAGATTTGTACACCTGTTCAATTTCTCATTAATGCAATTATCTAATCAACCAATCACATGGCAGTTGCTTCAATGCATTTAGGGGTGTGGTCCTGGTCAATCTCCTGAACTCCAAACTGAATGTCAGAATGGGAAAGAGAGGTGATTTAAGCAATTTTGAGCGTTGCATGGTTGGTGCCAGACGGGCCGGTCTGAGTATTTCACAATCTGCTCAGTTACTGGGATTTTCACGCACAACCATTTCTAGGGTTTTGCAAAGAATGGTGTGAAAAGGGAAAAACATCCAGTATGCGGCAGTCCTGTGGGCGAAAATGCCTTGTTGATGCTAGAGGTCAGAGGAGAATGGGCCGACTGATTCAAGCTGATAGAAGAGCAACTTTGACTAAAATAACCACTCGTTACAACCGAGGTATGCAGCAAAGTATTTGTGAAGCCACAACACGCACAACCTTGAGGTGGATGGGCTACAACAGCAGAAGACCCCACCGGGTACCACTCATCTAAACTACAAATAGGAAAAAGATGCTACAGTTTGCAAGAGCTTGCCAAAATTGGACAGTTGAAGACTGGAAAAATGTTGCCTGGTCTGATGAGTCTCGATTTCTGTTGAGACATTCAGATGGTAGAGTCAGAATTTGGCGTAAACAGAATGAGAACATGGATCCATCATGCCTTGTTACCACTGTGCAGGCTGGTGGTGGTGATGTAATGGTGTGGGGGATGTTTTCTTGGCACACTTTAGGCCCCTTAGTGCCAACTGGGCATTGTTTAAATGCCACGTCCTACCTGAGCATTGTTTCTGACTATGTCCATACCTTTATGGCCACCATGTACCCATCCTCTGATGGCTACTTCCAGCAGGATAATGCACCATGTCACAAAGCTCGAATCATTTCAAATTGGTTTCTTGAACATGACACTGAGTTCACTGTACTAAAATTGCCCCCAAAGTCACCAGATCTCAACCCAATAGAGCATCTTTGGGATGTGGTGGAACGGGAGCTTCGTGCCCTGGATGTGCATCCCACAAATCTCCAGCAACTGCAAGATGCTATCCTATCAATATGGGCCAACATTGCTTTCAGCACCTTGTTGAATCAATGCCACGTAGAATTAAGGCAGTTCTGAAGGCGAAAGGGGGTCAAACACAGTATTAGTATAGTGTTCCTAATAATCCTTTAGGTGATTATTATCTCTGAATATTATATATATATCTTTTTGTAGCCATTTAAAAAAAAAGAAATAAGCCATTTTACAAAATATTTTTATTCTATAAAAAGTTTTGTTGTATCTAGATTTGGTGTCAATTGAACATTGCTATGACTGCTAAATAAATAAACAATTTAATAAAATAATTATGTAATTCAAAAGTTTGGGGTTGGTAAGACTTTTTAATGTTTTTGAAAGAAGCCTTTTATGCAATTATGTCATTTATTCATGTGATGGCAATGCTGGATTTTCATTTCTCCAGTCAGTGTCACACACCCCTTCAGAAATCACTCTAAAATGCTGATTTCGTGCTCATAAAATATTTTCTTATTATTATCAATGCTAAACATGGTTGAACTACTTAATATTTTTGTGGTAACCATGATACATTTTTTAGGATTTTTCGATGAATTATTATTATTATTATTATTATTATTATATATCATTATAGCAATATTACCTTAAATGGCTTCAATATGGTTTAAAAATGTTTGTTAATAGCTTTTTTTTATGTAGCTAAACAATTAACAATTGTAGCTTTACTAATTAAAATTAAGAGAAGCTTGTAGCCTGAGAAGCTATTTAAAGTAGCTTCTCCAGCACTGCTATTAGATAATCAGAAGGTAAGACCACTTTTTCTAAACACACTTGGCTTACTTTATTTCTGGAAAAGTGCTCGATGATCCATCAAGCATACAAACAAAAATTCAAAGAGTTCATTTTCCTAAATGTCTTTTCTTGTGTGAGGGCTGTGACATCTAGCCAATGTTGGTTTGAATTGAAAAGGTTGAAAAGCCGTAATAGCTGACTCATTCAACACTGTCAGGAAAAGGGATTAAAAGTCTAGAACTGTGAATGAATGTGAGAACTACCGGAAACTACCCTCTTGTTTTGCAAAATATTTATGCCAGCTCTTGTTGATTCAACAAGCCTGCCTGGCATCCAGTGGTGTTCTCATTATTTCCTGAAAGCAGCATTAAAAAAAGTGATGTTGAGCTTTTGCCACCTCTCTGTTGTTATATGCATGTAGCTCAGTGAACGACATTACAATAAATGGAGTTTGGCTGCCTTCAGGGAAAGCTAAATTCAGGGTAACCGGATTTCTCTCAATGCCAGTTAAGTGTTTAAAATATACTTTGGCTATTATTTGGGAGCATTTAAATAAAATAATAAAAACAAGATTACTTTAAAACATTCCTAAAGGTAAAGTGTAGGCCATGTTTTTTTTAATGTTTGTACTTAATTCGGGACTCCCGCGCCATATTCTGTGCTGGGCACATTCAGAACACACACAAAAAGCCACCTCTCATTTAGTGCACGAATACTGACTTGAGTTCTCCTTTGCATCTTTTTGTGCTTGAACCTATGGCTTGAACAGACAAATACGCCATTTTTTTTCAAAATATCCTCTTAAACACAGCCGGTTATGTCTTAAGTGAAGGTAAACAGTTGATGCAGAAAACAGCTGGATCCGTGCTTCACGTCTTAAAGTGACAGCAGCCCAATAAACCTGCTGCCCTCTGTATTATTACTGTTTATCAAAGAACAAAGGAAAAAGAAAATCACACACTGATCTTGACTAAATAACTTTAATAAGGATTAATCTATTTTTTTTATAAAAAGAAAACTATGCCATTTGTTTTTAATCTTTGAACTAATAATGTATGAAATTTATTTCAAGTTTTCTGATGGGGTTTAAAAAAAATGAGGCTCAGTAAACAACGACAGAATTTTAATTGTTGGAAAAAGTATTCCTGAAATGTTTTCATGGCCACTGCTTTAAACTGACGAAAAAATTGTTTGCAAATGTTAGATGTTTATTCCTCTATATATTTGTGTGAGAGCAGCAGCCTGCAGAGATTTATCTCAGAGCACATCTCTCCCTCTAAGTGCCAGACATGTGTGAGCTGCATTTCAGGATCCCTTGAAAGGCAACCTGACAGAGAAAGAGCTGTATCCTACATGTATTGAGGTAGTGTCAACAGCTAAAGTCTGTACACATATTCTATTTGGTTGATCGTCTTGATTGTTCACAGGCGTTTCTTGTTAGTCATTAGTCTTGATGTATAAATAGCTCTCATGTTTTCATTTTATCTTGTCTAGTTTTGTTTTTGTTGTTGAGTCTCATGTAACCAAGTCAAATTCACGTTTTTTGTCGTGTCGTGTCGGTGTCTGTGCCGGTGTCAGTAGCCATGTCTGTGCCGGAGCCCGTGCCGGTGCCAGTGTCTGTGCCCGATTCGGTGTCCGTGGCGGTGTTGGTGTCCGTGGCGGAGTCTGTTGTCCATGCCGATGTTGGTGCCTGTGCCCGTTTCGGTATCCGTGCCGGTGTCAATGCCGGAGTCCGGTATCCGTGCCGGAGTTCGGTGTCTGTGGTGGTGTCCATGCAGGTGCCAGTATCCGGGCCGGAAACCAGTATCCATCGGTGTGTCTGTGCCGGTGTCCGTATCCATGCCAGTGTCTGTGTCCGTGCCGGTTTCGTTACGTGCCAGAGTTCACGCCGGTGCTGGTGTCCATGTAAATGTCTGTGCCTGTTTCGGTGCTGGAGTTTGTGTCCGTGCCGGTGTTCATGCCGGATTCCGGTGTCCATTTCCATGTCGGGGCCGGAGTCTGTGACCGTGCCGAGTCCTTGTCCGTTTCGTTACGTGCCGGTGTGTCCGTGCCGGAGTCCGGTGCCCATGTCTGTGCCCGGTTTCCGTGTCGATGTGTCAAGTGCCGGGTTTCCGTGTGTCCGGTTCCGGTCTCAAAGCCAGTGTGTTCGTGCCTGTGCCCGTGTCGGTGTCCGTGCCGGTCTGTCCATGCTGGAGTCGGTGTGTGTATTATTTTCAAATTCTCATAGTCATGTTTCCTGTTTCCATGTGTTAACCTTCCCATCATGTGATTGTCTTGTGCTTCCCTAGTCTTAGGTGTCCCAAAGGTATAGGCCATTTATTAATTTGAAACAAGGTCCTCAGCTATTGCAGTTGCTATGGTAATTTGCCAAATCCTGCTATTCTTAGGTCAGCTATCAGTGCTGAAAACATTTGTTTACTTGTATGTAGAGCATGTTAAGACAGATGGCCCCTACAGTCAATCTGGATCACTGCCAGTGAAGCTATTATACTTCAGACAGGACATCAAATAAAAGAGGACCTGCACGCGCTCACAAACACGAAATATAAAAACAGCAGGGTGACAGGTGACCTTGATGTGCATTAAATCACACTGATACACACAAGGACAGATCACTACCTTTATATTACTATTTTTAAGGTGGTACATCTGTATTTGTTTGTGTGTGTATATATATATATATATATATATATATGTGTGTATTTGTACAGTATATATAATACACACACATAAACACTGTAAGTGAAAAGATTGTAAAGTAACCCCACAAATGGATTTTGGAAGACAATAAACTATATTTTTACAACCATTATTGTAGATGAACAGGTTGATTTTTGTTATTGCATTACAGATACGTTTTTTCCCCCATTAAACTGATGAGAACTTGGGGTTCAATATGATTCATTGTCATAAACATTATGAAAAATGCAAGAACAAAAAAAGTGTTTTTATAAAAAATATTATTTCTTATTTTTTTCTTTTGATTTTGGAATTCATTCTTCATGTGATTCACTCATACGTAATTCCAAACACTAAGAGTTGCGTCTAATGGATGATTTTGCCGCAGGACAGCACTGTCATTAGAAAATGCTTCTGTATGACTAAAGGACGGTCTTTACCTCTGTCTCCTAGTCTTGTCAGCATCTTTCTCACGTGTTATTATTCGTGACCTGTCACTCTACCATGCTTTCCATCCTGCAAAACAGGTCTGAGTAGTCAACAAATTTTTTGGTTTGTAAGGACTCTCTGCTTCTTAAATTACAGTGCTGGCTACTGAAAAACATTAGATACAATCTAGAGAACTTCAGCTAGTAGTAAATAAATAAAAAAATTTGCTAGCGGCTAAGTAACCTTTCGGAGCCACGTGTTTTTCTGTAATGGTGAACATGGTTCTGGTAATAATCACAATTAATTAGAAACAGATTGTAACCTTGTCTGAAAGCAAAAACTAAAACCAACCTCCAGACCAAGGCCAGAATAATGTGGTCTAGACAAGCAACACAATTATAACTCTCAACACTACTGACAACTAATACAAAACTAACTGAGGCTAAAGAGGGAAAGGGGGAATAATCTTGACCTTTAACCAATTTCCAGCTCCCTGCTGACTCCTTTTTGAAGTCTGAATATTGTTCTTAATTTTGATAAAAACAATAAACAGAAACTTCCTGGAATTTGTAAACCAGGAAAACAATAACACCAAGGAAGGCCAGAGTAATAAGCAGGTGGGACATGACATGACATGACAGTAGCCATGACCACAGAAATCGCCACGATTGGTCATCTTTCGTCTGGGACAAATCGTACAATGTGTACTGCGCATTACACCATAAAAAAGAGGCGGCTCCATGTATGTCAGAACTATTTGCTTATCATTGGAACTACGTTTATGCCACTGCAATATATCCAAGGGTTATAAAGAACCATAAAATTTTTAATGAGAAGCCACTGAGGCCCTGGACAATGAAACTGGAGAAATTGTATAATGGTTCTCCTGGAACATACTACTGTCCAAAGCAAACTAAATGATAACCAAAAATATTTAATTGTGATCTGCACTTTTTTAACAACCAAAAAAATGACAGCTATGTGTTTTATGCACATAGGCTACCAAATGCTACATCTACAACACGGGACATTAAAGAGCAGAACATTGGAAGTAACGTTAGATACCAGACTCACGTGTCAAATTCATGGTTCACGGGGTTCGGTGTCTTCCAGAGATTATGAGTAAAAATAAATTAGTGAGCAGCTTCAATAAGCAGCCGCGAAGACATATAACGTTAGTAGGCTACAGAATGTCAAATATGGGAGCTTGACTGACAAGAATGTGATGATTGATTTAACGTTAGCGTAACCAAACAGAAGACGTTTTAGTATGTGAGAGAATCTTTGGAAATTAAGCAGTACTTTTGGGACTTTGCTGCACGCTGGTTTTTAGTTACGTAATACCAGTTCCCAAATATGTTTTTTTTTAGTGTATGTGTGTGTCTGTGTGTGTTATGTGAATCTTTAGACTCTCATATAAGACATGTTGCCACACGTTGCCAAGGTGGGTCTACTGACACACTACAAATCCTGGATCTGAACTCTTTCTTGTAAAAGTTAAATGAATAAAACAGATACCCAGATGATTACCTACCTACCGGTATTTGTGTTTGAGGTATCAAGAGATATACTGTAACTTTTATACGATTATAGGATGTTACGATAGCCTACGTAACAGGCCCAACATAGCAGTTGACTTCAGTCAGTTGAGCTGTATTTATCAAGACAGGGATACTGGGTTCAATCCGTTAAAAGTACTTTACCGTAAAGTCATTCTGCAGTCCGGTGACTTCCATGCTTTTCTGGTCAGCAGTCAGCAGTCAACAAAAGTGCACGGTGTCTAACGTTTTCCAAGTGGTAAGACTGATGAATTGTTGAAAAACATCGCCCTCTGGCGCTCATTAATATGTGAGGCATGCCAAGTGGCCATCTGCGTTAATCTGGACAGGAAGTGTAATCACAGCCTTTCTGCATGTTTAGTTCTAACAGAGCCCGTCTTATTAGACATTCTCTGGTTCTAATAATGTACAGTTGTTGTTTTTTACCACTCAATTGTAGTGTATAATAGAGTAGTGCAATTGAATATTTTACATGGTATTTTTTTTACCCCCTTTTTTTGGCTTGACTCCACAACGCACTGTAGTGTTTATAAAAATGAGTGAATCTTACAAACAAATTTATGTAAACAGTTCAAATCAATTGTTTGTAGTTTTAAAGTGTTTTATGCAAGTTTTTTTTACATTGATTAGTTTAAGGTTGACATTTGTGATATTTCTGTATTTAATAAAATATGTAGAAAAGAACGGATTATAATTTGTTTTTGTTTATTACATTTTTGAGCTATTTATCTAGTTACTATTGAGTTATTACATGCATAGCCTTCAAATTGGGGGTGTAAGGATTGTTTTGATGTATAACATATGAAAATGCTCAAAAGAATGACAGCACGGCATGTAAAAAGACTATATACTCTGGTGGAATTGTCCTATGTCTAATGAGAGTAACTAATACTACAGCGTCAACATCAGGCCACAACATGCACGCTACATAACCATCATCAGGCCACAATATGTACTGCACGCTACATAACCAGAGACCAACACGGCGTGACTCCACCCTAACTAAATGCACCTGATCCAGCTAACCATGTCTTCAGGGCAGGCGTATTTGAGAACTACCATAGACAGTAAAATAAAAGAACTACGGGTATGTGTGATAGAAGTAAACTTTACGCGTGCACCCTGGTTGGCTGGTGCACACATAAAGTATCGCTCGGTACTGTGAGGCGAGAAAAAAAACTGCCGAAACCCGGGATCGAACCAGGGACCTTTAGATCTTCAGTCTAACGCTCTCCCAACTGAGCTATTTCGGCCAGTGATACGATACGGCTTTTGCGTGTGTATTCAACATTTTACAATCTAACACGGGTTGTTGCATTCCTGAGGTTTGCTAAAGTGACTACACGATCTTCATATTACGCATTTTAAATTGTTTGTTTGCTAGAAATAATTGACTCGAATTTACTTTTGCTCTAATACAGTAAACATCTGAATGACCGAAGATCAATTGAGAGAAATACTGTTAAATGACATTTTTGTTTCTTTTGTTGATACAGGTTACAGTTTTCGCACAAAAAATCTACAAGCATTTTTGAAAAGATTAATATAATCAAATGAAGCCATTATGAACAAGGAAAACCTAGAAGAAAAAATATAAGAAAATGATTAAGTTACACGAAAACAAAGAGGGCATAACGTTTTCGTACTGAACTGAATCTGTAACGTTAAGCAACAAACACAGGAATGTGCCTGATTCAGTCGACATGGGATTCATCCCTCTACTACATGCTATTGCAGATTCCACCCACACGTCTCTCTCTCTCTCTCTCTCTCTCTCTCTCTCTCTCTCTCTCTCTCTCTCTCTCTCTCTCTCTCTCTCTCTCTCTCTCTCTCTCTCCCCCTTCAAGGTGACTTTCCCTTTGCACAGGCAGATCTTTTTTGTTATGCAAGTATGGAGAAGAGAGGAGTAAGGACAGGGAGAGAAAGCAATGAAGAAAGATAATGACAGTGAGTGGGACATATGAGATTAAAAATATCCTTGTGTGAGTGGGAAAGGGAGCAAGAGAGAGAGATGTTAATGAATACATGGCAGTATTTTCATGTTGCATACAGTAAGAAAAAATATTACCCACCCACCCTCTCTCTTTCTCCTGTTCTGTCTCTCTCTCCTAGCTCGTGAAGGCACACGCTACTGCAAACAGAAGGCGTCCACAATCAGCATACTTGAGTTTTCAAAATAAAAAGAGGGAGCTTGTCAGACTGAGGGAAGGAGGGAGATGCTGATTAAACAATTTAACGTGTAATTTGTAAATTTGATTATGTATATGAATTTACCTCATCAACAAATAAATGAGCATTTGCACCCATATGAGCAATGCACCCATAATAATCGCCTCCATTCAGTGTGTTTACATATGCATGTGCATACTCGTACATATTTGACTGAATAATAATTAATTTGCCTAATGAAATAAAAAGGCTGTGGCTATACAATTTAATATAATTTATAATGTACTGTTCATAAGTATCTTTAAATAAAAATAAATACTATGGGATTTTTAAAGTACCTTGGGGAACAATGTACACTACCATTCAGATGTTTAGGGTCAGCATTTTTTTATATAGAAATTAATACTTTTATTCAGCAAGGATGCATTAAACTGATCAAAAATGACAGTAAGACTTTTGCAGTGGTAGGCTACAAAAATTCGCATGAATGCTGCTCTTTTGAACTTTAACAATCAAAGAATCCTGGAAAAAATGTATTATGGTTTCCACAAAAAATATTAATCAAAAAGGATTTTTCAACTGTGATAAGACTAAATATTTATTGAGCACCAAATCAGCATATTAGAATGATTTCTGATGGATCATGTGACACTGAAGACTTTAGTATTGGCTGTACCATCACAGGAATAAATTAGATTTTAACATTCAAATACAGAAGAGTTATTTTAAGTTGTAATAATATTTCACATTATTACTGTTTCAGTTTTGATCAAGTAAATGCAGCCTTAGTGAGTATAAGACACTTTTTTCAAAAACATTAACAAATCTTACCAACCTTAAACTGTAAATACATGCGTGAATATGGTCATCATTCAGAACCTCATTGTACCACAGCAACATGGTACAACCACAATATTTTGTGTAAACCTTATACACACATTTTTAGATAATAGCAAATCACACAATATGACCACAAAATAAAAAGCCTATTATAAAAACACACATTACAATTTCATATTTGTGGTGGTGTGGTGATGCGAAATAAATTATAATTAAATTATGAAATTAAGGAAAAGGTAGAAGCCAGATGCTTATTGACCTTCATTAACCAGTGTGGTCAGAGCTCTTTTCATGTCCATTAAAGAGAGGCATCCATGTCTGTGTGCAAGACCCCGTCGCCAGTATCGGCCCTCCAATTATTAGTCTCCTGCAAATGTCAGTATGTGTCATCAAACATTAATAAGTGTTAATACGATCAGACTTCACAAGTGGAATGCAGCTTCTATCTCCCATAATAAGGAACTAATGTCTCCCATTCACTGCACACGCATGTTGACTGAACCACAACCAAGTCTTTAAAGATGAATAACATTTAAGGTCTCTGAATCCGGTAGAGAGAGAGAGAGAGTTTGAAAGGCTACCATTTCACTGATTGAACAGGTACTTTATTGAGTATCCCTCATATGGCATTTGATCTTCTGTGTGAAGCTGCAAACGCTGACAGAGACACAGGAGGTTCTTAATTGCCTGTTTGACTTTTATCAACTGGGATGAAGTCAGTCAACCTTTCTCAGCTTGGACTAATTGTATATATTAAAGCAGCCTGCGCTTCTTAATAAATTCAGGTAATGAGAAGACGCTACCATACACCAATTAACTATCAGAGCAAGCGACTCAGACTGTTATTAATCATTCAAAACAGCAAACTTTTTTAACCAAGAAGAATCAAAATGTACAGATTAGTTTTTTTCGTCTTCACTATGGCCTAACATTAACAAACACCTATTTCTCTGGGAGAGAGCAGGAAACCCCGGAGTGGAGTTGGAACGGAGTGATTACAGAACCACTCCTATACTAGAATAGAAAATTATACATTCCTATTATTTAAATTAGTTAAATGATTATTAGGCTGCATAAATCAGGTCAGCCGGAACCGGGAACACTTCCTATAACACCCGATGTACTCGTTACATCATAAGAAGAATAGCATCTACGCCAGGGATGCCCAATCCCGCTCCTGCCGATCAACTGTCGGCACAGTTAATCTCCAACCCTAATCAAACACATCTGAAGCAACCAATTAAGGTCTTCAGGATCACTTGGAAATTAAAAGCAGGTGTGTTTGATTAGGGATGGAGATGAACTGTGCAGGACAGTCGATCGGCAGGAGCAGGATTGGGCACCCCTGATCTACGCTAATGTTAGTCTTTTTTTGCTTATTCCGAGGTTAACTGTAATCTGCCGGATCCGGGCCGTATCCAGATCAGATGGAGAACCTGCGCCTAGACACGACCACAATGCATCCCTGAAGTGTCAGCAGAGCTTGTGTCAACTAGACTCTCTCCTGTGAAGGCTTCATTGACACGACAGCCATCGGCACTGATCCTAAACAAACCCGTTTCCATACTGGCGTGATGACTCCGATCTTAAACCAGATGGAACTGGATAATATTCGGACTGTTCCAATCCAATTTGACTTCTGACCTATAATGCTGCCTGAATCATAATCAATCACTGTTCGTTCGTTGGCCAGAGGAGAACACACTCCCTTTTTGGGACATTTTGAAAAAATTCAAACCATAAATTGCAAGTTACGTAATATTAACTGCAGTATATGATTTAACTGTTGTGTAATAGTAATACTTCTTACTATGAATTAAGAAGACAGCCGAGGTAGGGAACAAAGCAAACAAGCAAAGAGGCTGAATCTTTTTATTACTGTAATTCAGACTTATTGCTCCTCTATTGTAAAGTAATACAATAATCATCTCAAACTGAAATAGTGTACACCACTGACAATATATACATACGGGACACAAATCAAATAAATTAATTTCGACTTTGTAAAAGTTGTTTTGTCAATATTTTCAGAGACTGATGCCCTTGGTAGAGCAGAATTCAAATTGGCTGCAGTTTCAAACCACAGAAATATTAGTGATTATTTACATCCCTGATCATATACATTAATAAACATAATGATAAATCTATTGCACTTTAGACTATCAGTGAGAAGCACACTGTAAAATATGTGCACATGTATGTGTACTGGTGGATAGACGGTTACTTTTTACACCACACAATGAATGCCAATGAATTGGTATTAATTTACATGGAAATCATGCAATGCATAACCTGGATTTGTAATTTATTGCACATGGCCTCTTGCAGACTCACACCTGTAGGTTCCTCTCAGTCTTGCTCTTTTCCTCTAGCACCATGGGAATATTTGTGCTCTACTGGTTAATTAGAAAGTGCCTTGTTGACCTCAGAGTTTAGTGTGCTTTAGAAACCCTATGCTGATTAGTTGCCAATGATACTACATACCCGTGGACAATAGAGACCTACCAAGTTTTTTTTTAAAATGTCCTTTATAGAGGTGAGCGAGTAACACATATCATCTAACACATCTAACACACTAATGGTTTCCTGAACACACCTTTTACCTACAGTCATAAATAGGCCCAGATGGAATCTTCTGACTTTCTTTTTTTCTTTAACAGTTGTGGGGTCAATCTGAGGAATGGATTTAAACAGGCCCGTAACCACCATAGAACCAACCCCCCATCACTCTCCACCCAAAAAAACCCCCAAACAGACATGGCCAAATTGTACCTCCAAAATTTGATATTCTTTATTCTTAATCCATTACACACTACTCTGTTTGTTGTTAGGATGATAAAGAAATTTGAAAAATCTGTTTTTTAGGGTGGTTTGCCTTGATTGCCATGATTAAGATAGCCAATCAAATCAAATAAAGCGATGTTCCTGTTACTGTTCACAGAAGACTAGTGTAAATTCTAGCTCAATGCTTCAATTTTAAGTGTGAGGTAAGATGTAAGTAGCCTAGCTAAACATTTAATATTTGACAACTATGTTAGGATAGAATTTCACTGTTTTGAATTGAAAATATAGGCTATCGTTTACTTGATTCATGTAATTCATAACTGAATGTGACGAGACGAGAAACATTAACCATATTCAGCATATGATTAGGCAGACTGCTGAAAGTATACTTTGTTTGTCCACGTTCCACTCCGGCTCGGAACGTGGACAAGTGACATAATGTTCGTCATTAGCACAGTCCCCTGATGTCACAGCGTCTGCATGCAGCCCGATTTTTGTGTCTGCACAGAGTCGCGGACTTCTGCATGGACAACAGCGCATGTGCGAGACTCGAGCAGATGTGGAAAGTAACAATGTACATTTACTTGAGTACTGTACTTAAGTACACTTTTTGAGGATCTGTACTTTACTTGAGTATTATTTTTTCGGAAACTTTTTACTTTAACTTCACTACAATTGAAAGACAAATATCGTACTTTTTACTCCACTACATTTCTGTCAAGGTCCTTGAGTAGAAAGTTGTAACGTCAGTCAGGGGATTATTTTGGTTGTAGGGGTTGCATTTTGGTTGGAAACGAAAGTCGGGTTGACGTCAGAGCCCGACGTACGATTCAAGTCAGAACCCTACGTCGGTTTGACGTCACCATCCAATGTTCGACAGACGTTGGATTTTGGTTGGAAATGAAAGTCGGGTTGTCAATGTCAATGTCAATGTCAAAACGACTGATGTTGGTTTCTGACGTCCACCCGATTTCATTTTCAACCACAATACAACGTCTGTCCAACATTTGAGATTACCGTCAATCTGACGTTGGATTCTAAGGATTCTTAAGTTTTGAAACTTAAGTATTTTTAAAAACGAGTACTTCTGTACTTTTACTTAAGTAAAAATCGGTCTTTACAACTTTTACTTGTAACGGAGTAATATTTGACCAGTAGTATCTGTTCTTTCACTCAAGTAAGGAAGTTGTGTACTTTGTCCACCTCAGTGTGCAAGTGATTTTAAGTGCTTGAACAGAATGGTCTACTAGTGCACACACGTTGAACACGTCTGTCCACACCTGGTCCACACTCGCGGTCAAAAGAGTATATTCTTAACTGTGCGTGAGATGGAGCAGTACGTGGAAAATAACATAAAAAATATTACTTACAAATAGTTCAAATTGATTACTTTACAATGAATTGTAGTTATTTTTTTTCTTTGTTCCCTTAAATCCCTTTAAATCCTTTAAATCCATTTAAAAGGAAATTGGTTTGGTCCCCCCAGTGTTCAAAACAAGGTTACGGCCTCAGATTTGAACATGCTGAAATATTTTAAAATGAGTTGAAATAATATTTGCAGCAAAAAGCATAATTCAATTATCCAAAATATTTTATAAATGGACAGATGGATGGTGTACACAAGGGAATGCGCATTCAGATTCCGTGTGAGCCTAGTTACAAACCACATACACACAAACACTCACTCTCGAACAGCTTCCGCCAGGCAGCGGTCAGTAGCATCGCTGCAATCTGCCCCGTGCTTGCGACGGATCCTGGTGTTAGTGCCAATACGAGTCTGCGTGTTTTGTGGCCGCAGCCTGCGCAGACGGGTATGCAGAACTTTGCGCAGTTTTTGGCGCGTGAACGCATAAAGCAGCGGATGTAGCACTACCGTCCAATAAGCGAGCACCAGAAAGCAGAGTCTCAGGCGTTCTAGCCAATCAGACGGCCCAATGGCCAGCATGAGAAGAGGAATGATGGAGAGAGGGGCCCAGCATAGCAGAAACGAGAGGATAATGATGACGGACATGCGAAAGACTCGCCTTCGACGTTCCCTTCGATCTCGGTGGCGCCGAACCGCTCGACGTAGAGCCAAAATGGCCGACACTGATGCGCCCACACCCATGCTAGACGGACCCTGGGTGGGGGCGGGACTAAGCTGAGTGGTTACTGTAGACACAGTGGGCATGGGAGTCAAAGGTGTGGTCACTGATGATGTAGCAAGGGTGGGAATGTGGGTGCTAGTTATGACAGAAACAGATGCGATGGGACTCAAAGGCATGGTTGCTATGGATGCAGTGGGAGTGGGACTTAAAGGCGAAGTTATCACAGACACAGTGGGGGTGGGGCTAAGGGGCGTGGTGAAAGAGGGAGTATTCGTCTCAGTGTTGATGGTTACCGTGGTAACTGCATCCGAGGTGATAAGCGGTGCGGTCGAAAGTGGCGGAGGGGAAGTGGGTGTGTTTGTCGTAATGTGATCCGGCGACCTGATTGACCTTTTACAGCGTAACCAGAGGCGAAGTCCAGGACCAGGTCGTTTGCTGTCTCGATGGGGCCTGGCCGTGCGTCCGATGCGGATTCGCAGTGCCTGAAGAATTCGGGAGTATGTAAACAGCATCACAGCGAGAGAGCACAGGAACACGGGGACCTGCAGTAACAGATGAGCCTGCAGAGTTCCTCCCCACTCTGAACAAAACACAGTGCTATTGGAATGCATAAACACCCCCTCGCCTTGGCCCGACACAAACCCTGCCTCCATGAATGGTAGGAGTGGCATGGCTAAAGAAATCGCCCACACTGCAACAAGCAAAACGGTTGCCCTTCGAGGCGTCAGAAGGCGATTGGCTGGCCGGACGCTGATGTCATAGCGGTCTAAGCTGATGAGCAGCAGGTTAAGTGCGGTGCCTACGCTGGCGAAGCTGGCTGCCGATTCATGAAGACAGCAGAGGAGGGCGTGGTGTGGAACCGAGGCTCCGCCCAGTATGAGGAGCGTGGCAGTGATCGGCAGGCAGAGGAGACAGAGCAGCAGGTCAAGGGTGTGCAGGCTGAGCGTGACGGCATGACTGACGGACTCCAACAGGCTGCAGTGGCCACAGTATAACACCAGCACGGTCAGATTGCCGCCCACCCCCAGGAGCAACTCCAGCAGCAGCACAGCGCTCAGTGTAGCACGGAAGCCCAGCCACGTCCCGTCCTGCTGTGCGAGTCCGACCCCCACGCTATCTTCTGCCTGTAAGAGGGACAGACCGTGGCCCTCAGTGAAGCTGCCATCTGTCTCCATGGACACCGTCGCCACGTGCCTTTAGGCATAGCAATGCCAGCCACTCCCACTGGCCATGCTCCACCTACTCAGGTGTTTTCGTGGGGCGTTGATGAACGATTAACAGCTCTATGGTGAGAAGACAAAAACAGAATGAAGCATTAATGAACAGGCCAAAATGTACAGAATTTACTGAAGCAGGACACAGTGAGATCCACTGACCCCTTTCCCACTGAATTTATTTATATATTTACTGTATATAACATTAAAAAGTATATTACCGTTATATATACAGAGACTAAGAAAGATTCACCGATGCAACCAACCGAGCACCTGCATAATTTTGGTGAATAAGTGGTTTGGCTTGTCCTTCTGAAGTATAATAAGGTATTGATCCAGCAAGAAAGAACGAAAAAGATGAATATGACTTACAAGTGATTCTGCAGTCCTGCACACAGTTAAAGGGATAGTTCACCCAAAAATAAAAATTAGCCCATGATTTACTCACTCTCAAGTCATCCTAGGTGTATATGACATTCATTTTTCAGACAATGACAGAGTTATGTTAAAAAATGTCCTGGCTCTTCCAAGCTTTATAATGGCAATGAATGGCTGTTTCTGTTTTTGAAGTCCATAAAAATGCCTCTATCCATCATAAAAGTCCTCCATACGGCTCCAGGTGGTTAATTAAGGCCTTCTGAAGTTAAGCGATGAGTTTGTGTAAGAAAAATATTCATATTTAACACGTTACAAAGTAAAATTCTAGCTTCCGGACAAAGCAGTCTACTTACGCCTAAAGCGCAACTTACGTAACTTGTGACGTTGGAAGAAGCGTAGTGCTCATGGTGTAGCGTAAATATCAGCAGTACATTGTATAACTCGCGTAAGTTGCGCTTTAGACTTAAGTGGAATTCGTATGTTTGTTTTGCCGGAAGCTAGTTATTTTATTTTATAAAGTTTTAAATATGGATATTTTTATAACACAAACGCCGTGAAGCCGTGTGGAGCACTTTTATGATGGATTTATGCACTTTTATAGACTTCAAAACAGAAATGGTCATTCACTGCTATTATAAAGCTTGGAAGAGCTACGAATTTTTTTATATAACTTTTTATATAACGATTGTATTGGTCTGAAAGAAGAATGTCATATACACCTAGGAACACTTGAGGGTGAGTAAATCATGGGCTAATTTTCATTTTTGGGTGAACTATCCCTTTTTAACAAACAGATGAATTGCATCACAGAACGATCTTTCACACATGACCAAGGACACAAACAACTGCTGAAACCTTGATGAATTTGGCTATGAAATATGGATACCGAAGTGTACAAAGAGTGCTTGATGTCAGATTAAGTACGACTTGCAATTTAACGTGCTGAAGAAACGGACATGGTTCTAATAAACTCAAAATCAATCTTAAGTTTTCTAAAATAGGTGCCTTCAAATCAAGTACACTCTCAAATTATAGGCTGCGCAATTATAAAAAAAAATCATAAATAAATAAATAAATAAATGAGTTTGACTTGAGACTGATCCCATTTCTAGTATGGTTGTTACTATGGCAACTGGTCTACAGATTAAGAGTGGTCAAAAAATACAAAATTTGAGACTTTACATCTGTGGCTGTTCAAGTGGGGCTCAGAGTTTGCCTCTTGAGCACATCTGTGATAATGACCGCAGGAGGAAAGTTTTGATGTTTAACACAATGAGACTGCAGAGGGAGGGAGGGCAATACGGTTGGCATGCCGATGCGCCCCATGCCATGCTGGTAATGAAAAGAGGTCACTGCAGTGGAACTTTTGAATGACAGTACAAGACTTAGATTTAGGGCTCAGATGAACAACTGAAGCCTGACATTTTATGCGCACAGAAGTGAGACTGAGGCAAAAATAAGTAAGACTGACTTTTGTAAGAGATGCGGGATCACGGCTTTGGATGTAAAAAACTAAGGAATGGTGAGAGATAGAGAGAGGGAGAGAATGAGAGATGAGTGGGAGGTGCAGGTGCACACAGTGTTGTGAAATCGCTGGAGGAGTTTGTTTTTACCTCCTACCATCTATTCATCACTGTGCTATGCTTGAGATCCATCCATCTTTCTTTAGACTA
The DNA here is from genome assembly GCF_051911475.1 of Siphateles boraxobius. NCBI lineage: Eukaryota > Metazoa > Chordata > Actinopteri > Cypriniformes > Leuciscidae > Siphateles > Siphateles boraxobius. The sequence goes on along the minus strand of NW_027509042.1, from coordinate 10,606,121 downwards.
ACCAAGCTGTCTCAGCTCTTTCTGCCATTTATCAGACTCTATTTCATTATCGTTGTTTCCAAAGACAATTTGGTCTGTCCATGCTGGTTTTTATCCTGCCTGGTAAAGCAACAGTTCATCCAAAGATAAAAATTCTGTCATTATTTATTCATCCTCATGTTGTTCTAAACCAGCATGTTGTGATTTTTTTCTGTAGAACACATAATATGTTATTCACACAGCTTTTTTTCCCCTATCAATTGACAGATCATAGTGACCTCATCTGTCAAGCTCCAAAAAAAAACAATTAAAAAAAAATTCACAATAAAAAGTATCCACCTGACGTGTGGAAAATATTCCAAGTTTTTAAATGTAATCAAAATAACTTTCCCTCCACTGCAGCTCATTGAGATACTTTCAAAAAATATATATTTTGATTTAGTTTTTATTTTTGTATTTTCTATTTTAATCTGATTAACATTTAATAATTTTGTCATTTCTATTAGTTTTTGTTTACATTATGGTAAACTAAATGAAAATGTTGGAATAAAATTAGATGGAATAATTATTCCATAGCTGAAATAAAATAAGTTTAATTTTAATATTTTATTTCAAGTAACAAAACGTTTTTATGGTTTTAGTTCACTATAATAACCCTGCTGCAGCTTTCAAATCTTGTTATTCCGCATATTCACACTGCCACACTGAGATTGGTCACATGATGACATCAAACCTGGCAAGCTGTACAAAGATTCTTAAGAATTTCTCCTATGCGTTCGACTGAAAAACATAACAGCATAAAGGTTTGAAATGACATGAGTTTGAGTAAACAATCATAAAATGTTTCTATTCCTTGTATAACAAGGCATTCAAATTACTGCATGTTATAATTTATTGGTTTCTCCGTGGACAAAAGGCCCTATGGTGCGCCAAGTCAAAATTGGTTCTAATGAGCATATTAATGGTGGAATTATGCAAAGGCATTTGTTTACAGACTGTGGAAATGAAAGAGTGTGACAACATGTGAAACTACATTCACAAGGCAAGGAGGAACCAAAATAACTCCACATCTAGAAGGAGCTAAAATAGCTGATGATCTAGATTCCTCTTTCCTTTCATACACATTCTCAACAGATCAGGGCCACTTATATACCTGCTCTATACTCCATTGTTTCTTGCTGTTGCTTTTTGTCCTAGAATCAAACTGTAACCTTTAATCTTATTAGAAATTTACACACTAAATCTCATACATGTTCCTTTAGCCTACCTTCCTTCAACTGGCATCTTGCAGCCTGAACTGAAAATCCATTTGGCTGTAATCAGTGAGAATGTGTGTGCGTGTAGGAGCAAAAGAGCAAAAGATGATGATGGGTGTGATGAAAGTCAAATGATTGACGCAGGCGTAGCTATTTAACTTTTTTCCCCCTCAATAAATTTGCTGGAGTCACGTGTCTCTGAGCATGTGCATGTGTCCAGTTGTGTTTGAGATTATCAATGTGAGAGGATGATGCCGATTCAAATTGGAATGTCTTAAGGCATCCCATAAGCTGAGAAGTCCATAGTGACTGATAACAATGGCTATTCAAACTAATAAAAAAAACATTAATTTGCAATATAGCTATTCAAATGACATCTTGAATTTTATATACACAGGCTCACTGCAGATAACAGGCAACACATGGATTTGCTCGGTAAACAAATCGTCCGTAGTGGCGACATACCCCGCATATAGCATTGCTGCCAATTTTTGTTGTTGTTGCTGCTGCAGTGAATGAAATATTAGGAGTCGCGTCCAGATCAAACGACACCGGCGATTGTCTCTTATAATTTCTATTCCCATGCGCGCGCTGTCAAAATGTACCACTTAAACAGACAAAAACGAACGAAGAGAGATGGTAAAATCGACTCGAATTGCAGTCAAGTGGAAATATAGCCTCGTAAGTAATGTGAAGATGCATCAAGGAGGTTTTTACTCACCTTGCCCCTGCGCGCCGGGAATCCCCGCTACATTCCACTGCGGTCCGTGCAGCGCGCGCGCTACTCTCTCTCACTCTACTAGAGCGCGAGATTCCTAGGGGCTTCAGGACAGTCCGCTGTCAGGCACGTGCCCGTAATAAATGTCTCACCTTCAGTGGTGCTAAACGCTGATAGAAATCGCCACGGTGCTTCTGTGAGTACCCATGAGTGCCGTTATCGTGTGTAGTAGACTTACTGAACCCGCTCTCTCTGCGCGAGCGCGCATTCACACACACGCATCCACACACACGCACACTGCAGGCTTCATCGTGGAAAGACACGAGCAACTGTCTGCAATCCATGCGGTTCTTAAAAACAAATGTACAAGATACTGTTTCTGCGTGGATGACATATATTATTACATTATTATTTTTTATTCGAATGAATTAAAACATGAAATCTCAATGGCAGTCATTAGCTGTAAATATGAGCTTAAGTACCTATACGTTACATGTATACATTAATGCTCAGCACAATATGAAAGGGCAAAGAATTTGCTTTTCAATGTCAAATTCAATGCAATTTACTCTTACCTTGGGATATTTAGTATTTAGTAGATGTTAAGGGCAATTTAAGAGGCTATATATATATATATATATATATATATATACACTGCATAGCCTCAAATTTGATGCACAGTTGTCAGTGACTTACATAAACTCATTAAAAGGCACAATGAAGGATTCCTCTAAGTTACAGAATAAAAATATAGACTGGCACTCAAACGATTTGTTATTAAGCAGGTTTGAGAGTATAAAACAAAATACCCTAACAGATGGACAGGCTACAATGCAGTCAATGAATAAATATGAGTAGAAATGAATATGAAAACAGTGTTTGATTGACAGCCCTGAAACAGTAGTAATGAGTGTTCGTTGGCATCTTAACAAGATGGTCTAGAATCATTACTGAATCATCAGATGTGTAACAAGGATTGATGCACAAACAACCATAGAGTGACAGCAAATTAACAATGAGAGAATAAAGAGAAACTATGTAGTTTTGTATAAACTCCAGGTGGTTACTGACCTTTTAATGAGGCTCTAGTTGCCATATAAGGCTAGTCTTAGTATAGTAAAAGTGAGAGCTCCAACACCATTAAATTCAGACTTGTTCATTACAATCCAATGAACATTTTGTCTAGTCTCATGTTTATTTTTCCCTTTAAATATCAATATCAATGTTTATTCCAAGCAAATGTTGAAAACGAAAAAAAGACTGATCACTTTACAATGTATGAATGTATACATGGAAACTTTTTATGTGCTATTAAAGCTGGCAGACAGGGTTTGTCTTGTGCAAAAAAAATGTAAACTGCTCCATCACTTTAAATGACCAAGTCTGATGTAATCCATATACTAAAATGGAACACAAATACTGAATATAATCAATGAAATACATGAAAACAATAAAAAAATCAATCAACAATATAAAAATATCTTTAAAAATAGCACCATTTGTCCACGTAACCATGCAACATCTGATAATGAAAGAACATTCATTCTCCTTTTCAAGCAGATAAAAATACAGATCTACATTTACAGTACAATTTTGTACAGCATAGACTTATTCTAAGAACGAGTCTAAGATCAATTCTTTAAGAATTCTTGTTTCTGTTTTTAGCACCTGAGAAAATGTCAGTGGGTGTAAATATGGCATCAAGGATTAAGTGAGAAATGAAAGATAATGTGGTATGCTGTGACTAACTGGACTAACGTACATGTACATTTGCATATAAACTTAATTACCTAAATGTTTTTGTTGATCCGTACATGGACAGTATGTTATGTTATAAACAAGGCTTCTATTTTACCTTTGCCTGTAATACAATATATCTAGATGAATCTAGACTGGCAGCAAGATTAACAGATGTTTGGCAGCTCAACAGACACAAAATAAATAAACAAGAAAAAGATCTTTAAGATCTGATCAATATTTAAAATTTGCTTGTCCCATTGAGGAAAAGGTGTTGACATCCATCTTTACCTCGATCTCTTGTGCATGATGGCAGAGTTCAGCACTGAGGTTTAGGTTTTATATTGTTGATGAGTTCGAGATCCATTTACAGTCAGCTCTTGTCTTCAAGCTAAAACACAATTCTATAACAGAATAGACAGGATTGTAAGGAAAACCTCTTATAGATAGATGCAGTGCAAAATCTTATCTCTATCCGATCCAATCCAATTAATAATTTATGAACAAATATGCATTAATGCACCGTGTCACCTTCAGCCCAGTGCGTGTCAATGTACCTTCTCACTGTTGCAGACAGAGTTTCTCACATTCTTCCTTCTGTAAATAGCGATTAGCATTCCCTCCACAGCCGCTGTAGATAAAAGGTCTACAGGCGCCCACCTGAGAGTTAAAGTACCAGCGAAGAGTAAACCGGGAACAATCACCCTCTTCCATGGGCAAGATGCAAGAGTCTAAAAACACATGAAGGAATGGTTCAGTGGTTGAAAGTCAGGAGGATTTTTTTTTTTTATTCAGCAAGGATGCATTCGATTGATAAGAAGTGACAGTAAAGCCATTTAGGTTACAAAAGATTTCTATTTAAATGATTAAAAATGCATTTAACTTGATATCTATCAAATAATCCTGAAAAAACGGTTTCGGTATAACGGTTTACAGAAAAATATTAACCCTCTGGTGCTCTTCACGTGGCGCTCAAAAATGACAGATATTTTTCATTTCAATGAAAGGAATGTACTATATTTTAGTTTGATAATGTTTTTTATTTAATATTTTGTATTTTTAGGGGATTTTACGGTACTACATTATATTTACGCAGTAGTTATAATCCATTTATTCATGTTTTGAGCATAGACCTGAAATTTTTATTTCCAACATAAACTGTCGTAAATCTTGAATGCTTTTAAAAGCACAGACTCAAGTGAAAAAATTTACTAAAAGCTGCAGAATTTTACGTTTATTGTTATGAAAAAATTGCACAAAAATACTATTTTCAATTTTTACATGAAATCTATATTTTAAAAAACACATTTTACTCTAAAACTGCAAGAAAAACCAAAGACATACATCTAAACCAGTTGTGCTCCAAATTTGAGCTTGATATCTCAAAAATTAGCTTTCAGTAAGATTCTGTTTGGCCGCAGTACAAAAATTATCACTATATTAAATTCATCTCCCATTATTTTCCAATGTAGTCATTTTTCATATTTTTTTCAGGACCATTTAACCTTTGTGAATCATGTCCATAATTTTTTTGCGTGTTCACATTGCAAGTGCCAAAACTTTTACCAAGTTTCGTACCATTCCGATGAAGTAAAAAATAAATCAATACAAATATTCGATCAAAAATAACAGATAACAACAATAAGAAATGTTTCTTGTGCACAGAATCAGCATTTTAGAATTATTTCTGAAGGATCATGTGACACTTAAGACTGGAGTAATGGCGTGGAAAATTCAAAGGAATAAATTACATTTTAAAATGTTAAAAAAAGAGAACAGCTGGTAACACTTTATTTCGATAATACTTTAGTCCACTTTAGACATTCTGCTAACTATAAGTAAGTTCTCAGCTACATGTCAACTACCAGTCAGAGTATTAGTAGACTGTCTGCTTAATATCTACTTGCACTTTATTTTGATGATCCCCCAACAGACATTCTAATAACTAGAAGTAACTATGCAACTACATCAAAATTATTCCACTAACATGAACCTTAACACCTAACCCTAACCTAAAAGCCTACTAATAATCTAACGAGTGTAAGTTGACATGTAGTAGTAAAGTTACATATAGAATGCCTAAAGTGGACCATCGAAATTAAGGGTAAGTTGTAATGATATTCACAATATAACTGTTTCTCTGTATTTTAATCAAATAAATGCAGTATTGGGGAGCGGGTTTTCAAAAACATTACAAAATCCGACTCCAAAATTTTCAACTACATGGCCAAAAGTATGTGAACACCTACCACTAATTTACAGATTTAGCTTTTTCAGCTACATCCAATATTTCTGTATGCAGAAACATTTCGTAATCAACACATTTATATATCCTGAATTAATGCAAATTGAACAATATGGCGGAGGCGGGTCATTAAATGCACACAAGGAAGATTCAACTCTTAAACTTGTCATTATGGCATCTCTATAGTTGAGAATGCCACAGAGATCTGTAGAAATATCCAGCTCTTTTTGTGGCGGGACAGCTGCTTGCAATCTAATACTAAGAGCTGTCATGCAGATGAGTCAGCGGGTTTACATCATGCAGCAGATACACAGAGAAACAACAGGAAGTGAGAACAGCAAAGAACAATAGTGTGCAGCAATTACAGAGTACAAAATTATGATAATCCATCATCAGTTCTGTTAGGGGTTTGAAGACAGTGACATCAACAAAGCAAAAGTTTAATACATTCCTACAGATAGCATTTCTAAGTATTCTCTCCCCAACAATAACATGGAAAAGCAGTAAAAATGTGAAGAATGTATTATTAAAATATGCACCATCAACATTGTTATTTCCACAGTAAAGCTATTATTCCAACATGCAACATCACGAGTGATGGCTTACCTTCACCTTTCACCTCTCTTTTTGTCCTTTCAGCTTTTAATGAATCAACAGAGACTGTTTGACCTACCAAAATATCAATATATTATTCTGTGCCTGCACATACAATTACACATTTTCTGAAGAAGAAAAAAGCCATACCCTCGCTTTTATTGACAGTGGTGTCGTAGTCCGCAATCTCCACCATTGGAGCGTCATCATCATAGGTCTCTATAGAGTAAATGTGCTCATAGTCTGGATCATTTGTGTTCATCACAACACGTAGCTTTGGACCTGCAAAAAATTGTGCAAGGATACACAAATAAAGAAAGCTTTTGGATATCAGAGTTTAGAATGCTGGAATATCGTAGTTTGAAGCAATCGATGTACATGTGCAACTGCATAATGTTAAATACAAGCATCTATTTAACAGATCCCACTTATTTTCATGGCCGAAACATAGTTTCTGTTTAAAGGGGTAGTTTAAAGAGGAAAATTCATTATTGTCATCTTTTACTCACCCTCATGTTGTTCCAAACCTGTATGACTTACAGTACATTCTTCTATGGAACATGATAATGAGATAGTTTGAGGAATGTTGGTACTGCGTGCACTTTAGCATAAAACAAAAAAGTCCTTATGGAAATATACTTAAAAATATATACTTAAGTGTGAATAATGTAATGTTTTGGACATGTAAAAGTATTATAATTTAAATTTATATTAAATACAGGTAGCTTAAATTGAGTGGGTAAAAAATAAATTTTTACATGTAATTTCATAATGACCTCTATTGTTTGTTGAAATGTGGTTAGTGCACTGTCTGCTGAATGAACTGACAAGCATGGTAAACTAAAATATACTTTAATATCCTTTCTATTAAAATTTGTATGTCGTTTATTTAAATATATTTGTAATAAACATATTTGTAATGAAGACGCAATTTAAATTTAAAATATATTAACTTTGAATGCAATATGGAATAACACTACAGTTAAAATAATAAATTAAACATTAAAAGAAGTGTACTTTTTAAGAGCACAACAAAATATTATAAAATTAATGATTTATAATGTACTTTAAAGTAAAACCTTTAATTTGACATTACAAAGTGCACTTTAAAGCTGCAGTAGGGAGTTTTGAGAAAATGTTGACTTAACCTGAAAATTTGAACAAGCACAACTTACGGGTCCCACCCCCTTGCTCTCTGCTGCGCTACAGCCCTCCCTCCACAGCTCCTCCCCCACAGCGGAGCCTGCCGTGAACGCGCAGGCTGGTAAGCAGGACCACCGATGACGGCGGATTATAAACAGTTATGGAACATTCACTAATAGGGACGAAACATCAACAATATGCTTTACATTGACTATGGCCTGCCCATACTTTGACTACAAACTTGGTCCTCAAATCATTATGTATTTTGCAATACATGTAACTTTATAAGGTTGCACTCTTTCTATAAGTTATAAATAGCTACTAAGATAACGTTAAAGGATTAGTTCACTTTAAAAAAAAACTTTTGCTGATAATTTACTCACTCCCATGTCATCCAGAATGTCTTTCTTTCTTCAGTCGAAAAGAAATTAAGGTTTTTGATGAAAACATTCCAGGCTTTTTCTCCATATAATGGACTTCAATAGGACACAAACGTTTCAAGGACCAAATGACAGTTTCAGCGCAGCTTCAAAGGGTTTTAAACGATACCAGACGATGAATAAGGGTCTTATCTAGCGAAACGATCGGTCATTTCAAAAATAAATAAAAAACTTTAAGTTTTGTAAGCACAAATGCTCGCCTTGCTCTGTTCTGTGATGCACGTTCGTGATCCTGTTCGAACTCGTTCATCCAAATGAACGAATCTTTTGTCGAGTCATTTCGTTCGTTGAATGAACGAAATGACTCGAAAAAAGATTCGTTCATTTGAATGAACGAGTTCGAAAAGGAGAGTCACGAACGACGGTACGCGCTCGCGCTGTGCAAGAGAGGGGTGATCAGCGCGTATACGAGCGTGATTGACACTGCTAAGACATTCCTCCTGGCTTTGATTGGTTGTTTCTGACCGGGAGCGGTGTATTTCTGCAAATGGCAATAGGACCACAGGGAGGAGCCAGAGGAGCTTGATTTTTTTCACAGATTATGTGTCTCATATTCTTCTTTCAGGACATAATTTATACATTAAACATTTATAATTTGTTTACAAAAGCTACCTACTGGAGCTTTAAGTGTAAGGAACAGTAATGAAATGTTATTGTAATCTTTATGTTTTATTAATTAATATTTTCTGCGTGAACATTCTTCAAAATATGTACTTTTGTGTTCCACAGATGAGAAAAAGTCCTGGAATGAGAGATGGTTGAGTAAATGATGACAGAATTTTCATTTTTGGGAGAACTATTTCTTTAAACTAGTCCTTTCAAGAAAGTAATAAATATGGGACAGAGTGATAGGATTTTTTTTTAGCTTAGAAGAGAAGTGGATAGACAAATAGCAGGACGAATTGAGGATAGGACTCACCCTCCTCGTCCCCTCGGGTTAGTGAGCGCTCGGGGGACGTGGAGGAGCGACTTCGGTAAGTCTGCACTGCTACAGGTATCTGAACGTCCTGAACACCTGAGAATAAGCCCACAACGAATTACACAAATGCAAGACAGCAAACCCCATCATAGAACGCACACAACAGGCATTCATGTGTGTGAAGATGTACTCAAAATGTACTACATTTTTGCATGCACTAACAATTTTGCATGCACAAAAAAAAAAAAAAAGTTTAGCCATGTGGACACAAACCAGAAATTCTCACAAACGTGCTCAACAAGTTTTATACAGACTGAGACCACATCACACAAGGTTACTGTTAGTGTACTGCGTGGACACGAGTTGGTGATGCAATGATAGGAAAATGTAGCTGTATTGAGACTATATAAGTCACAACTTACCTCCACAAGCTTAGGGAAAAAGAGAAAGGGAAAGAGATATGAATTTAAAGATACACAAGAGAGAAATTCAACATTAACCAGAATTTGCATCTCATTTTACTTCTGTAAAAGAATTGAATGAAAAAAAGGTCAGGGATTGACTATCACATTTATCATTTACCCAGCTGTTCTATATCACAAAGGAGCCAGACAACAAATTGAGTTTTCCACTGATGAGGCGGACAAAAGTTTAAAACAATGTCGAAACAGAATTTTTTCTTTCAGTGCACCAAAAAAGAAAGTCGTTCGTTGTAGATGATTCATGTAGATTTCATGACTTCATGAAGTGAAACGGTCATTGATGGTGATGGAAAATTGTTATAGATGGAGATAAATTACAATAATCAAAGATCCACTCACCACAATGCAGGTTCATCTCAGTTCGAACATAACCCCGAATCTCATCCTCCTTTAAAGAATAAAGAAAGATGTGACCAGCCCTTGAGTCATTCTTACTTATCTTGAGGGTTCAATGTGAGGCTCAGGTAGAAGAATAAATAATGAATAACATTACAATAAGTCATGAATCGTAAAAGTCTGTTTGTTCTGACCGTCATGCCTGGTTCTCCTCTGTCTCCTTTAGGTCCATCAGAGCCTATCTCACCCTGATACATAAACACAAAGAGACACATTTAGCAATGACATGTATATGGAATCAATGCAGAGGTAGATTACGTGTATAGTCACCTGTTCCCCTCTCTCTCCTGGGATCCCTGGTATCCCACGTGGACCAACCATAGCAGGGCCTGCAGGACCTCTTTCTCCCTATAATAAATATTCAATACCTCACATATGATGAACTAACCTTGCTCCTTGTGCATATGAATCAGGGTTTCCTGCAGCACTATTCAGGAGCATTGCTCTGCACTGCACTACATACACACACATCACAGCAAAATAAAACAAATTAAAATAAAAAAATTAACTTGAGAATTTTACTGTGTTGAGAGAAAAACACTCAATAAGATATCTCTCAAACAGTTGGCAAATCAGTCTGAAAAGAACAGCGTAAATGGTCTGAATCATGATCTAAATTGGAACATCCTCACTGAATCTGCTGATTACTCACTTGTTTGTTGAACCACAGGTTATTATGTAAAAAATGAGCCCAGATTGTTACAGTGATGTGTATTCTTTTTTAAATGTAGAACATGCACATTTGTAATGTAGGTGAAAATTTTGTTTTGTTGTAATATATTCTAATTTAAAAGGCATATTTTAATCATGTGTGGTCCAATATCTCGAAGACACCCACCACCCCACCCATGAAAAACGAATCCATTGAAACGATGATATGACCTCCATGATTATGTCCCTTTGCACATACACAGTTGTAGAGAGTAAGTTTGATACCTTTTGTCCCTGCAGACCCTCTGGACCTTTACCTCCAGCAGGTCCTTGAGGGCCTGTTAGACCAGGGGGTCCATCCACACCTCTCTGACCAGGAGGGCCTGGGATACCAGATGGGCCCTAAAGAAAGCAAGAGGAACAACTAATAAGTCTGTTCTTTACTTAGATCAACAGCATTAGATTTAAACAGCAGGGAGTTAAAGTGGTTTGCATACTCACCCGTTCACCTTTCTCTCCCTGTGTTCCCTTTGGCCCCAAAACTCCATCAAAGCCTCTGTCACCCTGGACATCAACAGATAAATGTTACGCAGTTTGTTTAAAGTTTCATTGCACCTGTTCCACTTTTTTTTATAATTACAAGGACTACAAATTATGTAGTTCTATGTTACTGTAAAACAGTTTCAACCATTTTGTTGTCCACTTGCTTATTCAGTAGGGTTGTTAAAAGTATTGATATGTTGGTACCAGAGCATGTGAGCAGTAATATTTCCTCCACAGCGGAATATTAATTGGAGCATCACACTGCTCCGCTCACATGCTCTGGTTGGTACCAATCAATATTAAGATGATAAAAATACAATAATAATAAGATACAGTATCAGTAGTACAGACTGCCAACTGTGATAAAATGCTGGTATGCACCCATTACATTCACAGTTTTTGTAATATGCACTAAGATTATTTATGTTTGAAATAAATATGTCCACCAAGGACGTTTTTTTTAAATCAAAAATACAGTAAAACTTTTTTTTTCTATTCTAATATATTCTAAATCGGAATTTATTTCTCTTGATAGCAAAGCTGAAGTGTCTTCTGATCCTCCAGAAATCATCTTAACATGATCCGATGTCAAGTAACATTTCTCATTGTCAAATATAAAAAAACAGTTATGCTGGATATAGGATTCTTTGATGAAAGTTCAAAAGAACAGCGTTTATTTGAAATAGAAATCTTTTGTTACATTATGAATGCCTTTACTATCATCTTTGCTGAATAAATGTATTAATGTCTTTAAAAAAAAACTTGAATGGCAGTTTTACTGTGGTTTAATAATTGATCAAGAATTGTGAATGTTTGTATTATAACAACCCTACCCTATTATTCAATATAATCTCAGACCTCAGATGTTTTACCTTGGCTCCAATGAGCCCCTCCTTCCCTGGACTTCCTGTGGGACCTTGAGACCCGACTTCACCCTGAAATAAAACATTCAAACAAAGATAACAGCAGGATTCACATGCACCTCACACACAAATTAATGTGTGTACGTACCTGCTCTCCTTTCCTCCCCGGCAATCCTGGTCTGCCATTAATCCCATTATCTCCCTATTAACAGACAAAATTCATGACTCCCAGCAAAATATTGCGACACAACACAAACTTTCCTCAAGCTCTCTTTATTACTCACCTTGTCTCCCTTTTGTCCGCTTGGTCCACAAAAACCCTTGGAGCCTCGTTCTCCCTGTAAGCAATTAAAGCTCAGTCAATCTGTCAATCATTCAATGTGACAGGGAGTAATGACACTAGAGAAAAGCTCCCAGGGAGGAACTATTTGTAAAGAATAAAATACTATTCATGTGTCAGTCATACACACAAGCACACACACCCTTCAATTACTGTCTTTCTCATTAGGGACAACAGATAGAGGTCTATCAGGCATGCTGAATCCAGATAAAAGTTCTTATCTGCTATGTGAGTGTGTGCGTCTATGTTGCCGCTGGCTGAAGGGCAGCTAGTACTGTCTGCAGCGCCACATGTATCCCTGAGAGGAATGATTCATACGCAGGAGTCTTTCATGTGCCTCGCTGCACTCAACAAATCAATTTCTCAACAGATGCACGCACATACACACACACACAAAAAACTGATATGATGGCTCTATGGTACATATGCAGATGAATATCAGACACAATGGCCTGGAATCCAGACTGTGGAGGAATTATAAGCAGTGTGATCATCTGGTCTGAAGGGCTCCTCAAGGTTACTGATAAAGCTTGCAAGAGTCAGTTCGAGTTTTAATCAAACAGACAACCATTTAAAATGCACACACACACCTTGAGGCCTCGCAGACCTATGTGCCCAACCTCTCCCTTCTCTCCTCTCATGCCAGGCAGGCCACCGTTACCAGGTGTTCCCTGTAGAGGACAGATAAAAAAAATGAGAGGTAGTCATATGGAAACAGCTGAGTCTGGGGACTGTATGTGTTATTCATGCACTGATGTTATAGGCATCTGAATAAAAATACACACCGCTTCACCTGGGACACCTGGCTGCCCTGCTTCTCCCTGCAAATGAATAGCAAAAAATGATCAATATGACGTTCGCACACATTTATGTAAATTTTTAAACACCCAAATGTATTTATCAAAGTTATGCTTAGTTTTGCTTTCGTTTGCTTTTCGTATCAGTCTGTTTAATCACCTGTGTTCCTTTGTTCTTCTTTTCCTGCCATAATCAGTTACCATGGATATTAACTTAATCATCACAGCTGTTCATCATTTAGTTCATCACCATGTGTATTTAGTTCCTGTCCTTTACTCATTCTTTGTTCGGTATTGTTTGTTTCAAGTTACTGTTTCAAGTTGTTGGTTTATGTTTAATAAAGACTGTCGTTATTTATACCTTCTTCATCCTTGGACTAAAACCGTTACCGTATTCATGTATATGCATGTGTTTATTCATGTTCATTTGTGAGAGAAGAGTAGATATTCTTCACCTTCTGACCACCAGGACCACGGGCTCCTTGGAAACCACTGGAACCTCTCTCTCCTGGCTCACCTCTCAGACCCTACAAATATTAAAGAAAAATCAAAAATGAAATTTCTTCCATATATTAGTAATGAGATGAAACAAACATATTGACTCTCCTGCTTCTGAGAAGAGACCCTAGCAATCTGACACATATCTTCTCTAGATTTTCAGAAGAAATCTCAACAAAGTCTGTAATCAAAAGTAAGAGATTTCAACATTTCTCAGATTCTTCTAAAACCTTCTAAAGCCATTCACATACATTTCATAGCTCTTACTGTACGTCTCATTTGTGACTGTATTTCTTTCACCTAAAGAATTTTAGGAGAAACATTTAAACAAATAAAAAGTTATGAAACCGCAACCTTTAAAATGAATCAACAGAGAAGAACCATTTTAATTTGGGATACACCAATATTAAAATTGTGGCTGATACCAATAAGCTGATAATGTATTTTTTTATCATGTTAAGGCTGATAACTACTAAATAGCCCATTTTAAAATGATATACTATTTTGTCTAAAACCAATTGTTTTAAATGCTACAATAGATTTTAGGCATCACAACATTATATTGTAGTTGTACATAAAAACAAGAAAAATTTATTTTTACCTGTTCTCCTGGTGGTCCTTCCTGTCCTTTTGCACCCTTTTCACCCTGTGCACCTTTAGGTCCTCGCTCCCCCTGAGGAGAGCAGTGTTCAATATAACTGATTGGGTTTACATCAACCCAATTGATCTGCCTTTAGCCTGTTGCCTACTGACTCGTTAACAATCTCCAGAATCGATCCTGAGGCAGGCACACATAAATGCTTTATGACCAGTTCTCATAGGCACATGTTCACAAAAGATAAGAGACCTTCAGCAACCTAACCTTCATTATTGGCCTTTAATTTTTTATATAAAGTGACACAAAAGCGATATAACACCTGACAAAGCTTCATCAAATAATTTTGACTCACAGTTTCTCCTTTCACTCCTTTCTCTCCGGGAGCCCCCCCCGCCAGCACAGTATCTCCCTTGAAGATTCAAAATCAAATACAGAAATATATTATTAAATATTTAAAAAGAAAAATGTCGTATATCGAATATGCAAAATAAACCCCATCAGGGTGGTACGCCATCTTCACATCTGACCACACTTGTAGGGGTTTATTTTGCAAAAATGACCAGCTGACTGTTCATGGTCCTGCTTATTATACAGCTAAAAATAAATAAAATGCACATGAAATTTTGTTTCAAGTTAAAATAATTTTATTATATAAGAATAATCAAGTTTAATGGCCAAGTTTAGCAGTTATTATTAAAAAATACTGCTATGGACCAATCAGAATCAAGCATTTCTGGGAGCTGTGTAAAAAAGCAGGATGATCAATGCATATTTAAAAAAAAAAATCACCTTTTCGCCTTTAATTCCTGAAGGACCTTGCTCACCCTGTGAATAATTGGTATATTTAACATTATTTCTAAGTTTATATGACATAAAACATCTGCATGTAAATTAAAGTATTCTATGACAAAGTTACTAATTTTTCTTTTTTTTTTAGCAGAGTAAAGGACAGCCTGAGACAGATTGTAGCAGCAGACGACAAGTTATACACACCTTATCTCCTCTGTTCCCTTTGCTGCCAGAAGGACCCTGTCAGTGGGACAGACAGATGAGTAGAGGAGAAATCTTATTTGCTTGTACATTTGTAGATAGAAGACGTACAGCGCTGCAAAAGGCCTTGACTCATAATGGTTTTGAAATTGCAGCGAGTGGGAGACGAACACATCATAGCCCTGAATATAAAGTATGACGAATACAGTGTGCTCGTACAGCTACCTCTATCCCTGCATCAGCCTTTTCACATCTAGACGAGGGCTCAGATCAATGACACCCATCAAGAGAAACTGACTGTTTCTGTTTGACTGACATCAATATGTATAGAAAACAGGATGTAGTGGGGTAAAAAATAATGAGCGAATGCTGAATGTTGTTAACAGAAAGGAGTATATTTACAGTAGGGCCTCTCTCTCCATCTGTTCCAGCCCGACCTTCTTCTCCCTAAAAAAATTAGACAGATACACCCACCATCACTATCTGATGAGCATACAAGCAAATGAACATAATATAGATTAGTCATGGACATTACCCGTGGCCCGAGGTCTCCACGCTCTCCTCTCAGACCTGGCACTCCTACTCCAATTTCACCCTGAATGTGGAGGGGGAAAGTGAGGAAAGGGGTAATGTACTCTAAAAATACTTGTCCAATAGTACCACTTTTGAAAATGCTTGTATATTTCATTACAAATTATATAATCAACATAAATTTGAGTGAAAAGACATTTCAGAATGTCTTGGGTATATCTGTATTTTACCTTAGTGACAATATGCACTTAGTTATGAACTCCAGTTCAGTCGTTTCCAGATTTAAATAGGAAGAAATACCATATTTCAAATTTTTGAACTATGTACTATATATTGTAAAATATACTGATATATGATTAAGCAGCTCTAAACAGATTCAATCCAGGGCTTGTTTAGGCACACCGTTGTGACTGAACCAGTTGAACTCATGAATAAATTAACACCAGCCAAGTGAAAAATGCGAGTAAAAATCGTAAAGACTGTGATTAAATTATGTACATTTATAGTTTGACGCAATGCATGTTTCAGAGTGAAACGCATCATATTGTTCATTTACATGTGAGCAGCTCATAATCTGGTATTTTCAGTGGCTCAGAGAGGCTCAGTTTATAGAAACTATAAATATATAGTTTTTATAAACTTTGCTTTATAAAAGCAAAGTTTATATTGTATATCTTATTTGTACCAGGCCTCAAAAGTAGCCCGGGCCTGTAGGCCTGGACGGAGGCCCGGCTTGTTGCTTTACGCAAACTCTTTAAGTGTTGGGGATTTGGGTCACCTATGACGTGCATTTGAAAACGCAAAATTACATGTGCCAACCGTCTTGTAATCAGAATTATTTATAAATCTGTTGTCAGCAAATGAGAACCTTTTGGTCTTCCAGGAGTTTTCTGCAAAAATAAAAGCTCTATGGTTTAATGATTGAAAGCAAAAAAAGGAAGACAGCCATAAATACAGGATTAGTATTGTAATTTTACTGTTGTCTTTTTTTATTATTATTTTTTGCAGCCTTCATTTGATTTATCAGCAAGTAAACTCCTTTTTCATGAATTTTGAATTCTATTAAGTGGAAAAGCTCCCCTTTCTCATGCATACTTGTGCATGATTTTAACT
Source organism: Siphateles boraxobius (assembly GCF_051911475.1). Lineage (NCBI taxonomy): Eukaryota > Metazoa > Chordata > Actinopteri > Cypriniformes > Leuciscidae > Siphateles > Siphateles boraxobius. The sequence goes on along the minus strand of NW_027509042.1, from coordinate 10,589,288 downwards.
GCTCCTACATTTTTGACTGTGCTTCTTAAGTTTTTAAATTAGGAGCACAGATTCTCTTAAAAAAATTAAGAATAGCAACCTAACAAGTAACACATCAATTACCTTATCGCCCTTGAGTCCTGGAAGGCCCGCAGTACCCTAATATGAAGATAAAGACATCACTGAATACCACTGATGGATAGACACAGTTATACTTGCTCAAAGAAACACCTGTTTACACATAATTTGATTTTAACATTCTTACAGAGGGTCCTGGTTGTCCATCAGCTCCAGATGTTCCTGGGTTTCCTGTTTTGCCTATAAATCCTTGTAGACCCTTTCAACAATAAGAGGCATCAGAGGAATTGTGATCACTGGATGCAGTCAATAGACTACAATTTCAGCAAGTAATTTTGTTTATGGTATTTAACACATTTCTTTATGTATTAATAGCCATTCTAAATATGTGTCACATTTGTTTCTGTATGTGCAGTAACTCAACTAACCCTCTCTCCTTGTGGTCCAGGGGGTCCTGGCTGACCTGCTTCACCTCTCTGTCCTACCAGTCCTGGTGTCCCATCCAATCCACGTGGTCCAGGAGGACCTAGAGGACCTGGCAAGCCAGGGTCACCCTGGAACAGATTAAAAACCTTCGATTCAATATACACACTAGTTTTTTTTACATTTTCTGTGGTTGACTATATCAGGGGTTCCCAAAGTAGGGGTCGTGAGACAGCGAGGGGGGGGTCGCGAGATGATTTCCAGAAGTGTAATTGACAGAATTACTAAAAAATATTTTGCTACCTAAAAGTTAAAGATTTTTAATAAAACTCAAGAGATGGTGGATGTGTGGAACTTCATGATTTATGAGTGACGTTAGTCTAGTAGAATTTTCTAAAAAATAATTTGCTACTTAAAGGTTAAAGATTTTTTGTGTCACGCATGCATGCATGTCTATTTCCCTCATATTAAATATAAAACGCATGTGGACTGATATTTTTCCAATATCCGGACTCCTTTATTAACGGAGTAGGCCTAAATAAACAGACGTTTCAATTGTATGAAATGCATTTTCTGAGAATTTATATTTCAAGTTTTTCCTGCAAAATTTCAAAATCCGCGCTCTTTGGTCCATCAGTGGTTGAGTCACCATATATCGGACAACATTTGGAATGGGTCAGACATAATTCTGACCACTTATTAAGTTTTGTTTTAAGTAAATTTCGTTTTGTATAAATTGTATCTTCATTTTAATCAATGTTTTCATCAACAAATTGACTGGATTAATAAATAAAAAGCAAATATAGTAGACAATATAATTAGGACACGGAGGCGCCGGCGCGTGAACTGGAGAGCGTCTCATAAATTAACCGAAAACTGACAGAACACACTAGTTTATTAATAAACAATTCAAATGTTTAATGCACAATCCTTACTTTGGCCGGTTCTTTGTGGCAAGCTGTATGCGTGCGTTGAGATGCGGAATAGGCAATATAAAAATGCTGTCATTATAATAGGTTTCTAGTGTCAATGTATTGCTTGTTTTTCTGTTTATTTCATGTTGTGACACTTCTCTTCTCTCGAACATAATGCTGGTACGTCAGAGCGACAAAAGCGTCAACAAGCTTTAACAAGCGTCAACAAGCTTCAATAAGCTTCCCCGTACTTTTTGACAAGCGTCCTCGACAGGGCGGCCAGAGCTTCTTTGCCGCTCAAGTCGGCGGCGGTGTGAACGTACAGTTATGCTTCTTGCGCTGACTTTTGGGACTCAGTTTTGAACTGGTGTCAAGGCGCAATGAATGAAATGAACAAATGGTAATTAAATAGAACCCCTAGGTGAAATGAACGAGGGAGAGGATCACAACATGTGAATTCATCCACTCCCGAAATACTTAAAAGTAGTGGCTGGTGAACTGGAAGAATAGAGTAAACATTAAAGTTACTTACACAATGGGTGTCTGATATGAATAAAACGTGTCGAATTATAATGGAAAGGATTATAATTACCTCTTCCATAAACATCAGTGTGTATTTTACAAACTCTAAATGTATTGTTTTTTTAGTACTTATGTAAATTTAGGGGGCGGCCCTGTTCCAACGTCTATGCACCAATCTCATTAGGTGATGTTAATATTTAATATAAAATAATATAATGGTTGTTTTGACTGTTGTGTTATTTTGTGTTGTAAGTATGCCTATTAGTGCGTGTGCACAGTTTCACGCAATGTTTGTATACTTTAACCACCTCCGAGGATATAGGGGTCGCGAATCACTCGCACCTTTATTTTGGGTGTCGTGGGCTGAAAAGTTTGGGAACCCCTGGACTATATGACAGCAAAACCATTGCCATGTGGTCGATTTAAGCTCGATTTGAGCCACAAGTCAAAGTTAACACTTAGAGTTTGAGGTTTGTCAGCAACAGTTCTATAACAACTCCAAAATAAAATTAATCAATGACCTTTAAGCCGATGGGTCCAAGTTGTCCTGGAGGCCCAGTCATCCCCACGCCTGCCTCACCTTTCAAACCTTTGGGCCCTTGTGGGCCTCTCATTCCCTAGAAAATGTGAAAAAGTCTTTTAAGGATGCATGTATTATAGTGGAGATGAAATGGATGGTGGTGCCATTGCTTCTGCCTTTGAAGTGAATGCAGGAACTCACATTTTCCCCAGACTCTCCAGGATCACCCGCAGTACCCTGTGAGTAAATAACACTTTAAATTCCATTTCTACACAATGTAGATCGGCACTCTATAATATTATCAGACAGAACTCACTCTTTCTCCTTTTATCCCCGCTGGCCCCTTGTCTCCTTTTGGGCCCTAAAATACAAAACAGGCACACAAAAGAAATTAGTACGTGTATGAAATATGAATTCAGAATTAGTACTACAAATGATAAATGATGGCTGATGACAGAATATGATGGAAAACTTTGAGAATAAATAATGGGTCATAAAAAAGACAGATAAAAACATCAGAATGAATAGTCGGCTGGACAGAACCTCACATATACTGTATGACCAAAACGAGTGAAACTCACTGGTAATCCAGGAAGGCCTCTTTCTCCAACAGCCCCTGGCAATGTCTGACCAGGAGATCCCTTAAACAATCATCAAAAAGATATGAGTTAATGATGTGGTATATTTATGTCAGAAATATATCTATGGTGCATTATCTACAATCTATGTCATGGCGCGGTGCAGTTAAGCCATCCACTTCTCTCAGGGGAAATGGTACTCTACCAAATGCTTGAGTTATGTTTATTCCATTTATGTTTTTTCCAGGACATTCTGCACATTTCTGAAAACATGCTGTACATATTTTTCAGATATTATCAAGATTGCATCATAGTTGAAACTGTGGATGGGATCTCTTGACAGATTAGGTGCTCCGGGAAGTGTTTGCCTGTACAGTGAAGGCAGGTGATGGATTTTGCCCATGGCGTTTAATGTGCAAGAGCCACAGTAGTTTACTTCCCTGTCCTGTTATAATTGTCAACAAATGTGATAAATATATATGGAGCACATCAGTGCCAGTACCTAACTAAACCCACACACAATAAGGCACAATTACAGAGTATTTGTGTCATAAATATGGCAGAATGCTGAAAAAGGAGGTCAAACTTTTCACAAGTATACTCCCTGTATCAGATTTTTTTAGATGTTGAAAGTACATATACATACAGGTAAATATATTAATCAGACTGAAATAATTCTGACTTGTCGCTCATAAAAAAAAAAGGCACTTAAAATGGAAGTCTAGAAAGCTTTTTTATATGAATTCTTCTGGACAACAATGTGCGTTATTCTAGGTAGATAAACTACTCTGTATTTTTTACCAACATCACTTCTGTGAGTAGAATGGTCCACTCCCTACAGTCTGATATCCCTACATGTATCATGCTGAAATTTTGCTTAATTACTGGTCATGACTGGTTGAATATAACTTTGCAGACAATTGGTAATTAATTTTAGCACATTTGTCTTTTGTTAGTATGTATAATGTTTAAGACTCAGCAATATTTTACATTTATCTTGTTGCACTGTATTGCCCCATTGTCAATTTCTGTTTCGTTCAAATTCTGTTCAAGATTGTTAGTTAACTAAGTTAACTAACTAAGTTAACTAATTGTTAGTTCATTTGTGTTATGAAACACTGTGGACCTTCTTGTGTTGGATTTGTTTTAAAGACACCAGCAAACATGATAAAGACATTAATGAAACTGGATGGAAAGCATATAGGAAGTTTGAAACTGTCAAAAAATGACCAAAATTGGTATGAAAAAACAGAATCAAGGATTATCGAAGGGCATTAAACATTAGATTAAAGTAAAATAAAATATGGCTTGGCTTGAACAAATGAAAGTCTTCGATTGTCCGAGGTTTACTTGAATACTGTGCTGCTCCTCAGTTGGCATTTGGGTTTTGTCAACACTCTATTGAAGAGCTCACGTACATGGTGCTCTAACATTATGTTTGCTGCAAATGAGATTATCTTTCAAGCAGGTGAGAAGGGTTGATCTTCACATAGTGTTCCCTATGTTGTAACCATGGCAACAACTTACCGTCTCACCCTTCAGTCCAGGGGGTCCGGTGACAGACTGCAGAACAAAGTGGAAATAAAGGGAGAGAGAGATAAATTGAACAGGTTGGGAATTAAAAGCATAGTGTCAATCAAACTACACATTACGTGCAAATCCACACATGCAGATGCACATATGGATGCACCTTTCCTGGTGGACCGCTGTCTCCTTGCTCTCCTTTAAGTCCTGGGGGGCCTATGGGTCCAGCAATACCCTGAAAGTAAGTGACAGAAAGAGATAATTAGACAAAGAGAAAGCGGTTAAGTAGGGAAGAACAGAAAAAAAGCAAAGAAAATATGAAAAAAAGAAGCAGAAGATCATGAAATTAATGCACATATGTCATGTTAATGTCAAGGGCATCTGATCACTCACCTGTTTCCCAGGAAATCCTGGCAGGCCCTCTTTCCCTGGAACACCATCTCTCCCTGGGACCCCAGGCTTGCCTCCCTCTCCCTGTGTATGCCATTATGTTAACATGTTAAAGATAACCTTGTTACTCAAACAAGTGACTTTTTAACTTACCACAAACATGATAAAAAAAACAAATAAAATACATTTTTGTTTATTTTAATGTATACATCGTGCAGAAAAGGTAATTTGAATTCTTTGAAGAGAAAATGCACCTTATATTTTATTTATTTTTCCTTCTACTTTTGTCCTTACATTTGTTGCAAGCAACAGTTGTCAGTGTTTGTTTGTTTATTTATTATATGTAAGTTATGCTTCGTTTATAAAAAAAGTTAAATAAAAACAGTTTAAAAAAATCTATATTCCTATACACTGCATTTTAAGAACAGAAAATCAAATAGAACAAAACAAAAATGTTTATGTGAGCACATTCTAAACACTACAGTAAAGATGAAAGCAACTAAATGCATCACAAATATTTTAAATTGTTTTAATTGGCACTACAACTGTTCAACTCTTCAAACTAACTGTTGTGATGCAATGATATTTTCTGGTTAACCTTCAAAAGGGCTGGCATTTTCGATTAGATTGGCAATCAAGTAATCAACAATTGTTTTGACAATTGAGAAATAATTGATATTCACAATAAAAAATACCTCCCCAAGTAGGATTATGTATGCGTTAAATCTCAGAGGGAATGTATAAACAGTATGTGTGATGTATTGTATGAATAGACTGTGTGTGCGTGTGTGTGTACCTACATAATTTGGGTAAAAATGTACACCCAAAAGGTGAGTTACAAAACTTCATTTTGGAAGGTTTTAGCATCTACAACTAACTGTATATAAAAACAATGGAAGTCTATGGAATGTCCCTATTTAGAAAGCTTAGTAAATGTGTGTGTGTGTGTGTGTGTGTGTGTGTGTGTGTGTGTGTGTGTGTGTGTGTGTGTGTGTGTGTGTGTGTGTGACAACAGGAGAACAGAGAGTCACTTCATATAAACTAGGTCTGGGTACTGCCAACTACCTCAAAATACCATACTCATTCATGCAATACATGCATCACGATATCATAATTGGATTGTGCCTACAACTGCACCAAGCGTGTCAGTCCGAAAGAGTAAATTGGGGGTTCAGTTTCAATCTTTCTCGCACCTCATAGAAGCAGTTCTGATGGCACTGTTAAACCAATATTTACTTATTCAAATCCAAAGTCAAGTGCTCTTGTCATTTGTTGCTCAGACCCTCAACTATGCATTGCCTCAGATTCACCATTTTGCCGACTGGTTGAAGAGGGAAGCTTGTAATAGAGCATTTATCGTAATATGAAATTCTCTGTAATATATGTTTGTCTGTTATGTTTATTTACTCACCACTTGTCCTGGTAGCCCTGGGGGTCCTTGTGGCCCCTGCAAACATTAGAAAATGCTGCATTTATCCCTACACATACAAATATAAAAATCACCACATTCTATAAGAGCAAGATGTCTATGCAATAACCACAGGATCTACTGAACGCCACAGTACACTGATATTTAAGCAGTATCTGCTGAAATAGGCCTACGCGAGGAGGAAAAATACTGTAATTTTGCCAAAATCCAAGGGCAAGCCAAAGACACAGAGGGATAAACAGAGCATGTGAAGAGGCTTTAAGCTGAAGCTGCAGAGATTGTCTAATGACCTCTGTGGAGAGACATAGGTCAAACTCCTCTTAGCTGTTGGAAAGACACCAATATTGCATTTTTATCTTACTATTGCTCCTGGAGTGCCTGCAGGTCCAGGTAACCCTCTGTTGCCCTGAGGTCCAGGAGGGCCCTTGAAGAATGAAGAGAAAATATAAAAGAGTGAATAAACTCTGGTGGGTTAGTTATGTAACTCCAAATACACATTGCTGTGTATCAAATCGCCTGAAGAAAAGTGTTCATCTCTACTCAGCTGGAAAACTTACTTGAACTCCAGTGCCTGGTTCTCCTTGGTCACCCTAAAATGACATGCATACACAAATAATCAGGACACAAATAGGGACAAAATAAACATGGTTCATGCCATTATGGTTGATCTGAAATTACCGCTATGAATGAAATTCTGGGATCTATGTGAAATAATGCAGTATTTACCTTCACACCAGGAGCCCCTGGGGGTCCATTTCCACCCATCGGACCCTAAAATTCCAAACCAAAGGTTAGAAATATTTTTATTTTTATTTGAGTATGTACATAACTGAATATACGTACAGTTGGTCCTCTTATTCCTGGTTCTCCTGGATTCCCCTGTGCAAAATACACATTTGGTATGAACAGCAGGCTGATACAAATATAGTGCACACAGACACACTCAAACATACACATGCACAGATAAACAGCACAGACAAGCTATGAATGGTCAGACATACTGTATACTTCTGACAACGACTGCACAAACATCGAATACACATACACTACTGTTCAACTTTGAGGGCCGGCACAATTTTCTGAATGTTTTTGAAATAAGTCTCTTGAGCTTACAAAGGCTGGTGATTTCATCAAAAATACAGTAAAAAAGAGTAATTGAAATATTATTACAATTTAATTGCTATTAATTGCTCATTTAAAATGCTATTTATTCCTGTGATGGCAAAGCTGAATTTTCAGCATCATTACTCTAGTCTTCAGTGTCACATGATCCTTCAGAAATTATTCTAATTTGCTGATTTGGTGCTTCAGTTGAAAATATAGAAATCTTTTGTAAAATTATAAATGTCTTTAGTGTCACTTTTCATTAATTGAAGTTTTTTTTTGCTGAATAAAATTGTTAATTTCATTCATTCAAAAAAATAAACTTTAGAACAGTAGTGTATAAAAATTACAAACATTTACACTGCTTACAGAGACTTAAGACAATGTATATTTCAACCCATACATATATGATCATCTAACAGACTTAAACTCACAAACACACAAACAAACTACACAGACAAGGACGGCCTCCTTCCCATTATTAGTAAAGCAGCCTATCTCAGCCACAGAAAACCTACCGGTCTGCCCAGCACTCCTGGGAACCCAGGCAAGCCCTAAAGAGAGAGGGAGGATGGAATGGAGGGACAGGAAGTGTAGATAGAGCAGAGGTGTGATGGTACAAATGAGTGGAATTAGAAAATGAATGGAGTGGGATTACAAAAAGGAGTGGAGGAAAAGAAGAGACAGATTGGTTAGCGGATAGAAGCAGTGCTGCATTTGTTACTTCTGTGTGGTTTATCTATGGAGCCTCAAGCAAAGGAAGTCAGCTAGTGCTCACAGCAAGGCCTACTACTCGGAGCAAATCCCCAGGCCTAAGAGGGGCTGCCGTGTTGGGATGCTGTTACTCACAGGTAGGCCTGGTGGACCGGCCAGTCCGTTCAAACCCTGCTCCAGAGGAGAATAAATAAATGTGTGAGTGAGAGCGTAAACTCTCCTCTTCCTCTCCACTAAAGCTAATTTTTTCATCTCCATTTCATTGAGACAGCATGTTTTTATACTGTATGACTACTACACTACGACATATTTGACTTAACTGATGAAAAGCAAACTGATTATAAAGTGTTGCAGAATTCCCTAAACATTGCCAAACCTTCAAATGAAAGGTTGCATTCTCTGGTAATCTAACCATACCATGGTTTGTCATAACTATAGTATACCAATATGCATGATTGTTAAATCATAAGGATGCATAAGACATCATCAGAAGGTGGTGCCTGCCAGTGCAAAAGATGTTTCTATGCAGTTACTGTGATATCTTGGGTGGTTGCTAGGGTATTCTGTTTGGTTAATTGGTGGTTACTTACTGGACTTAGTCCCACAAAAGCCCATCCAAAATCTCTATGATTTTCTGGTTCACAGACAAGCCTTGGGTCCCTCCTTTAGTGTCAGTCTGTGTGTGTTGTTGTTTTATTGTTTTTTATTTTTTTGCCTGTTTTATCATCCACCAGGCACAAATTGTCTCATCGCTTAAGAAAATAACAGCACAGTTCTCCACAACCAGCCACACTATCTACAGATGGTGTGGGACACGTTACATGCCAAAGTTCAATACTTAGGATTAAATATGTGTTCAAATAACTAACCTTAATTAACCTTAAAACTAATAATTAACATCAACATTAATTAGACAAAGCAGCTGAAATCAATTTCAATAAGTAAAAACTGGCAACACAGCTAATAGGAATTTGTTTCCCACCGGCTTCCCATCATGTCCTTGTTTTCCTGGATCTCCTTGACTTCCCTAAGATAACAGAACCACAGTTTTATTGTAAAATTAAATAAAAAGAGAGAGAAGTTCTATTGTCAGTTAAGGCCAGTAAAAGGGTACACTCACCGGGGAGCCATCTTTTCCAGTCTCTCCACTGACTCCTTTGTCCCCTTTCTCCCCACGAGCACCTGTGTAGCCCTGAGAGAGAAACACATCACAGAGCAAACTGTCAACTAAGGTCAAAAACATATAAGGTAGCATCCACACATAAAAACACTTCAAAAACTCCACCCTCACCCGCTCTCCCAGAGATCCTGGAGGCCCTACGGCACCGGGCTCACCTCTGATACCTTGGGGGCCTGGCAGACCCCTAGGACCAGGCAAACCACTCTGAGCGGTGGCAGAATCGCCCTTAGAAAAACACAGGTGTAAATGCTCAATATGTTGCCACACACAAAATTAATAACTACAAATCTTTATCTCAGTTCACTGTTCACAGTTCACTTCCACTAGTTTACTAAAAATGTGAGCTTCATTTTGTTTTACCTTTGGTCCTGGAGGGCCTCCTAGGCCAGGCAATCCAGCCGGACCCTAAAAAGAGAGGATTTAATCCATATGAAAGCAAGAAAGTAATTTTTGAACTAGTGCTGTCAAATCAATTAATCGTGATTAATCACATCTAACATAAATGACTTTGTTTTACATAATATATGTGTGTATATGTACAGGTCCTTCTCAATAAATTAGCATATTGTGATAAAGTTCAATATTTTCCATAATGTAATGATACAAATTAAACTTTCATATATTTTAGATTAATTGAAATATTTCACACCAACTGAAATATTTCAGGTCTTTTATTGTTTTAATACTGATGATTTTGGCATACAGCTCATGAAAACCCAAAATTCCTATCTCAAAAAATTAGCATATCATGAAAAGGGTCTCTAAACGAGCTATTAACCTAATCATCTGAATCAACTAATTAACTCTAAACACCTGCAAAAGATTCCTGAGGCTTTTAAAAACTCCCAGCCTGTTTCATTACTCAAAACCGCAATCATGGGTAAGACTGCCGACCTGACTGCTGTCCAGAAGGCCATCATTGACACCCTCAAGCAAGAGGGTAAGACACAGAAAGAAATTTCTGAACAAATAGGCTGTTCCCAGAGTGCTGTATCAAGGCACCTCAGTGGGAAGTCTGTGGGAAGGAAAAAGTGTGGCAAAAAACGCTGCACAACGAGAAGAGGTGACCGGACCCTGAGGAAGATTGTGGAGAAGGACCGATTCCAGACTTTGGGGGACCTGCGGAAGCACTGGACTGAGTCTGGAGTAGAAACATCCAGAGCCACCGTGCACAGGCGTGTGCAGGAAATGGGCTACAGGTGCCGCATTCCCCAGGTCAAGCCACTTTTGAACCAGAAACAGCGGTAGAAGCGCCTGACCTGGGCTACAGAGAAGCAGCACTGGACTGTTGCTCAGTGGTCCAAAGTACTTTTTTCGGATGAAAGCAAATTTTGCATGTCATTCGAATTAGGTGCCAGAGTCTGGAGGAAGACTGGGGAGAAGGAAATGCCAAAATGCCTGAAGTCCAATGTCAAGTACCCACAGTCAGTGATGGTCTGGGGTGCCATGTCAGCTGCTGCTGTTGGTCCACTGTGTTTTATCAAGGGCAGGGTCAATGCAGCTAGCTATCAGGAGATTTTGGAGCACTTCATGCTTCCATCTGCTGAAAAGCTTTATGGAGATGAAGATTTCATTTTTCAGCACGACCTGCCACCTGCTCACAGTGCCAAAACCACTGGTAAATGGTTTACTGACCATGGTATTACTGTGCTCAATTGGCCTGCCAACTCTCCTGACCTGAACCCCATAGAGAATCTGTGGGATATTGTGAAGAGAAAGTTGAGAGACGCAAGACCCAACACTCTGGATGAGCTTAAGGCCGCTATCGAAGCATCCTGGGCCTCCATAACACCTCAGCAGTGCCACAGGCTGATTGCCTCCATGCCAAGCCGCATTGAAGCAGTCATTTCTGCAAAAGGATTCCCGAACAAGTATTGAGTGCATAACTGAACATAATATATTATGAATATTATCATAATATTTAAAGGTTGACTTTTTTTGTATTAAAAACACTTCTTTTATTGGTCGGATGAAATATGCTAATTTTTTGAGATAGGAATTTTGGGTTTTCATGAGCTGTATGCCAAAATCATCAGTATTAAAACAATAAAAGACCTGAAATATTTCAGTTGGTGTGCAATGAATCTAAAATATATGAAGTTTAATTTTTATCATTACATTATGGAAAATAATGAACTTTATCACAATATGCTAATTTATTGAGAAGGACCTGTATATATATATTTATATATATTAAATATATACTGTATGTCTGTGTGTATATACTGTATTTACACACACACACACACACACATTTATATATATTTACACACACACACACACACACACACACACACACACACACACACACACACACACACACACACACACACACACACACACACACACACACACATAAATATAATATATGTAAATATAATAATATATACACACACTTATATTATGTTAAAAAAAATCAATTAATCGATTTGACAGCACTAGTTTGAACATACACCAAGCATCTAACTCAAGCAAAAACTACTGGACACTTCATGGCTGGTAAAAAATATATTTGTTCAAGAAAATGTATATATATGTTATATATATAAAAGTTCATGTTCATTAAATTTTGGACCTTGCATGAGAATGCATACATGATAGCAATGGTACTTACACCTTGCCCTCTGTCCCCTTTCTCTCCTTTTTCTCCCTGCAACAAAGACAAACTCATAATCTCATTTCTACAATAACTTTATATCAAGTGTCTTCTTTAATCAGCTGTTTATCCTCTACAAGTAACAAAATACCAATGCTCTTCTCTTTACCTTGTCCCCATGTCGTCCACCTTCTCCAAGTTCACCGGCTCGTCCTGGTACTCCAGGTATTCCTGGCTTTCCGGGTTCACCTGCCTGTCCTGGCGGACCCTCTGGGCCTCTCTCTCCAATTGCCCTGCCTGGAGGACCCTGTGGGCCAGGCGGCCCTTTCTCACCATGCTCTCCTTTCACACCTCGCTCACCTGGAAGACCTCGTGCACCCTGAAAACCAGTATGCAAAGAAGAGAGAACAAGGTTTAAAAAAGAAGAGGAGAGGGTGAGAGAGTGGAGAAATATGGAGAGTTGCTGGATGCTTTTAAACCAGAACTCATTTTCAGCACCATGGACAGCACCAATAGAGTTTTAGCATGCTCTTCATTGGATAAGGTCCTGTAACACACTACTGCAACTGTTGAAATACCACACATCACTCTGTCGCATACTGTATCCATGATTTTAACTCACATCTGCTCCTGCAGGGCCTCTAGGTCCGACATCTCCTTTATCGCCCCTCTTTCCCTCAGCCAGTTCATTGAACTTTGATATCAGATTGCTTCGGTCATCAACTAATAGTTTTAGTTCTCTGACCTAAAATGGACATTTTATGTAAATGATAGGAGAGAGAGTGACATGTACATCTACAAACAAACATGTCAATCTAGTTGATAAATTTCTCAGTACCTCAATGCCAAATTCTGAGAACGCTCTCTTCACATCCTGTGACAAAACCGGGGGAAAACAACATTAGTCATCTTGCTAGCCATGCATGTGTGACTCTGCATGCATGAGAATTTTCCTTACTGTTACAGTTCCTGGTTTGCCATCCTCTCCTGGATCACCCTGTCAGTCAGAAGAGTTGAATTATTACAGTCAGGTATGCTGAGAACTGCCTTATGTCAGCTCTGAGAGCAGCGACTACTAGAATACATATGCATAAAAATACACTCACCGCATCTCCTTTCAAGCCTGGTAGACCTCTTTCCCCCTACATAGGTCACATTATGACAACTTAATAATAAAAAAACACAACACAACCCACTCTCTTGCACACACACAGACACACACACACACACACACACACACACACACACACACACACACACACACACACACTTACTCTTACAACTTACTCTTGCTCCAGCAGTTCCTGGAACTCCAGGTACTCCCTGATTGATAGAAAACAATCCATACAATATATATATTTGGGCTATAATAAATTACTAAACAAGATTTTCACAGTTTTAGAAAAAAATATAAGTGGTGCTTTTTTCTCAAGTGCAAAAATACTAAGTCTCTAAAAACAAATTAAGAACCAGCCGTGGTAGAGGTTACTTACAGAGATTCCTGGAGGACCCTGGGGCCCTGGAATAGGCATTGCCGGCTCCCCTTTAACATAGACCACCTGGAAGAAATAGAGAAGGATAGAGATATACAGCCCTTTGCATAAATTAAGAAAATTCTTGTGGGATTAATAGAGTAGCAGAGTACTCTATTTATATTCAAACATTTGCACAACACAAACGCACAGGTCCTGGTGGTCCGACGTTTCCAGGAACTCCAGGGGGTCCAATGGGACCTTGCGGGCCAATAAGTCCTGCAATGCCCTGATCACCTTTTATCCCATCTCGACCCTGAGGAAGATTGAGAAACAGAGAGAGAGAGAGATGAGAGAAATAACCATGATCCAAATTAAATCCGTAATTAATGGGCATAAATTTGCACATCAAATAAACTCATCAGTGAAGAGTTTCTCCCATAAGGTTGCTGACTCATAATTACTGACTGCACTCAGCATAAAGCACAGGAAGGAGAGCATCCACGCATTTAAAATATGTAGAGAGTGTGTTTATATGTTTGTGAGTGTGTTTCTATGATTGAAAACATCCATTTAACAACAAATCTGATTTGGGCTGATGGGAATATTAGCTGTGCGAGACAGACAAAAAGCAAAAAGCGAGTAAAAAGGGCAGAGAGACATAATGGTATGGACTGAATAACAGAAAGCAACAAAATCTGAGTACATTTCAATTGAAATGTGGTCACAGGACGAAAACAGCAGGTACAGGCTTGGAGATAGCAGAGTACAAAATTGAATATTATCAGGCGACACTTTGAGGCCACATAGAGAATGAGAACCACAAATGGTAATAATAATCTTTTTCATAACATATGTGTAGGAAAAGTCAGAATGTACATTTTGAAGGTGTTATGTGGTGCCGAGTATGATAAGCTGTGATGGACTTGTGTTGTGAAAGGCAGGAAGAGAGTGAGAACAGGATGATCAGGAAGATAAGTACGAGAGACTCACGTCTCTTCCAGCGGCCCCCTGCTCTCCTTTGTCTCCCTGTGAGGGAAGCATAACCAGATTTAATCAGTGAGGCTAATTATCAACAATTACAATGTATTCATACAATAGATGTTCTATTACCTTTCGACCATCCTCTCCTGGCACGCCGTCCTCGCCCTGAAAAAGTTTGATAGAAAACGAGGCACTAAACACAGACATCTGGATGAGTGTGAGGCGCGATTTCATAATTTCTGTAATCAAGACTTCCTGTAATCAGCTCTTCCTGTTTTGGTATGAGAACTCTTGTAATTTTGTGCAGCTCATTCAAGCAGTAATTTCTCTTCTAAACGCTTCGTGCGACACGCAGCCATGTATTACAGATATATGACGGGTGCCATCCAGCCCAATATAGCTCCCGCAATTACCACAGCTGGTTCAGGGCTGTGATCAGTAAATCAGAAGAAACTGCAGGACGAGCGGGTTTTGCGTAAGCCCAGCTCCAGCGGCACAATCTATCTGAGTCAGGTTAACTGAACATTAGTACACGGCTGACTGAAATTCCTTACATAATTTAACTATAAAGCATATATTAGGGTGAGTTACCTCCCACTGAATGCTAATTAGGCTGCTAAGAGGGTGATTTATAATCAGCAGGATGGTTTAATTGTCTCATTTATGGAGGACAAGTGCTGTGGTGTGGTTACTAAACTGGAACGAGTGTTTGCGTACTGCATTCTTGATTGAGCTGACTTGATTGATAAAACATTTAAAAAAAACTCAGGATTTAAAGTACCAAGTACCAGCTTGGAAATTCATACATTCTACTCATATACAATGGAGTTGTTCAAAATATCAACAGTAAGGGGCTTGTGAGAATATGGTACATGCATATATTGCATGTACAGTAGATTCAAAGGTTTTTGAATAGATGTTGGGTTCTCATTCAGATAACAGTTTCACTTACAGCTTTTCCAAGCAGTCCTGGTTTCCCATCCTCCCCTGCTTTACCCTGAAATAAAACAAAACTTTATTTTTATTTTGACGTGATAACGGGCTTATGCGCCTGTGTGGGAATTTGTATGGGGAAATGATTTTCCCTAAACAAATTAAGCGATGATATTACTCACAGGTGTGCCATCAGTTCCTGGGGGACCAGGTGGTCCTGAAGGCCCCTGAGGCCCTCTTAGTCCCGGCAATCCCTAGGACACAACAATTTAATGTTTATTTATCCAGCATCAAAAGTTTCTGACTGAAAACTGGACTGATTTGTAGCCACCAATAGTGGCAACATCATGATACAAACATAGGGAGGAAAAGAAGTACTCACATCTCGTCCAGGATCCCCTTGTTTTCCTGGGTCACCCTACAAAACCAAAAACAATTAGGGAATGATTCAAACTGATTGAGGATTCTTTCAATATCAGCCTGATGCAAGGCTGATCATGAAGTGATCTGACCCGTAATCCGGGAGCTCCAGGAAGACTAGGTTTCCCATCCTGACCGGGTCGTCCATCCAATCCAGCCACTCCTCTTTCTCCCTGCACATGCATATGCACATGTACGTGAAACAATCAAAATTAGCTGTGACACACATATTATACATGCATACAAAAACTCTGCATCACTGTCAAAAACAAATTTTCAAACCAGCATTGGGTTGTCACCAACTTGAATGAATAATAATGAAAATGGGTTGACTGATAGATCCAATCTTTGTCATTAACAACACTACACATGTGCATGCCATAGGCAGCAATCATCGGCTTAATGCAATAATTAATGATGCCCCGCCTAAAAACCTACAAAATGATTATGAAAGGAACAGAGATCAAAAGGATCAATTACTGGAGATGAGAACTGGTACACAAGTATACGTCACAAGGGTCAGACACAAACTAATTTACTAGACGTATTCTCTGACAGGAAACAGAAAGCTGCAACATTGTTTACAATATTTCTCGAGACATCAGTAAAATCTTGTTTTCTCATTTCCTCCCACTGCGAAACAAAGCCTTGTTTAAATCCTGAGGCACAAATAGTAAACAAAGATTAAACAGTCTTGCAGACAGCCAAAAACTAATAATTGCAGCGATAGTGAGACCTGCTATTTAAAACCCCAAGAGGTAAAACCTGACATAATGAAGTGTGTCACAGCCGCTGCAGTATAGAGAGATCCATGACTAAGCAGTTATATTTATACTTTACACTGATGAT
The DNA here is from genome assembly GCF_051911475.1 of Siphateles boraxobius. Taxonomy (NCBI): domain Eukaryota; kingdom Metazoa; phylum Chordata; class Actinopteri; order Cypriniformes; family Leuciscidae; genus Siphateles; species Siphateles boraxobius. Next base: position 10,572,679 of record NW_027509042.1, on the reverse strand, counting down.
TAGTGCAGACAGCATTACCATTTCAGCCATTTTTCAGCTGTCATCCACTGTATGGCACTTACTTAAAATATTGTCATTGCTGTACTCTAAAATAGAATGATTTTGCAAAGAAGCTTACATCTGCCTTTGAAGAAATATTTAAGAAAGCGCCTTGTTTTGCAGACCATGATGGTAATAGAGGAAAGTGATTAGACATAGCAATCCATTTAAAATAAAATTAACTTACATTTAATTGATCCATCTATAAATAAAATCCATTGCAGGTTACGTGCCACTTGGAACTTGCTTTTTGTTAAAAGTTACTTTATAAATATTTTTATTCAGCAATGACGCATTCTGATCAAAGTAACATTCAAAACTTTACATAAGCCACTTCTCCACCGTCAGCCAGAAGGTTTTTAAAGAGCAGTAAGAAACGGTTCCAGTTCATTTCCAATTGAGCTTGGTTCGGCACGGCATATCCGTATACAAAATTTATATATGTAAATATATAATTTATTTAAAATTGTTAAAAAAAAAAATTGTATTGCATTTTTTATCAAATAAATGCAGCCTTGGTGAGCATAAAATACTTTTTTCAAAAACATTAAAAAAAAATCTTACCGACCCCAAAATTACGTTACGGTGGTGTATATAATATACAAATGCAAAGATTGTTAGCTCTGTTCCATTATTTAGCAACTTTTGGATAAGTGCTTTGCTCAATAGTGATTAAGCCAGATAATGATCTTAGTAATTAGGGCTGGGGAAAAAAATCATTCCCAGATGCATTTTAATACTTTTACTGAACAAATTTGTATTTACTTAATTTTAGTTTTTTAATTGAAATAGGTAAACTGTAAAAATTACAGGCAAGGGTTGTAAAATATTTGCCACACTCATTTGACATTTTTCACAAACATGACATAAAAAGAATATTTTGTGTCCTTCTGGAGCTAAAGAAACAACAGCCTATTCACGCCTGTCAAATCCAAACATAGAACCCTTAAGCAACCCATAACTTCCACATATGTTGAGAAGAGCAAAGCGAACCACTAGGTCTACTGCATTATTTATTTAAAATGATTTGCAGCTGAAAGGCATAGCTGAAAAATTGATGCATCACATATTGTTTTGTAATCACATCATAATTCCCTGAATCAAAATTTAAATGGACCCATGAAGTGTCCCATGTATAAAACTGAACCAGTAGCCTTTGCATTAAGATTCAGAGATCTTAAACCACAAAGCTCCTGTCAGGGATATCAGGACTTGTCACTCATAAACACAAGATTTAAAAATAAAATAATGTGTTGTGCTAAATATGTTTTTTATTTAATGTCTTGTGGTCATGTTAATGATCTCACAAAAGAGTGTTTGGTGTTGTTTTGGGACAGGAGGGTCGAACGCTTCCTTCCTCTGGAAATCTACAGCCTGGACACAGTAGCCAGGAAACTAAAGACAACAAGATGTCCCACAGTAAACAGAGAAACCCGGCTCTCTTACCTTTTCTCCTGGACTGCCCCTATCACCTGGGTCACCCTTGAAGAAACAGAAAGTAGAATGAGAGACTGGTATAGAAAGTAATGACAAATTACTTAATAAAGTGAAAATTAATAAAGTGAGGTTCAACAGATTTAATGACAATTCAGTTATCTGAATGTTTAGAAAGAAACCAGTTGTATAATGCATTGTCACTGCCCTAAGCTCTACTGTGAGTATATCACTATATTTACAGTCAGTATGTACGTGGCCATAGAGACACAAACAGCTACACAAACATATTAAAGAAATTTGTAAATGGCTAAAAGGCGCAAAAGCACAAAAGAGAGGTACTTACTCTGGCTCCTGGTAGACCACGCTGCCCATCAGAACCCTAATAAAACAAATAGTTTCAGATACAAATCCTATTACTCTCAATAACACATACTGTTTGATCTCCATGCTGACTTACGCTTGGTCCTGCAGGGCCTGAAGCTCCTCCTTCACCCTTTTGACCTTTAGCCCCATGCTCTCCTGGGTCACCTGCCTCTCCCTAGTGTTAGAACGAGTATCACAATGACAAAATCAGAATATGTGTGATAGACAGAATTGAAAGACTATGAACATTTTACAGTACCTTTTCTCCTCTTTCACCTTTCAGCTGTTTCTCTCCAGTTGTCTAACAGAATAAACAAAGACAAAAGATTTTAAAAACAACTACTTATATAAGGGGGGTAGTGAAAAGATATAATGATGATAAAAACATACCACATCTCCGGCCGGCCCAGGGGGACCTTGTATTCCCTATAATTACCCATAATGAAGATAGTTAAATGACAATTTCATTGTTTGTGTGGTGGTCCAAACATTTGTGATACAAGTTTTTAATCTTTCACCTGCTCGCCCTTTTGGCCTCTTGGTCCGTTGGGGCCTGGGGTACCCTGTGCAAAACAAAACTCTGATCACATGACCAGACAAAGAAACCAATAATCTTTTTAACCCAACAGTGCTAAATACATCGCAGTAGTGATCTGTTGTTTTTTTATTTGGAGGCTAGGTTGATGTTTTTAACTCTATGGTTAAGGGTGTGCGATATAGCTAAACAATTTATCACAATATAATGTTTCATATCATTCGGTGGCTTATGGGTGTTCTCATTGGCTGCATGTTCATTTTGTTTTGTGTTAGCACATGGCTTGTGATTTGTTTTACTGGCCATGAGCTTGTTTTAGTCATGTTTGGTGTGAGCACACGGCTTGTCATGTATGTTTCCTTGTGCCATGTGCTCTCCTGTTGATTGTCTAACCCCGCTCATCTTGTTACCTGATTATTTATTCATTTGCCCCACCTGTCCTCCCTCGTTACCCTCTTTTGTTTGGTCAGGTCAGGTCAGGTGAAAGTCAAGTCAAGTGTCATTTATAAAGAAAAAAAAATGTATTAAAATTTTTTTTTTTAAATAAGTGTGAGTTTTTTCCTATATCTTGAAACTTTTAGTTTTATAAATAGGGGTAATCTTTGAAGGATAAACAAATAATGTTTTGGTTATCACATTAAAAATAACATTTAAATATGATAATATTTGAGTTTTGAAGTGCTGGAAAAAGATGTGTGACATATTGAGGGCTATATCGAAAATGTTTTATATCGTTACCGACAATGGTGTACCGTCGATAAATACCAATACCGTTTTATCGCCCAGCCCTATGTATGGTTGTAGAGAAATCTCATTAAACAATAAGATTTTAGTTTGGGGTCATGGGTCTGAATACATTGAACTCTTAGTACCACTGGTCGCTATATACAAGGAACTATATGATAAAGCGGCGACAAATAAAGGATGTAACGAAAATTATATGCCATTAATTTGCGGACAGAATGGAATTATATATATTCCAAACCTTGAACAACTTGAGGGTGAGTAAATGATGACAGAATTTTCATTTTGGTGAATGCATGTGAATGAGTGCAATTGTCTTTCATTCAGGAATAAAATCCAGACTGAGTATAAATAATTTGGGTTCAACAAGAAACTTTTCAAATATTTAGTTAAGCGTGACCAAGCCTTAATTCTGATGTAATACATTTAGGCAGCCATATGTCTTACATTTCGTCCATCTTCGCCCGGATCACCCGTATCTCCTTTTGGCCCAGGTTGACCTGATTGACCTGGTAAACCCTTAAATATTAAAGGAACGCTGTTAGGATGTGGCTGGAATACAAGTTACAATGATTTGTAGCATCACATAACAAATCTGCATACTCACTCTTAGACCTCTCTCCCCTGGTTTACCTGGCAACCCTGATTCTCCCTGAAAGACAAGAGAAACAGAGCAACATTACATACAATAAACACAAAAATACTCACAAAAAGGGAAAAGAAATAGGGAAAAAAATTAACATACTGAAATACCATCCTCTCCTTTGTCTCCTTTTAGTCCCTATAAAAAAACAAAACAAGAGATAAGACTTCATGAAAATATGAAATCTTATGTATGCACTGTTACAAGAACAGTTTACCAAATCTTATTTACAAAAATTAATTACACTTTCATAAATAAAGATACAATTCCATATTTCTGAGGCTACAGGTGCACATACAGTGTCTTTAATTGAGTGTGGAGTAGCATCTGAAGACACCTATTACCTTGACTACTTGTTACTTCTCTGAGAAAGAAAGATGTTAGAAGAAAAACAAGAAAGAGTTAAATGTTAAAACAAATTTAAAAAAAAAACTGAATAGTCAGAGCTGATAAAGTAGAGAGAGATAGTAAAAGTAGTAACTTTCAGAAAGACCTAATATGACAGAAACGCATAACCCCCCAAAAACTATTATATGTTCTGTTAACATAGTAAATGGTAAATAATGACTATTGTTTGCCGATGAAGTTGTTAGAAGCAGCATTAAGGCCTGTATTCATGTATAAATGTGTGTAGACTCTCACATCTTTCCCTCTGGGGCCCATGGGCCCCTGTGAACCAGGATTGCCTGCCTCCCCTCTCTCCCCTGAGTCACCTTGACTGCCCTAGAGTCACACAGAGAAAAGAGGGCGAGCAATGTATGACAACTTATTCAGGCTAATGCGGAGTCAATGGAATGAGAGAGACAGTTTAAGGGCCCACTTTACCTTCGCACCAGGTTTTCCAGACAATCCAACGAGACCCTGAATAAATAAATAAACAGCTATTGAAGAATTCAGTGTGTTTTTTTTCTTATTGTTAGGATTAGGGAAATGTAGATGTGCTATCTATTTCTGGTTTCTTTAAACTTTATACTGCTCTATTCAAATACAGTTACAGAACTATACAGTTCGACATTCGTAATTTTATTATGCAATTGCAATTGTTTTTCTTTCATGCATTTATTTGCACAATGAAATGTGATTAGTCTTCTTCCACTGCAAATATGGAGTCACTTTGTGTTGATTCTCATGGAAAAAAGACAAAAAACAAGAAGTGACATTTAGATTTTTACATTTATGCAATTAGCAGACAATTCTATCCAAAGTGACAAAAGAGGCACAAAAGCAATTCGTAAAGTACCCAACAATTCTTGTAATATATAATGTCAGGTTTATTAGCTAGACTAGGAATATGTTGAATGTTATGACTACTAATACAGCAGTTATACTAGTTATGACTACTACTACTACGGCATTTCATTTCCACAGAACAAAAGCCCTGAAACCGAAGCTTTACTGCTATACTTTTACTGCCTTCCATGCTCTGGTATTTAATAATAATAATAAATAATAATACATTTTATTTATAACGCACTTTTCATCGAAGGATCTCAAAGTGCTACAGGTTAAAAACAATGAAATATAAGCAGTTATTTGGAAATAAAACATCTAAAAGGTATCAAAAGCTTTGCTAAAAAGAAATGTCTTAAGGCCCTTTTTAAAACAGTCAGTGGATTGAGGTGCCCTCAAGGTGTCAGGGAGGGCATTCCACAGACGTGGGGCAGCAGCGCAAAAGGCCCTATCTCATATTTTCCTAAGTCTGGTTCTTGGTATATGAAGGAGGTTTGAGTGAGTTGAGCGGAGGGAACGGGTTGTGTTTTGTGGGTTGATAAGTTCTTTGAGGTGGGGGGGGGGCATGTCCATGGATGCATTTATGTGTGAGGAGGGAAACCTTGTACTCAATCCTGGAGGAAATGGGAAGCCAGTGGAGTGAGTGAAGAATGGGGGTAATGTGCTCATGTTTCCGCACTCTCATCAGGATCCTAGCTGCAGAGTTTTGGATGTACTGAAGCCTCTGCAGACTCTTTCTAGGAATCCCAATGAGAAGTGTGTTGCAGTAGTCCAGTCTGGAGGAGACAAAGGCATGTACCAGCTTTTCAGCATCTGAGAGGGAAAATAGCGGAGTTTTGAGATGTTTCGGAGGTGGTAGAAAGAAGTTTTGCATAGGTGTTTACTATATATGGGCTTCGAAAGTGAGTTGGGGGTCCATTTTTACACCAAGATTAGTGACTGTTGGTGAGAGGGGGATGTTGGTGCCAGAAAATGTGATGCTAGTTATGGATGATGATTTGATCTGGTGAGGAGTGCCAACCAGGATGGCTTCAGTTTTGGAACTATTGAGTTGAAGGAAATTGTGCTCCATCCATACGTTTATCTCCTCCAGAGTTTTGATGGGGATGACTGTGAGGGTGGGGTTTCAGCTGTGGCATTTACATAAAGCTGTATATCATCGGCATAGCAGTGGAATGAAATTTTGTGACGACTGATGATTTGGCCAAGGAGAGTGGGGTAGAGGATGAAGAGGATGGGGCCAAAGACTGACCCTGGGGGACACCACCAATAACTGTGTGTGGATTTGATTTGCAGTAGCCCAGGGAGATGTATTCTGTCCGGTTTGTGAGGTATGATCTGAACCGAGGGCAGTGTCATTTAGTCCAGTAGTGAGGTGGAGCCGGTTTAAAAGAATGCCATGGTCGACACTATCAAATGCAGCAGAAAGGTCCAGGAGGATGAGGAGGGATGGAGAGCCAGCATCGGAAGATATGAGGAGGTCGTTTGTGACTCTGACTAGGGCAGTCTCTGTGCTGTGGGCGGAGCGAAAACCCGACTGGAATTTTTCAAAGAGGTTTCAAAGATGTTTGAGATGGTCCTGAAGGTAGGTGGCAACTGCTTTCTCAAGGACTTGAAATGGGCCTGTAGTTGGATAGGACTTCGGGATCAAGAGTGGGTTTTTTGATTAGTGGAGTAATAATGGCATTTTTTAAAACAAGGGGAACGTGACCAGTTTGGAGAGATTTATTTATAACAGTGGTGATCAGGGGACTTAGGACAGTGATATGGGTTTTTACCAGGGAGGTTGAGAAAGGGTCCAGGGGGCAAGTCGAGGATTTCATCTTCCTGATGATGTTCTGCACCTCTTTGGATGAAACCTTGGGAAAGAGGTTTAAGGGTTTGGAGACAGTATATTTTGGGGGAACTGTTTGGGTGGGAGGACCCGAAAGGGCAGAGCGAATATGTGCAGTTTTTGATATGAAGAAGTCCATGAGTTTATTGCACTGCTCTTCTGTAGTGGCAGTAAGTGAGGGAGATTGTGGTTTGAGAAGATGGTTGATAGTGAAAAAAAGCTGCTTGGAATTTCCTGGGCTGTTTCTGATGGCATCGGAGTAAAACTGTGACCTTGCCTCTTTCATGGACTGTGCATATTTTTGTTGTTGCTCCCGATAAATTTGTTTGTGGACAGTGGGACCAGAGGCTCTGAAACGCCGCTCAAGGACCCGCCATGCTGGCTTCATCTTACGAAGCCCATCTGTGAACCAGGGTGCTGAGCGGGTGAAGGTGACTGTTCTTGTTTTAACAGGGGCATGGAGGTCCAGGAGGCTGCTCAGATGGCTGTTGTCGTAGTCCACCGCTTCGTCGGCTGATGAAAAGTGTGTGGAAAGATGCTGAAAGTCTGCTGCCAAAAGTTCTGGGTTTATGTTTTTTAGTTTCCTGAAACAGATATTCCGCTTAGGCTTGGAGAGGCTAGCTGGAGATGGCAAATCCATAGAAATGGCCTTGTGATCAGACACACCTAGGTCATACACCTGCAGGTTGGTGAGAGGGGCAGAGTTAGTAATGACCAGGTCCAAGTAGGGATGGGACGATTACCGGTTTCACTATAAACCACGATAAAATGTACTGACGGTTAGTAATATCGTTTCAAATTCAATTATCATTAAAACCGTGTTTGATTATCGCGATTTTAATAACTCACTATAAATCCTGTCCAGCCAGCAACAGTCTGACGCAGGCGCGCAATGTTTTTTTTTTTTTTTTTTTTTTTGAGAAGGAATGGCGGAAGGCAGTGACCGTGTTCGGGAGATTTTTCAGCCTTTTAAGAGGACCAAATCTGAGGTGTGTTTATATTTTGGCATTTACAAAAATCCTGGGGGAAACTTAATCGAGGATGGTCAGTGTCTCTGCAAAACATGCACATAAAAAAGTCGCTGTGATAGGGGTAAACACTTCAAATCTGTGAGTCGTCCTTTGTGACCATCATCCACTGTTGTAGCGAACGCAAGGCATGTTAACTTTGACCTCAATACTAAAACTACGTCTGGGAAATAATTGGGCACAAAATGTTGTTTTGAGTTGAAATATTTTATCTCACTCACTTGAAATAAACTTGAAGCTTCCGCGAAGAAAAGTTCGCAGCAATAAGTGGCTTTGAGCCAAAGACGAACGAACAAGTTCAAACAAGACTATTAAGAGTGACATTTAAGAGATAATAATGTATATTCATTGTACACTTATAACACAGATTTTTTTACCACATAATTACGGCACATATTGAATAGAGATTAATGTCTCTATTATTACTGTTAAATCCATTTTGTAAAGCGTAAAAAACTCGTCCGGACAAGATGATCACAACAATATTATCAAATTTTGTAACAATAAATCAACTCTGATTTCATTTTCAATACAATCAAAAACGGAGACGCAAGAAGAAGTTGTATTTGAATGAAATGAGCGCACGTCCGTTGTGATATACATGGATGTGCGCTGAGTTATTATAAGGAAGGAAATGGCACAGAATAGAATCTTGCTTTAAAAAGAGCATTTAGCTGCTCGTTTTATTTGTTGTTTGTTGATTCTCAAATATAAAACTTTTTGAAATGTTTTCAGTCTGAGCATCACTTCTTGTTTAACACTTTCATCTTGTTTTAACAAAACCGTGATAATATTGATAATCATGATAATTTCGGTCACTATAATCGTGATATGAAATTTCCATACCGTCCCATCCCTAGGTCCAAGGTATGCCCCCTGGTGTGTGTTGGGACACTAACAAGTTGTTTTAAGTTAAAACAGTCCAGTAGCTGTAGAAATTCAGCAGCAAAACGGCAGGAGGGGGAGTCAACGTGGATGTTCATATCACCCAAAATTATAACATTGGCGGAGGATGTGCAGAAAGTTGTGAGGAGATTTAACTTCTCAGTGATAAATAATGGGGTTGGTTTTGGTGGTCGGTAGATGAGGAGGAACAGCACAGGGGAAGGGGACTTGCATTTAAATGCAAGGCACTCAAATGAAGATAGTTCAGGTAATGGTTGCAAAGATAGCTCCAGATCGATGCGATGGATGACTGACAGGCCGCCACCACGCCCTGTGCTGCGAGCTTTCAGAAGATAGCTATATCCTTGGGGACAGCTCTCATTTAAAGAAGAGAAGGTATTTGGTAGGTGCCAGGTCTCTGTGATGCACATATAATCCAGACATTTATCCAGGATATGGTCATGAATGAGGCAGGATTTGTTTGTAATAGACTGTGCATTTAAGAGTTCGATTTTGCTACTTGATGATGCAACAAATCTTTGCACTGGCCGTAGCAGACTGAAGTCCACTCCACGTTTCCCATTCAGCTCACTGAGAGGTGTTGCCATGGAGACGTCCACACTACTTAACCGGTGGGAGACAGCACTCTGATGACGTGTGCGTGGAGCGACAGTTTGCATTGCTGACCAGAGAGCCGGGATGGTAAGACTTGTCTGTGGGCAGAAAAACTTTCTGCGGGAACTTCTATGGATACAACACGGACGGCGGATAAGTCCAAGTTGTTTAATCACTGCAGTGCACGCTGGAGTGAAGAAACTGTTTAGATTCATCAGCTGGTTGACGGAATAACTCAACATAGTGGTGGTGCCGATGGCGGCGTGAAAGCAACGCCGATGAATGATTTCAGGCTTCCTAGATGCACTTCACGATGGCATGAACAAACTGAGTCCAGGAGGAGACTTTTCCGCCTGCGGTAGCAGCGGCGATGACCAGTTTCAGGGAGACTCCGAGCAGGTGTTTTGCTAGTGGCAGCAGGTAGGCCACAGCTAGACCCGAAAGCTACCTGATACCTAACCAGAAAAGGTCACAATTCCGTGGTGCAGAAAGTAAACGTTATTTAAAAGGTTCACTGGTCGGTGGCGCGGAAAGCAACGTTATTTAAAAGGTACACTGGCTGGTGGCGCAGATTGCTTAAAAACTTGACTATTTTGGCACGACTGGAGAAGCGGCGAACAGACAGCCCCAGCGTCCTCTCCGTCAGTCCCTTCCAAACGTCAGTCCCTTCCTAAATTTCCATCTGCAAATGCAAATCTAGTGTAGGCTTGCAGCAGTAGTCAGTGTTACCGGTGTTACACGGTGTTCAGTCGTACACCGATTACATTACTTGGCCATTTCGGCACTTCCCACATTGTCGTTTTGCTTTTTTATAGAAATAAAAAACATTTAGTTAAGTTGGACAACGGACACAAACTGAAAGCATCTGGTCTGCTCCATACAGTACGAGCTTCAGAGTCGCAGCACAGTGCAGCAGGAGTCAGATTTCACTTATCACGTGAAGAGAGTAAGGAGAGATGACTGACAAGATGGTGGCAAAGGATTTGGTGCGCAACATATCCTGAATACATGTTATCATGAATTTTGAAAGTGAAGTAAAAAGCGAGCATGCATTCAAAAGAGATTTTGATACCCCGCATACAGATAACGGCTCCTTGATGGCCGCAAATTATAGGCCTATATACACAGAATACGCGTGATCTCAAATTTATAAGTGAATATGAAAAGTGAGCACGCATTCAAAAGCAATCCCCCACCACACCACCCCATGTGTTATAGGTAATACCGGTGTTGTCACAAGTTTATATACCGAACATTTACTCACTGTGAAAGTCATGAAGACAAACTTACCCGATCGCCCTGGTCCCCTTTAGATCCGGGTTGGCCGGGCTCTCCTGCTCCAGGGGCACCCTGAGGGACAGATTAGAAAGGTTCAATAATGCTGTTTCACAATTTCAGTTGCACCTTGAAATTAATCTTATGAATCCATTTCTGAAAAATAAGAGTTTTTGGGCCCCTATTTTAACTATCTGAAACACGAGTATCAAACATGAAACGCAAGTAACTTTGTGGGCGGATCTCTGTACCCGACGCAAATCTAAAATCTTGGGTTGGTCTGAAGTAGCTACATTACTCATAGGTGTGGTTTGCGTGTAACATACAATAAACCAATCAGAGAGTCATCTCACATTCCCTTTAAAAGCAGATGCGCTTGTTGCTATTATAATGGTGGATTTGCCAGACTCATGCCAGGAGCGGTTCACAGCCGAGGAGACCGACGTTCTCGTCAGGGCCGTAAAAGACAGAGAGGTGACATTGTATGGGAATGGGAGAAACCCGCCCAAATTAGCTTCGGTTAACAGGTGTATAATATTTGGGTAAATGTGTAAGCTAGATTTATGAGCTTACACATGTGTAAGCCTATTTTTTCACATCTTCATGGACACCACAATGATTTCCCTTGTGTGGTAACATTTTTCCTTGTAATTGTTTGTAGAAAATTATGTATGGTTTGCAAATATGGGAACTGCTACGTCTGTGTAAATGAGAGAAGCAAAGTGTATGCGCCTTGTGCACACGCTACATTATGGCCAAGTATGCGCCCTTAAAATAGCTGAATAATGCGCCACTGACATTAGACTAGGTTTTTCTTGGTCTGTGGCGGAATCGTTTTCTGAAACTGCAAAATAGCACCTCCTCTTTTCGCTGAGCCACCCCCGGGAGCACAAGTTCATTCCCTAATTTACCGATGTACATCTGTGGAAGGAAAAGTCCACTGTGCGTAGGGTGCAAAATAGGAATGATACATGCGTCAGTGTACAAATTCAATTATGCTGGGTGCAAGATAGGGCCCTTTATTTCACAAGTCTGTGTGATCACCATAAACAAACTCAACATACAGTTGTGGTCAGAATTATTGGAAGCCCTGGTAAATATGATCATTGATGTTCAAATGAATCAAATCTGCATTGTATATTCTTTTGATCTTTCATTTAAAAATTTCACAAAAATCTAACCTTTCATTGAAGTAAAATAATTGAAAGTGGGGGATAAATCCCATTATGAAATAAATGTTTTTCTCCAAAACACGTTGGCCACAATTATTGGCACCCTTTCATTAAATCCTTTTTGCAACCTCCTTTTGCCAAGATAACAGCTCTGAGTTTTCTCCTATAATGCCTGATGAGTTGGAGAACACCTGATAAGAGATCAGAGAGCATTCCTCCAAAAGGAATCTCTCCAGATCCTTCAGATTCCCAGTTCCATGTTGGGGCTTCTTCTCTTCAGTTCAACCCATTTATTTTCTATAGCGTTCCGTTCAGGGAAATGGGTAGGCCATGGCAGAAGCTTCATTTTGTGCACAGTGACACATTTTTGTGTTGATTTTGGTGTTTGTTTTGGATCCTTGTCCTGAATGAAGATCCAACCACTGGCCATTATAAGATTTCAAGCAGAGGCTGGTTTAGATTTTCAAGCTGTTACTATTTGCTAGAATCCATGATACCATGTATCTGAACAATTTGTTCAGGACCTCCTGCAAAAAAAAAGGCCCACAACATTAAAGATCCAGCATTATAGTATATTTAACTGTGGATATGGGATACTTTTTTATCTGTTTGCACCAAACCCATCTGGGTCTTGCAGCCAAAAAGCTTTTTTTGTTGTTTTTGTTTCATCTGACCATAGAATCCCGTTCCTTCTGAAGTTCCAGTCGTATCTGACAACTGAATATGCTGGAGTTTGTTTTAGGATGAGCGAGGGGGATTTTTCTTTAAACCCTCCCAAACAACGTGGTGATGTAGGGGTTGCTTACATTTTTTTTTTCATTTTTTTTTTTTAGCTTTCTGACCCTAAGACTCAACTAATCTCTGCAATTGATCTGTGATCCTTGGAGACTCAGAACTACATTCTTTGGTCTAAATCATTGTGATGGCCTTTTTGTTTCCTCATATCTAAACTCCTGTGAAACAAGTCATAGCTAGACAATTTCATGTTCCTAGTCACTCTGGTGTTCTAAAAAATAGGAATATTTATGGGAATATACATCAGAGATATTTTACTCATAAACAATTCTAGGGGTGCTAATAATTGTAGCCAACATGTTTTGGAAAAAAAACATTTATTTCATAATGTGATTTTTCCCCAATTTTTAATTATTTTACTTCAATGAAATGTTAGATTTTTCCACTTTTTTATGAAAGATCAAAAGGATAATCAATGCAGATTTATTTTTACAGCCATCTTTGATCATATTTATCAGGGGTGCCAATAATTCTGACCAAAACTGTAAGTGTAATTTTAAAATGTCGTCACTATCTCATAAGAACAGGCGGTTTCCCAGATGAACACCTTCATTCATTCACAAAACTCACCCTTTCCCCTTTTTGTCCTGCATCTCCTTTATCACCTTTAGCACCATCAGGACCTCCAAAGCCTCTTTCACCCTAAAAGAAGAAATAGAAGAGAGTTAAAATGGTTGAAGTTTTGAATGGAACTTTGGCATTAAAAATCAGATTTTGCTGGTTTTGTACCATCTAAATGTCAGTATAAAAAAAAGATTTAGACTTAAGAATGAAATGGAAATACTGTTATCTGACACAGACAAAGTCTCTGCATTGTTCTCAAAAGTCATACCCGCTCTCCTTTTCTCCCAAATGAACCTGGACCCTGCTAAAAAAAAAAAAGCCACAGTGAAGAACGTCACTATCAAGAGGACAATTACAAATGCATGAAAATATCATATACATTTTAAAACATGAAAAGTCTGATCTTACACTGCTTCCTGGTTCCCCCTTTGCACCCTCTGTGCCCTTATAGCAAACAGAGACACATAAATTCATATATACTTACATATACATATATATATATATGCAAGATTAATGCTGTTTGTTGAGCTGACGTCTTGACTTACCTTCTCTCCAGGAAGGCCATTGCTCCCTGGCAAACCCTGAGGGCACGTATAAATAATTTACATCATGCATGTACACTCATGCATTTTCACATGGCTTGTGCCTTATCATGGTTTGTGCAGCCACTCACCCTCAGTCCTTGAGGTCCAGGGGGGCCTGCTGAACCTTTATCTCCCTAACATACAAACAAAAACAGATACAAACAAGTACAGTATTACCCACAGCCATCTTATAAAAAAAAAAATATATATATATATATATCTATCCTATATCCATATCTATCTTAAGTAGCTTAAGGGCTCACCTTTTCTCCTGCTGGACCTGAAAGGCCTCGTTCACCCTATAAACATCCAAATTATACAAAGAATGATATCAAAATAAAATCACACTCATTTAAATTGTTGTACTATCTTTGTTAGAGGTGAATTAAATGACTTAGCACACATGACATTCAAAACAAGGCAGAAGAACGATGCCATAATGAATATGGTACAAATGTGGATACATTGATAGAGAGATGTTTCAGATCATGTGTAGACACATACTCACCGTGGCTCCATCTGAACCAGGAGCTCCAGTCTGTCCTCGGTCACCCTGAAGGAACAATAAAAAACAAAACTTCATCAACTGATTCATAGATTATGCATCCCGAAAGTTTGATGACACAAGTCACAAAGTCATGGACTGAATTAGTTTCTTTACCTTACTTCCGATTTCACCTGGAGGTCCCCGGGGACCCTGAAACAAAATTACAAGAATAAAAGTCCTCTTAATGTTTTATATAATAGTCTTTGTAGATTTGTGCTCAGGTGTCCTTATAGAACCCATCACTGTCTAATGTACGAGTCATTGAACTGGCCTACGCCGAAGACCAGAAGACAACTCCACTGGTTAACAATTATTTTTAAATGTATTCATTTTAATTTCCCGTCATATTTTAAAAGACCTTTTAATTCCATTCAGCTCTCAATACAACTTAAGGCACATGGACCAACTGTTTCTAGTTACACCTAGAATCAGTAAAGAAATTGGTCGTCGTGCATTCAAATTCAAAGCTCCATCTGATTGGAATAACCTTCCTTCCTCACTAAGGTCGATCACTTCTCTTTATATCTTTAAATCATCTTTAATTACTCAATTTCAAACACTTTGCTCGTGTTTCTGAACTGTTATAGGTCTCATACTACTCACTGTCCAGTGTAATGTATATATGTGTGTATTTGTTTACAAATATGGATTGTATACTTTACTCGTGCATGCAAGCAGATGTATTTCTAAGGGGATGTATAGTATGCTTATGTGTACAAATGTCTATCTCTATTTTTTGTAAAGGGATTTATTTATTTATTTATCTAATATTTTTTTATTATTATTATTGTTATTATTTTTTATATTCTATATTTTTTATGTATATATATATATATATATATATACTTCTTTTTTCTCCTTTTTTTCATACCTTGTCTGTGCATAGTCTGTGCATTATTGGCTGGTGAGGGGGTGGGGGGCTAGTTTCAGGGAGCATTGTTTGAGTGTGTGTGAGTGTGTGTGAGTGTGTGTGTGTGTGTCTTTGTACTTATGTGTTTGGAATTATCTCTAATATTTACTCTTTATCATCTTGTCTTGTTTGTCATTATTGTAAGGACCCCCTCGAAAATGAGATGGTACATCTCAAGGGGCTATCCTTGAAACAAAGAATAAAGAATAAAGAATAAAAAGAAGAATAAGATTTATGTTAGAGTGAGCATGAAACATATTAATGAAAGATTTTCATACCCGATCACCAGGGTCTCCGGTGTTTCCTTGTGGGCCTGGTTTACCCTCAGCACTCTCACCCTGCAACACCATCACACACACAGGAAACACATTCATAGACAAGAAAATCAGACATTTTACAAAAACCCACACAAATAAAATTGCTTACAAACAATGTAAAAAAAAAAATATATCCCAGACAAAAACATACAGTTTCTCCTTTAGCTCCTTTTTGTCCAGTCAGTCCTCGTGGGCCCTGTGGACCAGACGGTCCAGGACTTCCCTTAAAACACACAAATACCATTCAGTGCATGCAATAAAAACTCACATACACACATTATAGTACACACAACCAATTTACAGCAGCAGTCACACATACACACGTCAACATCCATTTACACTGCCACTTTGTCATAAATAATGAAAACACTCACAGGTTCACCGGCATCTCCTTTAGCAGCTACCCCACTGCCAACTCCGGGAGGACCCTATTAATCAGAATAAATAGATCAAAACATTTATGTTCAAGAAATGTGCCTAATTGTTATAATAGATGGTAGTATGCCATCAGAGTTCTCACAGTGATTCGAGTACTTTATATTTGTTGAATCCTTAAACAACATAGGACAATTTTCTGCAAGCATACCTGCTTCTCCACATTGAAAAATAAATGATCATTATTGCTTTCAAATTCACTAGAAATGCATTGTAAAATTGGAGTGTGGTGGACCTCTGAAATGAGGCATAACATTTTTTTAACTAATGTAAATTCTTGTTCCATCTGATGTTTACATAGAGTGTGTATTAAAGGCACATGAAATACCATGTTCCTACTATATGGAATACATGCAATAAATACAATAATATTTCTCAATAATATTTCTGTATGTTTAACAGACACTGAAAAATAGACTAAAAACATGCTTCCTTATTTAACATTTAATGTACATTATTGAATCAGCATAAACATGCTTTTGGACAGTTTAACTCAAGATATCAAATGGTGTGTAAACCACTACTTTTTAAATTTCATAATATTTGTTCTGTATTATTGTTAAACTGTCAATTGTCTTCTCATCTTTTTTGAGAAGGAATTTTATCATAAGAATTTATATCGACTCACCCTCTCTCCAGGGCTTCCTTTGTCACCCTGCAGGAAAATGAAATGAAACACAAAAACAGACAGGTACATGATTAGCTGAAGGCATATCTGAAACTTCAAACAGTGAAAACAATGAATTACATGTAATTACTGGTGTGAGTCTCAAAATGTCCAGTTTACATAGTAATTTACAGTAGTGTCTTGAATACTATCTGTATGAACGTGCAACAGGAGCCAAGCCCGTATTCTCTTATGAGCAACTATAGCGACAGTGTCCAAAGAAATATCAAAGATGGTGACGCCCATAAAACTGAAAGGTATTATCACTTTTGGCACAACAAGATTCCAATCGAGCCGTGAGTTCATCTATCAAGCCTTCATTAACAGCATCTGTTATATCTGGAGTGGTGGAGAGGAGCCATACTGCACATTGAGAGACACCTTAAACAGAAAAGGGAAAGGATTCTGACCTTAATAGAAAGCCCTGGAGAGCCTGGCAAACCAGGGCGACCATCCTGTCCAGGCAGACCTCGTGGACCTGCCTCTCCTTTTGCCCCAACAACACCTGAACGACCAGGAGTGCCCTAAAAGTACAGAGAGACATAGAACAGGTAATATAATAAACCTGTTGTTTACTTGAATGCTCATACATGCTGCTTTTTTGTCAATGTGCAGATGAGATTGATTTTCTTGTGTTTCTTACAGGGATCCCTGGGATTCCTGGCTCTCCTTTACGGCCTGGTAAACCTCCTCCAACGGCAGATCCAGATTCCCCCTGTAGTAAATAGTAAAAACCTGCTAAATAAAGGGGAAAAGTAGAGCAGTGAGAGATTAATTTTAATATCACTCTTACCCTTTCACCTTTCTCTCCCTTCAATCCCAGAGGCCCCACAAGACCTGGTTCTCCCTGTAAAACAAAACAGATAAAACATTTTGTAAGAGTTAGTGTATGTTTTTTCTCTATATATGTAGTTTGTCAATGAGTACTCACAGGGTCTCCTCTAACACCTGGTAATCCCTGACTGCCCTAAAAAACAGAACATCATCACACAATGAACTTATGTTAGAAATCAGTTATTGAGAATTTGTTTATCTTTAATATTATAAGTGGCACTGTTTTAAAGGGGATTCAAATAATTAAGAGATTAAGAGGTTTTATTATGCATCCAGCCCTGATTATTACCATTCATGTTATGCCTTTAGATGTTCATATATCCACAAATACCTGTTTTAACAGCACCACTTAATTACATTATTCATGTTTCATTCTTACTGGTAGTCCAACTGCACCAGAACGACCTGGAACACCTGGACTGCCGTCCAATCCTGGAAAACCCTGAAAAAGGTGGACAGAAACAAATAGAGAGCTTAAGAGTATATCAACATGTCGGATCAGTATGCGTATCTGTGTATGCATAATTAAGTGCCACTTACTCTCTCGCCTTTCTCTCCTCTCACTCCCAGACCACTGCCTGGTTGACCTGGTGGCCCCTCTGGTCCTCTGGGGCCCTCACGACCCGATAAACCATCACGACCCTATTTAAAAAACAAACACACAGAATTACACAGACATTTACTCAAGCGTGTAGAAACAAATTGTTTCTAAGTAAGAATTAATGAATCCCATTGTGTAGATCAACAAACACAGCTAAATGTGCATGTAGATGAACTTACAGGCTCGCCTTTCCTTCCATCTACTCCATCTCTGCCTCTTTCACCCTGTATACACACAAAAAGACACAATGTATTCACAAGAACAAGTCAACTTGAAGTTATTATGTGCAAAAAAAAAAAGAAAGACACCACAATAATTATTACCTTCTGACCCTGTTCCCCTTTAGCACCCTGCAACAAAGAAGTTGTTAAGTAAAGATCTTTTGTGGTACAAGTTGCATGTAGACATGCAAATATAACAAAAACAAAACTTGTTTAAGTGTATATGCAGCTTTAAGTGTAATAATTATGTTTGGGTGTTTGTGTATTTTCAATACACACTTACCCTGGGGCACTCAACAGTACAAGGCCCTGTCTAAAAGGAGACAACAAATCAAAGTGAGTCTTTTTTGTACCAGGTCTTCTTTTCTCATCAATAGACACTATCAAAGAGGTTTGAAACCTTCTGCTGTATCATGACTCTCGCAGGCTTGACAGGCCAAGCAAGTGTCATAATAAAAAAATGATGATACAACATTAATGACAGCTTAGACGGATGGATTGTATCTGACCGTGACACCGGTCCCCCTTGCAAGGCCACAGAGGAGGTCTGCCAGGTCGGGGTGGAGACCATAGAGCTGATTTGTGTCTTGAGCAAAGATCAGATTCTGAGTGCTGCCATCAGTCACTGCCAAACGCAGCTCTGTAGGGTCTGCACGTCCAATTCCTACCGCCAACACTGTCACACCTGAGGGACAGAGTCATTACAGCGCTAACTCACTCATATGGACATGGGACAAAGCAGCCGGCTTGGTTTGCTGTGTGTGTGTAAATTTAATATGTTGGGTCTGATTTTTTATATGGCTTACCATCGGCTCTAACAGTGGCAGAAGGTTTGCTAAGATCATCGGTTGACTTCTCGTCAGCAATAATAACAACCACCCCAGGAACGCCAGACCTCCTACCTGCTGGCGTGCTCAGCAAAAACTGACGCGCGTATGTCATTGCCCGGCCTGCACATAAAATTAGAAAATATCAGTACACTCACATTCAACATAATGATACCTTATACTGTATATCATTTAGATTCGGAAGTACCTCAAAATCAGATGAAAAGAAATTATATTTTCAACAAATTAAATAATTAAACTTTGGTGTTATGTTTTGTCACAGTTAAAGCCCCGTCCAATGCTCTCATTACTGTGGAAAAAATATGTGTGGGGGGAATGATATAGATATATAACATGACCTGGACATTCACATACTTACTCATGGTACACCAACATCAAAACAGGATAGCCACAAAGTTTAAAAATATTAATTAAAAATGAAAACATACAAACTAACCTATATTATTTCCTGGTCTGTCATTAAATGGGGTGGACAAAATATCCCGCAGAAGGGTCTCACTGTTGCTATGACGATTGAGGAGGAAGCGCACTTTTGGATCTTCGCTGTACATCACCACCCCCATCTGGAGAAAACAAGTATTACAAGCACTTCATTAACACTGGCTTGCCCAATGCCTCTGTCAGAAGAGGGTACTCTGAATTTATTTATTTTTAAAAATTGAACACCATGACTACAGTACATATTATAGTACGTAGTATAAAAAGATAGAACGAAATCAACCTGAGAGTCTCTGGGACCAATGGAGGTGAATGATCTAGCAGAACTAGCCAACAGAGACAACACACGTGCTACCAGGCCAGAGCGATCACGAGACGCAGGAACAAGGAAGACCACATCCAAACGACCTCCAACACACACTAAAACATGGATGTATTAAATATATTAAGCTAGGAATACAGCTGAAGAACAGAATTGCAAGTAAAAAAATGTTGCAATTCATGTAGTCCATTAAATCATCACTGCTGTTTGCAGAACAACTAGAAGCATTTGTTTCACAGCCATGAAATCTTGGCTTGTAAAAATAAAGCTATGCTAAAAATAAAGCTAATATAAGAACACAGCTATGGCTGTTTTTCTATACAAATGATGACTACGTTCATTGCACATTGATAGTGTGTTAAAGTACAACATGACATCAAGCACTATGACCAAGTCTCTGTAACTTTTAAAAAATTGCTAGTAGTGAGAGCACGTAGTGAGCGAAAAATCTCCCTGTGACTCACTAGTATAATAGTTATTATATTACGTTTGATATACAAGCTAAATTTTTGTCTCAACTTGAAAGTCAAGAGAGTACTGTAAGAAAAAAACCCACAAAGGTTTTACTGAAAGAGTCAGACCTGTATTTTCTATAAACATCATTGTTACTTATTTAAGTACAAAATAATGGTAAATTAAATATATTACTCTAAACACATTTTTTTCTCTGATTAATCGCAATTAACAACACTTACGTTTTTTATAGGTTTATATTTAGTTTATATATTTTATAATGTAATAATCTCTAAATTAATGTAGAAACAACATAAAGACAGTATATTTCAAATACTTGTTTAATGGCATATTTTTATGAATGAAGATCAGTATCACTGATACTTATACAGCTATTGATGTCTGGATAAAATTGATTTCCCCCCCTTATTTTAAACATTAATTATAGCCAATCAACAATACTGTAACGATCACCAGTGAGAGTGCACGGGATTGCCATCAGAGGGTACTCCCGGACAACCCGGACAATCACAACACATCCAAAGACTACATTCCCCATAATCATTTGCCCAGACCATCATCCATTATCACTTTCACCTGTGTCTCATCCTGTTTAGCACACTCTATAATAGCCTGGTTTTCACATTCATTCCCTGCAAAGTCTTGTATGTTGTTACACTACATCTCTGAGCATTCTCCCTGGTTTCATTGTCTTTTGGCTCTTGGATTTTTGCCTGTTTCTTGGATTCCCTTTTTGCCTCTGACCCTTGCCTGTTTGTTTGTTTGTTTGGACTGCCTTTCTGTGCTTGATCCTTTGCCTGTGTTTGATTACGATTATGGGTTACTCAAATAAACTGCATTTGGATTCTCAACCTTTGTGTTTCAGAGCAGTACATAACAATTACAGTGTAATTGAAAGCTATCATTTTTTAAAAAACATTTATTAGGCTTCAAAAAATATAACTTTTAATTTAAGTGAACTTCAAACAATCCTCACATAAACCCATAATAAATGACATATTTACCTGTACCCTTCCTGTCTAACAGGTAGGAATATGCAGAAATTGAATAAAGTTGTCAAAACAGTCTGCACCGCATAAATTATAAATTAAATAATGACTAATCCTTATTAAAGCTACAAAAGTTCTTTTGTCAAGAGCAGTGAGTAATTTTCTCTGTTCCCTTTGTTCTTTGATTAACTTTACTCCGTCTTTCTGTGTCGTGTGTTTGTCACATAGGCTGCTTTTACACTTGGCATTAACATGCGATCACCGTGATCCGATCATATCTGCACAATGCATCTGAAGTCCAGTCAGGAGTGAAAGAGACAGAAACCGTATTACCTGTTCGTTCCTCCACGGTGGTCTCAGGTCCAACCTGGTTTTGGAAGGTGGGTTGCACAGTGAAACGGTATAGACGGCCCAGTCGTAGACCGATCACACGGTACGAGGTAGCTGTTCCGGGCAGCGTTTCAGACTGACTCGTTCCTGTGTCTAAAGAGAGAGAGTATATAATACACTAAAAAGTGAATGCAACTCTAACTCTAGTTTTTGATCCTTAATAAACCACACACTATCAATTCCTGAACTTTTGGAAGACTCACCCTCTTCCTCTGTCCAGCGTAAAATATAGCCGGTAGCTCCAGTTACTGGTGACCAGCCTAAAAGGACTGAATTCTCAGTACTGTCTGTCACACTCAAACCAGTCACGGGTGGCAGGGCGTCTAAAAAAAGAGACAGAAATAATAAATGAAAGAGGCTGGAAAAAGACAGAGAGATAAAATGTGATATAGGCTGTGTCGTGTGTACCAGTGGTTGCTCTGATAGTGGTAGCTTCAGTCTCTTCATTGTTCAGCACAGCAGACAATCTTACAGTGTAGCTTAGACCAGGACGCAGTCCATCAAGGGTATACGAAGTTGCATCACCACTAATCAGACGACTTGATTCAGGCTCACCTAGTCATAATAGAAACATTACATAAACTTAATTGTGTCTGGTATGTGTATGTGGCTACATGTGTGCCTTTATAACTACCTTGTGAAGACCTCCAATAGATTTGATATGAGCTGGCTCCACGCACTGCTCTCCAGGTTATACGGAGCCCCCCTGGGGTCGAATCCAAAACACGCAAACCCTCTACTCTTGTCACCCTCTGTTCCCCTAGACAACAAACGGTAAATTCAAAGTACTTTCATAAGGAAACTTCTCTCTTAAACCTGATCTGATCTTTAGCCAAGCTACAATAAAAGACAATCAAAAGAAAAGTATTCACGTCTTTATTTTGTACACTTTGTGAATATATTTATTCTGCAGAATAGAAAAGTATGTGAATACGGTTAGGAACTTCATATGACTCGAAAAGCAGGGAAACAAACAAACAACACTCACCCGTGGTGACTCTGACAGAGACGGGTGGGCCCTCTCTGTTCCGGACTAGAGCCAAAACCTTAACCTCGTACTGTGCCCCTTCATCCAATTGCCTCAGATCCACTGATGTCACGTTACCACCAACCAGCTGACTCTGCTCCTCTTCACCTATAATCACACTCACACTTTTATTTTTCTATCATGTTCTATAGTCTATATTTTATGAGCTATAACCCCTGGAGGTTACAAACCAACACCAAAACTTTTTTGCATTTTGATTTAATTTTTTTTAGTATTAAGCAAAAGTATCTCATTTAATATCAATGCAGTCTAGGAGAAAACGGAGATACCAAAGATGTTATGGGTGGTTTTTCTTTCCTATAGTAAATGACTATGTGAACGTTTACTTTAAAACTACTGTAAGATCTCACCATCTGTCCTCTTCCAAATTATTCTGTATGATGTCGCATTTTGAACTCCAACCCAGCTAACTCGAACAACCTCCCCTTGGGCCTCCAGCACCTGTAGATTGGTGACGCGACCCACTATGGCCTGATCTGAAAAATAGAATAGGCACAGTTGAAAATTAGACTGATATTAAACCTTTCTTATTCCTGAAAGCTCAAAAATTGTCTTTTCTTCCCTATTGTGACATATATATATGAGTGTAATGGCTTCTCAAACAAAAAAAAAATTAGGGGGGGACTTGATTTTGTCCATCGTAAATTGATTAGATTGTAGGATTGTTGTGTCTAACTGCTGCCATTTTTGTGCGAGTGGAAGGATGCTGAAGGAGCGATATTATTGTCCAGCCCTCATCCCGGTCCACGTTATCAGAGAAGAGATGTCGGCACATCGTTCTTTTAATGATATGCAGAGATAAATCATTCTCAATCATAACACACTCTGCAATACTCCACAAAAAATAAGAATTGCCCATTTTATGGTTATTAAAAGAATTTAAAAATTTCACTTGTATGGTTAATTGAATATTTCTGACATGTATAATCATGTGAACATGTCTAGAATGCTTGCTTATGGTTGTGTCTTATTGAATTAACATCTGTGGAGTTTTACCTGTCCTTGCAGTCACAGTCGCAGCAGGCCCTTCCCGTGAGTTAAAAAGGGCTGAGACTAAAACTTGGTAGGCTGCAGCTTCCTGGAGTCTATCAATGGCATAGGAAGCCACATCAGCACGCACATTCTCAGAGTCTTCCACTCCTACAATATAAAAAGCAAAAGAAAATATTTCCACTTCCATCTTGGCATCAAATTAGGGCACTACATTTAATGCTGTCCATACCATCACTACGCCGCCAAGTGATTTTATAGCCTGTTGCTCTAGTCACAGGAGTCCAGGTTATTAGTATCCTTGTGGATGTTACTTCAACGACTCGTAGCCCTGTGACTATTCCAGTAGAACCACTGGTTCTAGTAGACACAGAGACCACTTCTCCAGTCTGCCGATCAATCACCGGAGCAACACCCACAACAACAGAATCATCTGGCTGCAGCCCGTCTATAGTGTAGGTAGTGATATCGCCACCTAACACACTGAACTCCTCTGCAGCTGAGACAAAAAGAGAGAGCAGCTGACTGATTAAATCCAACATAAATTATATATCAATTAAAAAAGGAAACCATAGTGTTTGCAAAAACAGATCCTACTATTGCTTTGTCTCCAGGTAACCCGGTAGCCTGTCGCCCCAGAAACACCAGTCCATGCAATCCTGACTCTTCGACTGTTGCTGCCAACTACCCGCAAGTTGGTCACCCTCAGTGGTGGGTCTTGAAAATATAGTTACCACTGGTTATTTTCATACCAAATGATTGCACATTAATAATGCATCCACTGTGTCTTCAGTGGTATCTACTGTAAATGTTTCATAGCCCAGATTTATGAACCTGATATATGTACACTGACAATTGTCAAACTCTTTTGAGAGTCATCAGAGTAAAAACAACCTCACTGGTACATCAGAAAAAAAGTATGCATGCTCAAACCTGTTTTAATGTACAGTGTTGCTGGTTCTCCTTCGTTGGATCCGACTAGTGCCGTCACACTGACAGCGTAGCGCACACCGTCAATGAGGTCCCGTAGGTCAAAAGTGGTCTGATTCCCAGGAACTCTTCTGTTAACCGCTGTATTTGCTGTAAAATATGGTTAAATCGATTGAAACAGGCAGTGTAGTGGCAGATCAAATGAATGGAAACCTCATGAATGATATACTGTATTACAAACGAACATTTTAATGCTATACTGACATGCTGTATTTGTATAAAAAGGGAATAATATTCTCACATTCCGTATTAAGTATGATGATGTTGTACTGCTTTGCACCAGAGACTCCTGTCCATCCTATTCGTATAATGTTTCCAAGTGAATCCACCACCCTCAGGTTTGTGACACGACCTACTGACTGCTCTACTCACGAGTCAACATATTACATGAAAGGGATGGTAGGCACAAACATAATAAAAAAAATTTAGTCACATCCTGGAAAAATAAGCACCAGACTGTTTAATAAACTTTAAATGAAATTTTAAACAAAGAACCTTTACAATGTAAAACAAAGAACAAATATTTAACTACTCTGTACTATTTATAGATCATCTGGTTAATTTTCAAACCATACTGGATAACATGATCATCAGCTTGACCAAACTTGTTTCATGCAGCCAGAATGCTGCTTTGAGATGAATAAAAAAAGGGTAAATTGTCAAATTTATAAAATATTGTGATAATGTTAAATGAAAACTAATGAAAAGAAAAATCTGTATAAAATTAGAAAAAGATTTTTCACTAGTGGTCTCACACTCACCACTGTGTCTATGTTTAACTGCAATAGTGAACTTTAAACAATATCTTATTGGTTTCCATCAAATGATTTTTCTGACCAGTTGATTTGGTTGAAAAGAATGTAGCTTCCTCTCGCCCATCGTAGAGTGTAAATAGAGTTATGATGTACTCCGTGTTCGGCTGCAGATTTCTGAGCTCATAGTTGGTGGTGCTTTGTGGGAAATCTTGCTTCTGAACTCTGCCTCCTGTGGTCAGCAGGATTACAGAAAGATCACAAAAAATTATTAAAGTTTGTTGATGCTGTAATCACTTTTAGTTACTTATTTTGTAATGTTCAAATGGTATTTTTCAGTTTATAATTTATGTAAAATTATGTTTTGTATGCCGATTGTTCATATCAGATACAACTGTATTGCAAACAACCCCTTAACTGTTTATAAAAATATTATTTCCCTACAACACTACCATATATAGTATAGATTTCAAGGCGTATATTTCTCTGTAATACAGTTCAATCATTTGTGTTGTGTAACAAAATTGCACCTGCTGAGAGAAAATCTATTTAAAGTAAATTACAATAAAATCCCACGTCCCACAATGCATTTGGCTATTTTTTTTAAGTAATTTGTTACGACAGAAAATTATCTAAATACAGTGTTGTATTGAAAAATATACCATTAAATTTAGTAAAATCCTTTTTTTTAGCGTGTTTGTGTGTTTTACTAAAGAGTTTCTTACTCTCTCCGGCTTTCCATTCCAGTCGGTAGCCTCTGGCGGCCTGTATGAGATTCCAGCTTAATCTGATGCTGGTGGGTCCTGTTGTTGTAGCTCTCAGAACCTGTTGCTCAGAGCGCTCTAAAAGCCAAATGCATTAAACATCTTTTAGCTTTATCAGCCCTCCTGACCCATAAAATATTAAAACAATAGCTTCCATCTTTCTGAAGTTTATGTCCTGTTATATTTATAGAAAGTTAGTCCCTTCTTTCTCTTTGCCTCTCGCTATAACTTGTACATGCATATACAAACAACATTCACGCGTTCAATTGCTGTAGTCTGTGAGTCATAAGAAAAAAAACAGTTCTTATGTTCTGATCTAGCAGACAGTGAGTCAATAGCAAAATAGACAGTGAGTCAAAAGCAAAAGCAACCACCTCACTGTCTGTGTGTGATAACTGGCACAAGACAGAAAAAGATCCACACATCTGGTTTCCTGTTATGCTGCCTTAAATTGTCCCTCTCTGCTATTCTTAACTCAAGACCATTTGTACACAATGTCTACTAAGTACACAACTGTACAAATGAATGCACTACTATACATTAGCTGGACATCTGAAAGAGAAGAACAATAGATGCATTTATTTCATTTAGTTGTTTATTTTAGAATTATAGGCTGAGGAATTACCTTTTACAGGAATCATTTCCAAACCAGTGCATCCCTTTCAAAAATGTTATCCACCACTCCGATGTACCATTAAATGTTGATGTGTCTGCATGTGTGTTTGTGTACCTATTTTAAAACGTGCAGTGGCTGCAGGTCCTTCAGCTTCTCTGTTGTACAGGGCGATGACTGTAACGATGTACTCTGTGTCTGGTGTCAGATTCCCCAGAGTGTGAGATTCACTATCACCTCTCAGCTCTACAGTCTCCACATCACTTCCTGAAGAAAAAACACAGGCAAAAAGACTCTTAAAAGAAAACAGGAATCTGAAAAAAAAAATTGAAATCACATCTACAACGCTCATAGACATCCCCACTGGATGATGCATTACTTTATCATCTTGCAGAAAACATTTTATTAAAAATAGCCTCTTCAAAAATCAGCTGAGATGTGGATGTTGACCTGTGAAAGGGCCCCAAACGACTCTATATCCTCTGGCCCCTGTCACGCCTGTCCAGCGGACTCGAACACTGTTACTTGAGATGGTCTCAACAGAGAGCTGCTGCACTCCCTCTAAACGCACTGCAAAAACACAGGCATATACACAGAAAGAGCTTTATATATTAGCATGTACACTTAAGAGATGCAGGAGAAGACAACATATAGTGTGGCTGACTCAGACTGTCATGTACCGTACACTTCCATTCAAATGTTTGGAGTCTCTTATGCTTGCCAAGGCTACATTTATTTGATCAATAACAGAGTAAAAACAGTTAATGCATACATTATGCTGATTTGGTGCTCCAGAATCCTTTTTTTTGTTACCACATTGAAAAAGCTTAATATTTTTGTGGAAACCTTTTTTGGATTCTTCGCAGAATAGTAAGTTCATAAGAACAGGGCCGGATTAAGAGTTCAGAGGCCCCTGGGCACAATGTCTTGTAGGCCCCACCTTAGGCAGGCCAAATGTATATTTTGTCCAAGGACATTTTAATATGGCATTTACAGTTTTACTGACTTAAAAGGAACCTTGTTGTACTATGCTGGAGTAAAGTTCATAAATGGTCGTTCTTTCCCATAGGAATTTGTAAAAGTATGTTGGGTGGACCTCTGTGCCTCTAGGGGCGTTCGGGGGCATGCTCCCCCGCAAGAAAATGTTGTACATTTTAAGGTTAAATGCATCAATCTCGTGATCTTTGAGAGATCAAAATTAAGAGCTTCAACCCATGAACTGCTCGTTGAACAAAGAAAAAAGCATTGATTTGTACCAGGAAAATAAAGAGGGCTCAAACATCTTTTTAGTTATGAGAGTCTCAGTCTACACTACATTATCAATGGTGTTTTAGGATGCCAAACAATTATTATAATAATGTAATAATGATTTATATAATTATTCCTATGATGTAAAATCCATATAGCCTATAAATGTACTATATAAATGAAAATGAATATTTCAAAAGTATATTTTAGTCTACATTACATTATAATACAGGAAAATTAAAATACTTTTGTCCTAGTTTCTTCACTCGCAAGAAATAAACTCTTGAGCTTTTATTTAGGAGAAAACACCAGATAACCATGCTGATCGCGTGAGCAAAGAGCGCACTTTTCTTTAAATCACGAAGCACAAACAGGATGCCTATTCTTAAAGTCTTGTGCTGTTTTATAAAGGCACAAAGCCATATCATGGTTTCGATTTTAGTTCGTTGGCAAAATCTAACGCTAGAGACCTTTATGATAGGTAAGGTTATACATTTTACATCTCATATGTGTTGGGAAAAGGGAGAAGAGAGAGTTCGGCAAAAGGCGGATTCGAACTCGGGTCGAGCGCATCAAAAGCTCCTTTCTAGAACTTCACGCCCTACGACCTGCGCCACTGTAGCTATTCCGTGAAGGGCGTCTTTTTGCTAAAAAGACAGGCACTCAGTGCAAATATACGCTCCGTTATCTAAAATATTTGTTTTCTTCCCCTCGCTTGGGCCACAAGTGCGCATGGCGAACTTGCAATGAATACATTTTATCAGACCGGCCCTCGCGGCCTCGAAACACTACCGGCCCACCGGGGAAACTCCCGACTCTCCCGATTGCCACTCCGCCCCTGGTGCCCAGGGCCCCTTAGATGTCGTGGGCCCCTGGGCAAGTCCCCAGTTGCCCTAATGGTTAATCCGGCCCTGCATAAGAACTGCACTTATTTGAAATAGAAATCTTTTATAACATTATAAATGTCTTTACTGTCACAATATTTTCATTAAATTGATCAATTTAATGCGTCTTTGCTGAAAAAAAGTATTGATTTCTTTAATAAAAAAACAACAACTAACCCCTAACTTTTGAACAGTAACGTATGAGGACTCACATGTACGGGCAGTCAGGGTAGCTGGTGAGGCACTGTTGCGGGGAATTAGAGGGTACAAGTTGATCACGTATTCTGTGTCTGACTTAAGACCAAGCAAAGTCAGAGAGGTAGAGTCCGCTCCAACAGATTGTTCCTTCAGCTGTGCACCAGTCTGGCCTGTTTACCAATCAATCAGGAAAAACAAATTATGAATTACACCATGCACAAGAAAAATGCACCTCTTTACCTGCATACCTCACAGTTGTTCTTTGTTCATGGTTATCCTCATTTTCATAGCTTTTCATAAGCCACAAATGCATTTTTCTCATATTTCACTCATTTTGTTGGGTCTCCAGACTGATAATACCTCTTTAGGCGGGACTTAACATGGAAAGATTTTGAAGTTTGGTACAGTGGTAGCAGCTCATAGCAACCCATACCAGCCGGCCAACCAAACGCAGCATATCTTCAGTACATGAGTCAGTTAATGACACAGTATAAGTTTAAATCACAGTTTCAGTCTATTAATTTACAAGAAACATTGGGCTGAGACAGGCAGGTTGAAACATCTTCCTCTATCTTCAAAAACTAACCTGATTAAACATAGGGCCACACCTAATCTGACTAAATCTGTTCTCTGCCAGCTCACACCTGGATACCAACCAGGTAAAGCAAACTGGCACTCCTGCAATTGATAAAAATGCCTTTGGGAAACAAAAACACACTCTTCCACCTCCTCATCTTCTTTTTATCAAACTGCTAAAATCATTATCTAGAGGTGCTCGCCACTGAGATAATCACTATTACTATTGTTCACACTTAAACTCCTCACCTAAGTATTACATTTGGTGTGTAATCTGCACTCCTTGTGTAACAAACGAGAATATCTTATCATCATATACATCCATATATCTGCTATTACTTCTATGAATGATCAGATGTACTGCTTTCAACTTAGCAACCACATAGCAACACTCTGGAAAACCACAGAAAAACACTGCGGTGACGAGTTTTGCACATGCAAGCACCACTTGCATTTTCTTTAGACAATAACAATAGCAATAAACTAGCAATAATACTAGTTTATATTACAGTGCTGCTTGTCCCAGTTATCCTTTTCATCTCCATCTCTTTCTATATTTATCCATCACAATCTCTTCCACTGACTCACACTACAATATTCACTAAATTTTGAGAAATGTGATAGAATTGTGGATTAGTATGCATGTAGTTGTGTCTCTCTCACCTGTAGGGCCATAAGTGAGTCTGTAGCCCTGTACTTGGTCAGCTGAAGCGTCCCAGCCCAAAGCCAAAGTAAAAAACCCAGCCTGGACCAGTCGCAGTGTAGTCACACCCAGGAGAGGTTCTAGAGGGCAGTTTGGGGTAAGAGAGAATGAGAGTGGTTTTCGGAGTTAAGCTGAATTAAATATTCATATTCTGTTAAGTGCAGTTCTCACTTGTCCGGGCCTTGGCAGACACTGACTCTCCCAAGCTGTTTGGGTACTGAGCAATAACGGTGATCAGGTAGTCTGTGCCTGAACGCAGCTCTCGTGAAATGTAGCTCAGCTGGTTGCTTGGTATTGTTTCCTGCAGTTCAAAAGATAAAGGCTGAGGTTTACTGGAGACCATTCTACTATACTTTGTGTAAACCATTTTTGTTAACTAAAACCAAAATAATATTATTAAAATAATAAAATAAAATATAAATATTAGATGAAAAAAAGTTTTTAAAAAATGTTGCATTGGCAACTAAAAGTACTAAAACTGAAATTACAATACATTAAAGCTACATATAAATATTCAACAACAAAAAAAACTACTTAAAAAGACAAAAGCAAATAAAAAAATTATTAAAACTAGAAACATAATAAGCATAAAGTTAGTGTCATTGTTTGCACAAAAAAGCAACAGTCATTAAGGATGAACATTCTTCTAACCTGTCGGAGCTCTGCTGTGATTGGCTGACCCAAGCCAGATAAGGGCCTGTACTGAACCACATAGCCAGTAACAGGACCTCCTGCAGATGTCCATCGAAATCTCAGTGAATTGGTGGTCTCACCTGAAATCTGCAAGTCTGATGGACCGCTGTAGGCCTCTGATGGGGAAACAATAATACAAATCAATGTTTTTCATTAAGTAGGATAGATTAAAGCATTTTAAAAGTGTCTATGTTCTAAATGAAAAATTTAACAAAACTCCAAATATTATCATATTCTTGGATTTAATTGCATTGTGTGTCTACTTCACATCAGGCTTTTACCATCACTTAAGTAAGAGCCTCCACTTGTTGTACACACGCGTCGAGACACTAGGGGAAGCAAAGAGCTCAAAGCTTTGAAGTTCCCAATCAGAGAGGTGAAGTCACTTTGAGGGGGAGAGGCAATGAGATTCAGCTCAGCTGGATCTGCACTCTTTATACCTGAGAAATGCAGACAGAGAGAGAGAGAAACAAAAATAATATCAATATAAAACAAATGTATGTTTAATTTGCACACACTGAATCCACAGCCCACAAATGCACTTAAGTTTACAGAAAAAAAACATTTCCTTAAAATATACAGTGGTGGCTAAATACTATATATTCAGACAGTTCTTACCCACTGCAAATATTTTGACTCCTAGGCTACGTAGTTTTTGTGAAGGTTCCTGAACATTGTCCTGAGATTTACCATCAGTAATAAGAATAGTGATCTGAAAAAATGAAAGACAATTTTGATGAGTCAATAAAATAAAACTATTATGCATAATTCTAAGTTATAAATTTGGTCAACCAATATGTTTTTGGTTATGGGATTTATTTTACATAGAATCTTAAAAAATTAACATTCAATACTGTTCAAAAGTTTGGGGTCAGTAAGATTTTATTGTTTTTGAAATTAGCCTTTTATGTTCACCAAGGCTGCATTTATTTGATAAAAAATAAAGTAAAAACTGTAATATTGTGAAATACAGAAATATCTCTAACATTATAAAAAAGTATTTCTTCTTTTTTAAAACAATTTAGTGACCCCAAATTGTGGAACATGCACATAGTGTACAAATGCTATATGACACTGTGTTTCATAATTCAAAGCCAAACAAAGTAATTTACACATTTATGGTCCATGTCAAAATACTGCAGATGTGGCAAGTCAAACAATGTATCATAATAGCCAGCTCACCTTGGGCACATCTCTGATAGAGGCAGGGTTAAAGAAGTTGTCTGCGATGTATTTAAGACCAGCCCCAGTGCGCGTATTCCCACCTTTATAGTTAATATTCTCCATGGCAGTTATGAGCTCAGTTCCATTCAGGTATGCTGTAAATGTAAACTCCACCCTAATGTCATAAAACACACAAGTATAATCAACAAAAGTCCCAACAATCTTACAAACACATACATAAACCTTTTATGTATATAACAACTATAAAATGTGCAGCCAACACAACACTGTTTACAATAACATGCTCAATTAACTCAAATAACTTGGTGCACTTAACTGCTAACTACTGTTTTAATTAATGTATTACATGATTTATATATTTTTTCCTGAAAAGTAGTTGCATCTGCAAAAAAATGATGAGCAGGGTGCAGAAGATTCACCTAAATGAAATTAAGGAATCATCACAATGGTTACTTCAAACAACTATTTACATCAAGAACTATCATTACAACTATAGAAATATCAAGATTCTACATAAGACTCTGCTGATTTGTAATACTAGCAATTGTCACATTGCAATATTGAGCAAGATGGTTCAGATTCAATTTAGATTCAGAATTTATTAAACTTGGAAAAGTTTGGCTAATTAAATAATATGAACTTACCTTGTTCAGTTTGTTAGACTCATAAAACTATACCATAACACACAGTATGTACTATTTGCATACAATAAGAGGTAAGGATGTAAATAAAATGTAAATAGTCACACCCCCAAGCAGCCATTTTCTATGTAGGAAATCTAGTACTTCTATCTACTTGAATGGTGAAAGATTACACTTCAATAACGTATTTCAAATAAATCAATAAAATAAATCAAATGAATAAGTAAATATAAAATACAATAAAAATGATTTACAAAAACCTTTATAATGTCTCTGGTAAACATGACTTAAGTACACAAGCAAACACAGTTTCACAGACCTGGCAGTATCGCTGTACTGTACGACTCCAAAACGTATGCCATTGGGTCCTACTGCTTTGGCAAAGGGTTGGACAATCCCTGCCATGAAACTCTTGACCAACAAAAAATTGGCCCTGCCAATACTGGATGATCCATCCACCAAGAACACAATGTCTGCTGCAACAACATCATTGCACTGGCCTGCCAGCAGAGAATAACAACCACATTAACATACACAACAGTATTTCTCTTTTCACAGTAAAAGAGATGGACAAATATTTATAATAGAAGTCTGGATATGTGGGCTTTCATTAATAAAGATACATGTTTTCAACAGTGCAGCCAAAATTAAACAGTTGTGACCAAAAATGCTAAGAGAAATGTCACTAACAGAAATAAATATGCGTTCAGAAGAAAATATACAGTGCTAATACTGTTCTACATTTGCTTTTTTGCCAACACATTAACTCTAAATTATTTTGTATATATAGGCCTATATATAACATACATATCTATAGGCTAATGTATATTTTCTATTATATCTAAGATGCACAGCCATGGGGGTTAGACAAAACATTTCACTGTTTACCATTGTGTATGTGACAAATACAACTGCGAACTTGAGCTTCAGTATTTCCATAAACATTCACATCTGTGGCCTATTCAATTCATGTATTCAGTGAAGGATTAGAGAAGGATTAGGGTGAGAAGACACACAGGAAATGACCATCAGCACCCAGTCTGCAAAGCCAGTCAAGAAAACAAAGCATCTGGGCCCATTTATTCAGTAACTGGTGCAGTGTCTCTCCTTTACACAGTTCAGTATACTTCAGTCTACTCAGTTATATGCCTGTGTGTGACTCAACGGCTGCTTGAATGAATGCCCCTTAAGGTAACAAACTAATTAACCTGCTGTGTTTGATTTGAGTCACTGCACTCTGCACATAAATAGGGCATGATAAGAAATTTACTATGTGAGTGCAGCATTTAAAATGAGATGCAAAATACTGGGACCATATTGGTTATCGTGATTTTGGTGATGTTTTTTTTAATTATCTGAACTGATTAATATTAGATATATATCAGGCAACTTTGTATGTATATCTATGTATATTAATGCATAAAAGATAATAAATAAGATGTATTATTTGAAAACACCTTACTAAAAATTAGTGCAATGATTAATCGCATCCAAAATAAATATGTTGTGATAATAAATATGAAAATAATGTTGTAATAATATTGTTAAATACAAAATTAAATGTCCCCAACTAAGCAAGCCAAAAGCCAATGGCGACAAAGGCGAAGAAAGGCGACAGTGGCAAGGAACCAAAACTCCATCAGGTGACAGAATGGAGAGAAAAACCTTGGGAGAAACCAGGCTCAGTCGGGGGGCCGTTCTGCTCAGGCCAACGAACGAACAGTGTATAATTATGATTCAGGCAGCATTACAGGTCAGATTGGATCAGAACATGATATTATGTAGTTCATCTGTTTGAAGATAGGAGTAATCCCGCGCATAAGGGAGGAGTTGAGGATGCGTTGTGGTCGTGTCCAGGCGCAGGTCCACCATCTGATCTGGATATGGCCAGGGTCCGGTCCGGGTCTAGTCTATTTCTTGGTTTTGTGACAGAGCCCTGACACTACTGTTTTGTCCTGTCTGTGTGCCTTGTTTCATGTGCCTTCATGTCTTTTTTTGTCTTGTACTGTGTAGCACGCAGCTTGTGTTTATCACTGGCTGTGTGCTTTCATGTTGTCATGTTTTGTGTGAACATGTAGCTTATGAGTGTTCTCATTAGCTGCGTGTTCATGTCTCGTTTTGTGTTAGCACATGGCTTGTCATGTATGTTTCCTTGTGCCATGTGTACTCCTGTCTATTGTCTAGTCCTTCCCATCTTGTTACCGGATTATTGATTCATTTTCCCCATTTGTCCTCCCTCGTTACCTGCTTTGTTTGCTCTCTCTATTTACTCTCCCGTTCGTTGTAATTTTACCCTGTTATGTTCCTCCTGTGTGTCAAGTCAAGTATTTCCTCCTCGGGGTAGTTTTTGTTTGTATTTTGTTTTATTTTTATTATTAATAAAAAGCCATTGTTTACTGCACTGGAGTCCTCGCTACTTCCACCTACCCAAAACCTTACAGAACACACACATATATTATGTAAACACAAACTTTATTTGAGATGCGATTTAATCATTGCACAGCTACTAATATTATACTACTAACAATATATTGTTACTTTGAATGCTACTTTGTTTTTCCTTCAAACATACTTTTACCGCATTTTAGTTTTTAATATCTATTTACTAACATAATGATAATAAAATAATATTTATGATATTAACTTTAGATTAACTTTAGCCTTATGAAGATGTGACTTTCTTACATGCCTCAAATTTGTTTTCAAATGTCTTCATTTACATTGCAAAGGAAATCTTTTGCAAATTGATATTACTATATTAAATATGCTACATGAGAATTGTAATTGAGTTTACTTTTTTACTATGAAAAAAAAGTTAATTATGGTCTGCTATACACATTCATTTGAAAGAAACTTCCTGAAAGAGTACATTAATCTTTACCTTGAGCTGTAGAACGTGGTGGGACAGACAGCAACACAGCAAGTAGCACAGTCCATTGCAGCAAACACCCCATTTTCAAATCCTACACATGATGACACGCACAAAAAGAGAGAAATGTGGGGGGAAAGGTCATCTAATCCCACAATTGATTATTCAGTAAGCAATCTGCCCTGTTTTCAGCTCCAGCAGCAGTAACATAATGTTCCTCCTTCAGATGAAATGAATGCCCAGACACCATGAACATCTGGCAGAGGCTCAAAGACAAGAAACTGGGAGAAGCAAGGTGGGGCTTGCACCATCACACACCACACAAATAAACAGCAGACACTCAGAGGAAGATGAGCTTGTGCATGTTTTTAAAGCAGCCTTATAATGGGCAATGAAGAATATTTTTTTCAAAAAGAAAACATTTGTTTACTAGAACATTAATGCTATTAGGGTTACAGACTGCTATTGCTAAAAATAATAAGCTATTGTTTGATTCAGATCCATGACAGAGTTATGTGGGATCATTCTCAACGGAAGTGGTCAAAACATGAATGTTTGTTGCGTGTGCTTAGTGTCGCTATTTGTGCCTTCAAAGATGCCATTTTTTAAAATGGATTTCAGCAGACGGGTCTGTTTTTGATTTATAAAGAGGAAATCGTGGTTCACATTTGGAGTCATGCTGGTTTGCCCTCAACAGTGACTGCTCTGGAAAATGGCCTGCCTAAAAACAAAGTTAAAAACTTGCAGACAAAGAGAGATGCACATAAAACACACACATGGACATTGTTGAACCTTAAAAGATCAAAGTCAGACAAGCATAACTGAGTATGTATTGGTTTATTTTTCCAGTGTCTCTTACTGTCTGGGGAAACAGGAATTATTTTACCTGTATTGTCTTCATCGTGATGATCACTATCAGTTCAGATTAAACTTAGTCTCATTGTTAAATCTAAAAAAAAGCCACTACATGTATATTTTAAACCACTTTCAAAATACCCAGATCTGCATCTCAAAAACCTTAATGCATCACAAAACGCATGCCTATCCGGAACACACGCAAATACACAGACGAACAGACTAAACACTCATCTAAACAATCAAACCGCCCACATACACACATGCAAGACATTTTGTGTCCTTAATTTTCAGCTGAGTGAACTTGTCCAGTGACATGATTTTTTTTTATTGTGCCATTAAACTAACACTATGTAGTTTTTCAACCTTCATAATATATTTCCAAGACCCTTGTGATGGTACATCGACTTACAATAGGTTAAATGACACGTCTGCCATAGCCTGACCTGGTCTGTATTGCTTTTACTGGCACTATGTAACTTTGGGTTTCGGGTAGTAACCGGAGCACAAAAAGAACTACAAAATTCGACTGCTTTACGGCATACATAGTTTTTCTTCGTTTGTGATGTCTTTCATAAAATCATGCATCATACTCTACCTTGTCTGATTCCAAAGCCGGTGCTGGATAAACAGTGCAACAGTAGGCTGCGGTAGGCTAAATTATTTACTACAGCGGTAATGGACAATTCCGCTTCCAACCTGTAGGGCGACCGCAGAGTAAAAGTTCCTTGGTGTTGCTTTAACTAAATTCTATGATTTGGTCCCTTTAAAGAGGCTTTTACAACAGTTGCTTAATTCCTTATGGCAATAAAAGCATAAACAGTAGCATACACAGTATATGGTAAACTACACAAATATACAGAATGGCTTCACATTACTTATTATTGTAAATAATATTAATATATTCATAAACATATGCACATGAATCAAGATGAAAATCTCTTTTTTTCGATTTCTGATTTTATGTGGAATACAGTAGTTGTTCTCTCCGTCTCCCATTCAACTCTTTCCCTTTCAATCAATCTGTCTCTGTTTCTCTCAGTGTTGTTTGCATTAATTAAAAGGATACCATCATCATTATGTGGTTTATAAATGGTAATTATAGCATTTATAAGTATCCTGATTCCTGTCTGAACCATATTTGAGTTTGAACTCCCAGATCGTCTCCTGCAGCCTCTCCCTTCCTTCATCTACACATTGATCATTGCAACCTGGGGTCAAGAGAGCATTGATATGGAGCAATGCCATCATTCAATTGAATGCAATACTTGCAGAATATGACATGTAACAGCAACAGCATTTGATTTTTTTTAGTATGTGAACCCAGTTAAAATAGATCTCAGTCCTGACATTTTCAAACAATAAAAAGGCTATTTAATGTGTGGCTTAACATAAAAGACTGAGGAATTACAGAGGCATTCCTGAGCTCTATAAAGTGAATGCTGGGAGAAGAAACAACATCATCCACTATGCATGCCACTCTACAATAGCTTCTACACAACAAATACCAGATATACATCAATTAAAATGTTCATTTTGACTGTTGTCTCATCCTATGTCACTTGCAATCAAACAACGAATATATTTCTGACTGATGTTTCTTACTCTATCCAACAGTTTATAATAGTAGTAATATCTTCCCCCATCCTATTCCAGAGATCGCAGTCAAATGATAATTTGCGTTAAGCCTTCTAAAGCCTCCTTATTGAAAACAGTAAACCTGAGGTATATTAAGTATAGTAACAGACCTGTCCTCACAGGGGTAGCTTCCTCAAAAAGGTTTACTCACCCTCATTTTAAACATGTACCGGTATTAATTTCTTTCTTCTGTAGAACATTACTGCACAGCACCACCTAGCATCCAACTGGCGGCATTACCGGTATAATCAGTTTGAACACAGATACCACACCACCGCTGAAAAGTATGACATGGTAGCAAGTCTACGGCAGAATGATCATTTTTCGGTGAACTATACCCCCTTTCATAATAACTTACATGTGACCAACAACTAATGGTATAGAGCTGATTTTTCATAACTGAACAACAGATGCTATTTTGACACACATCACAAGTTTAATGGAAGGTTGAATCAATCTGAAATACAGATTTCATTGTATTTTCAGAAAACTCAAACACAATTTGTAAATTTTTAATGAGTGATTAATAATAATGTGTCATGAGTTTATGAGCCAAAGTGTTCATGTTTCAAACAGACTTTTAGAACAATGAAAAACTCATGGCCAGGAGATGATGTCGTAAAAGGGACAGGAATTCATTTAGAAACATTCCTTGCCCTGACAATGAAACTAGAGTTTATCCTCAAAATATGAGAGGTCACTTTTTCAGAAAACAAAAGAAAAATGGGTGTCAAAGCTTTTTTGCTGGTCACACTGCCAACTATTTCATTATAGGCTGTCTCCCACACAGCAGTACCGGAAACAAAAACAGAGAGGGCAAAGTACTTGGAAAAGGATAGATATCATAGGGAAATAATAACAAACACATCTTCTAGTTGAGTGAATTCCAAAAGAAATAGAGAAAGAAAAGAAGCAAGCATCAACCAAAATACAGACAAATTTTGGAAAATGAGTAAGTGAGTTGGTAAATGAGTAATTCAGCACAAAAAAAATTCCCAAATTAGCCAAAATAAGTAAAAAACTATCATGTATGGGAAGGTGCATGCATTGTCATTTATTAATTATTTTCATTAATTTATGCATGTTTTTTTCAGCCGCCAATAAATGTATATACTTCATTCAACTCATTTCACCATTTAAATGTATCCAATTTTCCCCTATCATCCGTGCAGAAAAATGTGAAAAAAGTTCACGGAATCTGTGTGTGCAAAGAATTGAAAACACATAAACAACATCCCAGTAGAAACACAGGACAAAACCGACCATCTATAAATATACATACACAAGGCATTTCTATTCACATGCTTCACTATGTATGTTTTATTGTCTAATCAGGAGAGAAGCAATGGAGACTGGAGCCCAGATGTTATTGGTTATTTGTGCCCCAAATGTTGTTCACACACATGCGACAAAAAGTGCTGACAAAAAACTTTTCTACTGTTTACTGAAGTAGTGTATTGACATCAAAAGAACTGAGAAGGTGAATGGCAAACACAGGGACTAAAACCCTGGAACACTTTAAGGTGGTGATTTATAATTGTTCTTGAAATTATTATTTATGAAAATCTTGAACGAAGGACTACTGAGCATTTCAGCTGTTCTCAGTAATGACATGCATTCTCTTTTATACAAGAAAAAAGCCCACACACTAACATTCACAGACTGTTACTATAGTCACTCAATATGAGCAGCCAAGTGTTGCCAATTTTGTGACATTGTTCACTAGATTAGTGACTTTTCAGACCGTTTAGTGACTTTTTTTTCTTTCAAAAAAGCGACTAGCGATTGCTGATTAACATGTAGTCAGTCACTATGTCATGCTCGTTCCATTGTCTGACATAAAATATGTAAATGGGAACAGCTTTATAAGACATTCAGCTAAATTAAAATTACAGTATCTAAACACAGATTAGGAGAAAAAACAGATGTAAACTGCCGGCAGTTG
Source organism: Siphateles boraxobius (assembly GCF_051911475.1). NCBI lineage: Eukaryota > Metazoa > Chordata > Actinopteri > Cypriniformes > Leuciscidae > Siphateles > Siphateles boraxobius. The sequence goes on along the minus strand of NW_027509042.1, from coordinate 10,532,351 downwards.
GCGCATTACGTCATCTAGTGACATTTAGCGACTTTTTGAGTAGGCTTTTGCTACTTTCCATTGAAAATAGTTGGCAACACTGGAGCAAACCCCTCGGCCATGCAAGCATGCTCAGCAGGTGTCCACGGTAACCTAGACACCCCAGCCCTGCCTACTGAGTGTGAGATATCCAAAGTGACGAATCACACAAGTTCAACTGAGGTCATGCCCGCCCCTCTCCCCTGAACATGCAATTTGGAAATGTTGTGATGCTGATGTGGAAATCTCTATTTTTCAATTTCATCAGATCATCAGCTCATCATTTTCTAATTTTCCCACAGCAGTTCTTGATATAAACGGCAACATGTGCACATGTGGCCTACTCATAAACTATATTTGTGCTGTGATTTACTTAATCTTGTTTCTGATCTGTGCTCTCTACTGTCATTTTTAGTTCCTTATTTCCTGTATGATTTAACTAACATAAAAATGTGAATTAACCTAAATGATAATTTTGTAACACAGGAGCCAAGGACACCTCAAGCAGTATCATACAAATAAAATGTATAATTATGCAGTGATTATGTGTTTTAACATATCTAATGAGAATTATATGAATAAATCTGAGGCATCTGAAGCACATCTGTTCTGTCAAATAATAAGAATCGGGCCATTCCGTGTGACAACAAGCTTGTATCACGCCATTAATCAGTCATTAGACCTGCATCATTGTGCATGAAAGTCCTTACAATTTTTCACCTTTAAGCTGTGTTCGCTCTAAATTGTAAAACAAGGTTGACATTCCACAGCTCTCAGAATTACTTACATAAATCATTATTGCTTCAAACTCAAGAGTCACCACTCTATCATGACGCTTCTATCTTCCCAAGCCTAAAGCGCTTTATCACTGACCCTATGAACTCTCTCTGTCACTGACCTCAGGGTGTTAGCACACTATAACGGATCTCAAAGTGTTGAATTGCTGACCCTACAGAGTTCTATCAATGATTTGACTGCAGAATCACTGACCCATAGTTTTCAACCTTTTTGATTCCAAGGCCCACCATTGTCCACAACAATAATCATAGGCCCCATGACCTTTTCAAAGGAAAAATATATATATATTACTTACAATTTGTGCCTGATCAAAGAATTTAGAGCTTGGCATAAATAGAAAAGTGTATTATAAAAATGTTAATGGAGATTTAAGATGTAAGATTAATGAAGATTTAAGATTACTTATTAAACAATCTGATTTTAATGATTGTTTTGTCTTATTTTAAATCATTTAAGTCATTTTGACCCTTTTTTGTTAATAAAAAGAACAACAGCTTCGGCATAACACCAGAGAACTTTTATTTTCAAGATCTCTTTTATGGTCATGGACAATGGTGGAAAATGGATGTTTGAAAGTTTTGCTGCCCTAGCGTCTACCACTGACCTAACCTTATAGTGTGCTGTATAAATGACAACGCGAAATAACTTTTCCTGAAGCATCCAATGGAGGTCAAAAGGTCGGGAATCTGCCCGAGTAGAGCGTCTATCTCTGACCTTATAGTGCGCTGTATGCTAACTGACAGCGCGAAATAACTTGTCCAGAAGCATTCAGTCTCTGACAGAGCTCTATAACTGATCCTAAATCAGCTCCCTAATACATTGTTATATTACTGACTACTTCTAGCACGTTCCATCACTGACCCCAGAGCGCTCTATCACTTCTCATGGAGCGCCCTATTCATTCAAAGGAAACATTCGTATACTTACCGCTCAAAACTGGTCACCGAGGCGAAGCGGTCAACGACGTTGTCCTAGTCACACATGATCTGATAAATTCCCTTTAATGAGCCTGTATTTGAACGGAGAATGACTCGAAAAGAGTTTCGTTTTATCAACCTGCTCCTGTGTGATAAGTGAGCATCTGCCAAACTCCCAGCGGACTTTCCCTCCTCAAAACGGTGCAGCCTGCAAAAATTCTCTCATTGACTACGAGCAGAGAAATAAAGTCATATTTCCTTGGTTGTGCGTTTTGCTCTGCTGCGGTGAAAGCACTGTAGTCCAGACTTGTTCAGATGCCTGAAGCTAACTAAATCCATCCCTAGACATTCACTCTTTTCATAGGATCGTCTTTCAGAACTCTTCTTCACAGCCAATCAAATCATGAGCCAGCTGTGCTCGTGCGTTCTACTCTCGTGCCTGTACCTGCACAGGTAAATTGTTCATAATTAAATGTTATTTTTTCCAGGGGCCGTAACATCACATCGTCTGATAAAAATAGAATAAACGGGAGACCATTATTATTTTTGTCTTTATTTTGACCATATTAAAAATCTTTCCATTTATTTCCCACTCTTTAAAGAAAAAATTAGGCAAATATGATTCGACGATGTTCGGCATGAATCATTCTAATTTTATAGTAGAGATTCGTGAACAGAGCAAAGCTTTAAATTAAGTTAGCAGGTCCAGGGTAAAAAGTTTACAGGATCAAGTTGAGGCAACAGCAAAGAGATTGGGGGAGGGGGGTGGACAGTGTTACACACTTAGGCAAAAATGTATCTGTCATGGAATCACGTTGCTTTGGTTAAAGGCCTATAGGTTTACAGTAAATATACTCTCTCTATCTTTCTTACTTTTTTCCTGATTCTCTCTCTCTCTCTCTCTCTCTCTCTCTCTCTCTCTCTCTCTCTCTCTCTCTCTCTCTCTCTCTCTCTCTCTCTCTCTCTCTCTCTCTCTCTCTCTCTCACACACTCACACACACACACACACACTTGTGGCACACCCAAGCATCTGTCCACACTCATCTGGAATCCAAGCCTAACGGCATCTCTCCTTTTTAAGACATAATCTTGAGTTGCACTAGTTTCCCCTCTTTTTATGAACATTAAAGCGTAACTCAACCCCTGGTCAGAGCCTGACTCCACCCACTGGCAATATTAGAAAAATGATAGAAAAGTGGGAGTGCACCTGAGACCTGCATCTCTCTGTAGGCAAGGGCGTGGTGAGCTGGTGCCTGCTTACGTCACGCTGTACCACAACATCCAATAGGAAAATTCAACTGCAATAGCCACTGTTCAACCTGAGGAGGGTAGCACTCAGACGTTTTTAGACCATATATTGTAGAATTAAAACACTTCATACCCAAAATTCCAAATTCAATTCAATTCAATTCAATTCAAATTTATTTGTATTAATTTAGGGCATAAGATATCGCCGGCGTTGAGTCGTCTCACAGGCGTCGAGTCGTCTCTTCACAGGTGTTTAGTCATTTCATCGCAGGTGTTGGGGGATCTGAAGTCTCCGTGAGAGGCTGGATACAAACTGGAGCTGACGAATGCCATTTAACAGCAGAAAAGCAAATGGGAAATAATTAGCATAGCTGCTGTTCATAATATTAATGCATTCTATCTGATTCAACAGTGGTATAAAAGGTAAGCATTATGTGAATGCTTGGCTGAAGAGATGCATCTTTAATCTAGTTTTAAACGAGTCTGAGCCTCGAACAATATCAGGAAGGCTATTCCAGAGTTTAGGAGCTAAATGCGAGAACGCCCTCTCTCCTTTAGTGGACTTAGATATAAATGACCAGAAGCCATGAATTTAGTGATCTTAAAGAACGCGATGGATTGTAGGGCGATAGAAGGTCGATTAAATACACAGGAGCTAAACCATTTAGGGCTTTATAGGTCAGTAGTAATACTTTGTAATTGATACGGAAATTAATAGGTAACCAGTGTAGAGATGATAAAATTGGTGTTATATGATCATATTTTCTCGACCTATTAAGAACTCTAGCAGCTGCATTTTGCACTAACTGTAGCTTGTTTGTTGAGGATGCAGGACAGCCAGCTAATAAATTATTACAGTAATCTAGTCTTGAGGTCATGAATGCATGAACTAACTTTTCTGCATCAGAAACAGATAGCCAGAAACAGATAGACAGAAACAGATAGAAACAGATTGTTACGTAGCTTAGCAATGTTTCTAAGGTGGAAAAAGGGTGTTCTTGTAACATATGAAATATGATTTTCGAAAGATAAGTTGCGGTCTAGTATAACACCAAGGTCTTTTACTGTAGTGGATAAAGTAACAGGACATCCTTCTAAATTAAAGTTGTATTGTACGAGGTCTTGTGGGTCGTTTTTTGGACCAATAAGTCTGAATTTAATAGCCGTAAATTAAAACGTCATCCAGCATTTTATATCTTTGAGACACTCTGTTAATTTAGATGAGTTAGTGTTTTCATCTGGTCATGATGAAATATATAATTGAGTGTCATCAGAATAACAGTGGAAATTAATTCCATGTTTTCTTATAATATTACCAAGTGGCAGCATATATATTGAGAATAGCAGAGGGCCTAACACCGATCCTTGCGCCACTCCATAGTCTACTGACGTTATCTTCGATTTTTCCCCATTTAAACAAACAAAATGATGACAGTCTGATAAGTACGATCTAAACCAGCTTAATGCCTGTCCCTGAACACCAGTGTAGTTTTGTAGTCGATCCAAGAGTATATTATGATCTATAGTGTCGAACGCAGCGCTAAGATCGGGTGGAACTAGTATTGAGATACAGCCTTGGTCAGAAGCTAATTTGTCATTTTAACTAGCGCAGTTTTGATGCGGTCTGAATCCTGACTGAAATTTTTCATAGATATCATTTTCTTGCAAGAAAGAGCACAATTGAGCAGACACAATTTTTTCTAGTATTTTAGACATAAATGGAAGATTTGAAATGGGTCTGTAATTTGCTAGGTTATTTGGATCTAATTGTGGTTTCTTAATGAGAGGGTTTATTACTGCCAGTTTGAATATTCTTGGAACATGACCTAAAGATAAAGACGAGCTAATAATATTGAGAAGAGGCTCTTCCACTACAGGTAACACTTCTTTCAGTAGTTTAGTGGGTATTGGATCTAATAAACATGTTGTTGGTTTAGATGCAATGATAAGTTTATTTAGCTCTTCCTGTCCTAAAGCGGTGTAGTTGTTCTTGAGGGGCGATAATTGATGCTGAATCATAAGAAACCATAAAAGATTGTACATTTACAATTGTGTTTCTGATGCTTTCTATTTTCTCAGTGAAGAAATTCATAAAATCATTACTACTATACTGTAACAGAATATTTTGCTCTGGTGATGTCTGTTTATTTGTCTGTTTAAATGTCAAAAAATTTACTAGAATCAATGAACAGCATTAATAAAACCCCAGCCTTACAGATCATTAACTTAAAAAAGTTGTTTTAGGGTTTAGTTACCCTTTAATTAAAAAAAATTGGAGGTTTTCATACTTTTTGGGTTTATTTGGGGATTTTTTGCGCTAAACAAAAGCAAAGTAGTATATTGTCATCACAGACTTTCTCTAAGGGCAGGTTTAGACTTGCACTGGAAACAAAGGCGTGGACAATGGGTGACAATGTGGTGGTATTCAAAACAATTATGTACTTTAAAATAAGCAGTTGCTTATGTTACACCGTTTTGGGGCTTAAAAACGGGTGGTAGCACAATGTTGTCCAATCTTGAATGAACAATATGCAAAACTGATTTATGATTGCTTTACAGTTTTTCTGAATTGCTAACACACATTTCTTGAAACCATCACTGCACTTTCTAAAACCTTAAACACAAAAGCAAATTTTCAAACAACATTCAGAGAACCTCGGACTCTTCTGGAAAAATCAAACAATTGCCTCAAAACCATTTTATCTGTGCTTAAAATCAAACAATGCTTCCAGATCATACACACATGAGTTAATATTATAAACACTAGGCCTACAGATCATTCATTAGACACTAAATCAAAAAATGGAGAACAGAATCCAAAGCATGCAGTTACATAAAAAAGTATATTGTAACAAAGTTAACAAATTTTGCAATTACATAAAAAAGTATAGTAATGACAACTTACAGTAGTAAGGTGAATAAATTGTATACTGTATCCACTGCAAGTATAGTATTGTACTGAATATTGAATAAAGGCCTATCGAATGTCTGTATTCACCATTTGCAAAATACAGTGACCCAACTGCAAAAGCCAAAAAGGTTACAGTAAAAATCTCTAAATGAAAAGCATGTTACAGTAAAGTACACTCAGAAGAGTTGTGCAACAGCAAAATCAAGGTCAGTGAGAGAGATTTTATTCTGCTTCAGAATAAGTCAGAACAAACCAGATCCAGCCTTGACAACATTCTCCACACCTTGCTCTTCCTCATCCTCATCCTCTTCCTGCTTGTTCACCTCCTCTCCTCTTGTATTATACAGTTGGTTTGGTCACATCATTAGAAATTAGTGTGAACAATTTTGAGTCGTTGTGTGTAAACGATGACAACTGTGTTGCAGTTGTGTTTAACTTTCGCCTACCTATGTTTAGCATTTTGAAACATGAGTGCATCAAAATGCAAAATGTGTTTTAATGAGTGAGAATGTGTTTAGAGTGAAAAAAGAGTGCATGAGATTTGCAAACAGCCTGAATTTGTTTAGTGTTTTACTGAAAGAATGATTTATTTGACAAATTGGTTTAGACTATTGAGAATTTGGTTCAGAGTTTTAGGGTTTAGTGTTTTAGCAATTCAGAAAAACTGTAATAAGTTGAATGCAGGAAATTGCAATACAGAAACTACAGCAAAGCATTAACATTATATAATCAAAGCTTAATAATAATAATAATAATGATATTTTATTGTTATCAAGAAAATAATATAAAAAAGAAGATAATCATTGAATTACAACAATAATTATAGTTATTATTAATATTTAAAAAATTTCAAACTTCTGGCAAGCCTGGCAGATTCATGCACATTTGAGTTTAATGTTTTCTCATTAAAAATGTTTGCAATTAATATTAGCCAAGTCATGCATGGACTCTGTACTCTAAAAAAAAGCTGGGTTGATTCAATTTCAATTTCAAAGTTTCCTTGTGCCAAGTGCTCTCCTGTCTATTGTCTAACCCCTCCCATCTTGTTACCTAATTATTGATTCATTTGACCCCCCTGCTTTCCTCGTTTCCCTCTTTTGTTTGCTTCCCTATTTATTCTCCCAGTGTTTGCAGTCCTGTGCTGGTTTGTTTTATTTTTTATTACTTGATAAATATCCTTCATTCCTGCACATGTATCCTCGCGTCACTATTCCGTGACACATTTGGGTTTGTCCATATTTGATCTAAAATTGGGCTAAAACAACCCAGCATTTTAGCTGAAATGAAAAGTTGATTGAGGATGTCGCTCTATATAGCACACACACACATTCCATACTAAGGACAGGAATGGGGAACAGGCTCATTCAGTGTGAGCTGAGATGCTGAAAGATGAGAAAGTGAGTTACAGCATCCCTCTGTTTAGTTAAGCAGGTGAAGGTGATCATGTGAGTGCAGCATGTCCTCAACATGTTTTACCTGCTTAAACATGTCACGGTATACAAGTTCATTGCTTCCTTCTCGTCTCGTGTTTATGTTGTTGTATGAAAGCACGTGTGTAGTGGGCGTGAATGAGTGTCATTCCTTGATCCGCTCCAGCTGATCGTCATCACATCACCAGCTGCAGCCGATCTCATCTCACCATATATTCTCACAGTTCTCTCATCTCCTTTGTCAGATCGTTGGATGTTGTCTCCTGGATGTTGTCTCCTGGATGTTGTCTCTTGGATGTTGTCTCTCCGTGTGGTGTTCCTGTTGGATTCGTTGGATGTTTGTCTCTCCGTGTGGTGTTCCTGTTGGATTCGTCGTCGTCTCTTCGTTGGATTGTCGTTTGGGTTTTCACTGCACTTCACGGGTTCGTCTTCGACCATCGAGGTCCCTGCGTCACCAGTCCACACCCGTGTTCCTGTCTAGCTTTTCATTGTTCAATAAAGAACTGAGTTTGACCTGCGATTGCTTCCGTCCTGTTTTTGACAACCATGACAGAACGATCTGACCCTGCTATGGAAGCAGCAGGTTCGCCGACCTCGTTGGAGGAATTCCTTCAGCACAGCGCGAGAAGAATGGATTCTCAGGAGAGGAATTTAGGGGACACGGGTCGTGCGGTACAAGCTTTGGTGACGCAGGTGTCCGAGCTCACCCAGCAGATCCAATTACTTCGTGCTCCCGCTGCGCCACCCACACCAGCTGTTCCCCCCACACCACCAGCGATCGCTACGACATCAGAGCCACGCCTACCTGTTCCAGAATCATACGCTGGTGAGTCTGCTTACTGCAGAGCATTTCTGACACGTTGTGCCATGCATTTTGCACTGCAACCGAGAACTTTCAATAATGAGCCAGCCAAGGTGGCATTTGTCATTACTTTGTTGACCGGAAAGGCGGCGTTATGGGGGACAGCGGTGTGGGAAAATCAAGACCCTTGCTGTGCCTCGTTCCAGGCACTCTCCTCAGAGATGAGACGGGTGTTCGATCGGGCCGTCGCGGGGAGAGAGGCTGCCAGGGTGTTGGCCGGCCTCCGTCAGGGTGACAGGTCGGTCTCGGACTATTCGATCGAGTTCCGCACCCTGGCGGCCGAAAGCCAGTGGAACGAGGCGGCGCAGTGGGACATGTTCCTGCATGGGTTGGCTGACCGCGTCCAGAGGGAGATCTACGCCCTGGACCTCCCCACGACGCTGAATGGACTCGTCGAGCTCGCTCTGAGGGTGGACGCTCGCATCACCAGAGTCGGGGGAAGAGCACCGTCCATTTGGTCTCCAGCTGGAGCAGAGGGTCAACGGTCCAGTGGCAGGGACGTGGTCAGCCCAGTCTTCGATCACGAACCCATGCAGGTGGGTCGAGCTCGGCTTTCCCGGGAGGAGAGGGAAAGGCGGAGGTCCCAGGGCCTCTGCCTATACTGTGGAGGTTCGGGACATTTTGCCTACAACTGCCCGGTAAAAGGCCAAGCCCGATAGTAAGTATGAGGCTACTATCGGGTGGGATCTCCGCCGAGAAGACCTCATCCACATCTACCCTCCTTCCGGTAAGACTGAGATGGTCAATTCACCAGCACGACTGTCAAGCACTTCTGGACTCCGGGGCTGAGGGTAATTTTATGGACAGTACTTTTGCACATAGACTTCAGATTCCCCTTAAACCACTCACACAGAGGATTGCAGTACACGCATTAAATGGTCAAGAACTTCCCATCATCTCGCTCATCACCGAAAACATCACACTCATCACCTCAGGCAATCACTCAGAAACTATTTTTTTTTATATACTGGATTCCCCCCTGGCACCTGTAGTTCTTGGACACCCCTGGCTCATTCATCACAACCCTCGTGTGGACTGGCAGCAAAGAGCTATTCTGGAGTGGAGCAAGGAATGTCATAAGTCTTGTCTGATGTCTGCTTGTCCGTCTGTGCCTGTTTTTGTGTTACAGGAGGAGGCAGGGGACTTGTCTAACGTGCCCGAGGAGTACCACGATCTGAAGGAAGTGTTCAGTAAGTCTCGGGCTGCTTCTCTTCCTCCGCATCGTCCCTATGACTGTGCCATAGATTTACTGCCAGGTAAGTCTCCGCCTAAGGGCAAGTTATATTCGCTTTCCAATCCGGAGAGGGAGGCTATGGAGAAATATATTTCTGATTCTCTGGCAACCAGTTTCATCCGTCCTTCCTCTTCTCCGGCGGGGGCGGGGTTCTTTTTTGTGGGAAAGAAGGACGGGTCTCTGCGACCTTGTATTGACTACCGGGGGCTGAATAACATCACGGTAAAGAATACTTATCCTTTGCCGTTAATGTCTTCAGCCTTCGAGAGGTTGCAGGGAGCGTCTGTTTTCACGAAATTGGACTTGCGTAACGCTTATCATCTGGTTCGCATTAGGGAGGGGGATGAATGGAAGACTGCCTTTAACACCCCCAGGGGGCACTTTGAATACTTGGTCATGCCTTTCGGGCTGTCCAACTCCCCAGCAGTCTTCCAGGCACTGGTCAATGACGTGTTGCGAGACATGATAGATCAGTTCATATATGTTTACCTGGATGACATATTGATATTTTCCTCGTCTCTCCAGGAACATGTGCAACACGTTCGACGAGTGCTTCAGAGGTTGCTAGAGAATGGGCTTTTTGTCAAGGCGGAGAAATGCGATTTTCATGCACAGTCTGTTCCTTTTCTAGGATACATCATTTCGTCTGAGGGAATGCGTGTGGACCCTGAGAAGGTTAAGGCTGTGGTAGAGTGGCCAAGTCCAGATTCCCGTAAGGCCCTGCAGAGGTTTCTGGGGTTCGCCAACTTCTATCGGCGTTTCATTCGCAACTTCAGCCAACTAGCCGCACCTCTGACTGCCTTGACCTCCCCCAGAACTCCGTTCAGGTGGTCAGATACAGCCGAGGCTGTGTTTGCCAAACTCAAGAGCCGCTTTGTTTCAGCTCCCATCCTCGTTGCCCCTGATTCTTCACGTCAGTTCGTGGTGGAGGTCGACGCATCAGAGGTGGGGGTAGGAGCAGTCCTGTCCCAGCGTTCGCCCGCAGACGATAAGATGCATCCTTGCGCGTTTTTTTCTCATCGATTATCCCCAGCCGAACGCAATTACGACATTGGTAACAGGGAGTTGTTGGCAGTCAAGTTAGCGTTGGAGGAATGGCGTCATTGGTTAGAAGGTGCGGGGGTTCCTTTTATCGTCTGGACCGATCACAAGAATCTAGAGTACATCAGAACCGCCAAAAGATTGAACTCCAGGCAGGCTCGGTGGGCACTTTTTTTCGGTCGCTTTGATTTTTCTCTCTCGTACCGCCCGGGTTCTAAGAACATCAAACCCGACTCTTTATCTCGCATTTTTGATCGTTCCGAACGCCCGTCTACTCCCGAGTGCATTTTACCGGAAACCCTATTTGTTTCCACACTCGTATGGGAGATCGAATCGAAGGTCAAGACGGCCTTAGAAGGGGTAATGCCTCCGCCCGGTTGCCCACCGAATCGCTTATTTGTGCCGGAGGGATTACGGTCCGACGTTATACAGTGGGGTCATTGCTCCAACGTGGCTTGTCATCCAGGAGTTAATCGTACTAAGTTTTTAGTCAAGCAACGATTTTGGTGGCCACTTATGGCTCGTGACATCCACAGTTTTGTTTTGGCTTGCTCGGTCTGTGCCACTGGTAAGACTTCCAATCGTCCGCCTGATGGGCTCCTTCAACCGCTGCCTGTCCCTTCGAGACCCTGGTCCCATATCGCTCTAGATTTTGTCACCGCCCTCCCGCCCTCCCAGGGCAACACAGTCGTTTTGACTGTGGTGGACCGGTTCTCGAAGGCGGCTCATTTCATTCCCTTACCCAAATTACCCTCAGCTAAGGAGACAGCGTTGACAGTCATTGACCACGTCTTTCGCTTACATGGCCTCCCGATGGACGTGGTCTCTGACAGAGGACCCCAGTTTGTGTCCAAATTTTGGCAAGAATTTTGTAAGTTACTGGGGGCGACAGTTAGTCTGTCCTCAGGGTTCCACCCCCAGAGCAATGGTCAGACCGAGAGAGCCAACCAAGATCTGGAAAGGGTGTTGCGATGTTTGGTTTCTAAGAATCCTTCCTCTTGGAGTCAACAGATTTCCATGGTGGAGTACGCCCACAATACGTTACCAGTGTCGGCTACGGGCCTATCTCCGTTTGAGTGTAGTTTAGGTTACCAGCCACCTATTTTTCCTAGTCTGGAATCCGAGGTCGCGGTCCCCTCCGCTCACGCCTTAATCCAGAGGTGTCACCGCACTTGGACTAGAGCCCGTGAGGCTCTACTCCAAGTGGGGGCGCGCACCAAGGCTAAGGCCGATCGCCACCGGTCGAAGCCTCCCGTATACGTCGTTGGTCAAAAAGTGTGGCTTTCAACTAAGAACATTCCTCTCCGATCCGTCTCTAATAAGCTTGCCCCCAAATTCATTGGCCCGTTCACTGTCACCAAGATCATTAGTCCGGTGACAGTCCGCCTTAGTTTACCTCCAGCGTACAGGAGGGTTCACCCCGTTTTCCATGTTTCAAAAATCAAGCCCGTGTTTCATGCTCGCATTAATCCGCCAGTCCCGGTTCCCCCCCCGCCGCGTCTCGTAGATGGGGAGACCACCTATTCGGTAAATCGCATTCTGGATTCTAGACGGAGGGGACGTGGATTTCAGTACTTGGTGGACTGGGAAGGTTACGGTCCGGAGGAGAGAAGTTGGGTTCCGGCTAGAGACATCCTGGATCACTCTCTGATCGATGATTTCAATCGACAGGTAAGGGAGTCTGGGAACGCCAGGAGGCGTTCCTAGGAGAGGGGGTACTGTCACGGTATACAAGTTCATTGCTTCCTTCTCGTCTCGTGTTTATGTTGTTGTATGAAAGCACGTGTGTAGTGGGCGTGAATGAGTGTCATTCCTTGATCCGCTCCAGCTGATCGTCATCACATCACCAGCTGCAGCCGATCTCATCTCACCATATATTCTCACAGTTCTCTCATCTCCTTTGTCAGATCGTTGGATGTTGTCTCCTGGATGTTGTCTCCTGGATGTTGTCTCTTGGATGTTGTCTCTCCGTGTGGTGTTCCTGTTGGATTCGTTGGATGTTTGTCTCTCCGTGTGGTGTTCCTGTTGGATTCGTCGTCGTCTCTTCGTTGGATTGTCGTTTGGGTTTTCACTGCACTTCACGGGTTCGTCTTCGACCATCGAGGTCCCTGCGTCACCAGTCCACACCCGTGTTCCTGTCTAGCTTTTCATTGTTCAATAAAGAACTGAGTTTGACCTGCGATTGCTTCCGTCCTGTTTTTGACAACCATGACAAAACAGGTACACATGAGCCTCCATACACCTGGTAGTACATTTATGTCAATGTTCTCTCAGGTCATGCTTGGTCGTTTGCCATGGGGCTGAGTATTTGAAGTTAACTGTCTGAACTGTTACTTGCTGTCTTACTAACTTGAGAAGATGGGATTCTGAGGAGAGATACTGTACATGCAGTTCATCGATAGTTGTAATGAGATCAAACATGGTTGGTTGCACAAGAATCCACCAAGTTTAACATGATTTTTTGAGCTTGCAGTTTTGAATACTCCTGCTCAGTTGTCCACTAAAATCCAAGGAAGCTTGAGGCCTTGTCATCTGTACATCTTATGTACAGACAGACCATATTTATGCCTCTGATGTAATGCAAAACTCCTTTCCCTCCTCATAGGGCCTCTGTAATCACATCAAGATCCGGGACATCTTTTCTGTAGATCTTGTCAGTGTTATTAAACTCAGGAATGAGTCAATGACAGAATCGTTTTAGTTGAACACATATTTAAATGACTGACTGAAGGAAATACAATAGTAGAGAAATGGAAGAAATCTAAAATGTTTACATGTGATTATGATTTCCATTCCTTTGACTGAAACCTCAGCTCACACATGCAACACATATTACACATATGTGCCTTCATATTTTGTGATGTGGTTACAGGGCAGATGGTGAAATGACGGAGCTGATAAATCACTGAGCGTTCCTGTAACTCAGAAGAGATGATGCCCCAGAACTGCTGCCTTTAAATTAATTTACACTGACAAGGTTAATTGTTTTTGTTTAATTGCCATGCAATCTTGAATACACAATGCACTTATGTCAAGAAACAGCCTTGTCCCAAACTTTCCTAAACTCACCTTAACCCTTCTCTCATTTTTCACACTGATAAATAAACATAATAAATAATTAAATAAAACAATATAACACAAAAAAAAAAAAAATACAATCAGTGATTTTAAAAATGAATACTTCTACCCTGCTAATATCCTGCTCATTCATACTTGTCAAGTTAAGTTTTCCCTCCAGGTATGTGGTATGCGTTGTGTGTCAGAGGCGTAAGAGTCTTGTGCTTTCTTTTACACTTACACCCACTGCTCCCAGCTATCTGTCTCTCTTCTGGTTTCATCCTCCCATTTAGTTAACAGCTCAATGGGTCACCGGCCTGGCATTCCAGCCTTTTTACTATGTACTTCCAAAGATCTTCTGAATCAACATGGAAGACATTCAAGAATCCCTGAGGAAGCCAATGCAGAGAGATGACATTTGCTGATTGTTTGGATTATCAATCAATCACCACAGCGCTGATGGTCTTTGCTCCATTTAGAAATTGAGAAACCTTCTAGAAGTGTTAAAAAAAATGTGTACATACACCTCCTTTTTTTGGCTCTGTAATTACTTGTCAAGATTGACTTGTATGAGATACTTAAATGTACCTACAAGGCTATCTGAAACATCAATCATACCTTTCTCTTCTCTATAAAAACAAATATACATATACTGTATATACACAATTAAAATGGTGTATATGAACAAGAAACTTCATATAAATAAAAGATTTAGCAAGTTTTTCCACTTGTATAAACATATGGGCCTGAGTGATGAACATATGACGCAAGTATCACATTTTATTATAGCCATGGTTTGGGGTGCATATTAGTTGTGCCTCTGTAGGTTACACGGAGTTCACAGATGTCCAACATGTGTGTGTGACAGAGAGAGTGGTGTGTGTGAGAGGAGGTGAGAGATGTTTGCTTGATTTGCTACCACATTGTCATTTGTTCTTTTGTGGTTTGATGAATGTACCAATCTGTCAGACATCTATATATTTAAGTAATATTCCATGCTTATTAAGGTATGTATTTTACCTATATGGCCACATGGATAGTAAACCATCCCCGTGGTAGTATACTGTATATATGATAAAGTGATAATAGGAAAACATAGCTGTGTGAAAGTTTGGTGGACAGTGAGAACTTTGTTCACAATTACTAAATTTCCCTTTTATGTAAGTGTTTTAGATTTGAACTACATCCTGTTCCAAATCAGACATACGGACATTTGAAGATTTGAAAACAGAAAATGACTTGAGATCTGCTGGAAGGTAAAAAAAAGTAAAAACTGCAATTCCTGGCAACAATAACTTTTACAGTGTCTGCTAATGCATGGGCAAGTGAGTGTTTGTTGATTGTAAAGCGTCTCGATTTGCTTTTGTTTGTATATGACTGAGTGCAATGTCTCTGAATTAATCTAAAGCAAAACATTCAGAAAATATGAATGTGGCATTGTGTAAAAATAATTAAATATAATAAATAAAAAAATGCAACGTTTTTGAATTACAGGTCAATGTAAACATTCTAAAAATGTCCTTATTAATGGGTAAAAATAATAAAATAAAAATAATATAATTCATATGTAGAAAAGAACAACAGAGACAGGTGAAAGCATAAGTCCTCAAAAAAAAGAAAAATGTAAATAATATTTCAGTGATTTTAGTTCAAGAGTTTTTTTAGAGGTTCGTCAGAATGTCAAGTGTATGCAGAAATGACTCAAACCCTCATTCCTTTTGTTGACATGCAAAACTGTATTAATTGCATATTGTACCAAACGTATCCATGATGGTGAATTTAGCATGCAATTGATATGATACTACTTAATTTATGATAAGCATTGTGAAACAAATGAGGAAGATTAAAATAATTGTGGTGAGTTTGGTGAAAGGCATGAGTTATACTCCATCTAGTGGTGAGTTTGGTTGAAAACACGAGTTATATAAAACATCAATAGCACTTTATTTTACAGTCCTGTTCCCCATTTACATACTATGTAGTTATTATAGAAAATACAATAACTGGGAAATAACTAGGTACTAACCCTGAACCTACCCGTAAACCTAACCTTAACCCATATACAGTAGTTACCTTATAATACCCAGTGCTTTCTTAGGCAAGTAGCCTACACTGTAAGTATACTCGCAAGTGCACATACAGAAAAATAAAGTGCAAAACATCTACTTAGCTTACTTCAAATTGCATGAATTTGAAAAAAGTTACAGTTTGAGAATGTCATTAGTGTTTCAAATAAGTATCATTGTCAATGATCAGCTCATATGGAAACATTCTGACATCAAGAATACAAAATTCAGCACCATAGCTTAATACCACAGTCAGTACATTACAGTTAAATTACCATGTTAATAATCATCAAAAATAGCACCATTGAAAAGTTTCCAATATCAATATAATACAGAGTTAGGCACTCCATAATAGTACTACTGTATATCTCACGTTGAATTGAATTCATTATGTTAAAAATGTGTCTTTAAGCCATAAAAAATCTGTGAAAAAAAACTTTAGTATGGTTTCAGGAGATTTTAAGTAGAGAGCACAAGCCAAATTTGTGGTGCTTTTTGAACCATTGTATGGAAGAGACCAGACCAGTCAACTTTCTGCATCAGATCTCCTTTTGTGTTCCACATAAAGAAATATTCAGGTTTGGAAAGCATGAGAGAAAATGATGACAGATTTCTTTTTAAAAGAATGTGCTCTTAATTACTAAAAAGGTCATGGAGAGCAAATATGCAGTTCTCTTTCTTATTTCTGACAGTAGATTGATAAGGTATATGGGTTTTGAATCCAGTGTATTGCAAGATAAACACACAATGAAAACTGATGCAGTCTAGAACTTATTCATTGCATTTAAGTCATATTAACTCAATAATTTGTTTGTATGAAATCCTGTTTTCCAAAAGGTTCCTCAGGAAGTCTTCGGCCCTTCTCTCTTTGTAAAAGTGTCAGTGGCCCGTTTATGGTTTAGTGAAAGTTGCTGTTGCATGGGTAAGATTGTATAAGATATATTGACTGTGTGCATGTTGTGTTTGTAGCGAAAGGAGGGTTTAATTTGTCTAGGTCGTATGCTTATCACGTCCAGTGAGGGGGTTGGACGGTAAAGGGATGGAAGGTTACTGCGTGTCCTGTGTGTGTGAGGGTGATCGGGCTGGGCTAGAGTGTCTGAGAGCTTTTGTGGATGAAGTTCAGATGGGTTGGGAAGAACACAACAGTTTGAAGGTAAGACTAGTCTGTGGGGACGTTTCCTCAGTTTAGGGTGAAAGATTAAAGATAGCTCTGGTGTGACTTTATGGGAGGAGAGTGTAGGCCAGGCCTTTTTTACCCCCTGTGACTGATTCTCCTTGCCAGAAGTGCAATGGCTGTTTATGAGTGAAGGCTTGTGACTGGTGGATTTTGATAGCGGTTCAGGGTGAGACTGAATGAGAGGTTTGTAAATAGGGGCACGGGGACGTCTGATTGAAGTCCCCTCTACAAGAAGATTCACTCCTACATACTGAGGAACTTCTACTGCTGCCTGAAAACATAAGAAAACAGTAAAAATAAAGTTAGTTATTAGGGCCCAAAAAATTATTAGATTTTCGGTGACATTTTCAGGACAACTACATTTTATACAGATCTTCTGTCATGGAGTCACTCACACCATCCACTCAGCCATCAGCACCAGATCCACCCACTCGTTCATCATCACCGGAATTGTTAAATCGTTATATCAAGCCTGCACTCCCTTCAGTTCACTGTCTGGTCTTGTCACACGCTACACGGACTCTTCTTGCTCTCACCAGAGTTACCCAGCTATCCTGTACCTGATCGTCATCGTTTTTGAAGTCAGCTGTCTTTGGATCTTCTATGTCTCCCTGTGTATCCGTTCCTAGATCATCCTCAACCATCTTCAGTTGTGTTATAGTCAGCTAAGTTCTACATGTCATGTAGCATACCATCCTTCACCTGTTATGTTCTGTTTTGCTCACGCTCTGTAAATAAACTCTATTTACTTTACTTCCACCTTCTGTCATGACAGAAGACCAGACCACCATGCAGAGCACGAGCACGGATCCGTTTGCCGAACTGGTTTAAGCTGTTCGGCAATCACTGCCGCCACCTTCTTCTGCTGCTGCATCTGCCAGTCCCACGGCCCGTCCAGCGACATTCTCCGGCGAGGCGGAGGATTGCTCCGGATATCTCCTTCAGTGCTCACTGTAATACGAAATACAGCCACATCTCTTCCTCACAGATCGCGTAAGGGTGGCCTTCATGATTTCTCTTCTCTCTGGACGAGCGCTACAGTGGCCACAGTCGTTGTGGCAGTCCAACGCTCAAGTAACTACCTCATTATCAACCTTCACCAGCCACTTGAAGGAGGTCTTCGGACAAACAACATCAACCCTCTCCATTCACGATCAACTCTTTCGTCTTCACCAAGGTACCGAATCAGTCAGTCAGTATGCTTTAACCTTTCGTACATTGGCAGCCTCTAGTAGATGGAACGAAACCACTCTTCTCACCGCCTTTCGACATGGCTTGAATGCTGACATTCGCTAACTGATGGTCGTTTATGATGATGCCATGGGGATCGAGAATTTCATCCAAAAAACCATCTGACCTCCACACCCAGCGGTGAGTACAGTCGATCTTCCACCTAAAATTGCTCCTCTAACCCGTACTACCATATACAGTATGTTCTGACCCGTCAAACCTCTGTTTCAGCACAAGCCCTCATTGACTCCGGCTCAGCGGGGGAACTTTATATCTCTCAACCTCCTCCAAAGGCTCAACGTTAAGAGGAAATGTAGTCTCCAAAACTTAGAGATTCATTCCATTCTGGGGAAACTGTTGGGTTGTGGTCACATCTGTCACTTCTCCCCCATCCTGACGCGCCTCATAGGATGTCTGCACACGGAGGAAATTGGATTTATGTTGCTGGAAGGATCCAACACTGACATCATCCTGGGACGCCCATGGATGAAAAACATGAGCCATTTATGAACTGGAATTCAAGAGAGATCCTTCAGTGGGGACAATCCTGCCTCCAACATTGTCTGTCTGCAGTCATCAAGACCTGTTTTGTCCCTCTTCAACCTAGTTCAGATCCAAACCCTGTCATCTCACAATGTTCGAAACCTCCATCGAAAGCCCAAAGACGGAATGCAAAGTGGAGATCCTCCCTGAATACCGGGCATTCCAGGATGTGTTCAGCAAGCGATTGGCAACCCAATTACCACCATATGTTACCCTGGACCACAAAACCAGTCTTATGGGTCATTTTCTTTAAATTGAGATTTATACATCACATGAAAGCTGAATAAATAAGCTTTCCACTGATCTATGGTTTGTTAGGATATGACAATATTTGGCCGAGATACAACCTTTTGCATATCTGGAATCTGATGGGGCACAAAATCTAAATATTGAGAAAATCGCCTTTAAAGTTCTCCAAACGAAGTCCATAGGTACGCGTTACTAATGAAAGGAAATAAATGAAATTTACACCTTTGTGAGTTCCCCACCACTAAATTCATGTGTGTGTGTGAGTGTTCCCCACCACTAAATTCAAGTGTGTGTGTGTGTGTGTGAGTGTGTGTGTGTTAAATTATTGCTATGTTTGTTAAATTATTGCAGTAATTAAAGTTTAAATTGAGCAAACGCGCTATCTCAGAATCCATGGCTTTCACCGTTACCATTGCGGATTGTGTTCACTGTGCACGCGATTACCAGATCCTGAACTCACAAACATCAAGTTTAGTTATCCCCTTCCTCTGGTCCCAGCAGCATTGGAACAGCTGCGTGGGGCTTGCATTGTCTCAAAGATAGATCTTCAAAGTTCCTATAACTTGATCCGCATCCGCAAGGGAGACAAGTGGAAGACCGCCTTCATGACCCCCTCAGGGTACTATGAATATCAGGTCATGCCATATGGGCTGTCCAACTCACCTGCTGTCTTCCAGAACTACATGAACGAGGTATTTAGAGACTTCCTCAACCAGTTCGTCATCGTCTACATACACGATATTCTGATTTACCTCAAAACCCTGTCGGAACATCAGCAACATGTGAAACGAGTTCAGGATCACCAACTTTACCTCAAACTAGAGAAATGCGTTCCACAAGTCCTCCGTCCACTTCCTGGGATACATCATCGACCAACATGGCATCCAAATAGACCAGAGGAAGGTGGAATCCATCCAGAACTGGCCACCACCCACCACCATTAAAGAGTTGCAGAGATTCCTGGGCTTCGCCAATTTTTACTGTCGTTTCATCAAGAATAACAGCTTAATCATTTCACCTCTCACGTCTCTCCTGAAAAACTGGCCCAAGTCTCTGTCCTGGACACCTCTTGCCCTCCTCTCCTTCGAAGACCTTAAGACAGCATTTGTCTCCGCTTCAGTCCTCCGCCATCTGAACCCTGAGCTACCGTTTGTTGTCGAGGTCGATGCATCCACCACTGGAGTCGGAGCAGTGGTGTCGCAGCGGCAGGGTGATCCCCTACGCCTCCATCTATTTCCTTCTACTCTAAAAAGCTGTTCCCGGCGGAGCAGAATTAAGACATTGGGAATCGTGAGCTCCTCGCAATAAAGCTTGCTCTAGAGGAATGGAGACACTGGCTGGAGGGAGCAACTCATCAATTTGAAGTCATTACTGACCACAGAAATCTTGAGTATTTAAGAGAAGCTAAACTCTCGTCAAGCCAGATGGGCTCTGTTCTTCACAAGATTCGACTTTGTAGTCACCTACCGACCTGGAAGCAAGAATTGTAAGGCAGACTCACTCTCTCGTTTTCATCTTCCAGATCCTGAGCCTGCAACACCTGAATCTATTCTCCCTCCAGCCATGATTGTCAGCCCCTTCCAATGGACACTCGATGACCAAATCAGTCAAGCCACTTTGACCAAACCTGCTCCGCATGGAGATCCTGAGGGATCATACCTGCATCTTCGTCATAGATGACCGGTTCTCCAAATTCTGCAAGCTCATGCCCCTAAAAGGACTTCCAACCGCCTTTGCGGCCACAGAAGCGTTATTCCAACACATCTTTCGTCATTTCGGTCTTCCAGAAGACATCGTTTCCAACAGAGTTCCTAAGTTCATCTCCCGTGTCTGGCAAGCCTTCAAACTTCTCGGTATAACCATCAGTTTCTCATCCGGTAATCATCCCCAAACTAACGGCCAGACTGAGTGGAAGATCCAAGAAATCGGGAGGCACCTGAGGTCATACTGCCACCAGAACCAGGACAGCTGGAGCCGGTTCCTCCCCTGGGCGAAATACGCCCAGAACTCCCTTCGCCAGGCTACAACCGGTCTTACTTCTGTGTCGTGACAACCTCATTCTCATTACTGTAACATATATATATATATATATATATATATATATATATATATATATATATATATATATATATATATATATATATATATACTGTATATATTAAAATATACAATTTGAAATAATAACATAAAAAATCTTTAATCATTTAAATACAATTATTTAATCAAATGCCTAATAATTATATATATATATATATATATATATATATATATACTGTATATAAAATTCAGGAAAGAAACGCTTAATTGATAAAGTGACAGTAAAGACATTGTTACAAAAAAACTATTTTAAATTAATGCTGTTCATTTGAAAAAAAAAAAATTAACCATCACAACTTTTTTCAACAACGATAAAAATAAGAAATGAAGAATCACGTGACACCGAATACTGGAGTAATGATGCTGAAAATTCAGCTTTGCTGTCACAGGAATAAATTACATTTTAAAATAAATTAAAATATATTTTTTTAGTTTTTTTAATTAAGATTTTAAATCGTGAAAAAACACTTCACAATATTACTGTACTGTATTTTTAATAAAATAAATGCAGCCTTGGTGACCCTTGGTTATTATTGCAAAATCATTAAAAAATCTTACAACCCTACACACTTTTGATCAGTAGTATATATTTGTTTGTTTTTTCATTTGGTTTGGTGATTCAGACATATCTTGACAGATTTACCCATATGGCTCTTTGTGTGTACCTGCTTGTATATGAGCTGGAAGCCACCAGTATTAGTGTTGCGGTCACAGTGTCGATCCAGCACCACCCGCAAAGTGTCTTCCTGTACAGCGGGGCAGAGTCGAGCTGTGACTCTTGTGGAGGGGGCCATGGTGGGGCTGGCATTGATCTCCAACAGCCAAGGTCGCAAATCATTTCCCAGCATGAAGTCAGCTCCATAAAGCTCAAAACTGGCTTTGCGAGGTTCCACACTGTCCTGTGCAGTCAAGAGAGTTTGGATAACAGCTTTCTGCATACCTGGAACCACCACCCCTTCCCACAGACCACCACGGTCTGAAGCAGCCAACCAGGAGCGGAACTGCGAACATGACCACATGCACTCAGCGGGTAGAGAAGGATTGCGATCTGGGCTTGGCTGAAAATGCTTCTGGATGGAGTTGTTGCAAAGATGTACAGAGCTGAAGGTGGAAAGTACGGGGGGGTGGGGGGGGGGGGTGATTAGTTGAAGCCTAGAAAGACATCTTAAAGGAATAGTGAAAATGGAAAATTCTGTCATCATTTACTCATCCTCAACTCACATGAGACTCCTTGACTTTAACTGCATGGACAAAAACATTGGTAGCACTGAAGTTCCATTTGTTAACGTTAGTTCACAATAGCCGTGGCAAAAAGTATTGGCAGAGACAAATTTTGTGTTTCGCAAAGTTTGCTTCTTCAGTATTTGTAGATAATTTTTTCACATGTTTCTATGGTACTTTGAAAAACAATGATAAGCATTTAAAAAGTTTTAAAGGCTTTTATTGGCAAAAATATTCAATATATGCAAAGAGTCAATATTTACATTGCTGACCCTTCTTCTTCATAACCTCTGCAATTCGCTCTGGGCTCTGGCATGGTGGATATTATATTCTGGGCCAAATCCTGACTGATGGTGACCCATTGTTGCCTTATTAATGCTTGAATTAATAGGTGATTTATATATATATATATATTTTATTTTTTTTCTTTATTTTTTGTGCTTCACAGAAGAAAGTCATACAAGTTTGTATCGATATGAGGGTGTGTAAACGATGACAGAATTTTCATTTTTGTTTTCTCACCTGTCCAATGTATGAGTGGAGTAAGGTTGTGTAGAAAAACGGAGGTAGCACTCACGGTAGAACCACACAGTGAGAGGGTTCCAGTCTGTGACCAGGAACCACTGCCTTACATCAAACTTAGTGTCATGCACGAGGAGGGGCCGCTCCAAGTACTTCTGCACCACCCACTTACTGTCCATCGTGATGCCGTGGTCTCCATCTACTAAACTCAACATCTCATCCAGCTTGTTCATGCACATTATACCTAGAACAATAGGTCAAGAGTGAATTAAACAGTGTTGCAATATCATTTACAACATTGACCTTCACAAAATCACCTCTGCCTCGTGACTTGGCCCCAGGTTTAATGATCCAGATGTTGCAGAGTCCATCAGTCTCCATCTGAGGGCAAACTTGACGCATCTGCTCCAGCATGCATTTACAACGCTCCACATATTCTTCACATCCCTTTATCGTCAGTCCTTCACTGCAAAGGAAAAGAAACATTGCAAGAAAGCTTTCTCTGAACTTACTATTATGCATCTTCACTATTCTACAGATAAACTTAGTGTTAGTAATGGAAATAATACAAGGTTGGAGGAAAAAATTTATCAGTGCCTTTCGAGGGGAAAAAAAGCTTATTAGAGATGACAAATTATAATTTTTTATAATTTGTACTATTTTATTTATTTCCCTGATACCCCTATTAATACTAGTAAAGGTTTCTTGCAATTTATTTAAAATATTTATATTATTATTACTCACTGGTTGCAGGTTTGATATCAGGTCTAATAGTTCTGGTATTTAGGAATAATAATATCTATTCTACTTATTCCATCTTTATTACTTTACCATGATTGGGTAGTCCAAGTTGCTGAACACCATTGTTGACATGTAAATGTGTGTAAATATTCTTTAATGTGTCTAAAGTTAGAAAGTTGCATTCGTTTGTAATGCTGTTTATTTTCATAAGGTGATTTACAGTGCATGATATAATGTTCGGTCCCGAAACTTACAGTATGTTTACTATGTAGGTACATTTAACTCTTTTAAAAAAGATCAAGAACCTTTTTATTCATGATATTACTCTTTTATGCAATTTTAGATACTATAAATAATAATACAAAAATTATACTCACTGAATAACTAAATAATAATTCTGAAGAAACACTTTCCACTGTTGCTCCGAGAGGGTAGGGGTCGTTTCCAAAGTGACGTCTATGTCACAGTGTTCTAAACTGTTCAGATACTCCTGACATACATGCAATGCATTGTCAATTAACAAGGTTCCCACCCTCTGATTGGTGTGCTGTTTACTCCGCTTGCTCAGACCTACAAACGAGGGAAGATGTGTTAATACATGTGTGAGTTCAAATGTGTGTGTTAGTGTGTGTCATACCATTAGTTTTAGCGTCATGAACCTCGCCTATTCTCTCCCACTCTAAATCCCCACCATACTTCTCCAAAACATACAGAAGTAGACTTGTGCATGCTGTGCGTTTAAAGTCATCTGTAAAGAAACAGAAGAAAATAAAAATCTTTGTGAGGATCAGGTCTGGCAATGCAAATTATGCAGGTTCAGTCCAAGGTTGAGGTGACCCATGAACTGTTACAGAGATCATATATCACAATTGCCCCTGAGAGCAACACTTAACCCTAGTTTACCCCAGGGGGACTGTGCAGTGCATGGGGTGTAAATCACGTTGGGGAAAAATAATTATCTGTAAAATGAAAAGAAACCAATATGCAAATAGGGAAACATACAGCAAGGACACAGTATATTCCAGATTAAGTGTACTGACCAATAAAAGCATGTTTCTCATCCTCCGCCCCCAGTCTGTAGCAGCGTGGGAAGAATGTATCGGGATCTGCTTCATCAAACCACTGCAGATTTCTCAAATTCACACACAAACCAACCTGAAAAAGACAGTTATGAAACAATCAGTAATGAGTAATTGAAAGAGTTGTGCGTAGAGGAATTTTAGTTTGGAAAAGCTTCTTTTGTCAAGTTTACGATGAACCTTGGTTGTAAAAGATCCCGCTTTTGCAAAATGATTGGTCATCTGATCTTTACGTAAAGACTGGCAGTCGATTGAATCCCTCTTTGTTGTCCAGTAGAAATACGGGGTCTCATTGCGAACCAACCGTGACTAGGGGATAAAAATAAGGATCAGAGACTGTTCACAAATCGCATTCAAAAACCCAGCTGCTATGGCAACTGTCATTGAAATGGAATTCTACAGTTTCTAAACATACCATTAGGTCGTACAGATCATCTGCTTCATCATCCCTCTCTCCCTCCTCTCCTAAGTCTGTATAAAGAAACAGAGAAGGTGGTGTGACAGTAGTCGAGGGACTGAAAGAATAATCTGTCACAGACATCTGTGTGTTGGAATGAGTGGTGTCAAGTAGCAACTCAAACTATCATATAAAGCTTTAAATAACTGTGAGTCGTTAACTAAACACAGTTATATAGGATGCTCCAAGCCTAAAATTCACAGTATACTTCACACACACTCACGCACATTTACATTAACATTCAAAACATTTAGGGTCGGTAAGTTTTTTATTTATTATTGTTTTGAAAGAGGTCTATTATGCTAATTAAGACTGCATTTATTTGATCAAAAATACAGTAAAATTTTTAATAATGTCAAATAGTATAACAATTTAAATGAAAGGTTTTCTACTTTAATTTATTCCTGTGATGGCAAAGCTGAATTTTCAGCATCATTACTCCAGTCTTCAGTGTCACATGATCCTTCAGAAATCATTGTATAATATGCTGATTTGGTGCTCAAGAAACATTTCTTATTATGTTGAAAACTGTTGTGCTGCTTAATATTTTTGTATAAACCATGATTTATTTTTGTACAGGATTCTATGATGAATAGAAAGTTATTTGAAAGAGAAAAGACATTTTTTTTAATAATAAATCTACAATTAAACCGCCTGATAGTGTCCAAGCTAAAAAAATCTTACAGACCCCAAACTTGTGAACGATAGTCTACCAAATTATCTATTTGAGGAGGATACCATAACCTTCTGTTGTTTTATATTAATTTAATTATAATTACTTCCAGTGGTGTAGAAACTTTTTTTAATTTTTAACTTTTAAAACATCTCCTGGTATGCCCAACAGAAGCTTTGTCAGATTTACCTAACTTCTAGGGACTATTTTGTCCCTTAAGTAGACTATAGCTTAGTAAACCTGTGCGCACAGAAACCAACAAGCCTTGTCGTGTGTCTAGGGAGAGTGATGGAAAGGATCTCATCTTTGTTCTGTCAGATACTCTCACCATCATCATCGTTGCTGTCACCCTCATCTGTGGCCTCAGTTTCAAGATCATGTCGACGGGGTTGTGGGAAAGACGGCCGTGGTAGTCGCCGCTCCACCCATCCTCTTGCACGTAGGCCAGCGCGGATTACAGGATATGGGCCTTGCACCGAGAACACTTTCTTTTCCTACAGCAGAATCATCACAGTCGTCAGTGTGTGTTCATTAAAATCTCATTGTCATCATTATTATTAATGATTAAAGATCCTTTGCAGTTATACGATGCACATACATCTACAAAGATTCTTTGAGATTTTAGAAGTCTAACCTTTATGGCTTTGTCCACTAGAGTCTTTGCTGTTCTCAGTCTGTCCCCATTAATCAGAGGCTGATTTACATAATTACAGCGAACTTTTCCCACCAAGGGTGGCACTGTGACATACACAGAAATGCTTTACAAAACTGCTGCACAACAATATAACAGGGTCGATCTAGTGAGTGTAGGTTTGGCTATAGTTGTGTGGGCCAATTTTTCAAAATACCTTCACAAATCCACTGTAATTCCAAATTCTGAGAATATCTGAAGTGGTCCTCATATGAAAAACCCGTATTTGGCCAAATCATGTTTTGATTTCGATCAAATACAATCTAGTCATTAGGTTTGTTTGAGGTGTAGGGTTTTAAATATTTAATATAAAAACCATTGTGCCTATGAGAATGCCTCGCTAATATACACTACTGTTCAAAGGTTTAAGTTCTGTAAGATTTTTGAAAGAAGCCTCTTATGCTCACCCTGTCATGATTCTGCCATCATGTCCTTGATTTTTCCTAGTCTTGTGGCAGGATCATGACAGAGCCATGTTTTGTGTACAAGCGCATGGTCTGTTGTTTGGGCCATGTGCTTGTGTTGTCTCGTTATGTAACTCCGCCCCCTTGTTACCCTCGTCTTGTCATTATTGTCTAGTCAGTTTCACCTGTCTTCGTCATTAGTGTTCCCTATTTAATCCCCTTGTGTTTGCTGTCTTGTGCCGGTTCATTGTGTGATGTAGTGACATGTGTTGTGTGAATCTAGCTGTGAGTAACTTATTGGAAGTCTTGTTTAAGAGAAATGTTTTTTCGTGTCTTAGTGGTTAGTTTATTGTCTTAGTCAATCCGGTCTTGTTTTGCCCCATCGTGGGTTTTGTTTTCTGTTTTGTTATTAATAAACCCCTGTTTGTATTATTTGCTGTCTGCGATTGGGTTCATCCTTCATCCACATAACACACACATGATAAAAAAAAATACAGTAGAAACTATAATATTGTGAAATATTATTCAAATTTAAAATAACTGTTTTCTACTATAATAGAACCTATATTTTCAATGTATAATTTATTCCTGTGAAAGCAAAGCTGCCACGTGATCTTTCAGGAATGATTCTAATATGCTAATTTGTTGCTCAAGAAATATTTCTTATTATCAATGCTGAAAACAGTTCAGCCGAAACGGTTATTCATATTTCTAAGGATTCTAAAAAGTTCAAAAGCATTTATTGGAAACAATAGTCTTTTGTAACATAAATGTCTCTATGGTCACTTGTATAGGCTACTATTAATTTAACGTGTCCTTACTGAAAAAAATTATTGCCTTTCAAAAAAATCTTACCGACCCCAAAACTGTAGTGTAGCTTCTAAGATCCATGTGTGTCTATGTTAGATAACATTATAGTGACATCAAAGGTAGAAAATAAAATAAATAAGTGGTGAAAATAAATATTGTAAAAGTGTGCATATACCTTGCATATGTTGGTGCATATTTGAGTTAATTCTCACATCACTCACAAAATGGATCAATCTTTCCTTTTTAACCTAAAGGTAAAAAAAGTCAGATGAATTTAATACTATTGTTTCACACACACACACACACACGCACACACACAAATAAGTAACATAGTGACAGCTCAGGGTCGTGAAAGACGCGCGCACAATGCATCAATAGTTGAACAATGTAATTTGTCACTGCCTGGAAACGGGTTTACACAGTAGCTCATCATGCTCGTATTCAACACAAAACAACTGTAACGTTATGCATATTCCTTCCTGAATAATCACATCACAATATTTAATTTAAAACGTATTACATCGGTTTGTAGATCAACTTGACATTATAAAACTTAAAACATAACACAAACACAAGCCGGCTCACGACGAAGTTGATCTTTAGATTCCCTAAGCAAACTCACCTGGACTGCTACATTTATTCGCCTCAGTCTGGATTTCACACCCGCGCCCCGCCAGAAGCAGTCTGTGAAAATCGATAAGGTCACCGGTGCGCCCAGCCAGCTCAGCAGAGCCGTAGAGAAACGCTCAATCAGCACATGCGCACTGCACACATTCCAGCTCCTGGTCCGGCGTGCTGTTTACATCACCCTTAACAACTGTTTCCTGGAAACGTATGACGCCGTGCGGCAAATCCAGTGTGAACACGCAACGCTACAGTTGGAAGCTAAGAAATGTAATATCCAATATTTATTTAATGGTTAACGAAAGAGGCTTTTAATGAAATATTCAAATAGCACCTCTTTATTTTACTCTTTTGGCTGCATTACTTTAAATACCAATAGGCTTGTGAATATTATGGACATTAGCGTGTCAGGGGAGTTAAGCACAGCAGTCTCATTATATAAGTTAAACTTACTGATGATATCCCCATGCTGCACAATAATAACAGTTAACTGTTAGCTATTTTTGATTGGGCGAATGATATTCTGTCTGTTAAAACAGTTATGATCAATCGCTTTAAAAGGCACTTGAATTATTTATGAAATGTTCCATAAAAGATTGATTGTTAAAGCGTCATATCATTTGTCATGTCTTCGTGGTCTTTAAGCTTGGCCAAAGATAACAGTGATATGTACACCGCTATTTATCATTATGCATGTTTACTGTATGACTAAACTGTTCCATAGACACTGCGTGTCTCTAAAATAATAATGTTTTGTATTATGTTTGTTTGTGATTTAATAACCTATCCATTTGGAATGAAGGCAGACTATGTAAAACTATCTGTACTCTATACATAGTAGTAGCCACTAGATGGCAATGTACGCTATCTAGCGAAAAGAAATGTTTAAGGGATAGTTCACCCAATAATTCTGTCATCATTTACTCACCCTCAAGTTGTTTCAAAGCTCAGCTGTATGAATTTCTTTCTTCTGCTGAACACACAAAAAAGATATTTTGAAGAATATTGGCAACCAAATAGTCGATGTGCCCAATTGACTTTTAGTATCGAAAAAAAATACTATGGAATACAATGGATCCCATCAACAGTTTGGTTTCCGACATTCTTCAAAATATCTTCTTTTGTGTTCAACAGAGGAAAGAAATGCATACAGCTTTGTAACAACTTGAGGGTGAGTAAATGATGACAGAATTTCCATTTTTGGGTGAAATTATTACCTTTAAGATTTAGGGTGAGTTGGATTGGCTACTGATAATCTTTGTGAAACAGGAATTTACAACACCATTTGCTATTTTTTTATGGTAAGAAGAGAGCAAAGGATTACTAAATTAAATGAATATAATTTATTCAATTAATTATTTAAAGAGGCCAAATAAATAACTGTAGGCTAGCCTACATAAAAAATATATCTGTAGTGCAAAAATGACTGAACAAAATGGAATTCCAGCGAGTAGTGAATGACATTTAACACAAAATATAAAACCCATGTTTAATTTGAAATGTAGACTAGTTTACTTAGTCACTAAGATTTTTCTCTAAAAACTTAGCACAATGTGTCTTAATATACGATGTAGACTTAGCTTGAGATATTGTCACGTTTATTTTTCGCCCTCATAAATTGTACATTTATTAGTACATTCATAAACTATTTCTGGCGCTTTTTTCTCTTGGTGCAAAACCGCATCAATAGAATGACAGCTTCAGCAACAGTTCCAGTTCGAGCTCTCTGATTGGCTGGACGACATATGATGCTGCCACGGTCTGTACCTATTTCCAAGTCCTGGAGAGCGCGCCCCTAACAACAGCATTAATGTGTACACAGGACGAGTGCGTGTATATCTCTCAACGTGTTTAAGAATAAGCTCCTAAATGTCTCCCGCTCTAATCCTATATGCATCAATTGATCTGGAGTTTCTCAATAGGAACTGTTAATCTGAGACGCGTCGCTGTAGTCTTTCTGTGGAAGCTGCAATCGACTCTGCTTTAAAACGGAGTTAACCATGCCTGCCGAAAACAGCGACCAGGAGAGCATGCTGAGCTATCAGGTAGTTAAATTAT
The DNA here is from genome assembly GCF_051911475.1 of Siphateles boraxobius. NCBI lineage: Eukaryota > Metazoa > Chordata > Actinopteri > Cypriniformes > Leuciscidae > Siphateles > Siphateles boraxobius. The sequence goes on along the minus strand of NW_027509042.1, from coordinate 10,502,193 downwards.
TTAATACGAATTTCTCCTCGTAGCCTATGTCTTGGGGAAGTCTGATGGGCGTTCTCGCAGAGGGATCCGCACTGTCATTTTGTAATGGGTTGAGTATGAGAGCGCATGAAAGAAATCATGAAGAACACATAAGTTTATTGCACATGTCTATTTATTTGGTTTATTCCTCCAGTAGGCTAACTAAATACGGCATCTGCTGTAACAAACAATCTGCTATGTGCTGTTGTGTATCTCACTTACCCTATTATGTTATAAATCATAAATCAAACCTAAGATTGCCTTTTAATCTGAAATGGAATAGCCTAGGAACACATCCGGTCGCCCCATTAGTGCAGGGATCAATAGTACTGTGTGTTCCCTCTCGCCCCCATTGCCACAGATATATTATCGACGCTGCACTTTCGGTGTATAATTGCATCCCTTTAAAAGCAGACCGTTCCTATTTCTTACATGTATGTGTTTTTTACAGATAACATTAAGTAACATATAGAGTAATGCGATATTACATTGTGCTCCGCGCGTGTATTATTGCAGCGTTACAGGCACGTGCTGCAGCAGTATTCCTATTGCCAGGGACAACAGCTCGCATCGTTCGTTTATTATCCGCGTCAATGACTTTGAGCTTGTCTTGGGGAAGGCTGATGGGCGTTCTTGCGGAGGGATCAGGCACTGTCTTTTTGTAATGGGTTGAGTATGAGAGCGCAGGATAGAAATAGCACATCATGTATAATTTACAATCCATTATACTAATGCATCAAGAGGGTGGGCGTATAGCATCTTATATTGATTGAGAAATTAAAGCTTTCAGCATTTGATAGGGTTGCATCTAATAGGATTATTGTGCAAAATATGGCTTCCTTTGGGGCGCTCTTACTGTCAGTGTGTGTACCCCGTTAACCTTAAATGACCTTGACGCCATCCTCTCTCTCTCTCTCTCTCTCTCTCTCTCTCTCTCTCTCTCTCTCTTTCTCGGCAACAGCGTTATTTGTGGAGTTATTCAGCGCCAAAGTAAAGCTGAATGCCGGAGCGTGATGCTTGTAGCTTACCATTTGACATGTTAGTTGGAAGCCTGACTCCGGCTCTTTTGAGCAGGCCTACTGCTAACTGTCATTAAAGATGAAAAGATTAATTCACCCATAAATAAAAAATCATCTTTTACTCACCCTCATGTCGTTCCAAAGCCGTCTGACTTTCATCTGTGGAACAAAAAATTAAAAAATGTGAATAATATATTGGTCCCTGTTGTATACAATTACAACAAACTTAATGGGCTTAAAAAAAAAAGATGCAAAAGTATCATAAAAGTCACCCATATGACTTGTGTGCTATTCCAATTCTTCTGAATCCATACAATGGCTTTTTGTGTGCAACGAACAGACAGAACAGTCATCACTGATTGATTTCCCTCTCAAGTGGGTTATTAACAACTACAGCTAGATTATTGAGTCAACTAACTGGATCAATCACCTTCATCAGCAAATCATTGAATGGATCAACTGATTCATTGATAAAATCTGGCTCAAAAGAACACGTGTTGATAAATCTGGCATTGCTGCTTCTTTCATGAATGCGCCAAGGAAAGTTAGAGCAATTGTCAAGATTTTCAGCGAATAATAACTTAAAAGACTTACAGTCGCACACAAGTCGTATGAATTAGTTTGATAACACTTTCATTTTTGGGTGATCTATTCTGTTCAGAAGATTCATAACAACTGCTTCAGGGATTCAATATAAGACAAAAAGGGAAAACATATTATATAAAATAAAATGATGAGAATAGAGTTTACCCAAAGGTACTTTTGATTATGAGAAAACTTTATCATCCAGTGGATAGTGACTGTTGAGAGAAAGAGCCTCCCTTTGTCAGAGAGACCGATCGATAGTTTTTCCATTTGTTGAAAAACGTGTGTTTATTCAGACACTCTCAGTAGAGAGAGTGAATGTGAGCAAACCATTCAGAACTGTCTGCCTTTTTTCACACACATCTGACTTGGCTCAATATGTCCATTACATTAATTGCAGCCTGAAACTTTTCCAGATTTCTTTTCATACATCAGTTGTTTTTCTAGAGAAATACTATTTCTATATGAGCACTAATAAGCAAAATAACAAAAATGTAATCTTCATTCTTCATTTATGTGTGAGGGCAGCTCTATTATACATGGAGTTGGGCGAGACGATACGTTGTGCTCACGCTCTCAAACTCCTGTTGGTATTATTTCCGACTATGCCACCTGAGGAATTTCACCCCACACACTCAGCAACTCATGTCAGAGAAGACCACGACACACAGTGAGGATGCCACCACCAAAAGGTCATTCGTCTGCCCCCCAGGCGCCCAGGTCCTGCCAACAAACGAAAGAAAAAGACATTAAAAGCATTGATATGCAAAGAAAACAAAATACAATTATATAATAAATGAATTTATACAATTCCAAGGAGGAGCCAACCATTTGGTCCCAACCCAGTCGTCGCAAATCAAAAACCCAAAGAAAATAACAAATCATTAAACAAAATGATCACATAAATTCGACAGCATAGCTCAACCAAATAATATTCTGATGAAAACAATGCATAAATTCACTTAACACAATTAAATTAAGAACAAAAGTACACATTCAAAACTTGCTTAAAAATTAAAATCAATTAAAGAAACAAACAAAATGATGCAAAGGAAACTCCAAGCATATCACTGAATCGTGGAGCTTAAGCACTGAGAATTCACTTTAAGTCAACATGAGAGGTCGTAGAAAGCGCATCAGTCTCGTGCTCGACGCGGGATAATCAGTGGAAACAGAACAGCAGTCAGATGAAGCACAAAGCAAACAGCACTTTATGATGAAGCACAGGGCATTGAAGCAATAAGCACTTTATGAGGAGCACAGAGCATCTAATACTCATTCGGGACGCCGCTATAACCTTCAGCGAGTGCAGAAACACATGCTGTCCCAGGATCACTATCCCAAACTTTGTGGTGAATGGAGGCAATTGTCTCCAAGCAGGACACGCAGATAGATCTTACACTACCTGTCTCAATTGTCCAAACTCAACCCTGCCCTCCAGCAGAGAAAGCAGCGGGGCGCGTGGATGACGTCACGGCCCCGGAAAAATGACGCACCTCAATGAACTGGTAGCCCGTGCTCTTATACGCAACAGGTGCCAGGCCATTGGTCAAACCTCAAACAGGTGGGAGGGGTGCTAACCCATCCTGCCACATATGATTAAACTACAGCATGCTTACAGTGTCCATTTTGCACCTAATATACAACTGTGAAAAAAGGTGTGTTTGTGTGTGTGTGTGTGTGTGTGTGTGTGTGTGTGTGTGTGTGTGTGTGTGTGTGTGTGTGTGTGTGTGTGTGTGTGTGTGTGCTTGTTTTTCTATCCTGGTGGGGACTTCAACCTGAATGCACACTGACTCATGGGGACTTGTGTCACCGTGGGGACCTAAATTGAGGTCCCCATGAGGAAACAAGCTTATAAATCATACAGAATGAGATTTTTTTTAAACGTAAAAAGAAAGTTTTCTGTGATGGGTAGGTTTAGGGGTAGGGTTAGTGTGTAAGGTGATATAATACAGTTTGTACAGTATAAAAAATATTACGTCTATGGAGAGTCCCCACGAAGATAGCAAACCAATCAAGTTTGTGTGTAAATAAACAAATAAATATTCATACATTATATGGACAAAAGTTTTGGGACACACCTCTTAATTATTAAATTGAAGTGTTTCAATCAGACCCATTACCACAGGTGTATAAAATCAAGCACCTAAAAGCACTCTGCATTTACAAACATTTGTAAAAAAAGGTTTGTTCTTAAGAGCTCAGTAAATTCAAGCATAGTACTTGGATAGAATGCCACCTTTGCATTAAGTCATAATCATGAAATTTCTCCCCTACCAGATATTCCACTGGCAACTGTAAGTGGTATTATTGCAGAGACTAAATGTTTAAGAACTCAGACATGAAGCAGAGAACCGCATAAAGTCACCAACCCTGATTCCATGACTGATAAATTTTAAACTTCCACTGGAATTAATATCAGCAAAAAAACTGTGTGGCGGGAGCTTTGTGGAATGGGTTGCCATGGGCTAGAAGCTGCATGCAAGCCTCACATTACCAAGTACAATGCCGAGCATCGGATGCAGTGGTGTAAAGTGCGCCACTACAGGACTCTGAAGCAGTGAAAACGTGTTCTGTGGAGTGACGAATCACGCTTCACGGTTTGGCAGTCTGATGGCCGAGTTTGGGTTTGGCGGATACCAGGAGAACGTTAGGCTATTGGCTTGACAGCATTGTGACAACGGTAAAGTTTGGTGGAGGAGGGATAATGGGATGGGGCTGTTTTTCAGGGGTTGGGTTTGGCCCCTTACTTCTAAGCCCCTTTCACACAGAGATTCCGGAAAATACACGGATAAAGTGACCTGGGATTTGACCCGGGTTTGTTTGACTTTGGTTCATTCACACTGCCAGTGATTTTCTGGAATCAGAGAGTGCGTTCAAACACAACCCGTAAAAATCCTGTAAAGACATGTGACATCGATGTGACATATAAGCAGCGTCTATAGTTTGCAGTCTATTGCAGCGTCAGCAGCGTCTATAGTTTGCTTATGAGCTGCGATTTGTCTCTTGAGAAACCACGCTTGTGCATTTTTTTCTCTGATTCGATCATAAACTAGCGCATTACGTACCGTTTCACGCTGGTGAACGATCCCGGCTTCAGCGCCATCATTGCGACATGGCATTGATTACGGCTTTTGTTCACACAGCGTGCTTTCCAGGACTGAACACGGCAATGTTACTAGGTCCCCAACCCCGGCATCGATCCCGGCATCAATCCTGGGTCGTGTTTGCGTTCACACAGAAGGTGTTCTGGCAATTTCCAGGCAATTTCCCGGGATCAACGCGCGCTGTGTGAAAGGGGCTCTAGTGAGAGGAAATGTTAATGATTCAGCATACCAAGACATTTTGGACAATGCTATGTTTTCAACTTTGTGGGAACAGATTGGCAGGGAACTTTTTTATTCCAGGATGACTGTGCCCCAGTGCACAAAGTCCATAAAGACATGGTTGAATGAGTTTGGTGTGGAAGAACTTGGCTGGCCCACACAGAGCACTGACCTCAACCCCATCAAACACTGTTGGAATGAACTGGAATGGAGATTGCGAGCCAGGTCCAACATCAGTGCCTGACCTCACAAATGCTCTACTGTATGAATGGGCAAAAATTTCAAAATCTTGTGCAAAGCCTTTTAAGAAAATATATAGCTGCAAAGGGCGACCAACTTCATATTAAGTAGAATGCGATGTCATTAAAGTCCCTGTTGGTGTAATGGTCAGGTGTCCCAATACTTTTACCCATGATGATATCTCTTTCTATTCAAGCCCTTTAAATTTATTATTGTAAGAAAATCATTAACAATGTTCTGGCTTAGAGATACATTGCCTTTAAATTTCCTAATTTTGTTATCACTATCTGTCTGATGCTGTGCTCTCTTCACGCCTTTCAATGTCTCTCTTTCTCTCAATTGATCACTTTTATTTTTTACATTTTTAAAGAGATTCAGAGAACATGAATAGTTACATAAGGTACTTTGCTTGCATCCGTTCAAAATAGTTAGCCAAGAAAAGGCAGTCTTTGTCCAGGGTTAATAAGTTTAACTGAAAACAATGCATGATACTGTAGTTACACCACCATTATTTAGTGACACTACAATTAATAGCATTAGCCTCTTAATGTATATTTTAATATAATTATAATATAAAATAATAAGAATAATGGCCTCTTTAATGGTAAACAGTGATTTAATCTCAATGGCATTTTACACTGTACTTCAAAGAATACCATGGTATTACCTTTGACTGACATGCCAAAATGTATTATTAACATGGTACCATGTACAAGAGCATGGCAATACCATGGTAATTTTTATTACTGCTGCATGAACAAGTACTCACACACACACAGGCACTACAAAGTCTGTGAACTAAAGCCATTGTTATGTGCTATTTGAGGAAAATCTTGTGTACTTTGAAAGAAAAACACAAACACTTGTCACACACGATAATACAAATGCACATATTGTTATATGCAACCACACATAAACCACCCTGTGTTTTAAAATATATGCCTCTGATGAACATGATGCCATAAAAAATATTATTGTGATAGGAAGGGTGAGATGACATTGACTATAATGAATGAGTCATTCTGCCCAGAGTAACAGGTACTACAGCAACTCTCGCACTCTAACCACAATTATTTAATTCCTAGTCTAAATACTGTTAGTACACGGACAGTTACTCATACTGCAGGGTTGACCATCCCTCCCAAAAGTATGCTTTTAGTGGTTTATTGAAAAATTAAAAGTAATCAATAACATACACTCTGCCCCTCACTTTCGAACAATGGTTTGTGCGTGTCTACTGTATGTGCATGTGTCTGTGTATCTGTTCAGGCAGACGAGAGCATCTGGTAGTGGCAGAGGTAGTGGTCTGTGTCAAGATTACTAACATAACTGTCAAGGCAATGTGCTGGAGAGCGAGTGAGGAGGAGGAGGAAGGACAAGAAAATGGCCCATGTGACCCTTGAAGGCAAAAGTGCAATATTCATGTACCCACAGCCTAAGCACATGTGCACCAGCAAACACTATAGTGTCCTCTATAAACTAGGAATTATTTATTAATTATCTTTCTGCCTCAGAGTACATTTTTTTTAATCACAATTACCAGTAAGTTTAAAATGAGAAATAAAGTGGGATGTACAGTCACACTGTGAGAAATAAAGATATGCTCAGTTCAAAAGTCTGGTTTCAGAAAGAGTTTTAATGTATTTTTAAAAATCTCCTGTGCTCCCAAGGCTTCATTTATTTGATCAAAAATACAGTAAAAAAACTTAATATTGTCAAATATTACAACTAAAAATATCTGTTTTCTACATAATATATTTTAAAATGTAATTTATTCCTTTGATGGTAAAGCTGAATTTTCAGCATCATAACTCCAGTCTTCAGAGTCACATGATCCTTCAGAAATAGTTATATTATGCTGATTTGCTGGTCAAGAAACATTTCTTATTATTATCCGTGTTGAAAACAGTTGCGAAGCTTAATATTTTTGTGGAAACTGGTACATTTTATTTCAGGATTGATGATGAATAGAAAGTTAAAAAGAACAGCATTTATTTGAAGTAGAAATCTTTTGTAACATTATAAGTATCTTTACTGTTATACTTTTGATCAATTAAATGCATCCTTGCTGAGTAAAAGTATAATTTACTGGCCCCAAATGTGAGAAATAACAAAGTCACATTTGTGAGATAGGTCATATTGTGGGCTATAAAAATATCAAGAAATACATTTCTGACTTTCTGTCTCGCAACTGTTTTCATAGCTCACTATTGCAAGATAGAAGAGAAATAAATTGATCAGGGACTGTATAAGTGTTGCCTGTTGATAAGGAGAGGTAAGAGGAGGTAATTTTTCCAGTGGAAAATCTCTTTGTGAGTGACACACATACTGTACACAGACAGGTAACTAGGTGACACAGGAGCAGTCTAGTCAGCTCAAGTGTTCTGTTATTATTTTGATTAGGGTATATGCTCATGTCAGACCAATAAAGGGAGAAAGACAAGAAGAGATTGAGAGAGGAGAAGTAGGAAAACAGTAGCACAGAGGAGATGATAAAAAATTAATTAATATGTTCAGATGATTAGCTCCATCTCTATTTTCTCCTGCCCCCTGGGTAAGTGTTTTAATGACAATAACTACTCAAATGATTCATGACAAGGGAAACATGGCAGCCTGAATGAGACATTTTATGATTTCCCTCTGTTTAAGACTGTAATTTAAGTATGATTAGGATTACATAGAATAAAACAGAGAAAGAGTGCAAATACACTGTCAAACTGGGTAATTATTTGAAAACCAACCAGTTGATTATTGAGGTTTACTGTATATTTATCTAGTCAATTTCAAATATATTCCTTCTATTTTATATACATTTAAAGTCATCAATTTTAAAGCACTACCACTATAAACATTCAGACAATTGTCTTTGGCAGTTACTGTAGCCTACATCACATCTTAGAAGTGAGGTATATTCATAGTGATGTTGCATTGCAGCCATGTAACATCTATTACCTGGAAATACATCTGAAAACATTAAAATCACAGTCGAATTAAGGAAGCTAAGATACTTCCATAATTTAAAGCAATAGTTTTTAAGCCTGTAATAATTACAGTTCTCGTGGACCTTGACAAGATGAGTGTTGAATAATTATATATTAATTGGGATGATGGAAGCAAGACGATCCTCTGAAATGGAAAGCTACTAGTGTTTTTGTTGTGACACACAATGTAATGAATGACCTCAATGCTGATCCACACATGACTGGCAATCAATTGGCCTACCTCGCATATTAAACATACATAAGCCTCAAGCTAAAACAGAACAGAGCAACATTTCCAAGTATGGGGGTCAACAAGTGATGCTAGAATAAGATAGAATAGAATATCTGCACCTTCTGATTTGCTCTTCTTTTTTTTGTAAGCACAAAATGTTCAGCTTTTGTGCTTACAATTTTGTGCTTACAATCAGATTTATTTGAATTATAGGCTTGTGTTCCTGCAGAAGACAGACGTGAAAACACATTGATGAATCATCTGTCATGGAAAGATAACAGTATCCCAGTGGGATATATCTCACACACGCGTACGCGTTCACGCAAACAGACAAACAGAGACAAATGTAAAGGAAGTGAAGAATAGGAAGCCTAATAAATATCAGTGGCCTCTGTCTGTTTAGAGTTATTGGTCACAGGCAATCACAAGCCTGAGCCTTCGTACTCGCTCCCACCTAGAGGAAAGTCTTGAAGGCTCTTCTCCAAGTGTTCTCTTCTCCAGACCGAACACGCCAAAACAAAACTCATGAGCCATGGAAGGCCTCCAGAATCGTTGCTTGATCAAAAAACTGGTACGATTTACTCCTGAATGACACGCCACGTTGGAGCAATGACCCCACCGAATAACGTCGGACCATGATCCCTCCGGCAAAAATAAACGATTCGGTGGACACTAGGGCGGAGGCATTACCCCTTCTAAGGCCGAACGGACCTTTGACTCAACCTCCCATGTGAGTGTGGAGACAAAGAGTCTCTCATGTAAAATGCACTCGGGAGTGGACGGGCGTTCGGAACGGTCAAAAATACGAGACAAAGCATCGGGGTTGAGGTTTTTGGAACCCTGACGATAAGACAAGGAAAATTCAAAAAGACCGGAAAAAAAAGTGCCCACCGAGCCTGCCTGGAGTTGAGGCGTTTAACAGATCTGATATATTCGAGGTTCTTATGATTAGGGCTGTAGCGATACACTAATCTCACTATACTTTACACGATATTCAGCTCACGATACGATACATATCACGATATTCAGCCAACGATACGATTCGATATAATTCGATACACTTACATAATTTTCTGAAAGATTTAAAGGGGACAGAGTAATTTTCTGTGACATCTTGTGAGTGTTCCTGTTCCATTTACTTGGATTGAATTAATTGAACTGAAAACTAAAAACATCAATTACACAATATTTGTCTCTTACTGGACAAGTTAAGTTATTCATTCAAGAGCTGTGAGTGCCTTTTGTAGTTTGATTAGCATTAATGGCTCAATCGTCAGCAGGTTTATTAGACTGCTGCCCCTTTCAGACGAGTGCAGATCTAATAGGTGACTGATGCACCATAATTTTCTCCCAATTATTTACGTCCATTTAAGACATAAACTGTGTTTAAGTGAATAAACTGTGTTTCAGTGAAGAGCTGGTCATTTTTATATTTGTATGTATATTTGATAGTTAAATGCGCACATGAAGCCCAAAGTTAAGTAGGGCTTTTCTTGTCTCCTTGCAGTCCATTTCGGAGCGCACGTCGCCTTGTGAACAGCTCTTGCGCAGATTTTTGTGCTTATACTAGGTATTTTAATGATTAAACGAGTCCGCTATCTAGCAACAGTAAATACTGCATTTTACAACAATCACCGATCATGCTGATTCTGACGGTACGTTTGGGTTTTAGAAAGAAATTACAGCGCATCGCTGTGAAAGGGAGGACGTTGCTCTGCGTCTACTCTAGTCTGTAATGGTTTCATCTAAAATATCTTCTTTTTATAATCTCTAAAAGGCGAAATCTAAAATAAAATTAGAATAATATCTTCTTTTTATAATCTCTAAAAGGTGAAATCTAAAATAAAATTAGAATAATATCCCAGATCTAAAGTGTAACCACGTTTGAATGTTTAGTTCTGTCACTCATTAAGGGCTGTGATGTTGTGCGAGCTGTGGCTCAGCGTGACAGATCGCTCTCTCTCTGCTGGACTGCGAATAGCAAAATTGCATCACAGTCACAGACAAATTGTTTAATATTATTATATATAGAACTGGCTGGCGAGATAAACATGTTCAAGATTACGTCTTTATAGCAATAATAAATAATACGTGTATTTTCTTAATTTCCCCTGTAGCCTACCGACAGCAGAACCGATAACGTCCGAGCTTTAAAGCGAACGGGGGTAAACTCGGGGGATTTGAATGGGACTTATGTATCGATACTCGCGGCTTAAAAATCGATACTTTCTTGGGGGAAAAAATATCGATTTATATTGCAGAATCGATAAAATTGCTCAGCCTTACTTATGATCGGTCCAGGCGATAAAAGGTACCCCCCGAACCTTCTAGCCAATGAAGCCATTCCTCCAACGCTAACTTGACTGCCAGCAATTCTCTGTTACCAATGTCATAATTACGTTCGGCAGAAGATAAATGATGAGAAAAAAAATGCGCAAGGGTGCATCTTGTCATCCGTGGGCGAGCACTGGGAGAGAACCACCCCTATTCCCACCTCTGACGCATTGACCTCCACCACAAACTGACATGACGAATCAGGGCAATAATAGTGGGAGCTGAAACAAAGCGGCTCTTGAGGTTGGAAAATGTAGCTTCAGCTGCACCAGACCACCTGAAAGTTGTTTTGGTTGAGGTCAAGGCAGTCAGAGGAGCGGCAAGGTGGCTGAAATTGCGAATGAAACTACGGTAAAAATAGGCGAACCCCAGAAACCTCTGTAGGGCCTTACGGGAATCCGGGGTTGGCCAATCCACCACAGCCTTAACCTTGTCGGGATCCATGCGTATTCCTTCGGAGGAGATGATATAACCCAGAAATGGAACTGACTGTGCGCGGAACGTGCATTTCTTTGCCTTGACAAAAGGCCCATTCTCTAGCAGCCTCTGGAGCACTCGCCTGACATGCTGAACATGTTCCTGGAGAGAAGAGGAAAATATCAATATGTCATCCAGGTAGACATATGAAATGATCTACCATGTCTCTCAGCACGTCATTAACGAGTGCTTGGAAAACCGCAGGGGAGTTAGACAGACCAAAAGGCATGACCGAATATTCAAAATGCCCCCTGGGGGTTTTAAAGGCGGTTTTCCACTCATCCCCCTCCCTCATGCGAACCAAATGATATGCATTGCCTAAGTCCAGTTTTGTGAAGACAGATGCACCCTGCAACCGCTCGAAGGCTGAAGATATCAACGGCAAAGGATAGGTGTGGCGAGCAGGACGAGGCCCGAGGGACGTCAGAGAACAGCACGAGGCCGGTGGCGTGAGTAATAATGAACGTTACCTGTGAGACGCATTGGTCTCGCATCTCTCATGGAGGAGCGGAAGCATAAAAGGACGAGCGATGACGCTGATGATCGAGAGAGGAACAGGCCTGATTTTATGCTGTGTTTTAGCAGTTGTCCGTGAGGGGCTGCTGGCTTATACTTTTGTTTTTGTATTTGTTTATTTATTAAAAGTTGTTTGAATGTTCGCCAGTTCCCGCCTCCTTCTTCCATAACATCTGAAACCCGTTACAATAGGTATTCTTTACCGTAATGTTGTTCAGCCCTCGGTAGTCAATGCACGGCCGCAGAGAATCATCCTTCTTCCCCACAAAAAAGAATCCTGCCCCCGCTGGAAAAGAGGACGGACGGATGAACCCGGTGCCAGAGAATCAGAAATGTATTTCTCCATGACCTCCCTTTCTGAAGCAGAAAGTGAGTATAACTTGCCTTTAGGAGGAGACGTACCTGTCAGTAGATCTATAGCACAGTGATAGGGACGATGCGGTGGAAGAGAAGCTGCCCTGGACTTACTGAACACTTTCTTCAGGTTGAGATACTCCTCAGGCACTTTAGATAGATTCACTGGCTCATCCTGCAACAAAGAACAAGACACAGACGAACAGGCAGACACAAGACATGAAGCATAACACTGATCACTCCAGGGCGAGATGGAACCGTGGCCCCAGTCAACCCTGGGGTTGTGCTGAAGCAACCAGGGGTGGCCTAGGACTATGGATGCTGATGGAGACTCAGTGAGTAGAAATGATAATTCCTCCGTGTAAGTAATGACAGGGAGTTCTTGTCCGTTAAGTGCACTGACAGAGATCGGGTGAGTAAGTGGAGATATGGGAATCTGAAGGTGTTAGGGAAAAGTCCATAAAGTTACCTTCTGCTCCTGAATCCAGCAGAGCTTGGCAGTGATGACCTCCGGGTGCCCATTGAAGTCTTACCGGGAGGAGAGTAACCGATGAGGCTTTTTCCATGGTTAATCGCCCGACAGTAACCTCAGTGCAACTGCCAGGGTTGGTCTTTTACTGGGCACTCCACCAGGAAATGTCCAGCTCCACCACAGTACAAGCAAAGTCCTCTAACTCTCCGCTGTTCTCTCTCCTCCTGGGCAAGCCGAGCTCTACCTACTTGCATGGGCTTGTGATCGAATGTAGGACTGACCGTATTCTTGGCACTGGTAGTCGAATACTCTAAGAGTTGAGGACCCAGTAGGAACAGGGGGAACTGGCGGTGGGGCTGGCGCAGTGGGAACTGTTAGTTGACAAAGTTGGTTGGTGAGCTCAGACACCTGCGCCACCCAGACCTGTACTGCGTGACCCGTGGCCGCCATCTGCTCTTCTTGGCGATCAATGCGTTAATTGCTGCGGGATAGAAATTCCTGCAGACTCTCCTCTCTCGCTGAAACCATGATGGGTCAGATCGTTCTGTCAGGGTTGGACTGGAAAATAGAGTCGAATTCAGATGCGAGTGAAAACAAGTTTATTGAAAGAGAATACGATGAAGTGAGAGACAGAGTTCAAAGTCCGAAGAGTGGCCAACCAGGTGTACAGGGTAGCGCAGGGACGCAATCGGGAACAAATCCTTCGTGAGACTCCACAGGGACGAACAAGGATCTAGGAACAAAAATCCACAGCAAATACGAAGACGAGAACCCAGATAAACGAACAGGAACAGGACTTGATCACAAAAACCCCAATGATCTGACAACACAGGATGGAAATCACAGACATTAAATAGCTGCACTAATGAGCCGCAGCTGGCGCTGATGAGTGACCAGGTAGTTAGCAGACACACTCACACACACAGGAGAGAGAATGAGTCACTGAATCCATGAACCGTGACACAATCAGTTAAATTTTGACCATATATATATATATATATATATATATATATATATATATATATACATACACATACATTTCCTTTTAAAAACCAAGCAAATTTATTTCACAAATATGTTGGCACACACAACAAATACAAAAAGTTTAAGAAAATCCCTAAAAATGATGAACAAGCAGCCTAAAGGTGAGGCTATGTTATAACGTTAGTTAGACCCAAACTAGTTTTAGTAAAATAAAGTTAGTACGTTGGTATGAGCCACCACGGTCATTAAAAACAGAAAATAACAAAATGAGTGGAAAAAGTCGTATTTTGCAAACTACTACGGTAATAAATACTAACATGAACTGTTAATTAAATGTGGACACTAATCCTGATGAATAGAATGAACATCATACCTGCATCCTTCCCAGCTAACACACGATGTACCCGTCACGGAATTTATTGCAACTTTTTGGTAATACTAATACAATGAATTACTAATTTACAACGTAACTACTCGTGATTTCATAGCGCAAGCCTCCGCATTTGCGAGGCGCGTGCACACTCAGCACAGTAAAGATCAGCCTGGACAGGACAGTTCGTTTTTTCTGAGGTGAGAGACTTTTTGCTTCATAACAAGAAAACGAAAACAACGGTAACGTTAGAAATAATTACACTGACATAAAGCTTGACAACAGATAGATAAATTAGGACAGCGTGTTTTTCTCAGGCACTCTACTGACACCGCAGGCCTTTCAAAATAAAACCCTCGCAACAGAAAAAACGTGTTGTTGTTGTCGTTTTTCTGTCTTTTAACACACATTTCGCGACCCTCCTGTTGAGAAACTCTGGTCTAGAGACTCTAGAGAGCACATACAAACTCTGCTCCTGGAGCGCCATTGTCCTACAGAGCTTAGCTCCAGCCAGCTCCAAAACACCTGCCTGGAAGTTTCTAGAATAACCCTGAAGACCTTGATTAGCGCATTCATGTGTGTTTAATTAGCGACGGAGCTAATAATCTGCAGGATAGGAACTGCATTTGACACCCTCTAGAGTGAAAATTGTTAATACTAACTTACGATGAAAGCTGTTCAAACGAATATTTTTTTTATTTAAATTTTGTAATATTTTTAAGGTGCCTCTTTTGATTTATTTCAGTTAGAGATTAAGGGCCAAATGATGAAGAACAAGAGCACTTTAACGTAGACCTACTTCTAATAGGGGTCAGATAGAAAGTGGAAAATGGCAATATAAAAGGCTATCTTTATGTTAATGAATTATGACTATGCAACAAAAACAAAACATGACAAGAAGACCTCATGGAAATAAAGTAGGCTACTAAAAATGGAGATTTGAACCCTGGAACCTTGATAAGAAAGCAGAACAACACAACTTTGCTTAGAACAGTAAATGTCAGCTTATTCATGCCCAGCCCTGTAATAACTCTCAAACACATTTATCATCTGAGCACCGCACAAAGAAATGACCCTCATATGAAATTATGTTGTCTGTTAAATTCAGGTTTAAAATTAATTGAGTGTGGCCTAAAAGTAATGAACAAAGGGAATGGAATAATACTTTGGACAGAGGGGACCAAGTTTACCTTTTAAACGAACTGCAATAATAATTGATAGTCATTAATCAATACAGCCCAACCCCTTAATGCTCTAAACACCCGACTACGCCACCTTAGGAAAACACCTATGGATATGCCCGCCCAATAAAAGGGGGGACGCTCAAGTTCGTTCTCATATGAGGGTGGAGATATGGATAAATACAAATATTTTATTTCAATAATCAGTAAAAACTGAATTGTCTAGATAAAAACAAACTCAACTTCAGATACTAACAAATTAAATGAAAAAATCTTATTAATGAAGAATAATCAAAACAAAATTAAATTCCTTCAAAAATTCCTGACACAACAAAGATTACAAACCAAGTAAACAATACAATACATTAAATATTAAGACAAATACAAAACCAAAGAAACCAAAATTTTCAGAGCAAAGCAGTTAGTGATCCCCTCCCACCCAGCCGGGCTAGGACTTTATCAAACAAACAATCTTGCTTTTTTTGAGGGAAACATATTTTTCCACAAAGATAGTGAAATCTGTAATTAAGAATACATAGTGAATAATATGCTAATTGATATGTGAAAATGAAAGGTTTCTGTGAGCATAAGGTTGAGGGGATTAAAATTTATATAAACAACAGAAATCAATGGGAAGTCCCCACAATGATAGAAAAACAAACGTTTCTGGGACATCCACAAATAGAAAAACCATAAATAGCTAAACAATAGGCCTACTGTTTTTAATGAAAAAATGTATTTAGTGTTAGGAAGTCTATGGTACTGTATGTACTTATTTACACACTCATTTAACTAAGTAAGCATGTGTCTTTCAGAGGCCTGATGAGGAAGCAGTGGTGGACCATGGTGGCACCAGCTCAGTTCTGAATATCCATTATGAGAAAGAAGAGCTAGAGGGTTTGTACAAAACCACACACACACATTTAGTTATTCATATGATATAGCTCACAGCTCAATACAGTAATATTAACCAAAAAAAATCATGTTAAATTTCATCCCTCTCACTTTTCTTAGGTCACAGGACTTTGTTTGTGGGTGTGCGGATGCCCATGGGCAGGGAGTCTCACCGTCATCACAGGCCACACAGCTCCAAACACCGCAGGAGATCTGGGAGGATGAGGGCTGAAAGCGTAGCTCAGGAAGACGGGAACACAGAAAGTACCTCAGCTTCACACGGTGAGAACAACAACAGCCTGGGTAACAAGTCAAGGAATTGCTTGTAGGTTTATTCACAGGATGGTGAATCTGGAGAATTAAATCCTGGGTCCAAAATGAGTAATATGTGATATTGCTTTTATATAGCAATTAAGTGGAAAATAAGTTAGTCAATACTGAGAAACTTACATTTTAGACACAATATTCGCAGTTACTGTATATATTTTCACTCCCCCAATGAAAATGTACCCCTGGGTGTCTCCAAGCAACACACAGTATAGTGGTGCTACTGAATGAATCAGTGTTTTGAACCAATCGTGTTTTGAACGATTCAATGACTTATTCATTGGGTGCTTCTCAAACGGAAGGCTGTCCTAGTTAGTTAACATCTGTTTTTGTGTAGTAAATAATCACTTAACACTAAGTAAGGGATAATGTACATCCAGCCGGTTGTTATCTGAGAATAAAGCCCGTCTTGCATAAGCCTAAAGGGCTTGTACCTTGTACATCCAGCCAGATAACCCACTGATCAATGTGACGTCGGAGTGACGTCCAATTTCGGTCCACTGAAGGGGTTGTTTTGTAAGGCCAGGCGACATCTTTATTCGACGTCTATTGCACGTCTAATGTTGACGTCCATGGGACCAAATTTGGTCGTTTGTAGGGCTGTAATCAACCAAAGAAAATCACGGTCGACTAAAGTCTTGAAATTTCGACTAATTAGTCGACTTGGGCGGGACGTTTTTTTTCTAATGTAAAAAAACGTTAGATTAATAGCTGCACAGTACTTGGTAGCCTTGTCCGCATAAATGAATTATAAATAAACATATATTTATTATAATAAACTTGTAGGCTATTGCAGTATATTAAATCGTTTTTTGACCTAATTATTTTGCACTGAAATGACACACTCGTTGACACTCAGTTACGACTGAGAAGGGTCTGGTTTTAACCAGGCTAGGCTGAGACATGAACAGACTATTCATTTAAAGCTTTTACTCTTAAACACACAAGGCACGTCCACTTTAATGAAAAAATAATGTTTATTAAACAAACCAGATCAAGATGAGAGCAGAAATGAAATAAAGTACATAACTGAAAAAGGAAAGCATAGGCTCAAAACAAATACAAATGGTGGGCACAGCGCAATTGCGCATTAGGCTCCAAAAAAAAAAATCCAATAAATAATACTAGAAATAAATGGTCACAATAATAATAAAAGTGAACCATAAAATGTTTCCAGCGTGGTCTGGGTGTGTCTGGGGGATGCTACCGTCGTTGTGTGAGGGTGCGCCTGCAGTTAACTTATAAAACGATTATTTCTAATTGGCATATTTCAATGTTTTATGCCAATTCTGATATGTTCATTCATATAGCAACTCAAAACAGACGGGGCAACTAAACGCAGACAAGTTAGCTTACCGTTTTTAGGTGATATGCCATGTTTGATGTCGAGCTGTGATATGCAAACTTTGCCTTCGACTTTTTTTCTATTTTCTATTTTCATAAAATACTGCCACACTCCCGATGTCTTTGAAATGGTAGATTATTCTGTCAGTAAATTGAACGCTAAATTCAGCAAAGCACCATGGATGATGCAGACCAATGCCTTAGTAGTTCTTTCTTCAATCTGTCTCCAGTGGGTTGGGCTAATCCAAAAAGTGAAAACAGGCTGTTACCTGTGAAACAGGGGTGCTCTGAAAACACCCCCATTAGCAATTAGTGATGAAATTAATGTAATGAAATTAACGCGGCAAAAAGTCGACCAATCAGAATTTTAGTCGAGCCAGAACGTATCGACCAATTAATCGACTACTCGACTGGGAGATTACAGCCCTAGTCGTTTGTGGACATCTTTTCAACATAAAATTTAGACTAATTTTAGACATTGTTTCTATACAACTTCTATAACTGTAGTCCCATGTTTCAAAAGGTTGGAGGACATGTTTTCTGTCCCATGTTTATGCATTTGGCAAACGCTTTTATCAAAAGTGACATACATTGCATTACACATTTACATTCCAATCAGTTCTTGCTTTCCCTGGGATTCAAACCCATGATCTTGGCATTGCAAGTGCCAACGCTCTACTTTTTGAGCTACAGCATTACACCTTAATATGCCTCTCCAGTTATCACCTGCTGCTGAGACGATTAAATGGAGTTTTTGGAAAATTATCTTAAATAATTATAAATAATCTGTATTCATATGTATTAATCATGTTGATAACAACAATGTTGATATTTGTAAATAAAAAAATATTGCATATTAATCATGTAGATTTCCTGCACCTGTAATAAACGTCCAAATGAGGTCCAAAAAAATTACCCAGTTCAAAGGTCAAATGTTGAACGTCAACATGACGTCCAAGTTGGGTCATGGTTGGACGTCCAAATATTGGTACTAGTTTGGACATCGAATAGATGTCCAGAATTGGTCATGGACAGACGGACCCAACATAGGCTTGATCTGCATGTCTATCCGACGTCCAGTGTTTAGTGGGAACCGGCTTGATGTACATTTGATGTACGCTTATTACACGGCTACTTGCCATGTAAGTAAATAATTAGACACAAAATATTGATCTGAGTCTAAATATTTAATTAGTTTTATTATTATATAGTCATACCACTTATTACACAGCATTTCGCCTCATAAATAATTATGGGGATAAGAGATATTGATTTCAGATTAAACTGTTTTAAAATCGTACCTGTTTGTTATCCTGTAATCCAACAGTGTAAAAAACAATAGTCACAAAATAGCAGCAGCTGCTTTTATATGAAACAAGAGAGAGCGAGTCCACAATACTGGATGGCATAATTAAAAACTGCACACAAAATATATTTAATATTTATTAGTTCACCAAAAGGAGATCTTCCACGAAGAAAAAACGTTCCTAGCAAGCGTATAGCAATGCTGACTTCAGTAACCGGGATGAGCCTGCGCTATCTGCTTTCACCGGTTGATATCGGGGAATAACATAGCGCTGGATGGCGCAATTGACCAGTCAGAATCAAGTATTCCACAGAGCTGTGTAATAAACTGCCAATAATGTAAGCCACTGGGATAGCAAAGACGGTTTTCATTTACTGCACTGCATTAATAGAAACCCAGTAATATAAAATATTTGTATGAGTATTGAGTTTATGAGTATTTTCGTGCCGTGACCGTGGAGGCGGGAATATGTGTGACTTAGCTATGCGCACTTACTAGATGGTCTTATTCTAGCGTTTAATGGTGAAGGGGACTCTAGCCTACAAGCCTCAAAAGGACTGGACTAGGAAGGACACAGACTTACTAGGATGCAGCCTTCAATTTGAGAAGCACCCATAAAATGCAGTTCCTGAATGAATACTTTTTTTGAACGAATCGGTTGAGTGAATGATTCAGATGATTTACTCACATTCACTTGTCAGCACCTACTGGCATAACGATGTAACCTGCAGAGAGAGTGAATGAAAATCCACAAAGCTAATTAACAAATTGACAGATAGTTAAGGTTAAATTAATCTTTCCGAAGCACAGGGTATCAACTGTATCATAAAAAGGTTCATTACCCTACATCCTCTCAGCATTGTGCCTTTGAGCCCACAAATTCTTAAAGCATGAACTTATATTTATGATAACAAACATTGAAAATTGCTCTGGTTTTGTTTACTGTGCTTCCTTCCTCTATTTCCTCTCACACAGTGAAAATGAAAAAGTTGTACAAATATACTATTGTCTGTGTCTCTCATTCTTCCTATCTCTCTTTCTCAGATACTCCATCCCAGAGGGTTCAATTTATTCTGGGCACTGAAGAGGATGAGGAGCATGTGGCACATGAGCTCTTTACAGAACTTGACGAAATCTGTGTTAAAGGCGGCAAAGATGCGGAGTGGAAGGAAACTGCTAGGTAAGAATAGTTTCTTAATGTCAACACATTTCCTATCCTGCAACAGGATATTCAGTGGCAAAATGTAGGTTAACTCAGGGGTTTTGAATCTTTTAAATGGTACAGACCCCAAAATATGAACATCCACATGCTTGGGTCTCCCATCCTAATAATAATACAAAAAAGGCAGCTATTTATTTTCATGCATAAAGACCATATTTATTGTATAGAAATTACATTATAAATATGTCCAAAATATTACTTGGAAAATATGAAATATCTATTACGTTACATTATTATGTTTTTTGTGTTTTTGTGTTACTATACTACTCAAAGTAAGAGACTGTCTATATGAGTCTCTTTTTTCTTTAATACTTCTCAGGTGGCTAAAATTTGAGGAGGATGTGGAAGATGGCGGGGAGAGATGGAGTAAGCCGTACGTAGCTACACTCTCTCTCCATAGCCTGTTTGAGTTACGAAGCTGCATCATAAATGGAACTGTCCTATTGGACATGAAGGCCAACTGCATCGAGGAAATTGCAGGTCAGTCAGAAATCAGTGGATATGGTGAGTTGCACGTTTTAACTGGGAAAGGACGAATTTTAATATTGAAAATATATAACACATTACACCTTTTTTAATGGTATTGTTGTATCAGATTAACAAAATGCCAGTATATTAAATAGTTGCTCAACAGGAATTTGGCTTTAAGAGGTCATATTATGCCCTTTTACGGGTCTTCTAGAATAGCTTTACAGGCTTGAATGTTCAAAAAACATTATTTTTCACATATTTTACATTGTTGCAGCACCTCTCTTCCCAGTCTGTCAGTAAAGCTCTGTTTAGTTCCGGTCTCTATGAAACACTTTGATTGGGTGGTGATGGTGCAGTGGTTAAGACACATGCCTTTGGTGTGAGAGACCCAGGTTTGAATCCACTGTGAGACACCAATGTGTCCCTGAGCAAGACACTTAACTCCTAGTTTCTCCAGAGGCGTGCAACCTCTGAAATGTAGCAATTGTAAGTCGCTTTGGATAAAAGCGTCAGCTAAATGAATAAATGTAAAATGGTCAGCTGGACCAATCTTGTGATTGTGAGAGCCAACCACTTTGACAGTGTTGTGCCATTGAACGATAGTTCATGAACTCGTCCATATTTTGGGAGAACATGAACTGAACTGCCTGATGAACGTTACTGTGAACTCGTTCATTCTGGTGTCTGTGAACGGCTTGTCTC
This sequence comes from Siphateles boraxobius, assembly GCF_051911475.1. Classification (NCBI taxonomy): domain Eukaryota; kingdom Metazoa; phylum Chordata; class Actinopteri; order Cypriniformes; family Leuciscidae; genus Siphateles; species Siphateles boraxobius. The sequence goes on along the minus strand of NW_027509042.1, from coordinate 10,480,838 downwards.
TCAGTTTAACTTCGTTCAATAGGGTGCCAGATTTCTATCTATCTATAAATTACAGGAACGTCTGTCTGTCTGTGTGTCTGTTAATCGCATATCTCTCGAACCGTTAATCCGATGGATTTCAAACTTGACAGGTATCTTGCTACGGGCACGAGTAAGTGCAGTGCCGATTGTTTGGATAATGCAAAAGATATTGTTAAATATATATCGGTAACAGAAGCACACATTGGCTTTTGCCACTCTAGCCGCTGGCCACTCCCCTCCCCCACCGCACACTGAGTGAGCACAGCGCAGGACCAGAGACAGAGAGGGTTGAAGAAAGCAGATTTTGCACGGGCACTGCACTAGTAGAGCGAAAACCCGGATAAAACACACTGTAAACAGGCCTTAATGTGTAGCGGAAAAAACACCCAATCTGGCAACACCAGCCACCAGTGTCGCACTGCTGCATGCGTCATCAAAACAAAAAGCATGAAGCAGGCGTCGTATGATCATTTAAACAAGTTTTATGACAAGTTCGGTGAGGATGGGAAAAATCTTACAGTTCTGTGCAAACTTTGCCCGCCGATAAAATAATTGCTGTCTGTGGTACTATATGGGCTGTGGCAATAATTTTGAAAAATAATAGCTCGCAGTAACATATGGAAAAAAAGAACTATAAACTAGTTCAAAATTTTGAAGTATGAACTATGAACTGAACTAGTTCATTTTAAATTTGTGAACTGAACTTTGAACTAGTTCATGTAGAAAGTGAACTTTCCCAACACTGCACTTCGAGCATGTTTTGGAAATGTGACACCCCTTATCATAACAGCATCTCTTGGACATGGTGACAACACACTACTAAGGCAACTCAACCAGGCTCCACCCTTTTTTTGTGTATGCATTGGGCAGGAATTATTTAAATAGGGAATATTGTGACGTGTACAGAAGAAAACTCAAGACTATAATCGAGGCGTTTCAGGGAATTCAGAAACAGTGCTCACTGATATAAAGAATAACTCTCTTTAGAGTAAATTGGTGCTTTGTAGATTTGACCTTTTTCATGCTCAAACAGCAACATACTAAAGAAAGTTGAAAATGTAAAAAAGCATAATAGGTCCTCTTTAACAGTCTGATCGAGCTTGACAAGGTTATATTTATTCAGTACCCATTTTTACTGAGGAATAGTATAGCAGTGTGTCAAGTGTGTGTGTGTCCTACAGTATATTAGGCCCACCTGTATCTTCACACGTACTGCAGCCTCACACTCCCACTCATGTTAGTGATAGACAAACGCAAACCCTCATAAAACCCATGGGTACTTAGTTTGATAAACGAGGCATGGCTGTTAGCAGCCCTTAAATGAAAGATAGAAAAATTTTGATTAAAGGTTAAATGTGTCAATTTCTCAGTGTTAAAATCTCATTTAATGTGCAGCCAGAGACAACTATAAAAGTTGCATTTGTAGGTTGATATTTAAAAGAGTGTAAACTGTGGCAGTTCTTTTACAATTGTGCATGTTTGAATGGCTTGAAATGTCCACTGCAAAAGTTGGGTTGGGACAAGATGGGGTGCGTTTCCCAAAGCCAACTATGGTCGCTAGTAATGTCGTTATACAGTTCAATGGAAATTGCAATCATAGTTGGCCGACGATGCTTTTGGGAAACGCACCCCTGTTTGGAAACAATAGTAATATTTGCAATTCCGTTTGGTGCCACTAGTTTCACTAATTACACACATCACTTTGCAGACAACTATAAAAAAGGGCAAATGTATTTAATTTAATTATTAAAAAATATCACATAGAAGTCAGCAATAATTGTGAATATTTGAGTCATAAGTTCCCATCAAAGTTGCCTGCAACCATGCAAATAAGTTTGAATACCTAATTCATACATTTGACATTAAAGTCTAACATACTGATAATGTAACCTGTGTCTCATTGAGGCATGACTATTTTGATCAATGTTGCAGCAGTGCTAGGAACAAGATTAATGCCGGAGAAAGAGAAGGACAGAGAGAGCCTGAGAGATTAATTATGCTGTAAAGGTTGGAGTGTAGGAAAGAAGTGAGTGATGCAGAGTAACAGTGCTGCATCAGCTCCAACTGGAATTGTGGGAAAGTACTGCAATATAGCATGCTGGAATACAACAGAGAATTTTCAGTCCTAAATAGGTTGATCATTATCGCAATACAGTGTAATCTTGCAAAACAAGACATTGTCACTTTAAATTATTCAATATGGTTCTGTATATACATTGTCTGATGTAAATTTGTGTTCTCATGTGTATGTATAATTTGTTGTGTGTAGATTTGGTGCTTGACCATCAGGAGGCAGCTCATGAACTGAATGACAGTGTAAGAATGAAGGTTCGAGAGGCACTTCTGAAGAGGCATCATCACCAGAGCGACAAAAAGAGGAACAACCTGCTGCCTATGGTCAAATCCCTCACCGAGTCTGGCAGGAGACAGAGTGAACCTCACTCTATGGATAAAACGGGTGAGCTGAACTGCACATTTTACATGTGTACTATAAAGGAATACATTTTTGGTTAAACACAACCTAAGCTCTGTGGATAGATTCAAATTAGATTCTGATTTTGTAAAAGGTGTGTTTACAGTAATGCATTTACAAAGGAAGTCAATTTGGCTATTGTTCTGAAAGATACCACAGGAGAAATGCAAAGCTAATTCTTTTCTTTCATGAATTATTCTGTAAACAGAATTTCCTCATTCAAACCATTCTTTGGAGGTCGAAACTACTTCTGGTGCATTAATGACGTCCTGTGTGGTATCCTTGTGGATATGATATGAAAATTAACTGGTTAAATCTGTTTGCTTGCTCATGATTGGAGATGAAAGAGTGGACATAACTTGGTTGATAAGTGATTCTACCATATCAGTCTCATACTAACACCCTATATTTACATTTTATTGTTATATTTTAAAATATTTTGTTTTATAGTTTTTATGACCTTTATTTCAGAACTATAAATTTCCAATTTTAATTTTAGATTACTCTAAACACATTTATTTGGTATCCACTGGGGAATAATGCATAACTGATTCATGTGGTATATTTTAGGATGCTGTGGATATAATATATTTTTCATATGTTATTGTATCTGTCAGGTCTTGCCACCTCTCCTCAGCCTCCACCTACAAACCCAGATGTAAAGAATAGTGCAGCACCGGATAATGGCCAGATGGATCTCTCCAAGGTACTTGAACCACAAATTCAAGACTAATTTGGAAGATTATTTTTTATCAAACTACAAATAAAAAATACCAAATAAGAGATACACACGTTTGTGGGAATGAAATTGACGCAATATCACTAATGTTTGCAATGCATACTGTGTGTAGCAAATTCAGACAGAGTATTCTATGGCCTCATTCTAATCTATGGCATTCTATTTACCCCCAGAAATTAAGCCACAAATAATTTACACAATCTGAAAAAACAATTATGCAAAAACCTGTCCTGCATCCTGTTTTCAGAGAAAACAGACATAGAAAAATGTATAATTTGTGAAATGGAACGGTGAACAAAGAAATAGGATAAGAAAAGAGAGGAAAGATGATGCAAGTGCAAGACAACCCATTAAAACAAGCAGAATTCAATCTGTTTATTTCTGTTTCTATTCTGATTGCGCACTGGAGGCAGGCAATGTATCGATTACCAAGAACATCTGGGACAAATGCACCCACACGTACACACAAACACTGCCATCTGGTGATCTTTAGAGGTACTGCAGCTTGTTTGTGTAATGTTATGCTACTGATCAGGAAACAGGAAATGAACTGTAATGAGCCAGATGTCAGACATTTAGACAGAGTGACAGTGAGGATGGCCCCAATCAGATTAGATTACACACCTGCTGTTCTTCTGTTCTTCTTATCTATCACCCTGACTGAAATGAACAGCTGTTTGTGTCTGAAATAGCCACTAATAGAGTTCTCCATGATTTATTTATATATAATAAATGAAATAAAGTTGAAATAAAATAGGATAAATATTACATGTAAAACATGAACGTTGGAGCTGATAGCCTCATGGGCAACACTCTGACATGTAGTGCGGTTGCACTTCGGGTGACCCGAGATCGAGCTCTGGGTCACGGACCTTTCCTGATCCCTGATCCCCTTTCCCACTCTGCTTCCAGTCTTCACCATCTCAATAAAGACTGAAACACTTTTGCCCTGACAATTATAATTAAAATAAAATATGTTTAAGTTGAAGTGCTAAATTAATAAAACTGAAATAAAAATAAAATGGAAAAGGAAATGACTAAAGCCTAAACCAAAAATTTTAATGAATACTGAAAATAAATAAATGAAAATAAAAGCTGAAAATATGAATACGTATTATAATAGTATATAAATAACACAAAAATCAACACTGCTATGATTCTCTTTCCGTAGGTTGACACACATTTCATGAAAAAGATCCCAACTGGAGCTGAAGCTTCTAATGTGCTAGTTGGAGAGCTGGACTTTTTAGAGAGATCCATCGTTGCATTTGTCCGCCTGTCTCCTGCTGTACTCCTCACAGGGCTCACTGAAGTTCCCATTCCCACTAGGTATAAACTATTTGTTTGCAAATGCATGCATGGAGCTGATAAATCCACTGTAACCGAATGATCAAAATCATTCTTTACTCTGCAGATTCTTGTTCATTTTGCTTGGTCCAGATGGAAAAGCCCAGCAGTACCATGAGATCGGTCGCTCTATGGCCACCATCATGACCGATGAGGTCAATGCAGAACTAGACATACAGTGTATCAGTAGTCATAGCATTTTCTCATTGGATATTAATGCATTAACCCAAGTCCTTAAGTTTTCAGAAATACCATTTGTAGATTAAATTAAAACTTCTAAATTCTTCTTTTCGATTTAATATATTTTCTTACTTCTATCATTTAGATTTTCCATGATGTTGCATACAAGGCCAAGGACAGGAATGATTTGTTGGCTGGTATTGATGAGTTTCTGGATCAAGTGACAGTTTTGCCTCCAGGAGAATGGGACCCTTCTATACGCATAGAACCTCCTAAAAATGTCCCATCGCAGGTATGGAAAAACACACTTTTTAAAGCGAGCTTAAGTGAATGATTATTTGTTGTAATGTATCTATTTCTCTTTTGGAATAGGAGAAAAGAAAGATGCCTGGAGTGCCGAACGGAACAGTGGTTCCTGATGAGGAAGAGCCGCATGGGGAACACCATGGACCAGAACTACAGAGAACTGGAAGGTGTGTGGGTCAGGTTTTAACTACATTTTGGGAACCAGATATCCTCACCAGGATATTAAAACCAGAAATCATCTACATTGCGGGGAGCTGCCAACAGTCCATATGAGGAGAAACAGCTTTATAAACATTGAATTAACAAAAGCATATTTAATGGATAGAAATGTTACTAGTTCAGAATGGAAACAATAGAAATTTGTGGAAATATATATTTCTCTCCTTCTCATTACTCTCTCTGTAGACTGTTTGGAGGACTGATTCTGGATGTGAAGAGAAAAGCTCCATTTTATCTGAGTGATTATAAAGATGGTCTGAGTTTGCAGTGTGTAGCTTCTTTTCTATTTCTGTACTGTGCCTGCATGTCACCTGTTATCACGTTTGGAGGGCTTCTGGGAGAGGCTACAGAGGGACGCATTGTAAGTACGCAAACACACACAGTTTTGTTTCTGTGTGGTCTATTAGGGAAAGTCATGTAAAAATATGTTTTTAATGCAAAACACAGCAGTCATGTGTGTGTGTGTGTGTGTGTGTGTGTGTGTGTGTGTGTGTGTGTGTGTGTGTGTGTGTGTGTGTGTGTGTGTGTGTGTGTGTGTGTGTGTGTGTGTGTGTGTGTGTGTGTGTGTGTGTCAGAGTGCGATTGAGTCTCTTTTAGGAGCGTCTATGACTGGAGTAGCATATTCTCTGTTTGCTGGTCAGCCGCTAACTATACTGGGAAGCACTGGACCCGTCCTTGTGTTTGAAAAGATTCTCTTCAAGTTCTGCAAGTCAGTACAGACCAGACCAAGTATTATTAATATACATATTTAAGTATTAACTAATCATTCACTTTCTTACCCAGAAAAAAATTAATTGGTTGTTGTGATTTTAATACATTTGTTAAAATAATTTCTATATTATATGTATTATATATTAATTAATTAATTAATAATTCTTAAATAATATAATATGAATGATTATTATTAATATTAAAATATTGTATTATTATTAGGGCTGTCAAAATAACGCGTTAATTTCGATTAATTAATCTGAGAAGAAATAACGCGTTAAAAAAAATAACGCACATTAATCCATTACGTTTTGACCTTTGCGGAGCCGTTCTACCATTCGTGTAAAAAGAAGGAGGGAGACAAGAACGCGCTGCTTGGATCATTGTTTGGAACATTTACTTTTAACAAACGGAGTTCGTCAAACTCTAAAGTACCACATCAATGCAAAGGATCCAGGAGTGTGTGCGTGAGTCGGCGAGTGTGTCTGAGAGAAAGCGCGCTTGTGTGTGTGTGTGTGTATGTGTGTTGTAACTTTTCACGCGCTCTCACGTCACACAACCATTTTCTCACGCACAGAAAAATGGCGCACCAAAGAGAGGACACGGAAACAGACAAGACAGAGCACGTTACTTATGATATTAAAAAAATCTAAGCTCTCAGATTCTGTTAATTTTATTACGAAAATCAAACAATACCGTTTTGGCGCTTGTAAATGTGACATGACAGATCCCTATAGCGGCACGTGAACCGATCATCTCTAGCTAATAGTAAATAAACACGATTGACCAATGTTGAAAGATACAGTAGGGCAGTCTAAAACTTACCGAAATGTATATTCCTCGATCAATCAGTGTTTTTCAACCGCGAAAAGAGGTCAATAAAACAGCTGGAGAACAATTATGTCACATAACATTTAGCCCTAAGTTACCCCAGGAAAGCCATTTCATGACCATATAGCATGTTATAGTTGGCTATAAAAAAGAGCTATAGAGAGTATTTTTCAACATTTATGTAGCCTACTAGTATATTACGTATGGATTATATTTTTACTTATATCAAAGTTGTTATTTGTAAACACGCATTATATTTAATTTGAGCTATTTTTAACCTTAAATACTACCAGCTGATATGGATAGCTGTATTTTTACAGCATTGGGTGAGATTTTTTTTTCTTGAGAAAAATGAATGCCTATCTTGTGTACCTAATATTTATCCAAATGAGTCAATATTGCATCAAATCACAATAATTAGATTAAATTGAAATCGTGAAATTTGTGTCAAGCGATAATAATAAAAACGTAGCTTACCAGAAATTGTACCATGTAAACATTGTAAGATTGTGTATGCGATTAATTTAGATTAATTAATTACAGAGTATGTAATTAATTAGATTAAAAATTTTAATCGATTGACAGCCCTAATTATTATATTATAGTCTAATAATAATTTTCCTTTAAAAACATAAAGCTCATTTCAGGGGATGTAGAATATATATTTACAATCTGTATCAATTTAGTATTAATTTACTAATTTAGCCTCACTCCTAATATTGTGCGATAAATATATCATAGAAAATCAGATTTTAACCCTCTCTATTGTATTCTGGCCTGCCTGTTTCTGTCCCTGTAGAGACTTCGACCTCTCGTACCTGTCCCTGCGTACTAGTATTGGTCTGTGGACAGCTTTCTTGTGTCTGATTCTTGTTGCAACGGATGCCAGCTCCTTGGTCTGTTACATCACACGTTTTACAGAGGAAGCTTTTGCTTCGCTCATCTGCCTTATCTTTATTTATGAAGCACTGGAGAAACTTTTCCATCTTGGAGAACTGTACCCGATCAACAGACATGGCAATCTGGACAAACTAACACTAGCCTAGTAAGTATATGAACTCATATATACAGACACCTATGCAAGTTGAATCTCAGGAAATATCCTGGGTTTCTAATTTTGTGTTCTAAGTAAGTAAGGAGAATAAGTTATTCTTCTAGACATCAATGAAAAATGAAGACTGGAATAACTGTGAACACACATTTGAACACATTGTATGCCATCAGCTGTAGGTGCGCAGAGCCTGATAATCCCAGTAATAAAACACTAGAACTGTGGAATCAGAGGAACGTCACAGCCTCTGCAGTGCCATGGAGCAACCTCACTGTAACGGTACTTCAACCTTCCACAATCCTTACACACAGTCTAGTCAAACTACTGAAAACTAAAACATTCTTACATGGTCTTACCTTAAAAGTACACTATGTATTTTTTTGTTTAGCTGGCTGATACAACAACAATCTAAGACTTACTTATACTGACACCTACTGGTGTGGATGCATCATCATGCAAAAGCAACCGTTTTTGGTTAGACCACTAATATGACTAGATTCTAGACTAGACTAGGTGATTTTGAACATACCCTGTATATGTCTTTAAGTGTAAATATTAACGGGACAAAATATTCCTTTAAATGTGATTTATCTCACTTTTAACTTCTCAACAGCCTCACATTGTCATGTACATCATCTCACATCATCATGCTGGGAAAAGAACACCTTATGACACATTATACAGTTGAAGGAGTCCTGTTATTCAATTCTCGTCCCATTACTGTAGTGCAATGTTATTTCACAGTGTAGTCTCACACAGATCGCATTTAGTGCTAATCCTATTTTCACAACTGAGTCAGCGTCTGGGCTGCCAGTTCAGTTAAATATGAGCCAAACTTTGTGTGTGTTTGTGAGTAGGAGTGTTTAGATCTCCAGGGGCAGTTTATTGGATCGGCGTGTGGACACCATGGTCCCTACACCCCTGATGTTCTCTTCTGGTCAGCCATCTTGTTTTTCGGTACTGTTTTCCTGTCTAGCTTCCTGAAACAGTTCAAGACTAGCAGATACTTCCCAACACGGGTGAGGCTGAAATACTTAAATATACTGAAATACTAATATTCTCAAACATATGCATTTGTTTTTGCATATACTGTGTGATTTTGTATACAATAAATTAAAAGTGTGTATTCATTTGTTTTTGTGATGTAGGTACGGTCAATGATCAGTGATTTTGCTGTGTTCCTCACCATTGTTTTCATGGTCCTGCTTGATTATATCATTGGAATTCCATCCCAAAAATTACAAGTGCCCAGCAAATTCAAGGTAGGAATCAATAGTCAAATGTGCACACAAACACACACACTGGTGTTTGCATATTTAGCCCTTTAACGCTATATGTACTAAATTTGGTAAATGGCTTTCTAAGGCTTTAAATACTTTGATTACAAATACTGGTATACTATGAAGGACAGTACATGTCTTCTGCCCTCTGGTGGAATATCCATGCTCTTCAGGAAGGACTTTTAATATAATTTCCAAAATGCCCTCCTCAGTGTCATGATCAGCATCCCTTTTATTAGAAAATCTTTGCAGAAATAGAATGTATATACTGGATTGAAGTACTGTGTTCATCATATTACACATTATATATCCATACATATTTGAGGTATATTTATTTTTAACCTAATAAAAAATAAATAAAATGTCAAGCCAATCACAATAAAAATTGGACATTGAATAATTTAATAATTAAATTAAATTGAAAAACTGAAACATAATAATTTGTTTCAAAACATGGCTATATCATTTTTACTATAACTTTTGCTAATGCGTGTTTATATATTTATATATGAAGCCTGTTCTATCATTATTAAAATACGATGTTCTTATATTATTGCAAACTCTAACATATGATAAAATATAAATTAGACAAATAAACTAAAATAGCTGCCAAATTAAATTGGTACCCATTGGTACCCGATTTAATTGGTACCCAAAAGGAATCATCTGTGTGGGGCAGTAAAGAGGAAAAGCTCTCCTGAATGTTTTGAGTTCTCTAGTTCTTTCTAACAGCTCTGTTTTGAAAGCTTTTTCATTCAAAGCTTACCTTACAGTGATGAATGCACTGCTTCAGTCTTCAGTCAGTTCTTTTTTGTCCAGACATAATCCAGTCCTTTTTTTGTGCAATTTGTTCATGACTTGTTTCTGGGACATTTGTCCATATGATTAGATTAGAGTGGCACCCCTGCAGTGACAGATTAGATGATAAGACAATGCTGAGTCTTGGAATTGAGTTTATACCCCAGGCTAATCCAGATACATGCGCTGTGTGCGGACAGGGATTTAAATGAACAATTGAGCTAGACTGATTCATAGTTAACAAATATTCCTCAATTTAGATTGAATTGGGGTAGGTTGCCAGGTCTTTGCCCAACCCCTAATTACATGGCTTGGGACTCACACACACACACACACGCATTCACACCTACTTACAATTTAGCATCTCCCATTTACCTATACTGCATGTTTTTGGATTGTGACCTGAGCACCCGGAGGAAACCCTCTCAGACACAGGGAAAACATGCAAACTCCACACAGAAAGGACTCCTGGCTCAGCAGGGACTCGAACCGGGGACTTGCTGTGAGGGCGACAGTGCTACCCCACTGAGCCACTGTGCCAAAATTGTACATTACACTGTAAAAAATATTTAGTCAATTTATCTAATTTATATGCTATTGTTTAAGGTTAGTAAGATTTTTTTAGGATATTAATATTTTTCTTAAGATATAAATACTTTTATTAAACAATGACACAATAAATTGACAGTAAAAACTTCTAATGTAACGTGTGATGTTTCAGAGAAGATGGAAGGTAGAGATTATTTTATGCCATGTCGAAAACTGTAAAAAGCCTTCACATGCTTAACTTGTAATTACACATAACATAATTATATTACACATGACATAAGAGTTACATGCGAGTGATTCAAAAGTATACAGAGCTTTATTTACGGTAATTCCAACATGGCTTGAATGCAGCATAGGATCCAAATGAAGTATTATAAGTTTATTAACAAAATAACAAAAGTGATTTAAAGCAAAGGCAAAACACTGAGTACATCCAAACACAGGGGAAAAGGAAGGCAGAAATAGAACTGAAAACTAAGCACACAATACATTCACAAAGGACAACACCAGGCAAAGAACATAGGAAACTCCATGCACAACATATCAAGAGGCTAACAAGGGACAGGTTATGGTAATGAATCACTATAGCAACAAACAACGATAACCAAGGAAACAAACCAGGGAGCTAAGGAAACAAGGCAAACACAGGAACAATGGGAGTAGAAAATACATATCAAAATTAGAGTCCTAAAATAGGAATCGTAACATCTACTTTGTGTCAAATCAGCATTTTAGAATGATTTTGTAAGGTTCATGTGACACTGGACAATAAAGAAGGAAGGAATAGCTGCTGAAAATTTGTTAGTTTCTTAAGGTAATACTAGTAAAGATGAAAAATATATGAAAGGATCATGAAAGGATGAAAGGAAAAAAGGATCAGTAATACTAGGGAGAAAGTATGATTACCGTGCTATTTTGTTAAATTTCTCCTTGTGTTTACAGCCCACACGTGATGACCGGGGTTGGCTAATTAACCCCATTGGGCGAAACCCATGGTGGACTGTGTTGGCTGCCTCAATACCAGCTCTTCTCTGCACCATCCTCATCTTCATGGACCAACAGATCACCGCCGTCATCATAAACCGCAAGGAGCACAAACTTCTAGTATGTATATTTTTTAAAGTAGCCTTTACAGAGGATGTGTGTGTGTCTCTGCTGATCATATTTGTGTATGATCAGTATGTTCTCTATTTCCTCTACACAGAAAGGCTGCGGGTACCATTTGGATCTTCTGGTGGTTGGAGTGATGCTAGCTGTATGTTCTATAATGGGGTTGCCCTGGTTTGTCGCAGCAACCGTCCTGTCAATTTCCCACGTCAACAGCCTGAAGCTGGAGTCTGAAAGCTCTGCCCCTGGAGAGCAACCTCGATTTCTGGGTATTAGAGAACAAAGGCTGACTGGTCTCGTCATTTTTCTACTGATGGGCTGCTCTGTGTTCATGACTGGGGCATTACAGGTAATCGCACAAAATCTGTCGATACATATAATATGTGGCCTACTTAAATGAGGCATACTTAATGTCATTGCATCAGATAACAAAACAAAATATCTTAAAGGACTGCTTTTTGTTTTACAGTTCATTCCCATGCCAGTTCTCTATGGTGTTTTTCTTTATATGGGCGCCTCATCTCTAAAAGGCATTCAGGTAGACATTCATCTGACACTTAACATAGATGTGTGTATATAGTGACACGTCAGATACTTGTCATCTTTCTCTGTCCTGTCTTGCTCAGTTCTTTGACCGTCTGAAGTTGTTTGGCATGCCAGCGAAGCACCAGCCAGACTTTATTTATCTACGTCACGTTCCTCTGAGGAAAGTCCACCTGTTCACTCTAACCCAACTTACCTGCCTTGTGCTGCTCTGGGTCATCAAAACTTCCCCTGCCGCAATCGTCTTCCCTATGATGGTACGACCCAAAACAAAGTACATACTTTTAATGTTAGGTGTGTTAAAACTTCATTAACAATTCAATACTAGAATAAAATGTGTTTCTAGTGAACACTGGCGAGAAATAATCATTATGTGTATTAGTTTACATTTATATATTGACAGATACTTTTATCCAAAGCATTCGAAGTACACAGTACACTTTATCAGTTCATGCATTGCCTGGGAATCAAACCCATGACCTTAATAGTGCAATGCTCAACTGTTATAAACACGGAACAGTGATAAAGGTTGATTTAAAAACTATGGGTGTAATATAGTATAACAGTGACATAAGTGTGTTTATTTCCTGCAGGTGCTGGCATTAGTGTTCATCCGTAAGCTGCTGGACTGTTTTTTTTCCAATCGGGAGCTTAGTTACCTTGATGATCTGATGCCTGAGAGTAAAAAGAAGAAGCTAGATGATGATTCCAAAAAGGCAGAGGAGGTTTGTGAATCATATGCAGAGTTTAATCAAGCAAAGGCTATCCAAACAATCAATGTTTTTAAATCCATCCAGGTAAAAGGACATACACCAAGTAGTAATAGAAACACTACTTTCTATACTATGCAGTATGTATAAATACCATTGTTGTAAATTTCTTTATGGGCAGAAAACATAACATTTGCCAAAATGATGCAATGTACAACATAATACTGAATCCCAGAATGCAATGTGCTCCACAAAACTTTCCTTTTCAGGCATAACAAATGAACCAGAAGTAGTTAATAAACTATTACATTAGCAGTACACAATGTAGTAGTATGTTAGGCTTCCACCCTGAACAACCCTAACATGATATTTCAAACAAATCAGGCTATTTATGCATGTAAACTGAAAAAGAATACATCAACCTAACCTTGCATTGTGGTTTGTGACATGTAAATGAAGGAGGCTGAATGTATGTGTTTATGAGTAGCAGGAATCACAGGAGATGCTGGTGGATGACTCTGAGGACAAAGACACAGTGCAGATCCCATTGGAGAGCAAACCTCTACACTCACCTAAAACACCAGACCCCAGGTACCACACTGCTATCAGATGCTCTATGCAAACCCTCGGGCCCCGTCCAACATTCAGACTCGTTCAAAATAAGCTTAGACACCACAATGTTCACTGTGTATCTGTGAATGTGTACTTACTAACACTCACCTTTCCGTTTGTCCCCTTCTCCTGCCCTCACCCCTCCTCTCCTCGACTGTTTCCACCTGTTGTCCAGGAACGATCCCTCTGATATTAACATATCTGATGAAATGTCTAAAACCACTGTATGGAAATCCCTCAATTCCAATCACATGGACACACAGCATTCAAGTACACATAAAAAGGCAAGGACTCTCTCTTTCCATCCTTTTTAGTGTTGGCTCCTTGAATTTCCTTTCTTACCCTTGTGTATAATACTTTTCTATGTTAAAGGGGACCTATTATGCTTTTTTACATTTTCAACTTTCTTTAGTGCGTAATGTTGCTTTTTGAGCATGAAAAAGGTTTCCAATGTTACAAAGCACAAAGGCCACTCAAAAGAGAGTTTTTATTCTCTCATCATTAGGGATGGGAATCGAAAACCGGTTCCACTCGAGAACCGGTTCTAAATTTTACGATCCATCGATATTGTATGCCCTCGACGTTAACGAGTCCTCTTATCGATGCTCCTGCTCTGAGTCAGCCATAGTATGTACAGACCGTGAACTCACAACTGTCCCTTTTGTCCTTTATCAAGCACCATAGCACCGCGTCCAAAGATAATCTTTGTCCTGCAAAGTCTTATTTGATCAGTGAGTAAAATTGTCTCTCTCTGGTAATGTAGATGAACCGCTGCGCTTGTGACAGGGCGCATGTTAAACTGATCGAGCAGAGAGAGAGAGAGAGAGAGAGAGAGCCCCGGTCGCGCGCACGCACTCTCTCTCTTCGGAGCAAGGCGAAAGTAGGCTTCACCGTCTCAAAACTAAGCGCTGTCTTCCTCTCTCCCTCGCACATATTAATCAAAATAAACGAAACGATGGTAAGGTAGGGAGACTAAAGTTTTATGTGGAGCATTCGGAGATTTGTTTTTCCTGAATTGCCGCTGGGTGTGAATTGTGCTAAAATACGTTGCCTTATCTTCTCTGAAAAGTCTTCCGCACATTCAGCTGACATAATCACACTTCAAATAAACGAAAAAAAACGATCCAGTGATGAAATGTTTTCTGTGATGACACACATCTTGTGGGATGTCCCAACTGGCGGGATAATCACACAACGCGCACACGTCCGATAATGACACGTCCAATTCGCGAACTAATGACTCATTTGAACCGATTCGTTTTAATGAATGGTTAAAACAACTGATCTTTTCAACACTGAACTCACGGGACGTTTAATCGGTGTATAACTAATCGGTAACACTTTACAATAAGGTTCCATTTATTACAGAAATTACATAAAAAGTACAGTTTGCTTAGTCAAGTGTAAGCATTAAAACGACTTGTTTTCCCCCCCGAAAAAGACTACTTTTTCCCACACAGTGCTATCAGGAATCGATAAGAGAATCGTTAAAGAATCGGATCGATAAGCAGAATCGTTAGTGGCATTGATATTGATAAAATCTTATCAATTCCCATCCCTACTCATCATGTTTCTGAACTCCCTGAAACTCCTGCATTATAGTCTTGTTTTTTCTTCTGGGAGCGTACACGTTACAATATTCCTCATTTAAATAATTCCCCCCCCCAAGGCATACAGAAAAAAACGTAGTTGCCTTAGTAGTGTGTTGTCGCCATATCCCAGAGTTGTTTTTTTCCACTCCGGATCTAACGTGGTTATGGTAAGAGGCTTGACATTTCCAAAACCTGCTTGAAGCTGTTAACCAATCACAACACACTGGTCCAACCGACCAATCAGAGCACATTGTGCTTTTCAGAAGGAGGGGCTTCATAGAGACCGGAACTAAACGGAGTGTTACTGACTGACGGGGAAGAGAGGTGCTGCAATAATGTAAAATAATGTGAACATTTAAGCATGAAAACCTATTCTAATAGACCCAAAAAACTAAATCAAAACTTTGTAAAAGGGCATAATATGACCTCTCTAATGCTGGTAGCTAGATGATTATTAGATAACTAACTGGGTTTTAAACAGCTAAAAAGTTTTGTTTTTATCTTTCATTATCTGTGTGTTTTTCTCTTGACACAGGAGGTTCCGTGAAGTGACCCCACAGAAAGAAGAAATTACATTCTTGGCGTCAGTTGTTTGAAATTCAGCTGACTTAGAGAAGCGGCCATGTGCTAAAAACACACAGATATTAGTTCACTCCTTTCCACTGTTTCTCACACTGTTTATGTATAGCTGTGTGAGATATATTGGTGTGTCAGTGTGTGTATGTGCAACATATTCTCCTACAAAATCCAGGTTCTATTTAAGTTTTAGCTGAGTTTTAGCAGATATATAGGTCTCTGTGCTGTGCTGTAGAGTACATGTATTTTTATTTACCTTTTTGTAATTGTCTGGTTCTCATTTTTGAATAATAGAGTTGTTTAAATGTTCTCATTTTAAGTATAATACTTGGTGTAGATATTACTGTATATGTGTGCTTTGTTCATCGTCTAAACACCCACAATAAGTATGTGTGTTTAAGCCAAATGGTCAGTTTGATCTATTTATAAATAGCCATCCGTTACATTGGACCAACATGGCCATGAACCAAATTAGTCCTTATCCAGTAGACAGACTTGTCTATTTTTATTGAGTGTGTTGTATTGAAACATGTTAATATTGAGCAATAAAAGGCTTCTATGTGGTTGGGTCATCAGGGACACTGATGGATAAGTATGAATTCTGTCGTAAGTGTTTTTACCACCATTTCAAAGTATGAAATGACTGGTTGAAATTTCTGTTCGATGCACCATCTAAATGGCTTTTAGCTCACCAGTCATTTGAGTCACCAGGGTTGAGGGTAAACTGGACTGTTCAGACTTTTCTTTGAAGACCCTTTCTGGTCACAAGTCCCAGTAATAAGCCATCTCCTTAGACTACCTCCCCACACTTTTAAAACTCCCACAGTAGTTTCTGCACTGAAAGAGGTAAAAATATGTTTGTGTTTTTAACCTCAATGAAATAACACTTTATTTACAGTTGCACTTTGTGTAGATATATACTTATATGATTTTATATTTTAAATGGAATTATAATATAGAGTATAACAGTGTGATACAATTATTTTAAGTAAAGAATTTTCTTTTTTTATATAAATGTATTTTAATAAAATTAGTTGAGCAGGTACAGTAAGACACTGGCTGTTAATATGAATGGGCTACAGCTGTACTTTGCCTTCAGATGATAGGAGAATGTCAATATTTAATTCAGAATGTAAATTCATCTTTGGAATGTCGAGGAATGAAGAAATTTCCCAGCTTGTCATTGAACTACTAAATTATCTTTTTTTTTGTCCCCTCCATGGCTTTCCTGTTTACGGAAATGTTGTTGTTGACTTGATTGTACATGTTATCTTAATGCTGGGATGTGCTCAAAGAGAATATCTTTCATTCCAATAAATTTTAGATTTTATGAATGAAATGAGCCTGTTAACAGTTGTGTATGTGTTTTTTTTTTCTTGTTTTTTTTCTTGAACAGCATTACATTTCATTCAGTAATTCTAAATTTGGAATTTGGTAATATTTTTAATTTTGCAGCTGAAAATAGGTCAAAATATATATTTAGATAAGAAATTAATGTGTAATACATAATTGAGTATTAAATTGGATATTAAGTTAGTCACTGACTCAATTCCATTTCAACCACAGCTTGAGCATGTACTCCTCATGTAAAATTGAAAATCCATCATCATATTGATGTTCTGCTCATGCTGATCCACCCCAGTATAATGTCAGTATTCACTTCACTTTCATTGCATTTATATTCCTGGATATCCATCTTCACAATAATTTACCCCAAAGTTATTTTATAACTTTGAGCTTTGGGGTATATTACCCCAAAATATTTCAGATGTGTTATTTCGATTAACTCTCCATTAATGGACTGTACATTATCCAGCTTATTAAACGGTCATTCATCAAATACATGAATATGTATATTTTTGTCATTTACTTTCATTTTCGAAACTATTTTATAATTTTATTTATGTTACCTTAATGTTATGAAAGAACAGCAGTGTTAAGTACAAAACACAAGAAGAACACTGCAACACTTATAATAGTAGGCCTACAATTATTACAATATATAGAATTCAAGACCTTCATTTATGTCTGTATGTTTCAGTGACTCAATGCTTGCTACAGTAACTGTTAATTGTATTAGAGTTCCTCAACTTTACTGATAAAAACGAGCTGAGAGTATATGTGACTTGTAAAAGCTTCATCTGAAGTGATAGCCAACGTACCACCTACATGATCACAGTATAAACATGGTATATATAAATATGTGGATATTTTTACACATCCTGTCGTCTCTGCACTACCTCATAACAAGTAACACTACTTAATGTGCAGTTAATTCATTGTTCATCCATGAATTTTGGGTCTGAATTCATTTCCGAATACAAATGCACGAGTTCAGTTAAATTATAGCCCAGTGTTGTTGTTTTTTTACAGAAATAGCCTAAGGAATCTAACTTAAATCTTAAAATTCATATTCAACAGATGTACATTAGCCTATTTTAAAATTAAAATAATGAAAAAAATATAACTTTTGTAAAGAGTAGCCTACTAGCCTACTGTTTAGGCTACTGTATATCATGTGACCAACATCAGAGAACTGTGAACATTCGTCAATATACATTATTTAAATATTAAACTTGAAAAAAATATGAAAAACTTAAAACCTCATTCATTTACGTTTAAAAGGTTCGGCTGACAAAATATTTTGGGGACCCCTGATAGCCTACAGGTGTGTTTCCCACAGCCTGTACTAAATCCCGTGCTGTGACAGAGATGAGAGCTTTCTCTGGAGAGTCTGTGCTGCTGTCCTGTATCTGTACCAACCCACAGGACAAGCCCAAGAGCATCTCCTGAGAAACCAACAGCAGAAGGGCTTCTAAAGATCTCATTTACACTGAAATATCCAGTGTGTTTGAGCTGTACAGTGACAGAATTACACTGTTTAACCAGACTTGACCGGGAAACGTCTCTGCTTCTCTCTGGCCTGACTGAGGATGACCAGGGATCGTATGTCTGTTTGTTATAAACCTCTAGAATCCACAATGTCCACAATTAAAGTAGGCAATCTCTGCTAACTGTGGCTGGCAGCAGTGGCGATTCTACATTGAATTAGACTTGAAGCAATCACATCTCCTTTCCAGGAAATCAACCTCCACATCAGCATTAAGCACATTGATATCATGAATTTGGTTTGTAATTTACTGGTTGTTCACTATTAGTGATTAGTGTTTTGTAATCTTCTATAAATCATTTTTAATATAATTTTTACAATGCTTATATGTGATCTAGTCCATAATACTAATTTGTTACATCTATGTAGTAAATATTTCCTTTGCACTTAAATTACTTTACATACGGAAGGGGAGAATTATCTCAACGACCACCAATGTGCAGCATCCACCTGGATGATGCGGCAACAGAGCACACATCACTTTATTTGTGGAGAGGAGGCAGAGTGATAAGCCAATCATTATATGAGGATGATTATAAGGCGATGATGATGGACTGAGGTCAATGGGCAAGTTTGGCCAGATCTTACTCTTTCTGGGATTTTTTCATCCTGGGATTTTTTATGACCACAGAGAGTCAGGATCTTGGTTAAGGATGGTGTGTTTTTGGTGTGACAATATTGTCTCCCCAACACTATACTGGGGTACTAGGACCCTCACAGACCCATCCAGGTTCAACCCTGCTTAGCTTCAGTAGGTGACGATCTGAAAGTTGCAGATTGATAGCTGCCAGCATTTAATCAAGAATTATCATTATTAAAGGAGTTTTTAGATTTTTATTTTATTTTTCTTCTTGAATAAGCTGTTTAAAATATGCTGCATGTGTGTGTCTCATATACAGTATATTGCCAGTATTTTACTTTTATATATTTACCTTACTATATACACATATTTGTAAAGGTTTCTTGAACCTTACTATAGATAGCTACTTTGTAAGTTACACTTTTATAGGTAACCCTGTTTGTCTGACTTCAGACTTTAGAATATGGAAAACATGGTGATCATTAAACTCTTTTGCATTTGACTGCAACTCTGACTCCTGGTCTGCTTTTTCCACACTGGGACCAGTTGCATAAATATAGCCTCTTTTTTAAGGCTGTGTCTTAAAAATTAATCTGACCAACTAGTAGTTAGCCAAGGGATATCATCAATCTTACTTTTAGAATTCATATTAGACTAGTCTACATTTTCAAGTAACTCATTTATAAGCTGAGAACCAGTACTTATAACCATGCAAGTTAAAAAAAATATATATAATAATAATTTAGATGACCACCTTGTAATATAGTCTAAGCAGGTTAGGCAATGTCCACTGGAATAAACTTTATCTACCTTTAAAAACATGCTCGTGGTTCTGACTATATTACGAACACCAACTCATTATAAATGTTTCTTTTTGTGCAGTATTATTAAACCATCACCTCAGAATTGGCAGTGTGCAAAGTAGAAACAGTCATGGGTTTTATTGCATACTGCAAGCTTACTTATATAGGACAAAGTTTACTTCTGAATCTAGCCTAACTTTGAATTGTGTAACTGGAAGTTCAAGTTAGATGACTTTTCAGCGTTAAAAACTGGGAAAAAAATATATAGGCTACAATCAGATTAAAAAGGACAGTTGATTAAAAAGATGAGAATAAACCGAATTTACATTGCACTTTTATCATTTCATTATATCATTTCTATTTTGGCAGTCTCATAACAGTTTTATTACATTACCAGAAATATTCTTGTGATCTACCACCGGTTTGTTTCATTCATTCTGAATACATGTTTCTGCAAGCTTCGAGATGCTGAGAGTAGAGTTCAGCGCACTCCTTCGCTGTGTTGAGCTGCTGTTCACACCAGCCAATCAGGAAGTTCTTCAGCACATTCACTCGGGCGCTATGGAAGCGCTCAATCTGCCACACACATTAGTCCAATAAATATATATATACCCTATATAAATGTACAATGTGCAATCAACATTACTTTAAAATGAAGAATCAGAAGTCATGTCACTCATGTTTCCAGTGCAACACGTTTAGCAGATAATCTTCTTTGGGTTTAACATTAGTCACAGCATTTACCTCTTCTTTAGCCACAGATGAAATCAGGTTGAACTCTTTCTCAACAGCTTTTTGAAACTCTTCCATCTACAGTATTAGACATAGGAAGAATTCATCTGAATTTACCAGTTAAATATGATGTAAACACATCAGTGTGGACGTGTGTATGTGGACAGATAATATATGAATGATACACATTAAAAACATACCACTTCTCTCTTATTGGCCTTGGCTTTTTCTGTACTCTTCTTAGCAGTTTCCAGCTCTATCAGTTTACAGGTTCTTCTGAAGAGCATCTCCTGTTACACGTAGACAGTTACTACCACAGCAGTCTTGGGTTAGATTCCATTACATTTCATACAAACCTGCATTCAACGTAAAATATATATGCAGGAGTTTGAACACTTGACTGAATTAATGTTTTGAGGCTTATGTTTAAATACTGAAATGAGTTTTCTAAACAAATAGTTCCAGCCCTCAAATTTGATTGGTTGAGACTAGGAGATCAGATATACAGTCTTGACTATAGCAGCACAAAGACTTTTCACTGTATCACTCCACTTGCCTGCGTTTTCCAGACAGTCTCTTAGTTTGTGACAGGGTTATTATAGTTAACTAAAACTAAAAACATTTTTGTTACTTGAGATAAAATAAACATTCACTGAGAAAAAAACCTTGTATTTCTTGTATAAACTTCTAAAAACTTGTATAAAACGTATTGGTTGCCTTACTAGTCTGTAAGACAACATTTCTCATTTTCTTTTAATTTAACTTCATGTAGCCTAAAATAAACTGATATTAATAACTGAAATAAAAACAAATAAATAAATAAATACTAAATTAAAATTAAAACAGAATATAGAAAAAATAGAATCTACCTCAAAATAAAATAAAAAATAAAAATAAAAAATAGGCCGCAAATCTGTCTGTGACTTGTGCATTATGGTGGGGATTTTTTACTGACTCTGTCTGAAAGTTAAATCATCACACATGATGCATCATCCAGGAATGAAAAAAGCAACAATAATTTTACGGTAATACTGTATCTAAAAGGTTAGTTACTCTGTATTAAACATTGTATAAAAGCAATATCAAAAAGCAAAATTGAAAGTCATGCTTAGGCATTTTATAAAACATACTTTCTCTGCCTCTTGGTAGCGAGACTCCAGGTCCAGACCCAAACCAAGAGTAGTTAGGTTGTTACTGGCAACTTTCTCAAAGTTTTTCTAAAGTAAAAAAAAAAAAAAAAAAACACGTTCAAATTTTAGTATTTAATATTTTTATAAAAATAAATAAAGGAATGAGAAAGTGCACTTACCTTTACTGCCTCAATTATATCAGATAGCTTCAAACAAACCCTAAAGAAACACAACATTTGAATAAAATGATTATCCTCTCATAATAACCAACATTCACATAAACTCTCTTTATTCAGCTTGCACATTAATGCAGGAACAAAAGGTAATTTTATTTAGTAAATTCTAACTTGGAGAAAGCTACACCATCTGCATCGTCCTGATTCACACAAAGATGAAGAGATGTGGAGAAATGTCCACAGGCCAAAGCAAGCTCTGTAAAACACACACACACACACACACACACACGCACACACGCACGCAAACACAAACACACATAGTGATATATAATCCAACTATATTCCTAAATGATGTGTGAAAACTTCTTGCAGTGACTTACTTTGCTCTGTCATCACAACATCGATAAATTTCTATTGAGAGAAGAACGCAATATTGCTCATTGAATTATAAAATGACTAACAGTGCACTGGCCAGATAAAAACTGAAAAACAGCTTGAATAGTGTACCTCTGTGGCAACCTTTGACAAAGCGGCAATATTTGTGTTTTTATTTCTCTCGTTCTGAAAGAAGTTGTCCACATCCTGGGGATATTAAGTTTTACATATGAAATAAATCACATTCATATATCTATAAAGTTTATATTGTCATAATAAATCATATCACTACACAGTGCTGTGTTTGGTACAAAAGACTTTCCCAGGGGTGGATTGGATGAACACCTGCATAAATCACTCACATGAACAGCAAACTTTTACACAGATACCTTATGACTTTCCTTCCTCATCTCCTCCACAGCCTGACTAAGGCGATTAAAGATTCCTTTCTTGCCTCTCTGTTTTCCAGGAGACTAGTCAAACAACACATGCAATGACAAAAGTGAGATTATCAACAAAGATTTAGTCACCTTTCCCTCAAAACCGATTAAGGTGATGACAGAAAAACAGCAAAATGGTCAAACAATAAAAACAGAAGCTTTCAAGCAAAGATCTTCTCCATGCTGGGGAACCCAGCATGAGAAACAAATGTTTTTGAACCATGTTAGCTAGTTTCCAGTAGGTAAAAGCTGGTCTTAACCGATTTAGGTGACTGAGGGAGCTGGTTGAGCTTGGTCAAGAACACAGCTGAAAAACAAACCAGATCATGCAAGCTTAAACTGGCCAGACTGCTTTTTGGAGCATAGTAGCTGATTTGTTCCAATATGGGTGACCAGCTCAGCCAGGTCTCCACCAGCTGATAATCCAGCTAATCAACCATCTAAATGACACTTGACCAGATAATGACCAGCTACTATGTTCTAAAACACAACTACTACCTTCAGCTTTAGCTGGAAACCTCAGCAGGACAGGTTAGCCTGGTTAGTTGCATTGTATTATCAATCATATCAGGCTGTGATACAGAATTTGAATTAATGAAAAATCACAGTCACTTTGTGTGTGTGTGTGTATGTGTGTGTTTATAGTAAACCTCAGAGTTAATAAGAAAGCTGTCCAGTGCTTTGCACTTGCAGAGAGTTCGGTGTGTTGCCACCTGCTGGAGATAAAACTCCAAAGCTTTACAATAACCCTGCCAATCCTGTCCCAGAGCCAGGAATCCTGAACACATACAGAAAAACATAAAATGTGTTACATAAGAAACAAAGTAGCCTATCAATAATCATTGGGATCCACACACACACACACACACACACACACACACACGCACGCACGCACGCACACGCACACACACACACACACACACACACACTGCCTGTGCATGTTCAAATAATACATACCAAGTTGTTTGAGTGCTTTGGTCTGCATGTTTGACTGCAATGGAAGTGCTTTAGGGGGCAAAGGCGGAAACTGTGGGCATAAAATTATCTCATGTAAGTGTTTCCCCATTCATAGATCTTGTGGTTTTAGAGTGAAAATTAATAAGCAAATGCCTATAGGGTCATTCAAACTCAATCAGAGGTCCCTGGCTCAAATGTTTTATTTTGTTCATATTTTCTCTGAAGAAAGACTAACTTAAAGTAAAGTGACATGTGAAGGATTGTAACCCGTTTTCAGAATTAGCATTAGATGGCACTATAAACAAATAGTGATGAAAACCAAAATATGACATGCCATGAATAAATATTGACTGAGTTATTCACTATGTGTAGAGGGGGATCAAAATGACAAAAATGACTTGAAAGATGGCAGCATCTGCTGAACACAAATTATAGGTGTGCAAAAATGTTGCCATCTTTCTAAAGTCATTTTCTCCCCCTTGTAATTTGACTCCCAATCTCAGGTGAAAATCGTCATTTTGACCCTCCTCGACAAAATAGTTAATTACTCTGCAAATATTTATTCATGGCATTTCATACTTTGGCTTTCATCACAATTAATGTTTGTCTCTCTTCAGAAAAAAAACATTAACAAAATCAATCATTTTAGCAAGCGAAGTTTTCAAAATTTGGTTGATTTGACACGGAATGAGCCTATAATGTTTAGAGAATTCTCTCACTATAATTCCCTGAAGTCCAGGAACATTTTCCTGTGAGAAAAGACTCTGTTGAAGCCATTCAAAGTCCTCATATGCCCGAAAAACACACACCCCTGCACTGCCGTTCAACTGAGGGAATAAATGAAGTAATTATATTCAAGCATTCCACAAAACATATTTAGAGCATGTTTTATGCATTTACTACACATCTTACTTTCTGGGAAGTAATGGCAAACGTCAGAACGTCTCCATCCTGAGTCAAGTCAGTGATTCTGATGCTGTTCGCACTTACACTTAGTGCTGATTCTGCACTTGAACCTTCCTAAAACACTCACAGTCATTCATTTACCCAGTACAAGAATTGAAATCAATGCTTGCAATCAATTGTGACTATTATAAACACTTACAGGGTTTTTATAAGCAAATATATGTGTTGTGAAACGTAAAAGAGCTCAAATCTCTTGAGGTAATAATAATATTCCAGTAGCCTATACATGTTTTATACTACTATAGGTTCAATTCAGTAATATAAACTAGTGTATTAGGCATCATTAACTAATGAACAATACTTATCTACTTACAGTAATGCATGCATGTTTAATAACAATTAATGAATTATGAATGAACTTGAATTAACAATGAACTATAGCATTTTTGCAGTATACTGTAAATTCATTTTATAAATAATTTTATGAAATATCTATATAATAATGTGATATTTATAAATGAACCAAGATTAATAAATGCTATAAAAACTACATTTCATGATATTTAAAGCACTCATTAGTATTAACAAATTGTCTTCAAACAGCAGATGGTTGAACAGCATGTTACTACATGGTCATGTGATAATCACAACCTTAAATGGTTACTTACCATCTCACAGGAATTCAACAGGTTTCCTACTTTGGTTTAATCTTCAAAATTGAGAAAACAGAGACATATGAGAGAAAAAAAGTAAACTCTTCTCTTAATCTTACACATACACCCTTTTTACGGTCCTCTCTGTCACCTCTACTTTATTTCCCTTCCTCTCTCTCTCCAGTTGATACAAAATGCTCACACGCACATTCTTGCGGAGACAGGACATCCTTCAGATCAAAGGTCACTATCGTCCTGCGATTTGGTTGTATGTGAAATTTTATCCAATATAGTTTTTTTTAGTGTCCTCTTTCAAATGACATGTGGAATACACTCAAACTAAGTAACTTGTAAAGCATACTCATTACAGGCTACTGAGTAACTAAGCACAGTTACACTGGGCAAAGTTTATGAGTTGCACATGACTGCAGTGTTCATAGCATGCATAAAAACTGATGGTGACAAACACAAAGTAGAATGACACTTCGCAATCATTAGAACAAGAAACTGATGAAGAGAACAGTAGCTTTGGTTAAATCAATGTTTTTGCTTGACACAAATAATTTTATAGATATAAGTTACTTATATTTTTATTTATAAATACATTTACAACCTGTTGAAAGAATTGATGGCAAAATGTATTATGGTTAAAAAAGCGTTTCACACTGGGACAATAGAAAGATAGAGATGGAATAAAAGACAAAGATAAAAAAAAATCTGGTCATTCTTTATTCTAATTATGCAAATCAGTTACATGTTATATAAAGTCTAACTGTCCCTCCAGCTTAAGACTGACATAATGCACCAGGCTTGATGGAGCCTGCCATTTCCTATAGTTTCCCAAACGATTTTCTGAGTTGTTCACGTAGAGTGTTTGTAATACGACAACAGGTCATCCAGACTCTGTGTTTGAGCAGTCTGTGGTTGAGAAGGTTGTGCATATGTGGGCATATCAGAAGGATGACTAGGGGTAGATATGTCCTCTGTGCCTCTTTCGGTAGCCCTTTGGGATTCAGACCACTTGAAGGCAGGTTTTCCTTTAGCCTGCCCTTTGTCTGTTGCTCTGTTGTGATTGGCCCATCTGTCATCTGCGAAATAAGCAGAGGGAGGAGCAAAATCGGAGTCTCGCTCCTCTCGACGAAGACTTGTCCACTGACCCAAGGAGAACTCTGGAAAAGGAAATAAATGTTTAAGTTGCATTTTCTTCAACACAGCAAATGTAAACACATGAGCAAATGAATAGGAAGGAAGGGATGTGCAGTGTATTTATGTGTCAGGCCATGTACCTTTGCCTCTGTCCCACTCTCTTATGTATGGAACGCCAGGTTTGGTGTCTTTTCTTTCCTGAATCTCCACCTCCACTTTCGGCACTGTTGGAGGGGCTGGAGGTCCAACTACTTCATCTTCATCATTCTCAGCATTTTCAGCGGCAGGAGCTACAAGGAAACATCAGACATGATCCAAAAACATCCTCACATGCTTTAGAAAAAAACACCAACATACAGATACATGTTTAATATGCTTTAAAGCATATAAAGACTTGTTAAAAATTCAGCAACACACCATCTTCTTCATCCCCTGGCTCCAGCTTGCTTTTCTTTATCCTTCTCATCCTCACTTTAGCGAGTCGAGCTTCAAGAAGGGCTTTCCGCTTATCCTTCAGTTGCTCGCGTTTACCGCGCTGTTCTGTGGTCTGCAGAGAAAAAAAATTGTAAACCTTACTAATTTACAATGCAGCCAATAGTAGAGAAGCTGAAGAAGACTGTTTCAATCGTAGCCAATAGTATAGAAGCTAATAGTATAGAAGCCAATAGTATAGAAGCTAAGCACACCGTTTAAAAATATAGTGTTAATCTTTATTAACAATAATAATATAAATCACAATTTTTTAAATATATCTCAATTAACTGTGTTTCATATGATCAATTATATATTGGTGTGATGCCTATATTCACTTGTATTTAAATTTTTATTATTAGTATTAGTTTTTAGTCATTTACCCTAAATTTATAGAGACAAAATGGTATAGAAATGTAATATTGGCCATTTTTTAATAGTCAATAATAATAATAATAATAATAAGGATCACAATATTTAACGGGCTTATCAGCATCAGCCAGAATTTTCATATCAGTGCACCTCAAGTCTCAATGCATTTTGGAAGTGCTTTCTCAGCAAAATATATCATTTTGCTTTGTATGCACACTTACAATGCCTTACAATGCTGTCTCAGCAGCTCAATCTGCTTTGGAAAAGAGTTTGTGACTCATTTAATTGTTGTTCTGACCTGATCTCTCAGCATGTCTAGAGTTTCTCTCTGTTTTCTACGTCGGTCCTCATCCTGGGCAAAAGCGAAATACCCAACACCCAGCTCTCTGGCCTCTGAAATGGACACAAAACACTCATGTGAGACAGTGCAGATATAACTCAACACTCAAAGCAGCACGACTTAAAGGCATTTCCTACACATTAGAAAGGTTTCAGTGTGTCTAGAGATCATTTCTCTCCATCACCTTGCTCTCTGATATTTTCATAGTGAATGGGTCCAACAGGTCTCTTCATCTGCTCCTCTTCCTCTTTCTCCCACTGCTCTCTCTGCATTTCTCTCCTCATGTCATCAGATAACAGCGTCCTGTCAGTGCCAGTCACCCTGTGCATAATAATAGATATCAATTGAGCACAACCAATGGAAATTAGTTAGATACAAAAAAAATTATAAAATAAAACACAGCAAATATAAGAACAATAAACATACCTCTTGTTCTGGAGATCTTGGTCCATTTTCTGAAAACCAGGTAGGTCTTTCCTAAGACATCTTCGAGAACGTCCTAATGCATCAACATAGTCCACCCTGCAAGAGAGAGAGAAAGCCGTAGTTAAGTTCAAATCATTATTATTGACCCGTAATCAGGTTCAAAATATATTTATAAACACACCGTACCATTCTTCATTTGCATTCTGTGGGTCTGGAACAGGGACATTTACATCAAAGTCCTCTCCATCTCGGTCCCCTGCAGTGCATGTCGGTGGTTCATTCCTCTGGTTAATGATTTTCTGGGTGAAGTCCACCAGAAAAAGACTTTCAGTCTCCTCATCTAAATATAAAAAGAAATGGTCAACTTCAATATCAGTTCATTTACAAAACACCCAAAGCAGTGTAAAAATGTATTCAAGAAGTGAAATGTTTGAATTTGGTCAACAAGCATATACCTGGGAAATCTCCTTTTGTCATCTGTTCATAAAGACGTGCCTTTTCCTCCAATTTTTGCCTACATAAGACAAAAACGCATCAGGAGAGCATTCATATAATTGCATTCCACTATCTGAACAATGAAGGTGATTAAGAGTAAAATTAGAAGGATCTGAAACATGACTTAATTTACAGTCATTACAATATATCAGCATTTGAAACAGGGTGTATGGTCTCAGATTATTATATAATACAGTATTAATAAAAACAGAGTGACCAAAAAACATTTAAAAAAAACATTTTAATAATAATATATCTTCATTAGTATTTTTATTGATTGTATGTTTTTTTTTAAATATGAGAATGTGAAACAGTCTGCAGCAAATAAAAAAAACTATGAAAAATTATTTATGACAACAGGTTGTTATAAAAAACAAAACTCATGAACTATACTCTGGCCTCAAAAAATATTTGGACACTTAAGCCACACTTATATAAAATTCATTGTAAAAAAGAAAGTAAAAAGAAAGTGTCAACTGCAAACACACTAAAGTTAGATCTTTTCATGGTACTGACATTCATACAACTTGTGTCTATATACTTTTTGAGCCACTCTGTAGTGAAGTTGGAAAAATAACATGAATTGATAAAGATGATATAAAGATTCAGAATAATGTAGTACTGGACTATTAATAGCTCCAAAAAAGATTCAAATAAATAAAATCACGTTAAAAGTGTACGTCTATATTCACCTGGATTTGTCCAGTGTGTTTTCTTCCTCAACAGTTTGCTGAACGTCCCTCTGCGCTCGTACATTGACTCCTTCATTTTGTTTAGTCCAGATATTGGGCTTCTGTGAGCACATAAACACACAATTACAACAGGCGTATATATAATGGTTGAATGATACCAGTCGTTATGAACTGCCCGTGTCTTACTTTTATTTTTGTCTTGGACTTCTGTGCAGCTCCTGCATCTTGGCCAAGTCTGTCGTGCTTAAATTTCTCCTGCTTCCGATATAATTCCGCTTTCAAATCCACCAGCTGAAATGTAAATTGAAAAGTATACGTTGGCCAAGAGATTTTAGGATCGGGCCATCATTCCCAGTTTAAAAAGAGGTACACCATGCAAGTCTACTGTCAGCTGTGATGCTAAGCTAACTATAACACACAAACAAAACTGAAATTGAGAAAAGTGTCTTGTTCAAAAAAGAGATAAGATACAAATTATTCACCGATGAGGCTGTAACATTGTATGGTTTCTTCTTTTTATCCATGTTAACTGTAGCTGATTTAGCAGGCAAGCACTGACATTCAGAGAGCAAAACAGTATCCAAAAACAATGCTGAAAAGAAGAAATGTAGCCTGCCATCTGCCGTCTCGGAAGTCAAACTACAACAATATTTTTAATTGAAACTAGTTTTTCATTTTTAAGGCGTAAATAAAACATGTTTCTACTATGTTAAATGCCCAAAATATGGCGTTATGCAACGAAATGTCCAAAAAAGCAACCAGACGAAGCTCGGTAAGCTGGATGTAGCGAGTTTAAGATGGTCAAGCTGGTGTTCAGCTGGTTAGTTGGTCTCCAAGCCTGACTGGCTAATGGCCCATAAACTGATATTCTCCATAAAAATTGTATTTTATGCTACATTATTATTATTGATAAAAAAGGAGAAAATGAATCGTATTCAGAACCATTAAAATAAGTGTAAAATAAGTTTCTTTAATTGCCATAAAAACAGTACGCATATCAGTTATTTATGGGTAGGATCATGTTTTGGAAGAATATGCTGCCAACCATGTACAAGGGTGAGTCCACTTAAAAGTGTTTGTTCATACCAAATATTTGCTCCGGTTACAGAGGAATTGCCAGGTCTGTTAAATTAACCTGCTAAGGCAATAATTCAGTGGTCTAGTAACACATATAGCTATTGACACAGCAGCCACATCACCATATTACTTTATTTGTCATCATCTGTTATCATATTCATATCACCTTAAGGTAAATCTTTGTCACACATTCACATACAGTAACAATCAGCGATTTTTAGTTCTGTTTGTTTTCACAGTTTCATTTGTAGATTTTAATGCTAATTGTTAACCAAAGGCTATTATAAAAGTGAGAAGCAAATCTTTGTGTGCAGACCTACTGAAGCAGTTTGATCATTACAGAAGGTGGGATTGATTGATTTTTTACTATTTCTGCACACTTAGTTTATATAAAATAATTTTACTTTTAAAGTACAGTCGTTAAGATTGTTGTCATAAATCAGAACTAAACCGGGTGACTTTCCCAGGATGCCTCTGCGCAGTCGTGCCAGCCGCATGTTCCTGCTCTTATGTGCTCTTTCCTTATGTGTCGAATCTGTAAGAGGCGGCACCAGCTTCCTCAGTCCTGATAAGAAACCACAGGTGAGTATATGTCTAGCGGATGTGTCTGAGTTTGTTTGGAGTTAACCAATTTTAGAAACTCAATTTAAAAATAAAGTTGGTAAAGACTATATCAATTCATGCTCGAAGTCTGGCATCTGATATATTGTGTGTCCCATTTCAAGGGTCGAAAGCCACCACGGGTGGGCAGAAGAGATGCTGCTGAGTCAGAGATCCCAGTGATTAAAGAGGATGATCAGTTTATGGTAAAACAAGCAAATGCACATTTAAATAGGATTTCATTGAGTTACTACTTTAGTCATACTTTGCTCTCACTACCTGTTTAGATGAGCGCTCCATTCCAACTGTCCGTGTCTCTGAGTGAAGCAGAATATGAGAAGTACGGTCCTGTGCTGCAGAAGGTTCTTGTGAATCTTCTTAGCGATTCTCCATTTGGTGAGCTAAATGCTTGATTTAAGAACAGATCCAAACAAATGGAAAATTTTCCAGAAAAAGTTCCAATTTTACCTAAAAGTGCTTTCTGGCAGAAAATTCTTCAAGACACCGTTTGATGATGTATTTGAATAGTTTGTGTTCTTCAAACTAACACACTAAATGTATGTTCTCATTTGTTTCAGAATTCTGACAAGATCTACCAATCCTACAAAAATCAACTCCTTATAAATCATAAAAATGATTTACAGTTTAAATCAATTTCAAACACATTGATTTGACAAAATAAAGGATGACAAAGAAATAACTTTCTGCCTCTGGTTTCTATTTTCTTTGCTCACTCTCATGCGTTTCAAGGTCATGTTTGTGTGACAGATGAAACTAAAGGTTAATGGAGTCACAAAAGGAAAAGCTGCCTTGTCTTTCTCAAAAGATTAATTTCATAAAGCCATTCATGTTACATATACATTTATTTAAACAAAAGTTACATTTATATAAAACCAACCACAATCTGTTTCACATTTTCTTTTTACATAAACGTTCATGTGAAAATTACTGGTTTCTTATATAAGGGAAGACACAAGATGGCATTTTATGTTACTTATGTCACAAAAGCATACATAACTTGTAAGCATGTATGCAAACACACGGCCAAAGAAACCTGAGAACAGAACCATTTTAAAACACAAAACTGAAAAGATATTAAAATGTATCATTGCTAACGGTTTTAACAGATGTGAAATTCCCTGTAACAGGGTAAGAAACTTAAGTTGCAATTCTCATACACACTATAGTACATTGGAATATCAATTCTTGAAGACATTATGAAAACAAAAGAAAAAGGTTTAAAAAAAAAAAAGAAGAAAAGGCCAAAGATGCAAGACTAAACTGCTAGCAGGACTAAGATTTTGAAGGACTTTAGTTGATAAAATAAGTAGTTTAACACACCGTTTCCAATCACAGTCCGTATATGTGTCTAGTGTTCTGCCGTACTGTTTGCAGTACTGTGGTTAGCAGCTCTCCTTTCAGCACAGTAATCTCACGCAGCGTGTGTATGCCCATACCAGGGTGAGCAAACCTGCATACGGACTTGGGCACCTACAGAAAGAGGAAGGGAGGTGAATGTATGTGTATTTTAAAGAATGACAAATTAGACAAGTCATGCACGTATGTGTTAGTGGAATCAAACAATGCGTGCTTAGTAACTAGCACTGATACCTGTCTGGGTAAGAAATATGGTGCATCGGTCTCCAGTAGGATTCTGTCGAGTGGGATTTTTTTCACAGCGTCTCGAACCTCTATAGCGCGTTGGTACGTCACCAGTCCAGTGAAACCCACACACAGGTTAGGGAATTCACTTAGAAACGGCTCAATCACAGAGTAGTTGTTGGTGAAACAGTGTCTAACAAACATATGAACACAGGTTAGTAGACTATAAACTAAGCTGCCAACTATTTTCAATGGAAAGTAGCAAAATCCTGCTCAAAGAGTCATTAACGACGTACTGTGCTTTCTCTCCTAATCCATGCTCACATACTGAATTTTTATATAATATACAGCCGAATGCATAGATGTGTATGTAGATGCAACATTCGACCCCTCCAGGCATGTCGGTGCGCACCCGCCATCTTGGAACAGTCAGCATGTTGCGAAATAAGAACTTTGGTTTGTGTTTTTATATGTATTAACTCAAAATTACAGGTTTTTATACTTTTAATGTGATGTTAGCTGATGCCTTCGTCTTCTTGTGTCGTTAGTTTAGCAAAATGATCTGCTGAAGTCTATTGCAGATTTAGACATCCATACGTCTAAGTACATTTGCAGATGGTCAGTCAAGTTGCTCTCAAGTGTTCACGGACCTGTGTTTTGACCGTTCCAATATGACGGATGGCTTACGTAGCGGCCCATAGAAACAGCCGCTAATGAGGCATATATGTCTATATATCTATAGCTGAATGTCCAATAAAGCCGTTCTCATTTACATACTTTCGATCAATGGAAAGCAACTAAATGTTAACCAGCAGTCAAAAATAAAACAAAATAAATAATTTGCTAGATTTGTTGCTAATCAGTTTTTCTTTGTAAAAATTGCGCTAAATTGGCAACACTGACTAACTAGTATTAGTAAAGGCATTTTGTGCAGTAGAGTGAATCTCACAATAAAATGTAATTTCACTTAAAATAAATAAGACATTCTATTTTATAAACTTATCTAAATAATTAATAATATAAAAGAAAAAGCAGAAAATATATAAAAGATTATATATGAAAGAAAAATATTTATAAAATGATCCTGAATGGACAGAATGATTTAAAAACAGAAAAAAACGTAAATATTGTAATACTAAATACATAAAATAAATATTAATGCTCCTTAAAACATGCTTCATTGTTTAATTACAAATGCAACTTATTACTTTAGTTTAATGTTAGAGCGAAATATGAGCCATGAGTTTTTATTTTAGTTATTTCTAAGAATGAACATAAAAACTGTCCAGAGTGTTTGGTTTATGAGAACTGACCTGTGTATTTTGTAATCCCGGGGGACACACTTCTTCATAATTTTCAGCAAATCATCATCTGCATCACGGCAATGTATGACTAGAGGCTTCCTGAGAGCGATTGCCAACTGCAACTGCCGTTCAAACACCTTGACAGGAAAAATCAAAATAAATAATGTTCTTTTGACTCTCTCAAGTACATGTTTAATTAATTTGGAAGTAATCATCCAGTCTGCCATACCTCTTTCTGTTTCCTTGAGTCTGTGGAATTCTTGTGCGAGTAATCCAAACCGATCTCTCCAAACGCTATGGCCTTAGGGTGACGCATAGCACGCATGATGCTTTGCTCATGAGTGTGGTTATACTCTTTGGCAAAATGTGGGTGGCAACCAAATGCACCCCACACTTTATCCTCTGCCAGTAGCCCCTCCCAGATGGCCTCTTTCTCTGTGATTCGTGGGTTGCAGAAATCTGCGATGCAGCCCCTGAACTCCAAAGGGAAACTACTTGCATACTTGCGCTGAAACCTTTGAAAGCTTCCCTGGAAACCCAACTTCCCATAGAGCATGTCAAGGTGACAGTGCGTGTCAATAAATCCTGCAGAATCTGCATTTGAGTTGGTCAAATCGGACAACCAAAGAGGCTCCGAGCCAACAGACATCCTGCGGGTGTCACTTTCAGCAGCAAGAAGCATCCGTGAGGATGCGTGATTTGAATCTGAAGTCCTGCGTGTAGTATGAGGAAAGCAATCCCAGCTTTCAGGTGTGAAGGGGGCGTAGGTGATGCTTCTGAGCCCGGGAAAAGGATCGGCCAGTGTAGAGCTGCTGATGATGGACTGCTGTAATTTGAGGGACCGCCTAACTGACATACAGCACGAATAGTTCTCGGGGGTTGCGAGGTCAGAGGCTGTAGTTTGAGGAGGACGCTCTGACCACAACTCCACATCCCTGGCTGGGATGGTTGGGGTAGTGTCAGCCCCTTGAGATTCTTCAGAATCTCTTGTGAATCTCTTGTGGGCTTGTGAGAATGTTGAAGACTTTAAAACTGCAGGTGATGAGGAGTAAGGGTTGTGTTCTAATGGTGGAGGAGTGTCCCTGAAGTCCACAAGCTCACAATCCCTTTTAAGCTTTGTTTGTTGACCCTTTGGCTCAAAGGACTCATCCTGCGAGAAAACTTCAACCTGCTCCGGGTCCTCAACATCCGACCAATCCGGCGATTCTGGCCGCTTTAGGATCACACTCTGTGCATAGAGACAAAGTCAGTTTCAATTCTTTTAAAAGACATTTAAAATAGTGCAGAATAAACATCCTTTAAATAGGATTATATATATATATATATATATATATATATATATATATATATATAAAAGATTTTTTTTTATGTTTGTAAAGTCTCTCCTGCTCAACAGGGTAGCATTTATTTTATTAATACAGTAAAAACAGTAATATTGGGAAATATTATTACAACTTAAAATGGCTGTTTTGCTATATTTTGTTTTTAAAAAAAGTAATAATTCCTGTGATGCAAAGCTGAATTTTGAGCATCATGACTTCTATAAACAGTCTTTATTGTCATATGATTCTTCAGAAATCAATCTAATATGCTGATTTGAATACTCAATAATATTCACTTTTCTTGATGAAACCATGATACATTTTTTTTCAGGATTCTTTGATGAATAGAAATGCCAAAGAATGTCATTATTTAATGTATTTTGTTTTTTTGCAACAATGTAAAAGTGTTTACCGGCACTTGATCAATTCTCGCTGAACATAAGAATTCATTTATTTCCAAAAAAATAAATAAAAGTAGTATCATCCATTACCCTGGTGTCCAGCTTTATTTCTTCCCCTTCATCTTCTGTGTCAATGATCTCAAGTGGGGGAGGTCCATCATCCTTAGTCGTGAACAGAGAAAGTGGTTCATTCTTCTCACTGAATGAGCAGCAATCAAGGTCAGAGCAGTTTTCCTCCTCCTCTGCCTTCACAGGTTTGTCTGGGGTTTTCTTCGCAAATAGACTTTTAGGCCCACCAAATGATGACTTTTTGTCTGCATTCCCCACTGCATCATTCAGCGCCTTGAGGTAAATGACTTTCCGTCCATCCTCTGGACTCCTGTGTTTTTTCCCAGCAGAGGGAGGTGAAGGCTCAACAGAGCATTGTTGCCCTGTAACAGTGTCCTAAATGCCATACAAAAAAACTCAAATTAATGGATATATATATTGACTGGGGAAACTGAAAAAAAGATCTTTATTGTTACACACCTCGCCAGGACTGTTTTTTTTCCGGAGTGCTCGGTGGGGTCCAGTCAATTTTAAGCGTGATTTAGATGCACTTCGTGAAGAGTGCTTTGGAGTGGTAAGATGCATGTTTTCCACGTCGCCCAGTCCAGCTGACCCAGTAGATGTGTTCAGGCCAGGAGAGACAGGCTCGCTCATACCGCTATCCTGACCATCTCCATCCCAGCATGTGGGCTGTGCCACACCCACACTGTTCTTCATGAGCTTTCTGGGGGAGTTCAGCACCTTATTCAGCCATGTCAATTTCACCTTTTCCCTTTTGCGGTTCATCGTACTAGGATCTTGAGAAAGCAAGAAAATGTATAAATGGGTCAAAAATCAGAACCACAAACAGATGCAGCTGTTTCTAAGCCAATTTTGAGATGGATTCACTTCCAGGTTCTTTGAAAACCTGAAAACTATTCAAAACACTGTAAATTCAAAGTGGAGCCAGATGCAGTTATAAGAACATTTGAACTCACTTGAAGTAAAAGGGAGTTATATTTACTCCCTTCATTAATTAATGAATTAATATATCATTTTATTTCAATATTTACACGTATCTTTAAAAACAGAAAGGTCAGCAGACAGGCATTTTATGTAGGTTAGCTAAAAGGTTAGAAACACATCGACGGCTCTTTTATACTATGTATTTATTTATATACATTATTAACTAAAAGCAAAAACCTGTGTACACTGTAAATCGCGTTAACATGTTTATTTCAAAAGCTATTAGTTAACAACAGATGCTAGCAACGTTAATTAGCAGAAACCTCATGCCTGACCTAAAACGGTTAACGTTACCCCAAGCGTCAGTGGACATAACGGCGATCACAAGAACGGAAAACAGTCTGAAAGTGTGTAATAGTCTTGATTAAACCCGATTCTATTAAAGCAACAGCAAAGTTAATAACGTTATCACAAACCTTATGGCCTAAGCGGATGAAAGTTCAGGTGGATCACGTGGGTAAGTAATTAGCGATGCGTTCACTGCTCACCGCTGTCAACGGTCCTCACCGTACTGGATAGCATAGATGGTGAACGCTTAGTTTGAGACGTACAAAGTATGGAGTGTGCACATTCCTCCATTTCAAGCATGTGTGTAGACTTTGAAGGAATATAAAAATGACCATTTAATTTGACCTACAGAATTAAGATTAAATGCAATATCATTTATATTTGTATAGAAACTTTAGAGGTAGTATATCCCATGGTGGGTTTATTTCTGAAAAGCAATTTTCTGTAAGGCGAATACAGGACAAAAGGTTTAAAAAAAGAAAAAGAAAAAAAAAGACGTTGAACGTTGGGGTAAGTTATTAAAGTGCTTTTTAGCTAAATATATTTTTAAAAAATCAGTTCAAAAGCGAGAAAACACAAACAGTTCATATAAATATACAGAAACATCAAACCATTGTTTT
Organism: Siphateles boraxobius; assembly: GCF_051911475.1. Taxonomy (NCBI): domain Eukaryota; kingdom Metazoa; phylum Chordata; class Actinopteri; order Cypriniformes; family Leuciscidae; genus Siphateles; species Siphateles boraxobius. Next base: position 10,443,342 of record NW_027509042.1, on the reverse strand, counting down.
GTCCAACAAATATTGTAATTAATAAATTGTATAAACTTATTGTAGCATTTAAAACGTGACAACTTGCTCCAACCTGACAGTTATACTCTATAAAACAAAATCCTTGACCTGAGAACAGTTCACAATGTTGGTTAAAATCTACTATTGTTAAATAATTAACACCCACCTTAATGCTTATGCTTAATTTGTGCTCACTTGTTTTACAACTATAGCAAAAGGACAATTTTATCATTTTAGTTCGAAAGATGCATCAGAAAATGCATTGTAATTTAAGATGGGTTTGAAGTAGATGTTTAAAACCAAGCAAAACCACTTTTAGAGAAATGTAATAATATTGGTCATTACCGAAATAATTATTTCTTTATATGCTTCTGTAATGGTTAATCCACCAGTATGTGTAAACTCTTAAGTCAAAGTTGGCCAAGTCAAAAGTCTGCTATTGAACAAATTTTGGATTTAGTGGATTCAAAGATAGATCGCACAAAAGTTTCATCAAAAGCAACTCTTTGGGAACTAATAGAAAATATTTGGGAGTCAATAACAGACACTGTGGAAAAGTACTGCACATAAAAACAATGCCAGCAAGAATGTAAGCTGCTATCAAAGCCAAAGGATACCATATAAAATATTATGTTTTTTGTTATTATGTGTGAATAAAGACTATTTAGCTGTTTCAGTTTGCTATTTGCCTAATGACAAAAAAGAAAGAAAAGTTTTAAACAACTTTTGGGCAGATTCCTAAACTATTTGTGTTTTCCCTTTATTTTAACAGGTGGTCTAATCAATTTGTTAAGTACTGTATGTACATTTTCACAGTATATATGTAGATAGATAATGAATGCTGGCTTGATGCAAGAGTCTAGATTAGAATTAGAATCAGATTAGAAAGTTAGATATAATTACAAATATTTAATTTTTTATTTACAAAGAACATTTTTCCAAGTATAAAGTTATTAGTAACAGAGCAACAGTATACCGAGATTGCAAGGTCTACTACACAGACAATCACACAAAATCTGCATTTTATAAAGTTCTTTCTGTGGGCTCTCAATTCAGTACCACTCATTAAAGTAAAGGAAATGACCTAAATGCATTGCTTGATACATGTTTAAAGCATCCATTTGCTTAAGAAAATATTCCGCCTGATCTCAGGTTTGTATTTTACAGTCAGACTACATTGTCCATTGTATATGGTGCTGGTGCACAGATCTGCTCAGTAAATATGTCCTTGTTAAAGCCCTAAGTTAATGCTCATGTTTTCATCTGTTTTGCTGTTCTCTGTTCTCCAGTAACTTCTGTTCCACTCGCTGGCTAATGCGTCGTAGATCGGCGTGGATGTTGGGTCTCTGAGCAAGGTCATCTTGTAGGCAGCGGGCGATCTCCAGCCGACAGATATCTTCTCTGCGCACCAACCGCCTCACAACTTGCAGACAGCGATCTCGCAAGGTCAACACTGGTAAACAAATATTAAGTGCAAAGTCAATTTTAGAATCACAAAGGTTTTAGATTCACAGTCTGATTAATGATCCTATAATTGTGTGTGTGTGTGTGTGTGTGTGTGTGTGTGTGTGTGTGTGTGTGTGTGTGTGTGTGTGTGTGTGTGTGTGTGTGTGTGTGTGTTTCCAGATTTTCTTTGAAAGATTTTTCTTTTACACTGAAAATAATGTCAAGTGTTGTTATTTATGCCATGCCTAGGAATACAGTTATCTCAGTTACTCAATATTAGTATAAGATTTCTAATTTATAAAAGGAGTGAATTGTTTTTTAGCCTGAATACTTAAGCAAAAGCCAGTGAAATATATTTACCAGGCAATGTGATGTGCGCAATTGAGACTTGTCCATTTTCAACGGAGGCCGGCAAGTACATCTCTTTACTATTGACTACCATTGAATCGTCAGTCTCTGCATCCCGAAACATCCATGGATGTCCTGACGTAAACAGAAATGCAGTATAAGAAAATTTCATTCAAACAGATTATTGCACTACTTAACCCTTTAAGGCATCTTTGAAATTATTAATTTTATTGCCATGAAGAAGTCAAAAAACAAGAGGCTGCTCGTGGAGCTAGAAGGTCCAATCACACCCTAACCCTAAACCTACCCTATGCCCAAGCCTAATTAAGTTCTGCTCCACCCCTTAGACCCACAGAGGTGGAGCTGGACTAGGTCAAGCTTCACCCATTTGGCTCTGCAATGCAAATGGTGCTCACTGCAGAGCCAAATGACATTAAGCTCCCCCTCGTTAATCTAATGGGTGGAGGGATAGAGTCATGAGGCTTGTTCGACTTGAACCGGCGCTGCACAGACCGATCGGTTGATGACATCAAAGTACCGCGAGAGCGATTAGAGAGCAGACGGCTCCTTATGCTTTTGAATAGCTCTCGCGGTACTTTGATGTCATCAACCGATCGGTCTGTGCAGCGGCGGTTCAAGTCGAACAAGCCTATGGTTAAAGATGGGTTTGGTTGAACCTATCTCCACCCATTATGGCCAAATTACATCCAAAGAGGGGGGGCATAATGTACATTGTGTGGACAATGTCTCTGGACATAATGGATGGAGTTTGACCTTCCCCAAGCTCCACCTCTGGGTTTAGGGATAGGGTAGGGTCCCTTTACGTCCAGAAAGGGGGAGCTGGACGTCAAGCTCCACCCATTGGCTCTGCAGTGAGCAGCCTCTCCTGCAGTGAACACCGCTTGCAAAAAGTCTAAACAAGATGTCAATGGTTTCGAATCACTTACATTTGGGGTCAAAGTTAATTTTTCAAGCAGTTTCTTCTTAGACTAGATAATCAACTCAAAGGCTGAACACTTTGGTTTGCCTGGTGCAAAACAATTGGTGTTTAGCTATTTTGTGCATTGAATGGCATAAAAAATACTTCTTAAGGTGTAACAGGATTAAAATAACCCTGAACGAGCTGACCGCCTCTACTGTAATTTTACCAATTTATATTGAACGTAATTCAACGATAATTTGACGAACCCACATAAGTTGTCATTCTTCGACCGGTGTACGGCTGTATATCTACGTATGGCTGCGGCTCCCCTCGGAAGTTGATCCAGACGGGCTTCACGACGCGCGGGCTGTTGTTACAGAACAACACGTAGGCCGGTATCCGGCTGACCAAAGATCGGACCAGCGGCAGCGATTGCTGCCCCTCCTGAGATTCCTGAGGCATCGACAGGACAGGACAGGACCAACACAAATCTACAAATAACAGCTTCGCTACTACGGAGTAAAGTTACACCTAAAGCGCTAGTTCCCTCTTAAAGGCTAAGCAAACAGAAAAATACAAAAAATAGATACGATAAAGTTCACTTGATCGGCTCGGACCATCTGGGATCTGTTTTAAAGAGAACACGAACGGAAAGAAGAGAACGCGTACGTGACTATCAGACATCCATCTGTACTGCTTGACGTTTGTTGTTGTTGTTGCGTAATAACGTGAGAGCCAGTGAAGAAGAAAGCGCGCGACAGCATACCAACACCTCCCTCTAGTGGTTTGGAAATGAATTGAAAACATGACGCATGAAGTATACCTGTAACTGTGCTCGAAATGAATGAATTATTACGGTATATACTTCCTTCTCTTTTAAAAAGTAGCATAAGAAATAATAGGCATTATGCAACAGATATTTCAAACAGTAGTATAATTCACTGCTGTCACATGACCTACATGTCAAGCAGGCTATTTCAGCAGAATGCTGAAAATAATATTTTCAACATAATATAATTATTTTCTAATTTTGGATTTTGTGTACAAATGTGTTTAGACTGTGATCAAACTAAGGTTCTGTTTGGAATGCCATACTATAAATGTTTCTACAAATTGTAGTGTTACCAAAGTGTCCTTAAAGATGAAACACACTGTGACTTTTCAGAAGCGGTTTATTGGTGAGAATTTATTCGTACTGAACAGTATTTTATGTCTGGAACATTACAGATATGCAAGTCAGTGTTTTTGTATGTAACTGGTGGAGAATATACACGTGTGTGCCGATTGTCTGTATAAAGTGTATTTTGCACTCCATTTAATAAACATGTGAACAGAATCTTTATATTTTTAGGACGTTCTCGGTGGAGACTAGTTTGTCACATGCGACTTCCATTCTGGATACAAACATCTGTTTTGGGCTCTCAACTCAAAATATACATCAAACCATCATTTAATTAAATGGTCTCCAAAAAAATCAAATGACAAAGGAAAAAGCAAAACAGAGAAACTGAGCAATACAAAATAGTTTTTGAGAATAACATAAAGGGCAACTCCCTGATATTTCCTTTATTCTTCACAATCTGCCACTTTTAGCCAGGTGTTGTGTGCCAAGTACCCGAAGCAAGCACATGAGACAGCATGTGGATAATTATTTAATTTTAAGCAGTTTAGATCTTGTTTTGAAGAAGCTTAGATGTTCAAGAACTATTCATAGATTGAGGTATTCTACATGATGATTGATTATGTCAATAAATGTGGGCATGAAAGACTTTTTGTCAGACTAAATGAGATGGAGTTAGAGATTTATCCCTATTTTAACACGGTACTTATTTCATGAACATCCAAACAAGATCTTGCTTAAAAAGCATCAATAACTGTCTAGTCAGTAATGATGAAGAAAAGACTGCTTAGACCGTTAATTAAGTGCATTACAACAGACTGTAATCTTAAAGAGCTCATCTGGTATGATATTGCACGTATCAGCCTCTAATTTACACAGCACAAGGTGTGTGAAGGCAACAACTTAAATTCTGTTGTTCTTTCTACTTCTGTATCTTATGCATCACTGTCCCCTTTTTCTTTCCTCTCCCTGTTCATGCACACATCTACACATATAAACTCACAAACACACTTTCTCTCTCTCTCTAGGTGTGGTTTGGAGTCTCATGTTTTTGGGGTGATAGAGGAGACCACTCGGGGAGCATATGCTTGTGAGCTGTTGGGTTAAAGGTCACAAGTAATCGTCAGATCACATCACAGGCACAGCAAGCGTGACCCCTTGACACCCTCCTCGCCTTGTGGGATTGTCGGTAACAGGGCAGAACGAGTCAAACCCCAGAACCGAGGTGGACTCAGATCCTTTTTTACTGCTGAGAACTTCCAGCCCATATGAGAGCTGCAGTTTCTGCACTGAGCAATTGTCCACGCATACCTAAGAAAAGAAATGGATCAAATTTCATGTGACATTGGCTAATCATTTGGATGGATACTTAGATATAAAAATCAAAATTCAAGTGATCAAAAACACATTATTGAACATACAAAAGCATTAAATCTCACCCTGGAAACCAACTATGCAGTGTGGAAGGCCGTCCAATCAAGTTGAGGTTGTTGGCCTTGTAGACCGTAAGTGTCTCATGAACATAACCATGTGGATTCACATATGCTGCCATTGGCCCATACAGAGACAGACTAAAGAAAGAGGAGTGTTGCATTTGTAACTGTATTCATTTCCATCTTAAAGGAGAAGATCACCCAAAAATGTAAAGTCTGTCATCATTTGATAAGCCTCAAGACATTGAAAAGTTCAACAGAGAAATAACGACTTTACAAGTAAACTTTGATCTTTTCCTTAACTAAAAACTATCATGTGGCTTCAGAGGACTTTGAATATTAAAGTTGCAATAAAACAGAAGGAGCGACACATTGTTTCTTCCGTGTACTGTGCATTCGAATAAAAAAAATGGAGGGAGGGGACTTGGTTCTATCCATCAGTTGTAGATTTGATGGAGGCAGATCTGACTGCGAGCTTGCAGTCGATTGTAAGAAAGGTGCAGGGTTCAAACAAAGTCATCGTGAAATAAAAACTGACCTTATTTACTTTGTTAGTCTTATGGTGAATGTTTAATCCATGGAAGTTAATAGACAGAAAATAATTTGTTTGTCAATAATAATACAAAAATAATAATTTCCATTAAAAATTTGCTTCCGATCTGGAATGGCGTTGCTTCTATGATGACATCAGTTTGATGGCTTTGATTGATTATCCTTAACCATTCCCCTCCAACTGCCGGTCTGCTATGAGCGAGGGATGGAGAGGAGGTGCGCTAAAGTGAAACCCCGCCCTCTATTCAATATTCAGTTTCACTAGGAAATACGTCACAACACAGAAGTAAAGTCGGTTGCAACTTCCAGTTCACCGGAACTTTAAGTAGACTAAATTACGTCACCCGAGAGAAGTCAGTTGTTTCACCAGAAGATCACGTTCTGACAATGGAAATGTCTAAATGTTTTTTTGAAATGAAATATGCATGGATGAATCATTCATACGACCACTTTCATGGAACTTTTAGGATGCTTTATTTTTTTTTTTATTGGTGCTTGACGGGCTTTGGTGCCTTTTGGTGAAAGTAATCTGTCCCTTTAATTCTCCTCAATTGCCAAACAATATATTATATATAACTACATTGTCAAATTCAGTTCTCAGTATTTAAAACAAAAAGTCATTGTCTGACCTGAAGATCTCATTCTTGCTGGTTATCTCTGTATGCTGACACTGTTTACAGCAGAGAGAGGTGCACTGTAAAGAGAGAAAAAAAATGAACATGATCTTTTCCTGCATTTTACAATGCATAAAACAAGCTCCTAGACAAATAGAAAGACATATATGAAGATTAATAGACAAAGGCAACTATACACATACACACCCTGTCCATGATGTCCAACTCACAGCGCAGTCTCTGAATGGCACTGCCAATCTTCAGTAGCTGAAGTCGTAGAGCATCATCTATTGGTAGACATGCGGCCACCCTGTATGAGAAATCTGCAGAGAGAGAGAGAGAGAATTTTTAACTACTTGACTGTGTGTGTGAGCCTGAAAGTGTCTATGTGCTCCAGTGTGTACCTGTGGGATTTGTAGGCAGGGACTCGTCGTTGAGGTTTTCATCCCATTCATGGAGTTGTTTCTTTACTCTGCTCATGAGAGTTTTCTAGAGAGAAACACATACATAACCATCAGTGCTAAAATGTTGTCAATATTATCTAAATGATAATGATAGTTTGCTGAGATTGTACCTTTTAGAAACGGATCAATGTATTTACAGTCTAAATAAATAATAAGAATAAAAGTTAAATAATATTTACAATAAGTAAATAATAAGTTTTCTCTTATTTCTAAGATCTAAAATGGTTTAAGTGGAAAAAAATGCACCTTTAGGACTTTATAATGTATAGTGTAAAATCTTTTGTTTATGATATAATCAAATGAATAATAAGAGATCAAACTCACAGAGTCATAGAGGTCATACACCCAGGGAGGCCATGAGGTCATACCAGCACAATGGAGCTTCTTCTATGAAAGAAAGTGAGAGGGAAAGTGACATCATATTTAAGCTACGTGTAGAAGTAATGGCAAAACAATGATAAAGTAGAATAACTAGTCCAATTAATTATAATTATATATATATATATATATATATACTAAAGAACTAAATGTTCTTTAATAAAAACTAGTTATTGAGGGGGAAAATATTTCAGTTTTGATCTTGAGTATTTTTTAGCATTTTAATTAAGTTAGATTTTTAGTGCATTAATAATAATAGTTAGATGTTTTAATATAATAACAACTACAACAACAGCAATAATAATTGTATTTATAATAATTATATATATTCTGTGACCCCCTTTGACGTTTCCTAAAGTGATGTGCGTTTACCTGTATGTCAGTTACCTGTCTATAAGTCTGGGTGCACCGGTCCAGCGGTGGCGTTGTTTGTGAGCATTTGGTCTGTGGAGTGCATGTATGCAAGCGGGGCAGGAATTGCAGTGCACATAAAGGGTCTGGCAGAATCCTTTCCGGTAAAATCTGTACTTTTGCCTGACGAATCCTACGAAATATATAATTTTTAAAAATATATTTATTTTCATTACATAACTGAATTCATGAAAAATAGCATTGTACCCACAGAAAGCATGTGAATACCCATACCCATCTGCTTGTGTACGAATTTCATGCACTCTGAAGCGTTGCCGTCCAATAGCTTTGATCTTCACGGTCTCGATGCCGTACTCCTGTTCCTCACGAAATGCATAGATCTCTGCCGTCGTCCCAAACTCTGCCTTTATCTCTGCTCCATTCGCATCAGGACTGAGAGAAATAGAAACCTGGTCAAACTATGACATACATGTACAAATGTAAGAAATATCAATACACCTGCAAACCCTCTACTGCAACCTGCTTAAACAATGTCTTTGAAGAGGAATCAAAGGTACGTGATCATTAATGTGGATTATTCTACACCTTGTGTCTGTTAATACCTTTGTGCAAGCACGGCAAACGTGCGGTCTTGGCTTATGAGGTTGCGGAACATGCTGACCTCCTGTGGTCGAAAAAGCTGCAAGGGCAGCGTCTGACCTGGGATCAGAATGAGAGCGACGTGGGGAAGAACCGGCAGATTCTGCACACTGTCCTCATCATGCAGGGTACGGCCGTGAAACTCCTCCATGTCTAAGCCCAGATACTTCACAATGCACACACAAATGAAGACGAACATGCAAAATAAAAATAAAAACTATTGATGACTTAGTTACATTATTTCTATAAATTGAGATTTCTTTTACAGCAAAAATCTATCCATAAACGCCTTATTTAATATTAACGTGCATGCTAATGAATTCAAATGAGTGAAAGAGCTATATCCTAAAAATGATTTTAATCTTATTAGTGTTTAAAAGTACTGATGACGACACTCACAGCGTGTGAAGTTGGCAGACTCGTGTCAAAGTTTATAATACTTGGCTTTTCTGCATCCTCACCATCTCGATCCTCAGTCTCCATGATATCCTCCTCTTCCTCTTCATTGTCTATACATAAAAAATATATAAAGATTAGAAGTGGAATATAATTCCTCTTATTATTTACTCCATTTTCACTTATTACTCATACTTTCATTTTGTCAACTACTACATTAAAATCAGTCATCTGTGGACAACAGGCATACATGAAGTCACTATTAAGCAAACAGCAAATATCAAGCAATATTATCTTATCTTACATAAATAAGATAAGATATATCTCATCTTACATAATGCAATTTATAACAACTGTTCGCTGACAACACAATAAAACAACAAAATGCGTACAACACTTGACTTCAAAATATTGTTGCATCCATTTTGCTACAGCTCCTAAACGTGTTACAAAAATAGCTTTTGGCACACAAGGGGCAAATAAATAACAGGTGTACGCAGACACTTTCAGTTTGTAAGAAAACCTGTCAGCTCTCATGCACGGCGACTGCTGCGGATATGGAAATGTCTGTAAAGATCTCCCTGCAAGTTTTGAGGAGGACATTAAGATGGCATGGTTTCGACTCTGATATAACTCCGTGTTTAATAGGACACAAATACCAACACGCACCTGGCAGGAGCTGTAGTTGGTTCCCCATTTCGTCGTTAACGTCGTTGTCGCCTCCGCCCCTCTCAGCAGCCATAGCCTTGTGTTTACAATCCGCTCTCAAGAAGCAGTGAAGAGACATGCGAACAAAAACACAGCGCCCTCACGTGAATGGATGTTAGTGGCATAGTGAATCTTTTGAATCATCCTGATGAATCGAATCTTTTTAAATAGTTCACACTAAAAGATCCATAAAAAACAATTCGTTCACGAAGAAATACCACTAAAAGAGCGCAGGAACGTTTCGAAACGCAGGGTCAGCATTGATTGAAATTCTGTGTTTATTAATCGTGTATGCAAAAAGTTTATTTTTTCAGGGAATGTTCTGGGTGTATTAGTAATATAGGCCTACTTTGGTAAGTTTGCTGAAATGTATGAATTTCTTTCGTATGGAACCTTAGTGGACCCAAGAGTTTTGGACACTAGAAAAGTGTGGATTCCATTGTATTGCAATTGTGTGTTTGAGTGTGTGTGTGCATTATTATCATCAAAGATAAAAACGCACCACAATACCAATACTAGCAAAACTACATACAAAAATTGTTACATTTTAAATGATACCTAATAAAAGCTTTAAAATAAGCTCTTTTTGAGACTTTCTGGTTTTCAAACTTAGTGGAGCATGTTCTAGTTAATGTGATGAACTACACCTGTGATTGCTCTGCTAGAATACCTTGATGAGTGGATTGATCTAAAATTAAAATAAAAAGTTAAACGCAATCGCACTTATGGAAAATAAATGCTACATTACTTATGAGGAACAATTACTTGGCATAATTTATTAACAGATGCCACTTTGATAGATATCATTATATATGTTTGTTTTCTGCTGGTACATTAAATATGTTTGAACAGTATATGTGTTTGTTTATTATTCTCATTTGATCTTCAGGTGAATGATGGCGTCAGCAGAGCATTTATGCATGGTGCTTCTGTTATGTGTGTGTGCCTGTATTTGTGTGAGTGACTATTACTCAGTTCTTGGAGTTTCTCGCTCTGCATCTTCAAGGGAGATCAAGAAAGCATTTCACAAGCTGGCCCTTAAACACCATCCTGACAAGAGCCAAAGCCCGAATGCACAGCAGATCTTCACACACATTGCTCAGGGTGTGTGTGGGTGCACAAGTGTACATCCTAAAATACATTTATTCACTACCAAAATGAAGTATTTTGTTAATCATTTTGTTCAATTTTTTTTCCTTAGCCTATGAGGTGCTTTCTGACAAAGAGAAGAGGCGAGTCTATGATCAAATGGACCATCTAACTAACCCTGATCAGGGCAGAGAGAGAAAGTTCAAGAAAGATCAGAATAAGGACATGGGCACCAATCCCTTCATCAATAAAGAAGCGTTTCATAGTAAAAGGGGTTTTCAGCATTTTAGTCTAGAGAAGCTACTTCATACTCTCCGGATGGATGATGACTTTTTTATGGGTGAACAACCTGCTTATGAAGGATGGAGTTATCATTTTGAGTCTGAGGATGATGATGAAACAGTCCTCCTGAGTGACCTTTTCAACGTGTTTTGATTTCCAGGGTTTGTTTATTGTTTATTTGTTTGTATATTTATGTTTATTAATTATATATATTCAAATTGATTTTAAATTGCTTCTGCACAATTACCTTTCTTATTAAATAAAGCTTTAAATAAACTTGAAAAAACCCTGCATATGTCTTATTGTGTTATATCATAACGTGCTGCAAATAACTATGTTTAGAAACTATTTCATTTTTATAAAATGACAAATTCAACCTTCCTTCTTACTTAACAGATGCTATTTCCTCATATCCTTTCCTTAAATGTTTTTGTGTTGTATCATTTCTGTCATGAAATATAATGCTCATTATGCTCTAGTCAGAGCTGATTCATTAAATAAATATACCTATGTGATATCATGCATCAACACATATCAACAGGGACTGGTAAAAACATTTGCAATGGAAACTGAACACATGCTAATGTATGATCAAAAGGACTGACGCTCAGATAAAACAGAATCCTTGATAAACACTCAACCTACTTTATCATGCTCAGCATTTCCTGCTTGAACTGGAAAGGGTGGAGTGTTCAGGGTGTTTTTTCCCTTCTTTGTTCAAACGATGAACAGTGATTTCGTGTCAGTGTTTGTCTCCACCATGTCTTTATATCCATGTCTATGTGATTGTATGTGCCTGTGCTTAACATTTTACTACAGCAGGTCTCACTAACTGCCAGTGAGATCTCCCTCATTTTCCAGCGTTGTCTTTGACTGCAATGTGAATGATAACACCAGAATCATACATTCATGTTAAACTACAACACTGTGTGAAGGTAATAAGCCTTTGTGAGTGTGCGATGAATCAAGGATAAGAAATGTATAACCATATTTATTTATTTATGTGGGCAGTGAGAGGAGAGGAGAGGAGAGGAGAGGAGAGGAGAGGAGAGGAGAAGAGGATATCAATAATATTGTCCATTGTTCAGTTGCCATTGCGATTCCAAAAGTATCAAGGATATATTAATATCATAGAGGGAATGGAAGGCAGACATTAGGATGCCATGCATGATGTGATCCAGTGTATTATGTTGTGCAGGCATCTCTTAACACAAAGTAATACACTTTCCTTTTTTTTCTTGTTTATCCCAAGTTTGTGACACTTTTGTTGTCATGGTGTCCCAACAAAGTGGAACAAATGAGCAGGTAAAACATTTCATCCTGCAAGAAAAATTAAAACAGGAAGTCTAATCCACAAACTCATTATATTCCCATCTAAATACACAAACATTGAAACAAAAAGAATCTGTATTTTTTTAAGCATGAAAGGACACCTGAATAAATTTTGTTCACGAATAACATTACAGTAAATAAATAAAACAAGTAAAGTTAGGTACAAGTCGGTTTAAGGTAGTTTTTTGAAAACCTCTTCAATTGTACTCTTCTCCTGACCTTGAAAATTGAATGCTCACACTAACCCAGACTGAACTGAGGCTAAAGAAATTTGAGGAAGGAAGCTTATTTCTGTAGAGATGTTGGAAAAAGGTCATGGCCTTATTTAAGCCTATAGAAAAGACTTCCTACTATTAATCATGTAAAAATAACAGCTGCCAGTTTTACTCCTATCAAGTCATTGCACTTCAGACGTTGCAGCTGTAGCTAACAGCTACAAACTGATGATTCTAGACCTTTTTCAGTGCTATAGCTTTACTTTACTTATGGCCATATTTGCAGTTACAAACAGACATCTGAACAAAATGACATTTGAACTATTTGGATTTAACCTCTGACTGATCTTATCATTAGTAGGCTATAAGAGATTTACATGAGGAGAGATTCTAATCTATAATCATGTGCAGGTTTTTTTTCATCATGAATGCTTGCTAGGGACAAAATGTCTAGGGACAAATTCATAGAAAGTCCTAAAAAGTGGTAATATGCTCATTATATACTCCACATATTGCCTGCTCTTGGGTGTATGTTAAGGAAGGCTATGCGGGATAGAGAGGTTTTTCCCTGCAATGCAAACCTCTGAAGGCCATATATTGCCCTCAGTTAACTTTGACATTTTCTATATATAATATTTATTTTAGGTATTTATGTTTTATATTCATTTTATGTTGTAAGATATAGAAACAAATAGTTTTTACCTTCCTCGGATCTGTGTGCTCCTGAACAAACTAGGTGGTCAAATTTATACAAACTCTATATTTATGCACATTAAACATATATATAAATATAATTTTCTTTATTTAAAAACTCCTTATTTGTTTTCTTTTTGTCTTGACGCCCTTTCCTCAGGAAGTCAAGGCGAAGTCTCGTCCGTGAGTGTGTGTGCACGCGCGCTCGTGCTGAGCTCCTGCTGTTCTGCACTGCTATAGCGCTAAACGAAGAGAACGCAGTAATTTATGGGATTGTAATTGAGGTATAATCTCGTGTTATAATCCCGTGTAAATTCGCCTAGGATTACGATTTCATTGTTCAAATGGATTTGACCCGTTTTGCCGTGTCTCAGATAGGCTACTAGATGATGTTCGACAATGACCGCAGGTGAGTTTTTAAACAAGATTCTGTTACGAAAACCAAGTAGGCTAGTATGGTAATTTAGGAAGCGAGGAATATGTGTCTGTGGGAAATGTCTGAAAGTATGTGAAATATATCAAGTTTAGTGTAGCTCACCTTTCGATATATATATTTTTAATTTTCTCAAATTTGTCTCATTGTATTATCCTGTATGGAGTAGGCTAATTTACAGTTGATCTGACGGGTTAGATAGGCTATTTAATTATTTGTAAATGCTAAAGTAGAACACGTGTGAAATACACTATGGTATTTGCTAATCCAATCCTTTTTTTATGAGAATGTTTGGCTATGGGCAATTTTGGCCCAATGGAAGTAGGCTAATTATACGTAATAAAATTTCCACTATAGTAAACTGTGTTTGAAAGTGAAACTTGTAGTGAAAATTATATTTGAAACATATAAAATGCAAACTTAAATGGTTTATTTTACTCTTTGTGTAGATCATAATGAATTCATTTGTATGATGGATTTTTATAGTTAACATTAAAAGTTTGGGTCCGTGAAAAGGGTAAAAATAATAAAACAAATATATAGCCTACTTAAAACATTTTAAAAAAGCAGAAATAAACACTGAATGCATGATAAAAGAAAAGTTTATGCAAAATATAAAATACAAATGAACACCTTGTAATATGTCAAGACAATTGTGTGTATATCATACAATTTGATATAGATCTATTTTTTTAATTTTTATTCTACATATTATTCTATATTTTGTGTCCATAGCCAGACAATCTTAATGCATAAAGCAGAAGGAACTGCCCTGAAGTGTTACGATGTTTACAGTGGTACTTTCCAGCAATGTTTTAGTAAATATTAATTTACTTATTACACATTGTGTTTTAGAGTTTCAAGAGCACCCCCTGGAGCCCAGAGGACACTTCCAGGCTGAGCCTCTCTTCGAGATGCAATGTCAACCACCTATTCCTGAAGAGTACTGTGATAATCAAGAACCCAAACCAAAAATTGCATCCAAACCTAGAAAATATCTCCAGCATCATCTCAGTTCAAACTTCCATACGCACTTTCCATTCCACGCCAACAAACATCTAAGTCCTCCGAATTTAAGAGGGCGTGAGATGGAAATGCATAGAAAAATAGTACTGAAACAGGAGGGGTCACAAGAGAGGAAGACAGAGAAAAAAAAGTGTACAGAAAAGACAGTACAAACAGATGAGGCAAAACCGGAGGTTATTCTGGAGCAGGGGGATGAGTTAGGATGTGGCGATGAGTTAGCACAGGGAATAGATTTAGATTTGGTGGAAGGTTTAGAAGAAAGTGAGACTTTTAAGTCAGAGGATGAGGAAGAGTCAATGGACCTTCTCTCTGATTCATCCAGTAACAGAGAGGTGGGTAATAATGTAGTAGCAGAGCAGATACAAGTAGAAGACATAGGGAAGATAGCATGGGGACTGACTAAAAATGGTGTATCAACATCACATGAAAGTTCGAGTGATGTTTATATGGCTTCTAGTAAAGTTTTTGGATGCATAACACACAGAGACAGAATATTGTATGACAACATATGCACCGGTAGAACTTTCATTGAAGAATTTTGCCCAGATGGTATAATCCCAAGCATAATGTTTTCACTTGAAGAAGACATAGATGGGATGTTCCCTGATATTTGTGATGCAGGTGAGGCGTTAGCAGACAAAGATGGACTTTCTGAGTGTGATCTCTTTGAACAAACAGAGCCTCTTGAAATAACAGAGACAGAGGACAACGTCAATGGAGATATTATGATGCTTTCCATTGAGGATGGATTGAACAGCTCTGATTTGTCTTCAACTTCCATTGAGGAAGAGGATGATGAAATGCAGGTGGAAAAAGAGAAAATGGAGAAAAAAGGAAACAATTATTTGTCAGTCAAAAGTGCTTCTCAGGATCTCTCATCTGCTATTGAGTCTCCAGACTGTCCCTCATCAAACACTGGAGATGTAAATCTCCTTGAGTCCGATCAGACTTCTTCAAATTCTCCTTCTTCTTCTCAGCCATTTATTGTTTCAGGCTCTGAGGCTATCTCAGATGATGATGTACCAGATGCAAATCACAACTATTGTAGCAAATTTGTGGCTGATCATGATGAAGCCATGTCTGCCTCGTTAAATTTTGATGTCATCAGCGCCCTCTCGCTTGTTCAACAGCAACCTGAACCCCAAGGCCAACATTTACTACATAATCAAGATGAAGAGAGCATTGGAGAAGAAAAAGGAGCTGCAAGTGACCACTTGAGTATATCTGAAGGAAAAGAACTCACAGTAGATCATGTGTATGAAGAGACAGAGCCAAAAGTCCAAGCCAAAGGCTTTCTTCAGAACAGGAAGTACTTTATGACTCGCTCTATATCGGTGGAAACCCCCAGTAAGAGAGTTGACCTAATGACTAGCCCTGCACCAGGAAATGGGCGACTTTTGCTACACCCACGCTCCTCCTATACAGATCAGTGTTTCCTTGAAGATAGTAGGCCTGCATTGACTGGTTCGTTAGGGTGTCTTTCACAAGGCACCCTCTCCTCAAACTTAGCTAAAGTTACAAGAGTGGATATTCCACCCCCTTTTGAACTTGCATCCATCACAAAGCGACCAATCAGAAAAAGTTCTCCGTCCCTCCCGAACGAAATCTCTGCGTCTTGCAAGAAGCCTGATTTCGGCTTTAAACGATACCTTCTGCCGTTACGATTCCTTAGGAAATCAGATCGGAAAAGTGTGATGGATAATAGCTCAATCTCCTCCAGGTCTTCATCTGAGTCTAGTCCACAAGCGTCATGCAAACGCTTGGATTTTATCAGGCATAACATGGGCAGCCTGGAGTTGCAGAACACTCCAGATTGCACACCACCTGTGTCCCCTTCTTCCTATCTCTTCCAAAAGAATAGACAAAAACAAAGACTAAACTTCACTCTTAATAATGATTTGACTTCTAGCAGCATTTCTATTGAGCCAGGCTCCCTCTTTGAGCCTCTTTCCCTTTGCAAACCTCGATCTTTTTCATCTCCCAATACCGACTCATCGGAATACGAGAACGTTCAAAACGCTGCTTCTCACTATGAGAATGTGCAGATTCGCCTCCTGAAACCAGTCATTCAGAGTCAAAGAAATCAGAGTTCAACCAATGATACTGATGGCTATGTGGATATGAGCAGTCTGCCAGGCTTTCAGGGCAAAAGTCAGTCATCTGAGCAAGAGACAGATAGGTACAATTGTTTATATATTGATATGGTGTTTAATTATATTTTATATTATTAATATGAGGCTCAGGATTCATTTCAATACAGTTGTGATTTAAAAAATATATATATTTTTTTTCAGTTTTGAGGAACTAGACGCAGCATGTTGGGATCATAAGAAATGTGTTATTTAACATATTGAAAACTAAGGCAAATTAACATGTTAAATCTTTTGGTAATCTAATGATACAATCCTATGTATTTTCTAAATTTACAAGACAAATTTGCAACCCCTTTAATCTGTATGTTTTTAACTGACCCGATTATATTACAAAAGCTAATACAAAAGATGCATAAAAAAGAAAGACGGTAAAAAAACACAAAAATTAAGCAAATCTTTGGTTATATTTTCAGGATTATTTAATTTATCTAAGAATCATGACATCAAGTGACAATCATTTGTTCATTTTAGACCTTTAGCTTCTGGATTTTAAGAACTCAACGTCTTGCAGTTCCAGATTAGTAATAGACCATTTTTTAGACAAGCATCTGATCTCTGATTATGATGTTTTTGTCAGTAAAGTTTATTGCCCATAAAAAAAACTTTACATTTTTTTAAACACTTTTTGACTCATGTGTTATGATTTGACCTTTTCTGTTATTTAGCCTCTACACTTTCTGTTCTCCTAATGTGAGGCCGGATGGAACAGTGGGTATGTCTGTTGGTGTAACTAGTTCACAAGAGAAAAAGACAAATGCATCTGACAAACTGGTGAGCTAATTATGAGTGTTTCTATGTGTCTTGCATGCATTTGTTTCAATTTATTGTAACTCCGCTGTCTTTTTTTTTTTTTTTTCAGACTGTCAACTGCTCCAGGGCTTTCTATTGTGCCAAAGAGCTTCTGGATAGTGAGGCCCAGTAAGTCATGAAAACAACATCTCAAGTGTACGAGTAGAGCGGCACAAATTATTTTCATAATTGAAAAACAATTGAATAGAAATACAATATTATTATCAACATGCCTCTTTTTTCTTCATTCAAGGCATGTTAAGACTTTACAACTTCTCTGTGAGGTGAGTCATTCATATATTCATTAATGACGTTGTATGTTTCCCTGTGGTTTTCAGGTAAAAATATGTTAATGTGATTTTGAAAAATCAGAAAAATAGTGATGGAATGCATCTTCAAAATACTGAAATGCCCTTCCTTTTATTTTTTCTCACTTTCACACAATAGTCAGTTGAAGCCGATGAGAGGCTGATGACAGTGTGGACAGAGGTACCTGATATTTGTACTCTCCACAAAAATATCCACACTTTACTGGAGACCCGCTTAAAAGAATGGTAAGACTCTCACCAAAGCATGTGCAGATGCTACCTTCAACTGTTTATCATCCCCAAATTATGTCCATCTGTCATCATTTCATCTGTTTCCTATTTCACTCCATTCATCAGGGATCAGAATCAAGGTGTTGCTGAAATCATCCTGGCAAAGAAGAAAGAGTTTTCCATTTTCTCTTCTTACATCAGTCATTATGATGACAAATTGAATTATCTGGAACACATACAAGCCACAGTAAGGATTTTTCTTTTTCATTGATTGACTAACAGAATCAAATATATGCTTATTATTAGGCATATCCATCAACCAGCCATAATTGTTTAGTGTAGCTGTTCAAACTGTACTGTGTGATTTATGTGTTTTGTACTGTATGATTACATGTGAATGTTTATTTATTGTGCTTAGTTACTCGGATGTGCTTTATATCTCAGCTACTAGATGCAGTGACCCTGAAAAAGCAGTTCCTGCAGGTCATTGTGCGCATCCTACAGTACCGTATGTTGCTAACAGGTGACGTCTAAATATGTTTGTTTCTGTGATAAACATGCCTAATGTTTTACCTAATAATTTGTGATTTTGTGTAATTCTTATGTTCTTCTTCATTCTTTAATGTTTCTTATTGCTTTAAATTTGTTTCTTTGTTTTTTTCTAACAGACTACCTAAATAACCTCTCACCAGACAACAGAGAGTTTGAAAATACACAAGGTAAAACACATTACTCAATTTAATCAGGAAGCCATTTTTTCCCCCCTAATTTAGTTTTCATCAATTTTAAGAAATTGATGTTTGATTCTTATCTTGGCATGTTTGTAATTCCAATGGAAACCTTTGGTCTTATCTCTCAGTGTGTATAATTGATTTACTTAAGCAACCACAAATCTCAGATCTTCAAGATAGTTTCACAAAAGACAAATGACCTTTCGTGCAGTTTCATTAATCTTCTTAAACAAGCCTTTCTGCATTATTTATATATGATGATCATTTATTTATGAGGTGCTGCTAAAAGAGAGTATCTGTTGGTAAGGGAGGTGTACTTTTATGTTCTGCCGTGTGACGTACTAAGCTTAACATCAATTTATTTTAAACATTTTTATATTGATTGATTATTGCATATGCAGTTTTAGAAAATATTTTTATATATTATAATAATATTATTATTATTATATTATTATTCATAATTATTGAACATAGGTCATTAAAATATATGCAATATATATCCAGTTCTATTTACAATACATACTGTATATGGCATCTCCAGCACTAATCACATTAATCACATCTAACATAAATATATACTTTTTGTTTGGTCCCCATGAGGAAAACAGCTTATAAATCATACAGAATGATGTTTTTTGAAAATGTAAAAATTCAGTTTTCTGTGATGGGTAGGTTTAGGGGTAGGGATATAATATACAGTTTGTACAGAATCATTATGTCTATGGAAAGTCCCCATAATACATGGAAACTCATAACATGTGTGTGTGGCCTGGTAAACCCTACATTATGGGGACAAAATGTCCCCATAAGGATGGCAATATCTGAAATCCTTGTTCGTGTGGGGACATTTTTTGGTCCCCATGAGGAAAACAGCTTATAAATCATATTAAGTGATGTTTTTTGAAAATGTAAAAATGCAGAAAGTTTTCTGTGATGGGTAGGTTTAGGGATAGGGTTAGTGTAAGGGAATAGAATATACAGTTTGTACAGTATAAAAATCATTATGTCTATGGAAAGTCCCCATAAAACATGGAAACACTACGTGTGTGTGTGTGTGTGTGTGTGTGTGTGTGTGTGTGTGTGTGTGTGTGTGTGTGTGTGTGTGTGTGTGTGTGTGTGTGTGTGTGTGTGTTATCTATTAATATTATAAAATAATGTACAATATTTTTATATGTTGAAAATACCAATGTATTAAAATATTAAATCTCTACCTATTTCTCTCTTGCCCCTCAGATGCTTTGGTTGTGGTCTCAGATGTAGCTTATCATGCCAATGACAGCCTTAAGAATGGAGTGAGTATGTGTGTGTTGGCCTAATGTGTTTGTCTACAAGTGTCTACAAGGTTATATGTGTGTGAAACCAAGGCCGAATGTGTATATCATGACCCCACTGTGACATTTAAGGGAATTTACCTTGGGTTTTTTTTCTCTGTCAGGCAGATCTCCTGCGTTTGGTCCACATTGAACACAGCGTTCTGGGTTTGACAGATCTCCTACAGCCTGGGAGAGTGAGAAATTCAATGGCTTACTGATCACATAACACATTATACTTCTTAACCTATCAAATTTAGTTAGTTTATGAAATTGTTTCAGATTTTTAGAGAGAGAAAAAATTCAGTCAGTAATGGTGAGTAAGGTTGTCTATCTGTTTCTTTGCCATAGGTGTTTGTGAAAGAGGGCACCCTGATGAAGGTCAGCAGAAAGTGCAAGCAGCCACGTCACCTTTTCTTGGTATGCGAGCTGATTTGATTTGATTTTACCCACAATATTTTTGCAACTTGATTATCAATTATACAAATATTTTTGCAACTACAACTAAAAAACTTCTCTGTCATTTGGTTTTATATATCAATTTTGTTTGCTGAGATGAGATTGTGAGGTTGAGCACACAAGACACATGGTTGCTTTCTTTCTGCATAGTCTCTAGTGTCTCTCCTTTGTGTTTGTGAGCTATTTTACTTGTTTTTTGAGTTTCCTGGCAGGATGTTGTTCTGTGTGTGTTTATGTCTACATGTGCTATTGTTTTTGCCGTGCTGCTCTCACCCCAGAATAAGTCTGTGGGAACGGGGACAGAGCGATCTGCTAAGATAACAGAACAGAGGGTGACAGGATGGACGTGAGATGGGCTGTCAGAAATACTCTAGACTTTAAAGCCAGACGGACAGTTGTGCCATGAGACGGGCATGTGGCCCCCAGAGTGCTGAACACGAATATCCCTCATGTTTTATTACTCGATGTAGGAGACAGTCTGTGGCATATCGTAGTTTCTTATGCACCATTGATTAACATTTCAGAAGACAAAATATGCTGCCTTATCAGACAGTATTTGATGGTAAGAAGGCACATCATTTGCACAACACCCTGTCTACAAAGATGGAATTTGGTTGTGTTTAGCAGTATAGTTGTTTCTTCATTGCCTATGATAACCAACAATCCTGTTCACATGATTTGGCATTTGTTTTGAAAGAATAAAAATGGTGTAAGACTGAGTAATTACTGACTAATGGTTCTATTTCACAGAGAAATACAGTAAGTATTCTAGTCAGTGATTATTCGCTTTGTTATATCACAACTTGAATGCACGTTTGGATATGTTCTAGATTACTATGTAATCATACCTTGGAAGCTGGTCTGAAACCAGCTGGCTTAATACAAACACACTGCCTGTGTAGTCACTGACTGACAGGGAAGTGATGCAGCAAAGCAACTTGTGGTCAAAACCGATCTCTTAGTGCGACCTTGTGGTGAACATTTGTTACTGCGACCAACTCATATTAACTGTTGTGGTATGCAAATAATAAAATGATCAAGTAATTATTTGTGCTTGTATGTTACATGTATGTTGTGTAAGTTATGTATTTCTAAGCCCTAACATTTTACATTTTCAGATGAATGACGTAATGCTTTACACATATCCTCAGCAAGATGGCAAATTCAGACTCATTAACAGACTACCATTGGCAGGGATGGAGGTAGGAATGACCATATTCATGGAAATTTCTCCTGTTTATTAATGGATAATGGTTCTTGGAAAAAAAAAATTCATAGGCATAACACTAATGCACCATTATTAGTCCCCAAAATGCTAATTATTAGCAGTGTTGTTATTTTTAACTAAAATTATTAAAAATAACTTTCATAAATTGAAATGGAGCTGAAATAAAATGTAATATAAATATTATAATAAAAAAAAACCTTAAACTTGCTAGATTAAAACTTGAAAATTGGTGTCAATTGGAAATGTTGCCTTGGCAACTAACTGAAGCAAAATAAGATTAATACAATTACTAAACTAAAACTGAAATATAGCTACATTGAATTCGTTTTAAAAACAAATAAAATGACAAAATTACTAAAACTTAACATACAATTAAATAAAAACAAAAAAAGTGTAAAATAAAAGGTTATTCAAAATATTAATAAATATTACATGTAAATAGTATGAAAATAACTAATTAATTAATTATAAGTATGTATGTAAAGCATTATTTAAATAGTACCTTATAGCACTATGTATATTTCTTATTATATATTAGTCATGATCTGTGTGTTTAGTTTAGTTTTCATGGACTTTTAGTTTTTATTCGTCAGTCACCTGTTTCCTATGTTTCCATTGTTCCTAGTTTCCCGCCAATCGTTAGTTGTCATGGACACTCATTAATCATCACATCTGTTTGTCATTGTCTCATCACCACTATGTATTTAGGTTCCTCCTTTTCATTCAGTTGTTATCTGGTAATGTTTGGGTGTAGCGTATTGTTTTATGTTCTGTCATAGTGCATTGTTTTATGTTCTGTCATAGTGCATTGTTTTATGTTCTGTCATAGTGCATTGTTTTATGTTCTGTCATAGTGTTGAATAAATCTAGCTGTTATTGGGAAATACTTAATCTGCCTTCATCATCTTTGAGCTGGGAATGTGACAAGTATAAATAGTATAAGAATATGATCTAAAAGAATCTAATGGTCTTAAAGAATAATAATAAAAAATGCTTAAAAAAACGAGATTAGAATTCAAAACTAAAAGAATGAGGAAAAATGCATTAAAAAATGAGAGAATAAACTTAAATTGAAATGCATAAAACATGGCAGATCGTTCTCTTCATCATGTTTTAGTTTGCTTTTCTTATGTTTAAAAATGTTTTTAAAAAATCATATATACATTTTATTTGTTTATTTATTGTGTTTATATCTTCCTTCTCTCATTTTGGCCTTTCCTCTTATAGAATCTTAATGTCCAATTTATTTTTCCTTTTGAGCTCCATAAATGATCTGAGCCACAGACAGGGAGTGAATAATAATAGTTAAATCTTTCTCACTCTTGTCTTTCAGGTCAGCAAGCCACCTATAGAGAACGCTCAGAGTGCACTGAAGATAGAAGTGAAAGATATCAGCATCACTTTGTCTGCCAGGCAAGTGACATACATGCACTCACTCACCCACGCATGCATGTGTGCATGTGTGCATGTGTATGTGTTCAGCATGACTGATGCATGTGTTCCCGTGTGCAGCTCCTGCATCGAACGGGACAGTTGGTTTGTTACACTTAATCGGACATTGGTGGATCTTGGCCCAGCATCAGGAGACCTAGTGGACTGTTTTGAGGTTAGGAAGCTTCATGGACAGTATGAAAAAATGTCAACGTGACACCTGAAAGAGTTGACATTTTGTTTCCTGTTTTGAATTTGTCTTGTGTTTTAGTTAGTGGAGGGTCCAGAGATGTGTCTCGGTGAGAACGCTCCTCCCCTGTTGTCTGTTTCCCAGGTGACCGTTTGCATGAACTGTCCCACACATTTCAGCCTCACAAACAGACGGCATCACTGCCATGCCTGTGGAAAGGTACAAATGCATACAGAGAAACATGCTAATTTCGATTGTCCACTTTAGACATTCTAAAAACTATAAGTTATTTTGCATCTACATGTCTCAACCTACTCATTAGAGTATTATTAGACTGTAGTAGACTGTTAGGTTAGGGTTCAGGTAAGTAGAATAAGTTGACATGTAGTTGCAAATTTACTTATAGTCAGTAGAATGTCTGTTGGGGAGCATCAAAATAAAGTGTTAGCAGATTTTAAGCAGACAGTCTACTTATACTCTAATGAGAGTTAATTGACATGTTGTTGCAATGTTACTTATAGTTAGTAGAATGTCCAAAGTGGACGATTGAAATAAAGTGTAACCCATACTTACATAGGCTACCAGTACGCTCTGTTAATTCTGGTTTTTCTATCTTATCTTACTTGTAGGTTGTTTGCAGAGATTGTTGCAGGAACAAATTCCCCCTAAAATACATGAAGAACAGACGTGCCAAAGTGTGCGATTATTGTTACACTGAACTGCGTAAGAATGGTACAACCACAATATCTTTGATTTCATTTCAAATAGTTTTATAAGTTAAACCTAGTTATGACTGACTCTCATATGTGTGTACATCTGTTTGAAAGATGTTGCCGCAATAACGGAGAGCTCCAGTCGACCGCTCTCTGCTGTCTTCCAAAACATTCATCCTTCAAGTCTGTGGAAGAGTCGCAAAGGCCATTTATCTTTCAACCAGGTATCTCAAAACCTCTGGATTCATATCTATATCGAAATAATACCTAAATATTTGTTTGCACTCTCAGTAGATCATTTTTCACACTGATCTAACATAATAAATCTAAAGTGTAGCATGATCTAACATAGTAAATCTAAAGTGTAGCATGGTTATGATGCTCTTAGTAGTCATTTGTCATGTAGTAAGTCACTTTAGTAAGAAAGTGTCTCTTAAGAACATATTTAATGCAGTCCTTCTTGAGTTTGGAGCCAAGGTGCTATTAAAAGGGATTTGCACTTATGACCCTTTGCCTTGCAGCTCTTGAAGATGAATCTCATAATTAAATATGCCCTTTAATATCACCCAAAAATCAAAAGGGCAAATATATATACTAAATAAAGAAAATTAAATATTATTTAAGACTATTAAAATGTTTACCATTCCATTATTTTTATAGCAATTACCTCAAAAAATTAGCATATCATGAAAAGGTTCTCTAAACGAGCTATTAACCTAATCATCTGAATCAACTAATTAACTCTAAACACCTGCAAAAGATTCCTGAGGCTTTTAAAAACTCCCAACCTGTTTCATTACTCAAAACCGCAATCATGGGTAAGACTGCCGACCAGACTGTTGTCCAGAAGGCCATCATTGACACCCTCAAGCAAGAGGGTAAGACACAGAAAGAAATTTCTGAACAAATAGGCTGTTCCCAGAGTGCTGTATCAAGGCACCTCAGTGGGAAGTCTGTGGGAAGGAAAAAGTGTGGCAAAAAACGCTGCACAACAAGAAGAGGTGACCGGACCCTGAGGAAGATTGTGGAGAAGGACCGATTCCAGACTTTGGGGGACCTGCGGAAGCAGTGGACTGAGTCTGGAGTAGAAACATCCAGAGCCACCGTGCACAGGCGTGTGCAGGAAATGGGCTACAGGTGCCGCATTCCCCAGGTCAAGCCACTTTTGAACCAGAAACAGCGGCAGAAGCGCCTGACCTGGGCTACAGAGAAGCAGCACTGGACTGTTGCTCAGTGGTCCAAAGTACTTTTTTCGGATGAAAGCAAATTTTGCATGTCATTCGGAAATCAAGGTGCCAGAGTCTGGAGGAAGACTGGGGAGAAGGAAATGCCAAAATGCCTGAAGTCCAGTGTCAAGTACCCACAGTCAGTGATGGTCTGGGGTGCCATGCCAGCTGCTGGTGTTGGTCCACTGTGTTTTATCAAGGGCAGGGTCAATGCAGCTAGCTATCAGGAGATTTTGGAGCACTTCATGCTTCCATCTGCTGAAAAGCTTTACAGAGATGATTTCATTTTTCAGCACGACCTGGCACCTGCTCACAGTGCCAAAACCACTGGTAAATGGTTTACTGACCATGGTATTACTGTGCTCAATTGGTCTGCCATAGAGAATCTGTGGGATATTGTGAAGAGAAAGTTGAGAGACGCAAGACCCAACACTCTGGATGAGCTTAAGGCCGCTATCAAAGCATCCTGGGCCTCCATAACACCTCAGCAGTGCCACAGGCTGATTGCCCTCATGCCACGCCGCATTGAAGCAGTCATTTCTGCAAAAGGATTCCCGACCAAGTATTGAGTGCATAACTGAACATAATTATTTGAAGGTTGACTTTTTTTGTATTAAAAAAACAATTATTTTATTGGTCGGATGAAATATGCTAATTTTTTGAGAATTTGGGGTTTTCATGAGCTGTATGCCAAAATCATCAGTATTAAAACAAATAAAAGACCTGAAATATTTCAGTTGGTGTGCAATGAATCTAAAATATATGAAAAACATTTTTACATACATACATTATGGAAAATAATTAACTTTATCACAATATGCTAATTTTTTTAGAAGGACCTGTATATGAGGCTGAAGTAAAATTAACTATTAATCTTAGCTGTCTTATAAATAATACTGCAATAATAATGTTAAAACTCTGTTGTAATGCATGAAAATCATCACTCATACACGTTTTGTAATGAGATCTATGAATAAATTTAATTTAAATAATATATAAATATATATTTATCTTTTTTTTAACATTTTTAAATGAATGTTTTCTTTATTTTTTGTTTATTTTCCTTTGAATTCGGGGTGAACTATGAAACTAATATATTATCATGTGTCATTGCCAAGGTGACCGGGTCTGAGGGCATGATGAGTGGAACGCTGCAGAGATGCAAGAACAGCAAGAGAAGTTGGAGAAGCCTGTGGTTCCTCCTAAAGGATAAAGTTCTCTACACATATCCACAGCCTGAGGTAATGCACACAGTCACGTTTTTGCACACATTAACTTGCAACATGCAGTTTCTAATCCCTTCCTGTGTCTTTTTCTCATATATAAGGAGAGGGTGGCATGTGAGACCCTTCCCCTGCTGGGTTTCTCTGTGAGGCCGGAGGTTGAAGGGGAAAGCAGTATGTTTCAGCTGTACCACAAAAGCACTCTCTTCTATACTTTCAGAGCCCAGGACAGTAACACTGCGCTGAGGTTAAAACACATTAACTTTACATTCACAGTATATTTATATAAAAATGTATATGATATATAAATATGAATAATGTTACATTCAAAATGTTTGGATTGAGTAGGATTTTTTAAAAGAAATTAATACTTTTCTTCAGCATTAAATTGATCAAAAGTGACCGTAAAGATATTCATATTGTTACAGAAGACTTCTATTTTAGATAAATGCTGTTCTTTTGAACTTAAAAAATATATACAGTATATAAACAGCACAATTTTTTTCAACATTGATAATAAGAAATTTTTCTTGAGCAGTAAATCAGCATAATAGAATGATTTCTGAAGGATCATGTGATGTAATGATGCTGAAAATTCAGCTCTGCCATTTTAAAATATACAATAAAATAAAAAAAAGTTCTTTTAAATTGTAATAATATTTCACATCATTAATGTTTTTACTGTATTTTGATCAAATGCATGCAGCCTTGTTTAGCATAAGAGACTTCTTTCTAAAACATTATACAAATAATATAACATATATGTTAGGTTCTACTTTTGTATAATGTGAAAATTCTGTTCTGTTCTAGGTGGGTCAACGCCATGGAAGAAGCTACAGTTCTGTAGCATCAGTCGTCCTCGTTGTGTCGTCTTCTCATATCAGCAATTAAATCTGCTATTGATCATTCAAGAGCAATGCATTTGCACGTCATACTCAAAAATCACTACCCAGTGTGACTGGGAGCGCAATCAGCAATCCCTACGCTAATGTGACGCAACACATGTATTTTTGGAATGCCAAGGGAACAAAATGCTCACACTCAGACATTTATTTTGTGCCAAATGCTTCTTCCAAAGACCTCGTTGAGCTATAAAAGGCGCCCTGTAGCACTTCCAGCTGTCATCTAGATGAGAATATCTAGATGAGAACTAGTGATATGTTGCTTAACTCAGGGGTAGGCAAGTTCGGTCCTAGAGAGCCGCTGTCCTGCAGAGTTTG
This sequence comes from Siphateles boraxobius, assembly GCF_051911475.1. NCBI lineage: Eukaryota > Metazoa > Chordata > Actinopteri > Cypriniformes > Leuciscidae > Siphateles > Siphateles boraxobius. The sequence goes on along the minus strand of NW_027509042.1, from coordinate 10,415,668 downwards.
GCTCCAACACTGAAAAACACCCCACCTGCCTATAGCCTTATTAATCCTGAAGACATTGATTAGCTTATTCAGGTGTGTTTGATTAGGGTTGGAACTAAATTCTGCAGGACAGTGGCTCTCTAGGACCGAACTTGCCTACCCCTGGCTTAACTTAACTAACAGTTTCATTATACAATGACATATTATGTAATATCCCAGACCACTCAAATATATTAGGACAATTTCTATTGATGGGAACTGGGGTGAATTTGAGCATCTTATGTTCAGTCAGTCTTTTGGACAATGGTTAGTATCTAGCAAGCAACAGAGCTGGAATTCTTGTTGCACTTGATGAGGATGCAATGTTTAATTTACTTACCTTTTGTCCAATTTGCCATTCTGTTAACTTGGAATGTTATGTTTTGTCATCTTCACTATGAGGGCTTAATGTATATTTATGAGGAATGTATAAGTAGTTTGTCAGATGGATTAACTGTTATTTTGTCATTTGAATAAACATTATTTGAGTGTAGTGCATTGTGTTCACATTGCCTCAACTTCAGTTTTTTCTTCTTTTCCTCGTTTTGTTTGTGAAAATTTGCTTCCTTAACGCGGTTATGTATAAAATGCCTATAACCTATATATAGGCTTGACCAATGCTGAAATCAAACCGTTAACAATATGGTAGTCATTGTTATGCATATATGATTTCCTAAATGTTTTTTTTTAAAATTCAGTTCTGTTCTATTCACATGTTTTTGTGTAGTTTTTTTACAATGTAAATCATTCTAATTCAGATGAGGAACTTAAGGAGGAACCAAGAGTTTATGTTTAGCTCTATAACTTTTATTAGGACCCTTCTGTGTTTTTAAGTTTTATTTTCAATGACAGCCAGGTTGAGTCCACAGAGAGTGAATTTTAGACATGCGATTCTGTGATTAAGTATCTTCAACTCCGTAATTAAAGAGTGTATTACAGATTGAGACTGTGTGTGAGGGATATGAAGAAAAAGGGAGGGGTGACGTTGCCCTGCTTCCACGTCCCCAGGAGACAATGTGACCCAGAACAAAGTGAGAGTGTTTTCTGGAGTACCTGAAAGTTACGGACACCTTGTCCCAAATAAGAGACACATTCATCATTTTACCTTCCTCTCTCTTTTCTTTTGTATTTTCTTTTTCTCCCAAGTCACTCTGATCTCAAGCTATTCCTTGTCCATTCTGCCTATCACATTATGCCTCACATACTCCCCTTTTTTCTTTTCTGAAAGTATATACAGTAAGACTGTGTGTTTGTGTGTGTGCATAATATATTATAGTGAATACTAGATGTATACGTGTAACAAAGTTGTGGCCTAATGGTTAGAGAGTCAGACTTGTAACCCGAAGGTCGCTGGTTCAATACTGGCAGGAAACGAGGTGTCCTTAAGCAAGGCACATAACCGACAGTCGCTTCCCTGGTGCTGCAGTGAATGGCTGCCCACTGCTCCGTGTGTGTGTGTCAACAGTTTGTTCACTTTTCATTGCTCTAATGTGTGTGCACTAACTTGGATGGGTAAAATGCAGAGGACAAATTCTGAGTATGGGTTACCATACTTGGCCTTCATGTCACTTCACTTCCCTTATATATAGAGAAGTGGAACATATACAGTATACGTATATAATGTTCCACTTTAATCAGGTTTATGATTGAAAAATTATTGTAATGGTTGTAACCAAGTGCATTACTTGAGCTAGTGTATTACTTGAGCTAACAATATACGATATAGGCCTACACTCACATGCAATCTACATAATCAGAAATTCTAGAGAGAGTGTAAAAATCTCCTTATTATTTCAAATAAATCTGTCCAGCATAGCAATTGGCAAGGCTTTTTAATTGCATTGGACATTAGATGGATGGACCCAGGTTGGATCCAAGGTTGCTTGTTTAGATGAAAGAAAGAGCACCAAGTGGCGCTCACTGTGCAGAGCCAAATGACGCAGCTCCCCCTCTCTAGGCGTCATGGGTTGAGCTTGACCTAGTCCAGCTCCAAATCTGTGGATCAAATGGGTCGAGGGATAGAGTTATGGGTAGGGTTAGGGTGTGGTTGGACCTTCTAGCTCCAGGTGTTAAGTCAGCATAAAATAAATTTTTACTTTATTTGAAACAAGATTGAACAAGAAAACAGGACTTTTGAAAAATTTTATACATTGACAACTTATTGTATTGTGAAAAGTAGCCATTCCATAATAAAATGGATCTGCAGTTGGGCGTTGTCTGTCAGGTTGAGGAGAGGGGCTTGATGACGTAAGCCGAAAAGGAAAGTCATTTCAGAGGGGATCTTATGTTTTAATGAAAGATTACAAACACAGCATTAAGAACGAAAATAAAGTCAATTTTGATTTCAGAATTTAAAGGTCTCGTTGAACCAGCTATGCATTTTTAGAACTTTCATTAAAACATTTAAGAGAAAGAAACAGAAAGAAATTAAATATCTTGTTAAAGACAAAAATTATTAAGGGTGGTGCTGGATGGTTAAAGCTTGGAACCTACCTTTCCAGTAGTGGACTATCTATACTCACTCACTCCAATTTGAGGGGATGGTACTTCCACTCAGCCTTATAGGTTTCTTCAAAGTACTTGACTGCATGCACTGAATTAATGAAAATTAGTTGTACATTGATCATTACTGTTATAATGCCTGTGATATGTGTGATAATTACTGTTAATCAAAACATCTCTAATTAGACTGCTTGTAGCCCAACCCACTTCACCTTTCTCACTGAGAGACCTATAATTACACAAAGTCGACTTAATTTGCCTACATTGGCATAGTGAAATGCATGGCTCAAATGAACTGGGAGGCATTTTTCAAATACTCATGAACTGATTGAAGCCATTAACATAACTTTTTTTCCTGTAAAAAGCTGTCTGCAAGTTTACTACCCACACAGCTTATACATTTAAATAAAACAAAAGGGAAGGCTATTCATGCTAAGTTACTTTATCTACAGTATTTGTGCAATTCTTGCTAATTTCCTGACCAGTGATTTGTGATTAAAATGGTTAAGACCATTAAAAGACAACTAAATATAATTTCCCAGGTGAAAAAGACGTACTATTGAATGTATTAAAAATGCATTAAAGTATATTTGTATTGTACTAAAAACATACTCAAGTACACTTTTAATACATTTAATAGTATGTCTTTGTTGCCATTTTTGGATTGGCCCATTTTTTGCCCTTGAGTGTAGATAAATTCAATTTAAAGGTAAATAGTTGTGTGTATTGTAAATAATAAACAGTTTTATCGTTTTAGGTCATGAAATAGATTAAAGATAGATCATCATGGATGTAATGGTCAAATATTTCAGAATACCCGTTTTTAGTCTTTCATACTTCTAGACCAAGAAAATCTGACTGAAGAGTGATTGAGAGGCTGTAAGAGCCATAAGTTATGTTTCTTTATATAGATTTGGAATAAATAATTGTGTGCATTAAAGGGTTAGTTCACCCAAAAATGAAAATTCCGTCAGTATTTACTCACCCTCATGTTGTTCCAACCCTGTAAGACCTTCGTTCATCTTCGGAACCCCAGATATTTTTGATGAAATCTGAGAGCTGGATCACTCCTCCATACTCCTCCATAGGCTTCTTCAGGGATTGAATTTGCCGGCCTCGAAAAGTTATTAAAGACATCGTTAAAATAGTCCAAGTGACTACAGTGGCTCAATCTTAAGTTAATCAAGCTACGAGAACACTTTTTGTGCGCAAAAATAACGACTTTATTTCAACTATTCATTTCCTTCTCTATGGGCCTCGAGTCAGTTCACTAGAGTAACAGCGTACACTTCTGTTGTTGTACGTCACACGCATCACACACAATGACCAGCGTCAGCCAATAGTGAGCCTACGTGTGACGTAGCACTGCGGAATTACACTAGTTTAACTGACTAAAGGCCCAAAGAGAAGGAAATTAATAGTTGAAATAAAGTCGTTATTTATGTTTGTTTTTGCGCACAAAAAGTGTTCTCGTAGCTTGATTAACTTAAGATTGAGCCACTGTAGTCACTTGGACTATTTTAACGATGTCTTTAACTTTTCGAGGCCGGCAAGTTCAATCCCTGAAGAAGCCTATGGAGGAGTATGGAGGAGTGATCCAGCTCTCAGATTTCATTAAACATATCTTAATTCGTGTTCCGAAGATGAACGAAGGTCTTACGGGATTGGATGATTTCCATTACACGAGAGTAGATGTTAAAACTTCATGCTGATTTGTACTCGGCTTTCGCCAAGATAATCACCAACTAAGACGTAGCTTTACAGTAACCTATGCTTCTCCATCCATTTACGCTTCTTTCCATCTAGTGACGTGAATTTTCTGTCTGGTGTTAATACAGTGTATTGCGCGTCAGCACACACAACGGCTGCAACCACAGTGCGGTCCCCCCATAACAACCCTCTGGATTGAGCGGAGTAGGGAACATCTCTAGGGTCTTCAAGTGGGCACCTTCCGTCCTCAGTGTTTCGTCGACTAGCCCACGACACCTCAAGAGGGCTCGACAGTGACTCTGGCGTCCCAGAGTCACCCCCCTCCGTCCCCCACTCAACTCAGCCCAGCTTACTGACCTCTACTTCCCTCTTGCTGCTGAGACCTAACCACAATCTCACAATCTCTCCGCAACCCAACCATACGCGCCAACCCGTTTGACTAAGGCTGTCGAGCCCCACTGGTGCGTTAATATGCAGTTTCAGTGGCAACGGTTCCGTATGGCATACCACCTACCACAAAACACAATATCTGCCCAACCACCCGTCATCCACGCAATATACACAGGAACGTAATGACTGTGAATACTATACAACCTATACAAATAAACCAACAGTTGCTGCTGAGACCTAACCACAATCTCACCGCAACCCAACCATACGCGCCAACCCGTTTGACTAAGGCTGTCGAGCCCCACTGGTGCGTTAATATGCAGTTTCAGTGGCAACGGTTCCGTATGGCATACCACCTACCACAAAACACAATATCTGCCCAACCACGTCATTCACGCAATATATACAGGAACGTAATGACTGTAACATGACAACATGAGGGTGAGTACATACTATGGAAGTAAAATAATGGCAAATGTTTTTGAAACAAAAAGCATGTTGAATTGTGCTACTTGAAAAAAAATATAAATTGCATTAACCCTGCTTGTATTTGAATGCATTGTATTTTTAGGGCTTGCATTTTTATGGGCTGAAATTTAGCATGGTTGAATATTTAAGCTGTGAATATTTAAATTCAAAACATTTCAAACACATTTTCATTAGTAAAATTTCAATAATCCATATTCACCTTTCATATTTCACTTCCAAAATATTCAAACTGATTAAAAATACAACCTATAATATTCAACAGGCGGTTTTCGGTCCATTTTCTTTCGCTTTGCAAATTCGCTTCCACAAATTCAGTGGTTCAAATTCGACAGTAAATTCAATTTTGACATCCAGGAACTGCAGGAAAAGCAGTAGATTACAGAGCATAATCTCCATCTGGTGTTAGTCGACCTCACCAGCAGGGGGTGCAAGCGCGTGTTGTTGACGAAGACCGAGCAACAGTTAGAGCAAGCCATTCATTCATAAAAACCCATTTACAACGATGTAAGTGTATCTGTGATTATTATGATGTCTGTTTTATGTGAAATTCAACGTCTTCACGATTACCTTTCCTGTGTAGCCTACATGCATCTTTCTCTACCGTGAACGAGATTATAATGTTAACCTTATATTGCGGCGATTGTGCTGCATGCAGTAGGCCTACTAGGGTTTCCCCTATGGGTTTCCCTCAATAGCCTACTTCAGGATTCCCCTGCTGGATATATAAAACTCTTAACGTAGCTAAAAATGGACTAATACAGTGATATAAAAGACCAAACTCGCAGGCAAGCAGAAGGACTCAGAATATGAACTTAACGCGCAAAGTTTAAAGCTGTGCGTTTCTCAGTGATACTGGCATAAATTGGCTTGAGATTGGACATTCGCACATTTAGGGACCGTCTCTAAAGCCAAAATTTCAAGGCAATTTTACATTTAGTCATTTAGCAGACGATTTTATCCAAACTTAAACTAACAATATAGGACAACAATATGAAAGTGCTATGACCCTTCCCAGTTTAATCTAATGCAGTACATGTATGTAGGCATACTTCCCCAATAAGGTGCGAGGTAAGGGTTTTGTCCTGATGGCAGGGGAATCCTTGAGTATGATGAGGTTTTGAGGGAAACCGATTATAATCCCGTTCATGGTAGAAAAAGCTGATAACATGTAACAAAGGGAAAGTAACAATGAAGTTAATGAATGAAACATAAACAGCTTTTGTGCCTTTATCATCTTTTACGCACATTAAGGCTACTGACCCAGATAATCGTCACAAAAAACGTAATGCATGCTCAATTGTTGTAAATGAGTTTTTATGAATGAATGGCTTGCTCTAACTGTTGCTCTTTCTTCGTCAACAACACGCGCTTGCACCCCCTGCTGGTGAGGTCGACTAACAGCAGATGGAGATTGTGCTCGGTAATCTACTGCTTTTCCTGCAGTTCCTGGATGTCAACATTGAATTTACTGTCGAATTAGAACCACTGAATTTGTGGAAGCGAATTTGCAAAGCGAAATAAAATGGACCGAAAACCGCCTGTTGAATATTATAGGTTGTATTTTTAATCAGTTTGAATATTTTAGAAGTGAAATATGAAAGGTGAATATGAGTTATTGAAATGTTACTAATGAAAATGTGTTTGAAATGTTTTGAATTGAAATATTTGCAGCTTAAATATTCAACCATGCTAAATTTCAGACCATAAAAATGCAAGCCCTAAAAATGCAATGCATTTTTTTTTCAAGTAGGCATAGTACAATTGAACATGCTTTTTGTTTCAAAAACATTTGGCATTATTTTACTTCCATAAAATACTGACAGAATTTTCATTTTTGGGTGAAACTATCCCTTTAAGCAATTGGTAAATAATCATGAGTAAACAATTTTAGATGTGTAATAATATTTAATACTGACAATGATGTCATTTCCGGCAATGACTGTTAGTTTTTTGTGTGATGCAATATTGGAGCGATACAGTTTTTTGACCATGTAACATTTTTCCAGTTAATTTTGTTATTAAACTTTACCTAAAAGAAGTAACTGGATACGGGATGTTATTCGAGTACAAATCAGGCTCACCCAAGAAGAAGCAACAAAGATGAGAATTTAGATGGATTACTATCACAGAGAGTGTATGATTGTGTGGCAGTGTCACAGTGACATTGTCATGACACTTTTGGGTCTTTTAAGTGCCTAATGTTCCTCTGCAATGCAGCAGAGTGATAAAGAGAGGCGGAGGAAAAGATATTCTTACAATAGATAAAAGCATTGTCTGTTCTTTTAATTGATCTATAGGTAAATTAAACAGTCAGTGCACACACACACACACACACACACACATATATATATATATATATATAAGGAATCTCTCGTTTTCTAAATCATATCAGATGGCCTGATCTACTATTACTACACAGGAAATAAACTTATCTCTAAAAATATATATATATATTTTAAATTTTCTTAATATTTCCACTTCACTTTTATTTGGGTTAGTTTAACATTACATGTGTAACAAGTAGGCTACTTTGTAAAATACTCTCTTTGGTTTGTGATGAGAAGAGGAAGACATGTGGCTTCTGTTTTACTGCTGGAAACTGACAAGGCATCACTTATCTGTTTATAGAGTATGTGTGTGTTATGTGTGAGAGAGAGTGTGTCAGATGCAAAGTTTATGTAGCAATGTAAACTTCTCTCTAACGCAGCCATACGCTAAAACTAATCATCCGTACTTTGTTAGGCTGTTTATCAAATGTTCTTTTCACAACCAAAGATAACAAAGACAAATGATTAAATATAATGTGTTGCTGTGGTTATTTCACACATAAAAATAAACCATTTATCTGTGTAGATCAGCCAAGGAGTAAAACAGCCCCTTCACCACCTCCAATTCTGCACCAGACACACAAATGCTCTGCAACATACTGTTGTTTCTTTGCTTTTTTTAATTCTCACCCACACACTTAAATCTAGGACATACACTCCACAGCACTGCGGACCAAGAGAAGGAAAGCAGGACAAGACTACAAGCACACACACGCACACACACAGACAGAGAAGGATGTAGATGTTCACATTTTATGTTCTTCACACCCACATTTATCTGAACTTTCAGCATATAGATAATATTCCATAGACACATATAGAAACCAGATGCATGGTCTGTTCCTCATCTCAATGCCTCTGAGTAAACTATCTATAAATCAGCAGCAAAGGCATCACTGCTCCTCTTTGCATTTGTGTCTGTGGACATGATGTTGGCGTATGTGGCAAGCTGTTTAAAAGGTATTCATTAAAAACAACTAGCATCAATTCTTATGTTATGTGCTTACTTAGTTTTAATTAGGCAGGTATGACGTCAGAACCCAGAAGACTAATTCGTCCCTGGTTCCTTTGAGATTTTCCTATAGGGGTTTTATAATGGGGTTTTTTGATTTACATGTAAAATAAAGCCTGCTTTACATACACCCACAGCGAAAATGCGAATTTTCAAGCAGTTACATTCATTTTTATTAAAATGTATAGCAGTTTGGGGTGTAAGTGTTGTGCAGTGTACGTTACAGAACAAAATGTAAAAATATTGTTATGTTTACCCCAGGTTTTTTTTATAAATTGAAAAAACTCCTTTATAAAACCCCAATATCTCGAAGGCGCCAAGTGGCAAATTATTCTTCCGGGTTCTGACGTCATACCTGCACCACTAGACGGGGTTTTTTTGGAGGTAGGGGGGACTATTTATTCTTTATTTCCTTTATTGATTTATTTAAAAGAACTAAAAAATTAAAGAATTTAAAGGGAATAAAGAAAGAGAAAAGGGAAATAAAATTAATTTATTATTATTAAAAAATTATAATTTATTGTACTGTTTTTTACAATATAATATTTTTATTTTACGATTACAATTAAATACGTTAAATACGATTGCTATTTTTTTATTTCTTATGCATGATTATTGTATGATTATTTTAATTCCTTTTCTGTAAAGCATTTTGAATTACTATTGTGTATGAACTGAAGGGTGCTATGTAAATAAACTTGCCTTGCCTTTTAAAACTTCACTCTTACCTAGTTTGTCTAATACACCGGCTCAGTTCAGCTTCTGTAAACAGGAAAGCACGACTTTTTTATGTTTATTTGACTGGCCATCTTAATCATTTTGACATTGAGGATGGCTGTTAGAAAGCAGAAGCAGACCATCCTAAAAATTTAAAAACAGTGCATAATTTAAGAACAGCAACAGGATGAAGAAAATCAAATATTGTCAGTGTCAATGATGGCTTGGGGGGCCCTGCTAAAAACGAAAAAGAATAAATGTTTAAATGGCTTGCCATACGCATTAAATCAATAGTGGGGCATCTAGAGGTACACCGCCAGTGCCTCCGCATGAGCCCTTCGCAAAGAGGTCACTCACATACACACTGGCCGTACTGATACAGACTCTACAAACGCACCTGTGCTCTCTGTTCAGTGCAATGGTTTATTATACAGGCATCTGAGAGAGCACGCGTGAGCAAGAAGAGGGATCGTGCGAAGAAAGAGAGCACCTGTGCGACGTCACTCCGCCCCACTTTACTCAGAACTCCACGAGCGATTTGTACTTCCTCAAACGAAACGACTCAATCATCGAAGAAAGCAGGCGCCTCAGAGAAAAGTCAGTTTCTTCCACAGGAAAGGTAAGAAGTTACACATCACTTCTTGGGTTTTTTGATCGAATGTTGCTCGGTCGTGTCACAACTTTTGTAATGTTTAATTTTAGAGTGTTTGACTCATTTTCTTCGCTGTTTTTCTCCCGACTGATGCGCTGAACTGATTCGAGCGCCGCGCGCAGAGACAGTCTTTGTGTTTTGCAGATACATCAGACCTCAATCCCTCTCCTGCTCAATGTTTTTATGGCATTATGTTTCTCAAAAAAACTTAAACTTATATGTAAGCTATTAGAATGAAATGAAAAGGGCGCAGTTCAAACCGCAGTTTCACATGACACTGTCATGTATGCTGCTGTCTACTGGACCTTGACAGAATCGTTTTCTTCCTCCGCACTTTGTGTTGCTATACAACAACTCAACGTAGTTGAAAAGGCAATAGAGGTTGTGTCTCAACCTAGTAACCGGACCTAGAGAGCATTTTAATTGTGTATTACAGGCGAGTTCCGAGCTGTTGATATCCAAAGATGCTGCACGCGCCTGTGATGTAGACTACTGGCATTAGATAGTATGTTACACAAAACTGTTAGTTACATATTATTATATTTTATTTTTAGTGAATTGTCACATTTATTATACTTAGTCCATAAATAGCCCCAATTGATGACATTGAGGGGTCTAAAATGCCACTGACACGCTCCTCTTCAAAATATCAATGATTATTGATCTAATATACAAAACAGATGGAGCGTGGTTCCTGTTGAGATGACTAAGTGTGTGTGTTGGGGCATTGTGGAATTTGAAATGGTTCTTATGTTTTTAGTTAATGGTTTTTACTGTTAATGGGAGGTGTTTTGTGGGTGATTTGTGGATAGATTTCACCTCTGTTATATTTCCTTTAATATTAACTGTGGATCCCTACACTTGCATGTGATGAAGTGATAACTGTTTGCAGTGGAGAAACACATCCTGCTGTGGTTAAACAGTTTACATCATACTACTCTTTCATTCTGTTCATGGGTGTCGATAGTTCCTTCCTGTCCTGTATATTAAATGGTGTGTGTATGACTGTGGACATAGGCTAAGTGATGAAACCTGCTGCTCCTGTTGACATCGATGTTAACTAAATTAACATAAAGACCCCAGAAATGCCTTGAGAGAAACAGCAAGAAAGATATGTGAAGTACATTCTTATATTATGTATTTCATGCACTTTAAATCAACTAGTTACAGTGAATTTGGTAATACATTGATCATTTCATCAGATGGTCTGTGAAAGATAGACACAGTGTGAAGAGGTTTCGTTATGCTTTACTTTATGTGCAACAAGATTTCGGCTATGCAGTTGCTAAGGTCTTCTGATTTCAGCATGGGTACCACGGTGTTCTGGGTGGTTTACTGGCAGGGTATGAATTACACAATGGCCTTTGGGAGGGGAAGGGGGAGGGGGTTTAACACACAAATACATATATATTTAAATGTATTAGGGATGTACCAGTACATAGAAGTCACAGTTCGTTACGTAACGTTACCTCGGTTTGGGGTCATGGTTCGGTACAACAGGAGAAAGCAACAAATCCCCAATGCTAGGTTTCTTTTTATTTATTTTGAACAGAAAATAATGCGAATTATAGTTTGATCCACCTAGCGGCATTTAGTCCCCCCTGAGGTAGTTAAGCATAGCCTATTCTTTGTATGTTTTACTGAATTTTTTACTTGTCTTTATTTCTTATTGTATAGCTTCTTATACTTTTATAATGGATATTGATCATTAAAACTGACATTTAACAAAAAGTTGTTAACAAAAAGAGGCAGGGTCATGTACATATTTACTTTTATTGTAAATATACACACAGATAACTGGAATAGCCAGAGCAAGTGACTTTATCAAGAACGCTGCTATACCATTTTCAGAATCACTGAACTTGCGTCCTCCCGTTCTCGGGAGTCGAACTTCGCAAGTCCCAACTTTGTGTACTTGGTATTGAGAAACACCCTTGTTTTGGTTTGGTGCATACATTGTCTCTTCTTCTGCTCTTTTTTTTCCCTGTTGTGGTGGTTTGCAAACAGCATTGCATTACTGCACACGCCCCCTTCTGGATTGAAGTGTGGATCGTCTGTGACTGTATTTGTCATCTGACTGTATGCACCAGACCATGACAATTTGGGGGCGAATAAATGTACCGTTACACCCCTAATATATAAATATACCTTTACCTATCATTATTAGTAATGAAGACAACTTTTGTCAGATAAACTGTGCACTCCTATTTCAGTGTTGTTGTTGTTGAGTATGTTTTCAGCAAACTGTTTCCTTCATGCATTCAGATTAACAGCATCAAAGAGGCCAAATGTTATCATTGATTCAACTGAACTGTGTATGTATTTTAAACACATTGTGTTCTTCGTCCATGCAATAAATGCACGTCCTGACTGAGTGCGGTTTTTATAGCATATTTTAATTCAACTGCTCTGGAAATTTTAATGGTATGTGGAGCCCGACCGATAAAGGATCTTTAAGGCCGATACCGATACAAATATTTGGTGATTTAAAAGTCCGATATTCCAATATATCGGCGTGTGTGTGTGTGTGTGTGTGTGTGTGTGTGTATATATATATATATACTGAGGACTCATAAATAACTAATGTTAGGGAAATCTGTTTATGTTTTGTAACGCTTTTCTGGATTAAAAAAGTAAATAATTATATATATATATATATATATATATATTTTATCCAGAAAAGCGTTACAAAACATAAACAGATTTCCCTAACATTAGTTATTTGTAGTTATTTATCAGTCCTCAGCCTCATTAAAATAATGCAATGCAGTTTAAAAATAAACTTCTTTGTTTTGTCATAACAGAACAGAGGAACATCAAAATATATTAAAGTTCTGATAAATAAAATGTATAAAAATACAAACTTAAGATATGAAACTTAAAGTCCTTTGAACAAAAACACAATAACAAAAGAAAGCACAAAGCCTTTCTTTTAAAGTGAATTTTGTTTTGTATTAATTGTATCTTAATTTTAATCAATGTTTCATCAACCAATTGCCTGGATTTAATAAATAAGAAGTAAATATAGCAGACAGCAGTTAATCACACAGAGGCGCCGGTGCGTGAACTGGAGTCTCATAAATGAACCGAAACTCAGCGTCTAAGGTAGCCTACTTGCCTCACAGACCTGAAAAATATATCTATATTGAAATGTCTACTTTTAAACAGAACAATTCAAAACGAAAGAAAACAGACTGCTGTCTGCTTATGTAATCCGTATAAAATGTGCATTTCTCTCTGGCGCATTCACTACTGCGAAGATCACGAGTCAGCATCGTCAACTTCATCTTTGCAGCCGACACTGACAGAAAACACTTGTTTATTAGTAAACAATGAAATGTCTCCTTGTTATATTTGACGTATTCATAATTAGGGCTGCACAATTAATCGAATTTCTAATTGCGATTACGATTCCGGATGCCACGATTACGTAATTGTTCAAAGCTGCGATTACAAAAGAAAATCCACTCTGCGTGTGTGTGTTTAGAGCATAATTATGTTATGAGACGCGAATCACGAATACTTCAGAAAACCCAGCACAATATGACATACCAGGCAGTGACGTAAGTGTACGCTGAAATAAAAAGACTTTCCCCTCAGAAAAACATACTTTACTGTCCTGTCCCGTTATACTGTGCCCCTAGCGCGCACTCTTCAATTGCACGCGCAAATGCGGTGGCGCGCGCTGTGTATCGCTTCACTGTATAAAGTGCAAAAGAAACTACAAGCAACGTCGTTACAATGTAAATTAGTAAGTCACGAAATAAAAGTAAAATACCAATAAATCACGTGTTAGCTGAGAAGGATTTGCATGCAGGTATGATTTTCATTCTATTCACCAGGAGCTGTTTCATTAACAGTTCTTGTTAGTATTGTGTATTCACCATGGTAACTGTCGTTTCCATAACCCCAAAATGCCACTTTATTTTCAATTTGTGTTAATTTTATATTTTTAAATGACTATGTTGGCTCATATCAACATTGTATTAACAAAAACTAGTTTGCGACTGCTATTTAATTCCTTAAGCATAGTCCTAATGTTTATCTATTAGTAGTCTTTACTAGTCATTCCTACAATGTATGTGTATGTTAAGTAAAGGGGGACAGTACTTGTGTGTGTGTTAACAATTTTTGTGTAAACATGTATTATAATACGCCTATATATATTCACTGTAAATTGTGATAATCGTAATTAATAAATCGCAATTACAATTTCAAGGGAATGATCGGCAATTATGATTTTTGTGATAATCGTGCAGCTCTATTCATAATCATTGCTTTTGCCAGTTCTTTGTGACAGCTTTTAGGTGCTTTATTGGCAGCGCCAGCCTTACATGTTATATGAACGTGTCACCACCGCACCCCGCATTTTTAAATATATTTATTTATCGGCCATTATAAATGCCGGTACCGATAGTTTGGAAAATACCTAATATCGGCCGATAATATGGGCCCGGCTCTAATGGTATGACCCAAGTTTCATATTACGGGTAGGCTAGACTAATTTCTTGTGAGTAAATGATGACAGGATTTTTTTTCTAGGTGGACTATCCCTTTATGTTTAATACTTATAGGATTAGTAGTTTGTTGCAATAGTACTAGTGATGCATACCTAACAAAGCCTTGCACACACTTCTAACACCCTTACAATTGTTTCAGCTCCTGTTGTGTCTTGTCATAAGGTTTGAGAGTACAAACACTCTCTAAATACTTATTTTGACTCTGTTACGTATAAATTATTTTCAGAAAAGCACATGGAGCCTGTTAACCATATTTGCATACCCATCATCCCACCCTCACTATCTCTCTCCTTTTCTATATCGTTCTCATTTTCACACTTATGCTTACACGGGAGCACAGACTTGTTGCTCTGGCTCTTCTCGTCTTTTAGCTGAAGAATCAGGCATTGACAGGATTCATTATGTGTGTGTGTGAATTGGAGAGACTGACATGTCGGATTGTTTCAGAATTGATTTTGTACTGTGACTTTGTACTGCTAGCTTATGTTATCGACACAGGCTTCCACACAACTGATTCGCTAGCACACACACAAGTGCAGATTAAGGTTTTTTATATTGAGATGCTGCAACTTGTTTGAACATTTCTGTGCTGGTTTCTGACATGTTTCAACACGTATGCTTCATAATTGAACTAAAGCAGAAATGTGTGTTTGTGTGCATATGGGTGTGTTGACTGATAACATTTCTGTCTCCCTGTCTTTCTAATTCTTACACACTCTGTAGTAATATGGTCTAAAGTCCAGTAAACAACCGGCAAGTTTGTTATAAAGCTTCTATGTTGCAGTCGCAGCCTGACTCATGTCATTGGCTTTCGATAGAAGTGGGTGGAGTCCTGACATTATACAACCAATCAATTTTAGTCTCAGTTATTACCATAACCTATAAACCTCATCTGGGTCATGTTCCAAATGGTTTGATGCACAATAAAGCAAGATAATGTAATAGACATAGACAATTGAGGATTCAAGGGATAACCGTGTTACAGATTACCAGGAGCCCTTTCTCTACATGGTCCTGTCTTATGAAATTAAACTAAGAAACCTTAGCAAAAAGATTTAATTTGCTAATAAATATTTTTATTTAATCATATTTATTGGGATTGGATTTTTAAAATCTCACAAACTTTAGTAGGACCAATTTGGACCAATGACATTTTAGGTTAACCACAGTTTTACACACAGACAAATACTCAATGTTTCAAATCAAATGAAATTTAAACATTTTGAAATAGACTTTGATACACACAGTATATCAGACTCTCAGAGAATAAATGTTTATCTACTTAACTTCATCTTTATTCCTAAAACACCTTCTGACATTCTGACACCTTCTGATGAATGCCTGCATTTCCCCGTCCAAGTCTATTTGGTACTTGGTCCACCCATTCACAGTGAGGTAATAAGAAGGAAGTAGGATACTTTTACTCCTAAACTCTGGAAGTGTATCACCTGTCACTCTGCATATCCTTCTAAAGAATCCCAGTGTTTGGAACTGCAGTTCAAGTTTGTTTCTATTTCATGGTCACTGTCATCATGTCAGTCTGATGATTTCAGCATGGATTGTTTTCTGAACCAAAAAGAGACCAACAGAGCGGTAGCAAATCCACTGCTCTTGAGAAAATACAGCAAAGCACTCAATCTCGTTTACTTAGAAGCCTTAAAGGCGCAGCAGAAAAAATGGCCTGCTTAATGCTAAAGGTCAGAAAGAGGGTGGATGACTATATATTTTTGATGCGAATTGATAACAAAACTTAAGTAACATAACAAAGTATTATGAAACTAAGAGAACAATAGAGCTACTATTACATTTAATGATTGAACAGAGAAATTAACAAGATCTCTAATAAGGAGACTAAACAATTTCCTCTGTAGGCACATGTGCTAGCATAAACAATGTATAGCCCCCTGTTTATGACTTAATATAATTACAACATAATGATAAAAGTTCTAAATTGATAATGAAGTAATATTTTTGTTTTCATTTCTGTATTCCTATATGCAGTAATGCTGATGTATTTCTTTCTTATTAAAATCATAAGAATTTTGGTTGTCTGTGTCTTTTTTTAGGCTGTGCCTGAGGGGTTGCCATGGCCCCTTTCCTGAGAATTGCGTTTAATGCCTATGATCTTGGCACATTCCCGCCAATGGCTGAGGCACCATTCTGTGCCATCAAAATGAAGGAAGCTCTCAGCACTGGTGAGTAAATGTGTGCATGCGTGTGTGTGTAATGGGGGTTTCAAGTGCATTGCTATGTTTGGAATGGCATATTGCCATGCTTCTTGTTCTGTTTTTGAAGTATACTCTGTGTACATGGAACAACATGTAAATCCTCCATCTGCATAGAACTGAATTGCCTATTTCATTCTGCCAAATGAGTAGTTTAGAATGGAGAACAATGCGCAAACTATTGTTTCCCACAATGCAATGAACCCTGACTTGACCTTTATTTCCATGTGACCGAAAGCAATATCACTTGCAATGTTTAATATAATTTTTCTGGTTGATTTTCAAAACTAGCAAAAAAATATTTTGTACTTATTACAAAAAAAAGCTACTTTTTAAAAATTAACATGCAACGTAATGAAGTAATACCACAGTATGAACAAAAATGTTTATTTCTGCCTTTTGCATACTGCTTCACACACCTTTTTAAAAATAGTTTGCAGTATACTGTGAAGTATAATAGTATTTCATTCCAAACATTTTCCAATGGTTTATGGATCACAAAAATATCCCCTTTTCCTTTTAAGAACGAGGAAAAACATTGATCCAGAAGAAGCCCACCATGTATCCCGCTTGGCGATCCAGTTTTGATGCACATATTTATGAGGGACGTGTCATACAAATACTACTCATGAGAACTGCAGAAGAACCTTTAGCAGATGTTACTGTGGGTGTGTCTGTGTTGGCAGAAAGATGCAAGAAGGCAAATGGACGTGCAGAATTTTGGGTATGTGGTTATGTATATTTATTGTAGTGTTGTGTCAATGTTTGCATTTTCACAGGTAATGTTATAAAGTCTCGCTTTATTTTCAGGTTGATTTGCAGCCTTCAGGGAAAGTTATGATGTCTGCAACGTTCTTTTTGGAGGATTTAGATACAGGTAAGGCATGCTCTCTCTCAAATAAGCTCTCAATCTCTCTTCTCTCTTCCAGTGATTTAATAGTGCATATACTGACTGCATCTTATCATTTGACAACAAACTTAATACAATATGAATTGCATTTCCAAATAATAATTAAAAGAACAGCAACTGTTGGTTTATTTGTATAGGTTGTATAGTATTTACAGTCATTACGTTCCTGTGTATATTGCGTGAATGTAGGGTGGTTGGGCAGATATTGTGTTTTGCGGTAGGTGGTATGCCATACGGAACCGTTGCCACTGAAACTGCATATTAACGCACCAGTGGGGCTCGACAGCCTTAGTCAAACGGGTTGGCGCGTATGGTTGGGTTGCGGAGAGATTGTGAGATTGTGGTTAGGTCTCAGCAGCAAGAGGGAAGTAGAGGTCAGTAAGCTGGGCTGAGTTGAGTGGGGGACGGAGGGGGGTGACTCTGGGACGCCAGAGTCACTGTCGAGCCCTCTTGAGGTGTCGTGGGCTAGTCGACGAAACACTGAGGACGGAAGGTGCCCACTTGAAGACCCTAGAGATGTTCCCTACTCCGCTCAATCCAGAGGGTTGTTATGGGGGACCGCACTGTGGTTGCAGCCGTTGTGTGTGCTGACGCACAATACACTGTATTAACACCAGACAGAAGATTCACGTCACTAGATGGAAAGAAGCGTAAATGGATGGAGAAGCATAGGTTACTGTAAAGCTACGTCTTAGTTGGTGATTATCTTGGCGAAAGCCGAGTACAAATCAGCATGAAGTTTTAACATCTACTCTCGTGTAATGGAAATCATAATTAACTTGAGACTGGATTGCTGCTCTCATAGAAATGCCATTTTTATGAAAATGGCTAGATTTAAAGGGAGCTATTCATATTATGCTCAAGCAGTTTAATACATCCACCCTGAGTTACGGGTCAGTAATGGGACACGGGCGTTTCACCTCAATGCCACCCTTGAGCTCCTTTTCAATGTAGATTCATTTAA
The DNA here is from genome assembly GCF_051911475.1 of Siphateles boraxobius. Classification (NCBI taxonomy): domain Eukaryota; kingdom Metazoa; phylum Chordata; class Actinopteri; order Cypriniformes; family Leuciscidae; genus Siphateles; species Siphateles boraxobius. The sequence continues at coordinate 10,397,232 of NW_027509042.1, read as the reverse complement.
AGCCTTGGGCTACGTTTAAGTCCACTTTTAGACATACATTTGCGAACTTCCCTATGCACTTCCCCTTGGGGGAATCCCCGCCGCCATTCAAGTGGGCAAGGAAACAAGGAAATATAATATATAAATATATATATTTGGACAGACCCTCGACCCCTTGATTTTGACTGAGGGAGCGCGTCTACTCAACATGTCCACTTACATTTACATTAACATTTATTCATTTAGCTGACGCTTTTATCCAAAGCGACTTACAATTGCTATATTTCAGAGGTCGCACGCCTCTGGAGCAACTAGGGGTTAAGTGTCTTGCTCAGGGACACATTGGTGTCTCACAGTGGATTTGAACCCGGGTCTCTCACACCAAAGGCATGTGTCTTATCCACTGCGCCATCACCACCCCACTTCAGGCAGATCCATAGACCAAAATGCAACACGATTGTGAGGTCACAGCAGGTTACGCTTAATTTACTCCCACCCCACACAACTCTAGTGTTAGATATTGGAGTAATTTAGACATTTAACAGCATTTAATACTTGTAGCTACCTTAAGATGACTTTAAAACACAGTTATAGTTTATTGTATTGTTATAATTTCCGTTTGTGTATTTTTAAAATATTTTATATTTAATATAAAATTAATATATTCATATTTAATATTTGTTTATATATACTATATATTTTTTTTATGTGTGTGTGTGTATATATATATATATATATATATATATATATATAATATATATATAAACAAATATTACACATGAATATATTAATATTATGTTAAATATAAAATATTTTAAAAATACACAAACGGAAATGATAATATTATTACTATTTTTTTTTTTTTTTTTTTTTTTTTAACAGCCCAAGAATACATACAGGCCTATAGAATGGTGGCTCAAACAAATTCATAAGGGAAAAAAAATGTAAATAATAAATCAGCTCCATAGCAGATTCCAAGTGATCAAGTGCTTGGGGTGTTCTGTTTAAATACTGTATATTTCAAGGGTTTAGCCAGTAGTTGGCACTCGTGTTGTATAAGCAATGACATATATCCCAGTGAACGAGATGGATAGAAGTTAGCGAGGGAAGGGCACAAAAAATTTGGCTTAAACGCAGCCCTGCTTTAATCGAACCTATTGCCGTTAGATTTAGGAGGGGTCATGCTTACCTGATCACATGTGTATGGGTGTCTGTGAATCCATTTGGACTTCTTTTAAAGTTCTCTGCAAAGGAATGTATCTGCTGAACATGTCACAACAGATCTTCCCTGCATTACTCTGTCTTCTTCAAACATTCTGTCCATTGGTCCTCTTATATTGTGTTTTAGTGTTTTTAGAATACAAAGTGTTCCACTACAGATTTTCTATTTGTTTGTAATGATGTGTAGGGATGTGCAAAATTATGTGCAGTATGGTGCAAAAGTTTGCGGCCTGTAATACATTTTCATCCCTTCAGTTTGATTCTGCTTCCATCCTGTTTCGTTTTTTCTCTTTCACTCTCAGAGAGTCATCAGTCGGTAGTGACAGAAGACGAGGCACCGACTCTCACTCGTCGTCGTGGAGCTATTAAACAGGCGAAGATTCACTTCATCAAAAACCATGAGTTCATCGCCACCTTCTTCAGACAGCCCACCTTCTGCTCTGTCTGTAGAGATTTTGTTTGGTCAGTCCTGAATGTTCAATTATAAAACATTAGAAATGTATAATTCAGACATTCTTATAATTTTGTCTTTTACTGCCCAGGGGTCTCAACAAGCAAGGTTACAAGTGCAGACGTGAGTATATTTTGCTGTTTTTTTCCCCCATTATCTAAATACTTGCCCACATACTATGTCCACGGACATGCTTCAGTAAGAATGTACGCTAAAAGGGGAAATACTTGATTGGATTGCTTCCCTTTTTTCAACATTTAATTGTTTTATCCAGAATTAAGGAACACTGTAAACACACAGGGCCTCGGAAAACCTGTCTTGGTTCCTGAACCCACAAAAAAAAAAAATGTTTTTTTTCCACCAGAATGCAATGCTGCCATTCACAAGAAGTGTATTGATAAAATTATTGGAAGGTGCACAGGCACTGCAACCAATAGTCGAGACACCATGGTATGTGCTGTGTTGCGTTATTTTATTTTTTATTTTATGGTGATGAAATTAAGAGGGTTATTTTAAGTTTGTGTTTACAGTTTCAGAAGGAGCGTTTTAAGATTGATATGCCACATCGCTTTAAGAACAACAACTACATGAGTCCCACCTTTTGTGACCATTGCGGCAGTCTGCTGTGGGGTCTTGTCAAACAGGGCCTCAAATGCGAGGGTGAGTGTACTATGTGAACAGTAAATGTATTATTATAAGGCCCCCTAAATTAAATTTCCAAACCTGCTGATTTACTGGCAATTTGTATGACCATAAAACTATGAAAATAATAATATAATTAATATAATAATTCCCTTTTTGATTTATTTAACTTGCAACATATTTTGGTGTCTTACATTGTGGTTTATTTTTGTTATTTGGTGTTTGGCTAGTCTTAATTTTGGACTCTGATTATATGTTTGCAATTGTCTCTTCTTTTTCAGATTGTTCCATGAATGTCCATCATAAGTGCCAGACTAAAGTGGCTAATTTGTGTGGCATCAACCAGAAACTACTGGCAGAGGCTCTTACTCAAGTCTCAATTGTATATATCAATGTTTGCTCAAGCCCTTGTTAAGAGGCCCTTAATATAAAAATAACAGCATTAGAGTACTGAAATAAAGTTATGTGTATATTTGTGTTGTCATAGAAATCCACCAAGCGACCTGAAAGCAACTCACAGAGCAACTCACAGGATGTTGCCGTTTACCAGGATTTTAACAAAAGTCCAGGAACTGATGTCAATGGTGAGAATGCTTGATTTAAATGGTGGTAATTATAACAATAAAAATTATGATTTCAGTTTATCAGAACAGCTATGTTACAGATGGGGCTCCTTATGGTCGTCTATGGGAGGGTTTGAGTCCTCGCCCCCCCTCTCGATTCACCCACCAAACACGTATCACTGCTGAGCATTTCATTTTCCATAAAGTTCTGGGCAAGGGAAGCTTTGGCAAGGTAACACACAAACTCTCTTTCCCACACACATTCATATACAGTGTAGAATCTTAAGACATAAAGAAGGTAATGCGTTTTGCTTATGTCATGTGATCATGGTGGAGGGGCACAGGATTATGTGGGAAGCTCCCTGACTTAGCCTTTTGCCTTTTCTAAGTTTTTGGTAGCTGCTACATACAGTCATGCTCAAGGCCACTCACACAAACCCATGTTCATCATCTTTCTGTTGTCAGGTGCTTTTGGCTGAGCTAAAGGGCTCTGGTGAATGGTTTGCGGTGAAGGCACTGAAGAAGGATGTGGTGTTGATGGATGATGATGTGGAGTGCACAATGGTAGAAAAACGAGTGCTGGCTCTCGCCTGGGACAATCCGTTTCTTACTCACCTCTACTCCACTTTTCAGAGCAAGGTACACCAAACATACATTTACCAATAAAAAAACAAAACAAACACAAATTAGTTACACAAACACTTGAAATGTATGCAATTATGCCTGTCACAATTAGTACATTATCATCATTTGAAGTTTTTCACATTTCAAAATTCCAGTTAAATTACATTTTTTAATAAAATTCCAATTCATTTTTTGTTTTAAATTCAATTTTCTCCTTAAAATTAGGGCATTTTTACGAGACATTATATTATTTGGATGCCTCCCTTTTTCTATAGATTTTTTTTAATCTATAGTCAGGCACCTAAAATCTTTACGTTAAGACAACATGAATGTAGTTTCAAAGTTAAATACAACTACACATTGGTCTTAAACTCAATAAAGAAGGACTGACCAATAATCGTTTCATCAGATTTTCCAAGAAAGTGGCTGTAAAAGCCATCTATACCACATAAAACAAAATCTAAGGATGTCACCCAATCCCAATTTTCAACCTAACCAATGTTACTCTAGGTCTGCAGGATGTCTAAATCTTTAAGTGACAGTACCAAACAATAAGTTAATGTGCAATGTCATGCACAAATAATTAATTGTGAGCTATAAATAGTTTATTTTCATTTGTTTATCTCTAACAGGAGCACTTATTCTTTGTAATGGAGTATTTGAATGGAGGAGACCTGATGTTTCATATACAGGAAAAGGGGCGTTTTGATCTGTACAGAACCACGTATGTCATGCATATATGCATACAAAATAACAATAGTTTCTATAATATAAAAATATTGGTGAGCCCTTGATTTAGTGAGCATGTTATTGTATTGATATCATGTCTCTTACCAGGTTCTATGCAGCTGAAATAGTGTGTGGCCTGCAGTTTCTCCATTCCAAAGGCATTATTTACAGGTACAGACAAAATTACACCACTGTGTTGATGTATTAATTACATATTACCTCCCCATTTCACCTCTGAAACAATTCACTGGACTGTTTTCAGTGATATTTTTTACCTTTTGTCAGGGATCTCAAGCTGGATAATGTGATGTTAGATGGAGACGGTCACATAAAAATAGCTGATTTTGGAATGTGTAAGGAAAACGTGTTTGGGGACAATCGGGCCACAACCTTTTGTGGAACTCCAGATTATATCGCTCCTGAGGTATAAAATGCACTTTGATGTTGGTTCACTCTCAGACCAACAATGGCCTGGTCCTGACTTGATGTGTTTGTGTGTGTTAAATCACAGATTCTGCTGGGTCAGCAGTACTCATTCTCAGTAGACTGGTGGTCATTTGGCGTGCTCGTGTATGAGATGTTGATTGGTCAATCTCCATTCCACGGTGACGATGAGGACGAGCTGTTTGAATCGATCCGAATGGACACACCTCATTATCCCCGCTGGATCACAGTGGATACTAGAGAGATGCTAGAAAGGGTATACATGTACATACATATACTAAATTAAAAACAATACAAATCAAATTTCTGCAATTAAACTATCTTTTTTGTTACACCTGCACACAGCTGTTTGACCGTGACCCATCACGCCGTTTAGGGATTGTGGGTAATATACGAGGCCACCAATTTTTCAAGACTGTCAACTGGCTTGCTCTAGAAAGTAAAGAAGTTGAGCCTCCCTTCAAACCAAAAGTGGTATGTTTTTCCTCCCACATCTGTTTCTCTTCTTTTTTGACTCTCTGTGTTTTCCAAATTTTTTTCTGGTCTTGTCTAATTGCAGAAAGCTCCAAATGACTGCAGTAACTTCGACCGGGAGTTTTTGAGTGAGAAACCTCGTCTCTCACACTGCGAGAAAGGCCTGATCGATTCCATGGACCAGAGCGCTTTTGCTGGCTTCTCATTCATTAATCCAAAAATGGAGCATCTTTTACAAAAGTGACCCATTTATAATGCGGTCAAAAAGAAAAAAAAAACTGTTATGTTCGTTTGATCATAGTATATATTGTGCCAGTTTATTGCTCTAACAAAACCAACCTTGAGCACTCTCCAACTCTTCCTTTAAAAGATCAGAACTCAAACCTTGTAAGACAAGACAGGCTGTCAATGAGCTTCTAATGCAGCCTTTTATAACCTAATATACACTTCAATCTCATTCCCAATCTAAATGCAATTTTTAACTTGTCCTTACAAATTTAGGATGTCTAAAAATAACTTGGGTTAGTACAAAGTTGACGGTTGAATGCAGGGAGTGTTTTGTTTGGTTTGGGAGAAGAGCAATTTAAAGAAGTGTTCTAAAACAAAATAGGTCAGAGATTATGTACAAGTATGGTTTAAATCAATATGTGCATGCTACATTCATAATTACATTGTGAATTTCTGCAATGATCTGTGTCTGTTCTGTGAGTGTGTATTAATTGTTTGCACAAAGGATTGACCAGAACATGTTATGTTGAATATGTGCTTTGTAAGTGTTAAATGAATGTATTGTGTTTTAATTAGGAAATTTGTATATCTGGTACAGAAACATAGCTATCTTAGCTCTGATATTGTCATCTGTTTGTGTATTTTAGTGTGTATATTGTTGCATTTAAGGTGTTTTTATAAGATCTACTCATTAAGAGACCACATGATCAAATTCAGTACATGACTCTGTCTTAGGATGACTTAACAGGGTCTAATAAACATTTTGATGGTGAATAAACTGACTTGGATTGTGATTTATATTTACAGTAATATTTAGTTTTTTTGTATCTCAGCTTTAGTAATGTTATAAAAACATAAGAACAAAAAAAATGTGTAATAATTTTTGTGAAGATTAGTGGAAAAATATATATGATCTTTTTTACAAAGAGTCGCACGTGGCCAATTTTCCTTTTAGACTAGTGATCTAGATCTACAGCAGTATGTCAGTGTTGCAGTTTTATCCTTAAAGTACCCTTAACTTTATATTTGACTGTCAATCCTCATAATTATAAAAACTGTTAATTTAATTATCTAAAATTAATTAAAACTGCTGTAAATACTATGATCTATATCCAATTAAGTTGTGCATCGCCCTCTACGGTACGGGGTTTGGTGTTGTCACGTGCTTACTGCTTACTATAATATTTTGTAGGGATATTAATGTATTCGTTTAAGCAACTGTACTAATAACACATAAAAAGTACATACAAATTTTGATCTCGAAATAAAAAAAAATCTAAATAAATATGCATGCATGTAACACTAATATAAATATAAAGTATAATATAAAGTAATATAAATTACTTTATAAAGTATAAAGTATAATATAAAGTCTGAGGACATTGGACAAACTATTATCTGTGTACAATAATTACTTAAACATGTCTTTTATTTATTTTTACTTTATATTCAGTTATTCGCTTTAATTAATGTTATTAATTTATTTAAATTGATAAATTGAATTAATTTTATTCATTCATTCAAATATTCTATTAATTTATCATATCAAAATGCATTGTTTTGATGTAAGTTATGCTGTTTCTGACTTCCTGTCTCAGTAAGCTACGACACACGTAATCGGTTTACGGCAGTGGCTAGAGCTGGGAACGAGCTGTGAAAAGGAAGTGAACGAATTCTTTATGAGCGAATAGTGTTGGCTTGTTCAGATGTTTCTCCATATGCTTAACTTTTTCACAACCAGATTTTACACAACGTTTTAACAGGACAGACGTCGTCACGTTTCCTGTTGCAAAACCCCGAAATAACGGCAGTTTCTGACAGCGAGAGAGAAGCAGTAACCGGGTTTGACCCCGAGCGCAATGCTGCTCACCGTGTTTTGTGCACCGAGAGACCGCTCGGAAACCACTTTCGCCCTGGAAGTGTCCCCGGAGCTTGAACTCAGGGATTTTTTGGCTCTTTGCGAACTTGAATCAGGAATACCAGCCGGGGAGATTCAGGTAAACATCTTCCAAAAGTGTTGCAACAGTTAGTTAGCTTCCATGCTAAGCGACCTGACTAAACAAATTAGTGCCATAGGTCCATGCTATTAATAGCATACTGAGCCTATGTCAACACTTCCAGAAAAAAAACAAATCTGGAAAGATTAACTTGTCATAGTTGCGCTAATGACGAGCATTTAGCAAAGCTCAAGGCAACGTATTTTCTTTGGTAGGTGAATCCTGTCAGGAAACCATAATACACGGAATTGTGTGCTGTTAAAACACAACTCGAACGAGTCTTTATTTGACATGGGTGTGTTGGGTAACATGGGGTAGCACATAAATCTTTCGATTTGAAAATTGAAAGAGAAACTTTGCCTGTTCTCCCATTAAATGGTCCATGAACTGAAACTGTAAGCCGTTTATTAAACAAACAACTTTAAAAACTAAGGCATTTATTTCTGTGAGTTTGGTATTTTTAAGAATCATTTTGAAATGTAAAGGGATTTAATAGGTTTGACAAAAATAGGATGTGCTGTTTTAACATATTGAATAAAATCACGCAACCTTTGCTCTCCAGATCTCATACGCAGAGCAGCCGTTACAAGATCCCACCCGAGCCCTAGGGAACTATGGGCTGAAGGATGGAGATGTGCTAGTGTTAAGACAAGCAGATAGGTTACTAGGACAACAACCCACAGTTCCAGGTAAACCAGCATAACTAGATCTGCTTTAAAATGGCTTAATGTGAGTTTATCATGGCATTAATCATAATTAATCTTAATGTTTTAGGTCTGCCTCGCATCGATTTCAGTTCCATTGCTGTTCCTGGGACGTCCTCAGGCCAAAACAGACAGCACCATGCCCAGCGCCCCAGTGCCCCCCAGTCACGGCCGCCCCAAGCCACCACTCCAGGATCAGGCTCAGGTGCAGGATCTGGCTCAGGCTCTGGCTCAGCCCTTTCGCCCCAGGGATTGGACAACCCCGCCTTGCTACGTGACATGTTGCTGGCAAATCCACATGAGCTTTCATTGCTGAAAGAGCGAAACCCTCCACTTGCTGAGGCTCTACTGAGTGGAGACCTTGGTAAATAAAGATGATGGGACTAAATGCATCTATGTGGAAAATGGAATGTTTTTTCCCAGAGTGACATAATCATTTTTCTTCCCTTTTTCAGAGCGCTTCACCAAGGTGCTATTGGAGCAGCAGCAGGATCGAGCACGGAGAGAGCAAGAGAGAATCAAACTGTTGACTGCAGATCCTTTTGACTTGGATGCTCAGGCCAAGATTGAGGAAGAAATCAGGTAACAAATAAGGGGTGAGATTATATGCACAGCAAAAACATGGTCTATGGCACATGGATCATAAAAAAAATTTAATAAAAGAATGCATGACATTATTTTACATTTCCAGACAGCACAACATTGAGGAGAATATGACTATTGCAATGGAAGAAGCACCTGAGAGTTTTGGCCAGGTGGTCATGCTGTACATCAACTGCAAAGTCAATGGACACCCAGTAAAGGCCTTTGTTGACTCAGGTAGTCAATTGTATTTTAAGGAATCTTCTAAATAGGATATTGTTGAATGCATTGTTATATTTTGCTTAAATTTATGTCTTACTAAACATCATCAATTTAAATAGTTTTTACTTAATTTAGCATCCTATTTTCAGTCATACGCTTCATTTATATACTTGTTTTGGAATCCTTTTAATACTTGAGGTTTCTTTATATAATGTACTAATCTTTTATAATCATCCTTTAGGAGCTCAGATGACGATTATGAGCCAAGCATGTGCAGAGCGATGTAATATCATGCGTCTAGTGGACAGACGCTGGGCAGGCATTGCCAAAGGGGTTGGCACTCAAAAAATTATTGGCCGAGTTCATTTAAGTATGGCATTTATTTAGACCTGCTCCTTTAATATGCAATATGCATATCCTCCAACACTTTCTCTTAAATCTTATTATAATATACAAAAAATATATTTTACACCCAGCCCAGGTGCAGATCGAAGGAGATTTCCTGCCTTGCTCTTTCTCTATTTTGGAAGATCAGCCCATGGATATGCTGCTAGGCCTTGACATGCTGAAGAGACACCAGGTCTGCTTGGGAACTTTGGTTCATAGTCAATAAAGTGATCTATTTCCCGTAATGGAATGTTTTTAACTTGCCATTAATGATGCTTTAATAGACTGAATCTTACATGAGGATTTTCCATAATCACATAGAGTTTAGCAAGTGAGGTTACTTTGTCTGCATGCTATTGTCAGTCTGTGTACTCGGGAAACTATTTTATATCTAACTTAATCTTACGAATATAGCTTGTTAGCTAATTTTTTTCTTTCTATAATATTATGTAAAAAATGATATTAATATTAAATATAATTTTATGTTCTGTTTTAGAGTAGATCACTAGTAGAAGTTTTTGTTTTCATTACTTGAAGTTCTTGAGCTTGCAATGCCTGTTCTCTTCTACTTAGCGCTGTTCTATTTCTTATAACTTGATTTTCTCTCATCCAGTGCTCCATAGATCTGAAGAAAAATGTTCTCCTGATTGGGACGACGGGTACAGAGACACGTTTTCTACCTGAGGCAGAGCTGCCTGAGTGTGCCCGGCTGGCATATGGACCAGAGGGACGAGAGGATACCCGGCCTGAGGAGATTGCAGATCGAGAACTGGCAGAGGCAATACAAAGATCTGTGCAGGACAGCGGTGAGATGCATGATATGTAGACCAAGAGATTGCATGGCTAATAGAATAAAAGCTAGATTTATGCTGCCTTCACATGATATCAGAAATGTCCTACTTCTCAAATCGTGATTAGTGGTCGACCGATATATCGCCACGGCCGATATTTGGCTTTTTAAAAATATCGGCATCGGCCGATCAGTTTTTCTGATTGGCCGATGTGTTGGTAGCGGGACTTTTATTTTGACGGCGCTACCGACTTTCATTTTGACGGGCGGCGCTGAGAACACCAGCACCTGAGAAGAGAACACAGCGCTCACTCACATTCTCCGTCTTCATTAGTTTACGATCTCTGTCAGTCAGATCTAATATTTTGTTAGACAGAACCGGTGGCTACAGAACTGGTCAAAGAAAGTAAATGGTATGCGAAAAAGTAATACGTTTGCTTTTATATTATTTATAACCGAAAAGGCAAACAATCAGCCTAAAATAAATTCTCATTTACCGTCAACATTCAGCAAATGCGCATCTACATAATTTAAACAAATCTCTGAATATCTACTAACATTTAATTTCACAAACCTTGCAGATTTAATCGAATCCAGCTGTGATATCTTGTGAAGTGTGCGTTTGTAGCCTGCATAAACGTGTTCCTGCAAGTGACGGTCCGTGCGAAGCGAGTAAATGCGATCAGAAGATCAGCTTCACAGGAGATGCAATCGAAACACTTTAAATCCTTCTTTTTAAATATGCTGTGCTATATCCAGTGGCCCACTGTGTCATATTCATGTCGTTTTCACTGTGTGCTGTATGTAAAACTAGCGTTACCTTGTCAAAAGTCAAAGTAAAAAGAAAATCTTTATTTGAAAAAATATGATTATCAGTGATTACTGATTAATTACCAGATTACTGAGTGCCCTGTTACAGTGTTTACTTCCTTTTTATTCACATATTCATATATTTTTAAACAATTACTTGAAACATTCTGTAATAGGATTGCAGATTCAAGAAGTTGCCATCTAGTATAGGGCCTAAGCATGTTTATTTTAAAGATTTTTAAATATGTATTAAATTTATCAAATTTATTAAATATTGATTTATATAAATATATAAAGTGTGTGTGAGTGTATGTGTATATATATATATATTAGGGGTGGTGAAAAAAATTGATTATTGATTAATCGCGAATATGTTATGGACGAGTATGAATCGATTATTAAATCTTCAAAAATTGATTTTTTTTTTATTTAAAAAAAATTTGCATTATTTTATTTTGTAAAAAATTTTAGGCCCAGTTCCAGTTAGCAAGCGCGTGTAACGCACTGTCTATGGTGTAACCAGCCAGAGCGAGTTAGAGCAGGTGTGTGAAAGCCTGTTTGAGCCTATTTACAATCGTATTTGATTGCAGAGCGCCGTAGCGCAAGCACTACCTCTCGCTCGTTCCTCTCTCTCTCGCGCGCGCTCTCTTACCCTCATATGAGGCGCCGTTTAGGGCTTATATCAAACTTGATTCACGCACACATATATGAAACACTTGCATACACATATATTAAGTAGTCAAACATACATGTATACTGCTGAATGCTCAAACAAATACATATGAAATGCACAACGACACACCTAAAGTCGCTCACGCACATACACGCAAACTCTACACACACGAGATGCGCGCACATACAAACTCTCCACGCACATAGCCTACTCATATGAGACAAGCGTGGCACACACAAACTCTCCACGCACATATGAGACATGCGCGCACACACTCATATGAGACGCGCGCGCACATAAACTCTCCACGCACATACTGACGCGAGCACACACACACACAAACTCGCGCACAAACTCAATGAGAGGGAGACACAAACTCGCGCACAAACTCAATGAGACGGAACACACACAAACTCTCCATGCACATACTCATATGAGACGCGAGCACACACACACACACACACAAACTAGCGCACATACTCACCTGATACGCATGCTCACACAGTACATGATATGATTCTCAGTGTGAACAGAAATCACACATTGGTAAGTGCATTTTTTGTTAACAGAGACAGAGTCGATTGCTTTTATTGTTTTTGGTTGTTTTGTTCATTTAAATAGTCTTTAGAAATAAAAGTTTATTGATCTTTGAAAAGGTGTACCTTCATTATTATGCCATTATCATTATTTTAGAAGAAAATGGTCTCAGAACGACTTTATTATCAATATTATCGTTTATCGCAATAATTTCTTGGACAATTTATCGCCCAGCAAGATTTGTTATCATGACAGGCCTATAGGTGTTACTGAAGTTACAGTAAGTTGTTCAAAAATGTTCATTTTGTCTTCTTAATGATTAAATTGGACAATTTTCTTCTAGAAAGGTGTTCAGGTGGAGAGAAAACCTTTTCTTTACCTTGATATGTTTCGACTGCAACCTACAGTCTTCCTCCACCTGAACAACTGCAACACCTTGTCTTTCTAGAAGAAAATTGTCCAATTTCTACAGTATGTTGGTTCTGATCTACTTCCTAAAGGAAATAAGCCTTTCATTTATTTGTTATTGTTTAGTTCAACTTGATGAGTCACAAAACAATGTGATGTATTCATTTCTGTGTTCTACAGAACATAAGCTACATACAAATAATTCTTAAGTTATAACTACACGACACAGAAAGTGCTTTGAGTTGTTGTTACTCAATAAAAGAGTTAAGTAATTCAGCAGCTGACTTTTTTTAATACTGCAATCACTTTGTAGTGTATTTTCGTTTACTGTTGTGAAATGGAAAAATCAATAATCGAGAATCGTTAATAATCGAAAATTGACTGTAATCGAATCGGGACTTCAATAATCGTAATCGAATCGAATCGGGAAATCAGACAGATTAACCACCCCTAATATATATATATATATATATATATAAAATATGTGTGTATATATATATATATATATATATATATATTTATATATATAAATAAATATATATATATATATAATAGATATATAATATTTAAATGTCGGCTTTATATCGGCCACCCTGCTCTCTAAGATATCGGCATCGGCCATCAAAAAACCCATATCGGTCGACCACTAATCGTGATTACGAGCTTGTTGTCGGAAAGAACAGGAATCATGGAGGACGGCAGGTTTATTCTTGCCTGTTTATTTGGAAAGTCTTATTAAAGCCAAAATAATATTCAGCCTCCCATTCATTAACAAACATATAAACATTGACAGCACTATCTAGATTCTGAAATTTCTCGCTGTGTATAAGACACACGATAAGCTTCAAATGAGAATTCATACATGTAAATATGCACTACTTTAACAACAAGATAAGGTGATGTAGTTGTGGAAAAAAATAATAAAGAATACCTGTCACAGCAGAAAATGTTCTCCCCCCACCATTTTTAAAGTTTATGACCCGCCCAGCTCGGGAACTTGGGTATCAAAATGTCCCAGTGGTAAATATGGCTTGAGTTCATGTCCAATTTTTGACTAGGAAACCTTTTTAATCTCCATATTAAATTTCATTTCACAAGATTTTAACACAAGGAATGAATAGTCATCAGGGATTTATCGTAGAATTAAAAGGGATGTCCTTGTGGAGGGTTCAAAAGAATTTAACAAAACAATTTTTGTATAGTTTGTTTATCTTGGTTGCAATACAGAACCACTCACCCAGTTCACAAGGTGGTGTTCATTTTTTTTTATAAAGAAATCAATAGTTTTTGATTGAGCAAGGACAATTAATTGAAAGTGACATTTGAATTAAATTCAAGCTGTTCTGTTGAACTTTCTATTCATCTAAGAATTCTGAAGAAAGTATCATTTTCCACAAAAATAACAACTGTTTTTAATATTGATGATAATAAAAATGTTTGTTTATCATCAAATCAGAATGATTTCTTAAGGATCATATGAGACAAAGTTTTAGTGTTTATTTTTAAATTGAATTTCGCAATATTGCGGAATTCTGAGGAAACATGACTTAAAACATGTTAGGACATTGGCTCTTCAGAATTTACTCTTCAGTTTTAACATTGTCACTAGATAACATTAAAAATCTGCTGTTTATACCTGCAAATACTGTAATTCATGTTCATATAGTTCATGTTGATGAAGTTCATGTTTATACAGATTACCCTTAAATAATGTGAGTTGAACACCACCTTGTGTAGCTTATGTGATTGATAGGAGCATGCCTCTTTTCTCTCCTTTTCTCTGGATGTGTTTTTGCTAATTGTTTGCCTCTTATTGCATGAAATGTGTGGCGTTTGTGTGCCCTAACTATGAGCAGGACAGAACTGATGTCATATGGACAGACAGCTGGAGAGGGCTCTACCTACCAGGTACTACAGTCACAAAGGGAATATTTCATTAGCCTATTACAATATTTGACCCAGTAAATATTAGACACAATATATACATTGGTACACACTGGAACGGCCTTCATTTTGTAAGTAATTTCTTGAAAGAAATGTCCATGCCTGTCTATGATGCTAACTATTTTGCATGGTTTGCAGTGTTTGCTGAATTGCATGGTTTTATATCACCTATATGTAGACTTTCAAGTTCATCAGTTACTGTTTCTCTCTCAGATATTGAAGATGGAAAAACTACCTCACCACAATCCCTGCCATTTAAACCTCTCAACCAACCCACAACATCGTCAACCTCAAGTCATCCCCACAGTCTCACCCTAGATCGTTCCAAATCTGCCCCAGCCTCTATAAACCAGGGAGAGTCCCCAATTGAAGTTCCCACATTGATTGAATCCTCTCCACTTCAACCATTAAAAGTTGGTGAACCCTCTCCAGATCCCTCTGATGACACCTTCAGATCTCAGTCCCAAGGACTGGCCGATTCAACGTCATCTTGCTTACAGACGGATGCAGATGCTCTTATCCCAAGAACTCTTCCCTCTCAGGAACCATTCTCTAGTACTGTGCCCGAGGACAATAAAGTGACTGGTGACATAATTTCAGGAGATTCCGGCAGTCCGATGGACACGGTTTTGGGGAAGAATATCAGTTCCTCTGGGACTGTAGCAGCAGAATCTCCCTTTATTCTTTTTAACCCAGGCTCTCAGACTCTAACACTGGATCAGGAAGTGGACATGGATGTTTCTTCCAATGCAAAACTAGAAACTGGCCATGACTTTCCTGATCAGTTCCAGAGAGACCAAGGTAGTGTGATTGAAGATGTTTCAAGGGCCCAACCACAATGCATGCCTGTTCCAGATTTGAGCCTTGAACCCTGTCCTGCTGAGCCAGCCACTACTTCTGTCAATTCAGACACTGAAAAGAATGTAATACCCTGTGAAAGAGACCAGCCGGAGTTAGATAACATCCCTTCCTTGGCTCAAGCACTTAAGGAGCTCCATAATCTTCTGATGTCCAGCAGTTGGCCAACAGTTTCTGGAATGAATCCTCTGACTGACCCTAATGCTACAACATCAAGACAGTTTGTTGATGAGGTGGACCAGGATCATGCTGCAAGAAACCGAGCCACTCTGAACCCAACCATTGACACATCCTCAAATACTGCCACAACAAAGGACAAGGAGGGAAGTGTTGCCAAAGCTGAATTTACTTCTCAATCAGTGAGGGATACTCTAGACGTACCGAGCAATCCAAGGCACACAGAGAACCAAGCTTCTACTCTGGTAGATCCCCAAGTGGAACAAACGATTCAGCACCCTTGTGCAGCTGAAAGAAATTGTGATGTTGTTATTGAGGAAGGTTCTGGGCTGGTGACCGCTTCTTCCCAGGGAGATCTTGAGCTCCCTGAGGGCCAGCAAGTGCAGGACATTGCGGACGAAAACCCCTCAGGCATTGACATATCAGCTGACCTGTCTCAGCAGTGCCCCCTTTCTGTTGCAGCTGGCATATCAACCAATTCCAGTCAAGGGCCATCTCCTCAAACTCAAGCGACTGCGGCAGATACTCTTTTCCTTGGAGACTCCGACCAACTTGCTTCACAGGCCTCGATGGGACAGTTTCCATTAGAGCACATTCAGAGGATCCAGGCATCAGGGTTCTCTGCTCGTGAGGCTGCTGAGGCACTGGAACAGGCTCAAGGCAGCGTGGAGCTTGCCTTATTGGTGCTGCTTGCAAGAAAGATCACTGTGCCCACTTAGACTCTAAATCAACTTTGTAGGGGTGGCGGCAGTCAACATATGAGCCTTTTTCATCCTTTGGTTTTCCTTTAGCAGTCCTCATTGTCTTGTACTTGATGGTCTTATTCTGGCTCTCTACTTTGCCAACATACCTAATGTTTAAAAATAGATATGAGAGAAGCTGGCCATATTTCCCTTTCAACAGAACGATAAACTCTGTGCAGTCTTTTTAAAGTTTAGCATGTTGCCTCAATAGTTTGTAATGGATTGTTGATTTTATTGGTTTGGTTTGAATAAATTTGATAAACTGTCAGACAATTTACAGGAATATGAATAGTTCACATCTGGTGGTGGGGCTCTGTAATGAAATGAATGTGGCAGAAGTAGACCTGTTTCCTATCTTCCAAGAGCTGCATGGTTTTAGATCTCAAAATTGATTTATGTGCCTGATGTTTACTGACCTTACACAGAATCTTCTGAAGCAACTTACTAAATTTATTTTGTTTAAATGTGATCAGTCAGATAGTAAAGCACCAATTTCAGAGTCCTTTTCCCAATTTGAATTGGCGATAATGTTCAAGCTACGGTTATTTTCTCTTTAATAACGATTTTATTTGATAGTTGCCAATCCTGTATAACTTGACATGTTTTCTATAGGTTGCCTTTCGAAATTATATAGTAGACTTAAATACCCTAACGTTTTGTGTTCATAGTCCATCCTTGAACAATAATGTCAGTCTATTATCAGTAGTAGCCTATTTCTTTTAATCAAATTCATGATGTTGTGGTAGTGTTTTATATTGTGTTTTCCATTAAAATGAAATCGACAGGAAAAAGTTGATGCTGACAAAGTGTTCTAAAGGAAGAATTACCCTTCAATAAGCCCTCAGGGCAGCAACCACTACATTTTGTTGGGATGTCTGTTTTATTCTCTTATTTGTGGTCCCTTATCTAAACACTTGACTTAGGTGTAAAGTCCTGATGTGCCCTATCCAGCTGTCTGTGATCTTTTGTCATGTCTACCCTCTTGTCATTTTTGTAATCTCTGGCTCATTTCTCAGTTGTGTTCATTATATTTGAGAAACTCAGTTTCATCTTGTATACAGTTTAAAAACCAAATAAAAGGAAAAGGTTTTTCTTATATTTCAAGCGTGAAGTTGTGCTTTTTAGTACAATAATTGTTTGACAGTCAGCAATCATGTCCTAATTGTTAAATAAATATGGACTTAGCATAATACTAGCATAAACTGCTTACATTTAACACAACGTAACACTGATTCATCTTTTATAATAACAGGGTGATTCTTACATTTAAGTGTTTTGGTTAAATTTGACCTTAAAACCATAATATATATTATAGGAGAAATATTCATTTTAATTCAATATTATATTAATATTAACTATTTTATTCAGAAAATAAAGCATATTTTTAGGACCATTACTTTTTTATTTATTTGCACTTATTTATAATGAGATGATAATGAAAATCTTGATCCCACTATTTCATAAGATGACATGACACTGAGACACGGCATTAAGTTGTCTTGGTTTTTTTTTAGGTTAAGGCAATAATAAAGTAGGCTAATCTTATTCGCCAGAGCAACGCCCAATCAAACGCAGCAAAATTGTTTGTGGGAAATTGGACAGGTGAGGACGCTCTTCTTAGTCAATTAGACCCAGATATATCTTAGTTCAGTGGTTTGGAAAGTACTCCAGTGGCGTATGAGTATCTGCGTGTAAAAGAGGTGTTTTACTGCGATAATTGAAAGTTTAAATTCAAATTTAATATAGGCAACTACGCATAAAACCGCGAGAAACATTACCGTAAATGGCTCATGTCATGGAGAATGAGAGAATCTGGGCCGATAGAGATGATGTAACAGAAGCAGTAGATACTCTTCCCGCGCTGGATGAACAACACAGCCCTAAAACAAATGTGGAGGACTGTGAAGCGTCTGTAGGGCTTTACTAGTATGTAATTAAAATAAATTGATAATAATATTAAATTCGTTTGTAACTCTGTTGTTCTGACATTAGCCTACCTAATATCATAACTATTTCTATCCTAACCTGTGGTTTTATTTTCTATTAGCTGCCTACCTCGCAATAATCTTTTTTTTTTTTTAAAGCTTCAGATGGTGCCAGGATGGTGTTTCATTTTTACCTCTTTTTAATTTTGACCTATTTTCCTTAGTGCATCTCGAGGGTTGGCTGAAGCTCTTAGATCTGTTGCAAACTCACAGTTATGGAACTTACCGGTAATGGGGTTTTCTCTGCCCATTTCATCCCTTTTCTCTTCGGAGAGCTCCAGTCTGGAATCATTTGACATGAACTGTGAGGAGAATGATGTGAAAAGGTAACATTTATGATACACAAAATGATAATTCAGGCATCAAATACTAACAAACTGTCAATTTCTGCGTGTACATCAGCCTTTGCATAGAAACAAAGCAATTAAGCATTTACCCATTCTTCTCATTTCAGGGCAGATGCAACTGAAGTCAATGCACAACAAGAGGAAACGTATGTTGCCAAGTTTCAATCTGAGTACATCAACAGTTGTAAGTTTACTGATGAATCTTGCAAAAACTGTCAACCGGATTCTGTAGCTGGGTCACATTTCATCCAAACATCAAGGCACCCACGCACACACAAAATTCTTTTGCTTAAAGAAAAGTTGTACAATTTTCACTTTACTGTAACAAGTGTGTGAGAATGGATGTTTGGGGTCATGTAAAAAAAATACTAATGGTTCTAAAAATCTTTTTTCATTACACAATATGAAATGAATTTATTTACCAAATAGGCCTATAGATAGTAGCACCAAATATTGCTTTCATATGTTCCAATTTTGTTTTCCTAGCTGTCCCTTTATATCAAAAGTATTGGATGAAGGCTGTGAAGAAGGATTTACACAGAGCACAGCACACAGGACTTTCAGAATTGGTGGAATCGGTGCTTCATGGACTTAAAACTCCTCCTCCTTTAAGCCCAACCCCTGTGTTGAGTCCACCAGGACTACACGTTAAGCCATACGCTCTATGGCAGGAGTTACCGCAAGTCGAGTGTCTGCTGAAGTCCCTCAGTGCGCAGGAGATCCAGCTTCAGGAGGTGTATATTGCAGGATACCTACAAGACTGCTGCTTGCTTGCAAAATGTGACCTTGGTCTGATGTCTATTGTAAAGTTACACTATTCATCCCTCTGTTTTTGTGATTTCTGGCTAGGCCATGTTTGAGCTGATTGTGTCAGAGGCCTCGTATCAGAAGAGTCTGGTGGTAGCACTGAATGTGTATCAGTGCTCAGCAGAACTCAAACAGATCCTCTCCCGTGTGCAGCATCATGTTCTGTTCTCCAACCTAAAGGACGTCTGCAGAGTCAGTGAACGGTAAGTATACATGCTTGGATATACAATACAACACAATACAATTATGTATATGAAAGATGCATTATGCTGCTTTCACTTGATCTCGGTCTTTGCCAAATATGAATTTCTATGTATCTGATATATAAAAAAAATACTATTACAAATTTTATGTGAAAATGTTTATTTAGTAGTATATTAATCTGATGATTTACATACACTACCGTTAAAAATTATTTTTATTATTATTCAGCAAGGCTATATTAAATTGGTTGACCGCAAGTTAGTTTCAAAGTGACAGTAAACGCATTTTATAATGTTACCAAAGATTTCTATTTCAAATAAATTCTTTTCTTTTGAACTTTCTATTCATTGAAGAATCCTAAAATCACAGAATGCAAAGAGAAATGTTTCACTGTTTCCACAAAACTAAAGCAGTGCAACTGTTTTCAACATTGATAATAAGAAATGTTACTTGAGTTTCTGAAGGAACATTGACACTAAAGACTTTCGTCATGGCTGCTGAAAATTTAACTTTACAATTACAGAAAAAAAAGAAAAAAAATGTGTGTGTATACATATATACACATATAATAAAAATTATGTAGTGTATTTTTAAATTGTAATAATATTCCACAGTTTTGCTTTTGCTGTATTTCTAATATAATGGCTGCTGAAAAATCTGATTTGCCATCACAGGGTGCAGTATATATAGTATATCATAATGCAATATTACTTAATTTGGGTTTATTTAGGATTCTGCAGGAGCTGGAGACCCATCTCAGGCAGGATGTGGTGATGTCACGGGTTGGTGATATTGTTTTGAATCACCAGCAAGACTTCCAACAAGTGTATGTGCCGTATATCACCAACATGATGTACCAGGAGGCCATCATCACTCAGCTGCTGTTTGTTCCATTTTTATGTTTATTCCATATTGAACACATAATTCTATTTAATATTATAGCACTGGAATGGTAGCGTTCTAATTACCCTTTTACACTTCCCACCAGGCAGGACAACAGGAAATTTGCATTGATCCTGAAGAAACTAGAGAAAGATCCACAATGCCAGAGACAGACGCTCAAATCTTTCTTGATTCTTCCTTTTCAGAGGATCACACGGATGAAACTCTTACTTGAGGTTGGCTTTCCTTTATACAGACTCTTCAGAGAAAACACAATTAACATCTTTCTGTGAACATGAATTGTTTGTTTTGGTTTAGAACATCCTCAAGCGGGCTAAAGGTGTTTATCTTAATGTCTCTAATTTGATGGAAGCCATTGAAGCTGTACGTAAGGTAGGCTGTCATGTGTATATATAAATTGTATATATAACTTGTAAATATAAATTTATCTTGGATCTTGTTTTAGATATTAATTGATACATATTAACAGTATAAGCTTGTTTCTGCCGCAACATTAATTTTCTTTTTTTATTTAATTGCTACTTTTTCTCAATTCTGAGAATAAAGCTCTTTCTTGCAAATGCGAGGGGAAAAAAGTCAGTTTCTTTTTCATGCAATTGTGAGAAAAAGACAGTCACAATTACCTATTTTTTTTTATTACGTGGCAGAAACAAGCTTTCATAATTAGTTGCAAATCATCTGTTACTTTATAAATGAATACATGTGTAATTTCATAAATCTGATTGTGTAGATAGTGGAGGAGTGTGACAGGATGGTCGAACAAATGAAGAGGACAGAGCTGCTTGTTTGTTTGGACAAGTTAGTGGATTTCGGAAATGTCAAGGTATAAAATCTTAATGTACAGGTAATTCTTATTTTTCTGCTGTCATATTTTAAAACCGGTTTTCTTTGTTCTCAATCAGTCCATTCCATTAATTACCAGAGGGCGTCATTTGATTCAAGAGGGAACTTTGAAGCAACTAATTGTTGGTGGCGATAAAGTCTCTCGCAAAGATGTATACATTCATCTCTTCAATGATCTTTTGCTCCTCTCTGTTAAAAGGTATGTTCTGGTGAAATGTTTTTGTAAGTTTGTTTGTTCAAGTTTTGATATCCATTCTTTTTTTTTTACACTCCACTCAGTGGACACAGGTTTGTTGTGCAGACCCATGCACTATTTCCTGATAATGTGCGTGTAGAGGAAATCAAAACATTTTTGAGACTACCCGCTGAGTCCTTCCTGCTCCATCTGCCTAAGAACCACAATAGGTTTTCCAGCACCATCATATTGGCTGCACGCACACGGTAGCTTTCATTGCACAATAATCCATTGCCAAGACTACAAGTATGTGGATTTGACAATGAAACTCAATATATGAATAAGACCACAATAATTTATTAATATGGTGTAGGGCCTCCTTTTGCGGACAAAACAGAATAATTTGGGAATGACAGAGACAAGTCCTTCCCAGTGGCCAGTGGGATTTTGAGCAATTCTTGTTACAGAACAGTGGCCAGGTAATAATTGATGCTGTTGGAGGAAATTATTTTAGGAATAGGAATATTTGACTCCTAAGTGGCTCAAAGTATTTGGATCCGGGTTAGTACCTAAACATCCCTTTCAGACGGCTTCCTCTTGCATTAACAGCTACTCCCGTTGGATGTGGTTTGTCCTATGTGGTGGTATGCTGACATTACCCTGTATACATTGTATACCATAGCTTTCAATGCACTAAAGACTAGCTGTCCTGGTTAAAGATGAGCCAGCGAGATGCACAACAATTCGAGTTCCACTATTGAACTCTTATACGTCTCCCATTATGTTGTGTGGAATGTAATATTTTATGTACAGCTGTGCTATTTTTTCAGCTAATTCACTCTGCTCTTACTGATTTAGACGTGAAACCTCAAACACACTATATTGGCCAGTGTTTCAGTTTCATTGTCCAACCCCTGTATTTATTATCTTGAGCACTGTTTATTTTGAGTGAACATTTTGTTTGAAAGTCAATTCTTGTGTAAGGTAATATTTAAAACAGTAATATTTGTTTCCTCAGGTCAGAAAAAGAGACCTGGATCAAAGTTTTGTCTTCAAAATAAGGGATTGCAAGTGTGGAAATGCTACGTAAAAGGGTATCAAAATATGCATTGTAAAGTGCTTTAAAATGTAAATTATAATGGAATTTTTAATTTTCTAGAATATTGTTCCAATATTATGTATATTTTATGTATTCATGAATAAACTGCTGTAGGCAACTGTTTCAATGTGAGCTTTATTTCAACAAAACACAAAGTACACACGAAATCTACAATTGTAACCATCCAATTGCTGGGATTTATTCCCTTAAGTGTCGAATGGGCTTGTTCAACAAGACCCACTGTAGCAAATGTCTCTGTTCTTCCATTTCAGCACCACCTATTTTGAAAAGAGAAAGGAGTTAAGTCTCGAATATGTTTTTGAAGGGTGGGGTTGAACAATAGTTTCAAGGTTTTTTGTTGTTGTTTCACCTGTAAGTTGTTGATCGGGAGCTAACGTTACGTGATTGGCTGAGGAGACATTAGGTCGAAATCTGAGAGGTTTCTTGCGACCCAAACACCCGCTGCAAATAACCCCAGGTTTACAAGAAGATTCCTGTAACAAAGAAACAAAGGGGGTCACCACAGATGCTGGCAGGATATTTAAAAAATACATTTGAACATCACTTCGAGTATAGGAGTTGTACGCAGCAGTACTGTTTGTATCAGATCATTTACAACAGTAACGTTAACAAACCTTCTAAAGTCATTTCTGTCCGTTGCTAAACGGCAAGCTGTGCTTATCCAGCCCATGACGCCACCCGATTGACCATCGGCTTTCTTTCCGCTCATTTTTTTTGGTATTTAATGATTCTTTTAGTATTAGCAGAGCAAGCAAAGGGTCTTTGAAATTACCTTGAGATTTCTACGGCAAACCACGAGGTTAACAGTATGGTACTACGGATCCTCAGCTGGGACAAACCATATTTAGAGACGGGCAATTTGCTGTATAAGGGATCAATTTTGAAACGCCGTATCATTTGACCCTCCACGGCTTACAGTTTTCAGCACAGTGAGTGCAGTTGTGAAACACCACCTACGTAAAAGATGTCTGCCACCAGATACCGTCGATTTCTAAAGCTGTGCGAGGAATGGCCAAAGGACGAATCAAAGAAAGGGCGAGATTTAGGAACATTTTTACGCCAAAGAGTCGCCAGTGCTTTCCGAGAAGGCGAAAATACACAGGTAAAGTTAGGGGATTTACTAAGGGAATTACATTTACCCTTGTTGCAGACCTTGCCAGTTGCAAGACAAGTAAAATGTCATCTTTCATATTATGCACAGAAGTAACGTTAGGCTATATTCGCGTTCAGTAGACAGTGACTTACATGTTTATCAGGATATGTTAGAGGAGTTCTTTTTGTAACATGTAAATTATTTGGTTTATTTTCTTTAGCTCAGTGTAAGTTTTTTTTCTTGTAAAGATTCTTACTAAAAATATTCTTGAGCAACAATACAAATATCTAATGCAACACTGCCTTTTGTCTTGTGTATCAATTTAGATTTCAGACCCAGAGAAATGTGATCAGCTGTATGAAAGTCTGGCTCGCATCAACAGTAATGTGTACAAAGAAAAGGTGAGTGAAATTTCTTAAAAGATTTTCTAGATCTAAGTTTATATTTATATAATCAGATTTACTTAAACTGACCTGTCCTCTTCAAAAAAGTTGTATTTTTTGTATCTTTACAATCTTCATAGCTCGCATATTCTGTGGAGACTGGAATATTTATTGTCAAAACATCTTTTCTCACATTTTTGTTGAATGTCTCTCTGTGGGATTTAGTTGATTTGATTGACACAAACCTTAGTTTGACAATCATAATATTTTTGTCCGTTTGTTTTCAGTTTCCACGAGCAAAAGATACAAGTTTTACAGGTGTGACAGTGGAAGAGTGCCGAATACTATTGGCAACAGGTGAGGATTTAAACTTAATACTGTGATGTCAAAGCTGATTTCTCTGCATCATTACTCCAGTCTTCAGTGTCACATGATCCTTCAGAAATCATTCTAATATGATGCTCAAGAACAATTCTTCAAAACAGTGCTTCTGCTTCTTAATATGTTTGTGGAAGCAGTGATGCAATATTTTTTCAGGATTCTTTAGAAAGTCAATTTAAAAGTCTTTGCTGTCCCTTTTGATGAATTTAATGTGTCCATATCGAATGTTTTAATTTCTTTTAAAAAAAAAATCTTACTGACCCCAAACTTCTTTCTTTCTTTGTTTATTTATATAGCACTGCTTAAATGCAACCGAGGTTGCCCAAAGTGCTTTACATTAAAATAAAACAAGAATAAAAGAAAAAATATAAAACATACATAGTAACAAATCTCACACCACATTGAGATTACCTGTTATAAGCGGTCAATAATAAATGTGCCTTGAGCAAGTTCCAGAATACCAATATAGATTTAGCAGATCTAATAGATAGAGGTAGCTCATTCCATAATCTCGGTCCCATAACAGCAAAAGCGCGATCACCTTTGTGAAGGAGTTTAGTCCTTGGTACGACAAGAAGTATTTGATTTTCTGAACGCAATGCTCTAGGGGGATTATAAGGAATCAAAACTTTTGCAAGGTACATGGGGCCTGATTATATAGATTTGTATACAAACATTAAAATCTTATATTTGATTCTAAGGTTGCGACTACACTTGGCATTAACATGCGATCACTGTGATTAGCCAATCAGGACATTGTGCGTTTACATTTGTTCACATTTAGTAGCCTCTGTATCTGGATAACAGATCGGATTTCTGTTTCCTGCATAGATTATGTCTGTAGCACTAAGAGTAAAGATGATACAAATTAAACAATGTCCCAATTGCTGTCACTTTACTTTCAATCTCCAGTAATTAGATCAAATTTATTTTTTTGAACGAAGAAATAAAAAAATGAAAAATTTGATCATACAAAAATAACTGGGTTGATCATGTTAAAGTCACATCGATCATCTGGGTTTAAGCTTATAGCGTGCAATGACTATATTGACAGAAATGGGAGATTGATAAACATGCTGAAACAATAAAACATTCAACATTTAAAACATTAAAAAAATCCGATTCCGATTATTCCTCTGGCAAAGCAGCGTGCAGTTCTTCATGACTGACTGTGATTGTACAGGCGATTGCCTCGTTCAGATAATGTTGCAAAATTAAAACAAAAAATGACACTCATAGTAGGCTATCATGTAAGTCTAAATAAACTGTTTTAAAGATTGACGTTTATTGTAAGGTTCAAATAAGTTTCATTTCTTGTCTAAACTGCGTCTGGCCATTTTTTTCTGACAGCCACGCGGGGAGACTGGGCGGGGATTTAAATTACGCCCACCTGTGAATGCAGACACAATGGCTGGATTGCGTTTACATTACACTGAGATCCGATCACAATGCGTCCTCGACTACCTCCGAACCTGGACACGCTGATCGGATAACATTCCGATCAGAAGTGCGTTTACACTTGTCTTTTCAATGTGTATGTGGACAACATCCGGATACAGGTCGCATGTTAATGCCAAGTGTAAACGCAGCCTAAGATGAACGGGGAGCCAGCGCAAATTAGCTAAATTAGCTAAAATCAGAGTAATAGATTATATTTCTTGATCCTCTTTAACAGCCTCGCGGCAGTATTTTGCGCTGATTGTAAACAGGCCAGGGATGCGGGAGAGATGCCACAATAGAAGGAGTTCCAAAAATCGAGGCGATAGAACAAAAGTATGAATAGGCCTAGCTCTTTCAAAATCTAAATTTGATAAGAAAGGGTTAGTTTTCACTAGGAGACGCAGATTATAAAAACAAGCATGTATCACTGAATTGATTTGCTTCTCCCTTTTTAGGTCATCATCGATTTGGTTGCCTAAATCTCGTACCGACGTTTTACAGTAAGGTGCCAATGGGCTCGAATCTAAAAGGACCTTGGTAGGGTAATTTGGCTGGCCAAACACAATGACCTCTGTTTTGTCCTCATTTATCCAGTTTATAACATCATTTAGGCAAGCTAAAAGACAATCCAAAGATTTCGTCGAGTGTCTTAGTGGTAATTGAGTGTCGTCGGCGAAACAGTGGAATGATACTCCATGCTTTCTAAAAATGCTACCCAATTGGAGAAAGTACAAAGAAAAAGTGTTGGAGAGAGTATAGACCCTTGCGGCACACCCCATGGAAGGCGACTTTTAGTAGCGGCCGAATTTCCATAATTGACTGAAAAATACCTATCACTTACAAAGGATTGAAACCATTTCAAAACTGTACCCTTAACCCTTTCACACGTAAGTTTAAAATATTCTAACTGACCCCCCAGCGTGAGTTTTTCAAGGCGACCGTTATTTAGAACTTGTCACTTTAATGTTTCCATGGTGACGGCGTCATTGCTTGTCACGTGACACAGCGCAACCACAACACAGCGCTGAATGAATGATGATCTGCTTTTATGTAATTTCCCCTTTTTTATTAAAAATATTCACAAATGTATTAGCCATAGCATGAAACACTGATATTCCGATTGTCAAATATGTGCAAGTGGATGTGTTTTGATGTTTAAACACCTTTATAACGATCGCGTTAGTTGAGCTGTATGCGCGGTGGGCAGCGCCATGTTAGTTTGTTTCACAGTTCAGAGAATCGGATCTGTTGGATTTACACGTCAATTCCTCCACTTCTCACGAAATGCATGAAAGTAAGTGGCCGGTGAACTGGGAGAAGAATAGGGTCAAATGTAAAGCTACTTACACAATGTGTATCTGATATGAATAAAACGTGTCGTCTTATTATAATGTAAAGGCATAGACATCAGTGTGTATTTTACAAACTCAAAATCATTGTTTTGCTAGTACTTGTGTGTATTTAAATGTCTGAAACCTAAAATAAACATTATGTGGTTGAAAACACTCAATAGTTGTGATATATGACAGCACTGAGTGGGTCCTTCTCTGGCTCAGCGCCAGCAAACGCGCGAAAGCACGTTTGAATTTAGCAGTTGATCACGTGATGCACTGACCGTTCTAATCACACCGGTGTGATCGTACGCTCCAGGGACCAGCCAAGACTGATCACACCGGTGTGATCGTACGTGTGAAAGGGTTAAACCTGCTATGTGTTCAAGGCGAGAGATAAGGATATCATGATCAATCATGTCAAAGGCTGCGCTCAGATCCAGTAACACCAGAATAACAGCATCTTCTTTGTCTAGTTTGCTTTAACAACCGACTAGGTTTATACAGCGGGTGCGTTTCAAATTTTGCACAATGTCTTGTAGTATTGATGCAGTAATAGGCTGAAACTCCCTCCACTCTGCAATGCAAGCAGGAGTGTCTGATGGATCAAAAGCCACAAACGGAATCTGAGAACGCTGATCAATGATCTTTTGGCTGAAAAAATATAAAAACTCCTCCCACAAAATCAGTGAGGACTTTTGGTGTGTGTTGTTTAACCGATTAATAACAGAATTTATGTGGATTTAAGTCCAATGTTCATCTACGCCTAAAAGCGGCAGAGAAGATTCTAGCCTGTGAAGATTGCACTTGGTTTTAAACAGCGCAGAGAATTCGACATTTGTAGAATCACTTCGTTTCCTTGACCAGCACACAGTCATCCAAAAGCACAGGTTGAATGCCAGTCGATGTCTTAAAAGTTACAAGCATATGATCTGGAAAATATGTCTCACAAACCCTTACATCATCAATTTGCAAATTATGAGTAAAAAAATGACCAAGTTTGTGAGTAGGGCTATTTACCCATTGCACCAAGTCAAATGATTCAATCGGATTTAAGAATTCACTTGAAAGTGTGTCCTTACCACAGCAAATATACACACTAAAATCAAACAAGAGCAAAAAGCGCTCATACTTAGTAGACATTTCGCTCAGTAAATCAGTAAATTCCTGGACAAACATTTTATTTGGTTTCGAAGGCCGATAGACTCAGCCGACCGTCACAGGGTTTGTAGCTGTAATTTGAAACGGTTGAAGTTCAAAGCTGTGTTGAGGTTCAACCGGGAGTATCTGACATTGAATGTTTTTTTTTATGTATAGTCATTAACCCCCCCCCCTCCATTAATTTATTTGTCTTTTTCTTTTTTGCAGGAAACATGCAGCAAGCAGATGAGGTAAAGAAGGGATTGTGGAAGACACTAACTGAGCGCTTCTCCTCTAAACCTGAAGATGGACCCTCTGAAAAAAACGAAAAATAATCATCATACTGTACAGATCTTATTCCTCTTTGCACTTTTTCAAATAAAACAATTAAGGAGTGTATTTAAATCTTCACTTCGAACAACTGTAGCTCTCTTCATGTTGATAGTTGAACAGAAACTTTCAAGAAGTAAACGGACGAATGGTTTCATTCGGAGAGCTTTATTAAAGTTAGAGAAATGTGATCATTCAGGAAAAACAATATTCAGTTTCATAGATTATTACTTGCTTATTATTTCTCTTGAATCCATAATGCAAATAAATATTTTTTGTATTTACCGTAAACAACCCAGTATGTTTTATGATTCCACTGGATAAAAAGCCATGCTGAATTATGTACACTCTTTAAAATTTACACCTTTCTTTTTTCCCCCTTAAGACTATGTATTTTTTTCTAGATGGTTGAATCCTCTGTTGGGCATATGTAGTTGTGGGGGGTTAAAGTAGGTTCACTCAAAAAATCTTTATTCAAATTACAAAAAAGGAAAGAAAATCAGACTTTTGTCTTCAATACTTCTCTTAACATAATTTGGGGTTATATATTTATTCCTTAAAGTCTAAAGTAAAATGGAAATTAAAGACTATTTTAATTTACTATTTTTACTATTTTAACAGTCCAGCATAATTTATTGTGATTTTGTAAATTGTGAACAAATTTTGTGCAATTTGTAATTTAGGATTAGGATGAAATGACAGCAGTTTACTAATAGAAAGTTGCATAGACAAGTGAAATAACAAAGCGGAGTGCACACTGGGGAATTTTCTGCCAGATATTGATAAAATGGCCTACGCCATGGGAAAATATGTTCATAAAAGATAGATGATAAAAACCTACCCTGCCTGACCACCACCCTTGCACAGCCGCAAATGTTTGTGACCAGACCTTGGTGTTTGAAATAAGATATATCTTGTAACTGAATTTCCTTTCAAGAAACAGAGTCGTTAAAAAAAGATTTATTCATAAAAATAGGCAAGAAGACAAACATTTTTTTTTGTATTAATTATTTTAAGTTGGAAGAACTAATAAACTGATCTGTGTAAAATGCTGAACTTAAGTGAAAAAGTTATGGAAGCATTAGAACATTCTCATTTTATAGCCTTTCCTGCTCTTATAATTAAGACATGGTGAATTTTCTGATATTATAAACGTGTAAAAAAAAAAAAAAAACATTCTTCATTATTAAATAGTAACTTCAAATGGCCAACAAGCAAAATAGTTTTCTAGTCAGTTGTGTTAGTTAGAAAGGTGTTAGTTTTTATTGGCCTCTTTAGTCGTCTTTTTTGGGATCTGGATTGTCTCTCCAAATGCAGTAGTTGAGGCTGGTAGCTAGGCAGAGCCAGGCCATGTATGGTACCATGAGCAGTGTTGCAGTGCGGCTGATGGGATACCAAGACACCATTGTGGCTGCCACTGTGCCACTCAGCATCACTAGCTCTATCATCGCCTAGATATGAAAGAGCAACAGAAGAACTGTACTATAGGGATTCAGTCAAGCATGTCTTCACAAATATCTGATACTATCTCATAGCTATATGCAGAGAAACTGGTCCTGGTTTCCCTATAAAGTAGTTTAACTGAACAATATGATTTTTGAACCTTAGAGTAATGTCTCACCAGTTTAATTTTGTGCGCTCCAAAGAAGATGGGAGTCCAGGCCCAATTAAGTGCCAGCTGCAACCCATAGAGCCCCAGTGGCACCACTGCATCCTGGCTGAAGCCTCCAAGCTCTTTCCACACAAGGTATGAACCGTAGCTTTAAAACAATAAAATAACTTATTCACACCATCTGGAGGTTTCTTTAGTTATTTATTAACTTTTAAACTTAACTTCAACTTCCTTCAAAGCTTTTAAATGCATAACTGACAGATATAGTTAGTGGCCACTGTTTTAACTAACCCCATGCCAGTGTAGAGAGTGGTCCACACCACTGGAAAGGCAGCATTAGGTGGCCTCCATGAGGGTTTATTGAGCGTGGTGTACCAGGTCTTCACCTCCTTCCGTGTAATAAGACCTCCAAATATCCCACCAACGTGTGGCAGGGCGGTCAAACTCAGCATAGGAATCCACATCCTTTCAATGCAAACTGGCAAATTAAGATTTCTAAGCAATTGCCTATGTACATACACATTGTTTTAGTGTAATTGCTCTGCACCTCCTTGTCCGTATAACAAGTCTGACAGCTTATCTCCACAGCATGTGAGTCAAGGAGGCCAACAGTAGCTTAGGGCTCATTAGTAGTAAAATAAGGACATCGGCCTTCAAAAAATGCAATCATACAACATTAGCTTGATGCAAAAAAAAAATATATATATATATATATAACGTTAGTAAAATAAGTGAAGCATTCAAATATAATACTATTTTGCTATAGCTATTGGGTAAACATGTAAACACAAAAATTGGTAACACTTTATTTTACAGTGCGTGCACTTAGGCTACAGTGTAGGCTACTTACCTAAGAAAGTACTGGGTAATATAAGGTAACTACATGGGTTACGGTTAAATTTAAGGGTAGGCTCAGGGTTAGTACTTAGTTATTATCCAGTTATTACAATTACTAAAATAAATACATAGTGTGTACGCAAGGAACATAACTATAAAGTGAAACCAAATAATTGAATACAAATAATAAACGTAAGATTAACGTAGATTTTAAACGTAAATAGGAAGTGCGTTCTAAATAAATGCCGGTTAGGTAAAAGTTGTCACATTTGTTCGACATAAATATTTATTTGTTAAAAAAAGCTAATTTGAATGAACTTCCAACAATGGAATAGAATCATACATAAGAGAGATATGCCAGTTCAGTTTGTCCTGCAATGGGAGCGACTCCACGCACGTAGCCTGGCCATTGCCACTAAAACTGTCGAATATTAGACAGTATTCTTAATTCCTTTCGTGCAAATAGCATGAGGGTTCGCAAAATGTTAGTCACAAGCTCGGCAGAATAATATTTAAAGCGCGCTACAGATAGAAGAATTTTATATACAAATAGAAACGCCCTTGTCAGAGTAAAGCAGTTGCGTTTTATACTCATGGTTGTACTAAATCAGCGCTGTTGTTTTTACCTGACAGGTCGAAGAGTTCGAGCTCGATGTTATGTGAAGGCGAGAGAAGTCTCGATGGCCTTCTATGACCGGAATGATCTTGAAATCATGATATAACTTTGTATAACACACAGTGGGCGTGCAAGAAGGACTGCTGTTGCTCTTGTGTCGAAACAATGCTCTTTAAACGTTGGCCACTAGAGAGAGTCATGTAAATATCTGCCGCTCCCTCGTGTTGTGAAACGATCCCTCAGCAGAGTATGCGCGAATGGTGTGTTCAAGAAGATCAACGTGGCGCTGCGCTGCGCTGCATCAGATGTCAGTTTTTTTTAAACCACTGTAGATACCACTGACAATTAGCTTTTGATGTGTCAAATATCAAGTAGTCGAAAAAGAGTTGCCGAATCGATGACGACAACAGAAACCTGTCAATAACATTGAAATATAGGCTATAAGTAAGATAGTTTTGAGTGTAGACGTATCTGTTGTGTAATAGTTTCTAATGTGTGTGTATGGATTGAATGAATAATGTGCACGCAAGAATATTATGCAAATTAACACGAAGATCGGAACAGTTTTATTCCCATGTGTTGGGTAAGAGCACCAAGGAAACGTGCACGATGCAGATGTAGGCTCAGTAGGCTACTGTTTAATAGACTGCTTCTTGAAGAAATAGTTATTTGCTTTTTAAACCTTACAAATGTTTTACCCGTAGAGATTTAACATGCACTGCGACCGAGTGATTATGTTTATATTCGCAGTGCCTATATTCTAATTTATTCAAAACATTATTTTGATAGACTGTATCACAATTCTGTAGTAAATCAAAATTGACATTTGCTACAAGTTCATTATTTTAGCGCAGTTATATGAACTCCCGTAGCTGTTTATTAATTTCCTTGTGGTCATGGCTTTATTAAGTGTGCCGTGTCTTTATTTTGTGAAAGCAGCTCAATCTATTCAAATTCAGTTAGATGGATGTTTGCAATCAAGACCAATCTCAGAAAACATGAGGTTTGACCATAATGGGTTTAACCTCATGATTGATGACGAAATTTTATTTTGTCACCGTAACGGACGTTTGCCATCATATGCATATTTAAAACAAAATCTTGGTAAAAACCAGTAGAACTTATTTATCTAAAAAACAAAAACTATATTGAAAGCTTAACGAGCTGTCATATTTGGTGACTGATTTTAATAGATTAGAGAGGATCAGTAGCCATTTATTCATTTGCAACAAGAATAGGCGTGTTCAAACCTTGATTTTTAAAGCCTAGCAGTGTTTGTTTTCATGCCAAGAGTTCAAAATGTATCATCCATTCTTTTTTATTTTATTTTTTGATGAAAGAAAGATCTGAAAATGTTTTAAATATAGGCTAAAGAAAAATATTCTCAATGTGTGATGCAGCGGCGAGCTATAACGCACATAGGCTGTGTTATTTCCGCGTGTGTGTTAGAGGCTGAATTCAACCGAACTACTGCCAAACTGCCCATACCAGTTCTGAAAAGGATGTCTACTTCATAAATTGTGTGAAAATTATGGAAGTATAAGGTTCAGCGGATCACTCAAACCATGGAAATGGAGGCGCCCGTATTTGATCAGTAGCTAATGAAGCTTGTACGTCATAGTTAAGGTAGCGCCCAAACAAAATCTTATATGAAAGCCCATTTTTATAGATATCAAACCTAAAATTTGGAACACAACTTGTTCAGATTTTTTGCTTTGATTTTCTTGCAGTTTTAGAGAAAACATGTTTTGTAAAATAAATATTTTATATAAAAATATATATATTTTTATATTTTATATAAAATATTAAGATGCATATTTTTACATTTTCATAGGCATAAACAAACTTCTAAAACTTATTTTCTATTTCATTTTCATAATTTCATTAACTTTCACTTCTACAATATGCTACGTGTCTTCTTTAATTTTGGCAGTGATGGCTGCAAAAATGTACTCCTTTTATTGTCTATATATCTGTATATGGTGCAAATGCATTTTTTTGGTTGTATTTAACTGTGCATCATTTCATCTCCTGCCACTGCAGGAATTACAATAAAGCCACATTGATTTTGAAGCCGTTTAACCTTTATGACATCATAAAGGGAATTCTTAGGAATGCTTCTTTTAAACATACTAACAGCAGGTGAAAGTACTGAGGGCTTATTTTTCTGCTAACAATTTCAGTTGAACACATTTGACTTAAGAGCAATTTTTACATGACTATCTACTTTTCAATGAATTCCTATGACTGTTCCCAGTCCGGTCTAGAGGATGAGCAGTCTTCTTGCATTCCACCAGCTCAAATAGGCCTGAATAATGGTAAGAGAACATGATTTCCCGCTTAAAGTGGTTAATTTAAACCAAACAAATAATCGAGCATAACCTCTAAACCAGCTATTTTTGACGGATTTTTTTTTTTAATTCATCCAAAATGCTGTGCAATAAATTTTATATGAATTATGATTATAATGACATTTTTGAATAATATTTCTTCATACAACATCAGTTAAATCTGATTTAAATATGTTTGCTTGTTACATTAAATTGCATTGTGTAATTTTTAAGGACCCCCCACGACCCAAAATGAATTCATGGCACCTCCATCTCCACCTCCTCCCTCACTACAGGATTACAGAGATGAGGTGGAATCTACGACCCTTCCAAGATCTGATGCGATTGAGACCCATTGTGGTGTTATCACACCTGAAAGTAATTTCCTATTACATTAATATCACACCAATGTTGCAGTTTATCAGTATAGAGGTGATAGAGATATTTGCTTATGTTTTTTATGTTTAGATTTGATCTGGGATCCTCCAAATCTTAAGGAGCTTGGTCCAATGAGATTTGTAGGTGTTTACAACCTTCCATCAGCCTTCTGGCCTCCCAGCCTAAAGGAAAGGGTGAAGAATCTTGGCATTGATGTGGATGGAACAAACAGAGCTGATGACAGCAGCAACATAAAGAATCCATCCTCCTTTGTGCCATATGATACGATTGAGGACCTTCTTGAGAATTTGAATTTCTCAACACCTTCCCATCATGCAAATGAGAATATTTTTGACATATTAGGCCTCTCTGATGAATACTATGGACAGACTGAGATTGCTGCCATCACAGAGCAGGGAGAGGACAAGCACGAGCTATCTCTCAGCCCTGGAGTCATGGAAGCTGCAGCCACTGATTCTGAGGAACTTCTGTCTTATTTCACAGGCTCAAGAAAGAGAAAGAGGGCTATTTACCCTGACAATGAGTTTTGAGATGCATGATGATTTTGAGCTCTTCGAGCCTCCACATTCGAAGCCTCGCCTGGACTCTTGTGAGACTGTTGAAGATGTTCTGTCTCTTTATCATGCCATCTACTCTGACGAAAGCACAGCTTTTTATGATTAAAGCAATGTCTGTGGCAACCATCTGTGGATTTTGCCATTCAAAAATGTCATATCTGCTGCAGTATAAAATGAGCTAGATGGAAATGTAGCGTACCACAGTTTGGTAACACTATACAATAAGGTCTCATTTGTTAAAATAATTTAATGCATTAGCTAGCATGAAGGAATAATTAGCTATATATATTTTTTGTTTACAGCATTTAGCCTTGTGGGCAGCACTCCAACATGTAACACAGTTGTGCTTTTTTATTTAAAAAAAAACAACAAAAAATTATCTGAGGTTGAAAAGTATAAACCATAAGATTGACAGACATTTTTTCTGGGCCTGCTTTTAAAATAAATTAAAAAAAATATTTTAAATGTCAGAAAATACTTCAGATATTTGACCTTTCTGTTCAAATAAACAAAAGCCCAAGAACATGTTAAAAAATATAAGAATATTTGTAAATATATACATAGATTAAATGTTTTAATATTTTATAAAACATTTCTGAAAATAATGATTAAGTTAACACAAAAGATCTGAGAATCTGATATATATATATTTTTAAAAAGGTCAGATTCTCAACCTTTTGAATGAAAATGCTTCTTTTGTGTAGGTTATACAGGTGCTGGTCATATAATATCATCAAAAAGTTGATTTATTTCAGTAATTCCATTCAAAAAGTGAAATTTTGATATTATATTCATTCATTACACACAGACTGATATATTTCAAATTTAATTGTGATGATTAAAACTGACAACTAATGAAAATCCCAAATTCAGTATCTCCGAAAATTAGAATATTACTTAAGACCAATACAAAAAAATAATTTTTAGAAATGTTGGCCAACTGAAAAGTATGAACATGAAAAGTATGAGCATGTACAGCACTCGATACTTACTTGGGGCTCCTTTTGCCTGAATTACTGCAGCACATGCGGTGTGGCATGGAGTCCATCAGTCTGTGGCACTGCTCAAGCGTATCGCATCTTCCTCTTCACAATACCCCATAGATTTTCTATAGGGTTAAGGTCAGGCGAGTTTGCTGGCCAATTAAGAACCGGGATACCATGGTCCTTAAACCAGGTACTGGTAGCTTTGTCACTGTGTGCAGGTGCCAAGTCCTGTTGGAAAATGAAATCTGCATCTCCATAAAGTTGGTCAGCAGCAGGAAGCATGAAGTGCTCTAAAACATCCTGGTTGACCGCTGCGTTGACCTTGGACCTCAGAAAACACAGTGGACCAACACCAGCAGATGACATGGCACCCCAAACCATCACTGACTGTGGAAACTTTACACTGGACTTCAAGCAACGTGGACTCTGTGCCTCTCCTCTCTTCCTCCAGACTCTGGGACCTTGATTTCCAAAGGAAATGCAAAATTTACTTTCACCAGAGAACATAACTTTGGACCACTCAGCAGCAGTCCAGTCCTTTTTGTCTTTAGCCCAGGCGAGACGCTTCTGACGCTGTGTCTTGTTCAAGAGTGGCTTGACAAAAGGAATGCAACAGCTGAAACCTATGTGTTGCATACGTCTGTGCGTGGTAGTTCTTGAAGCACTGACTCCAGCAGCAGTCCACTCTTTGTGAATCTCCCCCACATTTTTGAATGGGTTTTGTTTCACAATCCTCTCCAGGGTGCGGTTATCCCTATTGCTTGAACACTTTTTTCTACCACATCTTTTCCTTCCCTTCGCCTCTCTATTAATGTGCTTGGACACAGAGCTCTGTGAACAGCCAGCCTCTTTAGCAATGACCTTTTGTGTCTTGCCCTCCTTGTGCAAGATGTCAATGGTCGTCTTTTGGACAGCTGTCAAGTCAGCAGTCTTCCCTGTGATTGTGTAGCCTACAGAACTAGACTGAGAGACCATTTAAAGGCCTTTGCAGGTGTTTTGAGTTAATTAGCTGATTAGAGTGTGGCACCAGCTGTCTTCAATATTGAACCTTTTCACAATTTTCTAATTTTCTGAGATACTGATTTTGTGGTTTTCATTAGTTGTCAGTTATAATCATCAAAATTAAAAGGAATGAACACTTGAAAATATATCAGTCTGTGGGTAATGAATGAATATAATATTAAAATTTCACTTTTTGAATGGAATTACTGAAATAAATCAACTTTTTGATGATATTCTAATTATATGACCAGCACCTGTATAGAGAAACCCCCCAAAATGTTATTCAAAAATCCATAATATCTGTAAAAATATATAGCCTACAGTATTTTTTTAAATAGATTTTAGAAAACTGTTTCCTGTGTATTCAATATGCAATGAAAATATTTTAGTACTTCTTGATGGTAAAAACAAAAAAACGTTTTTTTGTAGAAAATGATGTGTTTTGCAAAAAATTATAAATACAAATATATATAGAGTCTCAAAAAACTTAGTAAATGTGTTTTCATCTATATGAAAAATATTTATCTTTTTTATCACCTGGGGTAGAATTTCACACACCTCATACAAATGGCCCTGAGATTTTTTTTCCCCGTAGCTAAATTTTTATTCTTCTTCAATAAAATATCGGACAGTTGATCATAAACTAATATGAATATTGGACAGTTACAAACAATTCAGAAATAAAAGTTTGAATCATTTCTCTAACCGAAAAACACCTGTTTGACAGAATGCTGAATGTATAAAACCAACAAGAATCTGATTTGTCTGTCTTAAATGACAGCAAGGTGGATTTAAATAGAGCTGCTGCCAACACGTCATCGTGTGATGCTCAAACACATCTTCTGGTCCTCCAGCATATTCTACCTTCTTGTCGCTCCAGCAGCCCTCGTTGTCTGCCTGAACTCTCACCCTGGTGGTCGGGAAATGTCAAAGAGAGGCCCGTGCCGCAGCAAGGGGGCGTTACGGGGGAAAAAACAATTGCCTTTATTGTTATATTTTCACGCAGTTCTATTTTCTTAGTCTTACCACCAGAATAAGCATCAAAACGACCACCACGCAGACCGCCAAGTCTGATGGTGTAGCATCCGCCGTGGACTGCTGTTCGCATCCTTCATCTGTCTCGTCTCGTATTGCAATCATTGCCAAACATGTGAGTAGCAACCGCAGCTGAATTGTTCTGCAGTAGCCTAAACGTGTTTTGACGCTGCTGGTACAGCGCGAGCTCTATCGCATCCTGCTCTCATTCATCTCGTTAATTTGCGTGAATGTGCTGTGTTCGATACACATATTACTAGCATCCAGCTGCAAACGGTAAATGGTCGTGTAACACTAACGTTGATACAAAGGCTGGAACGTAGCGAGCGAGCCATCTCCACGGACGCCGCAAGTGTTGCTTTTACTGGTTCGACTTCTACTTTGCTTTTCTGCCTTAGCATTTAAAAAGCTAGTCCTACAGATTTGTGCAGCAGTTCTACGCTCTTTACAACTGGTTCTTGCCGGTGATGTGCTGCTACAAGACGTTCAAGTTGCATCTGTTTGTCAAGTGTCTATTCGGAAGACCTGCTGCATGAGATCTGAATGTACGATTCTGGTTTATTGCATAAACTACCGTCAAAAAACACAATTTTCCAGGTGCCAAACGCGTCTGGTCCTGCATGATAGACCTCAGAGAATCAAACGTGGATTTCAGGTTCGACAGTGCAAATTGCTGTGTGAGGCACGAGACATTGTGTGGCCTGATGTTATGAACTGACATGCTCATATATACTGAGTTATCAGTATGGCCTACAAAAAGAGATAAAATATTAAATGCATTATCTCAAAGCCTACCTTTATTGCATTGCACAGTTTCCTTTTTCTGCGTTCTGTATGGCACTAATACTTTGTTAGTCTGGGGTTATGTGGAAAGCAACTTTATGACTGGGCCTTCATGTGCAGAAAAAACTTTATTAATGAGTTGCACATGAATTCAATTGAAGGGCCTGGCACACATTTAAAATTCTGTCATCTTCCAGCATTAACCTTTTTGCAATTAATCATGCATGCTTCATTTGATTGAAAGAAGTTATGGCGGTTTAAATGCTCATGATGCTATATTGACCAGCTTGAGCACTGGATTAGTAATTTTTATTTTTCATTCTTCTTTCATGGTAGTTCCTATTTTTTACAAGCATGCAAACAATCAGAGCAAAAAGTTTGAAGACTGAAATAGTGTTTACATGTTATATATTTTTTTTGCATGTTTTAGGTATTCATTGCAAAATAATTTGCATTGATTTGAGTGTGTAGTATAATTTCAGAGCATAAGGTATTATTTTGTTTATTGTCTTTATTCATACATTGTGAGATTTCTGATGTGGTCCAGCATGCTCATGAAAAAAATTCTGATGAACTTGCATTACTTGTTACTTGCAGAAATTGATCTTTGGTTTTTAATTGATGGACACAAATAAATACAGTTTTATAGCGTTTCATTTTTGGAGTCAAGGTCTGTGTTTTAAACTTTAAGCAAGTGCATGGTATTCTTGCTTATTTTAAAAACACTAAACATGTTTACTGACATTCATTTTGAGATTCAGTTCATGAAAGGGCTAAAATCATGTTTACACTGATTAGATAGTAGTCAGTGGTCATTCCACACTTACAGAAAGTAATAACACCTGTTGGAATTTTGCCTATGGGTTTTTTAATATAATAATACATGATTACAGTTACGTGGGAAACATAGTAACACAACAATGCATAAACATGGTACTCTATTTGGGTTTGGATAGACTCGTCGACCCAAATCTCAACTTTCTTTTCGTGGTGGGGTCACACAATCAAAAGTTAAATTTTTACTGTGTTACTACATATCAGCATAATTTTTATGACATTAAAATGGACTGACAGAACAAATAGCTTTTTTTGCTGTGTTTGAAGCCACCTGAAATACAAGATTTGGTTATCATTTATTAGCCATCTTTTTTTAGAATCAGTGCACATCTTATAGGCTGAATGTGAAACCATGAATTGCAAGCTGCTTTTCTCTTGAGAATAAGATTCCCAGTAAAGTAATTACATTTTATTTCTCCAGTGGGAGTCAAAAGGAGACCGATAAACTTCATTCCCTGTGTCTTAATCACAGTAGTTCTTGAAAAAGAGGACAGTATACTCGGAGGATTGTTCATCAAATCTTTTCTTTTTCTCTGCTTCATAGGAGAAATGAAATATTTGTGCACTGGGCCTGGATGCTCTTACAAGCACACCCCACTTCCGCCATGACACCCAGCAGAGGATTCTGGGATTGACGCAAGCATCACTCCCACTAATGGCCTGGACCAGGTGAGCATGCATAAGTGTACTTTTTATCTTCAGTCATCTCTTTATCATAAATAACAAAATTATAAATGTCCTGCTTATAAACTTCTAGCTGTCTCCATATACAGTATTTCTAGCAATAACGTACCCGTTTGTCCCTGTTTAAGGTTTCAGCTGGCCTGCTGAAGCTATGGGGAGCTGCTGGAGCTGTCTATACAGAGACACTATCCAAGACAACCATCTCAACAAATTCAAGGTGCTTTTCAAAAGTCACCTGTGTATTCACATTTTCTGATAGAAACAAGCCTTTTAAAAAAGTACTGTGGTGGTAAATATTTTAAGTGCAACATTTGAGAACAGCTGCTAAGTTCGCTTAGTAGAGCATAATTTGTATCTGAGATAACTGGTTATGTTTGACAGGTGACTAATGTGGACGATGAGGGAAATGAGTTGGGCTCAGGTACCATGGAGCTCACCCAAACAGAGCTCATTCTGCACACACGCAAACGTGACGCCATCCGGTGGCCATACCTTTGCCTGCGGCGATATGGTTATGATTCTAACCTCTTCTCTTTCGAGAGTGGCCGTCGTTGTCAGACAGGACAAGGTGAGATGATTCTTGCCTCTACATTATGCAGATGTAAGTCTGAATTGTGTGTAAAGCAAATACAGAAACCGTCTGTGAACCCCTTACATTTGTTCATAGGTATTTAGAGTACATTAATATCAGCACACTAAAGTTGTTGATTCAATCAATAGAAACAATATATTCTAGGTTTATTGCAAAATATGCATATAAATATAAATAATTAAGTATTTTAACGTCATTCGGAGTGGTTCATGGAGGCTCTTTTGGCACGATTTGCTTGTTGCGACTGATTGGTGGAATTTTTCTACAGCATCGTGGGTAATGTACTTTTTCACAATTATTTTAAAGATAAGTTAAAATAATGTCTGCTGAAGCCTATACCGTTGATTAACAACCTTTGAGCTCACAGTAGGTCTATCATGATCTATAAAGGTCTGTAAGTTATTGTTAAAAACCAATTTCCTTATGGAGAAAATGAATGAGTTTTTACTTCTGGAACCTGACTGTTGCACTCTGTTTAGGGGGTGGTTGATTTCGCTATTTAATTTAATGTGCATACTAGTTATATTAATTGTAGTTATTGTTAAATAAAGTTCAATTTAAAGGACAAGTTCTGTATTTTACACTTAAAGCCCTGTTTTAAGATCGTTTCTGATGAAATAGAACGGTTAAGATTGAAATTTGGACAAATGCTGCTGTCCCGAGAATTTTCGGTTTCTGTGTTAGCACCCCCCCCCCCCCACCCCCCACCTCCACAATGGTTTCATAGGGGCACTGGAACAATATCATTCATAAAACGCATTAAAATTTAGTTTACAAAGACGTGAAACTCACCGAGTGGTCTGGGGTGTTCACTGGTATGCTCACACAAAAAAACGCTGCAAAAGATGCTTTCCAACAGGTTTTATCGTAGTTTTTGTCACAACTTAAGTCAATGGAGTTGGACAAAAACTACGATAAAACCTGTTGGAAAGCATCTTTTGCAGCGATTTTTGGGAGAGCATATCAGTGAACACCCCAGACCACTCGGTGAGTTTCACATCTTTGTAAACTAAAGTTTAATGCGTTTTATGAATGATATTGTTCCAGTGCCCCTATGAAACCATTGTGGAGGTGGGGGGGGGTGCTAACACAGACACCGAAAATTCTCGGGACAGCAGCATTTGTCCAATTTCAATCTTAACCGTTCTATTTCATCAGAAACGATCTTAAAACAGGGCTTTAAGTGTAAAATACCGAACTTGTCCTTTAATGCTGTCATCCTAATTTAGATGTTTTGTGTGCCAATATATTTTTGCGCC
Organism: Siphateles boraxobius; assembly: GCF_051911475.1. Classification (NCBI taxonomy): domain Eukaryota; kingdom Metazoa; phylum Chordata; class Actinopteri; order Cypriniformes; family Leuciscidae; genus Siphateles; species Siphateles boraxobius. The sequence continues at coordinate 10,355,034 of NW_027509042.1, read as the reverse complement.
TTCTCCCGTGCATAAGAGTGACACTCCACCTATTTATTTACTATTTTTCTTGCTTTTTTTTTGTTATTCTTGTATGTTTTGACAGGGATATTTGCATTCAAGTGCTCTCGTGCAGAAGAGATCTTCAACCTGCTTCAGGAGTTAATGCAGTGTAACAGCATCAATGTGGTGGAAGAGCCTATGATCATGACCCGGCCCGGGCATGCGCCAGAGATGGACATGCCTCGAACTCCACAGACACCCAATAGTGAGCTGGAATATCTACACACTTGAACAAATAGGGTTTCATATGTACATGTAAATGAATTTTAATGTCACATCAATGGTATGGTTTTTTTATCAGTAGAAAAAGTGCATGCACATTTAAACACCTAGCCTGTATTTACATATCTCTCCATTCATTAAATGTCTCTCACAACTTTATTTGTATGTCTTGCTCAACTTTTATAGTAGGGATACCTAAATATCACCTGCTTAAGTGTACTGTGCTTTGTTCTGTTTGTGTAGCCCCTGCGTTCCCGATGCAGGGTTTTCCTAATGGATACCCAGGATACCCAATCAGTGCAGACTCATCACAGCCCTCTCTCAACAACGACCTCAGACACAGCCTCATGGGACTGGATGACCAAGTGAGAACAAACACCTGCCTGTGCACATATACAGAAGCCACAAAAAGTATCTGGACGCACAAGCAGCACTGCATTAGCCACAACGAACCAAACAAATAATGCGAGAACTTTTCTCCAAAATTAAAGATTTTGCAATGGGAAAGGTCACCCAAAAATGATAATTTTATTTTCGTTTACTCACCCTCATGTCGATCCATATCTGAATGACTTTCTTTCTTCTGCAGAACAATTTTTGTGGAATTATTTTAATGATGTTTCAAATGTTTTTGTCATTTGAGAGTAACATGAGAGTAAATGATGATAGAATTATAATTTTTGGATGAACTAACCCTTAACCAATTCATCTTAAAAAAAAATTCAGTGGATGCATGAGGTCACTTTACACAGGGTTCTAGCAGAATAATCACAGATTCAACTTCATAACATTAACTATGTTTCACAAACATTTAAAACCTCATAGCTTCTAATAAGTGAATTGTTTTTTCAAACAATTCACTTATTAGAAACAAACAATTCACCTCATGTTGTTCCAACCCTGTAAGACCTTCGTTCATCTTCGGAACACGAATTAAGATATTTTTTGATGAAATCTGAGAGCTGGATCACTCCTCCATACTCCTCCATAGGCTTCAAAAGGATTGAAACTTGCAGTCCTCGAAAAGTTATTAAAGACATCGTTAAAATAGTCCAAATGACTACAGTGGCTCAATCTTAAGTTTATCAAGCGACGAGAACACTTTTTGTGCGCACAAACAAACAAAAATAACAACTTTATTTCAACTATTAATTTCCTTCTCTGTTGGCCTCTAGTCAGTTAACTTAGTATGATTGCATAGAGCTACGTCACATTTAGGCTCACTATTGGCCGACGCTGGTCATGTGTGTGATGCGTGTGACGTACAACAACAGAAGCTCTACGCTTTTACACTAGTGAACTGACTCGAGGCCCAAAGAGAAGGATATGAATAGTTGAAATGAAGTCGTTATTTTAGTTTTTTTGTGCACAAAAAGTATTCTTGTCGTTTGATAAACTTAAGATTGAGCCACTGTAGTCACTTGGACTACTGCATATTTTAACGATGTCTGTAATAACTTTTCGAGGCCGGCAAGTTCAATCCCTCAAGAAGGCTATGGAGGAGTGATCCAGCTCTCAGATTTCATCAAAAATATCTTAATTCGTGTTCCGAAGATGAACGAAGGTCTTACGGGGTTGGAACAACATGAGGGTGAGTAAATACTGACAGAATTTTCATTTTTGGGTGAACTAACCCTTTAAAATATCCATAATGTAACACTTAGCCCAGGCAATTATTGTGCAGCAAGTCACTTAAATAGCAACTAACGAAACTTTCTTGCTTGTTTTCAGACTCATACATATGTGAATACAGTTGGAATGGAAACTGACCTCTCGAGCCGCCACTGTGTCCACTCCCTGCCCGAAGTGCGGCCCACCACCTACCCGGAAACCTCAACTACCACCACCATACGTGGGGGCCCAGTCCCGGGCCAGCCCAGCTTGCACTGCTGCCCCCTGGACGACCCTCACAAAGACCCTCAGGTCTTCCTCCAGCCTGGAGCCCAGGAGGTGAAGTTCATGTTGGGTCCGACCCCAGCACAGCGCCACCTGATGGAGAGAGACAGAGACCGTCACGTCACTCACCCGCTTCGAGCACCAGATGGCAGCTCTGAAACAGAAGGAGAGGAGACTCCGTCCGTACACATGTGCAACACACACTCCTATCACCATTGCCATCACCTAATGCACCGACACCCGAGCATGGAGCCTTGCTCAGAAAGCCAGCTGACATATGAGAATATCAACGGACTCCGAGGGGCACGTAGGCAAAGGCTAAGTCCGAGCACTGTGTCCCAATCTCAGTCTTTGGGCTCCAGTAGCAGTAGCAGCACCACCGGTGATTCCCGCACACACACACATCCGCACTCCCTGCCGCTGACGCACACGCATGCTTCCTCACTGCCTCCGCAGGGATATGGCTGTGACCGGGGAATGGGGGTTGGTGGTCATCGGCGCACTGCATTGCTCAACTATGAAAACCTTCCTTCGCTCCCCCCGGTTTGGGAATACCGTGCGCTTCAGCGAGATGAAGAAGAGGATCAGGATGAAGACGAGGATGAGGATGAGTATGAGGAGGAAGAGGAAGAAGAATATGATGAGTACGAGTATTCTGAAGGGCCTGCAACCCCAAACGGATATCATCAGGAGAGTGGCGGTGGGATTCATCGCGATGCTCTGCAGAACTATGTCAACACTGAACAGGTGTGTAAACACAAGCACAAGCAAATACATGTTGCTTGTGAGAATATGACAAATCTAATTACATATCAGGGAACTGTAAAATAGGGATTTCCAGGCATGGAAAGTCATGCAAATTAGTTAAATTTCATAAATACAATAAAATATATAACATAACAATGGTCTATAACAATATACTGTATATTATAGTTATGTTTAGCTCTATGTATTGCTCTTAGAGACTTTAATCTATAAAAAATGATTTTTAAAAGATGTGGAAAAAGCTGTGACTACTAAACGGGTACGTCCACACAAGCACAAGCAAGTAAATGTATGGAATATGCCAAATCTAATTCCTTGAAAAAACATATAAATTCAAATTTCAATCAAATATAATAAAATTGAAAATGAAATATAAAAAAAACATTATAAAAATTATGATACAATATGAATATAAAAAAGTTCACATAAAAGTCACAGAGTAAGGAACAATTATGAAGTGATTATATACTTTTATATTTATCCTCAACTCTTAAATAATTTAATTGGCTAGGTATTGCTCTTTGAGAGTTGAATCTGTATAAGAGTTTTTAAAAATCTGGAAAAGTCATTAGTCAAAAAGTGTGGGAACCCTGTGACTAGTAACACTGAAATGTACTTGCATGCAAACTCTAACAGCTACAGCCTCCAACACGTCTTCGTCACGCTTGCCATCCCCACCCTCACCCAGCTGAGAGGGCCAACCGGGTTTTCAACTTCGACTTCAGACGTCAGCGAGCAGGACGTGGCAGCGCCACCTGCGAGCAGCATAGCCGTCACCCGCCGCCTCCTCCCTCTCGCCAGCTCAACTACATCCAGGTGGACCTGGAGGGTGAGCCCTCTGGTTGCTCGGGACACGGAGGAGGGGCTCCGGTACCACAGAGACCTCCTCCCCTCAAACGTGGCATGGCAGCCGCCGCACCGGCTCCATCTTCCCGTCGTGGAGAATGCTACGCCGTGATTGACCTAAAGAAGACAGCAGCCATGTCCAACCTACAGAAGGCTCTCCCTCGGGATGACGGCACCTCACGGAAGACACGCCACAACAGCACCGACTTGCCTCTGTGAGAGGGGAAAAAGGGATAGAGAGTGTTACAGGTATGCCAGGAATATAAATTAGGGAAAATGTTCAGGAAAGAGAGTTTTGGTGGTATTTTCCTCCCACCATTATCGTGAAGTGATATTTTCTCATTTTCTACACTCATACCAACTGCTGCTTGATGAAAGAGTAACTGTTGAGCCAAGCACTGAGCATTTATTTTTTTCTCACATTTTGTGTGGGAAGGTTGGGAGATGATAGTGAACTACTTATCATATGATTATTATATGGTTTTTGGTAGCTGTCTGGTCTTTGGGCCAAAGAATTGGGTTCAGAAAAAAATATTTGATTCAGGAAACTATCTGCAGAGTTTCTAAGTGTCTTAATACTTTATTTTAGTTATTTTTATGTTATTTGTCATTTTATGGTTTGTTATTTATTTAAATGGATACTTCACCCAAAAATGAAAGACTAGATAACAAAAATATATATTTTGAGTGATGTAAGGATGAATAATTTTTGGGTGAACTATTCTCTTACTTTTCAGTATAGGCAGCATAGTATTTTGACACTTGAGCAGAAAATGACTTGAAACCACCACAAGTGTTTCATTATGACATGTAAGATTATAATGATCAAAATAGATCAAGTTTTCAACTAACTGAACTTTCTTCATCATGATAAAGATACTGCAGCAGTTTCTCTCATGTTGTTACAGTTCCCATATAGCTATGTGGTGCTGCAACAAGGATAAAGAGAGCAAACGGTTCCGTATTTGAATGCCTCATGACTCTTCTATCCTCAGGAATTGATTTGATCAATTCAGTTTGCACTTATCTTTCTTAAATTGTAACTGAGCCTCTCCTAATTTCATAACTCCCACTAAGGCATGGTAAAATAAAGTTTACCCAATTAAAAGTAATTATTCAGAATGTGATCAAGTCTTTATGGGTTCTTGGTGGTTTTGAGATGCAAAACGCATAGAAAGGGAGGCTAATTCTGATCCAAAAATAAGCTTATTTTGTTCAGTATCTGCTCAAGCTTTAGCTATAAGCACCATTGCTAGTCCTTTTTTATTTTGCTGTATCCGTCTCTTTTCCTATTAGAATGCGGCCAGTTATTTTTGTTTTTCACTCTCCCCAAAATTGAGTCCTTAGCAGTCATTTGCAGTGAAAAATAAAGTAAATCAATATTTTCAATTATAAAAAGGGTATTTGTAAATAGTTCAAGCAGAAAGTAAAATACAATAAAAACGACTATTCTCACGTCCCTAAAGTGATAATATAGAGAACCTGAGAGTGACAATTTTCTGTGAATCCAAGAGTGTATTTATATACATTTATGTTTTGTAAAGCTATGTAAAGCACCATATGCATATTCAGAGGTAAGAATGTTAATTATTTTTTTATATCTTAAAAAATATCATGCCAGGAATCATGAGGCAAAACATATTTATTTAATTTAGAATTATTTATCTAGCTCGCTGTCTGTCAATTTATTTATTCATTTATTGTTTCGTATTTGAATTATTCGTACAAGTAGATGTTGTTAGATTAGTCATTTTAGAGATACCAAAGGTGGTATGGGAGACCACAGAATCAACCTTGGTATTATTCAATGTCTTTTTTAAACTGCAGTTTCATGTTGAATAATAACTGTATTTGAACATATTGTGCCAAAAATATAATATCACTGAACTATGTGCCATTGGTAAATGTTGAATTTTAGGGCTAACAATCAGCAACATGTAAGACATAAATGCAGCTGTTCCTTACAATTACATCATGATCAGTTCAGGACTTTATAATGTTTTGTCTACAAGTACACTAAAAAAACCCGACATGTCAGCGTATTCCCAGTGAAATCCCATTGTATCTATCCAAATTAGTTAAAAGTGATATTTTATAGTCTCTAACATTACTGCTGTTTTTCATTGGAATTTCATAAATCAACTATTTTTATAACACAGTTGGTGTTCTAAAATGGACATGCATCTTTTTTTTTATTTTTCAGTTTTAGCATTCGCTGTCTTATGGTTGTTAACGCAGCCCTAAAAATGAATTTATTTCTCACCAACAATCCTGATGTAGCTATACATTTCTGAAGTTATGAAAATTTTGCTAGGGACCTCCAAGAGCTGAGGTTTTTATCTTACTTGCTTGGCATGGAAATAGACCTAGTTTTTCAAAATCTGACTGGCAGCCATATTGTTCTGAGTGCAGGGCTTTGTGAGCCTAACTTTTTGTGGATTATTAGCAAAAAGTTGATAATTACTGAGAACATAAAATATATCATGTGAGAAACCAACATCACAGTAGATTTAAATGTTCTGTGAGAAGCCATAATTGAAAGGAAATATTTTAAGGGTAAGGTACAGGTATCTTGTTTCTTAACGAAATTTTTTTTTAACGAAAAAAAGAGTAATAAATGTGATTTATTTTTTTATCACCAAATTTTTTCTAATTTAAAACTATTTTAAAAAATGAAAATAATTGATTTAAAAATAATACGCTACATCATTGTGACGTTTTTATTTCAAGAGCCTTGCAGTTCAATACAATATTGCTGCCAAATAGCAAATCCAAATAAAATCAACATATTACACTCACAATCACAATTACATAGACTTATTATGTACTTTAAGAATGCGATGATGAACTATTTGGACACTTTTAGACACTTTTCAGAGGATCAATCTAGTTTTTAACATCTATATTTTATTATTGTGGTATGATAAACATTTTGCAATAACAGCTAATGGAGTCATATCAGAATTTGTTTGAGTTGTTCAAGAACATGTTCTGTGATACAAGTCACAGCTGTGTCTGTGTGCATTCAGAAAGGACTGGATCAGCAGTAAGTTTACTGTCTTTCTCAGGCCTCATCTTGATAAACATGCGCTATATGTGTATTTAAACCAGGCTTGATGGGAAAAAAATCTAGTCATCTTGTCTGTAGGTGTGGGATCATAGAGAACTTGATTGTGCCATAAGTGATTTTCATCCACTCTTATAAATTAACGTGTAGCTATAGTGGAATTTTAAAGGTACCGTAGCACTACCAACTAGAATCCTGTGTTGACTTTGATTGTGTGGGGCCGCTTTGGAGTGTAAATGCTTGTTTTGTTGGTTGCTTGGTTGGTTTTTGTTTTTATACCTTCCATACACATCGTTATTTTCATTCATTATCAGGGGAAATCAGCACTTGAGTTACATGTTAGACCCAGGTTAATTGCACTGAAATTACAATGGGGTGAGCAATCATCTGAAAGTACTGTAAATCCCTGTGTGAAATCCTGATTTTTCAAAATTTACCAAGAAGTGCAATGACTGAATGTGCTTATTGACCTAAATGGGAAATTGTTTCAACCTTTGTTTCCATGAAAACAACATTGAACCTCTTAGTTATGGAATACCACCACTCATCGAGTGATCATAATTAAGTTTCTCATCTAAACTTGGAATGGTATTCCACTTGAAGAGGGTTTTGCAGTGACCTTATCGAATGACCTGTCCTATTGGCGGTAGACTTACATTGTCATAATAAAGCTTAGGCGAAGCTCAATGACTGTGATGTACTGTACATTAATGTGAATGTGTCTCAAATGTGTCCGAGTTAAAGAGAGAGAGAGAAAGAGAGCTGCCCATGCATGGACTCTGTGCCGGAGACTGCATTTCTGAAGCTCCTCAAACTGTTTCGCTCTCAAACGGTCTTACTCTCTGTTTGAATGTACCACACAGAGATGGACTTGTAAAATGCTCAGATGAGGTGATTTACACTCAATGTTTCTATCCTCCCTGATGAAAAGATGTGTTAATGTTAATGTTTCGTCTCAAGAATTCCGATTTCAATTCGATTTTTTTGATTGTTTCTTTATATACAGTATTTACATTTTCTTGTAAGTATGTAATTCTGTGTATGTACATAACATATATGAGTATGCAGTTGCAGTCAGCTTCTCCTGTGTTTGTTTGTGTTGGTGCAACAAGACACTATACTTTTGCCACAGCCATTGAAGAAAGAGCAACGCCTTGACAGTCATTCCATTAGATGGACATTGCAGTCTCTATAAACAGATTGGAGATCTCCTATAGTCTGTTGATGTTGCAGTCACAACCCTTCCCCATTCTTACAATGCAAAGCAGGCATGCCCCATGTTGAATGTTATTTTCAGTCATATAAACTTTTGAAGAGAAAGGCTTGTATAATAAAAATGAATGTGATTAAATGTAATGTCAACATTAAAACATGGTTAAAACATGGAAATATCATCAAGTGTTAGCCTACATGTTTGAATGTCTGAGGACAAGATGGTGAAAGAAACAAATTGTGAACATTGTGTACTGTACTTTTCCTTTGTCAACTGTCTGCTTAGTCCACTAGATGGCAGCAAAGGCTGCATTATAAGAGCCTGTAATGGAAGAAACAAAGAAATGAAAGACTATCTGGTTTACACTTAGTAGTGGCAACACATTTTGCTCATCAAAATTTGCAAGGTAAAAACGTTCTCAAGGATGTTCTAAAACAGAACGTACAAATTTAATTAATAATAAACATGAATTAAACATCTATTTATTATTAATCATCCGCACATTTTTAAACAATGGTGTTCGCCGAGTTATTATTAGCTAGGCTACTATTACTCATTGGGTTAGAATATAAAAAATATATCTGGTAGTCTACAGCGTTTTAAAGAAAATGTTTAGGGTAATAAAAGTGGGTAATTTTTTACCCACACCAAAACTTTCACATTTAAAACGGGTGAAAAACATTTATTTTAAGAGTGCTCCTCTTGCAACATCATTTTGAAGTATTCAACTTCAATACGATATGCTTTCAAATAGTAAATCCAAATAAAATGGAAATTAAAAACCTTACAGCAATATTTATCCTACATGCAGCTTTCTTAAAAAAAACAGCCGTAGTAACTTTACATATAATTAATCCTCTGTGCCATCTTTATGGTTTCATGGAAGGTTTTTTTGTTTTGTTTTTACAATAGCCTTACGTGTATTTGGTTTATCCTAATTTGCGTTCATCATAATCATTAAACTAATTATATATATATGTATATATAACTAATTATAATATTTTAAAAACTGCCCAGTCTCTCATATCAGTCTCTCCTATCACACCGCGGACTAGCGCTCTCGTTTCAAACGCAAATGACGCCACTTTGCATCTGTTATCGCGTGTATTGAAGATGACATCAAAGCTTTTTTTTTTTAAAAAAAAGCGGAATCACTAAGATAATGAACTGGTAAGATTATAAAATAATTGAAATTCAAATAAATATTACATGTAGCCTATTTATTTGGTGAGTAGTCATAGATAGGCCTACATTTAAAACCCCTGTTGGGGTTTATTTGTAGGCTAGGCTACTATCGGCTATCCCTTTTTATTTATTAGCCTACCCATTATTAATATTATTTACAAGCTGATGGAAAGTTGTATGATAGAGTTAGGAGATGTATGACACAAGATAGCTAGGCAACATGTTAATGGGATTAAACGCATAAACAGGTGCAAGTCCTAATTTTGCCGAGACGCGTTCCTGTGTCAACATATTTTGTTAATCCTGCTCAACATTCCATTCCGAAAATTTGATACTAACTATATCCCTACCCATAAATTATCACTAAAATCTGAGTGAATGATAAGTGACTAACACTGATGTAGCATCTAACTCTGGTTGTGAACTTGACAAAGATGTTTATCCTGGAACATGTTGCACTTTTTCAAACAGTCTGGTTTGAATTGGATTTGCAAACCTTAGACATACAGACCATCCAAACATCTGTTGTTTCTGATTTAGCTAAATTTTCTTCATTATTGTTTTTGGATAAGGTTTTGACAGCTAAGACATTTGTGATATCATTTAATGAAGAACAAGAAGATTATGGATTCTTAAGACTAAACCCATGGAAAGCTCAATGTTCCTTTTCCCATAAACAAGATCAGGCTGAAATGTTTTAAGGACAAGTAAATATTTACTGTTTGTTTTGTACTTCAGTTTTTTTTTTCTTCAACTCTATCCTCATGCATAAACTATCAGTTTAATAACAATATGGTTTTTAAAATTTCAATGATTTAACTGTACACTTCAGAACAGCCAGTTGTAGATTTCATATATTCATATAACAAACCCCCAAGACAAGACAACAAGACAAGACTGCGACAGATAGTGAACATTTAATGACTGCAGATGCCTTTAATATTAGGCTATTAAAAAAAATTAGAAATCCATTGGGATACAAATTGTTTGGAAGTGATGTTTAGGCCATAAACATATATTATGATTTATTTTTATTATTATACCTAGCTCTAGCACCAACTCTAACTTTAACCACGTTGTCTTTGGACGCAGAATATCTCTAACTAGATCTACTGCTTGTTAGGTTGCAAGAAATGTCAGATATGTCCTATATGGCTGCAGAGAATGAAAACAAAACATGAACTCTGTGTTTGACCCAATTTTGATTGATTAAATCATTAGTTCGTTATTTGTATTATATTGTAAACATAATGTAAAAAATAATTATTTAAATTAATAAAAATTATTTTCATTTTAAAAAGGATATAATGTGGGTCTGCACTTCAGTCAGGTGCTCTGACGTCTATAGGCTGAGCAAGATACTGTTATCTCACAGTGCAAAAGTTGATAAATCTGGAATAAATCAAGATAATATTTATCTTGATAAATGTTGACAGGCATGGCTGAAGTAATTTGAGAAGAATTTGCCAAAGGTGTTGAAAAGCACTCATACACTAATTTAAAGTGTAATTAAATTATCAATACTTGAATCATTTTTGTAATATGGGTTTTGTAATATTTGTTTTGGTTACCTAACAGCAAAGCTCTTTCCTTGCTTGTCAATGTTGATCTATCTGACAGCTACAGGGCTCTAGGCATTTCTTGTGTGTTTAAGCCAAAGTGCTGGTAATAAATCAACCTATTAATGAAATACTAAATTAATTTATTTTAATATTAAATACTTGAAATACCTTAAAGAATTTTATTATATTTGATTGCATTGGGACATTGTTCTCACCAGATTCTATCCACATTTTTACCCATAGAAAATATTTAAAAGGGCATGTTGTACCTTATTTGATAGTTAATCAATGTCATGTTCAGTTAATGTAATCTACAGTGCCTTCTCTCATTCTTCTCATGACTAGATAATGCTACAAACATTTAAACTGACAAACATGGCAAAAAAATAACAGATACTCTGTCTGATGGGAAGATGCATTCCAAAGACTACATAATCACTCATGATTCAACTCTTAAATAACAGATCAGTCCTGAGTTATATCAAATTCTGAGTTATAGAAGCTGTTGTATAATGTTCCTATTTCATTCATTGTAATGATAAGCATGAATGCTGTAGTTATTGCACAAGTTGTCACAAGTTATGTTAAAGCATTATATTTATATTTAATAACCTTATATTTACATTTAACTGTTAGGTAGCTAACATAAAGATAGTATGCTAACTTAAAGATGACATTCATTACTGCAATGCTTGATTTTTTTTTTTTTTTGAGTTTTGACTATTTTTAAATTATGCATCAAGTCTTGTTTTTGAGAAATTTAACCCTAACTCAAGACCATTTTTCCTTGTTAAGCCACTACATTAACATCTCTCATAATGGGAGTGGGGGAACGTATACCGACAGTTGGATTGTTTGCTGTCGGTTTCTTCCCCCCCCCCCCCCCCATGTTTCTAAAAAATTAGGTTTAAATATTTACAAAACTGATACTGACTAGTTGGCGCTGGGCAATGTGTTGAGACAACAGCGTTGTGCTTCGCGCGACCTAAGTTTGAGTGTCAGCTTGTGGACTTTTCCTGATCCCTTTTTAAGCCAATACATCAACATCTCTCATCATCGGGGTGGGGGAACAGATTTCGACAGCTGGCCTGTTTGGCTTCGGATTCTTTCCCCCCCATGTTTCTTGCACAGTGAGGTTCTAATATTTATCAAATTGAATCTTAATCTTTAATCAAAAACATGAACCTCCCTCCCCCTCAAAACAACAGGTTTGTTCAACTTGAAGCATGCTGCTGAGACCGATCGGTGTATGACACTGAAGTACTGCGAGAGCAATTTGAAAGTATACAAACTACCCTCTGCTCTCTAATTTCTCTCGCGATGCTTTGATACACTGATCGACCTGCGCAGCAGCACCACTTCAAGTCGAACACACCTAGGGCCCTATCATACATCTGGCGCAAGTGTTTTCTGCTAGTTTCTGCCCGACGCAGTTATCATTTTCACGTCCTGTGCCACGTTGTTTAGATAGCAAATACATTTGCGCCCATCTGTTCGTCCATGGGCGTGCTGGTCTGAAAACAAGGTGTGTTCAGGCATATTGTTAGTGAGTTGCTATTTTGAGGCAACTGTAATACACTGAGCCATTGACCAACAAAAACCTGGTCTAAAGGCAACGGCGCAGTATTTTTTATTTTTTTATTTAAAGGGCGCATTAGTAATATGCGCCTATAGGTGGGTGCACAACGCACAAATTACACACACACTCTGCTTATTACACACACAGGGATGCGCAGCAGCACAAAAACATGGCAAATATTAAAAATAAAAAGATTACAATGTAAAAGATTATTATTGTGTACATAAAGATATGGTGGAATCCGGCTTGTCCCGTATAGCTTTAACCTCGCGCACGAGCAGATCCGTTTCCCTATCTGGACAAGTGTTCAGTCTTTCCGCTTGTAAATTCCGCCATGTAAATATCAATCTGCCATGGCACGAGCGCAACTGGCTTTAAAAGGGAATGGGAGATGAGACTCTGATTGGTTTTTAGAAAAGTAAGCTCAAAACACACCCATTACTCATTAAGAGAATAGGGATAACCTTTTCAGAACATGGTCTGGGCCATAGACATATACACTAGATGTCGCCTTGGCTACGGCAGTTCATTGGAACGAATGCGTCAGTAGAGCCGCCATCATGGAACAGGGGAGCCCCTCCTCTCTAATGCATCAGTGTTAATGTAGGAAAAGGTATAACATAAATAAAATCACAATAAATCGCCATGAATGCGATTTTCTAGTTGTTTTGGTTCGTTCCGACGGTCAGACATGTATTTATCATTGAGTCCAGAGAAATTTTAAAAAATTTACAAAATATCACATTCTTGTGAAATGTAATCCCTAGCTGTCTGGTTTTTAGATTTCGTTCGTGTGAACATCCATACGCAGCACAAAAGTCCGGCATCATTCATGAATTCAGCGTTAGGTACTTCCTATGACAACACCCCTGTTCCAAGATGGTGGCGGTTGCATGCTTAGAACCCCAAGGCGACATCTAGTGTCTATCTATGGGTCTGGGCGTGCCGACCATTTTTCCCGTCATTAAACTAGCAAAAGTGGATTTGGACACGCCCTTAGTGCACTTGCACTTTAGATCTGTATGATGTGTGTCTCAGAAGAGGCATCCTCCACTGCAAACTGGCATTCAGATCTACCTCCATTAGCAATGCCCAACTTCCTACAATCCAATCAATTTACAAGGATGAAATTAAGTCCTGTTATTTTTTTTCTCATTCCTAAAGCCTTTTCATTCATATGCCACAAAAGAGAACAAAACACTACCGCAGCTTCTGTTTCATGCTTAATTTAACTGTTAGTAGGGAAAAAACAATATCTTTAAACCCAATGATAAAGTAACTCAAGCCAATTCAGGAAATCGATAGCTTTAAACCATTTAAATTTAATAATTATCTAATATTTATAATCAGTATTGTGAGCCTATTCCATTTGAGTCCATATAATATTACATTAAACTATAATTCCTCTTAAATACTTCGGCCCAGTTTCATACAAGATTAAGCTAGGAGTAGCAAGCCATGGTGAAATTAGGACATTTAAGAAGCTTTTATAAATAGCCCTTTGAAAAAAATCTTCATCAGCAAAAATCTGCATCTTGAAACAAGATAATGGATCTGCAAGTTGTTTTTTTAGTTGAGACAGCTCAAATAACCATTTTAGCCATGGGACTAGGTTTAAACCTGGTCTGTGAATCTGGTATTTCTCTATTAAAGCAAATGTTTTGCTGATAATAGTTAGTTAGCAATAGCACAAACATGTTTGCAAGGCCTACTATTTTTTTCTGGGCACATCCTAACGCGTTTTGACTTTCTCAGTTTGTTTAAACCTATTTAGGGTTCAGAGTATTTATTTTTTCCCCGCATTAATTTCACACGTCTAGTACAATTATGTGGTTTTGTTTAAAAAAATACTGTTTGAATTTCGTAATAAAATTGACAGAATCGGAGAGCTGAAAATAAAAAATAAAGTAACATGCTCTGTCCGTCGGTGTGTCCTCTTTGCTTCGTATTTTTCTCTGCGTGAGAAAACGGTCGTGTGGCGTGAGAGCGTGTGAAAAATGTCAATTGCGCGAGTTGGCATCCCTGACGCTCACCCCTACAATTTAAGTAATAGGCTATTTAAGTAAAATTAACTTTTCATTTAGTAAACTCGACCGTTAGGTTTAACAGTGAAGAGTAGACTAAATTCATAGAGGACCCTTTATTTATTAAACAATCATACTCAACCCCCCTTGTAGCCTATATCCCTTCATTATCAAAGGCTGAGACTCATGCCAATAAAGGGCATTAGAAGAATTGCACAGGTCAAGACTTGACTGACAACACCTTTTGAAATATAGCTACACTGCTGAGAAAAAAAACGTAGGCTATTAAAATGCCTGCAGCCACAGAACTAATGGACTAAACGCCACCGAACAAGTTAACACATCTCTACTCTCCCTGCAGCCTAAACACCCATCGCCCTCCCCTAGTAATGCTTAAAAGCTGTGATAAAGAAACGCGCTAATACAAAAGCTTCTTCGAATCGTACACGCACATCTTAGCGCTGACAGACACAGACTCCCACACATAAACAGTGTAAGCCTAACTATGGCACACACCTCTAGCAGGCGGACAGGGAACCAACAGGCTGATCTAAGTCCTGGAGAGAGAGGCCATTGGGCAAACAAGATTGAATTTCTGCTGACTGTAGCCGGAGCTATCATTGGGCTTGGAAATGTCTGGAGGTTCCCATATCTTTGCTATAAAAATGGAGGAGGTGAGTAGCATTGAACAATAGGCTACACCTGATTAATTGCTGATTAGGGTTATCATTTTAATTGTGATTAAGGGATCAAGTCATTGCCTGCATTTTTTTAACTAGGCTATACAGTACAAGTATTACCGTATTTAAACATTACTTTAAAAAGAGATTAGGATATTGAAGTGCTGTATATCCTTCAATGTCTGTGTTTTTGAGAAGCATTTATAAACCATCTGTTTCACATACTTTTAATAAATTACATTTGTTTTTTTTTATCACATTATACAACGTTAACATATTCATAACCAGTTACATCTTTATATACAATTTGATTTTGGATTCCATTAGGGGGGCAACTTTAAACAAATAGCATTCAGATAAATACAAAATTTGAAACCTTTTTTCTAAGCAATATTCTATATAAGAATTTTGAGGTTATAGGTTTACTTTTATAGATATATATTTTTTTAATTTAGATATAATCCTGATGTGGCATACATTATACAGTATAATAAATTAATATGACATTAGGACATGATGTTCAATAAAACATTTAGTTATATTTGAATTGGGGGATTCCACAAGAAACCAAATGATACTTCAGCAACTTGAACAGAGTATGTATGGTGCTGGCTAACAGTTATACTGGACATCATGGACACATGTAGAAGTTATGTATAGATTCACATAGGACTTTTTAAAATTATTATTTATCATCTCATTTTACCATTAACATCTTAAATCCTTAGGGGCTTTTTTCATTCCATACATCCTGTACCTGGTTACTTGTGGTATCCCGCTTTTCGTGCTTGAGACATCTTTGGGTCAGTACACAAGTCAGGGAGGCATCACATGTTGGAGAAAGATCTGTCCTCTTTTTGAAGGTTGGTTGCTCATTTCTCAATTATGGATTTTGTGATGCTTCTTATAATTTAGTCAAATGTTGTACAGATTGTAATGCATTTGCTAACAAAGTTAATGTGTTTACATTTAAATTTATATTAAAATAGGCTATACGGTATATTTTTCAGCAACCGCATTTGCAGAAACTAGTTATCACCCATTAGAAACTTATTACTAGAAACTAATTTAGTGGCCCACGACACCAAGCTTTTGTTGCTATAATTGTTAAAATAACAAATAAAAAATATATCATAATAAAATATAGTAAAATAATAACAAATGCGCAACTATATTTTAAACAGTGACCTCTATCTCTAGTATATAGGCCTACTTTTTTGTGTATTTTTGTTGCACTTTCTATTGCAATATTTCTATATTACCTAAAATCAGGTAACATTTGTTTAAAAATTTTGTACTAACGTGACTCCTTTTTTCAGGAATGGGTTATGCCAGTCAAATGATTATTGTCTATGGCTCAATCACCTACATCATCATCATAGCCTGGGCTTTTCTGTATTTATTCTCAGCCTTCAGTGTAGAACTACCCTGGGCCAGCTGCAACAATCTGTGGAACACAGGTACATTTAGTTTAAGCTCACATGGACAGTATGTAGGCTGTGTATTACATGTACTTGTTCGGTACCAGGCTGGTAGGCTGGGTTTTGGATGGAGGGCTAGCTCTTCAATCTTTTCTATAAAAAAAAAAGAAAGTTAGTAACAGTAGGATATCTAGCTTAAAGTTATATTAAAGTTTTTTTTACAATCAATTCAGCACCAATTTCAGAACCTTAATGTCATTTTTTCAAAACTCTAAACACAAAACTCAAAACAGTCATCACTTAACACAGGCTATCTGATGTTCAAAACTCTGCAGTGTGTATTCATATATTTAAAGAGCCTTGCATTTGCAGAATTATTGCTTTAAATAACTAATTTATTATGAAATATTAAAGGAACATTACTTTAGATCAGCCACACACAAGATACCCATAGTTTCAATGAGTAGTTGTTAGTACAATCATTAAATATTTGTTGTACAAAATATCTGATGCAGGTTTCATTATTGTTCTACACATACATCACTGTAAAAGACTAGAGAGAATAGTAATCACATTTTACCAAGGTCTAAGCTACTAAGCTAAGCTATTATTCTGATTCTGATTGGCTAAAAATTAGATTAATATATTAATTTTCCACACATAGACAGCATATCTCAATCGATTATGTGGCTGACACCCGGACCCTGGATTAGGCACATTGTAGCCTTCCAGGTCACAGAACTGCGTTTCTACGTGCCAGCTTGTCCGGAACAAGAAGTCAACCTATAACCCAAAATACTAACACATAGACACAGCCTCTTCAAGGTTGGATTTGGTTGCGCTCTAACTATAAACAGGAGACTTTTCCAAAACATCCAGATAACACATTCTTTCTCTCAGTGTGAGGACATTTTAATATAGAACAGTGAAGTAAATGCTTTAACTAAGGTCACTTAAATTATTGGTTCCAATGACTCCTGTGACCTATAGCTTTCAGAGTAAGCTTGAAAAACCGATATATGTATTGACACATGTTGGAGGCCTCTCTCTAAATCCTTACAAAACAAGCCCATATTTCATTTCTGGAAATGAACAAGCACCGTTACTGCATCCCTGGCATGGTCCAGAGCCTCCAGTCACCTCTCAGATATTTAAAACAGACATTAAAGAATACATGAAAAGAACATCTTGGTACGGAGCCCCTAAAGGGACATGGTGGTGGAAAAAATTTGGGATGGGAGAAAAAAGTTCCCTTGCAAAACTTTTACGTTCCCTCGCAAAACTTTTACGCTCCTTCGCAAAAACATTTGCGTTCACTTGTAAAACCTGTTCAGACAGCTGAGCTGAGTTTGTCCTGAGCTCGGACAATCACTTCCAGTTTAATGTCCCGCTGGCAGTGTTTCAGAGCTCCGTTCCTTAACAATGGAGGGGTTCATAATGTTTGAACTTGGACTCAAATATAAAGAAATGGTCAGTGCTTAACTCAAGGAGTTGTAAAGTTCAGGAGTTCAGTGAAGTTTGCAATATATTTACAGATTCCAACTTCCCGGATCAATAACTCATGAGCTAAACATTGTTAAAACACAAATGACTCCTATTTCCAATCACAGTAACGTAGACAACAAGCTAAAACCCGATTTTCCTCAAAACGAGCTTTATAATCTAAATTGATCCCTGAGCAGGCGGCTGAGAGACAAGTCGGAAGGGACCTCATGTGGTACTTCACTAAAAACAGTGAAGCGTGTGTATTTGCTTCACACGCACATATAATGAAGGAGATTTCTCTTTGTGCAGAAATCTCCCCATTTGATGCTTATGCCAGGATTGGGAGTGGGATACTACGTATGAACCAGATGTTTTGTGAAATTTATGAATATTTAATCAGATTAGGTCTGGGTTTATTTGTTCTTCAGGATTGTTGCTATATACCTGTCCTTTAACCATATTTGTATCTCTTTGGGTTTAGATGCTTGTACTGTGCTTAGTGGGAAGAATTCAAGTTCAGAGAGGATGTCTCCTCTTAATGCCACTTCCTCTGTGATGGAGTTCTGGCAGTGAGTTAAATAAAAATGCAATGAACTTACGCTGAGAATAAAATAACAATTCATATATAAGTTTAATATTTTGGAGAATCTGACATCAAACCAGGTCAGAATTACAATTACAATTGGACATGGTGCCATGCAAATTTCATATATGAATATGATAATGTTCTCCTTGAGTCTTTCTAGCAATCCATTTACATAAGACAGCCAACTCACAGTTTTATTATATTGTTGAATGCTTTCTTGAATGCTTTCTGTATGTTCAGCCACAGAGTGTTGCAACTGTCCAGTGGAATAGAACATTTGGGAACAATAAGGTGGGACTTGGCCCTTATTCTCTTACTCGTCTGGATCCTGGTCTACTTCTGCATCTGGAAAGGCGTGAAATCTACTGGGAAGGTTATAGTCCTACAAACATCCATAATACCTTTCATTAAAAAGTTATGGGCATACAAAACTGCACCAAATTACTTAAATAAGTAAAACATTTTCAATCTTTTTATTACCGGTGACAGAACAGAAAACAGTTTTCAGCATGAAATACCCATACACTCTACATTATTGTCAATTAACTGCTGCAATATTATTATATTTACAGGCAGTCTATTTCACAGCAACATTCCCTTATGTAATGCTCCTGATACTGCTCATACGCGGGGTCACTCTACCTGGTGCCATCAACGGCATCCACTATTATATGTACCCGGATCTGACACGGCTAGCTGACCCACAGGTAAAGACATTAGAAAGCCTAATGAGTTACAGAAAATCTAATTTAGATACTGTATTACTGTTTTCTTGTATTGTGCTTTTTAAGTTACTCTTTCTGAATTGTCTTGTTTTTGTTTGTTTGCAAGGTATGGATGGATGCTGGTACTCAGGTCTTTTATTCTTATGCTATATGTCTTGGATATCTCAGCTCTCTTGGAAGCTATAATCAATATAACAATAATTGTTACAGGTGAGTGTGCATTATATGAAGCAGAAAATTTTATTTGAACTGATAAAATTGGTTAATTTAATCTGTAGTTTTCACTTAAAGATGATTAAAGTTAATAAACTCAAAGAATAAGAGCCTTCAAAAAACTTTTTTTTTTAAATTGCACAATGTCCACAAAAATATTAAGCACAATCGTAACCTACTGTAATAACAATAAGAAATGTTCCTTGTGCACCAAATCAGCATATTAGAATGAGTAAAGCATAGAAACAGTCATCTCTGACTTCGCTCTACGAGACGAGCTTCTCTCTCCGGTGTTGATGTGACGGCGATCTGCAGCGAGCTCACAGTGCCTGCTGATCTGTGCTGTGATCTGCCAGTGTGTGTGTGTGTGTGTGTCTCCCTGTGCGCTTCAACATCGCGGAGGTTTTTTTTCTCCTCTCATAAAAGAGCTCGCACGCGGAACGTCTTTTAAAAAACGGCTCGCCCGTGCATTTCTGGTTGCAACGCGGACTGGTATCGGACTCTGATGGGCATGTGTTTGGGCTTTGATCATGCTTGAACAGCGCTCGTGGGTGACTCATGTTCTCGCTGGGAACTTGATCATCGCGTCATATATAGGTCGAGACTCGGTGAACTCGCAGAGTGAGTGTCCCCTCATCCACCCCCCGATCTTCGGCTGGTGGCCAGGGTGACCTGAGGGTTACGGTCTGGAACAAGGCCCGACTATGTGTCCGCGACCCCAGCCCCCCTCTTCTATGACGGTGCCCGCTAGTGAACTGCTGATTCCCGCGGGTCTACCCTCTGGTGACACCCGTGTTTCAGTTGAAGCTACAGAGGAAGATGCCATGTCTGTTGCAGCATCACTAGGTGGGTTTGAGTCTTCTGGATGTGAGGGCTCGTCACAGCTGCCACCTTCCGGTGTGCATACGGCTGTGCCTGAGTCTGATCCGGAGATGACGGCCATGCTTTCCCGGGACGATTGGTTTTTGGGTAAGGCCGCCGACCCTCGTCCAGAGCAAACCCCAATACCTTTCTTCCCGGACGTGCATGATGAGATCTCGAAGTCCTAGAAGACCCCCTTGTCTTCTCGGGACCGCTCGCTGATCTCATCCGCCTTTCCTCCCCTCGATGGGGCTGCTGCCCATGGGTACACTGGGGTCCCCCCGGCTGAACGCTCTGTTGCGATGCTATGTGTCCTCAGAGTGCTTCTTCTCGGCGCAATCCTAAGGACCCGCCCGTGGCCTGTAGTTTTTCGTCTACGCTTGTGGCGAGATCCTATAGCGCCACGGGACTGGCAGCCGCCTCACTGCATGCCATGGTCATTCTGCTGGTCCACCTGACCCAGATGCTCATGGACCTGCATTAGGGCGGGACTGACCCAGGGCTCTTCACTGAGCTGCGCGCCGCCACTGACCTTGCTCTCCGAGCGACGAAAGTGGCCGTACGCTCCCTGGGTCAGGTGATGCTCACCATTCTGTGGCTGAACCTGTCTGATGTGCTGGATGTCGCGCGGACCCGTCTGTCCGACATTCCCATATCCCAGGTCGGACTCCACAGTCCTCTCCAGCCCCGCCCCCCGCTACACGCCGGGTTAAGCGGCGCTCTTGAGATGGGCTCCTCAGAGATGGGACTCAGTTCGTTCCAGGAGTTGGTAGCAGGACCACTCCTTTCCCCGGGGGAGGGCCGGGGAAGAATCCTTATTCTCCAAAGAACTGACTCTCCCGTCTCTGAGCACAGAGAGTTCTCGGACGTCACAGAGCGCCGCCCACAAGCCGTGCTCTCCTCGTCCCCCTCTGTCCCAGAGGTGGTTGACACGGCGTGCCGTCCACAGACCGCTTCGCCCCTGTCCCCCTCTGTCGCCAGACCCCTGGCAGAGCAGACCCCCACGGGACGACCAGCCTGGTCCTCCCCTGGCCCCCTCTGCCAGGGCGCGGTTATTAACTGTGCCCCCACATCGGGCCGCTATGCTGTCCACACGTCTGGGCCAGTTACTCCGCTTCGCTGCCCCTCCGGGGGGACGCCTGTGGTTCACATGATCCAGCTGGTTCAGTTCCTGGGAGCCTGGTTAGAGCTTCCCCGTCTGTCCCGCTGGGTCGTGCGGACCATCAGGCTCGGCTATGCGATTCAGTTTGCGCGGTCTCCTCCCCGCTTGGGGAGTCCGCTCCACTTTTGTCGGTGGCTATGCCCCCATCATGAGAGCAGAGATTACCACCCTGCTGGCGAAGGGTGCAATCGGTGGGTTACGGCCAATCCTTGACTTGCGCGTGCTGAACCTCTCCCTTCACAGGATGCCCTTCAAGATGCTTACCGCCAAACGCATTTTCGAATGCATATTGCCCCAGGATTGGTTTGCAGCGATTGACCTGAAGGACGCCTACTTTCATGTCTCCATTCTTCCTCGACACAGACTGTTCCTTCGGTTTGCTTTCGAGGGGCAGGCATACCAGTACGCGGTTCTCCCTTTCGTGCTAGCCCTGTCTCCTCGCATCTTCACTAAGGTCGTCGAGGCTGCCCTTGTTCCCCTTCGGGAACACAGGGTTCGCATCCTGAGTTATATCGACGACTGGCTGATCCTAGCTTACTCTCGAGTTCAGGTTTGCGAACACAGGGACTTAGTGCTTCGGCACCTAGCTCGTCTGGGCCTTCGGGTCAACTGGGAGAAAAGCAAACTTTTCCCCGTGCAGAGGATCTCTTTTCTCGGTATGGACATCGACTCGGTCGCCATGTCCGCGCAGCTTACGAGCGAGCGCGCGCAGTCACTGCTGACTTGCCTGAGACAATTCCAGGGCAGGAGTGCGGTTCCACTGAAACTCTTTCAGAGGCTCCTGGGGCATATGGCATCTGCAGCCGCGGTCACGCCGCTCGGATTGCTTCATATGAGACCGCTTCAGCTTGGCTTCGCGAACGAGTCCCGAGGTGGGCATGGCAACACGTCACGCTCCGAGTACCAGTTACTCCGACCTGCCGTCAGTTCTTCACCCCGTGGCGAACCTCAGTTTTCTCAGGGCGGGTGTCCCCCTGGAACGAGCTTCCCGGCATGTTGATGTCTCAACAGATGCCTCCACCTCGGGCTGGGGCACCATGTGCAATGGACATGCTGCCACGGGCTCCTGGATTGGACCCCAGCGGCTATGGCATGTCAATTGCCTCGAGTTGTTGGCAGTACGCCTTGCCCTGCACCGCTTCCGGGCGTTGCTCAGGGGTCAACACGTACTAGTCCGTTCAGACAATACCGCCACTGTAGCGTACATCAACCATCAAGGTGGTCTACGCTCCCGCTGTATGTCACAACTCGCTCGCCACCTCCTCCTATGGAGTCAGAAGCATCTGAGGTCGCTTCGAGCCATTTTCATTCCCAGAGCGCTGAACTGTGCAGCCGACGAGCTCTCACGGCTTCAGCCACTCCCTGGAGAATGGCGACTCCATCCCCAGTCGGTTCAGCTGATTTGGGACCAGTTCGGGGATGCACAGATAGATCTGTTTGCCTCTCACGACTCGACCCATTGCGCCCAGTTTTATTCCCTGACCGAGGGCACACTCGACACGGATGCTCTGGCGCACAGCTGGCCGCAGGGGCCGCAATGCGTTTCCCCCAGTGAGCCTTCTTGCGCAGACCTTGCGCAAGGTCAGGGAGGACGAGGAGCAGGTCATTCTGGTTGCCCCTTACTGGCCCAACCGGACCTGGTTCCCCGAACTAGTACTCCTCGCGACAGCACCTCCCTGGCCGATCCCTCTGAGGAAGAACCTTCTTTCTCAGGGACGGGGCACCCTATGGCACCCTCGTCCCGATCTCTGGAACCTCCACGTGTGGCTCCGGGATGGGACGAGGCAGGTTTGAGTACCCTACCACCAGCGGTGGTGGCTACCGTCACTTCCGCTAGGGCGTCGTCCACGAGACACGTCTATGCGTTGAAGTGGAACATCTTCGTCAGCTGGTGCTCTTCTCACCGAGAAGACCCCCGGAGTTGCTCGATCAGCGTTGTGCTTTCCTTCCTTCAACAGGGGTTGGAGCGAAGGCTGTCTCCCTCCACCCTGAAAGTCTATGTTGCCGCCATTGCCGCACACCATGACCTCATCGAAGGTAAGTCGGTGGGGAAGCACGACCTGGTCATCAGGTTCCTGAGAGGAGCCAGGAGACTAAATCCGCCTCGCCCTCCTCTCTTTCCCTCTTGGGACCTCTCAGTTGGTCTA
Organism: Siphateles boraxobius; assembly: GCF_051911475.1. NCBI lineage: Eukaryota > Metazoa > Chordata > Actinopteri > Cypriniformes > Leuciscidae > Siphateles > Siphateles boraxobius. The sequence goes on along the minus strand of NW_027509042.1, from coordinate 10,331,353 downwards.
ACTGCCCCGAAGAGTGCTCCGTTTGAGCCCCTGCAATCAGTCGAGTTTAAATTCCTGTCTTGAAGACAGCGCTCCTGGTTGCACTGGCCTCCATCAAGAGGGTAGGGGACCTGCACGCATTCTCCGTTGACGAAGTGTGCCTTGAATTCGGGCCGGCTTACTCTCACGTGATCCTGAGACCCCGACCTGGATAGGTGCCCAAGGTTCCTACCACTCCCTTCCGGGACCAGGTGGTGAACCTGCAAGCGCTGCCCCTGGAGGAGGCAGACCCAGCCTTGGCTCTGCTCTGTCCAGTACGCGTTCTCCACGCCTATGTAGACAGGACGCAGTGTTTCAGGACTCAGACCAGCTCTTTGTCCGATATGGTGGGAAGCTGAAGGGAAAGGCTCTCTCCAACCAAAGGTTGTCTCACTGGATAGTGGACACCATTGCTTTGGCATACCAGCAGCAAGGTCGACCGTGCCCCCTTGGTGTGACTGCCCACTCACCCGGAGTGTGGCGTCCTCTTTGGCTCTAGCGCATTGCGCCTCGCTAACAGACATCTGCAGAGCTGCAGGCTGGGCGACACCTAACACATTCGCCAGATTCTATAATCTCTGAGTGGAGCCTGTGTCCTCTAATGTACTCGCTTCAACCAGCTAGTACCGGACCCGCTCAGGTGTCTTCGCTTGCTCGCCATTCCACTCCACGGACTGGATACGTGTGATATTCTCCTCAGGTGAGCTTCCCCGAAACCCCTGAGCTCCTCCAGCACTCCTGACGTCGGCGCCAGTATCTATTGCCTGCGCGTCAGCTAGGTGCCTCCCGTGTGCATGGTCCCTCCTCTGAGCGACCCCCACATGTGTATTTCCACTGTAAGCCTCTCTGAGCATGTGTCTTTCCTTTGGCAAGCCACCTTGCATCCCCTGGGGTTGAAATATTCCACCTGCGGCTGGACACCCCAGTGTTCTCCATATGCATCCCTCTGGGTCATATGTGTATTTTCTAAGTCCCCCCCTCTGGGTTGGCAATAATTGCATATTTCCTCTAAGCTATGGGATATGCCCCCCAGTGTACCTTGGTATTCCTGTGCTAAATAGGAGTCCTTCGTCCGTGCCAACTTAACACTTAACTCGGAGTGACAACGAAAGGGAACGTCTTGGTTACGTATGTAACCCTCGTTCCCTGAGTAGGGAACGGAGACGTTACGTCTGCCTGTCACTTTCCGCTGTACCGCGGGGATCGCCTGAGCTCAGTCTTGGCTCCTCAGCGAAGAAACATATCTGCATGTTACCGGCTTCCTCGTTTTATACCCACGAGGTGGGGCGGAGTTACGCTATGCAAATTCCGCAGACCCATGGCATTTCTTTGCCATTGGCTCATTTTGTAATACTCGAAGTCGATAGGTGTTCTAAGCGAAACCCCATTCATCGTCATCCGACGTAACGTCTCCGTTCCCTACTCAGGGAACGAGGGTTACATACGTACCCAAGACGTTTTGCCATCACAGGAATAAATTACATTTTAAAATGTTTAAATAGAAAATAGTTATTTAAAATTGTAATAATCTTTCACAATATTACTGTTTTTACTTTGGTAAAATAAAATAAAAAAATATTTCTTTTTTGATACCATTACATTTTCTGCTTTTTCTTTTTCTTTTGACCAAATACACAACAGACAACAATAAGCCAAATGGTGCTCACTGCAGAGTCAAATAATGTCCAGCTCCACCTCTCTGGATATCTAATGGGGTGGAGGTATGGGGTTGTGGGTAGGGTTAGGGTGTAGTTGGATATTCTAGCTCCACCCAATATGGCCAAATTACATTTGGTCTTCCTCGCTGAACGTCTAGCGAGGGGGAGCTAGACGTAAACTCCACCAATTTGCTTTGCAGTGACTAGCCTCTCAAATAAGCTAATGTTTGTGATGTGAAAATATTCCTAGGGACTCTTTCTTCCTCTGCTTGCTGAACAGTGGAACCAGTTTTATAGGTGGATTTGCTATTTTCTCTGTTCTGGGTCACATGGCACAGGAGCAGGGTGTGGAAATATCCCTTGTGGCTGAATCAGGTAAGAGAAATATTTTTTATTGTTCTTTTGAAACTTTCCAACATATCAAATAAATGATCAAACTGAATTTTAAACGGAATAGCATTGTTTGTTTTAATACGGTCTCATTGTCACTCCCTCAATTCAATAGTCTTTGTTAAAAATGGAAGCAGACCCTATTACTTGTCATTCTTTGCAAGGGCTATTTTAAATTGTGGCATTATATGTCTTACTAAAATAATTTCAGCTCAAATCAATATACTATCTTTATTGATTAATTTGGTAACTATGTAGTAATCCGGGTAATTTATGGATACTGTTGGTCAATGTACCTCATTGTACCTTCTCCCTTGGCTGTCGTTAGGTCCTGGACTGGTGTTTATAGTGTACCCTCAGGCGGTGACAATGTTGCCATGGTCTCAGTTCTGGGCTGTGTGTTTCTTCACCATGATCATCCTTTTGGGGTTGGACAGCCAGGTTAGACCCTTTTCTCTTTCTAAGCCTAAAAATCTGTTGCTTTGCTCTCCTCCCTGTTCCTGCCTCCCCATCCAATGTATTTTCTTGTGTCAATCAGTTTGTTGGACTGGAGAGCATAATGACATCAGTGACAGACATGTTTCCCACTGTGTTGAGACGTGGCCTCAGAAGAGAGATGTTGCTTTTAGGGATTTGCCTTTTCTGCTACCTGATGAGCCTCTTCATGATTACAGAGGTATATACCATTTTTATACAGTATTTTATAATGAAACCTGTAAATCTGTAAAAATTTTGTTTTTGGAAGGCATTTCTGATTCTGCAGATGTTTTTGTAGTCCAGGGCTTTGAATTTTGTTGATAAGAATATCATTTTTTTATATCTTAAAAAAGTGTCCTACTTTTTGTTTCACAGGGTGGTCTCTACATAATTCAGTTGTTTGATCATTACGTGTGCAGTGGAGCAACTCTCCTGTTCCTGGCTACATGTCAGTCTGTGGCCATCGGCTGGGTATATGGTGAGTGGCCTCCATTTAAATGTGCCTTAAATTGTCCTTTCTACTCTTCATGGGACATGTGCTAAAAATTGTGCTGTCTCTCTCCAAGGTGCTGATCGATTCTATGAGAACATAGAAGACATGATTGGTTACAAACCCTGGCCTGTGATGAAGTACTGTTGGCTCTATGTCACCCCCTCTGTCTGTGTAGTAAGTGTGTTTCTGTCACAGGGTAAAATAGGAGCACTCAGCACAGTTAATTGAAATACTTTATCAAACTTTCATATGCCTGTATAAAAACATCATAATCATACAGCTTATTGATGCATTAGAACGGACCATAATGAAAAATGCAAAGTAAAAATTAAATAAAAAAAATATATTTGGCCTATTTTGCTTTCTAATTTTATATATATATATACTTTTTTTTTAAGAATACATATGTGTCCTGATCAAACCTGTATTTTCAATTATGTCAATTATGTGTCCTGATCAAACCTGTCAATTATGTCCTGTAGGGAACCTTTATTTTCTCTCTGGTCAAGTACAGTCCCCTGAAATTTAATAACACGTATGTGTATCCATGGTGGGCATACGGTATCGGCTGGTTCCTGGCTATATCCTCTCTCTCTCTCATCCCCATCAACATGATCTACAAACTGTACAAGGGGAAAGGGACCCTCTGGAAGGTAGGTGTTGTCGTAAAAAAACAAATGTAAGTGCTTCTTTGTTTTTTCTCTCTGATTTCACAGATGTTTCGAATCACTAAATATGGGCGGGTCTCAAGGATTAATAGTCATGGCTGAAATATATATATATATTATATATAACATATATATACATTTTGGTTTTATGTTCACAGTTTAAGGTCTTCTGATTTTATTATCTAATATATTTTATTTTTGGAAATTTTTATTTCAACAATATATAAATGTGTTTCTGAATTAAAACCTTTAGCAGAACCAGCAGGCAACTGATTCACAACAGGAATGACTTTCTTTCATTTCCTATGGGATGAAATGTAATAGAAATAACTGAATAATGTTTTTTTTTTGTCTGTGTTGCCCTCAGCGTCTCCAGCTGGCTTGCACTCCAGCAGAGGATCTACCTCAATCTCACAGACCTTCAGCACATAATTATACTCTGTCATCCTGTACAGACAGAGAAAAGACCCCAGACAACCTTTAATGCTCAGCTGCCATTGAGTCAGTTGTCCCTATAGTAGATATTAAATCACAGTTCAGTCAAAATTAAACTTTTGCTGCTTAAACAGGTAAATTCCATTGAGTTATTAATTTTGAAGAAAAAAATATAGTAATGTTCCCTAGTGAAAGTTCAATAGATTAAAAAGGCGAAAGAGTAACATAAGTAAAGAGCTGACACAACTGCATATTTTCTCCCTTCTGCATACAGAAATTTAATAGTGCCTTGTTTTTAGCGATATAAAACATTTATTTTTGGACAGTAATCTATCAGTGCTGTTCATGAGCTTAAGTTTTGACAAAAGATTGTCTCATAAGGACAACTAAATCTCACCTCATATTTACAGATGCAGACACTTTCACTATGCAAACATATAATATATGCATTGCCTAAAAGCAGGGCGGCCATGATGTAAAGCAAACTAATCATGAATTTTGACAGGTGGCTATTCTCATAGGGACGGTTTATTAGAAATTTTCTTTATGATCTTCTCATGCAGGTTAACCTGTTATGAGATAAACTGAGCCTTCAGGCACTGTTTTTATTTGATCCATGGTAAGAGTTTTATTGATATTTCTTTCAGTGATATTCAGTCTCACATACCTTGAGGGCATTATGTAAAATGTGCTTGATCAGCACCAAGTTGTGTGGAAGTACAGGTCATGTGTAATGAGATAAATGTATTTTTCCAAGTAGTATAATCTTTCTATAATAATCTTTTTAATCTCACATTGTAATATATTTTTAGATTCATTATACTTTGTATAAGAGGTTATATGAAATGTAAATCAAACATATTATGTATTTACAGAATGTGTAGCAGAATCATTTTAACATCTATCAGATCATACTGCAAATCATCTTCATTTATATGGGGTAGAAGGTAAATCATTTTTCTTTCTGTCTGTTTGTTTTCCCCATCTACCAGATGATAAAAATCCATGCTTTCAAATGATTTATTCTTAATCCTCATGGGATCTGCTGAGCAGCTTATAAACTCAACAAGAGCCCATTTTAAAGGTTTTAGGCTCCAACAATAATAGAATTATGTGGGTCACAACCTCCCTGGTTTTGTTTACTTTTTTCCATAGACACAGATCCAGGATTTACAGATGCAGGTTTAATGCAGGATAGTTGCACTCTGAAATGTTTTCAATAAAAATCCTTTGAAGTCTAGGATCATAAAAAACATCTGTCCAGAAACTCAGGATTACAGTGATATTGCTTCAAACTGATGTTGTTCTGCAAAAAAAGTCACTGCCAGGCCAAGATACTGAAGATTTTGCAATGTTGTGTGTGCTATTTGTATTTAACCCTTTGTAAAGCTAGTTACCATGTCTGCCAGCAGTTATAAACGACATAATGATATATGATTGCATATCTTGTTGGTGACCTTGTGCTATGGCACAAGTACACTTTATCTCCATATTTGATGTGAGAAATTATATGATAGTTTTCTCTTATTTTGTTCCAAAGAAAGCATTTCAAACACCCAGACATCTTTACTGATCTAAGAGCAACTAATGCAGTGTGAGTGTGTTGAAACCATAACTGTCATCTCCAATTACATTCATGCGAGTTGCCAAATAATTCTTCACCTTTCTGAGTGTCATTTAGCATAATGTAAAGGAATGTACACATTAAAAAGACAGTTTCTCTATAATGAACCCAAACTCATATAGTTAAGACGCCGCCCTCTGGTCAGGGATTTGTACTCGGGGTAACCAAGAGAACAGAGAACATATTTAATGAAAACTCTGAAAGTTTAATGTAATAAAAGGGCTGTACAAAAATGAGGCATAAGATGTTAGACATCTTAGTTAGGTACATTCACTCTGAGAATTTTGATGTCATCTATAGGACGGTCCTGACTGTTGGTTTCAACCATGCCAATACGATTAAGAACTCCCATGCCCTGGTAGACCCGTCCAAATATAGTGTGTTTCCCATCCAGCCATTGTGTGGGAGCCAATGAGAGGAAGAACTGGCTTCCGTTTGTATCTGGCCCTGCATTGGCCATTGCGAGAATTCCAGCACCTACAAAATACAAACTTTTTTTTTTAATTATCATGAAAATGATGTGAAGACTTTATGGTTTTCAAGTAAGATATAATAAAATTTTAATCTATTTTTAAATTAAGCAATGATATTAGGATAAATACGATTCAACCCCCTTTTACTATATTGCTGACACTTATTATGGTCAAGTGCTGTGAGCAATTACAGTTACAATAGCTTGTTTTCACATGACGTCACGTCTCTGCGTTGCCATGGCGATACAGACAGATGGAGGGCTGGAAGTGATTTTTTATATTTAGGAATCACTATAACAAACTCAAAATGCCTATGTTTTGCGTCGTTTATGGTTGCTCAAATCGATCAAACCACGAGGAGTTTTTATCGTGTGCCAAAATTTGTTGTTCATAAGGGGGGAAAATACAAGAAATTGACAGAAAAACATTGGAAAAATTGACTTGCAAACCTACGTCTGCGGTCGGGAGTAGCCGAATGGGAAAATGCCCGTGTGTGTCAGTGATCACTTCGTCAAAGCCGAGTTAATACAGCTTATGTGTCTGTTTGTGCCACGTACCAGTCTTTGAACTTTGTAAAGTCAAAGTATGTCTGTGAGACGAGGTAGTTGATGATATCTACCGCCTAAATGGCAGGCAAATCTTTCAATTCAGTTGAAAATCGGTCCTCTTCATAACGTAAGGATCACGTCCAACATATGTTTTTGTTTATATATTTATCTTGTAATAGCGTCTAAAGTAGTACAGTACGGACTTTCCTCCATCTCGTCCATTGCGTTCTTCACTTCCTGCCCTCCATCTGAATTTCGCGCGTCAACACAGTCACGTGACTGCAACAACCTATTCAGCCAAGCAAGTCCACAAATCTTTAGATTCACTTAAACCTGTGTAATCAAGCATTGGCTGATCTGCAATTTAAAAATGTTAGCTACAACCTATAGTTCTTATGCTGGATATTTTTTTAAAATAAAATTATGCCATAGATTTGTGAGCGGACAAAATATTTCCATAGCACTTGAGTGTTCTGCTTGTTACTGCTATTACAAAACTATTAAATCTACTCTTGTATTTCTACTCACCTGTAAATTTCAAGTCTGGATGCAATTCATCCTCAAACTGCTTGCCATATATAGATGCACCACCACGACCTGCAGAAATTTGTCATCAAATTTTTCATGAAAATGCTCTTAATGGTTAAACAACCCAAACAGACCATGACAGTAAATTAAAATTAAATTCCATTTATCTCTTATGGTACTAAAGACAAAAAGTAGTTATGGTTTCCCTTGGTAAAGAAAATTATTGACATAAAATTGACAACCAATTTTTCTGTTACAAAAAACTATGTTGAATTTGACTTCTTCCAACCTTACTATGATTCATCTTATTGAACTGTTAAATGAAATGTCTAAAAGGAGTGTTGATTGATGATTATTGTTGTTTCCATGGCTGTCTCACCTGTGCCTGTTGGATCGCCGCCTTGAACCATAAAGTCTTTGATGATGCGGTGGAACTTGATGTTGTTGTAATATCCTCTTCTGCCCAGCTCTGCAAAATTCTTGCATGTTTTTGGCGCATGATTCCAGTACAGTTCTAGCACTATAGTTCCCATCCTGAAAAGAAAATATGAAGTGTGGGTATGTGGTAAAATTGAATCAGAGCAGATAAACAATTTAGTGACTCATTCTGAACAGAGAGCCATCTCCAATTTGGACAGGTCCTATAGGCCAAAAGTAAGTTACTTTTATAGCTGGAGAATAGCTGATTTAATTTTAATGGTGGATTGCAAGTTTTATCATCAAGCATACAAAATGTTTGTTAATAAATTTTTTTTTTTTTTTATCAAGAAATCAGTTGAAAGTTACATATTGAAACAGATGATTGATAACAAACAATAAAGATTACTTTAAAAAAAATTAACATTAAAAAACAACTTGAAGAGGAAAGAGCAAAAAATCTTAATTTTCATATTTGGAAATGTATAGTAAGGAAGGGCATTACATTGTTTCTTTGTTTTGGTAATAAGCATTAAGAACTCTTTCAGCGACTCATTTTGGAATAATAATAATAATAATAATAATAATAATTCACAAACATAGAAATTCATAGAAATTCACAAACATACTCCATCTTGTTCTGTATGTAAGAGCTTCAGTGTTGGGCAAGTTGCTCTAAAAAAGTAATTAATAAACGTTACACTTTATTTTAAGGTCTCTGTGTTATAGGCTACATTTAAGTACCGAGTTATAATTCACTACATGTAATAGGGTTATGAGGAATAGGGGTTGGTTTGGATTAGTTGTATGTAATTATGCATAATTTATGGTTATTATTACAGTAATATGTGTAATGCAACTGTATGTAATGTGTAGCAGGGATACTGTAAAATAGTATTACCTTAATTACTAGCTACTAATTACATCTTCAACAGAGTAATTCGATTACTGTACTAATTGCTCTCTATAAAATGTATTGGATTACTAATGACTTTCTAAATCCCATATCAAGCTCCACAATCCAAGGATAGACACGAAAATGCACTTTTGATTCTTTCAAATAAACTATATACAATTGCATAAATATTCTTGAATTGAACTGAACTGTGTAAAGGGAGAAGTTACAAAAAAATAACATTAAATTGTGATGTTGTTTTATACAGTATTTAATGCAATTACATCCGAAGTACTTACAGAAGTACAGCAAAATTCAGATTAATCCCTTACTTTACTTTTGTCAAGGGAAAAGTAATTAAATTACAGTAATTAATTACACCCAACACCAAAGAGCATATAACATCTTTCAGAAAGAACTTAAAATTTAGCCTTGTCTAATGCACATTAATAAATGGTATGGCGTAATTACGTCTCAACGTAAAAGAACCATTGAATGAGTGATTTTTGAAACTGTTCGGAAGAACCGAATTAGTCGGACATGGGTAACGTTAGCACTCTGATCTAAAACAATCTCTATTACCCTTTTACATCATTCATACGATCAAGCGTTAAACATACACGTTTATCTATATATGTATATATATAAACTTAATAAAACTGATAAAACAATGACCAAAGCTATACTGCTAGTGCAATGTTTTATCAAAACGTGTCTCATTCATTCACAATTCTATTAGCAGCTACTAATGTATGGTGCGACTTACGTTGTATCCAACGAGACTGTGGGGGGTTGCCAAGAATCCGGCGGTATTCCAGACATGTTTGTTGATCAACAAATATGGTTTAGAAAGAATGTATTATTGTTTTTATTATTTTAAATTATGTCGCAAAGCGTGATAGGGAAGTAGTAACGCTTGCACAGTTTGGTTTATTCGTTACTGTAAACCGTCAAGACTACACGATGTAAGTGCTGACATCTAGTGGACTGGATGAAAAGCCACGCTGACTTATTTTATACATCCGATGTAAAAGATACATCCACATATCTTTGCACTCTCAATGAACAATGTCTAAAATGTTATAGTAGACTATTAGAAATATATTTATTTATAGTTCCTATTTATAGTATATATAATTTTAATTTCTAATTCTATCTAATTTTAGATTTTTTTGTTTTTCTAAGTGTGTGTGTGTGTGTGTGTGTGTGTGTGTGTGTGTGTGTGTGTGTGTGTGTGTGTGTGTGTGTGTGTGCGTGTGCGTGTGTGTGTGTGTGCGTGTGTGTGTTTCTAGTTTTGCTCAGCTCTAAAATATTTCATTGGCTATCTATTGCACTTTGTGAGTTTTTGTTCAGTAAACTATTTACTGGACATATTTGTACACTACAAAGTATAATTGTTTTCATTAAATTTATTTGTTATTAAAATAAGCAATTTCAATGATGTATAAAAATTCTTATAATCAGAAATTAGAGGAAAGTTCTTCATTGGTCATCTGAACACTGTTTCATCTGGAAGTGACACACAAAGTCTATATTTGATGTAAATCTGTTTTATTGCGTTAATTGTCTTAAGTACAAAATAAGATTACAATTAAACGATATGACAAGGAACAATCAGATCCATATTCTTTAATACATGTCACAAGAAATACATACTCAAGACTGTTTTAGAAATTAGTAATTCTAAATATGAGTAAAAAGTAAATCAATCAATCAATATCATTGTCACAGTGTCACTAGGAAAAGGATAATGTTGATCAAATTCCTTGTGATTGATGGCATTACCAGGCAGTATTAGACAGAGTATCAACATCTAAACTTGCCTGGTAAGACACAAATCAAAGGATTTTACTGCAGCGGAGAGGCAGAGGAAAGGGTCCGATGTCATGTGACTGTAGAAGAGATGAAAGCAGACAAAAAGAAAATGGCGAATTAAAGTGGTTATTATTTTTCAGGAGAAAGGTCTTAAAGGAAACTGTTTAAAGGGTCTAGTAAAGCATAAAGTGCAAGCAGATATCCATCATGGCAGGTTTATAGACAGTTCAAAAGCAGAAAACCTAAAGGGTCAATGTCAGAAGAGTCAGCATCCACATAGATTGTGATGTAAACTTGATTAGGTTATGTATAATGTTTTGTACAGACAAAAACAAGTGTTTGTTTGTGTCATGCATGTTTTTTTATGGCATGAAGGTGAGTAAATGATGACAGAATTTTCATTTCTGGGTGAACAACACAGCCCTGCAATTATATAATGAACAGAAAGTGACATTATTCCTTATTCACATTCAGAATGCAACCAAAATATTGTATTGTGTCATGATACAGATATATTTCCATAAGTAATAATATTTGAGTCCGTGGGTTATTTACATGTCTCTTTTATCATTAAATTGCTTAAAAAGTTTGCTTTTTCTTTGCATTTTCCATTATATAAAGACCTGGAAAATAATTAAAATGGGTTTCAAAACAGTACTTCCTGTTCTGTACAGCAAACAGGAAAGGTGAACTGTGTAGGTGCAGTTCAATTAGTGTTTGTCACACAGATCTCAGGTGTCATGCACACAATAAGACACAAGAAAAGGATGATGAACCGATCGTTGACTAGCACATTAGAGGGTGTGTGATACGGAGGAATTACTTTCGTGACATTCATGCGGGCATTAGGATGTAACAGGGTGCGGTTCAGAACTTTACTGATGGTCTATATGTTCTTCTCTGTTATTTAACCACACTCCTTTTATTTTAATTAAGCCGTCTCAACTGTTTTTCCTATTATAAATCACTGACTTGATTTAATTACATATTCTAAAGTCACATGCCAAAATGCTTTATTTCATATAGGCTACTTCTCAATTTAATATTTGTTGAAAGAATTTTTATGTTCATATTCTATTAACTCCATGGTGACTGAGCCCCCAGAGTGCATCGTTACCAGACAGTGTTAGAACATCAGTGAACAGCCAAGCACTGCCGGGTAAGATGTACCCTAGAGACAATGGATGAACTTCTTCAGCATCATAGCATTCAAAGCAACTATAGCCAAAGAACACACATTTCACCATGGCATATTTTCCTCTGTGTATTTGTATGTGCGCATATTTGCATAGTCTGTGTGTCTGTCCACACCCAGATGCAAAGCATTTTTAACGATGCCCGTAGAGGACCATCTGCATCATTACCAGGCAGTATTAGAGAAGATATAACATCCAAAACTGCCTTGTAAGATGGAGATGGGCATCCAATGTAGATCTCAAATGATTTGCCATTTTTTTAGTTTTTCACCCCATCTGAAACAAGAGGGAAGACTCTCTGCTTTTCATATTGTGTGTCACTATAAAAGGATAGTTAGTGTACTTTAGCAAGACGTTGTAAATATTTTTGTTAATGATTATCTATTTTCCTGACTGGCCCGTCATTTGTTTTTAATAGCTTCCTATAATTCCTTTAAACGGCGCTTATCTTGTATCAGACCCCAATCCTTTGATGTAAGCTGTTCATGTTCATTTTAACCGGACCACTTCCACTTTGCAGTAACTCCTTACACATTTTCTTGACAACCATTATTAGAAAGAACAAAAAACATTGAAACCCAAGAAGTTTTCTTCTTAAGTGTATGCCCTGCCCAGTCTGCTTAGCAACTATGACTTTTGAGACGTCTCCTTGACCTGAGAGAGTTCAACTAATTGGTCACACCTTCATCAAAACAAAATTGTGTCTACAGCCACCAAATCCCATTACAACCATACAACGTAGGTGGTAAGGAAAGCGCTTAGTCATGCTAATCAAAATGGCTGATCTTTGTCACCTAAACCTGATGTGCACCTGACTGACCCCTCACCTGTACGTTAGATTAGATAAGATTCGAGATAACTCACTTACTACTGAAACCAAGCTAAGCACGTCTTTATGTTTTGGCTCTATTGTTGTTTCATTTCTCTTGTTACCAATACCCTTTTATTAAGAGAGGAAAAATAATGCATATGAGAGCATGTGTCCATCTGTCAATCCATTTTTCAAGTCTTTAAACAGTTTCTCAGATGGAACAAGTCTATTTTATGTTTAACACCATAAATTATAACATTAAAAACTTCTGTTGTATTATTTCAGGTAATTTCTTTAAATGCTTTACATATTGTACTTCATACTCCTTTGTTTTAAACTGATCAAACAGGTTTGACACATTACGGAAGTGAAAGTTAACATGCTGGGCACGCATAGTCCATTATGTTTGACAAATTTCAATGATTGACATTTCATACTAAAATGCATACTTCATTTTTATATTAAAGTAAGAAAGGATTTTTGTAAGTATAAAAAATCTAAAATACTACATATGTTTAATTCCATATCATTGTCTTTTTTATAGTTTACCATTAGCATTTCTGTTGTATATAATAACTGACATACAAAGACATTTATTTGCAATTAATTAATTATATGGTCAAATTGTTGAATGTATTCAAAAAATGAAAAATAACTATTAGTTACCCTATCAATTCCTGTTGAGGTCATTCAGTATGGAGTCATGCACAAGAGATGCCATTGTGTCGCAGCGTCGCTTTAGCTGAGGAAGATCACTTCCTGCTCCTTCCTCTTGATAAAGGTATGATTGCTTCTTCCACGTTAGGCCAAACCTCTCGAACCGGTATGAGGACAGCTGAAGAAGACACAAAGACATTACTAATGGAGTCTCAAGCTCGAAAAGAAACACAATCTCCTAAAGCTCCTGAAGCGAAGAAACCGCTCCTACAAAACATCTAGGTTTTCAGGTACACCTTGGAGCCCTGCCCAGGTGTCATTTTTACGATGTGACCAATCCCTGCCCTTCGTCTATGAGCAGGTGTGTCTTGTGTTTTGTGATTGGTTAGTTTAGTGTGGAAGTGCCTCTGGGTTTCTGAGTACACAAATGAGACAAGCTTTTAACCTTCAAAAAGACCACGCCCCATCCTCGGTGTCTCTTGTTCTGGGTCAGACTTCAGGGCAACAGACAAGAATAAGCCTCCTCTCCTCTTTATTTTTAAGGTTTACTCTCCTTTCTAATGTTCATCATTAGATTAAAGTTAAAAAAGACGATCGGCAATCAGTAAATGTGCCCTTTGTGTGCTCCTCTGATCATTTGAATTGTTTACAATGATAATAAACTCCATTGAGGTGTTGAATAGACGAGCTGAAGGCCCAACTGATATACTTTTTACTACATTCTTGCTCAGCATTTTTTATTCATTTGACTGCAAAAAATAAAATAAAGAATAATAAACCGAAATCATTTCTAATTCAAACATATAATCAGAAAACATGATAGATAAATGATTATGCAAGATTATCAATGTCAAATTATGCATAATTATTAATGTTTAACATTATTAAAAAGATATGTGTTTGAATTCAATTCATTCAGACAAATTGACTATTAAATTCAGACTGGCTTATCAGTCCAACTCGCGATGTGAGATTTTATAACTTAAAAATTTAAAGAAAAAATGAGAATTCTGTCCACCTAACATTTACAACTTTGAACTTAAATCTGGAACTTTGATTTTGGAGATAGAAAACATACTTTGTCGACAATAAAAATAAAGTTCCACACTCTAAAAGCACTATTAAATCCTGCTTTTGGCATTTAGAGCGATGTAAGGTTTCATTGGGACGATGAAGTGCTCAAGGTTTGTTCAGGACAGTCCTACTAAACAGGTGTCAGGGTTCAGCAGCATTACTTGCATTGGTCGCTTCAAAAGGGCAGGTAAAATTAAGGTCAGTAGATTTATGCATAAATATGCACAAATATGATGCACATACAGTATAAAATAATTATTTAAAGGGATAGTTCACCCAAAAAAGAAAATTCTGTCAGTATTTACTCACCCTCATGTTGTTCCAACCCCGTAAAACCTTCGTTCATCTTCGGAACACGGATTAAGATATTTTTGATGAAATCTGAGAGCTGGATCACTCCGCCATACTAGTCCATATAGGCTTCTTGAGGGATTGAACTTGCCGGCCTCGAAAAAGTTATTGAAGACATTGTTAAAATAGTCCACGTGACTACAGTGGCTCAATCTTAAGTTTGTCAAACGACGAGAACACTTTTTGTGCGCAAAACCCCCCAAAATAACGACTTCAACTATTCATTTTCCTTCTCAGTTTAACAGCGTATGATCTGTTGTTGTACGTCACACGGATCACCCACATGACCAGCGTCGGCCAATAGTGAGCCTACATGTGACGTAGCTCTATGCAATTACACTAGTTTAACTGACTAGAGGCCCAAAGAGAAGGAAATGAATAGTTGAAATAAAGTCGTTATTTATGTTTGTTTTTGCGCACAAAAAGTATTCTCGTCGCTTGATAAACTTAATATTGAGCCACTGTAGTCACTTGGACTATTTTAACAATGTCTTTAATAACTTTTCGAGGCCGGCAAGTTTCAATCCCTCAAGAAGCCTCTGGAATAGTATCGAGGAGTGATCCAGCTCTCAGATTTCATCAAAAATATCTTAATTTGTGTTCCGAAGATGAACGAAGGTCTTACAGGGTTGAAACAACATGAGGGTGAGTAAATACTGACAGAATTTTCATTTTTGGGTGAACTAACCCTTTAAACAGCTTGTGTCAATAAAAAAATAGATATGGGACTCTGTGGTTTTTGATGCCTATTTGATACACATATAAAATAATTATTATTTTTATTACTTGTACATTCAATAAAAATGTAGATTTATTGTAGATTTTTTTTTTTTTAGTTTGTGCAATGAACAAAGGATATGAGAGTTCCAACCAGGAATTAATGCTGGGACACGGGGACTGTATTGTAACCCAGGCAACAGGTCAATGCCTCACTATATCCAAAAGCCTGTGGACTGCTAATGAGATCCCTGAGGTCTGATTTGTGAGACGAGAGGATGGAGGAACATGGGGATCAGCTGGCTGTCATCAAGGCCTTCTGAGAAACCATGTACCCGAAAGAAGCGACAAAACATCAACCATTTCCACGAAACAAACTGTACATGAGGGGAAATACACACCTGTATGTGAGACTGAGAGAGTGATAAAAAGAGGGAATGGAGGAGGGAGGGTGGGGGCAATGACCTGAGGGATTACTGGCCCAAGGGAATGAGTTGCCAGGATTCTCCTGCACACAAACACTCTATTGTGCCTCTTGTCATTGCATCACATTTTCCCTCCAGACAAGAATATGGTAGTAGAAGGTTAATGATTTAACAATCTAAGATTCTGGATTTGACTGAGATATCATTTAACAGATTGGTACCATTACTGCATCATTCTCTTGTTGTGATATTCGTGTCATAAGGACAGTGATCAAATGTATTGCTTCTATATTGTTTCTACACGATTTTAAGACCAGGGCTTCAAGTTTAAGCACGATTTTTGAAAACGTTGAACATTTTAGATTCTTATATTTTAAATAGGTCTACTTTAAATAGTGGAACTTTATCAAACCATGGCAGATAACAATTTATTCTAAAAAAGACAGTCTAGCCTATTAAATTGCTGGAGAACGGACTACAACTTTCTCCATGTCATCTCCCCCCATTAGGTGGAAATGTAGTGAACGAGGTAATCACCGTTTCCTCTCAGAGTGTCTTCCTCTAGGGAGCGCATGACTGCTCAGAAAGACTAATTCTCCTTTGAGCTGCATTCAAATCTCAGATGAATTTTTGTAACTTATTTTAAACATTTGTACACTTAAAAAGCACAAACAATAGTAAATCTATTAATTCCAGATATGTTTATCTCCCGAATAGATTAAAATAATTCAAAACAATTGCTATTAAATTAAATCATCAAACGACTGTGATTGGTCAAGCTACGCAGTGTTGAGAAAAGTATCAACTAGCATGTGATAACGCCGTCTGGTCTGGTCCGAACCATACTTTACACCTGAATAATTCATATGTACATCTTGATAATCATTTAAATGAAAATACACAATAAAGTGTTAAAATATAGGAGTTCATAAAATTATATTAAATCCGGCCAAACAGCGGCAACATCCTGACCACAAAACCCCGCCCATTTCAACATCACTTGTTTCAAGCCAACAGCCATGGCCCATTCTAGCCAAGTAGTCTCCAGTAGCCTTTTCTATAATCTCCCCCTATGCTCTCCTAACCAGAGCCGCCAGCGTTGGTTGTGAACTTGAATGAGAACTTGATTTCTTCATCTTGCGCTTTAATTATACCGTTTCGCTGAGGTAAGTAGCGTTCTAATTATAAACTTTAAACTCTCCGCTTGCTAACTTTACATATGTTTTATACGGTAACCAGGCTTTTACTTTAGTCTTAGGCAATCTTAGTACGCTAATATTGAGATATTTAGACAGAAAGCATTAAGTTCTCAGTCTCGAGTGTGACAAATGACGTGCTGGATAAGAGTGACCTTGAATAAGATCATTTCTCGACATTAAGGACCGTGATGAGTCATGCTGTCCATCACGCCCACTCATATTCACACACTGTAATTAGATTAAATATTTGCAGAACAAACTATCGAGGAAAAATCTGATTCCAAGAAGGAAATGACTGAGTTTGAGACTGGCCATTGTGGCTCATAATACTGTACTGTTTAACAAATAAAATTGTTGATGTTTTCAGTATTTGTATTGTATGCAAAAACGTTTAGGCCCGTTGAGTAAGCTTTTCGTTCTCTGTTGACAGCATAATGGCCAGAGAGTGACAGCTGCTAATCCAATTAGATCTGATCTTCTCATTATGCCCCAAAAGATAGCACGATCTTCAATACACAATGTGCATTTTGAAAACGATTAATCATGTTTGCTTGAAAGAGATGTGGATTAATTTCTGCAGATATTTCCCTTCTATAATTAAATCTGCCTCTTTTTTGCCTAATACCAGACAAGAGGATTTGACAAAGTGACCCTGTGGGTCAGCAGTATTACTGTAAAGCAGATGGTGTTCTCAGGTTTCCTTGAAATCTCCTTTAGATATGTGGTAAGATTTGCAGAGATGTCTATTTCAGCAGAAGCTGATTGCTCTTTCTTTATAATTTTTTTTTTTAAGATCATGTCTATCCTGAAGATACATGCTCGTGAGATTTTTGATTCTAGGGGCAACCCCACTGTAGAGGTGGACCTCTACACAGATAGAGGTGATTCTCCTTGACATTTCTTTCCAAATTGAGATTACTCAAAATGAAGATGGTTAAGTGTACATGCATTACAAGTAGAACAAATACTAATCTGCTGATTTTAAAACAGGTTTGTTTCGAGCTGCTGTCCCTAGTGGAGCATCTACGGGAATCTATGAAGCATTGGAACTAAGAGACAACGATAAGTCACGTTACCTGGGAAAAGGTAACTCTGCTTTTTCATGTCTCTAATGAATGAATCTGGTCTTGCAGCATTTATTGGACATTGTTTTGGAAATAAACAAGACTTGTCAAGCTAGATGTATTTACTGAACACAATGGACTGTCTCTCTTTTACCAGCTATGTTTTTCTCTATTACATTGGGAAGGAAAACTTATGAAATGTACTGATTAATTGGTTCAGCCTTGTGTTAACGGATACCAAGTTAACAAGTGAGAACTTCTTTTATTTTTTGAGTTTGATGGGTCTGAATTTGCATGACACATTCAACCCAGTGTCATATTGTGTGACCTGAATTATGTACTATGAAAAAATTATGTACATTTCTAAAAATGCTTGTGCATGTGATTCACATCAGTGAATAATGTAAGGATCTTTACTTTGGTACTTTAAAAGTAATTGTTAAAATTATTTAGTGTGCAATATTTGCATGGAATAAATAAAGATTGTTTATGGCACTCGATTGGCTGACATTACAAATCATAAAAAAGTTGACAAATATCTGATCTGTAGCTTTGTGGTAGCAGCTAAACTAAGCAATGGAATGTTAAGATGTGCATGTGTCTAACTGCAGCACCATTCAATCCACAATAACTTGTGCTTATACCTATTTTGCTCATATATGTCATCTTTTTCTGTGCAATGTAGGTGTATCAAAGGCTGTTGAGCATGTGAATCAAACTTTTGCACCTGCCTTGATCAGTCAGGTGAGAATTTTAGAGTTTGATAATTCAAATTAGGCAGTGTAATAACTGTACATGGGTTGGTAATGATTTGTTTTGTCTGTCTTGCTGTCTTTCTCTCTGTCACAGGGAATTCCTGTAGTTGAGCAAGAAAAGATTGACCAGTTCATGCTGGAACTGGACGGAACTGATAACAAGTGTAAATCATAATATTTACGTGTTTACACATTAACAGTAGAAAAGCAATTGTGCTTTACATTAAAAGTTTCCTCTTAACAGTCGTTCTTTACCTATGTGGCATAGATCTTTAATTATATTGTGTTTGAGCTCAAAGGGCTTTTTAAGAGAGTATGGACAAGCTCCATCCTCTTGAATAAATTTTGATATCAGAAGTGGCCCAAGCCAATCAGATGTTTTTCCTGTTTTTTTATTTATTTATTTGTTACAGTTTATTCCATTCAAAAATGTATGGCCAGTAATATTTTTTGAAAGAAATTAATACTTGTATTCAGCAAAGGGTGAATTAAACTGATAAAAAGTAAAGAAATTTATAATGTTACATTTATTTCAAATAAATGTTGTTCTTCAAAACTTTCTGTTTTTTATATTTCATAATATTTCTGTTTTTACTGTATTTTTAATCAAGTAAATGCATCCTTGTTGAGTTTAGGAGACTTCTTTCAAAAACATTTAAAAAATATTACCACAAACCTTTGTACGGTAGTGTACATTTTAAAATATTGTCACAAAAATCCAAATACAAACACAAAAGATAGTTTCCCAGTTTTTTGTGTGTATAAACTTGTGAACAAAAGCAAATAGTATGTAATGTGTCTAGTCATAATCCTTTATTTTCTGCATCTGTTTCGACATCAGCTAAATTTGGTGCCAATGCCATCCTGGGTGTTTCCCTGGCTGTGTGTAAGGCTGGAGCTGCGGAGAAAGGTGTTCCTCTGTATCGTCACATTGCTGACCTTGCTGGAAACCCCGAGGTCATCCTGCCTGTGCCGGTGAGAAACAGAACGCTCTTGTATTTTAAGCTGTACAATGAGCAAAAAGTGTAATGCCACTGGAAATGTGGATTTTTTTTCTGTTTAAATCTTAATAAACGTATGAATGCAAATCATGGAAGAAAATGTTATGATCCCTTTGAATTTTGCAATTTTCATTGTTTTCCATTAAGGCCTTTAATGTGATCAATGGTGGCTCACATGCTGGCAATAAGTTGGCCATGCAAGAATTCATGATTCTGCCGGTCGGGGCCAGTAGCTTTAAGGAAGCCATGCGGATTGGTGCAGAGGTGTACCAGAATCTGAAGAATGTTATTAAGCAGAAATATGGCCAGGATGCCACCAATGTTGGGGATGAGGGAGGATTTGCACCAAATATCCTGGAGAACCAAGAAGGTATTTGAGAAAAACAATTATACTTGATGAGACTGTAGAGCTAAGAGAGCTTATAACTTCTGTATTGTTTTCTGGATGTTTATAATAGCCCTAGAGCTGCTGAAGAGTGCCATCAGTAAAGCTGGATACACAGATGAGATTGTGATTGGCATGGACGTGGCAGCATCTGAATTCTATCGTGACGGAAAGTACGACTTGGACTTCAAGTCTCCCGATGACCCCGATCGATACATTAGCCCTGATGAGCTTTCTGACCTTTACAAAAGTTTCATTCAGGATTATCCAGGTATCCATCAGTTCTTTGCTCTCTTGCACTAATTACATTACTATTTTTTTTCTTTGAGCTCAGACACTGAGATGTGAATCTGTTTTTATTACTACTCCAGTGGTCTCTATTGAAGACCCCTTTGATCAAGATGATTGGGAGGCCTGGACCAATTTCACCAAAAGCACGGACATCCAGGTAGTGGGAGATGATCTCACTGTCACCAACCCCAAACGCATTGCTAATGCAGTGGAGAACAAGGCTTGCAACTGCCTGTTGCTCAAAGTCAACCAGATCGGGAGTGTTACCGAATCCCTGCAGGCGTGAGTTTAAAACCTTGATAAAATTGTAAAAATCTTCACTTTTGTCAAAATATTTGCCAGAATAGAATTTGCTCAATTTTTTTAAACTCCTAAAAGAGATGTTTTGTGATCTTTTCTATTTGTAACATCCTACCCCACAGATGTAAGATGGCTCAGTCCAGTGGCTGGGGTGTGATGGTGAGCCATCGCTCTGGGGAAACAGAGGACACGTTCATTGCTGACCTGGTTGTGGGACTTTGCACTGGACAGGTACAGTGTGCTCTAATCTTATTTTAGATTTATCATAAAAATGATGAACTTCAGTTTACAGTTACTTACTCGGACTGTTTTATTTTCCTCTTCTTATTCAGATTAAAACAGGAGCCCCGTGTCGTTCAGAGCGTCTGGCCAAATACAACCAGATCCTCAGGTAAGCTTACAGTTGTTTATGATAATAAAAATATTATTTGTTCTAAACATATGGGCATTAATAAGCATATGTATTGTATGTCTTCTGCTTACCTGCTTGCTTTCTTCATGCACAGAATTGAAGAGGAATTGGGGGATAAAGCTCACTTTGCTGGGAAGAACTTCAGAAATCCATTGAACTGAGACCAGCACAGTACAGTTAGAACTACTTAACCTCCTACTAATAGTTTAAGATATGGCAATTCCAACAGAAAGCAGTATGTGTTATGAATAATGATTTGGTTGTTACTGGGACCATATAATCAAGGATACAGAAACAAAGCATCATAAACTTTGTGATGGTGTCTATTTGGATGAGTGTTACATGCACTTGTGTGATGATGATGATGATTGTATCGCAAAGAAAGAGCAAACAGTATTTTCTTGTAAATGCTGCATAGCAGATGTCTGAGGTCTGTGCTTGTAATAGTGGATACTGTTCAAATAAAAACATTACCTTAACTAATGAAAGGCTTTTGTGTAGTATTTTAATTCTAAAGCCTGTTTTATGCTTCTGCGTCGAATCGACGGCGTACCCCCGCAGACCCCTCCGCCGTAGCTCGACGTGCACCGCAAAAAAAATTTAACTACGCGTCGAGGCGACGCAGACCGCAAGGGCTGTGATTGGTCAGATGAACCGCGATGCAAGCAACCTGACGCAGAACTGTTTATTTGTTTAACATTAATGTTGACATTGTTGATTATAAAGAATCCCTTTCTTGATTATGGTATAGAATTCCACTACTTTAATAATAGTAATAATAACAATACTAACACCTTTTTAAGATTAATAATAATGTTTTAGTATACGTGTATGGTTTATTTTTTATTTTTTATTGAATAGAAATGCACTACTGAAAATTTGTTTCAATCAGAGTCACCGGCTTAACAGTAGAAATGTATGAATTTAGTAGAGATGGCTGCATTTAAAGCGTCTAGCCTAATTCCACTGAGTCGAAATAAATCCACCGTCTCTACAGTGGCAGTTCTTTAAATCTAAAGCATTTATATCTTACAACCCACAACTGACTATAATAAGATATTGTTATTCTTCTTCACTCTTCATGCATGGCGCCTTTCATCAAATATGCAAAGGAATGCCAACAAGTCTAGGGTGGTTACATTTATTGGGACATCTATATTCGTGTGTGAATATTGACACGGGAGGATGGCCAAAGACATCTCCCTGAAGCTGATCTCCATAGACAGGGGACACGGAGATGATCCCATTAGCGCTGGCTGCAGCGGCACATGCTCAGTTATGCTTGTTGAAGGGGATCTCAGTAGGCTGTGCGTGAACACTGAGGTCATCGCCTGCGCTGATGAAAAAATACTCAGCGCAGCCTCCATTTTGAGTAGTATGAAATAGAGGAAAGCATAGTTTTGAGCCGCCGCCGACGCTGCAAACAAACTGTAAACACTAGCGAAACGGCCCCTGCCATGGACGACTTGTTCAGTCCGCGAAGGTTTGTTGCTTTTTCTTATTAAAGATTTATGATTATGCGCGCGCCAGCGCTTTTTGCCAAACCCGGAATACTTTTGCATTCTAGTGCAAATCGAGACGATTTTGAACTTGACAGCTCGTCTCGCTCGGCCACACACACACACACAAACACACGCAAAGGCCATCTAGGAGCCTGACAAGATAAAACGGGGCAGATGTTGTGTAACTGTTAGGTACTGCTGACTGCTAAGTATGTAATGGATGTTGAACGCGGTGCTGCTCTTACAAATTAGTTTTGTTTGTCTGTTCTGCATATTTGTTCAGCAAATTGTGATTTTTAGCATATTTTCTTTCGCGGACAGCGAACGAACAGTATTTGTGCATATCACACTCTTGAGTTCAACGCACTGATTTCGATTTGCACTGTAATAGACTCTGCACGCAGCAATGTAATGCTTTATGTGTTAATATATCTAGACGTCCAAGCCCCCGTTTATATAACCTTTGGAGGGAACGGAGCAGTCGGACGCTGATTGGCTGGTTATGCTCTGTAGGCGGTATTTGGATTAATCATCGCAACTGCTGATAGGCAAATCACATTTTATGATTAACACTGAAAGGAGGCGATTAAAAAGGGTGGAAAATAGTGACATGAAGCTCACATGACAGGGACCGAAGTTTTTCCAACAGTATGTTTCTGATAAATATGGTGTTTGTATTCATGTTTTGGTTATTACAGGCATCATTTTTACTATTTACATGTGGAATATTGGCTGCAAGTTTTTGGATCTTGGAAATTTTGATGTATTAATTGATGTAGCCTACTTACACATCCATATTTCAACTAATAAATACAAATTTGTCTTTTAGGCAGCTGAACAGCACGCAAGGAGAGATTCGAGTGGGACCAAGTCATCAGGTAAAATGAGTTTAAATAAATTCCAAAAGTGTTTGCAGATCTATGGCATGCAGTGTTTTAAAGGTGCACTAAGTAATACTTGATCATTAAAAAAGTTTTACAAATAAAGAAATGTTATACCAGCATGTCTACAGTCCGGAAGTTGCTAGGAAACAAGTGTATCTGCGCTGAAGGTCCAAAACCACTGGTACTTTTGGGACAAATCATAGCCAGCTAAATGCTAAATAAACCTATGTACTGAGTGCACCTTTAAAAGTCCTTAAAAAAACTCTGTTAACATTTTCTTTTTGACCATTATGTTGTCATGATCAAATGTATGCAGGCCAAGCTACCTGAATTACAGCCGCCACCTGCACATGCAACAGAGCCTGTCACAGAAAATGAGGAGCTGGTGTGGGCACCTGGGGTCAATGACTGTGACCTTCTCATGTACCTACGGGCTGCCAGGTAATGGCTGCTTTCTGGATGCCAGTTATTATTCACCGTTTAAATTTTTCTTCATAATCGCTTGAGGTTATATCTAAAAAAGGGAACTGAGGTGTCTGTGGATGGTGTGTGATTCAACATATCCTTCTTTTTTGTTTTGTGTTCTCCGTATAAACAGGAGCATGGCAGCTTTTGCAGGGATGTGTGATGGAGGTTCGACAGAGGATGGTTGTCTTGCAGCTTCACGGGATGATACCACATTGAATGCTTTAAATACGGTCAGTGCTTGTAATTTTTGTGTTTGTGCTATGTTTTGTCAAAAAATGAACTTTAATGATATAACTCAATTTGTTGTAGTGTTTTAGCAAATATACGATGTAAGTATTATTAAAGGTTGAGTAGGCAATTTTCAGAGAGGCTAGCAATAGCGAGCTAGCTTTGAAAGCATGAGATCCCATCCTCTCTTCAGAGTGTCTCAAGCCATGCCTCCTCCAAAACGTATGAACGCATAAAGCTGGGAGCAAATAAAAGCATCACGAGAGATGACATCAAACTACCTCATGTCTCAAAGCACAAAACATTAGAATAAAAATGAACGAGAACAACTTAAAGAGTTCTGACCTGTTCCATCTGACTGCTGCAGATTCATTTTGGCATTGATAGTGTTTCCATTGAAACGCATAAATTCGAGTCATAAACCTCTCTGAGTATAACGTCATGGGTTTATATCTCGTAGTTATAGCGTGAACGGAGCGTAAGCTCGTTGTTTTGCTTCAGGAGGAACTGTGAAATGTGGCTGCTGTTTAAGTCCCTGTGGTCGGTGGCTGACGCCTGTCTAACTCTGCATAGCATGAAACACACTGATGACGTCTGATGTCTGCGTGAGCAGGTGCATGGAGGTATGGAAGTACATATGTTGACAGGCAGATAGGACATCGTATTATTGAATTCAGACCGAATGCAATGATTGGACGATCATTTTATGGTCCTACGCATTCCACAGATGATATATAGGCCTATGCATATACATTTAGACCACTAAATTAGTGATTTCTGTCAGGATGTGAAGAGACTTTCAACCAGCATAACAAAAATGTTTCTGGAGCAAATCAACTACCCTGCCTTTAAATCTGCCTGTGAACATATGTATTTCCATACCTCTGCGCACCCTGCTCGGGCAGACATCACACGTCATCAGTGGGTTTAATTCTTTGACCTTTGATGTAATTTGTTAAGTCAGTGACAATAAAAACTGCAAATAATAAATCTTACTTTTTACCTCAACTGTAGTTAATTTGCTGTGCAACTGGGGGTATATGACTTTAATTTCTTTTGCGCACAGCTCCACGAAAGCCAATACGATGCAGCCAAAGCCCTGCAGTGTCTGGTGAAGAAACCAGTTCCAAAACTCATTGAGAAATGCTGGTCAGAAGATGAAGTGGTGAGAAAGTGTTTGGATTTGGGTTTTTTCACTTGTACCATCTCAGTTTTCACTGATAAAACCTGGTTATAGTGGAATGTAGAAATGTGAGACTAGAACTTTTCGATTGTATTACTTAAGAATCATCAATCTGTTAATATGTTCAATTACAGAAACGGTTTATCAAAGGTCTTAGACAGTATGGCAAAAACTTCTTTAAGATCCGTAAGGAGCTACTGCCTAGTAAGAAAACGGTATGGAAACCTGCCATTTCAAATCTGACTAAAAATGTGTGTTTGTCAAATTGAAGTTTTTTTTTTTTACAACTAATTTGTCCTCTCAGGGTGAGCTGATCACATTCTACTACTACTGGAAGAAAACTCCTGAAGCTGTGGCATCACGACCTCATCGGCAGCAGAGAAGACAGCCGGTGTCCCGCAAAGTGAAAACTCGCAACTCGACAGCTGCAGCCAATGCAACATCTCGCACTTCTTCCAGTAAGTGCAGCACTATGCGCCATACGTCTGTTCATTTTTAGCAGGCTGCCCAAACATGATAGCAAGTCTGATTCAGTTATAATTTAAAGGAAGTAACTCCACAAGAAGAACTGTTAATAATTTTTGTATTTTTTGTCTGTCTGTAGTGGAGCTCAGTTCAGCCAGTGAAGATGATCTGGACAGTGAGGATAGTGAGCAGGGCAGCAAAGGACAAGCCTGCAGTCACTGTCTATCCACTAGTAAGTTTTTCATCCTTCTTAGGCCTCTATATTGAGAATGCTGTATATACTGCATTTCATAATTTGTTGACCATATGCATATATCTATCAACAATCATGCTGTTCTGAAAGTGACTTTCTGCTGTACTTGGTTAGTCACCCTACATTGGATTCAAACTGCTTAGTTTAGCAATTCTTCTTAACATGAGATAAGAATGGACTCTATTTGCATAATGTGTGTTCCTGGTCTTGTTGTGAAAATGTTTGTTCCACTTTTCACAATCCAATCCCAATGGATATAAGTCTAGTCCTACATTTTTATTCTTGTTAAAAATTTGGTTTTATTCAGCTTTCTATTCATCAAAGAATTTAGAAAGAAATGTTTTCAGAAAAATATTGAGCAGCACAACTGTTTTCAACATTCACATTAGTAATAAATGTTTCTCGAACAGCAAATCAGTATATTAGAATGATTTTTGAAGGATCATGTTACATTGAAGACCGGAGTAATGATGCTGAAAATTCAGCTTCGCGATCACAGGAATAAATGACACTTTAAAGTATATTGAAATAGAAAACCATTACTTTAAATTGTAATAATATTTCACAAAAATACTTTTATACTGTATTTTTTAGAAAAAAAATGCATCCTTGTAGAGCATATGAGACTTATTAAAAAAATTATAAAATTTTATAGACCCTAAACTTTTGAACGGAAGTATACTTTACACATTACGGAAGTAAAATGGTTTGCAGTTCTTGTGACTTCTGTGAATACTTTTTATTTATATGAGACTTTTCTTTTGAAATAACTCACACAGCATAAAATTTATGTTTCTTTCAGACTCCAAAGACTGGCATCATGGAGGGAGAGACAATATCTTGCTGTGCTCTAGTTGCCACTCTCACTTCAGCAAGCACCGGCGCCTGCCACCTGTTCCCAAACCAGCAGATCCGCCCTACCTCTTCAAACCTGTCAAAGAAGAGGAAGAGGGTGTCAGACATGGGATGAAGACCCGTCGGAGCCGGGTTCCACCACATGTAGGTCTAACTCGTGCTTTAGTGCCCAGGGAAATGTGTAAAGAGTAGTCTGCTTAATTTAGTCTTATGTCTCTACATGTAGATGTCATCTCTTCGAAGTGGGCGCGTCAGACCAACCGGAAGTCCCGACAGGGCCATGTCTCCCACCGTCGAGGATGTGCGATCTAATGGACAGTCTCCCAGAGCCAGTTCCACTGCTATGGCAACCAGGGCTTCCAGTTCTGAAATCAAGAATGGGGTGGCTGGGAAGACCAACAAGGTAGTGGTAAAAAGGAGCCTGCTTGGTTTAGAGTTTGAAAAGTGTGTTTACTTACGGTTTATCCTTCTTGTGTTGTTTAACCTGTTAATTTACAAATTTCTTTATTATTAAACTTTTGAAGATGAAAGTAGAGGTGTCTATAGTTAAGGGCGTTAAAAGACCGAGAGACTCAGCTGCTCCAGATGTCGATGAACCGGAAAGGAAAAACATGAAACGGCCCAAGAATCAGGTAAGGGGAACAGTTTCTCTTTCTACTTCTTCAGGGTTGGTTTCTTAAAAAAAATCGGAGTATTAAGTCCTAAGTTTTAAAAACTAAAAATCAAGCGATAAAACTTAGTGATTTTTAGTTATCAGTACTATATTTGTTATCAGCAACTCTTTTTTTTTAATATACAAATGATATTAACTGTGCTTGTTCATTTCCAAAATCTTTTATATTTAGATTGCCATCATCTAATGCTCACCTAAGGCTGACAGATGGCAACAGACACTTTGTCAGGTTTTGTGGGATCAGTGTGTTACCCCTGTCAGTGTCTGTTGGTGTCTGTTGGAGCTGTTTTCACCTATTGAACATGCTGAATCTGCGCTTGTCTGCGCTGGTCGGCGTCTGTCGGTGCAGTGTGAATTGGCCTTTTCAGAAAAGACACTAATAATATATACTTTATATATTAGGGGTGAAACGGTTCAACTTACTCTTCAGTCCTCACGGTTCGGTTTGGATGTGTACACAAAGCTTCTCACACAGCATGTGTGCGCAGTTCTCTTTTGCTTAAATGTTTAAGTATACATTAGTGGAACTCTGTCCGTCTGTTTTACATGTTGTTTTATTCATAAAACAATATTATAGATGCGTCGTCAGAATTGAGATTATCCTTGGTGCAAGTGCGTGCCGAGCTGTGGGTGGAGATCAGTTTGATTTTATTATCGAGAACCGTTAACACCCTTAATTTATATATATATATATATATATATATATATATATATATATATATATATATATATATATATATATAATTTATATATGTATATATAAATAATTGCAGTGATTTTAAGCAGTGTTTCTCTAACCCAGGATGGTCCCGATTCTCCATCAGAAGGTGAGGGTGAAGGCGAGAGCTCCGATAGCCGCAGTGCCAATGACGATGGCAGCAGCGACACTAAAGACATTGATCAGGACAACCGCAGTTCCTCCCCCAGCCTGGCCAGTCCCCTGCAAGCCAACGAAAGTGACTCTGACTCCCCAGTGCCACCCCCTGCA
The DNA here is from genome assembly GCF_051911475.1 of Siphateles boraxobius. Taxonomy (NCBI): domain Eukaryota; kingdom Metazoa; phylum Chordata; class Actinopteri; order Cypriniformes; family Leuciscidae; genus Siphateles; species Siphateles boraxobius. The sequence goes on along the minus strand of NW_027509042.1, from coordinate 10,302,777 downwards.
CCTGGTGCAAACCCACAAACCCAGCCCCAGCAGCCTACTTCGACCCCTACAACACATGTCCCATCTGAAACGCCATCATCTCCTCAGCCCTCTCTGCTTGCATCCTCATCCGCACCTTCACCTGGAGCTTCTACCGCCACCTCGAAGGCAACATCCATGGAGGTTTCTCAGGAAGTTCCATGTCCCACCACTTTCAGAAGTGGTTCCAGGGGACCCGAAGCACCGAATTCTTATGCAAACTCCTCGTCTCAGCAGGTGCAGTGTCCAGGGCAGGGGCAGTCATTCCCTGTGCCGCCCCATTATCAGCACAATCCAGGTCAGCTGCAGAATCCTTCAGCTGGGGCGATTCAGCCACCAGGGTTTGCTTCCAGACTGCTGCACCTTCAAAAAGAAAGTCCACTTCCTCCTACAGCAGCAACCCAAATCAAGCCCCCTCCGACAACTCCAATTCCACCTTCTCACAAGCAGCCTCCTCACCTTTCTGCACCTCCACCCCATTTCCTACAGATCCACCCCAATTTGCCTCCCCCTCCGGCTCTAAAACCTCTTGCTTCCTTGCCCTCACAGCACTTGCCTTGTTCCCAGCCTCCTCCACTTCATATAATTCCACAAAATCACCCTGCTCACCCTTCTGTTCTGACTCAGTCACAGAGCCAGCAGGTCAAAGGTCACACCAGTGGTGCCCCTCCTGCTAGTTCTAACCCATCGCTCCCCCAAAATCGTCCTACTCCCGAGTCTACTGCTTCATTCCCTCTTTACACTCCTCCCATCCCTGGCCCTGCCCATCAGCCCTCTACGGCTTCTTCAGCAAGCACTCCTGTTGGAGAAGCTCATATAAAAGAGGAGCCAATTGATGAGGAGGAGGAATGTGATAGCCCGCCTCCCCCTCGCAGAAGTCCCTCTCCCGTACCGACAGTTGTTGACATACCCAGCCATGCAAGTCAGTCAGCAAGGTATGGAGATCACATTTGTCAAGATTAGAATTTTTGTTAAAATATTATAGAATGAAAAATATGAATAAAATGTTTTTATAATGTAGTAGTAGTAGTCTAAAATATTTTATTTTAAATTCAAAATAAAAAAAGTTTATAAAAAAGTAAATAAAATGGTATAAAAAAAAATCAAGGTAAAAATCATTACATTGTATTTCCTTTTGAAAACAATTCAAAATGGTATTCACTAAGACTTTACAATTTTATTCTATTTTGTTTGTCAATTGCAGATTTATCAAACACCTCAACCGAGGCTACAACTCCTGCTCTCGTACAGACATGTACTTCACTCCCTTGTCCTCCTCAAAACTGGCTAAAAAACGAGAGGAAGCTGCCGAAAGATCCAGAAGAGAAGCAGAGCTGAGCGCTCGACAGGGACGGGAGAGAGAAAGAGAAAGAGAGCGGGAGAGGGAGAGGGAGAGGGAGCGAGAGCGAGAGCGAGAAAGGGAGAGAGACTCTGATAAAACCTCTGTAAGTATATGTAGCATTTATCTTTGAATTTTTAGCAAATTAAATTTCTTTTACTTTGTGACATTGTCATGATTGCAATTTCCCTTCAAATTTTCCTTACTGCAAAAAAAAAATCTCATGCCAATTGTCAAGTATTTATGCATCAGGATAGTATTTCTTGTTCTGTTTCTGCTTTTTATTAGATTGTCAATTTATAAATAAACGTGAATGCAATATTAATTGAAAAAAAAAAAAAAAACAGTCTTGTTCCTAAAAAATAGGCTTAGTTTTTTAGGCTTAATTATTTAAATATAATTAAAATAATATAAAGGTAATTTTGTAATTGTATATTTTCTTATAAGAAAACTTTACGTTAATAAAATAAACCTTTTTTTACATAGCGGGCTTCAAGCTCATCCCATGATGGCCGCATAAGTGAGCACTTGCTTGCTGCCCACGTGCAACCCGGCCGTCCGTCATTCGAACCCCCTCCACCCACCACGGTGGCTGCTGTTCCTCCATATCTTGGCCCTGATACTCCAGCCCTCCGCACGCTCAGCGAGTACGCACGCCCCCACGTCATGTCGCCCACCAACCGCAATCATCCTTTCTTCATGCATCTTGGGCCAGGTGAGCACCTGTTAGCTTATCACATGCCGGGGCTCTATGCAGCAGACCCAGCCCTTCGAGAGCGAGAGCTTCGTGAGCTTCGAGAGAGGGAGATCCGAGAAAGAATGAAGCCTGGATTTGAGGTGAAGCCGCCGGAGCTAGAGAACCCACTTCATCCATCGGCAAATCCTATGGAGCATTTTGCACGCCACGGTGCCCTGCCTCTTCCTCATGTGGCAGGGCCTCATCCCTTTGCCCAGTTCCACCCAGCCATGGAGCGCAACCTAGCGGCTCCTCCTCGGCCGGAAATCAGCTACGCCGAGCGCTTGACTGCTGAACGGCTCCATGCTGAAAGGATGGCCTCCGTTGCAGCTGGTGACCCTGTTGCACGGCTACAGATGCTTAATGTTACTCCACACCACCACCAACACTCACACATACACTCACATCTTCATCTGCACCAACAGGACCCTCTCAACCAAGGTGAGAATTTCAATGATATAGGCAAACACAGTTATCTAGATCAGTATTTCTGAACTCTCAACTTTCATGTTTTAGATGTCTCCCTATTCAACAGACTAATTAGCTAATGAGCTGAATCAGATGTTTAAATTAGTGAGACATCTAAAATATTCTGGTTGGTGGGTCCCCAGGACTGGAGTTGAGTAACACTGATCTAGATTGCATTCTTTTAAGAAAGTATATGGAAATGTTGACGTCTTTGTTTTTCAGGACAAGGGCCTCATCCTCTGGACCCATTGGCTGCTGGACCCCCTCTGGCACGATTCCCTTACCCACCTGGTGCCATCTCCAACCCTCTACTCAGTGAGTTACCCCATGAGCACGAAATGCTCCGCCACCCTCTGTTTGGTGAGTCACCAAATAGACTCCCGTTTCATATAAAAGAAAGCTAACATTAACATTTCTAACCCATATAACTCATATAGCCAGGCCCACACGTAATCCCAGGCCCACCGCTGAGCCGAATCGGAACACCAAACCCTTTTGATTTGTACATCTTTATTGCTTGCATGCTTCTTAAACTTTTAGCAGCCAAGTAAATGTATTACGCTCAGCTTTTTTCAAACACATTGAACTGTTTAAATCCATTCTGTGGAATTAGTATTTAAGATTAAATTATTTTAAAAAAAAAATATATATATATATATATATATATATATTTTTTTTTTTAGTTTGTAAGATTTTCAATGTAGTCTCTTTATTCACCGTGGCTGCATTTATTTGATCACTGTTACGACCGCTAGTGGTCAGCCGTAACAAGAAAAGGAATGAGTCTCACTACCAGAGGGATACCAACAATAAATATGTTTATTTCCAAAAGGGTTTAGCGTCAGAGGCAGACAAGGCCAAAATAACAAACAAAAACAATCTTTTGTTTAACCTCTACAATTCCGAAAACAAAATACAATTTAAACTTACCTACCTCCCTAAACCAAAAACAATGTGAAAAGATAAACAAAATAAAATGGCGTCAAACCCCCTATGGCCCTTAATTTGGGAAAAATGTATACAAAAATATTTACAGGAGATTAATGTACAAGTCCGTAGCAAACAATGCAAAACAGAATCCAAAATCATAGTCAAACAGGCATGGGTCAGTTAACAAGGATAAACAGAGGTTCCAAATCACAATCTCAAATAAACACTCTTAATCTCTCTGATATAACACTCTAGACTAGACAATGATACAAAACAATAGCAAAGTGGTTACGATCAACGATGGCACAAAAGTGGCCTTTGTTTAGTGTTTGGGGTGGTCCTTATATCTGGATCAGGTGTGGAGGAGAACAAATCACAGCCTCCAACAAATTATCACCAGATACCGCCCACCTGTAACACAAACAAGCAGATGCAAATACACAGAGACAATAGGCTTGTTTGACTTGAACCGGCGCTGCACAGACCGATCGGTTGATCACATCAAAGTACCGCGAGAGCGATTAGAGAGCAGACGGCTCCTTATGCTTTTGAATCGCTCTCGCGGTACTTTGATGTCATCAACCGATCGGTCTGTACAGCGCCGGTTCAAGTCAAACAAGCCGATTACTGTAAAACATAGGTCAGAATGGAATCAATGAGCAAATGACTCATTTCACTAATATTGTGAAATATTTTTGCAATTTAAAATACATTTTCTATTTTAATATATTTAAAAATGTGACGGCAAAGCTGAATTTTCAGCATCATTACTCCAGTCTTCAGTGTCACATGATCCTTCAGAAATCATCCCAGTATGCTGATTTGGTGCTCAGGAACCACTTATTATTATGATAAATTTTGAAAACAGTTCTGCTGAATATTTATGTGGAAACGGTAAAAAAAAAATTCAAGATTCTTTGATAAACATAAGGTCATAAGAACAGCATTTATTTGAAATAGAGTTCTTATAGAAACATTTTACATGTCTGTACTGTCACTTTAATGCATCCTTGCTGAAGATATACAGTGTGTATATATATATATATATATATATATATATATATATATATATATATACAGCAGCCACTAATGCTGTCTGTCATTAATGTTAATCAAAAAACAAAGGTAACAGAGAAAATTACTCTTGACTAAAGAAGAACTTTTGTAGCTTTAATAAGGATTAATCTATATTTAATTTATAATTTTTGCAGTGCAGACTGTTTGATAATTTATTCAATTTCTGTATATTTCCTACCTGTTAGACCTGATAGGGGGTAATCAATTTCATTGAGACATCAGTAGCAGTATTAGAATCGGTGATACTGGCCTTCATTCATAAAAAGATACCATTAAACAAATATTTAAAATATACTGTCTTTATGCTGTTTCTACATTAATTTAGAGATAACTGTGAAATTATTAAATTATAAAATATATTAAAAACATATATAAAAACAATTCATGATTTATCAAAGAAAAAGTGTGATTAATCTAGTAATTTTTTTTTTAATCGATTGATCCCAAATTTTTGAATGGTACTATATAATATATACAATTTATACGTATAGTATACACTAGAGCAAATAAAAGAGTCCACAGATTCCATCTGGGCCTGTCTTTTGCTTATGATAAACTGTCTAGTCTTGACTAGAAGGAACAACTCAAGTATTGTTTTCAGTATTATTGTGTCACATAGAGCTTACATTTGTTTGCAATGACTTGCTATTATCAATGACGTTTTCAACATTGTGACAATGCATACTTGATTATGATAGTCAGTCAAGGAAAAAAAAAAAAATGCATCTGTGGATTTCTTTAATTCTTTCAAATAATTAAAATCCAAAAACAATGCCTTGTTTTCATTACTCCAAGAGCCAAAATGGTTAAATGAACAACGAAAAATGGCTAAAATGCACATGTAATGTAATAATGTTTGTCAACCTATTGTTGTTTTATTGTTGCTTCTTAATAGCATGTTTTGTGTCTTTCTTTCAAAGGAGGACCATTCAGAGAGTTACCAGGACCCTTGGCTCCGATGTCTGCTGCGCATCAGTTGCAGGCGATGCAGGCACAGTCAGCAGAGCTGCAGAGGCTGGCACTGGAGCAGCAGTGGCTACATGGACATGCACATTTACACAGTGCTCCTCTCCCCAGCCAAGAAGACTACTACAGGTGAACCACAGAGACCTTAAAGTGTTAGCTCACACAAAAATGAAAATTCTCTCATTAATTGCTCAAAGACATCATAAAAGTAATCCATGTGACTCCAGTAGTTTAACCTCAATTTTATAAAGCGACACGTGTGCTTTGGAGCTTAATATTTTGTAAATAAAGTAGTGTAAATAAAATTATATTTTTTTGCACAACCAAAGCGCATTGATGAGAGCACCACGTGTTGCATGTTGTGTTGTGTTCACTCGAAAATAAATGTTGTTGTGTGAACGCACATTGGGAGATTAATATTTTGTAAATAAAGTGGTAAATTGTTTTTTTACACAAACAATGCACTTGTGTCGCTTCATAAAATTGAGGTTAAACCACTTGAGAAATACTAATTACTTTAATGATGTCTTTACTACCTTTCTGGGGCTTGAAAGTGGTAGTTGCGTAGGCTGTCAATAGAGGGAGAGAAAGCTCTGATTTAATTAAAAAGATCTTCATTTGTGTTCCGAAGATGAACGAATGTATTACAGGTTTGGAATGACATGAGAGTGATTAATTAATGCCAGAATTTTCATTTTTGGGTGAACTATCCCTTTAATGGGCTGTTCAAGAATGCATGTGTAAATAAGCTCTTGGCAAGTTGTTTTGATGGCATTTATTTTTCTTTAAAAACGCATGCGCTGATGAATCATTTACGAAAACGAAAAAGGAAAGTTTTTATCACTACTGTTCTCTAATTTCACAAACACAGCTTATTTTTATTTTATGAGTACTAAAAGTAATGTCAGCCTACAGTAAACAGAAGATTTTTTTTATTACCTTTTTACTTTGATTTTTAAGTGACTATAAATGATACTGTGGTCTCTTTGACAGCCGTCTGAAGAAAGAGGGAGACAAGCAGTCCTGAAATGAAAAAATCCTCCACTGTGGATTACAAAGTGATTCTGTGTTCAGGGTATCAGGCCTTTTGTTTCTGAAAACCCAACATGGGGTTATCCCTGTTTTGGCACTTATAAACATTTGACCGACTCCTTTGTGCTGTATGAAATTACTAGCCTTTTGGAGCACAGTGAATTTGCTTTCCTTGCATGAACACTATTTAGAAACTGTTTCTGTCAGAAATGCAATTCCCATGTAATGTCGTTATTGTGCTAAAAGCACAGTACTGTAGATTTACTAAGTATTTGAGAAGTGCTGTCCAATATCCAGAGTTTATCACAATTTAGTTTCAAAGTTTATTGAAACATTCATTTTAAGATTGTAAATATTATATGTTTAAAATAATATATTAACTGGTGGAATTTAAAAGTTGCAATGATAGATTTGGATACAAAAACTTCAGATGACCTGTGTGCAAAAAGTGCATGCTTTACTCTATCCTTCATTTTCTGACAGCCTCTTCATCTATACCTCAGAGTACTCATCAATATAAAACCCACCTGTAGTAAACTCTACAATACCTTATTCTTTCAGTAATTTAGCTTTTTACCATTAGATTTAATTATGTAAACCAAATGCAGCTTGAGTATTAGCATGTTGACTGTAGTGTTGATCTTGTTCTGTCTGGAAAAAGAGCTTGTCCGGCTCTACAGAACAGTTGCTTCACTGCCATGGTCATACGATACTGCAGAAGACCAATCAGGCTGACAAACCCTTATTGCAGTGTTTACCACCATACTTAAAGACACAATGTGATAGGGCAGGTCAGTTCCTGGGTTATCCCTACATGGGGCAGGAAGTTAATTCATAGAGGGTCAGTAGTTAGCAATAACATGCATTTGGCATATTTAATGGTATCCTCACAATCCGCTTCAGTCCTAGCATGTGCATTCGGCCAATTACAAATGGGCTACTGTTTAGTAAGTTAAATTTTCATAGCCAGGCTGGTTGGGAAGGAGCACAGCATTCTCAGAATAATATGAAATTCATTATAAACACAATAAAGAAAGAAAGGTAATATTGTTTAATGCAATACAAGTGTATTGTTGTGCACTACTATTAATTGTTAAAATAACAATAGAAAACATGAAATGGTGTGCCATTGTTTTGTATGTGTTCAAGCGGACCTGAGTGTTATCTGTTAACGCTGTTATTGTGAAACTTATGGGTTACTTTTTCTAAAACTGCCAAAAAGTCATTATTTTCTTCGAATTAACACTAAACATTTGTACTAGCATTTTACAAAGTATATGGATGTTATTAATGAGAAATATATTCTCATTTTTAGTATCCATGTCTTGATGTATATTTGTCTTTACATGCACAGTGTTGTCTAGTTGCAATTACCTTATAGTTAAAACTTCAAAACTGTCATTCCGATGACAAAAGCATGATTATTACAAACGGTTTGGCTAATTTTAACTTTGCATACACTTCAGTACATCCCTTATCATGTCATATGAACACATATAGTCAGCTCAGATCCTTTTTTTTTTATGAATACATTTTCTTTCAGTGGTAAATTCATTTATATTTTTTCTAAGAATATTTTAGAGGCTGTTTCATATACACTTGCTCTTATCACATTGATATCAGTCTCTGCTTAAGTGTGATAGAAATATTTGACACATATTTGATAGTCATTTTTCTGGCACTTTCTGATACCTCCATGACTCCCAACTATATTTTATGTGCAAATTTATATTCTTTATTAAATGTGCTCAGATCTGTTTCTCCACTGAAAAACTATATGAACTTTTTTTTTAATCCTTGGCCGCATGTTTTTGCATTTAATAGATACATCTAGAGTGAGTGATTTTTTTTTTTATATGTACACTGCAAAATAGTTTAATTTTGAGTTACATAAATATGTATAGCACAGCTTGAGTCCTGAATATAACTGACGCAAAACTTACCAGTTGTCACTTCTGGTCCATATCAACATAATATCTAAAGCAATATATGTCTTCTAACTGAGCAAGTGTTTGTATGGGAAAAACAAATATTTCCTCCTTTGCTTTGTATGCTTTTCTTTAACAAAATTGTCCTTTGATAAGTTATTTATTGATTGAACACCTATTTTGTAACATGAATATATTGAACATTCAAATATTAGACTGTTAGGAAATATGGAATACAACCTAATATGTGTATTTACTAAAGTGTTTGGTGTGAATTTGTGCAAAATTAACTCTTTCCTGTACACTGGCCCCTTGTGAGAAATACTCAGAAAGCTCTAATAATACTAGATTTTTATGGTTCATCCTTCTTTTATGTATCGCCGCAAGTACTGGATGGCAGATATCGCGCTCACATTTGCCAGAAGAGCTGAGAAATAATAGAGGAAAAAAGATCATGTTAATTTTGTGTGCTCATATTATCTGAATAAATTGCCTAATTTAATATGTAACAGACTGATCATTGTGTCTCATTTCAGAAATACACAATCCCCATGACAGTCTTACCTGCTTTCCACATGTCTGTAGATTGTGGGTCGCTTGACTTTAGTACCCAAGATGCAAAAGCAATGCAAACAAGGCACATGTCTGCTTGCTTTAATGAAAAAGGAAAGCTATCTCTATCTGTAAGCAGAATTTTGCAATGTAAGACTTCACATTTTCATGTCTATTGCATTAATTTGATCTCTAAAAATGTACCTGTGTCTGCGATTGTTGCCCCAACGTGTATCTGATGTTCTGTGAATTTCCCAAGGGCCTGGTTTCCTAGGAGAACCACTGGAAGCTTTTGCTGAACCATAGATGAACTTGATGTTGTTCTCGTTCCATAACCACAGACTGTGTCAGCTGTTTTGGGAAAACCCCAAGAAGTGGCCATCCTACACCATGTCCTTCCCATTAAAAGTTTAGTGTGTCTCAGAGAAAGGTTTCTCCAGGTACTTCTCTGGCTAGTAATAAAGCACAAGTTTGATGTTTCAGAGGGGCTTGCACACCTCATAAACCGGATTGCGGGAATCTCATCTTCACTATCCAACTGTATCTCTTTTTCTACCTCTGGAAATTCTAGGTCTTTAACCACTGAATGAGAAGAGGAATAGATAGGAACCAACGTTTTCTCACTTTTTGTTGAACCTTGCACTGAAGGAAACAGAAGATTCTCAACCTCGAAGTCTGAGAAGAAGTCATCATAAGTCTCAGCCACAGATACGGTCTGTGAAATACAAAGCGAAGAGTTTCTATCTGGGATCCAAGCCTTGTATTGTTCTGATTCTGTGTCACTCTTCAACATTTCGAAGAAAGACGGCAGGCACTGATCGTCAAGAAAATCAGAAATCGATAAAACTGGAGAAGGTGTTGGTCTTCTCATGCTATAGTGGTCCACTACAAAGGTACTCATGTTGTTGTCTTCTTTTGTTGTTAGAAATATGTCCTGCATCTCTGCTTCTGTCTCTGAATACATTGGGAAATCACTCTTAGTACACAGCTTTACAATCTCATTTGATTCACTTCGCCAAGTTTCTTCTAAATCGATGGGACACGTAGGTTCAAGAAACCTTTGGGTTTGCTCTTTGCCTTCAATGGGTTCTGGACTAGGGTTTGCACTTGCATGAAGAAGTTGTAGAAACTCTTCATCGAAATCGGAGTAAGTTGAAAATTCACAGCTCGATCTGTCTGGTTTAGAGTCATCCAAATGTGTGAAATAGTCAGAATCTGCTGCATCGTCTACAAGGCCATCTTCTAAACTATCATCTTTAGATTCCACCTCACCGCTATCAAGATGAGTGTCGACAGTGTCCACATCGTTTATTTCCTCTGGAACAATGCTTTCTGTCAGTAGAGACCTGTTATTGGCTATTCTAAGTTGCAAAATATCATTTATTGTTAGTTTTTCCATTTCATCCCAAAAGGAGGAAATGGCAAATATAGGTCGAGTCGGACCTGAAGTCTTGTCACTGTTACTGGAGGATTGTATCTCTTGGGATGATTCTTCTCTATTAAATGATTCTCCCAAGGGCTCTTGCTGTTCTGTTCTTTCTCCTTTAGTATCTGATTGAGGAGTGGGTTCAGAGGAACCCATAATAAATCTGGGACTTTCCACCTTTGTGTCATTATTAAAGTGGCTTAAATTATTAGTTGTATGTCTACATTCACAGTTCAAATCTACTGTGGATTTGTCATATTTATCACATGCTGTGCTTTCATGATCCCAGTATTGTGGCAAAGGGCCACTGAGATCTTTAAATAATTTCTCTGGCATATGTTTGGGAGTTGAATGTAGAGAGTCGGCAGGATTTCCTTCTAATTTTGCTACTGGGATTTCTTTTATTAAACTAATTGCACAGCTTGTTTTTTCCCATTCACTCTCACATGATCTAATGGGTGAAATACATATTGCACCTTGGATATGAAATACATTTGGTGAATCAGAAATAACATTTTCTTGTTCAAATTTGTCCTGCATTGTTTGTCTTTCAATAATTTCTTTATCTGGCTCTTTATCGTTATTTAAGGAAGAGCACTTTTCCATCACTCCGCTGTTCTGGCACAGGTTTTTAGAAGTTTTTTTTTTCCTTCTTTTTTTTTGGACTGAAGTGGGACCCTTTACTCTCAGACGGACTGGGCTGTCATTTACAGTGACAAACCAACGCTCCTTCTCTTTTTTGGCCACTGGTGAAGTGTCCGTCTCCTCAGTTAGCATTTCTATACCATCCGTACTCTTTTCATGCTTTATATCGGCTGAAGACGTTTCAGAGACTGGCTCGGTGGTGGCTTGGCTTGATTTATTTTCACCATTCTCTTGATCCTCGTAATTTCCTCTTAATTTCCCTAAGTTGAACTTCTCTGTCAGGTTATTGTCTTCATTAGCTTTGTTTTGACATTCACTTGTAGCCCCCGGTTCATTTTCTCTAGCATCGGACATCTGCTCAGCAGACCTGGCATTCTGTGGCTCTGTTTTAGGACTAGGATATTCAGTAAACTCTGAATTCTCAGATGTATGTTCTATTTCACATTCTCCTATTTGATGCTGTTTATGTCCGTCTAAACTATCTTTTTCACAGTGTTGGTGAGGGCTGGTCTTAGTGGGAAGAGATGACACGTAAACAGAGGTGTTATCATCGTCCATGTCACTGAAGCCAGACTCCTCTGAGGCTGCAAGCTTGGCCTGCTGAACAGAACATTCCTCACTCTCTGTACAGAAACAGTCCCAATCCTGCTCTGCTATCAGCACACTGTGGTCTAAGTCATCCATTGCAGTCAAGCTCCAATGGCTTATGACATCTAAAACAAACAAAAAACACAATTATGAAAAAAAAAAGATTTTTTTACTAAAACATTTACACTGCCATTCAAAAGTGTGGGATGAGTAAGATTTTTTTTATGTTTTTGAAAGCAGTCTCTTATGCTCACCAAGGCTGCATTTCTTTGATCAAAAATACAACAACAACAAAAAAAAATCTATTTTTAAAATGTAATTTATTCCTGTGATGGCAAAGCTGAATTTTCAACAGCCATTACTCCAGTAACCAGTTGGAATCAGTTGTGCTCCCTCATGAAAATTTTTTCATCATTCTTTTATTAATTGAAAGCTCATAAGAACAGGATACCTGTGCGATATAGAACTCTTTTGTAGCATATCTTTGCCACCACTTTTGATCAATTTAATGCATCCTTACCTTTGAAAATATGAATTTCTTTCATATAATAAAAAAAAATCTTACTGACCCCAAACTTTTGATCTGTTCCGTAGTATATTTTATTCAGCTGATCAGTATAGACTGCATCTTTCAATTCAGTCATACAATTAAAAAAAAAAATTGATATATATAAAATAGTCATTCATGTTAACTTTTGACCAAACAACCAAACAAACACTTTCACAGACAGGGTTTAGATTAAGCCAGGATTAGGCCTTAGTTCAATTGGGACATTTAAGTAACATTTATAAACATTCCTTAGAAAAAAACAATACTGGTGTGCATCTTGAGACAAAACACTTGCATTTTAGTCTGGGAATAGCTTAAACCTTTTCTGTGAAACTGGAGGCTAGAGTTTAAATTGCTAAGGTTAAATGTGTAGGCATCAAACATTTACAACAGAAGAAAAACAGCAAAAAAAAGCAAGGTTAAATTCCAAAGAAATAAGCTGTAATACGCTCAAACTGTGTCTAATGTCCCTGTGAGGATGATCTTGGCCTGACTGTAAGCTGACTCCAGAGCTTTCACAACAACTCACTGCAAGGTGATTTGTGGATTAAAATATTTCACTGACAGGAAATAGCCCCACAAGAGCCCCACAATAGTCCCATAAAACATCCCAGCATGATGTTCTGTTTGGGTTGCTTCTCTTTTACAAATATTTTGCATGCTCCAATTGATCAGAAATGATCTAGATGTGCCTCTTAATGCCGAGAATGAAGATCATGATTTACAAGCTTTAATAATAAGTCTTACAGTCTTATCTAATCTAGCTTGCGGGCAGTTTTTTTTTACAAACGTGGAGGTGCATTTAGCATACAGCAAATGCATTCAGCTGTGCTTATTTTCCATTTTTTCTAAATTATTAAAGAAAATATAATTTCCCTGCATGGATCATCATAACTGTTGAACAAAAGCCTAGAAAAATTATCATTATTATTATTATTATTAGACACAGCCATCATCTTACTACAAACTGGGTGTTTAGTTCTTTATTAGCATATTAATAGCTAAAGCCATGGGCTTGAGGTTCTTTTCCATTGTGTACATGCTTAAGTGGTTCATTTTAGTACAGTAGCACTACACACACATAGATCAATGGAAAATATCTCCAAACACAAAACCTCATCTTAGAAAAGTTCTAGATCTGCAAACTCTGAATCTAGTCAGTTTCCATTAAACATCTTTTCAACATCTCATCCCTTGTATGTTTTCCTACCTTTAGTCGTTAGTTGTGCTTTCGAAAAACTTCAGTGTTGATCCGACACTGGCATGGCATACCTTCAAAACTGCAGTGCCCTTGCATGTGGGAGAGGGGGGCACTGTGTCCAGCTCTGTTAAAAATAGAGCTGTGTGTCGGATCACATGGAAGTGTGTGTATGTGTGTCCTGCATTCTCAGAGGGGCATTCCATTTCACATGTATAAATAGGGTTTCTCTGGGGAGATGGTACGAATCCGTCACTGATCACCTATGCTGCTATTCAATAAAGGGTTAAAGCATCGAACAATGTGCTGGACGGAAGATCCTTTGCTTTTATGGTTTAGAGTATGTAATGGTGTGAAAATAAGTTTCTAGGATCAATCTCAACTTATCTATGGTAATAAAAGTCTGGCAGTGTCATACTTTACTACTGTAAATATATTTCAAGTTAAAAAAGAGAAGTATATCACAGGCAAAGAAGTATATCAAATAGGCAATATTTAATTTGTAATAAATATTCACTCTTTTTATATTTTACAAGTGATTACTAAAAAATCTAGTATAGTGTGTGAAAATTACAGCCATTTAAAAAAGTAACTTGTTAACATACATGCTTAGAATCATTTTTTAAAAATAAATAATTTTGCAAATAAGAGCATATAAAAACATAAAAGGAAATTATTGTACAGAATGTGTAAGAGCTTCTAAAGGGTTCCATGCAGCAAAGCAATCAAAACTGCAATCATGATCCTATAAGTGTTAATCATCAAAACATGTTTTACCTCAGTGTTTATTTTGTTCATCTGTTTTAAAGACAGAAAATAATGTTAAATATTTACAGTGGTATTTAGGAAGCTGTGATATGACAATGACATTTCAAGCAACAACTATTCAGTTTAATGAAGAAAGTAGAACTTTAACCAATGCAGTTTTATTGACATGAAGCTGTAAATGTTGTGTTTGTGTTTCGGCCTCTAGGGCTATCATCCAGTCAGTCATGGTTTTTAGACTGAAGCCAACACCATCTGAATATCTTTTGCAATTCATGAAATTTAAACTGTTTTTAAATTCTTGTGTGCACCTGCGTGTCTTATGAACCCTCTGTAGGTCTGGGAGATGCGAGAGTAGTTGGAATCCCTGGTTGTTCCAAGAAGCATTCTGACATTGAGTTTGAGATAATAGCGCACTGGAGGGGCCACAGTATAACAAAGAAGACTATGAGGAGCACTATGATGAAAACCACAAGCCTCTTCCAGTTCCCATGAAAACCCAAGAATCGCAGCAACCTGTGTCCACAACCCTCTCTTCTCTCCTCTCTCCTCGGCGGCTCTTCTGCTTTATGCTCACCAATGTCAATGCAGATACAGTTTGGTATCGTGGAATTTGAGTAGCACAGCCTCTTTCCATCTAGGAAAACTTTCTCCACTTGTTGCTGGTCGCTTGGAAGTTGACCCAAAACTTCCTGGCTGGTGGCCAGATCTGGAGTACCATGCACAGGCACAGACGTTGGCTGCCGACAAAGGGGGCAGGTGATCTGGGTGCCTGCCTGCTCCGGTGAAATAGCTACAAAGCGAGCCAGACATTCCAGACAGAAGGTATGGGTACATTCAAGAAGCTTCGGTGTCTTGAAAGTATTGTCGTATGCGGAGAAGCAGATTGAACATTCCGGACCAACATCCCAGGCATTGTCCTCATCATCACCAGAGGCCACTGTCTCGTGTTGGTGCCGTATTGAACCCATACGTGTTGCTGTGGATACCTCTGGTTCCTCCATCCTGTTGTGTGCTCAGAAGAAAATCTGAAATGCAACATGAATTTTTATATAGTTATTAATGGTAGTTCATTGGCACAATGACTGCTTAAAATATACAGATGCAGTCCTGAATTAAACCAATGAAAAGTTGAGTAATACTCAGGAAGTACAACTGTGAATCCATGTATGAGGTAAACTATGGCCAAATATGATTTAAAAACATGGTAATCAATGAAATTAAATTCTAAATGGATTGCTAATGCACTGCTTCAAATGATAAAATGGTATTTCTTAACACTAGATTTTTCTGAAAAGCTTCTGATGTGATTATAGGCAACATTTATTAAATATAAATTGTTTAAAAGTTTTTTAATACACTCAAAACTATTTAGGCCTTAATTCAAAAATGTATGTATTTGAATTGCATATAAATCTTCCATCTATTATAAACTTAATGTGATGCGTAGTTGTCAGTCGTACATTAATAAAACAGAAACAATCATATTTCTGTAATAGTAGTAATAAAACAAATGTTTTAAATACACAATAACAAGGTTTATATAGGTATCATCAATCAATCCAAAATGAATTTTGAAAATTATGAATGAAATTATTTTAAAATATATTTATATAATAATAAACTATGCCATGAGTTTGAGTGCAGGAATCTTACCTTAAATCTAAATCTTACTTTAATTTAGGTATGATAGAAAATATGCATAACATTAAGTTTATTAGTATATATTAAAACTGTGTAATCCAAATAGATGGAAACTGGTAAATATAATCTTAAAATTTTGCTTTCTATGCTATGTATTTGAATGCATAGGAAAAGAGCAGAATCCTTTCTGAATTTTATAATCCCAAATGGTTGCGTGGTAAACTATCTGACATAGCAAATAACAACATGTAAATGTGGTTGCTATATGTGCATCATTACTGCAGTGCTGAATATGTTAAAGATGATGCTGAGACAAACCATGCAAATGTCTAAAAACCAATCATGAAAGAAATGCATTTTGAATCATGTTTCAGACAAGTACAATCATCATGCATATAATTTTACACTTTATTCAGCATCACGTATACATGTTCATCATGACTCACTTGTTTTACATTTAATATACTAGACAAAGTATAAACATCTCTAATTTGTAATTAAAATGACATTAACCTAAAATCACCTAAGGCTTGTTCAAATTAAACCACTGATCCAACAAAAACCAAACTGTTGGGTTTGTTGATGTTTGTTGGGGCAGAGTGAGAAAAGAAAAAAAATTACCTTAAAGGAGGAAGAAAGTATTATTCTCTTGCTGATGCTTTCTTCTTCTTCTTCTTCTTCTTCTTCTTCTTCTTCTTCTTCTTCTTCTTCTTCTTTTCTTCTACTTGATAGATTAAAAAATTGACTGAAAAGTTACCAAAACAAGTCTTTCAATGCCTGTCTTTCTCTAGACCTGTCTGTCTTGGTGTTCCGGTAAGGTACAACTGGCCTCACCTCCTCGTTTGAATTATACTTCTGAGCTGTGACTCAAGTGAGTTAAACCACAAATCATTACCTTGTAAACCCCCCCCCAAACACACACACACACACCCACACCCACATCAACTCATACACGTACCTGTGCAAATTATGGAAAATCAGGAGGGATGACAAAGACAAGGAAGTAGGAACAGGTTTTCCGATAGGATTAGGTTTCTCACTGTCATTGAATACCTTAGTTAACGTAAGAATGACAAAGCATAGTAAGTGACTAAGGTTTTAAAGCACATTATTTAATTCAAAGTGTTGTAAATTATTAAGATATTAATAGTTTTATCTGGAGAGACAAGTTAGACAGGTATTGCAACTGCATATTTTTATTTTATCACATACAAATTGTATTAATGTAATTTTTAACATAAATATAGATGCTGTTGAAAAACTTCTGCAAGTTTACTGTCATCATCTGGTTCAACAAAAACAATGCTTATGGTAACTGATAAGACATCACATGTGCGTAACAATAAAGAAATTGGCTGTAAATTTGAACCGTTTTCAAAGTCACATAACTGTTGAATGATCAAATATATTACCTCCCTGTCTCTCTTGGAGATAATCAGTATGAGGAAAAATAACTAGGAAACGTTTACATGTGCAACAAAAGTCACGTTTTTTCACAAGTCTTGCTGAGGGTGTGTGTACAGTTACTGTTGTGTATATTTTACATGTGTGCCAGCTATTGTTAGGTTGAATGCTTTAAATAATCCCGTTGAAATGTGGATATTTGCAATTGTATCAAATAGTGAGGCATGACAAACATAACTTAGTGGATTGAGCTAATGGAAAGACAGTGACGTGGTACCTGCTCTGTTTTGATCTAGTATTCTTATAAGGAAGTGCTTATAATATTATAGATAAATGGGATCAAGGTCTCCTGTACTGTTTACCCAAGGCAAATGTAAACCGTTGACTACATGGTCACATTCAGATGAGTGGTTTTCCGATCACAATAGTAGTTAGATTTGATTATGCTGAATTACTTTTGAAACAAGTCCAACCTAATATTCTACCATTATAATAAAGACTCTACAGATAACACAATGATAGTATTGGCCAGCAATTCAAATTCTTAAAAAAGAGATTTATGACCACCACTCCCAAACTTTACTCTACATCTTCCCAGAATTTATACAGCAAATGACTCTTTGATGATTAACACCATCCGCCACCTGGATTGTTTATTTTGTGCACAGTGGCTCTTTGCAAGAACTATTGAATTATATTCTGCTCAGATGATATAAAGTAAATAAATAAATGACTTTTTTCCTCAAATCAAAATATCTTTTATTTCTGTAAACACTCAAACTGATTTTTCAGTTTGTGATCAATACTCCATTAGGACATCAACATACAAAAAAAGTTAATCAACAGCATCAATCGAACCATAATTAATATACAAAATATACTGACATGCTTTCCAGTTGCTGCACAACAGCCAATAAAATGACATGAGAAATACGTTGAATTTAAGTGGTTATATTCTAGAATCAGTATCACTGATGTATCCCCATGAAAGCACATAATTTAACTTTACATCAAGTAAACATTCCTTACTTTTGCTTGATCCAGCATACTGAAGATTTTAAATTTCACAAAACAAGTTCAAATACCCCTTCCTGAAATGAAGTAGAAAAGATGTAGAAAAAAATCAAACATAATCCTTTAAATAAACAGAACCATTATTACAAATAAAAAAAAACAACAACACAGAAAATCATAAATATATAGGCATAGGGGATGATATGGCTTACTAAAAGGCCACTACTTCCAATATACATTTTCAAAGTAAAGCAAAAAAAGTAACTGACTTCTCCAGCCCTTTCATACAAATACCAGTGCATCACTCTCTTTATGACACTACAAAATTATCAAGCATTTTTGTTTTTTCAACCAAAAAACAAGAAAAATTTAGCAGATAATCTAGGAGCTCTTTCATACTTTTACATTCTAATTTTGTATAAAATGTACAAAATCAAAAATGGTAACTTCATCCATTAGCACATTCACTCAACGGCACTTTACCTTTTACAGTGGAAAAAAAGGGAACTCAATGTTTTTGTTAACTCCTTGTTTGGCAACAGTTTTTCACAACAATTTTGATTATATATTGTGTTAACAGCAAGTTTGCAACTTTAAGGCCTAGCAAATTTGAATGTATCGTTATAACTCAAACTTCTTTGGTGCAAGCCAGAATATTTTATGTTGAATATAGTAAGGAATGTGCTATTGTTAGCAGTTGGACATTTCAAGCACACTTGTTAGTATAACATGAATATGCTGTTAACACAGAAACCCAAGCCTAAAGTAATTTCAATGCTCATACCGGATATTTCCAGCAAATATACAGTATATGGCATCAATCAAGTGCTGTTGACACTGTACAGGATTAATAGAAAATATTATATTTGATTGTACAGGAGCCAAATACTAAAATTGTTTTAACCAAATGGTAAATATGCTAATGTCTATTTATTTATAAGGTTTGAGGAGTTGGTTGTGTGCAAGTATGACTAAATGCAGAAGTCTAGTTTTGGAGCCTAGTTACAATGTCACAAGATTCAAAAGTACAATATCACAGAAACATACAGATAATAAATATAATAAGTACAAAATTCATTGAGAAAACAACTTGACTGACTGAATTATAGCTTAACAATCAAAAATACTCTAGTAGTGCAACACCTGATCTTTAAAAAAAAAGAAAGAAAGAAAGAAAACATATTGTGTGAAAAATATATAAATAGAAATAAATATCTGGATCAATGAAAAGATGATCTAAAAAAAGTTTTCCAAGATAAAAGCCAACATCAAGATACTGGATGCCTCATGTAGCCTATATAACTTTAAGGAAAGTTTCACAAAAAAAGTCAACAATCCTATAAGGAAACAGTGCTATAGGACAGGTTCACGTTTTGAAAGGGGGCTTACAGATGGCCCTTGGAGGCTGGTCACACATTGTATACCTTGGTTACTGCCCCTGTTGCCACAGTAGCACTGTTGGATGCTGATTTTGCTGAAGGTCTCTCCCTCCTGACATATCTTGGCTTGCGAACTGCAGACAAAAAAAAAAAAAAAAAAAGTCACATTCATTCTGCTTTTACTTCAGTTTCTTTCAATTAATAAACTATTCAATTAATAAACTATTTAGCACAGTTGGAACTAGGATAATTCAATAGATAATTCAACTCTTTAGAACTTTGATAATTCAAAATACAGATTAAGTAGTGACAACTTCTAATACCTGAAGATGTAGCTTCAGGAATCATGACAGCCTTGGAAGAAAATATGAACAAGTTAGTAATTCGGTACAGTAGTATTTAAAAAGACAAAGCAGTGTTTGTCTTTGATGACAACGTTTTTTTTTTGACAAAAACAAATGGATTTTATGTAGATTATCTTACCGTCTCACTTGGTTGGAATATAAAAGCTGATAAAGGAAAATTACACAATTTACAAACCTTGAAAAATTATCTTGAATAAATGAAACCCCAAAACACTACCAATAATACTAATACTATTAATAATAATAAATAAATAAAATATTCAACACAGTTAGGTAAACAAAGTCAACCAATCTATAAACCTAAATCCAAACTTAAAGAAGCAGTCACTAACAAAACTGGTCCTACTGTATGTCAAAAAAAGCATTAAAAAGGCATTTACACATTTATGACCTTTAAGACTTTCTTTTTTGTTTTACCCTTATTGCGCCTGTAGAAGACTCCAGGGAGGCGGTTGGAACGCTTAAGGTAAAAGAAAGATGCAACCGAGAGGATGAGGCCCAGGCTGATCAGTAGAGTTCCTAGAAGGACAGAAGCCGCTACACCCGGACCACCTGCCATTATAATGCAAAGGGTGAAATTATAGTGCCGTACTACGGAGCCCTGCATATGACAGGCGGGAAAAAATTAAAAAATCAAATATGTCAGCATATTTTACTAATTCGTTCTCTCCTTTTAAGTAAATAGTGTGCACGACATAATAATTTGTTCCCTTGATTTAGTTAAATCAAATCAAATTAGTGCAACGTGGCCATGATTTACTAAATCAAGGGAACAAATTATTATAATGTGCACACGATTTACTAAAACGAGGGAACTAATTATATTGTGCGAATAATTTAGTTAAAATGAGGGAATGGGAGAAAATTAATTCTTAATTAGTGTCCACGATATTCAGATTTTTGTCTGCATGTCCTGTGCAGGACTCCTTCCAAATCAGTATCAATATACATAATGAATTAGGTTTTGAAGCAAATTTTTTTGTGAACTGTTCACATAATTATTATTAAATAATGGTAACTTACCAATCATTTTAATTAATGTTCCTGGAAAGTGACTAGTCCTTGCTAAAGGGAGAGTAGAAAACAACAAT
The DNA here is from genome assembly GCF_051911475.1 of Siphateles boraxobius. Classification (NCBI taxonomy): domain Eukaryota; kingdom Metazoa; phylum Chordata; class Actinopteri; order Cypriniformes; family Leuciscidae; genus Siphateles; species Siphateles boraxobius. The sequence continues at coordinate 10,281,662 of NW_027509042.1, read as the reverse complement.
GAAGTAAATAAAAAGATAAACAATAATATAATAAATAAATGGCACATCTAAGAGTTCAAAAAACAGTAGGTAAACAAATAACTCCTTCAGTCAAATGATTCCCAAATTGTAGCTTTAACATTTCAATGAAGCATGATGCATGAAGAAAAATCCACATTAAGCAATCTTCTAGACTATGTAGCTGCTGTTTAATGTCTATGGCATGGCACTTACTATTGTTAAATGAAGTTGAATTCCCCTGTTCTGCTGAGTCACAGGACACACAAAAGATTGTACTGTTCTCCTGAACTTGAAGGAGCCCTAGAGGAGGATCCAAATGCACTATCAATAGTACTAAAATGTCACTATAGCCTATCGATAACATAAAATTCCACAGAACTAATTTCACACAAAGTATGCATAGAAAATTTGCTCAGGTTGTATTTACAAGGCACATTCATTTGCATCTCTGTATTAGTGTTATTTAAAAATTATTCACAATTTGAAAAATTACATTTGAAACATACCAGGATTACAGAGTGAAATATTTGCACAGGTTTCATTCATTCTCTTTATTCTTTCACAACAGTCATTGGAGTTTTCTAGCAGAGCCTGAAACACATGCAAAACCAAAATACAGATCAAGAATGAAATTGGGCTTAATTTCAGTTTTAGAACATGTGAATACATTGGTTACTGGCATTCCAGTAGTTATGCTCTCACATACTGAGAGTAGTGTGAAATTATTCCAAAGATTCCTAAAGAGAAAAGACAAGAGATACATGGTCTCTGGAATTTCTAACACAAAAAGAGCAGCACTGATGATGTAGTAGACTGTATTCATGATGAGATTACTTCTGTGGGTTAGATGGAGTCAAAATGGATCTGAAGCCCATTCTTTTTTGTATATTTAATAAATGCAGGGTCGTGTCAACTTCAAGATTGAGCCATCACGTTTTCTGAGGACGTCAACTCATATCAGGAGACGTCTAATTCTACACTCAAATGTCGTTTTCGGTCGGTGGTTGTATATTCTCTAAAGAATGTCATTTTAGCAGCAGTTATGAAGACAGTATGACACACAAGCTACCCCACCAAACAAGTTCTTCAACAGTCTATTTACTGAACAGCTGGCTAATTACTGTAAGTTAGCTTGCTGTGTGGATAGTTGGTATTCCATTATACAAAACACTCTACGAATAAAACAGAAGCAAAGACTGTTTCGTTTTCCGACGACATAAAACAGATTTCTGTGATAATAAGCACGTGAACTTACCTGTGAAACGCAAGTTTTAATATGTCAGAAATCTGTTGACAACGGCAGTTTACTTCCTGATTATTAAACTGCACTGCCAAAATACAAGTCTTGCACAGTGCTGTTATAGCCATAGGTTATAGCTTTGCCATTATTATTTCTTCTTTTATTAGACCACCATTATTATATTTTTTATTACTAATTATGTTAATGTTGTGATGCGAATAACATTTATTAACTAAACATTAAGCGAAACAGATTAGTCAATGCTGTTGTGATATTAGATGTTTTACTGTTCTGTTGTTTATTTTCTGCGGTCTCCGACCGTGTATTTGAATGATTAAATTATTAATAAGAACATATGTGAAATGAAATATCAGAGTTGCTTTGCATTTTCTAAGATGTTTAGCTTTTATAATGGAGACACGATACGAGCATTCGTAGTTTTGGTGGCTAAGATAGAGTTTTTTTATAGCTCATTAAAATGTGGTTTATGGTGAACCACATTACGAATTTTTAGCAAATAATTGTTAACCCTAGTGGGGTTTGATCATAGGGTTTGATCGGTAAAAGTTCCACACTACTTCACCGCACCGCATGTTTTTAAATGTCGCAGCAGGCATAACGTTACAACCAGCAGTTTTAGATGGCATGATATCATTACAAGCACTGTAATAAACAGGAGTACAACTGTAAATTGTGCAAATTGTATTTTTTTTTAAATAACTGAACTGTTTGCAAAATGCCTATATACTAAAATGACATTAACCTCAATATATTTCCACTTACAATATAACAATACACAAATGTTCAAATAATGATAATGGGGAATATTAATTCTATATATTATTTAAACATATTGTAAGTAGAAATGTATTGCCACTCACATTATAAGTATTTAAATAGTGCCATCTAGCGATCGCAATCAGCCAGGCTATGATTAAAGGGGGTGAAGGTGTAGTGTACTGTTGGCTGCATGAACTGTTTGAATTCTGTAGCCCGGGAAAAATGCCCTGTTGTAAATGTCACGTACTACAAACAGCTTAATTAAACCGTAACGGTCAGCAACAACGTTTATTTATGTTGCCTCAGAATCATTACTGCATATCAAAGTCATTTACTGGTAAGTCACCTTAAAATGAACTAAAATAAACAGTTGCTTTCTCGCTAATTTATAATGAAAACACACAGCTTTGATGACGGCAGCCGTACGGCTCCCGTGTAAACAGTCATTTATTATGACACTGATAAATTCTAGAATATTTTTAAACACATTTTTAGATCTTGAAAGTCTGGATATGAAGCCCAATGTCTGGAATATTAAGGAGATGTTGAACATCCCTGCAACTTCTGGGTATGTCTGATACTTAAATTATGTAGCAGCTAGCAGCTACTAACCAAAGGATTTGTCAGCTGACGTTAACTTTTACGTTACTGTCATTTACACTTTCCCAAACTTTTACCTTGAAAGGGGACATTATAATATCGTTTTTATATTGATGTTTATTCAGAATTATGTTTGTTATAGTGGGATAAAACCCGGTAAGGGTCCAACCAGTGACTACTCCAGCCTGACTGACTCTCAGTTTCTGTTGGGCTCTCAAATGTGGCCTGACAATTCACAAGGGTTCACTCAGGACATGAGTGGACAGAGCAGAGGTTCTCAGCATACATCACAGGAGGTAAATATCTCGGGCATAAACTGTGTTTGTTTGTACTGTACAACATGCCATGTTTTATCTTGTGTAATATGATGAACATATTCTTGATTGTTTTATTTTTTGGTCCACAAACCTTTCATCAATGACAATTATTGTGACAGGTTGTTGTGAAGTTGTTGTCTATAAAATATTTTAAGTTTCATAATTCCAAATTGTCTAAATCTTCTACAGATGAAGGAAATGATGGTGTCCAGCAGTTATAGTTCTAAGCCGTTTTTGTTTGGCGGTGATGGCAAAATCCTAAACTTCTCTGGTGGCAAATCTGTTGGCATGTTGGACAGATTTGAAGAGGAGAAACGAAAATCCAAAGAAAAATATGAAAGGTAATTTGTCTATCCTTGATTCCTGCTCAATAATAATAATAATAATAATAAACTATCTAACTGTATAATATATTCTATATATAACTGTATAATAATAAAATCTAACTGTACTGATGTCTGATTTAAAGTTCTCTATTGCAATTTTTCTTATAGCTTTGGTTCTGTCCTGACAGATTGTTATATAACTTTTTCACTTTTTAGGGAAATTCTCACTAATGGAATTCTACAATTGCAGGAAACTCTGGAAAATGTGAGTATTGTACTTAAGGCAAAGGTACATGTTTAACACTTTTAGAATATTTTCACTGCACATATTCACGGTTTCAACATTACTTGACTTTGACCTACCTCTTCCCTTTTAGACCAGAGAGACTTTATTAAATTGCATTGATGGAAGTAATGACAGTACCAGAAAAGTTTTAGTGGAGAGAATGGATAATTTTTCAAAAACAAGTACGTTCTTGTTTGTAAGTTTTGTATATTCTTACAAATGTTTGCAGATGGTTCTTAACAGTTAGCCCATGCTGACGACCACAGCTTTCCACAAATAACACTACACTACCATTAAAGATAATTTTTATATGAGGTTTAAAGGTACACTATGTAACTTTTTTTGTTTTGTTCAAAATTAACAGAAATTTATCATGAATCCTACTTCCAAAACATGTTTTTGTCTTACCCTGATTCACTATGGTAAGCCTATTATAAGTGTTTATATTTTAGACCTGTTGGGATGGTTTTCGCTGGAAATATTTTTCAGGCATGTGATTGGCTAAGGACAAAAAAGCAGGAAATTTTTTTGTTTTATTAACATTAAATAGATAGTTCTCCCAAATTTTTTAATTGTCATCATTTACTCTCTCAAGTAGTTTTAAACCTGAATAAGTTTCTTTCTTCTGTTGAAGTTATTTGGAAGAATGTGGGTAACTAAACAGTAGATGTACCCCCAGATTCTTCAAAATATCTTCTTTTGTGTTCAGCACAAGAAATAAATTAATACAGGTTTGGAACAACATTACAGTGAATAAATAATGACAGAATTTTTATTTTGGGGTCAACTATCCCTTTAAGGACAAGCGGCTGCATGTTTATTATTGGGGCTACGGTCTCTTTAAGACCTTTACGCGACGCGTCTAATATACACGCGCATTTGACAAGCAGATTTCTCTCAGTTTTCTCGGTTTGCTTTCAGTTTAGACATAACCAACTTTCCTTATGTAAACCTTGTGTGTATTTGAGAGTATTAGCGAAATAAGACTCGAAAGATAACTTAGTCCAGTAACCAGGCGCTGTTAGACAGGCTTTTAGTGCATGTGCGCGTCGCCCTTGTGTTTCTCTTCATATCTGTAAAATTTTGAGTAAATTGCTCCGGCTACTTTGAGGCATGTACAGGGCTGCATTAAGAGCTCAGTGGGCCTCGGGGCTATGAGTTACTGCAGTTACTGTTAGGTCACCAACTACAGAGAGAAACCCCACATATATTGTATAAAGTAATCAAATACATAGTTTTCACTATAAATTCAACATTCATTCTTATTTATTTTACAAAAGTGATTCAGTCAAGGGCAGTAAATTACTTTCCTTCTGATGTTCGATTAACATTATTGACACAAATGGCGACAGCAGCTTTATTAGCAGCTTCTGTCACTTTAAGACCGCAGGGTCTGAACTCATGTGTGCCGGGCAAAAACCGTCTGAAGTTTAACCATGGTCTCAAAACTAGCATTTACAAAATTAATTCTCTCCCACTGCTTACTGTGCCTGAGCAGTTCAAAATAATTTGTTTCTAAACCACAATGCTTAAAATCGCGTTTAAATTATAAATTTGCATCATGATGGCGCTTCAAAATTGACATATTTCTACCAGATATATTATCGCCAGCCCTTTAGGCGAATATAGAGTTTGATCAAACACAAAAAGCAATATATTACATCCATCAAGTTAATAATCAAACTTATCGAAAATTGGTGGGGTCGATGATGACGCTGTGTCTTTATCTGCTCCAACATGTGCCCGGCCCACTTGCTGTTCCACAACTTCTCTGTGATCATCAGCATTATATTAGCCATATATTATGTAATATAATATTTATGGCAATAATAATATATTTTTTATATTAGTAAAATAACCAGATAACTTGGGGATTTTACTGAGCAGCTCATGTTTCCTCTGCTGTTCAGCTTTTTAAAAAAATCATTTTTTGAGCCCCACTCAAACATGTTTTTTTTTAAGATGACATTTTTAGCTATGCTATCGAAGACGAAGATAATGCGTGACAATTTTAAGAATAGTCTAGAATGAAGTGAAGAGGGGAGGCGATTGATTGGTTGATGCGTATATTCTAATAAGGCGCAGGCAGCCATCATCTGATAGGCCTACGTGTAGCAGCAGGTCGGTCGTTCACAAGTTAAATATAGAATAAATGTATTTGACTGGTATATCAAATTAAAACGTGACGTTTCAATTCACCATGCCCTGCTGCCCACGGGGGTTTGATTGACAGGCGACCTGACCAATCATAACGCCGAATGCCCAATTTTGTCCGACAACAAAGCTGTCAGTCGATTAACGTCGGTGGACTTGAACTTGAAAAACGGTATTGTTTAAATTACTTAGATGACAATATTTGAGAGTTGAGACTTTGTTTCATATCAATAGTAAGCTGCTCTGAGCTCTCTTGTATGTCGGCGCGTAGTCACTCAGTGTAACGTTAGTTTTTGCCCCGCAATGTATTTTTCACTGTGTGAGTGAGAACATGATTTGCGTGACTCGTGAGAGCCGCCTGGCTTGTCACGCAGTAACTAAAAAAGGCGGGTCTTTGCGAACGGTCACTATAACATTAATGATAATGATTCCATGATAATACATGGAATATACGGCAAAGCGCCACTAAATAACAGGGCTAATTTTCTGGGGGGCGTGGTAAGGCTTTGGCAATCAGATGGCTAGTAGTAGTCAATCTGCTCCACAGCCAATCACAGGCCCTCTCCTTGCTCGCTTCCCGGGGCTTTAGCCCCGCCTAGCCCTATTGTTAATGCGGCCATGAGCATGTATGGGAGTGGCAGTTGTCACAAGTTCACACTGAGCGAGAAAGTTTGATGTGCAGCACGCTCAATCGCAAAGCTTCCCAAAAATCACCTGTTTAAAAAAAATGCCTAAAAGAGCAAAGTTTACTGGCAAAAAGTGAATGCGACAGAGCTTGTGACAGAGTTTATTAATAGATATAGCTACTGTCCTCAGCTAGTCCGCTTGGGATCATTTTCATCCAAACTGGTTATAACTATTAAACCTAGTAGTGAATGTTTTATGAGCAGTAGGATATTCTCTATCTTTTTTTAGGTATGAGAAAGAATCATATTCATCCGTCATGCAGAGCTAAAGCACAAAAAACAAAACAATGTAATTCCACAAAATGCATGCAGTTTTGTTTTTTAACCACTAGAGGGCCAAAAGTTACATAGTGTAGCTTAAAATAGCATATTTATATTTTTTTAATATATTAAATGTAGTAGATGTTATTTATTTATAACATATGACATTATGTTGTCCATTACAGTTGAAGGTTATTTGAACAGTGTGAAAGAGGGTATAACATGTCAATTTGAGACTCTGCAGAGCCAAACGCAAATAGAAATGGCAGACAGGGAAGCCAAGGTAAGGACTACACATATAACCTGTCCTAGACAATTGATGTAAAACTAATTATTAATATACTCTTCATTGGCAATGCTAATAAAGCCACATTTATTTTCTATTAAAATAGAGCAGTCTGGCTGCAAAAGAGTTGAGCTCAAACATGCTTAACCTCCATCGTGATCTGGAACATCTAAAAGTAGAGCAGAGCAAGGAGCAGGGCATGCTGGGAAATATTCTGTCTCAGCTTAGCACTTTGATTTCTACTCACAAGCCAATAGCAGGACCTAGCTCTGCCAGAATGATTGACAGTGAGGTCCAGACATCACCTGGTCTGTTAGAGAGGTTCTGTATCATGTCAACTGAAAAATACCAAGAGAGCAAGATGATGTGCAACAGGCCTGTCATTTATTCAGGAGAAGCAGTAGAACAGAACCAGTGTCTACTTACCACACAGAAGACACAGAACAGAAATGCTCTGCCTATAAAAAGACAGCAGACAGCAGTCACAGAGGATGTTTTCCCTGATGCTTCACAGAGATTATGGTGCACAGAGTTAGTTGAGGCCAGACCTTCAAGCCCACTTGTGGATGCTCAATCCACTGCATCCATAGAGGACCAAGAAGAACCGTATGTAGATAGACACCTGGTGCCTGAAAAACCATTGAACAGATTGGGCACTGATGTAATGTCATCACTGAAAGTACCTAGGAGGCGCCAAAAAGCCCTGAATTATAGGGGGAAAAAGAGAGCCTTGGTTCTCCCACAAAGACAACCGGTGAGAAAAAAAGGAGCAATGAAGTTTTCAAATGACAGCCTGCAGAATGAAGACCTTCAGTGTGAACAAAAAGACAGAGTACCTTTGTCTTCTCTTTGTGACAACTGGAAAGTGACCAACAAATCTCTTGCAGAGAATCACTTAAAACTACAGCAGCAAGCCACTGTAGCACCAGTCAGTCGGTGTGTAGCTGAGCAACCACTAAACCCCTTCAGTTTGTGGACTGAAGATACAGACAGTTCCCAAATGAGGTTGGAGTACAAGATGGCTGAGTGGGAAAATGTGGTGCCTGAACCTAACCCTACCGTTATAGTAGGAGAAGGTGGCCTGTGGCAGCTCTTTGACATTACTAATGACTCAGAATAAAATGCAGAATACTTCCATACTGTATGCTGATAACATTTGAGAAATTATTTAGAGTATCTTCTATGTTCAGTTTTTTTGTTTTTTTTACTAAGAACTTGAAATTGCCTGTGAACATGTGAACCTTGTCCTCTAACACTTTACTTGCTATAGACAATAGACATTATCTGTTCCTTTTCTGTTGCTGTTCCTTGTTTATTTTTTGAACATTGGCACATATGGATATTATAAAAACTCAAAGACAGTTTGGCAGACTTTACTGCCTCTAAAAGTATTGTTCTATTTTATTTGTACCATATGACTCTAAAGCAATAAAATTCAAGCACATTCTGTAATTCAGACATTTCATATTCCTTTTTTCCAAATCATATTCCAGAAGTTTGTGAATAATTTGTTTTGCCTTGCAAATATTTTAGAGAATCTCTGTGTAACATTAACAGGTAAAATATAGTTTAAAAAATATATTCAATTTTGTTTGAAGTTGAAACATGACAGATTTAGCTGTTGTTAAGTTTGACAGATTAATATATGTTTAGTAAATTGCATCAACTGCTTATATTTACGGTACATATACTGTATTGTGCAACTCTATGCTATACATTTTTACTATGCTAGTGTACTATGCTAGTTTTACACATAAAACTGTAAATTATGTGAGTTTTTCATCATATCATTTGACACATATCTTAATACATACTATACCTCAACTATTGGTAATATCTAAAATCCTAAAATGTTGACAACAACAAAATCACTAAAGCACTTGCAGAATTATAAATTAAAATAGTTTGAAGTAAAAATTGATATCTATTTATGAAAGCCCTACTCCCTATACCTACAGTTTTCTGACAGGGGGATAACAATTATGCAATTTATATTATTCACATGACAGAAGAGGAATTCTGTCATGTGAATAATATAAATTGCACAATTTTTCATGAGAAATCATTTTTGGAGAGATTGTTGTCATTCCTCTACCAAGTCAGCAGGAGGGGGTATGAGTCCACGAGGGTTCAGATTTGCCACCAAACATACATCGTAACTGTCGTGCATCAGAGCCTGCCTTGCCACCACAGTCCATACATTTTCCCAGGGATCCAACTGCAGGATGTCTTTAGTGATGGTCTCATGACGATCTTGGGAAAGAGTGGAGTACTTACAATGTTGTCTATTTTGAATGGCCACATAGTATTACATGGATTTAACTGTTCAAGGCTAAACTAATCCCAAATTTACACTGCATAGGTGGCACAAAAGTGCCTCTGTAGTGGCAATTAGGTTTAATGGTGCTCAGAGGTAGCATAAATGCATTTACACAACAATTTTAACTGCATATTGTTATACTAGGGGCTGAGGTGGGTCAGAGCAGGCATAATTTAGTCTGTTTTTTACGCTGTATTGCACCTTTACACAGAATTTTAAGCAGGCACAGAGCAGCCTTAACTCAGCTATGTGAAAATGCCTAAGTGGACTGATACTGATATTACAGTATATTTAAACATTTACCTGCTCCTTTGTAGTATCCACAGACATAAAGTTTTCCATCAACAACACCAGCATTTGATGCATTGCTGCGAAGTGATAGGAGAGACCATGGTAAAGGAGGACCATCCCTCCAGAAATCGCCATCAGGGTTGTAGATCTCTACTACATTAAGGCAGTGACGTGACTGGCCCCGATCCACACCTTCACACCCAATACCACCTGCAGAAGGAGACACTGAAACTCATTTTACAGTACAGTATAATCTTTGTAATTGCATGGGTGATGCCTAGCTTTACTTTTTAATAAAATAAGTTGTCATATTGCACTCATCCTGTTGACATTCTCACCCAGTACATAGATTTCCCCATTGACTGTGACTGCGCTGCAACGGTATTTTGAATATTTCATAGGGCCAAGTTCACTCCACTTGTTGTTCTCGGGGTCATATTCAAGCAGGCGATTACTCATACGGTCAGGCTCGTCATCTGTGCGGTATGACTGCCATTCATGAGACATGGCAGAACAGGTGCATTAGAGGGAAAGAGAGAAGGCAATAAATACACAGTTACTGTGCTCCCCCACTTGTTTTTATTTTCCAAATTATAGTGATTTATTGTGTTTTCACCATTCAGCCTCCATTTTTATGCACTACTTCTGCAATATAAAGATGACAAATTTCCACTATTTTGGTATATTACCTGTGGAGTCCGTCCCCCAAGCACATAAAGGCAACCCTTCATCCGAACTACACTGTGATAGGCAAGGGGCAGGGGCAGAGGGGCACCACTTCGCCATGGCCCACCCTGTAAAGACCAGCGCTCAACACTGTTGGTGATGAGGTACTGGTTCTTCAGCTTCATCTGACCTCCAATCAGATACAGGTTGTCTCCCAAAGAGCTCAATGCATAAGAGTCACGATACTCTGCTGAGCTCAAGTGTTTCCAGGATCCTTGGGCTTCCTTGTTGTACCTGAAAAACACAGCAAATATTAGATTTTTGAACTGTATGTTTTACTGTCTGTAATAATGTGAAATATTTTCTCTCATTTAAATTTACATTTTAGGTGCTCTAATAAACACATTAATATAAGGTTTTGCTTTATACAGTATATTTGATGTTGAAAACATGGGAGTATTACTGTAATTTTCTCCTGCAGAAGCCTCACATGAAAATCTCGACGTTTCTGTCTTTCTGCCTCGCCATCCTTCTGGCTCCGAGCTCTCCTGCTACAACAATTTCATTCCTCTCAGTTACCACTCCAGCATAGACATATCCAAGCGCATCACCGTATCGTGGGGAGGTGATAAAAAGAGTCCGCCCGGTGTTGGGAGCATAACAAAAGCTGCGCTCGGTGTAGCTTCCATAACGTGAGCGTATCCCTCCGCCATCATTACCAATGCAGAGCAGGAGGTCTGTGGTCTCCATACCGTAGCGCAGCTTCAGTCGGCGGGGTGGAGCATCTGAATCCAAGCTTGCAGTTTCAATAGCCTCTTCCATTATCTGAAGACATTCGGCATCAGCTAGCAGTGCTGTGTTCCTTTTCATTGTCCCCTTCAAGTAATCCACACCCACCAGTGGAAGACGTACCTTCTTTAAGAGTTCTGGGAGGTGCCTGGCCCGGTTCTCTTCCACTGACCCTACACTCCCAGGACTGTACTTCACCCAGCGCATCACCACATCCAAAATGCTCTCTTCCCGTGAAATATTAAGGTCATCTGAGCCCAATAACACCACTAACTGGTGAGCCTCCAACTCCAGCACCTCTTCCCCAAGGCATACTTCAGTGAAGTGCTGCCGCAGATAGCGCTGAGCCTGGTCGGCCAAGTCCTCTGCCCCTAGATCCCGGGCATAATAATAGATTCCCAGGCAATTAGAAGCATCCATTTTGTCAGTCATGTAGATCTGACAACGACTGAACACATCATCCATTTGTAGAAGAAAAGCAGCAACAGAGATGCCCTGCACATTGGCTGCAGTGAGTGGAAGATTGGAGCTGTACATGTATTCTAGCAAAAGGGCCAGGCTTTGTGCCGGCATGTCTCTTAACACCACTTGACGGCTGGTACACTCGCGCAGACCACAGGTGAACATTACGCGGAAGTATGGACTGAAGGCAGAAAGCACTGCACGGTGGCATGGGAAGCTAACACCCTCAGCGATTAGAACCACGTCTGTTAGCTTCTCAGCATCCCGCATTCGGTTTAGCTGTTCCAACAGCGTCAAACCATGCTTGGCTCTCAGATCCATTTAGTTTTGTTTGTTTTTTGTCTTGATAGCTTACCTTGAAGAAGTGTTAGCCTTAGCCTAAATACATCCCGGAGGTCCTTAAAAGAATGTCAAGGAACATGCATCTGAAGAGATAAAAAATATATTTTTTAGCAAATGCAGCTAAATGACAACTTGCTGCGATATGCTAGGGCACCCTCAGTAATCCACAGAACTTTAAAGAAAGTTAATTTTAATGCACCAATAATTTTATCTTGCTCTAAGGGTCAGTGCTAAATGGGTCAATGCTCCGACATGTCAACAAAAAGACAGTTATTGTTGTATCAGTCACAGTATTGGCAACAAGCGAAGTCTATCGCATTATATTAGCACATGCATCAATGAATCATACCAGATCTCTGGCTTCCTGTGGTGTCTGCCTTCAGGCAACAATTCGTCCATAACCCACACTCGACACAAACACGCTTGCGTCTGACAGTAAACACTGGGAGAGTGAGCATGCTCTGTACTCAACCTTCCATGGCCATTCCCACTAAGCAACAGTGATAAAAATAGACCATGATTTGTCAAACTACTGAAGGGAAAAATATTCAACAAGTTTTCTTGATCATTGAACACAACTTAATATTACAGCTTGTGTAGAAGTTTTTGTTAAATTGTCACTTTACTTTCCAATGCTTATGTGTTTGTATTTCTCTCATGGAATCTGGGGAAAGGTTCTCAGTACATGAGAGCTAAGGTCACATTTCACCCCATCATGCTCTTAAAGAGACCACACAATCTATGTGTAAGCATTTGTGCTTTAATGCAGCTTCTTAACAGTTACCTTAGATGCAAAAGGCTATTTATACATTCATTTTTTATTTGTGTTATCAAGTTTTTGATTAAGCAAATCCAGAACTTGTATTTGATTTAATTAAATACTTCTTAATAGTAAACAATATTAAACTTTTATACTCTATATTATAAAAAATTAATTTCCTTTTTTTTATTTTTAAGTTTGCTTTTGAAACTCTGCAATGTACCATGCTTTTACATGCAAAATTACTTTTTTGTTCTTGTGGGGATGTAAAGACTTTTAAAGGCAGTAAAGACTAGAAGCCAACTGTTATTTATTTATTTATTACAAAATTTTCCCTGAACTCATACTGTGCCAACTGTACAAACCGATATCTTAAAATAGCCACCCTACGCCCCCTATTTTTTTTCCAATGTAAAAATAGGACCACAAGTGAAATCAGTACAAGTCAGAGGCCTACACTACTCAATTATTAATATATTAACCACAGAAGAGAGCTGTTAAACCTTTAGACCCCCCCTTCATGTGACCACTTCATGTGTTGCAAATTTACAGGATGAATGATGTCAAAACATCTCTTCCTGTCCTGTTTTTTTTTGGGGGGGGGGTTGGGGGAGTCATTCATTCATAATATGCTGCAGATCACAACGGAATTTTCTACTGGAACAGAAAAAGTTTCCATTGCAGTTTACCTTAGAGTGCACAAAGTAGCTACTAATGAACACAGGAGGAAAGTCTGAGTCAGCATTTTCACTAAAATAAGACGAGCTGAGAGATAACGATCAGGGCTTTTTATAATTACATTTTTCTATAATGACATGCACATTGGCAATATTCTTGTTAGCTTGCTTTGCTCATTTAATGCTTCTGAAATTGTATGTATCCATTAAAATAATTACATCCTATTTCTTGTTCTTAAGTTAATGATTAGTAGAACACAGCTTCAACCAACCTCATTATCTCCCCTTTGAAATATCTCACACACCTTTAGAGGGATATCAGAGATTACTGTCACGCAGAAAGCTTTGTGAAGTTGTATTGATGTACTTAGGTCAGTGTAATTTTGTGCTTTATAATTAATTTTTATCTTGACACAGACTTATTATAGTAGCTATACTGCACAAAATAGAGAAAATGAACTCAGGAAATGCAGAGTATTGTATACAGAGAGAGGTTATAGATGAACAGAGGCTGAAAGAGCGATCACAGAGAACGGACCATTCCCAGACCAACCTTCCCATCTCCCATTGGCTGAAGAAATCACTCAGGTAAGATATAGCCATGAAAGCAACTGAATAAAATCAGTATTGTTTTTAAGTGTTTTCTTTTCTTTCTTTTTTTTTAGCTGTTCAGTACCCAAACTGAAACGTACCATAGTTGGTTTCTTGCCTGTTCTGTCCTGGTTGCCCCGTTACTCCGTCTGGGATTATGGCATGCCGGATCTCATTTCTGGCATTAGTGTGGGCATTATGCACCTTCCACAGGGTAAAAGCATGTTTCTTGACTTTTTAATGACTGAAACATACAGGATAATCTTTGTTTGAGACCTTGTATTTGTGTGTTTTAGGAATGGCGTATGCTTTGTTGGCCTCGTTGCCTCCAGTATTTGGACTCTACACATCCCTCTATCCTCCATTAATTTATTTTATTTTTGGCACCTCCAGACACATCTCCATAGGTGAGAGCCTAATTTATATGTGAACACTAATGAAAATTATTAACTTTAGTTGATTTTATTTTGTCTAAATGGATTATTTTCTGCTTGAATCCTGTGTACATTGTCTATTTTCATTGAACTTCACAATGTTCTGACTTTAAGTGACTTTTGTGTTTGTTTGTTTGTGTGTGTGTGTGTGTGTGTGTGTGTGTGTGTGTGTGTGTGTGTGTGTGTGTGTGTGTGTGTGTGTGTGTGTGTGTGTGTGTGTGTGTGTGTGTGTGTGCACGCACGTGTGTGCGTAGGCACATTTACTATCCTCAGTATTATGATTAGTAGTGTGACAGAGAGACTTGCCCCAGATGCAGATTTCCTTATTTACAATGGCACTAATGTGACTGAAGAGGTGGATATCGTATCTAGGGACTTCTACAGAGTACAGGTTGCTGTTTCCACCACTGTACTGGGAGGACTTATTCAGGTGATAAATAAAAACAAATACAAACCCAGATTGGTGCAAACACACAAAATGTATATACCTAAAGCCATGTCATTTATAAATATACATAGAGTAATCATATATATATATATATATATATATATATATATATATATATATATATATATATATATATATATATATATATATATATATATATATATATATATATATATATACATACTACCATTCAGAAATTCTGGATCAATAAGTTTGTTTTCAGAAATAATACTTCTTCGGCAAATGTGCATTAAATTGATCAAAAGTGAAAGTAAAGACATTTACAATGTTAAAGAATTCTATTTCAAATAAATGTTGTTCTTTTGAACTTTCTATTAATCAAAGATATTAGTTTCCATAAAAATATTAAGCAGCACAACAGTTTAATAATAATAATAAGAAATGGTTTTTGAGCACCAAATCAGCATCTTATAATAATTTCGAAAGGATCGTGTGACACTTTATTGACTGGAGTAATGGCTGCTGATTTTCTTTTAAAAATAAATAAACAAATGGTTATTTTAAATTATAATAATATTTTATTATATTAATATTTAATAATGTTTTACTGTACTTTTGATCAAACAAATGCAGCCTTGGTGAGCATAAGAAACTTAAAAAAAGAAAATAATGAAAAGTCTCAACTTAATCTTAAATCTTAATCGACCACAAACTACTGTACATATATCATTTATTGCACATGAATTATAATATATTATTTTCACATTGGAATTAAATACAATCTTGCATTCTCACTCTTAGGTTGTATTAGGCTTGCTGCAGTTTGGTTTTGTTGGTACGTATCTTTCAGAGCCGTTGGTCAGAGGTTATACCACAGCCGCCTCCGCTCATGCTGTAGTAGCCCAGTTAAAGTACATCCTTGGAGTCTCACCCAAGCGCTTCAATGGACCTCTGTCTATTGTCTATGTGAGTACAATCTAACAAACTGAAACATGCATTGGAAGTAAATGCCTCAATACATGCAGACTTAAGTATAACTCTGTAATTTCTCTGTGTAGACTCTAGCAGACTTGGTTAGGCTGTTGCCAGAGACTCATCTCCCAACTCTGCTGGCTAGTGTTGTGGCCATTGTGGTTCTCATCACTGCCAAAGAGCTTAACAGTGCGCTCAGGCATAAACTGTTGGTGCCTATTCCGGTGGAACTCTGCACTGTATGTAATCGAAAAAATGTGAAATACTATCTGCTTTTCTTCATTGTTTGATTCAATCCTACCCATAAGTTGTACTTAGTAACATTTTTATTTAGAGATTCATTAAATCTCTAAACCAGTATCTCTGTTGTATCTGTCTGTAGTGCCTTTCCTTGATGCCCTCTCTGTGCTATTAATCTGTGTAGTCAGCATTTCAACTCTGCATTATAGTGTTTGCGTCATATTATTAATAACTAATTGCACCTAGTCTGGCTTCTTATTTACTACAAAGGAATCATTAACATCATTTTACCCTTAGCTCATGAAATTCATAAAAGTTTGTATATGCTTTTATGCTAGATTGTAGTGGCGACCGTTATATCATTCTACACTCGGCTGAATGAAAGCTATAAGATATCAGTCGTTGGCGAGATCCCAAGTGGGTGAGTTTTCACATCAAAAATATTTGTATTTCTAAATAATAATTGTTTTTTCTCTCAGTTTAGTGGTGTTTGGGAAGGCAAGCATTACAATATTATTATTGTTACCATTTATTTGGGGGACTTGGGGCAACCATCCACAACACTCTAGCAACAACCCTAGCAACCACCTACCAACACGTTAAAACTATTTACATCACATTAGCATCTGCATAGTAAGGCCATTATAACCAACACCAGCATTGTTTTGGCTCACTCACATTTTCTTCAGAAAATATAAAAAATCAAATATGATCAAATATTGGAAAAATAGTTATATGAATTATGATATGCAATGCATGCATTACTGTGGTCGCTCTGATGTGTTTTCTCAGACTTCAGCCTCCTGGGGTTCCAAACACCCGTGTCTTTTCTGAGGTGGTGTTGGATGCTTTTGCAATAGCCATTGTGGGTTATGCCATTTCTATCTCTTTGGGCAAAACCTTCGCTCTGAAACATGGTTACAAAGTAGAAAGCAACCAGGTGGGTATATCACCATAACACATATGGAAATAGACAATCAGATAACTACATTACACAGCTGATCTCTGTCTTTTTCTGACTGTTGTAGGAGCTGGTGGCTTTGGGTCTCAGTAATACAGTTGGAGGTTTTTTCCAGTGTTTTTCAGTTTGTTCTTCTATGTCTCGCAGTCTTATACAGGAAACCACAGGAGGCAAGACACAGGCAAGACAAATGCATTTATACAACTTAGCAAATGCATGCATTTATATATCTACATTTGCTCATCACATTCTGTTTGTTTAGATTGCAGGAGTAGTGTCTGGTGTAATAGTACTGGTGACGGTACTAAAGTTAGGCTCACTTTTTCAGGAGCTGCCCAAGGTATGTATAAACTATCCTCTGTGCTGACTATGAGTCAGATTACCAAGCTATTTTTACTTTATAGATTCATTATTTTGGTGTGAGCTATGAATAATTTATGACTAGAATTTCCATTCTTTGTGTGTCTCTCTAGGCAGTTCTTGCTGCCATTGTATTTGTGAATCTGAAGGGAATGTTCAAGCAGTACTATGACATAGTCACACTGTGGCGTAGTTGCAAGATTGATCTTGTAAGTTATGTTACAGTCTCCACCAAAAATCTACAAGCATTTAGTGGTGCTTACTGAGAATAATCTGAATCGCTTACCCAAAGTATTGGTTTATCTGTACTTATTTAGTCATCTCTATTCTCTGTTTTTGTGTTTGTAGTTGATATGGTTGGTGACACATGTGTCTACTGTGCTCTTTAATTTGGATATGGGTCTGGGTGCCTCCATGGGTTTTGCTCTACTCTCTGTTATCTTCAGAACTCAACGGTTGGAGTCTTTCCTTGCTTCTTATTTTTCAACTGTTTCACTCTTGTCATCTGCTTCATTCTCTTACTGCCTCATATCTGACCTTATCGCATGACTTTTCTGTTTGTCTCAGGCCCAGATATTCTCTACTGGGACACCTCCCTGGTACTGAGCTATATCTAGATATGGAGACACACAAAGAGGTGAGTATTACATTCATTTTTAACTGCAATAAATAGACAAATAACCAAAAATAGACCTCAGTTCAACGTTCCTGTGTAGTCCTGCTAAATGAAGAAATATCAATCACATTCCCACAATTACTCCAGAAATATCAAGACAATTTAAATAGCAAACAAGACTTCATTACGCCTATGTGACCTTTTATATTTTCAATGTATCTACCTTAGCAGACCTATCACAATCATTCTTTTTGTTTTGCAGGTGAGAGAGGTACCAGGTATCACCATATTTCGCTCTTCCGCCACCATGTACTTTGCTAATGCTGAACTTTATCTTGAGGCCCTTAAAAAAAAGGTAAAATTATTTGTTTGGAACTTAGAGTATTTATTTTTCAGTACTTTGGAATGTCACAGTGGTTCTCAACCAGGGGTCTGGGGCCCACTAGGAGGCCTCAGCAAACATCCAAGGGGGCTCAAAATCATTTATAAGACAAAATATAAACAAAAACAACTATGCCAAGCACATATTATTTTATTATGTAAAAATTGTGAGTAAAAAAATTAAACATTTCTGAATTTTCTTATTTTAACTCTAAATATTTTAGTCATGTTTTAATTACAGAAACTAGGGCGTGCCCATAGAACAAAAGTTTTAAAAATAAAACTAGGCCTAGGGGTCCTAATTAATATTTTTTGTGGTTGGTTGGAGTAAAACGTTTGGAGCAACAGTCTCATCCCAAGGCGTCATCTAACTGACGCTTTTGACCATGCGTCAACATGCCGACGCACGTGGCACCCTTTAAACGTCAATATGAGACGCTCATCCTCGGGCGTCATCTAACTGACGCTTTTGACCATGCGTCTAAATCCGACGCACATGGCACCCTTTAGCGTCAGTTAGATGACGCTTCCGTTATGGGTAGGTTTATGTCTGGGGTAGGGTTAGGGTTAGACCACTAGGAGGCGCGTCTTTTTTGACGCTTAAAGGGTGCCATGTGCGTCGGCATGTTGACGCATGGTCAAAAGCGTCAGTTAGATGACGCCTTGGGATGAGACTGGGCTGTTTGGAAACCACTGTCTTTAAAGATAAACCTATATTATTTTCGCTGATGCATATTAATTGCTATTGTTTCCACAGAGTGGCCTGGACATTGGGAAAATGCTCACCTATAAGCGCAGACAGGACGCCAAGCAGAGACGCAGAGAGAGAAGAGCAGAGCGAAGAGCCCAAAGAGAGGCTAAAAGACAGGTAGAAGATCTCTGCTAACTCTTTCCATGGTTACTGGATAATGATATGATAAACTGCACCATTAACATGAGCTAGTCCTAATCCTGTACTATCATATATGTTCAGTATGTTCCAAAACCTAGTGATCTTACAAAGGCAGTATTTAAAGGTGGCATGGGTGACGCAAAGGCTGTTAAAAAAGATATCGGTACTGTAATGATTTAATCCTGTGGAGGCAAGTTGAAGTGAACCCAAATGCAACCTTAATACCAAGACATAATGAAACATAAAACAAAGGCATGAAACTGGAAACATTCAATACTCGACAAAGACACAGGGCAGACATGAGGGCTTAAATACTGTACATAGACTAATTACAAGACACGTAACACCTGTGAACAATGATCAGACGATTAACCAATGACAAGACACATGGCAGGATCACATGACAAACAGGGTATCACATGACAAGACACAGAAACATGACAATATCAAGAACAAGAAACAAAACCCAAAATGTGACAGGTACTTATGCTGCCTCAAAGATTTTGACCTCATATTGTCCAAATTATAAGGATAAGTCAATCCCAAAATGCACTTTTATGAGCTCAGTGAAAACATATTATATTTATAAAAATTTGGGACCATCAAAATAAAGTGAAACCAAAATTTGTTTTTATAAAACTTTTTTTTTTTAAACACTGAAAAGCGTCAATAAAAATAGTAATTGCAAATGGATTATTCTACATAATATTTGTGTGTGCAGTGTATATTCATGCATATTAGCTTAGCAATATACAGTAAAATGTCAAACTCTACTGAAATCAAATGTTTCCTGTGCAGAGTGCTATTTGTGTGCCAATGTAGAGCATTTCAAAACAGTCACTTTAAAAATAACTCCTGTAGTAAACCTTGTTAGCAGACTACAGAAAATAAAGCCTGCTTAAAAGATAAGCCAAGTCTCCTGGTCTTCGCTTCTGAGTTTTTCTACACTTAAGAAGAACAAGGTTTACTCCAGTATGATTAAGTTGCTATGTATCCAGGAAGGCAGCATGTATATGGTTAAACACCTAGTGAATTCATCAGCTCAAATCTGTGAACTGTCACTTTCATTCTTTCTTTACAGAAAAGAGCTCTCAGGGAAGCCTCTCGGCGATCCAAAAGGTCTGTCTTTACACTGGAAGATGAAGTTAATGGAGACATGCACAGAGAGGTAGAGCTTGGCTGGAGAGAGAGGGAAAACAGTACAGTGTTTGTAATACCTGAGACAGCACGGACATCTGATGGCTGTCACACCTGGATGTACCTGAAGGGCACTGACCCTGACACCGCCACCCTGGGGTCAGTATCAGATCTACATGACGAGGACACCACCACGCTAGACTCCAGCAGCGAGGACACTTTAAGCAGGGATCTGGAGAGGGTTTCTCTGGGATCCCTGGGGAAGTGGACCTGGGACATCCATTCCATCATATTGGATTTCTCCACTGCTAACTTTATTGATACAGTGGCCATTAAAACATTAAGGAATGTAAGTACTTCAAAAGTCCAACAGAGAAAAAGTGACTTTGCATTGCAACCAAGCTCTCATCACCATTTCTTATTGTAGATATTCCACGATTTTGGAGAGATCGATGTAGATATTTACTTGGCAGGCTGTCAAGGTAAGGGGTCTATCATCATTACTGTTACAGGGGACTTCAAAGATCTGCCTTCCTGTCAGATGTTTTATTTAGTCAATGATTATAATTTGTGGCCTGTGCATTGTTTTCACTCAAGCACTGGTGGTGGAACAGCTTGAGCGTGGTGGCTTCTTCTCTGATGTCATCACTGAAGGTCGTGTCTTTGCTACTGTGCACGATGCTGTTCTTTACTGTCTCAAGCATCGGGGAGCTGTGACCATCCACAGCTATGAGGATGCTCTGGTAGGTTCTATATGTACAGTATATGTGCTCACCAATATCACACTTACAGTACATATACATGGAATATGATTATGGAATGATTGTTGAATATTATCATATACATGAATTCTAACTTCACATTTCAGGATATAAGTGGTACCAGACTATGAGAGAAGACTGATTTCTTGATTGATGATTCATCTTGTTCTACATGCCCATACAAGCTATATACAAAAAAGTAAACCTCTCCAAGTTATGTTCCTAAAATTAATGCTCAAATAGCATTTGGCTCAGCATTTGACTAATGAAGCATGTCTGATAGTTTTCTCTAAATTGGTTATAAAATGTAGGTATTTAAATTAAATATTTTTGTGGTTGTATTTTTTGGTTTATTTTACTTGTAAAGGATTATTTTAAATTATACTGATTAGTAATATGAACACATAATTTTAAATGCAATGTAATTGTATTTATACCATTTTATAAATTTTGTATAAATTATAAAAAATCTATAAAAACAACAGACAAAATGTGAAAGTAGAAAATCCAGTGTGTTTTTAAAGAAAAAGTGCTCGGTTACTAACGTAACCTCGGTTCCCTGAGAGTAGGGAACGAGTATTTCGTAGCTATACGGAGTGGGAAAACTTATTTTCTCGAGAATATTGAAGCCATTATTTTAAAACGCAGTGCAGCATTGGCTGTGCTGCAGCAACTGCACGAACCAATCGGGTCGCTTCGCGCCCAGGGCGCATCAGAACCCGCCAGAATGGGAGCTAGAAAAATATTATTTTCTAGTGTGTTTGGGTTTGCTATAAAGGCAGTTTTTGCTATCAGTGGCGTGTGCTTTGTAACGGCCTGGTGACTGATTTTTTAACATTTCCAGCCAGCCGAACTGTAACGGGGGCTGTTAGGAAAACACTCAGTTCTCTCCCTGTTTGAGCTACCGCAAAAACAGCGTTTTTCTGTTTTTTTACAGGGCGCCTTACAGCGGGCCAATTGATTGCAGTTATTCGGGAAGTTAATAGAGAAGTTCTCTTTTTGTGCTTTTTTTATTTATTCGGGTCGCTGTTAAAACAGCGTTTGTTTGTAGGGGTGCTTGTTTTGTAAAGGGCCCACTTACAGTTAAAACATCTTCAGTCACCTGAACTGCGCACAAGCTTTCTTCGAGGGAGGTCTGGCTGCGGCAGGACTTAAACCTTCTCTTTTTCCTCCTGTCATTCGACTAGGAAGGCTTCCGAGGCTCAGGGTCCAACACAAGCTTGGGTTGGGGGCCCTGACGCGATGCAGCCTGGTCGGCAGCGGTGTAAGCGCGACCAGCAAGGGCAGATGTTGTTCTGCAGGGCTTGGATAGGTGCACCGCCTTGGTTCTCCATCTGCTAGAGGTGGGCGGGCAGAGATGCGCAGCCACAGGTTCCTCTGGAGGGGGGCAACGTGTTGTAGCCCTTCTCCTCAGCGCCGTCGATAGTTGAGAGCATTGCCGAGGCTGAAATCTTTAAGTGAGCCGAGTAAGGGGCGCGCCATGATTTGGTCAGCTCGTCTTGCACCTCGGGCTGGTGGGCTCCTGAAGCGGAGACCACTCAATGTTGAGGCCCTTGACAGCTTCGTGAGGACGCGAATAAGTTCAGCGTCCCCGCTCGTTCTAACGCTGTCTCCGCTGGCTTGGGATTGAGGGGCGGGGTTAATTGTCGAGCCCGGACAATCTTCTCCCTCAGAGGCAGCCAGAGACAGGCTGTCATCGCCATCTTCCTCAGATGCGCCAAACGAAACGAGTCCTGCTGCTTGAGAGGAGGGGCATAGATCCGTTTACGAGAAAAGCACCGGTGAGGGGGTCTCGCGAGGAGAGAGCGAGGCACACGAGGACTGGGCCAGCGTGGGCTTGCTCGGTTTAGGCATCCTTTGGCCTCGTCGCTTCTTCCATCGAAGGCTTTGCAGAGAGGCTTTACATGAAGTGTATCCGGAACGCGGTATTTGAAACAACATCGTAGAAAATTTGCTCTTTCAGCTTCTAGAGTGTCGCGACGGCAAACACAGAAGTAACAGAAAAGGATATAAAGCCTTCTATCTTGCCGGATGGCAGCAGGTTAACGGCGATTTAGGGGAAGATGGCGCCGAGTTGAAGGTGCCCCGTCCGCTGAACAGGTCGCTTGTTCCGCTGCAGGGGCTCGTCGACGGCGAAGGCTCAGAGATCAGTGAAGAAGGTGTTCGCAGAAGTAGATTAAATCTGATTCTATGGCAAAATGGTCTGCTTATATAGGGATAAGCCACGCCCATTCTGGCAGGTTCTGACACGCCCTGGGCGTGAAGCGACTCGATTGGTTAGCGCGTTTCAGCCACCTCGCCAGAGGTTCGTGCAGTTTGCAGCACAGCCAATAAATGAGCTAGATGCTCTGCTCTGTGCTCGCTGTGCAGCTGCACTGCGTTTTAAAAAATGGCTTCAATATTCTCGACAAAAGGAGTTTTCCCACTGTGTATAGCTACGTAATACGAAGTGAAAGTTCTCGAAAGGGAACAACAGTCTCTGATTGATCATTTTAATAATTTATTCAACAAAGTGATTCTGTGCATTTTAACAGCAACATTCAACTCAACTGTGATTCAACAAATAAATAAAATAAGTTAACTTCAATCAGTCTTTGGATGCATTGCAATTAACAAAGTAAAACATAATAAAATAAATTATTAAAATCCAAACAAATCATAGAAGATTGTGCAAGTTTACATGCTTTCAGGAATATCTGAACGGGAATAAGTGTAAGAAATGTCCTTGCAGAGATGGAGGCTGAATAGATGTTACATAGGTTGAAACTAATAATATTTTAAATTACTAGTTATGATATTAAACTAACCTGTACTCCATTGACAGAACTACAACTAGTTAATGCTGTGTTCACCTGCAGATAACACCAAAGTGTTTAGTGATTTTGATGTCAGTTAAAATGTCACTTAAGTAGAAAGCAACTATATATATATATATATATTTTTTTTTACACATTCTTTGGTCACATACACACTATATCCTCCCACAATTGTGAAGTTGCTTTAGCACTGACTGTGCTTTATTTGCTGGAGGTTGCCAAAGTCGCTATTCATAACTATCATCCCACCAGGGAAGAGATACACATCTCGGATGCTCTTCTATTTACTATCACTGCATTTGACACTTAGCTGCGGTGTACGGCCTTTGGAAGGTACAGTAGAATGTCAATCAGTATGTAAACAAAGTTGTCAAATATGGCTGCATTCCCATTTAATAGGAATAATAATGCCTTCAAATATCTACATTAGGAAAGGTAGCATTGTCTTTCACAATTGCATAAAGATCAGGCTGTTTATCCCTGAATCCAACCCAAGACAGGTTCTAGTTCAGACACTGGGACCGCTGAAGGCTGGGTAAAGCTCATTCAATTCTGAATGCGAGGAAATGTTGGTAGGGCTACATTTCTATAGTGTGCATTTGTGTGGAAGAGTGAACCAGATTAAAATATACAAAGGATGAGTGTATTTTTGTGTGTTTGTTGGTATGAGGTCAGTGCTTCAGGGTGTTTGAGTGATGCAAAGGCGTGTGTGTACAGTGATTTTCTGCCGTGTGTGTGAAAGAGAAAGTGAGGGACTATAAAAAGAACATTACACAGAAATGAATGTGTATATTAGGGCTTGCACAGACTAGTCAAGAGATCGACTACTTCAACCACTAGTTGGCGCTGTCGGAAACAATCGACTACTCGAGTGTGCATGCCATCAACCATAATGAATTCAGAATGGCGAGCGTCTAGGGTGGCCATACGTCCGGATTTTGGCCAGACAGTCCGGATTTTAAGCCCCCTGTCCGGCGCAGCCTCAAGCCGGACACTCATTTGAACTCCTTTTTGGATTTGCGCTGAATTGTTTAAAAAAAATCGATTAGCAGAAATCAGTAGTCGTGCAACCCCTAATATATATTCATTGTTGTACCTGGATTTGTCTATGTGTTTACAAGTCTTGGTGAGTTTCAATGTGTTGGTCAGAGTTCAGTTCTGAAATGAGTTCTTCTTGCTCTTGTTGCTCTTGTTGAGAAACAAATTGTTGGTAGCGCGCCTGTCGCTGGTAGTCTGGATCGACATTGATCCAATTATTGGCAACCCACTTAGTCCCTCGTGTCACCACACAGCCACCATGAAGAGAATACTCATCCTGTTCACCCACCCAACCTACCGAGGGCAGCACAAAACAACAATTACAGATTATAAACAAGACTTTCCAGACAATTTATCTGGACAGTGAGGTCTAAAAATCTTGAGACATTCTGAAATTATGTTATAATAATGTTAATATTTGATTAATGAATAATGTTAATAGTTCAGTTAGAATTTTTATACTTAAATTGTTATGCTGATAATACAATTTGGGTAATTTGGGTTTGGGTATCAAACAATGATTAAACAGATAGAATAAGAAGGTTTAGGCCTATTGATAATTGGTCAAAAATATTACACCACCATTATTTCATTCAACTTTATTCCAAAACATTACAAAAATACATTATAAAATAGCAGATTAGTTATTTTCATTACCTCTACCATCGGAGAGATAGTTATACCAGAAAACTGCCGTCCCCTTAATGGGCTTCACTCTCAGGTTGCCTTTATCGCAATGCTTTCTGGTGTCCAACAGATCCACATCGTTCTGTATCAGTGACTGGGAAACACAAATACATGCACATAGTTATTGGCTGTCGCATGTGCTTAAATAGTGTAAAACTCTTGCTTTTAACTCACAAATACACATGCAAAGACGTTTTATTCAATAGGACACACCGCTTCTTCATAAGTCCTATTATCTGCCACTGGAAAGGTGGTCTCCCCCCCTTCTTCAACATTACTAAGGTAAAACAGAACTGTGATGTACCTGTAAAAAAAAATAAACACACAAATACTATGAACTTTAGGGGGATAAAAACTTGCCAAATTTGGTCGGAAACGTATTTACATGATATTAACTTAATTTAACGAAAGTGCCCCTATTATGCTCTTTTAAAGGTTCCTATTTTTAAGGTCAAAAAACACTTTAATTTTCTCATAATACACATTGTAGCATCACTTCTTTTCTCACAGTGTGTCTGAAACGGTTCGATCAAAGATTCCGTCTCTCTAAACCGCTCCTTTCCGAGAGCCTACTCTGCTCTGATTGGTCAGATGGCCCAAGCTATTCTGCTTACAGCGGTTGGAAACGAAACACTCATTACAGTATCTGAATTCTTGCTCTGAAGGTACTTGTATACCAGTGACGTGCGTTGAAATCTTGTCATGGGTAGGCTGTGACCTATCAATGTGGCATATATGTTCATATATTCATTCAGTTAATGTAGCAACCGAAGTTCATATCAGGCATCATCACATCGCTGCCTGCATACAGCAAAGTCAGTCATATGTGATGCTAATGCACAATCAAATCTAATAATCAAATGAATGGACACATCTATCTTATGACTTATACAACAAACAAATGTTTTGTGCGGGACACAGTAAGAGAGGGAGGCGGCGCGTTGTCAGCGAACCGACAAGCAGCCTAGTCATTCCTTCAAAATGCGCAAACGCGCACAGACAGCCACATACACACTATATGTCTGGTCACTCTGGTGACGGCGCACCAGGATTTGAATAGGCTACAGTCAGAAAACATTGTGTCAGCAGTTCAGCTTTACAGTACAAAAACAGCTTAAATTCGCTCCTACAAACTGCGCAAGGCACACACACCGACACGCAATGAGGGTCTGGCGACGGCGCACCAGGATTAAAAAAAGAGAACTACAAAACAGCATTTTAACCCTTACGAAATGCACCATAATCGCACAGATAGACCTACAGTACAAATATGGCAGAGGTGACGGCGCACCAGGGTATGGAAGAGAGAACATTTTGGTGTCAGCGCACAGCAGGCCTATAACTGTTAGCCCACCATCAGATAACAAACACAAGCCAATATAAGGGTTTTAAAAATAATAAATAAATGAATAATTTACGTTTTAAAGGGGGTGCTTACTTTTATTTGTAGACGAAACTCCTTTTCCTAGATTTACTGAAGCCTATAAAACGCATTTGCAGCTGCACAGCTAACGTTAGCAGTAGCACAGTGAGCGTATGGCTCGCTCATAGGCTGTGCTGCGGCAACTGCACATCCAATGGCGCGGGCGCCTCTGACGTGAATGGAGCAGAACAGACTTTCCTCCTGGCTCTTATTTCCATTGAAAAGGAGAGACTCGTGAAATTGAGAAATACACCCAACAAAGAGGACTTTTACAACAAAGTAATTGACATCTTTGTCCAGAGGGATAGACGCATGGACTTTCCCGTTAGCGACCACAGCTCTTTTTCTTCATAGGACGCTTCCAAAGCTAGGCGATGCTAGTTGCTAAGTAGCTTGAAGCACTGATTGAGTGAGAGCGAGTGGATCACGTGACATGAAGCACGCTCGGTCTCTGCCTCAATGTTGATAATTCAAGACAGCACGAGAACTGACTGCGCATGCACAAATCTACGTAAACTACGTTCTATGGACCAAAGAGGCACTGCTAACCTCTGCCTCAATGGCCATGGCCTTGAATTTTCTGCATGAAACAATGATTTTTAGGAGCAAACAATGGCAAAAGGAGTATATTATATGTGTATTCCTGAAAAATTGTGTTACAAAAATTAATATTTGGAATAAAATAAATGCAATTAATAATGTGGTGAATTAATAAAGCTCTTGGAATTAATAAATGTAATGTCAACATTTCCTTTGGTGAGGCACTGCCTACCCTGACTGCACGTCCCTGTTGAATACTAAGTTATACGCACAGTACCGACAGCGTTAGTTGTACCGTATCAATTCGAGCCCGAGTCCTCATCCTTTGGAAACGCTTTGGATTTTCTTTCGCAATACAGAAAACAGCATATTCTAGTGATGTCTAACAAACTCTTCCAGGCTTCAGCTACAACTACAGAGTTTGAGGTGGGTTAAAGTAGACGTTGTTCGTGGGCAGCCAATGAAGACCACAGGATGGCATGCAAACTGAGGTTACTGACGACTCGTTTCTGGCCGTTCAGAATCGGTTCTTTCTTTTAGGAGAAAATAACTCCTTTTCTCCGGCACTTTGATTTGTATAACTTTCCAGGCCTTTTACATTCAAAAAACAGCTTTATTAAACACTACATGAAAGGTAATATCCAAAAAAGGGTAAACTTGCGCTCGATCAGCCCAAAGTCCGGCATCCGACTAGCATGGAAGGTCTTTACGTGTTACTGTCTTTTCTCTCGGCAAAGTAATTTTGATTAAATGCAATACATTTTCTCATATGTATTTTCTCATTATTTCATCTGACTCCATAAATGAAAAAGGTTCTGTGATATGATATCTGTGCATCATTAAATATAAGCGAATGTTTGACTATTCCTATTAATTCTTTAATGAAAATAATGCCAAAGTCCGTTAGAATAAAATCAAATGTTTACAATTTATTATGTCCGGTAATTTCAAAATCAGTTAAAAGATAATCAATACAAAACATCAAATGCTCTGGAATGAAGAGAAGAGATACGAACCCGACATTAGGAAATACATGATGCTGAGAGTACTGGCGGCTCTCAGCATTCACGGGCTGATCTGAGGTACAGGAAGACCCTGAGCTCTAGTTGCGTTTCATTATATAGACATACCTCATTTCAAATGTAAACATGAGTTTACAGTGCAAATTTACCTTAATCACAAGTTGATTTACATTTGCTAACAGTGGGAAAATGCATTGAGTAAACACCTTCTGAGAGCAGGAGACCATTTGCCTGGAAGACACACCTCCTATGTATGAGAATTATTTCTAAACTCTTAAATACCTTATTACCTTCTGGTTTACTTCTTTAAAAATAAGACCTTTGTACCAGTCGCACTGAGACATTTCAAATGATATCAAAGATGTGTGATACTGTATGATAATTATTCACATTAAACTATATATATTCTTTGGTGAACTACAGATGATCTCAAGCATGTGGGAGAAGGAATGGGGGCAGAATGGGGGGTCAAGCGAAAAGATGTAGATTAGGATTACTTAGGTGAGACTTGCGTCTTGAATGGTGCACAAGAGAGAAATTCAAATGTTAATTTGCTTTGTTCTCTCAGAGAGTTGCGCTAACTTCCATTTTTTTCAGTATTACAAAAGCATAACATGGGCTCTTTAATGAAGTTAATATCACGTTCCTAATCATGCTCTTGTTCTAAATACATTTTTGCTTGTGTGATAATGCTTAATTATTATTTATGACATTATATGATTACACATTGTAAAATATTAATCTTAGGCCCGGTTTCACAGACAGGGCTAAGCTTAAAGGAACACTCCACCGTTTTTTGAAATAGGGCTTATTCACCATCTTTCCTACATTTAGATAGGTGGGCAAATGCATTTTTGTCTCAGTGCATGCATTGTTTTAGTTTGGCAGCGCCGCCGCTAGCTTAGCTTAGCATAATGAATAGAATCCTTTGTTGCCAGATAGCATGTCGTGAGTAAAAGTGATAAAAAAATCAATTTTAAAAAAACGAATTACTTCTTGTGTCCTAAGTATTCACAACAATTACAAATAGCAATGCAGATTAGGACTAGGCGATTTCCTAAGCAGATATTGACTTGGGACTATATTGGGGTGAAGCACTGCTACGCAGAGATATCACGCAAGACCTGAAATCCGTCAACATACCGGCGTGACCTGCACCGAGTATCTTCACTTTTGGATTGTGTTGAGTTTGAGAAGTTACAGCTACAGTTACAGCAAACATGGTAATTGCCTGCATAGCAAAAGGTTGTGAGAACAAGCAAAGGACATACACTCACACCACCAGTTCGTATTTGCTCTCATCCTCACGTCCTCAGTCTGTTGAGTGATCGCAACCTCCTCCTGTCATTCTGTGTCCAAAGCATGCAGCTACTCTTCTGAAAACTCTGGTTCATAGAGGTATGATTCTGGATCTTGTCTGTCTGAGAAGTCACCCTCTGCGTCTCTCACAAAATCTGCCATGTTCATCGCCATTCACAATGTCTACTGATGAAAAATAACCAGCTACTATTCACGCCGGTATGTTGACGGAAGTTAGGGGATTTCATGTGTTGCGTGATATAGCAGTGCTTCGTCTGTGCTTACCCCCAATATAGTCAAGTCAATATCTGCTTAGGAAATCGCCTAGTCTTAATCTGCATTGCTATTTGTACTCGTTGTGAATACGCAGGCCACAAGAGGTAATTAGGTTTTTTTTTAGTTGTTTTTTTTAATCACTTTTACTCACGACATGCTAGCTGGCAACAAAAGATTACATTCATTATGCTAAGCTAGCAGTGGCGCTGCCAAACTAAAACAATGCATGCAATGAGACAAAAATGCGTTTACCCACCCATCTAAATGTAGGAAAGACGGTGAATAAGCCCTATTTCAACAAACGGTGGAGTGTTCCTTTAAGCCAGGATTAGTCTTTAGTTCAATTAGGACATTTAAGTAGCTATTATAAACGTGCTTTAGAAAACATTACTAGTGTGCATCTTGAGACAAAACAAACTTAAACTGCATGTTTGAGCTGTTTTAACTGCAAGTTGCTTTCAGTTAAAACAGCTCAAACATGCAGCTTAAGCCTTGTCTATGAAACCGGGGGTTAATCTCTTTGGCTTACCTGCAGGAAGTCTGGAATGGGGAGGTGGTATTGGCAGCAAGGCGAGTGTGTGTGCAGGCTGTTTCAGGGTACACTGGCCCACTGTCATGATGAGCGTGGTAATGGCCGCCCTGCTCATAGCGCACCACTTGTAAAGGTTCACTTAACTCCACCAGAGAGGATGGCAGTCGTGTTAAATGAGTGACTCTTTAAAGACAGGATGAGATATAGATATCGCATTATTACAAACCGAGAAGGTGTGACAGAAGGAAACACATGAAGAAAGCAAAGTTTTTTAAAAGCTGTATGTCAGCACACTTGATGGGTGGACAATAAAAGAGCAGATAAAACCTTTTGCGGAGGTCTTGAAGAACCTGATGTGCTCCTTGACCCTGGTAGAGCCAGGTGTGTCTGCTGTTCCTCACCAGCTGGCTCCTTTCTACCCCACGCTGTAGTAGAAAACGCTGAAAGGCATCACTTCTCAGACGCCCAAACTCCTCTAAACTCAAGAGACCTGTGTCAAAAGAGACAAACTTAAAACATACATATGGATACACAAATTATGATCTATGTCTATTGGGTGTCCGTTTAAGATCTCCCTCTTAGGTCCTTACCATTTCCATCCTGATCAACCTTTAGGCCATCATAGATTTCCTTAAGGTTTTCAGAAGTTAACCAGATTCCATCTCTCACTCGAGAGTGTGTCAATATCTACACCAGAAATTCAAGTTACAGATTACATGTAAATGAACAAACATGAAGAAAGATTTACACATTACATTTTCTCAGCATTATCAAACTGCAAAACCAAGGCTCAACAGACCTCATGAGGTTGTAGTTGGCCATCTTGGTTGAGGTCAAGGAAATTGAAGATTTCCTCAGGACTGAGGTTGAGCTGCTGATTAAGTTCCTCTTGACCTTCAGGGACCATAACCTGACTCTCCATCAAACCCTTCAGCTGAGCCAAACGCACAACTACACCACACTCCTCCTCTGACAGAAAGCCAGGGATCTCTGCAGCCACACACACAAACAGAGCCACAATGATGCTTCACACTGATAAGTGAATCAGCAAAAACAAAAACCCTAATAGCAAACAATGCCTGCGAATAGGACTAAGCAATTAATTTAATAAGAAAACCAAAAAATCGAAATTCTAGCAGATAACTTTCATTCATGCATGTTCCCCCCATTCATTTTTACAATATTGGGAATTATGAATAAAAATAATGATTTTTTGTTAGATTTTCACATTAAAGTTTTATGCAGGGACAGAGGAAGAATCTGAAAACATTGAGGGAAACGTGTAAGCTTTATTATTAAGGATCTTTCACATGGCGAACAAGAACTATAATGAGAACTATATTTGTCAAAGTTCTGCAAGAGGTAGGACCCAGACACAAAAGAGCAGACAAGGGTTTTTATTAACAAGACTTGAGACAGCAGGGAGAGTGAAGAGTGAACCACAGTTCAAACAGTAGGGCAGGGCAGACGACACGATGACAGGCTCGATGGACACCGAGACCGTCAGTAAGATGGCAATGACGTGAGTGCAATAGAGGCAGCTCTGAAGGAAAGACCAGGCAGGAACACCTAGCTTGATGTCAGATGTAGCACCAGTCTTGCCACCAGGTAGAGGCTCACAGAACCAGAGGCTTGACACAGGGGTTAGATTGCTGCACCAGTCAGGCTGTCAGGCAGTTAAAAGTCAGTGGCCAGGGAACTCAGGATACAGGGCAGGAACACACAAAAGAACATACAAGACGAGACTCAAGACAAGATATAGCAACAATAAAGAGAACTCAAACTAGATTATAAAGCACAAGAGCTAAAGATAAGCAAAATAGCAACAAGGATAATCTGATTCTGGGAATAGGATTTAAAAAACAAAAACAGCATAAGCGCTAGGATAATTTCAAGGATTACAAACCGGAAAAAACACCACAAAGTACATACACAAAACAAACTAGCAAAGACACGAGGGAAAGAGGCACAATATAAAGGGACCAGAGCACATGAGGATCAGGGGAGCACAATAAGTGAAATGAGGGCAAGACTTGGACTAAACAAAGGGGCGTTGTGTTGTAACAGGAAACAATGAGCACGTGGCAAACACAGACCAAGACAGAGCCATGAGCTCAAACTCAAGACAAACATAGAAACATGAAACAAAGACAACACAGACAAGGCTGCCAGGGCAGAACCCTGACAATATTAGTGTCCACACAGCAACAAGCAATAAAAATGTAGTTTATTATAAGCATACACTGTGATTATGTCATCTGTTATAACTGTGGAGTGCACCTTGCAATTCTCATAAAATTAGAATGAGTACTAAAGTTTTAATAATTGTTTTAATTCTATATTTTAGAAATGACTGAAATTATTTATTTTTTTTACAGCTAATGAAAGATAAAAACACTGACAGCCAATCAGAATCCATCCAACTTTAAAGAGCATGAGCATTTAAAGCGGCAAATGACAACTGCAGTGCACTCTTATAATAAACACAACATTATTATCCATTTGTGTGGACACTAATATAGTTACTGTTATTGTTCATGGTGTGAACGGGCCATGAATATTAATTACGTGACAGGCTAATGTTCATTCAATTGTTGTGACCAATTTGCTGAAAGTAGGTAAGTGGATGCTAGCCATATTAGGATAACTGCTAGCCAATAGCACACAGCACTTGACTACTTTTATGGTACTTTTTTGTCCTCTCAACAGCCCTTGTCTAGTGTTGTTGTACGAAAAAGTGCACTATGGACACTGTGAAATATCTTCTTTTGTGTGTTTGATGAAAAGAAAATCATACAGGTTATGAATGACATGATAACAGACTTTTTCGGGGGGTGAACTATTCCTTTGTAGCATCTTGTCCTTACCAAACAGAAGGGGCTTTAGACTGAGTGTCTTCATTTCATGGACTTTCCCTGGCACCACTGACACTTTTTGAACATGTCCCACCTAATAAAAAAAAGACTAGTTTTTGGAAGATAAACGAATATAAATACTCACAGATCTCCAAATCATCTTATCCATACTCCTTACCCGTATTCCTTCAATGCGAGGAAGATACATATTTCGAGGGAAGCCCGAGTCTGAAGGGGTCTGCGCATCTGACGGTCCGGTAACTTTATGACTTTTATCTCTGTTTGTAAAATCCAGGTTTGCCGTACTTGTGTTAGATCCGTTATTATAATGAACATACAGCAGAAGTGCAATGACATTGATGATGTAAACGTGGAAGAAAACCATCACCACCATGAAGTAAGAGCGAGAACACACGCTGCTCTTCTGCAGAGAGACGCGCTGACGGGGCAGAGACCGGGGTGGCGGTAATGATGATGATGATGCGGTGTCATCCTCTTCAATATTGTCCTGGGGTTCCATCATTTTAGCAGAAAACACTCTTGTTGGTCGGTTTAAAATACACTATTTAAATCTGTTTTCAAAAGAACATTATGGTAAACTGTATAGCTGGTGTTTGACAGGTATTCGACACATAGAAAACCCCGCATTAAAACAGACGTCACTCAGAAGAGATAAGCAGCAGACTGGCTGCAAAAACACTACCTTTGTAAAAAGCTTGGTAACTAACTTACACGAACAGATGCAAAATAATCTCGATAACACTCGCTGCTTTAAACTACGGATAAAGACATTTTGGAAACAATTATTTTCGTCAGTATAAGCGTACCTCCGGCTTGTGGTAGCATGACACTCTCTGGCTTACTCAGCACTTCCAGTTGTCAAATTTGACTCTCTTGTTTACATCGAGACGCGTGATTATAGCAACTGCGCAGCTTCTTTTAACCTGCGAACCGTTGCCCCGAAGCACCATTTTGAAATTCGTTCTCCTCATAATCCGTGTTGGGAAGGTTTTGTAGTGTCTGCTTATAATAATTTGAATTTATATGACAGCTTTCTTGGCTATACATCTCGAAGTGAAAGTGCAGCTGACTGGACTTTCGAAGGACGCCATTCACCTGACTGCGGGAGTGCGGGTGTTACACCAGAATCTGTGACCGTCATAGTCTGTGACCGTAGTGGGCGCGGTTGTCACTGTACTGCGTGATCTACGCAAACAGCGTTACTTCTGACTATAAGCCAAAGGTAAGGTATTTACGAAACGTTTGTTTAGAAATGATGGTTATTTACACAATAAATGATTATTTGCTTGCCCAGATTGAGCTCAATGTGTTTTTCTTTTTTTCAGAGTAGCCGACTACGTGTGTTTCCGTGTTCATTAATGTTTATGTTCTCACGCGAGAAGAGAACGTGCACGTTTAGGAAAAGTTTTTTTCTCAGTGTGTTTTGCTATTCAGAATAATATGTTATATTGGATATTATTTATTAGGATATATATTTAATTTGTGGAACCAGCAGTCAATGAAAGACATGTATGGCACAAAAAGATTATTTTTGTGTAAATTATTATATTAATGCACAGAATAATAATACAAAAAATCACTCAAAATTGCTGTAACAAGTTGTAAAGGTCACCGAACAGACATACA
Source organism: Siphateles boraxobius (assembly GCF_051911475.1). Classification (NCBI taxonomy): domain Eukaryota; kingdom Metazoa; phylum Chordata; class Actinopteri; order Cypriniformes; family Leuciscidae; genus Siphateles; species Siphateles boraxobius. Next base: position 10,246,530 of record NW_027509042.1, on the reverse strand, counting down.
GTAGGGTCACCAAATATGATAAGGCTATTTTAATGGTCACCGAATTCTGTTACCCTCCTCTATTTCACTCATAATGAATGTGACACACTCCAAATTCACTCTGATGATGTGTGAACTCTTCAGCTACTTACAGTAGAAATCATTTTGGGCTGACATGAACAGAAGCAGACATACAGTAGGGTCACCAAATATGATAAGGCTATTTTAATTGTCACTGCATTCTGTTACCCTCCTCTATTTCACTCATAATGAATGTGACACACTCCAAATTCACTCTGATGATGTGTGAACTCTTCAGCTTCTTACAGTAGAAATCATTTTGGGCTGACATGAACAGAAGCAGACATACAGTAGGGTCACCAAATATGATAAGGCTATTTTAATGGTCACCGCATTCTGTTACCCTCCTCTATTTCACTCATAATTAATGTGACACCCTCCAAATTCACTCTGATGATGTGTGAACTCTTCAGCTTCTTACAGTAGAAATCATTTTGGGCTGACATGAACAGAAGCAGACATACAGTAGGGTCACCAAATATGATAAGGCTATTTTAATTGTCACCGCATTCTGTTACTCTCCTCTATTTCACTCATAATGAATGTGACACACTCCAAATTCACTCTGATGATGTGTGAACTCTTCAGCTTCTTACAGTAGAAATCATTTTGGGCTGACATGAACAGAAGCAGACATACAGTAGGGTCACCAAATATGATAAGGCTATTTTAATGGTCACCGCATTCTGTTACCCTCCTCTATTTCACTCATAATTAATGTGACACCCTCCAAATTCACTCTGATGATGTGTGAACTCTTCAGCTTCTTACAGTAGAAATCATTTTGGGCTGACATGAACAGAAGCAGACATACAGTAGGGTCACCAAATATGATAAGGCTATTTTAATTGTCACCGCATTCTGTTACTCTCCTCTATTTCACTCATAATGAATGTGACACTCCAAATTCACTCTGATGATGTGTGAACTCTTCAGCTTCTTACAGTAGAAATCATTTTGGGCTGACATGAACAGAAGCAGACATACAGTAGGGTCACCAAATATGATAAGGCTATTTTAATGGTCACCGAATTCTGTTACCCTCCTCTATTTCACTTATAATGAATGTGATGTTATTTTTTTGCAACATATTTTTTCTTTTGGATAGGAAGTGTTTTAAATAAAACCATTGCAATATTTTATAATGAAATGTTTTAATAATTAAAATATTTTAAAACATTAGAAACATTGATTTCAAACATTAACTATTTACAAATTTGACGAACTAAGCAAAAAAAAAAAAAAAAAGCATATTTTAAATGCATGCTGCACAGCAGTAGGATTTCTTGGGGTCGGGCTCCCCAACACATTTCATGTGGAACCAACGGGCACAGACATCACACTGGATCTGTATCAACAAAGATAATAATTAGCATTTTCAGGGTGAATATGAGTTACATATACCCGTGATGCACATATTTCCTACTCTAGAAAAGACAGGCCATGCCCACAATGATCAGAGGCCTATGGTGGATTTCTTTATTAAAAAAAATAGCTTCTTACCCAAGGTGTTGTCTTGCCCTTCTCCTCCACATTATTCTCCCCACAATGGCGGCACAAATCAGTAAGGTCATCTGGTCACCATTGAAAAGAAATTTAGCTTGTCAATAAATGTGTTAATCGTTTAAATAACATATTGTATGTAAGGGATAATCCACTAGCTCATTAAACTATTGGACTACAGAGGCAAAGAGGCTCAGAGGAGTTTAATGAACAGCTAACCTTGGATTTTCCTCCTTATACCATGGTCATTTGCCAGCACAAGTTACAGTAAAAGCTGTCATTGATGTGTTGAGCTCTAAATTTGACTGGTGTTAGGGTTATGTTTTATTTTGTTTTAGTTTAGTGCCTGTCTTTTGACCCAGTTTTCCCATTGTGTCTGATTAGTTATCCCATTCACCTGTTGTCTCAGTTATAATCTCCTGTGTATTTATACTACTTGTTCTGTTCTTTGTCTTGAATTTTCACATTTTTTTGTATTGAGAGTTCTTGAATTAAAGACTTACAAGTGATATTTTGTGCACCCCTATTGTGCAGCCCCTCACATAGAAGATTAATTATTAATCAAAAGTACATAATTAAACAAACGTACCACTTTCATCCAGCAGGGTCATGGCGATCTTTTTCTGAAGTTGTTCACTGCTGACGCTTTGTTTGCAAACGTCAGAGGCTCCCCTGCCAGAATTTTCTCTGCATACTAATATGACACATGCTTATAACTGATTTGTTAGTGCATAGTAAATAAATACATAAGTACTATATAAACCAGCATACTATTGTTTTAAAATACTTTACTGTTATAATGATGTAGACACCAGTATAATAAAGTGGACACAGCATGATAAAAAAAACTTACTTTCAGAACAAATACCCCACATGACGTTCCATCCAATTGTGAACTGTGTGGAGCTGTGCTGGCTGTCCACTTTGAAACGTTGCAGCCTCGTTTTCTGACAAAGGCCCTGAAAAGGCAAGACAAAGGTAAAATTATGCTAACATATTTACATATTTTAGTTTTGTAATTAAAAGGGAACAACTTGCATATATGGACACAACAATTACCTTGTGGACTCCAAACACTGTTTTATTTTGCGTGCATCATTCCCCAGGGGATCCAGCACAAGGCTCCTTTTTTCAGCCGGAAAGATTGCCTGTAGATTAGTAGATTATTATATTACAATATATTATTGTATAGTATCAATATAGTCATGTTGTACAGCTATTGGTAATATTGTGGCTCTCAACAAATGTCAGCAATGCAGAGCAAGGTCCTTACAGCCAACATCCAGTGACCCGGCTCATGGACGGCTCCCAAAATCACTTTGTATTTTATTGGATCACACTAAAACAGATAATAATTATTTACAAAATCAGTTAATAAATTCTATTAAATTACAATCCACTTAAAAAGGCCCTACAAAACAGATTTTCCTGTGCATACTTTAAGTCGTGAGTTTTTTCTCTCCCATATTCTGGTCATTTCAAAGGAGTCAATTTGAAGAGCCTTTTCGTCTCTTATTTGGTTGTTTTTTTTGACTGCCTGGGCTATATATGCATTTATTACCTGTGAGACAGATAAATGAGTAAGAGTATGTAGCATTACCTTGGATAAATTATATACAATCCAAGTAGACAAGTCAGTCATTCAACTAAGCTCACCTCGCTTTCAAGCTCTCCATTTGGGGCTGTCCTCAAAATGTCCCAGTAAAACATTTTGTAGGGCCCCATTCGCGACAGCAGAACATGTGCTTTTTTGCCTCCCCAGGCATCCCTTATGCCTATGTATGAGGTAAAAATAGTAATTGAAATAACTATTGTGAATGCACAACAGCATTAGTTATTTTTAGTATATGAAATATATCTCTGAATGTAAACAAAAATGTATCAAATATTAAATTGAATCAAGTACAATGTTAACTAAAACTATAGATTATTAAAAGTCTAAAGAGAAACAGGAATGTAGGAAATGTAGTTTGTTTATCAAATTTACGCACATTTTTCATGATTCAGAACATCAGAACATGATTGTTCAGCTGGTAGAGGAGGCAAGACTGCAGCTGAAGTAGGGGAGAGAACAGCTGGAGGAGGAAAAGATAGAATAGGTGGAGGAGGAGAGGATAGAACAGGTGGTGGAGGAGAGGATAGAACAGGTGGAGGAGGAGAGGATAGAACAGGGGGTGGAGGAGAGGATAGAACAGGTGGAGGAGGAGAGGATAGAACAGGTGGTGGAGGAGAGGATAGAACAGGTGGAGGAGGAGAGGATAGAACAGGTGGAGGAGGAGAAGAGAGAACAGCTGGAAGAGGAGAGGAGTCAGCAGATGAAGGAGAGGAGTGAGCAGCTGGAGGAGGAGAGGAGTGAGCAGCTGGAGGAGGAGAAGGGACAACAGCTGGAGGAGGAGAGGAGAGAACAGCTGGAAGAGGAGAGGAGTCAGCAGATGAAGGAGAGGAGTGAGCAGCTGGAGGAGGAGAGGAGTGAGCAGCTGGAGGAGGAGAAGGGACAACAGCTGGAGGAGGAGAGGAGAGAACAGCTGGAAGAGGAGAGGAGTCAGCAGATGAAGGAGAGGAGTGAGCAGCTGGAGGAGGAGAGGAGTGAGCAGCTGGAGGAGGAGAGGAGTGAGCAGCTGGAGGAGGAGAAGGGACAACAGCTGGAGGAGGAGAGGAGAGAACGGGAGGAGGAGAGGAGTGAGCAGCTGGAGGAGGAGAGGAGTGAGCAGCTGGAGGAGAAGGGACAACAGCTGGAGGAGAGGAGAGAACGGGAGGAGGAGGAGAGGAGTGAGCAGCTGGAGGAGGAGAAGGGACAACAGCTGGAGGAGGAGAGGAGAGAACGGGAGGAGGAGGAGAGGAGTGAGCAGCTGGAGGAGGAGAGGAGTGAGCAGCTGGAGGAGGAGAGGAGTGAGCAGCTGTAGGAGGAGAGGAGTGAGCAGCTGGAGGAGGAGAGGAGTGAGCAGCTGGAGGAGGAGAGGAGTGAGCAGCTGGAGGAGGAGAGGAGTGAGCAGCTGTAGGAGGAGAGGAGAGAACGGGAGGAGGAGAGGAGTGAGCAGCTGGAGGAGGAGAGGAGTGAGCAGCTATAGGAGGAGAGTAGTGAGCAGCTGGAGGAGGAGAGGAGTGAGCAGCTGGAGGAGGAGAGGAGAGAATGGGAGGAGGAGAGGAGTGAGCAGCTGGAGGAGGAGAGGAGTGAGCAGCTGGAGGAGGAGAAGGGACAACAGCTGGAGGAGGAGAGGAGAGAACAGCTGGAAGAGGAGAGGAGTCAGCAGATGAAGGAGAGGAGTGAGCAGCTGGAGGAGGAGAGGAGTGAGCAGCTGGAGGAGGAGAGGAGTGAGCAGCTGGAGGAGGAGAAGGGACAACAGCTGGAGGAGGAGAGGAGAGAACGGGAGGAGGAGAGGAGTGAGCAGCTGGAGGAGGAGAGGAGTGAGCAGCTGGAGGAGAAGGGACAACAGCTGGAGGAGAGGAGAGAACGGGAGGAGGAGGAGAGGAGTGAGCAGCTGGAGGAGGAGAAGGGACAACAGCTGGAGGAGGAGAGGAGAGAACGGGAGGAGGAGGAGAGGAGTGAGCAGCTGGAGGAGGAGAGGAGTGAGCAGCTGGAGGAGGAGAGGAGTGAGCAGCTGTAGGAGGAGAGGAGTGAGCAGCTGGAGGAGGAGAGGAGTGAGCAGCTGGAGGAGGAGAGGAGTGAGCAGCTGGAGGAGGAGAGGAGTGAGCAGCTGGAGGAGGAGAGGAGAGAACGGGAGGAGGAGAGGAGTGAGCAGCTGGAGGAGGAGAGGAGTGAGCAGCTATAGGAGGAGAGTAGTGAGCAGCTGGAGGAGGAGAGGAGTGAGCAGCTGGAGGAGGAGAGGAGAGAATGGGAGGAGGAGAGGAGTGAGCAGCTGGAGGAGGAGAGGAGTGAGCAGCTGGAGGAGGAGAAGGGACAACAGCTGGAGGAGGAGAGGAGAGAACGGGAGGAGGAGGAGGAGAAGAGTCAGCAGCTGGAGGAGAGGGGGAAAGTTGTTGATGCTTCCTCAAATTTTGAGGTATCCTTGGGGTCTCCTCCTGATGGTGCTTGAGGTGGTCAATGTTGACCTTGTGAGTGGTTCGACCCTCTGAATCCACAAGATCAATGCTTTTCCCTTCTATTTTAGTCACCATAAAGGGACCAAAATATTCTGCGTCAAGTTTTCCTCCTTTCCGCTGTTCACTCCGGACATTCTTTCTCCACACCATGGCTCCCACTGAAAGGCTTTGGCTGTGGTCCTTTTGGGATAGCCTTCTCCTTGTTCTAGCGTGTGTTTTTTCGACATTTTCTTGAACAATGTCCATAATTTTTTGATGCCGTTCAATGTCTATGGCCACCACTTGTCGTTGTATTCATGTTCGAAGGAAACATCCAGCTGTGTAAAAATGTTATTAATAAATAATTGATCTATACTGCATAATTACATAATACAATCGTGTAATCCAGAATATTTACACAAAATCACCTGATATTGTTTTGGGACCTCGGAGGGGTAGCGTGCTTCTCTCCCAAACATCAAGTGAAATGGGGAGAACTGTGTTGTTAGTTGTTTTTTTGTCCGTAGCCCAAACATGGCAGCATCCAAATATTGGTCCCAGGTATTGGGTTTATCCTCGACCAGCTTGGCAAGAACTCTAAAGAAATCAATGAAGAGAAATATAAAGACAATGTTGCTTTTTCCTGCTAATAGAGGAGGGTAACAGAATGCGGTGACCATTAAAATAGCCTTATCATTTTTGGTGACCCTACTGTATGTCTGCTTCTGTTCATGTCAGCCCAAAATGATTTCTACTGTAAGAAGCTGAAGAGTTCACACATCATCAGAGTGAATTTGGAGTGTCACATTCATTATGAGTGAAATAGAGGAGGGTAACAGAATGCGGTGACAATTAAATGGGCTTATCATATTTGGTGACCCTACTGTATGTCTGCTTCTGATCATGTCAGCCCAAAATGATTTCTACTGTAAGAAGCTGAAGAGTTCACACATCATCAGAGTGAATTTGGAGTGTGTCACATTCATTATGAGTGAAATACAGGAGGGTAACAGAATGCGGTGACAATTAAAATAGCCTTATCATATTTGGTGACCCTACTGTATGTCTGCTTCTGTTCATGTCAGCCCAAAATGATTTCTACTGTAAGAAGCTGAAGAGTTCACAGATCATCAGAGTGAATTTGGAGTGTGTCACATTCATTATGAGTGAAATAGAGGAGGGTAACAGAATTCGGTGACCATTAAAATAGCCTTATCATATTTGGTGACCCTACTGTACGTCTGTTCGGTGACCTTTACAACTTGTTACAGCAATTTTGAGTGATTTTTTGTATTATTATTCTGTGCATTAATATAATAATTTACACAAAAATAATCTTTTTGTGCCATACATGTCTTTCATTGACTACTGGTTCCACAAATTAAATATATATCCTAATAAATAATATCCAATATAACATATTATTCTGAATAGCAAAACACACTGAGAAAAAAACTTTTCCTAAACGTGCACGTTCTCTTCTCGCGTGAGAACATAAACATTAATGAACACGGAAACACACGTAGTCGGCTACTCTGAAAAAAAGAAAAACACATAGAGCTCAATCTGGGCAAGCAAATAATCATTTATTGTGTAAATAACCATCATTTCTAAACAAACATTTCGTAAATACCTTACCTTTGGCTTATAGTCAGAAGTTACGCTGTTTGCGTAGATCACGCAGCACAGTGACAACCGCGCCCACTACGGTCACAGACTATGACGGTCACAGATTCTGGTGTAAACACGCGTGATTTTTTTTCCCAAACCACTTCAGCGGAAATCCCGCCCTGCAGCCGATTTCATTGGTTTAGGTTACAGTGACGGGTAGGTTTAGGGATCAGTGTTTGGTGTAGGCAATCAGTACAATGATTGACATGACCAATGAAAACTTTAGAATCGGCTGCAGGGCGGGATTTCCGCTGAAGTGGTTTGGGAAAAAAAATCACGCGCCTACGTCACCAACAACCCCTTACTCACGAACCACCCCAAACATCCAATAGGAAAATTCAACTGCAGTAGCCACCGTTCAACCTGAAGAGGGCAGCACACAGACGTTTTTACACCATATCCACCTTATACTGCTCTAAACAATGGGCGCCGCCATGACGACGACTCCGGTTGCCTACTTCCGGTTCGTACTGTATAAGCAGTGAGAGAATGAGTTCAGGCTCTACATGTGCTGTTGTTGGTTGTTTTAACAATTCAAAAAAGATAAAAAAAACTTTTTAGAAACTGGGTGCTTTGAGCATAAGATAACAAAGGAGAGAATGCCTATGTCCGGTTCGTATCAGCTACATTCAATACCAGAGAGTAGACGTTTTTGGTTAGCTGCGCTAAAACTGAAGCATCCAACGAAAAAGGTGTAATACGTTACCAGTAGGGATGGGCATTTCAAGCAAAAATAATATTCGAAGATCGCTGGGTATTATGCAATTAATATTCGAGAATCGCACCCCTCCATCACATCACGCACACATGCATGTAAAGGCTATAGGCTACACACCAGAGCACATGAGCAAAGCGGAGCAGTGTGATGCTTAAATATAAGTTAAACAAAAAAAACTAAACATACGTTTTATATTTAAGTTTCACAATATAATGTTTTTAAAAAAATTATTTCATCTATGTTGATTATATGAAAAGGGAACCGCATAAGATGAGTCAGATATGATCATAAGATGCCCAATATATCGGAAAACATTTGGAATGGCTCAGACATGATTTTGACCACTTATCAAGTTTTGTTTTGTAGAAAGCCTTTCTTTAAAGTGAATTTCGTTTAGTATAAATGGTATCTTCATTTTTATCAATGTTTTATCAACAAATTGCCTGGAATAATAAATAAGAAGCAAATAGTAGATATACAGGACAAGGAGGCGCGGGCGCGTGAACTACAGCGCGTCTTATTAATCAACTAAACTCAGCGTATAAGTTACTTGCCTCACATACATGATAAGTATATCTATAGAAAGCTTGAAATGTGTACTTTTAAACAAAATAATTAAAAACGAGCAGAAATGGGCTGCTCTCGGCTTATGTATATATAGGTTAATTGGTATGAAGTGTGCATTTCTCTCTAAAGAAGCGTTCACTACTGCGAAGATGGCGAGTCAGCATCATCAAATTTATCTTTGCAGTCGACACTTACAGAAAACACTAGTTATTAATAAACAATTCAAATGTTTAATGCATAATCATTACTTTTGCCGGGTTTTTTGTGGCAAGCTTATGTGTGCGTTGAGATGCAGAATAGGCAATATATTACGAAAACGCTCATTATGGTTTAGCATTCTCTCCCATATAGTATACATAACTTCCAACCCAACTTCAGTCGTGCACGGGCAGGGCCAGCCCTACTTATTTCACATATTTTCTAACCAGCACATCACTGCGGGCGTTCTGAGCAAGCAGCGCTTAATCTTCATAAAGCTTCGAACCGGAAAAGGAAAACCCTATGAATCAAACCCGCTATGAATCATGGGTAAATTCGCTAACCAGGAAAAAGGTTGATATTGTAGAATTATGACACTTTATACACAAATGTCAAAAAAGTTACTCGAATCAATGAAGAGTACTAATAAAGCCCCATTCTTACAGATCATTAACTAAAAAAAGTTGGTTTAGGGTTTAGTTACCCTTTAATGTTTTTACTTTTACGATGGTAACTTTTTAATAATGTGTCAGCTGACACCTTTCTCTTGTTGTATTGTGTTAGCTTAGCAAAATCGTCTGCTGAAGTATATTTCATATATTGATATCCATAGATCATAATAATCATATGCGTCTAACTCCTAACTACGGTTGCAGTCTATGTTGCAGACACGGTCAACTTGCCCACTCCAAATGAGGAATATATGTGTATGCCTATGTTGCTCATGCCCAACTCTACCAACGTTCGATTCGTGAATGAGCCGTTCTTTGGAGTCGAATCCAAATATAAAAAAACGTTTCTCATTTCAATGAGATTTTCAATTTTCAGTGAGTAGTTAGTTGTTGAACAGGTTCACAAACTGAACTTGGATAATCGTTCATGGGTCTTGAATCAACAACTACTCTTTGAAAATTGAAAACCTTATTGTAATGAGAAACGTCTTTTTGATTAAAATATTTAATGAACAGCAATGTTCAGCATCATGCTGGGATGTCTGACAATGTAATGACACAATTTCTCACAATAACAGAACAGACGGAAGCAGTTGTAGGCTACTGCAGCTACAGCTAAAGCGATTAGTAGCGCATAGCAACCCCTGGTGGCCAAAAACATCATCTCGTATTTAGTGGAGAGCTTGAATACAATAGGTTAAAAAAACATGAATTACTGCTTATTTCCTATGAAGTCGTGTTTCTGTCTTAATTTGGGAGGCTACAGTTCTTCTGAGAGTTCTATTAATGTGGCTTGATGATTGTGTGCTTCATTTGCTGGATGCTAATGCTAGACAGCTGTCATAAGCGTAGCTGTGCAGTTTTATTTATTAAAAGCAGGTTCAACTTCAAACCACTGTTTTTTACTAGGGTTTTCTGTGAGTCTATATGTCTTTCAATAGATCTTTCCATTTAGCATAAAGTTGGGATGTGTCCAATCACGTTCCCAGGTTGATCTGCACTTCCTCAAAAGCACATTTTATTGGAATCATGTAGAACCAGAAACGCTGCCTCACAAATTGTAATTTTTACAATTAGGGTTTTTTTAGTCATGAAAATGTTTAAAACAACATAGTCACAAATGTAACCATATATTTAAAACACACAAAAAACACAAAGACATATCAGATAATACGATGTTTTATTATTTACTGGTTCTTGTGGGCATTTTACAAATAATTTCATATGAATTCTTGTTTCTTTAGCTGTCTTTCTCAGAGGGTTCATTCCTCAGCTTCTTTTCCCTGGAAACATATAGAACATATATTTGCATAAACAAACGATAGATTTTGTATACAATGCTTATGCACAAATAATGAAGTTTAGGAATACCAACAGGGCCGGCCCTGGCCAATTTGCAGCCCTAGGCAAGATTTTACCTGGTGCCCCATGCATCACAGCCCATTTCACCCTGTCATTGTGTTCATGATTATTTATGTTTATTATTTATTTATATATATATATATATATATATACACACACATTACAGCCTAAACACAAATAGCAAGAGCATTACATCTAGCATTCAAGTCAAGTCCCATTTATTTTTATAGTGCTTTTTACAATATAGATTATTTTAAAGCAGATTTACAGCTTTACAGTTTTGTTGCGTTTATAATTTTGTTCAGTATATATAGCCGCTCTGGATAAAACAGTGATGTCATCGTCCAAATGTCATTCATGCACAAACTATTCATTGAGCGCTAGCAAAAGTGTTTGTTTTGCAGTTGATGGCAGCAATCTTCCACTAAACTATGGCACGTTTCATGTTTTCACCATGAAAGAAACTGCGAAATGTCTTCTTTAATGTTAATTTTACATAAAACGTTGCTACTTTTAATAAACCTGTAGCCTATATAAATATCATTAATAATTTTGGCAAATAAATCTAAAAAATGCCATATATCCCCTTCAAAACTGCACAACTGTAGACTAAAACATTAATTAATAAAAGTGATAGTGAATGCGTCAAAAAAAACTGACGTGATTGTTACAAATCACACTTTCTGGGGCCTCTGGAGAACTCAGAACAACTGTTAGCATAAAGTTTAAGGTAAAAATAACTGCCATTAAATTATATATCTTACTACTATGCAATTAGATAAACTGTTCATTCATTACATTACCTCTGTCTTTATCCCCTTTTATCCTCTTCTCTTCCGTTTGGCACTGTGTCTATTGCAGACTATAATGCTAATTTAAAATATGTCATGTAAATTTGGCCATCCGTCACAATCAGGTAACTTTCACCATGTCTAGACCTGGCTCGAGCTGCCAGGCCCGTTTCTACGGGGTGCTTGAGTGTGTTAAGTGCCCTCAAACGAAAGCAATGCTGTCTACATTGGATGCAGCGAGGGCGCTGGGTGGGGGAAGATTGATGCGCTTGACCGGAGTCGGGGGACTTAGTTTTTGTGGAGTTTTTTTGCTTTATTTTGTAGTATTTTTAATTGATGTTTTTAAAATAGTATTAGTAAAAAAAAATATATAAAAAAAATGCACTCGTTCACTCATTTTGGCGCCCCTATTGAGTGGCGCCCCTAGCATTTGCCTATTCCGCCTATGCCACGGGCCGGCCCTGAATACCAAAATGCATGTGCACAAATAATGAAACCAATAAAAGTGTGATATTTACCCTCCCTAGTTCACGGCTTTTAGTTCTCAGCTTGTTGACCTGAGACTCAGCAATGTCAGCTCTCTCTTGAGCCTCCTCCAGCTCATGCTGCACCTTCCTGAATCTGGTCAGGTGAGTGTTGGCCTGTTCCTCCTGTCAATGAAACGACACTTTTTTAGCTTCATCATATCCAGAATATTTTGGTGCAGATTAAATAGCATATCACTCATCAAAGTCTAAAATCACTCACAGCATCTTCACTCTGTCTCTTGTAGGCCTTGACTTTCAGTTGAAGTTTGTCCACAAGGTCTTGCAGTCTGATAATATTTTTCTTATCTTCTTCATTCTGAGTAAGATAAAAAAAAAATGTAGAAAGTATCTTAATTTGATAATTTACCATACCTATATACATATATTTGTTTGATAAGTACCTGATAAGTCAGTTCCTTCACTCGTCTTTCGTATTTGCGGACTCCTTTAATAGCATCAGCACTGCGTCTCTGTTCCGCCTCAACTTCGCCCTCCAGCTCACGAACCTGAAAAAGAGATTAACTAACATTATTCTTGACTTTATGCTTGTGATAAAGTAAGTGAATGTACTGTGTGTAATGTATAACCACATACTCTGGCCTCCAGTTTCTGGAGCTGCTTCTTTCCACCCTTCATGGCCAGACTCTCAGCCTCATCCAGACGGTGTTGCAGGTCTTTGACTGTAACCTCCAGATTCTTCTTCATCCTTTCAAGATGAGCACTCGTGTCCTGCTCTTTCTTCAGCTCCTCTGCCATCATGGCAGCCTGGAATCATTTTGTACTCGGTTACTTTGGTTAATAAGAATATGTTAATAATTAGTAGTCAACGGAAGGTTATAGAATGCACAATATGTGCAACTTAGTAGATACCTATCCTGCAAATAGTAGCAAACATTGCTAACTCATCAATGAACATTTTTCACTTACATCAGTTATTGCTTTCTTTGCCTTCTCTTCAGCATTTCGTGCTTCCTGGACCACATCTTCCATCTCACCTTGAATCTGAACAAGATCTGCTTCCAGCTTCTTTTTGGTGTTGATAAGACTGGTATTCTGAAGAAAATGTTTTTTTTTTAAAATGAGATTGTTTAGGAGTTATTCCTTCAAATATTTCCTAAAACAAATCATTCTTCTTACTTGGGAGTGTAAGAGAGTCACTCGCTCACTGGCATCCACCAGTTCCTGCTCGGCCACTTTGCGGCCTCTCTCGGTCTGCTCCAGAGCAACTCTCAGCTCCTCAATCTCAGCCTGCATCAGGGTGTTCCTGCGCTCTACCATGGCAACCTGCTCTCTCATGTCCTCTTGAACCCTCAGAGCATCATCAAGATGGAGCTGAGCATCCTGAAGCAAATAAGAGGCATTTAGATCTTCTGATCTAATTAGTCAGATAAAAAATACACCTTCTTTATTGGAACAAACCTTGAGTTGTCCCTGGACGTTCCTGAGCTGTTTCTGAGCTTCAGCAGCCTGGCGATTTGCATGGCTCAGCTGAATCTCCATTTCATTGAGGTCTCCTTCCATCTTCTTCTTGATTCTCAGGGCATCATTTCGGCTTCTGACTTCAGCTTCCAGAGTGCTCTGCATGGAATCAATGATTCTCTGGCTGTTTCGCTTGATCTGTTCAATCTCTTCATCCTTTTCAGCCAATTTCCGATCAATTTCTCCTTTAACTTGGTTCAGCTCAAGCTGAACACGAAGAATCTTGGATTCTTCATGCTCTAGGGTCGCCTGAAAATTTAGATTGTTTTTAGGGTATTGTTTGCTAGAACAGTGGAGATAATGGAAGAGTAAAAAACTTCAAGCCCCATGTGTTACCTCAGCTTCTTCAAGAGCGACCTGGATTTCAGATTTTTCAATTTCAGCGGTTTTCTTTCCTTTTTCCAGCTCATGAATAGTTTTTCCAGTTTCACCAAGCTGCTCAGTTAAATCTGAGATCTCCTCTGTATACACGAAGGGACACATGATTAACAAAGTGTTGAAACTTACTATTCTGGAGAAGATCTAACAAGCAAAAGAAAATTTCACTGACAATTCTGCAGTAAACCATTGTACGTACGCTGAAGGTTCTTGTTTTCCCTCTTTAGAGTCTCCAGCTGGTCCAAAGCCTCCTCATAAGAATTCTTCATTTTGAAAAGTTCTGTGCTAAGAGAACGAGCTTCCTTCAGGGATCCTTCCAGCTCTGCCTGACTCTCCTCATGCTTCTGCTTCCATTCTGCCAGGACCTTTATCACATAAAAATTTAACATTAGAAACCTATGGTGAGGTGCTTCACAAAAATATTATATGTAATTTAAATAATGTTGCTTTACCTTATCAAAGTTCCTTTGTTTCTTGTCAAGGTTGGCAGCCAAAGCATTAGCTCTCTCCACATCAATCATGAGATCCTCAACTTCATTTTGCAGTCGTTGCTTGGTCTTTTCCAAAGAGGCACATTTGGCATTCATTGCCTCAATGGACTCTTCAGCATCCTGCAAACGCTGAGCAAGCTTTTTCCTAGGGGGAAAAAATGAAATATTTGTCATTGCTACTACTTTATTTCAAGTTGTGAGAACATTTAAACAGAGGATTTCAATTACTTTGCTTCCTCAAGCTCTTCAGTACGCTGAATGGCATCAGTCTCATATTTGGTTCTCCACTGAGCCACGTCACTGTTGGCCTTTGACAAGCTGCGCTGAAGCTCAGATTTAGCCTCCTGTTCTTCTTCGTACTGCTCTCTGAGCAGATCACAGTCATGACGGGAAGATTGGACAGCATGTGCCAGGGCATTTTTGGCCTTTTAAACAATAAAAATGTTCCTGAGTTATTCAGGAGGTTCAGAACATAAGTTCATTCATTAAGAAAATGCTAATTCCTCACCTTCACTTCTTCTTCAATTTGCCTCTTCAGCTCTTCAATCTGCTGAGTGTAAGCCTGTTTACTTCGAGTCAGCTGAGAAACTAAAGACTCTTTCTCCTCTAAATGACGTCCCATTTCACCTAGAAATGATTTAATGATGATGGTCAATAAAGATGATTGTCTCAACAATAACTGCAATGTTGGATAGGTGTTTAAAGAGAATGTAATATTATCCCTTCTGTAAACAAAACTACTTACCATTTTCAGTTTGAAGTCTTGCCTTTTGAGCGCCTAGATCATTGATGTGGCGTACATGTTCATCATGCTTTGTCTTAAATTCGCTCAACTGATCTTCCAGTGTACGACACATCTTTTCAAGAATTGTCTGCCAAACACAAAGATTTTTTTGATGGATTTGTTTTTACACACAATACTGTGTTTCATGTACAATTGACCATAAATATGTTAATACTTGCCTTTGATTTGGCAACAGCCTCCATACTGCTTGACAAGTCATCAATCTCCATTTTAAGCTCACTTTTCTCTTTTTCTAGCTTCTGTTTCACACGCTGGAGGTTGTCGATCTGCTCTCCCAGCTCTGCCACAGTGTCAGCCTGCTTCTTGCGGAGTGCCGCAGCCGTTGCTTCATGCTGCAAGGTGGACTCCTCCAGATCACGACGTAGTTTCTGGAACTCAGCCTCACGTTTCTTGTTCATCTCAATCTGGACAGAAGTGGCGCCACCTGCTTCTTCAAGCCTCTCGCTGATGTCCTCAAGTTCCCTGGAGAGATCCGATCGCTGCTTCTCAACCTTAGCACGAGCGGCACGTTCTGCCTCGATTTCTTCCTCCAGCTCCTCAATGCGTGCCTGTGGTAGCAAAACGTTGATGAGTTACAGTTAATGTTACATTTAATACAATTTTTAAAAGTTTAAAAAAACGATAGCACTTTTTTTTAAGTGACCTGAAGTTCTTTTATCTTCTTCTGGTGCTGAACACCAAGAGATTGCTCATCTTCAATCCTGCTCAGAAATTGACTTGACTCAAAGTCCTTCCTGTTTTTTAAAAAAAAAGAAAAAAAGAAATGTTTTATGAGTTATAGTTATTCTGAAAGTGAACAAGGGATCTGGATTATTATCTCAAATTGTATAGGATAACAAAATGCTATTAGTTCCTCACTTTTTCAGCTTTTCTTCTAGTTGTTGCTTGTCATTCTCCAGATCCATTATGGATTCCTGGGAAAGTTTGAAATCACCCTCAAGCTTTCTCTTGGCTCTCTCAAGGTCCATACGGAGTTTCTTCTCCTGCTCTAGAGAACCTTCAAGCTGTTCGCAGATGTGAAAGATTAGGTGTTTTTTTAACCAAAGTATTACTTCCATGTTTTATGATTTCTGCTTCTTGTTGTAACAGTTACTAGACATGTGAGGACTAGTTGCACTAATCTGTTACATTTCAAACTCACGTCATCGACTTGCTGCTCAAGCTTTGCTTTGGCTTTCGTCAGAGTATTGACTTTGTCCTCCTCTGCCTGAAGATCATCAAGAGTCTGTTGATGTGCCTCTTGGAGGGCTTTCTTCTCCTTAGTCAGCTTGACAATAATCTCATCTTGAGATGTCATTTCTTCAGTAAGGTTTTTAACCTAGGAGACAAATTTATTTGAATGACTGCAACCTGAGTAAAAGATCAAGATTACCAGAACCTTTTTCTCAAGATATTAACCTTGTTTTCAGTGGCATGTTTCTCCTTCTCTACTTTGGCCAAGGTAAGCTCTAAATCATCAATGTCTTTCTTCAGCTCAGAGCACTCGTCCTCTAGTTTTCTCTTCTTGGCTGTCAGTTCAGCATTGATTTCTTCCTCATCCTCTAATCTTTCAGTTGTCTCTTTAAGTTTCGCCTCAAGCTGGATCTTGCTTTTGATGAGTCCTTCACATCTCTCTTCAGCATCAGAAAGGTTTTCTGTTTCCTGTTGATTAGAAAATCATTTGTTGTTATTTTTGTTTTAAATTGTGTATGTATTATTTTATGAAGATGAATTGCTTATTTGTGATCTTTTCAGGAATCTGCTGAAAAACTCACAGATGCCACTTGTAACTGCAGGTCATTTTTCTCCTGCAACAGAGAAACCATTTTTTCCTCCAGCTCCTTCTTCTTGGCAAGTGCCTTTGCTAGATCCTCCTTCATTTTTTCAAAATTCTCTTTCATGGCTGCCATTTCCTTCTCAGTTTCTGCACTCTTCAGGAGAGGCTTGATCTTAAAATACAGCTTCATCCATGGCCAGTGTTTCACATTCATGAATGAGCGGATGTTGTACTGGATGCTGTAGATGGACTCTCTGTATAATCAGAAGAAATGGTCAGATCCTCTGTGTGAATATGAAGTGTTACCCCCTACCGAATAATTTGAATGCAAAAACATACCTTCTCTCCATCATTTTGACAAACTCTTTTCTCATAACATATCCCCTGCAAAGTGCTTGAGTCATAGTCACAAGGATAACAAGTTTTTCATCTCGCATCTCCTCAAGGGTTCCAAGCAAACCAGCTTTAAAGAACACCTATCGCAAGTAATTGATAAAGCAATTATGCACTATTATTTAATATTTACATAATAAGTCAGGTGCTTTGATAGTGTGTACCTTGGTGTGTCCAAACTTGTATTGGGTATGATCCACATCAATAGAGCCAAGAAGCTTCTCTGAAGCCTTCTTATTGTCAATGAACTGACCCTCTGGGATGACACTAGCATTCAGTACTTTGTATCTAAAGAAAAGACATTCAAAATGTAATTTTTTTTAAACCTTGAATTAATGCAATAATGCAGTTTCAGAATGATGTTGAACTGAAATTTGCACCTGGATGATACATTACACGAAGTACTAAGAGAGGACACCGATCTCATTCAATATTGTGTACACATGTATTTTTACGTAATATCTGTACGTAATGTATTTGTGTGAGAGTAAGATGACTTGTTTTGTGCAAATTAATAGTTGTGGGAACATGCTCCACATTTAGAATAATCCAGATTCACAAACATTAGCACAAGGTGTTGTGCGTTTTGCATGAGAACACTTTCCGTGCACATAAATTGACAAATAGTATTAAAGTATTTTAAATAGTAAATGAGCCATAATATTCATTAGCATGTTTTATTTGTCAAAAGACAATTAATATATTATTCAAAACACATGTACATAGTAGTGACATGTGAAGGCCAAGTATGATAACCCATACTCAGCATTTGTCCTCTATATTTAACCAATTTAAGTTAGTGCACACACATTAGGAGCAGTGAGTAATGAACACACACACTGCAAACCGTGACCCACCCATTAGGAGCAGTGGTCAGCCATTATGCTGTGGTGCCCGGGGAGTGATTAGCGATTAGGGAATCTAACCAGCAACCTTTGGATTACCAGTCGGATTCGCTAACCATTAGCCCACAACTGCCCCTCATGTACATAATGAAATACCTCTGCTTAAAGTCACCATAGAGGATTCTGCTTGGAAAACCCTTTCTGCAGATTCTGATTCCTTCCAGTACACCATTACAGCGCAACTGGTGAATCACCAGAAAGTTCTCCATAAGACCTAAAAAATAAAAACAGTTAAAAACATAGGTTTTAAGAGAAGTAGTTGTTCATGTTTATTTTAACATAGAGTCACATCATTAAATATTTCACATGCTTTTCAGTATCCTAACATGGATGTGCAAAAAAATATTGACCTGGAGTCTTTGACTCATTTGGAATCAAGCAACGCACAAAATGAGGATGAGTGCTTCTCAGGTTGGTCATCAGTTTGCCCAAGTTCTCCTGTTGGTTAAAGAATAAACAGATAAGCTATCATCCAGTACACCTTTGATGCAAAGTGTAAAATGGAACCATATCTTTACCCGGAACAAAGCAGACACAGTCTGGAAGGAGCCGCCCTTCTTTTTGCCACCCTTTTTGCCACCAGATTCAGCTGTTGATAAAGCAATATTGTAGAGTATTCTCTGGTAAACAATACCATGTACAGAATCAAAAAAAGAGTTTATTTCTTAACAAAACTCTTTGTTTTTCTTTTTCATCCTAAAATTTCAATTATAAATGTGTGCTTTTGTTTTGCAGACCTTCAGCTGAAGCATGAGCAGCATAAAGATGAGCCAACAGTTTCATTGAAGACTTCTGGTACAACTGAACCACAGAGTCATTTAGAGGGTCCTTGTTTTTATCCAGCCAGCCTGTGATGTTGTAATCCACAGTTCCAGCATAGTGCACCAAGGAGAAGTGGGCCTCAGCTTTGCCTTTGGCCGGTTTTGGCTTCTGGAAGGATTGAGTTTTACCAAGATGCTGGTCATGCAGCTTGTTCTTGAAGGTCATGTCTGTTGCTTTGGGGAACATACACTCCTCCTCAAGGATGGAGAAAATACCCATTGGCTGTAAGAAAAGCACATTTCTTTGAGAAAAGACAAGAGTTCAAACCTTAGAATGTTATGTTATAAAAACAGAAAGCACTATATGTCCTAAAAGTGAATTTTTTTACCTTCTCAATAAGCTCAATGCAGGCGGCCAAATCCATACCGAAGTCAATGAACTCCCACTCAATACCTTCTTTCTTGTATTCCTCTTGTTCCAGCACAAACATGTGGTGGTTGAAAAACTGTTGCAGTTTCTCATTGGTGAAATTAATGCACAGCTGCTCCAGGCTGTTATACTGTAATTAATATAAATTCAGCACCCGAACCAAGAAGCAAAACCTAAAGCATCAGATACTTTTTTATTTTATTTTATTAACTTACATCAAAGATTTCAAACCCAGCAATGTCAAGCACTCCGATGAAGAACTGTCTAGCCTGCCTGGTGTCCAGCATCTCATTGATTCGCACAACCATCCACAAGAACATTTTCTCATAGACTGATTTGCACAGAGCCATGGCTGAATTATTCACCTAATTTGAAAAAAGAATTCTGTTGTATACCATTTCATTTTTATTCATAAAACTTTATTGATGTAGCATACATAAATGATGCATTTTTAAATGCAAATACCTGAGGAACAGTTTGACCTTTGGTCACATATTCATTCCCGACCTTCACTCTGGGATAACACAAAGCTTTCAGCATGTCAGCAGAGTTCAGTCCCATGAGGTAAGCGATTTTATCAGCCACTGGAAGAAATATTTCAAGAAAATTACTTATATTTGTCCAAATTGTTGCAATATATGGATGTTTCTATAGATTAATTAAATTGAAATCACACCCTCATTTCCATCAGGCTCGGCCTGCTCCTCCCTCTGCTTCTGCTTGAACTTCATGTTCCCATGATGCATCACAGCTCCTGTCAGCTTGTAGATGCCCATTTTCTCCTCAGCCGTGAAGCCCAGAATATCAATGGATGTCTGCAAGTCAAAAACAATCAAATGTGTATATAACATATTTAACAAAGTGTATCGGTGATAAACTAAGTATACATTCATATGATTATGCATAAAATGTTAAGTGCTCAAACATTTGACTTCCTCTTACATCAGTTGCAACGAACTCTTCCACATCATCGATGCTCTTGACTGTAATCTGACCATGACTGATCATGGGATAGTCGTATGGGTTAGTGGTGATCAGAAGAGCCTCTGCAGGAGGATTATAAATTTAAAAAAAGGTCTTTATACTGCAAAAAAATATCACAATATCTGTTCTTGCAGTCTTTGGAAAAACTGTATTAAATTCTTATTATATATTGAAAAATATGATCCTAATGTATCCATAATGTAACATTATGTCCAGTTTTTTACCCAGCAGTTCTGGCTTATGACCAGTGCAGAGCTGGTAGAAGATGTGGTAGCTTCTCTCAGCAGACAACTGGTAAGTTACCCTGGACTTTTCCAGCAGATCTACGGATGAGTAGCATGATTATTCAAAGGATAAAATAAATGTCTGTAATATCAGTCAGTTTTAATTTATAAGAATGAAGGACTCACAAGTTTCAATATCAGCTGAGGCCAGTTTTCCAGTTGAGCCAAAATGAATTCGGATGAATTTACCCTGAAGATTTTCAAACAAATAAAAAAAATAAAAAAAATTGTTTCAAAATTAAAACACACAGTGGAGCGATGTAGTTGACTCAGAACTCACAAAGCGGGAAGAGTTGTCATTCCTCACAGTCTTGGCATTTCCATAGGCTTCCAGCAAGGGGTTGGCTGCAATGATTTGATCCTCCAGCGACCCCTGATGTGTACAGAATGTGGCAGACATACCAGTCAAATAAGTGTTCTACGGATTTGCTCCATCCTTATTATCATTTTGGCAAACAAAAACAATATATACCTGCATTTTTCCAGGCTCTACCTTCTTTTGTCCAGATACAGCGATTGTCGCAAAGTACTGGATGACACGTTTGGTGTTGACAGTCTTTCCTGCACCAGATTCTCCACTGAAAATATGATACAATATATTATAATCTAATATTCTGTATAAATATATATCGTAATAGTAAATAAAATATATATAATATGTTTCAGCATTTTTATCACACAATACCAATGTTCAGTTTGTGATGAAAATACTTACGTAATCAAGATAGATTGGTTCTCACGATCTACAAAAATGTAGAAAGCCATTTATTACATTCAAAATAGCATATTTAAGATCTTTTTACAATCTTAGCCAATATACCTCAGCTGCATTCAAAATAATAAACATTATTTTTCATACCAGTGAGCATGAACTGATAGGCATTGTCAGAGATGGAGAAGATGTGAGGTGGGGCTTCAATTCTTTTTTTGCCCCTGTAGGCTGACACGACTACAGAATCGTACACTGGGAGCCACTTGTAGGGGTTCACAGTGACACAGAACAACCCAGAGTAGGTCTGCAAGACAGTAATGTTCTTTTACTTACTAGATATAAACATTGCATTGATTTACAAGTAAAACTGTACAATGTGTTTGAAGCAGATTAACACTAAAGATTTTTGATTACTTACGTAGATCATCCATGCTGCATAACGCTCTTTGAGGTTGTACAGCACAGTGGGTTCATTGAGGTGGGTCATCATAGCCATGTCCTCGATCTTATCAAACTTGGGGGGATTCATTGGATAAATTTCATCCTCCTTCACTGTGATGGTCTGGAGGGAGAGTCATGTGACTTATGAAATGTTATAATGCAGATGCCTTTCAAAATTATTTGACAAATTCGATCTGAATATCTCCTATACCCACTTTGTTACACAGAGTTTGCACCGTTGCTTTGCCACCCTCTCGACTCTTGAGGACCCCTTTGAGGTACATCTCCTTGGGTTCAGCAACAAAAAAGGCAGTTTTGGCATCAAATGGCTTATTTTGAGCTTCCAGTCGTTCCTTCTCCGGCTTGCGAAGGTAAACGGCCGCAGGGCCGAAACTCTCCATTTCTGGATCTCCACTCATGTTGGCGTCTTACAGAAAAACAACCAATTATTTGTCATGCAAGTTAGCAATCGTAAAGAACATTTATATTTATACATGTGTGGCATCACCCTTTAACATTAGACTTAAGTGTGAAATAACCCAGTACTTCATGTACTTGGTTGATTATCTTGTCACCCGATTCTCAAGATTTCTACAGTATAGAATCATGTAGACTAACATAACTTCATATTTAGGTAATGTGGTTGAGAAAAACTAAATCTCATCTGTTACAAAAAGAAGTTTAAGTTAAGCATGAATTTTCACAAGGAACATAAGAAATATCAATTTCTCATAATGTTTAGTAGTTACAGTTCTTTTAAAAGATGGTGCCATGTTTACCTTTGTCTTGCTCTAACTCTTAGGATTTGATGTTGATGTTGTAATTCACCACCTCTGTGTATTGTTAAGAAAAACAAATAATTTTTTGTCGGTTGAAACTTTATAGCTTGCCCAAAATTTAAAATAAGTAGTCCAGTCTTAAAATTAGTATAGGAGCACAATGTTATAAAATGTAACAAAAAGCCTAAAATATCACTAAAAAGTAAGTAAAAAAGGAAAAGCAGAGCTGCTTTGTGACTTAGCGTTCAGACACTCACCTTAGATGTGTAGTTGTGAGCCCTGGGAGGAGTTGGGAAAGCCCTCTTTTATACTTGGGTGCGAGTGTCCTGTCACCAGATTTCAGCATTTCATTTTTGGTCATGAGTCCTGTTTGCCCACTTCCATTTGTCCCCTTCAGCAGCATCACTGTATTATTTTTGTCTCTTGAAATGAGAAGTTCCTAGATGGTTTTATCTCTTCAAACTGTTATTGTCTAGTACAGTACTGAGGGGAGCTTTTTTAGGCCCTTTCCAGAGTTTAAATGTGACTCTTATGGTAACTGTTATGAATTACCTGTCATTACTGGTATTGTTATGCATAGAAATGGATTAATTTGGAATTATGGGTCTGGAGTGGTAATAAATTGTTACTTTTGTTACATTGTTACAACTTTTTTCAAAGAATTCAGAAGATATAAATAAGGAGAGCAAATGAATAACCGTATCCCTAGATACTTGTAAATCCTTCTTATGAATATTTTGTACATATATGTAGGATAATATCTGACAATAACAAGTCATCCACCTCGTTGTGGAGAAGACATCAAATGTCACTGGTATAAGGTTGCAGGAGCCTTACAAATTTAACACGTTACAAAGAAATCATACTTCGAACCCTTCAAGAAACCAGCGAGGATGCCAAATGACCATGCCTTTCTAAGAACAGCTGAGGCTCCTCAGACCTCTCCTGGGGATGAAACAAAGTCCAAGGTGGTGACAAAATCCTTGATGTCAACAGGCCAACTTGAGTCATTGTGTGCTAATAGCTGTGCCTTTCCACACTAAAAGTGCTGGGAGAATGTCTGAATGGCCTTTTATTCACTTTCAAGATTTACTTGTGTTTTATGTATAAATCATTGTACATTCATATACATCTGACTTCAAACAGATAGCATTTTCTATTTAAAACATCAAACAGAATGACACTTTATTGAGATCAGTGGATCAGGATCTCTTTAGTCTGATACTCGTCCTCTGTTTGTCTAAATGTAACATGAGATTTGATTTAAAGTAGGCTTTATGGGTCTTAAGGTAATTCTTTCCACTGGAAAGGTGATCTCATACTGGCAAAGAGCAGAAAGTTTTAAAAATTGTGTGGCAGTTACTCTTGAGATATAATGGGCTCCATTTAATAAAAATGTGAAACTTGATCGCCCACCCATAACACTACATTCGTATTTGGACAAAATACAAATATAGCCACCAGTGCAGTCTTAACCCACCAAATGGCAGCATGCTCAGGGGATTTATTGTCTCTTGAACTTCCTGCATTACATTACAAAACACAATCCAAGTGTTTTAGCATCTGTCAAGAGCCTGCAAGTGTGCAGCATTAAGATTGTGGGTTGGTAAAATGGTTCTTGGATGAACCATAGTTGCTGTTCGTTATGATGTGGCTTCTTTTTTTAGGACTTTGAAATGTAATATAGCATCTTTGCTTATCGTGATTAAAGATGAGTTCATTGTTCGACATGCGAGTATGAGGCCACATTTACACTTTCACTGAGCATAGATCTGCTGCTATGAAGCCTCTCTTGGTGGATGCAGTTGGGTTTCTTTGAATACCACAACGGATGAGTATGATTTTTTTTTTATATTATCATTGCAATGAATTTTTTGATGAAACGGCATGATATCGCACAGACTTGGTTTGGGGTTCTTTCCCTTTTGTGTCGCTCTACAAATCACAGTGTGTGGGACACTTGCTGTTTTCTATTGGTTATAGTAAGCTAAAAACAAACAAACAACAACATAATAGTAAGTAAAAACACAAAATCAAACAATTAGTCTTCTATAGATCTGTAAATGAAGATGTACAGTATGTTTAAATATGCATAAATTGTGTATTTAACTAATTATTTAAATGTCATTTCTGAGTCTGTTTTTCTAATTTGCATACTTATCTATTATCTAATATATATACATATCTATTTTCATAACCCCTTTTCATAAGGACGTTGAGGAGTTTGTAATGCATCTTGACTGCCGTACAGTCTGACAATATTGACAACTGAGTTCCTACATCGTGTCATGGTCTACAGTAGAGATTGTGTTCGTACAGTCTGACAAGCACCAGTCGTAAAAGACTATGATTAATCATACTTTAGATGTAATCAACTGAAAATAAAAGAAGACATTAAATCTCTCAAGATCTCAGCAGAGGATGATTAAACAACTCCAAAAACAGCAGAACCAGTTCTTAGGTTTAGATGTTGATGTTTGTACCTTGACTTTCTAACATTAGTTTTTCTCTGGCTTCTATAGCTTTGTTTTTATAAATCACATTTTCTAAGGCAAAAAAGCCAAGAGAAAATGTGATCAGGTGGTTATGTTTTGATAACGACATAATCATCAGTGGTCTGATACACTGATCTCATCCAGTGTGTAATATTTTTAATACAGTTAAATTTTACATTACCACCACTGTGATACTACAACAAAAGATCAAGCAGTGTTGCAACAATCAGTAAAGAAGGATTTTAAAATTATCATTCACAAAAAAAGCTTTGAACTACAGCATATTTAGACACACAGACAGACATCAACAATCAGCACATGAATCTCAACAGATGAAAATCAACAAAATAGATAAACAGATAATCTCTAAACATAAAAAAACAAGTTACTAAAACAACAGCAAAAATGAAAGCTAATAGTAAGATTTAAAGAAAATAACAATTCAGCTGAAATGCACAAAATTGTTGGACATATGACAGAATTAAAAGTCAAACTTGTTAGTAATAATTTTAAGCTGGTAATGCTGTTTTTGGAGTGGTTTAATTATCCTCTGCTGAGATCTTGAGAGATTTATTGTCTTCTTTTATCTTCAGTTGGTTCAATTTCAAGGCTGTGGCTGGAAGTCAGTTCGTCGACACACTTCATCCGTGAGCACTTGTCTGAAGCATAACCAAAAAAGGTACTTCCAATAAATTAAAAAATATATTTTTTTTCTTCTACTTTTTACTTTTGAGATGGCAACCTTATTAGTTTACTCTTAAGATGTGATGGAAATATTGTTGCTCCTGTAGGATCAGAGCCATCTCAAGTATGGAGTGGGGCCCAGAACGTGTTAGAGAAAACACCCCCCCCCCCCCCCCCCCTACACATTTCTTAAATTGAGAACCATTACAAACTACAACTGTTTTTCCACAAGGGGTTATGAAAATAGTATGCTAATTGGAATGCAGATGTCATATTTTGAGCTGGTAGTGTCTCAGAAATGACATATTACTACATCCAGGATAACCTTGAACATGGCTTGAGTTATGTGTCTTTCACAAAGAAGGATCTGCCCAATTCCAGCCTTACTGAAGAAACCTCAGATCATCACCAATCCTCCACCAAATTTCACAGTGGGTATGAGATACTGTGGGTTGTAGGCCTCTTCAGGGGCCTCATTTATAAAATGTTGTGTAGAAACCATCCTACATTTTGATCATACGACAATATCTTGAAATTGTGCGCAGCAAAATGGTTTACGATCTTCGCCTTGTAAACACCGCCTAATTAATGTAAGTAACATATAAAAGAGCAACAGTCAACGTCTAAATGCTTTACATTAGAATGGCGAGTGGCGAGAATTGCTTAGATTTTCAAATACCTGCAGTAATCCGACTCTCTGCCGCAAGGAAAAGAGCGTAGGCTTGCTTAGACCCTGACGTGGCGCGAAGCAATTTTTCACGTCAAAGACTGTTTTTATTAATATGAACATTGGCGTGAATTTTAGTATACTGACACTCTAAAATCAAATCTTTGCGTACACACGTTTTATAAATGAGGCCCCAGAATAAGGCAGATCCGTCTTTGTGAAGGATGCATGACTCAAGACACTTACAAGGTTATCCTGGAAGAAAACTTGCTTCTTTCTGCTCTGACGATGTTCCCCAACTCAAAGGAGTGGGTTTTCCCACAGAACAATGCTTCAGGCCAGTAAAGGTGTGAATGGAGGACCAACAAATCAAGACCCTTACATGGCCGACCCTATCTCCAGACCTGAACCCTACTGAAAACTTGAATGTGATCAAGAGGAAGATGACAACCCTAGAAAGTAAGAAGAGTAACATCCGTACACTGAGTTTACAGTTCCAAAAACATTTATTATTAAACAGCGCTGCTAATTAATACATGTTTTTGGAGCTGTAAACTCAGTGTGCAACATTACTCTTCTTCTGGTTGTAATCTTTTTGTCCTACACCTGAGCTCAGGGGCGGTTCTAGGCCCTTTTTAGGGGGGCTTCAGCCCAATTTCTGTCATCTCAGCCCCCCTAAAACTGTAATCACCTATTTGAATGATCAGGCCAGTGATGCTTCCTCAAGGAAGTTTTTTAAGTGAGAAGAAAGTATTTTTAAGTCTTGTCAGTTTAAACATTCAAGTGATTTTAAGCCATTCAAGCACAAGACGCTGGGAAAGAGAACTCAGTCCGGTACTGGTGCATTGTGATAGATCGTTTCTGTGCGGCTTGCATGCACACACCTGAAGCGCACACACAGAAATCTGACTGTCAGACAGCAAGCGAGTGCCGAATTGAGCTCTTTCACATCTTCTTGAGCAAATACACACAAAAGTATGTCAAATGGCCCGTTGTGACTAGTACCCACGTAACAGAAAATATCAGATGCGTGTCACTGTAAGGTGACATCATTAGGTGTTAAAGTGACAGCAGAACCATATATTATAACTGTTTCAATATGTTAACCAAACGACATAAGAAATAGAGATAATCACTTACTGCTTTTAACTAAATAACTTATGTAGCTTTGTTCTCATATTTATTTGTGCTTTGACTGTTTACTTGTCTTTAATGTTTGAAGTTTATATTAGTTAGGCTAGTATTAGTTTTTACTGTGATTGTGAATTGGAATCGAGAACTGTGAATTTTCACTGGTATCTAAAATGTTGGTATCGTAAGGTTACAAAGGTCAAAAACAATGAAAGCAATAACTTTATTTATTGATTTAGGCAAGGTCAGTGAATGTTTTGGCAAATAAATATGTCAGGGCAAATAAATATCTAATCTAAAAAAAAAATCCTTATAGTGCCCTGAGTCAATATTTTTGTTTTTTAGCTAGTTAATAGAGATACTTGTTAATAATAATGATATGACAATTTTCTGTTAGTCAAACTATCCTACATGTGTACCGATTTGAACTGTGCTGCAGAAAGACTGGTATCATTATATCATTTAATTATTTTTTGCATTGACTCAAGTACCAACCTTCCTAAGTACCAATTTAAGTACAGGTAGTCTGGTACTTGTACCGGTTTGACTTAATACATATTAAGATAGTGGTGTCGATTTAAAGATGCACTACTTAGGCAATGGTCCCTTGCTACCGATTCTCACTGAGTCCTGCTGAGGATGAAATCCTAGAACCACCCCTGAGCCCAATTAAGGTTTGTGATATACACAACATTTTTGTATTTTTGATTCCATCAAGAGGAAGATGGTCATCAAACAAAGCCGAGCTGCTTGTGCCGAGAGTGGCATATCACCCAAAAGCAATGTGACAGACTGAAAGGGAGCATGCCAAGACACATGAAAGCTGTGGTTGGAAATCAGGGGTATTCCACAAAATATTGCAAGAGAGAGTAAGTCAACATTTTAAATGAAAGAAAAAACTGCAGCCATTGTTGTTTGCTGGGCAACTTTATTGACCGCATAACTCAGATACAGCACAAACTCATATTATATGCTTGTTCATTGTTGTCTCTTCTTGAAGGGTGATATTCACTCTGCAACCTCTTTTCCCTATGGGGGAAAAATAATGCAAGAGTCAAATATTCTGGATTTTTGAGTTTAGTTTCAATATTTGTGTATATTCAGGAATCAACAAGTTCTGGATAAATAATTTGCAGAAATACCTTTCCAGCTTCACGACTCTTGGCCCGGAGCTTGTTGACCTGAGACTCAGCGATGTCAGCTCTCTCCTGAGCTTCCTCCATCTCATTCTGCACCTTCCTGAATCTGGTCAGGTGAGTGCTGGCCTGTTCCTCCTGTAGTGGATTTACCCATGCATCAGTAGTTTATGAAATCATCAAACAAAATAATGTCTTGATATTGATTACATAATATTATATAATACTGTACTTACAGAATCCTCAGCTTGTCTCTTATATGACTTCACTTTCATCTGCAGTTTGTCCACTAGATCCTGCAGTCTGATTATATTCTTCTTATCCTCTTCAGACTGTTAAAAAGACTCTGAATTGTAGCTAATGCTGCTCTGTTGACAAACCGTTTCTTTTCAGAGGTCAAGTAAAATAACCTACCTGGTAAGTGAATTCCTTAACTCTTCTCTCATACTTCCGAACTCCTTTTATAGCTTCGGCACCTCTTCTTTGCTCAGCCTCAACCTCACTCTCCAGTTCACGAACCTGGGAATTAGATTAAAAAAAATTAGATGCCAAAAATTCCAGTATTTGATAACCTTTTTACATATTATACAAAAGAGTACCCTAGCTTCCAGTTTCTGGAGCTGCTTTTTCCCACCCTTCATGGCCAGACTCTCAGCCTCATCCAGACGGTGTTGCAGGTCTTTGACTGTAACCTCCAGATTCTTCTTCATCCTTTCAAGATGAGCACTCGTGTCCTGCTCTTTCTTCAGCTCCTCTGCCATCATGGCAGCCTGCAATCACACATGAAATGTGACTACAGCTCTTCTCTGTGTTCAGTGGATACGATTAATTGGGTTTGACTAGATAACATTTTTTGTAATTGTGTGTACATATGGACATTTAGAACATATCATTGTGTATTTTCTTATAAGTAGGCACTCACATCAGTAATAGCTTTCTTAGCCTTCTCCTCAGCATTTCTTGCCTCCTGAACAGCATCATCCACTTCACCTTGGACTTGAATGAAATCTGCCTCAAGCTTCTTCTTGGTGTTGATAAGATTGGTGTTCTGTATATTAGAGAGTAAAATGTGGTTTACCAATTGGTGATATTGTCTAAGAGGCAGAGGAATTAAATCAGAAACATTTGAAAACAAACCTGGGAGTGCAAAAGTCCTACACGCTCACTGGAATCCATTAGTTCCTGCTCGGCAACTTTGCGGCCTCTCTCGGTCTGCTCCAGAGCAACTCTAAGCTCCTCAATCTCAGCCTGCATCAGGGTGTTCCTGCGTTCAACCATAGAAACCTGCTCTCTCATGTCCTCTTGAACCCTCAGAGCATCATCAAGGTGCAGTTGGGCATCCTAATAAAAGATGAATAACTTGTTTCAATAGAATAAGGATTGAAGAGTTTGAGGTTCGGCTTCCATCTGAGGTCAACTGAATTTTTTTTTAAACAACAAGGTACAAAGAGCTCCACAACTTTACCTTAAGTTGTCCCTGGATGTTCCTGAGCTGTTTCTGAGCTTCAGCAGCCTGGCGATTTGCATGGCTCAGCTGAATCTCCATCTCATTTAGGTCTCCTTCCATTTTCTTCTTGACTCTTAGGGCTTCATTTCTGCTCCTAATCTCAGAGTCTAGAGTGCTCTGTATGGAATCAATCACTCTTTGACTATTCCTTTTTATCTGTTCAATCTCCTCATCTTTCTCAGCCAACTTACGATCAATCTCCCCTTTTATTTGGCTTAGCTCAAGCTGGATACGAATAATCTTAGTTTCCTCATGTTCCAGGGTTGCCTAAAGACCAGTGGGACAGCAATAGTTAACAATAGCTTAAAAAAAAAAGGATTATGGTAGTTATTCAAAAACACAAAGGAGTTACCTCAGCTTCCTCAAGAGCAGTCTGAATTTCCATTTTCTCTGTTTCAACTGTCTTTTTGGCTTTCTCCAGCTCATGAATGGTCTTACAAGTTTCACCGATTTGTTCAGTCAAGTCAGAGATTTCCTCTACAAACAATTTAAAAAACAGAGTATTCACATGCAAGCATGGAAAATTTGTCTCTTTATCGTCTGCACTTTGCATTTGTGAAAAATCTTACGTTGAAGGTTTTTGTTCTCCCTCTTGAGGGTCTCCAGATGATCCAGGGCTTCTTCGTAGGAGTTCTTCATCTTAAAAAGCTCTGTACTAAGAGAACGGGCTTCTTTCAGAGCTCCTTCCAGTTCTGCTTGGCTTTCCTCATACTTTTGCTTCCACTCGGCCAGAACCTTGGAAAAAGTCAATTGAATTTGTGATCAAGGACATTATGTTGTTGTACAAAGAAGTTGACGCTATTAAAACATCCCGTACCTTGTCGAAGTTCCTTTGTTTCTTGTCAAGATTGGCAGCAACAGCATTAGCTCTCTCTACATCAGTCATGAGATCTTCAACTTCACCCTGCAGTCGCTGCTTGGTTTTCTCCAGAGAAGCACACTTTGAGTTCACAGCCTCAAAGGACTCTTCAGCATCCTGCAAACGTTGAGCAAGCTTTTTCCTAGGAGCAACAATGAAATATTAGTCATTAGTACTACTTAATTTTCTGTTGTGAGAACATTTCAACAAAGGATTTCATTTACTTTGCTTCCTCAAGCTCTTCAGTACGCTGAATGGCATCAGTCTCATATTTGGTTCTCCACTGAGCCACCTCACTGTTGGCCTTTGACAAGCTGCGCTGAAGCTCAGATTTAGCCTCCTGTTCTTCTTCGTACTGCTCTCTAAGCAGATCACAGTCATGACGGGAAGATTGGACAGCATGTGCCAGGGCATTCTTTGCCTGAAAAGCAACAAACAAAGCATTATTTGCTAATGTTCCCCTACTTGCTACTAGACACTTCCAAAATAGTAAACAGTTACCTTGATTTCTTCCTCAATGTGCCTCTTAAACTCTTCAATCTGCTGGGTGAAAGCTTGTTTGCCTCGAGTCAACTGAGTAACAAGAGCCTCTTTTTCCTCTAGCAGACGGCTGAATTCACCTATTAAAAATACAGAACATTTCGATGAATCCTTGAAAATGTAGGAAATACCTTCAGTTTGGAGTTCGTATTTAAACATACCATTCTCAGTTGCTAGTCTTGCTCTTTGTGTACTTATATCATTTAGTTGACGGATTGCTTCATCATTTTTGCTCTTAAGTTCACTCAATTGATCTTCTAGAGTACGGCACATCTTCTCCAAGTTACCCTGAGAAGACAAATTGCTATAAGTATGACTCTTATATTAAAAATGCAATATTCAGGAAAAATAATTGTCATACCTTTGATTTGGCAACAGTCTCCATATTGCTTGACAGATCATCAATCTCCATTTTGTATTCGCTTTTCTCTTTTTCTAGCTTCTGTTTCACACGCTGGAGGTTGTCGATCTGCTCTCCCAGCTCTGCCACAGTGTCAGCCTGCTTCTTGCGGAGTGCCGCAGCCGTTGCTTCATGCTGCAAGGTGGACTCCTCCAGATCACGACGTAGTCTCTGGAACTCAGCCTCACGTTTCTTGTTCATCTCAATCTGGGCAGAAGTTGCGCCACCTGCTTCTTCAAGCCTCTCGCTGATGTCCTCAAGTTCCCTGGAGAGATCCGATCGCTGCTTCTCAACCTTAGCACGAGCGGAACGTTCTGCCTCGATTTCTTCCTCCAGCTCCTCAATGCGGGCCTGAAATAAATGGTGGTAATGATGATGATCAGATTTACTTGAGCCGGATTATGCGATTAGTCATCGACCCTAATGTTATATATTGAGAAGTGACCTGGAGTTCCTTGATCTTCTTTTGATGTTGAATATTAATAGACTGTTCATCCTCAATCTTGCTTAGAAATTGACTTATCTCAAAGTCCTTCCTATAGGAAATAATTGTAACAGATGTATATGATTTACATACAATCAAAAATGTTATTCTCTTCAAAACAGTTCTTTTAAAAGTAAAAGTCTTACTTCTTTATCTTCTCATCTGATTGTTGCTTATCATTTTCCAGATCCATAATGGATTCTTGGGTTAGTTTCAGATCACCCTCAAGCTTTCTCTTGGCTCTCTCAAGGTCCATACGGAGTTTCCGTTCTTGCTCCAGAGAACCTTCCAGCTGTTAAGTAAGAAGTCATCCATATCTAAACTTAAACAAATAAACTAACATATTGCAGTTAACATTGTAACTCACATCATCCACTTGTTGTTCAAGTTTGGCTTTAGCTTTCGTCAGAGTATTGACTTTGTCCTCCTCTGCCTGCAGATCATCCAAAATTTGCTGATGCGCCTCTTGTAGGGCTTTCTTCTCTTTGGTTAATTTTGCAATGCTTTCATCCAGTGAGGACATCTCCTCTGTAAGATTTTTCACCTAAAAAAGAAATTTTGTGAAATTGTTAGTCACGTCAGCTCAGACACTTGATGGGAAACATGAGTTGAGAAAGTGAACCTTGTTTTCAGTGGCATGTTTCTCCTTTTCTACTTTGGCCAAGGTAAGCTCTAAATCATCAATGTCTTTCTTCAGCTCAGAGCACTCGTCCTCTAGTTTTCTCTTCTTGGCTGTCAGTTCAGCATTGATTTCTTCCTCATCCTCTAATCTTTCAGTTGTCTCTTTAAGTTTCGCCTCAAACTGGATCTTGCTTTTGATGAGTCCTTCACATCTCTCCTCAGCATCAGAAAGGTTTTCTGTTTCCTGTTGATTAGAACATCATTTGTTGTTATTTTTGTTTTGAATTATGTATTTATTATCTTATAAAGACAATTTTTTTAGGAATCTGCTGAAAAACTCACAGATGCCACTTGTAACTGCAGGTCATTTTTCTCCTGCAACAGAGAAACCATTTTTTCTTCCAGCTCCTTCTTCTTGGCAAGTGCCTTTGCTAGATCCTCCTTCATTTTTTCAAAATTCTCTTTCATGGCTGCCATTTCCTTCTCAGTCTCTGCACTCTTAAGGAGAGGCTTGATCTTAAAATACAGCTTCATCCATGGCCAGTGTTTCACATTCATGAATGAGCGGATGTTGTACTGGATACTGTAGATGGACTCTCTGTATAATCAGAAGAAATGGTCAGATGCTGCGTGTGAATATGAAGGTTTACCCCCCGACCATATACTTCTTTAAGCAAAACCATACCTCCTCTCCATCATTTTGACAAAACATTTCCTCATAACAAATCCACGACAAAGAGCCTGCGTCATGGTAACCAGCGTAGCTAGTTTTTCATCTCGCATCTCCTCAAGGGTTCCCAGCAGACCAGCTTTGAAGAACACCTATCACAAATAATCAAGCTATTATAAACTATTATCTAATATTTTCATTCACATAATAAGTCAGGTGGTTTGATTGTGTGTACCTTGGTGTGTCCAAACTTGTACTGGGTATGATCCACATCAATAGAGCCAAGAAGCTTCTCTGAAGCCTTCTTATTGTCCATGAAATGACCCTCGGGGATGACACTAGCATTCAGTACTTTGTATCTAAAACATAAGTAATTTCATTACATTTCAGCTGAATTTCCATCTGAAGTACCCTTGCACCACAAATGCAAGGGTCATTGTAAAAAAAAAAAAAAACATTCCAAGTGCATGACGTCCACATATGGCATGTACTGTATGTAAAATACCTCTGCTTAAAGTCACCATAGAGGATTCTGCTTGGGAAACCTTTCCTACAGATTCTGATTCCTTCTAGTACACCATTACAGCGCAACTGGTGTATCACCAGAAAGTTCTCCATAAGACCTGGAAAATTATACAATGGGATAGATTTAATCTTAAATTTTAAAACATCAAAATTCTTAAACAGGATTCAGAGTATTTCTATCAAAGCTAAACAGAGGTGATATTGTTATACTAAGCACTATTTATTATTGGAATAAATAACTATACTTACCAGGTGTTTTTGATTCATTTGGAATCAGGCAGCGCACAAAATGGGGATGTGTGCTCCTCAAATTGGTCATCAGCTTTCCCAAGTTCTCCTGTAAAATTGTGTCCAAAATATGTTGAAATACTTGACCAGTATACAAGTACATACACTCACTGGCCACTTTATTAGGTATTAGAAGATTCTCATCATGGATGTGCAGCTGACAAATCTGCAGCAACTGTGTGATGCTATCATGTTAATATGGGTAAAAATCTCTGAGGATTGTTTCCAGCACCTTGTTGAATCTATGCCAAAAAGAATTAAGGCAGTTCTGAAGGCAAAAGGGGGTCCAATCCAGTACTAGCAAGAAGTAGCTAATAACGTGGCCGGTGAGTGTATATAACTAATATAAGCATTTTTAGAACATATATAATCATAATTAACATAATAAAAACTTACTCTAAACATAGCAGACACTGTCTGAAAGGAACCACCCTTTTTCTTGCCAGCCTTTTTGCCTGCTGCCTCTGTGGAGTGCAAATATAATAGATAATACGTTTATTTTAAAAACAAATGCAGAATAGGAATACTCTAATATATATGCAGTAATGTTTTGCAGACCTTCAGTAGAAGCATGAGCAGCATACAGATGAGCCAGAAGTTTCAATGAAGCCTTCTGGTACAACTGAACCACAGAGTCATTTAGAGGGTCCTTGTTTTTATCCAGCCAGCCTGTGATGTTGTAATCCACAGTTCCAGCATAGTGCACCAAGGAGAAGTGGGCCTCAGCTTTGCCTTTGGCCGGTTTTGGCTTCTGGAAGGATTGAGTTTTACCAAGATGCTGGTCATGCAGCTTGTTCTTGAAGGTCATGTCTGTTGCTTTGGGGAACATACACTCCTCCTCAAGGATGGAGAAAATACCCATTGGCTGTAAGAAAGAGCACATTTCTTTGAGAAAAGACAAGGGTTCAAACCTTAGAATAATATGTTTATAAAAACAGAAAGCACTATATGTCCTGAAAGTGAATTTTTTTACCTTCTCAATAAGCTCAATGCAGGCGGCCAAATCCATACCGAAGTCAATGAACTCCCACTCAATACCTTCTTTCTTGTATTCCTCTTGTTCCAGCACAAACATGTGGTGGTTGAAAAACTGTTGCAGTTTCTCATTGGTGAAATTAATACACAGCTGTTCCAGACTGTTATACTGTAATTAATATAAAGTCAGCACCCGAACCAAGAAGCAAAACCTAAGGCATCAGATAAAAATGTTTTGCATTATTTTATTAACTTACATCAAAGATTTCAAACCCAGCAATGTCAAGCACTCCGATGAAGAACTGTCTAGCCTGCCTGGTGTCCAGCATCTCATTGATTCGCACAACCATCCACAAGAACATTTTCTCATAGACTGATTTGCACAGAGCCATGGCTGAATTATTCACCTAATTTGAAAAAAAGAATGCTGTTGTATACCATTTCATTTTTATTCATAAAACTTTAGTGATGTAGCATACATAAATTATGCATTTTTAAATGCACATACCTGAGGAACAGTTTGACCTTTGGTCACATATTCATTCCCGACCTTCACTCTGGGATAACACAAAGCTTTCAGCATGTCAGCAGAGTTCAGTCCCATGAGGTAAGCGATTTTATCAGCCACTGGAAGAAATATTTCAAGAAAATTACTTATATTTGTCCAAATTGTGGCAATATATGAATGTTTCTATAGATTAATTTATATTGAAATCACACCCTCATTTCCATCAGGCTCGGCCTGCTCCTCCCTCTGCTTCTGCTTGAACTTCATGTTCCCATGATGCATCACAGCTCCTGTCAGCTTGTAGATGCCCATTTTCTCCTCAGCCGTGAAGCCCAGAATATCAATGGCTGTCTGCAAGTCAAAAACAATCAAATGTGTATATAACATATTTAACAAAGTGTATCGGTGATAAACTAAGTATACATTCATATGATTATGTATAAAATGTTAAGTGCTCAAACATTTGACTTCCTCTTACATCAGTTGCAACGAACTCTTCCACATCATCGATGCTCTTGACTGTAATCTGACCATGACTGATCATGGGATAGTCGTATGGGTTAGTGGTGATCAGAAGAGCCTCTGCAGGAGAATTATTTTTAAAAAAGGACTTTATACTGCTAAAAAATATCACAATATCTTTTCTTGCAGTCTTTGGAAAAACTGTATTAAATTCAAATTATATATTGAAAAATATGATCCTGATGTAATAATGTCCAGTTTTTACCCAACAGTTCAGGCTTATGGCCAGTGCAGAGCTGGTAGAAGATGTGGTAGCTTCTCTCAGCAGACAACTGGTAAGTTACCCTGGACTTTTCCAGCAGATCTACGGATCAGTAACATGATTATCAAAAGAATAAACTGAATGTCTATTTTAATCAACTGAATTGTGAAAGAATAAAGGACTCACAAGTTTCAATATCAGCTGAGGCCAATTTTCCAGTGGTGGCAAAATGAATTCTGATAAATTTACCCTGGAGATTTTACCAGAGGTAAGATTCATTAGATAACAATTTTCCATTACAGAATCAAAACATACAGTGGAGCGATCTAGTTGGCTCAGAACTCACAAAGCGGGAAGAGTTGTCATTCCTCACAGTCTTGGCATTTCCATAGGCTTCCAGCAAGGGGTTGGCTGCAATGATTTGATCCTCCAGCGACCCCTGATGTGTACAGAATGTGGCAGACATACCAGTCAAATAAGTGTTCTACGGATTTGCTCCATCCTTATTATCATATTGACAAACAAATACTATATATACCTGCATTTTTCCAGGCTCTACCTTCTTTTGTCCAGATACAGCGATTGTCGCAAAGTACTGGATGACACGTTTGGTGTTCACAGTCTTTCCTGCACCAGATTCTCCACTGAAAATAAAATAATGCAACATAAAATGACTCCCGTTTCTTTGATGCTATATTTAATTACAAGATCAAATACTCCTTCAAATTGAAAAATCAGAAAAATATTCACGTGATCAAGATCGACTGATTGTCACGATCTACAGAGAGAGAGAGACATTTCATTTTTACCAAACAAAGTATATATTGATAAAAAAAAATCTTAATCTATTTTTTTTCCACTAAGCTCATACCAGTGAGCATGAACTGATAGGCATTGTCAGAGATGGAGAAGATGTGAGGTGGGGCTTCAATTCTTTTTTTGCCCCTGTAGCCTGACACGACTACAGAATCGTACACTGGGAGCCACTTGTAGGGGTTCACAGTGACACAGAACAACCCAGAGTAGGTCTGCAAGTGAAGTTAGTAAAACTCAGTGCCAACTTTCAGTTACACAGACATTTTAGTTGAAGTGAAACAGTATAACAAGTACTCTTAATTTTACTTACGTAGATCATCCATGCTGCATAACGCTCTTTGAGGTTGTACAGCACAGTGGGTTCACTGAGGTGGGTCATCATGGCCATGTCCTCGATCTTATCAAACTTGGGGGGATTCATTGGGTGAATTTCATCCTCTTTCACTGTGATAGTCTTTTAAAGAAAAAAAAAGGCAAATGACAAACCACTGAGAGGCTGAAGAAGTTTTTTCAGAAGGCAACCTCTAGAAAAAAGACCAAAATCAGATTATATTGCTTTTAGCTGCAAACCTCTCAACTTACTTTGCCGCACAGAGTTTTGACAGTGGCTTTGCCACTCTCTTTGCTGATTAGCGACCCTTTGAGGTACATCTCCTGTGGTTCAGTCACAAAGTAAGCCGTCTTTGCATCAAACGGTGCGTTCTGAGCCTCAATTCTCTCCCTCTCTGGCTTACGGAGGTAAATAGCCGCCGCGCCAAAGCACTCCAACTCATTCCCACTCATGGTTGCTCTTTACTGGACAGAAAGACTAAACATTAAAGACTTACATTAAGCCAGTAACTGAAATAGTAAGTGGTTCAACAATTTTTCTTTCTAATATTATAATAATGTAAAGGGATTTTGCCTTATAGGGTCAAATAGTAGATTTACCTCCTTTTCAGTCAGTAGAAGTGATGAGAGAAATCTAGAATAAAAAAAAGACAATATTTCAGTACGCACATCATAGAAGGTTTTCATTTATGCACACAGAATGGATGTAATTAACTTCTTAAACTTTTAGGATTTTGCAGACTCTTGAATTTTATCAATGTTTTTAGTTCGACTCACCTACTTGAAGTCAGCCTCAGTAAATGGATTCACACTCGACCTCTTGTTTTATAGAGCACAATATGTTCAGTCAGCAAAACGGTCCCTCTCTATTTGGTGTTTGGACTGCCCTCAATTCCACATCTCTCTCTGGAATATTATTTTTATCTGATGATAAATCTAAAGGGATTTTGAATAGAGTATAGCAGGTCTGTTACAATATTTTTAAAAACAGTGTGCAAGCTTTGCATATCAAAGACATGCACAAAACATGCATTTTCCAATTTGTGTGATCAAAATGATAGAAAACACATGGAATAATATCATTAGTCATGTGAGAAGAGAACCTTGATGCTCTGTAACAAAATGTATACACTGTATTAAAATGTATAGCACTGCAATGGTGTAATTGGGTCAAATTAATCTTCAACAATTTATCTTGGCACTGTTGGGCTTCTCTCTTTAGCTGAGGCGAGCCTGTAAATGTCACTTGTATACTGTTGCAAATTCCTTTCAAGCATACATTTGATAAAAGACATGAAATTAACGATTTTGAAATTAGATGCTTTAGCACACAGACAAGATGTAGTGACCGTAAGCTGCTAACTGAATAATTTTTTCTTTTTTTTTTTGATTGAGCCTTCTATCCTTTCTGTGATGCTCTTAAAATGCACCATTGTTGACTCGTAATCCATTTTTATATTTATTTAAGCATTCATTTCTTGTCATTTGTAAGGATTTCTTCATCTTCATCTCAGATAGATGCTTAAGACAAAAGTGAATTTCCAGTTTGATATCTAGTGTTTAAACACAATAGTGGTTACAGTTGTGTTGTTTATGGTGTAAAGAGGGCAACGTCATTTCTCCCAACTTTCCATCTTGACCCATCTCTTGTTGTTCTCAAAAGTTCTTCATGCCCATTCAACAAGGGATCAAATGATTTATACCAATAACACTCAGTGTCCTTGAGATGGGAAACAAGATAGGGCTTCTGTAAAAGGGGAAAGTGATGTAAAAATTTGAAGGAGTTTACCCATGAGGGTGAGCTCATCACCTCAAATGGATATATGATATTTTAGATTTCATATTATCTTCTTATAAGGATTAAGTACAAATATAGACACTCATGCAGCTGCCCTTCGAAAACAACAAATTATAAGACCACGGTAACTGGGGGGCCAGGCTAGGGTCACTTGTGTTTTTAGAGGGCACATTTTAACATTTATCTTAAAGGGATAGTTCACCTAAAAGTTAAAATTCTGTCATCATTTACTCACCCTCATGTCGTTCCAAATATGACTTTCTTGTGTAGAACATAAAGGAATATATTTTGAAAAACATCTCATTGTTTTTTTTCATCCATATTGAAGTCAATAGGCACCGAAAAAGTCATGATATAAAACAGTAATGACATAAGCAGTGATGACATAACACACTTTTAAAATCTTTATTTCTGAATCTCTAAACTTGACACATTCTATATAACGCAAAACAAATTGATAACAAAAAACCCTGCAGCCTAGATGAATCTATCAAAAAAAAAAATTGCAGCCTACTCTTACAAAGCAAGCTCTTTGCAAAGTTTACATAGTCATGATTGTTAAATATATTTTGTTTTAAAAAAAAACTAACACTGTATAAGCAACACTGGACAATTAGATATATATTAATATATTTCTCACTATGTGAACATGACTGCAATTTAATAATTTCTTTTACCTGTATCTCGTTCTCTGTGGTATGAAAATGTGCTGAAAAATTGAAAATGTGATAGTGATGGGTTGCTCATGACCGGTTTGTTCATTGTGTTAGTCATCATTTTTCTTATAATTAATCTTATAATGCGTTATAATGACATCCTAATTCAGAATATGAGGATCAGTAAATGTGGATGTGATCAGAGGAATTAGCTATTGGAAAATTTCATTTTAATTACGCTCAAACAACAAAATGACTTCAAGATTATTTATTTTCTTAGTGTGAAGAACATTTTAATAATCTAAATGACCTTTTTTCCAAAGAACCTTTTGCACTATGGAACAGTTCCATGGATGTTTAAAGTTCTTCATGGAACCATTAATGCCAATGAAGAACCTTTATTTTTTAAGTGTGTAATGTCAACTCTTCTTCAAATGATAATCTGTATTAAATGCATTATAGAGCTTTATTATTCTCTTTAAATGGCAGATCCCTATTCTTTTTTTTAAATAAGTTAATAAATCAAAATATATAAAGGTAAAAAAAACGGATTACACCCATGTCTTAGAACCTCAATTAAAATTCTAAGCTTATATCTAAATCATTTGACAGAAGAAAGGTATCTGTCCTCAGCTGTAGATTTATAAACATTTATATATACTGTAGATTACATTATATATAGGAATCTCATGATGGTCTGAAATGTTATTTTTTTAAATATCAGAACAAAAAAGGTAAATATAGTGTGCCGCATATCAAATAGTTACTGACCTTCTCAGGCTCTTCAAATATGGGCCGTCGTTGTACACATATTGTAATATCCAAAATGCACAAAAGATACCCAACTTACCGCAAAAACAATGAACCAATAGCTGTCATTCCCCACATTACACAACACATTACAAGCAATAAAGGGATTTATTTAGCATCATTACTATGATATGGTTTAAGATCCATGTGCACCAGCATGAGTTGTTTTTTGATTTTTTATCAAAACTCAACATGAAAAATTGTCATTTTAACAGTATACATATTATAAAAAACAATGACAAAACAAACTTTTAATTATTGGAACAACATTTTCCTTTGTGCTCATGACCATCGATGAGGTTTCATCTATATAGACCCACCCTGATTTTAAAGTTTGTTAGAAAGGCAGAGGTAAAATGAGTCTATCCTTTTAAATATGTACAGTATGTACTCATTAATATTCATGAGCACAAGGAAAATCTGAGGCATATTCAGAATATTGCAACATTGCGAGCGCTTTAGTACTACTAACAAATAATAACAATCTGTGATAAGATGAAAAGAGACAGAATACACAAATGGAATTGCAAAGTGTGAGAACAAAATACTTTTAAAACGAAATTAGGCCATTAGCAAATGTAAAAAAAAAAAAAGAAGAGGGACAAAAATAGGCAAACAAAGAAGTGAAACAGAACAAAAGGAGTGCCGTGCCTGTCTGTGAACTCCATCACTCTGCTCTAGAGTTACAATACTGCAATACTCTGAATTCATTCCTGACAGACGGCATCATCTGAATTCAGTTGTTCCACCTCAGGTGGTGGTCCAGGAATCAAATCACACCTTAACTACTTCCCCACTGGCCCCAAAACTCTCCATCGTTTTTTCCAGCGACCACGGTGACACAGGTATTGGAGCCAGCAGAGGGTGTACTGATCATTTCCTAAAACTGTTGAGCACCAAAGGAATATAGAGTAAAAGAGGTTATTGTTGTGACGGTGAAATTGTATTAAATTCTATTAAATCGTATTACAGAAGAACTCACGTTTTTGAGGAACTCCTCTGCAACTATGCGAGCCCTGGCGTTGACTGACAGTTTCATCTCACTGATTTCCTTATCGATCTCCTCCATAAAATTGATGACAAAGTCCACTAACTTATGCTTGTACATTTGTTCTGTGTGGAAGTTAGTGATGAGGAAACTGATGTCATATCCCTGACAAAAAAAAGGAAGGTGTTATATTAAATGTGAACATTTCACAACAGAGAATTTTAGATGTTTGTTAGCAAGATGCTATTTTAGATAGCAGAAAAAAAATAGCAAAAGGACAGCGCTGTAAACAACCAGTGAAAAACGTGAAGCAAAATGACACATGCATTGCAAACACCAGGCTTTTTAACAATAGAAATAGTGTTAGTAAGTCTCTTCCTCTGCTTTCTGATCTCCCTCACCTCCACAGCTTTTCTCCGCAGGATGAAGAAGTTCTCGGCTCTCATCATCATGAAGCGCATGAACTTGTGACACAGGATCTTTTCGATCTCATCAGCCTTCAATGGACCAGTTGAGGTGCATCATCCAATCACAGACCATTAAAGATATAAACAACTCATCAAACTGGATTCTTAGCTTATTATAATATAATAATAATATATAGTATGCATAGCTCATATAATGGCCTCCACCTGTGGTTTTGAACACAACCATACAGAAAAAGTATGTATTTTGTATTTCTGGTGTAATTATGACAGAACTGCTTTTTTTATTAACATAAATTGGAAGTATTGATACATTAATCAACCATGATTACATCTTGATTGTTTGTTATTTTTAGTATTTTAATTTAGATTATAGTTAAATTATTTTTAAAATATCAATAATAATTTATTCACTTAAATCCTGTGGCCCCCATGGAAGTTTGCAGCGGCCCCCTAGTAGGCCCCTGGTTGAGAACCACTAGCATGGTGCATTCAGTGGACTATGTGTTCATTTCAAAAGTGAGTGTCAGAGTGAAACCAACCCTCCTCACTTGTCTCATCACCACCACCACAATACTTCTCTTTTTGTATTTTTAGTTGCATTTTCAGTATTCAATATATATACATATTTAAAGACTCTAAGATATCTCAGAAAGGACAGCAAGAATGAGTTTAGAGCAAAACTGCAAATGTACTTACCTGTTTGACAGCAATGCTGACTCGCACAGAGTTGATGGAACCTTCAATCAGAACCTTCTCTTTATCATTCCTACTGATCACAACAGGCTGAAGCAAAAGCTCTTTACTGCTCCTGGTGAGATGATTAGACAAAAATGGTAAAGCATACACACATGTGCTGTATACTGCAAACGTATGCTAGTATGCTCTTTCAAACTACCTATAACCTAATGGCTCATATCACACTTTAAGATGAGG
The DNA here is from genome assembly GCF_051911475.1 of Siphateles boraxobius. Classification (NCBI taxonomy): domain Eukaryota; kingdom Metazoa; phylum Chordata; class Actinopteri; order Cypriniformes; family Leuciscidae; genus Siphateles; species Siphateles boraxobius. The sequence continues at coordinate 10,203,090 of NW_027509042.1, read as the reverse complement.
TCATGTAGGCCACTCACCTATATGAACCATGTAACTTTTACACACAAATAAAACACATATGCAAACAACAGTCACATACACTTACCGGACTTCAACTTCAGGTTTGTTGTGTCTTTCAACCACCTGTGAGGAGAAGTTTTCCAGACAGAGAGCTGCCTGCAGTGTAGCACGCACTGCATTCAGGTACGGACGCAGAGTCGCCGTCTGACAAAACAAATCAAACTAAATCAGTACTCAGGAGGATGATGAACCATGTCTGCAACCTCACAGCAAGCAAGCACATCACAAATGGCTCACAAATTCTACTCTAATTGTTCCACACACACGCCTGAACCTGCAGGGGAATTCTTGGGATACGGTCCTCCTCCACAAGCCCTCCGAAAAAGAAAAAGAAAACTATGCTCTACACATTACTAAGTGACTCTGTCAACCTGCAAACACCATGAATCTCTTCATAGACTGCATGAAGCCTGTCACTTCCTGAACTTGCAAGTCATGGAGGAAGTGCATACCCTTCTGCATGAAAAATGATACATTTTTAAAACATTGACCTTTTGGGCTTCCTTGACATTTGGAAGAGCATGTCTCACTGCATTGAATTAGACACGGAAACATACAGTTGTCTTTACATATAATTAATTTTTCTAAGGCAAGATAATGTTGTTATGTAGCAAATAATGTAATACTGAAAAGCTGCGATGAGCACCTATATTACATGCGACGTTACATGTCATATTTAGACAAGAGGCAATGAACACGGGAGTAAACAGCAACCAGATCGATAGATGTGCACTTGTACACGCGTTTATACAAAAATGTAACAATACTGAAGAATAGCAGAACGATGAAACACTGATAATAAAGCAAGGGCTGCATACTAATGATTTGGTCGCTGTTAATATACAGTATAAAAAGAGATCAATTTGAGTTGGCTTATCCATGATACACAAACCCTAGATTACAAAGCGCTGGCAATGTTACAAAATACTAAATGTGAAACGTCAAATAACTATTAGTCTACCCGCGACTGTGAAATATGGGTGGGGATGTTAGCGATTTAACGTTAAGCAATACGTCCCTTCATTTCAATGCAGAAACAAACACCAGCAAACATGGGTTTGCGACACGACGATGTTATTATTCATTTAATAACAAATGTTATATATACACAGAATAAAATGTCTTTTTTTACGAAGTGCTAAAAAGAAATCTTACCATTTCTGTGTACCCGTTGGATAAGTGGATAAGACGGAAGTGCTACAAACACCGGGCGACTTCCGCGTATAACGCCACTCATAGGAAGATACCAAGTTTTCACTAAATAGGGGTGATGATGAGTGTATCATTTTTTTCCCGGCCTGCTGTTGAAATTACAGTATGCCTTTACGTGCTTCATTAGCTGGCATTACTCATGATAGATTATTGGTTTGACATTGAGATGCTTACCTTGAAATCGCTGTAGTTTACAGTGATATGAAATAGATGCGATATCATTGTTGTGGAAACTCAAATTTATCATGCAGTTCCTCACGAATAACAACAACATGCTTACTTGTAGACATATTATTAAATATACTTATATATATATATATTTGCCACAAGTTGCAGAAGAGGAAGCTCTGCCCAGGGTTAGTGGTGGAAAACTTTTTTATTTGTATACAATACTCTTTTATCTTCATTGCATTACCCCCTAATCATTTTGGATCATATTCTTAATGAGGGTAAAAATATATATTTAAAAATAGATTATAGAAATTTTCCCTTTTTATAAAATATTTTGCCCTGATGATTTCAATTTATTTTGTATTGCCACTCTTTATACTGTTGACAGCAAAACTGCTCATGCTAATAAAATGAAATTGAATCATTCATCTAATTTTCGTATGTCTGTTGTTTAAGACATCACCATTTCCATGCATCAAGAAGGTTGAAGTCATTTGTATTTTAAAAACAGAGGTTTATTTGAACATATTTGCTTTTGCAGTCCTGAAACAATGCATCCGCAGAGCAAATAAAAAACAAACAAAAACACTGTTCTAACGCTAACATATATTTACAACGGGTTTCTTGTCGTCTAATTACCAAGTATACTGTTTAGTAGGCTACATCAGACAAAAGTATGACGTCTCACATAAACTTAAGTCGGTGTGTCTCTAAAAAGCAGTATATAGAAACTACCAAATTACCAAAACATCAAACCCCAAATTAACTGGGCCTGCAGCATAACGTTACCTAAAATCAACAACAGCGATATTTTCAAAAATATAAAACGTTAGTCCAAAGAAAACTCCTATTGCCAAGAAACTATATACAAAAACATAATTATCCAACAATTCCAGAGAAAGTCTATTTTGTTTTCTTTGCTTTGGTTGCCTTTTTCACCGCGACTTTTGGCTTTTTTGCAGCTGCTTTCTTCGGTTTGGCAGTCACCTTCTTAACACCCGTCTTCTTCGTCGCCGTCTTCTTTTTAACTGGGCTTTTTTTGGCGCTCTTCTTTGCACTCACTTTCTTGGTCACGGCTTTTTTGGACGCAGACTTGGCAGGCTTTTCCGTCTTCTTGGTCGCCTTGGCTGCACTTTTCTTTGGCTTTTTCTCAAATTTCTTTTTATTGAGCTTGAATGAGCCGTTGGCCCCCAGTCCCTTGACCTGCACGAGCGTGTCGTTGAGCACGAGCGCGCGGATGGAATAGCGCAGATACATGCGACCGTTCTGCTGATCAAACCAGCTCACTTTCTTCGCTTCATTGTATATCTTGAAAAGCGATGAGCCGTTTTTCTCGCCCAGGGTTCGGATCGCAGCAGTGACGAGCTGGCTGTACTTGCCGGGCCCCTTACTCTTCTTTTTCTTCTTTTTAGCTGGAGAAGCACTAACGACAGGCTTTGCCTTATTTCCCGATGCCATCTTTGTTTTGGTTGCTGCTGGAGTAGGGACTTGGGCGGGTGCTGATTCTTCGACCTCAGTAGACATGTTCAAACTTAATGCGAAAATGTGGTGTTGTTTTTCCGAGAACGCGAGACTATCAGCTCAGAGACGCGAGCATCATATCAGAGTTTTTGAATCATCAGATTTAACTGCAATACGCGGACGTGATTGAAAACAACAACACACTCGGCCGGGGCGGATGTGGAGTTGTGTTTTCTTCCACGACTTTGGGATCTATTATCTAGTTAATTTGACATACATTCTGATTTTAAATGACTCATGATGGAAGTGTAAAGGCTGCTCTTTCTGCGAGTGTTTAAAATGTATCAAATAAACGCAAAACGTTGGCGCGAGAAAGCAAAGAAAAGATCTTGCCCACAGAATGCCTTGCGATTTGGGGTAGGGGCACCTACTTTACGAACGAAAACCTTTTTATGGATATGCAGTCAGTTCGTGCATTAAACTTGCTATGAAAATTTAGAAAGTAAAAATTCTAGAATGATACTACACAGTCCGCGATTACTAAATGACTTCTAGATACAAGCAGTTTAAATGACCACAACTAACACATTAAACGCCCTCGCGTGGCTGTGTATTGGCACACTTTTTCTTTGCTATTCTCTTTCCTGGTGACTTTACCCCTTGTTTTCTTCTGTGCCTATTTGTGAAACTGGATTTTTGAACAAATAAAGACATGAAACGTAGTGTATTTGACATGCTGTTTTACGCAAGTCACCACACTTAATGTTTTCAATTGTTTATTATATCAAAGATGTTGATAGAATTTTAATGTGTCTGACTTGACTTCCCATACAGCAACTAGGCTAAAATGTAAAACTTTCTAGGCATTTTGACAATCTGGACAAAGCTTGGTACATTTAGGCTTGCTGCACTGCACCCCATTTAAATACACTTTGATGAGAAATCCCCCATCATAGTGATTTTTCATCACTTCATTACCCACCCCAAAGAATTGAACAAAAGCCATGCATATGTTACCACATTTACAGTTACACAATTGTTATAGCCACTTCCTGTTGCACATATGCACACAAAGAGCAAACACCTCTCAATAAAATAGGTCTAGCACCTTCCCCTTGCAGACAGAAAAAGGTTAAAGGTCAACATGTATTATATATATTAGTGTGCAGATGTCTGTCTTTTTTGAATGAGAGTGTTAAAAGAGGAATTCCAAGTTTTTATGACCCTTAATAACAAATCTCAGTAAACTTTACACACAGTCCAAAACAGGACACACACAGTGAAGAGGCCGAGTTAAAACCCGACGAGGATGTTTATCTTTCTTTTTGAATGTGATTGAATGAGAGTGTGTGATTATTTGTTAATTCTAGATTGATTTGATGGGGCAAAATCATACGATCAGTTAGGCGGTGAGTGTTTGCACGTGTGTGTGTGTAAAAAAAGGATAGGTAAGAGTGTGTGTTTGTGTGTGTTTTAGGGGGTGGGTTTACTGATGCATGTCAGACAGCAAAGAGCCTCAGTTATCTAGGAATCTGAGCCAAAAGAGCCTCACAAACAGAAGAGAGCGTGCAGGAGAGAAAGAGGGAGGGATAGAAGAGAGAAGATCAAATAAAAGAGAAAAACAGGAAAGGAGACTCTGACAAGCACATAGTGAGAAAGAAAGACAATGTGGGGGACTTGATAGTCTGCAGATGATACTGCTTATAACTTCAGTTCTGAAGAGAGAAGTCAGTGACACAGGAGCATTGCTAGGGAATATCCCATTGAAATTAAATAGTAGAAAGCAGTAAAAGAGAGGGAACAGGTGCATACTATCTCTTTGGACTCCTGTGGCGGCCTGAGCAGCATGTATGTGCGTGTTGTGATCCTATTTTTGCTGGGAGCGTACATGATGTGTGTATGTGTGCTGGGTCAGAGGGACATCCTGGTGGCCGGACCCCCCAACAGCAAATGTGAGGGAAGCTGCAGTGCAACAGCATCACCCCCTAAAATACATCACCCTCACCCTCAGGACGCACGACTCAGAAAGACTCCAGAGAACCGCAAAAACGCACAGGTAAACATTACCTAATACCTATACATAAACATGATCTCTGGTGAGAGATTTGAGAGGGCATTATCATATTTTTGGTAACATTTTACAGCGTCTCATTTAGTAACATCGGTTATTGCATGAGCTAAAATTAAGTTTTTATTTATTGTTTTTTCATGTTAGTTCACAGTGTATTAACTAATATTAAAAGATACAACTTTTGATTTTAAAAATGTACTAGTAAATGTTGACATTAATATTAACCATTATCAAATGCTGTGGAAGTATTGTATTGCATTCATTGTGTATTCATGTTAACTAACTAATGATAACAAATTAAACTCTGATGTAAAGTGTTCCTTATATTTTGCATTCAGATATATTTTTTCTAATAATTATTCATATTTGCTGTTTTTATTAGGGCTGGGAAAAGATTAATCGCATCCAAAATAAAAGTTTGTGTTTACATAATATATATGTATATATGTATAGTTACATAATATAGTGTGTGCACTGTGTATAATTATTTTGTACATATATAAATACACACACATGCATGTATATATTTAAGAAATATTTTCATGTATATACTGTACGTATATATTTATTTATAATTTATATAATATATAAATATTTTATATATAAATAAATAAAATCTTATATGTATACATGCATGTGTGTGTATTTATATATACAAAATGATTATACACAGTGCACACACATATATTATGTAAACACAAACTTTTATTTTGGATGCGATTAATCGCGATTAATCTTTTCCCAGCCCTAGTTTTTATGTAAAGAAATTATATTATTAAAAAAATATGAGTTTTGTCAGCGTGTTGTGGGGTAAATATATTAGGATATGTAATCCATTCCTTTTCTGTAATCGCCTGTTGAATAACAATTAATAGCTACTGGTTAAATTCAACAGCACAAATCCACTTTGCATTTAAGATAGCTATATAAATAAGTTGATCAATTATGAAGCATTACCACATCAAATAATAATTTCACTCAGTGTCTTGGACACCTAGAATATTAAACATTTTAATAGTCACCTTGTTTGTTTACCCAAAAGAGGGAAAACAATGCATCTGTGTCATTTTGGTCAATGTCAGAAAATATTTCATGAATTAGAAAACAAGCATGAGATAACATTAACTACTCTATACTAGTCAATATGTTGATATTGACACTTACAGATAAAGTGTATGGAGACTTCATATACAATGTTAAATATTATGACTGAGATTAAAGATACACGTACTTGTTTTTAATTGTGTGTGTGTGTATGTGTGTATATGCCCTGCAGGTGTCTGATACATCTGAACGTCTCATCCAGCTGCAGCGCTGTATGCTACAACATGAATCAGTGGCTGTGAGTCAAGGAGATGGGTCTGATTCACTAGTAGCCTTTCTGGCTCTTATGGCAGCAGTGCTGACAGAATGTGACCTCCACTGCCATAGTCAGGGACTCAGACAGATGGCCACCAGACTTGGTTATTATATTCCACAACATATGCCACTCACACCTCCCTAAACACTTACACTTCCTTCTTAAATTATAGGACTAGCTTAAATAAAGCACATTAATGTGTGCTTCCAATATGTTTTATGAACTAACAACTCTCTCTTTTTTCATTATTTATTGATTCTTTCATTCCCGGAGTTCTCTCAATTAAGTTAACACCCAATTTACACTCAGCAAACAGAGGTGTTCCTAGGAATGTAAGAAAACTGACCTTTGACAGCCTCTATTTGACCCTCTCACAACCTTTCTCTAACCTTTGTATAACCCCACAAACTCTAACCATCCTGAAATAGTCACCTACCAAATTATTAATTAAATAATAATATATTCTTTAAATACTTTAAAACATGTACTGTATCAGATCCTTTTTTTTACTTTATGATCTTATTTGATTATGTAAATCATATTGCTTTGCATTTGATCGTTAAAGGAAATTACAGAGGGAGTTTTAAATCTTACATTTATTTTTAGGAAATTGAATATCCTACAGGGGCATTGGAAAAATAGCTGTCAGGAATAATCATCATAATTGTGTTCTAACTAGTTTATGCTAGAATTTATTTTCTCTCTCTTTCTCGATCATAGAAAGTGTAGTGGGCAAAAATGGAGAGAAAGATTTGCTGCTGTTGCTGAAAAGTATCACACATTCTAAACCTAATGGCCTCAAACCAAAGACTCCTACAGGTGAGCTATACACAGACAGACAGAACAAACACCCTATGTTGTCCAGCGAACATTTATTGCACAAATGTTGACAGATGTTTTGTTTGGGTCTGTATGGCAGTGCCTCCCACTGCAGGCCTTTACCCTCAAGACTGTCATGAGATCTACCAATTAGGAATTAAAGAGAACGGGATCTACACCATACAGCCAGATCCAAAGCTACCAGCATTAGAGGTACAAACATTAAAGTCTGCAGAAACCCAAATACATTTATATCACATTACATCTAGTACACTTATTCCATTTATATATTTTGAAATCTAATCCATGTCCAGTGTGAAGTAAATAGATAGTTGACCCAAAAATAAAAATTCAAAATGAATTTTTTTGTCATTATTTACAAACCTTTTTGCGGAACACAAAATAAGATATTTTCAAGATCACATGGGGTACGAAAAACTTTGGACTGCATCCCTATAAGTGTTCATTTGTAAAGTGTAATGCTTTTGAGGGGCAGCACTACATGTGTGATTTCTTTTTCATTTGTATTTTCCAGGCTGTGTGTGACATGGTTTCAGCTGGTGGGGGATGGACAGTGTTCCAGCGGCGGTTTGATGGACAAATTGACTTTAACAGAACCTGGCAGGAGTACCGTGACGGATTTGGCTCCCCGCAGACAGAGCACTGGTTAGGGAATGCAGTTCTGTCCGTGGTAACCTCAAGTGGGCATCACACGCTCCGCATCACTCTCCAAGACTGGCACGAACAGACACGTCATGCAAACTACAACACCTTTAAAGTGGCAGGAGAAAACCAGAGGTATATGCACATTGCACATCTAAAATCTACTGTCAAAAGCTGCAGACAAAACATTTGTATCAAAAAGATGGAAATCAATTCAATTTCTTATAATGATGAATTTGTGATATTCTCTCCATAAGGTTCCGCCTAACTGCTCGAGATTACCATGGCGATGCTGGCAATGCATTCAGTTATAGCAAACAGTACAATCACGATGGCAGAGCTTTCAGTACATATGACCAGGATAATGACCGCTACACAGCTGGTAACTGTGCCCGTTACTATGGTGCAGGGTGGTGGTTTGATTCCTGTTTGGCCGCTAACCTCAATGGACGCTACTACCACGGGCGTTACAGCGGCATCACGGATGGCATCTACTGGGGCACCTGGTATATCCTGACTGACTATCGCACAGGGGAAAGATACTCATTTAAAAGTGTTGAAATGAAAATGAGACCAAGGCGGAGCTAAGAATATCACTTTTTATAAATGAGATGTTCACATGTAATCATACATGCAGTGTATTTCCTTTCAATAAATAATTCCTTTTACATATTTTCATTTCCTTTGTAATTTTATAACCTGTACCTGTCAATATATTGAACTTGAGATATTTAGATATACAAACACATTTATAAACATTTATTTTATGATTGACAATTTATTGGCTTTTCAGAACATTTAAACACACACACACATATCCATCTAAAAAAAAAAGCAGGGGTCATACAAAAAAAAATAGAATGACAGGAAGACATAGCACATCCATAGACAAATACTACACTAATTACATTTTAGAAAATAATGATTATTTGAGGAAAATAAAAAATAAAAAAGAATGTGATGCACCTAGCCCTTGAGTTACAGCCTTGCCTAAATGTAGGTACCTTAATCTATCAAAATGTATATCCCTCAGTCATGTTTTCTAGTTAAATGGTATGTTTTTGAGCCAGAATGCCATTAAACCTCCAAGGTGTACGAATGATACTTTCCCCGTTTCAAGGTGTACTCCTCCACTTTATCAAGCAACCTATAGGACAGTTGTTCAAAGGCAGCCAGCTGACCCAGAGCGACACGCCACAAATCCAGTGCTGGTGCAGAGGGGGCTTTCCATTCTTTGACCAAAAGTTTTCGGCCTAGGTCTGGGTCCAGTTAGAGAGTGGAGGGCTCAGGTCACTTAATGCAGAGGGGTATTTTAAAATAATTTATTTTAAAATAAATGTCAAATGCCAAATTTCTTCTTTTCTCAGTGTATATTATCAATTTTCATTTACTATTGCACTATTCATGCAGCAAATACAGAAATTGATTTTAATTCGAATTAAAACATGGTCTTTATTAAAAGTTGGCATGAAATAAAAATCTCTTTTCCAAATGCATGTTATTGATCTTATTATGTACTTATTTAGTCTGCTTAAATCCCGCCTCCTTTCTTACAAACTGCAAGCTTGCATTCAGCCAATCTGCTTTCATCCAACCAACAACGATGGACCCTACAGTTTCCCCCCATTTTGATAGTCCGTTATCTCAGATATATGTCATGGAAACAGAGATCTGTTGCTACTTGCCTTTTATTGTGACTTTAACTTAAAGCTCTCTGGAATATGTTCCTCCAACTTTTTCTGTTGTCAAATACCATATACTTTTCGGTAACACTTAATTTCTATAGTCCACTTTATACATTCTACTAACTATAAGTAACTTTGCAACTATATGTCAAATACTAGTCATTGAGAGTATAGGTAGACTGTCTGCTTAATATCTTTATTTTGATGAATTTCTACTAGCCTTGAACTAGCAGTCTATTAATGCAATGAGGGTTGGCTGATAGTGTAGTTGCAAATGAATGAGAGTTAGTTGACATGTACACTGTAAAAAAAGAAGAAAAGGTGCTGCTTAAATTTTTAAGTTCAATCAACTTGGATGTTTGTCGTTTCAACGTAAATTACATTAAACTGACTTAAATTAGTTGAATCTTGTATAACGTATAAAAAAATAATAACTTATTTTAATGCGTTAAAGCAATGTAAAAACATGTCATACCTTATTGATCATATAATTTTTTACAGTGTAGTTGCAAAGTTATAGCTGGTAGGATGTCAAAAGTGGACTATCGAAATTAAGTGTAACCCAATTATCCATTGTCCCAGTCAACCGATTTCCTATTGCTCAAGTTTCATGCCAACACCTGTCAGAGTTTATTTTGTGATAATTATTTGGCTGACCGTATATTTTCTTTATAGCTAAAATCATTCACAAGGCAGAGAGGTCAAAGTTCAAAGGGTTTAAGGTGACCCTTGTGATTGTGCTGCACTTACAATTAAATTAAATCTAAAATTATGCATAGCAATGTTTCCACTTATCAACTGAAATCAATGCAAGCTGCAAACCAGCATAAATGGGCATCAAATGGCCGTGTTTTATATGCTGACACGTTCAAAGCCATAAATCCTTATTACATATTTGACTAAAAGGGATAACAGTAAAGTGTGGACGCATTGGGTTTGGGGGCAACATTTTTTTTGAAGGGTTTCTTGTAAGCCACTGCGGTCAGAGTGTTGAGAGTGTGATGGCATCATAGGTTACAAAATGTAGACAAATAAACTCACATGCACATGGCATTAACAAGACAGCCGAAATAACAGAAAGTGTTTGCGTTACAGGGGGAGTGGGAATCTGTTGAATCTGCCTCTTTTAGCCGTATTCACAAAGAGATGCCAGTCTGTTCAACACACTCTCAGTATCTATTAATACGTTTTTGCCTATGATCTGCTGACTACCAACCAGATATGATATTTCACATACACTCACTAACATACACATTCAAACACACAAAGTCATGCTGTCGTTGTAGTACATTGCAGTTTAAAGACTGTTTATATGGAAGCCCATTTAGCCAAATTAGAAAAAAAAATCATGTTTTTGTATATCATAATTATGAGATTATAGAAATTATGACAGTCATAATTAAGACATAGAAAGTCAAAATTTCAATATTATCGTCATAATTTTTTACTTTTTATATCACAATTATAACTTAGTAAGCCATGACATGATTTTTATGCCATAATACATGTCATGATTGAAATTAAATTAATTACTGACAGAGAATTGAATTATGATTGATTGAATTATGAATTATTGTCGTAATTATGACTATTTATGTAATAATTATGACTTTGCAACTCATAATTTCAACTTTTCATCTAATAAATATGACTTAGTATGTCATAATTTCAACTTTTCATGTCATAGTTATGATTTACCAAAACATGATTATTTTCTCGTGTGGCGGAAATGGGTAGTTTTCATCTATAAGTGGCATGAGTTTTGTCAGGCCTGTGTACTAGAAGAAAAGAGAACATGGGACCACGGAAAATCATTTTGCACATGGGGTTTGGGGATAGTTTCGCTCTCACGGTCAGTCTTTATTATACAAACTAGAAATACAGTATATATATTTATTTTTACATTTTAAGTATGTAAGGACCACAAGGATTTGATGTTCACAAATGCAGGCAATCTCACAAGCGAATGGCGTTGGTACAGGCCTCTCATTTGTGGATATTCGGCCTATCATTTGTCACCTTGTTTGTTTGGCTGGTAGATGAACCAGTCGGATCAAAATCAGAACAAATAAACAGTTACTGTCAATGAAGGCTTCTCTGCTCTTCTCATTTTCACCATTAAGATCACTATGGTGAAGCAGAAGCCAGATCGGCTGTTACCACAGTATCCTGGCTGAGTGCCTGGCTGGTATGATAAGGAGATAAAAAGGAGTGATGGAGAGAGAGATAAAGAGAGAGGGAGAGGGGGAACTGACAGTCTGCAGGCACCTAGTCCGGAAACCCAAAGCGGGCAACAGTTACCCAGCACATCCCCTTAAAGCTGAAAACACTCATGCACGCATACACTTAATCTCTTACCACACATTTTTGCATTCAGCACATAGTGGAGAAAAGCTTGTGTACATTTGTCCCCAAGGAGCTTTCAATATCTAGATATTTGTTTCAGAAGCAGACCTTGCAAAAGTTGAAAAGCTACTTAATATGATGGAATCATTGATATATTACATGTTTAATATCTAAATAAGATTATACATATCTATATTTGTAATTATTCATGCTAATCAGGCAGGTAAATTAAAAAATAGGGCCTGAAGTAGACGCTAAGCATGTTCTCTTAGTGCAAATTGCCATAATTCTGAATGCAGAGAATGGCCAGAAGATGGCAGCTTTGAGTTAAAAATGACCAAAATCTGACCACCAGCACTTTTTATTTGATTGAAGCATGGTAAAGGTGCTCAGTGCCATCTCAGCAGATTCTTAATAGAAGTCCATTATGGCTTAACATAATAACGACTGGGGAACAACCATTGAATTTTACCCAATTCACATTATTCACTCAGTCTCCTCTCCACCAATAAGCTGGTGTGTGGTGGGCGTTCTGGCACAATATGGCTGCCGTCGCATCATACAGGTGGATGCTGCACATTGGTGGTGGTTGAGGAGATCCCCCCTTCCATATGTAAAGGGCCTTGAGTACATAGAAAAGTGCTATATAAATTTAACAAATTATTATGTATAGTCGCTCTTGTCCCCATCGCTCACTAAACTACCATTTTTGTTTAGATTTCTTTTATATTAATTATGTTTCTTATGTCCTACTGCCATTCATTTACACAATCAAAACACACTGATACAGTTGTTTAATATGGCACTATGTTAACAGATAGCAGTTACTTTGCTCATGATTTTGCGAACCGTCACTTTTAAATCTTTAAAAATCAGTGAGACACATTCTCTGATTTAATGGTATACACATTCAATAAAATGTCAGAATAAAGTTGCAAAGGGACATCACTTTTGAAATATCTAAGAATGCAAAGCTCATGAACACATGATTTGAACAGGAACTCAATGCTAGGACTTCCTAACCATTAATAAAAAGATGCTTAAATCTAGCTTTGGCTATTTCGCCTTCAATGGGCCTTCAGGAAGAACTGCCACTTTGCTGGCATCCCAAGATACACACCATCTTTCAACAATTTCACACAGGAATACATACAAATGTCTAATGTGTCCTGACTGAAATCTGTTATGTGTGATGTTGCTCTGGTAATTGCCTGCACAATGTGTGTGTGACATGAAATTAATTGGTTGCATTGGGAGTGGCAGCACTTAACGAATGTAACACGTGAGCAAAAGCAAGTGTCCGTTACAGCACCTGTCCATCTGTCTGAAGAGGGATGTGCATATGTATAACACACACATTGCGGTGCACCAGCGCTCCGTTTCATACCGGAATTCAGGCAGCAGCCCTGTATCCTGATGTGGTGAAAACCAGGCCTGCAAGGCATTCTGGGTATGGGAGGGGGAGAGGGTTATTCACACTACAACATCTTCACACACATTCACAAACAGGTGCACAAAATTAACACACACACTGAAAGTTTTTATGATTTCCACAAAAAAGGTACAAATCAGGACAACTATATGTTTTCAGATATCAATAATTCAAAATCATGTCTGAAATAGTAAATAATTATAATAGAATAATGTATTGATTTTTATAATTAAAGCCCTTAAACAGCTGTAATTTGATTATACATGCTTAACTGTGGTTTCATAAAAGACTGACAGCATATTTGGTGTGTCATCAATATCTAATCATACATATATCCAATTTAATATCAATAATATTTCTTTACAGAACAAAAAAAGTATTAACAATGCAAGTGTGATTTGTGTAAAACAAAAACAAGGAATTGACAAAGATCAAACTTGGCACTCATAATCTCAGTGAAAGTAAAAGGATGACTAGAAATAACTGTTAATGTGCATATTTTGTGGGTAATATTCCCTTCTGATAAAAGGAAAATATGATTGGCAGGTTGTTACTGCAGTAGGCTGTTAATACTGCCTTCCTTGTTCACTTTTGCGGAGGAAATGAAAAGGCAATTAAGGGATCATGGGCTACATTGTTGAGCTCACTCTGTCAAGCAGAGAGGCAGAGAGAGAGAGAGAGAGAGAGAGAGAGAGAGAGAGAGAGAGAGAGAGAGAGAGAGAGAGAGAGAGAGAGAGAGAGAGAGAGAGAGAGTTTATCATACACTCTCAGATAAAAAGTTCTAACATCAAGTGCTTCATACAATAGCTACAGATTGTTTCAAAGCAGCTTTACAGTGCTAAACATGCATTTCGGTGTTGATTCAGTTACGCTGTAAAGAAAATCGATTATTAAATTAGTTTACTGGTAATTCATTTTTATAGCAGTTCTGCAAACAATTATGACATTGTCCAGCTCAGTTCAGTTCTCTACAATAGAACAATAATATTGTTGAATATTAATATGTAAACTTTTGGTACCAATGTGTACTTTTGAGCTCCTAATATGCACTCTTTAGGGACAAAGGTGTACCCTTTGAAAGAGTACCGCCCCAGCTTTTGTAATTTTTTTTTTTTGAGTGTACAGGTTTTAGGTTTTATGAAATCTTAAGTGTTGTTTTAACTCAAGCATATACTATATATCAGATGCTGCCATTTCTTCAAAGGAACACAACCAAAGATTGAACATTGGTCATCCTTTTGATTATGAGTTATAACAAATGTATACTGGAAATCACCATTTTTCTTAAATGCTGCTTTTTATTGCATTCACCAGCCCTTTGATTTTCAAAACTGAAGCAGGAGAGAAAGGATTGTTGTACAAAATCACAACAAACCAGGTTGTAAAATGGAATTTATGTGAAAATTGTAATTTCTTTTAGTCACTTTTTCATCATTCTGGAAATGTACAGAACGAAATTATAATTCTTTTAGAATTATTAATTAATTATTATAATACAACAGGTTTTCTAGTTGAATAGGCTATGTTTAAACCTTGAAAATGACAATGGTCGGATTTTAAATGGCAGCGGCAAGCAATGTGAAGGCATTTAATCTATTTATACCTCTATCTTCCTCCGTCTCATTTACCCTCCCTGACTCCCTCTCACTTTCTCTCACTCTCATCAAAGTGATGGAGAGATCTTATGAGAGTCAGGGTAGGTGGTCAGCGGTTTCGTGTTGTCATTGACCGCGCACGAGACGTATCTGCCGAGACAGACAATACGCGCGCGCTGGCCAGAAACTTATTCCCTGAATAATTAAAGCTAAGGAGAAGTCGACGGAGGACGTTGCATTGCTTCGTAGAAGCAGAAAAAAATACTCTTTTTTTCAGGTGCTATTGGCTACTTTATCTTCAGTTTCATAAACTTCGATTTAATTTTTTTAAGTAGGCCAAATGAATTTAATTTAATAGGGTAAACAATAGGTTACAATCTGTAAGCTATTATCTGATATATATATATATATATATATATATATATATATATATATATATATATATATATATATATATATATATATATATACACATAGGCTACATTTTATATAAATAATGTAAAAAAAAAAACTTTTTCCGTATAAATCGTTTTCCAAAGGTGTAAAGAACAAATGACACCCATTCGCATACGCTAACGGGTGAAATGTGGACTAACTACTTGACCTGCAGAGGATAAAAGAGACGCGTGCTGTAAATTGGAGTTTCAGGTGTCAAACAGGAAAAAGGGCAAACTCTAATTGGCTAGAAAAGCATTTATGCTGGCGGGAGGAGTCCGCCCTCGGCCTCATATACAACTCTTTTGTAGGTTGGTTTTCACTAGTCGCTAGTGACTACCTGTGGTGATTATCCCGAAGCTCATCACCTTAGGCACGAGTACTACCTTTGAGCTGTAGGCGCGTCATGGAGTTGGAGTGACGAGATAATAAGGTCCGATAGCCTATTCTTCTTGGACTATTTTTTTCAACCTCAGCTTTCTCCCACCGAGCAGGATTTGTTTAAACGTTTTCTAAAGAGCTACTTCAGTTCATGCCAACACAGATGATGTAATCAGCCGTGGCATTTGTGTGGTAGCCTCTTTGCACGCGCGAGATCTCTATCTTTGAGGGCATCGCTCCGCGCGCATCCCTTTGAAAACCCCTCAAGTCACACGACAGACACGCGAACTCATGTCCTGACTTAATATTTGATTATATCATTTACGTTTACGCTGCCATTTGTACTAAATCATTTAGGCTTATATTTAAGATATTCAAGAAATCAACACTTGGGGAAAATACGCTGGATAAACGTGGAATAACTTTTTTAACGCACAGGAGCATTTGCATCCGTGTCCTACGGGAGAGCATCATAACATGATGGAGCTCCTTTCGGAACCCCGGTGGATGATGCACGCTCATCATTCAGCCTTAATGGGTACCTCAGATTCAGTGTCTCCGCACTCTGGTTTAGGACATAATTGTTCGGGATATATGGAGCAAGGTGCCCCATTATTGCCACCAGACGAGGTAGATGTATTTCTCAGTCATTTAGACTCTCAAGGAAATCCCTATTACCACACACACGGGTCCCACTCTCATACTCGTACACGAATGTCTTACAGTCAAGCGCATGGTGAGTAACTTGGCCGGGAACACTCTTGCCTATTTTGCGTGTTTAGCTTCTTATGTTTTTGGCACTATTTTGAGTTAACGAAATACTTTTCACTTGCTCACTTTTTTTCTAAAACTGTCGGTCACATTTATTGGGTCACAATGGCTACTGACTGTATTGCCAAACAATTTCCACAATCAGTCGAGAGAATTGTCATATTTCAGTATTAAATTATTAATGCTATTATTATTAAATAATGTTATGATTGTGCAATTCTGCCATGTGATATTTATTTTAACGAACAGAAGTTGAATTGTAGCTTATGTTAGTTTGACGAATCTTTACATGAATTTACCCAAGGTTACGTTTATAACATATAGCCTTCGCATTACACATTATGCCTAATTGTGTTAAGTGTAGGCTATACGCAAATTTTAGGCCTACAAATAAATTCTTTAATACATTATTAATTTATTATTATATCATTATTTAATTTGTTTTAGGCTACAATTAGCTATAGGCCTACCCTATTATAAGCTATTTTATTATATTTAGGCTGTGTTTAAAATTTGACCAAAAAATAGCGAATGCGTTTTAAATAGGCTAATGACAAAATTTCGTTTCGCGGAAGATAGCCTAATATAACATAACATCGAGGGCAATGAATTCTTAAGTTTCCAAATATTTTGATATATTAATTCTAACTTCAATTGATACAATAATATTTTCGCGTCTCCACTGATATCTGACCTCCCTCCCACAATGGTTATGTCTTTATCAATCACTTTTGATAGGTGCGATTTAAAACATTTAGAAGTTTCCTCATTTGTGTAATCATCAGGCTGGTGTAATACAACACGGCATTCTTTTTATAGCTTTAAAGTGTGGTTAAACGCGGAGGAAATATCAGATTGAATCGACTTTAGCAATGCACGTGTATGCCAATTGTTCTTTTTAATGTTTTTTCCCCATCCTTTTTTTTATTTTGGTAGCACGGCTTACTGGTGGCTCAATGTGTCGACCTCACCTTATCCCCACCCAAGGTCTTTCATTACTGGACAACAGTAAATCGACTTTCTCGTCGGGCCAGCACCACAGCACATGGGCCGTCAACCACATGGGCAAAGCGGTTTTGCATTCAGCAGGCGCCGAAAACTCAAACGGCCTGTTCACGAGCACCGGTACACCTGCCCCAGGTTCAGTGCAGGGCCTGTCAATGACACAACACTGCAGCCCTCAGCTCTACTGCCTACCCCCTACTCCACCCAAAGATGCGTCCCCTGACCCTGCGTGTGCTGCTGTGAGGGACGCTGGGAAGTACCATCTCCACCTTGTCGACGGGATGAAGATGGAGTGCTCCAGTCCAATCCGTAGTAATCTGGCGCAAACTACAACTCATATACCTTCATATTCCGATTACGTTTTAGCTGGAGCGCACGAGTACCCCGGCGGCGTGTTTCACTCCAGAAGCCTTCTCGGCAGCAGCGCGAGCCACATGACATCAAAATGCAAAAGCAAAACCCGCGCTTTCTCAGGTAAGTTCAAAGTTCATATTAACAGTGGAACTTAGAACTGGTTAATTGTCTAGCTTTAAACATAATGTTGCCGGTAAATGAAACAGACTTATTGAGGTCGTGTAACAATATAAGCCTACCGAATAAGGCTACTTTATAATTATTTTATGGAACAGGTAAATACCAATTTGCATTGCAATAAATTATATGTAGCATGGACACTGTAATGTCTTTCCATAATTTGAACTTTGTTCACACGCACACGCACACGCACACACACACACACACACACACACACACA
This sequence comes from Siphateles boraxobius, assembly GCF_051911475.1. NCBI lineage: Eukaryota > Metazoa > Chordata > Actinopteri > Cypriniformes > Leuciscidae > Siphateles > Siphateles boraxobius. The sequence continues at coordinate 10,184,869 of NW_027509042.1, read as the reverse complement.
CACACACACACACACACACACACACACACACACACACACACACACACACACATAAAATTAAGTGTCCAATAACATACACAACCGATTTTAATTAGTTGTATTTCTGCTTAATTGACTCAGTAATAATGATTAGACTAAAAATATAATTTGCCATATTAGTATTTTTTATTATTTATTATTTATAATGGCATACAAATTAATAATAATGATTTAAGTTTTTTTGCTAAATGGTCACAAATGTACTGTATTCTTCTAGGGCTGTTTTGGGCCATGTCAAATGGTTAAGCCTAACATGCTAGTACACACTTCTAATTCGACAATAAACAGCTGTAATGTAAAAAGTTATAATTAACTTTTAATTTATACAACTAATGCATTAAATAAGTAAGTTGTTTTACCTTGAATACTGTTGCTTCCTGTTGGGTGCTATTCATTAGATCCCCACTAAATGGCGGCACTTATCGGTACACCTGATCGGGAGAACCGATAACTCAAAAGTAGAAAAAAAGTTTGAATTACTGTAAAACAAATATTAAACTAAGTATCAGTCTCTCTTTATGAGTAATAAATACTGTCAGCATGAATAAGTTGTTTACATTTTTTAAATTTCCTCTCCCCTCATTTTTTGCATCTCTGCTATAATGTGTGCCGGAAGGGCGTGAATGTGTGAATTGTGGAGCTACATCAACTCCTCTGTGGCGGAGGGATGGAACAGGTCATTATCTGTGTAACGCATGTGGACTCTATCACAAGATGAACGGCCAGAACCGACCACTCATCAGACCCAAGCGCAGACTGGTTAGTGCTGCACACATACACACATTTACATAAACACGTTCAAACATGTTATAAGACACTGCTCTAGTAGAAAACTGAAACCTCTCCAAAAACAACTTAGATTGTGTACAATCTGTAAATTTTTTCCTAGGTATCAAACCCATGACTTTGGCATTGTTAGTGCATTGTTCTATTGTTTGAGCTATAGGAATGTTCTGACAAACCCCTTTATATTTTGCTAATGCAGATGTGCATTTATAATGTTTAAATGTTAATGAAAAAAGAAATGTATGTACTACTAATTTGTAGAGCACTACAGGGAAAACTGTCATATGTTTCTGAGTAGTATACTTTCGATAATATTTCTCCCATGCAATGTATGATGTCAAGTCAGAAAATGTGCACAGACAATAAGGACAGAAAAAGAGTGAAAGGCCTGTGTGTGAGAGTGTGTAGTGGACTTTTTAGTTTCCATGACAGGTTTAAATAGCAAGTAATGAATTAGAATTCATTAACAAGTGTAAACTTGACCATAAATCAAACCGTTCTTGTATTCCTGGCAGGCCTATCATCTTACCTTAATTCCTCGTATCACATGATTGTAATGTTGTAAATTCCTGTCCACAGAATATATTTTTATGGTGAGCAAATAAGTGAACACAATTTACAATTTCATATTAAAGAAAGCCCAGTGTAATGGTTAAGCACAAAGCAGCTGCAGAACTGCCGTCACTGACCATGAAGGGAAATGTAATAAATCAGCTCAAAAGTGACTGCGTCTACATATTTTGTGTGACCCTCCATTCAGAGCATATTAGTTGTAAATTAGGCTGAGGTCTTGTTCTTGAGTTAGTGTGTGATGAGTGCTTCTGCACCAGCTACAGGTCGTATATTTGAAGAGCGCCTGCAGCGACAGCTCGGTCCATTTGTTTCCTTGGCAGGATGTCTGCCCGGTACCGATAACTTTGTGAGACCCAAAGACGCTTCCTTTTGCGGTTGTTTTCTTGCTGTATTTTCTTTTGGCATTATGTGAATTTATGGTATCTGAGGACGTACTTCTGTTTAACATGTAAATATTCTTACCAAGCCAGCATCATAATGTTTCTTAATTCAGTTTCAATTACAAAACCTATTTTATCATTATCGATTTTTATTTCTCCATGTCTAAACATTTATTTAAAAAGTGTTTGTAATATTTAAAGTTTTTCTTGCCTATTAAAACAAATTATATATTTTAAAAAATGAATAAGCAATGCACATGTCTGTACTCTTACTGTATGACACAAATCTGCATTCAGTTTGCTAAAATGGCTCATAGTGTCCTAAGAAAAGAGTACTGTAAATATAGACCAATACATGTTTTGGTTTGTCAGTTGTGCCAGTAACAAAGTTGTCACATTAAGCTCGTAAGAGAATGTTTCCTGTGTATCTGTGGGCCAGCCTATGTCCAAAAGGAACAGGACAGGACAGAACTGAACAGCATGCTGCTATCAGGTCTACATTTTCTGACATTCCACACAGGATTTGGACCAGCAATCTTCATATTATTGCTATAGGGTCTAACTACGGCTCCATTCACCAGTCTTTCAGTATGTTTTTAATGCTTATAATGTGTAATAAGATGCTCTGCAAAAGAGAAAAATATGAACGTTTAAAATTATTACAGATTTTTTGTATTAATATACATTTTTTAAATATTTTAAAATTATTACATATTCAATTTTTATTATTTTTGTCAAGCTTAAATCAAATGTAATTTTATAATATTATAGTATTTCACAGTCATATGGAGCCCCTAAAGGGACATGGTGATGATGACATGGAAGGAAAAACAATATTTAAATGATTTTGCTTTCTCTGGCAAAAATGCATTCCCCTGAGAAACTTTGCGTTCGCTCACAAGACCTTTGTATTCCCTTGCAAAAAAAAGAACATTTGAAATCAAAGCTTCTCGGGGAGCACAAAAGCATTGACTTATTATTTTCCTTCCATCTCATATTTTTTTTTTTCCATCACCTTGTCCCCTATACAGTCAGAATATACTTTTTGAAATTCAATGTTTAATTTATGAGACAAACAAGCACTTCCTGTATATAAACTTTTACTGCATCAGAGAACAGATTACACCTTTAATACCAGAGTGACCAAATTATGCATATTTTTTTGTCCTTCCTGTTCGACCATATTTTATTTTCATTCACAACCTTTACGTTTTGTCACTAATCAATTTCTTCTCATCAACCATCTTCCATTTTATGTGCTTTTTTATGTTTCAGTCAGCATCTAGACGAGCAGGCACCTGTTGTGCCAACTGCCAGACAGGGACCACCACACTTTGGAGACGTAATGCCAATGGAGAACCCGTCTGTAATGCCTGCGGCCTATACTACAAACTACACAATGTGAGTAAATGTGTCTGGCTTTTCTCTAGCACTTTGTATAGACAGAAAACACCACAGTTAAAACATACATATATGTTGAATTTCTATTTGTAAGAGGTTAACATCCATTGTTTGCATTAAAAATTATCTAGTTTGGACTCTTTTTAATGTTAAATATGCTGGTAGTCTATCGTCCTACTATTTAAAAAAAATAGTGCCACACGTTAAATAGTGTACTTATTGTATAAATGTTGTAATTGAGTGGTGTAAGACTAATTCATCACTGGTTTCCTCGAGATTTTCCTATGGGGTTTTATAATGGGGGGGGGGGGGTTCAATTTCTGAGTAAAATAAGGTCTGTGCATGGTGAACAACTTCTTATGACGAAACGTTCAAGTCTGGTCAAGTTATGTTAACCACGGACCTTATTTTACTCATGAATTAAAAATCCTTATAAAACCTCATAGAAAAATCTTTAGTGAACCAGTGATGAATTAGTATTCCGGGTTTTGACATCATCCCTGCACCACTTTTACTATTGTATACATTTATACTGTGTATATCTATGTTTGTGCATTCAGGTGAACCGTCCACTAACTATGAAGAAAGATGGGATTCAGACACGCAATAGGAAAATGTCAGGCAAACCTAAGAAGAGGAGAGGAGAGCAGCAATTTCAATTTCAGCAATTTGACAGTTGTGTACACGACAAACAATCCACCTTCAGCCACATGGCCAACATGCCCCACCCCTTCAATATGACTCCTCCCATTCAATTACGTCCTGCATTCAGTCACAGCAGCTTAGTCTCTGCTATAAGCTGAGACAAACCTGTAGAACACACTATTCTGCTTTCTTCAGTTTTAATGTTCAGGTCAAGGGCATTTCATTTATGTTTCATGTTCTTTATGCAAATAATACAATTCTATTCGGGCTTGATTTAAATAGTTGCACTTAATTTTGTGGATTTTTGACATTTATTTTAAGCCAACATAGAATCTGATTGTAGTAGTACACCAAGAATTTTATTAATTAGCCACTTCTCATTAATAACAAATATCCCCTATTTATTCAAATATAATCACAAGTACAACTTTTATGCCTGATTATGTCATCTATACCACTGCACTGTGTCTTATGTAACTGTGAAGAAGGAAGTAGTAATAATAATATAAATACAACATTTTCTAAACCATTTGTAATTATATAATTATTTCTTTAATTTATTTTTTCTTTGTTCTTATTTTCAAGCTTTATATATGAACTAGTATCAACACCAATAGCAATAAGTACACTTCATCTGTTCGGTACACATGGATTAACAGTAACACTCAGAACACACACTATTTTAATGTGTACTTATTTTTAAATTTTAGTTAATAAAAGATTTCAACACAATGTTATTTTGTATGTGAGTCCTTACCTTATTTGCAAAAACATTATTAAATCCTGTTGTGGAGATGCTATTGTACAAACATATATAAACAATCCAAGAGACACGTGTGGCCTTACACGCCGAGACAAGAGCTTTTATCAATATGCTGACTGGACTAAAAGCAGTGAATGAACAGCAGGAGAAAATGGAGAGATTAGAGTTTTGTTTTAAGGGTTTTTGAGGCCTGGTCCCTGCTTACTTTTACAGATGTACATTATGTATTGTACCTAGATTTCAATATGTTACAAAAGTTATCAGACTAACTATGAATAATATGAAACATGCCAAGACAATGGAGCACATATAGGACTACTATGGTAAGTAAGTATAAATAATTAATTAATAATTATATTGCCTACATATTATATCAAAAGTATTGATTTATACTCCATTTTATATCATATACAGTATATGCATTGTGTATCTTATATGTTTTATTTATTCATCTAAATCACTGGCTGTCTTTAAGATGTATACAACACTTTAAATCAACTGTAAAATTCTCTAATGTAATATTTTTCTTGTGTTGCCTAAAACTTATTTTAATTTATTATTTAATAAGACTGAACCTGACTACTTGTTTTTAAGGTTTGCATTATTTATTTTCTAAGCCAGAGTAAATATCCATGGGATATGAGGCCAACTCCAAAAGAGATTGTATCTCAGATTCTTCAGTTATATTGGCCAGCTATCATTCTTTCATCTTCCTATCTCATCACACCATGTCTCTCATGTCCCTCCGAATCGCTACCCTGAATCTCTGTTTCTCTATAACTTATCCATACTATTGTCAGCTTAAAAGACTCATGAGATCTCAGACCAGGATATATACAATACTGTTCAAATGTATGGATTCCGTAAGATTTTTTTGTTGCTGTTTGAAAGAAATGAATACTTACATTCAGCAAGGATGTATTAAATTGATCAAAAGTGACACTAAAGCCTTTTACATAGTAAAGGCTATTTTCAATAAATGTAGTCCTTTTGAACTTTCTGTTCATCAAAGAATCCTGACAAAAATGTATCACGATAGAAAAAATGCATGAACATTGAGCAGCACAAGTCTTTTCAACATTAATCACAAATGTTTCTTGAGCAGTAAATCAGCATATTAAATTAGAATGATTTCTGAAGGATCATGTGACACTGAAGACTGTGTAATGATGTAATGATGCTGAAAATTCAGCTATGCCATCACAGGAATAAATACGTTTTTAAAATATATCAATATAGAAAACAGTCATTTGAAATTGTAATACATTTTTACAATATTACTTTATTTTGATCAAATAAATGCAGCCTAGGTGAATAGAAAAAACTTCTTTTAAAAAAATATATTTAAAACTTTTGTATGTATGTTAACAATATTAGCATGGTCTGTATGTTCAGTCTGACCTAACAGATGTAGCTGTTTGCAAACATTCTGTCTGAAACTGGGACACAGCAGAAACCTCCCATTTAACACAGGCCAAGCAGCATTCAACCCCTTTCAGTCTGTCTTTTCTTTTCTCCTCCGTATATTCCTGTTTAGCAGGTAAATTAATTCATCCTCAGACTCAGAACAATCACTTATTTTAAATGACAAACCAACTGCGAGTGCTCAGTTCCCCTCTCCAGGGACAGCTTGTGTGGTTATATGTGTGTTTTACTGTCATCCTCCTGTAACAGGGTAACAGATCTGCTTGCTTCTCTTTCCCTCCTCTCTTTCTCCACTCTTTTATTTTCCCTGTCCTAGTGGTTTTGTCCTGAGAGAAACCTTAGAGGCAGGAAAGTAGGCCGGAGGCAGGAGGGGATTTAGTCTAAATACACTGTTCAAAGTTATCTGACTCAATAGCAGGAAATACAGACATACCCATTAAATCAAGAGCCCGTGGTCAAATGATGCGAGGCCTAATAAAAACTGAACTTAATATAGAATTCTATCCTAAAACTAAGCTATCACTGTAAATGTTTAAATCTAATTAAATTTACAGTGTATAGAAATACATTACTTATTAATCAATGCCCATTAATGAGAAAAATTGATTTAGATATATAGATATATTTCATAGAGTGCATTTCACCCATTTCAAAGCCTTACTGTGATGCTAAAGATTAATCATTTTCTCAAAGAGGAACTCTACAATAAAAAAGAATGAAAAATTAACATGATAGATAAACAAACATGAAGCCAATTAGAAAGATAAGATGAAACAAGTACACAAAAACATCATGGATAGAGCAGTAAAGGGAAAGAAAAATGGCAAGAGAGAGAAAGAGAAAAAAAGAGCATGCAGAGAGCTGGCCGACTATAGATTTAAGATAAGTTGGCTGACTGACAAATATTTGTAAAATGTGCAGAGACAGAAAGAAAGAAAGAAAGAAAGAAAGAAAGAAAGAAAGAAAGAAAGAAAGAAAGAAAGAAAGAAAGAAAGAAAGAAAGAAAGAAAGAAAGAAAGAAAGAAAGAAAGAAAGAAAGAAAGAACTTTTTGGACTAGACAAAGCCGGCTCTTTTAGTGAGTTGCTATTGTGTTTTTATTGTTGTGATTGAAAAAGCCCAGAGGCTTATGGGTAGAATAGGACTCACATTGCTACAGAAACCTGAGAGATGTATTGAGTGACAGCTGGGTCATTAGAACATCAACTGTAATTAGTAAACATATTGAAACCCACACTATACAAGCTAACCCTATATACATGCTACCTTTAGTATACATTTGTTTACCATTAAAAAAATCAGTATGTGTGCAGATCCATCTGTGCCACAATAATATTGTAAATGTAGAATTTCTTTTTTTGTAAAATTGTACAAAAAAATTAAATAAAAATAATGTGTAAGGTGAAACAAGGGCAAAGAGGTTTGAATGTGGAAGTTGACGGTTATTCTGCTCCGTTATTGTAATGTTTGACGTTATCAAACTAATTCAAGCGATTAAACAGAAAAAGTTTCTTTGGATACGTAAATGGAACAATCACACTCCATGCACACACACACTAGTTTACCTCATTTTACCCATCCCACACTTACATTCAGGTAATTGTTTATTTAGAGACTGTATCTAATTTAATAGCTGTAATCTAATAGTTGGCTGTTTATCGTTCAAAGATAAGATGGAGGGCCTGCTAATTTTATTAGTTTCTTCAGTAAGGGATGTGGGAGGCTTTTACCGCCCTGCTAATTGGTCCAATGAGTCGGACAGTGAATGAGCGTAACCTGAACTGTTCAAAACAGAATGACCCCTGCCTATTGAATCTTCTTTCACTTGTGTCGACAAATTGATCACAAAACTAAAAATGACAGTTTGATGCACTCCTAAACAATTGCATGCAAACCTCAGAGGGCAAAGGTCACAATCTTTAGCCTTTAACACTTATTGGCGGAACACATCTAAAAAATGACTTTTGCATCTACTCATAGTCTTTTAAATTTCGTTTTAGACTCAGAAGCATTGAATGATCTATTTTAGACATACAAATAATGCATAATATACCTGTGTGACAAAGTTAAATTCTTAGATGACAATGCTGCTGACCTGGAAGAAAAGAGCAGAACAAAGAAAAAGAAAACAAGAGAAAGGGGGTGTGGATTAATGATTGTATGGACATAAAGGCCCAAACAGAATAGGTGAGATAGAACAAAGGGGCGTCGAGATAAAGTACATTAGAAGAAAGGATTGAAAGTGGGATAACTGGAGCAAAGCACCTCTTGAATGAATGTGTTACATGACTGGTTTTTGTGTGGACGTGGACCCTTATACTATAAGAGTGTGTTACTTTATGACTCTGTGAAGACAACAGACTTCAGCTCACAGGGAAACGTGATATATGTATGTGTGAGCAAGTGACCAGTTTACGGTATCTCAGCCTCAAATCACTTCCAATGCAGGCTTTAATAAGGCTTAAAAATATATATATATATATATTGATGTAACATAATTCCTGCAAAAGTGAACGTCAAATGTCATGTCAGCGGTCAGTAATATTTTAATAAAAATACACTCTGAGTGTGTAAGGAATTTTACAGGTCTTGTAAAACGCACTAAACTTTTGCTTCACCCAGAGACTTTAGTAAATCTATAAAATCCAGGGACACGATCCAGCTAAAAGCCCAGTTAAAGGAAATGATGTGATTAGTACAGAGGTCTCTAACAGTAGTCCATTGATTTATAGATGGATTGATGTTTTTCGCTCAATTGTAGAAATGATTGATTCTTTGAGATCTTAAAACCTCTATGTAGAAAACAACTGATGCATTTTGACAACTGTGTGCCATTACAAATCAAGATTAAACAGATTGATTTCATGGCATCTAAGATTTTAATTGCATAATTAACCACCCAAATAAGAAATATGTTTATATGAAATATATATATATATATATATATATATATATATATATACACACACACACACACACATTTTACTTTCCGTAATTTCTATTACACAATGCGAGCCGCAACCATACAAACATCTATCACTTGTGAGTTCGTACATCAAAAATTGTACCATGTACGACTTTAGCTATGGGAAATTGCATAGACTTCTATTGTTTTTATATACAGCAAGTTATGAATAATTTAACCTAACCCAGACCCTATCGATCACAGAAAACTTTCAACATTTTTACATATAAAAAAAAGATTATTTACTTTATTTTTACACTGTTTTTACAAATCAGAACATCCTCAAAAGGTGGTTTTAGGAAATAAAATGGTGGTTATGGGAAAAAATTGAAATAAACATGTTTAATATCATGTAATATAATGATCGATCAGTTAACAGCTGGGCAGTGGCGTAGCGTCTGGGCATGCAAGGTATGCACGTGCAAATGGGCCCGGGCCGATAGGGGGCCCCGCCCATGGGAAACTTTTAATTAAAACGAGATAATTCATTTTTAAAGAGTAACCACAATAAATATATTTTTGTATGCATGTCATGTGTAATAATTTATTGTGTCTCCGTAATGTCTAATTTCTCCGTCATTTCTTGTTGTGTGCGTTTATTATTTTTTGCACCCGGCGGCTGCCGTAGAACTGTGCCGTCATTTTTTATATGACTGCATCGCCGCGTCAAATTAAAAAAAGAAAACAGTGTGAGAGAGGATACTAGCCACTAGCTAATCGAACATTGGATGGGAAAGGATGGAAAAATACAAACATAAAAGTGGGGCCTTAAAGAGAAAAAAGAAGGTGGAGAAGTTAGTCGCGACACAAAAACTACCAAAAATAGACAGTTTTTTGTGCCGACCTAGTGCGAATGACAACGATGTTGAAGGTGAGAGTGAAGTTTTGCCAGCTAATATTAGCAGTTGCATGTCTTTGGATGAGAACAACAATGCAGCTGCTGACAGCTTGATGAGGTGCCAAGAGTCGAAAGAAAGGCCCGGAGAATGCAACTAAAATGAGTAAGTAGTTTTTACATTTTGGGCCGCCGTGCCAAGATCATTAGTTCATTAATATTGACATTGGCTGAGCCTTGGTTGGTTTTAGACTTGTTTTTGTTCCGTTCTGGTTGTGAAAAGTTGTTGGGTAGAGTGTTTTTTTAATGATATTGTTTGGTATGGTATTTTCTTGATACACTACAGTGAACGTCTATAAATGTATCATAAATTTATCTTCAATGTACTTGGGGGCGGGGTTAGGGGGGCCCGTACCATTTTATTTTGCATATGGGCCCGGGACTGACTTGCTACGCCACTGCAGCTGGGCAATATGAAGACTGCAATTTGTAACCATGTGTTTATTTTTTCAGAACTAAACTGCTATCCAGCGCAAAACTCTTGATTATGATGTTGCTATAGTGCTCTGGGGGGTTTCTATAGCGTTAGGTGGTAGCTAGTTGGTTACTTACTGTCCTAAGTTCGGTAACCCTTCATTTTACAATCATGTTTCCCATGTACATACTATGTACTTATTATAGTAATTACAATAACTGGGTAATAACTGGGTACTAACCCTGAACCTACCCCTAAACCTAACCTAATCCCATATACTTACCTTATATTACCCAGTACTTTCTAGGTAAGTACACTGTAAGTACTGTACTGTAAAATGAAGCGTTTCCCTAAGTTCTCCCCGAAGTGTCACGTAGTGATAGCTCACCTCTGTTCAATACGCGGCAACTTTTACAGTATCCATGGCCGTGGCACAAAAGCCAATTGTGGAACGATAGGTGGCAGAGTTAGGGGTAGTTTTGTTTTGTAAAAGTATGATAAACTGTAATTAAAGGGTTTGTTCACCCAAACATTTAAATTCTGTCATCATTTACTCACTCTCACGTTCATCAATGCACACATTAGTTGGTAAACGGAAGCTCGAGCATGCTTAGTTGACGTGCGAAAAGCAATGAGGTTCATTCTCGTGTGTTACTCAGTCCGTTTGAGTTTCAACAAGAACCAATGAGGTTTGTTCTCACGCGTCAAGCAAGTACGGTTGAGCTTCTGTAGCTCTTACGTTCGCCGATTAGCGTTTATGTGAATAAAAGTCAAAATTCAATCTTTGTCATCATATAGCGATCATGTCTCATATTGGACTAAACCACTCAATTCAGATTAGTTTTACAATCTCTTTATGAGCACTTTTGAAGCAACAAAAGGGGTAGTGCCGAGGACTGTCAATGGAGGGACAGAAATCTCTCAGATTTCATTAAAATATCTTAATTTGTGATCAAAAGATGGACTAAAGTCTTTCGGGTTTGGAATGACACAAGGGTGAAACAGAATTTTCATTTTTGGATGAATAATGACTATGCCTGGCTCTGGGGATACTACTGCCCTCTATGTGTGAACAAGTGATATTGCAGTGTCCACTTGTGCGCTTTAGGAGGAGGGAGAGAAAATACTAAGGAAACAATCCATGAGATCAAAGAATATAATTAAAAACATACAAACACAAATGCCAACTGCCCGTGCTGATGAAGCCGATAATGTTAATGGTAGTGGTAACTCAAACACCGAGCGTGACTTTACCTCTCTTTGGGCTCATCTCAAGATCAGTGCAGGTCCAGGGATCAGGAAGGAGACAATCTGCAGCTTCTACCTCATGGGAAAATCTTATGTTTTTATTTCCTTTTTTTCTCTATTCCCCTTTTTCAGTCCCTCTTCTCCCTTCTCTTTCAATTTATGAATTTTAAACAGGCACTCTGAAAGACCTTTCTGATGAAGGACCCTGATTAGAGAGGTTAACAGACTCAAGCTGTCATATCAAAGGCTTGTACATGCATGCACTCACACACAAAATAAAAGACTGAGATTCCTATCTGAGTCACTGAAGGGGAAAAGACAGTAAAAGACAGCATGTGTGTGTGTTTAAATTTCTCTTGAGTCAATGAGCAGGCCGAACATGGCATGAAAGCCATGTTGTGTTAGACTCACAGAGTTCTATTGCCTGCAGTGTTTAACTAAGTGTTCTGTCTCTTTCCTGCTGTAATTAATCAGAGAAATTGAACTTGGCCTCATCAATATTAATGCACAGTAAAACGCACATACAATACACTTCTGATCATTACAAAGGAGAAATGAGCAGTCAATCAGTCAGCAGACTGCATCGTGCAATTGTTCTGGCATACAGTTCAAAGTTTGAGATAGGTAAGAATGTTTTTTTTTTTAAATAATTATCTTATATGCTTACCACGACTACATTTATTTGAAAAAAAATGCAGTAAAATGTTGTAATATTACTACAATTTAAATAATTGTTTTTTATTTTAGTATATATATATATATATACTAGTATAGCAAAGCTGAATTTTCAGCATCATTACTCCAGTCTTCAGTGTCACATAATCCTTCAGAAATCATTCTATTCAGAAAAATTCTGATTTGCTGCTCAAGAAACATTTCTTATTACTATAGTTGAAAACAGTTGTGCTGCTTAATAGATTTGTGGAAACCATGATAATTTTGTATGATTCTTTTCAAACATTTTTAAAAATGTCTTTACTTTCACTTTTGATAAATGTAATCCATCCTTGCTGTACAAAAAGAATACATTTCTTTAAAAAATCTTACTGACCTCAAACTGAATGCTATGGTTATGTGTACCATTCAAAATACCCTTCTTCTGAATGGTAGAGTAGTTTATAATCACAAAATCTTCTAAGAATATCATAAAGAGACTTTCAGACCAATTGCTGAAACTGCCAATTTTCTCAGAGCTGAAAGATAAATAAAAGAAAGTGAGATGAGACACATTTGTTTGTCTTTAAAAATGCTAAATGTCTACATCCATCATTAGGAATGGAACATAAAATGAATAGTTGGAAAATAAAGGATTAATTCACCCAAATTTTTAATTCTAGATTTTATCATTTACTCTTTCATGATGTTCGTGACCTGTATTATTTTCTTTCTTCTGTGCAACAGAGAATAAATGTTTTGCAGAGTGACTGGCAGGTTTAAATATGAATGGGATTTAAAAGCCAATATGGAAGGGAACATTTTCAGAGAATAAGCTATGGTAAATTGTATAGACTACTTTTTTGGACCGCGGTATGGAAAAGAGCAACCTTGACATTCTCGAAAACATCTCCTTTTGTGTTCCACATTTTGGAGTAAAATCCTTCCTTTAGAGGTTAATGTATGGCCAAAGGATCTATAGAAATCCATATACTGTATATATAAAAACATTTTATTCAGTTAAATCAACACATCTTCCTGTTGGAATAAATGACAGCACATTTGCTAGTCAAAGAAAGTGTGCGTAAGAAAATGAGAGTGATAGGCAGTAAACTACGAATGCACTTCTTAAAAAAGTCCAGTTATTAGCAATCATAATGGATAACAAATAAAGGCTTTGTTCTTACCTGCAATGTCAGGTAAAAACAGGGAAGTATATCAACACAGATGGCATTTAATATTTTAGTACAGCTGCTTTTTGTATACTCGCAAATTAAGAATGAATTTGACTACAGATTCCCCTGAGTTGCTGCAACGTAACTGGAATGTATGCAAATCTGTGAAGCAAATCGGTAAACAACGGATAAGACTTATTGTGGTCTAAAAAAAGGTTATAAGGTTAAATATAGTTTTTTCCATTTATTTAGCTGTATGAGTTTCTTTTTTTTGGGGGGGGCTACGTGTGCACATACAGTGGAAAATAAAAATTTATATTTATACATTTAGAGTAACTGAAGGTGGGGTGTGTGGAAACATATTTTGTCCATTTGCCAACAGAAATATTTGCCTATACTCACAATCCTTTCTGCCCTTGAGCAACATCCCAACCACTCTCACTATGCTAAGCACAAAGATGCATAAACATGTTCCACACACTTTTGCAAGCAAATTGTAAATCACAAAAAAATAGTTCATTGCAACTAAAGCAGTTTAGCTAACAGAGTTGTTTTATTAGCAGTCATATAACAGCACTTATTAGTAAGGTAATGATGTGTTTTGAAGGAATATTTATTCACATTTGAAGGAATAATAAAAATACAAAGTAACAGAATAGAAACTCTGCACACAAAAAACATGTACAAGAAGTTTCCCGCTCCATATCCCAGACTTTAGTAGAGTCTGTTTTTCCTGTCCGCTTTTCAGCTCTTAACGGGAATGATCGGACTGAGGGTCAGGACTGTACCATCTTTTTTTGGGGATCATATATGTAGCGTTTGAAGTTTAAGTGTATGGTAACTGGCTGAGCGTCAAGCTTGGTTTCCTCAGATTTGGAGGATTCATTTTTGACCCCACCCTTCCCCTTCTTCTTAGATGAAGAGCACAGTTGCTTGGTTTCTTCTTTCAGCCCCTCTAACAGAAGAGAAAGAAAGAAAAAACAGGCATTCATGGACAAGGGGGATACAAAGATACTAGGATCCTCATGTTTTGGATGGATACATTGATCATATGACCATTAAAGTTTTAAACAGGAATTAACTGCTGCATCAATCAAAAACAAAAAAATACTGGATTGATTTATATCAGTGTTATTTTAGTTTTATTTTTTTAAAAATCAAAAAGATTGTGTTTTTGTCATATTAATATTATTTTTAAATATTGCCATTTAGGTTTAATTTATTTTTTATTTCAGTTTTAATTCATTTTCATTTTTATTTATTTCCAGTTATTAATTTTAGTGCTTCGACTTAAATGTATTTCAGTTTAATCCCAAGGCAACATTTCTAATTTTCGTTTAATTTAAGTTTTTCAACTAATATTTATATTTTATTTCAACTAACAGAAAACACTTGTAAACTCTAATTTTTTTTCAAACTAGACAAAAATTGGAGGTAAAGTACAGTGCAAAAAACTAAATATCCTTTCCAGTGTGGTTGTGGATATATTCATTCTACTAAATTCATTGGGCCTGAAGAGAGGTGTAGGGGTGTGTGTGTGTGTGTGTGTGTGTGTGTGTGTGTGTGTGTGTGTGTGTGTGTGTGTGTGTGTGTGTGTGTGTGTGTGTGTGTGTGTGTGTGTGTGTGCGCATGTATATTTGTGTGGCTGAACTACCTACGCAAGAGAGCCTTGAGGGTCAGGAAAAGGATGCAAGATTTTTTGCACATATATTTAAGATATAGCGTGCATTTTTGCTGTGTGTAACTTTATATGAGAACAGCTTTTGTGTATATGCTGTCTTGAATGAATGAATGAATGAGTGCATGAGAGTAAAAAGAATAAGTCCCCTGACAAGAAACATGGAGGATGGAGGAAAAAATTAGGGAGAGTAAATGAGAGTGTATTTGTCTTTGCTTACCTGGTATTCGGATTTTGATCTTGCCACTCTGGCCGAAGCCACCTTCAATGGACCCCGTTTCTCCCGTCGACAGCGTAACTTTTAAACCCACAAACAGCTGAAGGTTCGTCTCCTTCTTAAACAGGTTTCGACCAATCACAGTGTAGTCATCAGTCACCTGACCAAAGACAAAAACTGATTAGCTAGAGCCAGAGTACACAAGGTGCTCAAAAGACTGTAAAAAGTAAAATAAATTAATAAAATTTGTAAGAATTGTGTAGGAACAACATCAAACAATATCTGACCCAAGATATAGTGAAATCAATTATACAGTTAAATCATGTACATTATATTCTGTACATTACCATTCAAATGTCTGTGGTCGGTAAAGATTTAGTCTCTTATGCTCACCAAGGCTGCATTTAATTGATGAAAAATACAGTAAAAACTGTAATATTGTGAAATATTGTTACAATTTAAAATAACTTTTCTATTTTGAAGATATTTTAAGATGTAATTTATTCCTGAGATGGCAAAGCTGAATTTTCAGCATCATTACTCCAGTCTTCACTGTCACATGATGAAATCAGTGAAATCATTCTAACATGCTGATTTGACGCTCAAGTAATATTTATTATTATTATTATTATCAATGCTGAACAGTTGTGCTGCTTAATATTTTTGTGGAAACCAGGATTTTCAGGATTCTTTGATGAATAGAAAATTTAAAATAACAGCTTTTAGCTGTTTTAGCTTTTATCACATTATCAATATATAAATATTTGTAGTTACCCGTTCCACTGCTCCTTCTTTCTCCTTATCTTTGCTGATTTTGAGTCGAGGCAGTGCTGTCTCTGTGTAGTTTTTGTCCTCAAACCCTTCCAAAAGCTTTCCGTGAAAGGCAAGCCTGCATGTGTTACCATGGATATCTGAGTCCAGTCGTGACCCAATCACTAAGCAAAGTGGTGGACATGTGACTGGTCGTTCAAACTCAAGTAGAGCCCATTGCTGTGGTTCCTCTCTCCCTCCTTCTGCCTGACCAGTCAAATACTCATCCAGGTGGTGAAACTCCCAATCAAATGAGAAAGAGCTTGCACTTTGCTCTTGAGAGGTGGGCCTACAGTCTCCATTTTCTTTGCCAGGAAGCACTCGATTGAAGAATGAGATACGTGCCATAACGGTTTCATGTCCAACGGTGATGTGAAACTTTGAACGGCTGCTAAGTGCTCCGCGATAGTATTCAATCTTTTGGACGGATATAATAGCAGCATAAAGAGTTTGCAATGAACCTGGTGTGCATATTACACCCCGTTCTAACAGTTTGGGGTCAAACTGTGTCACACACACGCCAACCCGATCCCCTTGCATAGCATTAGGAACTGGCTTACGGAACATCTGCACAGATTTGACCTTGCGAGTTACCTAAGGAATAAAAAAAAGAGAAAGAAATAAGGAGCTGATCATGTCAATACACAATGTTGCAAAATATTTGTTCACCTATGATTGTGAAATTGATCATTTGGTAAGTCAGAGAATTTAAAAAAATATAAGAATCTTATTTAATGCAATTTGTGCAGTTTGCCCTGTATGTGTATACAGTATATACAAGTGTTCAAAGGTTTGTGGTAGGTCAGATTTTTTAACGTTTTTGAAAGAAGTCCAAGCCTGACTTATTTAATCAAAAATACAGTAAAAACAGTAATATTGTGAAATATTTTTTCTGTTGTAATATATTTTAAAATGTAATTTATTCCTGTAATGGCGAAGCAGAATTTTCAGTCTTCAGTCTTCCGTGTCACATGATCATTCAGAAATCATTCTAATATGAAACAGCAATTATTTGAAATAGAAATATTTTTAATTTCTTTCTTTCTTTAAAAAAAACCTCTCACTCATCCCAAAACTTTTGAACTGTAGTGTATGTATTGTAGTGTGTAGATAAGTACCTTTAACGCTGGAATCTCCACAGTCTCATTGACACTGAGTGACCCTTGTAAAATGGTGCCAGTAATTACTGTTCCCTGGCCACGGATGGAGAAGCAGTGATCTACAGCCATGAGGAGAGAACCTGATGGATCTCTACGAGGAAGGAAGGCCTGGGCCTTCAATAACTAAACCAATAATCAGAGACAACCTCAAAAATACAGTAATAACAAAAATACCTAAAATCACACTTTGGCTATGATGATAACATCCACTCAAGCTAGTATAAACTGGTTTGTGCTAAAAATCTATGTAATCCAGCATGATTTGACAATGTTCCAAAAAAATCTAGCATGTATCAATGGAAAAAAGGAAATCTGTTATCTGTCATCATGGTCAGTGTCACAAATGTGCATACATTTGATTTAGTTTTCTATATATATATATATCGTGAAGGATTTTTAACTTTTACAACTTTTATTTATAAAGCAATTTACAAAATGTAAAAGTGGTCTCTGACTTTTGGATTTTTAAACTGTGCTGTGACAAACACACCCACTAACTCACATCTATGAGTTCAGTTATCCCCTGTGGCTCGTCTGTATCCGCGGCCTCAGGACCACCTGGCTTTGCTGCCACAGCAATTATAGGACACTCTTTAAATCTGACAAGCAAAACATAAGTCAAGTCAGTTTTATTTGTATAGCACTTTTCACAATACACATGGTTTTTAAAGCAGATTTACATCATGATGGTAATGTTTATAATATCTTAATATCATCATGTCTTATAGTTGCATTTAGAAGAATAGAGCTGTCAAAATATATAATAAGAGTATATTGTGAAACGTGCTTAAGTTGGCAGTGTCTACCTTGTGTTCTCAAGAGTTTTGTGCATCCTCTTGGTCATTTTGTCAATAGCTGCCTGTCTCTTGTCACTAGGCAACATGTCTGTTTTGTTGAGTATGACGATCATGCGGGAGCAGGTGAGCTGACCAATCAAAAGGCACTCTGCTGTTTGTGTCTGCATACCTTTCACAACGTCAACCACCAATATCATCAGATCAATGATCTGAGCACCTGAATGCAAGTACACAGATGAGAGTAAAACATATAAGTTCAACAATGACAAACATAACAGAGTAAAGTCATCATTGCCAGAAAGAAAAAGAGACCAAAAATAAGAGAGGTAGGAGACCAGGCTATTGCCTTTCCTTTCCCTCTTTTTCTCTCCTTCTCTCTGGCACTCATTCTTTCCTGAGAGATCCCCTCTGGGGGAGAGAGGAAGTCAAGCTGGAGCCCTGAACAGCCCCCTTCCGCCTTAATCAACCACATGTGACATAAATGTGCGCACACACACACACACACACACACACACACACACACACACACACACACACACACACACACACACGTGCACAGCAATTACACTAGACTTTCCCACTTGACCACCATCAAACAAACCAAATGTGGGACAATTATAAGTTTGTGTGGGACAATGTGGGACATGTTAACAACACTAAAACATAACCTGAAACTATAATGTTTTTCAATAAAAACATTTGTATTCTGCCTTTCAGCTGATAAAAATTCTTTGTTCTTCAGTCCCTTCCAAAAAACACCATTACATCACAATGTAACATAACATGTCTTTATTTTACATGACATTTAAATTCAACTTCACTGAGCCCAAGGGCAGCAGGCATCATGCAGATCACTATTTTTGAAACAGTTCTGACCAAGTCCAACTAAAAATCCAACAAAATAAATAATGAACAAATAAAATATAAAACAACATGAAGTTAGATCATTGACAGTCTTATATATATATATATATATTAAATAAAATACTTTCATATTTTTTTAGAAAGGGTGTGAATTAAAACAACCACAGCAGGCAACACGTTGATAATTTCTGTTAAATTTTAATTTACCGAATTATCCATTTGTTTTCTGACAGAAACACATGGAACGAATCACCGCTCCACATTTTGATTGACAGCGTCACAACCTACTAGTGACGTGTTTACTCCTGTCCTTTCAACCATTGGATAGGATTTTAAAAACGGCTGTTGTATTTGTACTTCTGACGAAGCGCTGTTAAATATAGGTGAAAAACTACGCCGCAAAAATAATAAAATAAAATACTTTCTTAAAAAGGCAAAGGAACGCATGCACGTTTTCTGAATATGATCATTAAAAACCAACAGACTTTTGAAAATGAGGGACATTTTCTCACTATGCGACGTGCGGGACAAGGGGTGAAAATGCTGTGCGGTAGAACGCAAAAGCGGGACGGGTGGTCAACCTATTCCCACTACACTTGAGATCTCTTGAGTTTGTTTGGTCCCTCTAGACATTGTTTCTCCACATTATATATTATTTCATAAATCCCTCTTTTATATTACTTATGAGATGTTTCTAATGCTTATTTAATCTATGTAGATATCTCTTGATGTCTTGTCGTAACATTACAAGTCTGTCATTAAAAGCATATTTGTCTTATGATTTGAGAGCTTGTTTTAACCCTATAAAGTGTATGGTATCATTTTTGATACATTAATTTCTAGGGCCTCTAAATTACCAACATGATCATAACTTTGTTGGAAAAACGGTTGTACTATTCTACTAGATGCCTTCTGCGCTCTAATTGATAGTTCATCATTTTTTAATCAAGTAAAAGGCCTTCAGGTCGTGGTACATGTATTTTTGCTGGGAGATTTTTAAAAAGTAAAAATAAGAATAACTTTTAGATTGTTATTAATATTTCAAAACTGACATTTACTGGACTAAAGAAACTTAGTTGTACTTTATTAATCTTACATACATTTTAACATGATTTTACATACATTTTAACATGATTTTTTTTCTTTAAATTTTTTTAAATTAAGTATCAAATTTAATACAACAGGTTTTTGAGGAACATTTATTTATCTCTCAATTATCATTGTACATAATTGCATTAGGTTAAGTGTACCTATTAAGCCCACCAAAATCTAAGACTAGGTTTTTTTTTCATAGATATTGACATAGTTTATAAGAAAAATCATTTGTTAAAATGCAAGATTTATCTCTCATCTCTTCTCATCTCTCAACATCAGTATATTTATTCAGTGACAGGGAAGTATTAAAAAAATTCCTTTTGCTAATGTTTGATTAGAGCCCTGGGTGGGATGGGCCGGTGGTCTGGAGCCTTAAGTCGGCTTGACTGGAGTCGTAGCTGGAGTCAAGCTGGAAGTTTGACCGGGTGTATCTCGGGAGCCAAGCCGAGTTGGGGCTCCATACTCTGAGCTTAGGGGGGCTTCCTAGTGGGGCCCCCACACCGGGAGTCTGCAGCCTTAAGTTGGCTTGGCTCCCGAGTTACGCCTGGACAAAGGTGGAAGTTTAACCGAGTGCATCTCGGGAAAAAAGCCGAGTTGGGGCTCCGGACTCTGGGGTTTCGAATGAATAGGGGGCCCACAGGGTGACCCCTCCATGCCTGGAGTCCGGAGCCCCAATTCGGCTTAGGACCCGAGTTTTGCCCGGTCAAAGCTGGACAGGAAGTGGCGGTAACTCGGAGCCGGACGGTCCCAGGGGCTCAGGGGCTGTGGGGAATGTGGGGTCCCTCTGGGACCTCTCCATTCCCGGGAATCTCAAGCCTTAACTCGAATTGGCTCCCGAATTATGCCGGTTATACATAAATGACTTTAGGACAAAACGGGCTCTATCTCAATATAGTTGTAAAATAAGGTAGTAAGTAAGGTACCTTACCTTAAAAGGTTAGTAAGGTAAAAGGACACAAAGAAATGTTATCATTAAACACTTTCAGAAAATGTATCAAACTTTGCAATTAGAGGGATTCCTCATTGAAACACATAAGGTGGGCTTAAATGGTTCCACAGTGAATAATGGTGAAAAGAAGACGTTTTCCTGTTTTAATGTTTTCCTTTAAAAATGTAAATTAGGTTTACAAATACATGCATGGAGCTTAAATATACTGTGGACTAAGTATCATAGTAATTTTCATTGTGCCCACATTGAGAAATGTTACGTTTTTTTTCATTCAAGGTCAGCTTGTGTTGGCTATATTTTGCATTCGTTTTGTGGCACTGTACCATTTAAGCCCATCTTTTAAAAAAAAGTTAATTTATGAAAATAATCTTCTCTACAGAACAGTTTATGATGTACACTGAACAAAATTCTAAACGCAACACTTTTGTTTTTGCCTCCGTTTTTCATGAACTGAACTCAAAGATCTAAAACTTTTTTAATGTACACATACACAAAAGGCCTCTTTCCTTAAAATATTGTTCACAAATCTGTCTAAATCTGTGTTAGTGAGCACTTCTCCTTTGCCGAGATAATCCATCCACCTCACAGGTGTGGCATATCAAGATGCTGATTAGACGGGTGTGTCTAATATAACCAAAGAATAATAACCAAAGAATTTCTGCACAAACTGTCAGAAATTGTATCGGGGAAGCTCATCTGCATGCTCGTCGTCCTCATCGGGGTCTTGACCTGACTGCAGTTCGTCGCCGTAACCGAATTGAGTGGGTAAATGCTCACATTCGATGGCGTCTAGCACTTTGAAGAGGTGTTCTCTTCACGGATGAATCCCAGTTTTCACTGTACAGGGCAGATGGCAGACAGTGTGTATGGTGTCATGTGGGTGAGCGGTTTGCTGATGTCGAGTGGCCCATGGTGGCGGTGGGGTTATGGTATGGGCAGGCATATGTTATGGACAACGAACACAGATGCATTTTATTGATGGCATTTTGAATGCACAGAGATAGCGTGACGAGATCCTGAAGCCCATTGTTGTGCCATTCATCCACGACCATCAACTCATGTTGCAGCATGATAATGCACAGCCCCATGTTGCAAGGATCTGTACACAATTCCAGGAAGCTGAAAACATCTCAGTTCTTGCATAGCCAGCATACTCACCGGACATGTCACCCATTGAGCATGTTTGGGATGCTCTGGATTGGCGTATACAACAGTGTGTTCCAGGTCCTGCCAATATCCAGCAACTTCGCACAGCCATTGAAGAGGAGTGGACCAACATTCCACAGGCCACAATCAACAACCTGATCAACTCTTTGCGAAGGAGATGTGTTGCACTGCGTGAGGCAAATGGTGGATGGTGGTCACACCAGATACTGACTGGTTTTCGGACCCCCCCCCCTATACATTTTAGAGTGGTCTTTTATTCTGGCCAGCCTAAGGCACACCTGTGCAGCAATCATGCCGTCTAATCAGCATCTTGATATGCCACACCTGTGAGGTGGATGGATTATCTTGGCAAAGGAGAAGTGCTCACTATCACAGATTTAGACAGATTTGTAAACAATATTTGAGAGAAATAGGCCTTTTGTGTACATAGAAAAAGTCTTAGATCTTTGAGTTCAGCTCATGAAAAATGGGGGCAAAAACAAAAGTGTTGCGTTCATAATTTTGTAAATTTATGTAAAATGAATCACAAAACATTTATTGTTTGCAGTTCACATGCTTAATTCTTTGTCAGTCTAGCCTTTCTGTAAGGCTAATGGTTTGACCTATAGATTAGCTTTGAACACAAGCTAATTAAACTCATCTTTCCATTTAAAGGAAAAGGATATAAAATGATAAAGTACTATTTGTTTATACACAAAAAACAATACATTTATCTCTTATTTGACATAATATCAATGTAGTTACCAAAGAAATGGCTGTAATTTGCAGAAATTTGTTGATTTCTGAAGGGTCCCGAAACACTAAAGTTTTGGGGTGAGTTTGTGTGTGGTCCCCTGAGACAGCATGCACATGGGTGGGGCTAACTCAACATTCCCAAATGTGATTGGTATGCAATAAAAAATGCCAGGGAAGTAACAAATCACTGGATTGGTTAAAATAATGAGCAGCATAAAATATTATTTTCTCTCTTTTTTTTATTTATTTGACTTCAGAGTTGAAAGTGGGCTTAAAGGGTACATGGGCTTAATGGGTAGACTTAGCCTATGTGTTGGTACCCCACAATTAAAACTACAGAGCTTTGATCATAAAACTAAGCATCAAAACTAAGATATCATCTTACTTACACATATGATTGGGAGAGATAGTGTTAAATGACATTTATATGCAAGTACTGTTATATTTATTTATATGTAGTCTGGTGTAAATTGCATTGATTTACATTACAAGTTACCCAAATGTATTCTTACTTTACATATAAATGACAACATCTGCAATCTGCACCAATTTACAAATTTTTGCTCAGTTTGGGCCTCATCCTCCTCAAGTATGAACTACATATTCTCACTATACCATTAAAGATGTATCAAATATGACACACAACATATTTAGTTTTCTTTTATATATTTTTTTTTCTAAATGGTCAATAAATTGTTCTATTTAAAATTGATTTTACTGATTTATTGTTATATGTCAGTCTCAGGGTTAATATGATCTCTTCAAAATAATACACATACACCGCCTACTGGTCAAAAGTGGTAGTGCTGACCAAGTTTAAAATGCCCTGACAGGTTGCTTTTCTTCTACTAATTATATTCATACTAGAAATTAAAAGATGTGTGGTGCATTGCTTTGTTTAGCATAATCCATGACTTACATATTGATCCACGCATACTTGTAAACATGCAGTTTGGTATTGTGGGTTTAATTAGTGTAACGTTAACCCTCGTCCAACTAATATAAACCAAGCCATTTTATCCACTTACCCCCGATGATAGTGCGTATGAGGGAGGCATGTCCTGGGCAGTCCACCAGTGTGAACTGCAGACTGTCGTATAGTCTGTCCCCGCAGGACTCTCTCAGGTGCTCCGGTAAGGGCACCGTAAAAGCACTAAAGCCGAGATCCAGCGTGATGCCGCGCTCTTTGGACTGGGGGTTCTTGTCGAAGGCAGCTGTGGATGCGGTGCTGCTCAGCGCCCGGGCGAGAGAGGTTTTTCCGCTGTCCACATGGCCGAGGACACCGACGTTAAAGTTGAGCGTTTTAGGAAGACTGGAATCGGCCATTACTGGAATTGTTGGGTAACAGAGACTGAATGCGCAGACTTTGAACTGCTGACTGCAATGCTGTTGGTTCAACCTAACTAGCTCAATGTTAAACTGTCAGTAAACCAAATTTATCTAATTTGGTGGAATTTAATAATATTCACGTATTAGTTCTGATATGAGAGATTAAATTACATGCTAAGTACATTACTGCATTCAGCAAACTTTCTGAAATTTGACATTTGTTCTTCCTGCGCTACCAAAAAACAATCTCTGACAAAACAGTTCAGCTCATATGGAACACTCGGTTCCACTTCACAGTATTATTATTTAGAAAAGAAACATACCTCGTGGATCAAATTATTTATAAACTAGTAAAATGGTTTGAATTATTTAAAACATGTTTAACATATAATTAGGAGTTTATTTACACTTCATACAGAAAAATAGATTTGTGGAACCTACAGCGGTTATCTTTGTTCCAGTACAACATTTCAAATGCAGCACAAACTGAAAATAGGGGCGTGTTCGCAGTGATCATACAGACATTAGCGTCATCCAATGATCAAGCAGAGATTCCACAAATTCACCAATCGAAACAAAGAACGACTAAAAACCGTTTCAGGGGCGGTACTTCCTCAAATCGCCTTGGTTACCCACATGGAAACGCGGGTATCTTGTGTTTGATTTCAACGGCCTTTCATGAGATAGGCTTGAAGTTGTTTTACTCACATTTTAGAGCGTTTAATTGACTAGTAAGAAACATGAAGATCGAAGAGGTGAAAAGCACAACGAAGACGCAGCGCATCGCATCTCACAGCCATGTGAAGGGTCTCGGGCTGGATGAGGCCGGTAACGCTAAACAGTCCGCGTCCGGACTAGTGGGGCAAGAAACAGCTAGAGAGGTAACCTACAGATCAATTTCAGCATTTTCCAATTTGCGAATGGGGGAATCAGTACATTTGATTACGCTGATTAATGAATTTGATAATTTGTATTTAACTGATTATTTGTAAAGAACGAAAACAAAATATCTGATACATGGTAACGTTATGTGTCCGGAGGAGCCATATAAAATGCATATGCATATTTCACATTCACTAAGATTATATTGTTGTGATCATAACAGATTCTGGAGATTATTAAAATTTGTAACAATGTCCTGCCATTTAGTCACTTGACATTGAAAATGTATAAACGACATCCTGTTTCTTAAAACAAAAAGGCTAATTCTTACATTTTTATTAGGCTTGTGGCATTATTGTAGAGCTGATTCGTTCCAAAAAGATGGCTGGCAGAGCCATTTTGCTAGCAGGACCACCTGGAACAGGCAAGGTAAGGACTGAGAGCTTCACAGCTGTTGAATGTGAAAGTGTTTATGGATTATTCATTTTATTAATGTACCCCACAGACTGCCCTAGCATTGGCCATGGCACAGGAACTGGGAAATAAAGTGCCATTCTGTCCTATGGTGGGCAGTGAAGTGTATTCATCCGAAATCAAGAAGACTGAAGTGCTGATGGAGAACTTCAGAAGAGCCATAGGTGAGATCTATAGGATCTTGCAAAGAACCTATCTTTGTCTACTTCAAGAGTAGAAAACATACCTGTGTACCATTACCTGTAAAAACATCATAGAATACACTAATTAATTTCTTTTAGGAGATACTTTTAGTAGTAAAGGTAAAATGTGTTTAAAAAAAACAGTGAAGTGCATTAAAATATATTTTAACTTGTTAGTAACTCTTCACACACACTTGCTGTTTCCATACTATGTTGCAAAATTAACTTATGTGCATAATTGGAATATCGCATAAAATATTTGTGAATAAAGCACTGTTTCCATCCTATGTGTTCAAGAGAACAAACATTTCAATTCCTGAGAAATTGGTGCAAAATATCTAATAAAAATGGAAGTTGCTGCAAAGCCACCGTGGCTTTTTTATCCTACATCATAAATGACTTGACGCACAATAGCCGATAGTACATGTCACTATGCGTATTGGCACATCCGGTCTTCATTGGCATGTGCCAGTGGATAGTGGCATTAGTCACTGACATTATCGCGACACAATGACATGACACCTGACTGACACCGAGTCGCGGAACATGTCACTGTATGTTGTGACACCTCCAGTAGTGACTGACATATTACTGTCAATAATAATGTCAATTACTGACTTAATTATGACACAAAATCCTAAATAAATAGCCTAATTTTGTGATATTTTAAATATCAATTAAACGCATTAAAGTCAGTAATATTTTTTCAAACTTGTTATTTGTGTCACGTCTTTATTTGATTGGTATGTGCCACTGAATGTTTTGTAATACCAGTGCTACTTTATGTTGTTTATCTCGCAAAGTCTCAAACTGCCCATTCTAGGAAAGACACGAAATAAATCTATCATGGGTCACTACTAATAACGTATTAACAGTCACGCACGTCCGTTACTGTAAACCTTTTATTTTTGCGTGATGATGCACGCCAGTAGGTGTCAGTATAAGAGAGTGTAACACTGGCCAGCGCAAGATTCTCATCTGTGGCTTTAATATTTTTTTTATTGAGTTATGTATAATAATGTTGTACACATCAGGGATGTTATAAATCATATGTTTGACAGTATAAAGCAAATTGTTATGCAAGTGGCACATGACGCAATCCATTGGCACATCACAAGTTTTAGTGACACATGCCAATATCCACTGGCACTCCATAAACTTATTTTTGAAATATTAAAGGTACTGAGAAAGTTCCTGCGTGACCGAAACGTTTGTTGAATTTTTAAAATGCACGGAGCACTTTTTTGCACTTGTATAAATAAAGAAGATTGCTAGTAGCTCTGAAAATCCTTTTCTGATACATAGCCTAACAAATGATTTTTAATAATTGATTTTTTTTTATATACTTATTGGAAGGACTTTAAATATTAAAGCCACAGATGAGAATCTTGCGCTGGCCAGTGTTACACTCAATTATACTGACACCTACTGGCGTGCGTCCGTGCAGCAGCACGTTTGAAAAAATATTACATACTTAAATGCGTTTAATTGATATTTAAAAATATCACAAAATTAGGCTATTTATTTAGGATTTCGTGTCAGAATTATAGGTGCTCGATTACTCTGTCAGTCACTACTGGAGATGTCACAACATACAGTGACATGTTCCGCGACTCGGTGTCAGTCAGGTGTCATGTCAGTGTCAGTGTGTCGCGATAATGTCAGTGACACATGCCACTATCCACTGGCACATGTCAATGAAGACCGGATGTGCCAATAGGCATAGTGACGTGCCATTGGCTTCTGTGAGTCAGATGCCATGTCACTTCATGTTAATACTGCTACTGGTGATGTTTGTAAATGCAATCATGTGATACAATTCTGGGAGGCCATTTTTGGCACAGGCATTTCATAATAACTAAAACAATATTTGAGATGCTGTGCAATGAAACTGATCCGCTGGTGGTCCAGTTATCTGATTGCATCCTCAGTTGAGGCAAAGTTTCATGATTTTTTTTTGTTGCTCATTGAAGCATTTATTCAATAAATGTGTTTCCATCGTAGTTTATGGACGTGTCTTCTTAGCGAATAAAAAATTGAGTTGAGTGAATACGTTTTTTTATGCACATTTGTTTTAATTCATGCACATCTTTGGTATCTTTGTTTCCATCCAGAGTTTTTTTTAATGCGATATCCCAAAATTCACATAAAAATAGATGGATGGAATGGAAACAGGGTTGCTATAGTCTGATATTAGACCGACAGTATGCGTCTGAAACAATGTGGACTGTGATCTAGTAAGATAGGCATGCATGCACACACACATTATTACAACGTTGACAGAAATATACTGGCATGGGCAGGTGAATAGACTCAAGTATTTAATATAACAAATTCTGTTGGCTGTTAAGAATGTATTGATAGATCCACTAGTAATTAGTTAGCATTGTTTACATGTTCTGCTCTTTTTTGTATTTAAATTTCTTATTTTGTTTGTGCATTCAGGTCTGCGTATCAAGGAGACTAAAGAGGTGTATGAAGGAGAGGTCACTGAACTGACTCCCTGTGAGACGGAGAACCCAATGGGGGGCTATGGCAAAACTATCAGTCATGTCATTATTGGTTTAAAGACGGCAAAGGGCACCAAACAGTTGAAGGTAAGGAAGTGAAAGAGTGCTGCTTTCATGTAAAAAATGCAGCATCTGTTTTACATCTGTTTAAAGTTATATCTCATTGCGTTTGATATGCTTATGCAGCTGGATCCCAGTATCTATGAAAGTCTGCAGAAGGAGAGAGTGGAGGTCGGTGATGTTATCTACATCGAGGCTAACAGTGGGGCAGTCAAGGTATGGACGGATTTGCATAGCCATTCTCTCTCCTGCCTATATCTGCACATGGCATGTTGAAGTAATCTTTTGTCAGTGCAGGTGGGCAGGTATTCTGGCAGCAGTATAAAAGACAAGAATGTCTTACATATTTGTGAAAGAAAGTAATACTTTTATTCAGCAAGGATGCATTAAAGAGATCAAAAGTGACTATCAAAAGTTTAGATTTTTATAATGTAAAATCTGTTCTTTTGAACTTTCTATTCACCAAAGATTCCTGAAAAAATGATCACAGTTTCCACAAAAACATTAAGCAGCACAACCGTTTGCAAATAATAATATAAAAAGTTTCTTGAGCACCAAATCAGCATAATAGAATGATTTCTGAAGGATCATGTGACACTGAAGACTGGAGTAATGATGCTGAAAGTTCAGCTTTGTCATCATATATTACATTTTAAGATATATTAAAATAGAAAATATATATTACTTTATAATAATATTTCACAATTTTTATATATATATATATTTATTTATATTTAATGAAATTACACATTAAATAAATTTTAATACACTTCCCTTGTAAATAATTGACACGCATCTCTCAAGGCTCTTGAGTTTATTCCTGTTTTTGGTTTGCAGAGACAAGGGCGATGTGACACGTTTGCAACAGAGTTTGATTTGGAGGCGGAAGAGTATGTACCGCTACCGAAAGGCGATGTACACAAGAAGAAAGAGATCATTCAGGATGTTACACTTCATGACCTGGATGTTGCTAATGCAAGACCTCAGGTACGTCCACACAAACATCATGTTATCCAGCTTTTTAAGTGGATCGCCATGATTCTAATAATATCAGTGTATTGTGTTTTCTAGGGAGGCCAGGACTTACTTTCTATGATGGGTCAACTGATGAAACCCAAAAAGACAGAAATCACTGGTAACATGGTTAATATTTTTATATACTGATAATCCTAGTAGGATTTTTAATGAGGCCATGTTTAACCATTTCTTTGTGTTTGTGTGTTCTGTATACAGATAAGCTGCGAGCAGAGATCAATAAGGTTGTGAATAAATACATTGAACAGGGTGTGGCTGAGCTGGTTCCTGGTGTTCTGTTTATTGATGAAGTTCACATGCTGGACATTGAGTGTTTTACCTACCTGCACCGAGCCCTGGAGAGCTCCATCGCTCCCATCGTAGTGTTTGCATCCAATCGAGGAAACTGCCTTATCAGGTGGGTTTTTGGCGGGAAACGTAGGTTATATTTAAAGTAAAATAGCTTTGTCACAGTTTTGTAAAATTGTAGGATATTTATTTAGGTAACACTTTTACAATAAAGTTCAATTACTTAAAATGCCCCATTATGCTTGTTTGAATATTACCTTATTCATTTGGTAATTAACACATTTGACCACATGAGCGTTTGCTATCCGGTCAAAAATGCGTTTTCGGCTACCTCTGGAAGTGGACGAACTCAAAATGTTTTAGATCCCGCTTACACCTGTATTTAGCGTCGTCCACTTTTGATCCGATCGACCAAAACACATCTTAATACCAGGTGTAAACAGGGCCTTTGAAAAATGAGGTGATAAGACGGGAACTTTAACATTAATTAATGCATTAGGTATCATGAAATAATAATGAACATACATTTATGAATTATTTATTTTAGGTTAATATTTATTTTGTAACATTTTACAATAATGTTCCATTGCTTAACACAAGTTAATA
Source organism: Siphateles boraxobius (assembly GCF_051911475.1). NCBI lineage: Eukaryota > Metazoa > Chordata > Actinopteri > Cypriniformes > Leuciscidae > Siphateles > Siphateles boraxobius. The sequence continues at coordinate 10,154,669 of NW_027509042.1, read as the reverse complement.
CATTACCTAATATTAACTAACAAAAAACAATACATTTGTTTCAGTATTTATTCATATTTATTAATGATTTAGTTAATAATAAAACAGCGTTCATGTTAGCTCAGGTCTGTTAATAAATACAGAACAGATTTTAATATATTAGTCAATGTTGAAATTAATATAAACTAAAATGCTTTAAAAGTATTTTTCATTGTTACTTTTTGTAAAGTGCTGCAGTTTATTTATAAATATATTGTTCATTGTCATTTCATCTTTATTCATAATACATTAATGTTAACTTGTAGAACTCATTAAAAATATATTACTATATGTAGATATTAACATAGATGACTGTTGTTAAATGTTTATTTATTAATGTTAACAAACTTAAGCATATCTGATTATATTTGAATAAACCTTAACAATTTTGGAATTAATTTGATTTGCAGTTTGCTGTGACCAACTGTTAGAACGATGCATTTGATTGGTTATGGAGTTGATTGATAAGTTTACAGATATGCATAATTCTGTTTTAGGGGGACAGAGGACATCAGCTCTCCGCACGGAATTCCACTGGATCTGCTGGATCGAGTCATGATTATCAGAACTATGCTGTACACTCCTCAAGAAATGAAACAGGTGTGCATACACATTTTGGTCAAAATAAGCTCTTTAAAAACAAAGACATATAAAAAATGAAGTATACATTACTCGTTTTTGTTTATTTTGCATGTTTCTATAGATCATAAAGATCCGAGCTCAGACAGAGGGTCTCAACATCAGCGAGGATTCTTTATCTCACCTTGGAGAGATCGGTACTAAGACTACACTCAGGTAATACTTGTTACTACAAGAACATACACACCACTCATAACATTATATCCTACAAATATAGATTTGATTGAACTGTCATATTTACTTGTGCCTTGCTACCTGCATTCTCACTTATTCATTATTATGAATTTATAATTTACACAATTTGATTATGTAATGTTGGCTAACGTGTGTGTCTTTGTGTATATGATACGCAGATATGCAGTGCAGCTGCTGACACCTGCCAATCTGTTGGCACGAGTTCAGGGGAGGGAAGTAGTAGAAAAAGAACATGTGGAAGAAATTAATGAACTCTTCTATGATGCAAAGTCCTCTGCAAAGATCCTACAAGATCAGCACACCAAGTTTATGAAATAACTCTCTCTCGCTTTCTCTGTACGCCCTGCTATAGTTTGCTTTACTGGTTGATTATTTCACATTTGTCATGATATTATAACAGTATGACAGATGTACCAAGCCATGGCTTGATGTACCATGGCTACTGTATTTTTTACCTAATTGTGTCATTTGCTGTTAGTCCCAAATATCAAATGAGAACAGGAAAGAAAACAGTCTCTTCGCTAATAACATGCTTTCAACCGGATTTTATCCCCCACTTTTGTTAGGATAAGTTCTCCATTGTCCTTGTTTTGTTTTGAAAATAAATATTTGTGAAAATGTGAAATATAAATGGGTTTGAATTGAATTTGTTTTATTATGACATTTAATTTCCACACAAAATCAAACATTCAACTTATTTTTAATATAAAACTAAACCAACAAACAATATTTTTTACCAAAATAAATTGGTAGTATGTCTGACTCCATTTAGATAAAAGTTAAGGGGTTTTGGTTGGAGAAAAACAATAGAAAAATACATTTTATGGTGTTCTTCAGATCAGACCTTGCATGCGGTCTCAAGCCTACTAATATTGTTTAGCTGTACTGTTGTGACATAACTGACATGTTAGTTAAATAACTTCAAATAGAATCTATTGTTATTTCAATGTTAATGCTTTAGATTCATTTAGAAATGCACCTTAACATGTTTTTAGCTGTAGGATTCAGTGATATAAAATTGGGCGTATGGTCCCACAGTGTTATTTTTTCCTGCTGGGTTTGTTAAAGGCAGTCTCAGATCCTGAGCGAGCTTTGCTGAAGACTGATGGCGCGACCTTCCCAGCTTGTTCTAACAAAGATATAAAGAGACAGATACTCAGAATACACAATAATACAAACTACATACAACATCATACACATCTGAATTTCAGTTACCTCACTACACAGTGTTCCATTTATGTAAAATATACATGTTTGAACTCTGAACACAAACCAAATTTAACTAAGAAGTGAATAAAATATTAAATATATAGTGTAAAATACGAACTTCACATGTAAAGAATCAAAGTTTTTAGTACATTGTGTTTATACACAATCTTTGGTAACACTTTACAAATATGTTAATTTGTGAACATTCAACGTTGGAACATTAGTTAATATGAACTAATAACAATAAACAATACTTTTAAAGCATTTATTAATTTTAGTTCATGTTCAGTTCAACATTTACTTATACATTATTAAAATCCAAGGTTGTTAATATTTAATTTGACCTGAGCTAACACAAACTTACAGTTGTGTTGTAATTAACTAATGTTAACAATGCTTAATAAAAAGTGTTATAAAAGTGCTTATCGTTAGTTAATGCATTAACTAATTGGACCTTTTTGTGAAGTCTTACCCAATCTTTTAAGTCTTCAATAATGTCACACTGGCAACATTTTCATATTCAAGGTAACATATTGATAGTCTGTTTCTACAATAGAGATAAATTAATACATTGTAAAATGTTACATCTGGAATCTTAAAGTCGAGATTATAAAAAGCAAATAAAAATGCAAGGACTATCTTCAGGAATAAAAGTCAGAAAAACAAATTAGTCAATTTAAACACATAAGACACAATAAACACTGCACAACAAGAGTGACTAGCGGAGTGTCCTCTCTTTGTGTTTGTGTTCTGACTTCCAACTATATATGGAGTGGAAAAACTATAAAATGCACGCACACACACTCTCATACACAGCTCTTTTTTATCCTCTTGGCCAAAAATAAAACAAATAGGGACACTAGGATTCGGTCACATTTCATCACACTACGTTCCAACTGAATTGTTACAGTTTCTGCTGATCTAACAGTTGCTACTCGACTCACCGCATTCCTTCATCACCTCAAAGGTCTTGCTCTTCACCTCTGTTCCAAATGCTAGTTTATCCCTGGCTCCAATCAAATCCTCCGATTTCACCTCAGGCCTCTTAACTTCCTCTTCCTCACCCTGCTGAAGAGAAACAGAAAATGAATCATAAGCAAAAAGATATTCATTTCTTCTCATTGTCTCTTCTTTCTCTTACTTGAGACATGGTCAACTCTCAAAATCAGTTGTGATGTATTAAAGTCTTGCTTAAGTTTCTCTGTTTTATACTTGTTGGATATGCATTTATACACACACGTTCACACACACACACACACCCACACACAACCTTCCCTTGCCGAGTCCAATCCCAAATGGACCATAATTCCTTTGGCCAAAGCATGAGTCACACGGTTCCTCCTCCCATGTAATCAGTCACTGTTCTTGGGATAAACAAACACATGGTTATTTAAAGATGACATCTTCAGTACTTCGATTAGTTCCACCAGCTCAGAAATGAAAACAGTTTATGGTTTGTGTCTTGTATCTGCTTTATTGCTCATGTTGGAGTGCATTTTGCCTTCCACTTTTCAAGTGTTTATTTGTACACTGTTGTGTTTGGTGTTTTGAGGGTTGCTAAGTGCTTGTTTGGGAATGCTAATTTGGCTCTCTTGCGTATTCCATTAGAATGACATACTTTTCAAGGAGAGGTAATTAGGATTTACTTTTAATGTCCTGCCATTGTTTAGTCTATATACCTACAGCTGTCCTAATGTTTGAACTTTCTTAGTTTTCACTGGTTTGTAAACCATTCAAACAGCATCATTCCTCCAGTCTTCAGTGTCAAATGATCCTTCAGAAATCATTCTAATAGCCTATGCTGATTTAGTTTTCAAAAAACATTTCTTACTATTATCAATGTCGAAAACATTTGTGCTGATTAATGTTTTTGTAGAAACTGTAATACCTTTTCCCCCCCAGGATTCAAAAGTTCAAAAGAACATTATTTCAATAGAAATCTTTTCTAATAATGTAAAAATATTTACTGTCACATCTGATTTTTTAATGAGTAACATTACGATGAGTTTTCATTTTGTTAAAATTAGTTAACTATATTAGTTAACATTAACTAACAATGAATACTTTGAGGATAGTTCAATGGTAATTTTAACACGTACTAATACATTTTTAAAATTAAGTTGTATTTGTTAACATTAATTAATACACTGTGAACTAACACGAACAATTATATTTTTACTAACATTAACGAAGATTAATAAACACTTTAAAAAAATGTATATTGCTCATTTTTTTCATTGTTATTTCATGTTAGCTAATGCATTTTAATAATGTTAACAAATGGGACCTTATAAAGTGTTACCATTTCAAAAATCTTTGCAGAATAAAAGTATTAATTTCTTTAATAAAAAGAAAAAACCTAGTGACCTTAGATAATGGTATTGTATGTAAATCAAAGTCACAAAACGTACATTCAGGAAACGTTTTTATTTGTACCCAAATATTAGAAGAGTAGACTATATTTTCCAGTCTTTCAAAGACAATCGTAACCACCATTTAAATTTATTACATAACCATTTTATACATACACACCATCCATATAAAGTTCACCACTGATTTAAACAGCTATAGGATATCTAGTATGTTATGTAAAAGGTACAATTTTACAAAATATTTGGTCAATGTACACCTTTGGTATGCTTATTAAAACAAGCACCAATGTTCAAAAGACGAAAAATCTTAATGCATTTCTTGGAGATGAAGGAATGACAGGCACATTGGAGCAGTAGTTACATATTGAGGGACCCATTGATATATTTTCATTACATTACAATATTCGGTGTGTTTATTCTGTAATCAAACAATAAAATATTCTATGAGATATGGACAAGAACCTTCAAACTGTCAGCATCTAAGTGAACTTCTTTTGATGTCATTAGCAAAAACTGAACATAGAAGTACTGCGTCTTCTGGAGTAAACATTCTCATTGTTTTAAGAAAACAAAATATGTTTGTAGAATATTACACACAGTTTTAAAAACTTGAGGCAAAATCTGGTCCATAACATGTTAGTGTCAACCACACCTCAGGAAGGTTTAGGTGTTTTCAAAGTAAAAGCTCATGTAAGTTTCTTGCTGTATTTGGGTAGCAACTGAGTTTTGACAAACTGCACAAGTTTTGTTTCTGTTAGAAATACTGTGATGACCACACTCAGGAGACAAACTCCCCCCACAACAACGTGAACCAGCCTTAGCAACCAGCCACCATCACAGCAGAACATGCTCTGAAAGACAAAATGGTTTCAAATCAGTTTTGAATTTGTTCATCAAAACGTTATCTATATCTAAACGTAAACAATGAATCGCTGGCTATGATACCTCTGAGAAGCCTGTGAGGATAGAGCTCACTCCAAGGGAAATTATGACAGCAGAATGTGGGCGGAGCCCCCACAGCGGTGCGCATTCACTTTGCAGGAAATAGCGATGTATGTAAACAATACTGTGAGTGATTCGTAAAGCCATGTTACAGCAATTTGCCAAAATGAAGCCAATGCCGCCTAACATCCAGGTTAGCCAATAAGAAAGCAGCAGAAAAGAGACCGACAGGCCCAGCATCACTAGATTATATCTAGAGAGAGAGGCAGAGAGAGAAAGCATATTGATTAAACAATATCTTAGAAAATTACATTTTTAAATATATTTATGTTTCAAAAAATAAAATATTCTACACTCCGGTTCAAATGTTTGGATTTCAAAAATCATTTTTTTTATTGAATTCTGTTTGCATCATTGATCATTATTTTTTCTATTTACCACTGAGGCTGCTTTGAAATTATTTGTATTGTATAAAATAAAAATAAAAATAAAGATGACTTGACTTATTCTGGAAGGATGCATTAAATTGATCAAAGCTGAACGTGAAGATGGATTTGTTTTTAAATAATCTTAAATTAATATAAATGCTTGAATAGAAAATAAAAGAAGTTCTTCAAATAAATGTATCCATCAAAGAATCCAGATTTTTATTAATCATGGTTTACATAAAAATATTAAGCAGCACAACTGGTTTCAACTGTGATAAGTGTTTCTTGAGCAGTAAATCAGCAAATTAGAATGATTTCTGAAGGATCATGTGACACTGAATGATACTGAAAATTCACCTTTGCCATAACAGGAATAAATTGCATCTTAAACCATTTTAAAATAGAAAACAGTTATTTTAAATTGTAATAAAAATTCACAATATTACTGCTTTTACAGTATTTTTGGTCAAATAAATGCAGCCTTAGTGAGCAAAGAGACTTCTTTTGACAACAGTAAAAATAAAAAAAATAAAAAAATAAAAAAATAGACCTCAAATTTTCTGAACAGTAGTTGTATATATAGTAATTATGTGTTGTAATATAGTAATATTATGTGTTGTTCACCTGTCAACCTCCTCTTTGCTCATGGCAGCAAAAACGAAACACTCTGTTACTCCATTAATAGCTAACAGCAGAACATAACAGCTATAACACCGTAGGAGAGCTGGCCCTGCAAAATACACAAACAAACCATTTAAAATGTTATGGCACACAAATAAAAATGTATTTATTTGAACTGAAAAGTTATTCAAATCCGGTATCCAGTACAAGCATATTTGTGATTTACCGGCTCCGCTGCTCAGAAGCTCCCCACCATAGATGTCAAGTGCTAGATGAGAATATGCATAACCAAAAACTGAGATGATCAGACCAATCAAAAGCACCAGCTTCAAAAGACATTCCAGTACCTCAGCTGCCATGGAAACTTCCTCCTGTGAACCAATCAACATTTTACAATTATCCAACCCACATCTGGCTGGCTGCACTAAATAAAGTTATGACCATAAACAGATACTGACTTGTTTTTGATGTCGTACATCTCGTCCACGCTCCAGGACATTAGCGAAGAACACATAGAAACTCTCTTCAATGGGCAAGAAAAGAAATCTTGCCACCATTGAGCCCAGATTGTTTATTATATCATAAACCCCTGTTAATAAAAATAAAATAAAAACACCAAGTAAAGGGAAATATGATGTGTATAATAGTATAATATTTAATCAAATTTAATACACTGTCCGGCCAAATAAAAAAAAGTCGTTTTGGATTTAAACATTCAAATGCTTAAGAGTCTATGATGGGATCATTATTGAAGTGATTATGTTTCTAGCATGTTTTATGATTGGCAACAGTTCTTCTAACCCTAATTGCTGGAGAGTGGCTTTTCATTTCTTAAACATCCATGTAGGAAGACACATCTTGGCCATATTCCAGGACAATGTCAAGATTCATCAGGCTCAAATTATGAAAAATAGTTGGGAGGAAGCATGAAGAATCATTTTCACACATGAATCAGCACCTCTGAGTCCAGACCTTAAATTCATTGAAAGTCTTTGGGATGTGCTGGAGGAGACTTTACAGAGTGCTGGACTCTTGCATTGTCAATTAAAGATCTTTCTTGACCAAAAATGAATGCACATCTTGATAGAAATAGCATCACAACATGTTTTGGCCATGCAGTGTAGCTTGTGTTTATGAATGTACAAACTCACCCTGGTCTCCAAAGTTAAGCACATTCAAAAAAGTCATCACATAACGCTCGCCTGTAAAATCAAAATGAAATATTTATCAACGTCATTTAAACAATTACTACTACTAGTACTACGTAATTGAGCATGATGGGGACTTACCTTCTGTAAGTATCTGTTTGAGAAATGACTGTTTGAAAAAGCTCCAGGTTAGTGTGGTCAACTTCCAGTTTAGTAGTGGCTAAAAACAAAAACAAATATACAGCATAGTTGTTACACTGAAAGAAAAAGTCTACAGCAGACCTTGTGTTGTAAAATAAGTCACACCTCGTGATCCACCCTAGATGGCAGAAGCTCTGTTATGTGACGAACAGGGAACAATATCTTGTCTGCTTCCTCTGAGCCAAGGAAATGGATGAAGTATAACACATAACAAAGGAGCAAAAACCCTGCATAGACACACTATCAAATGAAAAACACAGAATTGAGATTACAAACTGAAAGGTATTGCAACCGAAAACTATAGATGACGTATACGTACATACCCTGTACATACCTGGGCTGCAGAGAAGATATAGAGGCCCCACTGAGGCGCTGAGACCACCAACACTACCGTAACAAGACATTTAGCAATCATGGCTAAGCTTTCCGCAATCACCTGTGAATATGCATCATTTAATCAGATGGTTTCATTTTATTCAATCTACAATGATTCTGAAGTGCAATTTAAAGTATGAATGCCAGATTCCGACACCTTCAAACGGACGAACATGTGCGCGTGTGCAAGAACCCAAAGAGGTTCAGCCAGCAGCTCTGTAAGTGCAGACAGGCAGAACAATCCAACAGCCGGAACATAATGCGGGATGGACTCTGGATCAGGTGCCTGGAGCACCCACCACCACACACACACCAATAACACACCCCACACGCAACCCAGAGGAAATCTGCCAGTTTGAGAACAAAGTCAAAGAAAGAGAATAAAAAACAACATTTTAATTTTGGGGGGAAATATTCCTTAAGCAATTTTCTGCCTGTGAATCTCTAATTGGTGGAATTTTTGTACAACTTCATGGGTAATGTAGCTGTCCACCACGAATTCAGCTGTTAAACATGATTATTAAAAAACAAAAAAGTTAAAATGAGGCAAGCAGATGGCAGGGAGCAGTAAAAAATGAATAATAAAGTATTAATTTATTTTTATTATAGTTTTTATTAACCTTTCATTTCTTGTACTTACGTGAGCCATAACAGGTTGATGACCTGTCTCCAGTTACGCCCCGCCCCTTCAGCGCTTAGACACGCCCTCCGGAACGCCTCCCTAGACAGAAACACCAGTGTAGAATAGAGCAGCATCAACCTGTAACAAAAGCAAACGTTGCAGTTTGAGGCCCATTCAAACGAATATTCGAGTTTATATTGTGTAACTATAAACCCACCTGACATTTACCACGCCCATCAGCTCCTTGGACACGAACCGCAAAGTAAATGCATTCAAGAGAAATGTCAACACTCGAAACATCACCTGAAATATAAAGCATTTCAAGAGGAATAATACTACTTTATTATATGTCTCTAATAAAGGTGTATTTAGTGTCTGTATGTACATACAAGTTGATTAATCGTACCTGAAGCAGGACATTATAAGAAGCCAGTGTTGAAGCACTCTTGAGCACATCCTCTGAGCCCATTGTGAACTTTACTTTTTTAACACAATTATTTAAAATCACCAACAACAAAATCACCGAAATTCGCCGGTGAAAAATAAGCGATGCAATCGCTTCATTGTACAGACATTATTACTATGATTCTGCACTAGTAGTATTTGCCATTTGATATTTAACATGGAATTTCACAACTGTACAAGTTGTCAAATAAAATATACTTCCGTGTGACAGACATTTCAAAATAAAAGTCCGTGTATATGGGTGACGTTTCTAGCTTTGTTTGAAAATGGACGACTCGCGTTATTTTACAAATATTAAAAATGTTAACAAAACATTGAACCGAGACTAAATCTATGTTCAAGTACAATTTGTTTCATAATTGTATTTTGAAGCACTTTTAACTTGTTTAAACATTTTACAGGATGTTGATGGGATTTTGATTCATCCCAGTGATTCGAATCTTTTGAATCGCCTTCAACAAACACATTCGTTCAGTGCTCTTTTTTGCAGGTAACACTTCCAGTATGAAACATGAATATTTTGTGTTATGAACAATTCAATGAACCATTTACTCGATTCGTTAACACCGAGTCGATAAAAATGTGTCTTTCAACAACACTGCTATGGACCTGACCAATGCTAGAATGTGAGCCGCCTTTAATTAAGTGCTGAACAATATTGTGTCCTACTGTCAACAAATATATTTTTTGAATTATAGCCTATGTGTCCATAGAAAGGGGCGCAATGGTTGCAAGAGAAATGCTCATTTCGGCCGCACAGAAGTTATTGTGTCCTCGTAAGAAACGTTTATCTCCTTCTACATGTCTTGACGTGACTGTTCAAATAATGGCTGTGGATCTGGGCGTCAAACCTGCGCTGTTGTACGACAGTAATGCAGCATCTCCAGAACAGCTTCACCTGTACCTCAGTTCACTGCAGGAGCATGGAGTTGTAACCAATTCACTACGGATACTGTCCATTGATGACAACACATTCATTTTTAACCCTGCCACTGTTCAGTCCCACCTGGATGAACTGCTCAAAAGCAAAAGTCTCCTTCTGATTGACGTATGTCCCTCAAGAACACACCCTGTCTTGGCTGGCTTGGAAAAGAGAACTGAGGATATGATCAAAAGTCTTTCAGAAATATACATGAATGAGATGGACAAAGGCTCCTCGGTGATTCAGTTGGGAGAGGAGTTGTATAATGACTGGAACTTGTGTACTCTATTTGGAATCCTTTTAGGTTATCCAGCCTCCTACTGGTTTGACCAAACTAAGGGATTTGGGAACTGTCTTTGTATGACACCACTGGTGGTGTGCACTGTTTGGATCACATGGCAAATACATGACATAAATCATCGCTGTTGTCTTTATTCATTTAGTGTTCCTGAGGAGTTGTGGTCAGAAGTACAAAGTCATATACAACGGTGGACAGAGCATTTGAGAGAGAGATTTAACAAACAGACAATTCTGACTGATCTCTACTTTTCTAGGGATGCTGTCACTTTGCCCTTTGTGACCCTTTGAATAAATCTGATTTGTTTCTTTTTGTTATTGTTATTTTGTCAGTTGCAATTATGTATTTTATCAGAAACATTACATTCATGTTTTACTCGTTTAATTTCTTTTTCCATGCACATCATATTTTCAGTAATCATTTCTGATTTCGTACCAAACAACATATAATAATGTGTGTTGGTAACAATAAAATAAGGCAGTGGATCTCAAGTTTTTGACTCCAAAGCCATTTGTTCAAAACAATATATGTATATAGTTTTCTATGGAGCTGATTTGTATTTCTGTTTTAATAAAAAAATAAACTCAAAAATATCAGTTTAATGTTTGAATCTTTAGTAAGCCTAAAATGCATGTTTGACTGAAAGCAACTTGCACTGATATATCTTAAAATATGTCAGTGTCATTGTTTTGTCTCAAGATGCACAACAGTAAAGGGTTTTTTTTCATGGCACATTTAAAAAAGCTATTTAAATACCCTGACTGGACTAAGGCCTAGTCCTGGCTCAATCTTAGCCCTGTCTGTGAAACCGGGCCATGGTGTCTTTCTTTTTTTTTATTTAAAGGGGCCTCCCTGGAAGTTTGCTGAGGCCCCCTAGTGGGCTTCAGACCCTTGGTCAAGTACAACTGGATACAGGTACTAAAAACAATCAGTGCTAATATACAGTACACACAGTAATATATAAAAAAGTAATTCAAATTCCAGCTTTATCTGCATACACACAGTATACTATATATACTACTATACCAAATCTCAACTGCTAGATTGCTTATATCATCATAAAACGTAAACTATATTATTGCACAGCTTTAATCTGCAAAATGTGACAAAGGCATGAAGATATTAAGATGATATAAACTTTCACCTTCTAAATGTGTTTTGTGGAAAAGTGCTATAATACAATTGGTTTGACTTGGGGTTTATTGTCAGGCAGAACAAATGATTAACATTTTTAAAACATCCTGATACATTCACTTATATTTATATTCATAATCAAAATATGTAAACAATAGTGATTAATATATTTAACAAAACTACCATTATTAAATAAAAACAAGAAGTTGTATCCATATAGCTCATTTAGAATGTCATCATTACCATTAATGTTTCCCACATTGATTCTTAAGGAGCAGGGTAACTTTTCAGAGAGTATATTCTACATGGGAAATGCAGATGTCCCTATAAACCCACTATATCATCTTAAAGATATCATTTAAACAACTCATTTGTACCAATGCTTTATTCTGTATTGCACTTTAACCTCCAGCTAACTAACCAAGAATGAGTGAATATGTTAAATTGAGTAATTTGAGGTAGAGATCTGTTGTATTATGCAAGCAGCCTAGAACCAAACCAAAACTATGTTCCAGTAATCTTGTGATGAGCTGTGGATGGAGTGTTGAGGTTCAGAAGAGTTTCAAGGAAAAGAGTCCATTTCTCAGTTGAGTTGAATGGCTGGCAGCACTTCTCCACAACGAGCACTCACCCTGAGGTCAGTGAGATGATCAGCTCTTGTAGATCCTATATTCACTATCGCTATTGGAAGTTTTCTTTCACTAGCAGCGAGTAGAAAGCGGTACCCAGAAAAAACCTGAAAGAGGAAACCAGATACATCCATTTTCCCAAAAGTCAAGGAAGAGAAAAGCATTTGCCTTATCTATAGGTCAGGGATACTCATTAACTAGTTCAAACTCTTGTTAAACACACCAGAACCAACTACTTAAGAACGTCTTAATTTGGATCATTGTTATTTTAGTATCATTGAGATACTATTATACTTTTTTATTAACATTTTGAATTAGTTTTTTTTATATAGTTTCCATTTTAATTTTATTTTAAAGTTTTAGTAATTTTGTTGGGTGTTTTTGTCATTTATGCATTTAGCAGATCCAAAGCAACTCGCAAAAGAGGAACAAATTCAACTTGTCAAGCAATTTAGCCAACAATATTTATTATATACAATGTTTATTTAATGTTTCTATAAAAGTTTATTGGACAACTAGATTAGGAAGGAAGCTAGAGAAGTAGTAAAATGCAAAGACAAATAAGGATTTTTTAGTGTGTGTGTGTGTGTGTAAGTGCATTAATTTAAAGGACAATTCCGGCCAAAAATAAATCAGTTGAACCACGAACGCCGTGCTACGTGAGCTGAACTGTGACTATCGACCAGCACGTAGCACGGCGTTCGTTGTTCGACTGGTCGAGACTGTTTTCCAAAGATGGCTCCTGCCTGTATACGCGAAGTGTACTAAAATGAAAACTAAAATGAAAGATAAAATTGGGTACATTCGATTATCATGAAAACGCATCCCAGAGAACGGTCGACTCGGTCCCCATGTGTTTTCCCCCCTAGGTTCATTTTTGGCCGGAATTGTCCTTTAAGGGCATGGGTTGGTTCAATGACCCCATTTTGTCATTTTTTATTAGTTTAAAAAAAATATGTCTGTATATCAATATGTGAGACATAAAACATTACTCACCTGAAGAGAAGATCCAGCCACAAGCACTGCATCAGACTCAGCCAGCTTGTTATACACAAAGTGAACTGTAGTCCGGTTCACTACATCACCAAAGAAGGTCACCTCAGGTTTGAGTACACCGCCACAGGCATCACATGCAGGTACTCTGAAGTTCAACACCTGCTCATCCTCCAAAAACACATCTCCATCCGGGGCCACAGCACATGCACTTGCTTCCCAGCCAGGGTTCAGAGCTGCAAAGCGCTTCTGAAGCTCGGCACGTGGAGTCAGTTGGCCGCAGTCCAAACATACAACCCTAGGCGAAACATAAATTTGCAAGAACATATAGCTTTGATGAATTTTGCAAGGTTATTTAACTGTACTGAACCAACACTGAACTGCCTTGAGGTCTTTCATGGTTTACATCATATCTCACTAATTGACAATTATTTATTTCTATTCACAACTTTCAAATCTTCCATTTCTTCTCTCACTCGAGGTGTTCCTCAGGGTTCCATTCTTAGTCCAATACTATTTAACATACAACATCACATTATGCCTTTATTACCTTCAGCCTGGGAAAGGTGCTTTATAAATAAAACATTATCAATATATTTATGAGCTAAATAATATTTTATTTTATAGCTGCTTAACAGCAGAATTTGAATTAGTCTAATATTTGAAGTTTGCATCACTGATTCTGTTATTTTCTTATTTATTACTGTGAAGTTGCTTTGAAGCAATGTATGAAGCGTTAGAGAAATAAAGGTGACTTGACTGTATGTGTGTAGACCTTTGTGCAGATCGAGTTACCTGTGTGTAGATCCATGAAGTTCGGTAAGTCTCTGTTGTCCAGCCTTTAAGTGTAAGGCATCTACATTCTGAGTGACAAGCCAGTGCAATTTTCCCTTTTCCTCCCAGTCCCGTAATGCTAAATGTGCTGAATTAGGCTGGTGTGAAGAGAACTGTGGCCACCCCACGTAGTTCCGTGCCCAGTATCGCTGCCTCGATTTTGCACTGCGCACAAACTCTGAGTGCTGCATAGGACGCCTGTTAGTCCGTGCATACAGTCCCACACCCTCTGATCTATAGTCTGGAATTCCAGATTCAGTGGACAGTCCGGCACCGCTAATTACAAACAGCCGCGAAGCCTGCGTCACAAAGGCCTGGAGTTGTTCCAAAGCACTGGAGTCAATTGAGTCACTTGCAGGAACAAATCGTTGTACACTAGCTTGTATTGTAGAAGCACATCTTCCCACTGCCACATGTGGAGGCAGGGATCTCCATGGCAACAGCATCTACAGACCCGAATACAACAGCAGATAAAAAGGGACAATTCTTTATCAACAACACAATATTCTGCACAATAGTTTGTCAACCATTCAATCAATTTTACCATTAAATGTTGTGGTCTGAAATATAGAATATGTACTAATTAAGTTATTAAATTAGTTAATTAGATAAAGTTAGTAAATTAATGAATACATTTGAATATATATGCTTTAAAAATTACATAAAAATAATATACATGCTTCCAATACTGGAGCAAAGGTCGGTCTGTAATTTAACAGTAGCCTAATAGTTGACTATGAAACTTAAAGTGCACGTCCTTAAAAGTGAATGGAATTAAATTCAACATTATAACATTACTGAACATATTGTCCATTACATTCAATGGTTTTCGACCATGAAGTCAATTATTACGTTATTAACGTAACGATTAAAATAGCCAAATCAGTTAAATCACAGTTTTGTTACGTCTTAAGGATGTTTGTTTTGAGTGAAACTTGAAAAAGTAGGTGGAATGTATGTGACCAACTCGTTGTATAACGCTTACGTTACTTGATTTAAATGTCAAGTAAGCTACAATAATAAACATGGAATGACATTATGCCACGTTCGAATCTATATTTTTAACACATATTTTAGATGTACAACTAATATGATTTAATAACGTACCTGTATTAATAAAATCCTCAGCACCAAAAGTCTTCTATTTCGTAAACATTAGTACAGTAGCTGTAGCGGTCGTCAAAAAAGAACTTCCGTGTTGTTACAAGTGCATGATGGTAAATGTGGTTTAGTGAACGTCCTGGATATTTGGCACGCTGCAAAATCTCCATCTGTGTTCTTTGATGAAATTGATAAACTCTAGTATTGCACTCACAAATATAAAATATATCTTCAAAGAGTATTTTATTGTATGTCAGGAATGATACAAAATAAATCATATATGACCCATGCTTCTTTTTAACATTGTCATAAATGCCATTTCATCTAGTTTGTTTAGAATATGCTGCACACATCTTGGTTGCAGAACTGTAAGATATCTGTAAAAAAAACAAATTAAAGTGCAATTAGAGTAATTATTGAAATAAGTGACATTTTACCTATGTGCATTTTTATAAAAACAAACTCTTTTAAAAATCCAGTGATCGTAATATTATAAATCCAAACAAATAATTGGTATGCAATGCATAAAATAGTAATGTTTTTTTTTTTATTCTTACTTGAGTTTGTGCAGTTAAAGATGCTTTCAGCCTGTGAATAGAACTCGTCTCCCAGAATAGTGCGATAGTCCACGTGACTTGTGTGAACGAGGCACTTTGTAGCATCTTTAAAGAGCAGGTCACTCTCACCATACTGCTGAGACTCAAACAGGTGGAACCCAGTATCTGGACGAGCTGCTATGGTTTCCTATAGCGCAAAACATATCAGTATTCGGATTCTAAAAGACTCCCAAATCAATCAGATGATTATAATTTCAGTGTGCAGACCTGTGACTTCATTAAGAGGTCATAAATGCGAGCTGTAAGAACAGGACGTGTCATAACAATATTTGGAGGGACTGCCCCTAAGTTACAGGTCTTCCATTCTGTCAGAGGAGCCCGACTGCCATCGCTGCAAAGCAGCTCAAAATCCCAAGTGAGCCAACCCTCAGCCCAGCCACTGGTGTGTAGACCTGTCCATTAAACATATCACACATTATTATCAATGAGATTCATTCCGATGACATTTCTCATTGTGAACATCTTACGTTCAATGTTGCTCTCCAGATTGTGGTGTTCCATAAAGGCCACATCTCCAAAACTCTTCCCACTGGGGTCTCCAACCAAGCATCTGGAGTAAAAGACATTTTAAAGCCTGCAAAGCTGTATGGTTACACTATAACACACTAGCAATGGGTGATCAGACATATTTTCCTGTACACCATTTTATTTGAACTGTTCCTCACCTTAATGCACCCATATTGCCATAGTAACGCTCATTATGGTTGTCAGCACACCGTTTGGTGGCAGCTTCTTCAGTCCCACCCATACACACCTTACATAGATTGCCTTGACCTCCTGGCAAACAACCTTTCCAAAACACCTCAGCATACACTGAAAACAGAGAGTACCATTAAATAGGACCTATTATGTTTATTTACATGTTCAACTTTTTTAGTGTGTAATGTTGCTTTTTGAGGATAAAGTCCACTCTGAAGGGAGTTATTCTCTGTATCAGTGACCACTGTTTCTGAACTCCCTGAAATGACTAGATTGTAGTCTTGAGATTTATTCCGGGAAAGTACACATCACAATATTCCAAATTTAAATAATTCCTGCTCAAGGCACTGATCCAGCTGGCCTATCAGAGCACATTAATCTTTCAGAAGGAGGTGCTTCATAGAGACAGGAACTAAACAGAGCGTTACTGAAAGTCTGGGAAGAGATGTGCTGCAACAATATATAACGTGGAAAATAATAAATGAGTTTTTTTGTACATTCAAGTAAAAGACCCCCAAAATCAAAGACTTTGTAAAAGGGCATAATATATTCTCTTTAAATGTAAGTAACTAAAATATTATATTTGAACAGTTTGGTAGAGTTACCATGCAATAGAAAGGAAAATGTAGTACCATTATTTGGCTCACATGGGGCGCTGCTGTTGTGCTCTGTGCTAAGCATGTGTCTTACAGGTAAAACCCAGCCAGCAGGACTGTACATGTGACCGTGGCAAGAGCGTCTACCCCCCAGGCTTCCAAAATATAAACTCCGGCTTGTCCGACGAACAACTGCCACACCATACACTGATGGTAAGTCTGAAGAGACAAATATATTTTGTAAAGACATAATAATAGGAATGTATCATTTATGTTAAGCTTGTTTTAATTCTTATTACCATCACTTTCATAATGGCCACCTGCTCCTTCAGGAATCTCACATTTCTCTCCTAAATTTCAAATGAACCAACAAAGAGAAAAACAAATCAGGGTGAGATGAACTTGAAGACATGAGTGAGTATAACTCTGGATGTTTTACATACCATAATATTCAGTCACCACAGGGACAAGGCCACATTTCCCAGCTATGAAAGCATGAGTGGCATCCAGAGAAACAGCATCCACCTCATCCCTCTGTGAAAATGAACAATTGATTCTGTTTTAGACACTGATACTAAGACAATCGCCAATGTTGGTATACAGGTCCTTCTCAAAAAATTTGCATATTGTGATAAAGTTCATTATTTTCCATAATGTAATGATAAAAATTAAACTTTCATATATTTTAGATTCATTGCACACCAACTGAAATATTTCAGGTCTTTTATTGTTTTAATACTGATGATTTTGGCATACAGCTCATGAAAACCCAAAATTCCTATCTCAAAAAATTAGCATATTTCATCCGACCAATAAAAGAAGTGTTTTTAATAATAAAAAAAAAGTCAACCTTCAAATAATTATGTTCAGTTATGAACTCAATACTTGGTCGGGAATCCTTTTGCAGAAATGACTGCTTCAATGCGGCGTGGCATGGAGGCAATCAGCCTGTGGCACTGCTGAGGTTTTATGGAGGCCCAGGATGCTTCGATAGCGGCCTTAAGCTCATCCAGAGTGTTGGGTCTTGCGTCTCTCAACTTTCTCTTCACAATATCCCACAGATTCTCTATGGGGTTCAGGTCAGGAGAGTTGGCAGGCCAATTGAGCACAGTAATACCATGTTCAGTAAACCATTTACCAGTGGTTTTGGCACTGTGAGCAGGTGTCAGGTCGTGCTGAAAAATGAAATCATATCTGTAAAGCTTTTCAGCAGATGGAAGCATGAAGTGCTCCAAAATCTCCTGATAGCTAGCTGCATTGGCCCTGCCCTTGATAAAACACAGTGGACCAACACCAGCAGTTTTCTGGCATTTCCTTCTCCCCAGTCTTCCTCCAGACTCTGGCACCTTGATTTCCGAATGACATGCAAAATTTGCTTTCATCCGAAAAAAGTACTTTGGACCACTGAGTAACAGTGCAGTGCTGCTTCTCTGTAGCCCAGGTCAGGCGCTTCTGCCGCTGTTTCTGGTTCAAAAGTGGCTTGACCTGGGGAATGCGGCACCTGTAGCCCATTTCCTGCACACGCCTGTGCACGGTGGCTCTGGATGTTTCTACTCCAGACACTGCTTCCGCAGGTCCCCCAAGGTCTGGAATCGGTCCTTCTCCACAATCTTCCTCAGGGTCCGGTCACCTCTTCTCGTTGTGCAGCGTTTTTTGCCACACTTTTTCCTTCCCACAGACTTCCCACTGAGGTGCCTTGATACAGCACTCTGGGAACAGCCTATTTGTTCAGAAATTTCTTTCTGTGTCTTACCCTCTTGCTTGAGGGTGTCAATGATGGCCTTCTGGACAGCAGTCAGGTCGGCAGTCTTACCCATGATTGCGGTTTTGAGTAATGAAACAGGCTGGGAGTTTTTAAAAGCCTTTTGCAGGTGTTTAGAGTTAATTAGTTGATTCAGATGATTAGGTTAATAGCTTGTTTAGAGACCCTTTTCATGATATGCTAATTTTTTGAGATTGTATTAAAACAATAAAAGACTTGAAATATTTCAGTTGGTGTGCAATGAATCTAAAATATATGAAAGTTTAATTTTTATCATTACATTATGGAAAATAATAAACTTTATTACAATATTCAAATTTTTTGAGAAGGACCTGTAGATATCAAACACTAAAACTATTAAAAAAATTCTTTAATTGAATTAAATGTGAAATAAAATAAAATATAAATATTAGATGAAAAACTATTGAAATTAGGAAATTTTGCCTTGGCCAATAACTGAAATAAAATAGGTTTGAGTAGAAGTACTAAAATAACTAAAACTGATAAAAATAAAATAAAAAAAGCTAAATAAGAAATAGAAAAATGAAAAATGAGCTCATTGCAAAAAGAATAAAACTTAAATGAAATGAAAATGAATGTTGAAATTCAAAATATATACTATAATAATAACACTAGTAAAATCACACTGAAAATCACTTACAGAATCAAATTTACATATATCTGCAAATGCAGGGTAAACTCAGAAAATGTAGGCCATAAATATGTTTGGTGATGAAACTGTATTCTGCAATATTTTTTATCTAAAATAAATGAATATAAATAAAATTATGTTTGTTATAGATATTTGTTTAAACAAATCACAATTGCTGAAAAATTGTCTTACTAGACCTTGATCTTCTCAATGCAGTCACTCATAGATGAGGCTTTTACACACACCAGAGGATCGGATTTTATGTTAAGAGCCCACTGCTCGCATTTCTTCTGTTCAGCATGACTTATACAGCACCACCTCACCACACTGTCCTCCAACGAGCTACCTAACAACACACACACACACACACACACACACACACACACACACACACACACACACACACACACACACACACACACACACACACACACACACACACACACACACACACACACACACACACACACACACACACACACACACACACACACACACACACACACACACACACACACACACAAAAGTTTAAGTTTAGCATTTACAAGATTATATGGTACAGAGGGGAAGCAATCTTTCACCTTCATGTCCAAGGCCCTTGAGCAAGGCCACATAGTCAAGTCCAAGAACCTGGCTCATATCCATGTCTTCCATCAGAACTAATAATTTCTCAGTCACATCTTTGAAGAGAAGGTCACTCCAACCATAGGTTGCTGATTCAAACAGTTGGAAACGCTGACGTTCCCGTCCCCTCAAACCAAACGACATCTTTCAAAGAAAACAAAGCACCAAAGATTTTTTTTCTCTATCGTAAGATACTAAAATCCTATCAGCCAAGATAATAATAACATTATTAAGGAACATTGCCATGAACCTGAGGTCAACTTGACACTGGCAGGACCATCAATCTGTTAAAGGGATAGTTCACCCAAAAATGTATCTTCTTTAAAATTGCATACATATTTGGAATAACATAAGGATGAGTAAATGATGACAGAATTTTAATATTGTACCCATTTAAGATCAGTTTTTCCATGTACTACTAGTACATGCAGTTACTGTAGTTTGTAGTTACAGAAATTACTTATATTTTAATTTTTAGCATTATGTGTCCTGCATACATTACACTTTGCATATATTTGCCAGGGGTGTCCAATCCTACTCCTGGAGGGCCACTGTCCTGCAAAGTTTAGCTCCAACCCCAATTAAACACCTGAACCAGCTAATCAAGGTCTTACTAGGCATACTTGAAAGTTCCAGCAAGTTGGAGCAAAACTCTGTAGGACAGTGGCCCTCCAGGACCAAGTCTGGACACCCTCTTTGCTCAGCAAATATACAAAAAGAGATTGAGACATTCCTGGTTTGTTATTAAAACTTTACAGTACATGATGGTTGGATCAGACAATTTTTATGTTGCAGTTTTAGCCTTCAACACAAAGCATACCTGGGCAGCGACCAAGAACTTCCGGGCAATTTTACGCGTGCTCATTCTTGTGACCACACCCCCTCCAGGGCCTCGTCCAAGGTTACACCTTTTAAAACTGCTGAGGGGAGCATGAGTACCATCTGTACACAGCAGTCTGAACTCATCTTTCTCACTTTCTGTTGAGTAAAGTGATCAAATAGAAACGAGAAAGAGAGGTCTTCATCATATAGGATTTAATCACTAATATACACCCATATAAGCATAAATGTTACACCATGAATGTACAATTTGTTCAAATAAAAAGTTGTGTAAGAGTTCATTGTGTTAACCATCTATGCTGTCCAGAGCTGTGTGATCCACAAAGGCAACATCTCCTGCCTGTGACTGCAAACATCTGAAAGAAAAACAGTGAAGACTGTAAGATCCTAAAGGTAACTTGGCAGTGACTCACTGATACAGACGTAAATAGGATTATTTTAACCTGAGTGCTCCTTGGTTGTGGTAGAATGGTTCACTGTGAGATGTCTCACAATGGAAATTTTTCTGACGAATGTATGACCTTTGACCTTGGCACAAGGAACAAAGGCTGGCTGCCATTGTAGTTGCTCCAGGCACACAGCTGGCATTGAAGAAAGCGCTAACCGCTGACAAAACAGTCAAAATATGAGCACTGGGAACTCGACAGAATCATACATATTTTTGAAGACTTTGTTTGTTTGGTTTGGGAGAACATGACGGAATACTCCCTGGGTTAAGACCCAAATTACCAAGTGACTGGAAATATACAAACAGCAACAAGAATCTGGGAAATCACTTAAAACTTAATCCATTTAATCCAAATTTTCTGGATTGATCCTTTAGAGACTGTTATATACGGTGTTGTTTTGTGTTATTTATATTCTAACATAGTAGATTTTGATGTTTAAGGTTTTCATGTAATATTTACACTCATCAGCCACTTTATTAAGTACACTTGTTCAACTGCCCGTTTACGCAAATAGCCAATCAGCCAATCACAAGGCAGCAACTCAATGCATGTGGACATGGTCAAGATGATTGAAGTTCAAACTGGGCATCAGAATGGGAAAGAAGGTGATTTAAGTAACTTTGGGGCATCATGGGCTAATGGTTAGAGAGTCAGACTGGTAACTCCAATGTTGTGGGTTCGATTCTCAATACCGACAGGAAACGACTAACCCCCAATCTCTCCCTCTGTACCACAACAAAAATGGCTGCCCTCTGTTCCGGGTGTGTATCTTCACTACTCACTACTGCACTAACTTGGATGGATTAAATGCAGAGGACAAATTCCGAGTATGGGTTACCATACTTGTAGCCTGGTCCTACCAGACATTTGTACAGAGAGTCTGGCCGCACCTCTATTGACAAGCGTTAAAGGATTAGTTCACCTCAAAATGAAAATTTCCTAATAATTTACTCGCCCCAATGCCATCCAAGATATCCATGTCTTTCTTTCCTTAGTGGAAGAGAAAATAAGTTTTTTGAGGAAAACATTTATGGATTTTTCTTCAAATATTGGACTTCAATGACAACCACTGTTTTGAAGTCCAAATCAATGCAGTTTCAAAGGTCTTTGAAGTGCTTGAAAATGCTGTGCACGATCGCAGCTGAGGAGAAGGGTATTGTGCGGATTGAGCTGATCTGCAACGCGCCGGGAACTCACGTTGAAAGGTCAGGCTCGATGTTGCCGACATGGCGACATGGATATGACCTTTCAATGTGATGATGTAGTTCCCGGCGCGTTGCAGATCAGCTTAATCCGCACAATTGTAGTTAAAAAGTATATATATAATTTTTTGGGAAAATTACCTATCGATTCGCTAGATACTGAGGAAAGAAAGACATGGATATCTTGGATGGCATTGGGGTGAGTAAATTATTAGGAAATTTTCATTTTGAGGTGAACTAATCCTTTAACTTCCTTGAAGGCGGGTACTCTGTTGAAGTTTAAAACTATTGGTTCTGCCCAGAGCCACTCTGAATCTGCCATAACCAATCCCTAACGTTTGGTTGTGACGCACGACCAGCAAACGACTTCAACATCATCGTTCTAAGCCACTCCAGTCAAAAAATTGACTGGAGAAAACCCACAAATATACCACAAACCCAGACGTAGTACTGAAGGAAAATGAAAATTGAGTGGAAGTGTTGTCAGAAGGTTTTCAGAACCTTGTTGATTCTATGCCACAAAAAATTAAGACAGTTCTGAAGGCAAAAGGGGGTCCAACCCATTACTAACAAGGTGTCCCTATACAAAGTGGCTGTTGAGTGTATATTTTATGTTATTTTAATTAACAATAATGAATAATTCTAATTAATGAAATATTTTGTAATTGTTTTAAATTTAGTCAACAATAACACTGCTTATATACAACTTATGATTTGTGGTTGTCTTACCCTGACTGAGGGGCTCATCCTCTGCCCAGGGCAGGAGGTTTCGAGACAGGAGATGTCCCAAAGGGAGACTCCAACCTGCAGTCCAGCGAGCTCCACTATGGCAGCTCCTACTGCCCTTCAAAGAGCGCATATTAAAAGAACTATTGTTCCTCACCACTGCAACTGCAAGAATACAGCCACCTAGGAGATGGAGGAGACCAAGTGGAAAAGGAAGATGTTTACATGTTAGTGCTAGAAGAGTGTGATGCATAAGATCAGAGTGTAATGCATTAGGATTTTGGATACCATCTCTGTAGATTTCCTTTGCGACTACTGTGAGACCGAACTGTTTTACTGCAGAGTACACCTCTCCAGCATCCAGAGTCACTAGGTCAGCTTTATTATCCTGATAAAAGATAGTGGCAGAATGTAAACCATCTACTTTTATGTCTCATGGGTTGATTTTTTTAAAATTAAATACATTTAAGCTTATGCAGTATCATACGTCACCCACCCGTATCTTATTAATGCAGTCAGCAGTCCCATAAGCTTTCACACACGAGAGACGTGCGAAGGCTGTGACAGCCGCAGGTGGAAGGACAGCGACCAGTGCTTTAGCCAGCTCTGCACACTTTCTCTGCTCCGGCTCCGATACTGTACACCAGCGCATCTTCTTACCTGAATACAGGTATACAGGCATACACTTACAGAACATTTCAAGTTTGACAAATCAAATATTTTTATGGTGGGAAAACATCTTAGGATTTTAAAGACCAAAGAATGGAGAAAGAGGAGCTGCTAACATTAAAAAGTGTTGCAATTATATCAATGAGGGGCATATTTTTCAATATTCTGTTGATGGGAGAATTTTTGTTGTTGCCTACTGCAAATAAGATAGCTTTCACAATGTTTTCAATTAACGTTTGAGTAACCACAAAGTTGCTTTTATTGAGATGATTAGGCCTACTATAGCAACTTTCCGTTATGATTAGTATTAGAATTCACATTTCCAAATACATAGATTCTGAGAGATTCACAGAAATGAAACATTCACAAATAAGTAGAATGAGATTACAAGAAGCCATCATGTTAGGAGTAACAGAAAAATTCATAAAATGACATTTGCAAAAAAAAAATATTTAGAAATATGTTTTATGTCACAAGCACATCTCTTTGCATTTATTTGTGGCTCATAATCTATTTATTTGGAAATATGAAACTTTTGTTAAGAAATATGAAATAATGTCATTACTTAGGCTTGAATAACTTAAAACTTAAGAGGATTTATTAATTTATTATTGATTGACACTATATCAGCTCCTCGCTACGCACGCTAATTTAATAACACATTCTCCTAACTTTGTAGTGATTATCACCCAGAGTATTTAGCAATGTTCAGAATAAAAATGTGGCATTTTGCAATCCACTTATTGCTACTGAAAGTTCTGGCAGAGCAGCAGACATTTCTGTTTACTCCCAAATCCTGAAATACGTTCAAAACTCTGAACATTTTTAAAGAATTATTTTACTGCTGTTCTTAATTTTAGCAAGCGCGCACTTACCCCAGCTGGTGATGGTGCACAGCAGTAGAATGACAACAATAACTCCCACTCGCTTCATCATAGTATCAGAAATATCTTCTAGGAAAATAAATCACAGTAACTGTTTAACATTGAGTCCTGACCTGTACAGAAGTTTCAGCTGAACGGGCATTTCGCCTACAGATCTAATTGTTTTGCGCGAGTCAGAAAAAATAGGGTTTGGGCAAGCGGGTGTTTCCAAAGCGAATAGTTCTTATAATAAATGTGCGCATATGGAAAATATTACCGGAACTCTTGTGTCACGTGGAACATTCTCGTCCAGGCATATTTTCTTGCTTGGCGTTTTATGGCATTTCCAGAAAGCGCCTTTTGTTTGGAATTGTGTTAAATGCTAATGGTATTAAATGCTACTGGACTTTCATTGAAGCATCAAGTCCAGGTGTTGATTGCGTCCAAATGAAGATTCCAAGATAGGATCCAACCTAACTAACAAAAATATGTTCCAATAACCTTTTACTTACTTTATTAAGTTATCAAAACGTTATTTCTGAACGTTCTATTGTTCTCTAAACGTTAAAAATCGTTTGTGTGAATGTGTGGGGGGGTTATGTGAATATTTATTTTAACATAATTATCATAATTGCAAACATTATGGGAACAATACTTTTGAACATTCTAAAACATCCAGAAAGTTAATTCCGAGAATGTTCCTTGTTCCAATGTCACAAAATGCCAACATAAAATTAATTCAGGTAATCCATAAATATACAATATCAAAACATCAAAATATGTGATTGAATGCTTTATTAAAAATGAAGTATTTACAAAAGTGTATTTGAATAAATAAATAACTGAAATAAAAAACAGGTTTTAAATTGACTAAGGGACTACAAAAATACAATATTTCTTAGAATTATTTCTGGGATAACAGGTTGCACAATATAGCCTTAGTCTATATTCCAAACTTTGTAGATGTTTTTGTATTAACCACGGGTGGTAGTAGTTGGCTCTGGATGGCGTTGACTCTGGCAGCATGGCAAATCATGATGGGTTTCTGCTTGTTTAATCTCAAAGATAGAGAAGAAATGCGACTCTCAAGCTGCAAAGAAACATATTAAAAAATTACTAAAATTACTTTTAAAATTAAAATTAACAAAACCAGAGATTAACAAATATTAACAGTCTCATCAGAGCAAAAACTAGAATATTTATAAAGATATTTTATAAAGACCACCATGCACAAAATCCATTAGACCTAGGGGTGTAATGACAAGCATAAAGATAATTAATTTTACAATTATTATTAATGACTAATATCAGATCTTAATAATTTCTAATATTTTCCATATTATATATTTCCAGTATTGTACATCATACATAAAAGCAAGGGTTAATGCAATCTGTAACATTTATCTAGTGACACTCCTGACAGCTGGTTTTGAGCATTTAGATTTATGTTAAAGTAAATTCTCCAAAAATATGCATGTTAAATGTAAACCACCAGAGTCCTCTGTGCGATAGTGCAGTCTGAGGAACCAAAAGTGTTGCCACAACTTGTTATTCCTTTACTGTACATATTTAAAGATGTGAATTTGTGTACGAGTGTGTGCAAGAAAGAAAGAAAGATATATGGATACCTCACTTAACTCCTTTAAGACGCTTTCTCTTTCCTCAGTTTCTCCCTCAATGCCTGTTGTTGTGAGCCAGTTACTCAAGACCTTTTGGAGCTTACGCCATGTCCTAAACAGACAAAAACTTAGGCTGATTTCACTATATTAGTGAAAACATCTCATTAGGTGCAATGTTTTTATATGAAGGTGATGATATTTGTTATACCCCTTTTGTTCGATCACAAAATAGAAAAGCAAAACATTCCTTTCCCTAATTTAACATGTTAAGAACCCAAATATTTTCACCTCAGTCTCTCAAACATAGCAGAAACAACTATTCATTCCAAAAGCCAAGTTTGTGTGTGCTAGAATAAATAACCCACTTTAATATGTTGATTCAGTCAAACTACAGCTGGAGGGTCAATTCACTTTTTTTCAAAGACAAAAAACATCTCCAGTCATAAAATGCATTCCCAAAGTAGTGGTTTCAATTTTAGGAGATTTGTGACTTTTACAGCAGGATCACATCAGAAAAACGTGAAAAAAAATGTACAAATATAGTATGCAAATCTACAATTTCATTACAACGGAAATGTGTGTTTTATAAAAAATAATGAATTATAATTCTAAACACTGTATTTTCATCCCATTTAAAGCCAGATTAACATACTGTAACTGTTTTCGGTCTTGCTGGTATCGTTGCATTTCCAGTCTAATATCTAGTAGTTCTTTGGTGAGATTTTCAGTTTGCTCCAAATCCACAGCCTCATCTTCCTGCTCAGGTAAACCTTCATGTATACCTACAGCCCAGACAAAATGACAAGTGTAAATATGTAACGGAAATGAAATCGTAAACAAGCAAAACTCACTTGGTATATATATTTCTCCTCTATTTTGAATGCAATCCAAATGATGAACTTTCATCTTAATTTGAATTATTGTAACAGAAAAGATAACACTGAGTGGTTGAAAAGAGTATTTGGGAAGCGGTTTCATGACATCTGCTTCCTCAGGCTCAGCAGCAGTGCAAATGGAGATTTGAATGCTCGCTGTGATCATATTTGCCAGAGGTTTAATAGTTGAATCGTTGTCATTTAGAGTAAGATTGTGCGGGTGTTTGAATCGAGGTCGCAATCTTTTAATGATTAATCGTGCAGCTCTACTTCATATCATGAAAGATTATGTCTATTTACCTTGTTTTGGGAGAAGGTGGGAAGTGAAATGAGTAGAATGCAGTCGGGGCTCCTGATTCCTTAAACTTTTTTGCTGTAAAACAGAAAAAATTGGAAATTCACATTTAAGCCAAAATACACACTTTCTACTAGCAGGCGAGATGACGAAACAAAAACAAGAATAAGTAACTGAGTAAATAGAAACTGCCGTGGGGAAAAGATACAAAACCTATTTTTGTCCTAGCCTAAGAACAAACAAGTGTTCTTACAGCATCATGATTACCTTGCCATGTGATACTGAGACAGTAAATGAAGATGGAGGAAGAAGTATGTCCTGGCCGGTGGCAGCAAAATATCCTGGAGGACCAGGTTTTACTGGGAGGATCCTAGGTTGTAGTAACATTGCAGGTGACTCCAGTGGGTTTTGGGTGATAGGGACTAAGGGTAACGGAAAAGGAAAGGAAGGACTGCTGGAGGGCACTGAGGGAAATGCAGTCTCTCTTACAGACACCCTCTGACTACTGAAGCACCATAGAGAAAGGTAGATGCTCATTAGTATGTGAACAAAAAAAATTGTGTTTTATTATGTCACAACGTTTTTGTGAGTACTACACCTGCTGATCTTGAAGTCATGTGGCAGAAGTTTGGCTGGAGACTGCAGCAGGTCATCTGGTCTTCTTGGTTGCAATCTAGATGCTCGAACCGACCAACTGCTGACAAAACAGGAAGATCAGATTTACTCGAGACATGTCCAGAATAAAATTGGAATAAAAGAAGATAAATTAAAAATAAGATGTTGTGTCAAACTAATTATTATTTTACTATGATACCTAATAGTTATAATTCCTTGTTTCCATTGACGGTTCTGACCAGGGTTATTTTAGTTAAATTAAACTAAAAGCATAAGAAAATTGTTTGTTGTTTTAAATAAAATAAATATTAACTGAAATAAAATAAAATATTTTTTAGTTTAAATTGATGTACTAAAAAAACAAACTAAAATTGAAATTTGATTAAAAACAAACAAACAAACAAACTATACAGACAATTTAATACAACAAAAATACTAAAATTCTAACTAAAATTAAAATGAAAAATTAAAATATAAAATAAAAACTAATTCAAAACAATGATAAAAAAATTATAATAGTATCTGATAGATACTAAAATAATACTGGTTCTGACTAATATATACTATATTATATATAGAATATTTAACAATCTCGCCCAAAAAAAACCCAACTAATTCTATTAGCTACTTTAACAACTAACAAAATAAGCTTAGGATTAACATTTGCAATAAGAATGACTTTGACTCACAGGTGATTGATGATGGAATCTTTCTGCTCTGCTGCTTGGCTCCTGATTGGAGAGGTGGTAGGAATGGGGGTGTGGTCTTCTGGCAGAAAAAAAGACACACACTTCTTGGGGTGGCTGACTTTGGACGGCACTGTTTTACCCTTGACAGGCTTGCACAGTGCCCGCTGCTTCCATCGAACGGCACACCGCCTTACCACGTCCTGAAGCTGACGACAGCTCTGTATTAGATGAGGATTACTTATATTAATGTAAACAAATACACACACACATATACTTTATAGACTGTAGAATGAAATGCACAAATATACAGTAACTATAGAAACAGCACCTGTTCATAGCTGTGCTGTGCAATATTAGTTGAGAAAGCACTCATGTGCGCTGTGTGCGTGAGGATGTGCGTGACGCCCTCTCTCAACAGTTCATCTCTGTAAAACTGAGCTGCCTCAGTCAAACGCTTCTGTTTTCTCTGACGTTCTGCGATCCACAGCCGCCACATGCAAAACACCTAAAGCATATAGACCAAACTGTATGAGACTGCAGGTGCAGGAAACCTGAATTGTCAAAAGATAAACAGTGCAAGATCTGACATTACTTTGGCCTGTAGGTTGAGGGACCAATGCCAAAGGGCAGTCTCAGTTTGCTCCGCCTCTCTTCTTCTGCTCTGCAGCTGTGTGTCATAATCATTCAAAATCAGACAAAAAATACAATATATAATCTTCAAAGAGACCGTAGTAATCAATCATTAGAAGCTTCAGCTCAAAAAAGGAAATTATGCAATGCCAGCAGCTTGAACTGCTGTACAGTAGGTGAGGCTATAAGAAAACTTTAACACCACCACAACAGCTATATTTAAACAAATGGCTGTACCAAGTGGACATGAAATAGATGTTGTGATCATCTTTTCTTCCCTATTGTAATGTATATCTGAGTGAAATAGCAATCGAATATGATTGAACACTTTGCTAAATCAAAACTCACTTGTGTTCTCCAGCAGATAAAAAAGCGCTGATAAACCCTCAACCTGTGAAGCTCAAAGCTTCTTTTCTTCATTTCCTAAAAAGCATAAATTTGTATATATACAAAACATAAATATTACAAATAAATTAAAATATATATACGTAAAAATAATTAAGAATGGGACTGCTTGAACTGGCACCTGATATGTTTTGTGATGGTGAATATTGCTGGTCCATGTGTTGAGGGTTCTTTTTCCCAGCGTTCTGCTGTAGTGTCTGTTGGCTCTGTCATTCGACAGTCTCTCATCTTTTACCTCCATGCTTCGCTTTCTCCATCTTCTCAGTGCCACTTGCATGCGTACTAACAGCACAAAAACAACACTGAATAATTTCATCATTGCACAGACTACTAACAGTGGTATTTATATAAGCAAAGTACATTTCTCCAGGTGTATTTGAGCTTGTTTCAGGGCTTCCTCCTGTTGATGACGTTGACGATGAGCAGATACCGTTCTCTGTCGCCATGCCAGAAACACCTGTTAGACATATAAAATATTTTGTAAAATTACAAAATTGCACTGATAAATAATAGGTGTTCATTTTTTACTTCTGTTATATAACTAATTTTGATGTTATAAACACCTGAGATAGAATGTGCTTTTGAGAAAAACATTTTGCTCTGTTTTCCTTTTGTCTCTCTTCCATTAGCCATGTCACGTTTATTCTCCATAAACAGAACATTTTCCTGCAGAAAAAAAGGATAGAATAGATTACATTTCTTTAAATAAACACTACAACAATTTTAGTAAATATATCATAATACCTGACCAGATGTTGCTGATGCTCCTGGTAACGGCACTCCACATTTTTGTTAATCGATTGAGTCTGCAAATGGTACGACTGCATGCATGCATGTAATAAAAATTAGTTTATCATCTTCAGAGCAGCATGCTTTATATATAGAGTAAACAAAATAAAATACACTAGTATATTACAGCAATCTTGGTAGATATACTGTATACTGTGTCAAAACATACATGATATTCATACCTTCCAAGCTTCTAGAGCATGTCTGAGCAATTTGCTGTGGTGGTGTTTCTCCATTTGTGCAAGTTTCTCTCTTTTCTGTCTTTTGTGATCTACATACTGTTAAACAAGCTCATATTTACTTTAGATGTAATATTTCAAACCAATAATAACAACAACATCTGCATCATATGATGATTAAAAAACATTGTCAGCTGTTTCCCCTTAGTGAATAGAGCCAGTTGTGCTACTCGTACCTGATGCCAGTCTGCCATGGCTCTTCTCAGACACCGCTGCCCATCATGACCCTGTGCTTGCTCCAAACGTCTCCGACTGATCAACAAAACACAAAAAAGCTGAAACTTCAAAATCGAAATACTTTATTCAGTTTATAGTTACATTATCTGATTCACACCTGGTTTGTATGTTGGCAACGTGGTTTCTCCATTGGTTCAGGGCCTTCCGTAGAAGAGTGTGTTTGTAAAGTGAGTCAGCTGCTGCTTGTTTGAATCTCTCCTCTCTACATTGTACAGCACTACAGGACCACTTAGACCAGGCACGGGCACAACACACATGCTCGGCATGCAACACAGCCTACAAGAAATACACTGATTACTTGGTAAAAGAGACTACGAAAATCGAAACGAAAAAATTTTGCTGACCCAAAACTTTTAACGCCAATGTATTTTCATGGTTGTCAGCATACCGTTCTTTCAGCAAGTCTCTGATCTCCTCGTACCTCCAAACTTCTCCACCATGTATAAAATGCCCAACTGCAAGTTTGTTGCCTATATAGAGGACGAAAACATGTACATTTTTCAGTACAATACAACACAGACATGGATAGCTACATTGTTGTATAATATCAAGGAAATAACTAAACTGCCTCCTTATTTATTGTAGATGCCTTTTTGTTACACATATTTAGCCAATGTATTGAATATAATGCATTGCTTAGGATTTTATTTATTTATTTTTGTTTCTAAGAAATGCCTTATACTGTTTTGGCAGAGATATATAGTAATTGTTAGTTATGTATGTGTGTGTGTGTGCCTACCCATGAAAAGGAGGAGCAGAAGTGTGTGAGTTTATGTGTGCTCAAGGACACAAAAGACTGTGGTTCTACTCCTAGAACCTTAAAAGGAAATCAGATATCTTGGTTAAGATAACTGGAGTTCAAGGACCTGAAAGGGCGGACAGCTTGCACCTGAGAGGCCTTGAGAAGGATCTTGGAAACTTTGGGAAAGTTACAATTTACATCAATCAAGAAGATTAGAACCTAACTTCGGTGGCAAACAACAGGAGTATAAAAGACTGAAAAGTTGATTGCCTCTTTGAATACTGATACGTCAGTATCCCCGACGCCTAGAAGCCCACAGCTGAGGACAAAAAAACAACAACCGGAAGACAAGAAGCCCAGAGCTGACTGGAATTTATTAAACTTTGATTTATAGTGTTTTAAGATCTTAAATAACAACATACCACAGAGAAGTCTTCTGACCAAAGTGTAAGTAATTTAAAAAGCTTGTAATTTAGGCCAGACTCAACTTACTTTACCTAACCTGAAAATAATCTTAACAACTTTAACCTTATTATTGAAGTACACACCGCAAAAACAAATATGCATACACTACTTAGCTACAGAAACCCACCTGTCATGTTGTTCAGCTCTTTCTTTCCGCTCTCGTTTCTCTGTGTGTTGTGCTGTGAACTCCATCCAAGTGTTTACACATTGTGGGAAGATGCGACGGGCAAAGCAGGCATCAGCACGTAGTTCCAACTCCTATACATTTGTACATATACAGATTGTGTGATAAAATTTTAGAAGCATTTAAGGCAAAATGGTGCAGTCCATGGAACAAAGAAAAAAGTACAGTCCATTATTAATTGCAGGTGACCTATGATAAGACCTATGACCTAAGATAATGAGTGTCAGAAAGTGTGGTGGCTACCTGCATTTGTATGTGCTCTTTAAGACGTTTTCTCCAACGATCAAGGCAAAATCTCAGCACAGAGAATCTATTAATTAATAACAACCGTTTAAAAGCCTCACAGACAAACTCATGTTTATTAATGACCTAAAATATATAAACTCAGCAAATAAAGAAATAAAGAATTTAGTCAAATCCATATAAGCTTTACAGATCTCTTTTGGAAAGTGTTTAGATAATGAACCATAAACAATTTTTGACATATTCGAGAACTTGCAAGTTGAGAGTGGGTAACATCTCACAGTAAGAAGAACTGACTGCTACACATACTGACTGCTACTTTTGATATTCACCCTCGGTTTGTTCAGGGACTCGTAATTCCATTCCTGTTTGTTAAATGTCAATGCAATTTGTTCCTTTTATGTCTCAGTTGTTAAATCTTTTTATGTTCATACAAATGTTTACGCATAAGAAATTAGCTGGGAAAAAAGCAGTTGAAAGTGGGAGGATCTTTCTTTTTTTGCTTCAAATTAAAAAGCACAAGCAGAACTGTGAAAAAATTGAACTAATTTATGTGACTGACTTGTGATGATTTTGTGCAACACTCATCTGGGGTTGCAGACTTCTGTCCTCAGCCTGATCCAAGCGCAACTGCCAGACTTTCCAACACCTTTCCAGCAACTGCAAAACATCAGTATCCATTTCTGACAATTAAACTTAAATTTAGATTTCATGGTACAATAAAGTATTTTATTTAAAGAAAAAAGGATCAAGGACATTTTTTTTTCTCACAAATATATTACGTTTAAGGACAGTTCTGTCATGTGTTGTGTATATGTTCTTTATTTGTGTTGTTCTCCTTACAATGTGATGATGATGCTGGACACTAAGATTCTTGTTGAGACGATGAGTTTTACTGTGAGTGACGTTTAGAGTAAGGCCTTTTAAACCCAAACGCTGTGAAGAAATAAAAGACCATCATAAATAAACAAGAATTTAAACAAAAAGAAAGCTACATATCACATAAATAAAAAAAACATGTTAAAACCTCTAAGAACAAGTAACCAGAAACTAACCAGAAGATAGAGTTGTCTGTGATGCATGGCAGATTTTTCCCTTTTAGCCTTCTGTGAGCACATAGTGACATCTACATAACAGATCAGGAAAACAACTGCACTACGACGTGCCATCATGCTTTCATCGACATATTTAATTTCTTCTAGGAGTATAAAAGTAAATGCGAACTGTCTTTTTAATGGTGTAAGCAAAGATACAGTGTCTCCAGTTGGAGAACGCCAGCCGTTGGGAGCCGTGCTGGGCCAGTTGGTCTGCTCTCTGTCCTCTGTCTTTCTCAGCCTGTCTGGATTCCAGGACATTATACCACTGACACCAAAACTTCTCCAGCACAGACACACGCCATACATCCTGAGCAACAGCTGCAAAACAAAAGACTAATTAAATGTGATTCAAGATAAACTAATGCATAAAATGCAAAAAGGAAAAGCATAATTATGACAGATCAGGATGCCACTGTAACTCAAGTTATAGCAACAACAAAAAAATCCATATATAACACAAGTTTGGGGTCTGTAAAAAAAGTTTTGAAAGAATTCTCAAGCCTGCATTTATTTGATCAGAAATAGAGTAAAAATAGTAATATTGTGAAATATTATTACGATTTAAAATAACCATTTCTATTTTAATATATTTTAAAATGCAATTTATTCCGGTGATGGCAAAGCTGAATTTTCAGCATCATTAATCTAGTCTTCAGTGTCACATGATCCTTCAGAAATCATTCCAATGCTGATTTAGTGTTCAAGTAACATTTCTTATTATTATCATCAATGCTGAAAACAGTTGTGATATTTAATAGTTTTGTGGAAACTGTGATGCAATCCTTTTTCAAAAATCTTTGATGAATAGAAAGTTTAAGAGAACAGTATTTATTTGAAATAAAAATCTTTTGTAACACTGTTAATGTCTATATTCTTACTTTTGATAAATTATAATCGTTGCTGAATAAAACGAATTTAAAATTGGAACAGTAGTGCATATAATAAATATAAAAAATCAATGCAACCTGTTGTCTTGTTCTTAGCCTGTCTGTTCTCGGTGTGTCTGATCCATCTATGAAGTGAATGTCTCGAAAGCTGAAGGCAATAGTGACGATGAGCTTTGGACTCTTTCTCTTTCAGAACACAGGAATGTTTCATCCTGCCTCTCCAGTGCAGCCATGCCTGTGAAGAACAGCTATTTTAGAGATCATATATATATATATATATATATATATATATATATATATATATATATATATATATTCAACCACGCTCATACTCACTCTGCTTTGTACAGTGTGAGCCCAGTGTTGTAAGGCAAGATCTTCCTGATGGTACGCCACATCCCTGTGCTGTAGTGCCATGTTCCACACAGTCCAAACCCATCTTTGATAACCAACACATGCACAAAAATATTGCACATTAGTATTTTACTTGCAAGCCACTATACATAAGCATTACTTAACTGTTACACATGCATCTCGATAACTTATTATATAAACTATTTTTCAAAAGTTACATTTTTTTTTAAAGAAATTGATACTTTTACTCAACAAGAATCCATTAAATTAATCAAAAGTGAGTAAATAATACATCTATAATTTTAAAAGACTTCTATTCCAAATAAATGCTTTTATTTCAAACTTTCTATTCATCATAAAATGCATAATGGTTTCTACAAAAATATTAAGCAGCACAACTGTTTACAACATTAAAAATAATAATACATTTTTCTTTAGCATAAAATCAGCATTTTAGAATGATTTCTGAAGGATCATGTGACACTGAAGACTGGAGTCATGGGTGCTGCCATCACAGGTATAAATTATATTTTGAAATGTATTAAAATAGACAATTGTCATACATTTCCACAAAATTACTGTCTTTACTGTATTTTTGATCAAATAAATGCAGCACAAGAGACTAAAGCATAAAACAAAAAAATCTTACCAACCCAAAACTTTTCAAATAATGTTGTTTATTTATTAATATAAGTATTATGGCAACATATTTGTGATCATATACTTGCTTACTTTTTTCTCTAAATGTTGTTGT
Source organism: Siphateles boraxobius (assembly GCF_051911475.1). Lineage (NCBI taxonomy): Eukaryota > Metazoa > Chordata > Actinopteri > Cypriniformes > Leuciscidae > Siphateles > Siphateles boraxobius. Next base: position 10,118,705 of record NW_027509042.1, on the reverse strand, counting down.
TATATTCAAGTCTGTCATTTATATTACACTCCAACCCTACACCAGGATTGTAACACTGTATTTTATGTATTGGTCTGCTTCACTTTATATATGTGGCTCTGCATTGTTGGTCTAACACCACATGAGAGCAATGCTCACTTCAGCACAGCGAGTCTCTCGTGCTGTACTGCTGATTCTTGCATCCTGTGTTTCATGCGACACATGTCCAGGTACAGCTCCCAGCCATTCCACACACACCGCAGTTTGTGCTCCGTCTCTGCAGTACAAATATTCAGTTACAGCTACGTTTGTTCAACTCAAATATTAATAGAATAGCAGTCTATATACCAAAACTGATTGCAAGTCGCAGTTTCTTCTTTTCTTCTCTCTGGACAGCAACATACTCCTGCCAGGCTAGAAATGTTTTGCTGTACAGCATATACCTACAATAGGCAAAAAAGAATAAAGACATAAATATTACATGTGGTGATCATTGAGGTCCTAGCCCTTAAGCAAATTGATTACAGAACAAACATTGAAGACAAAACAAAACACCCCATTGAAGAATGGGATGGGGCAAACACTACCGTTCAAAAGAGAAAGAAATTAATAATTTTATTCAGCAAAAATGCATTAAAATAATAAAAAATTAAAGAAAAGACATGTTTAACAAGTTGCTTTTCTTTTGAACTTTCTATTAATCAAAGATTCCTGAATTTTTTTATCGCACTTACCACAAAATATTAAAGGAATAGTAAACCTTTTTTTTTTAAATTATACCATACAAAATTGATATTAAATAATATCCTGGCTTTTCCCAGCATTGTAATGGCATTAAATAATGCCCCCTTTTCTGAAGCTCAAAAAAGCGCATCCATCCATCATAAAAAGTAATCCGTAAGACTCCATTGGGTTAATAAATGTCATCTGAAACTAGGTTTTGTAAGAAAAATATCCATATTTAAACCTTAAAAAAAAAACTATAATCACCGGTATCCGGCAATAGCCATACGCACGTTCATGAGAGAGTCGAGTTCAGGCGGAGGGATGACCTCTGAGGACACATGTATACAGGGTGTACTGTAGCTTAAGCTTAGGTAAGAATAGACGCCTCTCGTAAAAACCACATTGACTTCCATAGCATTTTTTCCCATTCTATTTAAGGCAATGGGATCCATCAACTGTTTGGTTAACTATATTCTTAAAAATATGTTACTTTGTGTTCAGCAGATGAAACAAATTCATACAGGTTTGGAACAAATTGTGGGTGAGTAAATGACAGAATTTTCATTTTAGGTGAACTATTCCTTTAAGCAACACATCAGCATAGAATGATTTCTGAAGGCCCATGCGACACTGAAGACTGCAGAAAAAGCAGATGAAAATTCAGCTTTGCCATCAAAAGAATAAATAACATTTTAGAATATACTAAAAGAAAACATTTCACAATATCATTCGTTTTACTGTATTTTTGATCAAATAAATGCATCCTTGTGTTGTGAGAAAGACTTAACTTACGTATAATGGCAATCTGCCCTTATATTTAGGGTCCATTCCTTTCTTACGTGCCACCACTCATCTTTCCAAGCTCCTAAGGTCTTCCTCAAGATCACCTTACAATAATGAGATCTAAACAAAAAATACACATTTTATTAAATAAGTAAAGACTGACTTTTTAGAGCACTAATTAAACACATACACTGGACCTGGCTTGTGATGTTGTTATTCGTCCAAATGTCTTCTGAATCCATAAGCGAAGGAACTTCCGAGCAAGGTGCCTAAAACAATCAATGCAATAATCACTTCGACTGTAAACGAATAGAGGATGCAACTACTACGGCGTTATAAAATGAACGAAGTCCTACCTTATCCTTAGCTCTTTAAGTCTACCACCTCGGTTCCAATTATATCCGACCCGGTACGTGTTTTTGCGTATGTGTGTTTTACGTGCCCGGTTCTTTTCAACAGCAGAAGACAACTGTTTCCCAGCTTTTGGTCTTGTCGTTTGCATCTTCAATGGTTTATTGGAGTATAACGTTACATGAATTTCAGACAATCAGCGCACCCGCTGCTTGAGCTATAACTGGTAGAAATAAAGTTATTAAAGTGGCTTTTAAAGGTTTAAATACTCCACTTAAGGCTTTAAAGCTACTACAGCTCATTAAAAAGCTGTCATCTAAGTGCTATCGTACTGACGACAACCAACAACAAACCATAACTGCCGCTCTTTAAGTTCTGTGTTGAATGAATATTCTTCCGGTAAAATAATTTCATAATAAAAGACTTTCTTTAAAAGTTAACTTTGAAACCTTTAATGATAAGGTTATAGTGCAAATAATAATAAGAAGAAGAATGACTCTTGTCAACCCTGTTGTAATAAATTTATGATATTAATATAGTTATATTAAAATAATGTGTTTTATGTTTTTTTAAATTAATAGCCATTGAGATTGTAGTTAAATACAAATTAAATTCTTGTTTGAAGATGTTAACGCAGGGTTTACTTTTTGTGTATTTACATTTATGGATATAAGACTTACCAATAAATAAAAGAAGATTTATACAAAAACTTGCTTTGATTAGATCCTTATCATTATAATAAAACCCCAAAAGAATGTGTCAATGTGTAAGTCGGAACTATGTCTTTGGGTTATGTTCATGTCCTGATAACATCACAGAACAGAAAGGTTTTCAGTCTAATACAGTGTTACTAACGTGGCCTACAGTAGATAACACAGGGTTTAACTATTTTACTTAATTTTCCATGTAACCTTGGAAATTTATTCAGTAACACACTTTTACCTTGACAGTGTGAGTATGAACCCTTTTACACGTTTCAATCAAATTTTTATGTTGGTAACATTTTGTATCTAAGGCAATGTTTCTATTTTGCACTTTTCTTATTTACTTTTTTTTCATTGTATATATATATCATATATATATCATATTTTTTCATATATATTCTTTTTCATTATATTACATTTTAATTTAATTGATTTTTTGTTAACAAAACTGAAAATTTTCTTAAATGTCATTTGTACAAACTGTTAGTATGGGAAAACCTCACTACCTACGTATTACTTGTGTGTGACAAACTTAACACAAATTGTTGGATAAATAGCAGAGAATCACGTTTAACTTTATTTTAACACTTTTAACATCAGCCAAATAAAAATCAAGCAACGCAACAGAACGTTTTAAATCATGTCACGTGACTACAATTTACAATGGGTGGCCACGTTGATTGCCTGAAATGTATTCTTGCTCTGAAATTTTATAATGAATCTTGTTAACCCTGTTGTTTAAAATACACACTTCTAACCATACAGACTTGTGTTATGTGTTTTTCAATTTGAAATTATGATCAAATGTAAGTGTTGGTTACTTAAAACTTTAAAGAAGGCGTGATTAGACACTATATAATCCTTGATTGGGGCCTCTCTCAGAACCAGTCAGAGATCTGAAGAAATTCGCCGCTCTGCGACTGAACAGAGACGAAAGAGAGAGCTCAGAGAAAGTACCCTGAGGTACATTGTTTGTTGGAGTCGGACTACAAGCTTTAATGAAGTGGTCGAACTCTGTTATCTGTCAGAATTGGTTCTAATATATGTGAGCTTTAGTGTATTGACGCTCATTTTTATGTGCGTCGTGCAGCTTTATGGTTGTTAATAAGTTTCCTAGCCTGCTAACCCGACTCTAGCCTATAAATAAACAAACAAACACGGATTTAAAAAAAATACTCCCACGAAGAAACACAAAGGAGAAATTAAATAAAAAAACGGTAAAGGTACAAATAAAGCCGTTTGACCGTAAGAACTGAAGTGAATTCTCTGCGTCGGCTTGTTGGGTTTAGCCAGTTTGCTAATGAAATGCTTCTATCCGTCAATTAGCTATTAAATCTGGTTTGACAAGCTATACCCGAACCTTCTATCAAGATTGTCGACCGAGAAGCTTTATTTTTAAGCAGGAAACTTCATCTGCGTCCTGCCTGAAATCTGGACTGACTGCAGCATCTCTTGTGGTTTGGTATAGGACAGGTAGCCAGAAGCTAACTAAGGTATCCAGGCGAGGAGAGAGGAGGTGTTTTGACACCGTTTCTAATATCAGGTGAGTTCATCAATTTATTGAGAAAGCTGCTTGGGTTTTCACAACAGACTCGTTCTTCGTGTGAGAGATTGTAGCTTAATTTACCTGCGTTAGGCTGATTAGTATTCTGTAGTTCGTTTGCTGTATGCCTCGTCACTTGCTAATACAACAGCTACTCAGATTACAGAGGAGCCAGACATTTACCTGATCCTTTTAATTCCCGACAACATTGAATTCGCCTTAAAATAGGTTCATGTTAAATTTAATCTGATGTTTCCTTAGACTTTAAGAGATGTGTGTATCTGGTCCTTTCTAAGATAGCTGTTTGTATAATTACTTAATTATTTTTATCTGCATAGCTAGTTTTAATGTATGTTATAGTTTTTTGAGGCTTAAGGCATCTTTACCCAGCCAAGTTAAGGCTGCTCTGTGCCTGCTTAAAAATTCAATGTAAAGACAGTGCCAATTAAAAGCCACTAAATTATGTCTGTTCTGATCCACTTCAGCCCCTAATATTAAAGCATGTACTATATAGTTGTAATTCAAGTGTAAATACTTTTGTCACCTCTCAGCAGTATTAAACCGTCTATGTAAAGACACCTACATGCCACTTCAGAGGCACTTCTGTGCCACCTTTTCAGTATAAATTTGGTATAATCCAAATAAAGGTGCACTACATTGACATGGCAGTTTAACTAATGCTAAAGATTCTCATTCACAGGTGCCCAGAGTGTCTGATATTGGGGTTTCACTTCAGTTTGACCACCCACCTAAGTCATGGAGAAGGATGAAAATGGTGAAGACATGGTGGACACGGTGAAGGACTCAGTAGTGACCTCCGCCTATAGATATACCAAGGTAAGAAGAACAATCCTTTAAAGGAGACATCTAGTGAGGAACAAATTTGACTATCTTTTGATATTATAGTGATATACTTTTGAACACATACTTTAACTTTTTGAGCTCTAAACTAAGCTTTAAAGTCACAAAGAAATGAAAGTAGAGACCGACATTTACTTCTGTATTGTGACTTACAGCTGAGTGAAACGGATTATGTGAAAAGTGAAAAATGTTGGTTTGGGACTTGCTTTTATGTATTTGATGCTGATTGGATTTTAAGATATGGGTGTTTCGCTCAAAAGTGGAGGCAGATGAATGTGAGCTAACTTGCAGGTGCTGGGTTTAAACAGATTAAATCATTGGATAAGTCTGGCATTCATCACCAGAGAAACTGTAATTTTCCTTGGAAGGTCCAGTAATTACATTTTGATTAAACTATACAAAGTCAAAAAATAAAAAGGAAACACAATAGCGGTTTATTACTGTGGTTTAGTACGATTGCATGCATATCAGCAGTGAGCCATACTTAGTTCACATGAGGCGTACCTGAGTTTGAAAAACAGCGTTCATATCATCCAATTGAACCAAACTATGACAATTGAACCAGATTTCACAAATGAAATGATCATGTGCGATTCTGAATAGGTAGTGTGAACGCACCAACATTTTTTTTTTTTTTTAGTTGGGAAATGTTTTGTCATGCTGATAATCAACTGTTTGTTTTTGCAGGAAGAGCTTATGGAAATCAAAGAATTGCCGATTTCCAATGAGAGGCCAGAGTGTCTTTCAGATAAATATGACAGGTGAACCTTTTATTTATTGTTCGTTTGCAACACCATTTTTTTAAATAATTATGAATGACACCATATTATCTTGCAAAAGAAGATCATAGGAAAAGGACATTGGATATTTTTGGCTCCTGCTGCATAGCCTCCACGATACCTAAAGGCACCCGGGTATACTTCATTTTCTGCGCTCTGTCAGAGCTTTTACCGCTTTCAACTAGCGCTAGGACAATAAATTGATGCATCGCGGTTTGTGGATCAATTCTGAGATTTTTCGAATGCATCGATTCTCGAATCAATTCGGAGCTTAGTTTTTAACAGCAGATGGTGCTCTTGGCTAGTTTTTAACCGCATGCTCACGAAGAAGAGCGTTCGTGTGTTCGGCTGAGTCTGAGAATGTACTTCCACCTCAGAATGCTTTTATGATGTGAGATTCATGTAAACAGCCCACTGCAAACACCCTCGTAATTCGCTTCTACCTTTTTGAATGATTATTTTATAGAAGGTTCAAGTGGTGTGTATTGAATTAGAAGCAAGCAGAGTATGGCTGTCTGTTACTGCAGAGTACAAGTGCCATCTGCTGTTAAAAATTAAGCTCAGAATCAATTTGAGGGAATCGCGATGCATTCGGAAAATTTCAGAATTGATCCAGAATCATTTCTAGATTCACGATGCATCAATTTATTGTCCCAGCCATACTTTCAACGAATACTCAACTAGGGCTGCAACTAACGATTATTTTGATAATCGATTAATCGGACGATTATTTTTTCAATTAATCGGATAGAAATTAAATTAGATTTTTTTTTTATTATAACTAAATAAAACCGTAAATCAGGGTATTTATGTGTAAAAGTGTACTTTAAAAAGTGCAAAAGCCACACATTGAGTTTTACTAATATCAATATTTGCATTGTTTTTAATGATAATTGCTGATGGCAAGTTGACAAACATGATTATTGTTAAAAAAATGATATCCAACATATTATGTTTTAACACAATTTTTGTTAAAACAAATTTACACAGACATGTTGTTCAGATGTGAATATCTGAACTAAAAACAAACTAAAAACATCTAAAATATATAATTCATTTAATTTTTATTTAAAATTAATTATATATAAGGAATATAAGGATAAAGAATATAATATATATTATATATAATATATAAAAGAATAATATAAGGATAAATTGATTAAATAAATATAGAAAGACTGAAAACAATTGTGTGAACGTAGAGCCGCAGTAGATCGCGTTTGAAAAACAATTAAAACTTAGTAGACAAATGCTATAAAAAGAGAACGGAATGGAGGTAACGTTACCCAGCAAGCAAGCAGGCTTGAGTAAAGGACAGGAGAAATTATGCATTAGTGCACAAGCATTCGCTGAAAACCACTGAGTACAGTGACTAAAAAACAATATTTTACTGCTGCTGTTATTAACTGCCTTTATATTTAGTGCTTCGCTTTGTAAACACCGTTTTAATTTAACCTATTTCTGCGGTAGCGCTATTTTAATCCATCACTTACGTTGCGAGCGAACTGATTGCGCAACCTGATGCTCGAGACAAAATACAGACATCCCAAGATCCCGGGAGTCTCCCGCATATTGATTGCGGCTCCCTGATGCCCGCGAATTAGTTCAAACTCCCGAAATCTAGAGCGCGCAAGCAAGAGCGCCCATGCGAGACAGAAGAGACTGCTCCAAACCGTGTAGCGCTCGGCAGAGCGCCTGAGGGAGAGAGACCTTGCGTGTGTGTGCGTACCAGTAAACGCTCCCCGTGACGTAAGCAGACCAACTAATTGATAATGACATTCGTTGACAACGATTTTCATAATCGATTTTATCGATTAGTTGTTGCAGCCCTATACTCAACCGTGGATGAAAGAGTTCGACACATGTGCCGAGTTGTTGTTTATAGGACATTGGCTGCGTCCGAAATCACATACCGTCTTGAGTAGGTACTTATTTTGAACCAGTAATTACTTCACGGCCGCTAAAAAAGTATGTTCTATATAGTATGAATGTGTGTAGTATGAATGTAATCTGGACGTACTACATTTGCCATGTTGTCATTAACATGTGACCTTCCAGCGTCAGTTACGTCACTTCACTGCCATTCACAAATCCTCTCCCGTGGACTCATTGGATATTAAAGTGTCCATCATATGCACACTTCAAAATCTCACTGGAAGTATTTGGTCATCCGGTTACTTTTTGACTACTATTGAGTACTGTAAATTCGGACATACTACTTTTAACATACTGTTTTTCGCCTACTACATAGTAGGGAAGTATCCAATTTTTGAATGCAGCCATTCACTCGGAGGGTTAGAAAAGTAGCGGATCTGCCATAGCATGCAAAGTTTAGAACAAGAACCAAAACAAAAATGAAGGATATGCTGCTTTGTTAACTTCATGGAACAGCATGGTTTTTGTATCGCTCTTTCCGCGCTCTTCTTCGTCTAATGCATAATGCATCACAACTGCATATTGCCATCTAGTGGACTCTTGTATCAACATTCACCTTGAGCATGTGCTGTTGTACATGCACCGCTCGCGTGGACACAAATATTCCCTGCATGCAGACAATGTGCGATTGTCCGCGGACCTTCATGATGACAAATTGAGTCACGCAGATAGTGCGAGGGCCGTTGCAGAATGTGGATGCCCAAAGTATACTTTGGGTTAAATATTAAGCTTTTCATTGTCAAGTTTTAGGCATTGACAACTTGTATTATGTGTCATGTCCTTTTTTTGTCAGTAGTTCATCACTTTACAAACTGTAGCTGCTCTATAAGTTTGAATACTCTTAAGCCGGGTTCACACTGTTTGATTTATAATAGTCCTTCACAACTGGTGCTTGTCAGATAGGGATGTGTGCAATGACTAATTTTATAATCATATAAACTGAAATTTTTGCATGGTTATTTAAATGTAGCCTTTGTAAAAAATATAGAGGGGAAAAACCATTTAATGTGCGATAAATAAATAAACGACTAGTATTTCCAAGTCTAATAGCAGCAGCAGTATCTTTAATCAATAATAAATAAGTGTCGCACATCCCTATTGTCAGACAATACAAATATGATCCCCACTGTGAACCATGTCACACTGTGGCATCTCCGTTGTCAATGTCAAAAAACGAAGATGATTTGTTTGGAGCAACTGGTGATTTGTTGTCTCCCACTCACACTTGTTGTCGCGTCATCCGGTTCTGCGCTTCTATTGCTTTTTGATTTGATGGTTGTCGTAAGAGAAGTCGCACTGTAGGACTGTATGTCAAATCTTCTGACACTGCCAGAATTTCATCTGAGGTAAAATTAGTCATTTAACAGTCTGTTAATCTGCCATTGTGGCTGTCAGCAAAAATAAATTGAGATCAACTTTAGATCAGAGGATCTTTTAGGATTCTCAACGTTTGTCTCAGATGGCCAAATCATTGCCAAATTCGAACAGTGTGAACCCGGCTTTAGTGCGACGTAACTGACTAATGTTGTTTTAAATGAGCTTATATTGAAAACTAAGCCTTGTATGTGCTAACTGTACTGTCTCCTTTCCAGTGATGGGGTCTGGGACCCTGAAAAATGGCATGCCTCGCTATATCCCTCTTCAGACAACAGCTGTCCAGCAGAAGGATACAAGAAAGATTATCCAGAGGATAGAGTTCAACTGAAACGCAGAATTGCAGGTAATTGGACAAGAACTTGGTCTATTTTAAAATTATTATTATATTTGACTATCTAAACCCTGTTTTTCCCACACCTAAATTAACTTTGCCTTCCCCAGATCCCCGGGAACGTGTAAAAGATGATGATCTGGAAGTGGTTCTTAGTCCTCAGCGTCGTAGTTTTGGCAGTGGTTGTCAAGTGGCACCCACTGCCCTCCCTCGCCGCCCCATCAGCCCTCTGGAGAACAAAGAGAATGAGTCACTCCGTTTGGGGGGAGCACGTCGCATAGGGAGTGGCCGCATCATGGCCTCACGTGTATTTGAGAGGGACGCACGAGTTGACAAGGAGAGGGAGCGAGACAGAGAGCGTGACTACAAGGACAAGAGATTTAGGGTAATTTGCTATGGGTTAGATGTAAAAGAATTGATAGCTGTTATTGCAAAGTTCAAAGAATAAAGCGCTTTTTTTCCTGTGTTCCATTACAGAGAGACTTTGGAGACAAAAGAGTGTTCAGTGAGAGAAGAAGAAATGACTCGTATGCAGAAGAGGAGCCAGAGTGGTTCTCTGGTGGACCCACTAGTCAGTCTGAGACCATTGAGCTCATTGGCTTTGATGACAAAATTTTGGAGGATGACAAAAGGAGGTCCAAACGTTCCAGGAAGAAGCCAGAGTCTTTTAAAGGAGGCATGTACAGTAAAATGTTACGGCAAATGTTTAAGAAATGATTCTGTGTATCTATCAGCGTGCTAATTTTTGTTTTTTAAATCTTCCACGCCTACAGTTGAATGTAATGGTGGTCTCTCTGAGGACCCTGAAGTAGTTCAAGAGTCTGGAGCTGATCAAGAGGTTCCACATGCCGAGGTTCTTCCTGAGCAAACCCCTGGAGAATTTGACTTCAATGAGTTCTTCAATCTTGAAAACACCATGCCTGGCCTGGCTTCGGTAAGATATGGGGAGCACTGCATGCTTCTAAGGGTGATGGACACAAAATAGCTGGCTTGTCTTCAAGGGAGAAGTAATAGATAACAAATCACACAAGGTTTATTGGGGGTTTGAGAAATGTGTGGTCCATCAGATGATGTTTGTTAGGTCTTTTCTGGGCACTTTTTATTAGTCTATACTTAATCTAAGCTTTTTACTCTGCTCTTTTACATCTATATCTCTTTAGTAGTAGTCATTTTCTGGCCAGATTTGTTTTGCAGCACTTCTGATTTCTCCTATTGTGATTGTATGTGATCGATTTGTAAATCTCTCCTTGCTTGTCAGTAACTTTGGATACATGCACCTACTACATGAATTAATGTAACATTAGTTTTTTTTTTTTGGTGATTTGCAGAAGGGTTCAGCAGCACCGTTTAAGGTTCATATGTTGCTGCTGACGACTTTGGTGTTAGAAATGTGAAATTGTCTTTGCGATTGTTGGCGTCAGGCTATTTGTTGGTTATACAGAAAGCTCAATGATACGCAAATTTATGCCCATCTGACTTGTAAGGATTATATTGATACTCTTGAGTGGGAGCTGGGGGATTGGCTGCACATCTTGGTTGTGCTAATTAATTTAGGATTTTTTGGGAGGGGGATCCTGTAAATGAAACGGTGTTCCACAATGCCCATTTTTCCACCCCTTTGCGCTAAGCAGTCTGCAGACACTCTTCACGTAAGTGTCATTTAGTCCCCATGGCTGTTTCTTGCTTCTGTGTTAGAATACAGTATAAACAAGTGCTCCTCTTTCTTTCCTACAGATGATTGAAGATGTTCTTGCTGAGGGTCCGGTCATGGCCAGTCGTTTCAGCCGCTGGTTCTCCAGTAACAGGAGTCCCTCTGGCAGCCGCTCCAGCAGTCTTCGTTCCACACCGCACGAGGAGTTAGAGAGACTAGCAGGTAACTTTTTCCTAATCTATTCTCTTTAGAGATGCGCGGATGGGCTATTATTTTATCCGCAACCGCATCACAAAACTCATCATCCGTCCGCCATCCATCCGCACCAACGTTTTTGACCAATTTTCCCGCCAGCCATCCGCTGATACAAGGCGCTGCTGATGACAGCCGCGAGACTAGAAACCACCCGCCACCCGCCCGAATTTAATTAAAATATTTTTTTCCGTCACGTCATCCGCCCGATCGGATTTGCATGCAGGTATGATTTTCATTCTATGCTGTTTCATTTACAGTTCTTGTTTGTATTGTGTATTTACCATGGGGTGTCGTTTCCATAACCCAAAAATGCCACTTTATTTTTACTTTGTGTCATTTTTTATATTTTTAACCCTTTCACACGTAAGTTTAAAATATTCTAACTGACCCCCCAGCGTGAGTTTTTCAAGGAGACCGTTATTTAGAACTTGTCACTTTAATGTTTCCATGGTGACGCGTTATTGCTTGTCACGTGACACAGCGCAACCACAACACAGTGCTGAATGAATGATGATCTGCTTTTATGTAATTTTTCCTTTTTTATTAAAAATATACACAAATGTATTAGCTATAGCATGAAACACTGATATTCCGATGCCAAATATGTGCTAGTGGATGTGTTTTGTTGTTTAAAAACCTTTATAACGATCGCGTTAGTTGAGCTGTATGCGCAATGGGCGGCGCCATGTTAAGTTTGTTTCACAGTTCAGAGAATCGGATCTGTTGGATTTACAACACGTCAATTCCTCCACTTCTCACGAAATACATGAAAGTAAGTGGCCGGTGAACTGGGAGAAGAATAGGATAAAATGTAAAGCTACTTATACAATGTGTATCTGATATGAATAAAAGTGTTGTCTTATTATAATGGAAAGGATTATTATTGCCGCTTCCATAGACATCAGTGTGTATTTTACAAACTCAAAATCATTGTTTTGCTAGTACTTTAAGTGTCTGAAACCTAAAATAAACATTGTGTGGTTGAAAACACTCAATAGTTGTGATATATGACAGCACTGAGTGCGTCCTTTTCTGGCTCAGCACCAGTCAACGCGCGAAAGCACGTTTGAATTTAGCAGTTGATCACGTGATGCACTGACCGTTCTAATCACACCGGTGTGATCGTACGCTCCAGGGACCATCCAAGGCTGATCACACCGGTGTGATCGTACGTGCGAAAGGGTTAAATGACTGTGGTGGCTCATATCAACATTGTATTAACAAAAACTAGTTTGGGACTGCTATTTAATTGCTTTAGCATAGTCCTAATGTTTTTCTTTACTATGAGTCATTCTTACAATGTATGTGTATGTTAAGTAAAGGGGGACAGTACTTGTGTGTGTGTTAACAATTTGTGTAAACATGTATTATAATATGCCTTTATATATTCAATGTAAAATGTGATAATCATAATTAATAATCGCAGTTACAATTTCAAGGGAATAATCGGCAATTATGATTTGTCATAATCGTGCAGCTCTATGACCAATAAACAATAACCTATTTATTTATAAAAAAATTCTTATAAGTCAAGACATGACTTGTTTTTTTTTTTGGTCAAATAGTGTTTTGTGCAGCCAACAACAGAAAAGTTTGCATGCTTTGCCTGAACTTTTGCCGTTGCTTAGGGCTGTTATAAAAAATTAGAGATGCTCCGATCAGCATTTTTGGGGCCGATTACCGTTCACCGAAATCATGATTTGCCGACCACAGAATGGCAGGGGAATGGGAATCTAGATGTAAAAATGAAAAACTGTGAAATCAATCAATTATAGTGACATGCCGTGCAGGCCACACACATCCATTTGTGTCAGGTTACATAGTCTAAATAAATGAAATACTCCCAGATTATTTCCAACTATGACAAAAAATATAAAATATTTTAGATTACTATAAGCTGTCCTTCAAATAAGGCATAATAAAAGCATAGTGACCTATTTTAAACAAAGAGGTAGTTGGCCTAAGACTGAAAGACAAGGGAAGACTAATATGTGATAGTAAGTTTCTCTTACCTTGGATCTAGCATCGTGGCAATTGCATATAGCTTCTGTGTATCAATGTCAGCAAATCGTATTCTGACAGCTTACAGTAGTACTGTTTTTGTCGGACACTTTGAAAAACTTCCATACAGGAGAAGGAGAACTCCCATACAGGAGAAGGAGAACTCATGTTGCCACTGGCAAGCCCCGCTCTGCTGTTGTGTGCCCGAGGGCCGGGCATTCAGGTGGAAAAGTCGCGCGAGTAATTTACGTCACGTGATCGGTGCTTTTAGGCTTCGCCGATCAAGCTATTTTTAGCTAATATCGGCCGATCATGATCATCACACACTCTCTCTATATATATATATATATATATATATATATATATATATATACATTTTTTTTGTGTGTGGAAAGTGATTCATTTTGTTCAGGATTTTTTTTTAATAGAAAGTGCAAAAGTTTTGATCCTTTTAATGCATCCTTGTTGAATAAATGTATAAAAATGTTTGAACGGTAGTTTAAATGCTATCTCCAATGTTTAACGTTTTTATATTACATATATTCATTCATTAGTGTTGTCTACTGGGATATTTTTTTATAACAATTGTTTTGTGTCAGGTCTCGATCCTCATACTGGATCTCTGAATCAGGGTACGTCTTTGTACTTCACCCCCATTTCTTCAGTGGAACGCAAGGAGAAGGTGGACATACTAGAACTGCTGCATAAAGCCAATGTTGACCTGAAACCTTTACTGTCCAGCCTGAATGTCAACAAGGCTCACTTAAAGGAGAGCAGTGAGTAGCATCCTGTATAATTTACTATTTTTTTCTAGAATATTGCATACGGTTGTTTAACACAGTGGTTTAATACAGTATCTGTGTCCTGCTGCCCATTAATGCAGAATGTCAAATTTTCCCTCATAAGAAACAAATATGATTCTTAATACATCTCTGTCTGCCCTCTTATAGCAAACTCAGGGGTGGTGTTGTCTCTGGAGGAGGTGGAGGTGGGTCTGAAGGGTCTGAAGGTGCAGGCTGAACCGGCTTCATTATCTCAAAGCCAGTCCAACAGAGGTGGGGGTACTCCCTTCATGGCGGAGCACCTGGAAGAGGCTTTCACGGGAGGGACCGGGGCTGCATCACGACCGCGAGACCCTGACATGTCTGCATTTAATAAGTTAGTGAGCACCATGAAGGCAAGTGGAACCCTGCCCACACACCCCAAAGCCAGCGGGAGCTATGTAAGTATGCAGCTGTCGGTTATGTTTGCATGGTTTTGTAAGTGCTTGCTGCATGCATTGGTCGTACAGCTTGTTACACAAGTATTATCTGCCTTTAATGGGCTTTGCATGCAACTCATGCCAGTGCTTTTTACTTGCTAGTTTGTCTGGGGTAGTAAATTAAGTCTTTGTTTATTCTGACTAGTGATGGGCATAAATTTGTGTTTGGCAGTTGTGGCTGACTAGTCAGTGAACTTTTGCATGCATGACTTGGCGTATCCCGCTCTGACCGTGAATCTTTTTAGGGAGTTGTAACATGCTGTTTTTAACACTTTGTGCTCAAGCCGTCCTTGTTATGATGTAGACTCCATCAGTTTGTGTGACGCTAGCTAACAAAACATGGACCAAATGGCATGCATACTATCGATCCGTTTTTGTCTGGTTCAGACTGCAACTGTTAATTTACTGTTATCACTTGTTCCCTGCTTTTGTTCTCAGCAGTCAGTGGATCCTGCTCTTGTGTCCTTATCGGAGGCACAGGTACCTGCGCCTCAGCAGAAAAACATCTTTCAGGTGATCAAAGCCTTACCCTTTTCATTGTTGAAGACGTTCTGTTTAATACAAATAATTTATACTTGTCATGACATCAGTAAGCCCAGTGACTTGATATGACTATCTGTAAACTACTGTAACAAAAGTAAACTATTGTCAGTAATGCATAACCAGAACTTCATTCACACAAAGGGGTCAATTATTTATTTGATTGCTTCAATCCTGCAGTTTTGAGGCAAAATTGTCAATGTCAGCTTTCACTAACAGTGGAGCTGAAGCATGTTACTTCGCTTATGCAATAAGAGAAATATATAGATGTTATTAAAACACTGTCCTAGTAAAGTTATGAGTGTTGACAAATTATGCAAGATTTTGTGCTTTAGGAATTGTTGGTTGCTCCTCATGGGCCTGTTCCTGCCTCTGTGTCTGGCCTCATACACCATCGCGCTTCTCCCCCACTCTTCCAACAGAGAGCCCCTATGCAGGACTTTTTCCCAGGCATGCCGCCACCACCACCAACAGGTGAGATGAGTTAAATGTTATTGAATTTAATCCAACAAAGGGATGTTGAATGTGAAACATGGCATAACATTTAAACAATAAATGACATGCATGCCCCTCACCTATTTTTATTTTATTTATTTTTTAATCTCAGGATTTCCTGCTGGTCCACAAACTATGTTGGATCAAATTCCAGACTTGCATCGGGCCAGGAATACACCACAGGTAAAATTCAAATACTATGGGGATATATTTAAAATGTGTGTTTGCTTTTTAATAATAAAATAATGCATGTTAAAATTCAAGAAGTCTCAAATATGTTTTGCTTTTTATTGTTTTTAAATAAATCTACTAGTTCATATTCATTACACAGAAATTCATATCTGAATATTAAAATGCATAAATAACACTTCATGACATTGTTAAATGAGAGTAAAGGCTGTTAACATGGGATGACCATAACATGTAATATAATATGTCCTTAGTTTTGTATGATTTTTTTTAATCAGATGAGAGCTTTGCCAATGGGAGTGGACCAGGCCAATCTGGAAGCTTTGTTTCAGCAGGATCTGGCAATTCTTAATCGCTCGCAGTACCACCAAGCCTACAACAAACAGGCTCAAGATAAGTTTCGTAACAGGTAATTTTGATTATCCGAGACCATAGAAGGTCACAGACTGGTTGCGCCAAAGCAAGCCCTTCTACTGCTTTCAAACTCTTGAATTACTGAGATGTCTTTTAGTACTTTGTTTTATCTTGTATCAGACGGTGCTGATTTTGTAGTATACAAAAAGATACCGTACCCAGTTATGAATACTGCTTTTATACATTTATTAACATAAATGACTGTTTAACTACTCCATCCAAATGAGTAGCATAATGAATGGAAGGGGCTGATAATGGTGTGTACTGTGTGTTTTATATGCATTTGTATCCGGTTTTGTAGACAAACCAGGATGAACCGTTCACCTGGGCCTCATCTTCCTGGCCGGACCTCACCTGGCAATACAGTTACTAGTGTGGTCAGTCAAATCAATCGCATTTAATTTAACTGTCATGGAGGCATTTGATCATACATCTGATGTATTTATATCAACTTATGGCTTTATAGAGCCACTTAATGTCATGAAGTACTTTAAATTTCCCTCTTTTGACCAAATGACCAATGAGAACTGAACAGTCATAATTTTTTCCCCCCTTGCTGCAGTTGTCTCCATCCTTCACTCCCACGTCCGTGATCAAAAAAATGTACGAGTCAAAAGAGAAAAGTCGAGATGATCCTGGGAGTAGACCAGGAAGCAAGGAGGAGACCGTGAACTCTCATAACTCGCAGGAGGGTATGAAATGATGTACATGCACCAAGTGAAAAAAAAATAGGGTGGCAAGGTATTGGGGGAAAAAAACAGCCTTTGCAATATTTAGTTTTTCTCTGATTGTATAGATTGCGATATGAATACTGTTTCACCTGATGAATGGCTCCATTGGAAAGAAGTAATAATTCTCTAATGATTGTGGTGATTTCGTAGGGGAGTGCTTCTGCATAGAAAATAAACAAATTACAAGCATAGATAAACACAATAGAACAAAGATGAAAATTAAATAATGCTTTAGCCCATGTTTTTCAGTTAAGTCTAGCAGTATTCCAGGACAGAAATTTGATCAAATGTAAAATAACACTGCATAGTCTTCACTGTATACATTTCAGTGTTTTAACTGACAGGACCTGAAACATGTGCAAATGATAAATTAAATTTGAATCTGAGAATTTTGAACTGTGGTGCGGATCAACTACGATCCCTATACTTGAAATTGCGCATGCTGCGATATCAATGTTAAAACGATATATCATGCAGCCCTAGAAAAAAAGTTAGCAGTCTCATTCTTTATCTTTAATTCCCTAAAACAATCTCCTTTCATTTATAGATGGGCCTCCATCCCCCAATTCCTTTCTGGAAGATGTGGACACCAGTGGTCCTCAGACCGATGGGGTAAAGGCATGCTCCACCCCAAATCCTGCTCCGAATCGTCATAGTAAAGACCCAGACCGACCCAGGCCTCCTTCAACAACTGGCCGCCACACTCCTACTATGTTATCCCCAGGGCCCTCTTCTCCCTTTACCAGACCCCAGATGTATCCAGTCCCTCTGCTTCCCCACGTTCCGTTGGTCAGACCTCCACCCCAGCTTCATCCCAGTGTGATGCAGAGGATGCTGGCTCAGGGTATCCAGCCTCAACAGCTCGGACCCACATTATTACAAGCAGGTTGGTTCGTGTGACTTCAGTAGATCTCTAAAGAAAATCAATTATCTTTGCTGGACATGAGGAATTATACCTTTCTTTGTTGAAAAAGTAGGTAGTGAGCTTTTGTTCTTTCTCTTCATGAACAGGTATGTTCCCTCAGGCTGTAGACCTGTCTCACCTTCAGGGTCTGCCCACAGCCCTCTTAGGGCAGCCTCTGTATCCCCTCAGTCCTGCAGGACATCCGCTTATGGCCCCTAGATCCGCAGGAACACACGTGCAGTTAGCAGTCATGCAGCAACAGCTTCAACAACAGCAGAGACCCAGTAAGTACAGCACCAGTGTTTTAGAATGACTGTTTGAATGATAAACTCTACCGTTCACATGTTTGAGATTTGGTTGAAATCAGTTTTTTTGAAATGTCTCTTTAATGCTCACCAAGGCTGCATTTAATTGGGTCAAAATACAGTAACATGGTCAAACATTTACTATTAATCTTAAATAGTTGTGCTGCTTAATATCTTTATCAAAATGAAGTGTTACCAATTAGTTTTCACAGTCAATGTTAGACATTCTGCTAACTATAAGTAACTTTGCAACTACATGTCAACTAACTGACATTAGAGTATTAGTAGACTTTACGCTTAATATGTGCTAACACTTTATTTTAATGGCCCCCCCTAACAGATATTCTACTGACTACAAGTAACTTGGCAACTAGAAGTCAACTTATTCTACTAACCCGAACCCAAACCATAACATGACAGTCTACTAACCCTTGTGACATGTAGTTGCAAAGTTACTTAGTTAGTATAATGTCTAAAGTGGACTTGAAATAGTTGAACCCAGTAATTTTGGTAAGATGGTTAATGTTTAATTGAAATCGAAATCTTAAGTAGCATTTAAAAGTGTCTTTACAGTCCCTTTTGATCAATTTAATTCGTTCTAACCACATATATATATATTTAAAAATACTACTTAAAAATTTTATAGGGATCGATGCGTCAATATAGCAATAAGGTTGGCCAGTGGCTGATAATGTGACTTAATACTAGGGCTGAAACGATTCCTCGAGTTACTCGATTACAAAAATTCCTTGAGGCAAAAACTCTGCCTCGAAACCTCGTTAAATTCCTATGACGTGCACTATACGCGCGGCGCAGGGATTTGATTGTTTCACATCGACCGTTTATTCACACGGACCTGTTCAGGAAGCGTATATTTTGAATTTAGTCGGCGCGATGGTGGAGAATAAATATGTAAATAAATGGCAGAAATTGTCTAAAGTGTGGGATCATTACACACTCAATTCACTTAATACACTTAACTTGCTGAAACAAGGTAACGTAGTCTAAGCCTATTGATGTTCGCTGATTTTAATCCCATACTGTATTTGTAGCGATGTCGTGATGCGGTTTGACTAGATATGATTTTTAGCTTTGATGACATTTAGTAAATGTAACTATCACGTTCAATTGCAAGAGAGTATAGACATTTTTAAGTAGTAAATGTAACTATCACGTTCAATTGCAAGAGAGTATAGCCTAAAAAAAGAACCCCTTCACACACACGCCAGTCAGACCAATTGCAGCAATGCATCACATATGCTTAAACTTTTATGAAGCCACGCAACAATAATTTCAGCATGCATTCACTGTACACACCGGGACGTGATGGAGGAAGTCTTTGCGAGACCTTGTTTGTATTTCACCTCTGCCAAATAGTTACAGACAACAACAAAAAATTAAATTCCCCAGCCTGTTGGTTTTTAATAAAGATTTCGGAGTACTCATTTTTCAGTTAAAACGCACGGAACAAAAAGTGTGTCAGCTTTTATTGCGTGTTCAACAACAAGTCACGTTACAGCTCTTCTTCAGCGTTAAACTACCAGAATACACAAATATGCTTAGATGCTTAGAGTGGTTATATTATAACATCTTAAAGGAAAATTAAAATATGAGATAGCTTTATAACTTGCATACTATATAACTTATAGTATATAACTTATAACAGCTTTAACTGAAATAGACACAAGTTTAATATAACTATTCTGTTAATAAAACACACACACAAAAAATATCCGATTAATCGATCGATCAAGTGCTAGATTAATCGATTACAAAAAGAATCGATAGCTGCAGACCTACTTAATACAATCTAATTGTAACAAAAAGAGATTTACACAATTGCTGAAACAATTGCTTTTCTTTTGTTTTGGTAATAGGCCAGTTCAGATCATCTCAATATTTTAAATATCAGCCAGAAGCAAATTGTTTTTGATTTTCTTCACAGACCTGCATGTGGCTCCATCAGGAGGCTTCCAGTCACAGAGCCACGGTCCCCATCGGACAAACCATTCCCAGCGAAGAGGTGGGAGCCCTCCTCTGGGCCTGGCAAAGTGGTTTGGTTCTGATGTGCTCCAACAGCCCCTCCCTTCCATGCCTTCTAAAGTAATCAGTGTTGACGAGCTCGAGTATCGACAGTGAAGATATCCTGTGACTAGTCAGCAAGAGCGAAGCAAGACATCCCTTCCCCACTACCCTCTATATGGAGAGATATAAACTTTAATTTCTACCATTATGTACATATGTCAGAGCCCTGTCTATTTTTCTGTGCTCTGTCTGAAACCGTTGCAGATGCAGAATTTTTTTTTTTTTGAAAAGGCCTAAAGTTGAGAGCAAAAATGGGAAAAGACATGTTTTTTTTCCCCCTGCTGCTTTTGTCATAAAGTAATGTAGTTTCTCATAGTTTGTTTTGAATTCAGTTAAGTAAATAATGTATAGGCCTGGATTGTACAGATTATGGGAAATGATTTTCTTTTTCCATCTTGTACATAGATTTTTTTTTTCTTTTGTTTCTGACTTTGTGGGGATGGTTGTCCTGCTGTTGAGGAACCAAAAAGTTGCTTTTTCTTTGTCCAGTCACAATGTCTGCGCAATGTTTCCCCTCGAAGGTTGATTGGGTGGGAAATGGTGGCACTGATGATGGCTTCTTTGTTGGAAAGAGGTCCACGTCTGTAGCGATTTAATGCATCCCTGATTGGGAGAGGCATGCCCTTAAAACTTTTGCCGGAATATTTAAGCCAGAATGTTCTGCAAGTGGGGACACTCTTCCACCCCAAGAAGTGAATGCTAGTTGTGCCTTTGTTTCCTTTTTCTTTTCTTTTTTTTCTTTTTTTTAAAGAAGAAAACCCTCCCATCCTTCCACCAGCCGTTCTTCTTAGTCAATGTATGAGAAGCACTGCTCTGAATCACATTTGTTTTAGGGTGGCAGGGGTTGGCAATTAAGTAATGTGCTATTAATTTAAGCGGCACAAATAGTTAATAAATAAATAAAAAAATTAATAAAAAAAACATTCACATAAAAATGCATTTCTGACTCAATTGATTTCAAGGTATAAATTGTCTGCCTAGCAAAAGTATACTTTTCAGATGGTTGAGTAGGGGGAAAATCCTCAGCATTTAATTGATCGGTCTATTGCAGTGTTCTTTGCTATTATCCCCCAGTTCATTTATATTTCAGTGTAACTGGACAGTCATGTTTTTCTAATCTTGCCAAGTATATTTTCTAAATTCCAAATGTTACGGTGAACATTGTAAATGTTAATATCTTTGCACTTTTGGTTCAAGCTACACTCCCCTTGCCATACTTCAGTAGAGTATTTCATGGACGCTTGGCCAGGTGTTTTTTCTTTCCTGCACAATATTATTTTATTGTCCTGTATGGGGCTTTTCAGTTGGGTGGTGCATTAACTAAAACTAAAAGACAGACAAACAAAAATAGACAAATTGCATAGATACATTGGCATGAGAATAAACTCAAAATATGGGAAAAATTTATTGCAAGTATGAGTTCAGTATAATCAGTATAACTGAATGAACATGCTCCATTTATTTAAAGAGGAAGTCCACCCAAGGAGAAAAATCTAAGCTCAGATTCTAAATGGTGTGGTGTGAAACTAGGCTTATGTATGCGTTTATGCTTTTGTTAAATGTAAAGCATTTTTAAATGTCATGTTTCCCTAAAGGATTTGTAAATTTGATTGCCAATCGCATAGAGCAAAGCCAGTGAAGGTCCACAACAATTTAATTTCTCTATTGTGTCTTTATACTTGATCTGTACATTACCAGTTCAGGAGAGCTGCTCTCTAGGGCTAGTGTTCGTTCAAAAGAGTTTTCCCTGTTTACTTGAATTTCGTTTGTTTACAGTAGGCTATAGAGTGGTTACAGTGTCCAAAAGAGAGAAAGAGGCAGTCTGCTGTCATGTATTCGGTGTCTGGCGTACATTTGGGGGAGGGGGCTCACTGGAAAACAAGGATGTGAATTCATAACGCTGCGAACCAGGAAGACGGACAACATGCATCCAGCAAACTTCAGTTTCGGTGTGTGAATAGTATGGGCGCTTTCTCTTTGAATTAAAGTAATGGATTAAACTCTTAAAACCGAAAATATTAAACGCGGACGACACCCCCCCTCCCTTCAAACAGAGGTCAAAGTTCACAGGAAGCTGGGGGGCTGCCATTTTTCCCCCTGCTAACATGTTAGATGCTAAAAAAGCGAGGAGTGGTGGTCGCTGCTGAGTGCTTCTGTTTATTGGGTGTTTGCCATCCGTTTGTGTTCGTCTACCTCTTCCGTCGTGTGCGTTAGGCTCGGTTGTTGAATGAAGGCGGTATGGAGAAGACAGAACAGCCGTGGAATTCCTCCTACACGTACCAGGTGAGCAAACACAGCGCCGAGATGCTACACAACCTCAACAGCCAGAGAAAAGATGGAGGCAGGTTTTGTGATGTTATCTTGCGCGTCGGAGAGGACAGCTTCCCCGCGCACAAGGCGGTGTTGGCGGCGTGCAGCGAGTATTTCGAGTCGGTGTTCAGTTGCCAGACGGAAGACGACGGCCAAGGCAAGGAGCTGGAGATGCACACGATCAGTCCCAAAGTTTTCCGAGACATCCTGGACTTCGCGTACACCTCCAAGATCGTGGTGCGCCTGGAATGCTTCCCGGAGCTGATGACCGCGGCGAAGTTTCTGCTCATGCGATCTGTCATCGAGATCTGTCAGGAGGTCATCAAACAATCCAACGTGCAAATCCTCGTGCCTCCGCCTCGAGGAGGCGAGCACAGCCTGTTCAGGGCCGCGGAGCAGCTGTCATACCCCCTGCCCGTGGACATGTCAAACGGGAGCGTGTCCAACGGCGCCGTGTTTACCGACAACAATGACAGCGACGGTGCTGATATGACGCAGCCGAGTAACAGCTCGCAGCCAGGAGCACAAACGGCCGATCACTTAGCGGTTTCCCCGTTGGAGTTTCCCAGCAGCCACCTCAACAGCGACGGCTCCAAGCGAAGCAGAGGGAGACCCAAAAAAGAGCCCACAACAGAGCCGATCTCCTACAATAATAGCACTGCTCAAAACGAAGACGGGGGCCTTTTCTCGTGCGGGGTTTGTGGCAAGATTTTTCCCGACGACGTGCAGTTGAGAAACCACGAGACTCAGCACGGGACTTTCACCGGCGGTGTGAGCAGCGGAGCGGAGCTGGTCGCAGTGGACGGCCCGACGATGACCAATCATTCCCAGTCGAGGTTTCAGGAAAACGGACTGCCGGCGGACAACCGTAAGCGCGAGAGGACGAGACGACACGTCGCGTGTGATTTATGCGGGAAGGTCTTCCGAGACGTCTACCACCTGAACCGGCACAAGCTGTCACATTCGGGCGAGAAACCGTATGCGTGCCCGGTGTGCGGGCTGCGCTTCAAACGCAAGGATAGGATGTCTTACCATGTGCGCTCTCACGACGGCTCGGTGGGTAAGCCGTATGTCTGTCAAAGCTGCGGCAAGGGCTTCTCCAGGTGACTGCAGTCATTTATAGGTACATTTATTATACCATCCATTCGTTTATGTATTTGGCATCATAAGTGGTTTGTGTGATGTTTTTGCAGGCCTGACCATCTGAATGGACATATTAAACAGGTGCACACCACAGAGAGACCTCACAAGTGTCAGGTAAGAAATACTGTCATTTGTTGTTCTGAATCTGTAAGGCTTTTTTTCATCCATGGGACAAAAAAGGTGAATTTCTGAGTCATATTCCAGCAACTCTTTTCCATAACAAATTACTGAGGACTGCCACTGTAATGCTCAAACAACAGAAAGCACCATAAAACATCTTAAATAGGCCTATCCATACAACTTATGAAGCCAGATGAAAGCTTAACATTTTGTGTGAGCAACAGGAGACATTGCTTTATATGATGAACAGATGGTATTTAGGCTTTTATTCACATATTAAAATTGTTCAGGGAACATAAACAAGCTCACCCCTACTTGCGTGAAGCACGGGTACAAACCTCATGGGTACTTTCGTAACCTCAAATGTGCTGCGTAACACATGAGAATTAACCTCATTGGTTTCCACTTCCGTTTACCACAACTGATGTGTGCATTGATGAATGTTTATATGTGAATAAAAGACTAAATAAAATATGTTCGTCATTAAAAGCATTGGTGTCTCTTCAGAAAATTTGGACTCAATTCATATGAATCCGGTTTAAGGTATTTTTTTGTGTTCTGAAGATAAATGAAAGTCCTATGGGTTTGGAACGACATGAGGGAGAGTAATTAAAGAATTTTCATTTTTGGGTGAACTATTGCTTTTAAAGTGCATGTAAACACACTGATTAGCAACGTGCCACAGTGAATTAGTGAATAATGACCTAAAGTCAACATGAAATCAAAATTGTGATCATTTTTCTATCCTACTGTGACATATATCTGAGTGAAACGGCTTCTCGAATGAGCAAGGGGGGGACTTGATTTTGTCCATCAAGCATTGATTGGATTTTTTGTCATTTGCAAATTGCTGTGATCTCATTTAGGCTAAGTGATGGATTATTGGCCAGTCCTTGTGTTGCTGCACATCTTCAGAGTAGAGATATCGTTCATTATATGGACAAGACTGGCCAAGATATTCTTTAAAAAAATTCACCTTCTGTATTAAATGCAAAAAAGAAACTCAGGTTTAGAATGACACGGGAGTAAGTGAATGATGGCAGAATTTAAGTATTCAAGTAAATTCCTCCTTTAAACCACCCTTATGTTTGCGATAACACTAGAACAAAAATTATCTCTCGGAAATTGCTTATAAACCATATCTTGAAATGTCTCAGATTTGCAATGCATCCTTCGCAACACGAGATCGCCTGAGGTCGCACCTGGCATGCCATGAAGATAAGATACCATGTCAAGTGTGTGGGAAATTCCTCCGTGCTGCCTACATGACCGACCACTTGAAAAAACACAGTGAAGGACCTCATAACTACTGTGGAATATGCAACAAAGGTACTGGTCAACTCTGCATAGAAAATAACTAATTTAATGAAAACTTGTGTGTACATAACCCAGATAATGATCCATGTTTTTATTGCCACTGACACCATCCTTAGTAAGTTAGTTTAGGCTCTCAAAAACTGGGGAAAAAGCTCAAGTTTTACATAGTAGTACTGAAAAGGCTTGTGGCTTATACTTTATATTTTTCTTCTGAAAATCTGATTAATCAGACTGAGTATTGTTCTGTTTTTATTTTATTTTATTGTTTTTTCCTACTTGTTCTTCCGATGGTCTCAGGTTTTTCTACTGCCTCCTACTTAAAGGTGCACGTAAAAACGCACCACAGCTCGTCCATGCTCCCTTCCTCTGCAGCACATCAGTTCCCTGAACCACGCACCAACAGACCACAGATGCACAACGGCGCCCCCTACCACTCAGGACGCCAGTGCGCAGTGGAAGGCAAGCTAGCCTCTCCCCACAGCGTCAAATTGTTGCTCGCTCACTTGCTGTCTTTTTCACTGCTGCTTATCAGATGCTGCATCTGCTTGCATAAAAACTCACCCGCAAAACACAGATTCTAGCGCTGCACATCTTTCATCTTTATTGCAACATTACTTTGCAACGAATCAGGGATATGTTGTACAAAATTTGGCCTTTCTGATTTATATTGCACCATCTTTCAGGACTTTCTCTCATTGGATGAGAAAGGATGTTTGTTGCTCAAAGTATGGGTTGTGCTTTCACTTTTTATGAGGAAAGTTAAGGAAGAGTTTCTTTAGCTCAACCAAAATGAGCAGATGTAATGATATCTGATGGTGTATTGTATATGTATGCAGTCCTTGTAGGTTTGCAGACATCAAGGTTTTTAATGATAATAGAGGCTGCTGGACGTAAATTCATAGTTTGTTATTCAAATGATTTAAGTTTCTTTAATGGTTTCACAGGCAAGGCTTAAGCTAGTCTCAGACTAAATTCCATGTTTGAGCTGTTTTAACTGAGAGCAACTTGCACTGACACACTGAAAATATGTCAGTGTCATTGTTTTGTCTCAAGATGCACACCAGTAATGTTTTTTAAGGCACGTCTATAAAAGCTACTTTAATGACCTAATTGAACTAAGAACTAACCCTGGCTAAATATAAGCCCTGTCTGTGAAACCAGGCCAATATTTGATTTACAGGCAAAATATGAAAAGAAACCTAAATAGATTTATTTGAAGTTTCTGCAGTAGTCTTTGTTTAAATAAACTGTAATTAGAGAGATAGTTGATTTAGCATTTGGCATAAATGAAATAATAGTTGCAGCTCTATCAATCAGATTTGTCTGCTAGTTACTTGCATTGCTGCTGACCAATTTAGCATGGCCACGTCGTGTCCCATTCTGTGTGTCGCTTACTATCATCTCCATCAAGTGCTGGCATAATGCAAGCGTTATTTGAGCCTTCATTCATGCATGTCCACATATAAGTGCACATGTACACGCTGTGCATTGTTTCTGGGGATTTAATGGACCTTTTTCAAACATTTATTGCCATAAAATCTAGCAGCTTGTGATTGGGTAATATCCTTATTGGACATGATGGGAAACAATGTTGTGTCAGCTTTTTTTTTTTTTTAAGACTAAGTGTCCTAGAATCTGTACATGATTCCTTGGTAATGTATTGATGACAAGAATACTAAAAATATATATTTTTTTGTTTCAAGTGGGTTATAAATGCTAACTACTATGTAGATTGACTAAAATAGGTGGAAGAAAATTTATTTTGATCTTGAAATACAAGCTTTAAGGTATTGGCAGATAATATGCGAAAAGTAACGCAGAAATACATCAGAAAGGCATCATTAACTTTACATCAGTACAGAATTGTCATTACAGTATGACTCCCAACAGTGTCATTGAGCTGCTGGCTTGGCATGTAATGAAAGAAAAAGATTCATTCAAATTTATTTATTTGTCATTTTAGCTTTGGAACAAACAATTTTCATAAGTTTCTGAACTGATGTGAAGCTAGTGGCCATCTGACTGTATTGACTACGAATTGTCCCCCTTGGCCTCTCTGTCTTTTCCTCTACCCATATCCCTTACCTCTTGGGGCGGTTACTGGCGGTGTAGACCTTTGCACCAGTCGCCGACTCCTGGTTACCTTTCCTGAGACAGAGGGGTCTTTTCGGGGGCTAACTGGGCCAGTTCTACCCCAGCCTGTGCCTCCGGCCCTGGGCCTGCAGCCTGAGCTGCTCCTGGGCAAGCCAGGTCCAAATCCCTATTTCTGGGAGTGCCGCTCTTCTGGAGCACCAGGGTTTCCACTTCATGGACCTCTTACAGGTCAGTACGAGCTGTTAGGAGGGTGGCAATGTGGTGAGCCAAAGAACTGTGGATGTTATAACTGATAAGCCTGGTGCAAATATCTCCAAAGCACCATTGACCTTATTAGTAAAATATTGGTCTGATTTCAGTTCTTACCTAATAATTGGCTTGGTCTGTATTTTGCTCATGCTTTTTTGTCTGGTGGTCCTCAGCGCTGCTTAATTTTCATCCGTTTGCCTTAACAGCATCCACTTCTGACCTCTTTTGTCTATAATTTATACTTTAGAAGAACTGGACTATTTAATCTTAGCATTCTGGGTCCATAAAATGTCCTGTATCTGACTGGAATTTGATTTGTAAAATCAAGATAGTGGAATGGACAGAGACACTGCTATCTAGAGCCTGGTTGGTCATACGACTCTGTAATGACTAATTGTTCCACCCAAATAGGGTGCTTCTCTGCCAATCAGAAATTATATTAGGTATCATGCTCTTAAGTGTCACTCTGTTGTTAGTAGCCAGGAGAACTAGTTAGCTAGTTGAGGCTAAATTTCATTTACATGCATGTAAGAAAAGCTGAGCAGTGAGCACTGATCTTTCAGAGCAGAGTGGAGATTTGGGACTCTCTAAATGTGCATGTCTAATTTATGGTAATGAATTCTCACAATTCTTAAAAGGATAGTTCACTCAAAAAAGAAGATTCTGTCATCATATGCTCACTCCCACGTTGTTCCAAACTGTATGACTTTCTTTCTTTTGTGGAACATAAAATAAGATATTTTTGAGAAATGTCTCAGTGTTTTTCTTGTCCATACACTGGAAGTCAATGGGCTCCAATGTTGTTTGGTTCCCAGAGTTTTGAAAAATATCTTCCTTTGTGTTCCAAATAAGAAAAAAATTCATCAGGTTTGGAATGACATAGTGATGACAGAATTTTTATTTTGGGGTGAACTACCCCTTTAAGTTCAATTTAAATGGACACTATAAATTTCAGTGTGTGTTCAAATTGCATTTTTCATATTTATATCTTGAAAACAAAAGGAATTTGTCCTTATTTGCTCTTAAACTAAGGATTTGTGCCACTGCTCCAGAGCGTAGAGGTACTCGGTGGACTGAATAATCTGTACAAAATAGGATGCAATTTCCCTTATTACATAAAGTATAAAAGCAGCAATATAATGATCGGTAATAGATGGCCAACAGATAGCAAAGCTGCTTTGAACACAAACAAGTTCTCATATGTACTTTTTGTGGTCATGAGGGTTCAGATATAAAGGAAATCTTTTTATTTTTAGACATTTTGCTTAATGTGAGGCTCCTTCTCTCTTCCTATATTTCTCTCTGTCCCCCTCCTTCCCTGATATCCCCTTCCCCACTCTGTGTTTACCTCAGACGGACAGGAGAATGCTGGGAAATGCCCTCATCAGGATTCTGATGGATCAGATGCAGTTTTCGGTGACCTTTCCAACGGAACGGACCTCAAGGCTGAACACAAAGTTGAGGGAGAAGAAATGGAGGTGACATCTTTCATCTTCAACGGCCAACCTGAAGACATCCTGACCTCGCCGGGGGGATCCAAAGACATTCAAAAAACAGACCACGAAAAGAAGTTTGCCTGTGGCGAATGCGGCCAGACTTTCCGCACAAAGTCTTACCTCAACAAGCACCATCACCGGGTTCATAAGAAACGCGCTGCAGCCGGCTCCAGTCTCGGTGATCTCAGCTCGCCCTTTTCCCCCCAACAGAACATGTCACTTCTTGAATCCTTTGGTTTTCAGATCGTCCAGTCAGCCTTTGCCTCTTCACTAGTGGACTCTGAGATGGGCAGCAGTGGAATGGGTTTAGGGGAGAAATGACCCCTTTGAAATACAACCATTTCTTATAACCTTATTGGACAACCAAACTTTTGATAACTGCGAGTTTAGTCTGTTGTTTCATTCTCCTTGACGCCATATGTAGACTACTTTGTTTTTTTGCGTTTCTCACTGTTATAATGTTTGTTATTATTTTGACTTTGCTACTATGGATGCCATTTCGATTCCATCTTGGTGTGAAGCAGCTAATCTGTTTATTCCAATTTTGACAAATCCTCAATTTTATAGGTCTATCCTGAAAAAAAAAATCTTACTTTTGACATGTATGTTTATCACGTGTGTTTCTGCTTCCAGATGGGTGGTTTGAGGATGATGTTCGCTTTAAGACAAACTGATGCCCTAAACATTTTCAGAATGTACCTCGGTTATTCGTGTCCAGACTTACACAGTGAGCATTACAAATTTAAAATAAGTTTTTACAATCAGAAAACACTAAGATGGAGTCATCTGTGCAACTGTTCTAGTCCAATGACAGAAAACCTGCAGCAACTTGTTATAAAACTTACATATTTTAATCTTTTCTGCTATGAATTACTTTGATAAATATTTAAATGAATTTAAATCCTTTAAAACTTAAGGCCAATAATGGCTGTTATCTCATTAATTGTTTTTTATTTTGTGGTTTGTTTCTTTGTTTATCATTGAGATCTGACTGATTGTTTTGGGTCACAAAAAGTATGTCAGTTTTAAATGTCCAACAGGGACCAATTTCAGGTTTCACTGTAAGATATAGCAAGAAGCAAAGAATATATTTTATTAACTTATTGATACTGGTGTCCAAGTCTCCTTTACGAAAAGGTATATATTGAGTTTTGTTGCAACGTGCTATTTTCTTCTTGAATCATGCAGCCGACAGGAGGACAGCGTGAGAGTGATGACGTATTTGTGTGTGTACATGTGTGAATGCTGCAGTCTCTCCAATGTCTTTTATCTCTAGAATGTAATATAAACAGAGGGCTTTCTAATCTTTTTTTTTAATATATCAGAGTTTTTATAAGTTGTTCAGTACATTCCTGCTTAACTCAAAGTCACTATACATGATGTGTAACATTCATATATATATATATATATATATATATATATATATATATATATATATATATATATGTGTGTGTATGGCCATTTTTGTTAGTTTATGTGAACATGATTCTTGTATATAGGTACTTTCCTTGGCCTTGTTGAATGAATTGATTTTTTCTTTTCTTTTTTGGAGGAGAATTGTTTTAAGTCGATACTGACAAATCCATACTTTTGTTGTGTCTTTATTATTATGCAAGTATTTGGCTGTGTGTTTGGTGTTTGCCTGTTCCTCTTACTCTAAATGCAGTGTTAATGCTGGTTACCTTTCCTTATTTTACCCTGCAGGTTATTAGTATAATGTACCGTGAACTTATTTGGAGTATTTGGAATGGCAGTTTGAATAATAATGCAGAGGTGTTGCAAGCGGTCACTCATGATTTATGCTATCAATGACAAAATGTACACACACACACAAAAAAAAAAAAGTAATTTCTTTTTTTGCAAAACAAGTACACATTTTATTACCACGTGTACTTGTTCGACTTAATGCTTTTATTGTGCTGCCGTAAAAAACCTGCAGGTCCTTGCAGCTCACTTATTTGACTAATCATTGCTAATATCAGATCATAACATCTTTTAATTGATTGGAATTTAGCGTTTCTAATAGTAAAAATCATTGTCTGCCTAATAAGTGTGATCTGAATATTTGAAGCCCTTATTTATTTGACAAATTTAAAGTTGTAAGGAATTGTTCAGTTATTTTATTGTTGTTATTTGTTCGTCTTGTATGGTGTTCTGGCTTATTACATCACTGGAAACAATTTTTTTTTGTTTTGTTTTCTTGCTTGTGTATTTGTATATTTGTATGTTGCAAAGTGCCTTCCCAATACTGATTGTGAACAGCGATGGGTAGGAAAAATCTTTCATTTAAAGGACCTATCTTATAAAAACCATATACAAACAGAGTTGCATTGACACTTTTGTATAAAGACATGCACATAGAAAAGTGTACATTTGTACATGTTTGGTATTCTACCCTTCTGTTTTCTGACAAATTGTTGTTTCTCTGCAATTTATGTCACAACGTTGATCAATTTTTTGACATTTGGATATAAGCATACTTTTCTATTGATGTTTGTTTTTGTACACTGTTTTTGTGTCTCTGTCTATTTGGTACAGAGATGGGTATAAAATAAAACTGTATTTGAGAACTTTCTTGTGATGAGCACTTCAGAACACACAATTGTTATAATTTACAAGTTATTTTGTGGTAGAAACTGCATGACTTTGGCAACCTGCTGTAAAAACAATAGTGTAGTTTTCATTATTATTTAATACTTTGTTTATGACTGGTCACATTGATCTAATCATAACATGATATACATTATACTGTATATGGAGGTCAAAAATGTAATGGAAAAGTAAAATTATGCTTTTCATATTGCTAATATTTGTGCACACATTCAGCAAGCATGAATATTTGCATATCCATGACAGCTGTCATGAAGAAGATTCCAAAGCCAATCTGTTTACTACTGCTTGTCTGATTGAAAAAATTAATTGACACCAATTCCAATAAAGAGGTATATGATTATTTTGAGCAACTCCTGAAATAATATTTTGTAAAACATTGATCAAGGATTTAAGGCATCAGTTAATATGGCAATCTCTTTGCTTCTTGAGTGAACCACATATTTTTAAGCATATTCTACCATTGAACAATTCCAGCTTCAGGCAGCACATGTCCCTCAGATCAAATTACCACACCATAAACTCATTTTATTCATGTGTAATATTGCAGCTCCTTATTTTGTATTGATTAGATGATAAACAGCAGTTTATAGAAAATGCAGTCACACTTGGTGAGATTTGAAAAGGTGGGTAGACCAAGTTCAGTAGATTAATAAAATAATTTAAATTAACAATTAAACTTACATAAAGTAGAAATCTGTGTGTGAACCAATCAGTTTGCTTTATTAAATGGGAAATATAATCCAGAAACCAGTGTGGCAAAAGAATGTGAAATTATAGATTAATCTCTCACCCTCAGTACTGCACTCTGAAGTCAAAATAACTTCGAGGAGGCTGACCGGAGGACAAGGGTAAATACAGAAATGGACATTAACAAAGTACATTTACTGAGTACTGTACTCTACTTCAGTATTATTTTTTTCTGGAAACTTTTTACTTAATAACTTCACTACATTTGAAAGACAAATATTACTTTTTACTCCACAAAAATTCTGTCAAGGTCCTTGAGGAAAAAAGTAGTAACGTTAGTCAGAGGATGATTTTGGTTGCAGGGGTTGCATTTTGGTTGGAAATGAAAGTCGGGTTGACGTCATAACCCGACTGATGTTGGTTTCTGACGTCAACCCGATTTTGGTCTGTCCAATGTTGGAGATTAATGTCAAACTGGCGTTGGATTCTGACATCAACCTGATTTTCATTTTCAACGTTGGGTTTGGTCTTCTAAATGTGAACTTTGTCATTGTTTTGAGGCACATTAGCTTATAGATAACAGCAAGGCTAACATATTCATACTAAAAGCCAAATACCTTTAAATAGGGGACTATTTGAGGGAAACAGCCATTTGGGGGACCGAAACCATTGTGGACGTTATTGAGTGCCCTTATTCAATCTCACACTACTGGAACTGTGTTCTAGAAATACATTTGATATTGATATGAGTGTAGGTACGCAGGCATAGATTCAGAGGCATAAGGTATTACATGCAATAATGCAACAACTTTTACTTGTAATGGAGTAATATTTGACCAGTAGTATCTGTACTTTCACTCAAGTAAGGAAGTTGGGTACTTTGTCCACCTCTGGGTAAATATTAACAATGAGAATCAGTACTTACAGGTGATGCCTACCCAGTTGTTAGCCAACACAAAAGTACCCAGTGTAAAGTTGACATTTTTTTCTCTGTTGTATTCTAGCCTCAGCAGAATGGGTATTTCTTTTTATAATTTTTTTTTCAATGTTTTATTGAGCACCAATCATACAAAGTGTACGCAATGTTAAACAGTACTGATAGAATGGGTATTTCTGTTAGTATGAACTTATAATAGTTACATAAGAATAATAATTAGTAATAATAGTAAGAATAATAATAAACTAATTCTTTAGCTCATCTACGCCATCTATTGACGTGTCATTATAACAATTGTAAATGACAGAAATAATGATAATCTAAAATAATCTAATCTAACTTCAGTAAATATATAAGGCAAACTATGGCAAGTTAAATTGACGATTAAACATTTAAAATACATTAGCAACAACAGATTAAGCAGAATGTGCAAGTTTATTTGCTTTATTTTAAAAACTATCATGACTTTCCCAATTTATCTTAACACGTTAAATAAAATGGACAAACATTTAAGTTTCTTGGTATGACAAGGGCAGATGTACAAAAACAAACAAAAAACACTTTTGAATATTCAAAAGCGAATGGAATTAAGGTATTGGTTCCAAAATCTTTGAAAAAGGAACCTAGAGCTGAGCATGAGAAAACCTGGAGCCCCAAACACAACTCCTCACACCCACCCATGTCATGCACACACATACTGGAATATGGAAGCGTTACACATTGCACTTAAGTACATACTTGGATACAAACACTTGAACACACACAAGCAGGCACATAATAGATGAAATTGTGCCATTACATAGTACATTGCACTTCTTTTAAAATGCTTAATTTATATTAAACGTTTGCCTTTTGGTTGAAGTGTTTCAATTCTTTAGATTGTGTATTCTTCCATGAATGATTTACTTCCTGAAATTTGTACTTCTGTTGAAGTCTTTTAGTCATTTAAATGTTAAAAGTGTTTATTCACAATCATTTGCACAATCCACTAGTATGCATCTTTTATATTTGGAAAAATGTTTATTGAAAAAATGGCAGTGTCCCAAGTGATTTGAAAAAAATTATAAATAACAACAACAACGACATAAAGAATAAAAATCGGTACTCATCATTTCGGGTACTCAATCTCTGTATATTAAAAAACACATTTGTATAAAATCATAGAGATACAGGAAACCATTTGTTTATATATATATATATATATATATATATATATATATATATATATATATATATATATATATATATACAGTATATATATATATATATATATATATATATATATATACACAGTATATATATATATATATATATATATATATATATATATATATATATATAAATATATATATATATGTGTGTGTGCATTTAACACACAGTATAACAAAAACTCCCACTTTTGCTTTTTTGGGCCTCTGCTAAAAGGGTCATGAAACTCTAAACTAACAGAGTTATGTGTGTTGAACATCATTGAAGACAATGTTAGCATCTGTTAGTTTTAATGGTAGGGGAAAACTGGTTAATTTTGAGCTTTTGGATATAAAATCTGCTTCGTGTGTCGATGTCACACGTCGCACAATGGCAATACACTATAATACTTCGATGACGCGTCGGTGTCTCATATTTTCTTATCCCATGAGAAGATACCGTCTCTTAATTGTTCATAACAGCACGTGGTGCTCTCCTATGACAGACGTGTCAAACTGTGAGATCAAGTAATAGATGAGAGAGGCGTTCACGGGTTCCAAGTGTTTGTTTCCGTGATGTAGAAGTTTGGCTGTGTTGCATTTGGGGATTCCTCCACAATGCTGCCAGGGCTCTGGCTCAAGACTCTGGCTGCAGGGGGTTGGTTAGCCATCAACTACTGACACATCAAAACTGTATGAAAGAGAGGGGTTTCATGATCCTTTAATAGCTAATCCATTTCACAGTATCCAAAAATATTTGGCTAAAAAAAACAGGTATCAAAAGGTTTGTTGTATAATATGAATGTATAGTATTATATGACAATTTACAACTTCAATATTTCTAGACTTTTTAACAGCCTAGTCTAGCAGAGTACAGAACTTAGTACAGAACCTAAGCTAAAACAGTTATGTATATCCCTTATGTCACGGACTGCATTTCCCATCATCCACCTAACCACGTACACCTGAAACTCATCTAGCCCTTGTCACCAGCACTATATGTAGAGCAAACACACTCCTTTGGTTATGGTTCTGACGTCATCTGATGCTACAGACTACTTAATGTTCCTGACTACCTCGAAAGCTACTGCTGTTACCTCATTCAAGTTGATTTCCATGGCATCACGTCATCTTCCAGGCATCCCTCATATCAGTGTAGTTCCCTCCTGTGTGTGTACTCCAACGGTTCTGTAAGACAAAGACTGAAAGTTCACAATAAAATCCTATCTCATCTAAGGAACTCAAGTATTATCTCTCTTACCTGTTTGTGCAATAAGTTTGTGTTCCTGCTATATCTGCAAATACCTGTTTGAGTTTTACCTCAGTTCAGGTCATTGAGTCCAAGCCTGAGCGTGACACCTTCAAAGTAGGCATGCAGGACTTAAATGGCCAAATATACTTGTGCAGATAATCTTGCAGAAATAAACAACTAGATTTAGCTGAATAGTCCTGTTAATCTGTTCTAAACACTAGCAAGAATCATGTGTTTACTATGAACTAAAGCTCTCTGTTACCATAGAAAAGCATCAGGGGTTCGCCGTAAGGGTGTTGCTGAGTCACATTGACCTTAAGGAGAAACATTCAGCAGAATTGTTATAACTGCACACCCTCAATCACGCTGCCAATGTCAACTTGCCTAAGTGTTATCTGAACTCATCTCCTGTATCAAATGTGCTAACAAAACTACAATTTTTTTTAGTTTTTCTTCCCTGGTGGGAATCAAGATAAAGGAAGCTAGGGAAAATCTTTTCTTCATTTCTGAGCAGTTAGGTCTATGGTTGGCAATATCTAGCATTTAAGTAATGTGAGACAGTAATGCATTATTAATGGATTCATCAAATAAGTAATGCAAGTCGGTTTAGTGATGAAGAAAATATTTAATCAGCAAGTAATGCATGTAAAAAAGAACATGACAAGATGTAAACTCACTGTGGGATGAATTAACAATTCAGGCATTATTTCAAAGCTATATTTCTAAAAATATTAATTTAGTTGATGAGAAGGTTTAACACACTATAAGGCAGTGGAGTGAAAGACTTCCCCTAGTTGGTACTGGGCTTGAATTACTTCTGGATCCATTTTGCCGTGTCCACGGTAGTTGAGTCTGTAAAACTCTTTAGTGATCATCGCTAGGGTCTTTCCCTTGGTTTCAGGTAGAACCATCCAAATAAATGAAGCAGTCAGGAGGCATACAGCCCCAAATGGCACAAAGCAATAATGTCCCAAACTGCTCTGCAAAAACACAAAGAGGGCATTCATAAAAAGAAGAAATACTATTCCTAACTGGTATCTACAAATCCTTGAAACATGAAACATTACTACATTAGACATTAAAGGGACAGTTCACCCAAAAATCAAAATGATTTCATGTTTTACTCACCCTCATGCCATTGCCAATGTATATAACTTTCGTTCTTCAGATAAACACAAACATAGATTTTTAAACGATAGGTGTGTAAAAAAACAAACAAATATTTTGAACTTTTTAAACTATAAATCAATTCTTCAGGTCTACTGTCATACAAGCGATCACGATAGGAACGTGAAGTGAGTTGTGAAGTTTGCGCAAGAAGTAACATGGATGACCGTCATTTTTTCTGCGAGCTTCTTAACGCTCATGTCACATCACCCCTCCTTCTGATGAACGCTCGTATGACAGTAGACCAAGAAGTAATTATTGTTTACACACACCTATCGTTTCGCTTCAGAAGACATTGATTCATCCACAGGTCCTATGGATTTACGTCTCGTCTCGGGTTTGGTTTTTCAAGCGTCAACCAAGCAGCACCCATTCAATGACATTATATGGACTCACAGAAATTGATTCTTTTTCAAAAAATCTTTGTTTTTGTTTATCTGAAAAAAATTAATTAATATGCATTGTAGATGGCATGAGGGTGAGCAAATGATGAGAGAATTTAAATTTTTGGGTGAACTGTCCTTTTAAGACTTGTTTTCAGAGAATGTGTTGTATTTTATCTTAATTCACTGGCAGTTTTTATCAAACTTATTTTGAATTGTACTTAAAATGAGTGAAAAATATTAATAACTAATAATGAAGTCATTTTTGCCATGAACAATAAATGAGTCTGTTATTCTCTCACCACAAGGAAAGGGAAGATCATCCCGATAATGAAGAGGTTCAGCCACATTAGAGAGCCAGCAGTCATGTAGGCGGCAGGACGTGCTGTCTGGTTAAAAATCTCTGTTGGAAGGATTCCAGTCACCCCAGCTACCATATGAAGAAAATGAGCAATTATATAAAATAACACAATAGAATTGGTTACATTATATAAACTAGGGCTGCACAATATATCGAAATTATCGAAATATTGCAAATGTTTATATATATTGCGATATGCATATCGCAATGGCTTGCAATAACTGTGGTCATGAACAAAAGACAAAGAGAAAATCACTCACTGCTCTTGGCTAAATAACTTTTGTAGCTTTAATAAGAATTTAATTCGTACAGCTAAAACTAAGCAGTGTTTTATTTTTCCATTTGATTATTCAGTTTCTGTTGTTAAATAAACCTAATGTAGGCTTATGCTCTTATACAGTAAAACACTGTTGTTCACTTTCAGAAGTTGTAGGGATGTTTTCTTGTCACAAAAATAATGTGAAACACGTATGTAGGTTCCCTGCCAAAGTAATGCATGTACTGCCCTACCTGGTCCCATGCCAAAGCTGAGAATGTAGGTGAAGATGCAGGTCATGCTCATGTAAGGCATCCAGGTAACACTATTCTATAGGGAGGAAGGTCAAATCAAAACATAAAAGTTATTTGATCTATACTCACACGACCATTTAGAAGGTTGGAGAAATGGCTGTTGAAAATTCAACTTTGCCATCACAAGATTAAATGCGATTTATTTTGATTGTAATAATAATTCACAATATTAATGATTATTTTTAAACAAAGATACAAAATGCAGACTTGGTGAGCATAAGATACTAAGCCACTCATATTTAACCAATGATGACATGATGTCCATTCTGTTTTAGATTAGATTAAACACTCTAGATTACTGAAGTTGGACATTATGTGTCCACTTAAGGGTTAGACATTACATGAGGACTCTCAAAGGTCAACTTCAGGAGTTTATATATACAAATACAGTTTATAGTTTCTGGGCATGCATACGTGTATATAACTTTCCATGTGACTATGTGTGTGCTGGTAAAGGGCAAAGGGGTCATACAACATTTAATAATACACACCTCAAGTGAAAGAGCCACAGTGAAGACTACAGCCCATCCTGCCATGAGAACATAGCCACCCATCAACATCAGTTTCCTACCCAACCTCTCTATCAATAGGTTCTGAACACACACACACACACACACACACACACACACACACACACACACACACACACACACACACACACACACACACACACACACACACACACACACACACACACACACACACACACACACACACACACACACACACACACACACACACACACACACACATTTATTAATGTGTAGCCATATGTATACAGTTACACTATTAAAAGTGGTAACCTTGGTCCTCCAAATAAATTATTTATTGGCAAAAGGGACTAAAACACTTATTATGTAAAGAAAGTTACATAATTGATAAAAGATTAAATGAAGACTTACACACATAATGCAAGCTGTGAATTCACACATCCCAGTACCAATGGTCACATATTGGATCTGTCCTGCAGATATTCCTGCTTCTTGGAACACATATGATGCATAGAAGTAAATCTGAGGAATGAAAGAAAAAGGCCCTTAATCTTTTGAATTTCCGAGTATGCAAAAAAGACAAAAGAAAAAAAAAACACACAAAACCCAAACACACTAGCAATAACACTTGAAATCCTTCTGAAACAAATTCTAGTTATGTAAGTAAGAAGTGTTGGGCACAGGAGATTTTACAAAAGCTTTACACAAGGCAGGTCAATCAGTCATTTGCTTATTCAGTTCATCAGTGAATTCAGTGAACTTTCAGAAAAAGATTAGCTATTCTACAAATTAACCACTTAATGTTAAATAAATTAAGGGAATTCTCTGGTTCATTTTTTTAAATTAAATTTATTTTATCACAATATCAGAAGTGATTTTTAAAAGTTTTTGAAAAGTCTTTTATGCTCACAAAGGCTGCATTTTATTTCAATATATTTTTTTGAATATAATTTATTCCTGTGATTGCAAAGTTGAAATTTCAGCATCATTACTCCAGTCTTCATTGTCACATGATCCTTCAGAAAATAGTTGCTGCCTAATATATTTTTTGGAAACCATGATAAATTTTTTTCTGGATTCTTTGATAATTAGAAAGTTCAAATGAAAAGCAAAATAACATAATTTTTTATAATAATGTAAAAGTCTTTACTGTCAATTTTGATCTATTTAATGCATGCTTGCTGAATAAATAATTTCTTTAAAAAAAATCATATTGACCCGAAACTTTTGAACGGTGTTTTTGTGAGATATTAATATTAGATCAAATATGATGGGCACATGACCTATTCTGACTTCTGCTAACTGCTTTGTGTGAGTTTGTTTGCATGCATTTTTACCCCCGGAAGCATGTAGACATACATATTCTACATATTCTTTCAAATATTAACATTAAGCCTGCAACAAGCATTCATTCTCATGAACAGCTAGGTGTGTTTTCTTTGGTCAGCGTTCAGTTTATGAAATAAATGCACCGGCAATCCAGTTACACTTGAACTTCCAACTAAGAGGCGAAGATATAACAGCACAGGATTGGACAGAGGCAGGGTCTTACTGTGTCATTACCGCACAGTTGCATGGCACTGCTCAAGACTGCCACAGAGATGAGCTGCCAGCGAACGCTACGGTCCGTGAAGAGCTCCCATGGCTGTTTGGCACGTTCTCCCTTAGTTTCATTCTGTTCCTGCAGAATCTCATCCAGCTCGTCTCTCTGCACCTCACAGCCTCGCAAACGCCGCAGTGCTGTGGAACAAGCATGGTTAATGTATATAATCATGTGTAAGAATTACATTCAGATTTCAAATATATCAGAATGAGATATTTAAAGGGATAGTTCACACAAAAATGAACAATTTGTCAGCATTTACTCGACAAGTAACGCGAGTTACGTAGTCAGATTACACATTACTTTTAAATTGACTTTTTTAAATAACTAATACAGGTTACTTTGTTTTCCCATTATTGACTGACAGCTCTCAGGCACCATTTTGAGAGAAATCGTGAGTAAGGTGCAGAGGAGTTGTGTGCGCTTTGTAAACATGATAAATATTGTAGTTCTAGACTAAATGTGAGCATGCATTTACTCATCTCACTTGCATTAAAACAGATTCAGTATTCCTCAAAATGAATAAGAACAGGGAAATGCAAACTCAGAAT
Source organism: Siphateles boraxobius (assembly GCF_051911475.1). Taxonomy (NCBI): domain Eukaryota; kingdom Metazoa; phylum Chordata; class Actinopteri; order Cypriniformes; family Leuciscidae; genus Siphateles; species Siphateles boraxobius. Next base: position 10,077,974 of record NW_027509042.1, on the reverse strand, counting down.
ATTACGCAAACCTGCAATAATTAGATGTGTTAAAAAACACAAATATACTTTATGTATTTTATCTCACTTTATTATCTTTCCTGCTAACCTTCAATGATCCATATAAGCAAAAATATCACACTTGTGTTTCTTTTTTTTAAATTGCTGATGTAAGAGTGTTGAACTTTCTTCTCTTGCATCCTATTTTTCTGCGTTCCAGAACAGCAGCACAGCTGAAAGGTTTGTTTGAGTTGCGCCCTATAATATAAAGGTGTGAATTTGCATTTCCTTTAGCCTGAGGCTTATTCATTTCACATTTGGTGTGAAAGGGTCTTACATTTGCCAAAAGTATAACCTTTTTTTGTTGATATTAAAACACAAACAATCAAGCCCAGTCCAGGTGAGGAAAAGTAACATTGTAACGCAACATTGCAACACATTACTTCTAAAAGTAACTTTTACCAACACTGCTCGCCCTCATGTCAAACCATTATGACCTTTCTAACATATTCTAACATATTTTGCTGCTTTTTTCTATACAAGCCCTTTAAAAGTGAACATTATTTGAGTAAGAGCATATTGTAATATACAACTGCACCAATGCCTAAGACTCATACCCATTAGGCAGGCCTCTTTGTCCCCACAGTCAATGAGGAGGTAGCGGGGACTTTCTGGAAACCAAGGCAAGGTGAGAAGTTGGATGAAGCCTGGGATAGCATTACTGGCCAATAAGTACTGCCAACACGGCTCACTACCTAACACCTCACTGAATAAAGACAAGCATTTTAAAATCAGTCATTTCAGTCATGATAATCTATTTAATTCGGACATAAAAATAACAAAATAACCATTTTAAATGCACCTCATAAAGTACTCATGAAATAATTTATTTTACATCACACAAGGAAATGGTAAACACTCTCGCTAACTGCTTCGTACTGCATCAAATATGTAACGTACCTCAGACTGACCACCTGTCCCAACACCAGTCCAAATGAAGTGAAGACAGCTGAGGACAGAGACACAGCTCCGCGTAAGTGCTTCGGTGCACTTTCACCAAAATACATGGGCTGTACGTTCATACTGATGCCTGAATATAAATAGAGAGGATGGATGGTTTATAATGATACCAGGAAGAAACTAGCAATCTCAATCTCAAAATATAAAGGGCCCATTATTGATAATCACATTTACAGGTAATATATATATATAGACGGTACCTGCATTTATGCCAACCAAAAATCTGGAGATGATAATCATCTCAAATGACTTTGCCGTTCGGCTCAACAATGCAAGCAGTGAACTTGAGAAGAGAAACACATTGTTCAGCAACATAGTCTTCTTCCTTGGAAAAAAGAACATAACAGGGTAAACTATAAAGAATGATTCCTTACTTCAAATTCACAGCAAAATCTAAAACACATTTTAATTAAATAAAACAATGGGTAAGAAACATGTAAACTGTGACTTTAAATACAAGATAGAGACAGAAGTGATTGTACCTCCCGAAACGGACAGACGTTGGCCCTGCTATCAAGGCCCCAGTAAAGCCGCCCAATGAGAAAATAGAAACTATAAAGGTCCATATCAGTGTGACCTCATAAATCCCCAACTGTATTCCCCATCGCTCCTGAAATGTCTCATTGACAAACTTTTGAATGAACTGCAGGAAGGAACACAGAACACAAAAGTTGTAATTAGCCTTAACAGATACAAACAGACAACTAATATGGCAAAAATAAATGCAACTATTTTTACTCTTTCACACAAACCCGATGAAACACTGTTCCTTACAAGAGTCGGTGCATTCATTATGGCCAGGTTGTATCCATATTGTAGTGTTCCCCCAATAGCTGCAGAGGTCACCATTAATGCCAAAGTGTACATATGACCCTGGTTAAAAAAGATAACTATGATGTTATGTTAAGCCACATCTAGGCAACAAAACAAACAACTTTAATTACTAATTAAATTGAATTTTAATTAAATTAAATTGAAATTAAATTCAACATATATTCTCCAAATGTGCCATCATATGATGTTATGTATTACTATTGCCCCATTGAAGGGATTTAAAATGTGCTTAACAATTTTTTTTTAATTGACTTTAAATTTTCTTTTCATATTACATCAATATAGTTACGGTTACACGTGACTTTACATTAAAACTTTCAAATTATTGAGTCATTTAAAAAAAATCTGACAAATGGAAAAGAACTGCAGCAGTAGGACATAATCGTACCTTCTTCTCCTTTGTACTCATGGCGTCTTCTTTCTTGTATGTGCTAATGATTTGTCTTGAGAAAATAAGCCAGAGGTTAAAAAATCCAAGAATAGAGAAGGTCTATTGTCAGTTTATTCTGTGCTCGCCATTAAATGAGATATTGGTGCTCCGAGAAAGGTGCGTAGAAAGACACTATGACACACGTCTTCAAATGTTACAGCCAATAAACTGCAGAATGGTCAGTCACGATCTTCACAATATAGTTTAACTAACCACCCTCTTGACTAGATAAAACAATGATTTTCGAATCCTCTTGAGAACTTCTGATGAATAAAAAAGGCACCTGCTCCTTACAAATACTTTGGCATTGTGTGTCCATGTAAAAGTCCAAAATGAGATCAAAGTAGTTCAACTCCACCTATCGGAATGTATATATAACTGTAGGCCTATACTGTGTTACTGAATATTTAGCTACTTATTAAGTATTATTTTATTTTATTTTATTTTAGATATAAAAAATAGCTTTTAGCTTTTTTACATTCAGTCAGCACAAGTAGGCCTACTATGGCATATAAATGGAATCGAAGCATGTAATAGCAAGATTTGAAATAATATTGAGTTTATCCATTTATTCCACTAGAGGGCAACATAACATTATTATAATTTTGCACTCTTGACGTTTGCGCTCTTCTGAAATGTTTACAATAAAGTTGTAAGGTTATAAAGGCTTGTTTTTTGGTTGACCTATGAAATAAATTAGCATATATTTTTGGATAAACGTCTAGTTTAGGTAACGCAAATAACTTATGCAAATGTCTGACCCAAAACCTGGACAAAACTTCCGCTCCTTACAAAAAAAAAGATGAAAAAAAGAGAGATTTTCAAATTATTTTATTTTAAACATTACCATATTTTGTGAGTGTCCTAGACAGTATATGCTACTACGTTCTAATTTTGGCATTCAGTGTAATCTAATCTTGAGGAAATATATTTAACCAGGTAAAGAAACAGCCTACCTGTGGGAGTGGATTGGAAACGGACGACACATCTATGTAAAGGTAAAAATAGGTAGCCAGGTCAGCGTAACCAGGAATCTGCTACTGACAATAATCTGACACTAATAATAAAAACAGTATATCACTCTTTCTTCAAACACAGTAAAACAATAAACGTAAGACTTTATTCACTTCACTATGCAGGATAGTTCTGAAAATCAATGTCCACAATAAAATATGCATGCTTAGAAAATGAAAGCTGAAAACGTATTATTCAATTACTCAGTGCGAAAAAATGTTTTAATAGACGTTTAAATAAATTGTGTACCAACACGCGCGGTTTCCAGCAATGCATTGCTCTCTTTAGCTCACGCGCGCGCGCACGCACACTCACGCACGCACGCACGCACAACAGAAGGATGTCAACTTGGGTGTGGAGAGGGTGCTGCGCTATGAGTAATTTATAAAGTAATTCTGTAGTTTAACAATGTTTTACCACTGATCTTTATCATCATAGTGAATAAGAAAAAAAGTTAGCGTTTCTATATCAGCGGTAAGACGGTTTCAAGTTTGACGTCAAGTTCAAAATACCTGGATTGACGCATGGCGTAATTGTGTTGAGTAGGCTACTTTAAACTATGAAGAAAGACGAACACAGTTTTACTATGGCAGTCAGATATCTGACCACTGTGACGGAATATTAACAATATTAGCCAATCTCAAGAATAGGCGCGTGACTTCATCTATGTTGGCAGAGATAAATGTTTTAATATAAGAGACGACGCCTCGAATCCTTCACCAACAAGTCACATACATAAACGCCTTATAATGATGTATCGTGCTTTTTGGGATACAATATTTCTTCTCACCGGTGAGTAAATGTATTTTGGTGTTGTGTTCATGTGATTTACTGGCATTATTTTTATTAGATAACTTTGAAATGTAAATAATACGTGAATTAAGCAAATATTAGAATTATTTGAAATCTTGTCCCTTACAAGAAAATGACTAGGCTATTTAGGATGTTGCCACATTTTAAATGCTAATGCCGCAAGTGGATTAAGCTTACTCATTATTTACTCAACTATTAGAATCCATTTTGAAGATGTGAGCTATGAATGAAGCTTTTAAAATTATTTTATTGATGTGCATGTGATTTTCTTGTAGTGTTTTATATATCATAGTTTTATCATGATTTGACAATATTCTAGTCATCAATATAAAACACATTTAGAGGGGTCCACCTTTCTCCTGACACCTGCTGTTCAGTCACATTAGTAGTGAAGAAGTTGGGTGTCCAACATATAATTGTTCTTCATTGTTGTGCAGCTTTTCAGCTCGATAGCTTGCAAAATGTGCTGTCAGTGTTTATCAAGATGTGGAAGAATCAGTGGTTTGCTCTCCTTTTTTGTCCAGCAGCTTCTTTGGCTCAGTAGTCTTGCTCCTGTCATTAACAAGGTTAACAGGGCTTAGTTTAAATATAGAGCCATTCTTTAGTGTCTATCCTTTATGGCTTTGTCCCTACGAAGGCACGTTCCTAACTCGGCATGCAGTTTCAGTGAGAGAAAGTCAGTCAAGTTTTTTTAAATTAAAAATCTCTAGGACATCATTTGTGTTTTTGCTTTCTGTGCTTTAAATAGTACGCAAATATTTATATGTAGTACATCATGGCATTCATAAACCTGCCTGATGCCCCATAAAGTGACTCATTTTATTGACTGAGTGGTTGTACCAGCTATTTGATTTTTCGAGGACATATGAGGTACTATTTTCTCAAAAGTGATTTTGGTTGACCCATAGTTAAGGAATAGCAGTTTTTGTAATTTGGGAATATCCTTGTTTTCTTAACTTAAATACATAGTTCACTCATTTAATTTTAATTTTGATTGTCATTATTTACTCACCCTCATGTTGTTCCAAATCTGTATGTTTTTCTATCTTCTGTGGAACATAAAAGTTGATATTTTGAGAAAAGTATCTGTGTTCTTTTGTCCATAAAATTGAAATCAACAGTCAACAAAACTGTTTGGTTACTAACGTTCTTTAAAATATGTTCTTTTGTGTTCCACAAAAGAAAGAAATGCGCACAGTGATGGATTTCCTTATTTTATTTGATTTCATGCAGGTAATATATGTCCAAAGTAACACGGCTCTGACAAGAGTTTAATTTAAAATGTATCAATGGAAATTTACATTTAAATGGAACCACCTCCTGTTTGCTGGATGCATATGTTTTAAATATTAACATGGCATGGGATATTAACACTAAAGCATTATTGTAACCAGAAGAGCTTTTCTAAGGAGTTTTCCAGTTCAATGAAACTTAGTGCCCTCTCATTTCATAGGAATTTTCATGAAATCCCTGTGCACATAATGTGAACATGCCTTGAGGTCCCAGACTCTCTTCCAAACCATTTTAGTGGCACAACAATGAACATTAGACAGACTGTTCAAATCTGGACATTTTGAAATTTGTATTTACCGATGTAGATGGCCTGTGAATCATTATGCATGGGGCTTATGTTTTGTAGGGCTGTCAATATTTAAAAAATCCATAATTAGACATGATATACAGATTGAATTTAATAATAATAAATCTCATGAACCATTATGAATGAATAGCATGTAACAGAATCGATTAGTAATTGTATTTTTTAAAATCATATTTTAAAATTTAATTAAACCTACATTAATATGTTAAATTGACACGTTGACTGACCAGTGTTAAAATATATATTTTATCCAAAACTGGCTGTGCTGCCTCACTGTCTGTTACTGTGCTGCCTCCTAACCATCATGGAACCTTATAAGTTACCAATTTGAATCTTCACAAGAGTTGCTCAGCTAATTTTCAGTAGTTTGGTGTTAACATGTTGCTAAGCTAATGGACAATACTCTAATAAGAATTTAATGAAATAATTTTATTTATAATCAACATTTTGACTCAACTGCCAAGATCTGAGCTCATCGCAAATGCCTTAACCTTCTTTCTAGGGAATTTTTAAAACAGAGCGATAGACTTGTTTTTCTGTAAATATAAGAGTGCAATAGGCACAGCATGAAAAAGATTCTTCTGGCAGCATCTTAAAGGACAATTCCGGCAAAAAATTAACCTAGGGCTAAATAACACATGGGTACCGAGTTGACCATTCTCTGGGATGCGTTCGAGCAGTCGAACCACGAACGCTGTGCTACGTGAGCTGAACTGTGACTATCGACCAGGATGTAGCACGGTGTTCGTGGTTCGACTGGTCGAGACTGTTTTCCAAAGATGGCTCCTGCCTGTATACACGAAGTGTACTGTCTTTATAAAGTATCTCCTTATTAAACTCTCTGTACACTTCCAAGGTTCTCAATGCTTCGGTTTGCAGGTAGAGACCCTCATTATGCTACCGGGTTAGGGTGGGGCTATTTTGAGCCATGTTAGTGGTATTAACTAGCGATTTTTATTTTTACTTATTCGATGTCCCATACACTAGCGTTATAAGCTAATTTGTGGTTAAATTAAAACTAACGTTAAAACTGGGTACATTCGATTATCATGAAAACACATCCCAGAGAACGGTCGACTCGGTACACTTGTGTTATTTAGCCCTAGGTTCATTTTTGGCCGGAATTGTCCTTTAAGGCACGCTCACACTACATGACTTTTGGCTGGATTTTGCTGTCGCAGACAGATTTCCAAGGTCTTTGACAAAACCCCTGGATCGTGGCTGAATCGGTGCTCGTTGCAGTCGCCAATGCTCGTTAAATATGAGCAGGTCAGCGATGTGATCAGAGCCTGTCGAGCAGTCACAGACGGTGCGATATTAGATATTATTGCCATGTGATCTTTTACTGTGTGCAGTGAAACGACAAGGTGGAACTAATCCAACCAATCACAGTGCAGATGGTATAAACGGAAAAATCTTGTGATCATTTGCTCGAATTTATGTGAGAAAACATTTTTTCCACTGTTGGTCAGGACTGCCTCTTGACAAAATGTCTTGTAGTTTGTCTACCTTATCAGCATTGTTTCAGGGAACAGATTAAAAGAAACCTTGTTGTGTAGTGTGAGCACCACAGCAAATCAGGTAGTCTTACAGTCCTCTGTATGTGGAGAGATCCGCTTCACAAATCCACTTTAATTTATCTTAACCCAGTCATTCGCTGTAGCTGTTCTCAAAATAGTTTGAAGGTTAGAAGTCAACTCCCACTGTTGTTCCAGGGTATTTTAATTGTTCTCTGAGTCTAAAGTAAGTGGGCATTATTTATCATTTGTGCTAGACGCCACTCAAGCTTTTTTCTATCTTGTGTGTGATGCTGTTGCTCCGCTGTTTTCTCATTGCTGTAACGGTTATGAGTCTGGTGTTTTTTGACTTTATCGGATCCTCATTTTTACATTTGGGTAAGAGGTTTATAAAACTAGATTTAACTGCGAGTCAGTAGAAGGGATATTTAGAAGGTTTTGAACACCTACTTACCTGTCGTCAACAGTGCTACTGTTTCATTGTAGTGCTATTGATTTTGAATATGTGCTTGTTGTATTTGATTTGTAGGCTCCCTTTTCACATATGGGCAGGTACAAGAGAATTCTACCTCAACAACGACCATTGCAACCACAACAACAACAACTACCACCTCTACCACAACAACCACCAGCAGCTCGACGACAACCACTACTACTACACGTGTCAGAAGTATGTTCTGTCTGTTCTTTCCTTTTTGCTCAGCTCTTTTTTGGCTTCAAAGGTCTGAAATATATATGCCAGATTGTGAATAAGGATTGTGAATAGCCTGAAATGAGTTGTCAGCAATTCCAGTCTTACATCCTGCTCAAATCTACATAGGTTTGTAACAAATTCCCACAATGCCAGCCTATGGTTTCCATTGGTCCTGTCCCAAATGGCACACTTCATATGCACTTAGGCTATGAAGGGTGCATATTAAGTTATGAAGGGTGCATATTAAGGTATGAAGGGTGCATATTAGGGACCATAGGGTGTCCCATTTGTCATTTTAGGTTTCAGAAAGGTGCTCGCGAGTGGTTGATATAAGCCCTCAATGCGCACTTTTGACGAGCCCGCACTGTTCCGAGCTCCACAGCAAACTTCTCTTCGACAGTCAAATGTCATGAAAGTTATGTCATGAAAGTGCGGACTTGCAGGAAGACCGCGAGTGCTTAGGGTGCCATTTGGGACAGGGCCATTTGCAGCCCATGAACAATATCTACTTTGACCCGCCTCAAACACTAGTTGTAGCTGAAGCCTGGAAGAGTTTGGTTTGAGTTGTTAACATGTCGAGAAGACACGTTTTCTGCCCTGCGAACTTGTGCAAAGCCAAATCCACTTTGCACTCTCTTCAAAAGGATGACAACTCGGCTAGAATTGATATGGAATTAAAACAGATGCAATCTTTATTGCTCGGAACACTGTGTAATAGAAATGCACGATTAATCATTGAAAAACCACAGTCTCGATTTAAAGACCCACACGATCTTATTCCTGAATGTCAAATTACCATTGACACTGCTGCTGAGCCTGAGAGAGCAGATGTCATGTATAGGTGTGAAACAGCTTATCAAACAGTCTTTTCAACCACACAGTAGTATCATTATTTCTGTGTGACAGTAATTAATATTCACAGAAGTATTGGGATAAAAGTTTATTGTTCAAATATAAACTCTGATTTCTACGGTAGCGATCAAAATAGAAATCACTTTTTGAAAGTAGCTTGACGCTTCATAAAAAGATTGTATCATTTACATCATTACACACCAGTAGGTGTTATTTTGTTTAGTTGTTTATTCAGAATCGTGGGAGAATCATGACCTCAATTTAAAAAAAACATTCATGATTTATTCAGAACCATGCAACTCTACTGTGAATCAAGTTCTGAGGAAGCCTCCAGAGCTGAAATTCAGATATGGTAATTGGCTTTTTGTTTCTGACACACGCTGTAAGCTGTAGCCCAATCACAGCAGACGGGGCCATCTGACAAATCAGAGCAGAGTAAGCTCTTGGAAAGGAGTGGTTTAAAAAGACCTGAATCCTTTATGGAACCGTTTCAGACACTGTGAGAAAAGAGGTGATGCTGCAGTGTATATTATGAAGGAATTTAATTGTTTTTTGGATGCAGGTAAACCTATTGTAGGAGGTCTATGAAACAAAATTAGTTACCTTTAAAATATCATAATATTTCAAAATTAAAAGCTTGCATTAATTTTTGAGTGCAACTTAAAATTTCCCACTTCTTAAAATCCAATCTACAGCCAACAGATAGAACCAAGCCCTAAATTGTTTTCTTTTTCAATAATCTGCTTCACTCGGATGCACATCACAATACAGAATATTTGTCGCTGCTTCCATTTCCTTGCAACTTTTACCACTTATTTTCTCTGACTATTTGTTTAAAAACAGTTTGTACCCAATTTTGTACCCAATTCATGGAGTTCCAGTAAGTGGATACTTTGTTTTATCATACTTTTTCTCACAATGAATGCACACAAGGTAATTGTGTACTGCTAATATAAAGACAGCAGGTTTCATCCATTGTCAATTTCAGTTTGTTTTTTTACTCATTATAAAGCAGACAGTTTTCATCCAATGTAAATACCTCCTGTAGACAAAGCTCACAAAGATTAGAGAAGGGAATTAGTCCATTTCAAGAAAGCACCTCAGATCTTGACCGGTAGTCCTAGCTAAGTCTTGCTCTTTCTTGTCTTACACCATGTCTCCTTTTGTATTCTCTTTAGATCAAATGTAAAGATCCCTTTCAGATCCCTTGCAGTCGCCTCAAGCACCAGACGGCACAAAGGGGATTGATTGATTAGATCAAATGTGTGCCTTAGGGAGGATATTGTCTGAGAAACTGGCGCATCTTGAAATAATAGAAACCGATATTCCAGATAATATCAAATCCTCTCATTCTGATTTGTAACCTGGCTGAGAACATTGTAATTTCTTTTCTCCTTTCTACTTCTCTTTCCACCAGTGTATTCCACAAAATATCACTAATTTTGCTCTAACTTTGATGATAACAAAGGCTGGTGTTTAATTGAAGTAGATCAATTTGTTTGTGTTAAAGTGGTAAAGTAATCTTGCAGGTTATATACAAATTTATGAGAAACCGAGATACAAGGCAATGGTCATCAGGCAAAACATTTGCAAATAAATTTTGCAAATTTGCAAATACATTTAGCAAATTTGCAAATACATCAAGAAACTCTTGTCTAGATCTTTATTTTTTTAATTGAACAAGATATTGTCATTAATGTCAGCATTAAACCCAGGTTCTCTTTATTTTGTTCTTCAAGAATTTATAGCAGCCGCTGTCCACTCTCACTTCGATGACTGCCCCGACACCCACAGCCACTTCTGTTTTCACGGCACGTGCCGCTTTCTCATCCTGGAGGAAACACCTGCATGTGTGTAAGTCCTGAGATTTTTTCAGACTGAATATTAAGAATTTGCTGTGTTTAATTTAGCTGCACTCTGACTTCCCCAAGTCTGTTAACAATCCTAATGATCACACTAGTTTTTTTCATTTTTTTTTCACAACAGTCTGTTTTCAAGCAATCAAATCAGATCTGTGTGTTCAAGCAGTCTTATAATTTTCAGCCATGTATTCATCAGTTGATATAGTGGTGGCTTTGTTCTACAACAGCTGTAAACAACTTGCTGTCAGAAGGTCATACAGAGTGCTCAGAGTGTAGCGAACGGATAAGGGTGGTGTGCTGTTTTATTTAGTGCCATCACCACAAACATCACTATGGCACTTTGTATATGAAATAAAATGTTATGCATCTTGATCATTGAGAAAAACGGCAGTTTCCATAAATCCTAATACTGCGATTGTGGTTTGGGTCAGATTTATTTCCTTATTTCCTTACTTCCTATTTTCTTTTTTGCCCAGCCAACATATATTTTTATATAATAAAAGGATTAGAATTGGAAATGCAAATAAATAAATAAATCGTATTTGTTATGCCAGTATGAAAAAGCCTAAGCGGTCTGACATGAATTTTGATTGCTGACTCACTTGGGTAAATTCTTGCTGACAGCATGTTCATTGAGCTTGTCCATGTGTAGACAAGCACGTTTTGTCCTTTGCCAAATTGCTTTTCCTTGTATACATTTGGCACAATAGCAGAATTCAAATCTGTGTTAGTGCTTGTGTCTGAGATGGTATGAGTCCTCCTGTTGTCAGGGAATTTGTTTTCTCCATGTCCACATCCGTATGTAGTAGTTCACCACAAAATGTCAAATTCATTTTTTAATTTGATTGATTTTATGAACATTATACTGGCAGATTCCTCATTCTGGAGTTAAATGATTTTTCGAACATCTATTGAATATACTCATCTTTTGCTGAGCATGTTTTCATATTTTTCCAATGATAATAAAATGGACACTTGTGTATGTTTGTGTAGATGTCATCCTGGCTTTATGGGTATGCGATGTGAACATGCAGACCTCTTGGCAGTGGTGGCGTCTAACCACAGGCAGCAGACTGTGGCCACCATGCTGGTGTTATGTGTGGTGGGCAGTGTCCTACTCATGCTGCTCTGCACTTTACTAAAGTGAGTATTATTCATTTAGCACACATTTCATTTGATTCATTTTGTCAATTTGTTTTGTATCGGTCAAAATTTTGGAATAATTATGATTTTTTCAAATGTTTTTTAAAGGCTGACAATTTATACAATTTAAAATAAATGTTTTCCATTGTAAGATATTTGTAAAAGTAATTTATTCTTGTGATGACAGCTGAATTTTCAGCAGCCTTTTTTTCAGCAGCCTTCAACTTTTTTTTGAAAGTCTTTAACTCAGTAATACATTCAACAACATAGCCTGTTAACATGCACCTAATTTTCTTTTAAAAACAAATTTCGAATATTATTATATTCTGACCGATATTTCCTGACCCCTAGAGCTATGTAATGCTATACAAAATATCTCTTAACATTACAGGTTATATTACCTACTGTTACTGTATAACTTTTTTATTGAAAGTAAAAAAAGTTGTGTTTTGTTACTTTTGTACTTTTTATCTGTACCCGTGCTCGAATAAGTGTGCATATCTAGGTGACTGTTGTGGAGAAGAATTTTAATTCAGTAGTTTAAAAAATGTTTAAGCAAATTAACTTAACCGAAAAGTAATGTGCAAAAAAAGTAACTCAAATGTTAATCCATATATAAAGCAGACACATTACTTTACTCGTTACATCAAAACGTTACTTTTAATGTTACACAAAACACTGATCATTACCATTATTATAGATAAGTATATTTTCTTTTTCCAAGAGCAATTTATTTGTTAGTGTTTATTCTGTTGATCTATCTTTGCTGACTAAACTGTACCCTACAAACTGTGAAAGGTCATTTTTTGTGGAAGGTGAAAGAGGGCATTTGTAGACTTCACACATTGTCTTTCTAGTTGTTGGTGGAGACGGGGTGGTTGTGGGCGAGGTAACACAATTTCGTGTTGGTCAGAGAAGCCTAGGAGTATTCTGACGGGTGGGACATCCTGCTGCCACTCAGAAACAGGTATTTTAGTGCTTTATTTCCATTTTTACTATTTTTTTTTTGCTGAGCTGTAAGGGGATGTGTTATATGTCATGTTGTGCCTAATTATGATCATCAATAGGGGGTGTTCGCATACTGAGACCAGCATATGTGCGAGGCCTTTAACTTTTAATGGCCTATGATATGTCTTTGCTCAAGGGTTTAAGCTGTTAGTTTAGCCATCTGTTGTCACTCTGTCCTAAGACTGTCAATGAACATGAGACCAATGAGAGTGTAGGATGTGGTAAATTTAGTTGGTCAGGGTGAAACATTTTCATTATTTTTTTAAAAGAACAGCGTTTATTTGGAATAGAAATCTTTTGTAAAAATGTAAAACTCTTTTCTACAACTTTTGATAAACTTAAAGGAGCCGTATGTAAGAATGTGGCCAAAACTGGTACTGCAATCACTTTCAAAGTACTGTAGAGCGGTGTATCCCCTCTCCCTCCTCCCTGACTCGAGGTTGCCAAATAGGCTGCAGGATACAGCAGGAACGTAGGCTGCTACAAGAAGCTTTTTCTGTTAATTATGTTTATGCTTCAAATGAGAGATGTTTTGCAAAGTAATTATATATCTCAAAAATGTACTAATGGCGATTAGCCAAATATAATCGTAAAGATGTACGCTCGTATGTGACAGAACATTGTTAGAACAGTAGCTGTTAGTCTAACTTGTAACGGTAGGTATCTGTCATTAACGTAAGTACAAGCACAAGCCTCTGTCACTGTGTGTAACCGATATCAAAGATACAGCTATTCATTTAACTGACGCTATTATGTGAAAGCAACCAGCTGTATTTTTTAACTTACCCTGCGGTACACGTCCATAACGCTAAAATATGTGATGTGAATGATTACATGTCATTCTATTATTTTTGGCTGTAGAACTTGCATGAACCTGCATAAACAATAATGGGTGTGCTAATGTTGTTTTCCTCAGCGTCTCATCATAATGAAAGAGAAACGGGCTCTGATAATGCATTGCTAATGTTAGCAATGACAACTCGCCGTTTTTGACCCACCTCCTCCATATGAGCTATCGTAACGTTACTTTGCATGAACATGCATAACTTTGTTCGACTGTCATGAACATTTGAAATGTTTAAGTCAAGTAAAAGTTAGCCAAACATAGATGAATCTTTCCTCTCCAGGAGAAAATTAGCAACGTTGGCGTCCGTCTTCAGATTCTTCTCCGTTTTCAGCCGTCTCCATCTTTCAAAGGCGTCTCCTATACAGATCCTTGTTTTATTTCGGACGTTGTCACAAAGTATTTAGGATTCATAACGAGTTTTTTTTGGTTTCGTAACGTTAGACATTTTTTTTTATCTGATTCCGACACGTTTGTAGCTGCAGCTGTGGTAACCAGCAGAGCTGGCAACCCGGATGCCGCAACACTACTGACTTGTGATTGGTAGATAGGTGGAGGGTGGCGCATCAGACCAAAACACAACATGACAACATCAACATCAGTTGAGGGCTGCAACTTCACTTTTTAAATGACAATATCCTGGCCGGACTACTGTTGTCAGTGATATAAGTATTTGAAATGAACATGATTTCTTAATGTCTAGTGACATATCAGGGTCATTTTATGATTAATTGAAATAAATTTCTTACATACATTTCCTTCAATGCGACCTTGTGGAATACAAGTAGTCATTTTTTCCGAAAAAAATCATACTGACCCCGAACTTTTGAACGTTAAATAATTGACCCTTCGCTAAACCCCGCCCTCCTTAGTTACTGTTGCTACGCCTATCAAGCTTTCGCGTCTAGCACATCTATTACAGTGTGTATGCACCGGTGTCAGGCATTCCTAATGAGATAATTAGTCATTTTTGGCGAACATATGAAATATCTGAGAGAGCAAGACAAAAGGGACTGCAGTGTGCATTCGAGGGATATATCCACGACATAATATGCAACCGATTAGATAATAATTTAATAAAAATTGAAGCTTAAGCCTATAGTCGCATCAGCAGCGCCTCATACGCTGACCATTCACATGGGAAACACACAAATCGAGGAACAGCTATGTTCGTGCACAGCAGGGTAAGTGAAATGTAAAACTAATCTAATAATTATAAATCAAACAGTTGATCCATAAATCTTGTGGAATAACACTAACACCGGGAGAGCCGCGATCGGATTGGGTTAAAGTTACTCAGTCAGGGGTAGTAGTAGGCCGTCTATTAACAAAATGCTGAAATAAATTTTAAAGTATGTCAGTGAGCCTCCCTCTTGTCTTTCAAACGTTTTATTTTACGTTAAAACATGTGCATTATGAACAAAGAACCGTAATTATTTCCAACTTCCAAGCAATATGTGTTTTTGTTAATCATGTCGACACTTAGTTGTGAATGGGGTCTCCCACACTGCTTGATCCACGGACATCCTTTCTCACCTTGGGTTTTAGATTTTCGGGAAGGAAAAAAAAATCACTCCCCTGTCCAAACTTTTAGGATACTGGGTATCAGATTAGCACAATCCATACGCACAACGCTTCGGCATGTTTCCCTCGCTCGAAAGCTTGCCAGACCTCCCGCGCCTAGTTAAGGTTGCTAAGACACGATTGGCCAGTGGCGGTTTTCGGTCGTGGCTTAGCGAAGGGTCAAATATTCCCAGGCATAATTATACAATTAGAAATGGAATTGTTGGAATTTTGTCCATACAAATACCCTCAGTTATCACTGCCAGTCTGCTCACAGTGCAGCTTGTTGACAGAGTATTGCAAACCTTTAATTAGATTTGTCAACAGGACGTTGTCACATACTTTGTCAGCATCGTCAGGCATTTCTAATTGTTAGGTAGAACTGTGACTGTGTTTCCACAATAACATTTCAATACATTTGCATGCCATCAGGTTGAAGTAAAACATTGTGTCATATTTGTCTTACATGTGTATGTTTTGTCAATTTTCTCTGCCACTTCCATCTTCTTGTCTTCTGATCTAATCAGAAAATGTTCCTTATGCACAAGGTACTCTTTTTTTGAAACATCTGTTTAGTGTAGTTTGTGTAAACGTAGTGTAGTTTGATCAAACCCTTCTGTTTTTCATCTCCCAGAGTCTTATTATGTAAAAAAAAGTGGTTTGCAATGATTTAATCCTTTTGTTTTTCATTTCTGTCCTTTTCCTTTCAGTGGTTTGACATACAATATCTGGAGTTATCCTCCACCTTACTCCTGGACTTCACTATGACTGCGTTTCTCAAGCTACAGACTCGGACACGGTTGGTAAGCACAGCCCATATTGAGAGCATTTCGATGTGCTCAGTTGGAGAACCCAATCAAACTTGGAACTTTTACATTTGGACAGTCATTTCAAAAAGGATATTTTTGGAACAACAATGACACGGGTTAAAGATGGAACTCAAAAACTGAGAAACTCTGAAAGAAGAAATCAGAACAAGCTACATGGAAATCAACTACAGAATCCAGTGATGTAAAGACAGGGCCCTTTTGAAAAAAATACAGATCAGAAACAACGGATCTGGAAGTGAAAGACGATGAGAGAGGTTTTAGGGAAACCATTCTTACTAACAGAGCTTATCTTAAAGCTATACATTTCCTTATAGATGTATAAGATGACATTCCACCGGTTTTGGTCTTTTAAAATTCCGTTATTATAAAAAGGCTTATAATATGCCTTTAATGGGATGTGCAACTCACTAAAAAGTAGTTTAAGATATAACAACCTTTTAACATTATATAATATCACATTTTCTGTATCACTTTATGGATAAAGAATGGGAGATTTGTTTTGTTACAATTTAAGTCAATCAATTAGCATAAAATAATAGAACTACGACTTTTGCCAATTTATTTTAACTTGATCTCCTTATAACAATGATAACAAATCAGCAAACGTGAGAGACTATTGCCGACTCTGAGGGACAAATATGATCTCTTACACATTATAACACTTTTACCCCAATGGAAATCAATATTTTATGTATTTTTGTTTTAATCCAAAAATTGGAAATGTATGGTGAAAATTTCACAATTATGACATGTAACTTCATCAGTTACGCATAGATTCACAAATCCCACTCAAGATTTCCTTCATGCACAGAAAGTGCTTGTTCGCATAATGTGCTATCAAAGATCTGTAAGGTAAATGGTTTGTAAATGGAGCCTCGGTATGTGCACTATTTTCAGCAGCGGTGTGGCGTCACATGACATCTGCATGTTCACATTGGAATGATTGGATGAATGCATGTCTGATCACATAATTGCACGTATTTCACTGTGCACTTTTGCAGTGTACATTTCAGACACGGTTAACACAATCATCTTTAAATCTGCACTTTACTTTTTCCATGATGGATGTTGGTGATGGCTATACACGCACTGATAACTCACTTCATTGGGTCATTGCATGCAGAGGCTCAAAGCCATGGTAATAGCAATAATAATGGATGATATTCAGTTTGAAGCACATTATCCTTTTCAACTTATTATGCAAGATATATGGAAGCTTTTACACTGACATTTTTTAAACCATGTGTTAATTTTGTTCTCGTTATCTTATCTGTCCCCAAGCTTTTGCCAATGATCTCATGTTATAAAAAAATGTTGATTGACTCCTTTGGAAGGGATTTCCAGTATAGTGTCAGAAATATTTATATATCTTTATACTGCTGTTAAAATGAGGTGCTGCTCCAAATAGAAAATATGCCATTGATAAAGTACAAAAAAAAAAGAAGAAGAAAAAAAGAGAGGACATAACCTTGTCGGCTTAGAGTTGGCTGTCTTCTGGTATCATATCATGGAAGCAATTGCTGAAGTCTGATCAATGTGTGGAGAATCATAAGAATTTGATATAATGATCCCAAAAGCCCTTGTAAGTTGGAGGGGATTCATCCAAGTGACAAATTTAACACTTAGACATTTTTGAGTTATGGTCTTTGTAAATGATCAGCCTGAAAGAACAGATTCAAGATGGTTCATCAATTGATCTATATTTGAATGATCCTGCGACTTAATTAAAAAAACATTTGATTGATATGTAAGTAACTAAATGTGATTGATTGAATGGATTGAGGATTAAATTTATGTTAAAAAAAATGTTTGAGTTCAATGAGTGAAAAGAAAATGTGCATATTTGTGTTTAACTTCGGACTGATCAAATGTATTTTTCTTTTTCTTTTTGTATTTTTGAGAGGACTTTGGTTAAAATGCTAAAGTAAGTATTGGGTATTTCGGACTGAACAGTTTTGTAACATGCAGTCATTGCATAACTTCCAGATGTGGCATTGCAGTCAGCCGTGATGACGATGTCTTACTCATTGAATAACGGATGCTCTGAATTGGCCTTTGCACCAAAGATGATACTCAGTGTTGCATCTCTTGCTTTGTTCCAACTGAATCCCATTTAAACCTGGTTATCTGCTTATTGACTGACGTTTATGATATATTGTAAACACCATACGTCTTTCTCTTTAAAATGCTGTCTTTTCATGTTAGGGGAAAAATACTTTGTAAATAGTGCGTGGGAATATTATTTTGGTTGTACTGTATATGGAGAATGAGGTGTTTTCTTGACTGTCACTGATCATCAGTTAAGCATGAAGGTTAGAGGTAGATGATTCCAATATGATTGTCACATGCTTGGCTGTATGACATTTTGTTGAGTGTTTTTGACCTCTTTGTCTAAGTTTGCATATTTTTCCAAATAACACAAAGTGCTGCAAATTTTTGGCTCAACCTGATTCTTTCTTCCCTAAAATTTCTAATTTCATCAAATGTTTTATAAAGCACGTTCTTTCCCCCTTGCCAAGCTATCTTCTTCTCTTTAAACCACTCTGTCCATTTACATTCTCCATCATCTGAATATTTTAAAAGGGTCAAATGAAAATGCAAACAGAAAACCTCAGGCAGAGCTAAAAAAAAAGCCCGCTGCCAGAGTGCTCTTTTCTACTGAGGGAAAAGCACGGCTCTTTTATTTACTTACTCACCAATTTATTTATTTGTTTGTTTGGCTAAACCTTTTGTGAGATGAGGGAAGGACTCTAGAGATCATGGCCGAGAGGAGTTAAGCTTACGCATGAGTGACCAAAGTGCTTGCGTGACATTGCGTGAGTATTTTTTAAATTCATTTAATTTGTTCGCCTTTTGTGCTCACCCTATTTTTTGCCTCAATTCTCTGCACTTATTTTATTTATCTATTTATAGAGTGAGAAGTTTTTTTATTCCTCATGTGCCCCAGGGATAGAATCCTTCCTTATTAAATAAAGCTTTTAAAAAAAAATAGCATCTATGATTCCATGAAGAACCTTTATGTCCATGGATCCATTCCACTGCATAAAAGGTTATTTACAGTGAAAAAGGTTCTTTAGATCCTCTACACTAAGAAAAAGGGGTTCTTTTAAGAACTGTTCACTGAAAAAGTTATTTGCAGAAACTCGTAAAAATAAGATTCCAAAATAGATTTTCCACTGTAATTCCATAGAACCATTTTATTCTGTGGCTTCACTGTGGAACCCCCTTTTTGGAACCTTTGTTTTTAACACTATTGAGTCTTTCTTCTAATCTTTATTTGCATATTTCATCTTAACTGCTCTTAACCTCGATCTCCTCTCCATTTCTTCTCCTGCCATGATCCTCTGTTGATGGGTTTGCCAATCCCATTAAGGTTTTCAATTGGATTGGAGCACAGCCCCTCATAGCCGACTGGCTGAGCCTCTAAAGCCAGCTTTGTTTTAAGCGCTCTGCCGAGGGAACTCCCGTAAAATACACGCGTACGGAGCAGGGAGATAGAAAAACAAAAGAAAGGATATATTCAAGTTGTAGTTTACGTGAACATCACCTGGGTATATAAATAAATTCTACCGAGAACAGCGCTTCTGTACCTTACGTGGAAGGGGACAGTCGATGTCCTGCTGGTGTTTGCCCTCATAATCTTCTAAAAGTAATTCAAAATGCACTATTACTAGAGCAGTTTTGAATACGTCATTCTTATTTATTTTTGCCATCTTGTTTTTTGTCCAATTTGATATTCTTTTAATGTCCATCCATAACTGGTATCTATGCCGGAGCAGATGGGGAGGAATAAGAGTATTAGGGTTAATGATCTCTCTCCACCGTGTGCCCTGGAGTCTCGGCGGGGAAACAATCATATCAGCGCTCTACAGAAATGCTTCTATTGTCCTTAGACATTATTATATGAACTATATCGCTCAAGAATTTCAGTTCTGAATCATGCGGACAATGACGTAAAAAAACAAATTATATAAACGCGTTTGTTTGTTTTGGATTATTCAGTTGATGTCCGTCAATGAAAATGCATATGGTTATATTTGGTTCCCATCAGTCGCCACACCAATAATAATGTACGGTACTACAGCGCCCTCTGCTGACCACCATGATGTATTTTTTAAAAACAAAATGTGTTGTGCACCAGGGCAAAAAGACCATATTTCAGAAATATTCATTTTGTTATGAGTGCTATGAAATAATAATAGGGGAAAAGCAATGTAAGATTTCTAATTCTGAAATAGAACTGGTTAAGTGTCTGAGTATTGTTTTCTGAATAAAGCATTATATGACCTTATTCAATATGTCTTATTACTTTTGTATTTGAGAACTGATATCTGAGCAGTATTTAACCAGAAACCACAGTGGATAACAATCAGACAATTGTCACAAATAAAATGTAATTTATTGGCAGATCAACAATTATATAACAATATAACAACAGTATAATTTAGTGGCAGTATAATTTTATTAAAACTAAAGTGGATTTTTTTTTTCTCCCCAGTCCCCACATTCTGACATTATGGCTTACATCTTCTGTTTCATCATACGAAATGGGCAACAGCAAAAAATATGGTTCTTTTAAAAATTAGTTTAAATCTGCAGCAACATTACATCAACAGACACATTCTCAGTCTGTATCCTGCTGCAATCGAGCTGGTAATTCATCTAGACTCTGTAGTCTATGTTGTGTGGGAACATCAAGGTGTCCATGAGAATCTTGTCTGTCAAGCAGGTAACCTCGAATACCCATTGAGCGTGAGGTCAGGTAGTCGTTTACATAATGGTCCCCAACATGGACTACACTGGAGGCCTGCACACCACATCGCGCCAGCGCCTGGGTAAAAATGGCAGGGTTTGGTTTAGCAACCCCAGCTTTTTCTGAGGTCAGAAGAAATGAGAAGTGAGTGAGAAGGCCACATCCCCTCAGGATCCCTTCCAAACGCTTGTCAAAGTTGGAAACAACCCCTTGCTTCAGTCCCGAAGCGATGCAGAACTTCAGGGTGCTGTTAGAATCAGGAAACACCTAATGTCGACACAATCTGAGATTATGAAAAACAATCTTCCTAGATTTAAATGTAATGTTAGACACTTGAGCATAAGAGTATGTACTTGTCTTGCATCACACATGCATTCAAGCTTTTCATTTTGTCATTTTAGAGGGTAAGAAATAACTGGCAATGGAAATTTGTATTGAACAGCCCCCTATTGGGGATTTCTGGAATTACTGATAACAACTGCTGAAAAAACATTGTGAAAACAAAATAGCTATTATATCTATAAATTCAAATACCCCTTACCTCCCAGTTTTCTGGTCCACAAAAGTTGTAATAGAGGTTGTTGGCTAGTTTATCTAGTAGAGCAGGGTCATGTACACCACACTGGGCGAAAGTACTTCTCACTAGTCCAGTCCACCAGACCTGGCTGTCCATTCCCTGAGCTCTGCCATAGTTGGGAAATAGTGTGGACTGCTGCCGGTAAGCTTGTCTGAAAGCAGTTTCGACTTGTGCCGCTGGCAGATTCAGTCCTGCTCGTTCTGCTTCGCTGCAGTACTGCTCCCCAACCGAGCGCCGGACCTTTAACAGTGTGTCCTTCACATCCCATAATACCCAACGCACTGGCACTCGCATCACCAAACTGACCCGTCTGACAACGCCTTGATCATACAAAGTACACACACAACCTACAGAAGGTAACGCAGTGCTAGAAAGCAATGTAACAAAAGATAAACAGACGGTTTTCTAGGAGGTAAAGAGTTTCCCTCTAGGGGGCGCTTGGTGACTCGAAAAGCCAAATCCCCCATTGGGCCGAATGTAAATGCCATAGGTAAATGTCAGGGAGATTTTTGTGGTGCTGGGGACATTTGAACCATTATAGCAATAACCGTTTGAAATATAATTGAAAGAATTTGATTGTCAATAGATATATAAATTCGCACCAGCAATTAAATTAATTATTGAAATGCCGTTTTTAGTAAGCCATTACAACTGGTTGGCCCATACAGAAAAGTGCTGAGTAAAATAGCAAGTACCACGTGAGGATGCGCTACTGATACTTCCCATACTTCCTCCTACGAGTTCGTCATTACAAACGTCCGTACAGGATTTGATCAAGCGATCAAAGGTTCCACTTTTAAAACTGTTTATTTAAACTGTAGTATTTAAAACGCGATCTCTTCCTGTACAGAAAACACTTAATTGTCCAATACGACTCTTGTTTAACTGTCCTTTTAAGAGGAATAAAAGCAGAAAATATCTACCTTGGTATATGTGTGTGTGATCTATCTATCTACCATTGTAACACCAACATTTAGCACTGTATTGACAATGAGAACATATATATATATATATATATATATATAAAATATATTTTATTTTTTATTTTTATTGATGTACAATGACAGTATGACAAATCTATAAATTATAGTGAAAAGGTAAACTCAGAAATCAAATCCTTTTAATTAACTTTATGTTTTGTTTTCCCCTCACCCAGTCCCATTTGTCACTCTGTCCACAATCCTATCAGAAGTAGGGCTTGTGAGTTCATGCTCTTGATTTATTTGATCAGACTGTCCAATTTGACTTCTGATTTGATCTTGGATCTTTGTGCTCGAGTTCAACTGGCCAGCAGTCTGCCTGTACATTCCAGATTTCCTGATTTTGCGGGTAGTCTTGCGAAAGTTAGCAATAGCTTGTATAATGCAGTCAGCAGTCCAGTGTTGTCGGGTGAGAGCATTCTCTGCTTTGAAGGGACCGTCTCGTGTACGACGCACTCCAGAACAGACAGCAGAAGTCCGCAGCTCTAGTCCTACCTCATGAATCAATTTACGCAGATACTTCTGAGTCTCATTCACACACTGGACCTCTTTTTGTGTAGAAAAGAACAAAGTTGTGGTTACTGGCCTTACAAGTAAAGCAAACCTATACTAATGTATATGTACAGAATATATTATTCAATGTACTAACCCAATGTGAAATGTGGCGGATTGAAATGTATGCATCGCAGACCAGTCAGAATAGGTGGACTTTTACCATGAGGATACAACAAACCCTTCACTGCAAGCTCGTAAGCCTCTTGAGTGCGCAGATCCATCTGAGAATACCTGCAGAGAGACATAATAACATACTCAGAAACACACTATGCATTAACCAAATATATACACATAGTCTGACAGTATGAAATGTAATATGTAAAATAATGACTCACATGATTAAGGCTTTCTGATTGGCTCCCTGTATCATGGCAAGGACTCTCTCTAGCTTATCCTGGGTAACATGGTCTAAACGACATAACAATAAAGACAAAGTTTACTACAAATTGTTAGTCTGTATTCCATACATAACAAATATGTTTGTAATTTATTATAGCAGTTTCTTGATATTAAAGTCACCATGAAACCAAAATGTACAATTATTGTTGTTTTTTATGGAATATTGAAGTATCTATTGTAAATGATTTATCGGTGCACAATACAAAACAAAGCTTAATAAGTGGTCAAAATCATGTCTGACCCATTCCAAATGTTTTCCGATATATTGGTAACTCGATCCAATGGCGGTAATCGAATTAGCGGTGAAGGTCTTTGCGTGTTACTGTCTTTTCTCGCGGCAAAGTATCTTTGGTTAAATGCAATACATTTTCTCATATATATTTTCTCATTATTTCATCTGACTCCATAAATGAAAAGGCTTTAATGATATCTGTGCATCATTAAATGTGAGCGAATGTTTTACTATTCTTTTAAACTCTTGAATGACAATAATGTCAAAGTCAATTAGAATAATCAAATGTCACAATTTAATATGTCAGGTAAATGTATCATTATAATTTCATAACCAATTCAAAGATAATCAAGGCAAAACATCAAATGCTCTAGAACAAAGAGGAAAAAGTTTACCCGACAAGAAATGCGTGAGGCTGAGAGTCTCGCAACTCTCAGCCTCACGGGCCGATCTCAGATATAGAAAAGGCCCTGAGCTCTCGCTGCGTTTCATTATATACCCAGACCTCATTTCAAATCTAAACATCATCCACAGTAGGAATTTACCTGCAAGTCACCATTTGCTAGCAGTGGAAAATTAGCATTCAGTCAAGACACACCCTCAATGACACACCCTCAGAAGATGTTTCTAAACATCCTAAGAACTTTATTACCTTTTGGTTTACTTCTTTGGGAATGAGACATTTGCAGGGATTAAAGTGAAAAAAATTCTTCTGGCTGAACTTTTTTTCAGGCCAAGTCATATTCCTTTAACTTTATTTAAATTGTCGAGACCAATAGCGTTTTAAGGGGAGATGTTTTAACCCGCTTTAATATTGCCAGTTTGCGTATTTTAAAAGCTATTTTAATCTATGAAAAAGAATTACTTAGCTTGACAAATAATCAACCATCTACATAACTTTTCAGTGCATGTTTTTATTTATTTTATAAGACCAAACATGCTATATTAATATATAATTTGTTCCATGGCAAATCGTTTTGGCTGAGGGCAAAGTGAAGTTTCATAACTTTATATATTTAGGCTATTTAACTTTGGTCAGCTCTCTAATAGGCTACAATGTTAATGTTTGACTGAATTGTTTGCTTTATTTCTCATTGTATAGCTTCTTATAGCCTACCTATTAGGCTACTTATACTTTTATACTGGACATTATTGATCATTAAAACTGACATTTAACAAAAAGACACAGGGTTGTGTAATGTTATATATTCTAAAATATATAAAATATTATTTATATATTTTACTATCCATTCTCTTCACTGTATGTGTACATGTATAATAAAATAAAACGATACAACCCTGTCTCTGTTTGTTAAATGTCAGTTTTAATGATCAATAATGTTTCATATTTTTAAAATGAAAACAAAAAGCAGCAGGGTTGTGTTTTATATTTCGTGTTGTTATAAATATATGCAGTGAAGATAATCAATGTGCGTTGCCTGAACCACATTTGTGTGGCCAATATGTTTATGATAATATGTTCATTTATAATGAAAAGAGGTGTTTTATATACATTTCGTTTTATTGTTGATGAAAAGATGCAGAGTTGTATTTTATACCATATTTCGTTTTATTGTTGCCTAAAATATAGATAAAGACATAACCGGAGTAGCAGAGCGAGCTGAGTGACGCGATCAAGAACGCGCTGTTCCATTTGCAGAATAACCGGACTCGCGTCCTCTCGTCCCAGTTCGTTCTCCTGAGTCGAACTTGGCAAGTCTGAACTACCAAGGACGCAAGTCCGAAGTTTGCGTAGGTTACTTGGTATTGAGAAAAGGCCAATATTGACCCGCGTTCTGTTTTCTAGCATGCGCCAAGTTGAGTGTGAAACAAGACCAACGCTGCGGGGGGCTCCGGGAACAAACGCGCTCGAATTCGGACCGCAGCAAACCAGCTATAGCCTGAAATGCATTAATACAAAAGTGAACACAGAGCAGTTTTTCCGTGCACGGGATTTGAAAACCCGGAGTGGACCAAAAGCGAAGCGATTACAAAATGCTTAGAGTGGAGAGAGGAACGTGCATTCGCTCCAATCCAGGATTTATCACATCCTCCTCAGCAGGGTGAATACACCTCGTCTTTCCTTAATTTAAGACCTATGCAAACTAAAATTAAGACATTTAGAACATCTGTTTGAGAAACGAAAGCCTATTTACGGCTTTAAAATTATGAAAAGTGAATTTAAGGCATGGACAGACGGGAATCCTGCAATTGACGGAAATCCGTCATAGACTCGCTGCAATTAACGGAAATCCGTCGTAGCGACGGAGAACTTTAATCCCTGCATTTGTACCAGTCGCACCGAGACATTTCAAATAATACCAAACATGTATAAAACTAAATGATAATCATTCACATTTAACCATTTAGATTCTTGTGTGAGTTTGGGAGATCTCTGGCAGGATGAAGAATGGGGGAGAGAAATGTAGATTAGGATGAGGGAGGTGAGACCTTCGTATCAATAGTGCATGAGGGGGGAGTTCAAATGTTAATTTCCTTTGTTTTCTTAGAGAGTGGCCCTCTCTTAAAGTCCTTCCAGTTTTTCCAGTCTTACAGGCATCTTGATCCTATCTTACTCATCTCATTGCAGTTCCCTCTTCATATAATCAACATAGATAAAAAAAAAAAAACATTATATTATTTAAACACAAATATGAAACGTACGTTTAAGTTTTTTAATTTATATTCAAACGTCACACCGCTAATCGAATAATACCCAGCGATCTTCGAATATTATTTTTGCCTGAAATTTTCGTTTTGTATAAACTGTATCTTCATTTTAATCAATGTTTGATCAACAAATTGCCTGGATTAATAAATAAGAAGCAAATATAGTAGACAATATAATCAGGACAAGGAGGCGCCAACGCGTGAACTGGAGTGCGTCTCATAAATGAACCAAAACTCAGCGTATAAGCTACTTGTCTCACAGACCTGAGAAGTATATCTATAGAAAGCTTGAAATGTCTACTTTTAAACAAAATGAAAGACTCAAAGAAATTGGCTACTCTCTGCTTATGTAGGCTAATTTGTATGAAGTGTGCATTTTTCTCTATAGGCGTGTTCACTACTGCGTCAACTTTATCTTTGCAGCCAACACTGACATAAAAAACACTAGTTTATTAATAAACTTCAAATGTTTCATGCAGAATCATTACTTTTGCCGGCTCTTTGTGGCAAGCTTTATTTCAGGTGTTGTGTGATATCTCTGCGCCCAAGTAGCAGTGCTTCGTCTGTGCTTCCCCCCTATATAGTCCCAAGTCAATATCTGCTTAGGAAATCACCAAGTCTTAATCTGCATTGCTATTTGTATTCATTGTGAATAAGCAGGCCACAGTAATTTTTTTTTGATCACTTTTACTCACGATATGCTATCCGGCAACAAAGGATTCCATTCATTATGCTAAGCTAAGCTAGCGGCTGCGCTGCCTGACTAAATAATAATAATAATAAACTTTATTTTATAGAGCGCCTTTAAAAGCAGCTTCTCAAAGCGCTGTACATAAAATCACAATCCACCGGAAAAGACAAATAAAAGTTAATAAAAACAAAAGCAGCAACATTAATAATAAAAAATAGCTGTAAAGCGATCACGAAGAGACATCAGCAGTCAAATGCAAGTTTTAAAAAAAATGTGTCTTGAGAAGAGCTTTAAAAATGCCAAGACTCTGTGCTTCCCTTAGTTCAGGAGCGAGAGAGTTCCAAAGTCTAGGAGTGTAAACAGAAAAAGCCCTATCACCCATAGATTTTAGATGTGTTTGTGGAACAGTTAATAAATTGCACTGTGAGGAACGCAGTCTGCGATTTGGAGAATAAGTGATTAATAAGCCAGATAAGTATTGCGGAGCTAAGCCGTGTAAAACCTTGTATGTCAGCATCATGATCTTAAAGTCAACACGGAATCTGACCGGGAGCCAGTGTAAGGACTTCAAAACTGGAGTAATATGGTCAAATTTCCTAGTTCCCGTCAGGATCCGGGCGGCAGAGTTCTGAACAAATTGCAATTTGTTAATAGTGATTTTAGAAACTCCAGCTAAAACAGCGTTACAATAATCCAGCCATGAGAACACAAATGAATTAATCAACTTTTCAGCGACAGATAGGTTTAGCATTGGGCGTAGTCTGGGCAATATTTCTGAGATGGAAAAAGGATGCCTTAACAGTGCTCTGTACAAAAAAATCAAAAGTGAGGCTGGTGTCAAAAATTACACCAAGGTTCCTCATCGTACTTTGGGTCTCTAAAACAGAGCCATCAACAGACAGGGACAGTGGAGCCGCTTTGCGAATTTGATGACGGGAACCTATAAGCATAATCTCAGTTTTCCCGCTGTTCAGGCAAAGAAAGTTATTGTTCAACCATGCTTTTATCTCAGAGATACAGCCAGAAAGATAACAAGCATCGATGTCTTCACCAGATTTAGAATGGATGTAGATTTGGGTATCGTCAGCATTAAAGTGATAGTGGAGACCAAGCGATCGCAGCAGATGCCCAAGTGGAGATAGATAAATATTGAAGAGTAGAGGGCCCAGAACTGATCCCTGAGGAACACCAGTGAGCACTGAGCAACTGTCAGACCTAAAGCCACACATAGAAATGAAATGGGAACGGTCAGTAAAATAGGATTTAAACCAGTTTAAAACTGTCCCGGACACACCAAAGACAATTCCAAGACGGGTAAGTAAAAGACCACAATCCACAGTATCAAAAGCAACTCGAAGATCCAGAAGAATGAGAAGTGAGGTAGCTCCAGAATCAGAGGCCATCAACAAGTCATTGGTAACTTTGACCAACGCCGTTTCAGTGCTATGTAATTTACGAAAACCTGACTGAAGGGGTTCAAAAAGGTTATTGGTTGTAAGATGATTACAGAGTTGAGAGGCAACAACACGCTCAAGTATTTTTGCCAAACAGGGAAGATTAGAGATGGGATGAAAATTGTTAAAATCATCCACAGAAACATTATCTTTCTTTGGTACAGGCGTAACAGCAGCAGTCTTTAGTACTGCTGGAATGACCCCAGTTTCCAATGATTCATTTATAATGCCAAGGATAATAGGGCACCGCACAGGGAAGCATGATTTAAATAAATTTGTTGGAATTGGATCCAGCAAGCAAGTGGTTGATTTCATGCTAGATACCTCCCTTGTGAGAGCCTCAGAATCAAGCAGTGAGAAATGAGTAAAAGAAACACCAGTGAACCCAGATGAACAAAGGAGTGAAGTGGCACAGTCAGGGTTAACAGAAATTTCTTTGCGAACACTAACAATCTTCGAATTAAAAAACTGTAGAAAAGAATCACAGAGCTGCTGGGAAACAGGCAAAGTGGTAACAGGATTAACTTGAAGCAATCTGTTTATGGTTTGGAACAAGTGTCTGGGATTATTTTGATTATTTACAATAATCTGCGAGAAGTAAGAGGATCTTTCAGTCTCCATAAGAGCACGATAACCCCCCAGAAGATCCTTCCACTCTTGATAGTAGACACTCTGACCAGTAAGGCGCCATTTGCATTCCATTTTACGACAAGCAGCCTTTCTAGAGCGCAGATTGTCATTATACCAGGGAGCGGAGCGGGCGAATGTGACCTTACGTGACCTTAGAGAAGCAAAAGTGTCAAGATTAGCAGCAAGAGGGGAATTTAGCTGCACAACTTTCTCCTCCAGTGATAAGGGATGAAGATCGCTTAGGATGGAAACCACAGAATTGGAGAAAGCTGTCTGGTCGATAGACTTCCAGTTCCGGAAGGTAACTGTTCGGATGGTAGGCTCATTTGAATGATACAGTTCGAGGTTAAAAAAGACAGCTGAGTGATCAGACAGTCCAATGTCAATAGATGAAAACGCAGACACAAATGAGCCATTAGCGATCACAAGATCCAGTGTATGACCCTTATTATGGGTTGGGTCAGTTACAAACTGTCTGAAACTAAAACAGTCAATTAACGACAAAAATTCCTTAGCCGCTACTGAGTCACTCCGGTCAACATGAATGTTGAAGTCTCCCACGATTAGAATTCTGTCAAACTTCACAGTCAGCATCGACAAGAAGTCCGCAAACTCTGACAAAAAAGCTGCATGTGTCTTAGCCTTAGGTGGTTTATAGACTGTAGCGACTGTGGACACAGGAGCGGAAATACTCAAAACCAGACATTCAAAAGAAGAAAACTGGGGAACAGTCACAGAGCTTGTGTGCAACTTCAGGTTATAAACCACAATAATACCTCCACCTCTGCCAGGTAGCCTCGGGCGATCTAATACTCCAAAGCCCGCTGGAGTGATCTGGTTAAACAGGAGCCCATCATTTTCTTTGTGCCAGGTTTCAGTTAAGAACAACAAGTCCAGCTTTTTATCGATAAGAAAATCCGATAAAAGTAGCGCTTTGTTGTTCACAGACCGCACATTAAATAGAGCGGCGTAAGCCTGGCTCTGAGACGAAGATGACAGAGGTTTAATCTCCATGCGGGGAAGAGATATTAAATTACTGTGAACAACACCAGTATGGAGCAGTTTGTTGGTCTTAGGTCGACAGCTAGGGACATAGATGTTAGGAGAAGATGAGACAGAAAGGCTGCGCCTCAAACCCCGATGGATATATCGCTTTGGACGTAACAGTCCAGCATCTTTACAGAGATTGTAGTAGTCTTTAGCTAGGCAATAACAGTTCTGTTTTAAATTCAAAAGCATGTGTGTAGTGTACCTTAGTGCCATGGTCAGTGAGCGCACACTCGCGAGGCCAGAGTGAATGAAACTCCGCAGCACACTGCGAGCACAGCGTTGTACAATCCGCACACACAGCCGAGCAGAGGCGATGATCAAGTTACACGCTGCAGGTTATTCCAGGAAGATTTCCGTAGCGCAAAATGCGAGCACAAAGTCATACAATCCACACAGACAGCTGAACCGAAGCGATCCAGAGACATGCTGCAGATTATTCCAGATGGAGCACAGAGCTTAAAACTACGATCCAAAGTATATAAGATGGCCCCGCCACATCGCAATCATTACAGCACTAAAAACAAAACTAAAAACTTAAAATAAATGAATATAGTTTAAAATAACAAACCAAAACAAATCAAACAGTAACAGGAGCGGCAGCAAAACACGCCAGCGTACCCTGAGACCGGAAACGGGCCGTACATACCGGGACGAATATTGGCGCGTGTTATTCGCACGCGTTTTTGTGTTCACACCCAAGCGATTTTTGCTGACGATGAGCCGAGGGAACATGCAAATTAATTCCCTGACATTAGATGGCGCTTAATGTAAAACAGAAATACCCCAGAAATAACAGAAAATGTTGGAAAAAGTTCCAAGCCTATGTACATGAAAGACAATTAAACTCACCATCAAGGCCCATTTTGCTCTGTAATACCACTCCATAACAGTTCTCTTTTATCAATATTTTTTTAGTCACTGTCGCGTTTGTCATACAGTTCCTTATGTTCCGACACCAACGGGACCAGCAGCTCTACATTTATCTTGGCTTGCATCTTCCTCGTCTTCTTCCCGGCAGTGTGTAGACGCTACTTGGCGTATATCGTCTTCGCTGTTACGCTTGTGTGCTCGGCAAGACCGTTTTGTGTTTGAGCACCCCCAAGTTGTGTTTTACTGTAACTACAGAAGCTCCAGACACGTGAGCAAAAGCGCCAATCTCATTGGACGGATAGATTTTGACGCGGCACATCAAACCAAAATAACGAACCAGAGGCGTTTTTTTTTTAAAAATGACGCTTTTACGCGAGGCGTTTTTCGCGTCGGTGTGCACACTCACATTGGCGCCCTTTGATATATGATATGAATATCAAGCGCGAAATTCGTCCCGGTGTGAACAAGCCTTAAGACAATGCATGCACTGAGACAAAAATGCATTTGCCCACCTATCTAAATGTAGGGGCGATAGTGAATAACCCCTATTTCAAAAAACGGTGGAGTGTTCCTTTAAGGTTATGATAATTATTGTAATGTACAAATTACCATATGTGGTTTTCTCTATGACTCGGGTTGTGTGAGAGAAATCATCGGTGGCCCTTCCAAATTCCCCCTCAAGCGTGTAGTCCTTCAGATATAAAACAAACACAAAAGTCTGTGTAAAATTGTCATTATTACAATTAATGCACGTCTGCTAACGGTTCTGATTTGATCATCACTTATTATAAATTCAGAATCAATTAGGCAGGCAGATATAAAATAAAGAAAAACAGTAAAGCATTTAAATGTGAGATGAACTATTACATAAAATAAATATAGGCAGAGCCTAAACCATTACCCTGGTTACATGTGATCTGCACAGATGCTCCAGCACTCCATTTCCTTTCCCAACACCTAAAACTGAGATAGAAACATGAGAGAATTGAGCACAGAACACATCACACTTTAAATCACTTTAGAACTCAGGGGTTCAATTGTCAGTCACCTAATACTCCAGAGGAAAAAGCATCCAAGCGATGACCAACTCCGACATGAACCTTGTGAAACTGCGGCCCTGTCACTGTAACAGAGGAAAAGTAAATAGCAAAATATATGTATATTATGGTAGTATTTGTTGCACTGCCTAAAGTAAATTCTTAACAGTTATGAAAATAATTCAATGCAAAAATATGAATTGTCCTAACATGCCGTTTTTTTTTTCTTTCTTTCGATTTCGGGTTTACCTGGACATGTTTTTGTAAAGTCTACCCACTAACCTAGAGGATGGTCTGCCAGAGAGGGAAGCATAGAGGGGGACAATATGAGATCTTTGGAGCCGTTGTTCTCTCCACTGGACAGAAGCTGGAACTTCACTGCAAGCTGAGGAGCAGGAGGAGGACAGGAGTTTAGCTCTGAAAAGAGAAAGATGCAGATTTCAGTTGTATTGATAATCATGTATCACAATAAAAAAAATCATAATTTATCACATGGAAAGTATACTCGTTATCTACTATACGCATTTACTGTACAAGTGACGTAGACCCTACCTTTTAGTAAATTGGACTCTATGGTGTCACGGATAAGTTTCCAGTGAACTCCTTGCGGTTTGTACACAGCAAACAGACCATCCATTCTACGGAAAAGACGTAGAGCCTGCGTGGTCATTTTCGTCCAGAAATAAATGTTACAAGCATAAGTCAAATATAAACAAGAAGTAAAAGACCGGAGTGACTGACAGGCATGGAAGCAACAAATGAACACGCTGCTGTGTTGAAAATCTGGCGTCACGTGATCGTCTTTTCTTCTACTGGTGTCACAGCATCACAGTGACAGTAGCGCCCTTTACTGGATGAAATACTTCAGTTCAACAGCCATGCTGCTAACCCAACTATTTTCGAATACTATTTAGGACGGATAGTATGCGAATTGGGACGCAACAATTGTCCGGTTAAAAGTATGCATAACATTGTCGTCTTCCCATCATACATCTCTTAATAAACGGGAGTCCGGGGCTAGTTTTCAAACGTGGGGAAAAAAAGTGTCACAAGGTCTATACTCACAAGGTCTATTTTTTACTAGCATTTTTGAAAGGTGGAAATATGTCAACAAAACCAAAATACAATAATA
Organism: Siphateles boraxobius; assembly: GCF_051911475.1. Taxonomy (NCBI): domain Eukaryota; kingdom Metazoa; phylum Chordata; class Actinopteri; order Cypriniformes; family Leuciscidae; genus Siphateles; species Siphateles boraxobius. The sequence continues at coordinate 10,044,941 of NW_027509042.1, read as the reverse complement.
TATGTCATAAATGTCAGATTTTATACAATATTTTTAGGACGAAAACAACGTTTTTATATTTTGTACTACGCAAAAAATATTTGTTTGATTTTTGTGAGCTAATCAATTTAGCCTAGGCTATAGGTTTTCGCATAATCTCAATATCATTTTTCACTAATTTTAACAAACATAAAGAAACTAGCATCCCTTTTGGTGGGAAAATAGCTCAAACATCAGTACGTTTTTGCAATAGATTTTATGATATTAATAAATATGACATTTTGTGTTGGCCTAGTTGATTTATCTAATAATATAGACATTCAATCTGTTATAAAATTATTATATCAACATTTCAAAAGATGGTTAAACAATATCTTAACTTATTTAACTTGTACTAACATTATTATGTTTGTTGCTTTAACTAAGAGATTTTGTTAAAAAAAATAATTACACTAATTAATTACACTTTTTTACCCTGACAGTGTTGGATTCAACCGCCTAAATAATTCAAATTCAAAATACTCTTAAATTATAGAACAATTTCGAGAATTATATCCAAACTTAAATGCTAGAGTAAACTAAAAGTCTTATTATATTTTTGTTATAATGGTTTGGGATAATGGTAAATATAATAAAAGCACATATAAACACAAATCATCTGATGTGTGTAAAAGTGTAAAACTGAGCAGTTTTCATGTGTTCCTTAAAGGTATTGTAAAAGATATGTCATTAGTTAAACCACTGCCACCACCTATTGATAGAGCAGGTGTGGTTCACATGACAACAAATAGGCTACACAAAATTGCAAAATTAAATATTATATGGTTCACACAATATATGCACAGTGTTCCCAAACCATATATTGCAGTTGTAATAAAATCGTTTGAGCAGGTAAACCAAGTAAATGTTTAAACAAATAACATTAAGTGCATTCACTGACATTTGCCATGAAGGTCTATTTTAAAGAGTCTTCTCCATTGTTAAAAATGAAAGCTATAAAATGAAGCTTTATTTATTTTCTATTATTATTTATGGCATAGTTTTACAGTCAGTTAGTCACAATTTATCCTTTAAAGACAACAAAAGGCTGTTATCTCAGTCTATCAAACATCAGCTTATTATAAAAACATATTTCAATGGTTTACATGTGTAGAAAAGGCCCCAAAGTTATGTCAGTGTTGATATTATTTAGTTCAGTTGACCATATTAGGCTTTATGTTTCACGTTTACTTCCGTTTATTCAGTGCTTGTAACGGTAGCCGAAGCGCGCGCTGGTTTGTATACTATCTGACGTCACACAGTTAGTATGCAGTACGACGATAGAGATAGTCAGTCAGTCGGTCGGTCGGATTGTAGATGTGAGCTGCACCTTTCTTCAGAGTGTGCGTAAATGAGAAGAGTAAGTACATCTGTGATATTGTATTATTTGTGAAACTAGTTATTTCTGTTATTTGATGTGGATAAGAGTTAGGAGTTTAAGGAGTCGCTATGCGACGGTGGTGCTAATTATATCCACGTTCGTTCATTTCACGCTCGAGCTTCGACTCGTCTGATTTAGTACGTCGAGTTAACGATATGTAATATCGTGTTTAGATGTGTTCATACTTTCATATTTGTTGTTAGGATTGATCAGTACTTTGTGGTTGAGTAAATTAAGAAGTAAGTGGTGGTAAATATTGTTATTTGGATCGCTATCGAGGTTTCTCTGTCAAGGCTTTGCTAGCTCGAATGGAATATAGCATTCAGTACGGGGTTTTTTCATAATAAAACCATCCAGCTGTTTAGTTAGTTGAAGCTATAAAGTGGATTATCATAGATGACAGTAAGTGCTTTCTATGTGGGAATGTAACCTATGATAGAAAATCTAAGGATCCTTTATAATAAGTGTTTGAATCTTTACATTATGCTTACAGTATTAGAGTTTAAGAGATATACTGTATAGTTATATATACTGACTATTGTTTGCTTTGTTTAGTAATGTATATTAGTGCTTAGAGAGGAATGAGTGTATGCATATGTTTGATTTATTCATTTGTAATTTGTTTCTCTCTTTATAGAAACCACACTCATAATTGCACTCACCCTCAAACTCACTCACACAAGAAAGAGGAATAAAGAAACAGAATCAGAACTATTTCTCCGCTCTTTATTTCATACTCTGGAACATTTGGCCTTAAGTGGTGTTCTGGCCGACACACCTGAGTGAACTTGGTGATAAACCCAGAACTAGCACCTAGACTGAGCATCTACCCATTATCTTCACTACATTGATGGTCCTTCGAGCCGGATCACTGAGTTTACGTCAGAGATGGAACTACATCCAGAGTATGATGCTAGTGGTGCACGTCCCAAACGGCACATTCGCCCACCTGTGCGCTATGCAGATTATGAGGTCGATTATAGAGGCTACATCGGTCAGAGGTACAGAGAGGAATCAGAGAGTTCTCACCAGGAGGGAAATGCCAGGATGACATGCCTCACCTCCCCACCAGACTCTCCTCTTCGACGCCAGAGGCGGGATGCTATTCTTCAGGAGATGGACCTGGGCTATAGGGCTGAGAACCAACAGCACAGCCAGAAGAATCAGCTAGCCCCCCAGCGGTTTCCAGAGAGAGAGTTTAGGGAACAGCTACGAGATTACTCTACTCCCCTACCTCCAGCGCTGCACCCCATACATCCACAGCATGACAGCCGAGTTGAGTTAGATGACATTCGTCATGAAAGACACCTCCTGCAGCAGACACAGCGGCACATGGCATCAGACTTGGTCGAGCTTAGAGCGCTGCGAGCAGACATGAGACAGTTAGTAGATTCTGTTTGCAACATGCAGAGTCCAACCTCTCTTCATACCAGAAAGCCAGAGTTAACGGTGATGTCATCACGGCCACCTGTTGAAAGTGAACCTAACGCTGAGGAAGAGGATGATTGGCCGGCACCACCACCATGGCCGGGCCCAGTAATGGAAGAAGCACTGCCAGCCCCAGCTCCTGACAAGTTTGTGGGCCAGAGTGGGTCCTTTCCTACTGCAAAGCCATGGGATGACACTGTCCGTCAGCCATCGCCTTGGTTCAAGCCCGTTCAGTTTCTGCCACAGTCACATGGACTACCTCCAGCTGAGCCCAAGTACTCTACAGCTTATGGTGGCCAACGGAGTGAGCTTGGCTGTAACGCAACACCCCAACAGCGACATCCAAGCATGGCATGGACACAGCCACTGCCCTTTAGATCACCTCAGGGTCATAACTCCAACGTCCCAGAGTCAAGTTACCGTGGGCCACGCCCAACAATCCGCAACTTCGCCAGTCGGGACTCAAGTGAGTTGTTGCTCGTCTGCTGAGCAAGCTGCCGTATGAGCAAAGAGCCGAGTTTCGCCGCTGCATGTATCATCAGGGAACAAGAACCCACACCTTAACTAATCTTTCAGATTGGCTGAAATACGAGTCTTGGTGCAAGGACTTTGAAGGAAAGTTAGCTGTGAGAGGAGTGCGGGAGAAGCCGGTGTTCCGACAAGAGGGTAGGAATGGTAAGCAACCTACCACTGTCCTCCATGGTGTGAAGGACACAGCTAAGAAACCTGAGGCTCCAGTGCCACGCAGCTCCTTCAAAGGGAACAAGAGCAAGCCATACTGTCCATTCTGCAATAACGAGGAACACTACCTTAGCCAGTGTACAGAGGTATCCAGGCTATCAAAGGATCAGCTGACTGAATGGATTAAAAGGAACAAGAGATGTTGGCGATGTGCACGGCCACACCAGGCGGCTCAGTGCAACTTAAAGAAAACTTGCAGCCTCTGCCAAGGGAAACACCTCCAGGTGCTGCATGAGGTGAATATGAGGACACCTAAGGAGGCATCATCGACACCAGCAGCGGAAAGCCATGGCATAAGGGGCACAACAGAGGTTCTGTATCTAGACAGACCCACTGAAGGCAGTCGGGTTCTTCTTAAAGTTGTCAAAGTCCGCATTCACCATGGTGACCAATCAATCAACACCTATGCCATACTTGACGACGGTTCAGATAGAACTATGCTGTTGCCAGATGCTGCAGAGAAGCTAGGTGTGCAGGGGATTCAAGATAACCTACCACTACGCACAATTAGAGATGAAGTGCGGACCCTCCGTGGTGCATCAGTGTCGTTCTCCATTTCTTCGCCATCAAAGCCAAAGACTAAGTTCAAGATCATAGGTGCATTCACCAGTGCTCGTATTGGACTAGCAACCCATACTTACCCCATGGAGCAACTCAGGAACACATACAAGCACCTTATTGGCCTTCCCGTTCAGACCCTTATGAATGTTAAGCCCCTGCTTCTAATTGGAAGTGACCACCCCCATCTCGTCACTCCCATTGAACCTGTCAGATTGGGACCTCCAGGAGGGCCTGCTGCCATCCGCACAAGGCTGGGCTGGACACTGCAGGGCCCAGCGAGTGTAGTCTGTCACCTCACCCAACCACGGCAGTGTCTATTTACAACAGTAGCACCCCAGGTGAGCTAACTGATGAAACATGTTGAGAGGCGACTGGCTAGAGATTCTGCACGGGCAGAAGCCTACAGAGTGGAGATGGAGAAACTTATCAAGGCGGGCTATGTCATCAAGTGTGGACCGAAAGTTTCAGCCGAGGAAGGTTGTGAGGAATGGTATATTCCTCACCATCTGGTGAGCCATAATGGCAAGAATAGGCTGGTATTCAACTGCTCCTACCAGTATCGAGGGCAGATCCTCAATGACCATCTACTGCCTGGGCCGACATTAGGAGCATCACTACTGGGAGTTCTGCTAAGATTCTGAGAGCATGCAGTTGCGGTTAGCGGAGACATTAGAGGCATGTTCCACCAAGTTCGCCTCCTCCCAGAAGATCGTGCTCTGCTCAAATTCCTTTGGCGCGACGTCAGTCAAGAAGGCCCTCCTGCAGTGTACGAGTGGCAGGTGCTACCGTTTGGTACAACATGTAGCCCCTGCTGTGCCACATTCGCCTTACAGCGCCACGTCTCTGATAACAGCCAGCCAGATGAAGAGGTGAGGTTCTCAGTTGAGAAATGCTTTTATGTAGATAACTGCCTCCAGAGTGTTCCCAATATTGCTGATGCGAGGCACCTTGTAGACAAGCTACGAGCCCTTCTTGCGTCTGCAGGCTTTGATCTGCGTCAGTGGGCAAGCAACGAACCAGGTGTAATAAGTCACCTACCACAAGAGAGCTGCTCTGCCAGTGTTGAGCTATGGCTGGCTCAGAAAAAGACAGATACCCCAGAATCTACTCTAGGGCTAAGCTGGCTCTTCCACACGGATGTACTTGGCTACAAGCATCGCCATGTGGAGTACGGGGTTCCCACGATGCGTAATATCTATAAGGTGCTGGCGAGTCAGTACGACCCCTTGGGGTTCATCCTACCCTACACCACCAGGGCTAAGATAATTGTCCGACACCTTTGGGACAAACACAGGGGATGGGATGATCCATTACTACCGCAGGAGCTTCTGCAGCAGTGGAAAGACTGGGAAGAAGATTTACAAGTCTTATCTCAAGTCACCCTGCCCCGACCATACTTGTCGAAGGACGTGGACACCTCTGGTCTTTAGAGAGAGGTGCATGTATTTTGCGACGCCTCAGAAGAGGCTTATGGATCAGTGGCATACCTCCGGACCACTGACAGACACGGTGAAGTGTATCTGTCATTCCTGATGGCCCGTTCTAGAGTTGCTCCCAAGCGATTTCACTCTATGCCCCGATGAGAACTCTGTGCTGCCCTTACGGGTGCACAGCTCTCGCAGGTGCTGAAGAGGGAGCTTACCATCCACATTGATCATACAATCCTTTGGTCAGATTCCACAACGGTGCTGACATGGCTGAGGTCTGAATCCTGTCGATTCAAGGTCTTTGTGGGCACCCGCGTGGCCGAGATACAGGAGTTGACTGACAGGCATGCCTGGAGATATGTTGATACCGCAAGAAACCCTGCTGATGACGTAACACGAGGGAAGAAGCTGAGAGAGCTTGTTCAGCCAAATAGATGGAGCCTGGGACCTGCCTTCCTCCTGACCAGTCCAGACTCATGGCCAGAGGACCCTGCTGTTGAACAAGCAGAAGATACCTCAGAGCTGCGCAAGTCTACTTTCTGTGGGGTCGCCGCAGTTGCATCAAGCCAGTCGACTTCAGACGTGAGTCAATACGGCTCGTGGAAGGAGCTGCTGGATGAGACAGTGCAGGAGCTGCATGGGGCGGCCAACTCTAATGATAAGCCCACAGCTGAAGACTACCGACAGGCTGAACAGTTAATACTTCAGAGGGCTCAGAGGGATAGTTTTCAACAAGAGTACAGCCTCCTGAAAGCTGGTAAACCAGTTCCCAGCAGCAGTCGACTCCGCACGCTGTCTCCAGAGCTGGATGAAAAGGGAGAGCTCATTCGTGTTGGAGGTCGACTCCGTCGAGCAGAAGGCTTAGAACTGACCACTCTTCATCCAGTCATCTTAGACCCAGGTCATCGAGTGACTACGCTCTTGATCCAAGACTTCGATAACCGCCTACGCCACCCAGGCCCAGAGCGGGTGTTCGCTGAGCTTCAACGCTCCTTCTGGATCCTGCGAGGGCGTGAGGCTGTCCGGCGCTACCAGTATAGCTGCGCTGACTGTCGGCGATGGAGGGCAAGACCTGCAGTGCCGAAAATGGCAGACCTGCCATCAGCCCGTCTGCGCCTTTACAAGCCGGCTTTCTATTCTACGGGGATGGACTGCTTTGGGCCATTTGAGGTCAAAGTTGGCCGGCGCCGGGAGAAGAGATGGGGGATCATTTTCAAGTGCCTCACAACGAGGGCGGTGCACTTGGACCTCCTTACCTCTATTGATACGGATGCTTTTCTGATGTCCCTTCGTCGGTTTATTTCCCGTAGAGGAACTCCTGCCGAGCTGTTCTCCGATCAAGGGACAAATTTCAAGGGAGGTGAGCGAGAACTCCGTGAGACCTTCGCTGGAATGTCTAAAGAACTACAACATCTCCTTGCACCACAGAAGATCTCCTTCCGCTTTAACCCCCCAGCCGCTCCTCACTTCGGAGGGGTGTGGGAGAGGGAGATACGCTCAGTTAAGAGCGCACTCTATGCCACAGTTGGTGCTCAACCTGTTCCGGAAGAAGTGCTTCGCACTGTACTTACTGAGGTGGAAGGGATCCTTAACAGTAAGCCCTTGGGTTATGTGTCTTCAGATGCCAGCGACCCAGATCCAGTGACTCCCAGTGTTCTTCTTATGGGGCGGCCTGATGGTTCGTTGCCTCAGGTAGTCTACCCCGAAAGTGAGCTCATCTGTCGCCGCCGTTGGAAACACTCCCAAGTTTTGGCTGACCACTTTTGGGCCCGTTTCATCCGACTCTATGTGCCGAGCCTGCAAGCTCGCCAGAAGTGGCAGGCTACACCAGCTGATATTGAAGGGGACTGTGTAGTGATGATCGCTGACCCACATCTACCGAGGGCCCTCTGGCCCATTGGGAAAGTGGTCAAGACTCATCCCAGACCTGACGGGCACATCAGGTCCGCTGATGTAAAGGTGAAGGAGAGAATCTACACACGGCCAGTTGCCAGGCTGGTTGTCCTCCCTGCACTTCCATCTGGAGAAGATGGAAACGGTTCCACTCCTGCCGCTACACCCCAGCCATAGAACTTTGTTGCCTTTATTGATGAGCGAATGTATTACATACATTCGGGGGCGGCTGTAGAAAAGGCCCCAAAGTTATGTCAGTGTTGATATTATTTAGTGTAGTTGACCATATTAGGCTTTATGTTTCACGTTTACTTCCGTTTATTCAGTGCTTTTAACGGTAGCCGAAAGGCGCGCTGGTTTGTATACTATCTGACATCACACAGTTAGTATGCAGTACGATAGAGATAGTCAGTCAGTCGGTCGGTCGGATTGTAGATGTGAGCTGCACCTTTCTTCAGAGTGTGCGTAAATGAGAAGAGTAAGTACATCTGTGATATTGTATTATTTGTGAAACTAGTTATTTCTGTTATTTGATGTGGATAAGAGTTAGGAGTTTAAGGAGTCGCTATGCGACGGTGGTGCTAATTATATCCACGTTCGTTCATTTCACGCTCGAGCTTCGACTCGTCTGATTTAGTACGTCGAGTTAACGATATGTAATATCGTGTTTAGATGTGTTCATATTTTCATATTTGTTGTTAGGATTGATCAGTACTTTGTGGTTGAGTAAATTAAGAAGTAAGTGGTGGTAAATATTGTTATTTGGATCGCTATCGAGGTTTCTCTGTCAAGGCTTTGCTAGCTCGAATGGAATATAGCATTCAGTACGGGGTTTTTTCATAATAAAACCATCCAGCTGTTTAGTTAGTTGAAGCTATAAAGTGGATTATCATAGATGACAGTAAGTGCTGTCAATGTGGGAATGTAACCTATGATAGAAAATCTGAGGATCCTTTATAATAAGTGTTTGAATCTTTACATTATGCTTACAGTATTAGAGTTTAAGAGATATACTGTATAGTTATATATACTGACTATTGTTTGCTTTGTTTAGTAATGTATATTAGTGCTTAGAGAGGAATGAGTGTATGCATATGTTTGATTTATTCATTTGTAATTTGTTTCTCTCTTTATAGAAACCACACTCATAATTACACTCACCCTCAAACTCACTCACACAAGAAAGAGGAATAAAGAAACAGAATCAGAACTATTTCTCCGCTCTTTATTTCATACTCTGGAACATTTGGCCTTAAGTGGTGTTCTGGCCGACACACCTGAGTGAACTTGGTGATAAACCCAGAACTAGCACCTAGACTGAGCATCTACCCATTATCTTCACTACAACATGGTTTAATGTTAAAGATGCACAATGAATAATCATACAGAGTGCTGATAAAGATGTGTAATGTGGCAACAAGCAGTAATATTGGTGTGGCTCAAAAGTTTATATGTCCCCAATATAAGAGCACAGTTTATTATATGTACACATTATAGTTTTTTATGCATAATTGCTATAAGATGTCTTCTCTTCACTATTGATTTATGTTCAATAATGGAATCAAAGCAAACGATACTCGGTTACTAACGTAACCTCGGTTCTCTCTAGAAGAGGGAACGAGTATTGCGTAAGCTAGCTTACGCTAGGGGTAAACTCATCTTTGCACGAGATATTGAAGCCAAAAAATTATCCTTAATTTTGTATTTATTGTCAACACAGTGCAGCAGCTAGCGGACCTAGAGCAGGCCATATCGCATGCCCATTGGTTGCCCCGCGGCAACTGCTGCAACCTACCACTGAGCCTCGCGCATGACGTCACGTCCAATGAGGGCGTTTTTGCGCCCTTACGCGTCATAGCCCGCCAAAATGGGGGTGGCTTAGCGTATAAAAGTAGGCTCATAGGTTGTCTCACTGGTTTCATCAGATGAAGCGATAAGACGCTCGTGGCGCCTGCACGGTCAGGTTACGCAATACTCATTCCCTCTTCTAGAGAGAACCGAGGTTACGTTAGTAACCGAGTATCGTTCTCTTACGAGAGGTTCTCTCGTATTGCATAAACTAGCTTACGCTACGGGAACCCATTGTCAACGCCGTGCGCGCCCAGCCTCCACTTCTTGAGTCCCAGGGATTCCCGGGGAACATAGATAAGTGGGAAACAGGTGGCCAGCAATGCGGGCCAGCACATGTTAAAAGCACATATAGGATATACAGAACGGCGTCGCCGGTCCATAACTGTTCAACCTATAGTGCAGCTCAACCAGGAGAGCTAACGTTGCGTGAGGGAAGTCCGCGCATGATAATCTGGGCAGGACAACACACTGCTCACACTGACAGAAGTCTAGCCTGCAAGGCGGAAACTTCGAGGCTATAAAACCTAACAAATGTGGACGGAGAGGCCCAGCCTGCCGCCTCACAAATGTCCTGAATGGAAATTCCGCTGGACCAAGCCCACGACGAGGCCACGCCTCTGGTGGAATGCGCCCTAACGCCCAAAGGGCATTGCAGACCTTTAGACATATAAGCAGTTATGATAGCTTCCACTATCCATCTGGACAGGCTCTGTTTCGCGGCAGCGAGACCCTTGGTGCGCCCATCAAACGAGACAAAGAGCTGTTCCGAACGCCTGAAAGAGGCGGAGCGTGTAATGTAAATCCTGAGCGCCCTGACGGGGCAGAGGAGATTCACATCACCCTCACTGTCGGATGCAGGCAGAGCCGAGAGAGAAATGACCTGCGCTCTGAATGGGGTGCCCAGTATTTTAGGGACATAACTATGTCTTGGCTTGAGGATGACTTTAGAGTCATTTGGCCCGAACTCAAGACACGCAGCACTAACAGATAGTGCGTGTAAATCCCCCACACGTTTAACTGATGACAGAGCTGTCAGAAAAACGGTTTTGAGCGAGAGGTACTTTACATCCACGGAGTCTAGCGGTTCAAAGGGGAAAGCTTTCAGGGCCTCTAGGACCAGTGAAAGATCCCAGATGGGAACCGAGGGGGGTCGCGGGGGGTTCATCTGTCTAGCTCCTCTAAGTAAGCGAATGACGAGCTTGTTCCTTCCTATTGACTGGCCGCGCGTCGACTCAGCGAACGCTGCAACGGCCGCCACATAGACTTTAAGCGTGGATGGGGACCTGCCCTTATCCAACAGCTCCTAAAGGAAGCTAAGCAACCCCGGGACCCCGCACATTCGTGGGTCTAGATCTCTATCGGCGCACCATTTGGAGAACACCGACCATTTAGACGCATAAAGCCGCCACGTTCTTTGAAAAGAACATCGGGCAATGAGCGTTGTCTTTTGACGCAAAGAGGTCGACTTTCGCTTTGCCGAAAAGGCGCCATAGTAACTGGACTGTTTGGGGGTGCAAGGACCATTCCCCCGGGGGGATGTGGTTCCTGGACAGTGTGTCTGGACCGTCGTTCAGATGGTCACGTGCGCAGCTCTCAGCGAGCGCAGACGGCCCTGAGACCACATAAGAAGGCGTTCCGTCAGATGGCAGAGGTTTCTGGATCTAACGCCGCCCTGACGGTTTATGTAGGATACCACCGACATGTTGTCCGAGCGGACCAGTACATGGTGGTCCTGTATGAACCGCTATCATTTCCAGACAGTTTATGTGGAAGTGTTTCTCTTGGTCCGACCACAGGCCAAAGGCCGGTCTGCCCTCGAAGACGGCGCCCCAACCCAGGTTGGAGGCGTCCGTCGAGATGACCAATCGGTGTGAAACAGCCCCCATCATCCCTCCCCGCTGGTACCAGTCGGCCGCTAATCAGGGCTGCAGAGCCGAAACGCAGCTCTGAGTCACTCTGATTCGCCTGTAGCCTGAAACCCAAGCCCGGTGAGGCACTTGGGAGTTCAGCCAGCGTTGTAGCGGGCGCATGCGCAGCAGGCCCAGCTGAAGCACAGCCGCAGCTGATGCCATACAGCCTAGCATCCTCTGTAATGTCTTCAGAGGTATAATGCTGCCTTTCTGGAAAGACGCGGCTAGCTGTCGAACACGGCACGCGCTGTGTCGATAAGCGGGCCGTCATAGCCATTCTATTCCTAGGAAGGAAACTGACTGACTGGGCAGTAATGAGCTCTTGGTCCAGTTGACCGTGAGACCCAAGCTTTCCAGATGGCTGAGAAGCGCAGCTCTGTGAGATATAAGTTCCATCTCTGACTGGGCTAAAATCAGCCAATCGTCCAAATAGTTACGAATTCGCAGCCCTTTCACTCTCAAGGGGGCGAGAGCCGTATCCATGCATTTCGTAAATGTACGGGGTGCTAAGGATAGGCCGAACGGGAGAACGGTGTATTGATATGCCCGACCGTCGAAGGCGAATCTCAAGAATGGCCTGTGACGCGTGGCTATCGGAATCTGAAAGTATGCATCTTTCAGATCGAGAGAAACGAACCAGTCTCCTTGGCGAATGTGTCCAAGGATTTGCCTGGTCGTAATCATTTTGAACGGCCATCTCATGAGAGCTTTGTTCAAATGTTTCAGATCTAAGAAAGGTCTTAGAGCTCCGTCCTTCTTGGGTACGAGAAAATAACGGCTATAGAAGCCTGACTCGCTCTGAGAAGGAGGTACTGGTTCTATGGCCCCTTTGCACAGCAGTTTGGCCATTTCTGCGCGGAGTAGATGTGCTACATCTGCTTTCACTTTCGTCTCGGTCCGAGCTCGAAAGCGAGGGGGATGGTGAGCGAACTGAAGCGAATAGCCCGGACTTATCGTGCTTAGCACCCAATCTGTCACACCTGGAATAGCCTTCCATGCTTCTACATGTATAGTAGAATGGACTCCGGGTTCCGTTGGCCGCGTAGCGCGGGCTCGGGAAACTGTACCGGAGGCGTGAGCTGGGTGCGCACGCTTTCTGATCTCAGTAATGGCGTCTCGCCGACAGCTGTAACTGCCTGAGCCACTTGATATGACCCGATTACTGTGAATGGGGAACATTTCGTGGCGATATTTATTGCGAGCGGAGTCTGGGGCAAAGTGTTTGTCCGTAAGCGTGAGTGCTCGTGGGCGGTCACGTGACATACGTTCATAACATGGCGGCTGAGAGGCTGTTGCCGTGTAACAGAGCGTGCAGCGAGTAGGTGTGAGCACAGATTTGTGGGCACATTGTTTACATCTAACACTCGAGCGGCGTTTGCCAGCTTTATGAGAGTGGGCTCTGTGAGCATGTGAGATACATGGGGCATAGTGTTTACATGTAGGGGTGACCAATGTTACACTGACTTGTGGGCACGTTTTCTACACATAAAACACACTCGGCGTGAGCCGGATAACCTTAATTTATACCCTTTTTTGCGATTTCTCTGGGTCGTTTGTGTGCAGGCGAGCGGGCTGTGTTGCCGACTCATTGGCTGCTATATGTATGTCTGCAGTAGCCTTCACCGAGGGGACTGACAGGACGAGATGCTTCGACGGGGTCCGGCCGCGGCGAGACTAACGCGTCTTTTCCTCACTAGCGTTGCTAGGAGGGCTTTCCCTGCTCGGGCTTCAGCACAACCCTAGACCGGGGTCCCCGGGGGGGAGGCGGCCTGCGACCGGAGGAGCGAGATCTAGGGCGGCCGCCCTGTCGACGCTGCAGATGCTGGGGCTGGGCTGGGCGCTGGCTAGCTTGACGTGCAGGCGGCTCACGTGGGCGGCTTGCGGAAGAGCTAAAGAGCAGCTTGTCCAGTGGCGGCGAAGGCGCGGCCGACAAGGGCTGAGGTAGTTCTGCAGGCATTGGACGGGAGCGCAGACTTTGAGCGCCATCTCGTGGAGGGCGGGCAAAGGTGCACTGCCACCACCGCTTCCACTGTGGGGATAGAGGTGTATCCCTTCTCGGCGGCGACCTCCACTCGGGAGAGCGTCGAGGAGACATTAGCGTGGAGCCTTGCGGAGAATGGTGCGTTCCACGATTTTGACAGCTCAGTGTGCAGCTCTGGCAGAAAGGGTGCAGATCTGGAAACGGGCTGAGGGCGGCGGCTGTGCAGGAAACAGCCGTCGAGCCTGTTGGGTGCGGGCTCCTTCGGCGGTGACCAATCAAGCCCGAGTTGGTCGACGGCCTTAGAGAGGCATTAACTCGGCGTCCACGCCTGCCCGAGTCCTGCTGGATTCCTGCTGGAGAAGGAGAGAGTGAGGCCGGCGGAAGACGTTCCGGCGAGCACTTCACTGCGGCCACGGGCTCCGGCATCCTCTGAGCATGGCGCTTCTTCCTGCGCGGTCCAGAGGGTGGAGTGACAGCGTTCTGTGTGAATGCTTCGAGTCGAGCCCGCAGGGTCGACAGCGGAAGCCCTTCACAGTGCTCCAGCCGCCCGTATCCAGGGCGAGGGCTGCGTGATCCGTTCCCAGGCAGAGAGCGCAAATAACATGGCGGTCTCCTGCGCTGAGCTGGGCTCTACACGAGCCGCAGGAAAGCCAAGGCATTTTAAAACAAACGCTCGCGCTCTTTTTGTGAGAGAGAGAGAGAGAGTGTTGCAGCGGTAAACACACACAGATAGCAGTATAAAGGATACACGCCGGATGGCGTAGCAGGCACGGATGGCTGAAGGTGGTGAAGATGGCCGGCTTCTTCAGGCACTTTCCTCTGCTTGCTAGTCACTGGTTTCAACGGCGGCGGCTTCTCTCAGAGTCCAGCGATGCGGAGAGCTTTGCTGAAGATGATGAAATCAGTGAGACAACCTACGAGCCTGGCCTTTATACGCTAAGCCACCCCCATTTTGGCGGGCTATGATGCGTAAGGGCGCAAAAGCGCCCTCATTGGACGTGACGTCACGCGCGAGGCTCAGTGGTAGGTTGCAGCAGTTACCGCAGGGTAACCAATGAGCACGCGATATGGCCTGCTCTAGGTCTGCTAGCTGCTGCACTGCGTTGACAATAAATACAAAATTAAGGATAATTTTTTGGCTTCAATATCTCGAGCAAAGATGACTTTACCCGTAGCGTAAGCTAGCTTACGCAATACGAGAGAACCACTCGTAAGAGAACCTACACAGATAGACCACACTCGCCCTTAAAATGACAGGATATTACTAATAAAATATTACTGATTAGACTAATGAACTAATGAGTTGAATCAGGTCTGTTAGTTCAGGATGGACTGAAAAAGCAATTCATTCATCTAATCGTATTTGCAAAACTATCAGAAAACAGAAATATATATATATATATATATATATAAATTTTTTTTTTACATGTACTTCATCAGACTAAAAGGGTCATAGCACTTACATATTGTTGTCCTATTGTTAGTTTAACTGTTTCTATTGTTCTCCTCTTTTGTAAGTCGCTTTGGATAAAAACGTCTGCTAAATGATCAAATGTAAATGTATTTTTGAAAAGCACTAAACAAATAAAACTGCATTGAATTCATTGAATTGAAAATAAATATACTATGTCATATGATGTAATACTGTCTTTATACACATATACACTTTGTACACGTATACACCCATATTGTTTAACCTTTTCTTAATGTCTCACCAAACAGAGAACACATGAGCATATGTATCACAAGAAACTGTTTCAAAATTCCTTTTTACAGTTGATTGTGCATTGACACGAATTCTATAGAGCACAAAAAAGAGGTACGTCATTGTTTTCTCCCCATTTTTTGGGCATCTATAAGTTACATAACTAAGCTGTCACCAACAAAAATCACAAGGATATGATAGAGTACAATGACCTTTATGCCTCATTATTTGGAAATAATCACTTCACTGCATATAATCTCATGTTAGGGTGGAGAAGTATTTTTCAGGCCAAATCAGTAACAATGCTGAATGCGACCAATTAAGAAATTGGTTATAGCAAATAACAAGTATAAATGAAAAAAAAAAAAATCTTTGTACTTGTCACAGAAGATTTCACTTCTCAAACTATAGTGAGTTTTAAACCTGTTTTAAGACAATGTCACTGTCCCCACAGGATTATCAAACAGACATTTATGCACCTACCCTTTACTGCTATTACTTATCTCTATTGTTTAAGCTCAAATGTTCAAAACATGAATATCTGAACATAAGGGAGTGAGCAACAGGTGTGATCGCGTGATTGAGAACAACAGCTTAGGAGAGCAGAAGGTATTCATACAAGATTTAAGCGGTGATTTACGATATGTCCTGACCGAACCGTGTCTTTTTTCTCGCTAATTTAAAATTGAGCGTGACCGTGAACAATTGATTTTCTTTGTGTTGAAATACATGCTTAGCTGCAAATCCCTATATCAGGATGCTGAGGTGATTAAACCAAAAGGTGTTTGTCACACTTGTTCCAAATCTAATCGTCCATTTCCATAGCACAGAAATGCACATAAAGAGCCTGTTTACGCTAGTAACATGTTACTACGCTACTACGCTAGAATATCAGTTTTACTTCCCATTTACAGTATCTAAGAGGTAACTTTTACAGTAAAAAATGCTCATATAAGACTAATGAATTCCAGACTGCTCATGAGTCTGTTAAGGAAATATCCATTCATCAACCAACTACTGTTGAGTTTTGAATCATTTATTTATTATTTATGTATTGCTAATTAAGGAACTAAGAATAATCATAAAATCGATCCTATAGAAAAAGAAAGATTGACAAGTAAATTTTAACATTGAATCTAGAATTTACTGCTGTTGCAGGTTGCAATGTTTTGGTGGACAAAAAGCCCATAGAGTTTAAATGTATTTTAGAAGTCCATATAGAGTATTTGTAATTTAAAGATATTTTGAAGAATGTTTCAACATGTGGACCCTATTGACTTTCATGACAAAGACATTACATTTTTCAAAATATTAACTTTTATGCTTCCCAAGATAACCTGAACTGTGTCTTTGTTAGAAATACCAGTTTTTGTAATGTTACTGATACGCAAGGATGCTGAGTCATTTTGCTTTGACTTCACTGAATGGTGTTCAACTCTTTTGTTAATTTTTTTTGTAATTTTCCCCCATTCCCATACATTTTTGAAAGAAAAGGTTCTAAATAGAACAATAAAGGGGTTTTGTCAGGTGCTTAATTTATAGAACCTTTTAGGGGTTCCCATCATGTGATCATTTTATGGATTTCGTTTTAATTAATTATAATGTTTTTTAAATTAAACAGCTTGCAAACATAATTTTTCATAACATTGAATTTAGAAATAACCATTCAATACGAAAGTATAAATCATGCAATTCAAGACATTTGTCCTAGACCTTTTTTTTGCGCATTATTTAAAATTGAGTCAAGCACATAGAACATATACGCCTATAGAATCCCATTGAACCTTTTTTTCTAAGAGTGTATGCTTTTCTGTTTTCAGCCAATTTTTTTAAGACTAATTACTTTTTAGTGTAGGTTAATCAGATTTCATAACATTGTGAAGGATGTTTAATTCTGACAATGTTAACACAACTTTTGCTACAAATGGCAAAAGAGTCCATCTGTGTAAATTTGTGTTGAGCTACAATGTTAAACCAAGGACGTTAACACAGCAGAGTCACAGAGGGATTAGTTATTAAGTAGTTGTTATGGATGAGATTAGCGAATGGTATCGGTTTTATTCAGATAAAGTTGTTTATCAGTTCCCACATATCAAAGGACGTCCTGTCAAATTCTTTAATAAAACTTCAATTCAACTTTTGACATTAATATATAAAAAATAAGAGAAGATATGTGGTCCAATGAGGCATTGAGCTTGTAATCCAGGGAGTGTGTGTGTAGCAACTGTGTGTGTGAAAGAGGAAAAGTTGGTGAGTGTGTTATGTGTGTGTGTAATGAGCTGAAGATATACCGGGGAAGTGGGAGTATAACGTCAGTTCCCAGATGCCCCTGCTGGAGTAAAGGTCTGGAGGTATCAACATACCTGTCTTCGTTATTTGGCCACGTCTCATACGTGTGTTCAGAAAGAAAGTTCAACAGGTAAAGGAGAGGAAAAAGGGTAAGACACTTGCTTTTTCTCTGATCTGTTATGTTAAGTGCCTCGACCTGCCAATCAGCTTTAAAATAACAAAGATCTGGTTAATCATTCACTCTCTTAAACTTGTACTTGTAGACTTGAATGGGCATGTGAAGTATAAACAAAGCTATGATCAATTATTGTGTCTTAACCAGGATTTTACTATTTCACTGTGGCATGTCATGAAATGAACTTTCCATATTTATGGTTTAACTTGTCGTACCTGTAGTGCTTATTTGTTTTGTTTCTGGACAGATTGCAGATATGGGAATTCAGATGAAAGCTATATTATTGGGTGCTGCAATGGCAGCCGTAGCTTGTACAACCATCATCGCTTTGGTTCTCTCTCTTGCTAATCATCAGACGTTGGATCAGCCATACTCAACACAGGTGCAAAGCAGACACGCTCAACTGTCAGTTACGATGTGGTTTTGTATTATATTTTGAATAGATTTGGAGTAAGTCAACCCAAGTAGGAGGCATTCACCAGATAATTTCTTACCAAGTTATGTTTCATGTCTGCTGACAATGCCTGTGGTTTATTTAATGTAGATCACCTGAAACAGATGTCAGTATTTGCTTTATCGAATACTATTATTATATTGGTGGCGACTGAGGATGACTCTGGTCATTCCTACAATTCAATGCCTTCGAAATATTTTAAAAGTCCCTTTTCATGATCAACTTTTCACTGCTTTAAAAAAATATTCATGACCCTTTTCTTAGAGGACAAACAAGAGACAGGAAAGTGGAGGGAGAAAGAAGGGAAATGGGATCGGGACATGACATCCCTGTGAACACATGCACTAGTCATATTTAAATGAACACATTATATTTGTATTTTAAACATACTGTTTAATGTTAAGATATTCATTAGTAAAATTTTGATTTTTTTTAAGGACACACATTGAACCCCTATTTTGAATCATTTAAAATAAACAAATGATTAAAAATATTTGAACATATATGAATTAACAGTAATTAACATTATCGTATAACTAGGACCAACAAAAAGATGTACAAAACCGTCTAAAAACAAACATCAAAATAACACTTTTCAGCTATAACGTAGCCCAAGTTGAAATGTTAATATACAAGTATATTTGAAATTAACATTAAGCTAAATTAATAAATTCTGTTGAAGTATTGTTTCATTATTTGTTTATGATACCTGCATTAACTAATGTTAACAAATGGAACCTTATTGTAAAGTGTTACCAAAATAACTATGATGTGCTATTATTTGAAAAATCAGTTAATTATGTAAATTTCACACAAGAATAGTCTGTTTCTCAAAACAATCCAAGGTAACAACATGAAAAATGCATAGCATGTCTTTTAAGACCACAAGCATAATGAACAAGCAAACAAATTTGAATTTCTCACCAAGAACTAATAGTGAAGCACTGTTTTATTAATCTTGTGGAATAACATGAATATGATATAGCTATTGTCAAAGGTTTTCTCTCAGGATGTGTTTTCTTCTCTCAGGAAAGTTTTGCCCAAATTTATTGAACTCTTTGTCTGACTTCCTCAGTATGGGATTGTGTTTGATGCCGGTTCCTCTCACACGGCCCTCTTCCTGTACCAGTGGCTGGGGAACAAAGAGAACAACACTGGAATAGTCTCTCAGAAACAGAGCTGTGATGTGGATGGTGAGGACAGCACTGGAAACTTAGACAGCTTTTTGTTCTGTTATTCTGCAAGTTCAAGTACATATGTATTTATTTTCTACTTTTAATAGGTGATGGCATATCAAGCTATGTCGAGAACCCTCCGGCAGCCGGAGAAAGTCTTAAGAAATGCTTGGATATTGCAAAAGCAGTAATACCAGAAGGACATCGGAAGACTACACCTGTATACCTTGGTGCCACTGCTGGCATGCGGCTTCTTAGGTGAATCAACTGATCAGCATCTGGTTGATTTATCATAAAAATGAAAATTAAATGAAAAAAATTAAATGAAAATTAAATGAAAAAATGAAAAAGAAAATATTAATTTATATTTGCATAAATGATCAGTGTTATCGGTTTCACAGATTACAGAACCAAAGTCAAGCTGACAGCATCCTCGTAGAAGTCACCAAAACAATCCAAAGTTATCAATTTGATTTTCGAGGGTCCAGAATACTCTCTGGCATGGAGGAGGGGGCTTATGGCTGGATCACCATCAACTACCTCATGGAGAGCTTTATCAAGGTGACTAATGGCTTTCCAGTACTGATGGAAAACTTTCAGCATTTTTACATTTTCAAAAAACATCACTTAGTATGTATAAATATCTATAAATATAAGCTGTTTTCTTAATGGGGACCAAAAAATGTCCCCACAAGGACAAGGATTTCGTATGTTGCCATCTTTTAGGGGACATTTTGTACCCATAATGTAGAGTTTACCAGGACCACACACAGCGCACAAATACATGCACACACACATACACGCACGCACGCACACACAGGATTTAATATTTAGTCATTTAAAACTTATGAAAAAGATTAAAATTTAATTATCTGTGTTTAGAACAATAGTTCATCAATTAAACCAACAACCAACAACAATGCAATATCAATAACTTTAAACTAGATATTTCCTTATCATCTCATATATTTTTATTTGCCATTGGTTCTACAGGCCTTTGAACTTTGGTACAATGGAAGTTGCGATACTATATTCATTCTTTCTTAACAAGTTATTTTGCCAACACTGAATCAAACCAATCAATAAACAGTAAATTATTTGAATGACTCTTAATTACTTCTCTTTTGTTAGAACATCCAGTACCTCTTAATGGTTTTCCTTGCAGCACACTTTTGAGGGCCTTTGGATCCACCCTAAAGCAGGAAAGATACTTGGAGCTCTTGATCTCGGTGGTGCATCGACACAGATCTCATTCACTCCAAAAGACCCAGTGAGATTCCCAGATTCAGCTTTTAATCTCCAGCTCTATGGGTACAAGTATGAGTTGTACACATACAGCTACTTGTGCTACGGCAAGGACCAGGCTTTGAAGAAACTTCAAGCATACCTTCACAAGGTTGGTTTTTAAAGGCTTCACGTATCTGTACCATACCAGTTTTAGCGCTGTTATGTACTGTAGGTTTAGAAAGAAAGTGTCTTAAATTATGGACACATTGAATGTCTCATATGGTGTTTTTGCTTCATCCAGACTGCTGGACCAACATCTGTTATCAGTCACCCATGCTACCACAAAGGATATAAAGCCAATGTTACTTTGGCTGAACTTTACAACTCCCCTTGTGTGGTCACACCAAACAATTTTAACCCCACGACTATAGTCACTTTCTCAGGAACGGGAAATTCATCCCTCTGTCTTTCTCTAATGGAGAATATTGTTAACCTCACCGACTGTGCCTTATCACCAGACTGTGGTTTCGATGGTGCCTATCAACCTCCTGTCAATGGCGAATTCTTGGTGAGTGTTGCGTTCCTTATCAAATCAACTTCATTAATAGCATTATATTTAAGTTAGGAGTTTTAATGTAAGGAAAAAAATGAAAACACAATTACTTTGGGAAGATATAATAACACAAAACACAACTTATTTTATATTGAATGTATTTTACATGACCTTATGGACATGCAAAAACACAAAAAGTTATACAATATTTGATTAAGTCTATTTTGCAGTGATTCCTGCCGCAGCAAAGGAAATAATATTTGACCTACTTATAAATCAGCCATCTTAAATATGATGTGTATCTCTAAATAATGTCAAGAAATGAGTTGCCCTAGCGGACTGCTCACGAAAACAGTAGTAATTTTAGTAATTACATAATCAGATTCCAAAAATTAAGTAGTCTAATTGTAATTAGATTATATTAAGGTTTAAAATATCGCCTACTCATAATCAGACTATGGTTACTTTTTTATTGATTACACGATTACATGTTATTCTCATGGAAGTTAATTATTTATGATTTATTGATACTCCCTGCTATTTCTAAAAGAGTCTACTGCTTATACGTTCAGAGGGTCTTCCAAGTTTGTGGAATGTGCCTATATCACTGAAATGTGAGACCCGATACAGCATTTGATCAATGGATTTACAATAATCATTTCACTTTTAAGAAGTGCTTTCTGCAAAATGCAGAACATTGCAGCATTGCATATCTAATCTGCTCCTTGTGCACACATTAATTATTATTTTAATTATCACTCAGTGAGTCATTTACCACGTATACCTGTCTTTGGAAGGCAAACCACAGTCAAACACATTCAAATGTACAAATAATTGTCATTTCATAAATAAAAGCAATCCAAGGATTACCCAAATTTTTTGTCAGCTGAACCTTTTTTACCTAATATGTTTACTCGAAGTAAGGGCAATAATAAAATAAAAATGTTAATAAAGACAATAATACAATTAAGCTACAATATCTTCTCTGATGTTGGTTAATGGTCACATGACATGCAGGTAAACAAATAAAATATTTCGGTAACACTTTATTTTAGTGTTCCTGTTACACATGTTACATGTAGTTACTATAGGAATTGCTATAAATTGTGCATAATTACATGCAACAAACCCCAAACGACACCCTAATCCTCAGTACATGTTAATTAATATTACTCAGTACTTAAATATATACAC
The DNA here is from genome assembly GCF_051911475.1 of Siphateles boraxobius. NCBI lineage: Eukaryota > Metazoa > Chordata > Actinopteri > Cypriniformes > Leuciscidae > Siphateles > Siphateles boraxobius. Next base: position 10,022,978 of record NW_027509042.1, on the reverse strand, counting down.
TGTAACACGAACACCTTAAAATAAAGTGTAACCAAAATTTCATCTTTTTAGTAAGTGTTTTATTTTGATTGTTTTTATTTTTAGTTAATTTAAATTTTACGATATAATTAGCTTTTCATTAAACTCACAAACCCCTTGCAGTTCTATCACAAACCCCAGTCTGGGAAACCCTGATGTAATGTTAGGTCAAACGTAATGTAAGTTGTAAGTTAGGTCAAAAGTAATCTAAAAGTAATCCAAAAGTAGTCCAATTATATTACCTTAAATGTGTAATGTAATTGATTATGTTACTAACTAGTAACCGACTACAATTTCTAAGTAATCTTCCCAGCCCTGTTCACTCTGATGAATCCTTCACTGAACTTTGTCCATTAGAGTGGTTACTAAATGAATAAATAAAGAAGCAGCTTATAAATGACTCTTTTCAGTGAATCGAATTATCCTATTTTTTTTTTTTTGCTTTAATTTGTGTTTTCCATGTCTTAAAATAACTGTTTCATGTCCATCGCAGGCTTTTTCAGCATACTTCTACACCTTTGACTTCCTTGGTCTCGCCCCAAAAGCTCCACTGACACGGGTTCTTTCCACTATTGAGACTCACTGCAACAAAAACTGGACCACTGTGAGTCCACAGATACTATCACAATACATTGTAATCCTACATTTTATAGTAAAAAGCCTGGTCAGACGCGAAGTGATCACATATGATTAAATGTTTAGTATATTTGATAATGCTGATCCTAAAATTTATGGACCGTTATTCCTTTCTGCAGCTTACTAGTGAAAATCCAGCCATTAAGGTCAAATATCTGAGAGATTATTGTGCTTCAGCTCATTATATTATGACTATTCTACTGAAAGGATACAAGTTCAATAACACCTGGGATCAAATCTCTTTTGAGAAACAGGTAAGGAATACAGTTTCATCAATGTAAATGATTACTCTTTCTGTATTGCAATGCAGCTGTTCAGTGATCTGCATTGCTCAAAAGCACAATGACAGTAGCTCATAAACTGATGTCATACCATGTGCCTCAATCAATATACCTGATGACCTCTGCTCAAGCAATATAAGAAAAGCTCTTCGAGGAATCGCCCTTTATATGGCAACCCTGACATAAAGCCTGTCTTATCAGTGTGATGTGGGGATTTGTACTCATATGACCTTATGATGGTTACAGGTAGCAGACACAGATGTTGGTTGGACTTTGGGCTACATGCTGAACCTGACCAACATGATTCCCTCTGAACGTTCCAGAGCGGTGACAGGCGTGGTGCACAGTCAATGGGCAGCTCAGATATTCTTCATCGTTTTTGCTCTCTTCCTCAGTCTACTTATTATAGCAATCCTGTTTGTCCGTGATCCAAAGCACTAAGTTGTTTGTGTCATGAGTGAATGTGCATGTTTACAAAAATATTTATCGCTTATATTTCAGATATGAAGATCGACAAGCAACTCTTTTGACTACTGTTTGAGATCTTTCCTTTACAAAGAATCTATACATTTTGACATTATGATAACAAAAATGAAATGACTTGCCAAAAATATTGCTTTTTGTGAGTTTAAGTTATTTAAAGTAGTGTCTTGTTTTGAAGGCTGACTAGTTATACCTCAATGATTTAGTCTGTGCTAGCTAATAATTTAATAAATTGAGTTACAGAGATTTTTCATCATTTATAAACTCTGAATCTTAATAGTTTTTTTTATTTGTTTGTATTCATTTTCACCTCCACACGGCACTTACAGTTGGACTTAAAGCATTTAACAGACATTAAATACATAGTTACATTATTATATGTGATATTATACAAATGAAACCATTATTGTGGTTTGTACATATTTATAAAACACTGAAATTATATTTCCATTAAACATCGATATATAAGCAGCTTATATTTTACGAAATAAGTGTTTGTACACTACCTTTAAAAGTTTGGGGTCAATAAGATTTTAATAGAAAATTTTAAATAATTCTTGTGATGGCAAAGCTGAATTTTCAGCATCATTTCTCCAGTCTTCAGTGTCACATGATCCTTCAGAAATCATTCTAATATGCTGATTTGGTGCGCAATAAACATTTCTCAATTATCAAGGTTGAAAATGTTTGTTCCTTATTAAAATGCCTGTGGAAGTTGTGGTAATTTTTTTTCAGGATCATTGTTGAATAAAAGTATTCATTTCTTTTCTCTTTTTTTTAACGTACTGACTAAAACTTCTGAATCGTAGTGCATCTCTGTGTGTGGGAGAGTGTTTTTAACAGCAACCAGATTTCTTCGGTGGGGGTTCTCTTCTTAATGTTATGTGTTCTTCTTTTCCTTTCTTGCGCTGCACTAACAACCTAGTAACAATAAGAAATTAGTAATTATGCATGGGTAGAAAACACACACATATTAAACGAGTAATGGGTTTTAATTGTTTTGAGTCTTACTCTGCAAGAGTCCTCATGCATTCTGACACATTAGCCCCAGTTGCAGCACTGCACTCCATGAAATGTATATTATACTCCTAATGAAGGGAAAAATACCTTTTATAAAAGTTTATAGATGTAGTAGCAATAGATTTATGCAAAACAACTAGACAGTGTTGAAGTCACAGTGAACTCTTACTCTGGCCAGATCCGCCCCTTCCTGAATCTGGACTTTACGCTCAACGGAATCGTTCTTGTTTCCGAGCAATATCATGATGGCATCATCAGGAGCCCTTTCCTGTGTGACATTGTCATAATATAATTAAGGGAATGAAACATAAGATATAGCCTAGTTTCCCAGCAAAATCACAATTTAGATTTACATGAAAATATAAGGTCTTATGTTTTGACTAAAATATAAGGAAATTTAAGGAATGAAAATAATGTCTACCCGAGCTTGAGAGATCCAATCTCGTACAGAAATAAAACTCTTTGAACATGTGATTTCATACATGAGCAGAAGCCCATCGGCCTTGTGGAACACGTGTGTGGTGATGCTGTGAAACCTTACAAAGATTTTTGGGGGTTAAATCACACACCACCAAACCTCTTTTTTCATCATGTTTTGTTTGTTCTGATGTCTTACCTCTCTTGACCTGCTGTGTCCCATATCTGCAGTTTAACAGTTCTGTCAGGCAGCTCAACAGTCTGTATACAGGTATCAACACCTGGGTGCAACACATTATTAATGTGATATATGCAAGTTTTGTTTTTTTTACAAAATAGCTTTGTTATTCCCTTTATGAATTTATAAATTTATACATATCATTTAAGGTTTCTATGTGCATTTTTTTCCTTTTAGAAATAGTATGTTTTATTTAGTAACTAAATAATATTAATTTAATAATAACAATTTATTTAGTAAAGATAATTAGGCTATATGATCAATAAGTTATGACAACAAATGTTTTTACATTGCTTTAACTCATCAAAATAAGTTAAGCGACTTTCAAATAATTTTTAAGTCAGTTTATTATAATTTAAGTTAATTGTAAGTTGAATGTACTTAATTTAAGGCAGAAACTTTTACTTCAGTAATCAATAATCCCTCCTCTCCATCACAACACTCACCAATAGTGGAACGGTAATCCTGAGTGAACTGCCCTTCATGGAAGCGTTTTATGAAGGAGGTCTTCCCCACACAGCTGTTTCCCACCATGACCACGTTAAACTGTAATTCACTATCTGAAATTATATGACAGAGTTTGTTGACATAAGTATTAGATATTAAACTATAAGTATTAATTTACAGGACAATGTTTTATGACTTTGCTCACTCCTGTTCTTTAAATTTATTGTCTGCCTAGTTCCAGTGCTTCTATCATGTTTTATGATTTGGTCCAAAGAAACAAGACCAGCACTAGTGCCTTTTGGAGCAGCTTCTTCAATTCTAGAACAAAAGAAAGTGGAAAAAAAGATTTATTATTTATTTTTTTATATATAAAAGAGATTTGGAATGAACTCTTATACAGCTCTCTGTCATACCTGGCTTCCATGTTGCTCTGCTCAGAGATCGGTTGGAAAATTGGCTGATTCTCAGGTTGTAAGCTGAGATGCGGATCACAAACCTTAACAAAACAGACATTTATATACTTCCATAAAAGATTGAAGTACAAAATCTATGGTCATTAAACGAAGTTTAACATACCGTTAAGTCATCATTGCGCAGATTGTCCTCGACCTCATCTCCTAATTCGCCGTTACTATCAGAAGCGTCCAGCCTACCAAGGCCTTGTTTGCCCTTGTTAGTGCGTCTGGACCCAAACTTCCTTTTTGTTGAAGGCGACGTCCTTTCTTGGACAATAGGGTTACTGCTTTCTTCTAGCTGACTGCTACTTGTGTGTGCACTGGGGACATCAAGATACTCTTTATTCAGTTTATTTTCTGGGATATTACGCACTACAGATGTCTCAACTCTTTCAAGGTTTTTTATTTCTTGCTTGTTTGCCTCTAAGTTCTCTTCTATCTCTCCATCCTCTTTGTCTTCATCCTCCCTTTCTGCATTGATCTGCTGTCTGGGATTCCTGCGAGTTGAACCCATTTTTCTTCTTCGTCTTTCTGGTGAGTTGGGTTCACTGTGAGTTTTGGAGCTCTGTGATGGTTTCGGCTGAAGAGAATTGATTTCTGAGTTTTCTGGCTTTTCTAAGTCATCTGAGTTTGGCTCATTGACGATCAATTCATAATTCGATGAACTTTGAGAAGTCTTATTTAAAGCTCTCTCTATCTCACTAAGCAATGAATCCTCTGACTGATTAGAGTAATCGTGAATTGCTTGTTCTCCAACAGCTTTTCCTACTAGGCTAATTTCAGAGTCCTGAGACATCTGCAGATGTGTTTCTGCAGTCTCTGTATCCTCATATACATCTCTCTTCCCCCGTATTCTTCCTTCTCTGACATTTTTCCGAGTTGAGCCCATCTTTCTTCTTTTCTCAACTGGAACAGTCTCTGGCTGTAGATGTTTGGTAACATCAACACTTACTAACTGATTTTCTGTATTTTCCGGTGTTTCAGGTCCAGTTGTTCTACTGGGGTCAGAAAACATGGTTTCAGTTTGTTCAGGCTCTGATCCTCCATGAACATGCTGATCAAGGTAATCTGCAGACATGGTCTGATGAATATCTTCGCGACTGACTGTCAAGACACATTTGTCCGTTGTCCCCCCATAGAGATTGATTGCCTCATTTAGACTATTACTGTCATTTACAGTCTTCTCCATTCCTTTTTCCTTACTCACCACAGATGAGTCATGGATAGATGAGTCATGGATATTGAGAGAAACTTCCTTCACTCCATCATCTGATTCAGAAAACATGTTTGAAATAGCTACTTGATGAGAAAATTCAACAGGGAAGTTTTGTTCATCCAGTTTACATTTATTTTCTCCTTCACTGATTGCTAAATGTGGGTCTGTATCCTGGTCCTTTGCCATTCCTTTACTCTCTGCATACATTTTTTTGGATTCTACTTCTATTCTTTGCCCTTTGTTCCCTCTGAGTGTTTTACGTGTTGACCCTATTTTTCGTTTTTGAACAGCTGGAATCGAGTTTGATTGTACATCTTTTCTGTGAGACTCTTCAGGAATGATGCTTGTGATTTCACTTTGTTCAGGAACTGAGTATGTCTCAACATCTCCCAAAGGAAGTTCTGAAACAATCTCAGCAGCTTGATTTTGATCATTTTGTTCTGAGTTTTCTGTCTGCATGTCTGATTTACTAGCAACATCCTGAATGTCATGGCTTTCTTTGCCAGCAGATGAACCGAATACTTGCTGATGTACAAGAGATCTTGTAATGGATTCTTCATGAGTTAATTTCTCCTCAGACTTTATGGTACCATCATCAGTTGTTGTATTTCCAGGTTCTCCCTCTATCTCTTCTTCAACCTCATCTTCATTTACAATCCGCTTCCCTCTCTTCCGAGTTGATCCCATTTTTCTTTTCTGCAAAGATCTGTTGGAGACTGAATGCATTTCAACTACCTCTGTTGGAGGTACACAAGTGACACCCTTGACAACATCCTCAGATGACACATGAATTTGAGTTTCCTCCATAAGCAGGGCATCAGACAAGACAAGATCAAAATGACTTGTAAGGCTGTCTCTAACAAAATCTGCAGTTCTCTCTGGGACATCTAATAAATGTGAGCCAATATCATCCTGTGCTGGACCAGTTTGTGTTTGAGATACATCTGATCTTTCATATTTAACTCTTTCAGCATCTCCAGTTTTTTCCTGCGACACTTCATCCATTTTTGTGAGGGTTTGTGATTCTGTGATGTGAGAGATAGTTACTGCAGTGGATTCCTCAGACACTGAATCTAAACTAAATGATAACTGTATGAGATCAGATTCAGATCCTTCAACAGGACCAACATCTGTCTTCTCACATATTTCCATCTCCTGTTCTTTAGCTCCATCTTTTGAGCTTTGTGATGAAGATTCATCTAGCCTGGGTTCATCCTCCAAACTGAGTGTTTCTTTCTCTACATTGACCATACTTTCACTGTTAATTGTCTCACTTTCATCATGATATTCTCTTCTTTTTCTTTGCCCTGTATCTCCTCTGAGAGGTCTTCGAGTTGAGCCCATTTTTCGCTTGTGAACAATTAGACTCGGTTTTGAGTGTGTCTCCTCTCTGGGAGTATCTTCAGGAATGATGTCGATGTCACTTTTATAAGGAATTGTGTCTGTTTTTTCTGAAACTTTATTCTCAACATTTTCATATACTTTCAAGTCTTCTACATGTGCATCAGGGGAAGAGGCATTTTGATGAAAATCAGACTCAGTAGTCATATCACTATCCACTGTAACTGTATCTCCAATAACTTCAACATCTTTTACTAAAACATTAGCTTCACAGATGTTTTCTTCTGTTCTTTCTGCTTCAGATGTTAAGTCAATCGTTTTGTTTTCTATTTGAATTCCTGAGTGTGATTCTGCGTCTCCCTCTGCTGGCACTCTTTCAGCATCTCCAGTATTTTCCTGGGACTCTTCATTAATTTTTGTGAGGGTTTGTGATTCTGTGATGTGAGAGATAGTTACTGCAGTGGATTCCTCAGACACTGAATCTAAACTAAATGAGGACTGTATGAGACCAGATTCAGATCCTTCAACAGGACCAACATCTTTCTTCTCACATATTTTCATCTCCTGTTCTTTAGCTCCATCTTTTGAGCTTTGTGATGAATATTCATCTAGACTGGGTTCATCCTTCAATGTGAATGTTTCTTTCTTTACATTCATCGTAGCTTCACTGTCAAGTGTCTCATTTTCATCATGATATTTCATTCCCTTTCTTTGTCCTTTATTCCCTTTGAGAGGTCTTCGAGTTGAGCCCATTTTTCGCTTGTGAACAATTGGACTCGATTTTGAGTGTGTCTCCTCTCTGTAAGTATCTTCAGGAATGATGTTGGTGTCACTTTCATCAGGAATTGTGTTTGTCTCTCCTGATCCTTCAGTGGGATCATCTTGCACAAGAAGACCATTATCAGTAACAGAAGAAACATTCTCAATATTTTCAGATACTTTCAATGTTTCCAGATTTGCAACAGTGACAGTATCATTTTGAAGCTGATCAGACTCAGTCATGTTACTCTCCACTGTAACTGTATCTACAATAAACTCAACTTCTTTAACTAAAACAGTAGCATGAGGGATGCTTTCTTCTGTTCTTTCTGCTTCAAATGTTGTTAAGTCTGTCGGTTTGATTTCTGTTTGAATTTCTGAGTGTGATTCTGCGTCTCCCTCTGCTGGCACTCTTTCAGCATCTCCAGTATTTTCCTGGGACTCTTCATTAATTTTTATAAGGGTTTGTGATTCTGTGATGTGAGAGATAGTTACTGCAGTGGATTCCTCAGACACTGAATCTAAACTAAATGAAGACTGTATGAGATTAGATTCAGATCCTTCAACAGGACCAACATCTTTCTTCTCACATATTTCCATCTCCTGTTCTTTAGCTCCATCTTTTGAGCTTTGTGATGAAGATTCATCTAGACTGGGTTCATACTCAAGTGTCTCATTTTCATCATGATATTTCATTCCCTTTCTTTGTCCTTTATTGCCTTTGAGAGGTTTTCGAGTTGAGCCCATTTTTCGCTTGTGAACAACTGGACTCGATTTTGAGTGTGTCTCCTCTCTGTGAGTATCTTCAGGAATGATGTTGGCGTCACTTTCATCAGGAATTCTGTTTATCTCTCCTGACTCTTCAGTGGGATCATCTGGCACAAGAAGACCAGTATCAGTCACAGAAGAAACATTCTCAATATTTTCAGACACTTTCAATGTTTCCAGATTTGCAAAAGTGACAGTATCATTTTGAAGCAGATCAGACTCAGTCATGTTACTCTCCACTGTAACCATATCTACAATAAACTCAACTTCTTCAACTAAAACAGTAGCATGACGGATGCTTTCTTCTGTTCTTTCTGCTTCAAATGTTGTTAAGTCTGTCGGTTTGATTTCTGTTTGAATTTCTGAGTGTGATTCTGCGTCTCCCTCTGCTGGCACTCTTTCAGCATCTCCAGTATTATCCTGGGACTCTTCATTAATTTTTATAAGGGTTTGTGATTCTGTGATGTGAGAGATAGTTACTGCAGTGGATTCCTCAGACACTGAATCTAAACTAAATGAAGACTGTATGAGATTAGATTCAGATCCTTCAACAGGACCAACATCTTTCTTCTCACATATTTCCATCTCCTGTTCTTTAGCTCCATCTTTTGAGCTTTGTGATGAAGATTCATCTAGACTGGGTTCATCCTCAAGTGTCTCATTTTCATCATGATATTTCATTCCCTTTCTTTGTCCTTTATTGCCTTTGAGAGGTCTTCGAGTTGAGCCCATTTTTCGCTTGTGAACAATTGGACTTGATTTTGAGTGTGTCTCCTCTCTGTGAGTATCTTCAGGAATGATGTTGGTGTCACTTTCATCAGGAATTGTGTTTGTCTCTTCTGATCCTTCAGTGGGATCATCTTGCACAAGAAGACCAGTATCAGTCACAGAAGAAACATTCTCAATATTTTCAGATACTTTCAATGTTCCCAGATTTGCAACAGTGACAGTATCATATTGAAGCAGATCAGACTCAGTCATGATACTCTCCACTGTAACTGTATCTACAATAAAATCAACTTCTTCAACTAAAACGGTAGCTTCACAGATGTTTTCTTCTGTTCTTTCTGCTTCAGATGTTGTTAAGCCTGTCGGTTTGATTTCTATTTGAATTTCTGAGTGTGATTCTGCGTCTCCCTCTGCTGGCACTCTTTCAGCATCTCCAGTATTTTCCTGGGACTCTTCATTAATTTTTGTGAGGGTTTGTGATTCTGTGATGTGAGAGATAGTTACTGCAGTGGATTCCTCAAACACTGAATCTAAACTAAATGATGACTGTATGAGACCAGATTCAGATCCTTCAACAGGACCAACATCTTTCTTCTCACATATTTCCATCTCCTGTTCTTTAGCTCCATCTTTTGAGCTTTGTGATGAAGATTCATCTAGACTGGGTTCATCCTTCAATGTGAATGTTTCTTTCTCTACATTCATCGTAGCTTCACTGTCAAGTGTCTCATTTTCATCATGATATTTCATTCCCTTTCTTTGTCCTTTATTCCCTTTGAGAGGTCTTCGAGTTGAGCCAATTTTTCGCTTGTGAACAATTGGACTCGATTTTGAGTGTGTCTCCTCTCTGTAAGTATCTTCAGGAATGATGTTGGTGTCACTTTCATCAGGAATTGTGTTTGTCTCTCCTGATCCTTCAGTGGGATCATCTGGCACAAGAAGACCAGTATCAGTCACAGAAGAAACATTCTCAAAATTTTCAGACACTTTCAATGTTTCCAGATTTGCAAAAGTGACAGTATCATTTTGAAGCAGATCAGACTCAGTCATGTTACTCTCCACTGTAACCATATCTACAATAAACTCAACTTCTTCAACTAAAACAGTAGCATGACGGATGCTTTCTTCTGTTCTTTCTGCTTCAAATGTTGTTAAGTCTGTCGGTTTGATTTCTGTTTGAATTTCTGAGTGTGATTCTGCGTCTCCCTCTGCTGGCACTCTTTCAGCATCTCCAGTATTTTCCTGGGACTCTTCATTAATTTTTATAAGGGTTTGTGATTCTGTGATGTGAGAGATAGTTACTGCAGTGGATTCCTCAGACACTGAATCTAAACTAAATGAAGACTGTATGAGATTAGATTCAGATCCTTCAACAGGACCAACATCTTTCTTCTCACATATTTCCATCTCCTGTTCTTTAGCTCCATCTTTTGAGCTTTGTGATGAAGATTCATCTAGACTGGGTTCATCCTCAAGTGTCTCATTTTCATCATGATATTTCATTCCCTTTCTTTGTCCTTTATTGCCTTTGAGAGGTCTTCGAGTTGAGCCCATTTTTCGCTTGTGAACAATTGGACTTGATTTTGAGTGTGTCTCCTCTCTGTGAGTATCTTCAGGAATGATGTTGGTGTCACTTTCATCAGGAATTGTGTTTGTCTCTTCTGATCCTTCAGTGGGATCATCTTGCACAAGAAGACCAGTATCAGTCACAGAAGAAACATTCTCAATATTTTCAGATACTTTCAATGTTCCCAGATTTGCAACAGTGACAGTATCATATTGAAGCAGATCAGACTCAGTCATGATACTCTCCACTGTAACTGTATCTACAATAAAATCAACTTCTTCAACTAAAACGGTAGCTTCACAGATGTTTTCTTCTGTTCTTTCTGCTTCAGATGTTGTTAAGCCTGTCGGTTTGATTTCTGTTTGAATTTCTGAGTGTGATTCTGCGTCTCCCTCTGCTGGCACTCTTTCAGCATCTCCAGTATTTTCCTGGGACTCTTCATTAATTTTTGTGAGGGTTTGTGATTCTGTGATGTGAGAGATAGTTACTGCAGTGGATTCCTCAAACACTGAATCTAAACTAAATGATGACTGTATGAGACCAGATTCAGATCCTTCAACAGGACCAACATCTTTCTTCTCACATATTTCCATCTCCTGTTCTTTAGCTCCATCTTTTGAGCTTTGTGATGAAGATTCATCTAGACTGGGTTCATCCTTCAATGTGAATGTTTCTTTCTCTACATTCATCGTAGCTTCACTGTCAAGTGTCTCATTTTCATCATGATATTTCATTCCCTTTCTTTGTCCTTTATTCCCTTTGAGAGGTCTTCGAGTTGAGCCAATTTTTCGCTTGTGAACAATTGGACTCGATTTTGAGTGTGTCTCCTCTCTGTAAGTATCTTCAGGAATGATGTTGGTGTCACTTTCATCAGGAATTGTGTTTGTCTCTCCTGATCCTTCAGTGGGATCATCTTGCACAAGAAGACCATTATCAGTAACAGAAGAAACATTCTCAATATTTTCAGATACTTTCAATGTTTCCAGATTTGCAACAGTGACAGGATCATTTTGAAGCTGATCAGACTCAGTCATGTTACTCTCCACTGTAACTGTATCTACAATAAACTCAACTTCTTCAACTAAAACAGTAGCATGAGGGATGCTTTCTTCTGTTCTTTCTGCTTCAAATGTTGTTAAGTCTGTCGGTTTGATTTCTGTTTGAATTTCTGAGTGTGATTCTATGTCTCCCTCTGCTGGCACTCTTTCAGCATCTCCAGTATTTTCCTGGGACTCTTCATTAAATTTTGTAAGGGTTTGTGATTCTGTGATGTGAGAGATAGTTACTGCAGTGGATTCCTCAGACACTGAATCTAAACTAAATGATGACTGTATGAGATTAGATTCAGATCCTTCAACAGGACCAACATCTTTCTTCTCACATATTTCCATCTCGTGTTCTTTAGCTCCATCTTTTGAGCTTTGTGATGAAGATTCATCTAGACTGGGTTCATCCTCCAAACTGAATGTTTCCTTCTCTACATTCACCATACTTTCATTGTTAATTGTCTCACTTTCATCATGATATTCTCTTCTTTTTCTTTGCCCTGTATCTCCTCTAAGAGGTCTTCGAGTTGAGCCCATTTTTCGCTTGTGAACAACTGGACTCGATTTTGAGTGTGTCTCCTCTTTGTGAGTATCTTCAGGAATGATGTTGGTGTCACTTTCATCAGGAATTGTGTTTATCTCTCCTGACTCTTCAGTTGCATCATCCTGCACAAGAAGACCAGTATCAGTCACAGAAGAAACATTCTCAAAATTTTCAGACACTTTCAATGTTTCCAGATTTGCAAAAGTGACAGTATCATTTTGAAGCAGATCAGACTCAGTCATGTTACTCTCCACTGTAACCGTATCTACAATAAACTCAACTTCTTCAACTAAAACAGTAGCATGACGGATGCTTTCTTCTGTTCTTTCTGCTTCAAATGTTGTTAAGTCTGTCGGTTTGATTTCTGTTTGAATTTCTGAGTGTGATTCTGCATCTCCCTCTGCTGGCACTCTTTCAGCATCTCCAGTATTTTCCTGGGACTCTTCATTCATTTTTGTAAGGGTTTTTGATTCTGTGATGTGAGAGATAGTTACTGCAGTGGATTCCTCAGACACTGAATCTAAACTAAATGATGACTGTATGAGATTAGATTCAGATCCTTCAACAGGACCAGCATCTTTCTTCTCACATATTTCCATCTCCTGTTCTTTAGCTCCATCTTTTGAGCTTTGTGATGAAGATTCATCTAGACTGGGTTCATCCTCCAAACTGAATGTTTCTTTCTCTACATTCTTTGTAGCTTCACTGTCAAGTGTCTCATTTTCATCATGATATTTCATTCCCTTTCTTTGTCCTTTATTGCCTTTGAGAGGTCTTCGAGTTGAGCCCATTTTTCGCTTGTGAACAATTGGACTTGATTTTGAGTGTGCCTCCTCTCTGTGAGTATCTTCAGGAATTATGTTGGTGTCACTTTCATCAGGAATTGTGTTTGTCTCTTCTGATCCTTCAGTGGAATCATCTTGCACAAGAAGACCAGTATCAGTCACAGAAGAAACATTCTCAATATTTTCAGATACTTTCAATGTTCCCAGATTTGCAACAGTGACAGTATCATTTTGAAGCAGATCAGACTCAGTCATGTTGCTCTCCACTGTAACTGTATCTACAATAAAATCAACTTCTTCAACTAAAACGGTAGCTTCACAGATGTTTTCTTCTGTTCTCTCTGCTTCAGATGTTGTTAAGTCTGTCGGTTTGATCTGTGTTTGAATTTCTGAGTGTGATTCTATGTCTCCCTCTGCTGGCACTCTTTCAGCATCTCCAGTATTTTCCTGGGACTCTTCATTAAATTTTGTAAGGGTTTGTGATTCTGTGATGTGAGAGATAGTTACTGCAGTGGATTCCTCAGACACTGAATCTAAACTAAATGATGACTGTATGAGACCAGATTCAGATCCTTCAACAGGACCAACATCTTTCTTCTCACATATTTTCATCTCCTGTTCTTTAGCTCCATCTTTTGAGCTTTGTGATGAAGATTCATCTAGACTGGGTTCATCCTCCAAACTGAATGTTTCTTTCTCTACATTCATCGTAGCTTCACTGTCAAGTGTCTCATTTTCATCATGATATTTCATTCCCTTTCTTTGTCCTTTATTCCCTTTGAGAGGTCTTCGAGTTGAGCCCATTTTTCGCTTGTGAACAATTGGACTCGATTTTGAGTGTGTCTCCTCTCTGTAAGTATCTTCAGGAATGATGTTGGTGTCACTTTCATCAGGAATTGTGTTTGTCTCTCCTGATCCTTCAGTGGGATCATCTTGCACAAGAAGACCATTATCAGTAACAGAAGAAACATTCTCAATATTTTCAGATACTTTCAATGTTTCCAGATTTGCAACAGTGACAGTATCATTTTGAAGCAGATCAGACTCAGTCATGTTACTCTCCACTGTAACTGTATCTACAATAAACTCAACTTCTTTAACTAAAACAGTAGCATGAGGGATGCTTTCTTCTGTTCTTTCTGCTTCAAATGTTGTTAAGTCTGTCGGTTTGATTTCTGTTTGAATTTCTGAGTGTGATTCTGCGTCTCCCTCTGCTGGCACTCTTTCAGCATCTCCAGTATTTTCCTGGGACTCTTCATTAATTTTTGTGAGGGTTTGTGATTCTGTGATGTGAGAGATAGTTACTGCAGTGGATTCCTCAAACACTGAATCTAAACTAAATGATGACTGTATGAGACCAGATTCAGATCCTTCAACAGGACCAACATCTTTCTTCTCACATATTTCCATCTCCTGTTCTTTAGCTCCATCTTTTGAGCTTTGTGATGAAGATTCATCTAGACTGGGTTCATCCTCCAAACTGAATGTTTCTTTCTCTACATTCTTTGTAGCTTCACCGTCAAGTGTCTCATTTTCATCATGATATTTCATTCCCTTTCTTTGTCCTTTATTGCCTTTGAGAGGTCTTCGAGTTGAGCCCATTTTTCGCTTGTGAACAATTGGACTTGATTTTGAGTATGCCTCCTCTCTGTGAGTATCTTCAGGAATGATGTTGGTGTCACTTTCATCAGGAATTGTGCTTATCTCTTCTGATCCTTCAGTGGGATCATCTTGCACAAGAAGACCAGTATCAGTCACAGAAGAAACATTCTCAATATTTTCAGATACTTTCAATGTTCCCAGATTTGCAACAGTGACAGTATCATTTTGAAGCAGATCAGACTCAGTCATGTTCCTCTCCACTGTAACTGTATCTACAATAAACTCAACTTCTTCAACTAAAACAGTAGCATGACGGATGCTTTCTTCTGTTCTTTCTGCTTCAAATGTTGTTAAGTCTGTCGGTTTGATTTCTGTTTGAATTTCGGAGTGTGATTCTGCGTCTCCCTCTGCTGGCCCTCTTTCAGCATCTCCAGTATTTTCCTGGGACTCTTCATTAATTTTTGTAAGGGTTTGTGATTCTGTGATGTGAGGGATAGTTACTGCAGTGGATTCCTCAGACACTGAATCTAAACTAAATGAAGACTGTATGAGACCAGATTCAGATCCTTCAACAGGACCAGCATCTTTCTTCTCACATATTTCCATCTCCTGTTCTTTAGCTCCATCTTTTGAGCTTTGTGATGAAGATTCAGCTAGACTGGGTTCATCCTCCAAACTGAATGTTTCTTTCTCTACATTCATTGTAGCTTTAGTGTCAAGTGTCTCATATTCATCATGATATTTCATTCCGTTTCTTTGTCCTTTATTCCCTTTGAGAGGTCTTAGAGTTGAGCCCATTTTTCGCTTGTGAACAATTGGACTTGATTTTGAGTGTGTCTCCTCTCTGTGAGTATCTTCAGGAATGATGTTGGTGTCACTTTCATCAGGAATTGTGTTTGTCTCTCCTGATCCTTCAGTGGGATCATCTGGCACAAGAAGACCAGTATCAGTCACAGAAGAAACATTCTCAATATTTTCAGACACTTTCAATGTTTCCAGATTTGCAACAGTGACGGTATCATTTTGAAGCAGATCAGACTCAGTCATGTTACTCTCCACTGTAACTGTATCTACAATAAACTCAACTTCTTTAACTAAAACAGTAGCATGACGGATGCTTTCTTCTGTTCTTTCTGCTTCAAATGTTGTTAAGTCTGTCGGTTTGATTTCTGTTTGAATTTCTGAGTGTGATTCTGCGTCTCCCTCTGCTGGCACTCTTTCAGCATCTCCAGTATTTTCCTGGGACTCTTCATTCATTTTTGTAAGGGTTTGTGATTCTGTGATGTGAGAGATAGTTACTGCAGTGGATTCCTCAGACACTGAATCTAAACTAAATGATGAATGTATGAGATTAGATTCAGATCCTTCAACAGGACCAACATCTTTCTTCCCACATATTTCCATCTCCTGTTCTTTAGCTCCATCTTTTGAGCTTTGTGATGAAGATTCATCTAGACTGGGTTCATCCTCCAAACTGAATGTTTCTTTCTCTACATGCTTTGTAGCTTCACCGTCAAGTGTCTCATTTTCATCATGATATTTAATTCCCTTTCTTTGTCCTTTATTGCCTTTGAGAGGTCTTCGAGTTGAGCCCATTTTTCGCTTGTGAACAATTGGACTCGATTTTGAGTGTGTCTCCTCTCTGTGAGTATCTTCAGGAATGATGTTGGTGTCACTTTCATCAGGAATTGTGTTTGTCTCTCCTGATCCTTCAGTGGGATCATCTTGCACAAGAAGACCAGTATCAGTCACAGAAGAAACATTCTCAATATTTGCAGATACTTTAAATGTTTCCAGATTTGCAACAGTGACAGTATTATATTGAAGCAGATCAGACTTATTACTCTCCACTGTAACTGTATCTACAATAAAATCAACTTCTTCAACTAAAACAGTAGCATGAGGGATGCTTTCTTCTGTTCTTTCTGCTTCAGATGTTGTTAAGTCTGTCGGTTTGAGTTCTGTTTGAATTTCTGAGTGTGATTCTGCGTCTCCCTCTGCTGGCACTCTTTCAGCATCTCCAGTATTTTCCCGGGACTCTTCATTAATTTTTCTGAAGGTTTGTGTTTCTGTGATGTGAGTGATAGTTACTGCAGTGGATTCCTCAGACACTGAATCTAAACTAAATGATGACGGTTTGAGATTAGATTCAGATCCTTCAACAGGACCAACATCTTTCTTCTCACATATTTCCATTTCCTGTTCTTTAACTCCATCTTTTGAGCTTTGTGATGTAGATTTATTTGGACTGGGTTCATCCTCCAAATTGAATGTGTCTTTCTCTACATTGATCATACATTCACTGTCAAGTGTCTCATTTTCATCATGATATTTCATTCCCTTTCTTTGTCCTTTATTCCCTTTGAGAGGTCTTCGAGTTGAGCCCATTTTTCTCTTATAAACAACTGGACTCGATTTTGTGTGTGCCTCCTCTCTGTGAGTATCTTCAAGGATTATGTTGATGTCACTTGAACCCTCATTCTCAGGATTTTCAGATACTTTCAGTGCTTCAGAAGAGGTTTGAAGAAAATCTGATTTGGTTGTCCTGTTTCTCTTCACTGTTACTGTCTCTCCATTAACCTCAAATTCTCTAACTTTCTCTTCTGTTCCTACAGCTTCACTGGTTGATGAGTAAAAAGTTTTGTTCCGTGTTTGAATTTCTAAGTCTGTGTCTCCCCCTACTGGCACTATGTCAGTATCTCCTTCATTTTCCTGTGTCTCTGAATGAAATGTTCTAAGCTTGTAAGAATTTTGAGAATCTGCAGGAATGACAGGGCTGATATCACTTTCTTCATTAACAGTGTCTTTCTCTTCTCTACCCACAGCTAGTTGCAAAATTACACTAGAATCAATCACAGTAGAAATGTTATCTGATATTTGAAATGCTTCCAGGTTTATATCAGGGGAAGCATAATTTTGCTCTTCTGTTAATACTTTGTTTTGCTCTGGATTTTCTGTTTGTAAATCTGATTTGCAATCATTAAACACTGTGTTAACATAGGTTAGACGTTTTTCCACATCTAATTTCAGGACTGCTGCATCCATCCCCTCAATTCCTTCTGCCTCTTCATTACTTCCTACACTTTTATCAAAAGCTGCATTCTCTGATTCTGCACTGAAAGATATTACTTGCTTTTCAATTTCCTCATACCCACTTTCACTTAAATCATAGCCTTCTTTATCACGAGATTGCATAAACAGTTGTTGGTTTTCATGAGATCCTGTCTCTGTTGCTGAGTCTTCAAAACTAAGCATTTCCTCTGACTTTGAGGTCACATCATTAATTACCGTAGTCTCAGTCTCTTCCTTGCCTTCTCTGACCTCCTTAATTTCTAGCATCTTCCCAGCATTATCTTGTGGTGGACCACTTTGTGTTCGAGATACAGTTGATGAATATTCTTGTTCTTGTTCTCTATGTAACTCCTCTTTTTCAGTTGAAACTTCACACGGATCCTGATTTGAAATCAAAATTGTCTTAGCGCTCTTTCCTCCGTCTTCTTTATTATTCCTTACTTCCATTATTATTTGTGTTACATTGTGATCTCTTGCATCACCTTGGACTGTGATTTCAAATCCATTGTCCGTATCAGATCCTCTTTCATCTTCATCACACTCTAAATCAGTCAAAGTATCACATGAAGCAACATCACAAACATTATTTTTATGTTTCATTTCCACATAAATCTCTTGGCTTTCTTCAACAGCATCACTCATCTCATGTGGTGAGCTGGTTGTTGTGGGTTTAGCATGGCTAATATTAGACGCAGGCATATCAAAACTGCTATTTCCTCCCTCTATAAGTTGAACAGTAGAATGATCAAAGTTATTATTTTGTCTTAGTGAAGGAGATTTCTCACAATTTAACACAAGTTCCTCTAATTGTGCATCCTGTCTTGGTGATAAACTACTCGTTTTATTGTTTCTAGATGGTTCCTCTTTCTGCTTTAGAACCTCCTTGCCTTCTACTGTGTTTACATCTTTACAGTTGTGAGATGTGTTTGTATCATTTCTTGTATCAGACACATGTTGATTGTCATCACTTAAATTACTTCCTGCTTCTTCCAAACCTTTGTTTGGAACATCAAAATCAATGTTTGAACCAAATTCAAAATCCAATCCCTTGTTGAGTAATGGAGTACCATGGTGGCTTGATGTTTCAGGTAGGGGCTTTTCTGGATCAACAAGGGGAAAAGCAACTGATTGGTTCATAGTTTCAGTTCCAACCGAAACATCAGGCTTGTTCAGCTCAGCTCTCTCAGTCAATAGAGACTGATTTGAAACCAAAGATGATTCTGTGTGGGACGATGGATCATCTCTTGCCACATCATCCCACGTTTGCACCATCTCTTCTGACATGCTGAACTTTGCTTCGTCTATGACTTCTGCTTTCCTTTCATTCTCTGTCATGCTTCTCGAATGTTCCTGCAAAACTACATTTTCAGTGTTTTTCCCTCCGAGAGGCCTACGGGTTGATCCTATCTTTCTTTTTTGACCAGATTTGCTGGCTAATGGGGTTTCTTGGCGACTCAATGTATTTAGTTCATTAAACATGACTGAATCCTCCCGCAATAAATCACTTTCAGCTACTGTAGCAGCACCAGAATAGACAGATCCCCCCATTGCCTTGTCTATGGGCGTATCACTAACTACCTTGTATGAATAAAAGGTTACTTCTTGATGGTGCATTGCATCTTTTTCTTCAGTTTCCGAAACAGCAACCATAAGAGTTGCTTGAGGCTCCCCTTCCAACCCAGAACTTTCAGTTTGAAGGGATAAATTAGAAGAAAAACTTGACCTTGATTGCTCATCTTCTGTGAGAGATGGATGTTGTTCTTCAGAGGCTGATGTGTTTGATTGAGTTACATATTCATCTAAATCTTCAGTGGTCCTCATTTCAAGGTTCCTCTCAACTTTAAACCCACCAGCACTCTTGCGAGTTGATCCCATTTTTCTTTTTCGTTCTGGCAGTTCAGTCTCCATGAGCAAATCCTTTAGACTCCTTCCATGTGGAGGACTTTCTAACCCAGATGTTTGTTGATCAATACTTGAGCTTGGTGGAAGATCAAACTGGGTTGAATGGTAATCGGTGACGGTGTGAAATTTATTTTGTCCATCCCCACTCTCTGGAATCTGCTGAAACCCATCATCTTCATCGTCATCTTTCTCAATATTTCTGTTAAGACCTTTAGGACCTCGCCGAGATGAACCAAGTCTCTGGTTCTTTTTGGATCTTCTACCTGACATGGCTTTTCATATGTTCATATAATGAGACAAACAATGGGGATAAGTCATTTCTAAACATCTTTTACACTTTTATAACAACAACCTTAAAAAGGAAACCAGAGAGCATTAGTGATGCGTCATATGTATGACTCATATAACAAATGTCACGCATGTGCTCTCAACACGCTAGATATAAGTAGATACTAGATGAATATAAGGTCAAAAGTTATCTTTTCAATATAACAATTGTGACAAAAACAACACATTTAATCATCATTCTTTTCATTCGCCATTACGCCACTATACACTACAACTACAGTGATCATTAATGGCATTCTCCTTCCATTCAGCATGCGCATCATTTTACCGTTTTAGTAACAATATAACAACTTATGATGCATCTCACAACCTAAATGGAAAACAACTATTGTAATCTAAATCCAACAGTGAAAAAAAACATTTATATGTAAATGCACATATTGTTGGACAGATGGATAAAGATTCTGTCATGACATTATCACAAAAATACCAAAATGCATCCGAGACCAACAGTCTACTCAGATGACAAGTAAACAATGTGAAAACACATTCCACTAATAACTAAAACTAAATAACATGACTTAGTATAAAACTACATAATTTACATGTAAAACTTTGCATTTCCAAATGCAAATGACAGAGCCCCTTAAACCTAGGAAACTACCATGATAAACTGATGTTACCTTCTGGTAATCCTTCAAAAATCGACCTGCTTTGCAGTCTTGGGGGTTTTAGCAGAGCACACAGCTGAACACTTTAAGTTGCCTATGTTTCTCTTTTGAAGGAAGCTGGGCTGTAGCTTCCTTTTCGCTGCTACCCTCAACTTCCTGTAGTGTTGACACAAATTGCATCGCGGTAAGCACACATTTTATTAAGAGAGTTGCTGATCGTTCTTCATGTGAAACTCAGACAAGTTTTTGTCCTTCAAAATTTGATTGCACATTGAACCATTAATATTGTTATATATAGATTAAAAAAAAAATTGTGTTAACAGTACCATATATTGTCATTTCTCAAACATTTTGCAAGCATGTCCAAAACAAACAGCGCAACACTCTGCTGGCTCTCCAGCGCATATTTTAAAGCTCACTAAAGCAACCCATTAACCTTACCATTTAAAACTCTAAATACTATGATACATTAAAAGGAAAATGTTCGTATTAAGCGGCATTTTATTTTTTACCTTGAAATACCCTTCTGGGTTGTTCTTCAAAAAAAGTATTTACAATAAGGTTAAATTACTTAACATTAATGCATTGCATATTAACTATTATTGCAGCATTATAGGTTAGTCTTCATTCATAAATCTATTATTCATTGTTGATAAAATTCATTCGTACATGCGGAAATTATAATAAACTGGATTAATACATGCTGTAAAAATGTAATAGCTAGTTCATGATATTGTGAGCAAAGAGAAGTCATGTAGTGAATTCATAAGGAACTTTTTTTTAATGGAAGTACAAACAAAAAAAAGCATACAAAATTGGTTTCAAATGATCAACAGACATGAGTTACTCCATTAAGAACCTTTCACTGCCCAGACAGCATAAAATTACATTCCCGGCATTTAGGCAGGATGAAACCATTGCTACCCATTAAGCACAGATATCTTAAGTAAAAAAGGATCCTCAGAATGCTATAGGGAAAACACATTTTAAAAAGACTTTGGGGCCAAAAAAAAAAAAAAAAAAAAAAAATCCATTGCTTCCCATCATCCTAGTCTGTTGAGGAGGAACGCACAGACATGCTTTCTCTGACAAGGCTGGACTTGTAAAATTCTCACTTCCGACCATTGGATCGTGAACGACTGAAAAGAAAAGAAACAAGACAAATTAAATGAGCATAATACTCCAGCTATGTTACTACACAACTACTTAAGTATAAACCTACCTGCGTGATCTTGAGAAAGACCTTGAGGGTTTATAGTTTCTATCATTAGATAAAGACCTCTCTCTTCTCCTCTCTCTGGAAAGGGACCTATAAACAAGTAAATACACTTGAATGGGTGTTCGGCATAATTACTCACATTGCTAAAGAATTGCAGAAATGAGACAAGATGGAGGGCAAAGTTACAGAGCTATATCCATAACAATAGCCATAAATATAAGTGATGTCATGAAAATGGTTATGGTGATGTCAATACTTCTGTATGATTTTGAAAACATTCAAGTAGCTCACCTGCTCCGACTGCGGCTAAAGCTCTGCCTCCTGGGAGACCTAGACATAGATGCAAGAAATACTGACAAGTCATGGGTCAATATGGTCAAAAATATTCATGACATATGAAGCGCCACGCAATGACAATTGTAGTTTTTTTCCAGAACAGATAATCTGCTTTCAGTGAAGGTTTTAGGAAACCCATTATGGGTGAATCAATTTTTAAATCAACTAACTATCAGAAGCGGCAGTTCCAGATCAGCCTTTTATTTGCCAAACCTTTGTGCACTGACCAAAAAGGTTTCAGTATGAAAACTGCTAAAACAGAGGGATATAAATGTACTGTTTCGAAGGGGAGAAACTCACTCTTTGGATATTGTAAAATACAAGTTACCATAAAAAAAAGGTCATACCTCAAAACCACCAAATAAACAATTCAATGTTATTAAGTGGGAGGAAAAGGCATTAACTTACTATTCTGTTTTCAACAAGCTAGTTATGATGCAGTGAAGCGGAGTGCTGATCAGGAGGGCGTAATTTGCGGGGAGATTTTGCCAGATGGTTGCTAGATGTTAACAGCTATACAGTAGTGGCTGAAGATGTCAGTTAGATGAGGACTGCTGAGGATATGTTGTCATGTAGACATTTGGGGAGGGGCATAAGACCCGTTGATTGGTAGTAATTGTGGCGTGGTTGGTTTTGCCGATCAGGTTAACGTTGGAGGAGGTGAAGGAGCCTGAGAGAGGCATGCTCAGGAACCAATGGGCTGGTGGCCATGCTTGGATCATGTGAGCTGATTGGTGTACGCTGGTCACATGATGTTGAAAGAGGGCTAGTTGACTGACTCAGAGGTAGATGAGTAGAGGCTTGGTGATGTCTCTGAAAGGGGGGGTGGGGTGGTCAGCTTCATTAATATAAATAGAAAAATGACATAAAACCCAAACAATGAGAAGATTCTTTGGAAATAAGTCATGTGATCAACTAAAGACAAAAAAGAAGGAACACCTGGGCCCGGTTGCATGAAACCTCTTAAGTGGTTTGACTTAAAGGGGGAAAAAATCCCTGAGGCAAGGGATTTCTTTAAGTGCGTTGCAACAAATGTCTTAAGACCCGGGTATACTTCCTTTTCCACGTTCTACTCCGAGTCGCGCACAACTGAGTGTGTGAGCTTTTTAAAGTATACTCTTTTGGCTGTGAGTGCGGAAAAGAGTGCGAGTGCCAAACTTTGTTAGTGGACTCAAGTTCCTCACACCCGCACTGTTGTAGACGCACTGTCAATGCGGACACAAAAATTGGGCAGCACGTTGACCGTGTGCATGGATGTCCCTCCTGATGACAAAAAATATGTCACATGGACAGTGTATACTTTGGGCTTTAACCATTACCCTTCTCTAAGTGTTTACATTAAGCATTTTATGATAGTTTCTGGCAATAGAGAAGCGGTTGCTAGTTACAAAATTTTCCAATATAAACAGAACCAAACAGACTTTTTAAAATTTAATAAACTATACAGCTACAATTACAATATGTTATGAAGATTATTAAAAGGGGTGTGATGGACAACACAGAGCATCCTAAAATTTGAACACATTGTTTCTATGAGTGTACGCACACAGGCGGTGTCCAGCTACGTCACCGGTGGATGCTCTAAATCCTGCCCTGCCAATCACATAGTTTTCCATTTAATTATATTATATTTGTCCACCTACTTGTTACTTTACCCACGCATCGACACCAGTTTGTCAGTATAGTTATTCAATTGACTGATTTAACCGCCTTGAACTGAATCACGAAAGTACAGAATGATGCGTCCAGTGTCTTAGCCGTGACACGAAACCGCTTTAAAGTACTAGCAATCTAAACCAAACTGGACCAAAGACAAAAAAACTATCCTGTTTTGGTCCCTTCATTTTTTTTAAGGTGAAATGATCACTAAGGAGAAATGATTACTAAGGACTTTGTTGCAATGCATACTAGAACTTAAGGGAACACTTAAGTAATTAAGGGAAATAATTTATGACAGCCTTAATGTTTCTTAAGTGGACCCTTATTTTTTTCCTCCAACCCATGTTTCACTAAGGGTACCCTCAACCCTATAATTTTGGTATAAAGTTTTCTTAACTTAAGGGATTTCATGCAACCGGGCCCAGACCCCCACAGCAATTATTATTATTATTATTTTCTATCAAAAGAATAAAGAAATATCTTACTATTGCAATAATACATACTATTGCACTGTAAAATAAGAACAAACTATTTATTAATAATATTATTATATTATAGTACAATGTTACAATAAAAATATTAATACAATTTTAATTATTATTATTTTATTTTACAGCACAACAGAAAATTAATACTAACATTTAGTGTGGCCCTAATTGTTTGGCTTTCAAATGTTAAACCATTGAGCTTTTATTTTGAAGGAAAACCCGCAGGAAAACTTAACGCTTCTCTTTGTAGACAACAGATTTATAAACGATTCTCATTAAAATTTGAGAAGATGGTTGGCGTAGGTTGCCTTAAATTGCAAAATAGCATTTAATGTGAATCGAAACACAGTGTCGTGCTTTGGCTTTACTCTGAAACATGCAGCACAACCGCTGTGGTTTGATGATTGCTTTAAGCCATATCACATTCTCACAGCCATGCATTGTCAAAAATCTTTTAAAAAAAGGTTACCAGGCAACTGCCATCATTTATACTTGCATTTGACGCTTTGAACCCCCAGCTAACATGCTACGGGTGTCTCGCAGATGGTGCCGCGAGCTCATGCAGCGCTTTCAGAATCAGTCCGTGCATTTTTTAAATGGGGTTAGAAAACATAACTTTTGCAGTTTATTTAGTATTTGTTCAAGGCTATTTCGCGATTTCAATCACCATAATGTAACCAGCCCAGCAATGTAATCCCTCAGATTTAAGCAATTCATGTGTGTCCTACTTTTCAGGAACGGAAAAATCGTATAAATAGGGAAAAATAATATTCCAGGAAAGACTACAATTTAAGTAAATGAATATCCCTGATCAAAAACTCAATGCAGTCATTTAGAACAATGGACATCAGCTAGGGGGAATGAAGCATTGGTTAACCAAAAAAACCGTTGAAAACTTATCAGGGCAAGCATAGCAAGGGGAAGGTTTTGAAAAACTCTCCCAAATTTATAAAGATGCTGGTTTGTCAGTCTCCACACCTAGGCTCATCATTCTGCCCATAACTAAGCTTGAGGTGAATGGGTTTAGTCAAAGTTGAGCTCAAGGTGATCAAGACAAGATAAAAACTGTACCGGCGTCTAGCAGGTGGGCTGCGCCGTCTAGAATCATCACGTGGGCGGCGATTCCAAGAAGGGGGTGGTCCTCGATACCTTGATCGTTTTTCACCACTGGACATTTCAACTCGCACCCGACAACCACATATTGTTCTGAAGACGACAAACATAGGGTTATAAAAATACTTTGCGGACAAAACATGTCACATATTTCAAGATCATGCAGTCCAACCACTGAGAAAAAGCAATAAATAGAAATTAGCTGTTATATTGGTGAATTTTTTTATATTTTCGTATCAATGATACAAAAATCTGATTACAAATATTAAAAATATAATTGTTTATGTAAAGTATATATTTTATATACTTTTTCATTTTAGTTTGAGTCATTTCGTTGTGTGTTTGTCATTTTTAATGTTTTCTATAATATGTGTAGTTTTAGGTTTGGTTATTGTAGTACTTGAAAATAAATGAAAAACGGACTTAAGCTAAACAAAAATGAGAAATGTTCCCTTGGAAACTAGCTGAAATATTTTTATTTTATTTTAATTAGTTTATTTTTATTTCAACAAGTACAAAAGATGGTTTTAGCCTTAGTTAATGATAATCGTTACATCTATATACATGTGTGTCCGTTTTCAAACACATAATACAATTGTTTAATCCTTTCCTTAAAGGGATAGTTCATCCAAAAATGAAAAGTCTCATTTACTCACCATCTTTCTTTCTTCCGTAAAACTAAAAATATGTTTTTTTAAAGAATGTTGGTAAACAGACAGTTGATAGTAGCCATTGACTTCCATATTTTTTTCTACTATGAAAGTCAACGGCTACCGTCAACTGTCTGGTTACCAACATTCTTTAAAATATCTTCTGTGTTCAACAGAAGAAAGAAACTCATACATGTTTGGAACAACTGGAGGTGATAAAATTATAATTTTTGGGTGAACTATCCCTTTGATCAGTATAATCTAATCAGCAGGAATCTAATCTTTTGTCTGTTCCAGAGGACTTTGTTCCTGAGTTTAAACAGATAATCTTACCTTCCGTCAAGTTCCCTCACAGCATCAGCCGCATCCCTGGCGTCCTCAAACTCCACAAAAGCAAAGCCGGGAGGATTTCTGGCCACCCATACGCTCCTCAGTGGACCATAATAGCCAAATGCTCTCTCCAGCTCAGTCTTGTTACCAGTGTTGCCCAAATTACCAACGTAGACCTTACAATCCAGTGGACAATCACGGCTAAGGGAAGGGTCTGTGGAGGGAAAAGGGTTTAGTTAAGTAATTTCTATGTTCTGTATTATTAGTTGTCATACGTCTATCCCACCTTTTTTTAAAGAACATTAAAATGGCTCAAAGCTAGGTTGGATGTTAGAAAAATGTAATCAAGACGTAAGTTACCTCCCATCTCTTCACCAATTCCGAACTCAACTCCACACCTAAAAAAACTGCAAGAAATAAGACCATAGCACCGATACTATGAATACGCAATAAAAACTGGAGGATACAAGTATCAACTGTTACTTTTAATATGCACAATCATAATAATTGTAACTAAAGAGGCTGTAAATTTGGAAACAATGAAAACACTAGCATACAACACTGGATCACTCACTGGAGTTATGAAGCTAATTAAAAGCGGCTTTTAAGGAAAAATACAAACGATAGTAAAACTGTTTGAAGGGAGCCAGTGTTTTAACATTCAAAGTCTAGTTCAATTTAAAGCAAGCAGATTTGTTACACATTACATTCATGTAAGTTACCAAGCTAAAAGGCTAACATACGCGTTTAAGTTACAGGCCTAACGTTACACACGACATTAAAACAATAACAGCATATCATACTGACGTAAATGAGCAAACCCGACTACATTATAAGTTATACGCACATTATACATTTATTCGAGGTAAGTTAATAATTGAGGTTTCGTTTTCTTACCGGTAAATCTGCTTTGTTTGCGTTAGCGAAATCGAGAACGCGCCACTGCCACTAAACACCTCGTTGCTAACGCGCGCTAATAGCAACCACAGGCCCTCGCGAGCAAATCATGTGAAGCACTTCCGGTCTCTTCATCAACACGGATGTCAAGTGAAAAGCTCTCATGCCTAAAGAAATATGGGAGACCGCTACATTTCTTCTCTTTAAACAGCCATCACACACAAGAGATAACAATATTTAAATGCAACATGGAAGTGTCTAAGGATGAATGTTGACGAATAGGTCCAGCACAGTTATAAATAGCCTACCACAACGTACGTTTTCTTCCCTTGGATAATGAATGAATTATTTCAGGTCTAATCAGCAGAATACACAACATTGTTTTTATTAGTTGATTACATTTACTAATTATTTAAATATTTTCATAAATTTATAAAATGTGTATGTATATATGCCTATATATATATATATAGTTCTATATTGTTTTATATAATATATTTATATTAAAAATAAATAAAATTACATGTATATATCTATATATATATATAATAAATATAGATAGACTAGTGCTGTCCAATCGATTAATTATGATATATATATATATATATATATATATATATATATATATATATATATATATATATATAAGAACACTCTATCCCACACTATTGACTTTTGTTCCGAGCGAACAAAGCGTTTCACATATAGCCTCCTCAGGTTCGCTGCATGGACCTTGGGTTGAATTGGAAAAAAAAAAATATATATATATATATAATATATATATACACACACACACACACATATTATTAATTTGTATGTTATTTTGATATATATATATATACAAGTACACACACACACACATTATTATTAATTTGTATGTTATTTTGGTGGTATGAGCTGTAATATTATGACCCTTTAATTAGCAAAATATGGGGTCATACGTGTGTCAGATCCTCAACAACTTATTTAGGCGAAATCTTGGGGGCAATAGTTCAGCCTTTGTTTTGAATTAAGTAAACACCAGGGGAGTTATGCAACACGGCTGCCTCTTATTCAAATAAAGAGCATTACGCTGCCTACCTTTATTTTTGTCTCACTAGGCACAGGCAGGTCAGTAAGTATGAATGTATGTTTACTTCTACCTCACCCTTTCCATACTCCAACTCTTCTGGGGTTTTGTCATTTATATTTATTGTTGTATACTTACATCATTTCGAAAGAGAGAAAAGAGCATCCCATTGAGAAACAAACATATATTTTCCTCATTATTATGTTACATGTATATTTGTCTGCAAGACAATGTGAATTGGTCTGTTACCACACACGGCACAGAATGTTTTTTTCCGCCCAGATTAGTACTGCACATTCTGTTCTGTTTTTCTTCCTGATGACTGGTTAGCCTCTCATGAACCCTCCCTTTCACTCTCCATAAAAGCAAGATATACATACAGACTAAAGCACACACACACACACACACACACACACACACACACACACACACACACACACACACACACACACACACACACACACACACACACACACACACACACACACACACACACACACACACACACACACCACACCTTTGGTTTGGCTTTGCTTAAATGTTAATAAATTACTTGTACTCACATACAATGAAATGACACTGGTACTAAATTTCCTGGATTTAAAGGAAAGCTTATTTTTAATAGGCTACATTTAATCCAAAGTTCATACATCTTACAGATAGAAAATACTTCTGTGCATTTCAGTGGAAGTATTTGTTTGAAAAAAGAACTAAACATAAGACTAAAGAGGTGCAAATGAGGTGTTTTGGAAAACTTTTTAACAGATTTAAGATTCAATTTAAAAATCTAACATTTAATTACACTGATAGACTGTTCACAATTTTGTCTGCAAATAGCCTTATAGCCTTACATATAGCCTTATATATTGCAAAACAGCAAGTGCCAACTTTCTCACTCGTCTTAGTTCCTGCAAGTATTTTTCCCTTTATTAGTGCAGTAAAATATTGTTTAGATTGCCGCAAACTGAAAAAGGGGTCCTGAATGAAAACATTTGTCTGTTATCACATAGCCAGACAACTTTGAAGTGCTTTCCGCCCGACATTTATTTGATTTTCTGACATAATATTGGAGGGCAGGTTTTTTTGTGGATGGAGGTTATGGCCTATGTTCGGAAGAGCATACTTTGCACGCAGCACTTTTAGATTCATGGAATACCCAGATGACCTACTACATTTATCAAAATGTGCAATACAAAGAGCACACTGCAGTATACTGTATCCCACAATGCAACACACTGGCTTGACTTTACATTTCCAGTGAGACAAATGAACAAGTAATATCAGCTGTGACAAATCTGTATTTAGACTAATTTCTAGAAATTTAACAAGCTATTTCTAGACATTTAACAAATTAAACAATGTCTGTGTAACCTTACTATTTTTTTTAAACCAGAAGGCAGTATGTACTGCAGTATACAAGTTTGAGAGCGCCATTCAGATTTGCAATGCTTTATGGGAGTGGGTGGTCGCTGTTGAGCTCTTTTGCCAATAATTACATTTCTATATCCATACTAACAACAACTTATCCGATTGGTGGATCGCTCTACAGGATTATGTAAAGTAAAGTTCTTCACCGGATATTTGGCAATTAAACATCTTTTTTTTATTTTAAATAAAGTGGAAATCACATTTGTGGCTTAATCTCTGAGTCTGTCTCAAAAAGTTTATAAGGTTTGATTAAAAGTTTTTTATTTAATGCAGAAAATTAATGGGATTTTTACTTTCTGGTCTGTTGGGCTCTTT
The DNA here is from genome assembly GCF_051911475.1 of Siphateles boraxobius. NCBI lineage: Eukaryota > Metazoa > Chordata > Actinopteri > Cypriniformes > Leuciscidae > Siphateles > Siphateles boraxobius. The sequence continues at coordinate 9,993,189 of NW_027509042.1, read as the reverse complement.
AATAGTCACCTATATTATAATCCATCATGGCAAATTTACACTGCAAAGGTGGCACAGAAGCGCCTCTGAAGTGTCAATTAGGTGTCTTTACAGACTGTTTAATGCTGCCTAGAAGTGGCATAAACGCATTTACACAACAATTTTAACTGCATAATACAAGGGGCTGAGATGTGTCAGAGCAGGCATAATTTAGTCTGGCTTTTATTCTGCATTGCGTCTTTACACAGAATTTTGAGCAGGCACAGAGCACCCTTAACTCAGCTGTGTAAAGATAACGTATTTGTTTCATAATTTCCAAGTGAGTCCAATCTCTCGGATGGACTCACTGTTTTTACAGAATTCATTGGAGGAATATCTGTAATTTATAATGTTATCACAATTGGAAAAAAAACACTTTTTATTAATTATTTTAATAAGACAGCAATAATTGAACCCTAACCCCACAACACCCCCCCCCCCCAGAAAAAAATATTTTTACCCCCCTAAATGTACCATTAATATAAATGTGTCAAAATATAATTTGTTTACATATTGAAGGATATTATTGCACATTGTACATGCAAAGTGAATTTTGTAGGAATTTTTCTGTGTAGAAAACTTATAAAGAGAATGTTCTAAAAGAAAAGATAAGACTCACTCTGCAGAAGACAAGACACGTTGTCACGACAACAGCAAGCTTGCATAAAACTATGATTCTTACAGCTCGCAAATGCATTCTTAAGCACATTCTTACCCAACGTCTTAATGAAATACATCATATTTCTAAGTTATACAAAAATTTCCTTTATTTTCTCAAAGTTCCTTTATAATTCCGGTACATGGAAGGGTATAGATTATTACCTCTCGCCTTTTCCTATGACCAGGTCTATGCATTCGGGCGAATAAAGGCAGTGACACATGCACTGTTAATTCCACTTCCCAGACGTTTGTATTAAATGTAGTTGTAGGCTGAAAATAGACGACGCGTTTGTCAACCAGGTTTGTCAAGTTTAGTACCATTTCTTACTTCCGTTGCGCAGATGAGTCAGTCAGAGTCTCCACCAGGGTCTCCACCGCACGTGTCACTGTGAACTAGAACATTTAGTTCTTGACGCGCGGACCTATTGATCTGAGAATCCAGGGGATAAACGGACAGGACTATTCTCTTGACTGTTACCAAAAAAAAAAAAAAAAACGACATTGTTTGACGACAAGGTCAATCTCCTATAATCACTAATCACTATGAACTATGTTGTTTAATGTTAACATTTGTAGCCTATTTTTGCTTAGGCTGTGGACCCATATGCCTCATGTGTGTAACTGCTAAAAGTGTAGTAGGCTATAGCCTAACTTTGTTAAATTTGGTCATATCTTACGTGATTTGTAGATTATATATAGAAATTATTTGAACAAACGTTCATTTGTGCAATTATAATGTATTTTATTTATAGCCTACATTTGCCAAATAATCATGGGACCTCTTGATTGTTTTACATCACAGTGCAGATTATTGATATTCTCTCTATACACATCCAAATCAGCGTGGTGTAATAATAGGTTACATTCAGCAAGGGGTGGAAAAAGAACAGAGAAGTTGTACTTATGAAAGTATAGGGTTTGTGAAAATGTGATGCTCAATTTAAAGTCAGAGTATCTAATCAAAAATGATCCAAGTTTAACTGCAGGCCTACTTAAATATTTAAAAGTAAAAGTTTTTTTAGTTTAATGATGTACACGACACACCCGATGTTTATTTAATTGAACTGAAACTAATACCCTAAAATCTGTCACTTTACATGTTTGGAATATTACTACTGAAATGTGCACTGCAGATAATGGACAAGTGTAGTATACATATAGAACAGAATACATTTTTTTGGACATGCTACCACTTTAGCATCCACAAATTGTGGATGTCTCTGATATTACAACATTTTGTACTTTGATTTATTTGACGCACTAATTATTTAGTAGCTAATTTAAATCTCACATTGTCACAATTCCCCTGTCCTTTTTCATGAACTTTTATTTTGATATTCTTTTGTCTTGTATTGTCTGTGTTCAGTTCCTGTGTGTTTAGCTCCTGTTTCCTTGGTTACCTTAGTTATTCATTGATTAGTGTCTTACCTGTTCCTCATCATCCTGTGTATTTACTCAGTTATCTCCTGTTCTTTGTTTTGTGTTGACATTTTTTGCTACTTGTTTGGTTCCTCATATTCATTAAATGTGATTGAATCGTTCATCTGCATCAAGCCTCTTTGAATCTGGATTATAAAGTCAAACCAACTCGTAACACACATACAAAATAGGATATGATAGAATAATTCAATTTTTTTAATCATCTCCAATCTTTCAACTATGCTAATAAATTAAATATGGTTAATGCAAACATACCAGGAATGAAGTAATTGGTTGTGATGGGCCAGCACTATTCATTAATTCCTTAATTGCTCTGTAAAATGCATTTTTTTGTTCTTTTTTACGGAGTGGGGATGAGTCAAAATTCTATTCAGTGGTTAATAAACCACAAGCTACAGAGGTTTTAATAGATCTAAATCTCTAGCTAAAAATATTGCTTGTAAAGTATTTACAAATTCACCACTATTTTCATTTCATCTTTTCATGTAATATTTTCTATGCAAATGAAACCACAACGGGCTGTTTACCTCTGACAGAAGAAAACCTTAATCATATTCTGAATCACCACAAATTCTTTAGTCAAGAATGTTATTTTTTTAATCACCAAATGCCAGTAGGCTATATTGAAAACATAACGGTAAAACAAGAGGTTTTTTTTAACATTTAATTTTCATGTCAGAATCGTGAGGGAAAAAATGCTGATGATGAATATAATTATAACAGAGTGTTTTTGATCTGCTAGATATGATCACTGAACACGAACAGGAAAAAGGTCAAACAAGTTTACATGGAGTGTCCCCACTTAGACCTTGTTGGCAGCGTGACATATTGGTCTGAATCCTTATCCTTGAAAACCCTCCACTTGTTTTCTTGTGCCATCCGTACTGAGCAGTTTCACATTATAAGCTCTGTCGCAGATCCCTGCTGCTAAGATACCAAACGGACGCAGCATTTTGTTCTACTCTTTTCCATGCTTAAATACTTTAATAATCCTAGAAAAGCTAAAGGTCTGCTGACATAATATTAGAGATCTGTGATTTTAATTCATTACATTTTTGACACATTCAACAATGTATGTATTCTAAATATTACAAATCAATCAAATAAATGAGCTAAATAGCATTTCTCTGGAATGGATTAACATATCTGGAGAGAATCTTTAATAATCAGAGCCCATCTGTTTTGACACTCACATCATGTTTCTGGATTAACTATCCATCTGAAATAATTGTTTTAAAAAAATCAGGCTTGAAAAGGGAAATAAATCCCTTTAAATGCAGACAATCACATATGTCATTGTGTTCCTGCTGACACCTCTTGTTGCTCTGGTGAATGAATCGGGAACATTTTGTTACAGTTCCAGACTGAGAGGTTTTTGAGGCAGGTAACATGTTGCCCAGTGCTGCTGTTATTCAACATTTGGCATACTAACTTTAAAAGGCTGGATTTGATTTAAACTCTTTACTCTTTACATTAATTATAATTTACATTTAATCATTCTGTGTAGAAATGAAATCCAAATATAATTTATTGAAGATACTGCATAGCTTTAAATGTCCAATGTTACAACTGTCTGGCCTACAATAGCTAATGTATCATCTTAAACAGAAAAACATTTCTTTACACAGTTTAGGAATTTGTTTTGACTTTAAACAAAAATCAAAACAAATATTCTTCAGTAAAACGTGTTAATGTTACCTTACAATACAAAGTGAAATATATTTATTTAGTGGACAATAAATGTAATTTTACTGTAAACTACACTCTAAAAAATGTTGGGTTGTTTTAACCCAATTTTGGGTCAAACATGGACCAACCCAGCCATTGGGTTAAATTTTTAAATTACATTTTTAACCCAATGTTTGAGTTTGTCCATATTTGACCCAAAATTGATTAAAACAACCCAGCATTTTTTAGAGTGTATAATGTGTGGAAGTCAAAAGTAGGCATATTACTTAATGATTTGAAAATGACATTAAAATGTGAAAATATGATGTGAAAATCTATATTACATTCAACAAAACAAGGCATGGTTAACATTTACAGTATTGTTAAAATTATGTTTAAAAACAAACAAACAAACAAACAAACAAACAAACAAACAAACAAACAAGTTTCCTTAAAAATGAAAGTAAAAGGACATTCCCAGAGATCCCTGCACAAGGCATAACATTTGATTATATTTCATTTAAATAATAAAGTTTGATTTTGGTAACCAGTTATGTAAAAAAACAAAACAAAACAAAAAACAGGGAATTAAAGCTATTAATGTTTAGGCTTATAGTGTTATTTTAGTATTATGTGTTACCCTGATGGTGTTTAGGCATGATTAATGGAAACCATTTAGATGAACATTAATTTATCATGTGTTTTTTCATCATCACCTATATTATTATGGTAATTGTAAAATATACGGAGAGCAAAATGCCATCCAGTAAACGTCTTCGATTGTATTTTCCCAGTAAATTTATTTCAGCTGTCAATTTTAACGTAATCTTTTTCTTTCTTTCTTCTTCTTCTTCTTCTTCTTCTTCTTCTTCTTCTTCTTCTTTTTTTTTTTTTTTTTTTTTTTTTGCAATGCATCATATCACTTTAAACCTCCACGTTTTTAAAAATAATATAGTCGTGTTGTTCTTTCCGCGTATCGCTGTGCTCTGACTGTGTGGTTGTACATGCTGTTCCCAACTTGAGCTGTTCAGTCAGCACACAACGGGTTACGGGTCAGGGTGTCTACTAGGACACTGTGTTCTCATCAGCGCGAGCTACAGTACAGCCGGAACATTGTGTTACTTTGTGGACAGTTTCCAAGGCCTGCCCTTAATTTTTACACTACATTGCCCTCCCCCCCGCGTTTACTCCTCCTCCTGTAGTCTCATTTCATTTCCCCTGTCCAAATGTCTCGTATAGGCGTATCGTGTTGATTATTGGTGTGGAGAAGTGTAAAGCACTGTCGGTAGAACATCTAGTACTCTCGCGCTGAGAGGGCGGTCTTATTCCTCTTTTAGCCGCTAGGCACAGGTTGTATTCGCCGGTAAGACTGAAGTTGCATACGGACGGATATATGGTCAAACACATGAGAGGAACGGGCAACAAAAGAGAAATATTGTAAGTCTAGATTTCATGATTGTTTTGTTTCTTTATCCATCACATTGACTAAATTTTTTATACTTAAGACAGCTTTCTATGGTGACTAGCCAACTATAGAAAAAGCCTGTTTTCTCATTGTGGTATGCTTTTAGTAAAATATCGCCTTGTGGCCTTATATTGTAAAAATAAAATTAATTGATAAATACTAATACTGGAAAGAAAACTGTAGCTATCATTTAATTTGCATATTACAATATGTTTAGCAGCCTGTAGTTGCGTCTAAGATGTATGGAGCTAACTGAGAGGAAGCACCACTTTTCAATTCTGGTGCGAGAGAACTCATTGAATTCATATTTCTTTATTTTGTATACACATTTTTGCGAACTATTTCACAGAGTCTCTTTCTCATTAATCCATCAAAGCCACAATGACAGAAAATGAGAAATATACCTATGCTTATGGATTGAAAATGTTGTCTACCTCTCTCTTTTTTTTACTTTGAGATGTGACTCAGTTTTTCATAAATGTATAAATTATGTCATTTCATGTCCCCTACTAACCGTTATACCTACTATCACTGACAAGATACAGCTCAGAACTTGGTTACGCTGCATGCATTTAAACCTTATTTTCATATAATCTGTTTAGATTATAACTAGTTTTTTAATTGTAAATGGCAAGTTGATTCTTGTGGCTTTAACAAGCATCAGAAAATCCCTTTTTGTTGTGTCATAACCACATATTTAGTCGTGGGAGGACCAAATATAATGATTTTAGAATTTACCATTGTCCAGAATGGACCAGTTAACCATCATCTGAATATCGGGGTTAGATTAATTTCCTTTATTGTCTACGCGGGTCACACCCTTGATTTCAGTGTCAGAGATGTTTTAAAGAGTTGAAAACCCACCATTCTCTACAGATAATTAAATTTTGATGTTTACGACAATGTGTATGTCATCAGTACAGAAAGAGTCTGGGTGTCTGACAAGGTGATTAACTAGGAATCTGTGAGTGCATGGTGTGCTTGAATGTGGACGGTATGTTCAAGGATGGAATGAGTCAACTGTCTCTGAAAGCTCATCTTTGTAACAGAAATGCCTGTTGCAATCTCCCCACACTGCGTACATCTGAGACGGAGCTCCAATAAGAGCTTAGAAAAGTCACACCACCTTTAATGAGTCGATCACTGGAGAGAAAGACTTAAGGACAGTTGGCTGGAAACGCTTGAAGAGATAGCCAGGCATAGAGACAAACACAGTTAGACAAACAGACAATGACAGACCAGTATGAATTGAGATATAGACTGATGATTTATCAAATGAGTGATAATGCAAGTGCACATGCAAGTGCACACTTTTTATGCAAGTGCACATCATCTTTACGTTTTATGGCTGATTTTTAAGTAAGATCTATTAGAGGAACTTCATAACATTTCATTCCAAGAAAGATTTTTAGAAGTACTCAGTTGTTAGATTTTAGGATCAGAATTTAGTTAAATTTGTTAAAATGTAAAGCAAAAAAAAAAAAAAAAAAACACACCAACAAAACCAGAGACATTTTTACTTTGCATTTTTTTTGTAGTTAGATGTTTAACAACATCAAATTGGTATGTCAATTACAGTGAAAAGGCTTCCCGCGCTGTTTAATCAAATTGCAATTGTATTTGTTGACTTGCATGATCACGGCCTTCATCTTGGGTTTTTAGACTAACTCGTGCTCAAAGAATGATACATTTCCACAGCAATGCTGTTAGCCAGGATGGTAGCAGACTATTTTTGTAGATGCGTCACATAGCCTGGACTCTTAATTTTTACTCTGCCATATTCCCTTTCCAAGACATAAACCCTAAACTCACATGCAGTGAGGTGAATATTTGTGATGAATATATTATACTTTCAATGCAAAACATATGTTAGTTACTGCTTTCAAGTTAAGTCCCTGAAACAATAGACATGGATGTTTCTGTTGTTGTCTTTAGTTAGGCATATGCTGCTATATCTGCTCTTCTGCATTAATAGAACTTTTCTTGAAATGTATACATTTCCTGTAACCTTACGTGTTTTGTGTATAGAAACAAAAGGAAGGTCTTAGATTGAAAGCCTTGAGTCATTGTAGTATCTCATCGCCTCAAGTAACATGGACCGGACTGAATGTTCCCTTCTCCGTTCTGTTTTTTCCCCGTGCCTTTTTACTAGGTTTACTGACATACATCTCACAAGACATCCTTCTCTGGAATCTGAACTTGTTCCAGGAACATAGAATAAAAGGAACATAATGTTTCTTCACACACGTTCACAAGATTTAGTGTACACTCTAATAAAATACCTTTATAAAATACACGTATGCTTGCACACACACACACACACACACACACACACACACACACACACACACACACACACACACACACACACACACACACACACACACACACACACACACACACACACACACACACACACACAGGAAGAAAAAAAACAGCTTGCAATCTTGCGAAAAATGTCACAAACACAACGATACAAGCATATGTGCACACTCACATTTGATTTGCATGTACAGTATACAGTATTTGAGCTTGTGCTATATTAACCTTTGAGAGGTTATAATGTCTAAATAGATTTTTTAGGTTTGATATAAAATAAAAAAACATGCTAGCTTCACATAAGAAGGATTACAACATATTTTTGTATGAAAATACCCCATATGAGAAAATTTAACTGCAAACATTTGAATTTGTCTGAAGATAGCAGTGCCTTTATAATATTTGTTTAAGATAAAAAAGTCAAATATTGTATGTTTGTTGTTTTTAGGGGAACACGGGTATGTATGAGTGGCGAGATGTCATCTTTAGAGGATATCTTTTCCACCAACCAGTGCCCAACTGCTGTCTTTACCTCCCAAGGCACAGATATCACTCCAAACGGTGACCGTGGAGTATGTAAGGTAATCCAGTCATTACTAACTCTGTATCTCAGCTGTTAGTTTACAATTGCTGTATTTTTACTGTAGTCATGAACGATACAGTGGGGTCAAAATGTCTGCAACCACTAGTAAAAAAAAAACTTTTATTTTTCACTTTTTCGCAATATAATATTGCATTTTCCATTAAACAATATTTTATAGGTTATTATATAAGTTAAATCCAGGATGTATTCAGAAAGTTCATAAGAACATTGTGCTTTTTAAATATAAATTATTTTCTTTAGCATTCTCTTTATTTACAGGTTTAAAGAAAAGTTTCTATGTGGACTTTTAGACCTCACTGTATGTTGAATGTAACATATTTCAAACAACAGAGTCTACTAAAGTAATATTGCGATCATTTTGTGTGCTTGTGTTTTTGATTCAAGGAGCATGTTTTATTGAGATAAATCTGTTGAGAGTTTGTTAAAATCTGATTGGAATTTGCTATTTTTATCAGATTCAGAATGATCTGGTGTTACAGGGATAATTTACCCAAAAAAGATAATTCTGTCGTCATTTACTCACCCTCATGTTGTTCTTCGGAACACAAATGAAAATATTTTAAATGAAATCTGAGCGATTCTTTGTCCCTCCATTGCTACTCAACTACAAGTTTGACGCTTCAAAAAGTTCACAAAGAGATCCATATGAATTGAGCGGTTTAGTTAAAATTTTCTGAGGAGACACGATCACTTTATATGATGAACAGATTTAATTAAGACTTTTATTTACATATAAACATTGATCAGCCAACATAATCAGAAGCTCAACCAACCGGGCTTGACGCTCAAAAACAAACCTCTTGCTGAAGCTCAAACATGCTTGTTGAAGCATAAAACACGAGAATGAACCTCATTGGTTTTCGCACGTCAAGCGAACATGCTTGAGCTTCCGTTTTGCACAACTGATGTGTGCGTTGATGAAAATTTGGACTAAACCGCTCAATTCATATGGATTTGTTTTACGATCTTTTTATTAACTTTTAGAGGCATCAAAGTGGTAGTTTGCTTAGCTGTCAATGGAGGGACAGAAATCTCTCAGATTTTATTAAACATATCTTCCGAAGATGAACAGAATACTTATGGGTTTGGAACTACATGAGGGTGAGTAAATGGTGACAGAATTTAAATTTTTGGGTCAACTAACCCTTTAATTTAAAATAAGTATGAGGTAGTGTAAGGATGGATTGATCACTTTTTTCTCCCATACGTTTCTCTACAGATTGTGAAACAGCATGGTGTGGAGGGGGAAATGCCGATGATTGGGGACAAGGTGTTTGTCCACTACACAGGCAGACTCCTCAATGGAAAGAAGTTTGACTCCAGTCTGGACCGCAAGGAGCCTTTTGTTTTCAATGTGGGAAAAGGTAATAGATTTCATAGATTTATTTTACGTATTTCATTTTTTTAATTCAAAATGAATGTGTTTTTATTGAAACAAATACTGTTGCAAGAGAGAAATGTATTCTTTAATGAATGAAATCTATTGTGACAAATGGATAAGATAAATCATTATATGTGCTTTGCTATTATATGTATATTAGCGTATACATTATTTTTAATATTGGCGACTGTTTAGCGTGCAATTATTTGGCTCAACTTAATGCAGTTGTGGACAGTTCCACGCATTTGAGTTTGATAGATTTGCTATCCTTAAATTAAAATGCCAATTCTACTTAAATACCTGCAGTAGAAACCCAAACTTAACTGAGTACGCCTTAATAAAATTAGACATTAGTCACTTGTGGTGAACTGCTAGCAATAGTGTAATCGCAAACATAGCAACATATTCATCATATACCTATCTGCTAAACAGAACTCCACTCTTCCCTACATAAGAGGAACTCTTTTTAAATATCAACATAAAATAATATAAAAAATTGTTAAATCTCACCCCCCCCCCCCCACACCAACAAAATATACTTAATTTAAACATTATCCAGTCCCATGCAAAGCATCTAGAATCATCTGCCAGTTACAGCAACAAAACATACCGTATATAAATTATTAATGTAGTCCCACACAAATAAGTAAGCGTTTATTTTGCACTTTAAATCAACTACAACTACAAATTAAGTTCAAGAATTGGGCTGTACTAGTTCTTTTTGAAGTAAATTAAGAAAGCGGCAAATCAAATATTTGTACGTTTTGTAAATGTTTATTAAAGAAGAAAATCTAATCTAAATGTCTCATTTGTGTTTTATATGCATGAGTTACACATGCAAATCGTTTGTATTACACTGACATGTCAATGATTTGTAAGTACTCTGTCATAAGTGTTTGTTAAATGAAACAGTCATGGAATCTTTCAATTTTATTAAACATTTCTCACTTAAGAGCAGAGCTGAAATTCCTGTTTAATGACATTTGTGGTTTAAGGGGTGTAATTACTGGGGTTGTTTAGACGTGAGGTGCCTCCCTTATTATCTGTTGTTTCATTCCCAAAGAGACAATTTCACATATATATATTAAGATAAATTATTTGCCATGAAAATGAGCCACAAACTAATTTTTTGTTCAGTTTTTGAAATTAAAATACCGCACTACTCAATGTTTTTCAGTATTTGTGGATTATGAAGTTATTAAATATTTATTTACAATAAGTAATATAAATAAAACAAAGATATATATATATATATATATATATATATATATATATATATATAAATAAGAAGTATTTACACTTTATTTTAAGGTGTCTGTGTTACAGTGTAAGTATACATTTAAGTACTGAGTAATAATACTAAACTACATGTACTTACTACAGGGTTAGGGTTAGGATTGGGGTTTGATTTAGGGTTAGTTGCATTATGCATAATTTATAGTTATTACTACTGTAACTACATGTAACGTGTAACAAGGACACTGTAAAATAAAGTGTTATTGCATTTTACTTATAAAACATTTACAATAGTATTGAATTCATAAGTAGTGTCTGGTTAATTCACACAGGTCAGGTCATCAAGGCATGGGATATTGGTGTGTGTTCCATGCAGAAAGGAGAGGTGTGCTTGATGCTCTGTAAACCTGAATATGCGTACGGTTCAGCTGGCAGCCCACCAAAGGTTCCTCCCAATGCCACTCTTGTGTTTGAGGTAGGAACATCAAACACTTAAAGTGTAACTTCGAAGATTTTTTAACCCGCTTTGTTTTGTCGAGTTCGGGGTCAGCAGAGGGTTTTTAACAGAACAGTTATTAAGGGTAAGTTTATCACTTAAAAAATGTATCACACTTTGTATACTTTTTAAACAGCGTTATGGTAAAAATGAAACACTATGGCAACAGCTTACTTACCTGTACTTTACGGCATTTTGCGTCGGGCAGAACTGACAGAGAGGCAGTTTATTTCATTTTTTTCCCTCTGTTTGGCATAAAACACTGTTTGTAGTCATCCAGATTGAAATGCTAACTACAAACACTATAGACTACAAACACTTCTGATTTTTCGTCTTGGCGTTCTCTCCATATTTAAGATTCTTTGCAGCCTTTAGCCACTGCCTACAGCGCACTGGATCCTTCACTGGAAACTGAAAGTAACTCAGTTCCGCTAAACCTTTACTCTTTGTATTCTTGCATCCGGGAAAAATACAAGTTGACACCATTATGACCAAAAGTTTATTAAGAAGTATTTCCTACTAAAGCAAGGCAGTATTTGACTCTGGTTAGCATATCCAACAGCAGACTGGTGGGACTGGCCTTGTGCATTAAGTTTTTTTTTCTTCTCTATTTTCTCTAGTCAGGTAGCTTTGATTTCACACAGCCAAGTTTTATTGAAAGCCAGCTGTGAAGTACAGCGGTGAAGTGACACTTTAAAGGTGCTCTAAGCGATATCACGCCTTTTTTAGGCCAAAACATTTTTTGTCACATACAACAAACATCTCCTGACTATCCGCTAGCTGCATGTCCCCTGAACACACTGTATAAAAACGCGGTCTCTGCAGACACCCCAGGCTCCACAAATTAAAACAAAAGCAAACTGGGCTAACCCGCACCACAAAACATAACAAACTGTTCCAGCCAATAACCGACAAGAAGGGTTTGGGGGGTTAGTGCGCGGTTGAGGAAGAGGGTCGAGCTAGCCTCCGTTTTGTTTGACAATACTTCGAACGTCAACAAGAAGTGACGTCACCCAACATCGCTTAGAGCACCTTTAAATAAACTTTGGATTCATGAATTAATTTTGAAAATATCTTGGAGAGTTTGTATAGAATACATTATTGGTGTTTCTTCTTCAGCCCTGGATACTTCTGGCGCTGTGGATATTTAGAAAGTGTTTTTTTTTTTATGTGACTTTCATATAACAAAAAGTTGAAATGTGGTATTTTTTATTAAAAATCATCCCCTGGGACATAAAAGTGCCTGAAATTGAAGAAGCACACAGTTATATTTGTCTCAAAGTGGTGTATACAATGATCCAGAACACAAAAAGCCTCTTTTGGTTTTGTTACATTTAAAAGTACAAATGGTTCTACTTCCCACACTTAGATCGAGCTGCTGAGCTTCAGAGGGGAGAAGATCACAGAAGATGGTGGGATCATGAAGAGAATCAAGGTCAAAGGTGAAGGCTATAACAGTCCTAATGAAGGGGCCACTGTCCATGGTAAGTCTGAGAATTGTGAATATTTGTAATATGGTTGTAATTCGTAGACAATGTGTTTGGATACAATATTAATTTGGATTACAATTCTGATTGGTTTCTGTGGCTTAGTACACTTGGAAGGGTGGTGTGGAGGTCGGTTATTTGAGTCTCGGGATGTCACCTTTGTTGTGGGTGAATCAGAGGACGTGGGTGTTCCTTTAGGAGTGGACAGGGCCATGGAGAAAATCCAAAAGGGCGAATGCTGTTTATTATACTTAAAGCCCAAGTAAGAATTGCCATTCTGTTCAGATTTTTTAATATTTACTAAATATTTTATTTTTTATTAAGAGCTGGATTATTTGTTTGGTATACAGTATACTGTTAGGCAAATACAGTTTATATAAAAAAATATAATATAATATAACTATCACCATCTAAATTCAGTTTGTGTTATGCTTTCAGGTATGGTTATGGCAAAGAGGGTAAAAAAGAATATGACATTGGATCAAATGCAGAACTACTATATGAAGTGACACTGAAGGACTTTGAAAAGGTGAGATATTTCATTTTAGACCCATAGTATTTAGTAAAAGCTTTCTGAATGATCCCAAAGCTCAATGAATGATAGAATGATCATATACAGTAGGGCTACAAAAAAAAAAAAACCAGAAGCTGCGTTAATTGCATTATATATTTTTATGCATTGAACTGTAAAAAAAATGTATGTATAAAGTATATAAAAAAATAATTATTTAATCAGTTTTATTGGATTAATACAGAACATAAAAAACAGGATTAGCCAGGTTAAAAATTAAGTTTTCAAGAATGCGTATCTTCAAAAAAGGAGTGGAAAATACCAGAATACAGTTAAAGTGTGCCCTCTAATGGTCATAGACAGAACTGACAGAAAACCGAAAAATACTACATTGACAATTCCTCATGTTTCAGGCCAAAGAATCCTGGGAAATGGACCTTAAGGAGAAATTGGAACGTACTGTTTTAGTCAAACAAAAAGGGACACACTATTTCAAGGTTCGTCTACACTTTTGTCTTTTTTATATAGTTACATGGCTATTATTGCCTACTGAGTTGTTTTTTATATTATTATAGACATGCATCCTGCATTTAGTAATTACTTTTATAATACTAAATATATAAAACTAATAATAATTGTTAATGGTATACAAAATTTATTTAGTAAAAGGGGGCAAATAATTGTTCCCAATGAGTTTTGGAGAAAAGCATTGTGATTCCCCCCCCCACTTTCAATTATTTTACTTAAATAAAAGGTTAGATTTTTGCATTAAAAAAAAAATTCAAAAGGATAAACAATGCAGATTTATTTTTTATAGCCATCTTTGATCATATTTACTAAGGGGGCAAATAATTCTGACCAGCACTATATATATATATATATATATATATATATATATATATATATATATATATATATATATACATATATTATATAATTCTAAATAACCAATATTATTCTAAATAAACACTCAAAATTCAAGATGTTGTACATTTTTTTAATTTGAGCTCAAATGCTTTCTACGATCATCTGATGTTCATGTTTTGATGGCTGCAGTCAGGTAATTGACATCCTTCTTTATACTGTGCATTCAGGCTGGACTGTACAACCATGCTGTAATTCAGTACCAGCAGATTGTAAACTGGTTAGAGATGGAGTGTGGTACAGAAAAGGAGCAGCAAGAAACCATCCAGTCTTTCCTCTTAGTGGCCCATCTGAATCTGGCTTTGTGCTATCTTCGTTTGCGAGAGTATTCTCAAACAGTGGAGAACTGCAACAAGGTAGAGTAAGATAACAGTGAACAAAAAGTCATCTTCAGTGTGTCTCAGTTTCTTTTTTCCCTTACCGTGTCATACTGGTTTTCATTCCTAGGTAATTGAGCTGGACCCAGAAAATGAGAAAGCTCTATATCGGAGAGGTGAAGCGCGTCTTTTGCGCAACGAGTTCAGCCTGGCCCTGGTGGACTTCAGGAAAGTTTTGCAAGTTAACTCCTTCAACCGCGCTGCCCGCAGCCAGATTGCCATCTGTCAGCGCAAGATTCGTGAGCACCATGAGCATGACAAGAAGATCTATGCAAACATGTTCCAGAGGTTTGCTGAACACGATGCTAAGGTATTACACTAGCCAGAAGGAAAAGTTTATTCTTGACAAATTCTCTCATGTTGCCATTTTATGAATGCAGTATTTGGAAATGATTGATTCTTTACTTGAATAAACAATGCCCTTGGTTGTAATCGACAAAGCTAATCTCATTCAAAAAAACAAATTCTGCAGAGAGGCTCAGACATAATCTTGGGGTAAAGCTTATTGACATTTGGCAAAGTATTAGTCAAGTTAACTCATAAAATCAATGCGTTTCATGATGACTTTAAAGCTAAATAAATGCAGTATGATTTTTGTGCTACATACCAAGTCTTCCAAAGCCCTTCAATATTTTTGTGTGAGGTAAAGACTAAAATTTAATTAGTTAAAGCTGCAGTAGGGAGTTTTGAGAAAATGTTGACTTAGCCTGAAAATTTGAACAAGCACAACTTACAGATCCAACCCCCTTCCTCCACAGCTCCTCCTCAGCTTCAAAGGGCTTTAAACTATACCAGACGATGAATAAGGGTCTTATCTAGCGAAACGATCGGTCATTTCAAAAATAAATACAAAACTTTAGGTTTTATAAGCACAAATGCTCGACTTGCTCTGTTCTGTGATGCACGTTCGTGATCCTGTTCGAACTTGTTCATCCAAATGAAAGAATCTTTTTCGAGTCATTTCGTTCGTTGAATGAACGAAATGACTCGAAAAAAGATTCGTTCATTTGGATGAACGAGTTCGAACAGGAGAGTCACGAACGACGGTACGCGCTCGCGCTGTGCAAGAGAGGGGTGATCAGCGCGTACACGAGTGTGATTGACACTGCTAAGACATTCCTCCTGGCTCTGATTGGTTGTTTCTGACCGGGAGCGGTGTATTTCTGCAAATGGCAATAGGACCACAGGGAGGAGCCAGAGGAGCTTGATTTTTTCCACAGATTATCTGTCTCATATTCTACTTTCAAGACATAATGACAGTTTTAACAAATATTTGTTTACAAAAGCTACCTACTGGAGCTTTAATGACTGAGAATCTTCCCCTTTTATGTAGATCTATAAATCAGTGGTTCTCAAACGTTTTGACTCGAAAACGTCCCAATGAACTGTGTTCTTCAATAAAATTATTGTTATTGAGGTAAAAATATAAATAAATTGTTTTAATTTAATAATAATTAAATTAATTTAAAAATTAATAATAATCTATTAATTTAAACACTTAAATCATCCTGTGTCCCCCTTGGAAATTTGCTGAGCCCCCCTGATTGAGAACCACTGCTTTAAATGTAATTTGTGTATTTATATTTCAGCTTCATATTTCAATTAACAGAAACGTTTTTAATAGTTTTAGTTTTAGATAATAAAAACCCTGTTAAGCACATCTCAATTATTAATGAGAAAAACAAGAACCCTTAATGTTCGCATTAAACCTTTTTTAATGGTGTTTTTGTGTGTGCCATTTTTGGAACAGTCCTTGATCATTCTGCATGGGAAAAAATCATACCTGTTTGTAACAACATGATAGCAAGTAAATCATTTTTGGGCAAACTATCCTTTTAATAATTGCCATCTTTATTGTTTGAAGAAAATACTATTAATTTAGCATCTAAAAATGTTGTCTCTGTTTGTAGGTGGGCCGATTAAAAAGGAAAAAAGAAGATAGTGGAATTTCAGATCAGAATAAACAGGGACTAAAGAGACCACATCTCAGTCAGGACGGCTCCTAAAACTCCAGACGCTATTCAGGAGGCCCAAGTACGGATGTCAGGCTGTGGGGATTGGCTGGCTTGTCCTCGACTGCGTCATAAGAGAGGCAATGCGCTGGGGGCTTAGACGAGCCCTCTATACGCTTTGACCTCTGACCTCATCATCTCCCAGACTCAAAACAAATGCTGGGAAATATTCTAATAATTAGGTTTAAGGATATTGAGGAGTTGCAAACCTTAATGCCATTCCTACAAGAACAGAAAACAAACAACAAAAACCAAAGCGCATTATTCTGTGACCACCTGTACACCTCTACGGTGCACGCCTCAGCTCTCAGAAAGGCATTCATCCGCTGCATTAATGCGAAAGCATATGGTTTAATATTATATTGCATTATAGACTTGAATACAACCTAGTACCTTACCATGTACTGTAACTGTGCAGTATTCAGTGTAATTGCATCGACTTTGTGCATAATCAGATTAGGAGTTTAAGTTTGCAGTGGTGGGGTGTGTACTGGAGGCTTGATGTTTTTTGTATTATATTTGTATAAGTGTGTATGATATGTCGATGCAAGTGACCATAGTGGATAGCTGGACCTAAAAGTGCAATCCTCCCTTTGGAGAAAACCTATTTTGTGACTCTCCCAGCTGTATTCTTTGAGGAGTCACAGTAGGCCCACATTCACAAACACACTTTTGATACTTCTTCGAGACTTGGGCATGCTTCTTTACTGCATCCTGTGAACGTCCTAGATTTGGGACGATATTTGAAAATATTTACAGGTTAGTTTCAACCTGAAACCCAGTAGATATACTTGTCTGAAGTTCAATAGCTATATTTTTGAGCTGAGTTTTCATTACAGTTTGAAGCTCAAATGCTTTTTAGGCAAATCTTTTGACAAGACAGGAATATTTCAAATAACTGTTCTCTTAAAACCCACTTGTTCATTTGATCAAATACTAACTAGTGTGGTTTGCATGTTTTTCAGTATGTTCCCCATGTTTCAGACAGTTTTAATAATATTAATAGTGAACAGTTTGTTAACTTTTTTCTGTTTACCGTTTGATGCAGTACAGCAGGCCTGTCAATAAATATTCAAAGAAAAACTGCTCAACTGTCTTGGGTTTTTGTTGTCGTTTACACTCAACACATTAACACACTAAGATATAGAAGAGGCGAGTCTTAAATGAACACGCTATTCAGAAATACTGTGTTCACTACCGTTCAAAAGTTAAGGGTCAGTACTATTTTATTTTTTTAACAAATTAATACTTTTATTTAGCAAATTGATCAAAAATAGTGAAGACTGATATAAACAGATATATGCAGATATGCGTATCACAGTTTCCACAAAATTCCACAAATGTTTCTTGAGCACCAAATTAGCATTTTAAAATGATTTGATGAAGGATCATGTGACACTGAAGACTGGAGTAACAGCTTTGAATGACGGGGAAAAATTAATTTGAAACTGCGTTAAAATAGAAAAAAGTACTTTTTAATATTATTACTGTTTTCACTGTATTTTTTATCCGCCTTGTTGAGGATAAGAAACTTTTTTTAAGAACATTAAAAACTCTTAATACTCCAAAATCTTTATTTAGGCAGGCCTATTTGTAGACGTTTAAGAGGCTGCTGTGTCGACCTTGATTTATTGGAATATTGAGGTGTTCAGTTTTATTTTGATTTTAGAAAATAAACGTGATAAACTCACAAATCAACTGTTTCTTGTTTTTCATTGGCATGCCTTTTAAGCGTTGAAGAACAGTGCAGTGAGATACTCTGGAACTGTTGACTTGTAATTGAGTCATGTAAGGTATCTCTACATTTATTTAAGTATGGCTTTCTTAAGTATGATAAGATTGGGGGAACTTTTACCCCACATTTTGTGTAAAAGTTCCCCTTTAGCAGCCTTTTACTATATATTTTAATCAAAACAAAACTCTTGTACCATTTCCTTTTAGACAAATTGTTACTCCAGTAATATTCAATAAAAGGTGAATAGTTCATCATTCATTTTGAAATGTAATTTTTTCTACTCTTGTGGCCTGTGTAAAAATTTTCCGTTCTAAGACACAAATAGCTTGTGTTGAGTAAAATTAAACAGTCAAAGCCTATTTGCACTGGATATACTGGTTTCGGCCTAATCACCGGCTGCAGTCATGTCAAATGAAACACCAGCAGCTACCTGCTAATGCACTCAAAATCTCGTAATAGTAGCCATGTTGACAAGTTTAGCTGAGTAAGGGTAAAACGCACAGTACCTACAATGCCCTGTAGATGGCGATATCGCCTCTTTTGTAGCAGAAATAAACTGCTGCAGAAAAATGTAATTAACCGAATTCGGAACGTCACACTAACATACTACTCTTACTGTTTATGCCATAGAAAGATATGGGGGAAATAATCAATAATAATAATACGTTACATTTATATAGCGCTTTTCTGGGTACTCAAAGCGCTTTACATGGAATGGGGAATCTCCTCAACCACCAACAATATACTAGAGAAATAGAGTCAAGTAGACTAAAAGTTGCTAATACACAATAGGCCAACTCAAAGTACAATGTAGACAAAAAAGAGGTTAAGATACATTTACTCAAATACTTTACACCACAGCTGGAGACTATAGTGATATAGTGTAAAATATGCAGGGTCAATAATTCAATGGCAAAAATGTTGCTTATACTTTAAAATAAAATATTTAAAGTAGCCTATAATATAAGTAAATACTACTTATTTCAAAACAACCACCAGCAAATAGTATAGAAATATTGTTTATTTAATTATTTGGTCATTTCATTACTCCTATATTTTTAGAACCCAAAATGTGCAAGAGTAACACAATGAGTACAGGCAAAATTCACAAATTAATGTACATTGTAACTGGTCCACTTTACAAATCCATAGGAAAAGCATTCCACTCTATTCCCTGGAACACTTTTTTTTTTTTGTAGTGCAAATATTCTGCTTTTTCATCCTCAGCAGTGTGGGTGGCCTTTTTGGTGTATTTGCATTTGCAAATAGAGGCCTTTAGCCTTTAACCCAGTTGTACACTAAAGGGCACCATCACCGACTCATCATTCCTGAGAATGATAAACAGTTTTAAACTAACTTTACAAATGCAACTTGTTACCACTCTCATTATATAAACTTAGATTATATAATGATCCCCCCCCCCCCCCCAAGCTTCAAAATACTTTAATCTCAAATGGTTACTGTGCAAATGAAATTGCAGTTCAAAATGTAGGATTGTCATATTATAAACTACATACTAAAGTAATTAATTAATTACATGAATAAAAGTCACATTGACAAAGTAAAACATTAGTACAGTATATAACTAACAGTCTGTCATGCCTGACAGCAATGCATGTCTAACGTTATTCTCGAAACCATTTAATCCTAGAATTCCTGCTTTCCCCTTTCACCTAGTTGTCTAATATTTGCTTGAGTGATTCAAAACAATACTTTAAGCAAAAACAAGCTTAGGTCACCAACCCATTTCAACCAGCAAACATTTTCAGTCATTTGACTTCTGATTTGAGCAAAGCATTTATTAAAACATTATTAACCACTGGCCTTTCTAGTGCATCAGTTATAAAAATGAATGATCTATAGATATCCCTTATATTATGCATTTCACTAACAATATAGACAGACTGAACATCTAAGCAGATTTAAGTAGCAAAATATCATTCTATTTTCTTGAGAAAATGCGAGTGAATGTTGCAACATTTGTACTATAGTAACTCACAACATAATTTACTTTCTTAATACTTTCTTAAACACAAGGGCTTGCCTATAGGCACAAAATAGCAAAGGGCTGTATGATTGACCCAAAAGAAATTTTACTATTCTAAAATACTATTACATTGTGACATTTGATTGATATGACTCCTTTTACAATGCACAAAGTCTGTCATAGTCAGCTGCACTGGTTAAACCATTACAAACCGTTTCTCTAACTCAAAATAACACATTGTCCAATAATTTATCATCATATACCAACTGTACTGAACATTGGTCTATCCACAATGGGGCTAGCCCTTATGATAATAAATTATTTTTTCTTCCACTATCTTCTTCAGAAGAACTGATATCCTCTGACTGTTTATGATACAGCAACGCTGGTGGCGCTATCACACTTAAAGATGTCGTCAAATTGAGTTTCCCTCAGATACAGCTGTACGTGGAAGTTATGCGTATATTTTCCATTTCCAGTTTAAAGCAATCGACGTTTAGATGGTTGCAACTGAGAAACGTAGATGGTAATGTTCAATAACTTAATAAACACAGACATGTACAGTTTGTGTTGCCTTCTTGAAATCTCATGAGATCTTTAAAGGCATTATTGGTATCGAAAGTTGTCCAAAATACAGCCCAAGGATGTTTCCCCCCTCCCAATGTTTCTCTATCAGTCATGGGACATGTTGTACTTTGTGTTGCGGTCACAGGGTTTCTTTTTGTCTTTCTGATGTCAAAGGTAGATCACTTGCTGGAGTGCAAAGGACACGCAGTCTCTAAAAAAAGGCAAAGCATATAGTAGCAAAAGATTAAAAAAGTGCTTTAAACATTGCTTATTTGTACATTTAAATGTAATTTAGTGTTAAATCATGCATGGAATTACCTGTTTCAGTGTACCAGGAGTGATAAGAATAACAAAGATCATCCATAAAGGAACCAACAATGTTGAAGAGAGAGTGAACCACCAACCAACAGCATAGCCCCACCAGGGGTATTCAAATGTGTTATTAAACTTTAAAGGAGTGAATTTGACCAAAGAGAAGATAAATGTACCCTAAAGAAGCAAAGACATTAATTGAATCAATGCTGAAGACATAATAAAGACCTTTGATATTTTTGAATAACAGAATACTGATTTTAACACTGAAACTGTATTTTCATTGAAGCTGCAATAAAAATGGAAAGTGCTATACAAATAAACTTGAATTGAATTAATAATAGTGAAGAACTAGAATAACACTGCAATTTATTTCCTAATATGCACATACCACCTTGAATCAGAGTAAAACGTGCACTTACTATACACACAACAGGGGTGACATACTTCCAACAGTATTTCATTAGCGTTAAAGGACGATAACCGATCATGTCTACAATGTTTTCATATAGACGATCAGCACCTGAAAAACCAGAGACAAACCACAAGTCTTAGAGGAGATTACACACAAAACAATAAGAAAGAAATGACTACAGCTGCATCCAAAACTTTCAGTAATACTTGTTTTGAATAAGTAATTACTTTGCGGCCGCTAAAAAGTATTTTCTATAGTATGAATGTGTGTAGTATGAATCTAATCCGGACTTACTACATTCTTGTTGCCATTGCCATGGGACCTACCAGTGACAGTCACAAATCTTTTCCTGTGGCCTCATGGGATAGTAGAAGTGTCCGTCATATGCACACTTCAGAATTTCACCGGAAGTAATAGGTCATATGGGTACTTTTTGTCTACTCTTTTATACGGACTGTGAATACAGAATACTTTGTCACATACTGTTTTTGCCAAATATAGTAAGGTGAGTATGCGATTTGGGATACAGCTAAGGTAAATTACCTATACATATTAAAAGACTACCTACCAGTTTTGTGCTCAGTTCTTATTGTTAATGATTCATGACATGATCAACCTTTACTACAAACAGTGCAGCATTATGGTGGTGGCTTTGCTTGAAAATCTGGGCTAAAAACAAAAAAGCTGCTGGTTATTCTAGCCCCACTATTGTCCTTGATGAAGGCATTTAACGCACCAGTCGCTCTGATAGAGTTGTCCCTGAATAGTATAATTGTATAGTAAGATAGTAGTTCAGCATATCACAAGGGTTGTTCTAACTTTGACAAAGTGTTATGGCAACACAACCTTCAATTCGGTTTAATCAAGCACCATACACATTTAAATTAAGCTATTCTCAAATATTCTTCCTTTATATGTAAATCAAGTTTATTTTGGACCTTATGATTCCGCAAAGCAAAAAACACGGATTGAATCACTTAATCCAGACATAAAAATGGAATTTACTGTATAACATGAATGACTAAAAAGTAGGGCTGTAAACATTTAAATAACGATATGGACTGTTGTTTGTGAAAATTAAAGTGCAAAAAGTCCTTATGTTGTGCGTGTCTCTGTGTAAATAAATGGTGTGGAAACTGTTAATGTTTTATACCTTTACAATCATATTTAGACAATTTTGTTCTAAATTAAATTCAGAAAAATTTAAATAAACAGATTTTCTAAAATAAACCCCATTTCACAGGGCCTTATCATTGTAAACTAAATAAATAAAGTAGTTAGTTTCATGATTTCAATTAATTAGACATGCTTTTAATAACTTAAATTTAATTTCAATCTTTAAAACGGAGTCCAGAGAAGTTTAATCGGAAAAAGTGGATTTAAAAAAATAAAAAAATAAAACTGAATTTGAGAAAAAATAAAAAGGATTTCATAGGGCCCTCTGTATTAAATTAGATTGTGTGGTTTAGAAAAAATACATTTGTGCAAATTTTCTATTGATTGTTGCTGCAGTAATTCATCAAATGATGATCAAAAAGTGGAGAAGAGAATTATAATCAGGCATACTGTATATCAGTACTTTCTGCATTTTAAAGAGGCGATTTAGTATTATTACTCACCATAAAACCAGCCAATACATATTGATTGTGCAATAGCAAATAGAAGGAGGGTCATTCCACTGCAGGAATAGTAATCAAATAACTGGAAGATATACAGACCACCCTATTGAGCCAATGCAAAAAAACATAACAAAACATAATTAGCACTCAAATCTCAGATTTTCTCATTGATTATTACGTGGTCTGATTTAGACAGCATGAATCAGGAAAGAACAAATATCAAAAAACCAAAATAATCCCAGTGTAATGACTAAATTATGAACATATTCACCTCTGTTACCATCAGGAGGCCAATGAGGAAGCAGCTCACACAGATGGTGAGGAGGAAGAGTTTACGACGGTGTCCTTGGAGGAAGAAAGTGGGGTTCATGTCTGTTATGGCTGTCATGAGAGCCTCCAAACCCACAAACTGAAAAAGAGAATGAGGTGTAATGACAGTATTTAGTTTTTAATGCAGTCCTGTCCTGAAGAACTTGCATAACACATTTCCTGTGAGTATATCACATGCACAAAACTCTTGATGAGAATATTAAGAATATGTATCATCATTTACACATTTACACACAATGTATGAAACATCGGCTACTTTATGTCAAATAGCTTTATCAAAAGTCCCGTCAAGTCACTTTTATTTTTATAGAGCTTTATACAATAGAAATGTATAGAGCTTTATACAATAGAAATTGTTTCAAAGCAGCTTCACAGTAATGAACAGGAAAGTAACAGTTCATTCATTATGAAAAAAGTCAAATTCTTCTGTAAAGCAGCTCTACAAAAGACCATAATATCATTATTCAGCTTCATCCTATAGTGTCAGTGCAGTCAAAACTAAATGCAATTTTCATAGTCAAACACATCATGTACTTGAGAGACAATGTGCTGTTACCTCACTGTCAAGGCCCAGCAGAATAATCATGAGGAAGAAACATATGGACCACAGCTGAGGCATAGGCATCATTGCTACAGCTCGTGGATATGCAATGAAAGCCAAACCAGGGCCTGGCAAAAGAAGTGAAATGTGAATTAATGTGTGGGAAATGTATAGAAAAAATAAATTTGAAAGTGTCAGGAAAACTGACATAAAGAAGCCGCTGTTATTTAAGTTACCTGACTCTGCCACCATTGAGATATCAACCCCCTGTTCCAAGGCCATGAAGCCTAAAACAGAAAAGATGGCAAAGCCAGCCACAAAGCTGGTTCCACTGTTCAGCAGGCACAGATACACACAGTCTCTACAAGCAGAAACAAAGCAAGCACTTAAAACCCATCCCAGCAATCTGTCTAGTATGCAGTCATTGGCTGTTCTTACCCAATTTATATATATAACTCTAAAAATATATCTGTATCTAAATTTACTTTATTGTGGTTTCTCATGACACAAGTTCTCTCACTTGTAGCAGTTGTTGTTGTACTTATTGTAGCTTCCCAAAGCTGTAAGGCACCCAATGCAAAGAGCGTAGGAGTAAAATATTTGTGTTCCGGCATCCATCCACACCTAAAGGCATAAGAGAGCAAGTTCACAACTACGGAACAACTGATTGGGTATTTAGCAATACAAGACACATGAAGGGTCAGATGCGGTTCCACTGAGAAATAGCCAAGTTACGTTTTTTAATGCTTTGGTGTCTGATTATTTAGCGATTGTTTTTTAAAAGCTTAATCATTTGTTTTGGCATTCGTCTGTACAGACTGTGATTAAGCAAAAAATAATAAACAATGTCCTATATAAGGAGGTCTAAGAATTTTATTTGTCCCTGGGTGATAAAACAATGTTCTTGTAACTTATATTGACACTGACTATCAGACTTGCATGCATCATAACATAAAACCAGGACTTTTAGGCTTTTCCAGATGCTAACATAGAAATACAATATTCAGCATTATTAATTTCTTTCGACTGAAAAGGTCCAAATAATAAAGCTGTGGAATAAGAAAGTGTGATCTCATTCTCAACATTGCGCCCATCATGAAAGTTGAACTTTTAGGTAGAATAAAACTTTCCTGGCCTGATGGTCATGTGAGTGTACATCATTTTAAAACAAAAGCACCAACCAAAGTAATTTTAACTCTTCAGTTACAAATATCTTTTCAAACAGAAAAAAAAATACTTCATCTACTACTCCTAACACTCATAAGTCACCGGATTTGTATACCTGTGGGTCTGCAAGGCGTGTTGGATTTGGGTAGAGGTAGAAGGAGATGCCATCAATGGCTCCAGGCAACGTAAGACCTCGAATCAGAAGCACCAGTAGCATAGCATATGGAAATGTAGCAGTAAAATACACAACCTAAAAGATAAAGAACAAGGGCACTCCAATTTTGAGATCCAGCATACCCTAATTTGAATTTATATAAACAGTATCAACTGGACTAAGTTAATATTCATGACGAACAGACTGAGGAAACATGCAGACAGATGTAATCTGTATCAGATTTACCTTTCCACTGAGCCATATATATATATATATATATATATATATATATATATAT
The DNA here is from genome assembly GCF_051911475.1 of Siphateles boraxobius. Classification (NCBI taxonomy): domain Eukaryota; kingdom Metazoa; phylum Chordata; class Actinopteri; order Cypriniformes; family Leuciscidae; genus Siphateles; species Siphateles boraxobius. Next base: position 9,967,466 of record NW_027509042.1, on the reverse strand, counting down.
ATATATATATATATATATATATATAAAAATAAAATAATGGTAATTTTTTCAATTAGCTCTTACCTTGCCTGTGGACTTCACTCCCTTCCACACACAGAAGTAGCAGATGATCCAGGCCAACAGGAGACACAAAGCCAGCTCCCACCTCACACTGCCCAGCTCATTCACACTTCCAGTTATATTCAATACTCGCCTCCTACAAGAAACACTTTTTGTAATTCTAATTTAACTATTTTTTTATTTCTAAATTCACGTATCTACACAAAAGTTTCACTTGAAAATTGTGCTTGCATTAAGTGTTAGTATACATTTAAGTTATTTAAATGATTATAGTTATACTTTAAATGATTATAACTGAGATTGGAATATGCCCCCCTGAAGCAGCACATTTTGCATATAATTACAACATTTTACATTAACTATAAAAAAAAACTTTCAGGACTTTTGAAGATTTTATTTAATTAAATTATTATTAGTTTTTTTTTTCTTTCAGGTTTTCCATTACCATTGCATTCAAAAATACAAGCCAAATATTCAAACCTGATAAAAATGACAACGTACGAGGCTTCATCTTTTTATGTAATATGTTAAAATAATAATATATACAGTAGTGGTCAAAATTGATGTCCGGAGGGGATATTTGTTTAAAAACTACAAGTTTGATAAAACCATCAAAATTAGGAAAATATTTTAAATTGTTTAAATATTTTAAATATGAGGAAATAACAAAACACTAAACTTGGTAAAGGTATTTATCTGACAAAATTATTTGAGGGGAAAAAAGCAAGCAACAGCTACAGGTTTTATTTTACTATGCAAAAAAAAAATGCATAGAAAAACAAAAAGCTCACAGGAAAGAGCATACATGGAGTACAACCTAATCAGTTATTAATTTTTCATTTGTCCTCTTTTGTTTTTGCATGTGCTTAACAATATGCAAGCAATATGCTTACAAAAGCTTTAATTCATTTTTAATATTTGAGTAAAGGGTGAAGATGTCAATTTTCCTAGGCCGGACATCACGTTTGGCCTCTACTGTAGTTTAAACTTTTGGTTATAAACTCACTCCCAAAATTCTTTAACAGGTGATGATGCATTCTCCATTAAGCTCAGGTTTCTCATCCCTCCCATTCGATCAAACTCAACACAGTTCTCTGTAAGGGTAAAGGAAAAGACATGATCTATTAAACAACAACAAAAATAAATAAATAAATTAACAGTAACTAGTATTATAACATACCTGAATTCCACCAGTTCTTGCAGCTAGCCCATGGTAGTTCACTACTAAAAGAAGAGAAGAGATAGAAGAAAGCCCAGGCCAAAATGATGATGTAGTAGGCACTGGAATAGAAGATGACCACCTGACTCCCATAACCCAGACCTAAAGAAAAGCAAACCACAACAATTACCCCCTTTCAGATGTTTCTTATGTTGACAGCCTTTAAATTCAATACCCGGTTTGCTTTGAATGTGCTGGAGAGATCCATATGTATATCACATACTATTACAGAGGTTAAATTGATTATTTAGTAATGCATTTGTATTGATTATTTATGATGAATTATTATGAATTTACATAGATTATAGAATGAAATATAGTATGAGTAATTTAGGGCTTTGGAGTTTGACTATTGTTGGACATGAAATTATGAAACTGTTATATTATTATTGGGTGACTTTTATGGGAATGTGATTGAGAGGTGAAAGGCAGGTGTGGATCTCATACAGATGAACAGAAAAAGCATGTATTTGTTGTATTAGTGAAGCTTAACTTTGGATAAGTATCCGTAATCCATTTTTGAGAATTATTATTGCATTATGTATATGTGAAAATCTCTCACCAAATGGGTGCCTTAATTTTTGCAACCTTACACATAATTATGTTTATTATATTTAATAAAGAAATATTTAGAAATATCAGCAGCTTTTAAAAACTGCAATAAATTGGGAAAATCAACAAGTTAAGTAACGTGTGTGGAAGAACAACTGGAAGAAAACAAAACTAGAGGTATTTCGCATTTCATGGAAAGAGAGCACGATTGCATACAGAGAGGCCTTAAAAACTGCTAGATCTGCTTATTTTTCAACCCTATGAGAAGCAAATAAACAAAACCCTAGGTATTTATTTGAAACAGTGGCTAAACTAACGAAAAATAAAGCTTCAAGCCCAGACGTTTCCAAGAAGCACAGCAGTAATGACTATGAACTTTTTTACTTACAAGATTGATAATATCAGGGAGAAAATTATAACTATGCAACCGTCTACTACAGTATCCCATCAGACAGTGCATTGTTTTCCTGACGAAAAATTCGATTCATTCATTGCTATTGTAGAGGGTGAATTTTATAAACTCGATAAATCATCTAAATCGACAACATGTATGTTAGACCCTATACCGACTAGGGGTGTCACGATTCTCCAAATACTCGATTCGATTACATTTTCGATTCTAAGGTCACGGTTCGATTCGATTCTCGATTTTTACCTTTTTTTTTTTAAGCACAGGTTGCTGTTGCTCCTAAAAATCTGACATCAGTTAATCGCAATCTCACACATCTCTGTTATTATCAATGAAGGTGACTGCAAAATGAATCTTTCATAATATATAGCCTACACTTTGTTTGTTATAATTAGAGGATTTGCCAGCTTACAGAATTCAGCACTGAACAAAAAGTCTGTTTTGAGCGGTGAGGTGAGTCTATCTTAAATGCTTCTGATTGGCCATTGCGTTCAAGAAATCAACACATATGTCTGTGATTGGCTAAATCGCTCAACGCTGCAAACATGTTATAAATAGAATCTCTGGCCTGTAAATCGTTTCTATTTTGTTTTAGTTGTTCTTGTTGCTTTTCTGCAACAGATAAATACAAATGTATTAGTTTTTATGTTTTATTCATATATATTTCTAGTTTGCGGGAGTCTGCGAATCGTTTTATTCTCCCGCACACACAGAGTGAGTGCATTACCGCCCGCGCTCGCACTCGGCCATCAAATCTAGTCCCGCGCCGCACTCTACTGCGTTGGGAGTGCACGTCTATAGATCAAGAGCCCGGCCCGAGGATAGTGACGGGAAAGTTCGGGCCGGGCATAGAATTTAAGTCAGAGGAATGAGCCTTTCAACACGTGTGTATTTTTCTCCGCGCCGTGATGAGTCGTTCAACGATCCGTTCATTGCCTTGGTCATGCGACAAATGAACAAAAGACTCGAGGTCAAGTAATTATTAATGTTCCCTGTAAATTATTTTTGACTGCATTATAATGATTTCTTAATTCAGAATATGATCAAGATTGCGTAGGTGGATGTCTTCGGGGAATTTGCCTGTTAAAAGTATAACATTTAAAGCCCCTGAAATGACTAGAAAAAAAGATTAGTTAATTTTGATGAACGAGACTGAACAATAGAGTCAGTAAAACGATCCGCACTTTCCATCACGGGCGCGACATGGGGGCCCAATTTTGAGATTGTGAATTAATTTCGATCGATTTCGATGTAAAATAGAAATCGTGACACCCTTAATACCGACTAAACTACTGAAAGACATGCTTCCAGAGGTCATAGATCATCATTAATTCATCTTTGTTAATAGGATACGTACCAAAAAAATTTAAGCTGGCTATGATTAAACCTTGTTAAAAAACTGCAACTTGATCCTACAGAATTAGTCAATTACAGGCCGATCTCGAATCTACCTTTCCTGTCGAAGATACTAGAAAAGGCAGTATCTTCACAACTATGTTTTTTTTTAGAAAGAAATGGTATCTGCGAGGATTTTCAATTAAGATTCAGACCGTATCATAGTACTGAGACAGCTCTCATTAGAGTCACAAATGATTTGCTCTTATCATCCGATCGTGGTTGTATCTCTCTATTTAGTGTTACTCGATCTTATGGCTCGTTTCCACTGAGCAGTACGGTACGGTACAGTACGGTTCGGGTCGGGTCAGTAAACCATGATCCGGCTAGCGTTTCCACCGCCAACAGTACCCTACTTGATAGGCGTGGTGTTTGCAGGAAAGAAGCGATCAACGTCATTTTCGCGCGAAGAAGAAAGCGACAAAGTAAACACTAATGGATGGCATACAGCAGATCTTGTCCTTGCTTCTCGGCATGTTTGTCACAAGAAGACAAGCGCCGACATTAGGCATTTCTCAATAACAAGTACGCAAAGTTCTCAGCAGAATGACTCCCGAGGACGCGAGTCCGGTAATTCTCCAAATGGAACAGCGCGTTCTTGAAAGCGTCACTCAGCTCGCTCTGCATGTACATTTTAGGCAACAATAAAACGAAATATATTATAAAACACCACTCTGTCCCTTTTCGTTTTCATTTAAATACATTTTAAACATTATAGGCACACAAATGTGGTTCAGGCAATGTATAGACCTGATTATATTATTTACTGCATGTTTAACGTTAGCCTATTTATAACAAAACGAAATATAAAACACAACCCTGCATCTTTTCGTTTAAATTTTAAAAATATTAAACATATTCCTGGCAATATTTGCATTTGTACAAATGTTGCAATAAACAACATTACAGTGATAATCTTGTAATAAAATAAAAAATGACAAAACTCAACCCAGTTAAATTTCAGTTTTAGCAATAATAGCCATTATAAAAGTATAAGTAAAAGGTAACGTTACAAGAAGCTATACAATAAGAGATAAAGCAAAAAATTCAGACAAATATACAAATTCAGCGCTGGTCTAACATTAACGTTACAACGGAAAAGTTAAATAGCCTAAATATATGAAACTTCACTTAACCCTCAGCCAAAACGATTGGCCAGGGAACGAATTATCGATTCACGAGACCAAAGATCACCCGTTAAATTTACACAAGACGAATTACCACTACAGAGTCAGCGGCAAACGTCAGAACGACTAGCCGAGGAAAGGCTGTTCCAGGCGGGGAACATGAGCGCCGAGCGCCCGGTGATCGCCTGGAATGGATCAAATTATCATAAAACATTATAAATAAACCACAGATTTGAGCTTTAAACAACTACATTCTCGTCTGAAAAACTCTTAAAACTACATTTCGTGAAAGAATAACCATACTATTATATTCCAACTGTATATTAAAAAAATGGCGCTGCTTTTGTTGTCATTCCCCTTGTAGCTCGCGCAAGTGACGATACTCTGTCAACCAATCAGCGTTCTGCAGTGAGTCTAGCTCCACCCTTTAGTACCGTTCCACTGTGCTAGGTACCCCAACGGAAGGGTACCCAAAAAGTGGTACGGTACGGTTCGGCTTTTTGGTACCATTCACAACTTTTGACAGTGGAAACGCAAATAATTGCGTACCGTACCGAACTGTACCGTACCGTACCGCTCAGTGGAAACGAGCCATTAGTGCTGCATTTGACACTATCGACCACAACATTTTTTAAATAGACTCGAAAATTATGTTGGCATTAGTGGAATTGCACTAGCATGGTTTAAATCATACTTATCTGACCGTTATCAGTTTGTAACAGTAAATGAAGAGATGTCTTATCAGTCAAAAGTTCAGTATGGTGTACCACAAGGCTCAGTACTAGGACCGTTGCAGTTCACTCTGTACATGCTACCCCTAGGAAATATCATTAGGAAGCATGGCATTACTTTTTACTGTTATGCTGATGATACTCAGCTCAATATTTCTTCACGCCCAGACGAAACTTACCAATTAACGGAATGCATAGCTGATATAAAAAACTGGATGACTAGTAATTTCCTACTACTTAATTCTGAAAAAAAACAGAGATTGTAATTATTGGACAAAAAACTTCCTCACGTAATAACCTAGAATACTGTCTAACACTTGATGGCTGCTCTGTCAAGTCCTAGTCATTTGTTAGGAACCAGGGTGTGCTATTTGATACCAATCTTTCATTTGAAAGTCACGTGTCTAGTATCTGTAAAACCGCATTTTTCCATCTTAAAAATGTATATCACATACTATTACAGAGGTTAAATTGATTATTTAATAATGCATTTGTATTGATTATTTATGATGAATTATTATGAATTTACATAGATTATAGAATGAAATATAGTATGAGTAATTTAGGGCTTTGGAGTTTGACTATTGTTGGACATGAAATTATGAAACTGTTATATTATTATTGGGTGACTTTTATGGGAATGTGATTGAGAGGTGAAAGGCAGGTGTGGATCTCATACAGATGAACAGAAAAAGCATGTATTTGTTGTATTAGTGAAGCTTAACTTTGGATAGGTATCCGTAATCCATTTTTGAGAATTATTATTGCATTATGTATATGTGAAAATCTCTCACCAAATGGGTGCCTTAATTTTTGCAACCTTACACATAATTATTTTTTATTATATTTAATAATCTCATATATATATATATATATATATATATATATATATACACACATACTGCTATGCTGATGATACTCAGCTCAATATTTCTTCACGCCCAGACGAAACTTACCAATTAAAGGAATGCATAGCTGATATAAAAAACTGGATGACTAGTAATTTCCTACTACTTAATTCTGAAAAACCGCATTTTTCCATCTTAAAAATATATCTAAATTACGTCATATGCTCTCAATTAAAAATTCAGAACAATTAGTTAATGCTTTCATGACATCAAGGCTAGATTATTGTAATGCTCTACTGGGTGGTTGCCCTGCACGCTTAATAAATAAACTACAGCTGGTCCAAAATGCAGCCGCTAGATTTCTTACTAGAACCAGGAAGTATGACCATATTAGCCCTGTTCTGTCAACACTACATTGGCTACCTATTAAACATCGTATACATTTTTAAATATTGCTGATTACTTACAAATAACTAAATGGTTTAGCTCCCCAGTACTTGAGCGAGCTCTTAACACATTATAGTCCTTCACGTCTAATGCGATCTCAAAATTCTGGCCAGTTGATAAATCCTAGAATATCAAAATCGACAGTTGGCGGTATATCCTTTTCCTATTTAGCACCAAAACTTTGGAACAAACTTTTGGTTCCAAACTTTGGAACGCATCCCTGAAGTGCCAGCCTCATCAGCCCTATGAAGGCCTCATGAACACCTCAACAAACTCATCTCCATACCGGCGTGATGACTCCAACCCCAAACCAGATGGAACTGGATAAATATTGTTAAAGTTAATGATCCAATCTGACTTCTGACCTATAATGGTGCCTGAATCATAATCATACACTGTTCGTTCATTGGCTAGAGGAGAACATGGTCCCCTGACTGAGCCTGGGTTCTCCCAAGGCTTTTTTCTCCATTCTGTCACCTGATGAAGTTTTGGTTCCTTGCCACTGTTTCCTTTTTCACCTTTCTTCGCCTTTGTCGCCATTGGCTTTTGGATCGGTTAGTTGGGGACATTTAATTTAATATTTAACAATATTATTACAACATTATTTTCCTGTTATCTCTGTAAAGCTGCTTTTAAACAATCTGTATTGTAAAAAGCGCTACATAAATAAAGGTGACTTGACTTGCGGTTTTCATCTTCATGCAACATTTTCGGTAAACATGGAGTCATGAGATACTGTAATGCTTCATGAAACCAAAAGCAAAACCAATTTTGAAAGCAAGTCAAACTAATAGAGGATCCTGACTCATTATTATCATCATTTAAACAATCACATGATAAACCGTTTTTCAAACTGATTATTACAAAAGTAACTTCTCACATTTCAGACCATTATTGTTCACTATTGCAGTGTTTACTAACTACAACTATCTAATTTTATCAGTAAACAAACATACATCACTATGGTTGACATATAACATGCATTATATTGTACATTAACACTGACATTAGAAGTGAACAATGAAAACTCACCTTCAAATAGTGGGCAGATCTTCCTCCAGCAGGTGACAGAACCTTGGCTGGTGTACTGCCCCAGAGCAGTCTCCATAAGAAAAAGAGGAATGCCACAGGCAAAGAGAAAGACCAAATATGGAATGAAAAACACTCCTAAAAAAGAGAAATACAGCTGTTCTTAGCATAAGACACAAGAAAAAATGAATAAAAACCAGAACTGAATTGTTTAAATAGAGTTCACAGTTATACTCAAACGAACCTCCTCCATTCTTGTAACATAAATATGGAAACCTCCATACATTTCCCAAACCAATGATCTGGCCAGCAACAGCTAAGATAAACTCCACTTTACTGGACCACTGGCCCCTCACTCTGATTTTGATGCCAGTGTCAACTCTTTCTGAAACTGGATAAGCCAGTTTAAACTGCAAATCTGGATCATGCTGCATCTCCATGTCACTGCAAAAAAGCAAACATCTGTCAAAACATTGATGCCAGAGAGGCACAAACAAAGTTTAGAACAGAGTGGTGATTGAAACATGTAAAGGTCAAAAACAGCAATGAGTCTTTTGGCGCTTTTCCACTGCATGGTACGGTACGGTTCGGTTCGGCTCACTTTGGCGCTTTGCCACTGCATGGTACGGTACGGCTCGGCTCGGTACGGCTCACTTGTGGCGCTTTTCCACTGCATGGTACGGTACGGTACGACTCGCTTCGGCTCGCTTTAAATGGTACCACCTCTGTTGAGGTTCCAAGTGTACCGTACCGATACTAAAATTTGACGTGGAAGCACTGTAGATCACTGATTGGTCAGACAGACAGAATCGTCACTACCAGCGTCATTGTATTTACGAGACATCAAACCCGCTAGATTTAAATAGCCAGTAACAGCCACCGCTGTAGCACCTGTTTTAAAACTACTTGTTTGACTTGCTTTAAGAACAAAAACTTCCAAAAAAGAAATGTCTGAATCGTAGTCAGTGGACGAGAAGTGCAGACGTTCCTCTTGTTGGTTGCCAAGGAGCGGATAAACTATAACAATCAGTCATAATCCCACCCACTTTGAAGCGGTACCAACTGAAGTGGAAAAGCAACCGAGCTAAAGCGAACCGAGCCGTGCCGCGCCGAGCCAAGTCGTACCACGCAGTGGAAAAGCGAAGCGAGCCGAACCGTGCATAAACAATGTGAATGTCAGCCGAACCGTACTGAGCCGTACCATGCAGTGGAAAAGCGCCATTTGTTCAGTGCCATCTGGTTGTTCCAGCTCTTACACTGGCAGCAAGGCATTCAAATAATGACCTTCAAAGTTTCCCAAAGCAGCATAAAAGACATCAACCACACAATATCTAAATAAATAATTTTTTAGATTCCCATAATAGTGTGATGTAGCTGCATGAGAATATACTCGCATTTGTCACTGTTTCATCAATTACTTTTGAAGACCTTGGTACTTATTGGTAATAATTGTCTTTAATAGAAACTAATAGTAAAAATCTCACTGAATAAATCAAATATAATTAATCTTTGTTACAGCAACAAAAGTGATTTTCTCTTTGCATTTTGTTGTTTGAAGGCTATTAGGCTGCTGTCACTTTAAGACCGAATACACGGATCCATATTCTTTCTCAATTGTTAAAGTTCACGTAAGCAAGCTAGTAAGAGCTGTGTGTGTAAACCTCACTTCACTGGCCTAAAGAGGTGGACTAGCGACAGACGATAGAGACTGTGGTCTTTAGTGTCCTTGGTAGTGCACCCGCCTCCCATGCCGGAGACACCAGTTCGAATCTCACTCAGAGTGGGTCGAGTAGGACCGGTTACATTTGGTGCCGTGACCCGGATGGGAGTGAGGTTCAAGGGGGTGAGTGTAACAGAAGCAAGCTAGTTAGAGGGCTGATAGCTTCAGCAGAAGCAAATACCATGGATTAACAACCTCGTAGCTCACTCTAGGACTGTATTTAAAGGTTTAAAGGTTTAGATATCATTAAAAATCAATGTCCCTATGGAAAAAATGAATGGAGTTTTACTACCGTAACCTGACTGTTGCGCTCTATACTTGACATCGCACATCCAGCGATGTCAATATCACGGATGCGCACATCACGATATCGGTGTTAAAACAATATATTGTGCAGCCCTAGAACAAATACTGTTAAAAAGATTGACTGCAGTGTATATCCAATCTAAAAGCATTTGAATTGTTTTTAAGTCTTGAGTGTTTGCACAAATGTTCTCAATAAGAATTTGTTGGTAGAATGTACAAAAAAGTCTACTCAAGATTTTTATTAAATGTAGAGTGCAGTGAGTACATGCTGTTTGTGCAACTCTTCATAGCTGAAATAACATTGTGTCCCTAAAACAGGAGACACTGCAGGGTGCTTAGTCACATTCCCTTCTCTGCTCTCATTTCTTGTGCAGTGACCCTTATATGTTAATAAAAATCAAACAGAACAATATAGTTTCTTAATGATCCCATGGACCCCTGGGGGTCAGTGAAGGTACTCCAGGGAGTCTGTGGAGAACATATATAAAGCATATATTTTCAAGACATTCATAACTATTAAATAACTTTTGAAATAATAATCCATTAAGCTAATATGTTGTAGCATAGCATTGTTATTTAATGATCTACATGAAAGTTATGATTTTGCTTACATTTTAAAATATATGTTGGGTGGTGTAACTTGGACATTGTAAAAAAGAAAGAAGTCACATTTTGCATTATTTCTATATACATCCACCAAATCGAAGTCAGTAACATATATGCCTTTTTTGTTGTCATGTGACAAGACATTCAGACCCTCATAATGGTGTCAAGGTCGTTATTTTTGATCACATTGTTTATGCAAATGCACATTTTAAACATGTCAAATGGAACAATGTTAAGGAAATGTCTTATGTGAGACTTTTGATATTTCTTTATATATATATATATATATATATATATATACACACATATATATATATATATATATATATATATATATATATATAATTCAAAAAAAAACTCAAACATTTAAGTATTTGTACAAAATGGTAAAATACTTCATCAAAAATGGATGAAACCAACATGAATACAAATATAATACAAATATAACATTCCTGTTAGCTTTGCACATGTTTTAAACTACACTTTAAAACGACTACTAAATTTCATCCTAGACATCCTTATTTGTTATTGACTCTTACAATAATTTTATTTAATTGTGTCAGGTGGCATGTTAAGGCGAGGTAGGTAAAAAAAGAAAGAAAGAAAGTAAGAAAGACAGGCGTTTTCATTAATGAACTAACCTTACTGTACTTTCTGTAAATGCATAATTGTACCCATAAACAGCACTTGGATCTGACGCACGAACTGGAGCACAGATTGTCCGTGATGATCTGAATAAAGAGAAGGAGGAAACTCACTCAGTTATTGCGCTTTTGTTCATGCCCTTTGGCCTACATTCAGCAGCCGAAGCCGAACACTTATGCTGTTCAAACCCACGCCGAGTAGACGCCGGGTGCCAAGTGATACTTCTATAAACAAAAACCGGATAGAAAACCTATCAACTACGCAGTTAATCTCAGAGCTCAATTGAACCCCTTCAGTGAATCAGAATACACTGAAAACAATGCAAATAGAAAACAAAAGCTACGGTAGAGGTGTTACCTGATGCAGGCGACCAGTCAAAAGTTTAGGAAGTCTAACGCATATACATTGGCCGCGAAAGTTACGTTTAAATCAGCATGCTTCGGTCGCTATAATACAGTCGCTGAAGCCCACCCCTCTCATTCTCCCCTCCTCTCGTAAGGGGAAACGAGCCCATACAGAACTGAGAGTGCATCGCTTGTGCGTGTGTGAGTGTCAACTCAAAGGCGGGGCTTAGCTCAGTTTATTAGTTGCTAGAGCAATAAATGACAACATGTTTCTAAATACGTTCATCTCGTCATTTTTGTTGCCAAATTGTGAAAGATCTGTTAATTACATTAAACTGCACTGGCTACTATTGAACATGATCAAACAATAATTAAGCAATATCAAACAAGCATTACTGTGTGTGATTCAATAACCGTTCTAGTTTTCTTTGTCACCAAGCAACACAGACATCCGGTCTGGAACAGGGGCTAGTTGCATTTAACCGCAAAGACTAGTCTTACAAGTTTGACATCATTTTTCTTTTCTTTAAGACTGTTCATGGCTTTTTAAAATCAGTTACATAAAAACATAGATTAGCCTAATTTAATACCAAAAAGTAAAACTGACATCCCCTGACTAACTGCTAGTGGGTTACACTAGAACTTAAGACACTGTCTTAACATAATGGCTATGTTTATACAACCGGCCCCAGGTCGTGGAAGCGTTTTGTAATCGGCTTCTGCTCCCCTCCGGGTTTTCCAGTTTTCCATTTAGTTACCAGCAGGAACCTGCTCCGGCTCCGTCATAGGCTCCGACAGGGTCATGTGGCGAGTTAGTAAACCTGGTTCTACACAATGTTACAGGGAATCGATTTTCATTCATTATAATTGGCTATTATTAACATCTTGGTGTGGGGGAAACAGCTGGCAGTTTAAAGCAACGAAGAAAGTGACAACATTTTGACTATAATAATAACTATATGACACAGCTAGCGTTTTAATACCATTTCTCTAGCTGAACGGGATCAAGTTTTCAGTATGCATATGTCTCCGAACTGTTGTTAAGTTCCGTCTCTCTTCCAGAGACAAAACCTCTCCCCCACATTTTTTTGTCCCCCCTTACTGTTAATAATATGCATTCACGTTTTTGCTACCTCAAGAGTTTCAACTCAAGACTCCCTATCAAGTAAGCGGCGATAACGTAGTCAATTGACAGCTTAAATGCGCATGCGCAAATATCGCATGACGCTGTTTGCCATCTACTGCCAAGTGGGGATTCCCCCCCCCCCCCCCCCCCAATTTTATTTAAATCATCAAGCTTTGCTATTTATGTAAAGATCTTCTGCAAACAAGAGAAAGTATGAATAAGTGCTTGTTATTAGGACAATGTAGTTGAAATAGAAAGCAGCGGGGTATTTTATGTCTGGTAAATGTTCTCTCTCAATCAAAATAGAGTCACGCTAAATATACGATTGAAATATGTTATAAAAATGTAGCCTACATTTAAAGTGATGCTAAAAGTAATTCACATTTAGAGACTAATTTAGATAGAAAAACGCAGATCTCAGAGGACACCACAAGAGGACACTGTTGACCTTTAATGGCGTTTCCACAACCCTTCTATGGCTACAATGTTTTGAAAGTAGCCTACTGAGTGATACTGAAATAGGCTAATGCCAGATTTTAACCAACAGCTGGCCTATCTCTCCTTAAATGTAAGAAAAACTGTAAAAAATTACTTGAATGTTATCAGTTTCAGAATTTATAGGCATATCCTGCAGGACTGATGGGAGAATGGCATTTGCCATGAAATGTGCAGCAATGCCTGCTTAATGGAGCAAATACAGATCATATTTGATTCAGGTATTTCAGCATTCTTTCCTTTCTGAATTCAATTGACAATGTAAACGGAAAGGTGTCCATTAACTACTCATTCAGCTTGAGGGAGAACTGCTGAAAGTATAATGTATTTTTTCAGGAAGCTATTGCTATATTGTCAGACAGGCTCAAAGATGGAGAAAGATCTAGAAAAAGCCAGAGAGCGTAGGGGGAGAGAAAGAAAGCAATTGGTTGCCAGTTACTTTACTGATAAGACATTTCTGTTTTATCTCTTAGAAAACATACCACAAAACAGTTCAGGGGACACACACATGTTGGTATGGTTTTAATTACTTTTAAAGCAGACAATAATAAACCTGGTCAGCAGTCCTTGTTCAGGAGCTCCTGCAACAGGTTTGGCCACTCCTCAGTCATTCTCTTTGAGGACATAATTTTTAACTGCTAAGACACAAGCACTGCATTAAGGGGACATACAAAACGGATTCGTCACAATTAACAGGTATTTGATTACTATTTTGTTGCAGTATTACATTACACTTTATTGTTGTGAAACACAGCAGCAGTGCTGTAATTTAAAAAAAAAAATTCAGGCATGGTTTCAGCTGTAAGTTCTAAGCAAAACCCCACAACAGGTAAGCACATTTCTTATGAATTTTTATCCAATTATTTTTTAAGCATATAAGAATCAATTGTTATGCTATCTTATTTAGGTATGAGATGAATATCTTCATAATATACACAATGTGAGGGTGACCAAACCTTGGATATAAAAATACTTTCACCGTGGGTGTCTAAAAAAACCTGTTTTTTTAAGCTGTTTGTGGTGAGGCACTGAAATGATCTTGGATGCCTCTGACAATAGCAATATGAAGGTTGTATTTATGTATGAAATAAAAAAGCTTGAGCATACTAATTTACCTTTAATAACTGACTGAAGTTGCAAGGTAATATGCATAATTTTTAAGGCTGGTGAGTAAATTGGTGAGAAACACAAAACAAAACATTGCATAATAATTATAGGAATACAGTATGTAGTACTTATTGTAACACTTTACAATAAAGTTCATTAGTCAACATTAGTTAATGTATTAACTAACATGAACTAATAATGAGCAGTATACATTTGTTACATTATTAATCTTTGTTAATGTAAGTTAATAAAAATACAGCTGTTCATTGTTTCTTCATGTTAGTTCACAGTGCATTAACTAATGTTAACAAATACAACATTTGATTTTAATAAGGTATTAGTAAATGTTGAACTTAATATTAACTAAGATAAATAAATGCTGTAGAAGTATTATTCATTCTTTGTTCATGTTAACTAAGATTAACTAGTATTAACTAATGACCCTTATTGTTTAGTGTTACCAGTAAAATTATATTATGTATAGTTAGTACATATGTATAGTATACCAATGTGGACATACTGTATATTCCAATAGTCAATGACTAATCATTAGTTTTTGTAAGAGGTAAAAGCACGTGAAAGAAACACGTGCAGCTGTTTATAGAGCCCATTGATACTATCATTTTCAAAAGATGAGGCCACATCTACCCTCAACACATATGGGACCCATTTTTCATAATACCAGAAATATGTTTCATAACAACTACTCTACATTTGTGGAAGTATTGATTATGTATCTTATTAATTAAATATATATTGTGCTTAAGGCGTGTAGTAAAAAATTACTGATGTAGTATAATAAAAAGATGTATTTATATTACAAATGTAGGCAACTGTAGACAAAAATAGGTTTAGAGTTCTACATATTGTAAATGTATTTATTTTTTGTGTGTTGGTTTTTTCAACCCATCATTAGCATCATGGAGCATAGCTCAAGGCCAGAGATAAAGTTGAACCTCATGAATGGTGCCCTAGTGAAGGCCAGACCTAAAACCCAGGAGAGAGAGCAGTGGGCCAATAAGCTGGAGTTTCTCTTGGCGGTAGCAGGGCACATCATTGGCCTGGGCAATGTGTGGAGGTTTCCTTACTTGTGCTACAAGAATGGGGGAGGTGAGTGCAATATTGATAAACCTGTTTTTTGGTGTTTACGTCTTTGAGTTATATGTACTTAATATAACCTAAAACAATTCTTTAAAAAAACGTCTGATACAAAAACTAAAAAATTCTGCTGTTTCGATGTTATAGGAGGTTTGTTATCACTTGAATATTAATATTTTGGGGTCTAAGGGCTTAAGATCAGTGCCAAATATTATGTGTTATTGGCATAAAAATAACCACACAAACAGTAGTATGAATAGATGCACAAGTGTGTATTGTTTTTTATTAACACAGCGTTTATGGGATGCATTTTAATTCTGGCTTATAATATGGTGTTGAGTAACCTTAATGTTTATTTATTTATTTATTTATTTATTTATTTATTTATATTTCCAAGGACAGTGCATATTAACATCACAGTTCAAAAATATGGCAGAGTTAGCCAAAAGGCTAGTTTTCATCTGTAGTCTTAGGCCCGATGTGCAGTAGGCACCCTGGAAATAGGTAATAAGTAAAACAAGTTGATTATCACATGGAAAAATACAATAAACATTACATTTGCTGCAGAAGCAGGAATATGACACCAAAACAAACATTCAACAAGGAGTTCATGTGCTACAGAGTTTAAGTGGGAATGCAGCTTGAGGCGACAGAACATAAGAGCATAAGCAGCAATTCAAGAAGCAACTACAGTCAGTATTAAAGGACACAGTTAATAACATTAGTCAGTTATAATACAAAGCTTAAAAGGCAGAGTAAACATTAAAATGCAGCAATATCAAAATTAAATAAGAACAACATGCAAGATGACTCAATAAAGCGGCGGTGGAAGTTCAGTGCTGGCATGTTTGATTGCTAAGGAGCCGACGTTTTAATATTGAGCGGAATACATTATAACTATTAATTTCTCTGATTGGTGTTGGGATGTTGTTCCATTCTTTTGAAGCTTTAATAGAGAAGGCTAACTGACTTAACACAGTTTTCCTGAATGGAATGACACAGTCCCCTCTGGATGTTCCTCTAGTGAGGCGACTGGTGTTGGATCTTAAACTCAGAAACCTACTAAGAGGTGGAGGGGCCAGCCCATGAAGGATTTTCCCAACTTAATAAATTGAATTTTGACAGAATATTGCAGTGATGAAAATGATGTGGTTTCTTATCCAGAACTTTAAGTGTTTTTAAAGTGGTGTGGTTGGCCTGGGACCAGCTGGTGAGGCAGTAAGTCATATGCGAAAAGATCAGTGAATGCATAAACATTCTGGCTGCTCCAGTGGAGATTGAGTTTCTGACAAATCAAAAATTAGATAGATTAAATTTTACTTTCTTGACAGTTTTGGTGATATGAGAATTAAAGTTAAGTTTGGAGTCTATGAGAATACAGAGATACTTAAATTCTGTAACTATTTGAAGTGTTTCACCAGATATTACAATGTCCGGATTTGCTGTGGAGTTGGTAGTTTTAGTAAAAAACACACCAACTGTCTAGGAGACATTTAATTGAAGGCTTCACTGATTTAGCCATTCACTTATCTTTACCATAGCGTTTGAAAGTTTAGTTGCCACTGCTGTTTTTGATGGCCCATGTATGTATAGGACTGTGTCGTCTGCATACATCTGAATATTTATTTCTGGGCACACACGTGGAGGTCATTAATATATATGCAGAACAGA
Organism: Siphateles boraxobius; assembly: GCF_051911475.1. Lineage (NCBI taxonomy): Eukaryota > Metazoa > Chordata > Actinopteri > Cypriniformes > Leuciscidae > Siphateles > Siphateles boraxobius. The sequence goes on along the minus strand of NW_027509042.1, from coordinate 9,950,531 downwards.
AGAAGGCCCAGGATTGAGCCTTGGGGCACTCCAGTGGACAAGTGAAGAGGTTCAGACTGATTGCTGCCAATACATACAGTTTGTGATCATTGGTAAAGATAAGATTCTACCCATTTAAGAGCATTATCCAAAAAGTCGAGATGAGAAAGTTTGGAGACTAAAATTTTATGATTAACAGTGTCAAAAGCTTTCTTGAGATCTAAAAAGATGGCTCCAACAACGCTGTTTTTGTCAAGCAATGATTTAATGTTTTCAATGAAAAAGCTGTTAGCTGTCTCGGTAGAGTGGTTTGACCTAAATCCAAATTATAGTGGATGGAGGGAAAAGACAGTGTTGTTCAGGCTTTAATCTGTTGAGATATCCACTTTTACAGAACCTTTGACATTACTGTCAAAATACTAATGGGGTCTGTAATTGGAAATTATTTGTCTGTCTCCAGATTTAAATATTGGGGAAACAATGGCTGACTTCCATGCATTTGGAAATTCCCCCTTGGAGATAGACTGATTTATAATTTTTGTGATGGGGATAATGATGAACCTAATTCTTTTAGCATTGTGGTATCCATTCCAAACACATCTTAGCTTTTGATGTGTTATGCGACCTGATCAAGGCTTCTTACACTACGTAGATGTACACTACTCTTCTAAAGTTTTTTTTGAGAAAGAAATGAATACTTTTATTCAGCAAGTATGCATTTAATTGACTAAAAGTGACAGTAAATACTTTTACATTGTTTATTTCTGTTTTGAATAAATGCTTTTCTTGTGAAATTTCTATTTATTAAAGAATGAATAATCACGGTTTCCACAAAAATATTAAGCAGCAACTTTTTTCATCATTGAGAAATGATTAGAAATGTTTATTGAGCACCAAATAATCATTGATTCAGAAGGATCATGCGACACTGAAGACTGGAGTAATGATGCTGAGAATTCCGCTTTGCCATTACAGGAATAAAGTACATAAAAATATGAAATAGAAACAGATATTTTAAATTGTACCAATGTTTCACAGTATTACTGTTTTTATTTATCTTTGATCAAATAAGCACTTCATGTCAGGTGGTGGTGAAAGGAGTGAGGACTCAGGTGCAGAGTTGATGTGCTTTTTTAATAAAAATAAAACAAAATACAAACAAAACTACACCAAGGGGGAAAACAAGACAGACTTAGACTTGGGGCCTATACCATGAAGCCGGTTTAGGTGGCTAGCCAGGTATGTTTTAGCTTAGTTTGCGCTAACTCTGGGTTTTAGGCACCATGAAAGTGGTTTGGCTTTTAGCAGTGTTCATCGCCATAGTAACTTGCGCTCCACGGCTAACCTGGTCTGGGGCAGGTTATGTTCCAGGTAAGAGGTTGCAATCCAAACTTGAACCAATCAGCTGTGAGCAAAGTGACACATGTCTGATGCGATAAAGTCGCTCTACCTGTTTCTACTTCAAATTAAAGGTCACTATAGCAAATGATTTTTAAAGACAAAACAGTCGGGCTTTTAGTAATGCTTATTTAGAATAATAATTGTGTGTGATATAGATATTATTTATGTTATAATTACACCCTTAATTGATCGCACATGTACAATTTTAGTTTATCAATTATTGTAACGCACAGTTTAAATGAATAGATATATAAAGGTAATATAAATATGCTTTAGAATCAATAGATAAAGCTATAAAATGACTACATGTGAGCATAAATGTTCAGTTCTCTCTATACCTTTATCAACTGTATAAACTAACTTCACAACTTTAACTTACACTGATATAGCAATACTTTTTCTTTTAGTTGTCCTCTTTCAAAGATAGCTATTTTCTTCTTGCTGTGTAAATTTGTTTAAATTCTTAATATTTTTCAATCTCGTAATATTCTGCAGAAGAGAGAAGTGAATCGTGCTGCTTCTCTCGCGAGAAATGAATCGCAGTTTTCCTCTTTCTCAGCATGTGATTGGCTGTTCGCTACTGATGTCACACCTAAACTCCTAAACTAAGCATCAAAGCCTGAGTTGACAGAGAAAGTTGGTGATCAGCATCATGGTACCAACAAAGCCTGGTTGGATTGTTTTTTTTTTTTTTTTTTTTAACTACCATCATGGTACAGGCCCTTGGGACTTGACAGCAGGGAAACACATGGTGTAGATATGACGACAGGACTGAAAACACAAGGAGAATAAATAGGGACAGCAAACAAAGGAGGTAACAAGGGAGGACAGGTGGGGCAAATGAATCAATAATCAGGTATCAAGATGGGAGGGACTAGACAATAGACAGGAGAGCACATGGCACAAGGAAACATGACAGGCCATGTGCTCACACCAAACATGACTTGAACACAAGCACATGGCCAGTAAAACAAATCACAAGCCATGTGCTTACACAAAACGAGACATGAACAAGCAGCTAATGAGAACACTCATAAGCCACATGTTCACATAAAGCATGTCAACATGAAAGCACACAGCCAGTGATGAACACAAGCTGCGTGCTACACAGTACAAGACAAAACATGACATGAAGCCATATATGAAACAAGGCACACAGACAAGACAAAACAGTAGTGTCAGGGCTCTGTCACAAAACCAAGAAATAGACTAGACAGAAGTAACAGAACCCTGACACTTCATGCTTAAATGCTTACAAAATATTTGAAATATTAAAATCATTATTGAATATTACTTGCATGATTGCTTTAGTATTGAATAAAGTTAACTTAATATTGTATTTTTGTTTAACACATGTTGTTAATTTGTCATATAAATTACTTAGAAATCCAACATTAATTTGTGGACCACCATTTTAGATCATTTCATTTTATTAAACCCTTTTTATTATCTTTATAAGGGTGAGTTAAAACCGACTAAGTAAACTCTTTTCAGTACATTGGTGTGTATAAGAACAGTATTGATGTGTATATTGCTGTGTGTTGATAAATCTGAGTTATTCATTCTGTCATATAGGGGCATTTTTTGTGCCATATGTTCTGTTTCTCTTCACCTGTGGGATTCCACTTTTCTTTTTGGAGACGTCACTGGGTCAGTTCACCAGTCAGGGAGGAATCACGTGCTGGAGGAAGATCTGTCCACTGTTTGAAGGTGAGCAATGATCTCATATACAGTGACTTTTCAATATCATTGTATTACTGCTTATTACTTCACTTGCATTTTTCCCCCCACAGGCCTCGGTTATGGTAGCCAAGTCGTTGTCCTCTATACTGGAGTCTATTACATCATAATTCTAGCTTGGGCTTTCCTTTACCTCTTCTCGTCCTTCACTTCAGAGCTGCCATGGGCTAGCTGCAAAAACTACTGGAACACAGGTATCCCATTCAGAACAGTGTGAATTATTATAATACTGGGTTATGTCATTTAAATAACCACAGCATTTCTTTATTTAGAGAACTGCAAAGAGTTCAGCAAGAGCAACATTACTGAATATTCTTCAGAGAAAAGCACATCTCCTGTTATCGAGTTTTGGGAGTAAGTTTTTGGAAATAGCACCCCGTTAAACCAGATTGTGTTAAGTAGAATTTTGCATTTAAGGCAACACATGATAACAAAATGCATCCAGCTAACTAAAATGAATCACAATAAAGGTTTTAAAACAGAATGATCCCATATTTTATGCTTACAGGAGAAGAATTTTAGGATTGTCTGAGGGAATAGAACAGATGGGTCATGTTAGATGGGACTTGGCGCTGTGTCTCCTGTTGGCCTGGATCATCTGCTACTTCTGTGTGTGGAAGGGAGTGAAGTCTACAGGCAAGGTGAGAACTTTACTAAACTTTTTAACAATGTAACACAAAAAGAGTGGCAAGATATATTTACCCATGAGCGGGAAAGTGGAATGTGCATAAAGTTTTGTGCCCCATTTTTGTTGTTTTAATCTGTATGCTACTGTACACTAATGTAATAATGATAAAAAAAGACTTTAAGCAGATATACAAATTTTAAATTAAACAATTTTACAGCGACTTTCAAATTACTTAAACATCATCAAGTTTGCGTCCGTTGACTAAATATAGAACTAATAAAATTAAAATAATTTTGTATTGTAAAATGTATTAAAAAATAAACATTTATTTTATTTCAAAGGTAAACTTTCCAAATAAATAAATACCTTTTATGGATTTATTTAAATGAATATAAAAAAAGTTTTGTTTTAAAATAATAAAAATGTATTTTTTATTTTAAAGGTAAACTAAAAATAAATAAATAAAACCATGTAATGAATTTGTAAAAAAAAAAAGTCTTCATGTGGTTAAAGCTACATCTTCTTAATTCTACATCGAATTATGGTATTTTTTATTCGAGGTATACAGTTATCAGTATGTGTGTACTGGGAATCAAACTCATGATCATGGTGTTGCAAGCACCACGCTGAAAGAGTCTCTCTCTTCCTGTTTTCAGGTGGTATACTTCACTGCTACTTTTCCCTATTTAATGTTGGTAGTGCTGCTGGTCCGTGGACTTACTCTTCCTGGAGCGAAGAATGGCATCATATACTACCTCTACCCTGATCCAACACGTCTCACAGACCCGCAGGCACTGAGCTGCTCTCTTTTGCCCTTTTTTGTTGAAAATATAGGAAATTTGTAATATTGAAACCCAAAGTTGATGTGTTGTTGAATTTTGAATTATTGGATTTTAAAATAATAATTGATGTTTTAGGTATGGATGGATGCAGGCAGTCAGATATTTTACTCATATGGAGTTTGTACAGGAGTACTGACTGCTTTGGGAAGCTACAACAAATATGACAACGATTGCTACAGGTACCTACTTTAGATGATCTAATGCAACACACTCCACATCAGAAGTACATCTATATTGTGACATGAGTCTGTTTTCTTTGCCTTTCATTCCAAATTTCACTAGCAACACATGTTGTCTTTTGCTATTTGTCTTTCAGAGACTGTGTATACTTATGTCTGCTCAACAGTTTAACTAGCTTTGTGGCTGGTTTAGCTATATTTTCGGTCCTGGGCTTCATGGCAGATGAACAGGGAATGGATATTTCAATGGTGGCAGAGTCAGGTAAAAGTCATATTTAAGGCTTGAGTTCTCAAAAACCAGGTGAAGATTATTACAGCATAAAAGCATAAGCATAGAGCAACATAAGAATCATGTTATGTCAGAGCTGTGGATTTATTAAATGCAAAAGTTTGTCATTTGGAAGGTTTCTAAAAATACATAAAACAATACTTTTGGTCTTGGTGACACAATTGTACTACTGAAACCGAAACACAATTAGAATTTTTTTGTTGCATTATTAAACACCACTCCACTCACATTATGCGCAATTGGGTTGTGTGTGTCAAGAGGTTTCGGAGAGGGGGAGGATTTGTCTGATAACTTTTGTTTGTGGCAGGTCCTGGATTGGCGTTCATTGCTTATCCCCGTGCTGTGGCTCTGATGCCCCTGCCTCAGTTATGGGCAATCTGCTTCTTTATCATGATCATATTCTTAGGACTGGATAGTGAGGTAAAAACAGGCAGCTATACAGACTAATCTTTCTCGATTTAATTCATTACCTCACAGAACGGATACCCTAAAGCTTTTTCTATTAATGTATCAGTTTGTGTATCATGAAGCACTGGTAACGGCTATCTCGGATATGTATCCCTCCTTCTTCCAAACTGGACATCGGCGTAAATTTCTTCTCCTCTTCATATGTGCTGCCAGCTTCCTTTTTGGTCTGCTAATGGTTACAGAGGTGAGAGTCACACATAAGAACATAAAGATTATTAGTTTAAAGCAACCACAAAAACAAAACCCACACCTGCAGTACCTGTAATTTATGTCTGCAATTTGATCTGTTTTACTCTTAGGGTGGCCTGTATGTCTTCCAGCTTTTTGACTATTACGCATGTAGTGGAATGACTCTTCTTACTTTTGCCATCCTTCAGTCCATCTGTGTTGGATGGGTATATGGTAATTCATTTATTTGACTTTGCAAAGTTTGCTGTTTAAATGCTGGAACCATGGTGCATGTTTGAATTTGCAACTCTGGCGACCTCTGTTGAAATATTTAGAGAACAACTTCATTAATCCAAGTCCAAAGTATATTAAATTCTTAGCCAATTAAAAGCAAAGTAACAAAATGAAGTAACGTAATAAAATGATTTACAGTGTGTTTCCGAGTTTTACATTTTTTTAAAATTTCATTTTAGGTGCAGACCGTCTCTATGATAGCATTGAGGATATGATTGGATATCGGCCTTGGCCCTTCATGAAGTGCTGCTGGAAATATCTAACACCAGCTATTTGCACAGTGAGTATCATTTAAATTCTTAAAGCTTTTTAAATTCAGAATATGCTTCATTCTGTATTTCCATATTGTATCTCTCAGAGCAGTATGTGAAGGTTTGTAGCCACCTGTGAGTCTGTGTCTGACACCTGTCATCTGTTTCTGTCTTTAAACTGATAGCACTTCAAAACACCAGAAAGACCGTCTCTTATTCTGAGACTTTGTGCATTCACTCAATGTGACAAAGCATATCAGACTGACTGACGGGTTCCCACTGCTCAGCATTCACTTTCTTTTCTATTTAGGGAACGTTTGTCTTCTCATTGGTTAAATACACCCCTCTGAAGTTCAACAATGTGTATGAATACCCCTGGTGGGGCTATGCGATTGGTGGCTTCTTCACCTTTTCCTCCACCCTACTTGTTCCTCTGTGGATGATTTATTTGGTTGGCACCACTCCAGGGTCAATGCGACAGGTAAATACAGTTCTAGCATCAATTGCATTATTTCACTGAGGTTGGCAGTCAATACATTATTATTATTATTATATATATACTGTATATAAATATATTTAATCGTAATTTTTCTAATATATTATCAACAAAAATTAACACTGTGCATAAGGGTTTTTAATTTTTATTTAATTTATTTTTTTACATTTTGCAACTCAGAGAGTAAGAGTCTTGTGTACTGCTGCTGAAGACCTGCCAGATCCTAAACGTCCAAAACAGAAGCTAAACACAGTTACTTTTGAGACCTTCACAGACCTATTGACTTTACGAACTGTTCACACACCCAACTCATTACCTCTCAGAGACATTGTCTGACTGTTCACCATTTCTGCCTAGTTTTTGGCCTGTGACAAACATTTTTGACCCATTGTCATTTAAGTGGCATCGTAATGAGCATCATATGATGGTTAAGTATTAATGTTTATCAATTTTTTTCAATTTATAGTTAAATCAAAGAGTTCATATGGAGAATAAATGATTATATATGTGAATTCTGACTGGACAAGGACAAGACTTGTTTGCTTTTTATAAATGCTTTTAAGTTTTACCTCAAAAAGGGTCTTGAAGGCCATTGCCAGATCTGCATAACAAGCCTAATGGGCAATCAAAAATAGCCCAAAAGTTGCCCTATGACCATATTCCAAAAATCAAAACTCAAAATATGCCTCTCCCATACCTAAAATACATATTTTACAGTTACTATTATGCAAATTGAAAACCACAACATCATGTGATCATAAACACACACAGCTCAAAAACTCCCTACCAGTGGCCCTCCTTCACAAAACTTAACATATAGTACAGAATTATCATTGGAAGCATATAAAATATTGCAATACAAGCATTTCATCCAAAAATTATTTATAAAATATGTAAAAGTTTAAAAGTAGGCCAATTTCGCGGATTGGCAACCATGCGCTTTTCCGCTTCCCCTTTAAGAGTGGAGTGTGTTTGTCTGACATGTAAAACAAAAATGTATAAAATGTGAAAATTGTAATTGTAAAATTGTTATTTCTATGTGCTCACTTCTTTATTTACAAGATTATTTTTTTTCCAATTATGTAATTTTTACTTTTATATGATTATTTCTAGTTATGGTTCTGTTGGACAAAAGATTCTGATATTAATACTAATTACAGTTACAGATACTAATGATATATATATTTTTTATGGACTGGAAAGAATTTTCCTGCACCATAATAAATATGCAGTAGACACTGACATTTTGAGCACTTGTTAACACAAAGAAATAAAAAATTAAGAAAACGTGCCCATATATAAATGAATGCGCCACCTGCTGGGCGTTAGAAATATATTTCTGTCTTCATGCAAGTGCATTATATCCTCTTGCTATATGCAGGGCTTTGTTGGATAGCTTCATCTACTTGACAATAGTAGACCCAGGTCTGTAACCAACATAGACACCAATATTCAGATTAGTGGTTGAACAATTTGAGTTTTAAAGGATTTATTGTTACATCTGGTCCCTGCAAATACAAGGGACAGCTACACTGCATTGCTTAATATATTGTATGTACAATTTTATATTTGCAATCAATATTAGACAAGATGTGTCTGCTAAAATGTGCAATGGCATAAACCTATTATTTGTTGCTAATTCTCTTGTCAAGTCTAAGTTCATTATTTTTTAAAGGAATTCAATGTTTTTCCTAGCCTTAGTCAATATGAAATAGAATTGTTAGTATATTTGCAGTTGTGCACTACTATTCAAAAGTTTGATGTTAGTAAGAATTTCAGATTTTTCTTCTTTTATGTTTTTTTTTTTAAAGAAATTAATACTTTTATTCAGCAAGTATGCAATAAATTGTTCAAAATTGACAGGAAAGACTTAAATTGTTAAAACAAATAGTCTATTTCAAATAAATTCAGTTCTTTCTGTTTATCAAAGAATCATTTTTTTATCATAGTTTCCACAAAAATATTAAGCAAGTTTAAAAAAGTCTTTTGAACAGCACAGCAACCAAAGACTTTACTGCCCTGTTATTGGACCCAAATGTAGGACAAAAGGCAGGCAATATTTAAAAGAGCAAGAAAACAATTCTCCTAAATTACAATTGCAACAGGGGGCTGAAAGTCCTTTCGTTCTGATACACAGCTATAGGGGGTAAATGTGACCACAGCCCCATAATGAGATCAGGGAAAGCTCGCCCATGCTTCTAAGTGAAGGTGACTAAACAGGGTGATCAGATGGCCCCAAATCAATCTGAGATTAAAGGACTTTTCCTGAATCTGCATACACATTTCTTTCAGCTTCCCTCATTTGATAAGACTACTGAAATAAGATATTTAAAAAAAGAAAAGAACAGAATTTTTTTATCTATTGTTCACTGTAAAAAAATATTTTCATGATTAGTTATCACAACTTTTTATCTTTGTCAAATCACCTTAGATAATTAATGTGGTTCAGATAACATAATATTTTAACTCTTTATGAGTTAAAATATGTGTATACTGTGTATAAGACACAGTCACCCTAAAAAGTATTTGGACACTTAACACATGTTTTGTTATCTATGTATTTTTAAACTATCAATCCGAGTGGCTTCTGCCAAAATATTTTTTTTCTACATTTTGAACAGTATAATGTTTTATCATTTCAAACCTAACAAACTTTTGCTATCTTTCTTTTAAATAAATGCCACCTACTTTGATATTTTATCAAATGTAATGACATTCATATTGATGCGTGTGCATGTGATTTATCCAAATCCTTTTTGAGACCACTGTAAATAATATTTAGGAAGGTTTGTACACCGATGTGTTGATTTTATCAGTGTATGTTTTTGTACTATAGCAGGATTTCAAAAATACATTTTAACATCGTTTTTTTGATACACTGTTAAAGGAACAATTCACCCAAAAATGACCTCACCTCATGTCGTTCTAAACCTGTATGACTTTCTTTCTTCCGTGAAGCAGGTTTGTAACAGCACAAGGGTGAATAAAAGATGAATTTTCATTTCGGGCGGAACTATCTTTATAATATGTGTATATGTGTCAGTTTACATTTTCATCATTAAACAGGCACATGATGTAAGGTCTGCACATTCAACTGGGCCATTAGGGTAATTGCATATAGACTCTTGCAATATAGACGCTGACCTGGTTTGAGTCTAGTGGCCAAGAAAACTTCCTGTTCATGATGGTGGCTTCATTCCACAGTCACTTTTCAAGCCAGTGCTGGATCTGTGATAAGCCCTTTTGCGCTAAGATGCCAAACACACTGTTTAGAGTCTAATCCCTATTAAGTGACGTTCGACTTTTTACATTCTCTTCACGCCTCTAACCGCCCACTCCCTTTACGCCCACCAAACTATCCCTTTCTTACAGTTCTGCTAAGCCCATTCCCAATCTCATTTACACCAAGGTGAAAAAGCTTTCAATATACACCACCATTCAATAGTTTGGAGTCAGTTTTTTAAAAAGAAATGAATAAGTTTATTCAGCAAGTTCACATTAATCAAAAGTGAAAGTAAAGACTTTTACATTGTTACAAAAAAATCCATTTCAAATAAATATTAAGCAGCACAACTGTTTTCAACATTGATAAAAATAAGAAATCTTACTTGAGATCCAAATCAGCATTTTATAATGATTTTTGAAGGATCATGTGACACTGAAGACTGGAGTAACGATGCTAAAAAGTCAGCTTTGACGTCACAGGAATAAATTCATTTGAAAATATATTGATATAGAAAACAGTTATTTTAAATTGTAATAATATTTAACAATAGTATTTGTACTGTATTTTTGATCAAATAAATACAGCCATGATGAACTTAAGAATTTCCTTTCAAAACATTAAAAAATCTTTTGAAAGATAGTGTGTGTTAAGTTTGGTATAATACAAAAATCATTCTTTTCAGCACAATGTTTGCTGATTTATTTGGTGTGGTATAAGATGTATTTTGGAGGACAGTGTGAATAAATTATGGAACCAAGACTTTATCATTATCATAAAAAAAAAAATAAAAAAAAAAGGTTTTGGATGCATTCAAGCCTAAACCTAAAAAGAATGTTTCAACATCTACTAACAACGACCGAAATTCCTTAAAATGAGTTCGCCTTTTTTATATGTAGATCCCAATATTCACCAGAGTAATTTGAAAAAATATATAGCTGTCATTAATTTTTTATCTATGGTAAATGATATCTGAGATTATATATATATATTTTTGGTGTAGAAACAGTTTTCACTCAGAAATTGCCAGTCACAATTAATCAAAATGAAATGGCAAGTAACACATTGAATTAAACATGACATTTTGATCTAGGAAGACTGAAATAGTATTCTTGTGCTCCAATAATCTTTGTTTTATTTACAACTTCGAAAAAATAATTTTTACAGTGGCTTTCAGATTTTTGCAAGTAAGTTTGCAGCTTGTCCTCAAGAATCACCTTTAATTGTTTAATAAGCTCCCAACTCCCTATATGATTAGATAAGTTATGTTAATATTGATACATATAACATTATTTGGAAAATAATCACTGGCAAACCAGTGAAGAGGGACCATAAAATGAACATCTAGGTCAACGTTCCTGGGTTAAAGAGGAGCCATTTCTATTTTAGAAACATGCTTTTGGTTACGTCAAATAATTCCTATTGTTGTTTGCTCTTTCATTTTAATGACAAAATATATTCATTTTATAATAATATTTTAAAAATATTCTTTCTTCAAGTGAAGGATTGTGTGTGTGTGTGTGCATGTGTGCGTGTGTGCGTGCGTGCGTGCGTGCGTGTGTGTGTGTGTGTGTTCTAGAGGACATTACTTCAGTCAAGGGGAAAAGATGCCATGTTCATGCTTTGGTTTGGCTCTGGTCCTTCAACATGGCTTTGCTATTGCGTAGAAGGTGTGAATCCAATCAGGCAGGATTGAAGCATTAAGAGAGGATGCAAACAGCAATGGTGTTAACAGCTTGTCAGGGCCTTTTAGTGCCTGTAATGGGATAATCACAAGCTACTTGTGGCTGGAAATCCTCCTTGAAGGTGTTGACACACTTCAGAGATGCTAATCTGACAGATGGGACATGCTCCTTCCTGTTTGTTCACACTCAATGTCCTGCTTAGGCTTGAAACTCGTTTTCTTTAGCTGTGACCTTTAAAAAGTCATTTTAAAAGTCATAAACTACATATTATTTTGATAAATGGGAATGCAGTCAAGATTGTGGGATTCTCGATTTGTAGAAAATGTATAAATATGCAGGTGTAATATATGGAGGTTTACTATTTAAAAACATACTAAAGTTGAAATTTGTCACAAACTGATGATTTAGCTAATCAAAGTGGCACTTTACATGGGGAGTGTGCAAACTCATGCCTAATTTAAGAACATTCAATGCATATTTGAAATGTTAGAAATGTGTAATGTTTTGATTATACAAGATTAAAAGTGTGTCTCACTTTACAAATTTTGTTTGTTTCTGTTTCACAATAGCAAATGCATTTCTCAATACAAATGCATTTCTGAAGCTACAAGCATGAGCTTGGGTGTGTTTATTGGACTCTATATCAAGATTGCAGGCACAAAACCTGGTAATTTGCAAGGGTTATCAGAACAAATCATACAATAGCGAAAGTTTTAGTTTTCAATTTTTCTTAATTTTAAAATTATTGGGTCAACATTTATCAGCATGACAGCCATCTTTACTAAGTGTTTAATTCAGTAATTGACTTTACTAATTAGGAAGTCAATTTTGCCAGGTAAAGTGATGGATGTTTGGCACTTACAGAAGAGCCTCTGTAATTCCATCACTGTAATGACATCACTCCTCCATTTACTTGTTCTTTTGTTTAAATTCTCCTACACACCTCACTGACTCACACACACAGTCAGTTTCACAGAGGCGCTCTTGTGGCTTTGGTGTAAATTTAAGATATGTTTCATTTACTGATCAACTTTTGCAACTGATCAAGTCTGTTATACCTGCTAACAATGTAAGCATATATTTCAGTTTGTAATAGCTTTTTTTTGGATGCTCTCAGGTAAACTGATGAAGAAGAATATGATGCTTATCGTATACTAAAAAAAGTGTAGCATTTTATGTGCATCAAAAGGAAAGGTAGATATTCACAACTATCTATCTATCTATCTATCTATCTATCTATCTATCTATCTATCTATCTATCTATCTATCTATCTATCTATCTATCTATCTATCTATCTATCTACCTACCAAAAATGTAAAACATACGAGTATGTTAAATGTTAATAATGAATTATTAATTGTTGAAATTGCAAATATTTCATTTTTTCTTTGAAGTTTTCAATATCTATAAGCACCCATTTAGTCAACTATACTGGGTTATGGACAGCTGATCCGTTAAGAGGTGAACCTCATTTGATGTGACACTGATGGTTCAACAAATAAGATAACAGAGTTAAAAGCCCCTTTGGTGTGGAGTACGTGGCCCAGCACTTGTTTGTTAAAGACACTGTCGTTCAAAGCAGTGATCCAAACCAAAACAGATGGCAATTACAATAAAGCAAATTTTGGATTTGGCCAAAGCAATGAACATTTTATCAATTAGCATCAAATCAGTTATATGATCCTTTAAACTGATGAAGATGATGCTATTCATTGTGTTTAATGTATAATTAGATATCATATGTTTTCGAATTTATATTGGAAAGACTTTCCAAATTCTGGCCATCTGTCCAGGGTGTTTTCCTTCTCCTTTGGCTTGAGATGCTGGGATAGGCTCCAGCATCCCTGTGATCCTATAAGGACAAGTGGTTGAATGGATAGATGGATGGATGGATGTATGAATGAATGAATGGATGAATCTGTCCAGGTGATTATCAAACTACAATTCAGCATCATTTACACGACTAATTATTAAAAATGTAGGACAAAGGAGTACATTTTAGTGAAGGTATGGGGATTACAATAAAGGCACACACCATTTGAGGAGCAAATGTAATTTGTAATGGCATTAGGCCTTTGTAAAGTGCTGTAACAGGTTGAATTGGATTATAGTTAAAACACATCCCAAGAGTTTGGTCAGGGAAAGGGGCCAAAGGAATATGAAGGTGTTGCCAACATGGACTAGGCTGCTACTGACTACAATTTGTCAGTCAAATCAATGATCACAAATTACTGAACCTACACACATCTGCATCAAATAAGACTTTTTATTATATGTTTAAGTCAATATTAATATCTTCCTTTAGACATTGGAGACGTGTAATATTCAGATTTTTTTTTAATTTTAGTTTTTTTTTTTTACTTTAGCCACACAAAGTGAATGTATGGTTTAATAAACTAATTGTTTAGGTATATCACAATAATTGGGAAACAATTGATTTCTATGACATCAGCATATTATATTTAGAAAGGCAATCCAATCAGTGCTTTTTGGCAGAAATATGCATTAAAGAAGCATTGATTTGGATAAGAAGGCTTAGGTTAAAACAATGAACTCTTGACTTACATTGAGCACTCATTGGAGAATAACATCAAGCCCTTTGCTCTTTTACCCAGAAGACACTACGTACCATGTAATTTCTCAAACAACAGGTGATTGGCTAAAAAAGAGTGAGGGAATGGAGTGGGTGAGAAAATTCACTGGAATTGGATAATTAGATCTATTAATTCAGCTTGGGAATTGTTCTTCAGCCAGACGTCATCAATTAAGTATATTAGCTCAGTCACCACAAGTCTAATTTTATTGCTGAAGATATCTGATATTTTAAATCAAATCAGGAATAGCTGTATGAGTCCAACACACAGAATAGATCTTGAGAATTGAGAATTTTTTTTTTTTTTTTGGATAAGCTGGGGGATCAATTCATCTGCAGTCAATACAAATGACACATACTCTTCACCAACATTTGTATAAGAATGAAATGTCCTTCATACTAATATTAACAGTCCAGAAAGTAAAAGTCTCTGGAGGCACTTTGCCCACTGACCTTACCTAATAGGGTAATCTTGATTTGTAAAGAGCATCTTTCAAATCATGCTCCCCAAAAAAGAGTATTCCGCTCTCTTTGAGCCAAACATTTATACAGTATGTGTGTATGTATGTACAAGTTCTCACAAACCCTCAGCCACACTTCAGTACATCCTTTCTATTTATCTGGGAATGATTAAGAGGCATACCTTATGGCTGATTTTTGGCAAAGATTTGAGAAAGGAAGGTAAGTGTGTTAAAACAATTCACTCTCAACAAAGTTCACCTAAAGTAGATAATTAGATCTAAGCTATTATTCTTGCCACAGACTGTTCTTTTGCCAGAAGTCTTAAGGTAAGGGAATTAGCACCAGTACACTGAAATGGCCTTATATGTTTTAAATCTGCACAGTTTTCATTCTTGTTGTCTTTTGATAGAACATATTTGGTGGCATGCAAATCAAAAAGTACAAAGAAAATAAAGGGCTTAATGCCAGGATAAACCCCATTCTTAATTATTAGAGTGATTTTTTAACTTGGCATTGCGTTTCTATGTGTTACTGTAGCTTAGACAGTAGAGCTTGGCATCATGATGCATTAACTCATAAAACTGATTGCATGCACAATTTATACTAATGCTTTGATCCCCAGGGAACACATATAAAGATTATTGCACTACTTGAATGTAAGCATCTGCGAATCCAAAAAAGTGAATAAATGTAATAGTTAATTGGACTTAAACTGGAAGTACAAACACATAGCATGCTTTTCTCCAGGAATAAGTTTGCTAAAAGCTGTAGACACTTACATTTCATGATAAAACAATCTCAGTGAAAACTAATCATGTTTTTACATTGATATATTGGGGAATATATGGGGAAGCTTTTATTTAAAACAACATACATTACATTTCCCTGGGAATCAAACCTATGGCCTTGGTGTTGATTTGCTCTACTTTTGAGCTACGCTAACACTATTTTCCCCCAGTAATTTCAAGATCTGAGTACTTATTTGAAGAAATCTTAAGTGTATTTTGTGTATTTTATCTTTATCCGTTGAAATTTTATTTGTAAATAGTTTTAAGTATAAAATGTTTCATTTTATTTCTTATTTTCTAATGTCCATTGTTTGCAGTCTGAGAAAGAAGTCAACAGAAAAACTGCTTATTTGTCTATGGCGTATAGTGTCTCATTGTGAATTTGGTGAGACTGTTAACTTGGCTTCACCTGGTAGCTTTCAGCTTTGATATTGAGAATATAGTCTTGGCCAGTCACGGGAGCTTTATAAATTAGATTGGATTCATTAGATCCATCAGATCATTAGAAAGGCAAATGTGAAATCCTAGTGACACTAATTTTACGGGTTAATTTAAACAGGGGTTTGGGGATAAAGTAAACAAGAGTACATGTTACATGTGTAATACATCAATGGAAATATGAATAATAATACTGAAAAGTGTCAGTTTAGTCTCAACATTCATGGGAACCTATGTGATGCCAGCTACAAAAGGTCAACTAAAGTTCAAGTAGGTACAGTATCTACATAGGATCTACTTCTGCCAGTGTTATAGCACCTTCCAGGTCATTTGCCATGTCTGAAGTATCCCGATTAAGAGTTTACCATGTGGTGTTGTAAAGACAAATTTGCACTAAATGAATGGTTAATGTCATTGTGTAATGAACAGAAACTGCTCTTTGTAAATAATTGGAATCTGTTCTGGGAGCGACCTAGGCTCTACCGTGCTGATGGCCTGCACCCCAGCAGAATCGGAGCGGCTGTTCTGTCGGACAACATCTCCAAGACGTTACACACCATATGACTAGTAAGTCAAAGTCCAAATCACAGTCTTTGCTGTCCCAACTTAATTGATATAAGTAGTGTAGAACATTATATAGAAATTGTGTCTATTCCTCGTTTAGTGAGGCCAAACAATAAATCTACTGTAGGATCTAGGAAAAATCTTATTGTAATTACATTTACATTTACATTTACATTTATTCATTTAGCTGACGCTTTTATCCAAAGCGACTTACAATTGCTATATTTCAGAGGTCGCACGCCTCTGGAGCAACTAGGGGTTAAGTGTCTTGCTCAGGGACACATTGGTGTCTCACAGTGGAACCCGGGTCTCTCACACCAAAGGCATGTGTCTTATCCACTGCGCCATCACCACACCACCACACCACTAATTAAACCAGAAAATCTCAATATCAGTGAACAAAAACAATTTCTAAAGCTAGGTCTTCTAAACATTAGATCGTTCACACCTAAGGCGGTTATTGTAAATGAAATGGTCACAGATAATAGTTTCGATGTATTTTGCCTTACTGAAACCTGGCTTAAACCAAATGATTATTTCGGTCTAAATGAGTCTACTCCACCAGGATACTGTTATAAGCATGAGCCCCGTCCGATCGGTCGTGGCGGCGGTGTTGCAACAATCTATAGAGATATTCTAAATGTTACTCAGAAAACAGGGTCACAGGTTAATTCGTTTGAAGTACTTGTGCTAAATGTTACGCACTTAGATGTAAGAAAGAAATCCCTATTATCTCTAGCATTGGCAACTGTATATAGACCTCCAGAGCCCTATGCTGATTTCCTAAAAGAGTTTGCAGACTTTCTCTCAGATCTATTGGTCAATGTCGATAAAGCAATAATTGTTGGAGATTTTAACATACACGTAGATAACACAAATGATGCGTTAGGGGCTGCGTTTACAGATTTATTAAACTCTTTTGGGGTCAAGCAAAACGTCAGTGGTCCCACTCATTGTCTAAATCATACACTAGATTTAATTATATCATATGGAACCAATCCAACTGATATAGATATTGTACCGCAAAGTGATGATGTCACTGATCATTACATGATAACTTGCATAATACGTACTGCTGAAATTTGTCATGTTGCGCCACATTATCGACCAGGCACAAAAATCCTTCCAACTATAGATAGAATTCTCATATAGCTTACCTGATCTATCTCAGCTGCTCAGTGAACCCAAACAGACAGATGAACTAGAGGAAATGACTAGTAGTTTGAGCACCATTTTCTCTAGTACATTAGACATTGTTGCACCAATTAGATTAAAAAAGGTTTGAGAGAAAACTAAAGCACCATGGTACAACAGTGCTACGCATGTTATCAAGAGAGAAACTCGTAACTTAGAGCGTAAATGGAAACAAACTAATTTAGAGGTCTTTAGAATCGGGTGGAAAAACAGTATGTCACGTTATAAAAAGGCTCTAAAAGCAGCCAGGGCTGAGCATCTCCGCAAATTAATAGAAAATAACCAAAATAATCCAAGGTTTTTATTCAACACCGTAGCTAGACTAACAAATAAACAAACATCACCAGAGCAAAATTTTCCGTTACAGTATAGTAGTAATGATTTTATGAATTTCTTCAATGAGAAAATAGAAAGCATCAGAAACACAATTGTAAATGTACAATCTTTTATGGTGTCTTATGATTAAGCCTCAATTATCGCCCCTCAAGAACAACTATACCGCTTTACAAATATAGGACAGGAAGAGTTAAATAAACTTATCATTGCATCTAAACCAACAACATGTTTATTAGATCCAATACCCACTAAACTACTGAAAGAAGTGTTACCTGTAGTGGAAGAGCCTCTTCTCAATATTATTAACTCGTCTTTATCTTTAGGTCATGTTCCAAGAATATTCAAACTGGCAGTAATAAAACCTCTCATTAAGAAACCGCAATTAGATCCAAATAACCTAGCAAATTACTGACCCATTTCAAATCTTCCATTTATGTCTAAAATTCTAGAAAAAGTTGTGTCCGCTCAATTGTTCTCTTTCTTGCAAGAAAATGATATCTATGAAAAATTTCAGTCAGGATTCAGACCGCATCATAGCACAGAAACTGCGCTAGTTAAAATTACAAATGATTTACTTTTAGCTTCTGACCAAGGCTGTACTCAATACTAGTTCTACTCGATCTTAGCGCAGCGTTCGACACTATAGATCATAAAATACTTTTGGATCGACTACAAAACTACACTGGTGTTCAGGGACAGGCAATAAGCTGGTTTAGATCGTACTTATCAGACCGTTATCATTTTGTCTGTTTAAATGGGGAAAAATCGAAGATACCGTCAGTAGACAATGGAGTGCCGCAAGGATCGGTGTTAGGCCCTCTGCTATTCTCAATATATATGCTCCCACTTGGTAATATTATAAGAAAACATGGAATTAATTTCCACTGTTATGCTGATTACAGTCAATTATATATTTCATCACGACCAGATGAAAACACCAACTCACTGTAACTGTAATTTCCTGCTATTAAATTCAGATAAAACGGAGGAATTACTTATTTGTCCAAAAACTACCCACAAACCTTGTACAATACAACTTTAATTTTAGAAGGATGTCCTGTTACTTTATCCACTACAGTAAAAGACCTGGGTGTTATACTAGACCGCAACTTGTCTTTCGAAAATCATATTTCATATGTTACAAGAACAGCATTTTTCCACCTTAGAAACATTGCTAAGGTACGTAACATGCCATCTGTTTCTGATGCAGAAAAGTTAGTTCATGCATTCATGACCTCGATTACTGTAATGCTTTATTAGCTGGCTGTCCTGCATCCTCAACAAACAAGCTACAGTTAGTGCAAAATGCAGCTGCTAGAGTTCTTACTAGGTCAAGGAAATATGATCATATAACACCAATTTTATCATCTCTACACTGGTTACCTATTAAGTTCCGTTTCAATTACAAAGTATTACTACTGATCTATAAAGCCCTAAAGGGTTTAGCTCCTGTGTATTTAATGGACCTTCTATCGCCCTACAATCCATCACGTTCTTTAAGATCACTAAATTCGAGGCTTCTGGTCATTCCTAGGATATCTAAGTCCACTAAAGGAGGGAGGGCGTTCTCGCATTTAGCTCCTAAACTCTGGAACAGCCTTCCTGATATTGTTCGAGGCTCAGACTCGCTGTCCCAGTTTAAAACTAGAATAAAGACGCATCTCTTTAGCTAAGCATTCACATAATGCTTACCTTTTATACTACTGTTGAATCAGATCGAATGCATTAATATTATGAACAGCAGCTATGCTAATTATTTCCCATCTGCTTATCTGCTGTTATCTCGGGACGCTAGTCCCGAGGTAAATAGCGTTCGTCAGCTCCAGTTTGTATCCAGCCTCTCACGGAGACTTCAGATGCCCCAACACCTGTGATGAGATGACTAAGACGACTCAACCCCGGCGATATGTTATGCCCTAAATTACTACACAATTAACTAACTGTATTTTTTCTATGTACATTTCTGAAATGCACTTTCTGTAAAGCTGCTTTGAAACAATATGTATTGTGAAAAGCGCTATACAAATAAATTTGAATTGAATTGAACAAAAGATACCTGTAAATTTCAACAAGGGTATAAGCTATACGTTAAGTGAAGAAACTCCTCAAAACTACTTAGGCTATATATGTCTTAGGAAAACTATATTGCTCAGTGCAAAAGCAGTTTAAGCGTGCATGTATTATAACATCTTAAAAATCTTCAAAGAGGTATAAAGTCATCTGAATATTTTAATATTACAATTTTTATGCTTATACAGCACTAATGATTGGATAGGATTTGTAAAACTTGGACACTACAATCAGCAATTTTCAATGGGAGCCTATAAGATTTTTGGAAATGTTGCTAGTCAGCAATCTGATTGGTTAGAACACACAACAAAGTTGTGATAGTATTTTCTTCCCTATCCTTATGTAAAGTGAAAGAAAAAACGTAGGGCGGGACTTGATTTTATTGGTAATTGACTGGATGGTTGTGGTTTGCTATGGCTGTGATCTCATGTGAGTGCCAGTTTGCCCCGCCCTTGCACCAGTAAACACATCATCAGAGAACAGAGGTCACTGCACGTGGGAGGGAAAGGTGTTTTTATGAAAGATTATGAAGGGCACATGGATTAAAAAAAATGATGTGTATGGACAAATAATTTACTGCCATGAAGGACTGTAGACATTGGTGTACTTTGCTTAACTCTATCTTCTGCCAGCAGAGTCTTAACCAGGATGCTTAAACTTATTACCACCTGGCTTGAAACCAGTCTTGGGGAACTACCTCAGAAGTGTAGCATGGTCGAGCTACTACAAGCTACAAGTTTCAAAAAGAAGCGGACTATATAAATTAGGCTATAGTAAAGATTAAATAAACTTCATCAGAGCAGTATTCCTCGGGTCTAAATACTATAAGCATTTTTTGAACGAATGGACATTAGAGTAAATACAAATAAAAACTAGAATACAACTGAACCAAAAAAAAAAATTATGAAAACCAGGTTTTTATGAAATATTTGGTTATAAAAAGAGTCAAAATGTAGAACAGGGCAATTCCAAAGACTCAAACCAACAAATTGTTTCTTTTTGAACCGGTTCGTTCTATACAAATAGGTATATTAACTAAAATTAACCAGGGTTTCCATCGTGAGAGAGGGGGTGCTCTAGGTGGTTTGGCATGTATTAATTTCTTTGCTCACTCAGTTGTAAAGAGCAATGCACAATACAGCATGACATAAAACTGTATCAGTTTGATGTGCTACGGCACTACTTGTTGAAAAAAGTAGCATTTTACTGGAAAAGCTACACTATTACAGTGTAAAAAAAAACTGTGGTACAGTTACTCTACTGAAAAATGTTGGCAAGTTACTAGTAGCTTTGCTACTTTTACTTTTTGCTGTCCATCCATGGAAAACCTAATTCCTGTATCTTTACTTACCCTGATGACCCCAATCACCTTCGGAAAAATGCTATGTTTAAAATAATGTTGTTCTTTAAATCCCATTTTAGTTTTAGGTGACTGAGCTGACCACAAAATTGAATCTATGAATGGCTTGCTTATAGTTGACTGAAACCAGGCTAGGTGAATAAATGCCCTCATGTTTTGAAACATATTTGAGGGTTTCCAATGCAATGGCCACATTAATCCTGATATATTTTAAAACAGATTTTTTTTTACGAAATGCATGCTCTCTGTTCACACTACAGGTTCAGTAGATTTCCAAAAGTTCCTGGTTCAGACTGAAAGGTCTAAAAACTCTTAAATCACCTCATAAGTGCATGCATGGGGAAAAATCGAAGATAACGTCAGTAGATTATGGAGTGCCGCAAGGATCGGTGTTAGGCCCTCTGCTATTCTCAATATATATGCTGCCACTTGGTAATATTATATGAAAACATTGAATTAATTTCCTTATTATGAATTAATTGTTATGCTGATGGCACTCAATTATATATTTCATCACGACCAGATGAAAACACTAACTTATCTAAATTGATAGAGTGTCTTAAAGATATAAAATGCTGGATGACATGTAATTTCCTGCTATTAAATTCAGATAAAACAGAGGTATTACTTATTGGTCCAAAAAACTACCCACAAAACCATGTACAATACAACTTTAATTTAGAATGATGTCTTCTTACTTTATCCACTATACTAAAAGACCTGGGTGTTGTACTAGACCACAACTTGTCTTTCGAAAATCATTTTCATATGTTACAAGAACAGCCTTTTCCACCTTAGAAACATTGCTAAGCTACGTAATATGCTATCCGTTTCTGATGCAGAAAAGTTAGGTCATGCATTCATGACCTCGAGAATAGATTACTGTAATGCTTTATTAGCTGGCTGTCCTGCATCCTCAATAAACAAGCTACAGTTGTGATTGCTATGCAGCTATGCTATGCTAAGCTACGCAGCTAAGCTATGCAGCTGCTAGAGTTCTTACTAGGTCAAGGAAATATGATCATATAACACCAATTTTATCATCTCTACACTGGTTACCTATTAAGTTCCGTATCAATTACAAAGTATTACTACTGACTTATAAAGCCCTAAAGGGTTTAGCTCCTGTGTATTTAATGGACCTTCTATCGCCCTACAATCCATTGCGTTCTTTAAGATCACTAAATTCGAGGCTTTTGGTCATTCCTAGGATATCTAAGTCCACTAAAGGAGGGAGGGCGTTCTCACATTTAGCTCCTAAACTCTGGAATAGCCGTCCTGATATTGTTTGAGGCTCAGACTCGCTGTCCCAGTTTAAAACTAGAATAAAGACGCATCTCTTTAGCCAAGCATTCACATAATGCTTACCTTTTATACTACTGTAGAATCAGATCGAATGCATTAATATTATGAACAGCAGCTATGCTAATTATTTCCCATCTGCTTTTCTGCTGTTATCTAGGGACACTAGTCCCGAGGTAAATAGCGTTCGTCAGCTCCAGTTTGTATCCAGCCTCTCACGGAAGCTTCAGATGCCCCGACACCTGCGATGAGTTGACTAATCGCCTGTGAAGAGACGACTCAATGCCAGCGATATGTTATGCCCTAAATTAATACATGATTAACTAAGTGTATTTTTCTATGTACATTTCTGAAATGCACTTTCTGTAAAGCTGCTTTGAAAACAATATGTATTGTGATAAGCGTTATACAAATAAATTTGAATTGAATTGAATGCAACCATACTAGAAAAGCTAGTTGAGATGATACTAAGAGACCAGACATACCAAAGTTCCCATGCCATTCTTCAGGCCTGATTTTGAATTCAAATTTGTCATTCCATGAATGGTCTAATATATAGTTGCTGTCACCATTCTGTTCTGTTAAGTTTTGTTTTCATGGACTTCAAGTTTGTTTTCATTTGTCACATGTTTTCTTTGTTCAGATTCCCGGCACTGATTTGTCTCCTTGGTTAGTTACCATTATCATTAGTTCATATGTGTCAGCTGAATGTGATTAATTATCCTCGTTTGTGTTCCTCAAGCTGTTCCTTCACCTGCACTCCTTGTCCAGTATTGTTCGGGTCTGCACGCTGTTTTGCATGTTGGCTGTTGGATTATTCTAATAAACCTTCTGTGCTATATTCCTCATCTTCATCTTCATTGAACTTAAGCGTTACAGAATACTGGACCTAAAAAATGGATTATAGGGCGAAATTTAGTTTATGTTCTTGATCGGGGAAACCTTCCACCATTTATCAACCTCCCAGAGAGACTTTCATGAGGTGTCTGGAGAGCGTTGTGTCCTGATCCAGGACACAGCCAGACCCAGAGCCT
Source organism: Siphateles boraxobius (assembly GCF_051911475.1). Classification (NCBI taxonomy): domain Eukaryota; kingdom Metazoa; phylum Chordata; class Actinopteri; order Cypriniformes; family Leuciscidae; genus Siphateles; species Siphateles boraxobius. The sequence continues at coordinate 9,926,746 of NW_027509042.1, read as the reverse complement.
GGATTACAACCCTCGACCGCGGAGACCTCATGTGTGCCCCCCGCAGACGGAGAGCTACCACCCCTGCGCAGCGTCAGCCAGAGCAGAAAAGGACAGAGCTGACCCATTGCCCCGGAAGTGGAGCCCTCTTGTGAGTCTGACCAGGGGTGTGAGTCTGACCAGGGGTGTGAGTCTGACCAGGGGTGTGAGTTTGACCAGGGGTGTGAGTCTGACCAGGGGTGTGAGTCCACTACATCAGCGGACGAGGGAGTGGTAACTACTGAAAATGAGAACTGGCTGATAAACTTAGAGGAAATATCATCGCCCACCCTATCCCACCCAGTACCTTAATCATCGCTGTGTTTGGACAGCACTAAGGACTGTATGAACTGAGTTCACCATTTCATTGCTCTACATCAGGGATGTCCAAACTCAGTCCTGGAGGGCCACTGTCCTGCAGAGTTTAGCTCCAACCCCAATTAAACACACCTGGACCATCAGGTAATCAAGGTCTTACAGGCTAGAAACTTCCAGGCAGGTGTGTTGAGTCTGGCTAGAGCTAAACTCTACAGGACAGTGGCCCTCCAAGACTGAGTTTGGACACCCCTGCTCTACATGGACTGTGCTATTCTTACCATTTTTCTGTCATGTGTTGCTGCACCACGAAGCTCAGCCAGTCCTCCAGCCCCGCCACTGCCGGATGTCTACAGCCCTACGCCATCTCCGGGGAGTCCCTGTGACGTTGAGCCGAAGGTCGTGCATCCAACTGCAACGCCCATGCGAGAAGTTCCTGCGGCGCCGCCTTGGGCCTTTGACATCTTCGCTCCATCTTGACCTTTCGGCTCCGTCTTGGCTCCTCTCACCTTCGACTCCACCGGAGACCCTCGGACTTGCGGCTCCACCAGGTTCCCTCGTCCTGCCGGCTTCTGCACTCCGTCCCTCCACCCCTACAGCTCCAGTGGGTTCCTCCTTCCCCTTGGCGTCGCCTATGTCCTCCATCACACAGGCTCCACCTCAGCCCTCAGATACTCTGGCTCCGCCTTTGACGATCGTCGCCACGGCATCGCCTTGGTCTACAGTACCAGCGATGTCGCTTTCCATCGGCTCCCCGTCTGCACCTGTGGATCCATCCGCCTCATCTCCGTCGATCGTCCCCCAGTTGTCGTCAGCCTCGACACCACCTTAGCTCCTCCCTCCCTCTACTCCGCCGTGGGTTGTCAGCTCTGGGTCTGCGCTATCGGACTTCCTCCACCAATACCACCTTGGTCTCGTCGCCCTGCCATCACCATATCTTTGTCTCATTGTGCCCTCATCACCATCCCTTCACCCCATCCTGTCACCATCTCTGCCCTCGTCCAGCCATCACCATCCCTTTACCTGATCGTCCTGCCATCCTCCTTTTGCCTGGTCGTCCTGCCATCCCCAGCCCTTTGCCATACCCTCGTCCTCCTCTAGAATTGTTTGTGTCTGCAAGCTGTTTCGCATGTTGGCTGTTGGATTAATCTAATAAACCTTGTGTGCTTTATTCTTCATTGAACTTAAGCATTACAGTTGCTATGTTTTGCCGCAAGACAACAATTGCTAGTAAATTGTCTGACGTATTTGCAGGAATATAATATGAAGATTGTACAAAGTAAAATTTACCTTTAACAACACTATGAAAATTGAAACAAAATGGGCTGCCAACTCACTGTTTTGGGTTGAATGGATCATATGTCTGTGTTAGATGACTAATCACTTTTTGAATACCAAATACCTTCCAGTCCACACTATAATGTGTACAGTATTTTCAAATGTATTCACTTGGGAGAGTGATTTTAAAAAGCTGGACACAAATGGCGTCTCAGTATAGACAGAAGGCCAAAATGTAGATAAAATGTGCATATTCAAATTTAATGTGGACATAGCTTTAGCTTTAGATACTACTAAATCTATGTATTCAGTCTAATTTGTTATTTAGCCAGTCTGTCATCCAGCCAATTGGCCAGTACAACTGTAGGCTTTGGGACTAGAGTTTGTATTCACACTCTATGGTTAGCACAGGGTGGCTAGTGCAGTTGAGAAGGACTGGCTAATCTTTGTGCATCCCTAGTGAGCAGAATCCCAAACAAGACTCTAAACCTATTACCTAATTTTCAGCATTTGTTTGCCTCTGCATAGAGCTTGCAGGCTAAACAAGCACTCAAACATCCCCTGATACGCACATGATCCCGCATATGATACGCACTTTATAGCGTGTAATACACGTACTCCACACCACTTCTCCTACCCAAGGGGTTTACAGTGCATATTATTTGCTCGTAAAAAAAAAAAACATTTTCGCTTATAAATTGCACAATAAATACAATACATGCTATAGAGACACATTTAAAATAAGTTTGTGGAAATGTGGTTTGGTGAGTGTGTGGGACCTGGTTCCAGGTGTCTCATTTGTATGAAGATGAGTTAGGAATGGATTCCAGATGTCAATAAATGTAGATATATTGTTCTTGTGGGTGAATGTTATTTTGTTTTATATTCTGTAAGAAGACTGATCAAGTGACTGGTATTTATAAAAAAAAATGCATTTCCAGTTTAGCAAAATTACTTTCTTGGCGATAGTTAGAGAAATGAGGAGTGGACTTTTATATTTGACTGGGAGATTATCAGATAATATGCTGTTACCATGTGATGGAGGGAATCTATATAATAGTGGAAAGTTGTGTGGTCACTGATATCCAAAATCATGTGAATTGACAGGTCCATGTGGCATGAAAGTAAACATCTGTGCTCCCAATGTGCTCTGTGAATAGATATCCGTGTCCCTCAAGCCCATTTTAAACTTCTATCTTTTGGTGATGTGAGTCCTGTAAATTATCTTGTACTGTATGAGTTGGAAGTTTGTATTGTTAGTCACTGAAAATGTATTGTTACAGATTTCCTTCCAGAGGTCGGGGGTTGAGGGAGAAAGCTCAATCTTTTTCCCATTTGGTCATGGGTATTATAATTGTTGCATTATTATTTGATATAAGTTTGGAAAATTTGTTGGAGTTAGACATTAAACGTCCAAAACGTCTGCATTAAACGTCCAAAAGTTGCTCAGTGTATACATACTTAAATTCTGAAAATGCTTAAATCACCTTACTGTAAGGATCCACTGGAAGCAAGTTGTAGATTGAACCCAAGTGCAGTTTAATTATAAACAAGATCAAACAAAAACATGGCATGGCATGAAACTCAAGACTTGAGCATGAGCATGAGCATGAGCATGAGCATGAGCATGAGCATGAGCATGAGCATGAGCATGAGCATGAGCATGAGCATCCAAACAATGGTTACCGGTAACAAAACTTGACAAGATCATGGCAAACATGAGGGCTTAGATATACAGCCTAATGACAAGACAAGCGACACCTGTGAACAATGAACAGACAATTAACCAATGACAAGGCACATGGCAGGATCACTTCACAAACAGGGATTCACATGACAGACATGGAACATGACATGAACAAACCAAAACGTGACACTTACTTTGCATGCATAAAATGTAATAAAATAATTTTATTTAGCAAAATATCCCACCACTTCTTAAATCACTATTCCATGCATGGTCTAGAACGCACAACAATGCTGGTACAGCCATAAATATCTATACAATATATGCATCACATGACTAAACATGAGTCATTGTTTTCGAATACACTAGTTTTCACAATCAAAGGGAAAACAGTGTTTTCAAATTGTATCCGCTTAGGAGATCATCTTCGAAAAACATGCTGTCTCAGTGTGGACGTAAAGCAAAATCGGTGTGGGCGTAGCGTGAGCTTCTAAGCTACGTTTTGATTTTAGGATTTCAAAATTCAAATCAAGCATGTGTGATGTTTAGATATAGGCACCTTAAGCAAGCAACCGTTTTTATAGACCCAAACGTTTGACAATCGGCATGTAGTTTTGTACATAGAAACTGTTATAGCAGATAAGTGTGCAAAAACAAAGTGGTAGCTCATTCAAGTAATTGTGCTGCAAAAAGAGATGTAAACAACACTGACGAATTTCTTTGAACAGCTGTGTAGTAAAATAATTTTCCTGTGAAATAGTAACATTTTTAACTTTTTGGAAAGAGAAGAAATCAATCATTAGGTTCAACTGTACTGTGTTTGCACTTGAACCGGATTGTGACATACTAAGACAGCTTATTATCAGATGAGTATGCTATGCTTGCTCAGAGTGCCACTTAGAACCTTTCTAATCCCTCCAACTAATCTGAGCAGGAGGTGATGGATATCATATCAAAAAGAAGGTTGAACAGGAGGTAAGGTCATAACTTTTTTTAAGACCGTAGTCAAATCTCCTTACTGGCCACTGGAAAGCCCTCCTCATTGCCTAATGTTTCACCTGGGAAAAGTATATAAGGACGCAGATGAGTGTTGTAGCTTAACTTGTCATACTGGACTCTTCTGGTTCAAGTTTGAACTTTTCTGTTTCAGGATGAATGGCACAGAGGGTGATAGCTTTTACATCCCAATGTCCAACAGGACTGGGCTCGTCAGAAATCCTTTTGAGTACACCCAGTACTATTTAGCAGAACCATGGAAATTCAAGGCTTTGGGTTTCTACATGTTTTTACTGATCATTTTTGGTTTACCGATCAACGGGCTCACATTGCTGGTTACAGCCCAACACAAGAAACTCAGACAGCCGCTCAACTACATTTTGGTCAACTTGGCTCTTGCCGGCACAATTATGGGCCTTTTTGGATTCACGGTTTCTTTCTACTCCTCATGTGTTGGCTATATGGCAGTTGGGCCCACTGGTTGCATGGTAGAGGGATTTTTTGCAACACTTGGTGGTAAGAAGCAAAGAAAACCAATTTGGTCCCAAAAACTGTGAAATACTGTTAACTTTACTCTCTCGCCCCGTACTAACAGGTCAAGTCTCTCTTTGGTCTCTGGTGGTGCTCGCTGTTGAGAGGTACATTGTTGTGTGTAAGCCAATGGGAAGCTTCAAGTTTTCTTCAAACCACGCGTTGGCTGGTATTATTTTCACATGGATCATGGCCAGCAGTTGTGCTGTGCCCCCACTTTTAGGCTGGTCCAGGTAAATCTCTTTAATCCAATCACTACATATTGTAACCCACAGGAGGTTTCTTATTGTGATAACAAATATTTGGCAAACTTAAATGAGCTAAAATCTTTTAACATTTTTTGTTAACGCAGATACATCCCTGAAGGTATCCAGACATCATGTGGACCAGATTACTACACCCTTAATCCGTTGTACAATAATGAATCATATCTCATTTACATGTTCACCTGCCATTTTTGTATACCTGTCACTACAATCTTCTTCACCTACGGAAGTCTTGTCTGCACGGTCAAAGCTGTAAGTTTGCATAGTCCATTTACATTTCAATATTGTCATGAACAATATTGTATCACTATTTTGGTTTTCACCAAATCTTTAGGCCGCAGCTCAACAGCAGGACTCAGCGTCCACCCAGAAAGCTGAGAAGGAAGTGACACGTATGGTCATCATGATGGTTTTGGGCTTCTTGGTAGCTTGGGTTCCCTATGCTAGCTTTGCTGGCTGGATCTTTTTAAACAGAGGGGCTGCCTTCTCGGCACAAGGCTTTGCAATTCCTTCCTTTTTTTCCAAAAGCTCTGCCTTGTTTAATCCCATCATATATGTGCTGCTCAACAAACAGGTACGAGCTCTTAAATTATGTCTGAAGCCTGGAATCATTTTATGTTCATGTGCTCATGAATGATTCTGTGTTTCTTTTCAGTTCCGTAGCTGCATGTTAACCACCCTCTTCTGTGGAAAGAATCCTCTAGGAGATGAGGAGTCCTCAAGCGTGTCCACCAGTAAAACAGAAGTGTCCTCAGTTTCTCCAGCATAAACGCGCCTCTCTGCCTCTGCAAATTCCTGCTGAAACAATGAAGATCGGTCTTGTCAAGTTGCATTTATGAAGCATGTGGATATTTATCTATTCCTTTTCCTCAGTGAATTTTAAACTTAAACTCACCAACTCTGCTCATCATTGTTGTTATAAACAGCTTGGCTGGATTATGTAGGTTTCCCCATCTTAAGTAAAAAAAAAAAGCAAATAAAAAAAGACCAAACATTCTGTCAAATATATAGGTTGATTTATTTGCATGTATTAATATTTTTAAGAATTTTTTCAGTTTAAAAAGCCATACAAATCTCAAACGTTTCCTAAGTAAACATCTGTTACCAATTCTAGAACTCCATATCTGATGGATCTTAAAAAGTTTATTTTTCTGTTCATATGCACATTCATCACATACACACATTCTTATGTAAATATTCTTTGAATACTTGTATTAAATAGCTGTATAAATAAATAAATGCATGCTTGCAAACAGAACATTGAACTCTTGTTTTCTTTCTCAAAATATTTTAAGATGGCATACAATGTAATTTGGTTAGGTTATAGGTGGCTTGAAAGATGAAAAAAAATAATGGCTGGAATTCTTTCTTCACCATAATCCTTTTGAATTTGCCAACTGGATAATTGGATGTTATCCATTTAACATTTACCATTTACAAGTCACTTCATGAAGCCATTCTTAAACTGATTTTCTGACTGTCTTTTCAGTCTAATAGATGTGTAGATGCGTAAACACGATGAAAGATATTCATTAATATCTTAAACTATTTTTAAATGGGCTAAGATTTAAAATGAAATATTTAAGGCATACAAGGAACTTGTAGTGTATGAAGGCTTGAGAAGGTGTAAGTTGCATGAATGAGATGAAGAATTGTGAGCACTCTTGGACCTTCAGCTTACCTCAGGGGCTTAAGATGCTGCTTAAGAGTTGCGCAAAGCTAAAAACTAATCCTTGTAGGAAGAGATGGATATCATGTTTAAAGGGAGGGACAAGCCCCAAGGTCCAATCTGTGGCTGTTATGAACTTTGATCTGAGCCAAATAATCTTATTGGTGACACCCGGTTCCAGTTTTGGTCTCCTTGGAAGAGTATATAAGCATGCCTGTTGCTGTCCACTTGGGGTTGACCATCTCTTGAGTTAGCAGCTGTTCATATTTTAACTTTAGATTTAATTTGAACGAGGGCAGAATGAATGGGACAGAAGGGAGTAACTTCTATATCCCCATGTCCAATAGGACTGGGCTTGTGAGAAATCCTTTTGAGTACACCCAGTACTATTTAGCAGAACCATGGAAATTCAAGGCTCTGTCTTTCTACATGTTTCTACTGATAATTTTTGGATTACCCATCAATGCTCTAACCTTGGTGGTTACAGCTCAACACAAGAAACTTCGGCAGCCACTCAACTATATTTTGGTCAACTTGGCTTTTGCCGGCACAATTATGGCCATCTTTGGATTTACAGTTTCTTTCTACTGCTCATTTGTGGGCTACATGGCTCTAGGTCCACTTGGCTGCGTAATGGAGGGGTTTTTCGCAACAATTGGAGGTAAGGGATAACTAACCATCCATTTGGATGCCTTTTTAAATCAGTGCATTCCAGTGGACTAACTTATAATTCCTGTCAATAGGTCAAGTCTCTCTTTGGTCTCTGGTGGTGCTTGCAGTTGAAAGGTACATCGTGGTGTGCAAGCCAATGGGGAGCTTCAAATTTTCTTCAAACCATGCGATAGTAGGCATCGCTTTCACATGGGTAATGGCCTGTAGCTGTGCAGTGCCCCCACTTGTGGGCTGGTCCAGGTAATTGCACTGAAACAGTTTGCAGAATAACTTGAAGTCTACTTTGATCTGCTTACTGTTGCTTAGTATCAGTGCTGTTCTTCCAGGTATATTCCAGAGGGGATGCAGACTTCATGTGGACCAGATTACTACACGTTGAATCCTGAATTTAACAATGAATCTTACGTCATATACATGTTCAGCTGCCATTTTTGTATACCTGTAACCACGATTTTCTTTACCTATGGCAATCTGGTCTGCACAGTCAAGGCTGTATGTATAAGTTTAAATCATCAATGCTTAAAAATCAGTTGTACATATACTAGATGGTCACACTGCATCCATAACTGGTTCTTCATAAATTTCAGGCAGCAGCTCAACAACAGGACTCAGCGTCCACCCAGAAAGCTGAGAAGGAAGTGACACGTATGGTCATCATGATGGTTTTGGGCTTCTTGTTGGCTTGGGTTCCCTATGCTAGCTTTGCTGCCTGGATCTTTTTCAACAGGGGTGCTGCCTTTTCGGCACAATCTATGACTATTCCTGCCTTTTTCTCCAAGACTTCAGCCTTGTTTAACCCCATCATTTATGTCCTTCTCAACAAACAGGTGCATGTTTTCACAGAACAATACTTATTTTACAATAAGTTATTTTACAACATGTTTTCACAGCATATTACTTCCAAGGATTAAAAAGTAAAAAGAGGTTTAAAGTATTTAAATATGTTAATATTGTTGAAATGTATGTTGTAATGATTCCCTTTGCACTTTAAATATGGAATGAATTCAGTTTCCCATCTCATTCTCAGTTCCGTAGCTGCATGCTGAACACCCTTTTCTGTGGCAAGAGCCCTCTTGGTGATGAGGAGTCCTCGGTGTCAACGAGCAAAACAGAGGTGTCCTCAGTGTCTCCGGCATAGATTAATCCTCCTACCTGCCTATACTCTGTACGCCATCATACGAATGGAATGAGTTCACAGACATGCAGCATATCGCGGACCAAATGGCTAAATGGGCTTTGTAACAGACTCTGTAACTGCTATTTTTTTTCAAGACCATACACATCCATTTTATGGCATTTAATCAATATAATTAATGAATGACTGGTTCTGAAGTAAAAGAAAAAAAATTATGTTATATTTACTGGATTTATGGATTAATCTACTTCTCTAATTAGGTGGATTTTCTTTCAATAAAAAACATTTGAACTCACCTGCAAAGTGTTTTGCACAATATCCTGTCTACTCATGTAACAATATAAATTCTGTTCTGTGTTCTGAATGAGGTCATTATTTATTTATTTATTTGTCATTCTACTGTCTGTGCTTCGTGAAATTTTCTGGCTTGATCAGGTCAGTTTCTGTAAATATTTTATAAAATGCTTATTACATTTAAATAAAAGCATGCATTCAAAATTTGTGTTATTGTTTATTGTCCTTGTTTTGACTGGTTACTATTTTTTAAAAGAACTTAACATGAATGTAATAAAAAAAATTATTCCGCCCTTTAATGAACATATATCCACCTTTCAGTGATCAGTTCTTAAAAGAAACATATTTTCTTAGTGTGAAGCACATTTTAATAATCTAAAGAACCCCTTTTCCACTATAAGGAACATTTTTATTTGCAATAGAAAGATTCCACGGATGTTAAAGGTTCTTCATGGAAGAGTGTATATATATATATATATATATATATATATATATATATATATATATAGTAGCCTATATACACACACTAAACCTTTTTCTTTCCTTAATATATATGAAATACAAAGATGTTTTCCTCAAGTTTTCATTAAGTATAAGCTTCATGCTATTTGTGCACTTGCTTGTGAGCTGCTTTAAAACAGTTTCTACAATTTATGCATAGGTATAGAATAAATACAAATAGATTAATACTTAGTTTTCCCTCCTTTAGTAATTCAGTAACAAAATCCAGTCAGTTATTTCAAAAATAAAGACCATCCTCTTCGCATCACTGCAGTCATAGATCAATTGTTTAATTCTACATTGTCATGGTCAATTCTTTCCAATGTCAATAAATGTTATGCCCATTTACTCTTGACTGTGGTGCTCAAACACGTCCAGGATTCAAGTGTGCATATAGGGTCATGTGAAAATGTGAGTGCTGTATGCAGCCCATTCCACTGGATTATCTCTCAGCCTCCTACTTACAAGAAAGATTACACGGTCAAAGATCTGAAACCTAATCCCTAGGAGAGGGGATGGATATCATATCAATCCTGGTAATGAGCCAAGTAGATGCGTTCCAGTTGGTTATGAAGTCTGGTATCCGCCAAATCTTCTTAATGGTGACACCTCTTTAATTGGTAACTCTGCTAAAGGTATAAAAGCATGGTGTCTGGAAGTATTTGCGGAGTACACTTTTGCTGGTGTCTTCTTGGCAAGCTTGCAACACCTCTGCTCTTGGCTCCTCCGCATCAGGATGAACGGCACTGAGGGAAACAACTTTTACATTCCTATGTCCAACAGGACAGGGCTAGTGAGGAATCCTTATGAATATACGCAGTATTACCTGGCTGATCCATGGCAATTTAAGGCACTTGCTTTTTATATGTTTTTGCTGATTTGCTTTGGGCTACCGATCAATGTGCTGACGCTGCTGGTCACAGCCCAGCACAAAAAGTTGAGGCAACCTCTAAATTTTATTTTGGTAAACCTGGCTTTCGCTGGAACAATTATGGTCCTTTTTGGATTCACGGTTACATTCTACTGCTCCATTGCTGGTTATATGGCTCTGGGTCCCACAGGTTGTGCTATTGAAGGCTTCTTTGCTACAATTGGGGGTAAGATTTCAGCATTGATTAATATGTTTTGTTGTTTGGGATTCCATGTTTGACTCATTTTCTTTTTTGATTACAGGCCAGGTTTCTCTTTGGTCTCTGGTGGTGCTTGCAGTTGAAAGGTACATCGTGGTGTGCAAGCCAATGGGGAGCTTCAAATTCTCCTCAAACCATGCAATAACAGGCATCGTCTTCACATGGGTTATGGCCTGTAGCTGTGCAGTGCCCCCACTTTTGGGCTGGTCCAGGTAAGTCGCTCATGCTCATTAGAGACTTGTAATCAGTGGAAAAGAGATTAAGGCTCAAATAGTAATAAAAAAATTCTTACATCACTTTCAAAGTTATAAACAAATATTATATAATGTTTAACCAATTGATTGATGTCAACTAAATTATTAAGTTGTTTTAACTAATTATTTCATTGTTTCAATACAGATACATCCCAGAGGGAATGCAAATTTCCTGTGGACCGGATTATTATACCCTGAACCCAGAATTTAACAATGAATCCTATGTCATTTACATGTTCAGCTGTCATTTTTGCATTCCAGTTACAACCATCTTTTTCACTTATGGAAGCCTTGTTTGCACAGTCAAAGCGGCGAGTGCACATCACACCACACATACTTGCATATAAAAAATATTTAATATATTTAAATAATCAAAATATTTAAATATTGCATATATATTTAAATATTTAAAATATTATTCTTTCAGGCCGCAGCTCAACAGCAGGACTCAGCGTCCACCCAGAAAGCTGAGAAGGAAGTGACACGTATGGTCATCCTGATGGTTTTGGGCTTCTTGTTTGCTTGGGTTCCCTATGCTAGCTTTGCTGCCTGGATCTTTTTCAACAGGGGGGCTGCCTTCTCGGCACAATCTATGGCTATTCCTGCCTTTTTTTCTAAGTCCTCGGCCTTGTTTAACCCCTTCATATATGTGCTTCTCAACAAACAGGTGAGCAACATTGGACTTTTAAGTAGGCATTCTTTCATCCATAAATGAATTAATTACAAACCATTCTTTTAGTCTGAGTCCATTTTGTTAACCTTGAGAGAGTATGACTGCACTATGAAGACATAAATGGAGTGAAATGGCTATTTCTATATTCTATTATTCCTCTTTCTTATCCTCAGTTCCGTAGCTGCATGCTGAACACCCTTTTCTGTGGCAAGAGCCCTCTTGGTGATGAGGAGTCCTCGGTGTCAACAAGCAAAACAGAGGTGTCCTCAGTGTCTCCTGCATAGAATTATTTGCCAACTACATTTTCACAATGATTCTTTTAATGTTTTGGAGTCCACTGTCTTCAACAAGCATAAGTCTTCATGGATCAGTTTCTGTAATGCTTTGAATATTTGTAATTATGGGCCATGTAGCCTACCTCTTCTCTCTCTGCCTTGGAACATTTTAGTTTAAAGAAGATTTTTAACCTGACACTGACTTTACTTTGTTAATGTGGACTAGATATATGTCACATTTAGTCTCTATTCTCTTCAATAAAAAGAGCATGGGTGGATTAGTTTGCGCAATGCTCAACTCATGGTTTATCTCATGTCTCTCCACCAATGCTTCAACACAAAGTATAGCTCACCACTAAATCTAAGCATAAGCCTCTTTTCTTGCCATCATCACATCACAAGGTCATGAACAGAACTTCTTAAAACCACCCAAGGGTTCAGTGAGAAGCATAATAATATACAGAACTAAGTCAATGACACAATGCAGTATTCTATTCATTTCATTATTTTTGGTTTTAGCTGCTTTGTCAGCTTTTTTATGTATATATTTTCTAAATGTTATACATATTGAAAAGTAGAATAATAAATACATGCATACAAACGTTGTTTTTGGTGATTTGTGTGTGTCTAATTGATGACTGATGGTAACCATGTTAAGATCTACAAACATAAAGCTACAAATTGAGATCAGAAGATAATTAATTCTCGAACTAAACCAATAAACATGACATTTAATTTAATTTAACTGGATTGGATGTGGAGCTTGCAATTCATTTAATGATTTATATTCTGTTTTAAATAGTGATTTGAATGAAATCAATATGCTAAATGATGACTACAGATGTGTGAAATGTGAATATGTGAAATCAGAATGGAATGAAAATATATAATAATAATAAATAAACAAATATTAAAGAAAATAAATGAAAACTACATCCTCCATTGTTTGTAAACCCTTCATCTTTTTTTCAAAAAATTACCTTTTTAATAGTATTTAATCGCCCTTAAACTTCTCCTTTAATTAAAATAACTGTGGTTTTGATTTTGCGTTATTCTTAGATAATCATATTCCAACATTTTAAGAGGAAAAAAAAGGCTAAATCATCTGGAGTCATTTGACCATTACCCAGCTATTTTCACACACTGAAGGCAACATCCCATACATCTCATTGGAGTGACTTTTAATTGTAATTAATCTAAGTAATCTTTGAATTAATTGTCCATCAACCTCATTGTCGTGAACTTTGTAATACAAGGTGCCACAGAACAAGTGCTTAGCACAACTATTAGACCTTCAGGACTGTAATCTCCACGACAAACTAACATAAAAATATGGGACTTATTTATGGGATTTACGGGACTTAAAAATAAGTCTTAATCTGACAGGAAATCCCCTTTAAATGTGTTATTGTCCCTAATAAGGAAACAAGTGTATAGTGTATATAAGAAATAACAAAACATCATACAACAATCACATTTTTAAAAATTAAATACAGAGTTGTGTATACTCACTTTGTTGTGTATTTCTTTAATACAAGAATCTCAAACATCAAAACAGTGTCAAGATGCAAAGCTTCACCGGTTGATTAGCTCAAAAGTGATTATGTCTGCTCTTATCATTCAAATCCCACATTGTAACACCCTCCCTATCTTACGCTCCTGGATTTATCCCTTATAAGGAACCACAGAGGGATATATAAACACACCTGATTCACCTTTGCAAATAAAGAGCAGGTCCAACACAGCAGATCGCATCCTCTTCCAGGTTTGGGTCACTAGTAGGCAAAGATGAACGGTACTGAGGGAAACAACTTCTACATCCCCATGTCCAACAGGACAGGGCTAGTGAGGAGTCCTTACGAGTATCCGCAGTATTATCTTGCTGAGCCGTGGCAGTTTAAAATCCTTGCTGTGTACATGTTCTTCCTCATCTGCTTGGGTTTTCCCATCAATGGCCTTACATTGTTGGTTACAGCTCAACACAAAAAGCTGAGGCAACCTCTCAACTTCATTTTGGTCAACCTGGCTGTGGCTGGTACCATCATGGTTTGTTTTGGATTCACGGTCACTTTCTACACAGCAATTAACGGCTACTTTGCTCTGGGTCCAACTGCCTGCGCCATTGAGGGCTTCATGGCCACACTTGGAGGTGAGAAAAATAAATATATTGTATGTTTTTGGATTGCTTCGGTCACCAGGTATAGTTAGCTGTACTGTATTTTGGGTGCAATTGATTTTAATATTTTATTTGCTACACAGGACAAGTTGCCCTTTGGTCACTTGTGGTGCTGGCCATTGAAAGATACATTGTGGTTTGCAAGCCAATGGGTAGTTTCAAATTCTCAACCAGCCATGCTTTGACAGGAATTGGATTTACATGGGTAATGGCCATGTCATGTGCTGCTCCCCCTCTGGTTGGCTGGTCCAGGTTGGTTAATAAGACATTATGCAATTAATTAGTTCTCCGTTGTAGTGTAGAAGTGAGTACAACAAACATTTCAGCTGAATATGAGACTTTTTTTATTTATTTCGTCAATACACAAGAATATTAGCTTACTTTTAATTTATGACTGTGAAATGTACTTTTCCCAAGTGAACACATGGACTTTTATGAATAACGTTCTCTTCGTTTTTTAAACGAGAAGAGGGTAATCTAAATTTCAGGTGCTTTTCTTTAACAGATATATTCCTGAGGGAATGCAGTGTTCATGTGGACCAGACTACTACACCCTGAATCCCGAATACAACAATGAATCATATGTTGTCTACATGTTCACCTGCCATTTTATACTTCCGGTTACCGTAATCTTTTTCACCTATGGGCGGCTTGTTTGCACCGTCAAGGCGGTATGAAATGTCACTTTAAACATTCCTGCAAATTCTCAACTATTGGAATACTAAAATGACATCTGCCTTGTTTGTTTTTGCTCTCTTAGGCTGCAGCTCAACAGCAGGACTCCGCATCCACCCAGAAGGCTGAGAGGGAAGTGACAAAAATGGTGATCCTGATGGTTTTGGGTTTCATGGTGGCTTGGACCCCTTATGCCACTGTTGCTGCTTGGATCTTCTTGAATAGGGGAGCTGCTTTCAGTGCCCAGTTCATGGCTATTCCTGCTTTTTTCTCAAAGAGCTCATCCATATTTAATCCTATAATTTATGTGCTGCTAAACAAACAGGTAAATCATATATCAGACTTGCTGGAATGGAAAGTAACATCCTACACATCCCATTCCCTATCAACTTCCACAGTTATTAAAGAGTGGCAAAATGTCCCCAAAAGTGTACTAAATGAAAAATTGTCTTTTACAGTTCAGGAACTGCATGCTGACCACTATTTTCTGTGGAAAGAATCCTCTTGGCGACGACGAGTCCTCAACTGTGTCCACCAGCAAGACGGAGGTGTCCTCTGTATCTCCAGCATAGACTTTTGAACCTCTCACAGATTATGTTCTTCTGGTCAATGACCAATTTGGGCACCTGAAGAAAGAGAGAGAGAAAGAGAAAGAGAGAGAGAGAGAGAGAGAGAGAGAGAGAGAGAGAGAGAGAGAGAGAGAGAGAGAGAGAGAGAGAGAGAGAGAGAGAGAGAGAGAGAGAGAGAGAGAGAGAGAGAGAGAAAACAAGCTGAATTAATTGATGCATCTCATAAGGTTGTTCACTATGACTATTAACCTGGTGGACTCACATACATTTGTTAAATAAGTAAAAGGCTTAAAAGGATAGTTCAAAAAATGAAAAATATCCCATAATTTACTCATCCTCAAGCCATCCTAGGTGTATATTCTTCTTTCAGCCAACACAATCAGAGTTATATTGCATCGTTTGGCTTCAGAAGGCCTTTATTAACACCCTGGAGCCATGGATAAATCTTAAAAATATCAGGCGATACTCACTTCCATTATAAAGCTTGGAAGATCCAGGATCATTTTTAATATAACTTTGATTGTGTTTGGCTGAAAGAAAAAAGTCATATAGGCCTACACCCAGGATGGCTTGAGTGTGGGTAAATTGTGGGGTGTCTTTTACATTTTTGGGTGAATAACCCTTTAATGGGATTTCATGGGTTATCACTGGTTCTTTTTTATTAACTGGGAGGCTAACATTTATATCTTTGCCCTAAAATGTGTACATATTTTGTAAATAATAAAAAAGGATAGAAATAAATACTGGCATTAAAAGAGGTGTCTTCGTTTCCATTATTTATGAATTGATTTAATTTTGGTTTGTTTACACATATATAGGCTACAATATGATACTGAAACTGAAATTAGTTGACCATAATTTAGCATTAGTAGGCCTATAGCTAGTGCATACCATTTTAAATCAAGACATACAACCCACGTATTGCTAAAATACAATACAATCCACCCTACATTCAGTTTGAAACAATCCTCTCATTAAGGCCAGATCTGTTTGCCATATATTGTGGACAATGAGCTCTTTTAAAGTCTGCAATGCCCCATCAACCATTTATAGGCTAATTGAGTGTTTTATTTCATCTTCAATTTAGATAAAGTTTGCAAAACTTTGGAATATAGAAAATGTTCATTGACTATTTTGAGTTTTTTATGGCAGACAAAGTATGAAGCAATAATAGCACCTTAGACCTACTTATGTACATTTAGCTATTGTCAAGTTAGAATGAGGTTTGGTCACTGCAAACGTCATAATTTCAGAATATACTTTTTTATGAAAAAAAGAAGGGAACATGTAGATTTTTTTTATGTAATCATCATTATGCCACAAATGCTGTTGATCAAACAAATATAGTCCAATACTCACTACAATGTTTGCCTTAATAAACTCCTAAATGCTGCTTATTAATAGTTAGGTATGTTAAGTTAAGGTATTGGGTATAAGGGATGTAGAACATGTGTAGCTGCAGTGATCCAGCTCTCAGACTTCATCAAAAATATCTTAATTCGTGTTCCGAAGATGAACGAAGGTCTTACGGGGTTGGAACAACATGAAGGTGAGAAATAACTGACAGAATTGTCATTTTTGGGTGAACTATCCCTTTAATAAGCAATGGGCTGATAGTGAGAATTGGACCCTAAACTAAAGTGTTACCCAAAAATTTTACCCAGAATATTTAGGTTGATCTGACCCTGCTGAACACCAGCAATTATCTAACAATTCTGACTCCAGTCTCTGCCTAAATGTCTTAATGTGACCTGCATGATGCTCAGACAAAGAACTATTGGCCAGGTACAAGAGCAGGCATGAACAAATACAACTCCAAGAATGTTACCTCAAAGTAGAGCAAACAGGTCAACAGCATGCATCTTGGCAACAAATGGTCTAATGTTATTGTCAATCAAATTACTTTGTGGAATCCAAGAAGGGTAGTAAAACGTTTATTATTATTTATTAATAGTCCCTATAATAATTTGTTTGTTCAGTTTAGTTTATCCATCGCATTGCTCTGCAGAAGGTCAATTTGTGAATCAGTTATGCAGCAAATCCAAAAGAATGGAATTGGGAAATCCATGGTCATGATCTTTTATTCACAGGGCAATTTAATTTTGGACAATTTGCTGTTTGAATTATATATATGGCTTATTACCGTTTCCAGTTAGTTGGGGTGAAAAATTCTTCAGCTCAACTGCATGACGACAACATCCGGTGCTGCGCACATTGGCTACCACTTGAAGCTGTGATTGATTTAGTCAATTTGCTGTTTTAAATGTTTTTCTTTATTTCATAGGCTACTCATAAAACTGACATGTTTAGATTTCGACGGACTTTAATTTCTGTTCGCGGTCTGATTCGTTCCATGCCTGCTGTTTTGTTTCATCTGCCCACCTGACACCAGCCTGCCTGCCTGCCGGTGTTTGCTGCGCGGTTGCTGCGGACGAAGCGGTTGCATCTTTGCCGGTGTGGTGGTGGTGGTAGTCGTGTGTTCGCGTTTGGGGTCCTGGAGTTGGTTCGGCGGTTGTATGGGAAATGCGGGTCGACGAGAATGCCTCCACTTTTCAACGTTTATGCCATCTTTACTGTATTCGTTTTGGACTTTTGGGTCGGACACATGCTGCTCCATATTCTCACTCCGAATGCGATTTGACTTTCGACTTTGACTTCTCGGAAAATTGTGAGGTGTTTGATGTTTATTGTTTTGATCTGATTACTGTTGCTTGTAAAACGCGTTGAGCTGTGGAGAACGCTCTATAGCGTAGCCTACATAGGCTACCTATTTGTGCAGTTTCTATTTCACCCCAAAATCAAAATAAATAGGCCTCAATAAATATAAAATTAAGTTTTGCTATTCTTGTAGATATTTTGCATTGGCATTTAAGATCATTTAAATGCCTCCGTTGGTCCGGTTCACAAAACAACAACTTGCTAGACATCCAAGCAAGTAATGCACATACTCTGAATATTAACTTATGCTACAGCCAAATAGCTCCTAAAAGACTTGATGTAGCCTACACACTCATTTTATGATTTTTCTTCCTAACCTAACTCAGACCATACACGTAGGCTACTGGCATCTGATATCTCAGTCTCACAAATAAATAGGCTACAATTAAAGAAAAATACCTTGATCATAAAAATCATTCAAAGGATGTACATGGAGTTGGTTGAGAGAGAATGTTCAGTGTGCATAGCTGACAAAGAAGCTCAAGTAGCTAGTATTTTGATTTGTTTAATATTTTTGTTTAATAGGCTACATAATTATCATACCACCAGTTGTGTTATTTCATAGCTTTGATATTCTAAAATGATGGAAAATATTCAGAATAAGGAATGATCAATGCGTTATACGACATAGCATCAAAAGAGTATTGCATAGCCTATTCCATTGTTTAGCTTACAAAGTGTTAAACCATTAACTGCTGGAATATAATTTTTCACACATGTGTGCTAACAGACTTTTTTCTTTATCTTAAGAAACTAGCATGGCTATTCCATCTTACAACTCTCCAAGTTTAGGCTATTATCTAAACAATATTTTCTTTCACCACATTTGGCATATAATGTCAACAATTTCCATGCAATTTCCAGCCCTTTACGTTTACTTTATAAGGGTTTTTATAAATACTCTTAATAATTCTTTTCTTTTTAAATAAATAGACTGCACTCAAATGTCATTATTTTACTCACCCTTATGTAGTTCAAAACGCTATAATTTTCCTCTACAAAATACACAA
This sequence comes from Siphateles boraxobius, assembly GCF_051911475.1. Lineage (NCBI taxonomy): Eukaryota > Metazoa > Chordata > Actinopteri > Cypriniformes > Leuciscidae > Siphateles > Siphateles boraxobius. The sequence continues at coordinate 9,907,904 of NW_027509042.1, read as the reverse complement.
AATATTCACGTTGCTCATTTCCATAAACGATAGTTGTATTAGTGTAGGCTAATAACGGGTGTCTGACCCGACGGCCTCACGGTCATTGCTCCGGCACGCTGTGCAATTGTTTCGTGTAATCCGAGTTCAAAGCCTCGCGGTCTACTTTCTCTTTATGTCCTCTATACCTCTCTCGCTCACTGTCAATTCTCCACTGTACTTTCTATCAAGACAAAACCCAACAGAATAGATGTAAAAAAAAAAAAAAAAACGATCGCAGCATGCTTTTTAAACACATTTAAATAATATAAACATATATGCTATAATATTGCAAATGATAACGAGAGTGAACTTGTTAAACATTGTCGGGATGGGGGTTTGGTGTCGGGGGTACACATGCACGTAGACCACCCAAACCAAGCCCCATCTTAGCACCACCACTGGCCACAGCTGTGACAGGTGAAAATTGTTATATTGAAATAAAACGCACATCAGAGGTGACATCTTGTTATTTTAATATGTTATTGTGTTATAATCACTACTGAACTACATCAGAATTATCACATTTGATTTACATTTTATCCTTAAAATAAATAAAGCTTTGTTTTACTCACTTTGTACTGTCAACATCAAGCCCTAATTTAAGGTCCTAAAAAGGTGGACAAAACCTTAAGATTTAAAGCTTCACCGGTTGATTAGCCCAAAAGTGATTATGTCTGCTCTTATCATTCAAATCCCACATTGTAACACCCTCCCTATCGTACGCTCCTGGATTTATCCCTTATAAGGAACCACAGAGGGATATATAAACACACCTGATTCACCTTTGCAAATAAAGAGCAGGTCCAATACAGCAGATCGCATCCTCTTCCAGGTTTGGATCACTAGTAGGCAAAAATGAACGGTACTGAGGGAAACAACTTCTACATCCCCATGTCCAACAGGACAGGGCTAGTGAGGAGTCCTTATGACTATCCGCAGTATTATCTTGCTGAGCCATGGAAGTTTAAAGCGCTTGCCGTTTACGTGTTCATCCTCATCTGCTTGGGTTTTCCCATCAATGTCCTTACCTTGGTGGTTACAGCTCAACACAAAAAGCTGAGGCAACCTCTTAACTTCATTTTGGTCAACCTGGCTGTAGCTGGTACCATCATGGTTTGTTTTGGATTCACGGTCACTTTCTACACAGCAATTAACGGCTACTTTGCTCTGGGTCCAACTGGCTGTGCGATTGAGGGCTTCATGGCCACACTTGGAGGTGAGAGAAGTTTTTATGTTTTTTTTACTTTGAATGCTCTAAAGAATTACTTAGGTGAATGTTAAAAGTAGAGTATGTTTGTCAGTAAATGTAGGGTGTAAATTAATTGTATAATTTACTTGCCACACAGGTGAAGTTGCCCTGTGGTCACTTGTGGTGCTGGCCATTGAGAGATACATTGTGGTTTGCAAGCCAATGGGTAGTTTCAAATTCTCAACCAGCCACGCTATATCAGGAATCGCATTTACATGGATAATGGCCATGGCATGTGCGGCTCCCCCACTGGTTGGCTGGTCCAGGTTGGTCTAATTAGACATTATGCAATTAATTTGCTCTCCAGTGCAGTGATTATAACTACAGATTTGAACATGAGGCATTTTCATTTTTTTAAACACAATTTGTTTATCAATACACAGGAATGTCTTACTTTCAAGGTACAGCAGTAAACAAGGCTTGTCAGTGTAATGCTCACTATGAATTTTGATGCTAATTTTTAACTGCATAGTTTGTACTATGTAGTTGTTTTCAAATCCCTAAGTACAACAGACTACTCTAACTTAAGTTTTCTAATATCAAGTGCTTTTCTTTAACAGATATATTCCTGAGGGAATGCAGTGTTCATGTGGACCAGACTACTACACCCTGAATCCTGAATATAACAATGAATCATATGTTATCTACATGTTCACCTGCCATTTTATACTTCCGGTCACCGTAATCTTCTTCACCTATGGGCGGCTTGTTTGCACCGTCAAGGCGGTATGAAATGTCACTTTAAACATTCCTGCAAATTCTCAACTATTGGAATACTATGTTAAAAATTGGCTGCTTTGCTCTCTTAGGCTGCAGCTCAACAGCAGGACTCCGCATCCACCCAGAAGGCTGAGAGGGAAGTGACAAAAATGGTGATCCTAATGGTTTTTGGTTTCTTGTTGGCTTGGACCCCTTATGCCACTGTTGCTGCTTGGATCTTCTTTAATAAGGGAGCTGCTTTCAGTGCCCAGTTCATGGCTGTTCCTGCCTTTTTCTCAAAGAGCTCATCCATATATAACCCTGTCATCTATGTCCTTCTAAACAAACAGGTAAATCATATATCAGACTTCTCCTATATATCCCAGACATCCCATTCCCGCTCTTCTCCCTCTCCTCTCTCTATTGTCTACCAATAAAAAGCTATGTAACCCCCCCAAAAGTACTAAATGAAACACTGTCTTTTACAGTTCAGGAACTGCATGCTGACCACTATTTTCTGTGGAAAGAATCCTCTTGGCGACGACGAGTCCTCAACTGTGTCCACCAGCAAGACGGAGGTGTCCTCTGTATCTCCAGCATAGACTTTTGTTCTTTTAGTCAATGACCAATTTGGGCATCTGAAAAAAAGAAGGGGAAAAAAAGAATTAGTTTCTGGTTGCGTTCACAATCACATTAACTGAATTTAGAGCTCAGGGTTTATTGGGTGATCAGTGAACATTGTGGTTTTATTTTTATGTGCCGGGAGGCTAGCATTTATATCTTCTGCCTAAAATGTACATACATTTTGTAAATAATGAAAAAGAAATAAATAGAAATAAATACTGGCATTAAATACTGTTTCAGTTTCCATTTGTAATGGATTTAATGAATATTATGTTTGCTCCAACATACACATGATATTTTTAAATCGAGAGATAGACTATACATTTAGTACTAGAATGATGTTCAATCTTTAATATAAAGTTTACAAATGGACACAAAAATATAGAATACACAGATAATGTATACATTCCATAAATCATATTGTGTTTTGTATGGCAGACCCAGTATGGAAAAATTAGAAAACATTAGTAAATATGGTAATTCAGCTATTTTATAGTTAGAATTGTTGTAGATTGTGGATTGAAGCAGGGTGATCTATTTTTATGAGAGATCAGCAGGATGACCAATTTCTTGAACCATTCTGATCCTGCCAAAATGTCCTTATGTGGCTCCATGGTGCTAACACTGAACACACAATGCTATTGGCCAGGCACAGACATTAACGCCTACAATTCCAGGAATGTGTTTTCTCAAAGATAAACAAGGTCAGCTTGGCAAGAGGTCCATTAAAGAAATAGTAAAAAAAATACCTTTTTGGAATCCACAGAAAGTAGTATATGAAAACTATATTTTTGAAAACTATACAACAGTCCATATAAATAAAAGAGAGTAGATTATTTTTTCAGTTTAGTGTACTCATTAGAATGTTGTCATATAGGGTATAATTTTGGTACTACACATGAATTATTGGAAAATAAATTATCATAATAAGGCAGTTTAAAAGTTTTAAACATGATTGCACAATTTGATGTTCCAACCTAAGCATTCACACTAGGGGAAAAATATATAGTAAACTTTCAAGAGGGTAAATCAAGCCATAAGAATTTATAATATTAAAGTTAGGGTAGGTCAATTCAGAAAGGCTAGCAATAGCAAGCAAGCTTTGAAAGCATGAGATCCCACCGTACCTTCAGAGTGTCAAAGGCACACCTCCTCCAAAACACATGAGCGCACACAGCTGCAAAGCGTCACACGAGACGGCATTAAATTCCCTCATGTCTCAAAGCACATAACATTACAATAATAATGAACGTAAACAACTTAAAGAGCTCTGACTTATACCACCTGACTGCTGCAGTTTATTTTAGAGTTGATAGTGTTAACATAGAAACTGAAAATGTGAACAGCTCCAGTAAAACGTCACGGTTGTCATCTCGTAAGTACAGTTACGACATGGTGTGAACGCAGCATAAGCTCATTGTTTTGGTTCAGGAGGAACTGTAAAAGTTGGCTGCTGTTTGTTTGCACCGCTCAGTGGCTGTCTGTCTACAACTTTGCATTGCCTCATAGAACGCGCTGATAATGTGTGATGTCTGTGTGAGCAGGTGCGCGGAGGTAAAATGGTAAATGGACTGCATTTATATAGCGCTTTCACAGACCCAATGGCCACCAAAGCGCTTTACATATTTGCCTCACATTCACCCATTCACTCACTCATTCATACACCGACGGCGGTGTCAGCCATGCAAGGCGCCATCCAGCTCGTCGGGAGCAGCCGGGGTTAGGTGTCTTGCTCATGGACACCTCGACACTTGGTCAGGTGGAACCGGGGATCGAACCAACAACCTTTCGGTTTGTAGACAACCTACATGAACCACTGAGCCACTGCCGCCCCTAGGTATGGACATACATGTAGACAGGCAGGTAGGACATCGTATCATTGCATTCAGACAGAATCACACATTCACAGAAGATACGCTATATTGCCAAAAGTATTGGGAAACCCCTCCAAATCATTGAATTCAGGTGTTCCAATCACTTCCATGGCCACAGTTGTATAAAATCAAGTACCTAGGCACCTGCTTCTATAAACATTTGTGAATGAATGGGTCGCTCTCAGGAGCTCAGTGAATTCAAGCATGGTATGATGGGTTGCCAACTGTGCAATCAGTCCATTCATGAAATTTCCTCACAACTAAATATTCCACAGTCAACTGTTAGTGGTATTATAACAAAGTGGAAGCAACTGGGAACAACAGCAACCCAGCCATGAAGTGGTAAGACACGTAAAATCATAGAGCGGGGTCAGCGCATTCTGAGGCTCACAGTGCGCAGAAGTCGCCGACTTTCTACAGAGTTAATAGCTACAGACCTCCAAACTTTGTGTGGCTTTCATATTAGCTCAAGGACAGTGCGTAGAGAGCTTCATGGAATGGGTTTCCATGGCCGAACAGCTGAATCCAAGCCTTACACCACCAAGTGCAATGCAAAGCGTCGGATGCAGTGGTTTAAAGTACGCCGCCACTGGACTATAGAGCAGTGGAGACGTGTTCTCGGGAGTGAAGAATCAAGCTTCTCTGTCTGGCAATCCGACGGACGAATCTATGTTTGGTGGTTGCAGGGGAACGGTACTTGCCTGACTGTATTGTGCCATGTGTAATTTTTGGTGGAGAGGTGTGTCCCGAGGTGACCGTGGCAGAGCAGCACAACCTGTGTGACAACAGTTCACCCCAGCCTGCTGCCAAACCCTCACCAACTGAGGAGCCAGGTACAAAGGGCCTGGGCCTCCTGAAGCTCAGTGAAGTTCATCGCACTCAGGTGTTGAACAGAAATGCTCCTGTAGCTCAGTGATGTTCATCGCACTCAGGTGTTGAGCAGAAATGCTCCTGAAGCTCAGTGAATTTCACCACACTGAAGTGTTGAGCGAAATGCTCCTGAAGCTCAGTGGTCTTCACATGTTGTGTTGAGCAGTGCTCCTGTCTTTGGGGCGCCTGTCGCTTGCACAGGTCAGGAGTGGAGCAGGTCTTGATAGTTGCCCCTTATTGGCCCAACCAGACCTAGCTTCCTTCGACAGCCTTCCTGACTTCCCCTGAACACATTTTCAGGGACGGGGCACGATGGCACTCGCATTCTGACCCCTGCAGATTCCGGGCCGGTCCTACACTGGACGCTATAGAGGTTCAGGTGACTATCGCAAGAAATGTTGTAGTTACCATCACTTCTGTGAGCACCCCCTGAAAAGAGGTAGTGTGTTTATGCTTAATAGAAGTAGAACCTACTCGTTGGTGAGTCTTCTCTCCGTGAGGAGATCCTGAGAGCGTTCGGTCATTTCAGTGCTCTCTTTCCTGCAAGATGGGTTGGGGTAGGCTGTTTTCCTCCACCCTCAAAATGATGTTGCCTCTTTTTCTTAACGCACATCACGATGCAGAAGCATGGGAAGCATGCCCTGATCGTTAGGTTCCTGAGGGAGCAAGGTAAAATCCTTCTGCCTCTCTTTATCCTCTTGGGCCTTATCTCTGGTGAAACTGTACTGCAGAGACCACCCCTGAGCCACTGCAGGCAGTGAGTTAAAAATTCAGTTTGAAACAGTTCTCCTGCTCACATGGTCTCTACTAGAGGGTAGGGCCTTGCTCGCTTCGGTCAACAAGTTGTGCCTTGAATTCGGGCCGGCTAACTCTCACAAGCAGAGACCCCGGCCTGGATTGTGCCCAAGGTTCCTACCTCTCCCGTAAAGGAACCAGGTGGTGAGCCTGCAAGCGCTGCCCCGGAGGAGGCAGACCCAGCCCTGGCTTTCTCTGTCCGTCCGCTTCATTGCATCTATACGTTACAGAACGCAAGCCTTAGAACCTCAGTCCAGCTCTTATCTGTTAGGAAATCAGCAGAGAGGGAAGGCTGTTTCCGAGCGAGGTTGAGCAACTGAATGGTGGCTGCCAGCATCTTGGTGAAGATTCAGAGATACACATGTCCACTTAGGTGGTGAGCTCCTCTAAATGAGTAAAAAGTGTGCTCCCGCCTAGGCATTGACAAAGTGCTTCGCTGACAGATATTCTAGAGTTGGGGGCTGAGCGACACTTATTCTTGAACCGCTGCTTCCCGTGGGCTCCCTTCTCATGAAGCCAGTTTCACCGTGAGCCCGGTTCAAAGTGTCGGCTTGGCTTGATGCGCCATTCCCCTCCTATGGACTGTATATGTGCGCCATTTCTACTCCAGTTGAGTTCCCCTTAACCGAACCCTGTTGAGTTCCTCCGCACCCCTCCGACGTCGGACGTGGCGGAACATTTTGTTAGGCCTACCACTTGTAAGCAGTGTGGAACCTGTTTTAGGCTGGGTCCATACTATATATTGCAATCCCTATGGTGATCCCATATGTGTATTCTTCCAAGTTACGGCTCCCTACGCCGAGCCCGTGTCTTCCCTCGGCGGAGTATGCTCTGCTGTCACTGTCGGCTGAGTCTCCCCCCTTCTTAGGCTGGAGCCACCCCTATGACTTCCATATGTTGTACTGCCCGGTTTTCGCCCAGTTCATATGTGTATTCTCCACTTCCCCCTTCGGGTAGGTTTGGCTTCCACAGCGTCCCTTCCTTCCATGTACAGGGAACGCTTTCCCAGTGGTCCTGTGGGAACAGCAGTGACTTCTCCGGCCTAAGCCTTGTCTTTCCCCGCCTTAAGTGCGGGGTCATCAGGAGGCTTTTGTCTAGGCACTGGAAGGTGGCAGCTTTAAATGTGTGGCGCTTTCAATGGTTGGTCCCCATTCAGTCGACGTTAGACTACGTCTGACGTTATCGACTGAAAGGGAACGTCCTGGTTGCGTATGCAACCCACCGTTCCCTGAAGGAGGGAATGGAGGACGTAGTCCCCTTGCCACTCATGCTGGACCACCGCTGACTCTGGGTTACGCTCGGCTCCTTAGCGAAAAAGCAACTAGTGCGTGCATCCACTTCCGTATTTGTACCCGCGCCGTGTGGAGCGGAGTGTGTGATGCGAATCACGCACGCCAATTCCATTGGCTCATTCAATAGTACTCGAAGAACATTGGCTCCCTAACGCGATCCCCCATTCAGTCGACGTAAGACTACGTCCTCCGTTCCCTCCTTCAGGGAACGGTGGGTTGCATATGCAACCAGGACGTTTTAATAGACTACTTTTATCATTGATTATTTATTACTGATTCATTATGATGTGAACAGAATTTCAACCAGTATAACAAAAAGTTTTTATTAAAAAATTATCTTACCCTACCTTTAATTTAACAAGCCTAAAGTTCCTTTAATGGGCATACTGTGGATTCAATTTCATTTTTCTTGCTGGTCTTCTTAGGAAATTTTAAATAATCTTCATACATTTTCAGATCCTTAACCAAAAAATGACATCAGTAATCGCTACAGTAAGTCATCAGTATGAATCTGAGACAAGGATGGCTTTAACATTTAAACAACACGTTTAAATGTTATACATGTAGCATTAATAACAGCACATGTAGTTTTAAATAGCTTAATGGGGTGGCAATTAAGCCAGTCAGGTTCCATTTACAGTTGGAGCATTCTTTGTTCAGCACTGAACAAATAATTCCAATATCTATCAGTTAACTGTTGTCTTCTTTAAAATGACAAGTATTGGTCTCAAAAAGCAATTCTCTTTCACAGTACATCATGTTTAGTTAGTTTGCCATATTTACAAGCACATTTCAAAGCAGTTAATGGCCATTGCTACCTATTACACTCTATAACTGCTAATCAACAAACACTGGATGAAATGCTTCAAAATCATGTACTGCTAACATTCAACCTCAAATCACTAAGTGTAATTTGTATTTGTAAGTTTTTTATTTCTTAAAACTCTCTGCTTTATTGTAGCATTCTAACCCAGTTTATCAGACCGAATGATGATCTTTTCCGCAGCAAAAATCCTTCTGGTGATAATAAATCCTTAACTTTGTCAAAAGGGGGGGAAAAAACAGGAATTTGTCTACACACATACTCTCCAATACCTCGTCTCACTTTAACAAGACATGTCCAAATTTTTCACTTGTTTATTTACATGTATTATAGTTTTTGAATTGAGTTTTGTTGATTATGCACTTTTTTCTATTCACTGTTTCTGTCTCTTCAGAACTTGTCCTCATTTCTCCCTGCAGTCATGTCGTGTAAGTGTCCAGCCAGTTCAATCACCCAGACCTGACACAACTAAGTCTAACAGGATTACGAGATCAGGCTCTGGTAGTAGGAAGTGGGCACAACTCAACAAGATAAAGATAAGACAAAGATCTGCTTAAGCCAATTTGCAAGGTGCTCACTTAACTGCGATACTGAACACTAACCTGCCAGCTCTGGCTAAAGGAATTATGGTTTTAAACTAATTGGTTTCTCCCTCATGGTGAGAAGCATGCAGTCCATTTACATGTAGTCCTGTTCAAGCTATTTTCTGTATATATTTTGTACATAATAAAATATGCTAGACAAACAAACAATTACATGAAAAGATGCTTGCACAATTTGCTTGTATTAAATGACATTTATAATGTATCTAATTCCACTTGATTACACTTAATCCTAACACACCAAAGCAACATTTTTGTATGCATGTGTCCCATGACGCATCAAACTTAAATTGCCAGGGATGAGAGTCTACATATAATAACCGATTCCCAATCATCATACTGTAGCTCAGCTGCACTTCTAAAATTATGTCTAAATGGGCCCAAAACAGTGTGGCAGATTTAGCATTCACAAAATTGACTTTGACTCACAGCTTACCTGTAACTGCAATATAAAAGGTGTAATAGGATTCCAATGAAGGACCAAAATGATTCCACAAAAGCTACACTAAAGTTAAATGCTTGAGACATGATCTAGATGTTTTCTACCAGGCACCCGATTTTTATCCACCATTGTTATTAGTAAACTTACTCCCGTCTCACATTCTACATGTGAGACGAGTTTTTCCACAGGGACACAGGTACGATTATTTATTTATTTTAGTTGTTGTTGTTTTTAACCTCTTGACTGACTGAATCAGCTGTCCTCTGTTTCGGACAAAACCTGTTTTAGCTACGCTACTCTATCAAACTATAGTGTGGTGTCTAACATAGGCTACCAACATTCCTTTGGCGACACCTCTAGGTGGCAGGTGGAAATGACATGCAATGAACATGTAATGTTGAAATTTTGCAGTATGTCTGACCGGAATGTTTGCATTTCTTAATTTCTAATAATAATAAAAATAATATTATAATAATAATAAAAAAAAAAAAAAAAAAAAAAAAAAAAATAATAATAATAATAATAATAATAATAATAATAATAATATCTACTTACCTAAAATCACCATACAATGAGACAGATGCTTAAGATCCGTTCACACAAAAAACGATCACTTTAAAATAATTTTAACAAACTAGGCTATATTAGCGTCCACAACAACGCACGATAATGCTATGATTAATATATAGGCCTACGTTCTGTTTATTATAAGCATGAGCTGCAGTTATTGCCTGCTGCTTTAAATGCTCGAGTTGCTGTATAGTCTGATTGGGTGTTTTAATCTCTCATCATCAGAAAAAAAATCAAAAGTCATCCCAACGATATTGTATTGAACACAAAGATTATTATACAGCGTATAATTGATCATGTCGAATACTGACTTCTTTGCCATTCCGTTCCAACCTCTATCTTATTAAGGCTATGCAGTCAACCTTTCAATATCCGCTTGCCTAATCCATTGGGAACGGTTTTAGACGTGTTAATTAGAACTTAATGTGACCTTTGATAACCTGTTGTCTGCAGCCCAGTGTAATTTCAGTAAACATTAAAGCCTATCTAGATCTATCTAAACTGAATGACAGACACATTCATTGACTTAAAGAAGAGGGTTTTTTTGTTTTCACACAGGAAAAAAAAATCATGTTTGGAATGGCATGGAGGTGAGTTTTAGGCTATATATAATGACAGAATTTTCATTTTAAGATAATAACTTTCAGACATAAAGACTCTTTCTCATATAAACAGTTTAAACTAACATTAAAAATGTGTCTATTTGCCATAGATTTAAGCAGCAAGCTTTAATTTAACAGCACAGTAAAATACAAGGATGGAAAAGGTATTGGATGCATATGAAAATGCACCAAAAAGCATGTAAGAGGATTTGGGTGAAGGACAAGAAACATGGTCACAGCAGAGCAGCAGGAATTGGAAAGGGAAAAAAGCTTTTGTCATTTTTCATCCCCTTCTGTGAAAGATGCCCATTTATGCCAACATCCTGCTATGCACTGTGGCCCTCAGCATTTGCCCTATTGTTTTGATTATTATGTGTGCATGTTTTTGATAGTTTCTTGTTTTATACATGGGTCATAAAAAGTGGATATTTAAATTCGATTTGGCTGCTAAGAGAAAATGTAATAATTGAATATGAATGATAAATATAAAATCAAATATAGATGAGTAAATATTGACCTGTGTTTGGAGCTGTAAAAAGCCTGGCCTCTTAATCATAATCTGGCCTCTTAATATGTATACTAACCCTCACAACAATTGTACTTTGTTGAAAATGTGCATTACAGATTTTTAAAAAATATTTTAAAGTAGAATTCTGTAATGCTTAGATGTTGCTTTAAAGTTTAATGCATACATTTCTTTAGTCTGTGAATTCTATAACTATGGTAGTTACTGGAATACTTATTTCTATAAATTCCCAAGTAGGACAAGCATTTATTTGTGGTTTTAGTTAGTAGGTTGTGGTGGCTGCAATCAAATGCATGTATTGTGTGTAGCTGTAACTTCATGCTTTATCATTAAGCCTATGACCATGACCCTGTCTAAGAGCCAGAAGTGACAGATGGGTGACTAGAATGACAAAGATTGGACTGCAGTATAGGAACAGTGAGGGTCAGTCCAGCCTCCTCTTCACATACCTCAATATTGAACACCATGACGTATTTTCATTTGCTCAGCTGAGTCTATGATTATCTGAGATCCTGTCCCCTAGAGTAAAACATAAGCGCCACTGCGACATCATGTGTCACCATGTAAGATGATTAAGCCATTATGTAATTAACTGTGTAAGCTCTCTTAGGGCCATTTTAACACTTCTTAACTCGCCTTACAGTGTAATGTTAGTGTGAATTTACGCTATAATTTAGTACAGTATTAATTTACTGTTAAATGTTGTAAAAATACTGGAATATATATTTAGAGCTTGTTTGACACTTGTTAATCAAAATTATATGTGCATTACTGCCTTGCATAATCATATCTCTCTGTTTTCTATCAGGCTCTTTAAATCCCGCTCACTGCACTCTTTTAGTCCAAGGCCTGTAATTGAACAGCTGTAGTGTTTCTCAGTGGTAACCTTTAATTTGGCACAAGCAACATGCCAGTGGCTAAAATCTCATGATCACCTAAAAGCTGCAATTTGGATCCTAGGCAGCTGCAAGCAGTTAGCTTCTCTGCAGTGCTGGATATACTCTGCAGATATAGAGATGTTAACCACATGGCTCTGATAGGGCTCTGACAGGCCAAAAGATCCTAATTGCTCCCTTACACCCCTTCATTAAAAGGCTTAATGGGGAAAACACAGTAGCTTCAGATGTGGATGTTGTCTCTTTTGTAAAAGACGCTGCAAACAAAGAAGAATCACAAGAGAAGCACTGATAGAATAAGATAATTCACTTTTGAGTCTCCAAATGGGATTGTTTCTGTTTGAATGTTCCTTTTTGTCATTTCGACCAAGATTGCTAATTTCAGATTCATTGTTTTTCCAGGAACAAACTGAAATGGTAATGATAGCATTCATTATGGTGAAATACATAAAACAGCCATTTAGAGGGATTAGTATAATTTTATTACTTAATTTTAAGACGCAATCAGTTTCCATATAACATTTGTACAGTTTTAAATCCTATAATAAACTGGAACAACAGAGTGACTTCACTGCATTGGATTTTATCAGACTCTTTAGCATGCATTTCACTGAACACTGTGTGAGGTTAAACAAAATGATTCATTAAAAAAAAGATCTCTGACTGGACCTTCAGGGTTCCATGCAATTCTCTGACTCAAACCATTTGCTTTTTCCAGGCGTCCATTGGTAATTAATCATTATTCATAGCAGAACATTGAAAAACCCCACATATACAAAGTAGCATGGTATTTTGGACATGTTACTGTGATAACACCATGAAACTATCATGATAGTAATGTTATTCTTTAAAGGACCTTGGAGAAGTCGAAAAGTAAACGCCAAAAATAGAATGTTAGAATGTAGGCATACTATGCTAAAAGCCATTCAAATACTGTAGAATTAACACAATTTATCAACAGCCATATATGACACGGTAAAGTCAAATGTAAAATAGGTTATATGTATATATATATATATATATATATCAAGGTAGAACTTTAAGTTCATTGTGACTTTTATACATTTCACAATAGATTCCAACTGGTTTCAAATGATTCCAAATGTTGTAGCTATAGTTTCCAAATGTGTAGGTGCTATTTTTTTTATAACAAATGTTATAGATCAATAAAAAGAGAAACAAGTCAACACTGGCCTTATGAGGAGTCATCAATGGTCTACCTATAATTATAGCCTTATTGTACCAAATGCTACAGTTAAACAATTACAAAAACTATGGTAGATTTTCATTAGGGCAGGTACAAGTTAGAATCAAGACTTAATTATACACTAAACGAATAAATAACAGTATGCGGACTGATCTCTACAAAAATATCACAATTTCTACGTCTCATGATAGAAATATCAAATTCACAATGACAAATAATCTGTGTTATCACTGAGAAAACATCAGAGTTGGCAGTTATTTCTTTCTCTTCACCACAGTCACAGTCTCTCTCACATCTCATTGACAAATATGAGAGGGCCTCTGGATGTGGGACTACCCAGCTGTCCGTACAGCATCGGCAGTCCTAGATTAGTTTGGGGTAGACTGAAGCCTCCGCTTGATAAGTCAAAACTCGCCTGGTTGTAGAGCCTCTGGCCAAAACCAGCTTCAGATTGATCAAAACTGGTTTGACTGTACTGCCTGAAGCTGCCACGTTTCTCAGAGGGAGTTCTGGAGGGATGGCGCTGGGTGGACTTATGCAAACCTGTCTCTTTGTAGGCAAACCAAATATTACCAGCCCAAAGGAAGAAGTTCAAAAAACCAAAGGCCTGGAAGCAGACAAGGGTGAATTAGATAAATGGAATTTAACATTCTCTACTTGTAAATTGCTCATTTTTATAGGAAACGAAAGTTTTCTTAAGTCCTTTAAGACCTGAAGGTTTAAAACGTTTTTAAAAACTTAAAAAAGTCTGAGAGCTATATAGGCTTGACAGACACTAGCAGTTGCTTGGTTGTTGCTAGGGTGTTGTGTGATTGCTAAGGAACTTTGGGTGGTTTCTAGGCTGGTTGTTAGGCGGTTATGGTGTTCTAGTTGGTTACTAAGGCATTCAACAGGATGAAGGACTGTGCCAAATGTTGTGAAGCCTCAATAGTTATAAATGCATGTCAACAATGCACCTTTTAATATAGGTACATTTTTACATCAGATGTAAAGGGTATAAAGTAAAAATGTACACTACCGTTCAAAATTTTGGGGTCGGTAAGGTTTTTAAATGTTTTAAGCAGTTCAAGAAACATTTCCTACTATTATCAATGTTGAAAACGCTGGTGTTGCTTAATATTTTTTTTATGGAAACCTGGATAATTTAATTAACTGAAAGTTCAAAACAACAGCATTTATTTGAAATAGTTATCTTTTGTAACATCATAAATATCTTGACTGTCACTTTCGATCAATTTAATGCATTTTTGCTGAATAAATATTTTAATTTCTTACTGACTCCAAACTTTAGAATTGTAGTGTATATCAATTGCTAAAGAAGATCTTTTATTTTCTCTTTCCAATATTGATACTAAATAAGAAATCTACTCACCACAGACATGTTGAGATTTGTCCAGATGGGCTCCTGCAAGACCTCACATACGTTCTCCTGGGCTCTGCATGCAGACATTAACAACAGGATTTGATGCACATCAGTGGCTGTCTTCACCCCAGACAGAGTTTTAGCCCAGGCAATCGAGCTTACCAGCCACAGGCTAGAGAACACTAGAGTCACCAAGAAGTCCTATGACGATAAAAAAATAAGAAGAGAAAACCGAACGAGGTCTTGGTGATTCAGTTAAAGGAGTAACACACCCAAAAATGAAAACATTCAAAAATAATCGGTGTAATATTAAAAAATATCCGGGCTCTTCCCAGCTTTGTAATTAAATGTTTTTTTTTTAAGTTTTGAAATTCCAAAAAGCGCATCCACCATCATAAAAGTAATCCATACAACTCCAGTGGGTTAATACTATAAGTGCCTTTTGAAATGAAGGAATGGGTGTTTGTAAGCATAATATCCATATTTAAAAGTTGATAAATAATAATCACTGGCTTTTGACCACGTACGTGCGTTCACGAGAGAGTCAAGTTCCAGCGGAAGGGTCACCCTACCGCCGGAACTCAACTCTCTCGTGAACGCGTGTACAGCCATTACCGGAAACCAGTGATTATAGTTGATAAAGTTTTGAATATAGATATTATTCTAACAAAAACCCATCGCTTTGCTTCAGAAGGCATTTATTAATCCACTGGAGTCTTATGGATTACTTTAATGATGGAACTATTGAACTATTCCTTTAAGTTATATTTAGTTTTTCAGCACAGTGTGCACTCAGTCTTTTTCTTACAGAAATTTTTAAATGCACTCACAACTACTGGACCTCTGTTCTTCTCTCTGTATTTGTTCTGGTAGAAGAAATAAACAATTGTGGCCAAAAGGGAATAGAGGAAAGCCAGGACTGACACAGTGACGAAGAACTGTACAGATGAAGCATAATCCCCTTCGAGAAAGAGAATCTCTTTCCTGGTTCCTTCACACAGAGGAGCACTGAAGTGTGCCTGTTGAAGTCTGGGAAGAGAAAACATAGTAATTCACTGCTTTCACAAGTTTCAAGCACAAATAATTGATAGCTTTTTTTGTATAATTCATAAGTCAAGACTGTGACAATGGGGTGCCACTAATGTGTCAAATATCTTCTAAAAATAGTCACTCACAATAGTTTACTTTAGATTTTATAGTGGATAGTGTAAGGACCTAATTCTACCTGTCTACCTTACAGATGCACTCAGTAATTCTCTGTTGTCAATATGACCTTACGCTTAAACTGACACCAACTGGTGTGGATGCAAAATCACGCCAAGGCAATTTCAATTACTGATTTACTCATCAAGCGAAAGTGGCCAAATACTAAGGGTTACTGAGATAAAGCGAATAGCATTTGGCTGGTCATATGTGACCCTGTATGACAAAACCAGTCATATGGGTCATTTTTTTAAATTGAGATTTATACATCACATGAAATCTGAATAAATAAACTTTCTATTGATGTATGGGTTAGGATAGGACAATATTTGGCCGAGATACAACTATTTGAAAATCTGGAATCTGAGGGTGCAAAAAATCGAAACATTGAGAAAATCACCTTTAAAGTTGTCCATTTATGTTCACGATTGTGCTGCATTCACTCACAAAACTAAATGTTTTATACATTTATGGTAGGAAATTTACAAAATATCTTCATGGAACATGACCTTAACTTAATATCCTAAAGATTTTTGGCATAAAAGAAAAATTTATAATTTTGACCCATACCATGTATTGTTGGCTATTCCCACAAATATACCCGTGCGACTTATGACTGGTTTTGTGATCCAGGGTCACATACTGTATATGAATTCAAAATCCCAGTAGTGGGGTAGGTTTTGACAACAGAACTCTTGGTATTTGACATTAACTCGCATAATCTGTGATTGTGTAGTACACGTCCAAGTGAGTTTTATTTGTAGTAGTTATTGAATGCTCGAACAAAAAGTGTTACTTCCCCGGTCTTCCCTACGAGTATTTTTTTTGTGTTTATAAAACTATTGTAAGAAAGAAATCATTCAGTGCATACTTCAATTGTGTAATGTAGGTTGAATTTGTCTGATAATTTAGTAATGATATCTTTGACTTAATGGTAGGGGTAGGCAATTTCGGAAGGGCTAGCAATAGCAAGCTAGCTTTGAAAGCATGAGATCCCACCCACCCTTGAGAGCGTCTACAAAGCCACACCTCCTATATATAAACTCCTATATATCGCAAAAATGTTTTAAAGGGGCTATGTGTAGGTTTTTACTTTAAAAAATCTTTTTCTTTTTAAATGAGTTTTCATTTGTACATTTATGAGCCAACCATATTGTAATAGAAAGAATGACACCTTGACTGTCCACCACGGTTGCCTCTATCAGCCTGTAGGCTCAATTGACCTATGGCTAAGCCACGCCCCCAAACGCGATGAGCCAATCACAGTGCGCATAGCTTACCCATACACTTGGACATTCTCTGCTTCCTCGTCCATTGAAATGCATTGCAGTTCGTCAGTTTTCATTTGTTTTTTCTTGTCATTTTAAGTTTAAAATGGTCAAACGATCCAACTCCGACACTAGGTATCCCAAGAGGCTGGGCGACGCCGGATGTATATTTTTTACCCTTTCCCAAGCCACATCTCAACCGAGATAAGTGTCTGGATTAAGTTATGCGGTAGACCACAACACCAACTAAACATGGATAAATTGGATAAATCTTGTTGTGAATGATTCATGTAAATACTGTAGCACCAAACTAACGGAGAGGTACGCTTGGTAAAGATGGTAAAAAGGCTTGTCCTGGAAACGTATGCAACTTAGACCTGTATTTGATTTTATCATGAACCATTAATTACATATTAAAGCACAATATGTTAGACAACATTCTACCAAAATATATATCTATATAATCTTTCTGTCTCCAAAAATCATCAATTGCCTCCTTTGAAATGTCTCCTAATGTGACAGCTGCCATAGCGCCTGACACCGAATATGTTTGTCCGAGTGAGTGGAGGGGGCGTGGCTTAGCCATAGGTCAATTGTGTGTGGAGGAGTTGGGTCCGAATTGCCGCGAAAATTCACAAAATCTGAAGCCATGCGCGTTCTCGTCTACTTCGGCTTACATCCGTACGGCAGCGGCAATCGCTAGCAGTTTCAAATGGACTCTGTGGATGGAAAGAAGCGACCAGCCTCCAGCACAATCCAGAGACCCGTGGAAACTCCTCGTAAGAAAAAAAAAAGAAAAGAGCCTTATCTAGTGCCGCCAACGAGCGTGCGAACCGAGAACGAGCATGAGACTGGCTGCAGTTTCTCTAAGGGCCACTGGTGTCAGTAACGGTTAGAAATTTCAGAACTTCCGCAATGCTCCTTTAACGCTCGCACAAGGTGGTTTTTTAGGCTTTTCGAAAAGGGAATATTTTGCAAAACTGCAATGGAAAATGCTTTTTGCGCATTTACAGGTCACCTGACATAGATGGCGCGGTATGTTTGAACAGAAGACAAGACATAAAAGACAAAAACAATTATAGGAATATACTGGATTCTAAATAGCAAAGAAATGCCACAATTTTTCAAGACCTTGAAGCATGAGGGAGAAACACCCAGAAACACCTCACATGTGCCGCTCCCATGGATAAGAGCTTTCCTTGACATTAATGCTTGGATAACACGCCTACATCTCCTTCAATTAAAAATAACGGATAGTGCGGTCCGGTGGCTGGGATGCATGTAAAACCATTTTTTGGAATGACTAATCGCGAGAGGAAAGAAATTACATTTTAGTCACATACCATCGGATAATGGAAACGCCGTCATTTCGCAATAGTTTTTTTTTATCGACATTTAGAAAACTTCGCAAAAGTTTTGCGCAAATCTGTAATGGAAACGTGGCTATTGTCTGTCTACAACTCTGCATTGCCTAATGGAATGCGCAGATGACGTGTGATGATTGGACAAACAGTTTTGGTCCTGAGACTTAAGGTATGTAAATGTTTTTATATTTAGACTATTTCTATTGTTGATTGCTACCAGGATGTGAATAAAGTTTGAACCAGTAGCCTATGTGGCGAGCAGGACGAGGTCGAGGGCCGTGGGAGGATGGAGCGAGACCGGTGCGTCTCGCAGGTGTTGCTCATCATTAATCACGGCACCGGCGCCATCCTCCCACAGCCCTCGACCTCGTCCTGTTTGCCACACAGTAGCCTACAACAAAAAGTAGGCTATTTAAAATAAATTACCTATACCTTTAATAAAACCAAATTATTCAAACCAATCGAGATATCAAATTAAATCTTTTTAATACAACTGATAATACATAATTAAAGTGTAACATACATTTTAATACTTATATTGGACAATTAAGAACACTTACCTGAATGGGTAGTTGAAACTGATGCTGATGTTGTTTTGGATTTTGTTTAAACATTCCACTTTAACCATTATCTGGCCAGAGTATCCCCCACATGTTGCAAATGCTAAAACAGCACAAAGCTGTGGGGGGGGAAAAGCTAAATATTAATGAAGTGCCCTGATGAAACAGTATTAGCCAGTATGTGGAGGGGACAAAGATCAGCTCTCTTGATCTCCCCATCTGTATAGAAGCTTTACTTCATCAGACTAAGTCGAGACAAATTAACCTCAGAGAACATTAAAACATTCTGTTTTAATCATCCTCCAGTTTTCTGATTTAAGGTCAATTTAAATGACCTCTCATCCAACTGCTGCACAATTAATCGTGCAAAATTAGACACTGATGCTTTTTAAGTGCACTAACCCCTGCAGTTGCTGTAGACCTGGATGCCAGGCACTAACACATTTGTCTGACACAATTTGAATATTTTTCACAGGTTTTGTATTGTGTTTGGCTTTATGAATGAAATGGTTGGAGGCTTACTAGTTTAAGTGAAAGGGCTTTATTTTCTGTGGACACAGGTGTTAGATAGAATATATCCAAGTCTCCTGCTATTCTCTCTTTCCCCCAATCCCTTCCTCTCTCTTTCTGTTTCCGATACTACAGCAGATGAAAGGATGCGGCTCCTTTCAATTAAGAATTAATGCCTTTACTGTGTATATAAAAATTAAATAGAGTCTGGAATGCTTGAGTGTTTGGGCCTGTGTGTGTCAACAGAAGACAGAGGCACAGTAAGAGAAAGAGAATGGAGGTTTTTTTTAATGTATTATGTTATTTATTTCTCCATACTTAAGTGGCTTAAGGCAACCAAAAACTGTGTGAATATTTAAAAAGTATCACACATACAGACATCCCATATAAAATACAGTAATATCTTTAGAACATGCATACACAGAACAGATGAAGCAAAGAAGAAAAAAAGGTACCTTCTTTGATGAGTCTCAGATGAGACCCAGTGAATTATGCAAAGATTACCCGGGGGTTGCAGCACATTCAGACAATCACACACACACAATCACACACACACACACACACACACACACACACACACACACACACACACACACACACACACACACACACACACACACACGCACACGCACATATATATGCATAAACAGTATGTGCAAATACAAATATGCAATTGTGCTGCATTTATCGTATCACAAATTTATCATTGTAAAGTCTGTCAAAGAGCTGGATGGCATCGATCTTTTGCACATTTCAACAAGAGCAGATTAATTATTCAAGCAAGAGGGACTACAAACAGGGAACCGATGCTGTGACCCCAAAGACCTGCTAATGATTAAACCTGATTTTGGATAGACGTATTTGCATGCTTTAAAGACTATTTTAAGAAAGCAACCATTAGAAACTGCACAAAATACTATCAGAACTTTTATTATACACTTTTCCTTGCTATTGTCAAATTATGAGCAAACCCAATTACATACTGACCAATTTTTTTGTCATAATATATTTCTATTCTGGTAATACTTTAAGAATTCATAAAACAAACTATATATATTTTTTTAGCTAAGTTAGCTATAGTAAGTGACGTTTGAGATAAGTGGTATAATTGTGCCAGTGCGTCTTGTTAAAATACAATTCCTAATGCTTTAAAATGAACCAATACTTGAAGGCTTTAGAGAAATAGAGGTCTTACCGGAGCAAATATGACCATACACATTGATGAAACGGATTAAGCATCAGCCTGTTGTCTGTCTATGAAGGAGTGTTGAGCTCCTCTGCCAGCAAAAACCCAGAGATACTGAGTGAGTGGACACCATGGAGATGCTTCTACAGGGAAACTGTGTGTGTCTGCTCTGTGTCAGAGAAAAGACACACACACACACACACACACACACACACACACACACACACACACACACACACACACACACACACACACACACACACACACACACACACACGATGATATACGCAGACCCCTGGCATATCATATACATGCAGACCTATTGCACACGTATATGTATCCATGCACATATTCTGTATACACTCACACAGTCATTGAAAAATATTAAATCAAGCGCATACTAATCAGTACGTAATCCTTGGTAGATATACTGGCCACATTACAGCCATTACATCAGTTTTTTACATGACAAACATGAATAATTATGAATATAAATAAATCTGCCGCAATAATGGCCCTCTTTTGTCTTTAATTATTGTAAATGATTACATTGGAATCAAGCTTTTTGGTAAATAATTTTTGACAGCATAAGGACTAAATATCTGGGCTGTTATAGTAATGTGAATAATTCAACAGGAGACTTATTAAAATAACATGGAATAAGCTATTTAATCCCAGTGGCAACATTTGTGATAAAAATTATTACTTTATTGAAATATTAATTTAATTAAAGAAAAATAACAAAATTTGTTATTTTTAATTAGTTATTTCTTATTATCGTTTAATTAGTTATCATCTTATTCTTAATTCATTTTAGTATAAAATATTTGTATTAACTTCTCAAGAAGCTATTTTAATGATACAACAAAAGATTATTATTTAAATGTATATATACATATTTTTGATGAATATGCAGTATATACACATCATTGATGAAATGTGGAATGCTTCTCTCATGTTTCACTCCTGTAGCCACCTTGTTTCCTTTCAGCTGTTATAAATGTAAATTATGAATAAAGAACAGTGCCCTGAAAGTAACGAACAAAGCAGGTATTGGCGGCTTCTGAAGATCTGAGGCGAATACTTCCTTTGATCAGTGAAAAGTTCATTTACAGAGTTAAGAGATAATTAAGAGGTAGAAAGAAAGAAAGAAAGAAAGAAAGAAAGTACTCTCAAAACTCTTCACACAGTTATAACCAACTTTAATCTTGGCATAGCAGTTAATTTCACATTCACATTTTAATCATTTGAACTTAAAGGGGACCTATTATGTAGAATTCTCTTTTACCTGGTGTTTGAACATTACAGTTCCCTTTCAGGAACTCGAGCTGCGTGAAAACGCTGATGGAACGCCCCTGTGTGAGTGCGTCATGAAGCACGTATGAAATCAGTCCAATGGCAAGACGGAACGTCATAGGCGGGTGACGTCATCGACCAGGAATCTATGTAACCACCCCAAAACACAAGCGCATCAGCTTCTAAATCTTCAGCAAGCGCTCTGTGTCGGTTCGGGTCCCGCTGCTGCCGGGGCACAGCGAAGGCTTCAATTGTGGGGATCGCAAATGGATCTATCAGCGGGGATTGAGACGGGCTCTGCCTTATCTCAGCCCTTACCTGGTAGATCCAGTGCCTCAGATCCGGGTTCGGAAGCACAGCAAACATCTGTTTATTCTAATATTTCTGGGGCTAAAGAGTATGGTTATGGGGCGATGCCTAAGGCTGAAGAAATGATAGCGAGTCATCTATCTCCAGATACGGCATCGTCTTTTAAGACACCGGCATTGCCCACCAAGCCATTAAGAAACACCTCGGCTTTGGTGGGCAAAGCTTACTCGGCGGCAGGTCAAGCGGCAGCGTGTTTACACACTATGCCAATATTACAAGCTTATCAAGCAGACCTATTAAAAGATGTAAGTGAGGGGGATGAAATTAGCACTGATGTAATTCGAGTATTACGTCAGGCAGCACATCTATCTCTCCGTGCCACCAAAGAGACGGCCAAATCAATGGGCCGTTCTATGGCAGCCCTGGTGGCAACTGAGAGACACTTATGGTTGAACCTATCCAAGATGAAAGTAAAAGAAAAGTATTTTCTCCTGGATGCCCCGCTTTCATCTGCTGGCCTCTTCGGTGACTCAGTAAATTCGGTCATCGAGAGGTTTCAGGAAGAGAAAAAGCAGGCAGCGGCGCTCCAGAAATTTCTCCCCCTCCTTGTTCATGTCTTCGGGGCTGCTGGGCGGGAGCAGCCCCGGCCGCCGAGTAGCTCCTCACACAGGGCGCAACATAAACAGAGTGTTGCGTCTCGTGCTCCTCCTCAGCAAAACTGGGACGAGACGCGGTGCTCTCAGACGGGGTCGACTAGGGGCAGGGCTGATCTGAGGACAGTTATTGTTGCCAAGAAGGCCTCGTCAAAGAAGAAGTCCTGTCGCCAAAAGCGTCAGGATGCTGAGGGTGGTCCCCACCGAGAGGGGAAGGTGTTCGCCGCATTACACGGCGCCCGTTCTCTCTCGGTGCCCTCTGGGGCCCGTTCTGCCAACCCCCCCTGCGTGCCGGGGCTAAGACGGTCCCAGCGAGCGCTTTCCTGAGGGACGCTCGCCCACTTTGAGGAGTGGTCTAGAGCGGTCAGACCAGTTGTACCCTGCCGGTGCGCCGTTACAGGGCACTGTGTCTGCCACTCAAAATATTTCAGAGGCCAGTCTCGAGAGACTGGTACCCTTAGTAGAATTTTTGGCAGAGTGGAAAAGCCTTCCAAATGTATCTCAATGGGTCCTGCAGACTATCGAGAAGGGGTACGTGATTCAGTTCAGATCATGCCCGCCTCGCTTCAGAGGGGTTCTGCCCACAGTGGTGGGCCCCGAGCAGGTTCTGGTTATGGAACAAGAGGTGAAAACACTTCTGTTGTAGGAGGCTATAGAACGAGTTCTTCCTCCCAGCAGCGAGTCAGGTCATTACAGCAGATATTACATCGTTCCAAAGAGGGATGGGGGGTTACGTCCAATTTTAGATCTGCGCCCGTTAAATCGCTCAGTAGGGAAGCTCAAATTCAAAATGCTCACTCTCAAGCTAATCATGTCACAAATCAGGTCCGAGGACTTGTTTGTCACGATAGATCTAAAGGACGCATACTTCCATATTTCCATCCTTCCACAACACAGGAAGTTCCTGAGGTTCGCTTTCGAAGCGTACCAATATCGGGTTCTTCCGTTCGGCCTAGCACTGTCTCCCCGAACTTTCACGAAATGCAAGGATGCAGCTCTGGCTCCGCTGCGACTCCAGGGCATCCGCATTTTAAATTATATCGACGATTGGTTGATTCTAGCTCAATCGGAGCATCAGGCGATTCGGCATCGAGATGTCGTGCTCGCCCATATCAAGAAGTTGGGGTCGAGGCTCAACGCCAAGAAGAGTGTGCTTTCTCCAGTACAGAGGACCACTTTTCTGGGTGTGGTTTGGGATTCGACGACGATGCAGGCACGTCTGTCTCCTGCTCGTATAGCTTCGATTCTCTTAGCCGTCAAACAGGCAAAGCTAGGCCAGTCACTTACTGTAAAAGAATATCAGAGAATTCTGGGTCTGATGGCAGCAGCATCCAAGGTTATACCTTGCGGCCTGCTGTACATGAGACCACTGCAGTGGTGGCTCAGGGCCAAGGGGTTCTCCCCGAGGGGAAACCTGCTCCACATGATCATGGTCACGCGACGGTGTCTTCGCGCCCTAGCTATGTGGAAAAAACCTTGGTTCCTGTCCCAAGGGCCTGTGTTGGGGGCTCCGTGTCGTCGTGTAACACTAACGACGGATGCCTCTCTCACAGGCTGGGGGGCGAACATGAGTGGTCGCCCAGCTCAGGGTCCGTGGCAGGACCATCATCTTCAAATGCTGGCAGTGTTTCAGGCTCTGAAACACCTCCTCCCAGACCTCAGAGGTCATCATGTTCTTGTTCTGTCAGACAACACATCGGTGGTCTCTCACATAAACCATCAGGGGGGTCTGCGTTCGTGCCCGTTATATAAGCTGGCTCACCAGATCCTTCTATGGTCCCAGGGGAAGCTTCTTTCATTAAGGGCGATTTACATCCTGGGGTATTTAAATCAGGGGGCAAACATCCTGTCGAGGCAGGGGCCGAGGCCCGGGGAGTGGAGACTCCATCCCGAGGTGGTGGAGCTCCTGTGGATACATTTCGGTCATGCCGAGGTAGACCTATTTGCATCCAGGGAAACATCACACTGCCCACTGTGGTTCTCCCTAAGTCAGCCCCTCTGGGGTTGGACGCGATGGTGCAGGAGTGGCCAAGGTCACGCCTGTACGCATTTTCCCCGATTGCTCTGCTACCAGGAGTTCTGGAAAGGGTTTGCCGGGACGGGGTCAGTTTACTGTTGGTAGCCCCGTACTGGCCGGCCCAAGTTTGGTTTGCGGACCTCATTTCTCTCCTCGACGGCTCTCCTCTGGAGTTTCCGATCAGGAGGGACCTTCTCTCTCATGCGAGTGGGCTGATCCTTCACCCCCGCCCAGAACTATGGAGATTGTGGGCTTGGCCTCTGAGGGGGCCCAGCTCATAGAATCTGGTCTCTCGACTGAGGTCGTGGAGACCATCCTCCACTCCAGAGCTCCGGCCACTAGGAAATTATATGCCTTGAGGTGGAAGATGTTCACCTCTTGGTGTGGGGAACACCAGTTGGACCCAGTTAACTCCTCGGTGGGTGCAGTGCTGGAATTCCTTCAGGAGCGTTTCTCCACAGGGTTATCCCACTCCACACTGAAGGTGTACGTGGCGGCCTTATCTTCTTACCACGTCCCTTTAAGTGGAGCATCTCTAGGGAGACACCCACTTATAACTCGTTTCCTTCGTGGCACTCTGAGGCTGAGGCCAGCAGTTCGCACGAGGGTGCCAACTTGGGACCTTGCGGTTGTTCTAGAAGGTCTCTCTCTAGCACCGTTCGAGCCCATTGAAGAAGTTTCTGAGAAATTCGTTACTCTAAAAACTATCTTTCTTCTTGCTATCTCTTCATTAAGAGAATAGGAGACATTCAAGCTCTATCGGTCTCTCCCTCGTGCTTGGAATTTTCACCCGGCATGGCTTTCCTCCTCCCTAGACAGGGGTATGTTCCCAAGGTTCCAACAAATGTTGTCAGGCCTAATGTACTGCAGGCTTTTTGTCCTCCTCCCTTTTTGACGTCGGACCAAGAGAAACTAAATCTGCTCTGCCCAGTTAGGGCTCTAGATGCTTACGTCCACAGAGCTGCCCTGTGGAGAAAATGTGAACAATTGTTTGTTTGTTTTGGACCCCCTAGGAAGGGCTGTCCTGCATCTAAGCAGAGGTTGAGCAAGTGGGTGGTCTAGGCCATCTCACTTGCCTATGAGTCTGCCGGGCAGCCTTCTCCTTTGGCTGTCCGGGCTCATTGAACCAGGAGTATGGCTGCTTCTAAGGCTATTTTGTCAGGGGTATCAATTCAGGACGTTTGCGATGCGGCAGGCTGGTCCTCACCGCACGCATTCGAAAAGTTTTACCCTCTTGACTTCAGCTCCACTCCAGGGGCGCAGGTGCTTTCGTCCGAATGTGCGCCCTGACTACACACGACGGACACTTGCTTGTATGGCGACGTTGGTATTAGCGTTCCCACAGCGTTTTCACGCAGCTCGAGTTCCTGAAAGGGAACGTCTCTGGTTACATATGTAACCTTAGTTCCCTGAAGGGAACGAGACGCTGCGTGTCTGTGCCATACTCCCAGCATGCCCGTGAGCACTTGCTTCAGTCTTATCAGAATCTGATGCGCTTGTGTTTTGGGGTGCTTATATAGTTTCCTGGTCGATGACGTCACCCGCCTATGACGTTCCGTCTCGCCATTGGACTGATTTCATACGTGCTTCATGACGCACTGACGCAGGGGCGTTCCCACAGCGTTTTCACGCAGCGTCTCGGTCCCTTCAGGGAACTACGGTTACATACGTAACCAGAGACGTTTTTTTTTTTTTTTTTTACAATTGCTAACAAGCGTTTTCCAATACTTCAAGTACTTTTTCTAAACTCTTAACACAGCAACACACCTACATCACACAATTGGCCAAATAGTTAATTTTCTGTCCAAAACCACATTTTGTTAAATAAATACAAACTCTACATTTCAAAATGCTAAAAAACTTTTTCTACATCTATCAAAAAACATCCAATCCGACTCAAAATCGAATATTTACCTATTTCCATGGCAGATATAAGGGCGAAAAACATCCTGATCCAACTACTTCCTCCTACAAATATTCCTCTTCCTCGCCCATTATTGTTCTCTCTCTCTGCTCCTCTGAGTTGTTCAACTCCACATTGAACAAAACCAATTAGTGTATGTCCAAAAGAACACCTGACTACCACCAATTTCTCAATATTTCAGTGATCTGTTACCAAAAAATGCTTATCAGTTGTTTCAGTATTTTTATGTAATATATTTTATTAGTACTTTTGAGCTGTTGTTGTTAAAGTAGAGGCTTTTTATACTATATTTAAGGTTTGGAACATTAGGTCTTAATTTCTTACATGCTATGTTAAAACTTTTGTAAATAAAACTAAAAATATCCATGTTTGTGGTATTGGGTATGCTTATATGTAAAGAATTTAAGCATTTTAGAAATGCGTTAAGTGAATAATACTGGGTGAAAACAACATGAATTGTGTTAATGGTATTGTCACATCAGACATATGTTGTTCTAATTGTGTTTACAGTTTTGAAAATGTGACTATATTTGGACAAAAGAATGTCAGCAGTTGTAAAAAACTGCAATACACAGACCTAATATACACATGCGATTTCTTTACTTGTTTACCTTCACAGACATAACCAACTGTGTTTATGTGAACTTTGTGTGTATTTGACAGTTTAGTTTAAAACTCACGGGACACGCCGTCTGACATCCTGCTTTCTGTGTGCATGCTTGTGTGCTCAGAAAACCATTTATCAGAAGTATAGAGTGATAAAAAAGGCATAAACTTTCATGACGATGAAGAACTGTCACATGAGCGGGTCAAAACCAAACAGATGTTTAATTTTTGGCAGAGTATCTGAGGTTTTAAGGATCCGCCCTCAGCAGCTCAATTGCATTTAAAATAAATGTACAAAAAAACACTCTACTCAGGGATTTTTCCTTCTACTCAAAAATGTGGCATTTACTACATGGGACAATAAATGAGCTGTGGGGTATTTTGAGCTGACACATCCTGGGGACACCTGAGACTTGGCATAGGCCTACATCTTGTAAAGACGGCCATAATAGGTCCCCTTCAAGTTTTACAGTTTTGAAAAAAGTATGTAAACGTGTACAAAATGTTGTGTAGGTGCATAGAGTGTTAGTGGTAGTTTTACATTCAAATGAATGTAAAGTGAAATATGTAGTCAGTAAACACATTTTAAGCTAAAGCAATGATAAATAATGCTCAGTTTAGCCCAAATAGACTGATGTTGTGCTCACTGCCCACAAGTGTTAAGTTTTTAAAAAGTGACCTTAGCGATTGTAAAAAACAAAACAAAAAACTGTATTTTGTTATACAATGCTGCCATCTGCTGTTATAAACTGTCTCCTGCATGATCTTCCATCAAACATTTAGAATCTCTAGTTGTTATTTGAATTTATTTATATATTTACTTTTATTCCTAATTCTTGTTTTTTTATTGCACAAACAGGCTTCAGTTATGGGCTAACATAGAACTCCCCAAACCCTTGGGTAGCTTCTTTGTGCTTTACTTACAACAAGCGCCTCTTGAATCTTATGTTGCCGTTACTTTAATTCTCCACTAGGAGGGCTGTTGTGTTAGAAATGCATTTAAAGTAAAGATTCAACTCCACTCAGCCAAACAGATTTGATGTAGGCTACCTTTTTGCTGTGCCCTACACGAACACGCCAACACTGACAGGCGAGGATTTCTGTTTCCCCTCAGAGAGTTTAGTAAACAGTCATTTTATAGCCACAAGTATCACAAAAACTAACTATTTAACTATTTTAAGACCTGAGCTAAATATGATTCCCCTCTTATGTGGTCAGCTTTTGCTAAAAGCTACAGGATTACCTCCCTGGTGTTTATTTTTAATGGAACATAGTGACAGCTCTATTAATGAAGTAAGTAAGTGTGTGTGTGTGTGTGTGTGTGTGTGTGTGTGTGTGTGTGTGTGTGTGTGTGTGTGTGTGTGTGTGTGTGTGTGTGTGTGTGTGTGTGTGTGTGTGTGTGTGTGTGTGTGAGGGGTAGGCTTGACTTGTAAAGCCTACATTATGGTGAAAAAATGTCCGCACAAAAAATGGCAATATCCAAAATCATGTGAGGAAATTTTTTGGTCCCCATGAGAAAAACAGCTCATAAATTATACCTTAGTGATGTTTCTTGAAAATGTAAAAATGCAGAACGTTTTGTGTGATGGGTATGGTAAGGAGATAGAATATACAGTTTGTACAGTTAAAAAATTATGTCTACGGAAAGTACCCATAAAACGTGAAAACACAACGTGTGTGTGTGTGTGTGTGTGTGTGTGTGTGTGTGTGTGTGTGTGTGTGTGTGTGTGTGTGTGTGTGTGTGTGTGTGTGTGTGTGTGTCAAAAACATTATTAAATGGCCCCAATTATGAAGTTATTTCTCAATTGTCTTGTTCTCAATCTTATTTTTTTCTGCTCAATCTCTCTCTTTGGCTCATTGCTTTAGATCTATCATATGCAGGATCCACTCAAAGCTAATTTAATTCTGGCTTCCTATCAGCTCTCTGTTCACATACAGAGGGATATTTGCATTAGGGCAGACAAAAAAATATATGTCTCAGAATGGAGCCAATGAAGCATTCAACATTTGGCAAGAAAACCCCTTAGCTACTGGGGAGAAACAGAACTAAATAATGATCTACATGTGGTTAGAGTAAAAAGATTAAGCTGAAACAGCTCACACGTGAGAAATTCTACAACACAGTGAAGAAAAATGCTTTCCTTTTAATATTCCTATGAAATAATAACATGGCGGGCCTATGCGTAATTGATTTTGCTTGTACTGAATATCAGAGAAGAAAAATGAATACATTTATAACAGAAAAATAATCTCAGAGTGCCTAATTACAGGTGTCATAATATACAGCGAACAAAGGGGTTTGATTGCGTTGCTGTAAGGAGAAAATTGCAGGTAATTTTACAGATTTCACATGTATGCAATACTGCACTGTTCAATGAATCAAAGCACTTGGTGTCTTTAAGCATGTCAGCTGTATTAATATTTTATAAGGTGGGTGATACACCACGATTGAGTAATGGGTAAAGAGTGATACATTTCTTTGTTTATAATTGACTGAATAGCAGTAATAGCTGATCCCTGTATGCTCATCTAAACCCTTTAGATCGTCTTGTGTTATACAAACACTTGTGTATATTCTGGCTTATGTCTCGAAATAAGGAAGGAGTTGGTGTTTCCCAGTGGATGGCAGGTCTGAAGCTCTGACAGCACTGAGTCTTTCATTACGCCTGAAGTGCTGCTGCTCTTCACTGCATATTTAATGACTCTTTTTCTGTTTTTTTCTTCTCTCCTGTTCCTGTCTAGTGTAGGTACAAGAGGGAGAAGAAAGAAAAAGACTGATTACTCATTGTTAAATAACGAGAAAACAATGCATGTTTCACTGCAATTAAACTGATCTAAACCAGTGTTTCTAAACCTTATGTCTAAGGCACAGTCCCATCAGTAAGGCCTTTCCATCAACACCAAACCAGATATGTGCTTTTTTTTTTTACAAATTGCACTTTGGATTCTACCTGGAAAAAGTACACAATCCGGGTATCTTTGGAATACTCATTTCAACATACTATAATTTGGAACACTAATTTCTAATTTCGAATACTATTTAGGCCGGATATGTGAATTGGGACGCAGTAAGTGTGAATTGCTTCAATTTTAAAGAAGCTAGCCTACTTGATGAATCTATTTTTCTCCCAATGTTTTCAGTTAATTGAGTGAATATTGTAAATGGGCACTTTAATCATATTGGTGATAATGCTAAATAATATAAAGAATAAAACAGGCTGGGATCTCGTCGATCTATTATTGTTCTCCCAATGTTTTCAGTTAAATGAGTGAATATTGTAAATGGGCACTTTAATCATATTGGTGATAATGCTAAATAATATAAAGAATAAAACAGGCTGGGATCGTGTCGATCTATTATTTTCTCCTATTTAAAGGGTACATAAACACTAAAACAACTTTTTTTAGTTAATGATCTGTAAGAATGGAGCTTCATAAATGCTGTTCATTGATTCGAGTTCATTTTTTGACATTTGGGTTTAAAGTGTTTTAATTCTACAATGTATGGTGTAAAAACGTCTGAGTGCTGCCCTCTTCAGGTTGAACGGTGGCTACTGCAGTTGAATTTTCCTATTGGATGTTGTGGTACCCTCTGACGTCAGAGGGCACCAGCTAACCACGCCCTTGCCTACAGAGAGATGCGCCTCAGGTGCTTTAATAACAAACTAAATGAATGCTCTGCTAGTTAACTTGAGATGTTTGATTTAACGTTATTTGTATTAGGTACATCTGTGCCTCGAATTGTTTCAAAAAGTAGTGTCGACAATATCGACCCTGAGAAAAAGTGGTGGGAACATGTCCCACCCGTCCCACCCATCCCTCTCCCGCAGATTACGCCTATTCTGTTCACACCACAGGGGTTCGATAAAAATGCGGAAGTTAGTCCTGAAAATGTACTAGTGCAAGTTCTGTTATATAATGCGCAAGTCACACTCAAATAATAGAACTGGGTGAATGTAACTGTAAGCTCTCAAATACAGGACAATTGTCAAAGGTCAACTGTCCATTGTCAATAGTGTAGTGATGTATAAAGCACCGCTCAAACAGAAGTCCCTTTCAAACCAAGCAACTTTCTGGTGGTCAACACAGCAATTTCTTAAACTTTAACACGAGCAAAATCTGTTTGTGGAACTTTTTTTGCATTGGAATGGGAAACTTAATGGGAAACTCGCGATCATGCAAATTCCTATCAAAATGACTGGATTTAGCTCACAAAATAATTAAAAAATAGTTTCTCTGAACTCCTCTTACAGCAGGGCGCGATTGCTAATGAGAGACATCAGCGCCACACGCAAGTCCCGCGGATATAAAGGAATAAGGACATTTCATTCTACCGAACTACCCGCAAGTGCTGAATTACTATTCATAAGGGTCAGTTTATTTGACGAATTAAACTTGTAGGGTAATACAACAAAGTTTCACTTAGTCTACACTATCATACTAAACTGCACTTGAGTATGTTGAAAGTTATGCTATTCTATGTGTTAGTTTGTTGGCTATACGAGACTAGCAGATCAACATTAGAATACTTATCATATTCTAACATTTCATCATGTTGCTCTATAACATTAATTCGTTGTATATTTGCTCACTTGTCTAATAAAGTAGCTACATGCAAGAGCGGCGTCTCTGTCAAAGTCCAAGTTTGTCCCGGAGCTCACGGCATCTCGAAAATCCCACGCTGATATTGATCCTCGTTTTATTTCTACTTTTGTCCCAAAGTCTGCTTCCCATGGTCAATAATGTTTGAACGAAACAACAATAGTGTGAGCGGGCCGCTTGACGTAACGGACTTGTCCACGTCTGTCGCCATGGTTACTATGGCAGTACAAGGAAACCAGGAATAACACGGATATTACGTCATTGACAAGTGACAAGGGACGGGAACTATTTAAAAGTGTGAATTTCTCTGAATTTACAAATTCTTGGAAACAATTAGGATACACAATTGAAAGAAATATATAACACTGTGCATTGCAAGTGGATTTTAGATATTTTGATACAAAATTCTTACATATTGTACCTTTAAGTGCTCTCTGGTTGAGAATCACAGGTCATTCTGGAGTGATTTAATCATCATCATTCTTCTTAATTTGCTCTAATAATGGAGATTGAATGAGGTGAGTGCTAAGATGAGACTCACCTTAGAATGAGAGAACTTGACAGTGCAGATGTAGTCTTTGGTGTCAGTGCTGTTCTGCATGGTGTTGTAAAAGATTAAGGACCAGTGCATTAAATAGCTCTATATTTAGAAATAATGGTCCCTTTAAACCCGGCTCTGTTCTAGAAAGGGGTACAGAGAAGTAAATGGCAGACGCCTGCAGCATGCATGTAAAGATGGTCTCAGTGTAGTCTTTGATGAACCGTACACATCTGAAAGATGACTGAAGTACAAGTGATGAGTTGTTGTGAGTAGATCTTCTGATCGATAATATCTGAGGACCTATATTTATATGATTATAGATCTAAAAGTCTGCACAGACGTACATGAAGGTGCCTTCATTATACTTGTACACACGTTTCCTTTTTCATCAGATTGTTTTCTTATGAACATGGAAAGAAAACATGCCGAAAAGGGAGAAAAAGACAGAGAGACTTGGAGTGTTTTAATATTTTATAGAGCTTTTCGACTATGTCTGTAAGCACTCAAACTCAGCCTTAAACCACTGAGATGTTACACATCTAGTAATTTTCCCATGACTCTGCCTTGTATTTTCACATTCTGAGTCTGAACAGACACACACACCACATACATTGCTCAATAATGGTGAAGAAGAAAGGCTGGGCTTTTTTAGATGTCCTATATACTTCATGACATTAGAGGTTTTTGAGTTAAAGAAAACATGAAATGGCTTGACGAGTGCAGATTTCTTTCTCGTATTGATGTATTTTTCCTATTGAAAATGGAAGATATGGGCAGGGCACAGATGAAAAATAGCCAATAGGTTTACTTGCTATTAGGTTGCTATTTGTTAGTTAAGTAATATTCGGGAAGGGAATATTCTAATTTTAGAGAGCACTTTATTGGACAAAAATTTGTAAGTGCAAGATGACATCATCAATATTTTTCTGCAGTGAAAACTGACTTATTCAAGAGACTGTAACATCTTTGACAATCTATTTGTCAATACATGTGCATATGTTCACTGTTTTAAATCCATCATCTGGGGTGGGGTGGGGGGTAGGCTACTTGATGAATATGCAAATGCTGGTTGTTCAATTGATTGATTACCAGAACAGTGCACCTCTCCTCCACTCCCCCATCCCCTCTCTGTTGTTTCATTTCAGATCAGTCTAATTGCCTTACACAGAGCGAGTAAACAATGTTTATAAGAAGATGTTTGTAGAATGAACGTGTCTAGCATGTCTGAATCTTGTACACAGATGTGTTTAGACTTCGGAAATTTGTTTATTTTTGTAAGGGCAGAAATAGGGAATACAGCCTTAATATCAAATATCTTATTAAAATAAATGATTTTTTAAATAATGTAATGAATTACCCATATCTGTTACAGTCTAAAAAAGCATATTTTCACTGAATGATCAGAGTTACTGTATGTTTCTTCATGACTGGGACCTTTTTATTCGTTAACTGTTTACTGTTTATTCATATATTTATTTTAAACTGAACATTATTATTTATTTATTAAAAGTTTCCAACTTAAAGGGATAGTTCACCCAAAAATGAAAGTTTTGTCATTAATTACTCTGCCTCATGTCATTTCAAACCCGTAAGACTTTCGTTTATCTTCGGAACACAAATGAAGAATTTTTTGCTGAAATCTGAGGGCTTTCTGTCCCTCTATTGACAGCTACGCAACTGGCACTTTTAAGTTCATTAAGAGATTGTAAAACTAATCTATATGAATTGAGCGGTCCAAATTTTCTGGAGAGACTCAATCGGTTTATATGATGAACAGATTTAATTTAGGCTTTAATTCACATATAAACATTGATCAGCAAACATAAACAGAAGCTCAACCGAAACTTGCGGAAGCTCAAACATGAGGGTGAGTAATTAATGAAAGAAAATAAATTTTTGGGTGATCTAACCCTTTAAGAGTAAAAATTACAAGGTTTTATTTAGCATGGAAGGGATTGCTTGATACAGTTCAAAGCTAATAAATCTCTTGTTTGGTTTGAAATAAAAGAGAAATTGAATTTTGAGTGGCATGAGGGTGGATAGATGATGGAACATGTCACTGTGAATGAGTGATTACCCACAATAATCATGTAACTTATTTATAAAAGATAATTTATTCATATATTTATATATATATATATTTATATATATATATATTAGAAGTCATATTCAACATCCACTTGCCACAAAAATCTGATGGGTCATGTGCCTCTTCGCCTTCGGTTTGATTTGGCATGACACTTCTGAATGCTCAGCATTATTTTATGTATAGAGAGCAAGAGGAGGGAAGGGGACTGATAAATCCTGAAAATACAGAAATTATGGAACTTAAGGTATTAAAGTCAAATTAGACTGCAGGGAAAAAGAAAAGGAGAGATGACGAGAAAATGGCAGCGCCAGCTCAAATCATTCAATGAATAACCCATTTATTAAAACAAGATATGAAGAGAATGAAATTAACTGCTTCTGCCTCTGATTTGAATTAATCACTGACATATTGTCAAATTGTAATATCTATTATGAAAAGATGTCACATGGACATACCAAATAAATAAAAAAAACATTACACACTCTTTGACTTTATATTTATTACTGTACATGCAGACAGGATGTGGTTTTCAAAATGTTTAATGCATTAGATAAGTCAATATAACGGGATAGCACAAGCTAACCTTACTAATATAATATAAATGCTAAAGAATTCAAAACATCACCATAAATTGTTTATTCTTCAGCCTCCAAGCCAAAAACACTGTAAGGCAATATTAGCTTTACCATGCAACTTCAACTCCAACCTACAGAGAAATTGGCGAAACATACATTGAAGATGAAGTAAAGCAGGGCAGAGAGAAACTCAATCAATTATTGATGGTTAAGATGCAGAGAGAGTTCTGCTGCAGATGGAGCAAGGGTGGGTGTTAGGGGGATCGGGAGAACCATTTGTGCCAACATCCATCGAAAAAACCTGAACCGGAAGTGCTAATTCTTTGGTTTGAGATCTATTAAAAATACAGTGACAAATGTTGGGGAAACTAAAATATTTGTCTTCTAGCATTAGCTAAAAATAAATGTATTAGTATTTACAGTATTTGCTGAGCTGGTGATTGTTTGGGTAGGAAAAATAAAGGGAGTTGTTGTGTGTACTTCAGGTATAATTGCTTTTTTTTTGCAGCAAGATATTTTCATATTGGTTAGGTTCATCGCCACATTCAAGGAGTGAGATTATTCTGAAATAAACCAAGCACTTAGCTATATTTAGCAAATGCGTGAACATGCAGACGTGTTTTTGGAGAGCACCACTTTTACTGAACATCTGGTGTGATAGTCTGAACCCTTGGGACTTTGTATTTATAGTCTTAACTGCTAATTCTCCGGCAAGCCCTGTAAAACAATGTGCATGTTACTTTTGAAGGGCCGGGGTATTTCTGTTTTGTCAATTTTTATGTTAGGATATATTCTTTCCCTTTTTCCTCCATTTTCAGAAGTCTCTCTAAATTATTATGCAACGCAGTACAATAGCTTTAATTGTGATTTCATCGAGGGTGAATAATGCTGATGAATGATTAAAATGCATCCAACATGACTGGAGTACATTTCTCATATCCATCAGAAAAATTCACACAAGCCTTGGGATATGTGGCTATAAGAATGCACATAGTCACGGACTAATTCTTGTCCCAGGACTATGTATGAAGATGAAATTTATCATTGTCACGAGACTATCATGAGTCGCGACTCGGGAGAATGCAAGTCAATAATGTTAAAAAATAATATGCTGTCACAAAATTGAAATATGTATTTGTTTTTTAACAGATCCTAAATCTTTTACCGTGAATGTTATTCGACATGTCATATAGTTGAGAAAGAGCAAGCCTCGCATAAGGGAGGGGCTTGTCATAAATCTGACTGTCCTTTTATCAGCTGCCACTATAATTTATCCAATTTTCTTTCTTTGTGTCTGCTGTTTATTGATTTTGTCTCTGGCTACAATTGGAAACACCTTATGTTGTGGTTTTGTTTAGACTAAGCACTCCTTGAATTGCTGCTCCTTCAGAAATGCCCCCAAAACGACCTTAAGACATGCTACTTTAAGAAGGAAAACTACAAACAAAACCCCCTTACCACCCATGTGGCCTTGAGTCAATCACTTAACCTCAGGTCACTCCAAAGGGACTGTTGCCATAGTAAGGGAAGTCACATTTGATAGAAAAGCTTCTGCTAAAAATGGCAAACAGCTTGTGAGGACTATATGTCTTTCTGTGGAGTGAGTCTAAGTTTTCCATTTTTAGCCAACTGTACACAAACTGCTGGAGGATGTCATATCTACTAAATATTAATGTCACAGTTATGTTCAGTATTTGTTTTCTGTCTTTGCTTTCTCCCTGCCGGTGTGTTTCCGTATTGGTTACCTTGATTACTGATTTGATTAGTCATTCTGTTCAGCTGTGTCCTTATTAGTTCCCTTTGTTTGTTCCTAGTATTTAAAGCCTCGTGTTTCATTTGAGTTTTGTCCCGTCTCGTCAGGGTATCACGGTTGTTACCTTGCCTGCTTTCTGTTTCGTGTTGTGGATTATTCATTAAAGATTTTTTGATCATATCATCTTCGTCATGTGTGATCAACGACCCTTCATGACAGTTAAAGAGCTACACAGATTTTTTTCCTTTTTTTTGTTGATAGAATAACCAGTAAATCTTTCAGGAGCTTCTTCTATATGACCTTTAAAATCCTTTTCATTGGTGTAACTAACACGGTCACCAGCTAGTCACCACCTCCTCACTACATTTCCCATCATCCTCCCTGGCCCTCACCTGCATGCACTTCCCAATCACAGAGATCGCTGTCACCTGTCACCAATCTTCACTGATCATCTTCCAGCACTATATAACTGTTCCCACTGCAGTTCACCATTGTCTGGGCTCTACATTACTAAACATGAACTAAGAAATAACAATACATCTACAGCATTTAATATTATTAGTTAATGTTAATTTCAACATTTACAAATACATTATTAAAATCAAAAGTTGTAATTGTTAACATTAGTTATAATGCACTGTTAACTAACATGAACAAACTACCCCTAACTAATTTTAACAAAGATTAATACATACTGTAATAAATGTATTGCTCATTGTTAGTTCGTGTTAGTTAACACATTAACTAATGTTAACAAATGAGATCGAAGTGTAAAGTGTTACCATACATAGACTAAGTTTTATGGTTTACGGAGATTCAAATAATTATATAAATAGTTCAAATATTTGATAATGACTGCCATTTGTAGCCTAACTGTTTTTAGACTAAAAAACAGTTCAATGACGCAAACATACATGTAATTCGAAATATATCATATGGTGATGTGGTAGGCTATTGTAATATGGCAAGTCCCTGTTTTGCGAAAGAGAGACAGTGGTCAGATGAAATAACAGCACATTCTCGGTGTCAACCATCCTCACCATTTTTGCGACCGAAAGGACCCGCTCTCTCATTCAGCACCGCGGACAGCGCCTGCGTCTCACGCGAGCCTCAGCAGGAAGTGGCCATCATTCGCTCTTTTCATCGCGCGCGCCCCTCCCACCCCCTTTCCTCTCGAGTCCCTCGCAATGACTGGAGAACGGAGGCACAGCACAGAACACGTATTCAGCAGTAGCATCTTTACTCTGGTCGAGTGAAGAGATTGCAGTGTCTGCTTCCGCACCCGAAGTGTGTCAGGATATTCCAAATTCATCTACAGTCGACCAGCCCATCTGAATGCCGAACACTACGTCAACAAACTGATACCTTTCCACGCCGTAAATATCCCATCGTGCGTTTAGTTCGCTTGTACGGTTAAGGCGAGCGCTGCCCGAGAGCAAACAAAATGTTGGATCCATCCTCCAGCGAAGAGGAATCGGACGGGATAGTGGAGGAGGAAAGCCGAGAGGTGATGGCTCCTCAGTCCGGATCCATTCGCATCTCCCCCAGCAGGACCAGCGAGAGCTCCGATAGGCTCCAACCCACCAGCCGAGGCTCCAGCGCGCGACCATCCAGCCCGAGCCCGTCGGCCGTCAGCGAGCCAGAAAAGGAGGACGTGGAGAAACTGCAGAGGGAAGAAGATGAACGAAAAAAGAAGCTGCAACTCTATGTCTTTGTGATGCGATGCGTCGCCTATCCTTTCAACGCCAAGCAGCCTACCGACATGGCAAGGCGACAGCTGAAGGTAAGAGCATGAGGTGTCCGGGTCTCACCTTGAGAAAAACGTTATGCATCATAATGTTCCTTTTATGTCATGATATTATCAGGAAACATTGGATAAAATACCCTTGCATATGTAGGGTGATATTACTCATAGAGTGAGGGAACATTTGTAAAAAATCACCATATCTTTCATGGGACACCTACAACCACAGTCTTCATTGTCAGTCTTTTTTTTAAGCTCAGAAGGTCCTGTCGCGAGCCCCCCAAATTCGTGCACATTCGGTCAAATTCGGTCGCACGAGACGAGCTCTAATTATAGATATTCTTCAAGAGGCTGATGGACCAAAATAAAGCGGTGTCATTGCCGTAGTACAGTCATGTGACTCGTTCACATTGGAAGTCCGTGGTTGTGTGCAGTCTTGCGGCCATAGGATATTCAGTTCCTTTTGCGCCATCTCTCGCGCCACTCATTCATCTTCCAAGGTGACTTTTGGCGTAACAAATGCGAACGCTGAATCCACTGTTCAGAAGGTCAAAGAGCATTACGAACGTATTTGTCATGTCACCTGATTTATGTAAATATTTAATCGTATTTTTACGAGTTAATTTTTACGCGATTATTTAATTAAGGCATTTTTACTCAAAAGCCTGTTGATAAAAAAACAAGTCTAAATGAAATGCAACAATTCTAAGGTGTGTTTAGAAATTACTCTAAGAGTTTTATTTACAGACTATTGACTTGAGACTGGAAGAAACGAAAGAAACCTGTTTCAGTTACTAACATAAAAATGTTTCCTTGTTCAGAGAGGTAGCTTTCAGAGGTCCAAACCAATTCCCCTCAGTTATTGATCCAAGCTATTCACAACATGCTCTGAAACCAGAGTTAACAGCTATTACTGCTATAGTAAGTGACGACACTCCAGTCTTATACTTACATTCTTATCATATTTGCTTCCATGCACTTTTAAATAAATTAAGAAATAGCTAAAAGCTAAAATTTTGACAATTAAAAATTACAGTTCTAGAAAGACTGTTGTCAGAGTATGGATTTGACTGGACATTATGTTAGTGTTATTTTCATAGTATATGTAAAGAAAAGAAAAAAATATATGGAAATTTAAATTCAGGCATATATGTGTAATGTTTAAATATAACATTTTTAAATAAAAAGCACATTGTCAACGTAGCTGTAGATTTGGTTATGCAATATGGCTTTGTCAGATGAGAACACAAAAGACTCATTGAAAAGCTACGGATGTATGAGTCCCAAATTATTATTCAATGCTAGGCAGCATCACGTGAGTTCGAAGAGGTCTTTATAGACGTAAAAGCTGTGATCAATAACATTGTATTGGAATACCTACTGTTTGTCATTACAAGATGTCAACGCTCTGATCTTCACAATGCGTTCCGGTTCAGTCAAGTAAGTCAGGGCTGGTGGTATTTGGGTCGTTACAATGAATCTCAGAGTTGAGTCACTTTTGAGGTCCTTTAGGTTCAATAGAATCACTGCAGTCAATCACTTCAGTGACTCAGAATCATCCGTGTGAATCATCGACATGAAGGACGTCTATCAAGAACAGGGTCAAAAGAATGTTATAACTCAGTTTTTTGTTGACTGCATTTAAGACAGCACTAACATCATTGAGATGAACATTATGGTGAATGGTAAAGATCATTGGCTTTATTAAAAACAACTTCTACATTCTGTAGATGCATGCACCATCAAACCTAAGGTAAATGGTATCAAGATTCAACAAAGTGATGCTGAAGCAATCTTTTGTGCATCAGGCTATCTTAGGGTTGAATAGGACACTTCAAAAATTAAAAATCAAGAGTATAAGCAAAAGTGTTGTAGTGTTGTAATTGTATAAGAATAGTATAGGATTGTAAGGTGTAATGTAACATTTAAAGGTGTGAGATTTTTGTGTAAATTGTTTTGTGTGGATTAAGTGCAATGTTTATTGGATGTTGATTGTTATAAACATAGATAATGTCATGCCAGAAATATGTCAGATTTGTCTGACATTGAAGTATTATATCATATTCCACTATGGTAGTTTTTTGATTAACTTTTCCCAATAGAATCCATTCAGTGAATTCGGTAAAAAAATTAAAAATAGGATTCAGTTAGTTGCTAAATGAATGGCTTGATGTTTACTTGTTTACTCACTAAATATAAATCTGAACATAAACTCATTGTATATGACAGTCGAAAAATAAAAAAAGACCTGCATATGTACACATTAACTCCCATTTATTATACAAAATAACATACTAAAGATAAAAACAATAAGTTCAAACTATCAAAAACACTGTATTTGAGGTTT
This sequence comes from Siphateles boraxobius, assembly GCF_051911475.1. NCBI lineage: Eukaryota > Metazoa > Chordata > Actinopteri > Cypriniformes > Leuciscidae > Siphateles > Siphateles boraxobius. The sequence continues at coordinate 9,866,902 of NW_027509042.1, read as the reverse complement.
TTCTGTGGAGCGCCAGATGAAAAAGGTAATTTCATGTTAAGAAATAGCAAAAATTATATATACACATTAACATTTTGGGGTTAAGATATCATCACTAAAAATCACAATTACACTTTTTTAATCTCTTTAGGCTGCACTAATTTATTTGCAGACAGCTTGACTAGTAGTTTTATGAGTGCTTATTCAGCTAATGTGATATCAGAGGAGTTCAGGGGATTGAAGGTAATGGCTAGCATATGTCTCATTAAGTAATCACATTTTTTCTATCTCAAAGAAAATCAAATCTCCTTTGTGCATTATTGCTTATGTGAATGGGGCGGCTTGATCTTCTTTCTCTGCTATTTGACTGCAAAAGCAGGTAAACAATATATGTCCTTCATCAGGTTAATGCTCACATGTTGATTATGATGTTGCCTAAAATGTTATGTTATACTATAAAGACAATTTCGTCTTGCAGGTGATTTTGTTGCAGGGAGAATGACGCATCTTGTGCTTCTATTCTGAGTCATTATGAAAGTTCTTAAAGGGATAGCGCACCTAAAAATGTAAATTCTGTCATAATTTACTCACCCACATTTTGTTCCAAACACATTTGAATTTCTTTCTTCTGCTGAACACAAAATAAGTTATTTTAAAGAATATGGGTAACCAAATAGTTGATTGGCCCCATTGACTTTCATAGAATAAAAAATAATTATATGAAAGTCCATGTTTGGTTACCGACATTCTTCAAAATATATTCTTTTGTGTTCAGCAGAAGAAACAAATTCATACCCGTTTGGGACAACTTGAGGATGAGTAAATAATGACTGAATTTTCATTTTTGGGTGAACTATCCTTTTAAAGGGGCTATATGTAGAATTCAGAAACCCTTGTTATTAGTGCACCACTGGCCGTTAAGTGAACTGTAGCCAGCAACTTATTGCTCGTGCTTGTGCTGAACGTGATTCAAGGCCCTAATATACCCACGGCGAAGTTCTTTTTGGTTCTTCACTTAGAAGTTATATACCAACATCCCGATGCCGTCCAGGCTGCCGAAAGTGACGTTTAGATGAATATGTAAATATTTGCTGTGCACTTTCCTCTCAATAACAAAATAATCACACAACAAAAACGACAGCAGTGAGAAAGCAGGAGATAGAAAGCATCTGATCTTAGCGATATGGATATGTATTTTTTTTACATTTTCGGTATAAGCTGTTCACGCATTGACAATAAATGCCATTAATACATATAAAAATACATGAATTCTTACAGCCCATTTAAAGGTTAACTAAAGCATTGCTTTGGACATTATAATCTATTATAATATAATATTTTCTCCTTTGGTTATAAATGACATCATATGTTGGGAATATCATTATTAAATTTGCTGTCAATTTTACATCATACTCTTGGGCTGTACTCTTACATCCATTCTCTAGAGTGTAGCTGCTGGCTAATAACAAAACTTATTCGATTTTTGCTCATTTGCAAAATACCTTGAAGCATCCTAGTATGCAGTTAGTGTATACTGTGGAAAGCAATCAAATCCAGAATTAGATTTCAAATCTTTGTTCTTCTAAAAGGCGGCCTTCCTAGTTTGTATGAGTTTTTTCATTTAAGTTTGGTGCATCTGAAGGGTTATCATGGTTCACGTCTCCAGCAAACTGCTCATTAGTCAGCCGTTGTCTGCTCAGGCAGTCCATTATAAAATTCAATAATGTTGAATGACAGCCTCATTGTTTCTATAGCATGTGAATCACATTTCATTCTCCTAGTTTTTAGTCCAGGAGGTCACTTTTACTGTTGGTTTTGCCTTAGACTAATTTGTATGCTGTCATCAGCGTCCCCTGTACTCACCCTGGATCTGCTCTCATGAGCCTCTGGTCTGGGTCGAAAGCCCTTGCTTGAACACCGGATGATACAGGCACACGATAGAGATCTCTCAGCAGTTTTGATCATTGGCCTTGGGGGAGGATAGACTTTCAATTATCTGTATCCTTCCCGTCTTTGATTTCATCACTGATAGATGGTAGATGTCCCTCCATTTCTGCAGATAAGGTGGGACTCTTACAGAGACTCTTACAGACTCTCGACCCTCTAGCTTTTTGTTTGCACCTATAAACTGAAACATTAAGATTTTCATCAGATCAGTGCATACAGTGTGTACATCCCGCTGAGGTATCACTCCTCGCAGAGTAATACTGATGGTGACAGCTTTCAAGGGCTCGTTGTCTTTTACTTAGCTTGCTAAGCAAATCTTTGTGTCATTTCAGATGAATTTATCTGCTGATGAGGTCTTCTTTCCTGCCCTTTTCTCCTTTAGCTTTATTTTCATCTTTCTCTTCTTCTGTGTTTTACCTAAATACCTGCTATTTTAGGTCGCAATTACATGTTTGTGTAATAGGATACGCTTTTAAAAGATATTAAGGTTGGAAACTGTAGCTATTTATTATCAAATTTCAATAGGCCTATAGTAATTTCAACTGACATGTAAAGTAAAAATATTGCATCATATATTATATTTTGAAAATATCTTATAAAACATATATATAAATAAAATATAATAAATATGAATAATTAAATGTATTATAAATATACAACAAAGTTAGTTCTGGTTCTTGTATTTCATACTTTTTTTCAGCGACTATTTCTGCAAGTGAAATAGTGACACCAGTAGCTGGCGACAAGTGATTGTTTTTAGGGGTTATTTGAATCATTTTCACTCAAACAATTCGTGATTGATTTAGGAACCAACCAAGTACGAGTGAGTCATTCAATTGTTCACTCAAACAATTCATTCAAAACACAGGAATTGCGCAATGGTAATTTTACTGTGGCTTTGTTCATAACTTTTTTTGTTGGCGGAGCAAATATTTACGAAGTAACTGCCAATGTTGTGTCTAAAATAGACGTTTAAGTGGAACATTACTAATGTCTTGTTTACAGAACTGGTATATTAAAGCACAAAGCAGTATTAAATTTAGAGATGTCTTTGAAAGTATTTTGTAGAATAAAATAGTTTAATAAAATATTTGCAATATGGTTTTGCAGTATTTAAATATTTGATTTAAATATATAAATATGTCAGCTTCTTTTTTAGGTTTATTATACATTGCTTTATTATACAACCCTAAATTGAGTCAGGATAAGGCTTTTATGCTCAGATTAAGAGATTCACATCGGTCTTGAGGTTGCACATTTACATTGTCATCCGTTGGCGTGTACATTTGCATGCGATATCACATGCTGACAGCTTTAGCTTGACTATTGTTTGTATTGCACAGTCACACTTTTTGTAAAGGCTTTTGACCTTGTGAAAAACAGCATGAAGAGACTGCGGTGTTGTACTGTCACTCACAGCTAGGCTTTTATCTATGTACAAGCCTTTAGTGGATGCCTATTTGCAATCTAAAACCAATGGCCCTGTTTAGATGCGCAGTGGGTCTGCTGTTACATTGCAAGACAATACGTGCATAAATGTGTAAAATATATTGTTAGGTCATACATTTATGGAAATATGCTGAACTGCTGGTCTCAAATGAGATGCATCACCTTGAGTCTTTTATTAATGCAATGTCTGGTGTTCCCACAGTAAAATGTGCCTATCTAGGAGAAATAATGCCTGTTCCATTTAAAAGGCTTTACAAACCAGTTAAATGTCTGCATTGCTGTAGGGCTTGCAAAAGGAGATAGTGAAAGTTATTTTCCCTTTATTACAAGAGGCAAGCACATGAAAGACGAGTGAATGGAGAAATGAACTCAATCAAACTCTGTGTTTCAGAGTATTTAGCACAATCAAACCCATTGAGAATGACCCCACAGGCCTTCTCTATGGTCTGTGAGCCCCACTGGTTTGGCCTGCTGGCCACATGATTTTATTCTTGTTCAGACAGAAAGGCAAATCAGAGCAGCTTTGTGTGATGGATGAAGTTACCATGCCTGTATCGAGTTGCCAGGCTCACAAATTCAGTTTCATTCTCCACCGATTTCCAATTGAGGTCTTTTACGGAGCGACACTACCAGCATGTATTGTGTGCGTGTGTATAAAACCTCTGCCGCAATCTCACACACACATGTTGAAAGACAGGCAAAAGGAACAAGAGGAGAGGACGAGACTGGAAAGAGAAAAATCAAGATAGAAAGGATAGACAAATGTCTAATTACTAATTATTAATAAAATTAAACATATTAATAAATCAAATTACTTGTTCATTTGAAGTTCATGAGGATTTTCATTGCAACGACATATTTAAGAAAATCTAGCATAAAATGAACTAAGTAACCAACTTTCATAAATTTGTAGAGCAGTGAAAACTAAAAAATATGAGGGAAGAAAAATATACAAATCCCTCAAAAAAACAACAACAACCAATCCCTATTGGTCTTGTCTGTGATGGGCTTTGAATTGAAAAACGATGTAAAACTGCATTTGCATCAATAAGCCCAAATACATATTACTATAAATTATAATTCAAGTGATGCTTTGTTTTCCCTCAAAACAAAAATTCCAGGCAAATGTTGCACACATGACACAGTCTGTAACATCAGTAATGTAGTGTGGGCTGTGATTTTATGAGGAATTTCATTTAAAACAGGTCAGTGAGAAGAATGGGAGAGATGAATGGATCCACATTATATTTGCCATTTTGGTTTCTGTGTATATCAAATCACTGACAACTGACATTTATAGAACAGTTATGTAAGCAAATTTTTCCCCAAAATGCTTGAAACATGGCTTTTGCTGTTAAAGATGGTCAATTGTTGAACAGAAACGCCTTATCTTTCCTGAACCACACCCTCAAAGATTAATTCGAGATGGAGCAGGACAGCAGCAGCACATCTCGGTGTTGTCTAAAACAACAGGAGGAAAACAGCATTCTCGCATGACAAACTAACAACTGACAACGGATTATGAAACTAAATATGGCATTTAATGAGAATGATCTGCTTCAACTATCACACTGTTGCTTATCTTTTATTGGCTGCCCGATCAATCACTCAGAATGATTGACAGGTTAGAAAGCACCTCAATGTCTTCAGATTGACTGAGAAAAGAATTTGACCTCAGCTAGTAGTTTCTTTTTTTATTTAATTCACAGGCATAAAAATCCATTAAAAACCTTTCAAAACACCTATAAGTTTGACTTCCCTATTGTGAAAAATGTAGGGCGGGACTTGATTTTGTCCTTCGGGAATTGATTGGATCATTGTGGTTTGCTATTGCTGTGATCTCATGTGAGTGACAGGTTGCCCCGCCCTCGCAACTGTACATCATCAGAGAACAGATGTCTCTGCAAGAGGCAGGGGGAAGTTATTAAGTTGGCTTGGAAAAGAAGGAAAGTAGGAAAACTCTATCTTTCTTCTTCCTGACTAAGCTTTTTTCTTTTTAACTTATCTTTCTTACTAATCAATCTTTCTCTTTCTTTCTGACTATTCTTTCTTTTTTACCTTTCTTTCTTTTTTTAAGTAATATTTCTTTATTTCTAACTAATCTTTCTTTCTTTCTAACTAATTTATCTTTATTTCTAACTAATCTATCTTTTTATTCTTTCTATTTTTTCTTTACTTTTTAACTTTTCTTTTCTTTCTTTTTTCAAACTAATCTTTCTTTCTTTCTAACTAATCTTTCTTTCAAACTGATATTTTTTTCTTTTTTCAAACTGATCTTTCTTTCTTTCTAACTAATCCATCTTTTTTCTTTCTTTCTAACTATTCTTTCTTTTTCCTAACATTTCTCTTTCTTTCTTTCTTTCTTTCCTTCTTTCTTTCCTTCTTTCTTTCTTTCTTTCTTTCTTTCTTTCTTTCTTTCTTTCCTTCTTTCCTTCTTTCCTTCTTTCCTTCTTTATTTCTTTATTTCTTTCTTTCTAACTATTCTTTATTTTTTACTTTTCTTCCTTTCTAACCATTCTTTATTTTTTACTTTTCTTTCTTTCTTTTTTACTTGTCTTTCTTTTTTTCAAACTAATCTTTCTTTATTTCTAACCAATCTTTCTTTTTTCTAACTAATTTATCTTTCTTTCTTTCTAACTAATCTTTCTTTTTTCTAACTAATTTATCTTTCTTTCTTTCTAACTAATCTTTCTTTTTTCTAACTAATTTATCTTTTTTTCTTTCTAACTAATCTATCTTTCTTCCTAACTAATCAATTTTTCTTTCTTTCTCACTATTCTTTCTTTTTACTTTTCTTTATTTTTTCCAACTAATCTATCTTTCTTTCTAACTAACATATATTTCTTTCTTTCTAACTAATACATTTTCTTTCTAACTAATTCATCTTTCTTTCTTTCTTTCTTTCTTTCTTTCTTTCTCACTATTCTTTCTTTTTTCTTTTCTTTATTTTTTCGAACTAATACTTGTCTTTCTTTTTTTCAAACTAATCTTTCTTTATTTCTAACCAATCTTTCTTTTTTCTAACTAATTTATCTTTCTTTCTTTCGAACTAATCTTTCTTTTTTCTAACTAATTTATCTTTTTTCTTTCTAACTAATCTATCTTTCTTTCTAACTAATCAATTTTTCTTTCTTTCTTTCTCACTATTCTTTCTTTTTACTTTTCTTTTCTTTATTTTTTCCAACTAATCTATCTTTCTTTCTAAATAACATATATTTTTTTCTTTCTAACTAATACATTTTCTCTCTAACTAATTCATCTTTCTTTCTTTCTTTCTTTCTTTCTTTCTCTCTATTTTAGAAACTATTCTTTATTTTTCCTAACATTTCTAACCATTCTTTCTATTTTATTTTCTTTATTTTTTCAAACTAATCTTTCTTTATTTCTAACTAATCTTTCTTTTTTCTAACTATTCTATCTTTCTTTCTTTCTAACTAATCTTTCTTTCTTTATTTGTCTTTCTAACTATTCTCTTTCTTTCTTACTATTCTTTCTTTTAATCTAAGATTTCTTTCTTTCTTTCTAGCTATTCTTTCTTTTTTACTTTTCTTCTTTTCTAATTATTATTTCTTTTTTACTTTTCTTTCTTTCTTTTCGTTCTTTTTCAAACTAATCTTTCTTTTTTTTCTTTTTTCAAACTAATCTTTCTTTATTTCTAACTTTTTTTTTCAAACTAATTTTTCTTTCTAACTAATCTTTCTTTCTTACTAATCTTTCTTTCAAGCTAATCTTTTTTTCTTTCTTTTTTCAAACTGATCTTTCTTTCTTTCTAACTACTTTTTATTTCTTTATTTTTTCAAACAAATTTTTATTTCTTTCTAACTAATCTTTTTTCTTAACATTTCTTTCTTACTTTCTTTCTTCTTCATTAATTTCTTTCTTCTTTCTAAGAGTGGCACTTTCTATCCATCTCTAATCTTTCTTTCTAACTAATCTTGATGATCTATCCATCCAACCATCCATGTTCATGTTAAAACATGCTAAATCATGCTAGCAATATGGCAAACCATACTTGAAACATGTTAAACCGTGCTAGAACAGTTTAAAACTTTTTCAAACTTTCTGGCTAGGCTTTTCCAAGCCAACTTAAAGTTTGTCTACGAACTTTACCGTCTAGTTTTGATTAAATATTATGAGTACACATTCATTTTTTAAAACAATGATGTGAATGGATGATAATACATGAAACTGGACTATTGATGTTTGCTGGTGTTTACAGGGAATCTAATACTTAACTAAAATATATTTGTTTTTATATAAAATAATAATTAAATAAAAACATTTAAAACAATACGGAAATCATTGAAATTAATGTTTAATTCAAAAGGGGAATATTAAGGGTTGAGGAGAGACATACGGGTCTGTAGTGAAGGGAACCGGTTGAGGGCACAACAATGACAGCGACACTAATAGAAAGAGAGCGGAGGTCAGACAGCAGATTAGAGCCTGAGAGACGGCAGCGGTTATGGCAGCTGGATCGAGAAGGAGTAAGTTATGAAAGGTTCCTGTGGAGATAAGAGGATGTTTGATTGAAAGGCCTGAGCTGGATCTCCTCTGATGAGATTTGGAGATTCTGAAATTACCTTATTAATATAACAGGGTGAGATGGATGAAATTTATCGGTTCATAAAGCACACTGAGAGAAAAGGACAGGTGAGGAGAGGAAGAGAACGTGAGAGACTAGCAGATTCATTTTGTCAGAAGTAATAAACATCCAGCTGAAAGGTTCTTAAACCTCTTTTAGCAGGTCATACACATTTGAGTGTGAATTATTAATTAGTGGAATAAATGGTGGCTATTTTTAGTGCTGCTTTAATTAACTTATGACCCAGAGAGTAAATTTAGCCTAGCACGCTTGAAAATAAAAAGAATTCAGATAAATTAATATTGATTCATCAATACATTGATATTTGGACACACACACACACACACACACACACACACACACACACACACACACACACACACACACACACACACACACACACACACACACAGACAGATACATATATATATACATGCATACGGCGCATAACATTTCAAGGACTTAACTGTTAAAAGTCATTTCACAGCAGTGTGAATGTGGACAACAGAATATTTTATGCATCCATATTTATTAATCAAAGCTCATTCTGAAGGCTGTGTTTGAACTTTTGGAACAGTGTATTTATTGCTTTCCTAAAGAGCCAGAGCAGTGTGTGTTTGAAAATGTTTTTTGCTTTTGCTGAAAAAGGGTTTATTTTTAGGGGTATTGCAGTATGTGTGGAAGTCTGTATTTGTATACATATTCTTCATGGCTTTTTAAATAAGTGTTGCTTCGAGAGAAGTCTAAGAAAGACGCTGAGATGAAGGACATCTGCTCAAGGTATTCGAGCACTTTTCTGTAAATATTAAGGACAGAATAAGAGACCCAAGGATACCATAAAGTGCATTTACATAACAGAAATCAGACAGAATTAGGGAGAGGTGATGTTTTTTTTATTTTCTTTGTCTTTATTTTGGGTAATGAAGATGATACCTAATTTGTAAAAGTTGTTGAAAGTATATTAATTATGTGGTTGTTTTATATGCTAAAGAAGATCATGAATGTGCATTCACACTTACCATATTTCAGGCACTATGAGTAACTTAGTTCTGCCCTAATAAAGCTCCTAATGAGACTTCTAATATTCATGGAAATAAAGTGTCCTGCCTATGATGATAAATTAGAGGCAAAACTTATGTGTAATTTATGTTGCAATTCAGCACTATTTGGCTTCTCATATTTGTGCTCTTTGAAGATAGATGGCTTAATTAACAATGAGATAAATAATAACAACCCTCTCTAGCGCAGAAGCAAACCAAAAACTAAAATTCGATTTGGCGCACAAAGGAATATATTGAATTTTTATGGTTTTATTCTGCGTTAATGCCCAACCAAAAGCCCAAAGTTTTACCCAGAGCTGAAAAACAGAACATCACAAAATAACAAGGCAACTAAAAGTTGTATTTATACCATATTGTATAGCGTTTAAATAATATTTTTTATTATAAATTGTAGGATGTTTACATGTAATCTACGAATGTGCTACATTTTAAATAAAATTTATTTTAATATTTGTATTTTAATTAACATTTCAAATATTTAAATATTTTTTTTATATTATTATTAATCTTAAAGGATGTTTGTAGATTTTGGACACAACTAACATGGGTGACTTAATTAGTCAAATGGGAACAGTTATTGGCCGTCTAATGCTGATAATCTAATAACAGTCTGGCCAATATTTATGTCCATCACTAGCCTTGAGTCAGACCGTAATTTTGATAAGTCTGCAAGTTTTTTCGCCTAGAGACATGGAAGTAGGATGAAAGGAAGTAGTATTAGCCAGAGTGGAGGAGAAAGATTGTGTCACACCATATAGTGTGATGAACAGCAGTAGCTATAGTTGTTGTGGAACTACAGCCGTGTCGCTCCAGGAGAGCTGCCTGAACCCTTATTCTAAAGCATGTGAAAGATTTTTCTCATGCCATCGCTGCCACACACCCACTCTCCCCCTTGTGAACTAGAACACTCTCTCTCTCTCTCTCTCTCTCTCTCTCTCTCTCTATCTCTCTTTCTCTCCCACCCTCCAATCCAGCTTTTTCCATATCCTATAATCCATTAAGCAGCACTAGCACTCCTTCCCTTCACTCCCTATCTCTCCCTCTCCCTTTATTTCCTGGCAGACCGGCATGACCTTCTGTTTTTCTGAAGGTCTTTATTTCGACATTGAGCGCGTGAAGAGAGCATCTATTACATTTAAGCATGAAAGCTCCCTCTTACCCAATCATTTTTAATGGGTGGGGGAACACTTTTTAGCAACTTAAGATTATAAGAGCATAGCTATTGTTTTGCATGCAAATATGTCCTTGATTCATATCCTGACATATACATTTTTTTTCTTCTTCAGTCTGATGTTATTCTTAAATCAGTAATATATAATATTCTATATTTTTGGATATCTGACAAAAAGCACAATATGGACATATTGGCGACATTGAATACCAATATATGTATGTGCACACTGCTTTAGAAATGTACAAAACCTTTATACTTATATTCTAAATATATTTACAAGGCACATTTGATTATTATAGAATTTTTTTTGATCCCCTAATAACACCTGTACCTCTAAACCTCTAACCATGAAAGAAATGTAACAGATAAATGCACATTGACCAATTTCTTTTATTGACAATTTAGTATACAGTGACTAAAATTGTAAAATATTGTCATGTATTTAAAAATCTCTCAAAGAACCAAGTGCAATTTATAATGTCAAATTAGGAAAATTCATTGTCACTGAACATATTTTTGAAATATCATTTATTAAATACAATAAAACAAGTTATTAATTCCAGTCATTCAGTATTCTTTGAACCTAAAATGATTCCTAAACATTTGTACATCTCTAAAGCTGTTCAGAAATATCAATACATAAATTGTTTCATTGACTATTAAAAAGTATAAAATGTGTGTTCTACAACAGCACTTTACATACAAATACTTAAAATTACTAATGTTTTTTAAATTTATTTTAAATTGTTACATTCAAAATCCATTTTGCTGAAGAGGAACATGTGTGTCGTTTTTGTCATAGTTTGTCTGATCTGACTGCATCTTTTCTGTCAGAGTAGCATTAATTCTTCTCAGGAGGAAGCCATCTTACAGAGGCTGTGTGTCACATGGCACAAGTTCTTATTTTTAGCTGGATTAGTGGAGTTTCAGGCAAGTGCTTTCACCCACACACACGTTACCTCTCTCCGAGACAGACACACACACGCCCATTAACTCTAATACTGAGCACGCTGCAGCTTTTTTCTGTCACACACACTGTCTCATACTTGGATACCTCTCAGCTCACACAGAAGCGCCCAAAAACCTTCTAAAGGCACTCTCTGTCTTTCCATCACACAAGAGTTTTTACTTTTCACATCATTTCCCCCACTTTACTCCCTTATTCACTCTGAACATGTCTTTTTCTTCTCTCGCGCACAAAGAAAAAAGCTGGCTGTGGGCTCTGAATTGTGATTAAAATGCTACGGTTTCACAATCCATTGAAGCGCTATATTCTATTCTGACGATAGATACTTCACCAACACCCAAATCCTGCTGTCAATATGCTGATAGAATGTTAGTAATACAAAGTGCACACAGAGACACATACACACACTAGTCAAGGTCCGGAGATTGAATTTAACATATTTTAAGAAGGCATTTTGGTGTGGTAAAGTTTTGTGTAAGCAAATGCAAAGTATTCCGTTCACATTTCCTCTAACGCTACTGCTCTGAGACGAGCTTCTCTTGCTGAAGGCTTTATGTTTATTCTAGAATTCTGTATATGCTTGAGATTGTTTCGAATGAAGTTTTTACAACAGTGTTTGCAAGGCAGCAAAAGAGCTGTAGCACTGAATGCCAGCACAGCTGTTACTGAAAGTAATTTTTGCTTTTGTACAACAGTTCTATAAACAACAGATTCTGCATTCTTTTATTCTGTCATTTTTAAAATTGGTTTAGCAAGACTTTCTGACAGTAACGCAACATTATATATGCTATTATTATATAAAGGTTATATTTAAAAACATTAAAATATTTACATTACCACATATTAGGCCTACAGCCTTTTTTTAAATTAGATATGATCCTTAGATATTGCTGAACATCTGTCTTCAAAATTTAAAGCAATGGCTAATTTCTCCATATTTACATTTATGTATACTAAATTCAGATGATAGCAGTAGCAAATGATAACAGAAATATTCCTTATGTTAATGAACAGGCTGTGCATTAGTGGTGGGTATTCTTTCAGTGACTCTTCTTGCACGTTACATCGATATGCCAGTAGGAGTCGACAGGTTTCTGTCTTTGAGTGAGTCATTCATTCCTTTCACCGATTCGTTCAACACGCTATTTCACTCAAGAACGAAACATTCAATCATTCACTCAACCGATTAATTCAAAGCGCTGTTGTTTGAAGGAGTCGTCAATCATTCGATAAACTGATTCAAAACACTGATTCATTTAGGAACAAAACACACCGCCGGGATAACGCTGTGACTATGTTTGGAAATATGTTTCTTGTCAGAGCAGAACCAGACCAATTAACTGGAAATATTGTGTTTAAAATGTAAGTTACTTAATGTTAACTTTCAACGTTTATTGAACTGGTATATAAATGCAGTGTTAAACTCACAAGTTTGCTATTTCTCTGAATACCTGCTGTTTGGATTTTTCTTCCTTGTCCTCATCATCCTCTTATTTTAATAATGCTTGCTTGACTCAATCATCTTAAGCAGAGTTGATGTGAAGTTCAGTTATGCTGAAGGACACGTATTCAAATGGAATCCAAAACGGAGACATTAGCATGCCTTTCAAACAGCACTGATGAGGTGCGAAATGCTGGTTTGCATGGTTATTCATTCATTTTCGATGTAATGTGCTACTGGGGACTGCACAGTAGAGGGCCGGTCTCTGCCTTGTGGCTCAGAGACACCAAAACTAACCAGCTGCTATCTTCAGCACTGGCCTTGTGGGTCCATAACACTTCTACGCTCCGAGCATCATGCTAAACATAGAAAATGGCATGAAGGGACACAGGGAGGGGAGTGGAGGAAAAGAGTTGCGGGCTCCAGGACAATGCAGAACATTCTGTTCCCCATTGGCAGATCAGTATCCCTGAGTTCCAGGGAGTCCGATGAAGCTGCTGCATGTGTAATGATTCGTTAGGGCAGTTTTGCAATGCTGATGTTGCTTTAACGATTGAACCCTGTATTCAGAGTGTTCATATTATTTGACACTATATGTGTTTGTATTACTGCCGTGCTGCGTGTTTTGTTTTCTTTCATTTGTTCAAAGATATTGTTTCTGTAATGTGGTGTGGGTTTTGTGTGTAGATGGTTTTCTATGTGGTTGTTTGCTTATTATCCTGATTGTTAATTACATCCACTGTGCAGCAAGCATTATGAAAGTACATGACTCTTTTGGTATTTGATGTCTGGATATTCACAATGGCACACCATAGCATCATCAATACAACCAAATGAGTTTGTGTGTATGTATTATTATCTTAACCACACTATTTCATTCATTCAGTATTTCATCATATATAATACATGTGTGATTGTATAATACAATGTCTCATGTCATCAAATTGAAATATTTTGATTTAATATAATATTAAAGTGATATTTCAAATATTCTGGCAGACTATAAAAGTGAAAATGACTGTTAATTATTCATGCTACATAGTGTGTGTTTGCATTGTGGTAACGCCTGCTTTCCAAAGCATCCTATAAATTGCTCTTTATTAAGTAGGATTTATATAATATTAATTAATAGAATATAATATTTTGCATTTACAACAGGACAGTGTAACCAAACATGGAAATAGCATGTTATCTTTCAAAGTCGGTAGGTTAAAAAAAATAAAAAATATATATTTTATTCAGCAATTATTCAGAATTATTCATTCCTTTTAAACTAATGTTTAAACTAAATGTTAAGCAGCACAACTGTTTTCAATCTAGATAATAATAAGAAATAATTCTTGAGCGCTGAATCAGCTTATTAGAATGATTTCTGAGGGATCATGTGCCACTGAAGACTGGAGATATGGCGTTGTCATCGCACAAATAAATTACGGTTTAAAATATATTAAAATAGAAAACAGTTATTTGAAATTGTAATAATGTTTTCTAATATTATTGATTTTAATGTATTTTTAATCAAATAAATGCAGCCTTGGTGTCCTTAAAATACTACTTCCAAAAACTCTTTTTTTTTTAACTCTTGAATTTTGTGCACAATATCTCAGCAAAATCAAAATGTATTAATATAATTTATTTTGTGTCTTTTGTCTCATACAAACTTTGAAAGCAAGTGGGAAGTGTGTTCCATTTTAAATTTAGCCTCTTGTTCCATTTCATTTAGTTGTCTGGGTGTACATTTGACAAACACCTTCATTTTCTCTCCCCTATTCCGTTAAGTAACACTTTATTTTTTCATCTACCACTTTTTTTGTGCCAGGCTTGAATTTAATGTAAGAAATTGAAACCCCAAATCCAAAAACAAATTTACATTGAGATAGCTTAAAATTAAATTAGGTTTAATTGAACTTTATTTTCTTTTTTTACGAAAATAATTAAGATGCACAATTAAGATTGGATGCAAACGTGATACTTCCCCCTCTGTGGAGTAACATTGAAATCACTCGTCCACATTTCCTATCTTTTTCTCATGCATCATCTCTGGCCCACAGCTAAGGCTGCCGCACTCATGCAATTATCATAATTACAAACGACTCTCCAGTCTGCTGCTGAGTGTGCACACGCACACACTGAAAGCTGTTTCTTCATTCACACAAAAGAAAAGGAACACTTTTGTTTTTCACACGAATGAAATGTAAATGACTCTATAAATAAGATACTGTTGATGAAATGGTAAGGTTATAGCAGGAGAAAGGATTCATCAGGAGAGGTTGAAGTAAAAAGCACTGTTGATTGTATTTCCAAAGAAAGAGTGTCTCTAGTCTGATTAGGTGAAGCTGAAAAAGACAGTAAGTCAACAATGTTCAAGGCAGATGAACCATTTTTTAAGTCTTGTTAAGTGATTCTGTCGAATTACTCATTGGAAAATTCACTTGACTAGTGCAGTTTTTCATCCTGTGTTGACATATTTCCTATTGAAACAGGAAGTTAGGGCTATATATATTGGTTTTTGCCTTTAGGTTGCAGAGGAGGAACATTCTTATAATAATTGGACATGGCAACAATGTTACTCAATTTGCGAAAAATTTATTCTGATGAAAAAATGATTTTAAAATACAATATATATATATTTGAGAGATTTAAGAGATCCAGGTTTGCTGTGCTTGTTTGTAGAGCAGCATTACTTAAAATGAACTTGCATTCTCCCCTGGTAGTGAGAGGTTGAAATGTGTGTTTGACTGAGTGTGTACAAATGAATCATGCTGTTACAGGGTAATCATGATAAGAGGGATCCAGAGGGAATCAATGGGACTTCTACTTGGGAGGATGGGGGTGGATGTACCATTAAATTACTGATGGATATTTGTCACTCTGTTATGAGAACTATAGGGGTATGCTTTTTTACTGACTGATGTAATTATAAAAATAATAATAAATAATCTGTACTGTTACACCTTTAAACACAAAAACACAATTGCTATGTTAGTATCATTTATATACTATTGTAGTATTTGTTAATATTTTGAATCAGATTTTTATGTGTACGGTTTGCATTTTAATTTTAGTTTAAAGGCACAATATGTAAGTTTCTCTGCTAGAGTTCGCTTATTCAAAACAGTAACGAAGGCTTAGCTTGATGCTGTGAATGAGCTTGGAATCATGGAGGCGTCGTATTCACCTCCACAGCTGATGGAAAACAATCCAACGGGACTCAGGCAGAAATCATGTTCATGGATGAGCTAACGTATTAAAGTTTTATTAATGTTAATAACTGTGTGGGATGAAGCAGGACACAGCCGTGAGACTGGGACGTTTTACATTGCATTTATTATGCTTATAAGCTGCAGTGTTTCCCACAGAATGACAGTGTAACTGTGGCGCGTGTGCATGCATGCATCGATATTGACTACCAGCTATATACAGCATGCTAACCTCGAAAATCCAGCTGTATTCTAACAATAACTTAGCTCTCCTTATTAGCTAGGCTCCTTGTATGCTGGCTAATGCATTTTTAAAATCTGGGTCTCCAACATTAACACCGCTATGTTGGACAGATTTGTGCAGCGCTGTTCCATGAGGGAGAGAGAGCGCGAGAGGTACGGGTGAGTGAGAGAGAGAGGTACGGGTGAGTGAGAGAGAGAGAGAGGTACGGGTGAGTGAGAGAGAGAGAGAGGTACGGGTGAGTGAGAGAGAGAGGTACGGGTGAGTGAACTATAGTTGAACTAAGACTAACAGTGTTGAACTATATAACAATGATTTAATATATAGTCTCTGGATAAAAATATTGTGTACATATGTAAGTAATATAATGCAAGTACACAAGTCAACAAAATACAGTATATAACAATGTTTTAGTGTTTTTTTTTTGATTTTTTAATCATAAAATCTAACTGTGCCTTTAAGTTTTAGTAATTTTGTGCGTTTGCCATTTTTATTAGATGCTTTTAATTAATTTTTTTAATGTATTTAATTTAATATTTCTGAATTGCTTTAATTTTTATTTCAGATTTACGTTTAGTAGTACGGAGGCACTAAATTTACATGATGATGGAAAAAAATATGCAATTTTATTAGCTGTTTTCCTCATGGGACCAAAAAATGTCCCCCTCAAGGTCAAGGATTTTGGATATTGCCATCTTTGTGGGGCATTTTGTCCCCATAATTTTGGGTTTACCTGGACTAGAGCTGTCAAGTTAGAGTGTTTACATACATCACCTCCTGTATGCCTGTACCCGGCCTTCATAAAAAACTATTCTGCAAATATGAAAGAGAAAGAGAAAAGAACACTTAGAAATATTGAGGGCTGCAAGCTGTTCTTCAGGGTTATAGTATTCTCTGTACAGACAGTTCAGAAGGCAGATAAAGTCAACTGCTCTATGTGTGTGTGAAGTAGAGAGGACAGTAGCAGAGAGATGAACACAGATGGTGCTGTGATGCCTCACAGGCACATGCTACTTTGTACTTTTCCACCTTCCTCCTACACACTTGCTAACAGAAAACCCTGTTTCCTTTAGATTTTGTCACACTGGTGGTTTCAAGATGAACGGCAACAAAACATCTTGCTAAACTTTTTTAAATTTTTGTTGGTATGCTTAGCAAGCCACCATATGCATGACAGCGCAATAGAGCACAATTACAGGTTTTGAATGTTTCAGTGATGTAATAAAAACAGGGATGTAAGCTAGAAAATAGGAATACAATAATGCATATCATTGTCCCATTCATTGTATAATTGTTAACACTTTACAATATATTTAATAATATTGTATATGTTTGGGATAATGTATTATTACACTGGTACTTACCAAATGAATAAATAAAATGTCATTAAATATTGATTTGAGTTTATTTTATTGTGTGAGAAGAAAGAGTGGAGGAATACGAGAGACATGAAACTAGCAAAGCTGTGTAGAACAAAAGTTACTAGAGAATATGGTCCTTTATAGATTATGAAAATGTTTGACCACAGGATGATCGACCAATCAGAATCAAGTTTTCCAGAGAGCCATAGTACAAATGCTATGCGTTTCCAATAAAATAGCGTTGATGTCAAATGTAGTGTGTCCAAATGAAAAGAAAACACGACCCAGGCTAGATTAAATACTGATTTAGCAAGGATGTTTTGTGCGACCACAATGCGTTTGTACTGTTAGTTGTTGCCTCTGTTGTTAATTGCACTGACATTACATTACAGCAATTAAGTGTTAATGCACTTAATGGCTGTTCACTTCTCATATTCAGCTGCCTAATACAAAATTTGGCCCAATGTTTGCTCCATTTGTTAGGCTGATAAATCACACTTTGCTGTTTGTAAGTTTACAGTATTGACATTTTCCTATTTAACCTGTCATGTCATAATTTTGCATATCGTTGGGCACTTCATGGTAATGTTAAAGGGATGGAAAGAAAATTCTGACATTATTTACTCAACCTCATCAAGGTCATGCATGATTTCAACTGATTTCAAATTTTCTTTCATCTTTCTACTGTTTAGTAGTGGTGGGAGAAAAAATCGATTCTGTTCAGTATCGCGATATTTTGCGCACGCAATTATATCGATACAGGAGCGCAAAGTATTGCGATATTTAATTATAAAATTATCTGTTTTACTTTCTGGTTTTCTCAGAGTTTACTCTGATCATTTACATTTGCGTATTACATCCACAAGGTGACGCTTGTTGCGGTGCTTTGTTGTCGTACATTCAACAGCAAATTCAAATGAAAATGGCTTCAATATTACGGTTGTACACGACGCTCCGTCTTCTTTCAAATCGAAAGTGTGGGTAAATTTCGGTTTTATGATTATTCTCAGGTTATGTTACTCTATTATGTCTGCTTTATGTTACTCTATTGTATTTAAATAATTTTAAGTTATGTGCTGGGAACTATTTTTCACTGCTTGAGAACATTTGTTGAAATCGCCCCCTAAACACTCATTCACTAAGTTAGGCCTATTCCCTTAGTTTGTCCACTAATACTGTTCACTTACTTGAAGGAGTGAATGAAAACGAGTAAGCGTATTTGGACAGGCGTTGAGCGTACACTAGCCTACATTCATTAATGCTGTACAATGTGGGACAGAGACGCGATCTGACACGCGTCCCATTTTCTCACAAATCTCTACGTTCATTTAAGACTTTATTTAAATCATTTAAGATTGCTCTTATGAGAACACTCGACAAAACAGACATTTTGGCATGATTTGTGTGTTATATTTGTTCAAGCCTGAAAGAGAACTCGATACTGACGCGCGTCTTTTCTGTGGGTCGTGTGTGTGTGTGTGTGTGTGTGTGTAATACAGGCAGGATTTAATAATACTAAGGTATTAAGGATACTGCGTAATTGCGTTAAACATTTTTTGCGCTTTAAACTTTTTTTGTTTGTTTTTGTTGCGGTGCCACGGTGGGGAAGTAATGAAACCAGTGTTGGGACTGAACAACGTGTAACACAGACTATTGTAGCAAGCCAAGAGCTTACCATTCATGTGAGAGGTCTCCTATTCAGAGAATAATTACGTCCTGTCCTGTAATAAGGTCCTGTGTCCTGAATGTTCAAGAACAAGTTTTCAAGTTTTTGCTCTACCCTCCTAAGTTTTTGCACTTCAGTTAATGTGTAGAAGATAATGTTTACAGAATTAAATGTGACATTTAAAGTGAGTTGAGCGGTGTTATTTTCCTAATTTTTTGTAATGTCTTTGGATTATATGGGGGACATGAATCGCAATATCGCAGAATTGAATCGCAATACTTGCTGTATTGCAATATATTGAGAATCTCAATAATATTGAATTATGGCCCAAATATCGCAATACTATCGAATCGTCACATTTTTGCCAATTCCCACCCCTACTGTTTAGGCAGCCAAGTTTTTTTGAAAGCCTCTTTTGTTAACAGTAAAGAACCCTTTTAAGACAGCTCTTTTAATGCAAGTAATAATATAACGTATTTCTAAAATATATAAGTTCGTAGTGATTTCTCAAGCTCCCCCTAAAAATAAATAATATAATTCTAAAATGTATAAAATTATTTTAAAATATAATAGAAATTTTATTTTTGAGTAAGCTTTTTTCTTTTTTTGGGTTTGCTTTTAATAATATTATTAATAATAAACAATTTCATTGTGTTGGGGTACCACATTACAGTATATCTATTGTAAAAATCTGGGTCCTGAAGCAAAACCGGTTTATAACCACTGCCATAAAACACAGTGGCACTGTAACTGTCAGGGCTTTGCTATTCTGCTTTATATGAGGAGGAGGAGGAGGATACTGTTTGGCCTGCTCTTTTTCTCCTTCACAACACTTCTCTCATTCTGTTGCTTACTTGTCGTCACTCTGTCATCTTGTGCCCTGATGACATTCAGGGAGAGTGATGAATCACATCGGGAGAGAGAGAGAGAGATAGAGAGAGAGAGAGAGAGAGAGAGAAGGAAGTTGAAGAGGCGTTCAGTGAAATACAAGATGTATTATGCATGAAATATCAACATATTTAAAAAATATGAAGGACTTAAGTACACAAATTCTGCGAGGGAAAGTTAAAATTAGAGCGTGCAAGTGAGAGAACTAGTGTGAGAATGGTGTAGCTAGAGATATCTGGCTGTGAGAAAAGAGAGAATGTGTGTTACTGAGTTTGAAGGTGGGGTTTTTTTTTTCTTAAAGCAGAAAGAGTATTTTTAAGTGTAGACTTGCAGAAGAGACTAATTGTGGGAGTTATTTGGTAAAAACAAGGATGTATTAAATGTCTCTTGCTAATAAAAAGAAACCCACTGTCCTTTGTCATTTGTCTCTGAAAAATCTCTAACCCTTTTGCGGCAGCACATAATTTACTTTAGTCTTGAACCGCTATAGATCTCGATTTCTGAATGCGCAAAAATCTGATAACAGATTCAACGGAAACCTTGTAAGATTAAGTCACTTTTTTTTAAAAAAAATCTCATTTATAATGTTGTATTATCTATAGTAACAACAAATAAATGCATTGGTCTTGTGAAATATTTCTGGATTTTCACAAATTATCTGAATTGTGACTTTTTTTCCCCTATCATTTCTCCTTGTAGATCACCAAGCAGCAGCTGCAGACCACTAAGGACCGCTTTGAGTCTTTTCTCAAAGGAGACACACAGATTGTGGCGGATGAGGCCTTCATCAACGCTGTTCAGAGCTATTTTGAGGTGAATTATCATTGTAACAGTAGAATGCAATTGACCCTTGTATTGCTCAAGTAATCACCATGCATTATTGGTTGCTCAACCAAAAATTGTGGTTTAAATTATTTTTTAAACATCTACCCTTAAACATTTAAACCAGCCTCAAACTGGTTTGAGAATATATCAAACTTTTTTTTATTTGGACATGTTATGTCATGTCATGTTATGTTGCTGATATTCATCTTACATATTATAATGATTTATACGCTACTGTTCTAAAGTTTGAGGTCAGTAAGATTCAGTAAGTAAATAATGATTTTATTTAAGTGAAAGTGACACGTGATGGCCAAGTATGGTAACCCATACTTGGAATTTGACCTCTGCATTTAACCCATCCAAGTAAGTGCACACACATTAGGAGCAGAGTAGTGAGTAGTGTACAGACACACTGCAAACGTGGATACACACAGCCGGAGCCTTGCTAATTTAGCAAGGATGCATTACATTTATATGTGACAGTTACAGACATTTATAGTGTTGTAGGATTTCCATTGTAAAATAAATGCTGTTCTTTTGAACTTTATAATTATTAAAAAATTACCCGTTCCCACAAAAATATTGAGCTTATTGAGATATTTAAATGTTGAGCTGTTTTCAACATTGATAATAAGAATTTGTTTGTGAGCACCAAATCAATATAGTAGAATATTTCTTAAGTATCCTGTGACACTGAAGAGGGGAGTAATGATGCTGAAAATTTAGCTTTGCGATCACAAGAATAAATTACATTTTAAAACATTAAAATGGGGTGAAAAAATAGAAAACAGTTATTTTAAATTGTAATAATATTTTACAATATTGCTGTTTTACTCTATTTTTGATCTAAAATACTTTTCAAAAACATAAAAATTTTTTACCAACCCCAAACTTTTGAATGGTAGCGTTTTAATGATTTTTCCTAAAAAAGGCCACAACCTTTTTGTGCCAGAACCAGCGCCTACAATCACAAAGACAAGTGTGTATTCCCAACTACACATATTTCTGTGATATCTGACAGGTAATAGTGCTACTTTATGCTTGCTTGCCCCCAAAAAAATTACTTGCAGCACCTTTAAACTGAAATCTCTTAACATTAAAAGTAGGGATGCACCGATCCGCATTTTTTCACTTCCGATCCGATCCCGATACCTGAATTTGGATATCGGCCGATACCGATACTATTCCGATACCAGAGCTGTGTTTGCTTTAATATTATTATTATTATAATTGTTGATTTTATATGATGTTGCAATAAACTCCTCTCAACAGGCAAGTATGATATGTACGCATGTATGCATATGTCCCAAAAGGCAACTTGAGGTAAGTATAAGGTTAGAAAAGGAAGTCAGAAAAACAGGATTAACAGGAAAAATCCCATTCTGAAAATAAATATGCAACTGTAAGTGTTTCAAATTGATTGTCATGTCAATATTTATTACATTTAGGGATGCAACGATACCATATTTCTGAACCGATCCAATCCCATACCAAATATTCTGAGTATCGACTAATACGGATCCGATACCAGCGCAGTTTTTTTTTAAATCAAGTAGAATTTCTAGAACTCTGTGTTGAACTGGTAAACACTGTTAAACACAATCTACTTAATACAGACAACTTCATTATAAAGAAAAACAACAAATAAAAAAAAATGTATCATAACCTATGACAAAAATTATATTATACACTAGATTAGAACTCTAGAAATTAGAAATTTAGTCTAGAAAAATCACGAGTGCACAATAATTGTATCAAATCTGAACATAGTGAAAAAACATTATTTAGCGGGGAACAAATAAGAGACAATAAGTGTAGGCACCAGCACTAAATCTGGTAAAACGTTACACATTGCTGTTTGTATTGTTGTAAAATACATTCATGAAAAACAAGATAACAAAAATCAAAAAGATCAATTATTGTATATACATAGTCTAGCTACTATAAAATTAAGACATTTTTTATATGTATAGCACAGCTGTTTATTGAGGCAGCAACATATGATAGATGCGACATTTAATAATCTTTCATTGCGCAAAAGTATTATGATATGATTATGAAAGACTCCAATACAGTGCGGCACAAAGTGCTTATGCGCATCCCAAGCGCAGAATGCTGCGCTTGAAGCAACACAGACTCACAGCGCGCACCGCTTCGAGTCCACATTGAAAAGTTCCAAGCACAAAGGAAAGACATATTGATGCGTAGTGTATTATACAGTATCTATCTACGCAATAGTTTATTCAGCCTTTTCTTTTAACAGTTTTAAATTTCAGTTACTGTGAAGAACAATTATAGTGCTCTCCAGTGTTGTGATCTAACAGACACACGGTAAAAAGTAACATGATTAAGGTACAGCAAGTCCAGCAAGATAGTCATTTTATACGAAACCATAGAGCTTTATCTACAGATCAAGTATACTAATAGTAACATTGAATCATCTTGGAGAGTTTCATCGAGTTGACCGTCATAACTAGGGATGCACGATATATCGACCACATATCGATATCGGCCGATAAATGGTCTTTTTTGATGTTATCGTTATCGATCCGATAAGAAAATTGGGCCGATATATCAAAGCCGATAGATAATAGATTATTTACTTCAGTTGAGAGATGCCGCTGTTCGCCATGATGGTTCTGAATGATTGGATTCACTTCGAAAAGGAAGATACAGTTCCGTGCAACATGTGCAGCACAAATCTGTCACATAGGCCTCATAACATTATAATAAAAACACGCCTGTAAAAGAATGTTGTGAATTCTTGTTCGCCAGTGTTTCAGCGCGACGAGCGCGTTGTGGTGGAAAGAGCGCATCTATGGAGTTAAGCCTTCATGACAAGCACAGTCGAGTTCTCTTGAGCATTCGCAGCATTCTGTGCCATTGTAAGTTGTAATATGTTTATTTTGTGTATATATATCTGATTAATCTAATATAGGATGCGTTTGGTTGAGTTAATGAACGATGCAGTAGCGCTTCATTGTAGGCTACCGGTGATCATCTTTATAGCCTATTTAGCGTGCGCGCAGCTCAAACAGCAATGCACATTTATAACTATAATTGGGACTGTCATATACATGCCATTATAATGAGAACACTATTGTAATAAAACGTTGTGAATTCTCTGGGTTTAGAGAGAATTCACATTGCGTTGTTGTGGGAATAGCGCGTCCAGAACAGGGATTAGCCTACTACAACATTATGACCAGCACAAGTTCGATTAGGCATTCACGTCATTTTGTGCAGATAAGTCGTAATATAAAGTTGATGTAAAATAAATATCTGATTAATCTCACATATGATGCGTTTCGTGGATTTAAACAACCTGCTAGAAAAGTTCTTCAGTTTCCTGGTGCTCGTTCTCTTCAGCATCAGATTAAACAACAATGCAAAACATTAAAAGCTATGATTGGGACTGTCATATAATTATAATTGTATTCACTATTGTAATAAATTTGTAAATTCTTTGGGTTTGCATTCTTCAGCAACCGTTGAGTTGATTAACCTTCTAGCAAAGCGATTCGGTTTAACGTTCGTTCTCTTCAGCTTCAGCGCGCGCAGCTCACACAGCAATGTCATTTGAAACAGTAACTAAGCTATTAAAGATGTTTACTATCACTGTAATATTAAAAATGTCAATTTTTTTTCAAAAACATTGTGTTATAATTAATAACTACCATTATTTTGTTCTCGTATTATTTTCATCAATGATATGGTTTGATAAAAATAATTTCCTTATTGTCCGTGCAGAGGCGATTCCATTTTATTGATCCATTTTGTTTCTTTATATGCAGCCCAATGTTATCCAATGACTTGTTTGCATTATTTAGGTATTTTATTTTTTGTTAGGCAATAGATTTTTTGATAACACTTTACAATAAGGTCTCATTTGTTAATGCATTAACTAACAGAGAGTAATAGCCTTTGTTATAGTAGTTAATAAAATATGTGTGTTCATGTTAGTTCACAGTGCATTGACTAATGTTAACAGGAACAACTTTCTTAAAAATGTCTTATAAAATTGTTGGTTCATGCTAACTAATGCTAACAAAATTAAACCTTATTATAAAGTTTTACCATTTTTTTAATAAAGAAAGTTGCCCATAGGAGTGTAAAATTAATTTTAAAAGTTAAGGAATCTTACACTGGTTCAAACTAGGCTATACTGTATTGTATATGTTTGATTCAATGTAAAAGTGTTTGAGACAAGGCTTTTAATGGTGAGCCTTTTGTTTATGTATACAGGCTATCAAAGTATATAAAAATTTTAATTTAGATTTATCGGCCAATATATCGGTTATCTGCTTTCAAATGTAAAGAATTATCGGTTATCGGTATCGGCCAAAATGTTCATATCGGTGCATCCCTAGTCATAACCGAACGCGCCGCGCTGTTGAATGCTGAATGGAGAATGATTGACAGCCGCAGCGGAGGGAAATGTTTACGTGATCTTGAATTTAATTACTTAAATATTCATTTCTAACTCAGATTGTACTATAGAATGGCTTCAGAACACTTATAATATAGTGCACGAACACTTAATGGTGCTTTATAATGCTTTTGTGGGGCTTAACATTAACACAATAGTAAACACACAATATCGGATTTAGATCGGCCTCGTCTGACCGATACCCGATCTGGCAAAAATGGCAGTATCGGAGCCGATACCGATACTGGATCGGATCGGCCCCATCCCTAATTAAAAGTATTAGACATTAGGTAAAGTATTTAGACATTTAGGGCCATATTTACTAAACAGGACAAATCAGCGTGAGAGCGCAGTTCCAAAAAAGTGGAAAGTGGAAAGTTCTGAGCATTGATCTACCTGATGACACACAAATTAAAGAACACAGCCGGATCATTTCCATAATGACCAAAGCAATGTGGTTGGCGTAAGGAGCCGGTTTCACAAAGCTATTTTAGACCGGTCTATAGTGTTAGACAAGTCTAAAATTTGCTCATAGACTAGTCTAGTGCAAGTTTGACTGTTTCACAAAAATAAAGACTGACTTAATTTAGAGCAAAAAAATTAGACAACTTACCCCCAGGCTAACTTAGGTCTAAGACTCTGTTACCTTGGCAACTAGCAGTAACAATCAGTTACATTACAAACAGCCAAAAGAAAAGGGAAAATGGCTCATAATTTGTGGTTTGCTGATGACGTTATGGAGAGAAATGAAAGGGTTTTTGGATATTTCCTCTTAAATATTTATTTTTTGGCATCTTGTACCATGTTTTTGTATCTTTTCTGTACGTCTTTAACGCTCCGCTCAACGGGCGGATTAACGCTGTTAACTGTCGTAGCAATCTTTTTCCAAATTAAACATTTCTTCTTGTTACTACATTCTCCGCTAAATGTTCCAAGTAAAATGTCCTTGTAACTGTTATACTCCTCCAACAAACACATATTTTCCGCTGGGGTAAACTGCACTGAATGGTTGAATGCGCTTACTCGATCCGCCGTGTTTTTTGTTTTGAAAAGTGTCTTATTTTACCCAGAATGCATTGCATAGTCCTACTTAAGATAGCCAGAGTCTTAAGTGCTTTGTGCAACAGTCTGATTTAGATGTTTATCTGAAGTCTGACTATCAACTATATCTAAGCCATAGTCAAAGTCTATTTTTGTGAAACCGGCCCATGGTTTAAGACGTGCATAAATAATAGCGCAAACAATAGTAAATTGACTAGCAAACCTTAGTAAATCACCTTGCATGATTCATTTAAATACTCTCCTCCCATAAATGTTGCTTCTGAAAGGGAAACTACTACAAATGCATATGCAATAAGGTAAGTCGCAAAAATAACTGTGCCCATGCCTTTTCAGTGCTAATTATTCACTGCATGTCTTAAGTAAATCCTGACAGTATTTTTTTACCGGGAAAAAAGGCTTACGCTGACACAAGCTATTAGTAAATCTGTTAGCAATAAGTGCTTTACTATTAACATTTTTCCTGTGAATTCGCCAAATTGTCCTCTATAGAATAGTGCACTGAATGAATGAAAATGAGTTTGGTGTCTCTGTCCGTGTGATGTCGTGGCATGTTAACTTCTCCTTCAGGCAATTAGCTTGGGCTAATGATGCCAAACAACAATGATATCATGAACCCGCTCCTTGATTATTGAACTGTGTGTCTTGAAATGTTGCATAGCAAGTTGTAGTTACCACATTACAGATTAGTCAAAACATTTAGATGATCACATGCCTTCGTAAGTGAATTATCATGGAGATGAGAGTGCCTAAATAGCCCTTCAGGGCTCTCCTTAGCTAAAACACATCTCAAATACAAGTGTTTACACATGCTCTGTGAAGAGATTGCTATTCTAATGGATTCAAGTATTGTGGTAAGGTCACTACATTACTACATCCTGTTCCTGCGGTTTGGGCTTCTGTGCATGCTAATTACTTGTGCAATATGTCTGAAAGTGGCTATTAGAACACTTTAGACTGCCTCACATATGAAATCGTTAATAAAAATGCTTTGTGTTTAATTGTCATAGTTGTAAATAATTATTTCATGTAGCCAGAAGCAATTTCAAGATTTCTAAGAGTGTATATAAATGCTAAATAAGAAATGTTTATACAGTATATGTATAGTACAATAAATAAATAAATATGTATGTTTAGCATATCTGAAATGTTTTCTATAGTGCTAACAAGTCCCAGCTTCGACAGGCAATTAGTTATGAAATGGGTAAATTGTGAACTGCTTGTAATATTTCTCTGGAATCAGACTTAGGTTTCTGCAATGTTTCAACCAGAAAAGTCATTTCAGGGCCTGTTTGCGGAACTGTTAATTTCTAAATCAGTGTCATAGCAGGCCACAGAAAGAGAAGCTCACTGTAAACTGCTGTCTGGATTGGGACCAGACAGCAATTTAAAGCTCTATTTGTCTTCTTGAATGGAGAACGATAGAAGGCTTTTAAATGGAACGAAGAAAAGCAGCTGCCAAGCACACCAATTGTTAAGAAAAACATAAATCATGTTTTACTCTCACCTCTATAAAACCAGATTTGAAACATTGTCAATAGGAAAAGAGGAGGCAGTTGGAACTCAATAGCCATTTCGTTTAGACTAAAGAATACAATCACAAATGTTCTCTCCCTTTACTCTGGTTTGAATTAGGAAATATCTTCTGAATAATTCAGAGAGAGAGAGAGAGAGAGAGAGAGAGAGAGAGAGAGAGAGAGAGAGAGAGAGAGAGAGAGAGCCCACTGCAACATTTTTGCCCACACTGATCCCATCATTTCAAAGCAGTGAAATTTTACAGTTACCATTGCTTTCCATGGCTTTAATGGCATTGGTTATATTACTGCAGTATATCATGGTAGATGATGTTGTATCTATCACAGCATAGAATATTAAAGCAAAGTACTGAGGCATAATTTTCTCTAGCAGACTGGAGTGATTGAAAACACAGTGAATGTTTTAAAGTCACCCAAGAGAAACTTTTTGAAGGGGAAATTGTTTTCCTGGCTTTATCACCACCTCACCTTTAAAGGTCCAATGAAATGGTTTGGCGAGTACAAACCATTTTTTTCTCATGTTAATTATATTTCCTGTAGAAACAGGAGGTTTTGATTGGGACATATCTATGGACCCCTGCCTCGCCAGGAGTCTTTAGTCATTTAGCCTACTTACATTAGAGCCATGAACCATTCAGAGTCGCCAATATTATTATATATATTTATATATATATATATATATATGTTGTGTTTATTATTATATTTTATTTCTTTTTTTCCCCCGAAGAGAATAAACTTTAAATGTGCATATTTAACTACACACACACACACACACACACACACACACACACACACACACACACACACACACACACACACACACACACACACACACACACACACACACACACACACACACACACACACACACACACACACAGATATATATATATACAGACCATATCGATATATTAGAAACAATAATAATAAAATACATTTGGAAATTTAAAAGTGAATTAAGTCAATGTTTAGGTAGCATATAGAGATTACTTGCACTCAAATTTTGATTATGTCTTGAACTATTTGTTGCCTTCCCCTTGTCTTTATGACCTGCAGGTTTTTCTAAAGAGCGACCGTGTCGCTAAAATGGTCCAAACAGGAGGTTTATCCGCTCTAGACTGTCGCGAGGTGTTCAAGCGCCATATCGAGAAACGTGTGCGGAGCCTACCAGAGATTGATGGTCTGAGCAAGGAGACTGTGCTGAGTTCCTGGATGGCTAAGTTTGACACCATCTACCGTGGAGACGAGGACCCACGAAAGGCACAGCAGCGCATGACAGCCAGTGCCGCTTCCGAGCTCATCCTGAGCAAAGACCAGCTCTACGAGATGTTCCAGCAGATCCTGGGAATCAAGAAGTTTGAGCACCAGCTGTTGTACCAGGCTTGCCAGGTGAGTGGGAAACATAGGAGCGGGCAAAGGTGATTTTTGAGCCAGTAGACACAATCTGACCATGAGATGCTAGGAAAATTATTACAATATTCTGGTTATACACACACTAAGAGGTCTGACACTTATTTTCATTATTTTTACCTTTGCTTTGCCTTCAAGATCATACACACAGATTGTGATCTATCATTCCACTTGCAATGTTTTTTAATTATTGGTTTATGAACATCTGCATCAGAATGATGTTTTGGATGTTGCGACTCTCCTCTTTGTTTTATTTATAAGTGTTGTGCATATCAAGACTCCTACATTCTGTTCCAATATTTTGCACTTAATCTACTTTAAATGCAAATACACGTGTTGTGTCAACAGCCCCTTACTGTTCACAACTTTAATGTTATGGTAAGATCCCCACTGTACCGAGATCTAAGTAAGGCAAAGATCCCTCATGACTTCTTCAATCAACATAATATTTTCAGATCTAAAATAATATGTTCTTCTCAAGTGAAGGACGTGCTTGGTTTTATTGTCCTTGAATTCATAATAAATCAAATTTCCATGCCTTACAGAAACTTCAATACTGGCACTGTCATGATATTTGTCTAGAAGTACAGAAATGACTGTCTTTGGAGGATAAAACGAGTAACCAAGAGAAATTTGCATGTGTTGGTGTATTCACACACTGCTGGACTGCTGACATTAATACGGCTTCATCTCATTGGTCTGAAGTTTTTATTACTGAGGTAGAGTTTTCTCTGTTTTTTTTAAAGTTGTGCTTGGTTGTGGTTATGTATTTGTGCAAAGGTTAAAATCGTTTTCATACAGCTTTTCCCAAACATTACCCCTGTCTTCCATTCTAAGGTATTTCCACCAGAAACTGTCACCATTGGCTGAGCCAGAAGTTGACATGTCGGCACAGCGTTTTCATTCTTTCACAAGTTAATGTGAAGTTGTCTCTTCCCATTAAACTGGGTTATGAGAATGTATTTTACATAAAAACTGCACACTTCACCTTAAGATAGCATCGTTAAAAGGTGCTAAGCCAAAAGTTACAGCTGTATGAAAACCCTTATTAAGCACAGGGCTTAAAATATTGCAGACTCTTATAGTCTTCTTCATATTTTAGCTCTTTTTCCTCAGCTATGTTGAGAGAGATCTCATCTGTGCGTCTGCCATTAAATCTCTCTCTTTGAAATGTGCTTTGAAGATGGCTAACCCACTTTTCCTTGTCTACTTTTCCTGCTCGCTCAGACTTCAGGGTGGGGAATTAGCATACAGTCTCCCCATGTTCGTCACTCAGAAAGCCAAAAAAACTACACAGCTAAAGTGACAGAAAATCAGTGTTTGTCCATTCTGTTTTTAATGGATTTTATATTGCTCGGTTGGGTTGCAACTGAGCATTTACTTAGAGACTAAGTTTATTTCCTAATTAAACGTCCTCAATTTGTAAAAATGGGCAAATAGGCATTTTGTTAAAAGCACTTAAGGGATCTATAACACGTTGAAAAATGCCTTCAGGGAAACGTGATGTAAGAATAGTTAATATATCAACTGATCTACTCGATGGATGGACAAATAGTCAGAGAGTGGAGGAGAGAAGTTCAGCATAAAATATCTTTAGTCCTGGCAGTGTTCCTACCAGTATAGTCAAAACATCACAGTGCTGTCAGGGGCAAAATTGCTGCATCTGCCAGCAAATAAGCCCACAACCAGCATTTTTCACCACTTCTGTGTGACAAGTATACATGCAAGCACTGTTTCCGTGACAAACAAACAGTGTTTTGCCTCTGATTTTCTGCTAGTTTCATAGGCACTTTTTTATATTGTTGAATGCAGATGGTACATGCACTTACAGGAATAGTTGAAAGTTCTGTCTTCATTTAGTCAGACTCATGTGCTCATCACCAAGTTATCAGATGTTTTTTTGTTACAAATGCTCCGTTAAGTTATGACTTTTATATGGAGAATAAATATTCTTTAACCGTTTGGGTTCAATAAGGTTTTTTTTAAAGAAATTAATACTTTTATTCAGCAAGAATGCATTAAATTGATCAAAAGTGACGATAAAGACTTTTTACATTGTTGCAAAAAATATTCTGTTTCAAATAAATGCTGTACTTTTGAACTTTCTATTAATGAAAGATTCTTTAAAAAAATGATTACTGTTTTCCACAAAGATATTAAAGTGTTTTGAACATTGATAATAGCAAGAAATGTTCTTGAGTAGCAAATCAACATATTAGAATGATTTTTGAAGGATCATATTAAAATAAAAAAGAGTTTTAAATTGTAATATTATTTCACAGTTTTTACTGTATTTTTGATCAAATTAATGCAGCCTTGTTGAGCATAACATACCTTTCTTCAAAAACATTTAATAAGGTCTAGGCATGTGCCGGTATCAAATTTTCATCCTGCGATTAATTGATTGAGCTTTTATCACGGTATACGGTATTATCACGATATTTTAATTGCACAAGAGAAACAGACGGATTGGGGGTATCTAAAAAAAACTTGCATCACAATGTGTAATTGTGATTGTCAAAACATTAATTTTATTTTTTAGTGACAACATGTTATAATGTTTACATGGTACAGTTACTGAGGCTACTGTTTGTATTATTGCTTAACACAATTTTCATGATTTCAATTAAATTATTGGATTTAATTTAAATCTTGATTCAATATTGACTCATTTGGATAAATATTAGGTAGGCTACAGTAGATAGCCTGCATTTAATTTTTTCTCAAGAAAAAATATATCTCACATAATGCTGTAAACATACAGAGAGAAATTAAATATAATGCATACAATATAAATATAATAATATAAAAGTAATTTTCATTATAATAACAATTATATAATGACAAGTAAACATATATTAAAATATGTAATATAGTGCACATATTTAGCAAAATACTCCTCTCTATAGCTATTTTCTTATAGTCAACTAACATTAAATGGCTTTCCTGAGGTAAATGTAACGTTCTGTGACATAATTGTTCTCCTGCAGTGTTATTGACCTCTTTCCGTGGTTGAAAAACACTGATTGATCGAAAGTACGTATACCTTTCGTCGGGTTGTACTGTATCTTTAATAAAAAGTAACAGATGATCTGTTTACTTGAACTGAGGCGCGCGATCTGTCACGTCATTTACAAGCACCAAAACAGTATTTATTGTCTGAATTTCGTTATAAAACCTGAGAGCTGATATTTTTTTCATATCAAAAGTAACCTGCTCTGTCTAGTCTGTCGGTGTCAGTGTCCTCTTTGCTCCGCGATTTTTCTCTGCGTGAGAAAATGGATGTGTGGCGCGAGACCGTGTGAAAGTGTCAATTGCGTGAGTCTCAAGCTGCTGAATGCGTGAGAGTTGGCAGCCATGCGGGGGATAAATAGTCGGCAGCGTTCCTCCTTCCGCCGTGCTTCTTTTCCATGTGAGGATTGTTTACATTAGACTAGAGTGCACACTGCATTCACAGTGCTTATACATGTGATGTGGGGATTGTTTACATCAAAGTGCGCACGTGTTTTGCGCAGCATATACGCATTGTTTTTTTAAGCGGTTGATGGAAAATAAGCTGATGCGCGTTCTAAAAATCTAAATTCGGATCTATTATTTTTCACGGTATTTCGAAGTCCCCGCGATAACAATATCGTGCATATTCATTACCGCGATTTATCGCATTACCGAATACCGGCACATGTCTAATAAGGTCCCAGGTACTCTACAGTTCAAACGTTTTTTTTATTTTTTTAATGATTGAAATTAATTAATAGGCTTAGTGGATACAAAAAGAAAGGGTCATAAATCTATAGCTTCAGGATTTTGCAGCATCCTCCAAGGCATATGCTTTCTGGTGTAGATGGAGAACTCAGTGACACTAGCTATTTCAAACCCACATTGAATACATCACAGGCATACATTTGGGATGACTCAGAGGCTTGGGTGTCATATCACCCTGTTGGCCTGTTATTTTATGATCAAAAAGCCCTTGTAATTGCTTTGGGAGATCATAAATTAGCCGGTCAATCACTGCTTTATACTAGCTTTGAAAAACTAATTCATGAAAGGTTATTTAAATTGTTTTGATGATTTCAGAAATGTTACAAGTTGAACTCTCAGCTAATCTCAAAGCAGGCAATAGGTTGGATTTCCGAGACAAAAACGTGTCTACCATGAGTTTGTTTACACATTAAACAAGAATCGATTGGTCCACTCCACATAAAACCAAATTTTGCTTTTGTAGAGTTACAAAAAGCCTCTCTCTTGCTCTTTTCCTTTATCCTCAGGAAGGACTCTGTTGTGTGGGTCGCAAGGCCATGTGTGGGAGGCGTTTTCTCTTGGCTGCCAAAAGATGCTTCATACACCACCTGCAGTGTATTTAATGAAAGCACAATCACACATAATTGGCAAAAATTGTCTGGCGCTCTGTGCAT
Source organism: Siphateles boraxobius (assembly GCF_051911475.1). Lineage (NCBI taxonomy): Eukaryota > Metazoa > Chordata > Actinopteri > Cypriniformes > Leuciscidae > Siphateles > Siphateles boraxobius. The sequence continues at coordinate 9,833,270 of NW_027509042.1, read as the reverse complement.
TCAGCTGGAGCAACTGCGCTGTTGACTGCCCTGAACATACACACACCCATCATCACAAACAAAAACAAGTGATCCATTGCATTAACTTCACAACCAGCCTTTCCTCTGGCTCTGTTTTTCATTTTTCAGAGCTGAAATCATACATACAGCAGCCAAAAAAGTATTTGGACACTTAAAATGTTTAAATATAATTACACATTAAACAACAGAACATCAAACTAAGTTAGGCTAAATCTAAACAAATGATGCTTGGTGTTTACTTTTATCATTTAAAACCTTTAAACAATTTTTGGTAACACTTTATTTTAGTGTACTTGTTACACGTGTAGTTACTATAGTAATATATCTATAAATTATGCATAATTACATGCAACTAACCCTAAATCAAACCGTAATCCTAACCCTAACCCTATAGATAGTACATGTAGTTAATTAATATTACTCAGTAGCGTATTTAAACCTTAAAATAAAGTGTAACCCAATTTCTTCATTTTGTCTTTGAATTGTGACTAGGTTTGATATTGTCTTATCTATTACAGTGGCAGACACACAAGTATGGCTTAAATATTCAAACATTTTTGGGGTTACTGTGTGTTCAGATTTACTGCATACTGCAGCAGCAAACATTGCAGGCCATTTGAATGCTGAGGTACTGAACCATCTCAAAAAGAGTGTTATTATCAGCCATTTGTGCATTAATAAAAAGAAACCTTTTACAGGAAACCTGTCAAATCAGGATGGATGAGTATGAGTTTAGGATTGCTTTCTGATTATTTCGCCACACAATGGTTAATGAACCGTGGCGGGCAGTTGTGGCGGCAGTGTTTTGTCAAATAATATTTGCAAACAAAGCAGCGTATGGCGTGGCGTATTTAATGTTTGCCGGTGTCATAGCGACTAAAAGCAAAGTCAACATTACTTACTTTAACGCAGCTTTTCTATTAGTTATACTGATAACATGAATTATAAGTATTTTATGGGTAAAAGGTTAGGATTCAGTCATCATAGAATTTTTTTGATTACTTTTAAAAATCACTGCTTGAATAACTTAAATCAGTTAAATCTCTTCGAGATTAGTCTTACAAAGTGAATGTCTTCTGCACTGTAGTTAAACTGGTCCATTCACGCTCATCTCCCTGCAGTCACAAATAGATTTTCTCAGTGATGCACACCTCTGGTGCACTCAGAGCCTCCTCACTGAATTACTGAATAGATTCATTCAGCCTTTCCTGTTTCTTCTCTCTCCTTGTTGTCTGTTCTTTGTTGTTTAGGGGACATGTATAGCTTTGAATGCTGGGTTCTCTGACAGCTTAGAAAACATATGTAAAGAACTGTCTGATGGTATTTACAATCTAGATAGAACGATAGGGCTGCCGATATTGGGAAAAAAAACCCTCATTGCATTGTGATATTTTGCATTCTGCGATATACACTGCATCTTGAATAGCTGTTTTTGGAAAGAATTAGTCTTTCTAGATTTATTGGGGTGAAAAAAATTGGGTGTTCACACTTGAGTATTTTCTTTATAAGAACCAACTCGTTTCAGTAACCATAGTGTGAAAAGAGTTTTTTTTTTTTTTTAAAGTTCTTTCCGTTTTAGTTATTTTCACAGTTTTTGACCCACCCTTTCAGTATGACTAAAATAATAATAGAATTTTATTGTGATTATTAAACAGATATATTAAACAAAAATAAGAAATATATTGCAATAATACTAATACTGTAAAATATATGTTTTATAAAAAATAGTTATATAGTAAAACTGTTAAATTCCACTAATGTTTACATCTTAATTGTCAAAAGTTAAACCATTGCGCTATTATTTTGGTGGCTTACCGGCAAATAAATATATTTTTACAGGTTTTTTTATGTGCTTGTTTCATCATTTACATGTGCAGCTCATAATACAGTGTTTCAGTACATGAACAAAGCTGATCTGTGATGATGAAACACTTGAAGTGCATATAAAAAAGCCCTAACATAAGTTTATACAATAACAGTATGCTGTCTTTGCCAAGCCTATATACAGTAATTAATGTGTGCATATGTGAACTGGCAGTGATATTGTGCTGCTCTGTTCTTTCTCTCTCTCTGAAAGCTCCTTTAATTTGTCAGGCCCACTGTTTTGCATTAAAATCTCTGTTCATTTCCTCAAAAGCAATTGGAAAAAGTTGTTACAACTCATAGCAGTCCAGCTGACCCAACAACAAATGCAGTTTCTTAATGTGTGTTGGAAACAGTGCAGGAATAGAGAAAAAGAGAGGTTGGTTCATTGCAGCCGGTGACAGGAGCTGATTATGTGCTCCACTAATCAACAGCTCAGAATGAACCAGCAGGGTTACAGCATACGCACACACACACACACACACACTGCAAATTATCATTCATATTTCTATGCTATCATGCAAAAACGATGCATTTGTTCTATATAATAATGTGCATAATTGGTTGTCTTTTTTTCTCATTGTCTCTCAAAAGAATGTGTCTGCCTCTGCCTTTTTTAAAAGAACAGTTCTGATGTTCTGTCCTTTCATTATTTTACAGTACATGACGAACTGCGGCATATTTGACTCTTGACTATTAAAATGAAAACCATCAGTCAGCGTATCTGTCTACATGTCCCTTTTTTTTCTCTCACTTACTTTTCTTTCTGTCTTAAGGACATTTTACACAGTGCATGCTAGGCAGTAAACTTTTCTATTTTTTGCAATTTCTATACACAGGAAACATGCCAATGCAATGCACATTGCTTTAGCTCAATACTAGCACACAAAAACATTGTGCATTTATGAATGAGGCAAATACTCTAAACATATTCCAGGTTGCAAAAACACTTTGCAACTAAATCGCTCCCATTATAATCATTGAAGTGGTTTACACTGGAAACATTCATTGCGTTGTGTCTACTCCAGACTTTCTTTTCCCCATCCGACTAAAATAAAATGATTTTAGTAATGTGATGTATCCGATCTCTGGTATATTAAAATAATGTTTCAGTGCAGATGCAGTTGTAGCAGTACAGAATTTATTTATTTGTATTAAATATGCTTTATATGTCTTGGCAAAGTTTAAGTACTTGGAGTTACTACAGCTATAGTTGACAAACGGTGTTTCGTATAAACTAATTATGAATGAACGTGCCGACTTTCTTATATTCATCGTTATCAGTAAAGTGAGTACATATCAATCTATCTGTAACAGAAAAAGCAATAGTGGCATGGTAAAAACATTGTTACTCACATTACTGTCGGATAGTCAGCTGTCAGCACTCATCATCTTTTAATGAACAGTGTCTTACTAATAGGATCTGAACCTTTGTTAAAAATAAAGTTCATCCAAGCTTTCCTAATGTTAGGATCACAAGAAAGGGAATGTAATGGACTGTTTTCCCACAACTTGGCGAAACATCAAAATGTCTTGTAATCCTCTGAGGCACATCTATCAATTTGTTTCTTGAGTAATCCTGTGTTTGCGTCTCTCTCATATTTACTCACTTTCTACTACTTGCTTGAATCGGTGGGCGGGGCTAAAAAGTAATGATGTGGGTGTTGATCCTCTGCAGAGGCGGTCTTTCGTCACACTATGATGTCATACTGAGACTAAATGCGAAACGAGTCGTTTTGGCTACTTGATTTCTATAAAAGCTGTTTTTGGACTAACAAGGAAGTTTTGCGTTCTGAAACTTACAGGATATTTTTTATAGTACAATAACGTCTTACATGTCAAAAGATAAAAAAAAAAATTGATTTCTCAGTTAATGACCCCTTTAAATGTTTTATTTATTTTTCCACACGAACAACAAATCAGTAGGATTTTTGAGCACTGTCGCTTTCAGTGCCGCCTCCGTTCTGCTGCCTCTGTCTCATTGAAAATGAAATGTAAACCCTTTGTAATTGTGTACTGTGTAAAATGGCCTTTTTACATGGTACACCAAATCCTTCCTTTTCTTCCTTTTTGGTTTTGTTCTTTTGCCTGTCTTAATACCCTGCATTTGCTGACCACTGCAACATGTTTTCTAATCCACCCCCCCCCCCCCCCCCCCCCACACATACACACATACACACACACAAAACCTCTGTCCCTTCCAATCTGCCAGACTGACCAGTAGATCAATAATATAGTAGCCAAGGTGTTCAGTCTTTCAAATATACCAGTGGACAGCCGAAGGTCATGCTGTAGGGTTTAGTCACATGACTCGATCTTGTGCTGTCTGCCCTATTACTTCACACAATGTCACAGATGTCACACACAGCAGAGGAACCTTGAAGGGAAGACAGAGAATCAAGGCAGGTGGAGAGGTGGTTGAGAGAGATGATGTAAAGGAATGTGGTGACAGAGAAAACTGTGAGAAAGAGAGAGAGGAGGAAAAAACGAGCAAGGCTGAGAACACATTCTGCCATCAGCAAATCTTAATGTGTGAATGCATTATTGATGCAGTGAGCCTCTGAGTTGAACTTGCCTTTCAGTGTGGACCAAGGAATCGGGGTAACAGCTGTTGGGAGCTCCCTCTGCTGAGATGCCGTCTAACTCCATCAGATCACAGCACTGAAGCGAACATTACCGTTCAAACATTGTGCCTGTTGTGTTGGATGGGTGGGTGCTGTACGTAAAACCAACAGGGATTCAGTTGTCTTTTGAATTAAAGGGTACAAACTACCAAATAACAATGCATTTTATGCTGCTTTATAAGAGTAATAATCAACTTACGGCTGTGCATTACAGTGATTTTAGCAAGGTTAAGGTTGACTGCTTTAACATTACCCCTTTATCGGTGTAAAATCAATATAATACATGACTTCCCATGGCTTGTTGCTTTAATATGCTTTGATGTGAAATCTTTTAATGTTAAACATAGACTACAACTCCAGAGCTACAGCTGTTAAATGAAGAACTGAGTTAAATGGACTAATGCTGACCTCTATACAGACACCCGACCTCCATGTTTTGTTTGCCATCTATTATTAAGGCCAAGCTTTTTGATGAAAGAGGCATTTACCTCCAAACAGAACAAGAGCATGCAGAATAAATAAGGAAATTGAGCTGGTTTGTACTTGGATCTACCAGGTGATTCCTGACCAGCATTTCAGCTGTGTTTGCAGATGTCTCCCGTAAATTATTTATAACGGCTTATTTGTTAGCTACGTGCTTAAAATGCTCAAGAACTAAAGAGAGATAGTCATTTAGCATAAACTGAGAGCAGAGGTTGCCTGTTTCCATTAATTATGGCACACCCTTCCACAGCTACTCTGACCCGAGCAGCCCGGGGAACAATGCGATCATGAAACTGGTCATTAGGTCATTGCAGTGCTCTCAGTGTGCCATTAAAGTTCATTCTGGTATTTTTAGCTTTAAAAAACCCATGTGAGAGAGACTTTTGAAAACCAAAGGGCTTTTGATCAATCATTTAAACAAAAGCTTTTAGTCGAACACAATGCAGCTGAGAATTCTGCTCTGTAAAACTGGAAATACATTTCCTCTTTTCATTGGCATCGCAATGCCATCTTTCATGCTGTTCTGGGGGCTGCGCTAGCACAAATGCGCACACAAGAGGGTTCCCGTATTTGCTGAGCCATGCTTAATTAGAACATAGCCCCTGGAGAGCAGGGCAGAAGATAGACAGGGCTCTGGGGACGAGGACTCAACTCTGCCCCATGAGACAAGGTTTCCCACTCCAGACTAACTGTCGCCATGGCAAGGGTTGCCGAGGTGCTGTCGCCCCTGGATTCTGTGCGGACAGGAGCAGGAGAGTGACAAAGACAGGATGTGATGGCTTTGGATGGGGAGGCTTCAGATGTCATAACACACAAACAGACAGTGACACGCTCGCACACCCACACACATGCAACAGAGTTATCAGGGGTGAAGAGATTATTTCCTATTCCATCACATCAGATTTTCCTCCATAGGGGTTCTCCATCTTTCCCGGGGTCCTTGTGGATGTGATATAGTTTATGCTTTACAACAGGATTTATGGCCATGTATTTATGTATGAGAGGCTGTATATACGAGCAGTGCAAAAATTGGTTACAGATGGAATATATTAGATGTTTTATAGATGCTATGTGTGGGTTGCAGAATTCTGTGGAAATTCGGGCACAACAAAATAAAAAAAGATATACATTTTGACATGTCATTTGGTAAAAATGAAAATTTTTACTTAATTATTTTTTATTAATTTTGTTATTTTAATTAATTGAACTAATTTTGTTATTCATCTCTTATTTTAATAAAAAATTAACAGATCTTAAAGTAACGTAACCGTAACAACCTAAATTAACTTAATTTAAATTAAATTAACTCGAATTTTATTTAAAGAGATTAAAATAAATGCAATTTTTTTCCTTTGATCACTGAAAGTCACCATGAAATCAAAATTGACAATTCTTATTATTTTATGGAACATTGAATATTATAAATGATATTTCTGTGCACATTGATGCTTATAATCTTTTATCAAAATGACTTCCTCTACCTATTGCAGTGACATCTCTTCTCTTCTCTGATGAAGTGTTTTTCCCGGTGTGAGGGCGGGACAACTTTTCACTCAGGCCCTGTGGTATTAAAACGCGTTTATGTCAATCTGATCACAAGTGGACAATACAGCTGTAGATGGGGTCTAAAACATTTTGAGCTTATCCACTTTCACACGTACTGATTTTGCAGAGTTAGACACGTTGGGTCAACATATTTTGTATTTTGTTAATCCTAGGTGAATAAAATTGATGTAGAAGCACCTAACCCTGGTTATAAGCCTAAACTTGACATAAACACTCAAATCTTGCATTTCTGTTTTCAGAATATATGTGACCATTTACGTTTTAAAAGTGTGACCCCTGGTGACCCCAGTTATGTCACATATAGGGTCCAGGGAAGCCATTACATGGATCAGAACTAATTAGCTCCCTTCTGGAGATGTATTGGTTGGTATTAGTGTGTTGAGTAATTGTAAGGGCTGATGGTAACCAATGTAACTTTGTGTGTATGTGTGGTTGCAGTTGGATAATCTGGATGAGCAAGCAGCTCAGATCAGAAGAGAACTGGATGGACGTCTACAGATGGCTGATCAGATTGCCCGGGTAAGTCTCATCATTTGATCACTTACATGTGGACAGAGATGCTCCGGAGGTGCTGTAAACGGAACTGCCATCCGTTCCACTGCAACTCAGTCAATTCAGTTTATGTACCCACATTCAATTCATAATTTAAATTGGGATTTACCTTCGACTAGATCTGTTTGCCTAATACAGTTCAGTAGTTGTAGCGTCTTCCATAGGGACCCCATTTGTCAGTCGACATAACGTTGTAGTGACTGACAGATAAGGGAACGTCTAGGTTACTGATGTAACCCTCGTACCCTGATGGAGAGTCGTTATGTCCCCCCTGCCACAACCATGAATTTCCAGCTGAATGGCCTGGACACCATCTCGGCTCTTCAGCATAACCCCGAATGAGAGGATGCGTTCCTTCATCTTATATGCCCGTATGTACGGGGGAGGGGCTCAGCATGCAAATTCCACTTGCCAGTTCCATTGGCCGTTTTTCTAAAACTCAGGTGATTGGGGCTCCCAAGTGAGACCCCATTTGGCAGTCGACCTCCATCAGGGAACGAGGGTTATATCAGTAACCAAGACGTTTTCAATCTGAAGTTTTAGTCATTTTGTTATACAATTGTTTTTATTTTAGTTTTTGTTAGCTAATTTTTATTTGAGGTTTAGTAATTTTGGTACTTATTTCAGCTAGTTGCCAATGCAACATTACTTTTTTTTCATTTTTTTTTCATCTTTTTTCTTTATATTTGATGTATATTTTATTATAACCCCAGTAACAATTTATCATAAAATAAAGTCGTAACACACACACACACACACACACACACACTGATCAGAATAAAATCATAGCATTATACCAATAAGTTATTTTTTTTGGGATACATTTTTCCCCCATACAAACAATGACATCAAAGATAACTTTAAATACTTTGTCAATATGATAGGAAAATCACCATGTAAACTATTTGAATAACCTCTTCCTCTAAGCTTTGAGCTTGAAAGTACTTTTCTATATCTTTTTATACTTTTATAGAATGTATAAAACATATATTTTTAAGTTTTTAATAGTGTTAAATGTTATGCTTTATTTTTTATTATTCAAAACTTCAGGCTGGCAAATTCCCCAAGTTTGTGTCGAAGGAGATGGAGGCTATGTATATAGAGGAGCTGAAAAGCTCAGTCAACCAGCTGATGGCTAACCTGGAGAGTATGCCGGTATCAAAGGGAGGAGAGTTCAAACTGCAGAAGCTAAAGAGGGGACACAACACCTCCATCATTGATATGGGGCAGGAAGATGAAAACCAGCTGTCCAAGTCTGATGTTGTCCTGTCTTTCACACTTGAGGTGAGAACTGTTCTAGCCTACAGTTTGTGTATTAGTTTTGTGCTCAAGGCCAGGGTTCAGTATAGTGTGCCTTTTCATCGGGCCCAAGCGATAAAGTGTGAATTTTAGTGGTGGCCCTGCTCAAGGCTTCCAAACTTTGGACATTCTTTGGTGAAGGTTTGTGGCATTTCGCCTTACTTAGACATTCTTGATGTTTCGCACACAATTAAACATTAAGTGTAAAACATATAACCAAAATTGTGAGACAATGGCAGATGCAAAAGGGGTGGCAGAAGTGTTTGAGAAGCCTGTTTGGGAAACATTAAGCATTTTTGGTGGTAGTGGAATAGAAATTACAAACAATAACAAGTCTTTTTTTTAAGATTTAGTTGTTGTTTTATCATTTGAACCATTGAAATGTGCTGATTTAAACATTAATTTAAGTAGTAAGTAGCCTGTGTTATATAGTCAAAAAACAAAGTGCATTTTTTTTGCATTAAGTATCATGTAGCTCTTACTACCACTGATCGTAAATATCTTTTTGGAGTCCAAGGATTTGCCTCTCATCATTTCAAATTAATGAACACCCCTTAGTTTTGATAGAGAATTTAAATGAGAAGTAATGATACATTTAGCAACATTAGCAGCCGCAGCGTTAGTTTAAGACATGCGTCTGTGAGATTTTAACTTTTACTGAATTTTCAGCCTTTCCTATTGCATAAATTATAGGCAGAATGGGCTGCAGCATATTAGAAAAAGGTTATACAGCATTTTTGATAAATGATTCCCGAGGATATTGAATGCCTCTGAGAAATCTCCCCTCTCAAGTCTGAGGTTTTGCTATAATTATACTACCTTGAGCTAGCTCATTTTCAGGGCAGTTGATTATAACTGGGCATGGCTTTAGTAGTCACAGAGGCTGACAGAGCAGTGTTTTATGTATTTGATAGCCTGGGTTGTGTCTTTGGAGTCTATTTTGTTTTGAGGAGCTACGAGCTGGCAAATTTTATAGGTGCTCTGGGTGTGTGTGTGGATTGATTTTCGGTCCAGACGTAAACAATGCTTATTCAATGTGTGTCAAGAGCAAAAAAGTTGATTGATAATAAAAGTTTATAATATGGTCAAAAGGTTGAGCTGGATCCTGATTGGCTAAGAGCATGGTAAATGACAGCATCCAAGGGAACTGCTTATGTGAGTATTACAACACATACCTGCATATGAAATAAAACCAAATGTTCCTTCTGTGTAGGTGGTGATTATGGAAGTTCAGGGTTTGAAGTCGTTGGCTCCCAACCGGATCGTGTACTGCACGATGGAGGTGGAGGGTGGAGAGAAGCTACAAACTGACCAGGCTGAAGCATCCAAACCAACGTAGGCCATTAATGTCAAGATTCAAACAATTTTCATGATCATAATTAACATCTACACTGCTCTTTCAAATGATTGGGGCTGGCAAGTTTTTTTTAAAATGTTTTTAAAGTCTCTTATGCTCACCGAGACTGCATTATTTTGACCAAAAATACAGTAAAAACATTAATATTGTGAAATTATTATTACAATTAAGCATAACTGTTTTCTAATGTAATACGTTTTAAATTGTAATTTATTCCTGTGATGGCAAAGTTGAATTTTCAGTAGCCATTACTCCAATCTTCAGTGTCACATGATCCTCCAGAAATCATTCTAATATGCTGATTTACTGCTCAAGAAATATTTCTTACTATTATCAATGTGTAAAAAATACTACTATTAAAAAAATATTTTTGTGGACACCATTATTATTTTTCAAGATTTTTAATGAATAGAACTTAAAGAACTTAGAATAGACATAAATATCTTTATCTTGATCAATTTAATGCACTCTTACTACCTTTAAAATATGTGTAAATGAATGCAGAAATGGGTCTTTCAGTGGCTAGGGTTGATATCTGGGGAGCAAGTTGGACGGCGTTAGCTTATTACTTAGTAATAAGCTACATTTTAGTTATATGCTCTACAGATTTCAATAAATCCATAATATGAGAGAGTTTTCTAATATCAGTGCAGTTTCAGGTGTTGTGTCGTCCAACTAGAAGTCTCTTATTTGGCCAGAGGCAGTTACTCAAGGGATGAACACATGATGTGGTGCTATTTTTGGGCCCTACGTTCCATCATTGGATCAGATGCCAATTTATAACGAGCTAAAGAGCAAGAGGGAGCCTGGTAGAGAGAGAGAGAGAGAGAGTGAGAAAGAATCAGGAATACAAGACACAGCCTCCATGTCCCCTCAGAAAAGTAATCAGCTGTGGAGAAACTGATTAGGAGTGCGCATCCCAGCGGAGGGAGGAGAAGGAAAGAGAGAGAGCGAGCCTCTGGCACTGCCGAATAATAATGACGTCATGTGAGGATTAGCATTTAAATTCTGTCATCACACACAACAACCTTCACTTGTGTGTGTGTGTAAGTGAGAACTTACACACACACACATGCTCCGCTCCGTATAGCACGCCTTTGACGGGAATAAAATCTGTTTCATATACAAGGTCACCTTCTTTCCCCTCATAGGGAGGAAAACCTACAAGGAAGTATCGTCTTCTAGGACATTTTCTTCCCTGTTTTATCCCTTTCTCCGTTCCATCCTTTCCTTACAAGGCTGGGAAATAAGGCAAAAAAATATCTCAATATATTTTAACAATATTCAGTATACATTTTTTCACTATTTAATCACAAGGAAGAAATTATTTATTTATTTTGCACCAATACATATTTAAACAGTAATATATACTTAAATATATTTTACAATTATATTTCACTATTTTTTTTTAATCATATGAATAATACCATGCAGAGAAGTTTTAAGTGCAAATGAATCAGTTTGGAGTTGATATATTAATACAGATCCATTTGATTTCATTAATTCACTAAAGTAATCACAAATTAACTTTTTTGCTTCTGAAGTTCAAATGAAAGATGCTATTAAAACATTCACAATGTTTCATTTTACATGAACAGCAAAATCATAAATTTATCATGAATATTCAGTATATCTCCCAGCTCTATTTTTCTTCCCATATCAGAGCTCCCCTGCTCCTCTTTTATTCTTTATCCAATTCAATTCTGTTCCATTTTTTTCCTCTTTTCTTAACTTATATTTTGCCTCTCGCTCTCTCTTTCTTCTTCTTTCAACTCTAAAGCACTTAGCTCTTATAAAAGCCTTATGATTATGAGTCATAGAACTCTGTCTATATTCATGTATTCATGCTGTCACTGGCGGTTGGAAAACGGAGAGAATTGGCTCATTTTGGCAAAGCATAACAGCACTAATGGACACACAAGAATGTGTCACATCGAACAGACATGCTGAAGGAGAGAGAGATTAAGAGGAGGAGGAGATCGAGGAGAGCGAACGAGGCAGAATCGAAGAGAAAAGGAAATTTGACATTCAGAAGTACTCAGAAAATGTTATTCAGTCAGCTGTTCAAGAATAAACCTGTCTTACGCTGTCCCAAAGGCGATCTCACACATACGCACGGTTCAGTCATGCATGGCCTTGTGCAGTGTCAGCAACCTCCCTGACACGCCGTTAGCACTGTTAGAATGCTAACCCATCCGTATCCATGGAAGCAATACTGTCACAGTGTTGGGTTTGTGTTCCCCTGATGTCCACTAGATGTCCTCCTTTCCCACGGTGTCCTTCACTTATGAACTACATTTCCCACGATCCTTTGTCTCATCATTGCACTCAGCTGTTTCTTATCACTGATCATTGCACTCAGCCAATTCCCCATTATCATTGTCGATTCCCTGTGTATATAACCCTGTCTGTTTCAGTATGTGTCACGGAGTCCTTGTATTATGTCCCCACACTTCCGTTATTTGTTTCATACTGGTTCTCGTTTGTATTTTATGTTTTGGATTGCCTTATTGGACTTTTGACCCCTGCCTGGATGACTAAGAGTTTGGATTGCCCTTTTTATTAAACTACTGCTTTTGGATTTTCTGCCTCCAGTGTGTGTTCCGTGACAGAAGGACTCCGTCACACAAGATCCAGCGGTATGTTTCTCAATATCTCTTCCCCAGCCACCGAGCGGGAGAGAAGGGAGTTTTTTAAGGGGACCCGATTAGTTAAGTTTCGTGGAACCCGTGGAGGTCGCAGTGGAGGAGGTGGTCGAGAGCCTGTTCACGTCCCGTCTGCCCAGTCAGAGACTGTTCACGTCCCGTCTACCCAGTCAGAGACTGTTCACGTCCCGTCTGCCCAGTCAGAGAATCTTCACGTTCCGTCTGCCCAGCGAGAGACTGTTCACGTTCCGTCTGCCCAGCGAGAGACTGTTCACGTTCCGTCTGCCCAGCGAGAGACTGTTCACGTCACGTCTGCCCAGCGAGAGACTGTTCACGTCACGTCTGCCCAGCGAGAGACTGTTCACGTCACGTCTGCCCAGCGAGAGACTGTTCACGTCACGTCTGCCCAGCGAGAGACTGTTCACGTCACGTCTGCCCAGCGAGAGACTGTTCACGTCACGTCTGCCCAGCGAGAGACTGTTCACGTCACGTCTGCCCAGCGAGAGACTGTTCACGTCACGTCTGCCCAGCGAGAGACTGTTCACGTTCCGTCCGCCTTCCTGGGCCGGGACTATCTGGAGCGTCTGGCTCGGATCCTGGACATGCCCGTGTCTGCTGTTCCAGAGCCGGAACCAGTGTCTGCTGTTCCAGAGCCGGAGCCGGAGGCAGAGCCAATGGCCGTTCCAGAGCCGGAGGCAGAGCCAGTGCCCATTCCAGAGCCGGAGGCAGAGCCATTGCCGGTTCCAGAGCCGGAGGCAGAGCCATTGCCGGTTCCAGAGCCGGAGGCAGAGCCAATGCCTGTTCCAGAGCCGGAGGCAGAGCCAGTATCCGTTCCAGCGCCGGAGGCAGAGCCAGTGCCGTCTGCCTTCTTGGATCTGGACTATCTGGAGCGTCTGGTTCGGATCCTGGACATGCCCATGTCTGCTGTTCCAGAGCCGGAGCTAGTGTCTGCTGTTCCAGAGCTGGAGGCAGAGCCATTGCCCGTTCCAGATCCGGAGGCAGAGCCAATGCTTGTTCCAGAGCCTATGCCTGTTCCAGAGCCTGTTCCAGAGCCAATGCCTGTTCCAGAGCCTATGCCTGTTCCAGAGCCGGAGACTGAGCCAATGCCTGTTCCAGAGCCGAAGGCTGAGCCAATGCCTGTTCCAGAGCCGGAGGCTGAGCCAATGCCTGTTCCAGAGCCGGAGGCTGAGCCAATGCCTGTTCCAGAGCCAGTGTCTGTTCCAGAGCCAGTGTCTGTTCCAGAGCCAGTGTCTGTTCCAGAGCCAGTGTCTGTTCCAGAGCCAGTGTCTGTTCCAGAGCCAGTGTCTGTTCCAGAGCCAGTGTCTGTTCCAGAGCCAGTGTCTGTTCCAGAGCCAGTGTCTGTTCCAGAGCCAGTGTCTGTTCCAGAGCCAGTGTCTGTTCCAGAGCCAGTGTCTGTTCCAGAGCCAGTGTCTGTTCCAGAGCCAGTGCCTGTTCCAGAGCCAGTGCCTGTTCCAGAGCCAGTGCCTGTTCCAGAGCCAGTGCCTGTTCCAGAGCCAGTGCCTGTTCCAGAGCCAGTGTTTGTTTCTGTGTTTGTGTCTGTTTTTGTGACTATTACAGTTCTTGTGGCTGTTCCTGAGCCGGTGTCTGCTGTTCCTGAGCCGGTGTCTGCTGTTCCTGAGCCGGTGTCTGCTGTTCCTGAGCCGGTGTCTGCTGTTCCTGAGCCGGTGTCTGCTGTTCCTGAGCCGGTGTCTGCTGTTCCTGAGCCGGTGTCTGCTCCGCCCTGGCCGCCCGAGGGGTCTTCGCCGCCCTGGCCGCCCGAGGGGTCTTCGCCGCCCTGGCCGCCCGAGGGGTCTTCGCCGCCCTGGCCGCCCGAGGGGTCTTCGCCGCCCTGGCCGCCCGAGGGGTCTTCGCCGCCCTGGCCGCCCGAGGGGTCTTCGCCGCCCTGGCCGCCCGAGGGGTCTTCGCCGCCCTGGCCGCCCGAGGGGCCGCCCTGGCCGCCCGAGGGGTCTTCGCCGCCCTGGCCGCCCGAGGGGCCGCCCTGGCCGCCCGAGGGGCCGCCCTGGCCGCCCGAGGGGTCTTCGCCGCCCTGGCCGCCCGAGGGGTCTTCGCCGCCCTGGCCGCCCGAGGGGTCTTCGCCGCCCTGGCCGCCCGAGGGGTCTTCGCCGCCCTGGCCGCCCGAGGGGTCTTCGCCGCCCTGGCCGCCCGAGGGGTCTTCGCCGCCCTGGCCGCCCGAGGGGTCTTCGCCGCCCTGGCCGCCCGAGGGGCCGCCCTGGCCGCCCGAGGGGTCTTCGCCGCCCTGGCCGCCCGAGGGGTCTTTGCCGCCCTGGCCGCCCGAGAGGTCTTCTTCGCCCTGGCCGCCCGATGGACTTTACGTCTCGCCCTGGCCGCCCGATGGACTTTGCGTCTCGCCCTGGCCTCCCGATGAACTGTGCGTTTCGCCCTGGCATCCCGATAGACTTTGTGTTTACCCCTGGATGCCCGATAGATTTTTTGTTTTGCCCCGGTCCCCGGTTAAACCCTCACTCCTTGTTCCTGTCTCCCTTCATGGACCTGGCCCACCTTCCCTCCCCCTGATCCTCCACCGTTCCACCTCCCTCCTGAACCTCTTGTATTATATTGTGTTGTGTTTTCTGTGTTTCTTGTTGTTGTCATGGAGCGTCTGGTAGCCGCTCCGTAGAGGGGGGGTTATGTCACAGTGTTGGGTTTGTGTTCCCCTGATGTCCACTAGATGTCCTCCTTTCCCACGGTGTCCTTCACTTATGAACTACATTTCCCACGATCCTTTGTCTCATCATTGCACTCAGCTGTTTCTTATCACTGATCATTGCACTCAGCCAATTCCCCATTATCATTGTCGATTCCCTGTGTATATAACCCTGTCTGTTTCAGTATGTGTCACGGAGTCCTTGTATTATGTCCCCACACTTCCGTTATTTGTTTCATACTGGTTCTCGTTTGTATTTTATGTTTTGGATTGCCTTATTGGACTTTTGACCCCTGCCTGGATGACTAAGAGTTTGGATTGCCCTTTTTATTAAACTACTGCTTTTGGATTTTCTGCCTCCAGTGTGTGTTCCGTGACAAATACAAACACTTGCCCAGAAACTAAACATGTTTCGTTTATTAACATACAACTTCACTATTATTTGTGTTTTATCTGTGCATAAACCTGCTGCTTATTGACTAAGCTTCTGCAATCCTGCATGGTCAACCAGGTGCTAAATTCAGTGATATAGAGCTCCAGTGTGTTTAAATTAAGTTTTTGTAATTATTTTCAGTGCTAACAAGTCTTCAAGTCAAGTTTTCTTTTCACAATAAATTAGGTTCACCCTCTATTTATATAAATTGTAGATTGGGCCAAATTCACAATATATATATTTAACATTGGTATAATATATATATATATATATATATATATATATATATATATATATATATATATATATATATATTAACAACCCTGTCTGCAGTAAGTACATTTTTTGATTTATTGCTCCATTACTTTCAGTAATTTGCATAGTTCTTTTTTGTGAATCTGGTGCTACAGCAATGCAGACAGAATGTGAAAATGATCAGTGGGTACAATTCATTCTTAGTGAATTCTTCCCTTTGTATTATAAAATATTTAATATCCCTTGTAGGCCCTTAGAAATATATGGTGGCAACCATTTGGTCAACAAATTTTCCCTAAAGCTCATATTTTCACATGATAATTATGTTTTTGCTAATTGCTGTTGGTCTCTATCCATCCTCGACCGCCCAGCTGCCCGTTACATGATTATCGCCCCCTGGTGGTCATCAAGCAGATTGACGATTGTGTTCTCCCATCGTTCAGTCTGCATTTGTCACCTCTCTAAGTGATAAATCACACTTCCCACCACACACATAGCAGTTTTTTTCCCTCTTGCACTAGCTTTCCCTTTTTGCCCTCTTTTTCATTTCTTTTTCTCTCCCCCTTTTTCTTTTTGTCTCATTTGACTGCAGCCTCTGAAACATGCAGCCTGTTTCCACGGCAGCAGATCCTGTCACGTGCTCTGGTTTTACTAGGCCAACTCTACCACTCACCGTGTGTGTGTGTGTGTGTGTGTGTGTGTGTGTGTGTGTGTGTGTGTGTGTGTGTGTGTGTGTGTGTGTGTGTGTGTGTGTGTGTGTGTGTGTGTGTGTGTGTGTGTGTGTGTGTGTGTGCAGGAGAGAGTGTATCCGTGTTTTCCTAGGTGAACGTTTCTATACTGTTGCGTCATATTGTTCGGAGATTGTGTCCATTTATTATTTATAATATCAATATTGATCATATAAATCATTGTGGGAGCCCTGCTACTATGCGATCTCTCATACATGGAATATTTCTCCCTTTATGACGGCTTTACACTACATGCATGTGGATTAGTCGGGCGAGCGTGAAGAGATTATAGCAGGGGCGTTTTCTTTAAGGAATCAGAGGAGGCAAATATAATGAAATATGAGATCTAAGTCAGTGACACTAGCAGATAAAGTTTTAGATTGATGAGCCATCTCTAGTCTCATTGAGATACTAAGGCACAGTGTTGGGGGGGTTGTGCATTACAAAATGCGAGTTATTACATAATCAGATTACTTTTTGTGAAGTAACTAGTAAACACATTACTTTTAAATTTACATCAAAATATCTTAATCAAGTAATGCAAGTTACTTTGTTTTCCCAATTATTGACGGACACCTCTCTTGTCCCCATGTTGAGAGAAATTGGGAATTAGGTGTAGTTTGTATGCTGTAGAACAATTATGGTCATTGTAGTTCTAGACACAATGTGAGCATGCATTTACTCATCTCACTTGCACAACAAACAAAAAATCAGAAATCCTCAAAATGAATATGTGGCGAGGGCCGGCCGAGGGACGTGAGAGAACGGCGCGAGGCCGGTGGTGCGATTGCTAATGAGCAACACCTGTATAGCACACCGGTCTCGCATCTCTCACGGAGGAGCGGAAGCATAAAGGGGGAGCGATGACATTAATGATCGAGAGAGGAACAGGCCTGATTTTAGTTGTTCTGGTTTTTGTATTTGTGTTTTATTTTAGCCAGCAGTCGTCCGCGAGGGGCTGCTGGCCGTTATGTTTATTTTGAGTAAGCCAGCAGTCGTCCGCGAGGGGCTGCTGGCGGTATTTTAGTTTCTTTATTTTATTTTAAATAAAGTTTGTTAAATGTTCGCCGGTTCCCGCCTCCTTCTTCCCTGAACATTGTTACAGAATAAAAACAGTGAAATGCAAACTCAAAATATTACGCAAACCTGCAATAATGCAATGTTAAATAAAACAAATATACTGTATGTATTTAATCTTACTTTATTAACCAATGTCTTTCCTGCTGACCTTTGATGATCAATTCAACCATACTAAGAAAAAATGACTTTAGTTAAACAACATATTTGTGTTTTATTTTTATTGCTGAAGTAAGAGTTTTGAACTTTCTTCTCATGCTGTTCTGCATAGCATGAATTCGAACACTGTAAATTGTTTTAAGTTAAAGAAAAAGTTTGGAAATAGACTGCCTTATTTTTGCAAATCATTCCAAATGAGAAATTCGAAGTTGAGTAATCAACTAAAAAGCAAGTAAATTGGCAAATTAATAAATATCAGGTTAGTTTAATATCCCAGATTCAGTTAATATACTCTAGAATGTATTCATTTAATTTAACATTGTAAGAATTTGTACTGCAAACATTGTAAGAATTTGTACTGCAAACATTCTAAATACTTATTCTTTCTTACTTCTCAATATGGATTTAATCTTCCATTTTAAGTAATGGAGGCTTAAAAATCTGTGCAATCGTTTTCCAACTTTTAAGTAAAGTGAACTTGTTTTAGTACAGAAGGCAGTAAAGACACGTTTGAAATGCTCAACTGCAATACACTTTTTTGAAATAAACAGCTAGACAACCGTTTAAGAATATTAGAATAATAAAACTATGCTTCTAAAACATCTGTCAACATTCTTGTATAAGACTTACATTTACAGACCTCTTGGCTAAACAGCATTCGGCTGCAATTACAACTTATGACATCAATAACTGGACTTATAAGGGGAACTGTGTGTAAATCAAATCAAAATTAACTTAAAACATTAAATGTATCTGTAAGATCTGTAAGTCAGCCAGTTTTAGCAAAAACGAACAGATTAGACTTTAAAAAACAACTGCAAAGAGAACTTTGCCTCAGGTCTGAATCCATTGGATTCAGATAATGAATGGGTTGAGAAAGAGTAAATAATGGTGGACTGTGAATGTGAACTCTCAAAATCTTCTTTAGGTTTTTCATTTATTTATTATTTTCCAAATGTCAAACTTGTCTGTTGTCAGGGAGAATCTCGTACCAGTAATCACCAGAGAATATCCTCGGTTGAATCCCTTATGCAGAAAACGTCCGATGATACTCTTTACCCACTGGTCTGTCTCTCATGCACTTGACATTCAGTATTAGATTTTTACGACCTTATCAAATGATTTGTTGGCAAACTATTTCATCAGCCCTGCCGTGTAGCCGAATAGGACTGCAGAGATTGTTTTCCTCGCTGA
The DNA here is from genome assembly GCF_051911475.1 of Siphateles boraxobius. NCBI lineage: Eukaryota > Metazoa > Chordata > Actinopteri > Cypriniformes > Leuciscidae > Siphateles > Siphateles boraxobius. The sequence goes on along the minus strand of NW_027509042.1, from coordinate 9,814,349 downwards.
TCAAAGTAATACAATGAAAACAAGGGTTGCGAGATGTCTCTGTGCTCAGCAGTTACGCAGTGATAAAGTAATAAAGAGTGGCCGAGTGTCAAGGAGATCTATTACACCTGGAGAACGCCATAAATTCCAGAGCCCCTGGAAGTATAACCCTTGGTGGCTGTACTTTTTGTGTTTTTCTGTGTGTTTTGTGTGTGTGAGATGGATAAAAATGAGTGTATATAGTAAATAGAAGACTACCATCAAAGACATGAATGGTGTTTTTGTGTATGTGTGTTCTCAGTTGGGGAACCCAAGGAGACTTCACCACCACACACCCTCTACCAGCGGTCAAAGTGAAGCTCTTCACCGAGAGCACAGGGGTTCTGGCCCTGGAGGACAAGGAGCTGGGCCGGGTAACACTCAATCCTTCTTTTCTTTCTGGTGGCTTTGGACATCTGTCATTCTGTTTTGTTTTTTTGGAATTTGTTTGAGGCTGTTATGGTGGAGTTGTAGCAGTGATGTCTTTGTAATCCTCCTTTTGCTTCATTCTCCTGCTGATTGATGCCTGTGAATCTCCAGTCTTGAAAATCCCTGTTAAAGAAACGAGAAGTTTGGCTTTTAAAGTTGAATCTCTGCTCTGTTTCTACAGTAAATATTTGTTTTTCTTACAGAGGTTATATTCTCAAAGAACGAAACAGGCTTCCTGAGTTAGAATTTGAATTGAATTAACCATGCCCCTCCGGATGTTGAATTGTTTTAATAAAACAAATAATTAACCAAATGACAACTGATTTTGGCTAATTATGCCTGTTTATGGCATAATAAGAACAAAACTGTCAAAAGAATTAAACAATGGCATCACAACTCTTAAAACTAACCCTAACACTTTATATAAAATATTGAGTAAATTATAGCATTCTGGGAAATGGCATGCTTTTCTACATACAATTAATACACTGAACAAAGTTCAAGAATTTTGAACTCAAAGATCTAAGACTTTTTCTATGTACACAAAAGGCCTATTTCTCTCAAATATTGTTCACAAATCTGTCTAAATCTGTGTTAGTGAGCACTTTTCCTTTGGCAAGATAACCCATCCACCTCACATGTGTGGCATATCAAGATGCTGATTAGACAGCAAGATTATTGCACAGGTGTGCCTTAGGCTGGCCACAATAAAAGGCCACTCTAAAATGTGCAGTTTTATGACACCGCACAATGCCACAGATGTCGCAAGTTTTGAATTTTGTACATAGAAAAGTCTTAGATCTTTGAGTTCAGTTCATGAAATATGGGGGCAAAAATAAAAGTGTTGCGTTTATAATTTTGTTCAGTGTAATAAAAAGCTATGTTATTAAACATAATAGAAACATTTACTACAGTTAGAAAATTTGAGTCAGTAATATTGTTTTTATATTTATATTAATATTAAATTTATCAAAATTGACAGTAAAGTAAAAAAAGACATTAATAATGTTAAAAAGAATTTCTATTCAGAGTAATGGCTGCTGAAAATTCAGCTTTGCTGTCACAGACATAAATTATTAATTAATTCTCACACTTTAAAATATATTTAAAAAGAAAAAAGGGTATTTTAAATTATAATGTTATTTCACAATATTACTGTTTTTATGTATTTTTCATCAAATCAATGCGGCCTTGGTGAGCATTTTTTTTTTATTAGAATTTTAATTGCAATTGGCCTTTATGTTAATATAACCTTAATAAGAAATCATGAATTGGAATTTAAAAAGCATTCTACATTCAACATTGCTCAGGGGTCATCTAATTATGATTGGATGTTTGGTACATGGTTGACAAATGTGTCTTCATCAAGACTGAGGTAGGCAGGCATCTCTAAGCATTCAACTCTAGCTTAGAAATAGATTGAGCCAACTTATCAGAGAGAGAGCAAATAAAAAAGCACAGGAGAGAATAGAGAGAAACTGGCTCTTCTCTGATAAGGTGCCAAGAGAAGAGCTGCACATCCCAACTCTCAGTGCACAGAGGCATGAGCCAAAATTAATTGAATGTTGAGAATTTCACTAAAAGCGCTGACTGGCAAAGTAATATGTAATTATCAGCTCACACCCAGACTCAGGGATATTTTCCCACACAACCTGTTTATCCGTTTACTGAATGCTTCATGTGTGAAAATCTCTTAGCTTTTCTAGGGCAGACACTGGCTATAGGATTACATGTTAAAGGGATAGTTCACCCAAAAATGAAAGTTCTGTCAATCTATCCTGAAAGAAGGTCATATGGGTTCGGAAAGACTTTTGCGTAAGTAAATAATGACAGAAATTTCATTTTGGGTGTGCTGTTTTTAATGGTGATAGCTTTGTCTCTCAGTCAGTTGTTGCTCAGTCTGGTTTGAATTGTGATCATATGGACTAATAATCATTGTTCTCTAATGTTGAATGATTAGGTGGTTCTTCACCCAACTCCAAACAGCCCAAAGCAGGCAGAACTCCACAAGATGGCTGTGACCAAGGCTTGCCCTGATCAAGATCTGAAGATCAAACTTGCCGTCCGCATGGACAAGCCTCAGAACATGAAGGCTTGTGGGTAAGGGCTTTTGTGGGCACAGAAATACTTCTCTGTAAAAGTCTTCTGTTCATATGGAAATTACATTTTAAAACAGTATAATCCACACATATCATCTTTTGTTTCATGGTTAAATGAAAAATTATGTACACCTCTGTCAAAAGTTTGGGGTCGGTAAGATTTTTTTTAAATGTTTTCGAAAGAAGTGTGTTATGCTCACCAAGGCTGCATATATTTGATCAAAAATACAGTAAACCAGTAATATTGTGACATCATTGAAATTTTAAATAACTGTTTTCTATTTTACTTTATTTTAAAATATAATCTATTTATTTGATGATAAAGCTGGATTTTAAACAGTGTTGCTTAATCCTTCAGAAATCATTGTAATATACTGATTTATTATCACAGTTGAAAACAGTCATTCTGCTTAATGTTTCTGTGGAAACTAATACTTTTGTCAGGATTCTTTAATGAACAGAAAGTTCAAAAGAGCAGCATTTATTTGAAACTAGAAATCTTTTTATTATAAATAAATTATTTTATAAATATCTTTAATGTATTTTTTGATCAATTTAATGCATCCTTGTTGAATAAAAGTAATCATTTCTTTTTCATTTTTTTAAACATTTTTATTGATCACACACTTTTGAACGGTGGTGTATGAGTTAAATTAATAAAGGAAAGTACTGATGAAGCCTGTGATTATTCCATCAGGTATTTATGGGCTGTTGGCAAAAATGTTTGGAAACGCTGGAAAAAGCGCTTCTTTGTCCTGGTCCAGGTATATCTTTTTATATACATAAACATTTTGAGTGAAGAATACTATAGTTTGACTTCTTTATTCCATGTGACGTGTGTTTATTGTTTTCAGTGTTTTGATGAACCATGTACAATTTTAGGTACTGCATATGACATTGATTTAACCTGAGAACCAAGAATGCCAAGTGTTTTAATACTATTTGTTTCTCTACTGCTATAGGTAAGTCAGTATACGTTTGCCATGTGCAGCTATCGAGAGAAGAAGTCAGAACCGCAGGAGCTGCTGCAGTTAGATGGCTATACCGTGGACTACACTGACCCACAGCCAGGTAAATCTCTCACAGTCACAGATTACTCTTATGTACCACTCCTTTATGGAACTATTATCACTTTCTGATTGTCAAAACGTTAGTTTCCATTGTTACTGTAATAAACTACATCTTTGTTAACTCCGCTGAGACACCTGTGTGCACTTAAGGGGAACTGACTTCATACATCCAACTTGGGTGCAATTGCTTAAAAGGAATCGCAAAAAGCCTTAGAAAAGTGAAGCCAATTCTGAGAAAGAGTCTAGAATAATTTCTTTCCAGATGCCATTTGAAATTTTGTTTATAATGCAGCAAAAGGGCATTTTTTAGTGTATCCCTCAATGTCTACCTGAATTTGACTTCTTTTTTTTTTTTTCTTTGTGTGCAGGTCTGGATGGAGGCAGGGCTTTTTTCAATGCAGTAAAGGAGGGTGACACTGTGATCTTTGCCAGTGATGATGAGCAGGACCGCATCCTATGGGTGCAGGCCATGTATCGAGCTACTGGCCAATCACACAAACCCGTCCCGCCCACCCAGGTCCAGAAACTGAATTCTAAGAGTGGAGCTGCGGCACAGATGGACGCCCCCATCTCTCAGTTCTGTAAGTAAACATACCAGTCCGAAGACAAAAATTGACTGAAGCTGAGATGGCGAATAAATTAAATACATAGCAAGGCTTATTAATCACCATCTTTTATAAACCGCTCTGTTATTTAGGTTAGCGCCCCATGCCCTCAACTACTTACAACTACTTACTGACAGTGACATTGTTCCCATGACAACATGTCACAAAGTGGATAATAATTAATAAATGAATTCAGGTTGTTGTCAGGTTGAGTTAGTAACTCATAATATCATAGTGATGTCACCTTGCACTCTCAGCACACTGCACAAGTAGCAGGAAAAGGTAAGAGCGAGTGTGTATAGTGGAGCAATGTGTTTATTTCAATGTCCATGTCTTCGTTTCTGCCCCCACACACTCCTGATTAGCTTTAACATCTGCGTGTAAGAATTTTCAGCCAATTTTCAATAGTTTAAATGATTTAAATTGGTCAGTTTAAAATAGGCCTTTCTTTTTTCTATAAAGATATTATCAACCAAAAAATGAAAATGATGACACCTTTTACTCATCCTCATGTTGTAAAAAAAAAAAAACTCTTTCTTCTGCAGAACACATTCATTTTAGTCATTTTTTCACATAAAGCTATTATATAGCTTCAGAAGATTTGGAAATTAAGCTTGAACCCTGTTGAATTGCATGCAAAAATGTATATTTTGTCTTTTGTTTTCCACGGAAGAAGGAACGTTCTAGGGGTTTGGAATGACATGAGAATCAGTAAATAATGACATAATTATCATTTTTGGGTGTACTGTCCCTTTAAGTCGTAAATGGAACCTTTTGTTGCATTGTGATTCTGCCACAAATGTTCTTACCAACATTTGAAACACCTGTGATAGTTTAAAAAAAACAACTTCACACTAATATCAAGTCACTTTGAAGCATCTAAATAATAATAGATCCTGCTATTCAGAACCTTGTCTTTTGGTGTGCATCTACTTCAGCATCTGTCCATAGCAATGTCTTATATCACAAAATGTCTCTTAACAGAATTTATTCACTGTTAAAACAAGTTCAATAAAATATAGCTCAAGGTTTAACCTCATACAAAATCTAAAGGTAAAGGTCCTGTGTTGTTCTTCCATTGATTTATTTGTCTTGTTTGTGAATGTTTCTTGTGGTCAGATGATTCCCTCACAAGTTCAGATGCCATTCAATTTTCTCACTATAAGACAGACCCTCTCCCCTCTGAAACATTATTACACTGTGTAAATGTTTCATCCTCCACCTTAACACACCCCAGGTGGTCTTGAATGGCACAGAGTAGTGGAATATAACATGCTGTACACACACTCACGAGCAAACATTCCTTTGCTGCAGAAGGTTTTCACAGATTCTGGAATACTATGAAGGTTCTGGCAACAGTTTATATATATACATAAATATATTAAATGAATTACTCTGATTGCATACAGAGTACTTGTATCGTAATAACATACAATGATTAAGGTAATATCAAAAGGGAAATGGATACCCCGTAGAGTTTTGGGAACACTTTACAATAAGGTTCACTTTGTTAAATACAAAGTTCTGTCATGAAACTCTAGATGGCGCTGGCTAATAGGTCCTTTAACTTAACCTGCTCGTAATCACATCATATCTACAGTATATGGCACAGCGGATTGGTTCCTGCTGTATTGGTCGCCAATGAGCTTGCATGCTCAACCTTCAAATACTTGTGTAGCATTTGCCTTAGCAGTGCAGTACGCTTTTAGAAAGGCTAACTTTATTTGCTCAACTTCCAACAACACTTTTTCCAAGGCTGATGTTTTCATTTACCTATGGCCATGTGTGTTTCAAGCACAAATTATTAGTAGTTTAAACGTGCTAATAGCCTTTATATAGTTCTGTTGTGTTCGTTTTATGTTTGTTCTGAGAATAGAAATTACTTTCTTTCCTCACCGGAATTCTTCAACAACTTCTAAAAACAACATTCGGAGTCAATACTAAAATAACATTCTATGTGTGCCGGTGAATTAACATTAGTGCGCCACCCTCAGACTGAATAACATAAAAGACACTAGACCTCTGCCAAAAGTGTGTCTGGGTGTTCAGCGATTAGAATACAAAGCTTACACAATGTTTCTCATAAACTAGCAGCACTACCTAAATTTACGGTCAGGAGCCCCTACTGGTGGCTGGATTTATTCTCTAAGCCGTTTATTTGCTCATTTGTTTTTACCTGATTCAGTACCTTCATAGAATCAATTTAGAAACTGATACTGGCATCAAATACACATTTGACCAACATTCAAATATACTGTATGTCTGAAGGTAAGTGTATTTGCCAGTACAGTGTTAGTATATGTTTATGTGATCTAGTTGAGTCTGATCTAGATTGTATCCTGTTGAGAATCCTGTCAAAATCAGCTGCAGCAGAGAACAACGTTATACACCGAAATATAGTCCTTTCTTTCTTTCTTTCTTTCTTTCTTTCTTTCTTTCTTTCTTTCTTTCTTTCTTTCTTTCTTTCTTTCTTTCTTTCTTTCTTTCTTTCTTTCTTTCTTTCTTTCTTTCTTTCTTTCTTTCTTTCTTTCTTTCTTTCTTAATGTCTTTTCTTTCTTTCTTTCTTTCTTTCTTTCTTTCTTTCTTTCTTTTTTCTTTCACTACTCGATCTGTCCACCCACCAGTTCAAACTGCACTATCATGTCGGTACAGGTTGTTGTATTTTACGTTGTGTTTTTTCTTCGTTCATGCTTTGCTTGTACCCTTCTTTAGTCCTGCAGCTGTAGTGGAGTCAGGGTTTTCGTGTCTGCTTTTTCCTTCAGCCTTGTTGCTAGTCTTTATGTTATTCTGGTTTGTCCCTTCTTACCCTGCTGTCTTCTAGCTGGACTCAAGGGTAAGTGCTAACCTGTTAGCTAGCACCAGTCAGATAATCATAAAACCATTATCTGACCTATGCAACGTGCTCTCTTTATCCTTTTTCTCTCGTTCTTTTTCTCCTCCTTTCAAATCTCACTCCTCATGCTTAAGACCTAAGTAGATTATTTTACTTTTCCGTTGATGATGGCTAAAACTATAAACTTCCATTATTCTTGCCAGTTTAGGTTGCATGTAAATTAGTGCGTTTGTACTTATTATTTAGCTAAGTTAATATGGTTTATGATTTATTTGCATAATTGCCTTCTCTACATAAACATCACTAGCATCACAAGACCCCTCAGAGTAAATTAAAATATGGGGTTTGACTTCTTTTGGGGGCATTTCATTCTAAAAATGTGATTTCTAAACTTATGGGACAATTCTGAGAATGTTTGGGATGACTGACTAAGTTAAATTTGGCCATTCCTAAGTTTGACCATCAATTCTGTCTACAGTAACAGCAGCAGTGAAGCACTGTACATGTTTGACCACTTGGACTTTACTCTCGAGGGTTCAGTTGCCTTTTAACTGATTTCTTTATTTTTGAACTTGAGCTTTACAAGAGTTGGCAAATATGTAAGTGGAGTATTCTGAATGCTAATGTGAAGGAGCAGGCACTGCCGTCCCTCCTCACCAAGAAATACTCCTAATTATCTTTCGTCCAGAGGAAATGGGCCTCTTTGAAGTAGTCCCTAAACCCAATGTAGAACTTAGCAAAGATATAGTTCATTATTTGCACCTGTGTGTGTTTGCCCTTATACTGCTTGAGTAGGTGAGCATTTTGATGTCATGTTATCCATTCAGATGCTGATGGAAAGACAAGTTCATGTTCTTCCTTTTTGATTATTCTCCTTTTTTTTTTTTACAGAGAATGAATTACTTACTTTTTAGACTTTGTTGGCTTCCTGTTAAAGCCGTATATCTGCACTAGAACAGTAATGCTAGCCTGTTGGCACGCCACTGAAGTGGCTTGCTTGTCAGTGTGCTCAGCAACCCTTATGAAAACACTAATTTTTCAGTATTCCAGTATTGTCAACTTGCAAATGATAAGAGAAAAATGCGGAATGCTAAAAGATAGGCAAGCGGAAAATGTTACTCCAGTTTTTTTTGTTTTTTTTCCTCTTCCTTTTTCTTGCATGACATTGGAAAGCACAGTGGAGTGTCTCACTGTGTTCCTGCATGTAAAAAGACATCCATTTTCAATTAAATATCATATATAACCATTAAAAAAGCATCTGGAGTTATTTTATAGTAATAAAATATTATTATTAACAGGGTAGGAAATGGTTCCTAGTTTATTAGTATCCCCATAAGTCCTAGTCTTATTTAAATGCTGCACAGCGTTTTTTGCACAAGCCGATTTAAAACTGTGCAATGTGGAAGTACATTATTTTAATTAATGTATAATTATGAAATATAAAAATGCAAATGAATAAGGCACATCCTTAATCCTGTAGGTTTACCCTGTAATTTGGACACTTTTGCTTATTTCTTCCCTTTAATTCCACGGTTAGTATAGCTCATATAGTCTGTTATGCATTTTTACACTTCCTTTTTCTAATTTCTTTATTATCCTGAGTTGCTCAGTTATAAGGCTTCTTTGCCATTCATTCTGATGTTGAACTTTTCTCAGTTTGTCCGTTATCTATCCTATTTCATTACCTCGCTGAGTTCTTCATTCCTACAATCCCGTGTCTTTTCCTGTGCCTTTATTCTTTCTCTTTTTTTTGTCCTCTCTTTTAGTTTAGTCTACGTCTCTATAATTGTAGCAATGCTTTACTTAGCCAAAGGATAACATAACTTTATCCAAGTTCCTCTAATTAAGCAGATCTGGATAGTATTTATTTGTTTTTGCACTTTATTTTTAGCCATATGTATTCACATATTCACATGGTTATTGTTGTTATCTAGACACACGCCCTAATCATTGGTGTAACACGATGCACATTCTTTCCTCACATTTTCTCTCATTGGGTTTGGGTTATCACTGCACAGATTTAGATTCTATTATTCTGTTGCTAATAAAGTAAGTCATCATGGGGTCAGTTTCTTTTTTAGGAATAACTTACCTTTTCTTTTACTACTTTCTCAAGCATGTGCATAGAACTTAACGTAGACTGTTTAGCTGATTTTGGTTACATTTAGCCTATAACATAAAGCATATTAAAGAACCCATGAAATAAAAAACAAATATGGGTTTTTGTGCCATGTCTATTAGCATTGAGGACATCTACACTACCAAAAGTTTGTGGTCATTGAGGTTTTATTAATTTGCTTAAAAAAATATTTAAGATATAAATACGTTTATTCAGAAATTATGCATTAAATGGATCAAAAGTGACAGTGAAGGCATTTTTAGATAAATGTTGTTCTTTTGAACTTTCTATTCATCAAAGAATCCTGAATTCTTTTTTATCATGGTTTCCACAAAAATAGTAAGCAGCGCAACTGTTTTCAATATTAATAATAATAATAATAAGTGTTTCTTGAGCAGCAAATCAGCATATTAGAAGGATTTCTGAAGGATCATGTGACACTGAAGACTGGAGTAATGATTCTGAAAATTCACCTTTGCGTCACAGGAATAAATTACATTTTAAAATATATTAAATTAGAAAATAGTTATTTTAAATTGTAATTTTTCACAGTGTTACTGTGAGAGCTGTTTTTTGATCAAATAAATGCAGCTTTGGTAAGCACAAGTACGGAAGAGGATTAGGGCCAAGCAATAATAAAAAAATAAAACCATTTCGAGATTAAAGTCATTATAATGTGAAATTAAATTCGTTAAATTTCGAGAATTTATCTCGAAATACAATCTTGAGAATGAACTCATTACATCTCGAGAATAAAGTCGGTGTGTTTCGAGAAAAAAAGTCGAAATGAAATGTAGAGAATAACACATTCGATCAGTGTTCATTGCATAGCCTATACTGATTGAGGACATGGCAGAGTTGGATCACTTAGTCAAGCTATATTTTAGACTTTCTTTCAGCAACAAAGAAATACTATCAATTTTAGCTAATTATGACAGAATAATAACTGTCACACTGGACACCAGTAATTACTGGACACCCTCCTATGCCAGTAACTGTTTTTATAAAGTAAGTGGCTATTACTTTAGGATCGTTGTTGGTTATGTACGCCTCTATCCACAGAATGTAACGACTGTAATCTATACAGCCATTAATGGCAATGCCGTACGGTTTTAATTCATCATAGCTGTCCATATATGGACATATCTGGCATGTATGCCAGAGTGCATTTGGGCCAGCGCAAGTGTACTGGCTTCTTCTCAAGCATCTCCTTAGTCGAAATTCCACACCTTGAGGATCAACAATTTTAATAATGCGTCTTATGGTATCCTGGGAAACCACGAAACGAGTACATCGCGCAAATTGGACTGATTTTTTCTTCTAAAAAGAGCTAGCCGCTTGCAAATTCTCTTTAAAGTTCGTATGCTAATTATTATTCTGTCATAATTAGCTAAAGTTGATAGAATTTCTTTGTTACTGAAAGAAAGTCTAAAATAAAGCTAGACTAAGTGATCCAACTCTGCCATGTCCTCTATCAGTATAGGCTATGCAATGAACACTGATCGAATGCATTATTCCCTACATTTCATTTTGACTTTTTTTCTCGAAACACAACGCCTTTATTCTCGAAATTTAATGAGTCTATTCTCACCATTATTTCAACTTTTTTTTCGAAATTTAACAAGTTTTTTTCTCGAAACACAACTACTTTATTCTCGAAATGTAATGAGTTTATTCTCAAGATTGTATTTCGATTTTTTTTCTCGAAATTTAATGAGTTTATTCTCAAGATTGTATTTCGAGTTAATTTCTCGAAATGTAACGAGTTTAATTTCGCAATATAATGACTTTAATCTCAAGATGGTTTTATTTTTTTATTATAGCTTGGCCCTAATCCTCTTCCGTACATAAGAGACTTTAAAAAAAAAATCACTTTTAACAGTATTTTTTTCTTTTAAAGGAAACCAGCAAAAATATTCATGACTCATGCTGACCCACACATATTTTTGTCTAATCAATTAAATCAGAAACTGTGCTTGTCAGACCATTTCATGGGGTCTTTAAATATTATCTTAGAGACTTAGTTGATGCTGTTGTACTATTAAATTACATTAGAAAATACCTGGTTAGTTAATTAATATATATCAAAAACAGCAAACCTATCTCCCCTAATTTCTTTTTTCGCCATTTTTACAAGCACACAATCCATCTTCTCTCTTAAAATGAGTGACATTAATCAATTGCGAATGGCAGAATCTATTGTATTCATGTGAAAGAAACTACATTTGGAATTACGCCACTTCCTCAAGGCCATCGGTGGCCTTTTATTTACAAAAGTTTTTGATTGATAGAACAGGAAGAGACCAGGCCCTGATCAGCTCATGCATGCGCGTCCAGAATGAATGTGAGCTGAGAGTTATCCCTCAGTTCCACATTTGCTAGGTCCGATTGAACTCTGCTTGACTTTTGCTGCAAGTTGACAATGTGAAAGCTCAATGTCCTTGATTTGCCATAGAGGGCTCATTCTAGGTGTTTAGTTTTTTTGTGGTGAGAGGAGAACAAATCATTCTCCTTGCTGTTTGCTAATTTCCTCTTCCTTGAACCCACCCCCTCTCCCTTCCTCTCCCATGATTGGCTGGAATAGATGCTGACAGAGCACAGAAGCACGGCATGGATGAGTTTATCTCAGCTAACCCATGTAGCTTTGATCATGCCTCGTTGTTCGAGATGGTGCAGAGGCTCACATTGGACCACAGGCTAAATGACAACTTTGCATGTCTGGTAAGTGTTTGTGTTTTTAAAATAAATAAATAAATGCTGACCTAAATGCAAAGCAACTAAATTCAATATGGTTTCCACAGAATGTTAAGGAGCACAGCTGTTTTCAGCAGTCATAATAAAAAGAAATGTTTCCTTTCAAACATTTTTATTGTAGGGATGGTTTAGCCCAGGTCAGGTGTTTGTTCTGGATGAGTACTGCGCTCGGAACGGGGTGAGAGGATGCCATAGACATCTGTGTTATCTTGGCGACCTACTGGAGAGGGCAGATGCAGGGCACATGATTGACCCGACGCTGTTGCACTACAGCTTCGCGTTTTGTGCCTCCCATGTTCACGGTAACAGGTACAGGCTTGCGTAATGATACACTGCGCTATTGTGATGTTAGATGTCGGGAGAGATACGATCATGGAAGCAGGGTGAACGAGAGTACAGAACCAAGGGCGCTTTGCAAGTCACCAGCATATTTTTTATTTTTTCTTTAGCGTTTATTATATTTTGCCCTGTGAATGTTCTTTATAATTTTGCCGAATTTTGTTTGATTTGTTGTGTCTTTTGTTCTCAATCATTTTTCATTCCTTTTCCACTTTCCAAAGCTCAGCAGTATTCTTTCAGCCACTACACTTCTTCCATTCTCCTTTTTTTGTTGTTACTTTAATTTCCAAATCTCATTGTGTTGCTCATTCATTACATGTTCCTGATAGTCAGAGGGGGTCTGAGTTACAGGGGGCTGGCTCAATGTCAGGAGGGAAAAAGGATTCTAAAAAAAAGAGGAAATGTAAAACACAGCTGGCCCCTGAGAGCGCAAGGTAAGAGGGCTTATCAAGGATATATTCATATCAGCATCATATTTTATATTGTGCAATAGCAGCAAATGTATCTCACACAGGGTGACATTGCTTTTACAGCTTAGGATATCTTAAAAGTATACTGTAGCTCACCCCAAAATATTTTTGTTTAATCTCATAATCTTTTTCATTTAAAAACAAAAAACAAAACTATAAACCTTAACATACATTTTTTGGGTGAACTCTTTCTTTAAAGTCATCATGATATTTCATAATGTGACATATTTATCTTAACAATAAGACCAAGATCCTCCATTAAGAAAATATTTAGAATTTTGATTTCATTGAATTCATGCCTTTGAAGCCTGTATGCACTTTTACAGCACATTTAGTTCAGCTTTCTCTTCCCACTGACTTGTTGAAAGTATGTTTATTATTGTGCTGCAGCTATGTGTGTATTAAATATATTTTAATGAAATATGGTGCCCAATTGGAGTTTTGTGACATCAATAGCTGTACATTTTAAAAATGGGTTGGAAAGAATGTCCCCCATGTGTATCACAACAGGGTCCCATCTGCTGGGTACAAATACATTTAGAGCCAGTGTATTAGATTTAAGAAAGCCAGACATTGCCTCTGGTTTGATGTTCTTTCTGGGCTCAGTGTGCCAGGCCTGTATTTTATTGTTACAAGTGTGATATAGAGCATACTGAAATGTTAATGTGGTTTGATAAGCTTTCACTGAAAATATACACGGCTTTATAAAGCAATTATGTAGTATCATAATTAGTTGTAATAATAAATCAGTTCAAGACTTTCTTGTGATTTTTATTACTTTCGTCTTGGCTCAAAATTGATTTTTCTTCCTAATCAATTTGCAAATAATGGCATGTTTTGCTTGTAAAATAGGCCTGATGGTCTTGGAACAGTAACGGTGGAAGAAAAAGAACGCTTTGAGGAAATCAAAGAACGATTACGTGTCCTTCTTGAGAATCAGATAACAAACTTTAGGTGAGTATGTAGATGTAAGACATTTATTGAACATTTCACACCCTGTACTATAGCAATAAGACTGTGTACACCAGTGGTTCTCTTGGTTTTGTTTCAAGTCACATCTTTTTTATTGAACATCGAGTACAATCCAACATGTCATTACATTTTTAGTGTACAAAAGTTGACAAAAATGTCCTTTAAAATCATACACTAAAAATTATATCACCTCTGGCAGCGTAGTCCCAACAATATGCAAATTATTAGGCAAAGCAGGGAAATTGACAATTTTGTAAACACACACACAACAGCAGAGGTGATTTATCAGCTTAATGCATGGAACAAATGTTGGACCAAATATTGTATTAGGCTGAACATGAGAGGTGCACAGCCATTAAGTGCATAAACATGTCAATTTATATAAACAGTTATTTCAGCATCAGAGCTCAAATTATAGACTGTGCAAATCAAACAAGACACTTGCATGTGGTTTCATTTTTCTCAGTGCGTCTTTTACCTTGTACAGTTTCATTTGTGGTTTTCAGCATTTGACGTCAGCCACAAAAGATATAGGAAGCATTTTCTTTAAAAGAGTTGCATTGTATTATTCACATTTTAGCATTGTTTTTATCCCCTTGCTGTCCATAACCCATTTTTGGTTCTCGTACCACCAGTCAAGAACTGCTGATGTACACCGTTCTGGGGGGTTTTCTCGACATTGCATCCAAAAATATGTGTATTGTATATAGGATTTTCTACAGACACAAAGCAATTTTTGTTGTTGTAGGTATTGCTTTCCGTTTGGTCGCCCTGAGGGAGCATTGAAAGCCACTCTGTCTTTGCTGGAGAGGGTAATGACAACATTGCTTATATTGATTCAGAGTAGCAGCAGTAGAAGGAAAAGAGAAGCAATTGATGGTATTTTGTTCAGTACCGCCTGCCTCTGTTTACTTGTTCTGCCATGCATCATTATTTCAAATAAATAAATAAAAGTTTTAAAAAAGTATGACTCATTCATACCAGGACAACAACATTTATTTCACTAGATAAAAAAATTGGGATTTGTGTTTTTTTACAGGTGCTTATGAAGGACATTGTGACCCCAGTGCCGCAGGAGGAAGTCAAGGCTGTGATTCGTAAATGCTTAGAGCAAGCAGCTCAAATTAACTACCAGCGCATCACTGAATACGCCAGAGTGGAAGGTGACTAGCATTACGCTTTTCTTTCACAGCATTATGATTTTAAAGCACTTAACCATATGATGATTTGAACCCGAAGGGAACTTTTGTGCTTTTAACTTTTTTTTTAACTCCGTTTCCATTCATTTGAATCAATTTAATGCATAAACTGGGGTCCATATTTGAATAATGTGCTTTGAATAAATCATCTGTTCTTCTACTTTCAGTTTGTGAGAGGAAAAGGAATTTAGGTTTGGTTAATTACGATTTTGTCTAAATTGTAGATGAATTTTGATGGTTTGCAGTTAAGTATATACATGGGATTTCTTGATTTTTTTTTTATAATTTAACAAAAAAAATATAAAATGAATTCCCATTTTTATTTTATTTAATTTAATTATTTAATTTTATTTAATTTGACACCAGAGCACATTCTTGAATTATGCAGCATCTGTCTTGTTTGAAATAATATACTTGTTTCTTCTACGGTCAATTACTGCTTTTGTTTCTTTCTCTGTTTTCAAGAAAAGTTTCAATGTCTTCTTGTCCATTCTCCTTTTGTGGACTTGTGTGTAAAAAATGCATTCAAATCCACACAAAGAAGAGCTTCTGACTATTTCCTATGCGTTGCGATAACATAGAAGATTGGAAATTGGACATTTTTCAGATGCTCTCCACACATTCTCTTTTCTATTATTATGGCTGAGATAAGGATGATAAACGACATCAGGGTAGAGAAATGGTTACAGAGGAGGAAAAAGGAACAATGAAAATGAGTCGGTGAACAGAAAGGAATGCAGGAATGGGGAATAATCTTGCGGTGAAATAAATTAAGTATGTGGGAAGGAGCGGTTGAATGGTGGAAGAGTCCATTAGAGGAAAACAGGTTGAGGGAAAGAGCAATGAGATGAAGAGGGAAGCATCCACATGAAACAATGCCAGGCTGGGCAACAAGTGTGAAAGAGGATTAAAAAGAAGCAAATGATGGGAAATAGCGATGGGTTTCTGTTTGTAGAGGAGTAGAAGGCATTGAGAGCTGGTTTTGAGGAGGATGTTTGTGTTTAGATGTTTGAAGATATTTTTAAAGCATCGCTCTGAATGAATGCTCAAATGATTGGTTCTGTCGCTTATTTCGAACAAGGTGACAAACCAATGATACGAATGCCACAAATGGCTGAAAGTCTTTTAGAACACAGTATCAGTTTACAATTTTGTCTCTCTAATGGGCCTTGACTGCTTGTTCCCTGATTAAATAAAGTGACACAGTTTGCTTAGTATAACCCAAATATGAATCTGTCATCAATTACTCACCCTCGTGTCAATCGAAATGCATATGGTTTTCTTTTCTTTAGTGGAACACATAGGAGATATTTCACTCACTGTCTGCTGCCCTTTTCCTTACAACAAAAGTGTCTGAAAAGTAGTATAAAATCAGTCAAATTTTGAAATCCATGGAAAAAAGAAGATTAAGTTTCAAGTAAAAGAGTTTTAATTTAGGTGAACATTACACTACTGTTTGCGGTCAGTAAGATTTTTAAACAATTTTGAAAGAAGTCTCTTCTGCTCATCAATGCTGCATTTATTTTACAACATGTATGTCTTCAGTGTCACATGATCCTTATTTGAAATATAATTTTTTGAAACAAAATAAAAGTCTTTACTGTCACCTTTGATCTATTTAAAGCATCCTTTCTAAATAAAAGAACAAAAAAATAAAAAAAATCTTACTTGCCCCAAACTTTTGAACAGTAGTTTTCCACATCTACTTTATTCTTCATTTTAAGTGTCTCTAAGTGAGAATTCAAGGATGATTGTGGTTTAAGGGTTTTAACCATAAACTCATGTTGTATTATCCAACATTTTCCAAAAACAGATTTTATTCTTTTATAATGAGAACTTCCCTTAACACAAGACATCCCTTCACCATAACCGACCCTTGACCCCCTTTCCTCTGACCCCAAACTCTTGCATGCCGGAATCCTCTTTTTCTTTAGGAAAAAAGAGGGAAATGTATGATCATCCTGTCTACTCCTTGGCAACACAAGTTATGGATTTAACCATCCGTGAGTAACAACTCCTCACCCCTCATTCTTTACCTCTCTTCCATCAAATCAACCCTCCATCCTTCTCTGAACTTTTCAGTTTTTCCATTTTCATACAGATGACAGACACTGAGTAGAGAACGATACGTAATGTTCAGATTCCAATTTCTTTGGCAGAGATGTTCCAACTTCCATCTGTTTGTAATACGACATGACTGATGCATCCGTTCTGCTTCCTCGTGTTCATTTTTGGTTGAAGCTCCTGTTTGTGACTTGAATGCATTTTTACTTTGCTCGCTATTTTACTTTGTCTGAGTGTATATCGTTACTGTGGTGTGGTAGGTGGTTTCACTGGGGGGTTCCAGACACATCAACAGTTGACTGAGCTACCGGGAGAGCAGGAGTTAGTACACGTGTATGAGCTATAACTTACGTGTTCCAACATCACAAGTTTGTCTTGTTCGTGATTACTACAGCTGTGTGCAATTTGTCATGCAACCGAACAATGGCTATTGTCTCTTTGTTCAGTATGTCCTTCAGTTGCTACTGTGCTATGTGTTTTTGTTCTTGACGTTCCAGGGTAAATATCTACATGTGTGTTTATTTGCCTTTTTATTATTTTTATTATTCTATATCAAATATATACTAATTCTCTGGAGAGCAACCAAGG
This sequence comes from Siphateles boraxobius, assembly GCF_051911475.1. NCBI lineage: Eukaryota > Metazoa > Chordata > Actinopteri > Cypriniformes > Leuciscidae > Siphateles > Siphateles boraxobius. The sequence continues at coordinate 9,796,790 of NW_027509042.1, read as the reverse complement.
GTGAAATGACCAGGGATGCTGCAGTGACTTTGGGCTTAACCATGCCACCTTGAGGAATAATTATTTTCCCTCCAGTTCTCCCTTCTCTCTCTCCCTTATTTCTCCTTCTCCTTATGTTGCTCTGACTCCCTTTTTCTTTCTTTCTTTTTCTCTCTCTCTCTCTCGCTCTCTCTCTCTCTCTCAAGTTGAGAAAACTCTAAAGGATCAGAAGGATCCAGGTGAAGCTATGTTTGACGTCATCCCCTGTCCCCTTCAACACATCCTGGCACATGCACATGACACAATTACAGAGAACTTTTTTTAGTCTGAAAGTCCTGTATTCACCATGACACAAGGTCCACTCTTGTGCAATTCTTTTTTTGTGAAGATAGTATTCTTCTGTTCTATCAATATATGCACAAAATTTGGGTAAAAACTTATTTTGTGTTATATTATGTCTTTAGAAATTGAAACGGAGCCTCTGAGCTCTACACAGTCTGTCTAATGGTGTTACATTATGCAGACTTACAAGAAGTAATTCTATCTTTCACAAATATTTCAGTGGCAGTTTTTTCAATGTGATAAAATGTGAGTGGAGAACGATTTGCAAATGCTTCTGTCTAAAGCACTGGGAATAAGATAATTGAAGTATATCTGAATCTTGACATCAATGGATTTTCTAAATAAATGGTTCTCAACTAATTTTGCTTCAGAACTTAGATGTTTCATTGGGCACCAAGTGCTAAACCTACACCATATCAAAATGTTTTTCATGTAAAAGTAAAACAAAAAATAGATTTTTATTAATATTACTCCATTACTTAACTTAATAATACTGTATTTATTTTATTTTTTGTTAGGTTGAAGCTATGCCACATGCTTTGTCTAATTTTGCTACATTCTATCCACTGACAGATTAATTTCCTCTAAAGTTTGATTTTACGCACTACATTTGACATCAGCAACAAAATGGAATGCCAGTTTGTTGCATTTAGCTTTGTGTTTTGTTTTGTCAGAACGGACTTGCAAACTGTATTTGAGTCAAAACTCACCAGTTGAGAACTAATCTTCTAAATCACCATCCATTTAAGAGATATTTCGCTTCTTTAATTCCCAGTCCTGGTTTTAGAAATTTGACATTTTGGACACATTGAAAATAGATAAAGTATGAAATTTGGATAATGGTAATCATAGATTATCATTAGATCCATTGTCATTACTTTATCATGTTGTGTTGATGACATCATGGCCTTAGGAAGAGTTAGAATGAGCTTCTATCAGATATTAATGGTTCAGAGTGTAGTACATTTCAGTACAGTGCCCCACAACTCCATTAATAACCCACAAATTTAACAGACCAATAAACCATTGGCATAAAAGTGAACATTTCACACTCTAGACACCAAGATTAAAGAGTCAGACAAGATGATAAATAAGTAATGTCCTTCATGTCTGAAGTAGCATTTCAGTCAATAAATGAAAGATTTTTTTTCTCCTTCAGTGGAGACCTCAGCATTGCTGAGTTGGTCGGTATTTTACTTTATTTATTTAGCCTTTTTTCTTTCTTTTGGTTTTCTGTCTTATTCATTTCATCTTGTTCAGAAAAAAGTTGATTATATGTTAAAATCAGAAACACTATTGTGTGTCCTGATTTCCTCATTTCATCAAAGTGTTGCATTTGTCTGACAATCTGGTCTACTCTTTCTCTCATGTGTTGGCCTTAAATGAGAAGTCCTACTAATTAAAAGTAATATACCGAGATAGATTAAAAATACAGTATAAGGATTAAATGTATATAGCCTACAGTGGGGTATAAACATCTGGGTTCAAATCCTGAATTAAAGTTTTAGGCTTTAGGAAATGTTATGATGTGAAATAAATAAGGTTTAGTAATGTTTCTGCATTTCTTCTGCACGATTCTGAAATTTGTGAGTGACATTGACCAATTTTGTACAAATTTAAGGGTCAGATGTTTTTGCTCCATTGAAGATGCAAAAGATAATTACTAAGACATTTTATGTTTTTCATTAAAATTATGATGTTGATAATATTTGTGATGACAAAATAAAATTTAAATCCGAAAAAGAAAAAATAGAACCCCTTGTGGTCTCAAGACTTTTGAACTCAAAGATTACAAATAACCGATTTACAGGAGCATTCTAGTGTCTCAGACATCAGTTAGGCATCTTTTCTTGAAGTGTTATGAGTGTCATCAACAGTGTTGTCATTTCTGCATGCTCAGTTAGGTATGTATGACCATAGCTTCTTTAGACTGCATTTTAGTGCTCATGACATCACAGATTCATAGAATAAATATATTAATCAACCAATGTAATATTAACCATTCCTCTTCTCCCCATCATTCTGCTCCAGAGAATGTAGCTAACCTAGCTACGCCTGCTAAAAAACTGGAGCATGCCATCCGCCTAGCGGAGTTAGTCATTGAGGTTCTACATCAGAACCAGGACCACCACGCAGAGGTGAGTCTGGACTCGCTCTCTCTTTCCCTTACGTTCGCTCTCTTTTTTCTTTATCTAGTACAAAATAAGGTTGATTTAAAGTGCCAGTGGCTTCTCTCTTATAACAAAAAAGGCAGCAGTGCAGTTTGCACAGTGCAGTTTGTATTAGTGTAAATTAGTAAACAACAAGAGTTCACTCTCCCGTGAGATCCAGGTCTCTAAACCACTTTCCCTGGATCTATACTCTAAAGAAAGCCTCAGAATACAGATTGTTTCTGTGTTCTAAATGTTAGACAGATTCCTTTGGAATGCCTATGAAAAAGAAAATCTGAGGAAAACCGAAGATGCATTATAAATAGTGAGCCAAGTAATGGTTTCAGTCGTAATTATAATAATTGGCCTGTTTTAACAGTTACTACTCTAAGAACAAATGCATTTTTGGCATTATTCCGAGATGCAATTTTAAGTATTAGCTAATCCATGGTCTTCCTGAGATTTATAGATTTACTGTATCTTTCTGAATATGCTTAACAGGCTGCGGTCACAAGTACAGGAGACCAGTCGGTACAGTATCATGTTTCTTTTTTTCTTAAGTTGTCATCACATAGTGTACCTTTTCCCTCAAGCATGTCGATTCACGCAGTTAAGGGCATTTCTGTTATGTCTGGGTGGATGGGGCAAGACGATGCTTAAAGAACATGATGGAATTGACATAAAGTGTTTAGCTTTGGTCTCTTGGATTTCTGGGAAATGAAATATCTCACCCCCCTAATCCCCCCCCCCCCCCCACACACACACATATACTGATCAAAATGCACAAATGAGCAAAATATATGAGTTTAAGCACTTTTTCTTGAAGACATTATGATAGAACCATCTGTAAATCATTCTGTTAATATTTGTGAAACTACTATGCTAGAACTTCGTTGCTGCCCAACTGGTGGTATCATACTATATAACTATTTAAAGGCCATTTCAACTTTAAGTAAAAATATCCCCCAATTGTGACAATTTAAATCTCACCATTGCGACTTTGCTTCTCATTATTGCATTATTTGTCACAACGTGTCTTCAAATCTTGCAGTTGTGACTTTTTGTCCAAAAGTTTTGGAAGAAAATTGTTTATAATCAACACTTTGCACATACATCACTCTCTACATGTTCATGTTTTTCCTCACCATTCACTCCATGGTGTTGTTGCAGGGAAAAGAGGTATGTGGCTAAAATGAATGCAATGAAAAAAGTCCTTTACTGGCTTATGCATGAGCTATGAAGAGTTCCCTTCCCCTGTAATGTCCCATTCCTCACAACATGAGGGAATGTATTGCCGCGTCCAACATGGGTTGTCTTAATTCCTCAGCATTGTGCCTGTCAAGTCTCCCTTTAAACTTTTTGAAAGGCTTGCGTAGATCCCCCCCCCCCCCCCCCCCCCCGGCAAGGTCAATGCTCAATGGTTACTTTGCTTCCAGGGGGGAATGTTTATATTTACGCAACCGAAATACTATGTGCCACCTTAACCTTTCCCAATTAGACGTGTTCCCTTCTGCTAGTGGACTTGAACTAGAGGTCTTCTCAGGTCCTACCAAACCTGAATCAATTCTTTCAATTCTTTCCTGAACCTGACGTGCATAAATTAATTTACAAAAAAAGAAAAACTCGCCCGAAACAGACCCTATCAAATTTGACACCGACCATACCTTTTTAGACTATTTTCCTCTGTTACCCCAATGTAACAGAGGCAGTAACGTCTACACATGCCTGCAGCCCAGCATGCCAGTGGCAAGTGGTTACTTTTTCTACCTGGCTTGAAACGTTTAAATCAGAGACGACAAAATAAGAAACACCACAGCAGGTGTAGATTTGAAAGTATTACCATCTTCCGACCTTATTTGTAGATAAACATTAATTCTCAGATTTATTTAAGTTATTTACATTGTTATATACAGTATATATAACACATATTGACATATATATATATATATACATGTCAATATGTGTTATATATACTCAATGTATATATATATATATTTGTTTTAAATAATATATTGATAAACGCATGAAACAAATAATGGAAAGTTGGCCATTTTTTAAACAAACGTGGGTCATCTTGGGTCCATTCTGAAAAAGCATTTATTTCGGCTACTACTATCTGATGTGACCCATGTCCCAGGCACTCGTCAAAGTTTTGGACCCAAACCTGCTCTGGTTCATGTCGGAAATCGTGTTATATGATTGAAGTGGATCCGTGAAGACCTCTAACTTGGACTTAACAATCCCTCGAAATGACCAAATCAATGTCATAACATAGCCCTCTTCCCAGGACCACTCTTGCTGATTTTAATTTACAGTAAAGTTTTTGCATTCAATCAGTATGTTAATGTTAACACCTATCCAGCGCTCCCAGATTAGCAAGAAGGGCCTTGGGGAAGGATTCATGGGTTGCTTGGATTTGGTGTCTCTTGTCGCTCTTTACCACAATTTACTTGTCTGTCTGGTTAAGCTCAGCTATATGCATTGCCCTGCTCCACTAGCAATTGCTATATTAAGTGCTAACATTATGAACCAAGTAGCTTTTTCAAGAGTTAAATATGAAGCATGCAGGTAAGTGCTATGGTAAGTCTGGTGTTAGAGCTTGCTATCCCTTTGTAGCAGAGCGGATTTGGGGGAAAAGGTTTTGGGGCTCATTGAAGCTGTGCGTTTAGAGGGCTAAAAAAGGAGGTAGCATGCAACCAAAGGGAAGGATTAAGCCTCTGATCAGATCCATGAATGGGTTTATCACTGGTCGGTTGTTTTAATTAGAAGAAAAGTGTTTTATGCCAAGACTGCAAGTAAGCTTGATTGATCTAAGAAACTCCTGCTCAATACCCCACTACAGGCCCAATATTTATGGTCACTTTAAGAAATTAAAGAAGAAATATTCATCAGACCATATGCTTTGCCAAGTAAAGAAGCCTGCTGCTTGCAGTCTTTGGCGTATCAGGGACGGCAATGTTGCATGATCGCAAGACACATCCCCATCCCAACGGTAGGGATGCAGTGATGTGAACGGTTGAACTACATCTTCCATTTAGAGGGCAAAAGCATGCAGGAATCTTTACCTCACTTGCATGAGAACTGCACCTCCTCTGGCATCTTGACTCCACTGGGAATTGACCTGATAGGAAAAATGGAATGACCTCAGGTCACAAATATACAAACATTTGCAACACAAGATTTAAGGTGTATCGTCATTTTTTAGATTTCAATGACAGACCCGCTTATTAACAGAGTTTTAGTTTAGTTTAAATATTTTATATTAATAATACTTATTTTAAAGGTGCTCTAAGCGATGTCACGCGTTTTTTTTTAGGCCAAAACATTTTTTGTCACTTACAGCAAACATCTCCTCACTATCCGCTAGCTGCCTGTCCCCTGAACACACTGTAAAAAAACACGGTCTCTGCAGACACCACAGTCTCCACAAACGGCAACAAAAAAAACTGGGCTAACCCGCACCACGAAACATAACAAACTGTTCCAACCAATAACCGACAATAAGGATTTGGGGGGTTAGTGCGCGGATGAGGAGGAGGGAGGGTCTAGCTAGCCTCCGTTTTGTTTGACAATACTTTAAACGTCAACAAGAAGTGACATTACCAACATCGCTTAGAGCACCTTTAATTAACATGGTTACTTTAGAGGGCCACATAATTCTTGAGAAATGCAATTTTATATAGAAGATTCATAAATTTCTTATGGTGAAATGTTTTTCAAAATATTTAGACTGTCTTGAAAGCTATGTAGTAGAATTTTCTGTTTTGCAAATTTATAAATGGTTTAATGAAAGTCCAGTTTTAAAGTCCATAATGCTTAACTTTTTACCTGAACCCTTTAGCCTTGTAAACTGGTTACTTGAATGCCTTATCTATTTAATAAACATTATGACCATGACATGAACCCCTCAGACCAAAACTCTTACTTCAACCTTATGGCTCAAATGAAGGGCCATTAATTTACAAATAGATTCACAAAGTGAACTTGTGAAAAATCATATGGCAGACCCTTAACCAGTTTACAATCTTTTTCTTGCCTGAGATTACGTTATACACTTGCTATTTCTAAATTTCTGCTTCTTTCTCCATTCTTTCTTCCTTTACTGGACTATCAAGGCCTTTGCATGGTGGTCAGACCTGATGGTGGAGCACGCTGAGAACTTCCTGTCGCTCTACGCTGTTGAAATGGATGCGGCTCTTGAGATCCAGTCTCCTGAGAGCTGGGACAGTTTCCCACTCTTTCAACTTCTAAATGACTTCCTCCGTACTGATTGTAAGCACTTCTTCCATCACTTGGTTAAGAGTTCTGAAAGTAAAAGTGTTATAACTCTGGATAAAATAGCTATTTTAATGTAAAAGTTGGGTATGTTGCTCTCAAAATTGTCATTGTTTTTACAGATCACCTGTGTAATGGAAAGTTTCACAAACATCTGCAGGACTTGTACGCCCCTCTTGTGGTGCGATATGTGGATCTTATGGAGTCCTCCATCGCTCAGTCCATTCACAGGGGTTTTGAGCGGGAGTCATGGGAGCCTGTAAAGTAAGACACCACTTTCTCAACAATGTGCGGTGACCGGGAGCCAGGGCCTTTTAGGACAAAACCATCACCAAATTTTTTTAAAATCAAATATACATGAGATAGCAGGTGCAGGCATATCCTCATCCTTTGACTGATATTGTTCTCTGAAAAATCTATACAGTTAATTGAATGAAACCCTTTAGTATCCAGTTAGATTTTCTCAGGTAAAATCTACAACCAGTTTGTTTACGCCATCGGAACCATTATAATTTCAATTTTCTAAGTAGAGTGACCTTAACCATGCCTTACATGAGAAAGCTGCCAAACATTAGAGGATGTTCACCAAGTCCACAATCTATCAGTCTTCAGTCAGTGTCTCGCCAGTTTCCATCTTTTTTTTTTTTTGTGAACTAACCCTCATATTGTGCGCTTTAAACAAAATGCTTTTTATCTCCTAATCAATTGTTCTGTCATGCTTGCTTTTGGTTTGCATGATCATTTTAATAATTTTGAACCAGATCCCAACGAACAGATAACAATATTTAGATGACCTGCTATCTTTAGAAAAGATACAGCCTACTAAAATATTCCTAGCCTAACACAATACTCTTCTGTCAATTAAGCTGATGCCCCTTGAGAAATATGTCAGTATGGTTTTCTTCATTTGTTTGCTGTCTGTTTTTATGTGTAAATCCCGATCACCCTCCTCTAATCTATCAAGCTGCTGTTTGTTCTTGCTGTGGAAAAATTCTGCTTTTACTTCTTTTTTATACAAGTGTGCTGTTTTGTCTGTATTATTGACCACAAGTTTCTTTCTACTCAGGTCTTCTGTTTAAATGTGCTGTAGATTCTCTCCTTACATTTAATGACCAGTTTTATGTGTCTGCTCTTTATGTGTAAAGATGGTCTTTTCCATTTCTCAGTTTCTATTTTTTTGTATTGTATGTCTTACATTGCATTATTTGCAGCATTCCACACTGCCACTGTTATGGATTTTTTTGTTTCTTTTTTTGTCTGTTTCTGCAGGAGTTTAACAAGTAATCTGCCCAATGTGAATCTACCAAATGTGAACCTTCAAATTCCCAAAGTACCAAATCTTCCCGTGCCAGTAGCAGGACTATCTGTTAACCTTCCACAAATGCCTAGCTTTTCCACTCCGTCCTGGATGGCTGCTATTTATGACTCTGAGTGTGTATTCAATGCATTTACCTGAGATCTGATGCATTCAAAAGTCTTCTTGGCATGAAAATGTTTTGAGTGGCTTTAGTTAACTTATCTGCAGTTAAGCATTATTGCATTGCAAGCTATTTGCTACATTTGTCAATGGTTAAATGACATTCGGATTATGGCTATATACAAGATAACTACAAGTCAAGATGACTTGCCTCTAGAATCATTCTCATGTCAAGTAGCCTGCAAAGGGTTCCAGACAGGCTAATGTGATTTTGTTATTTGAAATGAGAACTGAAAAGCTCTTCATTTTCCTCAATGTGCATGCCATTGAGGTTAAACTGTGATGGTGAGATCTGGATTGCAACCCAAACCTACAGTCAAGCAAATAGTTTTTTATTCAAATACAATCCATACAATATATCAAGTAGTATAGATGGCTTTAAAGCTAGGACACACTGACTGAGAACCATTCATTTTCGACTAAAACCATAAGTAAACAACTCATAATGGAATAAAGCTCTTTTTGATATCATGGGCTTTAGTCATCCCTCTCATTTCTCCTCTTAGTATTCAGTTATTTGAAAAAAGTGCTTAGATTTTTCATTCCCTATTTCTGACCAATGCCATTGTAGTCAATATTTAGCTACTATTTTATTCTCTTTAGCAAGGGATTTCTAAAAGTGGAACATTAGGCTTCGTTGATTGTTTATTCAGAAGTACTGGTAGAATCATGTCAATGGTAAGAAAAAATGTTCTTTGAGAACAGCGAGACAGAAAGGTGTTCTAAAACAGTAAGAGACATTGGGGTTTTTTTTTGTGTGGAAGGTACCAGTGGGTGTGGGTTGGTAGAACTCCCTGCCTGGTCGTAGCTTTGTCACTGCGTTGGTAGCTGATGCTCTGAAGTAGAGGTTACTTCAGTGTAACTGGCATCCAAGGCAGTAGAAACTAACACCCAAAGAGTTTAAACATCAGAGTGGTCTTCTTTTTCATCAAATACACTAGAACCCCATCACATTTACAGTTGATCACTGAATCATACCCATTTTAATAAGGAAATAAAATTTTCAAGCTCACTTCATACTCTACATTTCTTGAACCTAATCAATTCCAAGATAGCAGTATGATTCACTCTTATGTTTTTACTATAACCTGGCCTTTAGTAATCTGGTAGTAATCTGTCTACTCAGGATGGCAGCGTCCTCAAGAGTCGACTGCATGGTGTGTTTTGATCTTGGGAGCTCCTTTAGTCTTGGTGGGCATGGGTGGTGAGAGAGAGCCTTTACCTACTTTAATTATTTTGCTTAAAAGTATAGTTCGCCCAAAAGTGAAAAATCATTTAATCACTCCATGTCATTCCAAACCCGACTTTTTTTTTTCCTTCTGTGGAGCACAGAATGTAATACAATGAAACTCATTGTTTTGGACCCCATTGACTTTCAATATATAGACAAAAATATTCTTCAAAATATCATCTTTTGTGTTCCAAGGAATACATGAATTTGGAATGACATGAGGGAATTTCCATTTTGGGGTTGAACTCTTTAAGAATTATGTTATATATAATGAGACATCTTTAACATTAACTCCAAGGAGTATTGATTCTCCTACTAGGTAACCAACATGTCATTAAAGGAGAACTCCGAGCAATTTTTAAGTTAATCTTGATCGTACTTGAGAGTACTGTCTATAGAAAAAAAAAAGAACCGGATTGGTGATTGCAACACGGAGCTGTTCCCGCAGATGCCCAGAGCTCCCACTCAGCTAAAACAGCAGTTATGGGGGCATATACATAAAGAGTGTTTTTGTGCCTCTTAACAGACACAAAATGTAATTAAAATGCCTGTCCAACATGAACAGGGCCCTTACATGTGAACAAGACGCGTTTAGCAACTTAGCCATTGTTTAAATTCACCTAAATAGTGTTATAGACGACTAGCTGTAGTCTCGTGCTGAAGTCCCATGCAACTCAGTTGTAGCCAAAGGTAAATAGCAGTGTGTAGGTGAAGAAGAAATGGTTCGTGTTTGTGTCGTTCGAGGATGACTACACAGACACAACACAGCGCCCAAATGGAAGGATAAATAAAGTTTACATTACCTCCACAGTGGTTGCACAGATCTTCGTCCATGGAATCACTTTTTTCTTCAACCGGCCCCGCTGTGTTGTGTCTGTGTAGTCATCCTTGTCAAAGTGTTCGCTGCAAATGCGGTAATCTTTAGCGCGTAGTAGTACAAGTACAAGTTGTATGGGAGTTTGCGCATCAAGTTGTAGTACAACTAGACACAACTGCAGAATCTCGAGATCATGGAAAGGAAGACAATGAAAATAAGTTCTTTTATTTTTGCATTCTGTTGCCATAATTCGGAATGGCACAAACGCGAACCATTGCTTGAACCGGTTCATTGAAACAAACTGTCCGAAAGAACCGGTTTCGCGGAAAAGAACCGGACTTCCCATCACTACTATTTACCTTTGGCTACAACTGAGTTCCCACGGGACTTCAGTGCGAGACTACAGCTAGCCGTCTAAAACACTATTTATGTGAATTTAAACAATGGTTGTTGCTAAACGCATCTTGTTCACATGTAAGGGCCCTGTTCATGTTGGACAGACATTTTAATTGCATTTTGTGTCTGTTAAGAGGCACAAAGACACTCTTTATGTATATGCCCCCATAACTGCCGTTTTAGCTGAGGGGGAGCTCTGGGCATTCGCGGTCGCAATTCCGTGTTGCAAGCACCAATCCGGTTAGTTTTTTTTTCTCTATAGACAGTACTCACAAAGGTATAATGATCAAGATTAACTTAAAAATTGCCCGGAGTTCTCCTTTAAGAGCATTGGCTTCATCTTAAAGCACCATCTTGCTTAACGTCTGTTAGTTTGCAACTTTACCTTTGCAAGCCGTCTCTCACCATGACATTCCCAGACCCCTCTCCTTTAGAGCTAGTTGACAGAGCAAACTATGCATGAATTTTGGTCAGTCCTACAAGGTTTAATAACCATGCAAAAAAGTTTATTAATGTGTTTTGTAACCACACCAATCTTTTATTTTGCCATGCACTGATTGTGCAATCACATTCCCTATAAAGTACTCATTCCATTTCTGAGGGTCAAACTTTAAGACTGCCAGTTGGTGTATGGCTAAAATAAAGAGATCTTAAAGTCTTAGATACTCTGCATCTTCCTTAATACCTGAATATCTTGAACTTTTGACATCTAATATCTTACTATACCTGGCAGTAATGGCTCGGGAACATCAGAAGATTTGTTCTGGAAGTTGGATGCCCTACAGACCTTCATCAGGGACCTACATTGGCCGGAAGAAGAGTTTGCCAAACACCTGGATAACCGTATGAAGCTCATGTCTAGTGACATGATTGAGACAAGCGTTAAACGGTAAAATAGTATCTCGTAACTAAACAGACTCAAAATGATTGATGGTATGAAGATTTGAAACGTCTGTTAAATATGAATGACATTTAATGCAAGATAACTCCTCTATTTCACACACTTTGCTGGTCAACAGCACCAAGGGAGCGTTTGAATCGAAGCTGACCAAAAGCAGCCGTTCCACAGACTTTCGCATCCCATTGTCCTTATGCACCATGTTTAATGTGATGGTGGATGCCAAGGACCAGTCTGCAAAACTTTGTGCCATGGAAATGGGCCAGGAGGTAATTGGCAGAACTTTTTCTGATTGTTGTGATTGACAAAAGCTTGATCTATGTTGGTACTTTCACATATCACATCATCCTCAGGAATGCCAGAAACGTTATGCAGTTGTTTATTAGAATACTTTCATAGAATTGGAAGTTCGTCTTTTCCAAAAGAGTTTTGTATAATAGGCTATGTGACCCTGTACCACAAAACCAGTCACATGGTCAAATATTTTTGAAATTGAGATTTATACACCATCTGAAATAAATATGCTTTCCATTGATGTATGGTATGTTAGGATAGGACAATATTTGGCCGAGATACAACTATTTGAAAATCTGGAATCTGAGGGTGCAAAAAAATTGAAACATTGAGAAAATCACCTTTAAAGCCCATTTCTGTTTGCGAATGTGTCGCATTCACTCATAAAAATAAATGTTTTATATATTTACAGAAGGAAATTTACAAAATATCTTCATGGAACATGATTTACGTAATATCCTAATGATTTCTGGTATAAAAGATAAATCGATAATTTTGACCCATACAATGTATTGTTGGCTCTTGCCACAAATATACCCGTGCGACTTATGACTGGTTCTGTGATCCAGGGTCACATATGTCAAAAGAACTATGAGTGAAATCATATTATATACATATTTTGGTCTCCATTAATTACAATTTCATGTTTGGTCAACCTCATTAGTTAGTATTTATTTTGCGAGGCTGCATGTTTTAATGTGTAAACCAGTATGTTTAGTGACATACAAGCATTAATTTGGTCATAGGCACCTGCATCTTTATGATAAATCTCAATTTAAACAAACAGCTGTGCAGTGAACATGGCTACAGCTGTCTTTATATATACACTGTAAAAGCTTGTCTGAATATTTAAACCTGTCTTCAACTTCTAGAAACAGTACCACTCTCAAATCGATGAGCTTATTGAAGAGAGTGTAAAAGAGATGATTTCTCTTTTGGTGGCAAAGGTACGTTTTTTGAAAAAATGGCTGACATTACTGGATTGTTATAAGTCTAGTTGAACTGTTTGGTCAATGAGTTATTGGTTTTGTGCCACCTGAACAGTTTGTGGTCATTCTGGAGAGCGTACTTGCCAAGATCTCCAGGTATGATGAGGGAACCCTCTTCTCCTCCTTCCTCTCCTTCACAGTAAGAATCTCTTTTATATTCTAGTACAATTCTTGGACAAGTAATTGTTGTTAATCTATTTCTGTATTTCAATATGACAGTGTTACTGAGCTTTACTTTATATACTGAAAATGTCTTTAGGTGTTAAACTTATTTAAGAGGAGCAAAAAATTCTTATTGTACCTTGAAGGAACTTTTTATTCATTTCAGGTGAAAGCCGCATCAAAATATGTGGATGTCCCTGTGAGTATTAAAAATTCAACATACTGTACATTCACTGATATTTCTCCTTTTTTTTTCAAATCCATTTTCTGCCAAACTAACTTTTTCTCTTTACTTCCCCCTTCTACAGAAACCAGGGATGGACGTTGCGGATGGCTATGTGACCTTTGTCCGTCACTCTCAGGACATTCTGAGAGATAAGGTCAATGAGGAGGTGTATATAGAGAGATTATTTGATGTAAGTAAGATGCCGTAGCCGCCTAACAAAGGAGGGCCCATCCAAAATGTGGGAAAACAATGGGGCATATGAGGGATAAGTCACATTTTGAGTGCCGAGCCTGGAGATCTTACATCCAGACACATAAGTCCAATCATGACCTGAAGCTTTCAGTCAGCTCCCTAATGTCTCATTGCTGTGACTTCCTGTTCCAGCTCTCTGTGCTCTGGTGTTTCATTAGCCAAAATGCATTGGACCTTTGTGCTCTGGTGTTGTCTTAGCTAACGTTCGTTGGACTTTATGCTCACAGCAGTTTCTTGTTTAAGAGGCAAAGTATCACCAAGTGGATTATTTATAAGACAGTGCTCTCAAAAGTGTGAAATGTATTTAAAACCCAAAAATGTGACATTACACACTATTTTTTACATATTTTTTTTTAAATATTAGCAACATCGCTGACACAAAAATAGCTTAGAGAAATAAGACGACATATTCATAATCATTTATTTTTTGGTTATACAATTTTTTTATTAATAGAAATATGTAATATAATGATAATTTTACTCATACTGTAATAAGGGATTTTCAAACCAAAGCAATTCAAGCTTGTAATATCGTTTCATGTTTTTTGCAACTCCAAAAAAACAATTCCTAACTGCTTTAATCAACTTTATTTGGCGAGTTTTCTCAGTAAATATTAATATGCAGCTAAATCAATGCCCTAATTTTAAATATCAACTGTCACAGGGTATAAGAGAGCACTGTTCGATTTAGAAAAATAATCCTTTGTGATTTTGTGAACATGTGTCTTCGTTACACAATGGCATACATGTGTGTTTATATATTTTAATAAGAAATGTAATAGATGTGTGGACAAGTGATTGTTTTGGATAAGTGAGTGTGTGTGAGGGGTTTGTCAGCGTTTTTATTATTATTATTATTATTATTTTGTTTTCTGTTTTTGTTTCCAGTATAAATATGCATCTGAACATTTAGTTGTGTATCATACCATACTGTAATGAGATGTGTGTATCAGAATATTGTGGGAAAAAGTTTGTATGTGTGTGCGTGTCTGTTTGACTGTTAGGAAGAGTATTGCATAACGTTTTGCAGCTTTACTTGCTTGTGTTTGAGGCATTTGTGACACACATCTTATGCATGCCTGTCGGATCTGCCTTTTTATTTAAAGTTCAGTGCTTGTTATGTGCAAAGTGGGTTTTTTTTCTCCACACTAAGTTTGCAATAATGCAGCTAACATCCAACCTCAAAGACCCACAATGAATCTGGCATGTTTTTGCTCTATACTTTCAGTCTGGCCCTGTTAAAACGTCGTCTTAAGAATTCTGTCCAAACTAGTCATCATCAGTGAAAGGCTTAGAGGCCTGAAATCATAAGCAATTACTAAAATAGTAAAATCTAGAATGGTAGCTTCTATGTAGTAACAATTGATACTGAACATTTTAAAGGCAAGAACAGAATAGCAGATGCAGGTTTTTGAAGGTAATGATTCCCTGAGTCATTCCAGTTTGATTTCTTGCTTGGACATTCGCGTCAAAACAGACTGAAACTGTGGAACTTCGTACGGTTCAGTGTGGTCTTATGAGGTCAGTTGTCAAAAGGCATATTCAGCTGAGTGCTGTGCTTCAAAAACAATTACCAGGATTGTTTAGTCACTGTTAATTGCTAATTCAACTATCAAACTTACATTAAGGGTTAGATTTTATTTTTTTAAAACCACTCACCCAAAGGGTTCAATTTTAAAGCGTATGTAAACATAATTTGTACTACATACTGAAAATAGACTTTTTCGAAGTTGTAAAATAAATTTTACAGATTATTTTACAAGAAAATACTATTTTAAGTCTAATTCAGTGTGTTACTTGCTGTTTCTTTGTAATTATTTGTGAAATTAGCAATTTCTGAGTGAAACGTTTCAATGTAAATCCTACACTAAACATTTTTCGGTTTTCAGTGCATGGACATGAATGATAGGCTACTTAAAATTGAATGGCTTGTTATGGGGGGACACATATTTTGGGACTAGAGCATCAACGGGATCTACAACCCTCTATCTTACAAGCTGAATATATCTCTCTCAGTATTATGGTTTGAATGGGGAACCATGGCATTTTTTGTTTTGTTTGTTTTTTGTAATATGCAACTTGTTTTACAAATTTTGGTTGCATGCAACTACATTTCTGTACGTCTGTTATATCATTTTCATTACATTCTCCCTCTCTAAACACTTTGTACTCACGTTATCCTAACCCTAAGATAGCATCCTGACTCATTCTGCATTCCTTCTAGGACAAAGTGGAACTTATCTCTAAATGTCCTGATGTTTGATCACATTCTGTCGAGTGGCATGAGTTCTAATCAAATAATCTTCCTGTGTACATCTTCTAGCATGACCCACCTCGTAAAAATCCCACCTCATGCACAAACACACACAGCTCTCAGCCCTGTACACTCACCTGCACTCTCTGCATGCACTGCACGCTCTGACCAGTCACCTCTTTGAAGAGGACAGGCCAAAACAGAAATCGCCGATCAAACCATCGAATTACCCTAATATGACAAGAAATCTGATTTAATCCACATAGTGGCATATCAAGCAATCATTTGTATGATACGTATAAAAATAAACATGAATTGGCAAGCCTTCAGTTAATCAGGAAAGGCTATTTGTACCTCTTGAGAACGGATTATAGCCCACTTCAAAACTCCCAGTTTGATCTGTTCACATACAGTAGGAAACAGCAGTTCCTCTTCGAGATGATAGTTTACATCATTCATTGAACCACACATGTGCTGTTCTCTTTGAACTACAAAGCATTTAGGTCATTCTGAATAAACATGGTTATCAGATTTAGAGATTTACACAAAGATAAATATGGTTTAAGATAACAGTACAACACTTTTGCCTGCAAGTGCCGTATTCTCACTTTTTTTTTTATTCGTTTGTTTCTGAGAATTCTGATTGTGATTGCATTAATTTTATTTATGCATTAATCTTGGGGAGTTGCTTTTGGGTTCTGGGGTGATTTTTAAACTTTTTAATTTACAGTTATTCATACACGAGTGCTATTTTCTAACATTAAGTATGGTTAATGGTGAAATTGGGGGGGGGGGGCGAATTCTCGTTTGGCTTTTAAAATCTAAAGACTTAAGCTTAAAAAAAAGCCTTATTCAAATCATTTTAGATAACCAGATTTTTTGAAGTCGTTTGAACCTTAAATGATGGGCTAAATTGTAAATGTAGGGCAGATTAAGTAATTGTTTTATTATTAATTATGCAGTTTCCTAATGCATGATTTATTTTTTCAGATGGTCGTAGTGCTGGCTCTTGAAATTAATTTCAAATTGTCTGACTAACCTTGGTTCTAAGTGAGGGTGTGATCTTTTAAATGTTGGTATTAGATGTGTGTGTACGAATGGTGTGCGTCGGTTCGTGTTTTGTAAGATTAATTATGTCTGCCTGTGTGGCTGTTACTGTACGTCTTACACATGCTGGTCTTTTGCATGCGTTTGTTTGTCTGTCTGTGTTTTGCTGGAGAATGCTGTGTTTTTGTGCTTTGCAGCAATGGTATACAGCCACTATGAATCTGCTGGCGACCTGGCTGACTGAGCGCATGGAACAACAGCTCCATGTCTATCAACTCAAAATCCTCATCAGGGTTGTAAAGGTATTTTTCTTTCTAACTTACATGGAAGTGTTTATGCTCTGAAGCTGGAGTGATATGATTCTAGTCAAGGTAAAACCACAACGTCTAGTTCTAGATTTCAATCTGTGATTTGGGTCTTGCTTAGGGATGCGCAATATTGTCCCATATCGTTTATTGTCCGTTTTTTTTTATAGATGTAGGTCTACTGGATATTTGCTATATTGTAGATATTAAATTATGCATGCTCATTTCCCCTGTTTTTACATTTAGATTACCTTTGCTGTAATCTCTATTAAAGAGATAGTTCGACCAAAAATGAAAATTCTGTCAGTATTTACTCACCCTCATGTTGTTCCAACCCCGTAAGACCTTCGTTCATCTTCCGAACAAGAATTAAGATATTTTTGATTAAATCTGAGGGCTGGATCACTCCGCCATAGGCTTCTTAAAGGATTGACACTTGTCAGCCCCAAAAAGTTATTAAAGACATTGTTAAAATAGTCCAAGTCACTACAGTGGCTCGATCTTAGGTTTATCAAGCAACGAGAATACTTTTTGTGCGCAAAAACAAACAAAAATAACGACTTTATTTCAACTATTCATTTCCTTCTCTGTTACCCCTTTTCCACCAAAGCGTTTTGAGAGCCGGTTCGGAGCCGGTGCCTGCGCGCGAACCAGTTCTTTGTGTTTCGACAGCCAAAGAACCGGTTCTCGGCCAGGAAAACTGGTTCCAAAGCGGCACCAACTCTTTGCTGGACTAGAACCAGAGAACCGTTCTTTTACCGTGTCATGCTTACGTCGGGGGCTGGGGGCGGGTTTAGATGTGTCCTAAACATCTTTTCTGACCGCAAAGCCAGGAGAAACATTTGCAGAAACACGATGTAGTCCGCCATTGTAATTGTTATGCTTGAAGTTGGCGCAAGCGTTTCTAGCTTTTTTAAAAAAAAAATTATTGAAAACATTATGTAAGCAAAGAAGAAAACAGTCACAAAATAGAACAAATAAACGGAGAGAAAAAAAGACAAGACAGTGTACATAACTAATCAGAAAAGATTACATATCAAAGGAAAAGATTAAAAGACTTACATATTTCAATTGTTTTTAAAGCCTTCTTGGTTCACGAGTTAGAGATAATCCCAAAGTAATGTTGTACTTGCAAGCGTTTCTAGCTGAGACGTAAAGCAACGTACACAGTGACGTAACGACGTCGTTCGCTGGGCGCTCTAGAAGTGGAAAAACAAACAGGTTCTGAGAAGGTTCGCAAGTTGAACCAACTCCGAACCAACTTTGAACCAGCACCAGTTCCGAACCCGTTCTTTTTTGGTGGAAAAGGGGTATGTGGGCCTCTAGTCAGTTAACGGTAACACTTTACTTGAAGGGGTGTACATAAGACTGACATGACACCTTCATAACCATGACATAACATATGTCATGAATATGAAGTAGGGTTTATGCATGTTTATGACAACTGTCATTAAGTGTCTTTCGCTCAATAATGACATTTTGAATGCAAATATGACATTGTTTAAGATGTCTTTGTTATGACACCTTGACATAAACCATAACATCATAACCTGTCAGTGTCTTTGTCATGACAACTTGACATTAAATTAAGTTAAACTGGCATGTGGTTGGTTTTGACATTGGCTGTCGTGAGGCCATTATAGCTGTGTCATGAATATTTTTCGTGACCTCAACTACAGTGGTACAAATTGAATTTGTCATTAAACAGTTATAATGGCCTCATGACAGCCAATGTCAAAACCAACCACCTGACAGTTTAATGTAATGTTAACCAATAAAGCTAAGTGGTTTCTTAAGTTTGATAATGAATCTGCTATGTCATGTTTATGACAGGTTGTGTTGTCTTAGTAATGTCAAGTTGTCATGACAAAGACACTGACAGGTTATGATGTATTGGTTGATGTCAAGGTGTCATAACAAAGACATCTCAAACAATGTCATATTTGCATTAAAATGTCATAATTGAGCGAATGACACTTAATGACAGTTGTCATAAACATGCATGAAACTTCCTTCATATTCATAACATGTGTCATGTCATGATTATGAAGGTGTCATGTTAGTCTTATGCACACCCCTTCAAGTAAAGTGTTACCCAGTTAACTTAGTGTAATAGCGTAGAGCTACGTCACACGTAGGCTCACTATTGGCCGATGCTGGTGATGTGTGTGATGCGTGACGTACAACAACAGAAGCTTACGGTGTTAAACTAGTGAACTGACTCGAGGCCCACAGAGAAGGAAATGGATAGTTGAAATAAAGTCGTTATTTTTGTTTTTTTTGCGCACAAAAAGTATTCTCGTTGCTTGATAAACTTAGGATTGAGCCACTGTAGTCACTTGGACTATTTTAACAATGTCTTTGATAACTTTTCGGGGAACAAGTTTCAATCCCTTAAGAAGCCTATGGAGGAGAGATCCAGCTCTCAGATTTCAGATTTATTGGCAGCAGTCTTTTAAATTTAAAATTCTATTGGAAATGCGCTATGTTATATTAAATATTAAATTATGCATGCTCATTTCCTCTATTTTTAGATTACCTTTGCTGATGTCTAACACTGACTTAAAGTTAAGCTTAATAGTAATTTTTCCATTTTTCATACTGTACTTTATAGCGTTGTGCTTCCTAAATTTACATTTTAAATGTGAAATTAAAAATAATATAGAATTTTAATATCATCTTTTTATTTGTATTGTCTAGAATTTATTATCTTGCATCCTGTTCTTGTTTGACATTATGGGTATTATTCACCATTCGGGGGCAAATAATCTGATAGTGTCTGAAACAAAAAATACAGTGCTTAAGAAAGTACAAAGCCAGCTGATATCTCTCATTCTTATAGAAAAAATACCGAGATTTTAGGCTGCAAGGCGTTCTTGACTCTACACTGAACAGCAAGTCGTACGATACGGTACGGAACCGGCTGACCCTGGAGGAAGCCACTGCCTCTGTCAGGGAGGGCGGCATGCAGGGCATCTCGATGAAGGACAGCGATGAAGAGGACGATGACGACGATTAGAACATCGAGCCATCCGGTGCCACCCACCACCCTGAACCTGACCCATCTACCCAATCCAACCCAACCCTACCCTACCCCAACACTTTAAACTTAGCCTGATTACGTAAGATGCATGTAACAACTCTGATTACCCAGTTAGCCACTCTAGGATTTCCCCCCATCAGCTCGAATTGCCCACAAATGAAGCTATAAAAAAACAATAAAAATCAAATAATTGTACTAAAGAGTAAAAAGAATGTTGCAAAGACCATGATTGGCAATTTTAGCTGTGTCATGACATAATAAAGAACAACAAACTAGCACCAGTTTTTCCAACTCATTTATTTGAGGAATTTGTTTCTATGTGTTCCTAAGCAATATGGAGTACCATTTGTTTGATAATGTCGAGTGAGATTATTAGGTGTGTCCTTGTCCAATGCGATAACATATATGGCGCTTTTTTGACGTACTCTTACATACATTAATGGTACATTGTTGTGAAGATGAGTGTATGGACCCTTTTCTTTGTCTTGTCTGTTTTTAAAGTGGATGCCAACTGCTTCGAAACTAAAAATGAACCACTGTATTTAAGTTCAAAACTGTTAACTGTAAATGTCTTCTGTGTCTGCTCACTTCCATTGTACTTTTTCCTTATTTGTGTCGAGGCTCTGTGGCCCTATGTTGCAAATATCCAACTAGCCATTGTCTCACAGGCATCTTAAAATGAAAATGAATTGGTATTCTAGAAATGCAATATTGTCATACCTCCATTTTGATATCTCATGGAGACGTCTTATAATTAGATGTCAGAAATGACAACAAAAACGGCTACATTTTTGGTTTAGTTTCACTTTTACAGAGGATCTCTATCCATCTATCTCTTTTTTTTTAAGTTTGTATGTCCAATTAAAGCCATTCCCTTTATGTAGATCTGTTGAAATTGCTATGTGCCATTTTTTGGGGTCTCACTATTATTTTTGTATATACAATGCTGTACATTGCATTCTGAGCCATTGCTGCATGCCTGTGGGATCCACTTTCTCCAAAAGCTTTTTTTGTTTTGTTTTTCTGTGTCAATTAGCTGGTGGATTCATTCTTGCGTTTGCCTTATCAAAGCCAACAGTTGTAATATGCAAGAGCTGTGGCCTCTCAATAAAGATAACATGATGTACTGATTTAACTGTAGATTTTGTTTCTTCGTTTTGAGTGTCTGAATGCAGCATTTGGATTCATTATTCAATGACCCATTTCATTAGATAATATTAACCTCTTATTTGTCCCGTTTTTATTGACTTTTTTCATAGCACATATTTTATTCCAAAACTTACCCCTCAAAATTCCTCCTGTGAAATCCGTTTTGTAATTGGACAGTGCATTATCCTTGTGTCATGTTTTAAATTACATAATTTACTGCCCTATTTTATAGTATAATCTTTTAATGTGTAATTTTGATCAAACATATCGTTGGAATGCTCTGAGAAGGTTACATTTGGTGAATATTCTGTGATAAAAGTGACCATTTGTGACAGGACGCATTTAATGGAATGTGGGTGTCACCCAGTGGCTATATTTGGTATAGACCTTATTATTCTCAGCAGCTCCATGAAAGCGAGGCTGTGAGGCGTAGACTTGCCGTGTTTTCAATTGCATCCGCAGTCAAATGTTGTAAAGCTCCTAGATCACTTGCTCATTTTGTCTGGAGATTTTTATAGGCTACTGAAATTTCTTGGAAAATATTTTTTTTTCTTTTGCAGTGTTTCGTCAGCAGAACAATCCAAAAAACATTAAATCACAGTACAAACCACTGAAGAATTGCATGTCTATCCTTCACTGCCTCGCTTTCATTCCCATTTAAAACTCTGTGAAAATCCATAGTGTCTAAAGAAAATCTCATTCGAACCTCAATTGTGTTTTTGTTTTTTTTACATAACATCAAACCTAAATTTTGGAACACAACTTGGTATAGCTTTGATTTTATAGTAATTGTAGAGTCCAAATTATATTTTTAATACAGGCTATATCTATTTTCATTTTCTATTTAAATAAAATGTTTAGTTCAGTAGCCACATTTTTTTTACACTTTCCTTTCCCCCCACTTTTTCTTTAAAAAGAGACGACTGTCCAATTTCACTAATAACCATTTAAAGTAGAATTTTCACGTCTATGTTCAAAAAGGGGGAGACCGTTATCAGGTTAAACTTGAATGTAATTTTTCGGGTTTTCCCCTTATTTTTTTTACAGTCTGGTATTTCCTCATTGGATAATGGACTTTTATTTTGACGTATTTTATATTGGCGTTTAACCTAGTTGGCTTCACGTTCGCCCATGATAATATAATGCACAGTAGTCTCTTCATTTATATAATTTATACAAATTAAAATGTCTATCCCACCTGGATCCATAATCGTGTCGGGCTGGTACCACTGTGCAGACAGCAGAGAGTTTTTCAGCAAAATACTGCATAAGAAGAGACGGCGAAAGTTTGGTAAGGATGATTACCATGGATACAGAAGTTGGCGTCACTGTACATTGGGTCTGGGATTTCTTATTGTGGAACATCTAATGAAAAGGAAAATAACAACTAAATGGAATATAGCCAACGTATTACATTTTTTATAAATGATGTGGTTTTTATACATAATGTAAAGGGCTCTTGGAGGCTCCGATGATGCCTCCTCATATGAATGTGGACATCGTTCGCTACAAGGTTCTTATCTCGGGTAAAAGTGGAGTTGGGAAGAGCGCTCTTGCTGCCCGTCTCGCTGGCCTCGAACTACCCAAAATGCATTATGAGACCACAGGTAAACAAACCAACACATTTAAAGTAGTTTGTAAAAAACAAAAACAAAAAACTAATCATTAAATTCATGCTTGACTACTTTTAATAAATTAGTTTAAAATGACAGTGATCCATAAAAATCGATTATTTTGAGCTTGGGGCGACCCGCCCACACATATGGGTCATTCCTGGGATTCGGTAATATTTAAACTTTCAATAGGCTACTTCAATTTTTTAACTACATATAATTCATTTTCGGAATGCCCCACATCATTAGGCACATATCAAACCTCAAACAAATCATATTTTCCCCACATCTGGCATAAAGACCTTTTATTATTAATAATATTATTATTATTATTTCAAAAACTCCTTTTATTCTCAACTCTGTAACGGACCAAATGGAATTGGTTTTAAAAGGATTTTACACAAAACAAACATCTACCGACTACTCATGTGTCGTGTCCCTCATAACAATTTAATTTAAGTAATAACTACAAATGTAACGTTTATGATAATGTTCATATTTGTATGGGACTGAAGTTTAAAATAGACCAATTGTGTGTCTTTTTATTTTTGTAAAAAAAATTTTTATTGTGTTAGTACTTAACATGTCAGGTGGCAATCAGCAATAAATTCCTTACATTTTAATCGCCTTCCCAATTTTTTCCAAAAAATATTAATGTGACAAGGTTGAGAATACTGTGACGGGGTTGAAGACTATAACAGGTTTGAAGGGACATTGCCTTCAATTTTATATTGTGTCTCTCTCTCTGTAATATTGTGCCCTTCTGTCTGGTCCAACATATCTGCATACACAACACTGTCTTTCTGCTGATGTGAGTGCCATTTCTGACATGCTTGTCAGTGTTTAAGTTGATACATTACTTCAAATATTCAATTTAGAACAAATTTATCGGTTGTCATAATTTTGGTAAGTATATCTTTACTGAAACCATGACTATTTTTTTCTTTTCAAAGTATTCATAAATGAAGTGGAGAAACTCAACCCTGTCAAAAGTTTTCAACCCCGAGTATATGAATACTCAACAATGAGTATATGTGAGTGTGATGGGGCCACTGCTCCTCGTGTAGTGTAGGAGAGTATACCATATATGGCAGTGATAAAATAAGTACAATATATACTTATGGATTAAAATCAGATTTATAAAAGAAACTAATTTCCCATATTAACTTTGTGATGGGGTTGCATTGTTAAGCATGTACCCTCCCTAAATATAATACGCCTTAAAAATATGAATAAAAAAGTATGATAGGCTACTACTTTTACATCTTCTACACCACTGTTAAAGAGATGTGAATGATGTCACATATGGCATAATTATGTCACTAATTTAATATAGGCGGAAAATGGTTGGTGTAAAGTATGGACTAGTGGTTCTTTTTAGGATGGGAACACTACAGAAAGATTCCGGCCAGAGAATCTTTTATCATCTTTATTTCCAAGATCAGGATGCCAATATACAATTTCGTATAATTGAGTGTATGTGGTCTAAACAGTGAGAAAGAAAAGAAATAATGCAATGGTAATAATAACTGATTAATAAACAAATAAAGGAATACTATACTATGCATTGTCATCATTCACAACAGTACAGTACAGAGAATAATAATTGGTATTAATCCAGTGCTACAGAATATGTCACAATATGCCTTTTAATTAATATCTGTACAGCTGCACCTTTAAGTGGCTATGCAGAATGACACTATATCACTATAACACTCGATGCAGGTAGCACCAAATAAACAGTAAATACACTGCACCCGAACGCGGAAGCATATTTCTAAATAACACAAATAAGGTCTACATCGACAAATAGAGGGCTAATTATTTCACACAAGAAACATGTCGCATATTACATCACACATGACTACATCATGTATCATGACTACACTAATTAATTAGTCACGCAGTTCAACAAATAAAACTAGTTCGCATGAACATACATACATTTAACTACATTCCTTACAACGCAGTATAAACATACAACAATAGTAAGAACTTACTTGCTTTTCATAAAACGCACACAAAAGTAAAGAAAGGGGTTTCTGAATCTCCTCTCATCATCACTGAGCACGAACAACTGAGCCATTCGCATGCGCTGCATTTTCTCTCCATGTGCAGTTCACGTGATCGAGTGTTCGAACGCACTTAGGAAACCTCAGCGCTGAACAAATAGGCTTTCAGACAGTTGACATGACATAGTATGGAGCACTTTATAGTATGTTTGTTATAACATATCTTGCATTTATTTAGAAAAATATTTTTCACAAGAAAGTAACACAATTGAATACTTACAGTATTGCCAAAAAGTATAGACCATGTGCACATTTTGTTAAATATTTTCTAAACAAATTAAGTGAAGTGCATCAGGGACATGTCAAAATGCCTAGAGTAAGATGGAAATAAATAGACATTATTTTATGATTAAAATAGTTTTAAAGCAAATAATTATTTTTATTCATAATAATGGACATACCAGTACAACTAATGTGAAAAGCTTTTAACAATTAATTTTGGTGGACTGAAATATTACCGAATCCCAGGAATTATCCATATACATAGATGCCTCATTAGCGACCGTTTCTATTGGTCACTATACGTAAACTGTACGCCACATTGGAATGGTCAAAGATGGTCCGTGAACATTCAAGAGCAAGTTGACTGTGCGCCTGCAACCATAAACACATGTATAAATCTCTATATTTGCAATAGACTTCAGCCGATGATTTTCTTAAACTAACACAATACAACAAGACAAAAGTGTCAGCTAGCATGACACTAAAAGTTACCATAGTTTAAAACCCTGTAATATTGAGTTAATACATATAAATACACAAACCAACAGATTCTCACCTGTGGAAATTGAAATGTTTTTGCAATGTTGTGGCATCATTGATTCTTACTGTAAGTGACGTTCCAAGATGACGTGCACCAACGTATCTGTATAGTGGTCGAATGTGTATACATATCTATTGCTCACTAATGGTGGCCTTGAGATGACCAGCCACATAACAGACCTATTGTAATAAGACACTTCTAGTGGTGAATTAAATTAATAATGGATGATGACAAATATTCTTGCATTGGTAATAGAGAGTTATGCTGTCAGTACGCATCAATAAAAGAACATCAGTGATCACTGCCTGTCATTGCTTCCTCTAGGCATAGAGACAACAGTGGTCTTCTGGCCTGTAAGACTAAAGGACAGTGGCCGTGTGCTGTTTTTCCGCTTTGAGCTTTGGGACTGTGGGGAAAGTGCCATGCGAAGATTTGACCACATGTTACCTGTGAGCATCTCCAGCACTTACATAGCCTTAAAGCTACAAATTCTATTTCACATTTGAGTAAAGGCTGTGATGTTTATGTCAGTCTTCTCTCTTCAGTCATGTAAGGAACAGGTGGATGGCATCCTTTTCCTGTTCTCCTTCACTGATCGTGGCTCCTTTGATGATCTTTCAAATCAGATATCACGGATCACAGAATCTTCAGATCGAGTGGTTAAATTGGTGGTTGGCTCCAAGTATCCTTCAGCTTTAGCATCTATTTACAATCAAATTAATATGTTGCAGGGTTATTATAGTTAACTATATATATATATATATATATATATATATATATATATATATATATATATAATTAGGGCTGGGAAAAGATTAATCGCGATTAATCGCATCCAAAATAAAAGTTTGTGTTTACATAATATATGTGTGTGCACTGTGTATAATTTTTTTGTATAAATATAAATACACACACATGCATGTATATATTTAAGAAATATTTGCATGTATATATGTATACATGCATGTATGTGTATTTATATATACAAAATAATTATACACAGTGCACACACATATATTATGTAAACACAAACTTTTATTTTGGATGCGATTAATCGCGATTAATCTTTTCCCAGCCCTAATATATATATATATATATATATATATATATATATATATATATAAATATATAACTAAAATATAATTTGGGCCTGGTTTTACAGACAAAGCTTAGGCCCTATTTACACCTGGTATTAAGATGTTGTGATTTGATAAGATGATAAGATTTGTTTTGGTCAATCTGATTTCAAGTGGGCGATGCTAAATACAGGTGTAAACGGGGTCTAAAATGTTTTGAGCTTTTCCACTTTCGTACACTTCCATAAAACTCAACAAAATTACTAAATATTTAATGCCTGGCTTCACAGTCAGGGCTTAAGCCTAGTAGTCCCAGACTAAAATGCATGTTTGAGCTGTCTTATCTGAAAGCAACTTGCTCTGTCATATCTTAAAAGATGCATACCAGTAATCTTTTCTGAAGGCACATTCATAAAAGCTTCTTCAATGTCCAAACTGAACTAAGGCCTAATCCTGGCTTAATCTAAGCCCTGTCTGTGAAACCAGGAATAAGTTGAAAATGGAAAATATAAAAATAAAAAATATTAATAAAATCTATTATTGTATCTTAATTATACTAAAACTATCATTGCTATGTTGTTGTAACATCATAAAGGTTAATTGTTATGTGACATTGTCTTGGCCCTTAACAGTGAAGATTTGACTTATTTATGCACACAGACGTGACAGAGAGAGACATAGCAGATTTTCAAGAGGTGTGGGGTCTTCCGGTCTTCCGAGTGGGAGGTGATGTGAGTGCGGGGCTTGGTGAAGTAGCGCCCCTCCTAAATGCTCTTGCAGAAAATCTGTGGCACCAGGACTGTATGGCTGCTTCAACTGTCTCCATCTCCCGACAGGCTGCTCTTAGAGAAACAGGCTCAGATATCATTGTATAGCTTGTATGTGTGTTGTAGATCAATTTCACATGTATTGGTCAGTATAAGGCAAAATTCATGGCTGGACTATGTTGCTATGGATATACCCTGAATACCCAATTACTTGAAGTATTTTTTGGTTTCTAAATGCCTACAAGTTTATTAGCCATTTCAGTCCAGTGACAAGTGCAAATATCTGTGAGACAAGAAATAGTCTTTTAAATGGTGATACAAAATGACACAAAATTAGTCTGCTTGTTGTTTCACGTCAGCTGCAAGAAATAAATTGTTATATCTATATATTCATAAACCTCAGATTATATATATTGAAATCAAAAAACATTTATTTTTTTGTTTATTAACCCAAATTATGACAATTAAAGTAACACAGTTTAAAGGAGAAAACAGATTCAAGTTCCTAAAATGCTCAAACATACACCCATGCATTACGTTTTCACTTCTTTGATTGAATCCATGATTACCGGGCCTTTTGCTGTGTGTTTTTGGGCTTTAATACTCAACAAGCCACCTTTCCCAATTGAAGATGTGACTGACATCGGATCCACATCAGCAGGGAATTGGCACTTCTGACAAACAGCATCCACAATTGTGCCATCTGATGCCAACTGATTCATCAGGTAGGGAAAATGGAAAAGACAATAAATTAAACCAAACATAATAACTTAAGAACAAAATAAAATAAAAGCATGCATAGAGATTTCAATCCTATCCAATACTAAATTATCTATTGAGCCATTAGTTTATTTTGCTTACCTTTTCTGCACATACTTGTATATAATTATTGGTGGAGGTTACAATAACTTCTTCTGGTGCAAACTCACTGACATTCACTGTGAATATATAAATATCTCCAACAGTGCAAATTCCCCCCTTTGAAAAACAGATCATGGTTAGGTCTTTATTAATATGTCCATTTTGTTAGAACATTAAGAGGTCTACAAACACAATATTTAAAGGATTCTCCTTTTTTTTGTACAAAACTTACCTTCGAATCACCACTTGCCATTGTAGATTTATTTGGTTAGAAAGGAAACAAAGGGTCCAGCTCTTTAGTTCACTTAAGATTCTGTCTGCTGTGTAATCAGTAAGCTTTTGATGCTCAATTTCTGAGTGAAATTGTCTAGATAGAACAATGTGATGCTTACTTTTATACCACAGCCTGGTTTTGGGTGAGGCTTGTATGATGTCTATGTGCAGAATGTATCATATAATAGAGAGAAGATTCATTTTGTAGGATGATAATAATATCCTCTGTCGGGTCAGCACTGCATTAGAATATATATATATTTTTTAGAGAATAGCCTACCTTAGAAATTTGGAACAAAAAGGGTATAATGGTAAAACTAAACGATATATTGATTGATTTCAAATGTGGGATTTGATCATGACTAAATAAAAATGAGTCTCAACCTAGCAACAAATACAAATTAACAACAGAGAGCTGATGTGAAATTCCACATCCACATTACAGCTGTCATATCAGTACTAAATAACCACAACTTCCCTTGTCGTTTTTCCTGTACGTGATGGAAAGTGAATATAAAAGGGTAGAGTAAACACTCAGACAGACCCCTAACTATAAACTTACAAATCTTCCCTTAATTCGCTTCGACATTCAACTCAACTCGATATGGGACTTTTATTCTAAAACGCTCGCAGGTGAGGTGGCCATTTTGTAAACAGCCTTACTACCTCTAGCTTCATTTCGTCTTCCGTAATCCAGTTCATTGAAGAATTTTGTCGGCGGGCTTTTTTAACGTAACAGAAATGCACATCTGAAAACTATTTTCATTGAAAAAATAATATTACGACACACTCGTAACCCACACATCTGATTAACTAGATCCAAATCTACTCGCTGTTTTTAATTAGACGATCCCTAACGCCTGGCCAGGCAGAAAGGCCACAATGAAACTCACTGACAATGTGCTGCGGAGTTTTAGGGTTGCGAAGGTGTTCCGAGAGAATTCGGACAAAATCAACTGTTTTGACTTCAGTTCAAACGGTGAAACAGTAATATCGAGTAGCGATGATGACTCTATTGTCTTATACGACTGCCAGGAGGGGAAGTAAGTCGCTTATAAATTACTCAATGTGATTTACTACAATTGTGGTGTTGAACTGATTCGGTCCTAACTGGAGTTTTAAAACACTTACATTGATTACAGGCGCATTACTGTGAGATATGTGAGAGATCAAGATCGTCTACTCCCGTAGTAATAAAAGGATATATATGAAGTTCACTGTCCATAGCGAATGTTATGTTTTTAATGTGTTTACGGACACTAGCAATGTCCGATTTGTGAACGATTCTTTTATTTGAGTCGGATCTTTAATTATTCATTTGAACCTGTTCACTCACTCGCCATTTTTATCAACGTTTTCATCTCTTTCATTTGAATTTAGTATTGTCTATTATAAGTGTAAATTATAATTTTTTTTTAATAAAAATCGTTAACAACGCTGGTATGGCTTAATCTGTATTATTTAATGTAAAATGCCACGTTCGGACGTCAATGACCACGTAATGACATAAAAGAATCGCTGATCCTTTAACGGGATCTCTTCGAAAGAACCGATTCGCGTAAACGAGTCGAATGTACAGTGTAATAGAGGTCGCGTGCTAACCGTTAGCATCCACGCCGCCTTCTGAGATAAATGCCCGCCTTGTGACTGTAGTTAAATATATTGTTTTTAAGGTGAAGTGTTCCGTGTATATATACAGATATTTTATGTATCAAAATAAGACACCAGATTAACATTTTTTTTCTCTTCTGTTCTCTAAATCAGACCCAAACGGACGCTTTACAGTAAGAAGTATGGTGTGGATCTCATCAGATACACCCATGCCGCCAACACTGTCGTCTACAGCTCTAACAAGATTGATGGTAGGACTCTTTATAAAATCTCAGTATGATGTTGTTTTTAACTTTCTACGCCGTTCTGGTTTGTTACGATGTGGATAAAACATTATCCAGACGTTTATGCAGAAGTATGTTGTTTAATAATTTTTACATGACAGTAGTGTCCTGCAACGTGATGTGTTTTATTTCACCCAAAAATAGATCATTTTTTATCACATTTTATTTATATTTATTTTTAAATTACGTGGCATTTTTTCACTTTATATTAAATGAGAGATTAAATTTGCATATTTGTAACTCTAAAAATTAATTTGTCGATTTTTTTTGTTTTGTTGGATTAGTGGTTTCCTCCTGATGTTTGTGTGAGGCTGTCAAACGTTACCTGTGCCTGCTCTGGGTTGAGGTAGTTATTTGTACAGTTTTTAGGGTCTGTTATTCTGCCCTGTTAAGGAGCTAACTGTACAGACTACTGCCTTGCCCTGGGTTGAGCCCATTCATCCGACAGCATATACCATACATTTTAATTATTCACTTATAAAGTCTTGTTTTTGTAGCTTTACTTTGATTTGATATTTCCTTCTCACTACCAATGTGGTTTTACAGATACTATACGATACCTGTCTCTACACGACAATAAGTACATTCGCTACTTTCCTGGACACAATAAGAGGTGAGAATTTAAACCAAATTTGTCTATGCTTGGTTTCATACTTTTTTCTATTTGCTTATTGGCTTTTGAGTTATAGTGCTTATTACATTTTATGCTTTTTCAGGGTTGTTGCTCTGTCTATGTCTCCTGTTGATGACACATTCATTTCTGGCTCACTTGATAAAACTATTCGCCTGTGGGACCTTCGCTCACCTAACTGTCAGGTAGGCGATATTTTTATTTTGGGTGGGTCTTTTTCTTGATGGTCTACCTTTGATTCTAATCTTGGATGTGTTCACAGGGCCTCATGCATCTGCAAGGGAAACCTGTGTGTTCTTTTGATCCTGAGGGGTTGATTTTTGCTGCGGGAGTGAACTCCGAGATGGTCAAACTTTACGATCTACGGTCTTTTGATAAGGTAGCACGGTATAAAACTTCATCCAAGAAGCTGTAATGATATCTGACTTTAAATGGTAAAAAATTAATACATTTGTATCCTACCTCAGGGCCCATTCGCCACATTTAAACTACAATATGAGCGAACATGCGAGTGGACGGGTCTCAAGTTCAGCAATGACGGAAAGCTCATTCTGATCTCCACCAATGGAGGAACACTCAGAGTGCTGGATGCTTTCAAAGGAGTTGTGCTCCACTCGTTTGGGGTGAGAAAATAGTTCTGTTTTGAATAAGTTTTGTCCAAGTTTGTGTGTATATGTTTAATGGAGTGTCTCTCTTCCTTACTGCAGGGCTATAACAACAGTAAAGGTGTCATTCTAGAGGCTTCTTTCACACCAGACTCTCAGTTTGTCATGATCGGTAAGTACTCACCAACGCTCCTCAACAGATTAATAAAAGGACTAGAAATGACAGAGAGTGATGCCTGTCTCCTCAACATTTGGATTTTCAGGATCAGAGGATGGGAAGATCCATGTGTGGAATGCTGAGAGCGGGATGAAAGTAGCACTTCTTGATGGGAAGCACACTGGTCCGGTCACCTGTCTGCAGTTTAACCCCAAATTCATGACCTTTGCCAGTGCCTGCTCTAACATGGTAAGGCTTAACCATAAGGTAGAAATAGAAACGTATCTGATACATTGGTTATAGCCCGGCGCAAATGGAATATGTGCACTTTTTCCATATTTTCTGCACTGGTTTTGAGGGAAATTTGTATAGGTTTAATATACTTAGAGGGCGTTATGCATTAGCCTTCCTATTCATCTCCATAAATTAAGGCGAATTATGAATTTTATAGATTTTACAATTCATTTTGAGATGGGGCTGCACAATTAATCAAATTTTTAATTACGATTACGGATGCCACGATTACGTAATCGTTCAAAGCTGCGATTACTGCGAAGTCCACTAACATTATTCTGCGTGCTTAAGAGGTGTGTTTAGAGCACGTTGTGAGAGGCGAATCACGACTACTTCAGAGAACCCTGCACAATAGGAACTACAAGGGACGTAAGTGTACGCTGAAATAAAAAGTCTCTCACCTCAGAAAAACGGACTTTCCTGTCCTGTCAGCCGTTATCTGCGCTAGTAGCACGCACTTTTTAATTGCACGCGTAAATTCTGCGGTGCGCGCTGTTTATCGCTTCACTATATATAAAGCGTAAAACACCAATAAATCACGTTACTGGTACGTCGTGTTTGCTACAAGCATTAGTCATATTCTTACAATTTATGTGTATGTTAATTAAAGGGGGTCAGTACTTGTGTGTATTTCAATCATTTTTGTTTAAACAAATTTATTATAATAGGCCTATATAATTCCTAAAAAAGTAGGTTGTGGCTTGATGAGCATGGGAAAATGTAGGTCGCAGGGCCAAACGAGAACCACTGGTATAAAGCTATTCAAAACATCATTCAATGTAAATTGTGATAATCGTAATTAATAATCGCAATTACAATTTCAAGGGATAATCGTGCGTCCCTATTTTGAGAATATTTTTTCCATCGTCCGGTTAAAATTTGTTATCACTGCGTGTATGCTGCATCAAAGAGGCATGTGCACTCTGATGTTATCAACTTCAACATGGATGAGAAGCATGGCGGAGCGAGTGACGGAAACGCGCTAAATGAAAATGCACATTCACTCTCTGATGATAGATGTCATTTGAACAGTCACGTTATATCCAGTTATGCATGTTAGATTTGACCTTTTGCCAAGCACTATTACATGTTTTAAGATATTACAAGTTGTCTGTCATGTTTACTATTTGTTTTTTTTTGTATGGAGTACCGAGTTTACATACCGAGTTTATCGAGTACTGTTTACATATTACATATAATAGAAATGCATATAATACAATGTATTTTGAGAATGGTTAAATTTGTTCTTTATGCGTGTACAGTTTTAACTTTCATTTGTTCAGGTCTTAAATTTGATTAGAAAAAATGTGAAATAACCCTTGATCTATTTATTTATATTTATATATATCCTTTTTTTCTATTCACCTGATTCTAAGTGACTGATCACAGTTCATGATGTTCAAGTTTGAGTATTGAGACTTATTTCCAAGTGAAACTAAATATTGAATGATAAAAAAATAGATGACAGGCCTTGATTTAATGCATCATCAGAGAAGGAATGTCGTTACAGAGGAGAAGCAATTTTTCTGATGTTGACTTAAGATTGCGAAAACAAGCACATTTTTTCTGTAGATTAATTTGCACGAAAGAACGAATATTTTAGACATAATTAAAGAGCGAACACAAATAAGTGCAAAGATATATATGTATATATATATATATATGAGGATATTCCCCTGGAGGCCTGGTTATAACTATGAATACTGCAGTAGTCACTGTGCACCAGTCTACAATAACTTGATATGTCCATTAAATTCTTACTTCCACAGGCGTTCTGGTTACCCACGATCGATGACTGATGGGCAGCTGTCAGTGTCGTGTTCTTCCAGCAGGTGGCAGCATTCATTCTTTTCTTGGCACACATGGGTTTGCTCACCCTAGGACTTTTGGACTGTAAATAGATTGGCCTTGATGCCAAGTTGTATTTCCTTGTTGTTTATTTTATATCTGTATTAAAACTTTTTTTGTAAAACATTGTAAAGTAATTTGTTAACATTTCTCTTTTGTTTGAGGTTGCAACAAAGTGCTCGATAAAATTGGCTTGTGTGAGAGGTGATGTAAAACATTTTTGCAGACCTGATATTAGCTAATCAAAATAAAGCAGAACTCCGCATATGTAGATTTAGTGTCTTGTGCAGTCTGAAGAAATGTCAATGAAACATTTTTTTTAAATAAACTTGTTTATACAAATGTCCAAAGATATGGTTTTGAAGCCTTTCCCACTTTTAAAAATCATATAGCTTGACGATTGTACCCCTCTGTGAGTGAAAATTGCGTTTATGCAATTCTTTTACAGGTTTCTTTTACATACTTTTATTTTATAATACCAGCATTTTTATGATTTGCGTATAAAACATAAATCTGATAACCAATATCCATTGATCACCCTTCTCTCAAGTTTGATTTTATTTTAGTAAAGTAACTTTGCACTTATTGAGGAAACAGTTGTGTTTACTTTAGTTTTGTGGGGGAAAGGGGAGAATGTGTGTTAATGCAATACTCCAAATGAAGATTATGCAGTTGTAGCTATCTGTTTTCTTTTTAAATTAATTCAATATTTCCAGAGGTTATTTTGCATCCAAATGGGTATATTTCATTAGTTTTCTCAGTTTAGTTGTCAGAAATAACCAACATTGGCACTTCAGGGTTAAGTTTTATTAACAGACTTCAACTTTTTTTTTCTTTTAAGAAAGTCACATTAAAACTCCCTTCTGAACTGTTTAAAATGACTCATTGTTTTCTGTTACTTTTCAAATTCCAGCCTTTGAGTCTTAAACTATGAAATCCATAATATAATTTGTAATGTTTTTTAAAACTGAAAATATACACGAAGAGTGAAATTTTTTATTTACATTTATTTTATATGAATACTGTTTGCCCCAATAAAGATTTTTAAAAGTGTGTACAAAGCAGTATCAGTGAACCATAAGCTTGAGTCATGAAGCAAAGTTCATTATTACTTGTAAATCAGAATATGGGCCTATTTATCTAGAGTCTTTTATAATCAAGCAGTAATCTTGT
The DNA here is from genome assembly GCF_051911475.1 of Siphateles boraxobius. Lineage (NCBI taxonomy): Eukaryota > Metazoa > Chordata > Actinopteri > Cypriniformes > Leuciscidae > Siphateles > Siphateles boraxobius. The sequence goes on along the minus strand of NW_027509042.1, from coordinate 9,761,476 downwards.
AAAATTATCCAATATATTAATAATTAAGTATAGTGTTAGAAATGTTTATCAGTTTTAAAAGGGAAATGTATAGATACGACATTAATAATGTGAAGCCGGTAAATCGTATAACGTTTGATAACTTTACATGATACCCAGAATGAGAGTTGTTATTGAGTAAAATGTACGAATTACGTCAGCACATGAGTTTGTAATCTCGCTGAATCTCACTTTACATTATCATGCCGTCTATTAACACAAAAACATTATTTTGTCTCGTTGAGAAGTTGGAGTTAACCTAGAAAGTTATTTATTTATTTAAAAAAATATTATAAACAAAGTCTCTCCATGAATGAGTGTGTGAAATTGTCGTTATGGTGGGAAGATGCTGACCAATGACGTCACAACAAAGTAACTCATTCTGTTATGCAGTTCCTTACCTGTCCAATACAGGGTGGAACGAGATTTGAAATGAGTCTAGTTGTGGTTTTGGTGAATGAATTGATCCTTAATAAAAAAAAAATCTATTCCAAATCAAAGAATTTAAACAACTGGCCCCGGGGCTGTGTTGGGGGATGGTCAGGCTGTCACCCGAGGCCAGACAGTGCGCCTGCTAAATTTGGGGCAAGAGGGATCGGGTTCCTTCTGCGAGCACACACGATCCTGTCCTAGTTACAGGAGCCTTCTCTCTCATTTGCTGCTCTCACATGCCCTCACACTTGGATAGCAGACAGTCCCTCAAACACCAAACTCTTACATCATATACTCTTAGTGCTGCTTGTATATCGTTTAATTTCTGATAGGTTAACGCACAAATCTGGCACTGACCATCGCTTGAAGATAGCTTGTAAAAAGAAGATCTTCCAGGTGACCCGACCTGTGCGTCCAGCTTAATCCAACTTCAGAAGGATCCTTGGCGGGTAGGAATTAAGGCACCACACTGACCCGCCATGTTTCTGGTTCTGGAAGTTACAGAGGAGCTGAGGGAGTTCCTGTCCCGGGCACGAAGTGGAACCGGCCGTCTCATCCAGGTGTTGATCAGAGACGGTGAGTGAGAAGGAGGTCTGAGGGGTTCACTCAGTTCAAAGGGAATTTAATGAATCAGAAAGGTGAAGGTGCCAATATTGTTATCTTGAGGAGTGGGGCAAAACAAAAATCTAGCAGTAATGCTTGTGCACACTTGTTGACCAATAAATCAAGTTCACTCTTTTAATTGGTATAGATTTAAGAGAGTCCTACCTGCTTGTAGGATCCAACTCTTAATGGATCTTAACCATCTTAATCTTAATGAGGCCTAGAAAATATTAGCAATCAATGAGATAAAACTTTCAGTATTCCTATTCTGTTAACACACTGACACGCTATGCATCATGGTACACTGAGGTCAGAGGGTAATACTAGTTTTGAATGATTACCATAGTAATGCACCATGGCATTTACATAGTAGCCTACCCTATCAAGGTTGACTTCAATAAAATAGCCTACATTATATATTTCTAGTATGGCCATGGTACCTTGTCCAAAAATTGTGGTTGTACCATTGAACTTTCTAATAGCCTACCTTTTGTTAGTGGAAGATCAATATTCACTAATTTAATGGCCTTAATTTTATCTTCCTAAATGGTCAAGAGCCATACGGGAGGATTAAAATGTCATCAATCATAATTGTGTAAATATGTAACAATATTTTCCCATGTATGATTCAGCTGAAATCTGTACTTCAGCAACAATAAGGCTGTTAAAATAGAAATATGCTTGGACCATTAAATGAATTAATGTTAAACTTAGGCTTCTGCCAATAAATAGGCCACTTTACTGATATTTATTGATATAGCCTATGTTGTCTATAGTTGTCACATTATCCACTGATTTGGAGTTTAAAGTATTTATCATAAATGGGTGATTTTACAATTTTAATTTAATATTAATTAATCATTTGTTGTTGTTTTATTTGTTGTTTTTAGGTGGTTTTTTTATTTGTTGTTGTTTTACAACCCAGGTATCAGCGGACATGAGGAAATAACCAAAACACATTTCACAATGTATTTTGATTCTGCATTCACATGTTGATGGTAGGTCGGATGACGCGTCATTTGACGTAGAAACTGAATTGTTTTTGAGGGATTAACTGTGCAGAGGTCAAGGAACGATAAACGGTTCTCTGTTGCAATAAACGCGCTTGTGTGTGAGCGTGCGTTTGCGTACGAGGCCGAGTGTCAGGTAGGCTACTGTTGAAATGATAGCTTACTAGTCACTATCAGATGACAATATCCAGTTGCTGGGAAGAAAAGGGCAAAACACTATCAGATTTGAGTGAAGTCACTCTGCCATTACCTAACATGACGTATTGATGCACGTACTCACACATTGCTTCGAGCGAATAAAACAAAACAGTTTTGACTGCAGTATTAGGCTACTCCGGTCAAAAGTTTGAGGTCAGCATTATGTTTTCAACATTGATAATAATAATAAACATTTCTTGAGCAACAAATCAGCATTTTAGAATGATTTCTGAAGGATCATGTGACAGAAGACTGGAATTAATAGCTGCTAACAAAATTCAGCCTTGCCACAAATAAGGCTAGTTTTTAAAATATATTAAAAATAGAAAACAATTATTTTAATTTTTAATATTATTTCTGGTAATTTAATGCATTAAATAACATAAACTAACAATAACAATGTATTGTTATACCATTTATGAACCTTTCTTAATGTTAGTTAATAAAAATGTTCATATTCATGTTCCTATTAGTTCACAGTGCATTAACGATAGAACTTTAGATCTTAAAAAATGTATTCGTAAATGTTGAAATTAATATTAACTAAGATTAATTAATGCTTCAGAAGTATTGTTCATTTTTAGTTCATGTAGTCAACTAATGTTAACAAATGAAACCTTATTTTAAAGTGTTACCATATTTCACTGTATTACTATTTTTACTGTATTCTTGATCAAATAAATGCAGCATTGGTGAGCAGAAGAGACTTCTTGCAAAAACATAAAAAAAATCTTACCCCAAACTTTAGAAGAGTGTAAATTTCTAGAAGCTAATTATTTGGAGATTTTACCTTTGAGTTTACATTAGCTTCAAACTATTAGTGATAGTAACGTTACATTTTAAATGAAAATATACAATAATGCAGGAGAGTTTTGTGCAGGAAAGATGATGGTTGCTAATAGATAAGATTTCTAATCAGGTGTGACTGTGTGGCCATATTAGACAACTCCAGCCATTCCGACATCTAATGGCTGTCACAGGTGGATAGAATTTAGGCTGGTTGTTGCTATATGGCTCTTCTACTGTACTGTCTGTTTGACGCCTGGGATGTATGAAGACTTCTGGATCGGAATAGATCGGGTTGTTTTGGGTTCACAGGCTGCCTTTGAGTCTCACAGAGATGATATTTCAGGAAACATAAAACAGGTCAACACAGTTTTTGCTTTTTGGATCTTTCTGGTGACCAAATCACATGTGTATACCAACCCTTATTAGTGGGTAGATCAGACCACATGGTCAGGTGCCAGTCAGTGTTCACGGTGATAGAAAAACGTGAAGCCATAGATTTCTGGGCAGTGTGCCGACATACGGTTCAGACACTCAGTTATTTACCCGGATTGTGTTTATGTGTTATAGTCTTTGTAATGAATGTATTTGTATGACAGAACTCAGGGAGGTAGACATATGTTTATCTTTTCAAATTGGCACATATGTGCAAACCGCTTTCTGTCCGTGTGTTTTTAAGAGGTGACTAAAAGGCTGATGGAAAGTATGTGTCTGTGCTGATAGCTGGAATGTGTGCAACCTCAGAATAGCAGCTGCTGCAAAAGACCATCAGGAAATCCCCCTCCAAGGTCATTCTGACTAGACATGTATGTGGGTGGATGATGTTTGCATTAGATGTGGTTATTGACGCACTAGCTGTTTTGACGGTGTGCTCATTAATGGTTTATTTCAGTTAGGTGCAAAATCTTTCACTCACTCTGTCCAACCTTTAGCCTACATGCTTTAATCCATTATTGACAAAGCTGTTGTTTGGACTGCTGTATAAGACTGAATGAAACAACATTCCTGCTATAACAGGTTAGACGAGTGCAATCACGGCCAAGGCCATTGGATTAAAACATGGCGGGGAAGCGTTTTCTCACAAATGACGGAAATTTCTGTCAATGGCGAGGAAAGAGTTAATAGTGAGAATCAGACCCTGAACTAAAGTGTTACCGTTTGGGGTCAGTAAGATTTATTTAAATGTTTTTAGTATCTCACTTATATCCTACATTTAAAATTTAAATATAATCATTATGTTTTAAACAAAAACAGCATTTTTACGTCTGCGTACAAAGAAAATCTGAGGACAGCAGGGAGGGAAGTGAACAGATGTACTAGTAAGTAGATTATTGATGTGTAAAGCGATGCGTACTGAGAATCATAGCTGTTAATCTGAGTGTTGACGCCTGAAAGCAGAGGGTGGGACTCTGGAGGACGTGCACCGGCGCAGTGCAATATTCTCAATGAATCATATAGAGTACCCATTAGAAAAGATGAAGTCTACCAGTGCTTCAGTAAAGAACATGTTCTGGTCGCACTCTGCAGGAAGCAAATTACGTCCGCTTGAATGTGATGTGATTAGTGTAAAGTTTATAAACTGAGACAATGGAGAAACAGTAGGATCAGGTGTAACATCTGTAACATTAAGTGATACATGCTGTCCTATTTTTCATGTGGGTAATGGGCATGCATTTTTGTGTTGCTTAACTGGCTGATGGGTGAATGCAGTCACGAGAAAATAGGAAATTATAGAAAGATCTATTCATTTGTTATATTAGAGATGGTTACCAGTGGACTCTTACTGGAGTCTTGTTTGAAACATTTTAAAGGTGTTACAATGGTCGGCATTATACAGTACACTGTACATAACAGAGAATTTATAAAGCCCATAGTCTCATAAATATGACCACTTCTTGCTTCTAAGAACTGTTGTGATGAGCACTTTATGATGGCAATTTCAGCTTTTCCTAGCGAAAGGCCCTTAAAAATCATCTAATTGGTATCATTCTCGGTGGAGCTAGCCCATTTCATATAATTTTTCCTTTAAAGTTATTATATTATATTATATTATATTATAAAACATCAGCAGTATCAAAGTCACCATTATACCATTGACCAATTTTATCAAAAACAAAGTGTAAACAAAGATACACTAAAAATGGTTCAGTTCATTAAAGATGATATGATAATCAGTTCATTATTGACAAGAATATATTGTTATATTAGACATTTCCCATTACTGGATTGTTTTATACACTAGGCTCTATAACTGAAGATTAAACTGATGTGTATTATTGTGTTTGTGTCTCTAGGTGAACTATGCATCATGTGCTATATTGGGTGTAAGATATGGTGTGTCATGCTCTTTTTATAGCAGGATGTAGATAATAGATAATATTTCACTTATTTGTTATCAGCAGTAGGCCATTACCCAAGGCTAGTCTTGTAAACACATATAGATTGATCTATTTGATGCAATATAAAATTACGCAACAGCTTTTTGGAATTGTTGTGTGCAATGTTGGTTGCACCAGGTTTGTAATGAGAAAGCTTTTTTATGTGTGTTTCAGAGCAGCTGGTGCTGGGGGCATATAGAGAGCCACGCCAGACCTGGGACAAAGACTATGACCACTTCCTGCTCCCCCTGCTGGACCCTCTCGAGCCCTGCTACATTTTATACCGGTTGGACTCTAAGAACGCTCAAGGCTATGAGTGGCTCTTCATCTCCTGGTCACCTGACCAGTCTCCTGTAGGTCTTAACATCCAGACATGAAGATGTTAAGCTTGACCTGATTAGTAGGAACAGCTAATGCAGCTGTTCATATAGAAACATGGATTTAAATAAGTTAAGGTTATATGTATAGAACCGTTAGAGAACATTTAGCCTATTATTTTTAAATAGAACAATTGAAACATCAAAATCAAAACAATCTTTCTTTGGACCTTGGCTTTGAAGCTACCTTCCATTACCAATTAGAACACCCTCACTCTTAAAAAAAGGTTCAATGGGGTTATAGAACCCTAGGGTTCTTGGGCCTAATTTATAAAATGTTGCTTAGAAACTGTACATTGATCTAAGATCCTTTCTCAAATTTTTGTACGCGTGATTCAGAGAAAACAAACATAGCCTACACATAAAAAACGAACATGCTCACACAAAAACGTGCGTATGCCTCTCATCCAGATGTGAAACACAATTTGGCCAACACAATTTACTAGTGTAAAACCACAGTATAAATAAAAAATATTTGAACTTTAATTCTGTGTCATTTTGCTAACAGGGTTTTATTATTATTATTCGCGCTTAGATTTCCAAATACCTGTAGTCTTCCGACTCTGCCACAAGAAAAAAAGTGCATACGGCTGATTGGAACCTGACGTGGCGCTAAGAACATTTTCACGTCAAAGACTGACTGTTTTTTTAAACCAAAAAAATACGCACACTATGATCAAATATGTGCATATGCACGTTTTATAAATGAGGCCCCAGGACAAAATTTTAAAGAACCTTTTATCCCAAAAATGTTCTATATAAGGAGAAATGTCTTGAATTACTTTTTTTCTTGTGACAATGTTTTTTTTCCCAATACAATTTTATTCAAATAAAAAATGAATTAAAACTAAATTAATTAAAACTAAATCCATAAAATGATGGGAACCCCTAAAAGGTTATATGAAATGCCTTTAAGGAACCCTTTAATGTTCTATATAGAACCTTTTCTTCTAAGAATGAAGCATCCACAAAACTCTAGCAACTGCATAAATGTATTTAAAACACTCTTAGAAGCATAGATTTGTGAGTGTTTTTTCCCCCAGAAAATGTAAAAATCTAATTCATTGTAATAGGGAATGCTTCATTGTGGTTAGAGCTGTGAGTCTTAATTTTGTTACTGTTTATTTATTTCATAAAGTGAGCATTTGCTTTTACTACAGGTCAGACAAAAGATGCTGTATGCTGCAACTCGTGCCACAGTTAAGAAGGAGTTTGGCGGTGGACACGTCAAAGATGAAATGTTCGGCACAGTTGAGGTACTAGTATACACTGGAATATCAAGAACAAATAATATTGGTAGTACAATTGGTAAATGGTTTTCTCTATACTCTCTAGATTTACAAAGGGAGCTTTATCTATCATTTTCAATATTTTTGATTAATTTTTATTATTATTTTTACCTCCACCAATTGTATATATGGACCACAATTAATTTGTTCAAACAATTTTGCCTATGTGAATAGTTATAAAGTTATAATGAGGGATCTGATGATAAATGGACTCAGTCAACCTGTCATGTGTCTTCAGCTGTCAGTCAAATACCCTGAAGCTGTATTATTTACAGTTGAAAAAGTTTGCAGAGTGGACCACCATGTTCCTTAATTTAGAAACTGGACAACTTGTGGCTGTTGGCAGTGTTCTTGGAAATGCTTACCAGTCATGGTCAACACAGAGAGGACTAAATATATACTCTACACATGCAGTAAAATATTGAACAAACAACAACAAAGTTTTATGGGAGGAAGTCTATTTATAATTTTTACATATTGAAATGACTACTTCGGGTTGTCTGGGAATTAATCTACAATTTATTAAATTACATTTATTTAATTTGATCAATTAATAATAAACCACATTATAATAATGGCGTTCAGAATAAATACGTATGCGTTCACATACAATTTGTGAGTACAACATTTTTTTTTTTGCCCACCACCAGGAGGACGTTTGTCTTCAGGGCTACCTGCGACATGTGACTTCATGTTCTGCACCAGCACCCCTGACTGCAGCCGAGCAGGAGCTACAGCGAATCAGAATCACAGAGGTGAGAAACGACTGCAGAGTGCTGACATCCATCTAACAGCATTATTATAGTATACATCCATGAATTTCTTCAGCTCCTTGTTTTATATTTCTTCTTATATTTGTTTTTTACTTCAGCTTGTTGTTTAATATATTCTATGTTCAATCTTTATGGTTGCAGAGCAGAGTTAAACAGGTGAGTACTGTGTATGTGTGCTAATTGTATGCTGATTACAGTGTCCTTTCAACTTTGATTAAAGGACAAACCTCAAATACTCCAATTAATCATTATATTATAAAACATTTTTTTACGACCATTAAAATAAATATATATATTTTTTGCATTGTCACTATTTTCATGACAATAAACAAATTTGAAACTTTTCTTTAATGTAAGGCATCTGGATATTTTAATTTAGTTTTTGTAATTCTCTATAATGATTTTCACTCGTTTCTACACTAAAACACATTTTAAATCAGGATCAAATCGAGATAATTGAAATGTCATGAAAATAATTAGGATCTTAAGAGTCCTAAAAATAAGGCTTTTCTTTAAAATATAATTTTTTTTTTATTAGTTTTTATTAGTCAAATATGGGGTGGATATTTTCATGACTGGTTTTGTGTGATCCGCCCATATGGACATTGTCATCTACACACATCCAGCATGTTAACACTTTACTTTTCCTTATACTCTTATCCATCATCTCTCACCCTCATAAACAAACAACAGAACTGGCATATAATAAGTCTGCCATGACATTCTAGGGTAGCTCATAGGAATTGTTTGGGAAAATGTTTTTAATAGATTGACAGGAACTGTTGAGGGTTTAGGTAATTTACAGTGCTGGAATACGCAATTGGTTGTGTCTGTGTCTGTAGGTGAAAACTGAGATCAGCGTGGATCCCAAACATCAGACTCTACAGGGTCTTGCCTTCCCGTTACAGGCCGAGGCCAAACATGCTCTACAGCAGCTCGCAGAGAGACGCATTGACTACATTCAACTAGTACGACACAGACATACACATTTATACTTCAGTGTGTTCTTACCAGATACTTTCTTACCAAACTGACTAGAAATTTTTGGTTTCTCTTTAGAAGTTAGATACAGAGAAGGAAACAATTGAACTAGTGCACACCAGCCCGACAGACATCCGTGATCTACCCTGCCGGATCCCCCTGGATACACCCAGATACCACTTCTTTCTCTACAAACATTCACATGAAGGAGACTACCTTGAGTCTGTGGGTCAGTCACTCCATCCACCATTCCCTATAAGTATCTCATCTATATCAATTTGTGTAACAGTTATGTAAATATTTTCACATGTCTTCCTCTATCACTCTCCATAGTGTTCATATACTCCATGCCAGGATACAGCTGCAGTATCAAGGAAAGGATGCTGTATTCCAGCTGTAAGAGTCGACTTCTGGAAGGAGTAGAGAGGGACTTCCACCTAGAAGTGGCTAAAAAGGTAAAACACACTCTATCACACTTCTCACATGTTCATTTTGGGTTTTCTCCTGATTTCTCCCAAATTTAAAATCCCAAAACGTTGTTTAAAGTAAACATGCAATTAAAGGTACACTTTGTAATTATTGTCCCAGTAGTGGTTGTTAAACAAAACTGCATGAATTTTGCGGAAGAACATTGTTTGGTTGTGCCTTCAGTACAATGTGGTTGAATAAATGAACCATGAACATGGTTCCGTATCAGTCAGTCACGTTCGGCATTACGTCGACAGTCTGACCGTCATGATGATGAGATCGAGACTCTAATACCTTGAAGGGTGATCAGAGGGTTATAGTGGGAGTTTTGCCAAACCTCGTGGCCCTGCTGGGAAGAGGGGAAACAAACGTCTAATAAAGGAAGGTGGAGAGAATGGTCGCAACCGCTAGGAAGGACAGAAAGTGAGAGGGAGAGATAAAATAACTTCAGTTGTACCCTAATTTTCCACAGTTCCCTATTTCCACCTGTTTTCAGGCTAATTTGTTCATCCTGCAGGTATAGTAAAAGAAAAATTGGGATTCTGTGCTGACGTTGTCACTTTACCACAATCAAGTGGTAAGAAAACAAGCCAATAAGCATTAATGAGTGAGATTTGCATGGCAAGCCCCTCCACTGGACATATGGGTATATAAGCCTGCGTGCAACTCGCTCGTTTAGCTTTTTGCTTTAGAGCCGAGCGGTTGATCTTCAGTGCTCTCCTAATCTGCCTTCGAGCTGACAAAGAGGAGACGTTCTGAGTTGGAGAGATGGCGCATTCCCCAGTGTTTTCGCATGAAGAGCAAATGTGTACAGTTAAGTGCTGCGATCACACCCCTGGGTGCTTCAACAAACAAAAGAGCAGTTTCCCTAAAAGAGCAAGCACAGGTGATGTTGGGTCTTTTTAAAGATGGCATTTCACCCGTAGGTCCCTGGATGCGGTCATTTTTTGGCCCTGTCTGACAGCCACGAAACCTTGAAAACGCTGGAGTGCCCTATGTTATTATACTTATGCACCGCAGAGGACCAATTTGGTAAATACTCAGGGTGATCTGAGGGTTATAGTGGGAGCTCTCCCACCGGGCCAGTCCCCATGGGCCTCCCACTCCTCACACACATTGCAGGTTGTGGAATTTCCTGGTGAGGCTGTGGGTCCTTCTCATGGGGGACCCAGCATCTCATTTGGAGCTCCTGTGGAGGACTGGATGTCGATAGCAGCATCAGAGAGAGCAGGCTTAAGTCAACTGGGGATGACTACTGTTGGAAACTTTTTCTTCAGAGACCAGGAGACGTTAGGATATCTTTCAAGCAGTAGTTACTCTTTATTGAGAACTCGCTGTGCGTGGCTGTAGTCATCCAAGTCTAAACTCAATAGCTCAGCACAGTGTTTATACCTTTCAAGGGGGAGGGATTACATAGAGGTGGACACAATCTGAACAAAGCATGTAAATGAAGTACAGGAGTCAGCACGTTACCGGAAATTCCCCAGCCCTGATCTCATAAGCATGACAGTGTAACTCAGAGCCTTGAGATGCTAATCCAATCAGCCTGATTAGACCACTCAAACCTTAACATTATCATAGAGACAAAAGCCAAGCTGTACTTGAGAAGTGACAAAAGGTTAATGTCATCATATATGCCTCAAAATGGTAAACACTGTGTGAACTTTCTCTGTTGAAATACTGTTGAACCCAAATTAAACATTAAATAAATTTGTAACACTACACTACGTTGTTGACTACTTAACTGGGTCGAGTGTAACCCTCCACACTGTCTCTAACGTTTGCAGTTGGACGATTGGTCTCAGGTGGTACAGCTGATTTGTAGAGGTTTCGGAGACATGCATGTGGACCTGTTCGCCTCTCCAGAGTCTTCCCATTGCCAGCTGTTTTACTCCCTGACTGGGGGGGGGCGTAGGGGTGTGCGACATTGACAAAAAATCATATCTCGATATTTTCTGGGATTTTCTCAAAAACGATTATTAGGTGAAATTTTGCTGAGTGGGTTTATTGTGTTGGTACTTTGTCAGGTTTAGGACTGTCGTGGACAGCCAAATCCTATAGTAAAAAAAAAAAAAATTCTTCATACTCTGTGTGGTGGTCAGTTCACAGCAGTGACAGAAATAATTTTTTCGAATTTGTTTCAATTGAATTTTAACTTTAAATGGGCATTTTTACCTTTATAAAGACTTTTTTTTAAAGACTTTAAATGTGAAATTGAAACCGCCAGTAGTTGGCAGCAAGTCACTGTTAATGAGCGAATCATTGAGATTCAACCGATTCATTCAAACATCTGATTAATTCAAGGAAAGAAGCATTTGACTATCTTAATCTATCCTAGTCAACTGATTCGTTCAAAAAGTAAGGAACAACTCAGTTAGGAAACACCGACGTGTGTGGTTTTGATTTGAACTATTTTCGTTGGCGAAATAGAGCAAAAACAGGCAATATGGTGTCTAAAATGTAAGTCACTTAATATTACCTTCTTGTTTATTAAACTTACATAAAATCAATATCACATTTGTTATCATGCTGATATTTAGAGAAAACCTGCACTCTTGTGATATTTATTACCAAATTATATAAAAAAAAGACTAAATCACGCAATAAAAGCGTGCACTCTAAATGCGCACCCGCACTAGTCTAATCTACAAGACTACATCACATAGAGTATGCATGCATTCTCTGGGTGTGTGTGAGGGATAGGCTATACTTGATAATGTTAAATCGCACATCGTTAAAACAACAATTACGATATTATCGCAGACGATATATATCACACACCCCTAGGGGGACCCTCTGCACGGATGCACTGGCACACAGCTAGCCCTGAGACCTACGCAAATATGTGTTTTCCCCAGTAAACCTGCTCGCACAGACAACGGGAAAGGTCAGGGAGGATGAGGAGCAGGTCTTGATGGTTGTGACTTACTGGCACACCCGGACCTGGTTCTTGGACCTGATGCTCCTCACAACAGCCTCTACCTGGCAGATTCCCCTGAAGAAGGACCTTTTTTTAAGGGACTGGACACCCTGTGGCACCAGCATCCAGATCTCTGGAACCTCCATGTGTGGCTTCTGGTCAGGACACTGCAGACTTAAGTGGCCTACTACCAGCAAAGGCAGACAATATCACTCAACCCAGACCCCCCGAAGACCCCATACATGCCCGTTCAGCTCTGTGCTTTCTTTCCAGCAAGAGAGGTTGGAGCGAAGGCTGTGTCCCTGCACCTTATAAGTGTATGTTGCTGCAATTGCGGTACATCACGATGCACTAGGCGGTAGGCCTTTGGGAAAGCACAACCTGATCATCAGGTTCCTGAGAGGCACCAGGAGAGTAAGTCCTCCTCTGCCACTCGTCATCCCCTCTTGGCACCTCTCTATGGTGGGTTACTGATGTTACCTGAAGGGGGAACAGAGACGTTATGTCCCGCCTGCCAGAATTCTGTACCACCGCTGAATGGCCATCTCAACTCCTTAGCAGAAACCTGAATGAGTGAGTTGCAGGCCCGTATGTCTGGGGGAGTGGCTTTCCATGAATAATTAACTCGCCAATGTCCATTGGCTTGTTTTGATACCAGGGGACTGGGCTCCCAATTGAGATCCCACAACGTCAGTCTGTCGACATAACCTCCTTCATGGAACGAGGGTTACATCAGTAACCGAGACATTACCAACATAAAACATTCACTGCTAGGCTTAAGAAATATAACCAGTTTAGATGGAAAGGATCTCAAGCTGACTAGCTGAAGATGTTCCTGTAGATATACCCATTAATAAACACTGTACTTCTTTGAAAAGAGAAGAAATGGTGACAGAAAATACAACAATTGGTGTAAAGAAGTGACAGTTTCAGTCTTTTTTTTACCCAGGGTTTAGAATGACCCAGGGCTAACCATTTCAAAGTGTGAAAAGCCATAATATGGACAAAAATGCACTGTGAATGTCTTTTCATGTTGACTCTGTCTTTCTAGTTACACTGACAATTTATTCTGATTTTTTTTTTGTTCTTGTAAATGTGTCTATGTTCATTTAGTTGGAGATAGACAGTGGAGAGGAGCTGACAGAGGAATATCTGTATGATGAGGTCCATCCTAAGCAACAAGCCCACAAGCAAGCATTTGCCAAACCTCGTGGCCCTGCTGGGAAGAGGGGAAACAAACGTCTAATAAAGGGAGGTGGAGAGAATGGTGGCAACCGCTAGAAAGGACAGAAAGTGAGAGGGAGAGATAAAAGAACTTCAGTTGTACCCTAAATTTTCCACAGTTCCCTATTTCCTCCTGTTTTAAGGCTAATTTGTTCATCCTGCAGGTATAGTAAAGGAACAATTGGGATTCTGTGCTCAGTTGTTGTTAAAAACTTTCTACTTTCTTTGGCTTGTATTTACTCAGTGTTATCAGATGCGTATTCATTTGGTGTGTTAATGTGCTTATATTTAAGAGAAAAACTCAGGAATTAATTTTATCTCTGTAAATTTTCTGAGCATATTTTTGTTACATAATCTCGTACATGCATACACACTCTACTCAACTAAATTTTAAATATCAAGTGTTTACTGTGAAAGATGGTAGATCGCTCTTATTTTAAAAAGGTGTTTTAAAAGTCTAGAAAAGACGTTTTGTCCAAGAAGTAAAAAAAACAAAAAACAACTGAAATAGTCAGTACAAGAACCTACAGCCATTTCATAGAAAAAGGCACACTCATATACTGTATACACGTACTCACCGGAACCAAATGTGACAGACAGAATGTTATACTTGGCTACGTGAGAACCAATCAAGTTACAGTTAAGTAACAGATATGTATGCAGGTTTAGAATTGATTCAGATTCATTTTAGGATTAATATGTAAATTTTTTATATGATGATAACCTTTAATGTGTTTTTACAGTTGCAGTTGGGTGTTTTAATTTTTTTCTTACAATACACAAACATGTCTCATAACTCCATTCTTTGATTTACATGGCCCCTAGTATTTACTGTGAAACACATAGTTTGTGTATAAGCTTCTGTTAGTAATCAGAACAATTCCAAATGAAATATTTTTGAATGTCATAAAATATACATAATAATAAAATTGTATTGTAATTTTCAGCATTGAAAATATGATTGTCTAATTGAGTGAATAGTTCAGCTAGTGAAATGTTTAAAACTATCATGGTTAGCAGAAACAAGGTAAAGCTATATCTAAACAAAAAACATGTTTTAATTTGTTTCATATATGTTATTGATGGTTGCCCCGGACTATGTTGACATGGATCATTTATACTTATTTTCCCCCCTTTTTTGTCTGTCAGTGATTAGAGTGAAAGGTCATACACAAGATACGTAATATACGTAAGGTCATACGTAATACAAATTAATTGTAATTAACAGTCAATTAAAATCTACAGCCCTCTCTTGCATTATTTATGAACATATTGTTGCATAAATAAAACAAACTTTCACTGAGTGTTTGGTGGTAATTATTATTTGGTAAATCAATATCTATTCACAAATTAGATCACAAGTGAATGTAAAATCACAGGAAAAGAAGGCATCCCTGCAAAAATACTTCACTTTACAATGGGATACACCTGATAGCCTCTAGATGGCAGTGAAAAATAAGCGTTTAGAATAAACTCTCCGTTAGAAACGCTAATAAATCAAGTGGCTACTAAAATAGCAATTTTGAGGAAGTTCCACAGACACACACACACACACACACACACACACACATACATAAGAAGAAATGGTCAGGGTCCAGGCCATATTTCATTCAGTTTCTCTAGGAGATCAAGGACTACATCACTTGTTTGGATTGAATTGTCAATAAAAAAAGCAAACAAGACTTGTAATATTTATGACTATAGTTTTTGATTAATGAATTAATATTTCTGTATACCGATGTTCTGTAAATAAAAAAATATATATCAAAACATCACAATGTTTTAATGCAAGGGCCCAATCAAAAATTTAAAATCTTCGTCGAGATCCAAAGCGGGTATGACTTTTTTTCAGAAACTCATTTCAGCTGTAAACAAATGGTTAATTCGGTGACCGCTTGAGGGGGCGGGGCCTCAGCGAATGGGAGGGACCTGATTGGCTTAACTCAGGGCAGGCGCTCAGTTTTCCTGGAAAGTTCTTGGAACGCAATACATGCGGTTTCACGAGAAACGCCGGTTTTACCCTCGAACGTCAATCACAAACATCAGGAAGCAATTACCGACCATCATCACAATAAAACTCCCAAATGAATAATTCGAGTGCAATTTCATTACTCACGAGACTGCTGTATGCTTGAATGAGGAAGAAGAGGGGATTGATTCTGTGGGTTACACAGAGCTGTACTTGCTGATGGCGTCAGAGGCGCTAAAACACGGGGGGATTCTGAGAAAACCAGTTCTGGGAAGTCAGACGAACTGAACAAGCCTAACCCTGCAGTGTTCCGCTTCTTGCTCAGTTTTAGGGCACGAGCTGAACAGAAACGCCGCTCGTTTACGAGAACCATGTCCGTCTGATCTACTCGCGTAGTTTAAACAAATCCGTGGACAAGTCGCGCACTTATAAGAATCCTGAACCTCTTCAACAACCTTCCAGTTCGACAGATAACATTATTGAGCTGTTTGTCATCGCTCAAGAAAGAACATTTTATTTCGCCAGTCCGAGTAAAAAACCTCAGGAACAAAGAAACTTTAAGGAATCCGGCAGATCTAACCGGACATCTTCACAATGATTCTCTGCGTTCAAGGGTGAGTTTTAGCGGCTCATCTTTCCTTAAAAATCGCAATAAAATAGATAACATACTATCTA
Organism: Siphateles boraxobius; assembly: GCF_051911475.1. Lineage (NCBI taxonomy): Eukaryota > Metazoa > Chordata > Actinopteri > Cypriniformes > Leuciscidae > Siphateles > Siphateles boraxobius. The sequence goes on along the minus strand of NW_027509042.1, from coordinate 9,745,375 downwards.
ATAGTTCATTAACTACATACAAATTATTTAGCAATTATCTTATTATATTATTATTATTATATAGTAAAATAGTACATATAACTTACATATACATTGTTTATTGCATTAAAAATAGTGGAACACTTCAGGCAGGTTACATTCATGTGATATTTAAAGCTGTCTGCAATAATTCATATTATTTTGTTGATAGTAATATACAATATAGTAATATGTGACATTAATAATATATAAGGTAACAGGGATTTTTTTTTACAGTATTTGTCTAGCACACGATTTTTCGTAATACTTCTGTGAACTGAAACTGTTGAAACCCATGGCTCAGAATTAACATTAAATTGAACGAAATTAAAAAGGTCAATTAGCAGTTTCTGAAAATGTGTATTACTGTGCACATTTGAACAGTAAGTCAAATAAGTCAGTATATAAACAAACATTGTTAATAAATAATATGTGCCTTCAGCATTTTAATTAAGTTTTCTTTTTGAAATGATTGTAAACTTTTAAGTCCTTAAAATAGTTTTGTTTTATCATTATTATTTTTTCCAGCCCCAGAGCTCATTTGACTGATACCCCCGATCCGACGGTTAGGTTTCCAGTGGTGACTTTCTCTTCTCCTCGCCGCATTCGATCGGCCCCTTCCTCATGGGACCCTAACGAAGATATAAAAGTTATCACTAAAAATTTATCCTATCTGGATGCCTCAGGTAAGACAAAAACAAAAAATCTAATTATTACATCTTATATCCTATTATAATTATTTTTGGCAAGTAGGATTCATTCATAAATCGACAAATTATTCAAGGGTCATTCTGTAAAACTGGTGCCATTTCCAGTGTGCACAATGCACACACACACACACACACACACACACACACACACACACACACACACACACACACACACACACACACACACACACACACACACACACACACACACACACACACACGTGCATACATACTGCTTTTAGAAAGGTAATTTGTTTTGCTATCAAAATTGACCTTTCTGAAAACATAATTATCAAAATGTGTACATACAGCAATGAGAAGTTGGACATGTAGGACATCTAGGACAGTGGTTCCCAACCTTTTTTCCAGGAGACCCCCGTTTAAACATTCTAAATCCTTACCGGCCCAGCCACCCTCAACTAGGGTTGCCAACTTCAGAAAAGGGAAAATACAGGACAATCGTGGTTCTTTATAGGAAAATAAGGGACACCCAACATATTTGTACTGTATTACAGTGTTTTTCATTTCAGTGTCTGCAGTTAAGTATGTGTATAAAAGGTTCTCAGACATAAACACATTTGTTTTGCTTAACCTATTCATGTAGGCCTACAATTTAATTCTAAAACTTATTTTAATGTCATAAAAATGTCAGATTACACACAAATGCAAAATAATAGCATTTATCTGAAATACAAAACGTTTTAATTTTAACATTACAGTTCAAAAGTTTGGGGTCAGTATTTTTTTTTTTAAAGAAAGTAATAGCCTACATTTATTCAGCAAAGATGCATTGATTAAATTAATCAAAAGTGACAGTCAAGACATTTTTAATGTTACAAAAGCTTTCTATTTCAGATAAATCTCTGAAATAAATGTCTATTCATCAAAGAATCCAAAACATTTTTTTTAAACATTAATAACAATCAGAAATGTTTCTTGAGCAGCAAATTACATCAGCATATTATTCCCACAGGTAGATTGCATGTTTTCTTGCGTGTCTGGATGTTGGACTCATGAACAATAATCACATTGTTTAAATTCACCAAAACTGATTAGCCGAAATCAAAACCAGGACAGTGAAAGGGATTTGCTGTTAGCGTGAGTCCGGATCGAACCAGGAGCAACCAGACAGCAGAAGATTCTGTTCGCAAATCAAACAATGATTTGTCCCAAAAGAATGATTAATACTCAATTTAGAGTTTGTTATTCGTATGTAATTCCGGCTAATGCGGGACAGTTGGCAACCCTACCCCCCCAACACACCTGCAGACACACATTTTGTTTAATGACAGGGATTACAAAATCGGTTTAGTTTTTAATAAATTCAACAACAGCTGAAACATTAAAATAATAACATTAACAACTACGTCCGGATTTGACTTACAACATAATGTTATCTATCTACTAACATGTACTACTTGTTCAATTAAAGTATTGACCAATATGTTTTATTAAATGATAAACCTAATATTCCAGCCTTTAAAGCATTTTAAAGAAACCGAATGAGTCAAAATGAATTTTGGTATTTTATCATCTAATATATAGATTCTTTATTCTATATATTCGAATAATTCTAGATTCTTTATTATCTGCTTATTAGCTAATTTTCCATTAACTGGTTAAAGTTTGCAACAGCATAAAAATGTGGTCTGAGTTTCACAAACAAAAAACGACAGACAGGCTGAATGAAAATGTAAATCCACTTTCTGTCAGTAGGTGGCGCTTATGGAACAGGAGAAATAAAGCTGTTTCCACGGTAACCTCTGTAAACAAAGCAGTGCTATACTTATAAACACTACTGTTAAGGCCATTGCACACTGAGTGTGATATTCGCATCCGAAATTTTCGCAAGTTAAAAAAAAAAATCGACCTCACGTTATGTCAATCACGCTTGCACACTGCCTTCGAAACTTTCGCCCGTCATAAAAAAATTCGGATTCGGGTACAATTTTCTGCGTTTTGCGCATCCGTAGCAAGCAGTTTGAATGGTGTTTTGACAATTCAGAGCCGCCGAATCACGAATACGAAAAAACGCATACGAAAATTTCGGACTCCGTGTGCAAAGGCCTTTACACAGAGGGATGATGACAAAAAAATACCATCAAAACTTGTCTAATGGCTGTCAGTTCCCTTCATAGAAACATTCATAGAATTAATTCATACTTTAATTTATATCATTTCCCTCAGCACTCATTCACTTCTTTCCGCCATTTTTTCAAACAAAACCTACACTGCATGCTGTTGCTTACTTTTCGCTTAATACTGGACAGTGTGAGTTTTTCAAATTCTAGCTATCAAAAACAGTTTTAATGATAATTTAAATTACTAAACTGTAATACTAACCACAAGCCAAACTGTTAACCATTTCATAGCTAAAACAAGAGTAAGCTTGGCGACCCCTCAGGTCGGGAACCACAGGTTGGGAAACACTGTTCTAGAATGACCTCTTCTGGGGTGGGGGTGGGGGTGTTAAACTAGAATTATTATTTCTATATCCATAAAAGTCTCAAGTAATAACTAATTTCAATAATCCCTTCCTTTTTTCCAGGTTGGTACTGGGGTGCCATGTCTGCCAGTGAGGCCCACTCTGTCCTACAGGAGGCATCGAATGGTACTTTCCTGATACGGGACAGCAGCCACCCTCTCTATATGTTGACACTGTCTGTTAAAACCAGCCGTGGGCCCACGAACGTGCGCATCGAGTACAGTAATGGACATTTCCATCTGGACTCCAGTTCCATGGTCAGATCTCGCTTGCAGTCCTTCTCAAACGTCCTCAGCCTCGTGCAGCACTACGTGGGCTCCGGGAACAAAGAGGAGGGGGAAAAGACTGAGGAGCCTGATCACATAACTTCCGTAACACCCAAGGAATGTGCAATATTGCTAAAACTCAAAAGGCCGATCAAGCATCCTCAAGCCTTTCCTTCTTTGCAACATCTCACTCGCTTAGTTATCAACAAAAACACAATTTGCACAGAGCACCTGGCTCTACCCAGACCAATACTTAAATATCTTAAGGATTACCCTTTCCAGCTCTGAGGTCACCATGGAATCGCACACCAAGGCCAATCACGAGGTGGATGCTGATGTTTTGAAAGAGGCAAATTAAATGCACAGCCCCAACGAGAGGTTTGGGGTCAAAAGTGTTGACTCTTGTTTCTGGAGCAAGTTTTTGATGGTCAGCAAGTCTATATAAATAGATGCTTCTAATACTTTGTTTATACCCAAGTGGGACTGAGTCAAACCAGGTCTAGAATGGACTAAATGAGAAGCAAGTTGGGACTCGACCTTCATGTCATACTGTTAAAAGTGTGACAGGTTAAACCACAGGCTTGAAATTATGTTCGTTAAACTTTTGTACAGATCACATGACCCTTTTAAAAATGGTGGAAATGAAATGAGATCACACAGCTTGTCTGAAACTCACGAGAAGCACATGCGTGGCTTGGTCTTCAGCACTCTATAAAGGCAAGCTGTGTCACTGCGCTGCCTTGACTGGAATAGTTTCTTTTCTTGAAAGTGTAATGCAGTGAAAAGTTTTTTTTTACTACTACTTTAATGAAGATTTACATATTTTTTTCTATGTGCACAATGTGGAGTTTGTATGTATTTATGGATGAAAGATCCTTTTTATTTTATAATAAAAGGGACAATCAAATTTACTTCATACGTCATACTGTTTTATCCAACACTTTATCAAATTTGTGTCATTTGTCACTTCTGAGAATAATTAAGAATTATTTATAGATGAGTATAATCATGTAAAATGCATGGCATGTAGAAAAAGTCTAAAATGATGAGGGCAGGTGCTGATTAACTTGGAAAGGGAATAAATTGGACCTTTTCGCAGAATGAAACTGACGTGATACACAGAATCAAACAATCTGACTCACTCCTCTTCTAAGTACTGGCTTTCCAGTAAGACTATCAAACAAGGTCATTCAACAGTAATCTCAGAATAATAGGATTATTAGATGAACAAATGTGCATAAAATTGCTGTGCAATTTAGTTAATTTCAGGACAAAATGTGTGTTATACAAGATTATTAGATGGCATTCTGAATGTGTCCTGATTGCCGTTTCACAGCTAAACAATGTCAAAGAAAATATGAAAATTTCTGTGTATTTATACTATGTTGTCTATTTTAAAATTATTATTTTAAATGCCTACAATTTTGAGGTGTGCTGAAATGAATTCTGAGATGGACAAGAGTAACAAAACATTAATAATGAGAAATGAAAGACATGTCTGTGAACAAAAAAGCATTGTTTCCTCATAGTGAATCATTCTTACTGCACAGCGTGATTAGTATTTCCCAGAAAGCGAGGCAGAGCTTTTTCTGAAACTCGATCTCAGTGCTGCGTAAGCTTACATAAATTTTGCTGGTGACGTAAATATGTAAATAATCTTTGTTTGCAATAATATATGAAAGAACAACAGTATTGAAATAGGTGATCAATAAGAATTATTTTAACAGTTGCACTGCAAAAGGTTCTTATTTAATGATGTAAATCTAAACAAAAAGACTGCCAAAAATGCCAATATTAATTTATCAGCATAAAGACAACAAATGTATCAAAATAGTTTATTTATGGCATTGCATGTCTACAAAAACAATAAATATAAAATGTCTCCGCAATATTTTAATACACATTACTAAAACAAAGAAGAGAGGCAGTGCATGTAAAATTTGGTTTCACTCGTTCAAAGAGAACAGACAGATTTGGTGTATACATTGTGGTAGTGGAGCATGTCTGATTTGTCTGTCTGTCTGTCTTTGTGGGCTAGCTGAGCGAGCGAGTTAGCGGCAATGGGCCAGCTGTTTCGCAGAATGAGTGCATTACTTCCAGGGAGTGACTAGCGCAGGGTTGGGAGGGGGAGTTCTTAGAAAAGGCCTCAATAATTACCTTCAGCCTACTGCACCCTGACACTTGCACACTGAGCACAAACTCACAATCAATACAATCTCACCACAACAAACCACAGCCACACACACACACGCACGCTTACCAATTAAAATGAAAGCGAATATAAAAGATATAACAACAGAAGGTTACAGCACAAGACAAATAGAAACCCTTGGTCGGCAAATTTCATGAAGGATCTTCTCGGTAGGATTGGCAGGTTTTTAACTCGGTGCATGCTGGGAACATGCGAGGAGACTGGTAGTGTGCCACCTGCAATTTGACTGAAGGCATTTTACATGGGCAATTGCTCATGGTAAAGACTCTAGCTCTACTTAGTATGGTTAAATACCAGCCAAGATCACCTTCCTGACTATCTTTCCTAATGTATTTTTCTTCTGTCCTTAGTTTCAGTCATCCTCTCCTTTCTTCTGTAAAATGCAAAATCGTGGCCTGTAAAATAAAAACATAGTGTGTTTACCAGTATACTGTAAATGGGATACTGTTGACTCAGCATCCAGAGATAACAGGGTACTTGAGTTGCTTACTAGGGTTGCATCACATATTATATATATATATATATACACACACACATATATATATATATATATATATATATATATATATATATATATATACACATATATATATACACACATATATATATACACACACATATATATATATATACACACACATATATATACACACACATATATATACATATACACATATATATATATATATATATATTCACAGTGCGCACACACACACACACACACACACACACACACACACACACACACACACACACACACACACATATATATTTTAAACATACACATGCCAACTTCCCAAAGCACTTATCCCCACCGTGCTTTTGAAGTGCGTTCCACTTTGTGAAGTGGACGAGGGAAGTTTATATGGATAGACCCTTGTTCCCCCTATTTCGACCGAGGGAGTGAGTCTACTCCGATGTACACTTCAAGCAGCTCCATATCCCACAATTCAACTTGATTGTGACGTCACAGCAGATCGCACTCAACTCAAGTGTATGATATATTAATTATTTTATAATGAACTATTAATGGTGTATAATATATTAATTGTGCTGAGATTTAATCGCATTTGTAGCAACCTTATGTTCACAGTCATAGTTTATATTTTTTCCGTTTACATATATTTTTTTCATTTTGTTTAATTTTATATTTCTCCAACAGCTCATATACCTTTATGATTTTATGTTTTCTCCAACAACTTATATGCATATAGAATGGTGCATTGAACAAATTTGTAGGTAAAAAAGGGGGTTAAATAATAAATCAGCTCCATAGTGAATTCCAAGTGATCAAGGGCTTAGTGCGTTCTATGGACCACTTGCACTGAGCATCGTGACGCACTTCCGTTTGTAAATAGTACGTTTCACTTATTTCCGGTTGTTTACTTTCAATGTACATTGTACAGTCAAAGAGTTGAAGAAACGCCACCTAAAATTATTGTATTTATTTTGTCTATGCTCCATACTACGGCCATGGCAACACATGGTGGCAGAAATATAATTGGATAAAAGCTCTAACATAAATATACACTACTGGTATCAGCGCAACCAAGAGAAAAGCTATGAAATTAAGAGAATGGACTATTGGGAATAATTTCATACTCATTCATGGAAAATATTAAAGTGTAAGTCAGTGATTCTGATAGTGTTTAGGCCAGCAGAGAAGGCCTTGTTTGGAGGTCAAGAAGTTCTATGAACGCAAACAACCAAAGCGTGCGAATACTGAATTGAATTGTCTTTCACGTCTTGCTCGGACGAATTCACACAAAATTATGTAAAAACACAGTATCCTGGCTAGTAAACAAAGTCGGTAATTTCTCAAGTGAACGCAGTATATTCAAATGGGGTCCGTGCGTTCGGTCTTAAAGGGGCAGCAGGTTTATTAGATAAACCTAATAAACCTGATGCTGTGTTTTAATGTTAATCAAACAAAGGACAACGAAATTACTCACTGCTCTTGACTTAATAGGCTACCTTTGTAACTTTAAAAAGAGATCCATCTATATTTAATTTGCACAGTAATGAATATGCAGTGCTTTTTTTCCACATTTGATTACTTTATACAAATGTCTGTATGAACAGAAAAACTCTAAAAACAGTTCTTATAGCCTTTCTTTGTTCTATTGTATTTAATTGTGCTATTTGTAATTCGATAATTTGTTCTTATTTTATTACTGACTTTATACTTCTCTTTGATAATGTTTTAAATTCAAATTTATTAGCCTGGAGTTTTTGTTGTAGTATCAAAATTGGAATAAAGAATTGATATTTCACTGGTGTCTAAACATTTGTACCACTGACCCAATCCTCAGCACTGAGCCCTGCTGGAGCTGCTCTAATTATCTGCTGTGCTATTTAATGAAAGATAAAATATGATAGAGCACTAGAATGAACAGTGAAAGTAACAGAGGCTCATAGAATGCATTTTAGCAGGCTCAATTAAGCATGAAAATAACAGAAGGAAATATATATTTGATGAACAAATTAAGCCAACTAATATGATTTATATTATTTTGGGGTCTCTACCAATACATTTAAAAATAAGTGCAGTGAAAATACAGGCATCGAAATCGGGGAGTAGGAAAAATGTAACTATCGGTATCGGAAAAGTGGTATCGGTCCATCCCTAGTTATAACTTTCACAAGATTCCACAAGAGACAAATACCTAAGTACATATTTGCTATTTCCTGTTGAGCAAGTAACTCATGTAATTACACTGTAACATGGACTAAAAACAAACATTCACCCAATGAAGATGTATTACTTATGAAAAATTCCACACATTTGACAGATGTTTGAAGCGGAGCTTCATTGAAATCATGTAAACAACAACAAAACAAAAAGGGCAGGTCACATTAGCAGAAGAACCTGACCTGTTGGTGAGGTCACAATGGGTTTCCAGATAAAGCAACCCCGGCATCATTTCCTCTATCAGCTGCTGAATGATTGGAGGATGGCATGGAGCAACCTCGAGGTAAACCCGTCTGTGCAGACAAAGGCATTTAAAAAGTAAGGGAGGAAAAGGTTGGGTGGACAGGATGTTTTTCCAAGTAAACAATCTCACATAGTAGGTCTGAGACAGAAAACCTGAAAGCTAATGTTAGGAGCTCTCGGTATCTATAAAAGGACAGCAATTTGTCATTTCTGCGAAAGAAACAAATCTTGAGTAGACACATAATGATAAACCCTCAAGGAAATCTGAAACCCTACCACTAAGCAAGTTCTCAGCATGCACTGAAAAGAAAAACGACACACGCCTGCTCTCCAGGCTTTACAAGTGTATTACTCATCCATTCAGTAAAATGCTTACTGAAATAGTCATTTTACGGGCATGGAACATTCCTCAAGACAAGTTTTGCAACTCTCATCACCAAAAGCTAATTGTGTTATTTGTTATTGTGTATGCATGTGCATATGTGTGTGTCTTGGGAGTGATAAGGGTGGGGAGGAGTAACTGCAGAGAACTGTGTAGCACTCGATTCCCTGAAGCATTTAAGGTATGCTGGGAAAGCTTCTTAGCGTGATTATAGCATACTATTTATACTGTATTTGGCTACATACAAGAATATTCAAAGACAACCAGACATTCTGCCAAACCACATATGATGGCGTTAGACAAAAACACACTTCTCACTTACCCTCGCTTTGTTAAGAGCTTAGAGCCCAGACCCAAAATCGGGCGAATCACAGACAGCCCGTCCAAACCCCCGTCCAATGCGTCATGGTCTTCAAACCTTTCAGGAAAGAGATGTGGCCGTTTAAAAGGTTACATGAGGAATTTTCAAACACACACCAAAGGTTAAAGCACATGTTGAGTGTGTCCGCATGTTGGCCTAACTTGAGTATCTCTGTTTGTAAAGTCTTCATGTCCTGACTGAGCAAGTAGGGAGGGTTGCTCACTATAAAGTCAACCGGGTCACATTCTCTCAGTATCGCATCTGCATCTGGGAATACAAAACACATTTTGTTATCTCGCTGTCATATGCAAAACATATTTGCACTGATGTGGCTATTTCATTAAATTATAAAATATAATTTATATGGAAATTCAAAGCTCGAAACTAAACAACAATGTTGACCGAGGAAAATAATTGCATTAATGTTGAATTACATGCTTGTAATGTCTGGGGATATATTCAGTTGTTGTGTTTGAATCAAACACTTTCATACTATACATAAATAGTAACGTTCAAAAGTTAAGAGTCAGTAAGATTTTATTTGAAAGAAATTAATATTATTCAGCAAGGATACATTTATAATGTTGCAAAAGATAAACATGGTTTATCTTTAAAAAACTAAAAAAAACATGGTTTCCACAAAAAATATCAAGCACATATCAACTGTTTTCAACATTGATAATAATAATAAATATTTCTTGAGCACCAAATCAGCATAATTTCTGAACGATCATGTGACACTGAAGACTGAGGTAATGATGCTAATAATTCAGCTTTGCAATCACAGGAATAAACTAGATTTCAAAATAGAAAAGTTTAAAGGGACTATGTGTAGTTTTTTAGGTATTTTATTATCTAAAATCAATATTTTGATTCATAAATATGTCCTCAATGGTGTACAAATACCTCTGCCAATTATCTGACTTATCCTCGTAAACGAAGAATTTATTATCTTTATATACATGTGACGGGTAGGTCCACGGATGCCTCCATGACATTCCGCCATCTTGAAAAACTATAATAGAAGCGAGGATCAAAAAGTACTAGGCCAACGCGTTTCCATAACGCGTTTTCGTTCAGAGCAAGCGTCATGTAACTGAAAGCAGCAGAAACGGAGGAGCAGAGCAGTGAGAGGCGCTTGTCACTGCCCCGGCAACTTTGAAAGGCTGCATTGCACTGTTATTTTTAATCGCATACATATGCCGAGCCACAGGAGAAGAAATCCTCGTCGCCAAAAAAGTCCAAAATTGAACGTAAAAGGAAACGTGACCGGAGATTAAAAAAAACAAGAGTCAATGTCCTGATAGCTTTTTCCAGGTGGAAAGATTTCAAAAGAGACGCTGTAGTCCTGCTTTCTGATCGACAGGTTGGCTAAGTCAATATTACAGTCTTAATTACATGCTTTTTTTCATTGCTTGGTTGTGTACTTTATTATATAGACAGTAGAACATTTATAGTTAAAAGTTAAACAGGCTCTTTGATGAATACCCGCTATTGAATAAAGTTGAGAAGGTGCTAAAAACAAGGTTTGTAAGTTTACATTTTGTAACCTAGAAATTCGATAAAAATATATTTTAATAGAGCATATGATTGTTCTTGCATTGTTTGTCATATCTTTTTGGTACATAACAGCTACTGGAGATGCAACACGCAATTGAAAAAATGAGGCGCTGGAGAGCACAATTCGTTTGAATGCAAAATACAATTTCAACGCTAGATGGCAGAAATTCCTACACAATGTCCCTTTAAAATAGTAAAATAGATTACTTTTATTATTACTGTTATTGCAAAACAGTAATATTTCACAAAATATATTTTAGATCAAATAAATGAAGCATTGGTGAACATAAAATACTTCTTTCAAAAACATTTAAAAATCTTACTATTGCCAAACAAAACCATTGAGTGGTAGTGTAAACATTATATATACACACTCACCTAAAGGTTTATTAGGAACACCTGTTCAATTTCTCATTAATGCAATTATCTAATCAACCAATCACATGGCAGTTGCTTCAATGCATTTAGGGGTGTGGTCCTGGTCAAGACAATCTACTGAACTCCAAACTGAATGTCAGAATGGGAAAGGTGATTTAAGCAATTTTGAGCGTTGCATGGTTGTTGGTGCCATACGGGCCGGTCTGAGTATTTCACAATCTGCTCAGTTACTGGGATTTTCACACACAACCATTTCTAGGGTTTACAAAGAATGACGTGAAAAGGGAAAAACGTCCAGTATGCGGCAGTCCTGTGGGCGAAAAATGCCTTGTTGATGCTAGAGGTCAGAGGAGAATGGGCCGACTGATTCAAGCTGATAGAAGAGCAACTTTGACTGAAATAACCACTCGTTACAACCGAGGTATGCAGCAAAGCATTTGTGAAGCCACAACACGCACAACCTTGAGGCGGATGGGCTACAACAGCAGAAGACCCCACCGGGTACCACTCATCTCCACTACAAATAGGAAAAAGAGGCTACAATTTGCAAGAGCTCACCAGAATTGGACAGTTGAAGACTGCAAAAATGTTGCCTGGTCTGAGCAGTCTCGATTTCTGTTGAGACATTCAGATGGTAGAGGCAGAATTTGGCGTAAACAGAATGAGAACATGGATCCATCATGCCTTGTTACCACTGTGCAGGCTGGTGGTGATGGTGTAATGATGTGGGGGATGTTTTCTTGGCCCACTTTAGGCCAATTGGGCATCGTTTAAATTCCACAGCCTACCTGAGCATTGTTTCTGACCATGTCCATCCCTTTATGGCCACCATGTACCCATCCTCTGATGGCTACTTCCAGCAGGATAATGCACCATGTCACAAAGCTTGAATCATTTCAAATTGGTTTCTTGAACATGACACTGAGTTCACTGTACTAAAATGGCCACCACAGTCACCAGATCTCAACCCAATAGAGCATCTTTGGGATGTGGTGGAACGGGAGCTTCGTGCCCTGGATGTGCATCCCACAAATCTCCATCAACTGCAAGATGCTATCCTATCAATATGGGCCAACATTTCTAAAGAATGCTTTCAGCACCTTGTTGAATCAATGCCACGTAGAATTAAGGCAGTTCTGAAGGCGAAAGGGGGTCAAACACAGTATTAGTATGGTGTTCCTAATAATCCTTTAGGTGATTGTATATATAAAAATTACAATTTATGAATGGTACTAGGTTCTAGTTATATGTATATACAATACTAAAATAATATTTGATTAGTGGCCAAAAATGATGTCCGGAGGGGATTGGTTTGGGGGTTTGTTTTTAATGACTCTACCAGTTCGATTAAACCATCAAAATATGAGGAAAATATTTGATCTTTTTTTAAAATATTTAAAAATTTGGCCACTACTGTATACTGTACACAAATAAACACTGCCAAAACAAATATATTTGTGTTAATGATCCATGAAACTCCTGAGAAGTCTCCATTTATGTCTGCTAGCTCAATAAAAACAACACTTAGGAAGATCTTTAACCTTTCTGCAGAAGTACCTTCATTTACGCAGTTAGTAAAGTGCAGCAATTAAAGAGAAAACAACATCTCAGAGCTTAATAATAGTAATGTGGTTAGGTCACAGAGTTAAAAATCTGATATTTAGCATTCAGGAGTGCTGTTTTTTACGCCATCTAGTGGGAAGAGAGGCACAAGCTTTAACAGGAAAAGCCCAATAAATCCCTGGAATTAGCTGAACATTTCCATGTCACTACCTTAGAGGCCCTTCTAGGATACGGGCTGAACCTTCTGGCTCGATTCCTCAAAGTCTCGTTATCTACTAGCACACAAGTCGCACTAATGCTAAATCAATTATGACTGTTATGACAAGGTTCACAGTGAATCTCTGCACCTTTTAAGCTTCTTCCCAGATAGTGGGTGGAAATTTTGTGTCATGGATTAATGGAAAAATAGGCAGCTGAAAGCATGATGAAATAAGTCAAACTATTTAGTAAACAAACATACAAGGAGAGTGTGATGGGTGGAATGAATGACTGACATTCAATTTCTACAGAAATCCGTGGAGCTTTCTGAGGAATTCAGAGCTGTGAATTACGTGCAGGTCTACTTGTGACTCTTTGTCCAGTCATAACAAACCAACAGAAAACAAAAGGAAATGGAACAATCAAAAATGCCAGTTACTCCCTAATGCTGCATTTCCTTTCTATTAATTAATCACTAATTTCCAAAGAAGCTAACTATAGAATCAAAATAACATGTAATGTGCATGTCACTAGTCTAATTTATGCAAGATCAGCATGGAAACACAAACAGCACATTCTAAATAGAAATTCTACACTTTGGGTTTTGTGTTCCGTCAAAATTCATTATCATTTGGATCTTTTTGGAGTTTCTCCTGCTTAAAAAACAAATCAGGGAATTTCAGTAGCTCTCGATAGCTCATTCTGAGTAACCATTTTATAACAATTTTTAAAGGAAATACTCAATGTGGTGACCCAAATATCATGTTATTATCGGTGTATATATGCACATATGTGTGTGTGTGTGTGTGTGTGTGTATATATATATATATATATATATATATAATTATATAGTTATATTTATATTCATAATATGTAACTACACCATTGTGAAGTTTGCTATAAATTGTTCTTATGTCATCTTGCATTTATAAGTTATGTTAAAAGCTGTTAAAAATGAATCATCAGACTACATTCAATGATGTAAAATAGACAAGATGCCCAGAAATGACGTTTGTTTGTTGTGTGCTGACCGAAAATTGCCACTTTCACAAACCTGTCAGTCTTACAATAATCACTAACTGTTATGATGACTAGTCATTGCGGAGTGTGTCATTTCCATCACTCTTACCCTTAATCACATCTAAATGGTGAACATCTAGTCTGTCCTGTAGACCCAGTCTGGAACAAACAAAAGAGGATGATAATAATATGGAATAGTCAACATAATAAATCATCAAGTAATAAAGATTCATTTATAGAAGCTTTATATAGTCGACTGTGAAAGTTAGTCACCTGTTTGCATTTTCCGTTGTAAGACATACTGCTGTCTGGCTTTGATCCAAAGCAAATACCCTGAGCTTAAAGAATCATGGGTACAGATGTTACAGATGACATGCTACAATACTGAAGAGCAAGATAAATAATTAGGAGAAAGACACAGAGCGAACCTGTGGAATGCTGCGTAGTAAACTAAGAGAGATGGCTCCAGATCCACAGCCCACCTCCAGACCTCGTAAATCAGTCTTGTGCGATTCCCCCTGTATCAACCGGAGGTCCTCTAGAACCAGACTAACCAGCTCCTAGATGCACACAAACCAGCGGGTCCAAGCGGAAATACATTTTTTCAAACACAGTCTGTGTTCATCCAAAAAGTCACATCTATTTGAAGTCCACTCTCAGTTTGTTCCAAAATTCGGACATGTGCTAAGAAGGTCACTGAAGTTTTTCACCTCTGTTTCAGGGCGGGGTATGAACACGGGACGCTTCATCTTCAGGGTCAGATCTTGGAAGTCCCATTCCTCAATCACATACTGCACAGGCATCCTAAAAAAAAACATGCACACAGACTTGATAAAGGTCAATAGGCAATCTATCTTCTCAGAGGCGTTTATAAATTGTTTTCCATGATTACATGCATCAGCTTCTTTTTCACAAGTCATTGTTTTATAACCAGTTCAAGGGTTGGTTCACCCAAAAATGAAAATTATTCCATCATTTACTCACCCTCACCTGATCCTAGGTGTATATGACTTTCTTCTTTCAGCCAAACACAATCGGAGTTATATTAAAAAAATATCCTGGCTCTTCCTAGCTTTATAATGGGAGTGATTATTGCCTGAGTTTTTGAAGCTCCAAAAAGAGTATCCATCCATCATAAAAGTAATCCTTAAAGGCCTACTTAGTGAAGAGATGCGTTTTTGTAAGAAAAATATCCATATTTATAGCTTTATAAACTATAATCACTGGTTCCAGTGATGGCCGTTTGCAAGTCTAGTTCCGACGGAGTGACCTCTGACTCTTCCGCTTGATATAACTCCAATTGTGTTTGGCTGAAAGAAGAAAGTCATATACACCTAGGATGGCTTGAGGGTGAGTAAATTATGGGATAATTTTCATTTTTGGGAGCATTAACCCTTTAATGTTACTAATAACAGTCTAGTCTACAAAAACATGAAGAAAACAAAAAACCTGTACAGAATGTCTGCAAAAAACTTACAAAAACATGTTTTTTGGGGGGGGGGGGGGATTTGAGGAAATATTATATTAAATGTGTTAACTTAATTTGTTGTTTATATCTCATTGCATCTCAATTTAATTTGTACACTTTTGTGGAAACACTTTACATTAAGGTTCTATTTGTTAACTAACTTGGTTAACTAATGTTAACATGACTTAAAAATGAAAATGTTGATAATATATTCAAATTAAAAAGTTGTATCTGTGACTGTTAATACTATTCAATGGACCTGAGCTAATCAGTGGGTGGAATAAGTTAAAAACTCCTTGGAAATGGTTTAGTGTTAATCTTAGAACGTAAATGAATAACAAATAACAATTCAAAAAACTTAAATGAAGTTCTGTGAAGGCCTTCACTTGTGCGCAAGCACAGGGTCTTACTCATTAAAAAAGTTTCAGTGAAGAGTGAGTAAAAATGTCAAATGTAGTTTTACCTCGTTAGGCGTTTTGAGCATAATTTCCACACTCTTTCTATTTCCCTGTCAGTCAGGGTGTCTCTCAGCCTTTTCCTCGGCACACATTCAAGCTTTTAACAAAGAAAGACAAGGTGTCATGGAAAGGGAATGAGAATGTGTATAATTCTCTTAAACAGTTATT
This sequence comes from Siphateles boraxobius, assembly GCF_051911475.1. NCBI lineage: Eukaryota > Metazoa > Chordata > Actinopteri > Cypriniformes > Leuciscidae > Siphateles > Siphateles boraxobius. The sequence goes on along the minus strand of NW_027509042.1, from coordinate 9,729,193 downwards.
TTACACTTTGTTACCACACAGACTATGCCTCCACACATTTTCAGTATGTTTGGAACTTTTACAATGTATAAAACGATTTTAAAAACATGGGGTGAGAGAGAAACTCACAGTTTTTTGGCCAAGTACATGAGATATTATATATTGACTAGAGAGGAGAGGCTCGGAGATGCCGTGCAGTGTGAAGTGTTGAGCCCACAGTCTGACCGCCTGCTCTGCTGTGATCCTACAGTTTGCCGGAGGAGCAACAGCGCCCTCTGGTGCACTCGACGACAACCTCACAACACTCTGCAAAAATCATCAACAGCACATTCATTGCCAGTCACACAGTCCACATTTTTGCTATGTGATTATTTTATTACTATAATAGTGATCTTTAAATACAAAGGAGATCATAACTTACTCTATGCTTTGACACTCCACTGTATCTGTGCATTAATCGAAAACAAATGGTCTTGAACAGCATCGTTCTTTAGCTAATCGAGCAAACTGCTCTTAGCTGCTTTAACATTCGTGGAATAGCTGTCTAAAGCAATAATGTAACCTGCATGTGTCTTAACTCTTGATCGATCCAAGTAACATCGGATACCATGTGCTCCGATTGTCCGAATTGTTTTTTTTGAGTCGGATCTTTTGAATCGGTTAAGCTGCAACAAAATTGTGTATTTGAATAGTTTGTTCACAAATCAGACTGAATCGACTTTATTTCTCTGTAATTAAATTGAATTGAAATCAGTTCTTCCGTGTTTCAGGAGACAAAAAAACAACAACAAAAAAACTAGAAGAGGGTCGACTAATTCACAAGTGCATTTATTTTTGGAAACACCTAAATCACGCATAGCCTATCCCCTGCCCCTTTACATCTCATGCCGCTTTTACATTTGCTTTTTAAATGCCATATTTCTGGGCATCTTGCATTATTAAGATTAAGATGTACCCAGACAACAGTTCGGATCTGTACGATATTAATTTGATGAGACGAGAAAGAATTTTAATAAACAAAAATATGTGTCTAATATAACGTAATTGGAATGGATGTCAGATTCTACCCTATGGATTCTAATTTGAAGACGCAATGACGGGATTCACTGAATCAAATTTTAACCAGTTCTTTGAGCTGTTCAAATGAACCGATTTGTGTTCATGAAGCGGACTTCCTGCCACTAGTGAGGAATGAATGCTAGTACATATTTCAAAATAAAAGCCATAATTATCTAATACGACAACCAAACGAAAAGGAGAAACTTTTTTATTGAAAAGGCAGTATTTTTTATCATGTTTATGCTAAACTCTGCAATTAATTGTGTTAAACTGGATGTAGAACGTTTACACTTTATCTCCAAAAGTGTGATTTTGTTATTACCACTTGAGGGCGCATTAACTACATGTAGAACTGCTGCATTAGTGGGTAAGGGACTGTATACTTTAACTTAAAAAAAGTATTTTTTTTATCTAGTCCTACAGTGTATTGATAATAAAAAAGTATGTTGATACATAATTTGTGTACAAAGAAATTGAAATAACTTTGGGACACATCTTCTCCTGATCTTTTCCTGGTTAATTTCAATTACTTTTGCTATTTCATAATATACAGAAAACTACTTATACATTATTCAGCTGTTAATACATTGTTGGTGTAGCCTACTACATCTCGGAACTACTATTTTAATTCATGCAAATTATCCCATAGTTTGACAGCACAAACTTCAAAGACAGGAGTTCTGAAAAGACTTTTTGTCTGCAGTCTGAGCTGGAGAAGAGAGAGATCACGTGAGGTGAGACTGGATTGGGGGATGGAGAACTGGTGCTGTCAGCCAGATGGGACTGATTGTTATTGTGTGCTGCAGGGGTTGCAGTGTGTAGCCTCAGTCTATTTGTGAGCACCACCACACATGATTTCAACTATAGCCCTGTGTTTCCCCTGAAACACTGTCCCTCAGAATGAACACTCTCCTTATATGAATAAAGAGGGATGAGATAAGTCAGATTGAGACGTGTGGAAGTGGAAATAATGACATGAACGGAAAGTTAAGAGAGGTTAAAGTACAACATAGAAGGAAGAAGAATTTGTCAAAGTATTGAAAGAAAACAAGACATAGAGCTTTTTAGACACATTTTTGTCCTTGAAACAAATCTGTGATAATAGTTCACAGTGTGTGTGTAATTAAGGCAAACTGGTGATGCTTGCCAGGAAAAGTGAGTCTTCACTGGTTTGATGGCCTGTGATACTCCAGTCTATACAGTTCAGACAATTTACCATTCAAAGAAACTGCAACAAATGCTACTGTTTGTCAGGCCTAAGTGATCAGCTTGAAGTTAATCATAACCTTAGCCAAGAGAAACTGCAAAGTATTTGTGGGATTTTAAAGGGACATTGTGTAGGAATTTCTCCCATCTAGCGGTGAAATTGTATTTTGCATTTAAACGAATTGTGCTCTCCAGCGCCTCGCTTTTTCAAATGCGTGTTGCATCTACGGTAGCTGTTATGTATCAAAAAGATATGACAAACAATGCAAGAACAATCATATGCTATATTAAAATATATTCTTATAGAATTTCTAGGTTACAAAAAGTAAACTTACAAACGTTGTTTTTAGCACCTTCTCAACTTTATTCAATAGCTGCTATTCATCAAAGAGCCTGTTTAACTTTTAACTATAAAATTACGTTCTACTACTGTCTATATAATAAAGTACACAACCAAGCAATGAAAAAAAGCATGTAATTAAGACTGTAATATTGACTTAGCCAACCTGTTGAGGAGAAAGCAGGACTTCAGCGTCTCTTTTGAAATCTTTCCACCTGGAAAAAGCTATCAGGACATTGACTCTTGTTTTTTGTAATCTCCGGTCACGTTTCCTTTTACGTTCAATTTTGGACTTTTTTGGCGACGAGGATTTCTTCTCCTGTGGCTCGGCATATGTATGCCATTAAAAATAACAGTGCAATGCAGCCTTTTAAAGTTGCCGGGGCAGTGACAAGCGCCTCTCACTGCTCTGCTCCTCCGTTTCTGCTGCTTTCAGTTACGTGACGCTGGCTCTGAACGAAAACGCGTTATGGAAACGCGTTGGCCTAGTACTTTTTTAACCCTCTGCTATTATAGTTTTTCAAGATGGCGGAACGACATGGAAGTTTCCGTGGACCTACCCGTCACATGTATATAAAGATAATAAATTCTTCGTTTACGAGGATAAGTCAGATAATTGGAAGAGGTATTTGTACACCATTGAGGACATATTTATGAATAAAAATATTGATTTTAGATAATAAAATACCTAAAAAACTACACTTAGTCCCTTTAAAGTGATCCCTTCTTAAAATATATAGATAACTACATCATTTTATGTTTTAAAAACTCATTTATATTGTGAGAAAAAGCTATTATATTATACTGTTGTTTGCAAACTTAAATAAACTTTTTATATTGTTACTGTAATGAAGCCAGGACAACATTTTACATATTACGTTGAAAATACTGACTTCGTAATTTTTTGACCCTATTATTTTGGATATATAAAGTTTTTAATGCAATGTAAATGTATTTGCATAGCACTTTTTATAATATCTAAACATTGTTCCAGAGCTGTTGTAGAGTTAAAGGACAATTCCGGCCAATAATGAACACATGATGGCGGGTACCGAGTCGACCGTTCTCTGGGATGCGTTTTCATGATAATCAAAAGTACCAAGTTTTATCTTTAGTTTTAGTTTTACCACAGATGAGCTTATAACACTAGTATATAGGGCATACAATAAGTAAAAATAAAAATCGCTAGTTAATAACAAGGCTCAAAATAGCCCCACACGGAAGCATAATGAGGGTCTCTACCTGCAAACCGAAGCATTGAGAACCTTGTAAGTGTACAGAGAGTTTAATAAGGAGATACTTTATAAAGACAGTACACTTCGCGTATACAGGCAGGAGCCATCTTTGGAAAACAGTCTCGACCAGTCGAACCCCGAACGCCGTGCTACATGAGCTGAACTGTGACTATCGACCAGCACGTTGACAGCACTAAAAAGGCTAAATCTTTTAAACACTCTGTAAAAAAATATTTTTTCCCCCCAGTGACCTGTCAGTGGTGGCATGTCAGTTTAAATATGTGTCATATCTGATACTGTGCATTACCAACCACCACCAACTCATCTCTCATCTTTTATATCAATCCATCTCTCTTTCTCTCTTGCTATCTTTCTCACTTTATCTACATAACATGCACAATGCAGTGTATAGATAAGTAAAAGTGTTCACTTATGTGCATAAAGTGTTCCACGTGTACTGGAAACATGATATTGATTTTTTGTTGTTGATTTTTTTAAATTCATATGGAAATTATATCATAATTACTAAATAAGAAAATTATACAACCCAGGGTTTATTCTTTTGTTCTTCTTTATCCCAAGTTTTACTTATGGTATGAACCAAGTTTTAGTATGCTTCCTGTTTTTCTAGAATTTTAGAAAGGAAGTTTAAAAAATGAGAGTCTGAAATTGGCCAGAGACATTTCCAGATACCATTTCCCTATCGTTTCCACTGTCTCCTTCTAATAAAAAGTGGGAAGGAAAATATTTTGTTAATGCTATTTTTGCTTATATGACAGAAATAATTTAACCTGGATTCATTGCACAATGTCAGGGAATATCCCAGTGCAGCTGACTGCCAGATGTGGATGATAAAAGAATGGGAAGTATATGCAGGAAATATTCAGGATTTTGGTAACACTTTTCAATAAGGTTCATTAGTTAATATTAGTTAATGTATTAACTATCATAAGCTAACAATGAGCAATACATTTGTTACAGTATTTATTAATCTTTGTGAATGTCAGTTAATAAAAATGCAGCTGTTCATTGTTTGTTCATGTTAGTTCTGAGTGCATTAACTAATGTTAACAAATACAACCTTTGATTTCAATAACGTATTAGTAAATGTTTAAATAAATATTAACTACAGTATAGTTCATGTTAACATTCTTAGTTCATGTTAAAGGTGCAGTGTGTGATTTTTAGCGACATCTAGCGGTTCGGCTGCGAGTTGCACTGAGGGCTCAGCCCACTGCTCACCCCTCCCTTTCGAAGAAGCTACGGTGTCTAACATGGGACAAACATATCGTCGCCTGAGACAGCAGAGAATAGCCTAGCCAGAGTAAGCCAAGAGTGTGTAACATTGTCACTGTTTCTGTACCACAGTCCATTATAAACCAAACCATGGATAAAGTTTACAAAGCCATAGTCAGGTGAGGATCAAGGGTCTTAATATATAATATAATAGTAATCAGCTGATTGTCTCACGAACGTAACCAGCACATTTCCCCCCACATAGCAAACCCATAATACAGCGAGGGAGAAGAACCACATGAAACTATGCAACTATATATTTTTTCTAACAGGGTAGTAAAAGTTTAGCTGGCTAATATGAGCTGTTACTGTGGCTGAGCTGGTTAAAGCGTAAAGCCTTGTTTAAACTCGACGCGTCAGCATGAGCCCAAAGGTGCGCGCGGCAAAAATGGCATGATTGTAACAGCGCGTGCGCCTCCTTATCCCCTAGACTCCTAATCCCCGTTTGTTTTACGGTCAATAACAAGAGTACTAATCAGCTGTCTCACGAACGTAACCAGCACATTATCCCCATAGCAAATGCATTACACAGCGAGGGAGAAGAACTAAGTTACATGAAACAATCCAACTACATATTTGACACCACTGACAAGGGAAAAGTCACTACTCACGGTGTTTATGGATAGCTTCCAGCTTTCTGCTGCTTCTCTTTCAAGGTAATGACGAAACGCGCTCTGTAGCGCTGTTTGTTCGCGTTTGGCTACGGTAGAAACATGACGTCACAATATGTCGACCTTCTTAGAAGGGGGTGCCCGCGATTATGTAGATATAAATGTCTCATTCTAAGGTAATAAAAACAAGTAAGTTTTATTAAGTAAGTTCTTTATACACCACTGAAAACATAGTTATGGATGTCATATTGCATTTCTGTTAATAGATACTCAAAATTTTTACACATTGCACCTTTAACTAAGTTTATTAACTAATGAACCTTATTGTAAAGTGTTTCCAGGATTTCTAACCAGCTCTTGGCATTATACTTAGTTATAGCAACATTTATGTAGGATTTTGTCTGGTATCCTCTCGGTATGAGCAGCTGAAGGTAAGATTTCATCTCAATCCTCTCATTTCCGTAAGATAAATGTGCAGCATGCAGATATTGGACTTGTAATCGAAAGAAAACATAAGACTGTACATCCAAACATCTTTCCCAGATTCTTAATGTGTCCAAATTTCATTCATTTTCAGTCGCCTAATACCCTGGCATTGGTCAAGACAGAATCCTCTGTGGCACATATATTCTCAGCAGTGACTCATTCTGGTGTTTTGAGTCTCTCGGAGGAAGCTCTCTTTCTCTCTCTGCTATTCTTCAAGCTGAAATACTGAGAAGAACTTCACAATGCTGCTTTGTCCCTCAAAAACACTGAAGTCATAGTTTCCCAGGCTGCTGCCCCCTGAGATGCCTAGAAGTGATGAAGCGAGAGGAGGGGCACAGAGCTTGGTAAATTGCTTGGTAATTTTTGTTGCAATGAACAAAAAGATACAACACATTATTGTGCCTCTGTAGGGATGTTCATTACCCCAGTATAGCCAATGATGTTCTATAAAATGTTACCCAGCCTCCTTCACATTGATAAAGAGTTAGGCAAAACTCTAAATTGAAGAATAGATCTTTCTGTCCTTCCATCATTTTGTAATTTCTTACTGTCTATCGGTAGCTGTCTATTGTTTGTTCTATCCATCATCTATCTATCTATCTATCTGCCTGTTTGTCTGTCTGCCATTTGACCTATCTGTCTGTCTGTAGATATTGTTCTTTCCATCGTTCATTCTGTTTAACTGTCTGTCTGTCTATCTGTCTGTTGTTCTAGCTAATGTTTGTTGGATCTATCTGTCTGTCTATCTGTCTCTATTGTCGTTCTATTGTTTGTTGTATCCATCTGTCTGTCTATGACCTTTAAGGCCTTGCTACAATTCAAATTCAGTAATTGAATTGGAGTTTTAAAGCATTCTCAATTGATAGTGATGCTTCAAAACACAAAAATGTAACCAAACATATGGTGGCATTGATTATGAATCATTGGATATTCATAAAAATTCTATTTTCAGATCAGAAATGCAAACCTCTAACCCTTCTGTTTGCATATCCCATTTTAGATTCCGAAGGTAAGCTTGTGAAAGTGCGCTTTGAAAAGGTCAAGTGTCTTGTATGTTAAACACTGCTCAAGATGCTCGTGTTGGTTGGCTTTAGGAACACTTTTAGGAAGAGATCAGTGATAATATTACCGTAAGGATATGTTAGTGACACGCACAACCCACAGCTAGACATACAAAAGTAATGCAGCCAAAGATATACGCTGAAAATAAATTACAACATAACAGGAGAGATATAGGCCCTATTGTATTTGTATTTTTTGTGTAAAAGCTATTGTATGGCTCTGATGCCCATATAACTATTGATTTTGTAACTGAATTCTAAGCTCGCAATTTATAAGTATTTTTCAGTGTCACTCCACGACCCATTTCACTAAGAGCTTTTCTCTTGCACTGCAAGATCACAGATAAAATGGCATGATGACAGAGCTTTGATGTGGGTCTCTGAGACCACAGGTTTAAACACCTCGCTGACAGGAACTGTCAGGCCACCGTTTCACTTCTCAGAAGATCAAATCTTTGAACATCTCTGACACCTGAATGAACAGAGCTCTTGTCATGCTTGGTGCTTTTGGACATTTTTCTAAATTCATCTTGAGCATCAAGGTTATAGATGCAAAACAAATTAGATGTTAGATTAATACTTCCAAACGCATTAGCACATGCTGTCATGTTATGCAAATCAAACTAATTATGAAACACACAGAAGAAAAAAAAAACAAACTTGAGTGTGAATTGAACATCTGTGCTGTTTGTTCCCTTAAAACACTTCCCTTCCTGCTTCATTTTAGACCTCACAATGTCCTCATGAATGGCAAGTTTGGAATGGATGGAGTGTTAAGTCGTTAACTTCCATTCCCCATTTTCCAGGTAACTGCCACCCTTTTAACCACATTTCTGTCTAAACTGACAAATGCAATGTAATGTAGTGAATTAGAGATACTGGTGATTGATGATAGTATCTCTTCCCCGAAGATCCTTTCACTCACTTTGTAACTTGAAGCATTATCAAATCCATTTTTTTTCACCCTCATGTTGTATTAAGCCCTTATTTGTGTTGTTTTTAAGATGCATCTCTGTAGAATACTTTAATAGGTCCATTGCAGCATACAAAGGACAGAATGATATTTCTGAATGACCATTGTCCAGTGCCTGTTTCCTATGACTGTGCTTAAGTTTGGTGCCTCTACAAGTATATTGTTTAAAAGTAAAATCAATATTTCATGTCCATGTTAGCTGGTCATTATTGCAGAATAAACACTCAGATCAGTAGCTATTTCATGTCCATTTATTTATTTAGTATAATGTACAATCTGCTGGTTATTATTGCAAAATAACCCCCCTTCAGGATTAAACAACATATGATCACCTTGACGGGGGTTGATTTCCAACAATGACCAATTGACTGTACATGTAGGCCTGTTTATTGTCATTTAGCCTATAGGGAGTGATGCATTTATTGCCTGGTCTTACAGGTCATTGTCTGAAGTATTGATACTCACAGCCCTATTCAATCTTCTGTGTGTAGCCTATAACTTCATATTTTAGTTAGAAATGGGACAAAAATACAAACATGCTGATACCTCTCTGAGGAAAATGATACCTTGAGCTAAATACATTGGCTTCAGAGAATGTAAGTGTAAACGAAACGCCCTGTGTGTGAGTGTGTGTGTGTGCGTGTGCCCAGGGAGGGGTGCATATGGAACTGATTGGATTGGTTGGGGGAGTGAATTCGACAATAGGAGGAGTCACATACGACGCTCGGGCGCAATTCTGTTCTTTGCTCTGCCGCTGAGATTCATATGCATCGGAGCCCAATTACGCTCAGATTATGCCATCTCAACTCTTCCTTTCAGAGCATGCGGACCTGAGGACCACATAAACGGCATGGGCACAGACACAACGCCGCATAGTTCATACCCAAACCTCTTCTTGTAGATAGGAATTGTATTTTCTTCAGTCACTTCAGATGGCAGATCTTGAGCAAGGAGGAGCAGCCTCTCCCAGAGCCCAGCAGCTCATCTGAACGCGAGGGATCGGATCTGAGAAAGTGCAGGTGTGCCCGGGGTGCTTTCAGCTGCTTCTTTCTGAAGGGAAAAGTATCAGGATTTACCAGCCGATGTAACATTGAAGGACACTTCTGAGAGTAACTGGTGAGGAAAAAGGGGAAAAGCTGCAAACTGTGACAGTGGCTCGCGCGCAAGCTCAACATATCACTGGATTCTACATTTATACCTCAAGAAAAATGTCATCTCAGACGAGGATTAAGAAAGACAAGGAGATCATTGCGGAGTATGAAACGCAAGTGAAAGGTATGTAGGCTTGTCTTTTATGCATCGATCTGAGGAGTTTAGATGAAGATTATTTCACATGGCCTGCAGCGAGATACTTGGATATTTACTGAACCGATGCATAACCTGCTTCTCGAAATAAACAAATATTAGGCTACTTTGTTTTGCCCGATTGTGTAAAAATCAAGCTGTTTTTACGTTGATCCCTTAAAATTATCAGCTATTTCATAGTAACCTCAGCATCCATGATTTCAATTAATAGCCTTTCTTTTATTAAACTACTACTACTGGTAGTCTTATTCCAGTCCTCATCTATTCTGTTAGTTATTATTATTTTTTCCCCCATTACATAGGCTACTACCAATTCTTTTTCTTCTAGGCGTCACAATTGTCAGATGTAGTCCATTGTTACTGGTAACACATTTGGATCTGTGGTTCTGATATCAACTATTCACTTCCAACTAGTACCGTATGTTTTCAATAGTTGTGGTGCATATTGCATTCGTGCTAGTAATTATTCTATAATTTTGTGATTAATGTAGGCCTATTAGATATTTCCTGTTTAGAACTTTCCCAATAGTTAGTAGTATCGACTTTACTAGTACTTATTTATTAGGTAATAGCACTTGTTAGACACTAGAATGAATTTGGGTTGTTGCTAGTAACAGTTATGATTTTCCAATACGTAACTAAAGTAGCCATTCTGGCTAGAGACGTAAGGAGATAACTATTGAGATAAGAAATATTGCTAGAAGCAATTGTGATAAACACTGTTGTGTCTTGTAAATAGGACAGCAATGAAGTCCATGCAGTGGTTTGGCATTTGTTCATCAAGACTTGATTGTCATATTCTGGCTTCTTTCTGCCAGTTTTTACTCAAATGTTTGACTTGGTGTTTGTCTGACTGAAGTTGCTGCTTTGTAGCCATCAGTCCTTTCCTCATGTCAAAAATGTATCAAATTATAACAGCATTAGTAACTTTGATTCTGTTGACATGGGGTTTTGTGCAACCACAGGAATTGTTTTATATATTCAAATGTGTTTTATTGCAGTGACTCATTCCTGCTATTAATGGTCTGCACATTAAGTGTTTGTGCACGTTGTTTTGGTGAAAAACTAGAAAGGTTGGGTGAGGGTTTTTTGTTGCTGGCTGGGTAGAATGGTGTATTGTATTGTCACTCTCTCTGCACAGATGGGTGGACCTTCAAGGCGACAAGTGGGCTCAATTAATTCTTCTCCTTTGTTTACAATTTACTTTTGGCAGATTTAGTATTAAAGGGTTAGTTCCCAAAAATAAAAATTCTGTCAGTAATTACTCACCCTCATGTTGTTCCAACCCAGTAAGACTTTCGTTCATCTTCGGAACACAAATTAAGATATTTTTGATGAAATCTGAGAGCTGTCTGACTCCATAGGATTCTAGGCAATTTCATTCTGCCGGTCCAGAAAGGTTAGTAAAAACATTGTTAAAATAGTCCAAGTGACTACAGTGGGTCAACCTTAAGTTTATCAAGCGACGAGAATACTTTAAAATTATTCCAAAGTGTGCATTTCCTGGATGTCTGAATCGTGAGAAACCAACGAGAAAACGTAAAAGTGCCTTACCAATGCCGCCAAATGAATGGTTGACCTTTCACACTTTCCCATCAAATGATCGTGAGCGCCATCTCAGTTCTCGCGCATACGTCGGGGTGCTCTTGTGAACTCGCGTCAGAGGCCCACACAGAAGAAAATGAATAGTTGAATAAAGTCGTTATTTTTTTAAAAAAAATTTGCGGACGAAAAGTATTCTCGTCGCATGATAAACTTAAGATTGAGCCACTGTAGTCACTTGGACTATTTTAAAGATGTTTTTACTAACTTTTCTGGGCCGGCAGAATGAAATTGCCTGGCATCCTATGAAGGATTCAGACAGGTCTCAGATTTCATCAAAAATATCTTAATTTTTGTTCCGAAGATTAAAGAAAGTCTTACGGGGTTGGAACAACATGAGGGTGAATAATTACTGACAAAATTTTCATTTTTGAGTGAATTAACCCTTTAAAGGGAAAGCAACAAAGACCATTAAAATACATAATTATATAATCAATGTGGACGCGAGCCTGTGTAGAGAGAAGTATTGTAGTGATCAAGTGATGATGTTTAGATGTGATCTGTTTTCGTGAACAAGATGCACAGATGTTATATTGTTCCCTCCTATTTGCAAGAATCTTTCCACCTCAATAGAGTCCAATGTCAGATTCTGTTTGACTAAATGCATCCATTCACAAAGTATTGTAACAGCTCTAGTGTGTGTAGTGTATATTTGTTGTTTGTCCAACTGAGCTTGTTTAGAAACTAACTAGGTTTGGTTGAAAGGGCGTTCCAGAAGCAGTTCATTGATTGGCTACTCAACAATGACAGTGAAGGTTCAAAGGACCCTAGCCATTGAAATGAAAAGGATGGATAATTTGTAAACTTCAGAGAAAGGGTGGATAATCACAGAGATTAGTCATTAATTATTAATGGTTAATAGTATTTAAATAACACTTTACCAGTTAGCATCTATTTAAAATGAGTTTCCTTATGCAGCAGAACAGGGTTTGGTAATTTTACTCAGTTTTTTTTTTTAATATTCAACATTTAAAACTGTTGAATTCCTTGGATTAAGTGTAATGTGATGCACACTGAATCTGCGGTGGGATTTACAAAGTCTGTTTTTCTACTCAAGGATCCCTTCACACTAAACGCCTGTGATTCTCGCTTGAGTAGCTTTTGTTAAAAGAGAGTCTTGCCCCTCAGTGTTTGAGAAGGCCACATGGCTCTCAAGCATAGAGGGGCCTGTCCCATACTTTGGATTTACATAACTTGTGATCTATAATACTGGCACTCTCTTCTTGAACAAATGCCATTAACATTAAAATGTGGATCACCAGACCCCCCCCCCCCCCTTCTGAAATGAAATGGTACCCAAGAATTTTGAAAATGCCAGAATATATATATATATATATATATATATATATATATATATGAATCCAGCTGGACTTGCTTACATTAGTTGTAGTGATATATTTTATATTAATAGTAATGATAGTAAAAAATTATATAAACACTAAAAATAATAATTATAATATTTTTTCAGACTGTATTTGCTTCTGTAACACATTTGGTTTGGTGATCTTCAAATTCAGAAGGTCACAGACCATAGTCAGTCTTTGTCAAGAGCAGATCTGGTGGTTACACAAGGGAGATGTAGTCTAGAATAGTAATGAGCTTTATCTTCAATCTTTGGGAGTTTGAGCAGCAAGCTACGAATGACACAGATTGGCTTGTTAATGATAGACGGACCCCCATGACACAGACCCGTGTTGGGGCTCTGTTAGCTAATGGAGACACTTTGATTTTCTGCAATTACAGCAAATTAACTATAGCAAATTGATTGGATAAAAACACCAACAACAATATAATCTTGATGTGGTCAAAATCATGGAGCTCATTTGATAAATTTCTTTGTAACAATCAGTAAAGCGTTTGGTGAATGAGATCCAAATACATTAACACAAACTGCCCGACTGTCTGGCACCTCTCTGTTGGTGTAAACCCAAGAGAACAGTAGTGAAGTTAAACATGTAAAGTGAAGATCCAGAGACATTCACCCCCACGGTGAAGGGCTGCATATATAATCATAATAAAACATTTCACCTACATTATGTACGAAAAGAAGGTTGGAAACAGATAAGAAAAATAGAATATTCTTAATAATTGAAGGCACAATAAATTATGTAAGAATGAAGATTGAAATTATGAAGGGTAAAGAAAAGAAAGACAGAGGGAGGGTGGAGAGACGAGAATGAAGAGTAATTTGCACACACATCTTTTAAAGTGGTCATGATATGAGAAATCAAATTTGCCTTGATCTTTTGACATATTTTTGACATATTTTGACGAGGTCTTTGTACCATTAGAAAATCCTGCAAGTTTCATAGATTAAAACATCCTCCCTATTATAAACAAAGCATGTATTTAATCAAGCTTAAATTTGTTCCGACACTGTATCATTTTCGATGTTTGATTATTGAATTTTATCAATGTTAATGAATAACAACTTCAATTTTAGACCTCTAACAAAGATATCACATGAGAGTGATTAAATGAAAACAGAAATAACATCTTTTGGAACTTGTATAACCACAGGGTCGCAAATGCTAACGACACACTTCAGTGTTCTTTCATGATGTCATACTGGTATGATATTTAGTCCAATTTTAGTCCTCATTAATGCATACTACTGTCAAATCACCATGTGAATAACAGAGCAGCAATCACCACATTGTCCTGATAAGTTCCATCTCTAGCGTATGAATCCAGCCAGGTAGCAATAAATCACACCATGACTCAAGTGATTTAAATCTGCATTTCATTACAAGCTTCCTGAAACGGCCCTAAAGAGACCCAACCATCTCAAACCAATCGCTGTGGAAAAACTAGCATAATATGCATGCTGGTAAAATCCCCTGTTAGGGTGATAAACAATCCTTACGAGCAGCTGTGAGTAAATTAGCATAAACCCTCCCACTCCCTGCTCGTGCATTTTCTTCATGTGGAACCTTGCTTAATTAAACAGAAGCACCGTGCCCCTGACACATGCACATGCAAATTGCATAATTAATGTTTTGAAATTCACAGGAGCCTTTCAAGCTGTCAAGATGAGTACAGAAGAGGGTCAAATGCAAATTCAATAAATTTACTTTTTACATGCATTCAACAATCAGATTATCTCACTCATCAAAAACAAATGAGATTACACTATCGTGTGTCATAATTGGAACCAAAGAATACATTTTTGCCCCTATTTTGCTATTTTAAAGGTTGCTGATCTGTGGATTTAAAGCCTTTAAATAGTTCATTCATGGCACAATGTTTTTCCTGGTTTCCACGTCAGCGCTGTTTGATCCGTTACTATCGGAGAAATTAGAATGCTTCTCACTAGATCTCGCAGCGATGCTATTACTTCAGTGGCGAATTCAGATCCTCAAATGCCTACTTTACTGGATCTCTTAGCGCTGTGTAGTAACAGTGTCACTTGATCAAGATCAGCTCACGTTGTACTGACATTGGACTCCAAACTGATAAACGGTCCGTGAAGCACAAAATAATGAATAGCGCAGTTTCGTTCTTCTTTCATTTTAAAAATTTTTTATATTGTTACCGACAATGGTCGATAAATACTGATACCGTTTTATCGCCCAGCCCTAGGCTGAGCTATGCAGTTGGTACTGGATACAGAATTGATTAGTTCATCTTTTGAGTCTTCAGGTTCAGATCCTTCGTTCATCACAAGACAAAAGAACGAAAGACTCAGAAGAATCAGACCCAAAGACTCGAGAGTTGAACTAATCATTTCTCATTCTGATATTATTGACAGCATAGTTTCTATGGGACTGACAGGAAGAACGAAAGACTCGGACCCGAACCCGAAGACTCGAGAGATGAACTAATCATTTCTGTTTCCAGTACAGAACCCATAGGATGTTGCGCATGCGCGGTCAACACAGAATGAACGAATCACTCTCTGAGACAACTCGGTAGTCCTAAGGCATATTAAAGATTCGTTCAAAATGAACGAATCGTTCATAACCGACCCATCACTACTCCAGAGGCTTCCTCAGCACTTGATACACAGTGAGCTTGTTTACATGCACACCAGTACACTGATAACTCACAAAAATCTGTTTACTGAAATAGCCTGTTATCCAGGTTTACACGCAAAACAATTACTCATCAAGCAAGTAAACCACGTTTACAAGACTTTATTAATAAATCAGATAATTTCTCGGTGGTGATGTCAAGATGCAATCATTTGCGTATCTGACTCAGAGTATTTCATTTGTCGGTTGTGATGTTAAATAAAGCATTAAAAACAGAAGAAGAGTATTGCAACATTAGCAGAGAACTTACGGCTCATATGTTATGCACTCATGCAGTTACAGATGCAGCATTTTGACTGTACCACTTTCTTATAAGAGAGCACTGTCATAAATTGCTTAGGCTAAGAAATAGTGTGAGTTTGCGATATATTTCCTCCTCCCTTACTGCAAAACACTCGCTCTGTCTGGATGTGCTTAAATCCACAGTAAGGACGTGTTTCTGTCACATACAGTATCACGTGCGCACTTCAATAAGCTGACAGAAAGCAGGTTAATGCGTTTACATGTGTTTAATGTTACGCATTGGCGTAATGGACAAAAATCTTGCTGTGATGATCGGTTTATGCTTAAGCCGTTTATGACCTTACCCTGATGAAGGAAAACAGGTTAACGCGTTTACATGATCACATGCATTGTCGGCTTATTAAGCATAATCGGGTTAAGAACGTGCATTTAAATGCACTCAGTGATAAGAACAATGGCGTAGGTTTATCAATTCCAGTGCGAGTCCTTATTCTTTAGAAGTGCATGCTACAACTTCAGCTACAACAACAGTGTTTAGCATTATGCAAATTTGTACATTGTTACGCAAGTATGTAACAGGAAGTGAGATTGGAATCGCTGATGACTTATTTCAGCAGTTCAAAATCGATTCTTTCTTTTAGGAGACAATACGTTTATTTGTCATGCATTTTTATCTTTAAAACTTTGCAGATATTTTACATTCAAAAACAGTTTCATGAAAGGATAATGTTCGAAAAAGCATAATAGGGGCACTTTAAAAGGAACTGCTAAAATTATTATAATATACAATTACATTTAAGTTGTTCCAACTGTTTGATTTTTTTTTTCTTTCTTTCTGTGAAACACACAAGGAGATGATTGGCCAGAATGTCAGAGGTTCAAGCTGCTCTTGTAAAGTGGATGGTGATTTGTACTTCTGAGCCCCAAAAAGCAACATAAAGCATCAGGAAGGTTGTCAACAGGAGTCACGCACTATAATTCTTCTGTAGCTATAAGAGAGCTTTCTCTTTGTTTAAAATCTTTCATTCTAAAATCACATTCGTGATCGCAGACATTGGTGCCTTGAGATGCTTCACTCCAGATTCAACATTTATGACAAATGCTGTTTGTTCTCATGTGTCTAGTGTCCACAAAGATTCAATTTGCACAAGCTCCTTTTGGAGTTTAACAGCCCCTGGTTACTGTCTGTTTTGTTGTATGAAAAAAGAGGTTTTCTCAGAATTCCTACCATAGTAATTCAAAACATTTAAAGTTGAAAGGATGCATGCTAAAAAAAAAACAGGTTTAGCTTGATAAAACAGGTTTAGCTTGATAAAACAGGTTTAGCTTTACCCCAGTTACTTGTTACCCTCAATGCTAAGAGACAAATGAACGATTTGTCTGTCAACTTTCCCATGTTATATTTCCTCAGGTCAGGTGTTAGATTCTTAGATTCTTACAATTGGCGTAAGGGACAAAAATGTAGCTGTGATTATCGGTTTATGCTTAAGCCGTTTATGACCTTACCCCGATGAAGGAAAACAGGTTAACGCGTTTACATGATCACATGCATTGTCGGGTTATTAAGCATAATTGGGTTAAGAATGTTTTGTTGTATGAAAAAAGAGGTTTCCTCAGAATTCCTACCATAGTAATTCAAAACATTTAAAGTTGGTAAAAAAACAGGTTTAGCTTGATAAAACAGGTTTAGCTTTAGCCCAGTTACTTGTTACCCTCAAAGCTAAGAGACAAAATGAATGATTTGTATGTCAACTTTCCCATGTTATATTTCCTCAGGTCAGGTGTAGGGTTTTAACGGTATGAGATTTTCACGGTATGATAATAGTCTCAGAAAATATCACGGTTTCACGGTTTACGGTATTAAACAATGATTATTATTATCAGCTGCAATGAACCTTAAATTAATGAAAACTGATAGGGTTTTTTGGTTGAACATATGGTTTATTAAAACAAACTTTTTTAATCTACCTTTTGAAAAAATAAGAAAAAATAAAGCTGCAGATCTCCCATTTGAACAAACATGTTTGATCAATTGAATTAATAAAATTCTTAATTTATTAATTATTATTTAAGATAATTTTTATTTTGACAGGTTGTACTAAACTCCTATGAGTTTCAGTCAGAGTGTATTTGACAATGATTATTTTCAACAAAATTATGAAATGCTTATTTAGTTCTCTCAGAGCAGCTCTGGATATGTTCATGTGTTCACGTCCTTATATAGTGAGTGAGACGGCAGATGCTTTAAACACCATGAACGTCCCACATACTTGAGTATATACTAGGTGAAACGGTGCTGCTCATTCACACAGACACGCTGAACAAGCAGAATATAGATTTACAGTTTTTTGCGCTGTTTAATAGACACACTCATATAGCGATTTTATTTATTGCACAGCTATATTTTAGATTTATTCATCCATCTATCAAATCGCGCATTTTACGTGACATCTGCGTTATATTGTAAATTCCCTCAGCAACACGTAAATAATATGGACTTAAGTTATAAATGGAACTTTATCTGCAGGGAGGGAAGGTGTTCGCGAATATGGGAGAACATATTTGACATATTTCCTCATTTTGCAGCCACTCTTCGTCCACATTTCTGGACACAACTGGATATCAATCTTCAAGGAAAAACCCACGTTCGTTTTTCGGATACCCAAAGTATTCCCACACTGCAGATTTTAACTTTTTTTTCGAAGAATTCGCAGCCTCAGTCTCAGACATTTTCTCCAGTGCACATGTATAGGTGGAGTAGTCAAGTGGAAATAAGTTGCATATGCGCATTTGAGATCTGCTTTAATTTTTTTTCCAAAACCGTGGATAAGCAAATGTTCACGATATGATAATCGTACAAGTCAATATCGCGATAAACCGCCATACCGGTATACCGTTACAACCCTAGTCAGGTGTTAGATTCTTTCTAGATTGAAGAAATGCATGTGCATATCGATGGATTGCTTGTTGACAGTTTGATCTTAATGAAACTAAGTATAATTGGCCCCAATCAAACATGTTTTCAGGGGGCGTTTGCACTACATGATGCGTTATTGCTTTCAAAAATTGCTAGTGCAAGGGAATGGAACAGACAAACGCAACAGTTATGACAGGATGCTCAAACATTGTGATATGACACAATGGCCAAAGATGTTTGAATGACTACATCTCAATGATGCTTTAAAAGGAACAATTGAAAGCTTTGTAAATACAAGAAAACTAGTAGACCTAGTTTCTATTGTAACACAAAAACATATGTGCCTGAGTGTCTGTTTTTTCTTTCCCTTTTGTTTGAACAACTTTTCATCATTTGTGGCTTGTGAATTGGTCTACCTGCTCTAAATCTGGGTTGTAGACCCCCCTTGACCATACATCACACAGCAGGAATGTAAATGACAGGTTAATGTGATACAGGCCGAGTGGCCAGCAGTAATTTATGGCCCTACCACACACAAACACACTCACAGGCGAACACACCACTCAATAGTTTTTGCAGGGCTGCTTAGTGCCGCACAGTTATGTGATTCATAGAATGCCCTTCTCATTCACTCTCAATGCAAGCAGAGGGTGACTTTTGCCATAGCAACTAATATTCAATCAAAGCCTTGAACAAGGATGTCCATTGGGCCAAACCAACACTGACCAATATTTTTAATATTACTTTTTTGTAACCTAATCTTGTTTGTCTGATTATGTTTTTTTATATTTCTCTAAAATATACATATATATATTTTTATATATATATTTAATTATAATAAATAATACAATAATAAAGTAATGAAAAATAATAAAATAATTAATAAGCAATGTAACAAAATTAAACTTTTTTTTAGGTTACCTGACAAATGTATACTCTTTCAAACTTTAATTGTATTTTTATTGTATAGAGGTAGTTATGGACTATTTTTAATTTATTTATACTTCAATTTATCCGTCACACTGACCAATTAAAATGAACTAGCCAAAAAGGCAATTAAAATGTTGAAAAGAGAAATGGCGACCTTTTAGAGGACATTGTGTATGTTTTGCAAATTATAAACCAAACTCTTGATATTAGTTAAAATAAAAGGGACATGTTATGCATCAGCTACTCACAATCTTGAATTTGCCTGAGACCCTTGATTTCCTATCAGCTGGTTGCTTATTAATAAACATTTTTAAGACCCAGCGGATGAGCACCAGACCAAGGGCCCCAGAAGGACCAGGGGGCTCTGCATCTCACCTCCGTCCAAGCTGTTCAGCTGCCACACAGCTTTATTTGCATTTAAATAGAGAGGCTCTGATTGGAGAAGTAGCTGGAGCTGTACATTTGGACTTTTTAGTCTTTCCCCTCACGCAGAGGAGCGATGGATGGGGAGGGTGGATGAGGCTGCTTCCTGCTTGTCCTCTCTCCTTTTCAGGCTTTTCATAATCAGAGTGTCAGTACAGGGAGTGTGTTATGTAATGGGTCAGGATTTGGCAGCGAAGGCCTGCCAGCTTCCCATCGCCTCTTTCAGTATCAAGGCAGGACAGTCCAAATGCCTCATGTTACACCCCAAGATAGGACGTTATTAGTAGTGGTTTTATTTTGAATGTGAAATGTCCCATTGATTTTTAATTTGAATGGCAAGAACTGTAGATACTTTGTTTTCCTGGTGGTTTAGAACTATATACATTCGTGTTTACATTATATTGGTAATCTCTGTCACAGTTTTGAGTAGAGCATTTTTTTAAAACTTATTTTTTTGTTTGCCAGAAGGACTGAGCTTTTGCGTAGTTTGTGCTTGGTGTCTTAAAATTATTTGGCACTTACGAAACTGGCAGCTCCATTAGTTATGAAAAGATTTATCTTGAATTTGTCTTGAAAACTATGTATAAACCTCTAACAATTTAATAATCAATTAAGGAAGGAATTTATACCTGTATGATATTACGCTGTACCCACATTGGACCAGCGGTTTGGAAAATAGATGGATGTATGATTCAGCTGTGGACGCCATCTTCTGGTGGGACGCGGGAATTCGTTTGGTGTGACCCTCACAGTGCATTGTGGGTATTCTCTAGCCGTTGTGCGTATATCGGTTGTACGCTCATTATTGCGGTGCATAATTGAATGAGTGCACTCGATAACATCCACTATGGTTTCGGCACCTCTACAAATGGCTGATCCCTCAAATGGTGCCCTGGGGCGATTTCGAACACAGCCCTAGAAACTTTCAGACAAATGTGTTTACTATAGGACTTTGGCATTCCAGAAGCTGGATTAGACACTCCATGGGCTATGGTTTAGTTGATGCTACAATAATGGGGGTTATGCTCAACAAGCTTCCTTATTCTGTAAAACAGGTTGCATCACTTCCAGTGTTTTGATGTGCTCCGTTAAATAAATATAGATATGTTTTACTCAAGATGCCTTTAAAGGTGCTACCCAAGATGAGCATAAACTATGTCCATTGCAAATGCAGTAAAAGTTAACTGTTTTTTTTTTCCTTCTCACTAACATTTTGATATTAAATTGGAATCAAACACCAACAATAAAAAAGTAGGGTAGGTGATTACATCAAACGTCCATAGATATTGCTGTCAGTTTATATTTAACTTTCTCCATCAAGCTGATTCGATGAGACCTGTTTCCTGTTTGTTCATGTGACGTTCGACATAAAACCTATTGATGTGGTATGGGCGAAAAAAACAAACGTCCAATTCAAACTGCAATTCAAATAATTGCACAGCAGTGTCGGTTGACAACCAGGCAGAATAACACTGGAGAAAATGGAGGGAAATTGTGTAGACTTTATCAAAAGTATACATTTTAAAGATGTAACTTAGAAAACACAGTGTGCAATTATGCATGTCTGGTTGTGGAAATTTGGTTTGCTTGCTATTACCAACATATCATCTTATTTCAAAGATTTGCACATTGTGTTAACCTTGTAAACAACCCAACTCTAAAAAATTGCATAAAGCCAAAATGAAACTGCAAGTTTTCAGACAGTTTTTGCCCATTTTGTGTCAGTATGCATCAGATGGTTGTGAACAGACTGTGGGTGGTCCGTGGGTGTGCTGTCTGAGTCCGAGTCTGGCATAACCATATTCAGGCCTTCTCTTCATAATTGCATTGATAAAGCCCAAGACGCATGACAAGAAACTCATACTTCATACAAGTATACATACTTCAGTACTTCTTTAAATCACTTATTGTGGTAATGTCTGTTGGTCATGTGATCTGAGCTTTGTTTTTAGGGCTTGAACTTGATTTCTCTTTCTGTCATTTTCCATGAGTTTCCTCCTCTTTGATCTGAGTTAAGGGGAGAGCAGGTGGTTTGTGTTTTTGGCTGGGGTCCTTGGTGCCAGACAGAGTTTTAAAACCTCAGCAATGGCTGGGGTTCAGGATCCCCTTAATGTATATCGAACACTCACTAGAAAGATACAGTCCCAAATGATCACTGATAAGCTCCACACAGCCTGAAGGTAGACCTAATGGTACTCAAATACTAATTGTGTATAATTGTTTATTGCTGACCAGATAATTTGGGGTTGCAAATAAACATACATGCATAGGCTAGCTTGTTAAGGTTTTGCTGTTGAGTTTTCTGTCATGGTTTGCTGAATGCTTTCACACCTGTATGCTTTAGTTTATGCTTTGTCAGTTTTTTGTCAAAAAGTTTTTTTGCAAAATGGTCTTTTTCATCCACACATGCAAAGTTGGTTGATAACAACTGCAATAAAGCAATAGCCTAGTTAACAATTACTAACATAAGTGTAACAACTAAATTTACTCCATTAATTTTTGATTAAGGAAAATAAAATCATCATATGGAACTCAAACGAAATGTGGATATTTAGTAGAATGTCCAGCCTGTTTTTTCAGACTGGGAATTCAGATTGTCAATCCAAAAAATGTCCTAAAGAAGTACTTAATAACATCAACGTCTTAAGGAGTTTACAAGTCCAATACAAAAAAGAAAGAAAATCTGATTTATGAAGAGCGGCACATATGTCTCATTAAATGGAGCTCATTAATGACAACTGAAGCAGAGTTGCATGTCATGGCAAAAAAATAGCTGATGCCCAGCATGAGTGTTGCTGATACTCATTTTAATTACAGCTTGCCTCTTTCTCCTCAGTTACATTATTGACAGGACAGCTTTAGTTTTTAAATGTGAGTATCGACAAACATGGCAGCACATTTTAGTTTAAGTTAAAGTTCAATGCAGAATTTTCTGTCAAACCCATTTTGTAAGGCAATTTGTGAATCGACTTCTTTGTTCCTCTTTGCAACACTGTTGATAAGCCAGACTGATGCAGAAAGGGAGCTATTTTTACATGGCAGCTTTCTGGAATGAGGTAGTCAGTCCTGAATTATTCCATTGTGGTGAATTGCCCCTCTGTGCTTGACTGCCTGTTAGCAGCATATGTCATGCTATTGCTACATATGAATTCTGTCCAAGTCTAAACCTTGCTGTAGTGCAGGGTTCCTCATATCAGTCCTGGAGGGCCACTGGCCTGCAGAGCTTAGCTCAAACCCTGATCAAACTCTCCTACCTATGATTTTCTAGTGATCCTGAAGACCTCGATTAGCTTGCTCATGTGTATTTGATCAGGATTGGAGCTAAACTCTGCAGGGCATTGGTCCTCTGGGTAATTTACCAATTTTCATTGTCCATTGTCCATTGGTCCTATTTTCTTTTACCTTGCACTCTAAAAAAGTCTGGGTTAAAAACAACCCAATTTGGGTCATTTTTGGCCACCCAGCACTGGGTCAAAAAGGGACATACCCTAGCTGGGTTGTAGTTTTTCTAATGAATTGAGGTAGAGGGTAAGGTTAGCAACCAGTCCATGTGTTCATTTGCATAATTTGATGTATTTCTTTTGTATTATATTTTTATGATATATTTATAATAGTTTTAGGGCCAGATTTACTAAACGTGGGCAAATTAGCTTGAGAGTGCAATTCCAAAAAATGCAGATGGGATTGGAAAGTTCTGCGCTTGATCTACTGACGATGCACAAATTAAACAACACCAACGCAGCCGGATTATTTCCATAATGACCAACGTAATCTACCAAGAGCAGGGAAAATTAGCGTCTGGTAGACTTGTAGTCAAGACCGCCTAAACCGAGACAAAGACACTACCAAGACCAGAGGGTATCGAGACCAAGACAAGACCAAGACCAAGACCAAGACAGACCAAGTCGAGACCAAGACCGAGACCAAGTCGAGACCGGAGGGAAAAAAAAACAGACTAGTGTTGAAGCTAAGCAATAACTTGTATGAATTCGAGAACAGCAGCATACTAGGGTTCAGCCGCAGTTTACATTCAATACATATTAGACGGTATTACTTCAGCTACACAGGCAGAACAATACAGAGACAGACCATGTCATGTGTGTGACCGTGAGCTCACTGTAAATGTTTTTGCAGACTGGTTGAGATCAACTATGTGTAGCAATTGCATGACGGCTGTTACTGCACTATAAGAGGATTGAGACTCCGTTAACTTTTGTGTACTGTTGAGGACTGACATGACTGGTACTGACTGGTTCATCTAACAAAACATCAAACACCTCCAACACCATCTTGCTCCTCCAACAACTGTCTAAAGAATGAGAAATATCTAACCAATTGAAATTATACTTAAAGCTATAGTATACGATGTTAAAAATCGGTCAAGAAAGCCTGAGACGTTAGGTAAGTTTTAAAAAACTCATCCCGCCCCTCCACACACACATCCCTCCCCTCCCCTCTGTGCTACCTGATCCCTCCCAGCGGGAAACGAATTGAATAACGTCACTCAGTCAAGCTGTGATCACCGGTAGTAAACATCGGACACGCATCATATGTAAAATTGCCTTTAGACACTTGAACTTAGTTGCTTCATCAACAATTCAATGTCACGTTTGAGTTCACTTCAACGCAAGATTAGCAACACATGAAATGTTCTAAACTCCCCACCACCATTAGTATAATACTACTAGTATTGCTAAGGTTTTCAGTAATTGTTATTGCAGCACACAGCGCATCTTGTTCAAATTTCGGCTCGAACAGAAACCCGCTAGGCCTACTGAAATATATTCAAGGACTTCAAGAAATATAATTACTTTGACCCGTGATAGGTGATGCTAAACGGCTAACATTCCAATGCCGACCGGCAGCAGGAGCAAGTTGTCAAACTGGTAAAAAGCTATTTATGTAACACGTCACACCATAAAAGTATAAATAAATGTTTACCTGCCCAACAAAAAGTCAGCCGTGTCAGCGTCGGTCTTCAGTCCCAGATCTTTCTGAAGCTTCCTCCAACGTTCAATGGTGGACCCTATATTTATCCTACTCAAAGTTCGGCGTTCTTCACATTTTTTTTTTTATCTCTGCTCGTTCCTCTAATGACTTTCTCTTTCGTCCTAACTTTACTGCAGGGGCAAGGAGGGGACGCTTGCTGCTGTCTTTTTTTTTTAATTAATTGCTGATATGCTACATAGCTAGCTACCATAGACTGTCAGCTTCTTACGCATGCAATTTCATGTCGCAGGAGGGGGGCGGGGGCGGGTGCGGTGGAGACGCGAGCGCCAGGCGGAGTTTCAAGTGGAGCTGGTAATTGGATGAGAGCAGTTGACCAATGTAAGCTGTCCGGCCGGACAGCTTACATTGGTCAACTTCTCTGCGGCTGTACAGCCAATAGAGTGAATGGATTTTTTTCATTCTTTTTTCTATTCATATTGTTAGGATTGTACTATATAACAATAACCAGCATCTAAACGAGGATATTAATAATGAACAATCTTTGAAATCGTATACCATAGCTTTAATGTGTAGATGAAATCGTAACATCAAATTAAAGATACACAATTATAAACTTGGATCAGGCCTAATGTTTAGTCAACAGAATGGAGATATGCAGATGATATTTAAAAGACCATTTATTTAGTCTAACACCATCTTAAATACTGTAATCAAACAACACACACACACACAGATATCAAAGACACAAATTCATCTAAACAAATGCAAAATACAAATACTAAATATTAATACATCAAAAACTGTACATGATTTGTGTTTTTGAAATCAAGTGATCAAAGTGCTCGTTGCCGCTGCGATCAATGGCGCGGCCGCGGATACGGCATTTTCTCGTGTGGCTCGCGCACACCGCACTGTCTTCACTCGGACGCGCGCTTCAATCCGTTGCGGATACTCTCTATTCGTTCTGGTGAAATCACAAAACGTAATGCACACAAACGTGTCCCTGCTTGATATACAACCACTGATGAACATAATGGGTTTTGATGAGAAAAAAAACTATGTGAGTGCGGATTAGAACAGGGAGACAGGTCTCGAGACCAAGACCGGTCTCGAGACATACATCACTAGCGTCTGGTTTAAGACATGCTTTTTGGGCAGTAAATAATTGCGCAAATAACAGTAGATTGACTATCGATTGATTCTTTTAAATACTGTCCTCCCATAAATTTTGCGTCTGAAGTCGACGCCTTTTCAGCGCAGTTTTTTTCACTGCTTGTCTTTAAGTAAATCCTGACTGTAGTTTTTTAACGCCAATAGAGGGTTTGAGCTGGCGCAAGATGTTAGTAAATATAAATAAACTATACAGTAGCCTATTAAAATAATCTATTGAGACATTTCTGGTCACTAGGGCCATAGTAAAATTCTAATTTTCCCCATGCTATCTTTTATCATCGTCCAGGCGTTGTTATTTGGCATCTCCAAAAAAACAAATAAGAATGTGAATTTGATTGACGTGAGTGATAAATACCAGTATTTATAATGTGTCTTGGTTTACTGTTATCGTGCTTTAAAATCATTTATTAGAGGAAGCAGCTTATACCTGTTTGTTAAAGTTTAACTGAATAATACATTTTCTGATTCTGTTACTTTATAGCTTTATCTTACATAAAAAGATCTGGATTTGTGTTGACCGCCAATGGTGTTAAAGGTCTTTGTCTTTACCCAGATGCTCTTAACCAGCAACTGACATAATTGCAAATGAGCACTGCAATTTTGACATTTTGTACAGCCAGGGAATACATTTTAAAAATTGGTGCCACACAAGAGGTAGCCAGCAACAAAAGAGGTCAGATGATTGTCTTGTCATGTTGCCTTGTGTAAATGTGCACGTGTCAACATCTCGGCGCCCTCCATCCCTCCTCAGACCTTTTCCCGGGAGAATACCCATGCGTTGCCGTAGAGACAGTGTACAGTCATTTTTCTGTGTGAGTGGGACTGGCATGGAGACAGCTGTGATTGAAGGCACGGCTCTAAAAGGGACACGTCTCGAATTCTCTAAAGACGCCAGATCATATAACATAGACACAGGATGCTGATGGTATACTTCATCTAGGGAGGAGAAATCAATGCGTTAAATAGATGGGAAGCTGGATGGTGGTGTTTCTGTGTGCTTTCATGAATTTAGTGTGTGTGTGTTTTGGATATGTCTGCTTGAAGAAAAGGACAGAATTGCATTATCTTCTTCCTGGACAGTGATTTTGTATTGTCTTCTGTACCCAATTTCAGTTAATTGATGTCTGAGGCGTTCAGCCATGTAGTGCAGATGTTGAATAGACTTTCCATGTGGAGTTAGAAAGACATTTGCACAAGTTCATGTTGTGAATAGGCTAGGCAATCTAAAGATTGGCAGAGACTATTCTGCTATGATTAGGAAATATGTTCTTGGGTGAATGACTAAGTGTGTATGTGTGTTTCGATGTTGCAATTTTTAAATAATCGCAACACTTTTTTTACATTTAAATTGTGTTTGGCATCTTCTATTGCTCACTTAAAGTTAAGCTTTATAATGGTGTGATGCCTAATTTTACCTATAGCAAATGCAATATATATATATATATATATATAAAAAATTATTTATTGTTTGATTTATTGTTTGATTTATTTAAACGTTGTTTGATTTATTTAAACATTGTTTGATTTATTTAGACAAAATAGTATAGAATTTTAACATCAGTCATTTATCGGTCATGAAAATTAGAAATATTAAACATGAAGACTGTTTTCAACATTGATTTGATAATAAGAAGAAATGGTTTGTGAGCAACAAATCAGCTTAATCATTGATTTCTGAAGGATCACGTGACTCTGAAAACTTTAGTAATAGATGCTTAAAATTCAGCTTTGCTAATACTACTATTATTAAAATAGAAACACTTCATTTAAATTGTAATACCATTTCACAATATTAGAATTTTTACTGTGTTTTTGATCAAATACATGCAGCCTTGTTGAGCATAAGGGTCTTCTTTAAAAAAAAAAAAAATCTTACCGACCTCAGATTTTTTGACCTGTATTTTTTGAATTTTTTGATGCTCTGATTATGATAGTGAATAAAAAGCAAATCGTAATAGCTTTGTTGCACTGTACTCCATGATAGCTGTATAGTTATGATCTAGCTGTCTGCCCTTATGTAACCACACATCAAAGGTTATTCGCTCTGAAGAATGATGCCACTTTTGAGGCATTATGGGGAAATGGCATCATATAAATGCCATCATGACAGCTGAATATAATGTATATCAGTCCATTATAAACATAAGCATAAATCTGTGGCCTTTTAAAATGACTCTAAGAGTTCTGTTGGGCTGATGATGGACTGCAAATTCTGTTACATTTAGGAAGATAGTTTAAAGCTCAAATGTCACCCCTAGTTCTGTTTTCTGGAGTGCTGGACCTTTTACACAAGAAAGGTCCATATCTCGCACCCTATGTCTGTTCTCACCTTTTCTTATATTGGGTTAATCAGGTAACTAATGGGCTCAAAAGGTCAGATTTGCTGTCATTATGAATGGTCGTTAATAGAACCGATGGGGGGCTTTATCATATTCAGTTTGAAGTTAATTGCCTGCGGCGTGTGTTATGTCTTCGGTGTGAACTCTGCAAAACTACTGCAGTGGACTTGCTTTACAGATGGCTGAAGAAAAGGGCTACTGAAAGGTGGAGGGAGAGGGGAAAAACACTGTCAAAGATTTAAATATTGTCCAGCAATGACCCCTGCTTAATTCATGCCCACTCATTCATCTTGTGGTTGGGCTCTTATTGCTAAGCAGTGAGCAGTGATTGGAAAATATGCTGATTTAGCTACTATTTGCTACAAGTTGTATGCATACTGTGTGATGAATAATTGCTGAATAATATGGATTACACAGTTTTTCCAAGGTGCCTGGTTAAATTAATTATTTAAATGGACTGTGCCCTTTGTAATGTGGTCTAAGGGTCTCGACGATATTATCCTCAGAGAACACTTTTAAGGACAAATGATGATGTGCTGGTACTGTGGATTTTTTGGTCATGCGGTATTGCTGTAGCCGTAATGCTATGGTATCCATGGTAATGCTATGGTATTTAAGCGGATATTCAGGATTAGGGGTGTCACGATTTCGATTTTAAATCCAAATCGACCGAAATTAAGTCACAATCTCGAACTTCGAATTCAAAAATGTAATCGTCGATGCTGCCACGCCCCCAATGTCACGCCCGTGATGGGAAGTTCGGATCATTTTACTGACTCTCTTGTTCGATCTCGTTCATCAAAATTAACTAGGCCTAATCTTTTCTTCTAGTCATTTCGTTCATTTCAGGGGCTTTAAATGTTATACTTTTAACAGGCAAATTCCCGGAACACATCCAGCTACGCAATCTTGATCATATTCTGAATTAAGAAATCATTATAATGCAGTCAAAAATAATTTACAGGGAACATTAATAATTACTTTACCTTCCGAGTCTTTTGTTCATTTGTCGCGTGACAGAGGCAATGAACGGATCGTTCATGAATGACTCATCACGGCGCGGGAAAAAAAAACACACGTGTTGAAAGGCTGTGATTCCTCTAACTTAGATTCTATGCCCGAGCCCGAACTTGGCCCGACTCTAGCCGATATTTCCCGTCACTATCCTCGGGCCGGGCCCTTGATCTAGAGACGTGCACTCCCAACGCAATAGAGTGCGGCGCGGGACTAGAATTGATGGCCGAGTGCGGGCGGGGGCGGTAATGCACTCACTCTGTGTGTGCGGGAGAATAAAAGATTTGCGGGACTCCCGTAAGCTAGAAATATCTATGAATAAAACATATAAAAACTAATACATTTTTATTTATCTGTTGCATAAAAGCAACAAGAACAACTAAAACAAAATAGAAACTATTTACAGGCCAGAGTTTCTATTTATAACATGTTTGCGGTGTTGAGCGATTTAGCCAATCACAGACATATGTGTTGATTTCTTGAACGCAATGGCCAATCAGAAGCATTTAAGATAGACTCTCCTCACCGCTCAAAACTGACTTTTTGTTCAGTGCTGAATTCTGCATGCTGGCAAATCCTCTAATTATAACGAACAAAGTGTAGCTATATATTAGGGCTGGACGATATGGCCAAATTTTATATCACGATATATTTCTTAATTTCGGTCGATACGATAAACGATATCGATATGAACAATATAAAAGCCTCAGAAAAACTGCCAAGAACGCCCATAACAGATGTCTGTTCCTACAATCTTCTGAAAAATGAATTTGCCAAGTCTATGAAATCTGCTGGAGTCTTTCGCTACTGCACCATAACAAACTACATGAAGCAATGAAATAACCCATCATAACAATAATATTCTCTTCTCAATACCTGCTACAAGACTATGAAAGCATATGGGTAGCAATATTCAGTTTGAAATGTAATATGCAAAATGACAATGTAATATGTAAAATGGCAATGCATTTCTGTTTTTAAATTTACATTTGCCATAACATTTGTGCAACATTTGGTGCACAAAATGGGGGAATTTTTTTCCGATTTAAATCCCATTCCCCTGCATTTACATAAATTTAGGGACTATGGTGTTACAAAATCCAGGAAATAATTAAGTTGATTATAATGATAAATTCTGCCAAAAATAAAAGTAGGCTACTAAACTATGTATAACAAAAATATGTCTTACTTTTTTCAAGACTTGAGATAATCATTTTATAAAGTCAAAAATGTTCACCATTAATGTTTTGTGTGTAAATAAAACTGAAATATACAGAAATTGAATAAGGTTATCAAATAGTCTGAACTGCATAAATTATTAGTTAAATATAGATTAATCCTTATTAAAGCTACACACGTTCTTTAGACAAGATCAGTGAGTAATTTGCTCTGTTCCCCTTTGTTCTTTGGTTAACTTAACTGGCAGACAGAATTGGCTGCTGTCCCTTTAAGATCTGTCGCTGATGAGAGGATCTTACGCATTTAATTTTCTCATTTAGGCTACTCTTAACTTTCATTTAAGATTTTATTTAACTCATTTAGACTGTTCTTGTGAGGATCCAATTGACAAAACGGACATTTTGGCATAAATGTGTGTGTTATTATTCAAGCGCTAAAGAAAGAGAACTGGATTCTGCGCGTCGTGTGCGTGTGTGTGAGCGCGTCAGGACATTCACAGGGAGCGATACCTGCTCATTAGAACTTTCGGTGAGCTATTTTTAGAGTGTGGACGCGACGTTCCTGGCCGCGGACGCGCGCATCGGCACAGTCTATCTCCTGATCCTCGTTTGATGTGTTCCCGCTGCTAGTCGGACTCGGTAGTCACACTCCGGCACATTTTGCAGCACGCTGAAACATCGAAACACCACTGAATTTATACCACTGAATTAGTCTTTCCTCTCTTATCAACTATTTCGTCTGCTTTCTCCTCACTTGTGGAAGCTCGTTCAGTCACATTTGCATTGCGGTCAGGGGCGCTCATTCTGTGGCTGAAACTTGCCGCGTTGGAGATCCGCTGATCTGAGCAGTGGCTGCGTGTCTGTGGTGTACGTCATCAGGAAAGTACCCAATTGTGTTCTGCTCTTTCTGACGGCTGCGCGCCTAACGTCGGTCAGTGACAAATGCTGGTATGTATATTGAAATATCGAAAATGTTTTTAAAAATCATATCACCGTTATCAGAAAAAAAAAATATCGCGATATATATTGATATTGAATTGTTGTCCAGCCCTACTATATATTATGAAAGATTCATTGTGCAGTCAGCTTCATTGATAATAACAGTGATGTGTGAGGTCGCGATGAACTGATGTCAGCTTTTTAGGAGCAACCGCAACCTGTGCTTAAAAAAAGTAAAAAAGTAAAAATCGGGAATCGAATTGAACCGTGACCTTAGAATCTAAAATGTAATCGAATCGGGGATTTGGAGAATCGTGACACCCCTATTCAGGATTGAAAGGTAGGCCCGGTTCTTGGCAGATGTAGAAGGGTGGGCTGGCAGAGAGTGGGCATTTATCTCTTAATTTCAAATTAAATAAAATTTTATTTTTACTTTTCTACTGTCCAGTGAAAATTCTGAAAGAAAATGCAACGGAAGCCTAATTGTTGCTTGCTATAATAACGAACACAACTTTAACGGGCAAGTGCCATTTCCCACACAACACAGTTTTCCCATTCCAAAATAATGTCATTTATAATGCCATCATGTCATTCCAAACCCGTAAAACTTTTGTTCATCCTCGGAACAGAAATGAAAATATTTTTTATAAAATCTGAGCAATTAATGTCCATCCATTGATAGCTACGCAACTACCACTTTGACGCTTCAAGACGTTCATAGAGATCATAAAACTAATCCAAATGATTTGAGCGGTTTAGTCCAAATTTTCTGAAAAGATGAAATTGCTTTACACTGAACAGATTTCATTTAGGCTTTTATTCACATAAAAACATTCATCAACGCACACATCAGTTGTGGTAAACGGAAGCCCAAGAATGCTTGCTTGACGTGCGAGAAACAAATGAGGTTCATTCTTGCGTTTTAAGCAGCATGTTTGAGCTTCTACAAAAACCAATGAGGTTCATTCTCGTGTGTTATGCAGCACGTTTGAGCTTCCGCAAGAACCAATGATCATTCATTCTCGTGTGTTCCCTTACGAAAAAGAAGTTTATTCAAGTGTGCTATTAGTGTACTTCTTTTAAGTCTACTTTTTATGTACTTCTCAGAAATATATTTCAAATTGCACTTAAGTATACTTGACTTATACTGACAGAAAAGTCTAAGTATATTTGGCCTTTACTTGTTGATCGAGATATACTTAAAAGTATAATTAAGTATTCTAAGTATTCTTGGCTTGTACTTGTGTTTACTATTTTGATTGAGTAGCTTATTAAATACTTTTTTAAAAAACATAATATTACACACTGTCTTATAAACTAACATGTTCAAGTTTATATAGTAACAAGCTTTCAGGTGGAATAGCTTATAGAGTAAATAAAATAAGCATGGAACTTAACCTGATCTTGTACACAGCGATAATAATATTCCCTTACGAAAAATACGTTTATTTAAGTGTTCTATTAGTATACTTCTTTTCAACTAAAAATAAGAAAGCATACTTTCAGTCTACATTTTATACAGGAGAAGAAGAAGCTGAAACAAGTGATAGAAGTTCACGCAAATGTAAAATAATGTGACCTTCAAATATTAAACAGCTAGTAAATCAAAACTGCTTAATGTTTCCAAATTAAATAAACACACAAAGAGTTACACACAAAGAGAAAACGACTGTTAAGCTTTGGGGTTGTTGGACTAGATCTAC
Organism: Siphateles boraxobius; assembly: GCF_051911475.1. Taxonomy (NCBI): domain Eukaryota; kingdom Metazoa; phylum Chordata; class Actinopteri; order Cypriniformes; family Leuciscidae; genus Siphateles; species Siphateles boraxobius. The sequence continues at coordinate 9,696,197 of NW_027509042.1, read as the reverse complement.
TCCATCTGTGTTTTGATCAACGTTCTGAATCTGATCAAGGCGTAGTCTTTGACAAAAATGAGATTTTTTTTCAACTTTTTTGTTTAAAATGTTGCCTTATGAAACTTGCCAACAAGTCTCAACAAGTCTCAACAAGTCTCGCCTGTTAAAAAAGAGTCTTCTCTTAAGTGCTGTTAAAAAAGGATGCATGAAGCTAATAAAATGTTTTTAAAAATAAAGTTAAAGGTATTTTTCAAGTATAAAAAATAATATTTTAACATAGTAGAATAGGCCCACTGCAAGTGCAAAAATAATATATAAATAGTAAACTATAAGTATAATGTTGAATTCATTTAAAGCAAACTTGTAGTATAAAACTACTAAACTAGTAGATTACTGAGAGTACACTTAAAGAAACCGTGCAAGTATACTTGCAGTATAAAACTACTAAACTAGTAGTTTACTGAGAGTACACTAAAAGAACAAAAAAGATTATAATTAGGAAACTACAAGTATGATGTTAAGTTCACTTAAAGAAAACTTGTAGTATAAAACTGCTAGTAGTTTACTGAGAGTATACTTCAAAGTGTACTTTCATAAACTAAAAATTTGCTACAAGTATTAAAATAGTAAACTACTAGTATACCCATAAGTTCACTTGCAGTACAAATGAGAAACGTAATTATGAATTAGTTGTGCACTTAAAGTTTACTAATGTTACAATTATAGTACACTTAAACATATACTTTTATATACTAAAAGTGGGCCAATTTAGTCCCAAGCAGTATTAAAATAGTACAATTACAAGTTTACTACTAGTACATATTGACATTAGTTATCTTAATACATAATTATACTTAAAATATACTTGAACATTGCCTAAGTATACTTCATAAAATTAACTTGAAGTATACTTCTTTTTCGTAAGGGTTACGCAGCACGTTTGAGCTTCCGCAAGAACCAATGAGTTTCATTCTTATGTGTTACGCAGCACGTTTGAGCTTCAGTAAGAACCAGTGAGGTTCATTCTCGTGTTACGCAGCACGTTTGAGCTTCAGTAAGAACCAGTGAGGTTCATTCTCGTGTTACGCAGCACGTTTGAGCTTCAGCAAGAACCAAAGAGGTTCATTATCGTGTTACGCAGCACGTTTGAACTTCAGGAAGAACCAATGTTGTTCATTCTTGTGTTACGCAGCGTGTTTGCACTTCCGTAAGAACCAATGTGGTTTGTTCTCGCGCATCAAGCAGGTTCGGTTGAGCTTTTGTTCATGTTCGCATAAACTCAATCTGTTCATCATAAAAAGTGTTTGTGTCTCTTCAGAAACTACTCAATACATATGGATTAGTTTTACAATCTCTTTATGAACTTTTTGAAGCTTCAAAGTGGTAGTTGCGTAGCTGTCAATGGAGGGAACAGAACTGACTCAGATTTTGTTAAAATAACTTTATTTGCGTTCCGAAGATGAACATTTATTCATAATGCTGTAGTAGTGTACAAATGAATCATGCCTTCACATGCTATTTAGAATACAGTGACGAACAGACAATCACTAAAAAACAATCTTTCTTATCTGCTACTGATATATTTCCTCTGATTAGATTTCACTCCTTACTTTGTCCATGGCATGTGTTTGCCCTTTTACAGCACAGAGAGTGTCTCATTGACACAGCAGCATCTGAGTCACTGTGTATCTAAAGAGGATAATCACTGTGTGTAATGAGCGAGAGACTGAGAGATATATGGATGAGTAGCATCCACAATAAAAAGATAGACTATCTTTAATCAAATCTAATAATACACAATCCACTAGTGATTTGGAGGCAGTGAGGGTTAGAAGGTGGAGAAGACTCAAAGACAGGCTTGTCTGAGAAAATAAATGCATTGTATGCAAAGACCACAGAACGGAGAGCTTTCAGTGTCATATAAAGACCACGTCACTGGTATTGTGTTGCAGTAAAACTCTAAGTGCTTATTACGTGGTGGAACCATTTGGTATTGATTTATTTTGCATGAAAAGGGCCTGAGTCTCCAATTCACCATTGTAAAAAGGTGAATTGAATGAACTCTTGTGCAAATGGCGCATGGAAGTATTTCCAACAAGAAGTACTTGTTGAGACTGCGAGGGTTTTGTGAGATGATGCTATAATTGAGAAAGTTTCTCATTGTGTCACCAGCACATCAGGACTTGGCCTTTCTTGACTGTTTTGAGATTGTGCTGCTGCTGCTGGAAAAACATCATAGACTTACATTCTAGAAGGAATCCGAACCATATTTAGGGACCAGAATATCATATCATTATTGTGGGTGGACTCTTTTGACTTTAAGTGGTTTCTAGGGTCTTCTGGATGCTAGCAACCACCCATAACACCCTAGAAACTGCTTTGCAAGTTCCGCAAGGTCCAATATTTAGAATATTTAACAACTGCATTGCAACGCCCTGGCAACCATCCATAGCAGGGCTGTGTGATTAATCGAGATCGTAAAAAAATTGCAATGTGAGAGCATGATTTCTCCACCAGCCCCCTAGTGTACCATCTGAATGCAGGGTGCAAATCTAGAGCAAAACAGTGTGGTTTTACCGTTACCACATGGAAGAAAGCACAGAAACAGGCTAGGTGAATTCAGGGCAGGATAAGGACTTGGCCAAAAAAATCAACATCTGTGGTTTGGTATTATTGTGGATATAGGAGAGGGTTATGTATCATAGAGCAAGATCTGTCAAATTATGGTTGCAGCAAAACAGAGTAGGGGGCATTCACACAGAATGCTTTTCTCCGGTTAAAAACAGGAGAAGTCTAGAGACTCATTTTTTAAAAGTTGAACTTTTAGCTTGAGCGCTGCGTACAACGCCATGTCATACACGAGATGCTGCTAAAGACACGCGACGTGAGTGCACATGAAGACTGAAGACATCCATGTAGCGCGCTTACATAGAAAAACAATTGCCCATTCCAAATCAGGTGAACAAAAATCCAGAATGCAGGCATTTTTAAACTGCACCACATACGAAATCTGTTCAAATCAGCATAAAGAAATAACCGACGCTGTCATGTTACATTTATGCAAAGGTATGGTGCCTGCAAAGCTGGCTTCCAAAAAAATTTACAGACAAGTATGTGTGTAAGGAAGTATTGTTTCAAAATTGTGATTAAAATCAAACAAAAAATCGTGATAGTATTTATTTTTGTCCATATTGCACTGCCTTTAATCCAGAGTGGGACCCTTGTATTTGCATGACAATACACCACTCACATTTTCTTCCGAAATCGCTAAAATCTTGTTGTGCTATTTAGACAACTGAGGAACAAACTATTTTATTGTTCCCAGTTGGAATCTGTAGACCTTTTTAACATTTTCTGTGCCAATTTTTGGAGAAAAACTGCTGACTGAGTGGCAACACCGTAGGGTTAAGCATGGTAAATTGAGTTAAACAAAGCTGAGAAATGAGAATACTGCAGTCTTGATGGCAGCTGAAAGCATGCTCAAATTAGACATGATATTTAATAAACGAACACACTGAACAAACTGTGAATGGTGGGTGTTTTATGAAAGATTGTGGATCACATAACTCCTCAAATCTGGGAGAAAATGCAAACTACTTCTGAACAATTACCTGTAATTTTAAGTGGTGTACTTAATTTTTCCAGACTGCTGTTTGGTATTTTTATTATTGAACTAGATTGCTGACTGCTCTTCAGCTGAAGCGTCGGACCAGATACTTGTACAAATGAGACAATTATAAAACATTACTAGAAATTGTTATGCAATCAGTTAATTCATTTAGTTGATTAATTAGCCAAGTTTGGTGCTTTTTTCTCTCAACACTACCGTGTACTAAATAATACTTTTATTCAGCAAGGATCCATTAAATTGATCAAAAGTCAAAGTGACAGTAAAGACATTTACAATATTACAAAATAATCCTGAAAAAAAATCATGGGTTTCCACAAAAATATTAAGCAGCACAACTGTTTTAAACACTGATAATAGTAAGAAATGGTTCTTGAGCACAAAATCACCATATTAGAATGTTTTGAAGACTGAAGGAATGGGTGCTGAAAATTCAGTAATGAAATAAAACAGTTATTTTTTATTACTGTTCTACAATTTTTTGAATCAAATAAATACAGCCTTTCTGAGCTTAAGAGACTTGTACAGACGACCAGTGCTCTGCAGAACCACAGAACCGCTCTAGACCAACACCTACTGAGAGCACGTCTTGTGAGTTTTAATTACAAAGAACATTTCTGGAAATCTCTATAACACCCTATTTCAAGTCCCCCCATAGACAAGTGGACCCGCGGCTCAGATGGAAATGGTTTGGGGGGAGGGGAAGTCAATGACGCACAGTATATAGGATAATAGATAGTGTCTTGATAGATAGTTTCTGTTAGAAAACCTTTAAATTAAAGGTTAAGCTTGTTGCCTGTGTACTTAGATGATCTTTTGTGTATTTTTGGCTCTTTACCCTACTTTTCATATACTCTATAATAGGGATCCATCATCTCTATTTATTCAGATGGCGTAGTCGTCCGGTTTTGCTAATATGAGAGACAGGCTATTTGTTTTCATTGAAATCAGATGGTCTCAACTCGTGTGTTTGTTTTTTAAGTGTAATTCAGGGATACGTCGACCATCTTGTGACACAATCGTTCGGCTATTTGCAGGCAGAGGTTGTGACAGAGTTCAGACTCATTAGATGAGGGTATTCCAGAGAAATCCTTTTGTTAAGTAATTCCTTGCTTCTAATGTAACCAGTTCACAGTGTTATACAGGGGCCGAAGGGACGTCAGGCCAAAATTCACAGCATTCCTCTTCTGAGAGCAGCTATGAGTTCCAGACATCAAGTGAAGCCACAGAGTGATCGCAGCACACTTAGAATCCTCTTTCTTGTGAATAATTCTGTGATGGCTTAGGGTCTCCGTGAGAAGCTCACTTACTATGTGACCTATTTTTCGGCTCACGCACTACTGCAGGTTTTTAAACCTGCTCCTTTTACAAGAGTATTTTCAAAAAAGTCCTGCCTGCCATTCATGCGAAACGGTGTCAGATGTTTCTGGGGTGTTCCTCTAGGCTCTCTTGTTTTGTTACACGAATACATGCCGAGAAAAGAGTTTGTGAAAAAGCAGAGAGAAAGAATGAAAAACAGAAAAAACTGAAGTTTTCAGGGAGTCTTAGTGAACGGTATCAACCAATAGGGATTCGTCAGCTTTCTTCTTCTTCAATAAGCTACCTCTAAATAGGGGCCACATGGGTTTTAACTGCAAATAGTGCCAGCAGGCAGTAGCCCTCATTTCTAAAGGGAAAAGCCAGGTTCAGTGGTTAACCAAAAATTGTAATGCTACACTGCGGTTCGGTCAACCCAGCACAATATCACAGGAAAAAAAGAACGCTCTCCCATTTCAACAAGTTTTTGCAGTTGAACTCAATTGTTAATTCTTCTCTTGTAGCTAGGGCTGCATGATATAACAAAATACAATCTATACTCGCGCCATGACTTAGTGTGTTTGTGAAAATCACGTAGACTGCTATTTTCTTTTTGCGATTCTGTGTTAATTTGATCTAAGTTTTTCCAATAACTTAAGAATATCTAAAATAATGGTATTTGAGTTAAAAAGCACCCATGCTTTTGGGGCTGAAGTCACAATAATTAACATGATGATAAATCTCTGGCTACGTACTATTTGTAGCTCAGAAGTGTTGTTGTATGCAAAAAAGTCCACAGAATGCAGTTATTTGACGCTCTCAACAGCTTGACTGGGTTAGCTCTGAGATGTTGCTTCATGTTAGCAGCAGATCAGAATTTTCGACCCGAGGAGATTTACTCGAGTCGATCAATATTGCAGTGGATTTATTTTATTTCCAGTAAAGCTATCTACCTTAAGTTGTGATTGATTGTGAGCTTTCTTTTGTGTCAGGCTTGATTTACTTCATCAAGCTACTTTTTCTGTTGTCTAATTGTTCTGTTAACCTTAGTGTGGGGAACTGAAATAATGAAATTTGCTTTAACACTGTAGAAACTGGCTGCCTGAGGGACACGACATACTGTACAACCTACAAGTACTTTGCTGTTGTGTTAGAATAATCCTCGCTTTTCTCTCTCAGGACTAAGGGAACAGCTTGTCAGTTCAAGAACACACTGTTTGTGGCAGGAAACCTTTATTTGCAATTAACTGCAAGTTAGTGATTTTTCTGTGAAAACAGGCTCTGTTTTTAAATATTAGTTTATCTAAATAGCAGTGCTACAACACAGAGAAGGCAAATGGCCACCTATCCATCCATCCATCCATCCATCATCCAAAAACAAATCTCTTGTTAGTTAATCCAGTAAACCTCACTAATCAACAAGTGGATTGTGGGATGATTACTTCAAAATTTGTATCCTCACGTGGATGTTTGATAAGGAACAGCTGTACAGCTGTGGCCTAAAGCTTAGATCATGACAAAACAAGTGTGGAATTCAGTCTCATCCATTTTTTATTAAAGGACAAAGCACAGGTCTGACTTGGTGTTCTGAATATATTTGAAATTTCTCCATTTCCCTTTACCAATTTGAATAAAAATGTCCTATTAAGTGGTAGTTCCTTCATATCTATATTGGATGGATATATACACTGGGATGATGTAATGTATTCGTATCCAGTAGTCAAGAATGACTGGAATATGAAATTCTTTGGTCAGTAGCTGAATGGATTAAATACATTCAACCAGTTTGAGAAGAGAACATCTGAACCTAACTACTTTTGTATATGTACACATAGAGATTTGTGCTGAGTCAAACTAATATGTTTATGTGTACTCTGTTGCTCAGAGATCCGTAATCAGTTGGTGGAGCAGTTCAAGTGCCTGGAGCAGCAATCAGAGGCTCGGATCCAGCTGCTGCAGGACCTGCAGGAGTTTTTTCGGCGCAAGGCCGAGATTCAACTGGAGTATTCTCGCAGTCTAGAGAAACTGGCCGAGAGGTTCTCCTCAAAGATTCGTGGCCCGAGGTGAGGCTTATTTGATATGTGCAAGTGTGAATAGTTCAACCAAAAATGAAATTTCTGCCATTATTTATTATTTTTCTTGGAACACAAATTACAAATGCCTGTTACATATTTTAGCTGCACTTGCCAAAAAAACACTTCAAAAGTTATCAGTGAAAAATGACATATTTCAGCCTGTTTATTAAATCTGTATTCCTTTTTCAGTTTAAAGGCAGATCTTTTTGCTCCTAAGTGAAAGTTGTAAAAACCAGGCTGTTAATTGTGGTTTTAAACTACTCCTTATTGTCAGAACATGACAAACACTTCACGTTTTTGAATTCTTTACACTTTCCGGTCATTTTCACTGATATGCTCACACAAAAATCGTTGCAAAAGATGCTTTCCAGTAGGTTTTATCGTAGTTTTTGTCCTGACTTAAGTCAATGGAATTGGACAAAACTACGATAAAACCTGTTGGAAAGTATCTTTTGTAGTGATTTTTGTGTGAGCATATCAGTGAACACCCCAGAGCAATCGGTGAGGTTCACGTCTCTGTAATCTAAAGTTTAATGCGTTTTATGATTGATTGTAGAAACCTAAAATTCTCGGGACAGCAGCATTTTTCCAAATTTCAATCTTAACCGTTGTATTTCATCAGAAACTATCAAAAACAGGGCTTTAAGTGTAACATACCGAACTTGTCCTTTAATATAGAAAAAATATTTCTTAGTTTCTGCATGTGCTAACGGGTGATATTGTTTCATGTCATGAAGCACATTTGTGTTGCCTGACTTTGATAGCACGTATCTTCAGCACAGTTTGCCGTGCAGGCTGCAATGTTAATAATATTACATGTTTTGTCTTTTAGAAATGCACATTTGACAGTAGCTTGAGTTAACAGTAATAGTAGCTTGAGTTAGGATGCAGATGTAAATTTATGTTCATTAACAAAAACGTGTAAAAATTGTTTAAAAAAAATCATTTTTGTATGGTAAAATTTAAATATTCTGACTGTTTTATTAAAATTAACTATTAGTCTTCCATAGTAGCATACATTTAGATCATGATAACCAGTTAAAACCAAGCATATAGCACCTCACTACCATGGTAAAATGTTACAGTATGGTTTCTATGGTATTTGAATGAAAAACAGTAGCATAAATACATTTAGTCTAAAGTTTTTAATTACTCTTTTAATACATTTAATACATGTCTACATTAATAATATAATAAAATTCGATATATGAATATCCTACATTTCTGCCACAATTCCATGGTTCAATAGTGTTACTACTGTAAATTCACGGTAAATGATTGTGATTTGTAGATTGAAAAGCCTTCTAAATATATCGTTGTGCACAGTGTTTCTCCTGTTTGTCAGCGATGTTTCATCAGGCTTTAAACCATTTTATAAATCACAGAGACATTTGTGTTCTTCGCTGAATTCAAGCGCTTCTCACTGGATCTCACAGCGCTGTTTAGTGGTTGCATGACCGAGACCGATCAGCGAGTAGACACATCTGCTATAGTAAGCTTGCACTGTGCTGCCGTTTGAACTTTGAGCCGAGCGGATAAATCACAAATCTGTCAATACAGAAACTTTACAGTGTACTTTGCAGCAAAACTAAAGTTGTATTTAGAGTATGAATGGGTAATAAACAAAGCAAGAGAAGAGCCCTTCCTTTATAATAAGGCTGTCAAGCTCACTGAATTCTACACTCTCACGAAAATTCTTGTTATAATAATAAAAAGCTGTCTTAATTGTACATTAAATCTCAAATTTACATTGTGCTTGCACTATGTTGATTTATAATGAAAGAATTCGTGAGCATGCTTTTTCAGCAGTGGAACTTACTGACTAGCACCTCTGATTGGCCATTGCATTCCTGCACTCAACAGATATTACTGTGATTGGCCACAATACTCAACGCTTGTAAAAACACGCTGTAAATAGAAACCTTTGACGCAGCTTGTGCCGAAAATATCCGGTAATTGTTACTATGGGCACTGCAAAAATACTTGTACCGTCAACTTTATTCTTTTTTTGTACAGACTTGTATTATTAGTATATTATGACAACCTATTTCAATTATGATTTTATGATGCATTTTTGGTCCTTGTTTGAGCTTGAAAGCCATGTTCACCATGAACTGTTCTTGTATGAAAAAGAGCTGCATTAAAGTTTCTCTTAAAAATCGTATTGCTTGATGGAAAACAAATTACACCATAAAAGTTTCAAACATCATGATTTAGGTATGTGATGACAGAACTTAATTTTTTTGGTGAACTGTTCCTTTAATTGTGCATGCCAGATTATCTCTCCTCTTCATTTCTCAGTCTGTTTCACCATTTGTCTCAGTGCTCCTTCAATCAGAGCAGAAATAGCTGCTGGTGAATTTTAATCTCTCTCCTGCTGCTGGACATAATCGTCCTTCAGACAAGGGTTGCTCCTTGTTCTCTACTTTCTGCAAAGTTTAAAGAAGTTGGTAAATGCTTGTAGCATTTTACGCATTAGGATGTTATCTTTTGTTGTTAATTTAAATTAAATACCGTTTTGAATTAAGTGTTTCCTCAAAAGAAAACATACTTTTGCTGCACGCTAATCCAAGATGGCCAGTTCTGTCCTCCATTTTCTAGACTAATTTACCCTTTCCTGACCCAACTTGAAAAATGTTGCTCTATGAGCAACTGTTCTTATCGGACAAGTCTTTCTTCTTTCAACCAAACGCTTATTCCAATCCTGTATGACTGACATTCTTCTGTGCAACACAAAAGGTGATTGCAAAATGTCTTTTTATTGGCCATACAGTGAAAGTTAATGGTGTCCAATATTGTTTTATATGGAAAAAATATTGTTCAGAATATTCTCTTTTGTGATTCATGGTATGATGACAGAATTTTCAATTATGGGGGAACTATCCTAGCCTGGCTCCGCCCTCCTACGCACTTCCGCTCAATTTCATTTTCCTTCAGTACTACGTCTGGGATTGCGCTGTAGACTTTGGTTTTCTCCGATCAATTTTTTACCGGGCCAATCAGCGAACAGAGGGAGTGGCTGAGAACGATGACTTTGATGTCGACTCGTGCGTTATTTTGAGATGTAGTTCAAAATAAGAAAGATCCGTTGTGGCAACGCTGCCGAATATCAAGAAGTTAAAGCCGGAGCAAGAACAATCTTTGCTTAGTTTTGTGTTTATGGCCATCCTCCCACGGGGTTCGGGAAAAGACATATGTCACGACCACACGTCAGCGATTGGTTATGGCAGATAGAGTGACTCTGGGCAGATCCAATAGTTTTAGACTTCAATAGAATACCCGCCTACAAGGAAGTTAACGCTTGTCAATGGAGCGGTGCCAGACTCTCTGTACAAATGAAATGTACGAGAGTCTGGTAGAACCAGGCTAGAACTATCCCTTTAAGACTGGAAAAATTTTTTCTAATATTTTTAAACAGCATTTTATAGAATATAAATGTTATAATATTTTGATTTTGGTGACTGTAATGGCAAAAGTAACTTATTTAGAATATCATACGTGTTATAGAAACGTTTAATCAATATAGTAAACAGCTACAGTTTTCATTAGGGGTGATTATTGGCTCATGTGGCATCAAGCCAGCAATGGATTCTGAGTCTGCAGTAAAACTTCTGCTAACTAAACCTCAATTGGTCACTGTGGGATGTGAAAAATAAAGGATTCTACCAATGCTAGCTCTGATATGGCCGTAGAAACACATTGTGACATTGAGAAAGATTTCATATTTTTCTGGGAATGATAGGAAAATAAACATATTTAGACAACAACTCTTTTAGATGTTTAGTGTCGGAATTTGTACATATACGGGTTGTATCAAAAATGTAGGTAGGTTTGTTTTGTGAGTGTTTTGCAGCAGGATTGGCGGGTTTAATTAATAGCAGCTGGTGGAGGAGGGCCGTCTGCTGCTTGTTCCCGGGGCCAGTCTCACTGCACCATTGACTACATTACTGCAGACAACAATGAGGAGCGGCAGCGCCAATGGCTGCTGCTCCCTTGGCCCTGCGTCTGGCCTTGTCATTCTCTAGTTATTTCTGTTTTTGTACTTCACCCACCTCCCCCCCTCCCCTTCCCCTTTTCTTTGATATTTTGTCAGCTTTTGGGTTCTAGTTTTGCTGATGCAAGCCTCACCACAAGCTGAGCTGACTCATGCTAAGAAACAAGCACTCACAAATGCAGACACAGACACATGCTTATGTTGACAACAAACTTTTGTCTTTTTCAGTGGATAGATGGACTCGGAATCAGTATCAGTTTTATGGTCTCTTCACAAACAAGTTGCAACAGTATGCAGGATCAAGGAACAAGTCTTATTTCACTTAATAACGTTTTATACACTATACACATTCATTCATGCATGTTTCTTTATCACTCTAAAGTGTCAATAACTTCAAGTGGTATTGTGCTACGTGTATATATTTATAAATCGTGATATAAACAATATAGCAAAATCAATGCATTTTATACTGTCGCCACGATATATATCGTCATAGCTTCCAGTCATTACAAGCTATTACAATTTCAAATAATTTTTCCTGTGACGGCAAAGCTGGATTTTCAGCAACTATTCCTCCAGTCTACGTTGTCACAATAAATCATTCTAATATGCTGATTTGATACATAAGTTACATTTCTTATTATCATCGCTGTTAAAAAGTTTTTTTTTTTGTGGAAACTGTCTGACTTTTTTCATGATTCTTTGGTGAATAAAAATATCAGAAGAACAACATTTAATTAAAATAGAAATCTTTTGTAACATTATATCTTTACTGTCACCATTGCATCCTTACTGAATACAAGTGTTAATTTCTTTAAAAAACATCTTACAGATCCCAGACTTTTGAATGGTAGTGTATGTTGTTTTATTTTATGAAAAGAAACTTGAAAAGCAGAATCATTGGAAAGTCAACCATACTGTTTAGTGGTCATTATAAAAAAAATAAAACAAACGAATTACATGATTTGCAAATCCGAATCAAGTATTGCGTTCAGGAGCACTGTATAATAAAAAATATACTTTATGCACAATTACTGTATATCTTCATCTTCTCTGCTTTGACTGCCCACAGCAACCTACAGTATTTCCTTCAGTCTTTTTCTACATTAACTTTCTGCACTGACAAGTAATATTTAACAGGTTTTGTTCATCTACAAATATATAATATCAATCTGCTCATCTCCTTGCATAAAAAACGATGTATTTCTACACAGACCATGACATGTCTAGAGGAGATAAGAAGGTTTCTACAATAGTGGCCGTTAGTGTGTGTGTCCGTGTGTGAGTCTCCCTATCACCACAAAGCAGACTTGTCATCCACGCTGGGCTTTACCAGTCAGAACACAAACTCTGCATGCTTGTGTGTGTTTATTTGAACACGTTTAGCTTTATTCTTAACATATTTCCTGTTCCTGTCTTATCTTCCCTCGTTCCCTGACCTGCATGTGTTGTTATTGCAGTCTCATTTGATGCGTATTGCTGCTGAAACTTGCAACACACAGTACCTGAATACTAATCCAACCTGCTCTGTAGTTCACCTCTTTCTCTATGCATTAAACCAGGCATAGATTACTTCTAAAGTATACACGAATGAGGGTTTAGGCTTCTGCATTTATTTTGCAAAGATGAGAACGCATTGAGAGAATGTATTGAGGGCACTGATTGTAAGGTGTGATGGTTGCATGCATTCACAAAGCTACTATTATTTTTTTTTCTCATGTTGCTAATGACAAAACACATTCCTAGTGCTACTGTTTGTACCAGTCGGTTGACCCCAAAAAGAGGGGAAAATGCATTCTTCTGATTAAAATATTCTCTTTCATTATTCAGAAGGTCTATTTCTGCCAGATGTTTCAATGACTGAACACTTTTGTGCTGTTGCAGTGAGTTGATTTAAATATAATTTTAGTAATTCAGAATATTAATGTAATTAATGACCAGAGGACACATCTTAAGTATTTCCTGTTGACGAACATGAATATATATTCCAGTATTCCAGCATGTAAACCAGAGTATAGGAAAATGAAGTGCATGGTTAAGTATATTCCCTTGATTATGTGACAGGCTTATTAAATCAGTGCTAATTTACATAGATCTCATTAAATGTTACTCATTATGGCCATTTTGTTAATATATATACAACATATTAACCCAAGCCATTTACATTAAATAGTTTATACATGCTGACTATAGCGATGTGGTGTTCATTAAGAATTAATTCATAATGTCATTAAAATATGAAGCCATACATATGTGTTATAAGTTATTCCTTTGCGGCAAAGTAGTGCCCACAGTCTGTCAATACTAATCATCACACATTGAATCCAGACCGTCAATGGTGATGTCATTGTACTGTTTGTATACTGTTTGGTCTTCATTCTTACATTTATTTAAAGCTGCCTTTACATAGCAAAAATGCATTATGTGAAGCGATCAATTATAATATGTGAAAATTTGAAACCAGATTATGATTTTAGATGATTAAATATGTAGCCATTACCCTAACAGTTGGGATTTTTAAACAAAATGATGATGTTTTAGGGTTAGGGTTAAAGTTCTGGTGTAGATGTGGCATGCAGACTGGATTTGCTGCAGCCTATTGGACAGAAGCCTGAAATCAAACTGCCCTGCAGTACGTTCCTGCTGCATTCCACTCCTCGCACGGCAGCACCTGCCTTCCACCTCCGGCCTTCATTCACTCACTGCCAAGCCTCTCCGAGAGCATGCCAAGACCCTTGGGATCGTATGTGCTTGGAAAGTCAATCTCTGAGATTTAGACATTAAAGGATTAGTTCATCCAAAAATGAAAAATCATTAACTCATTCTCATGGCATTCCAAACTCATATGACTTTTCAAAACAAGATATTTTGAATAATTTAATGGTCTTTTTCATGCAATTACTGGTGCTTTCAAGTTTCAAAAAGGATGCAAAAGCCCCATGAAATACATAAAAAGTTGCTTATATTGCAGCCCTTCTCAAGTCATACAGTAGATCTGGCCAACAGACTGAAACTTACGTTCTTATTCACTATTATTTTCCACTCCATTGGACCGTTTAAGTTGTGATGAATCTGAAGTAGTGATTTTTTTCCTTCTTCTTTATTGTGAAGTACATCCGATTGCAAAGGGTTATTAAAAAAGGAAAAAATGTTGGTTGGGACTTGGTTGAATCCATCGGATTTTGAGGAATGGGTGTTGCACTTAAAAATTAATGTGAACTTTTGGTTGATTTTGGAGGGGTGTGGTTTAAGATTACTAAATGATTTGAGAAGTCTGTTGAGTTAGAGATGTTCAAATTAAACATTATTATTATTATACATTTTGTTTCTCACACAAAGCTTTAATTTGACTTTCCAAAACGAACATGTATTTTTTTCCCACATAATATTTATGATATTTGTTGTTTTGGAGTTTGACAGCCGCAGTTCTCATTCAATTCATCATTTAGGGAAAAAAAAAAAAACACTTTGAAAAGTGACCAGAATATTTTTCCAAAAAACAAAACAAAACCATATTTAGTGTTCTTGACAGAAGAAAGAGAGACATACGGGTTTGGAATGACTTGAAGGTGAGTAAATCATGACCGAATTCACTATTCCTTTAAAGCTTAGTGCAAATTAAACGTTACGATCTTTTGGTTTTGGTTCCATGAATATGGCTAACAATGTAAGATTAATGAGGTCAGAATCGTCAGCAGTGAGCTTTTGAGCTAATCCTTGTCCTACCATTCACTGCTCTGAGGAAATTCTCTGCTCTCTCTTTTCCAGCCCTCTCATGGGGCTACAGCTGGGAGCAATCATACATTGGTGGCCTCATTTTGCGTGTTTGTGGATTGGGGGGTGTTATTGGGGGTTGGTGGGCAGGCAAAAGTCGTGCAGTGTATTGAAGCTTATACTTAAAAAGGCGGAAATACATTTGAACTGAGAAGCGTATGCCCCCTTTTCTCTTTCCACTACGGTTCCTGTTTTGGCACTTGATTCCTTCCCCTGCTTTTCCGTCAGGAGATAAGCTTGAGCAAGCCACCCCAGACTGGATTAAAAGCTCTTTGATAAAGCAGTATTGAGCTTGGCTCATAAAAAAAAACACTTTCTTGAATGAATATTGTGGCAGGCGGTGAGTGTGATTGTATCATTACGTTTCATGGCATGTGCAGCTATAATGAAGCTAAGTGTGAAGTGATTTTGAACCCCACTCATACTCTGTGTGGGTGTTTTTAAATACAATAACCGCTTATCTCTTCTTAGGATAGGATTAGAGATCTTTAGATCTCTTGCATAGCCTTAAAGGTTAGAAAAGACACAAATCACTCTGAAAAATGTTTCACTCTTTTGTCTATATACATATGCGTATTCTCGGATGCTTCTGCACATTTTAATTTGTAGTACTACACATAAGCTTGCACTTCATACCCATGAATTATACACACGTATCCCTTACGAAAAGGTACTGCAGGTACCATGATGCATTGATGGAACTGCCACAGAAACCCTACTTACTCATTCACACAGTATTTTCTCTTTTTTTAATTCTTTCTGACTCAACGGGCTGCAGAGTCTGAGAGGGTTTGAGAGTGTTGTTTACAAGGATCCAATATGTGGAGATTAAGAACAACGAGATGCTCAGTTCTGACTGGAAACCTCTGAGGATCAGTCCGTTTTGTGGATCAATAGCACTCGATTGAAGCTGCTTATCATGTGTGTTTGTATTTATGTATGAGTTTCTACAATATACCTGGTAGAAATAATGTCTAGAGTGTGAAATAATAAAAGGCCTTATCTTTTATTTTTTGTAGGCTTTTTATCAAAAACCGTGAACTCACTTTCATCTTGTCCCAAAACCATATGAATGTCTCTCTTCTGTAGAAAACATGAGAGTGAGCAAATGATGTTAGAATATTGAAAAACTCTGTCGTTCTGCAAATGTAATAAATTGTTAAACAAATATATGTAACTCAATGAAAAACTGGAGAAAACTGTGCTGTGCACAACACAGTTTACAATCAAACCCACAAACCAAAACCATGAATCATCACTCAACTCAGATTAACTAAATTTAAGAAAATGCTTAAATGCTTACTGAAAAAAAACCAACAACGGTGTTTTGAAGCAAACTGTTACTTTTCAGTTGTTATTGAAACATCACAGGCAAGTGTTTACAGCCAAGATATGATAACAACTTTATTTAAATAGTGTTATTGTGCCAGAGGCTTTCTGGGGACTAAACTGGCCCACAAAAAGGATATCACCAAATTCCAGAAGCCCTTCTCTCGTGTCACAAACAATCACGGCACAACGTTGTGTAGCTCGCCCAAGGCGGCTGTCATGTGGTAAAACAGCTGACTATATATTTTTATAAGCTGTAAAGGGCTTTCCATTGGCAGATACATATTTTAAGGTTACATAAAAAGAAAATCATGTGCTTTCTGTACAGATTTGTATTTCTGTAGTTGTATTAGTGTTTTTGTTCAGGCATGATAATTCTGGTCCTTAACGATTCTATTTATGACTATTCTGTGGACATGAAAAACATAATGACTTGCAGTTAATTCAGTAAAACAGTTCATTGGATCAAGAACCACTCTGTGAGACTCAGTGAGTTAGTCTTTAGACTTATTCAGACTAATAACTAATGAGCAGACTGATTTATTAGTCTATTTGACCCGTTCATTTTAACAGAACTGGCTCAGTAGCCTCGTGAAAATAATTGGTTTTGGTATTTACTTTTGTTTAAATGGAACAAGCAGATTTAGAAGCAGTTTTTGATCTCCAGCCCTAGTCGGATGTGCACTATAAACGCCTTAAAAAAAAAACTTAAGCATATGAGAGTCTTGGCATTGCACTCTTGTTTCAAAGGCTTTGAAATTAGATTAAGAGTTCTATGTGATCTTTGGCCCTTTGTATGGATTATAGACCATGAACATTGAAAAAAAGCAATTGGAGAAATGTGATTATGAATCATATGATCCTTTTTTCAGGCCTTGATTGTAGAGTCGGAGGAGTGCTTTTGATCTATTTTCTGAATATTGAAAAAAAAAAAGTATAAATGTGGGCCAGAGAATGTCTTTCTGCATTTTTGGATGAAATAAGGTGATTTCTAATCTTCAGATGTACCCTATGGCCTACTACAATTGCCAGTTTCAAAAGCAGGGGCAAAAAAAATCTTTATAATAATTTTGCACAGTTTGAGTTTTCCGTTTTTTCAGCTCAATCGGTGGGCACATTCTTATGTCTTTGCTGCGGCCGTGGTCTGTCGCATTGCATTGAACTCCTTCCTCTTCCTTTTCCCCATTCTTGTAAATGCAGTGCAAATCTTCTGCATATAAAGTTTATCTTTAAGAGGAAGCTATGCATGAACAGATAGCACTGCTTATTAAGTTTTGCTGACAGTGTGAACTAGCATGCAATTGTGTTTTGCAAGTGACACGATATTCACTTTTTTTTTTTTTTTTTTTAACAGCGGTGGGGCACAGTTATCTCCAAAGCAGCAAACTTTAATCTTGTGCATTGGTAATACCTTTTGTTTCTTTGTTTGTTTGTTTGATTGTTTTTTTGTTTGTTTGTTTTTTTTGTTTGTTTGAATGTGTGCGATGGCCATGCTGAATTTTCGGCAGCCACTCTTTCAGTCTTCAGTCTCACATGATCCTTCAGAAATCAGACTAATATTCAGATTTAGTGGTCAAGAAAAATTTCCCCCGCAAATGTTAAATTTCAAAGGTAACCTGAATTTTTGTTTGATAAAGTGTGGTTAAAGTCAAATTAACTGCTTAATACATGTCAAAATATTACATAATGTCCATATCAACTTGACAATAAAAAACAATATCAATAAAGTCGTGTTAAAAATCAGATATGGTACAAATAGCGCCTTAAAGATGAAGATTTTTAAGATAATGTCACGCTTTCAAACATGTTGTCCAAACAGCTGCTTACACTTTTGGAGGGACTTTAACTTTAAAGTTCTTATAGATGTCATTACCCCAAAGATCAGCATTAATAAGGTGCTGGTTGGCATATGCTTCTTTGTTTACTGTTTATCCTTATTTGAGGGCAGATTACAGGGCTAATAACGCTCACCACATGCAGCAGGGAGATATACGTTCCTCATTAGCAGCGATTAGCATTTCACTAACTCTTGCAAGAGGCCACACTTTGATGTTCTCCCCCTAGTCCAAATACTCTCTGAAATAATTGACTTTGCTCCTTGTGTCGTTTATCCAAAGCCTCATCCTGCTATCTCTCGGCTTTTCAATACTCAGTCTCCACTCAGTTATTTGTTTTTTTGCACTCTTGTTCTTGAGCTTGTTGATTGGTTAAGGAGATAGGACTAAGGAAAGAAGTGAAGGGTTAGCACAGAACACAAGCTTATGGTCCCCAAAGCTGATTAATTTCAAGCTAGGACGATTTCTGTCTCAGCGCCATTACTTTTACCCGTGTTAAGGTATTAAGTGATCAGTGTACTGTCAGGTGTGTGTACTGTATGTGTGGTGTGAGGGACTGAATGGATAATGAAAGAGTATGTTTATAATGTAAATGTAAAAGTGTACTATACATTTTTGTGATCAGGCTCACTCAATATCAGATTTTCAACTGGTGGACAATATTACAGAATAAAATCCGATCAATTAGGACCGAAATATCATTGGGTGTGGGCTCCTATAGTAAGAACACACTAGTAATGCCCTAGCAACAACCCAGAACACCCTAGCAACGGCATAGACATGTGCTGACAAAGACTAGCAACCACCCACTATGTCCTAGCATAATGGTGATGAGTTTTGTATGGTTTTGTTAATGTGAAAATCAAGAGAATCACATCATTTTAAATGTATGTCTCCAACAGTGGAGGATAGCAGTGAGGTTGACTGGCTGCCAAAACACAATTTTTGCTGACAAAGTCACTAATAGTCGTTTAATATGACTGCATTTGTTAGTCACGGCTTTAAACAGAACTTATGTGCTCAGCATACAGTAGGAGAATATTGTACAGGCATTTTGGATTTTGTCTGACAATCTGACAATTATGGGCAAACGAGACGTTATATGGAGAACGAGTCAAACATATCAGCTGGAAGGAAAGAAATGCAAAAAAGCAAGTAAACCAACTAACTTACAGCATTATTTAACATTATTATCCCAATTCTCTGCCCTTCTAGGAAAGAACAACACCTTCTCTCTTCAGTAAACTGCTGGTATCTGGTTTTAAACCAAACTCGAAGAGAAAGTAGAGATCACGCCACACTTAACGACATTTACATCAACAATGTCATTGTTCGCCTGGCTCAGATCAGCGAGGACGTCATCCGGCTCTTCAAAAAGGTCTGCATCTTTGACACCCTTCTTTTCTCACATCTATTTATATTCCATCATAATCTCATGTGCACTTTCAGCTAATAGAAGTCCCTGTGTTCATTCTTTCTTGCTTTGGGGGGAAAAAAAAGTTTATCCATCAGTAGTCTTATCAAATAAGTCATATGTATTGCATTGTGGGATTCAGTATTGCATCTATAATGCTCTCTTGTAGACTTCATTGGTTTTAATTAGATATACAGTACACTTTATTTCGATAGTCCACTTTAGACATTCTATTAACTATGAGTAACTTTACAACTACATGTCAAATATCAGTCATTAGAGTATTAGCAGACTGTCCGCAAACACTTTATTTTGATGCTCCCACAACAGACATTCTACTGATTATAAGTAACTTTGCAAGTACCTCAACTTATTCTACTAACCCTAACCTAACAGTTTACTAAGAGTACTACTCTAATGAAAGTTAGTTGACATATAGTTGCTAATTAATGAGAGTTGACATAGTTGCAAATCTACTTATAGTTAATAAAGTGTAACCACTCATTGGTTATTCATTCATGCAAACAAGATGAGTCATCTAATTTGTTGGGTCTGTTGTCGCTGAAAGTTTATTTTGTGGACTTTTAGGAGTGCACTAGTATATAGAAACTAAATAAACTAAATGCCACAAAACTCCAATTTTCTAAGTAGTGAAGTTTTTCTAGCAGAAGGTCAACTGGTACAAACTTTTCCAAACGTGGGAAATCGTAACACCCTCCGCTGCACCAAAATTATTATGTATTCTTTCACACACACAGGAGACTTCATATATTTGCACGCATTTTCTTGGCAGGCATTCTTCTAAGCACAGCAACGTCTACCTCCTACCTTCTTGCTTAGCTTTTGTAAATTTTAGGTTGTGGATTTTAAATGCCTGCGTACGGTGTGTACGGATGGTATGCGACAAAATGAATGGGCATGTCTAAATGCATGCTGTCTCACAGTGTGACCACTGCCTATTTATGCACATCCTCTCAGAGTAAAAGTCATACTGTGGTGAGGAGTGCTGCCACTGGCTGTATTCTCCGTGGTGTGACTTCTGGGCTATAAGAGTTGGAACGATGTCAACACACAGCCTGGATTCCTGTGGTGAAATCCAAACACTACTAGCGTGTTTACACCTGGATGCTTTTCCTGTAGGTGAGGCCCTGTGCTTCCAGCCACCATTCATAGGAGAGTGGTTCAGTGAGGTGACTGTGAACCGATAAAACACACCGAGAGCACCTTGGGAAAGTGTTAATTGCCTGCAGTGAGTGTACTCAAGGTCACCTAAGATACCCTACTCTGTATGAATGTATGCTTGAATGATGCTGTGATGTGACAGTTTATAAATAGAGCTGAGTAGATATCATCATATTTCGTATCCAATTTGATTCTGATTCACAAGCTTTCAGTTCGATTCAGATAATAATACAGTTTGATTCAGTTTTGATTTATTTGATTTATTTCAGTTATAATGCCCATTTTTCTTATTAAAAATATAAATTATCTCACAACTTATACTGTTAATAATACAGGGAACAATTATAAATGAGCATAGTAAAAAAATAAAAAAATATGATCACCATTAATTTGTGAACAATATCAACATAAAATGTATATGTTGATATAAACTGAAGAAAACTTTAAATTGCATTTCTAGTGAAAAAGTATTATACATATTTCAACTCAAATTTCATTTTTTTTAATGATTAATTAAAAAGACTGTCTCAATAGAGTAATTTGTTCATGAATGGAACATTGTGTTGTACAGTATGTTTTTGATTTCATCAAAATTAATAGATTTGAAAGAGTTAATCAGAAATTAGATTTTTTTTTTACAGTCACGTTTATAACACTGTGGCAATAAATGTTTTTTGGTATTTCTGTTCAAATTCATCAATCACTTAGCTGAAGCTGATTAAACTATTTTGAAACCAGAACGAACATTTTTCCTATTAACATTTTTGCATGTTGTTGAGGCTGTGCCTGTGTAGCTCATGGTAATATTATTAAATGTCATCCTGCGACTAAGGACATTTTTGTTTACTTTTGTTACTGCTGTACAGTTGAATCACTCCTTGATGTCCAATGTAAAATATGGGTCCTGAGGTCTAGCAAAATGAGTCGGCCATCTGGAATGATAATGAATTGCCTCCTTACACCCTTAAGCTCTTATTTAAACATTTTCTTTATGTGTTTGGGACATTCAATAGCAGTAGACACTAACAGCAGTTTTGTCCATGCCAAAGGTTTCCAGCACATATTAAGAGGAGAAACCTAGACCTGAGGTCAGCGAATCCTTTCACTGGTGAGGATGTATGAGCAGCAGAGACAGCTGGGAAACATGTACTGTTGCTTGACAGCATTTTTACGGTCTTACGCTAGCGTTACCAGTGTCAAGATACTGCAGTGTGTCAGTGGCTTTGGCTCTTTCATTATGTTGCATCAGAGGTTTTCACTGAGAGCTCTTCCTATATATTCTATGCTCTTAATTTGATGTATGCAGTAACACAGTTTCTCAGTCACCATGGCCTGATTTAGCTCAACAAAAGCATGAGTTTGGAATGGGTTTTGTGGGGAAGATAAAGATAAAGGGACTACCTCATTATCTGACAAGATATAGGGCCAGATTTACTAAACAGGGCAAATAAGCGTGAGACCACAATCCCATAAAAGAGCTGATGGGAGTGGAAAGCTTGTGATCTACTGACAACACACAAATTAAAGAACACAGACACAGCCAGATCATTTCCATAATGACCAACGAAATCAAGAGCAGCGCAAATTAGCGTCTGGGATAAGACGTGCTTTTTTGGGGGCGGTAAATATTGGCACAAATACCAGTTAATTGACTAGCAAACCTTAGTAAATCACCTTGCATGATTCCTTTAAATACTTTCCTTACATAAATTTTGTGTCTGACAGGGAAACTCCTACAAATGCATATGCAATAAGGTCAGTCGCAAAAAATAACTGTCCACACCATTTCAGCGCTAATTTTTCACTGCGCGTCTTCAGTAAATCCTGACAGTACTTTTTTAATGCCAAAAGAGGGTTTGTGTTCACACAAGCTGCTAGTAAATGGCCCATAATATTCTATGATAATATCTTATAATTTCAACTTTTTTCATTCCCATAAGATAGGCATTTACCCGGAATATTAGAAAAATTCTTTTTACATTTTAGATAATATTTTATGCCACTCATATAAATCTTCTCATGTAAATAAAAACTTTGATAATAATAATAATAATTTTTTAAACACTAATAAAACATTCTTAATTGTAATCTTTATCAAATATTAAAATTAATATAATTTTTTCAAACTGTATGTTTTAGTGTTGTAATGCCTAAATTCACTTGTTGCAAATCTTTGATTTTATTTATATTTTTCAATTTACCTAGTCCTAGACAAATCATTGACCATATTTATTGGTTTTATGCAATAACATGAAATTATTTTATTAAATTTTTTATATAATTATTTTTAAGTGTTTAATTTTAATATTGTACATCCCTCAATTTGTACATTTCTAATCAAATTCTTTAAAAATACTCTAAGCTGTTCTATCCATAAAATTGATTTTTCCCTACTCTACTATACAGTATATCAACAATGTCTAGTTAAAAAAAAATGTTAAGTTGAATATTTCATAAAACATAACTGAGAGTTCAAATAAGTCTCCTGAGCAGTGAAAGAGCAATCTCTGGGGAACATTATTTTAGCAGTTTCACCTGTTGTTGTTGGTTGTGTGTTTATGATTTGCTTGACGACTTATTTTATTCAGCCATTTCATCTCTTTCATCAGATGCTGTGCAATGTTGATGCTGTTTTACATGTCACCTAAAGACAAAATCAATACATTTGCATGCTTATCCAATTAGTGTGGATGACTAGATTTGTAAATTGGTTGCAGGGATACGTGTGTATGTACACATTCATGTGTAGAGAGAGATTCTTTTGGATCCCTAAGCACAGGCCTGACTATACTCATGCTGTAGCCTTTATTGATCGCTGAGAATTACGGTCCATTATGCTTTACGAACATAAAAGGGTTTCAGAGGGCTGCTGGCGTTATTCATTCAAGTAGACTGGGATCACTCGCTATGTGCATTTTCAAATATGACAGCTGCATCAAAATGTTACAAAATGTTATTTGTTCAGGACAGATCGTTCCAGTAGTGTTATTTATATACTATTATAGTATTCATTAATCTTTTGAGTTAGCTTTTATTTTTTATTTTTTTTGTTTTAGACATTTTGTTATGAGCTTTTGTTTTTTATTAGCTATTCTATTGAGTTTTGGTTTATTTTTATTTCAGTTTTAGTAACTTTAAACTCCAGGTAGTTGCCAAGGTAACATTTTCTAAACTTTTTTTAAGTTTAAGTTTTTCCAGCTAATATTTATATTTTATTTTATTCCAGCTTTATCTCAATTACCGAAAATGATTTTTAATACTTTGTTTTAATTAACAATAACAACACTGCTCTTGGACAGTTTATCTTGAACGGGTGTTTTGCGCAATATTTGATAACATTTTTATGATTTGTTTTCTTTAAGTAGCCTACCGTGCATTTTGTCATCTGAATTTTTTGAGAAAGCACTTTTTTTTATGAAAAAAAGTGTGCTTGCAGTGAACAATTTCCAGCCTCCCTGGAGTTCTTGCCCTCTTGTTCCTGCCAGATTGTCTCACTTACTTTAGAGTAAATGCAGTATATTCTCTCTATTTCGGCTACAGGTGTGTGTTTGTGTGTGTGTGTGTGTGTGTGTGCGTGTAGTAGCTTAGCTGTGTGGGAGGAGGTACAAAATGTTTTCTTCCCCACCTAGAGTTGTCTTATTTCCCGTTAACTTGTTTGTAGCATTATTGAATTATTATTTTACCACAGGAATGCATAAGCAATTTCGATTGTCACAATTTAAATTTCAGTGTCACAGTCTTCATGTGTCTGAATCAGCCTGGCCCTGTCTGACCCATTGTTTACAAAAACGCTGGAAACAATGCTGCAAAGCCTTGAATCAAATGAGTGATCAATTGAAAACATGAGCCTTTTTGGCATTTTGCGGCAATATAGTGCGGTCACCATACAGTGAGAAACATGAAGCCACTAGCCTGATAGCCTGCTACTAGCTTACTGCATACTACGCAGTATGCAGGATATAGTATGCAGTATGCTTTATTTACTAAGTTAGTAGTAGGTATTTCATCAGAATTTCCCATGCATAAATTCTTACAGCTGGCAGTATACTGCATAGCAGAAATAATATTAGAGAGTGGTATAAAAGGTATGCTATTCTACACACATTCAAGCATAACCATAGAAAAATGTGAAATAATAAAATACTCTTTCATTAAGACTTTCTGCTATGTTTTTTTTTTTTTTTACTTGCATTTTGGATGTTAGTCAAGTATGTTTGTGACTCTTGGCAGGTTAAAAAAAACGACGGGTATTTGTGGCGCATAAACCAAACCAGTGTATAAATATGGGATCTTCACATCTTTAATATGACACCATCATAAAACTTGCACATTTTTAATGGAACTGAACGAGCTGAATGAGTAACTTTTTGTTGTTGTTTTAAAATCAGTTATTGAGTTTGACTAATTTGTGACCCATTTTGTATTTGCAGAGTAAAGATATTGGCATTCAGATGCACGAGGAGCTGGTGAAAGTGACGAACGAGCTGTATACTGTGAGTATAATGTCTCTCAATCTCTCTCCCTTTATTTTTCCTTCTCTCTATTTTTCTCGCTCTCCCTCTGAATGGAGCTCTCACCCGCTGTGTCCTGCCATGCACCATGGAAACGCTGACTCTCCGGCCAAGAACAAAAACAGTTTGGCAGTGCGACAGCTTGAAGAAGAAAGAAACTGTTGCTTCACATAGTTTTCTATTAAAGGATGGGAAACTGAATCAAGGGATTTTTTAGTGAATAATGAAAGTGGTACTATTTGTGATTGTGGTAGTCATGGGAAAATAGTTGATTGGTAGAGACGCCTGTTCCACGCCTTTTTAAGCTTCATAGAAGTCACTTCTTCAAACGCTTCCACATTGCATTTTAATTTGCTTCAGAATCTGGGTCATTAGGATCTGAAATCCTTCTTTGATTCCATTGCTTTAGTTTCTTTTACATCAGCAGTTTCACATCAACCAAAATACATGCTCTTTCATTCTGAATGAAACCCAAGTAACCTCTGCAGAGGAGCAGGCTGAGATTAATATTGTCACCCATGACAAGACATCAGAGAAGATTCTTCTCCGTCGCTCGACCTGTTCCAGATGTCCCTTTTGCATCTTTATGCAGGTGGCATAGTAATATGTCTCCACTGTATCCCTGAATGGAACTAGCTACAGTATAGCTCATATGGTCATTCTCCTGTTGTCTCATCTCTTGACTGCGGCTGTTCATCACAGTGTCAAACAAGTCTAAAATATGAATGCACTCCACCTACTATAAAAGATCTAAAACTATAAATAACCATTCTGAAGCCATTCTACTTAGGAGCACAAACATAATACTTATGAATCAGGGAGACACTGTTTCTTCCTTTAAAATGTTGAAACGTACTAATATGCGGTTTGGGATCTGCTGCTCTGACGCTGATGTGTTTCAAGGTCGCTGACAGGAGTGTAATGTATCGCTGGAGAAGACATGGAAGAGGATCAGTATCCTCTCCCTGCCACTCTGCTCTTTCCTCTCTTTTCCTCAAATAAATCCTTGTCAGAATACCGAATCCCTGCAGAAAGATCTAAATTATTATGTTCTGCATCATTTTGGTCACAAAATATTTAGTATGTACTTTTTCTGCTAAGTAGGCACAGAAATGTGGGCTTTTAACTGTATTATTAGATTGTAGCATGTGTGCAATATATATATGCAATATATATATATATATATATATATATATATATATATATATATATTACATATTTTGTGACCTTTGTGTTATGTATATATATATATATATATATATATATATATATATATATATATATAGCTATACACTAGGGTTGTGCCGATAGACGATAGTATCGTGTATCGACGATAGTCTGAGATTTCGCCGATGGCAGATGCCTTTGACGATATCAATACGATAATTGGCTCGTTTACCATGAACGTATTAAATTATTATTATTAGTAGTATTATTATAAAGCTAGTATTGTTATTAAATTAATATTAGGAACTACAATTAATTTGCCTTGCCTAAATTCATAACGACATCATCGCATAGCCTAACACTTGCGACAACACCGACACGCGCTTATGAGGACTCCTCTAAGAAAATGTTTTTGAAACAGAACGAAAAACTAGGCCTACATCCCACATCAAAGTTGAATTGCAAGGTGATCCATTCACAAATTGTCAAGAGTGCTTGTTTTAACAGACGCATACATATCTTATACAGATCCAAGATGAAAACGGCATCGTTGTTCATCAGTATTTTGTTTCCATAGCACATTAACAAAATGTTTAATGACACTAATAACACTAAAAACAATACAATTAAATATTTATAATAATAATAATATCACTAAAATTATATAGGCCAGTCTTTAGTTCACGAACACAGCACAACTCTGCCATCTATGAAAATCGAAAGCAGCTTCAAACACTTGTTTAAGAAGAAATATTCTTCTAATTTTTTCACTGTCATCATATAGGTCCACAAGAGAAATATTAAACCAGTAAATTAAGATAGTCGCCGTCGTCTCTGAGAGAACGCGGCGTTAATGCAGCAACAGATGCTGAAAGCTCGATCAGTTTCTACTTTCACTTTCAGAGAATGAGTGCGTTTACATGCACGTTCCAACACGATTATTCTGAATAAACTGACAATGCATGTGGTCATGTAAACGCATTAACCTGTTTTCCTTTATCGGAGTCAAGTCATAAGTTTAAGTATAAACCGATCGACTCAGCTAGATTTCTGCCCCTTACTCTGATTTCTCCCGGCATTTAAAACCCGCGTTCTTTGGGCTTATTGAAGTGCGCATATTGTGAACTGCATCCAGACAGAGAGAGCACTGGTGGGAGGACATATATGCAAATTTCTTGACCTTAGAAATTATTAAAACGTGTTTTCATCTCGTGCAGAAGTACAGTCAAAATGCTGCATCTGTAACGCCATGAGAGGATCATGTGTGTCCGTAAATTTCCCGCTGACATGTTGAAATACTCGAGTCAGATACAAAAATGAACCTGATAGCCTAGTCATAAACACTCCACCTTTGCTAGCAAAATAAAAAATATTCTCTTATAAAATGAAGTAATAAAACAAGCAAATTAATGAGTAAATAATCAAGTTAATAATCAAATAAGTAAGCCCCGCCCCCTCACGATAATATCGTGTATCGCCGATCTCACAAACTGACGATTGGACGATATGAAAATGGACCATATCGCCCAACACTAATACACACACACACACACACACACACACACACACACACACACACACACACACACACACACACACACACACACACACATACACATTTATGTCATGAATCTCTAGATGCTGCAGGCTGATAGGTCATTAACTCAATCTGCTTGCAATCACATCATTCTCTATTGGGCACAGCTGATTGGTTTCTGCTGTATCAGTAGCCAATGAGCTCGCTGCTCAACCTTCAAATACTGTTCAGCATTTTCTTTAGCAGTTGCAGCACGATTTCAGAAACCCTCCACCTTCCCCAGCTCCACGTCTATAGATCTGCTACGGGTACTTCATGTATGCTGGTTTGTACAGCAGCAGCAGTGTGTGTATTGGCTGTAGTAAGTTTCGTACTTGCTCTGCAGCAGCAGCAACGTAACAGATCTATTCTACCAAGACCAAACATATCAACATTGACATATCCATTACCATGCCAAACACTCTGAGAGTTGTTATGACAGAAATATGTAATATGTATATAATATTTATACTACCAGGCTGTTGAAGCTTGGTTTCTAATTGGTTGATGTACATTCTTCTGTGTGCGAAGCAGGAAATGCACAGCAAAAGCAGTTCCAGTCACGTCTTGACCGCATTACAGTGTCATATCCCTTCGCCAAATTATTTCAGCCATTTCAAAGGGCCTTGTAGTCACAGCAATCAAACTAACATCAACTAAGACATTGACCAAAGAATTAAATATAACGAACAATAGACTTATTTGAATACAATTTGACCATATATAATTTCATATTTGGCCACTTTGAGATTATTGACATACAGTAATAACAGCACTCTATTGCCATTGTCAAAAGACACACATTTTCTGTTTTAAATTTTCAGGGAATATTGTGTAAAATAAATGCTCAATTCAAAAATGTAGCTTTTTTATTGTAAATATATTAACATTTTTTATATACACTTTAAATGTCAGTGTCTATGGGATTTACATTCCCTTAGTTTGACCACTAACTTAAATTATTCAGTAGACTGAGTATTATGCTAAACAGTGTTATGAATAATAATAAATAATACGATTTTCAGACTTTGCAAACCTCTACATTAAATTTGCTTGATAAAGCATGGCCTGCTTATGATCAACTGTTCTTGATGTACAGTTTGACATAAAAATGAAAGCGAGTCTGCACTAGACGCTTTAAGTATTGATCCTTCTGCCTCTCTTCTGTGGTTTGAGTTATGTGTTCTGAATGTAGAATAATAAATATGAATGTAAAGCTTCTACAGTCCCAATGTGAAATTTCTGCATTAGTTTTGCATTGTGTTTGTGTATTAGGGTGATCAATGGTTCTTCATTTTCTTTCTCGGGCATTAAATATGCAATTTCTATGTATTCTGTCAATCAGGCTGAATACCAAAATTATGCATTCACTATTTATGTTTAGTTCCATCTGAGAAGCTTAACGCTAAAGTAGTCTTTGCTGCTTTTGTATTTTAAAGTACTGTGAATTTTTCACATTTGTGGAACGTATGTATTTTCAGCAGCTTTTGCCAGGGAACAGGCCTATAATAAATGAGAGCTAAAGTACATTGAAATATAGGTTGTGAACTGTACTTTGAGAACAGCAATTATTTTGCCTAAATGATGTCATAACAGCTCATTATAAATTCTGTAGCTTTAAGGAAATTAGTCTATAGCGCAGTGCCCTTGCACAACTGTGCTTGAAGCCCTATTAAACATGCATCTATGCATAAGAATTTAGCTGTTGACTTTGGGAGCCCCTCCCCAATGACATAGACATGTGACTTCATTTCATGTGAAAGATAAGTTGGAATTGCAGGCCTTCAAACCCCATGATGTAATAGGACATTGTTTCTCTTACATTTTCAGCAAGGTTGACTTTCCTCTGTTATGGTCTGGTATAAGGAGAAATCACAATATGTTGATTGCAGAAACTGAAGTCCTGCCTTTCCTTCCTATTCTGTTACATTCTGAACAAGATTGTCATTCATTCTCATGCATCAGGGTCTTAAAGGCATCAGCCTGCACACAGTGAGGACCATCGATCTGAAATGATGAATGAGTCAGCGCTGCCCATTTAGCCAGTTGAACCTCATTCTCCTCGTCGATCACAAGGTCTTACAAAAGACAGTCTGTCTTTGACCAGTTGACAGGGAAATAGTTTACTTGGAATTTCTCAATTTTCAGCTGTGTTTCAGAGGTTGAAATGGTAGCAGTTAGGGTGTGTACCACGGTACAAAAGCATGTAGACGTGCTCCAGGCATTTTGTGTGGAAATGGAAGTTGTATATAAATCATTGTATGTTAGTTTAAGATCTCTGGCTAATGCTCAGATGCTGACCTAATGCGGCTTAGGAGCTCTCGGACAAACCTAAGTGGCCTAAAAACCTCAAGGCAGTGGTGCTAGATGTGAGGATAAATATTTGTTCAATTTTTCAACCTAAGAATGGTGAGAATGCACTTTATGTGGTAATAGCTAAAATATATGACTTTTTAGCGATCAGTTTCATTTGAGCTAAAATTATTTTATTTAAGTTTTATTAAAAATTGCAATATATATATATATATATATATATATATATATATATACAGCAACCATATTTAGTTTGTTGTAACCATGAGGAGGAGTTATCCATGAGGTTACATGTGGCTACTATGATCTTATTACAAAATACCTCAGTTAAATTGTGGTTATTTTGCAAGAACTGCAACAACTTTGCATCAGGGCTGTACCAAAAAAGAGTTTGCAATCATATTAAGAGTCATTTGTATGAAACGTTTTAGATTGTATTTAAATATTTTCCCTAATCATAACAACAGGATTGTGTGTACATCAGAATTACGCGTGTTTAAATATATCCCAGAGCGGTATCTAATGTCAGCTTTGCCCTAGTGTTGCTCTTTACAGCTTAGGTCATCTCACGTCAACATGCCTGTAAATACAATTTTGATGCTGGAGGATTGCCAGTCACGTCCATCAAACCTGCTTGTAAACATGTTCCTTTGCTGTGTTCTCTTTGAGGGGTTTGGGCTGATGGGTGACAGCTTTGGGAGGAGCTGAGTGCTAACCTAGATTTTTTCCTGCACTGGAGTACATTGATCCTGTCAAATTTACTCACTAGCGTAGTATTTTTTTTCACGATTTGCAGTTTCAAGAATGACACTGTGAGTGTTGTGGTCTTACTGAGTTTGTAAAAGGGGTTTTAGCCTGTTTTGTGTCATTAAAAAAAAAGAAAGATATTTTTTTATTATTCTGAGTGATCAGTTCTAAGCTTTATTATTTGGATGTAATGGTACATCCATGCTGATGTCGGCAAGGTTTGTATGTAATATTTTACACTAGCACATTCATTGTAACATTCAAACATGCTTGCTACAGCTTCTAGCACCAGATCTTGCAATGGCTGCATCATTTGCACGACCACATGTGAAACGAAAACGAGTACATGTCTAAAAATCGGATAGCTTGAAGACATTTCACACATCTGTGCATGTTTACTAGACCCTGTTTAAGGGGCTGGTGATCTTTCCTGGGGCCAGACACAGCTAGCACTTCTCTGAGAAACATCCTTTGCATCCTCTTCCTAATGAGCTTAAGGAAACAGCTTTTCCCATCAGGGAATACTAGGGACATTGGACCTGGATACTGAGTAACGGTTAATGACTGGAACATGTTGTATTAGATCGAAGATCAAGGTTAATGGTGTTGGTGTATTGAATTTAGAACATTTAACATGGCTTCACAATGGACTGCATGTGTATGCCTATCTTTTAAATTATCTGTGACTGAATTAGTCTACATTTTGTGGTTTATATTATTCATAAAATTATTTATTTTTTGACAGTAAAGTCATTCCAATTTTTTGACAGTAAAGACATTTACTAAAAGAAAAGTATAAAGGTTTCGACAAAAACGTTTCGGAGCACAAAATTTCAGTATTGATAATAATATGAAATATTTTTTGAGCACCAAATCAGCATATAAAATGATTTCTGAAGGATCATGTGACACTGAAGACTCAGACACATTTAATCTTTAAATCACAGAGGAAACAGCACTAAAAGCATGCATATTGCCATCGTGCGGACGCACTTGATGACTTCCTCTGAAATGAGCTGATGATCTGTGTGAGTAAAGTTAGAGTGAAATAGCTGAGTGCATGTACATTAATGTCAGGGAGGGTCGCTGCAGATGAGCAGTCTGCGGACGCCTGCAGGCTGGCTGATTTAATAAGCATTTTATTGAAAACATCGTCTGACATGCATCTGCCGGCTATAAAGCAGGGTAATGGACCCCCCCACCCTCCCTCCTTTTATTGTTTGAGCGGAGAGGATAATGGGGTTGAATAGCAGACTGGGTCACCAATCAGACATGAGGTAAAACATTTGGCATTGTTGCAAACACCTCTGTCAAACACAGGGCCCGTGTACTAACGAAACATGCTACCTATCCAGGTACAACCAGATGCTACCACCAGTATGCTACCACCAGATTGTGCTACCAAAAATTAATTTGCATTGTTTTAAGGGTAGGTTTTAGTTACGGGTAGGTATGGACGCTAAAAATATAATGCTGGTAGCACAATCTGATAGCGTTTTTCTATCGATTTGTGCTACCTATCCGTTTTAATGGGAGGTAGCACAAATCGTCAGAACAGCGCCTTATGGCAAATCACCGTCATAACACTTCACACACACAATTAAACACGATCTTCGAGATTCATGTCAAAGACTGAAGATTTAGTTTATTAATAAAATTGCACTAAAATAAAGTCATACACAAGAATGTTTTCAGATTTCCCTCCTTTCTACCATGTAAAAAAAAAAAAAATCCACATGCAACCACTAGTACAGTTGCAAATGCAAATTTGGTATTATATTTTATAATAAGTATATATGCAGGCCTGGAGTGGACATCGGAAGATTTGGGAATCCCGTTATTTGCGCATACACAGCTCTTTGTAACTGTTATAAATATTATAAAAGTATATGGCTGTATAAATATTACATACACAATTTAATTTCTCCCCCGCTTTTTCATATGCATAAGCCTACATTTCAGAAGCGTGTCTGGCTTTAAAATCATTACTAGGCACTCCTAGGTAGAATGAAGAAAAGTTAATTTAGATTCAGAATAACTAAGGAGGGGATAACTTGTTGATATAAATTAAATAATTCCAAACGAATGTCCAAAAAATGAAGGATACTGTAAATAAAAAGTAAAAAAAATAAAAATAAACAGAGCTCATACAGGGAGCTCTGTAGTCGGAGTCAGCAAAATGTGCGGTTTTGTTTGAATCAGCTTTGTGTTTCATACACATTTCCTTCAGAATCTCATTGTCTTTAGATCGCCCCCTCCTTCAGCCCCTGTCATCCCGGGGTTGAGTGGAAGGCTTGGACTCGTGGTGGAAATAGGCAGGATTATGGCTGGTATTTCTGCCAAGTCCATACTCCTGTGCATATTCATGAGCTGGCCTGTTCTGTAGAGCTGACGGGAATACATCTGATCCTCCTCAACTGAGAACTGCACAGCTCTCCTTGAATGAAACTAGTCTGGAGATCATTTCAAGGCAGTCTCAGGATTGAGTTGTTTTTTATCACCATAGAGCAGTATAATTTTTTTTCCAATGTTAGTTACTTTCTTCTATCTCAGTTTAATGTGCAGAGATGATATTAAAGGATTAGTTCACCCCAAAATGAGAATTCTGTCATTTACTCACCTTCATGTTGTTCAAACCTGTATGACTTTCCTTGTTCTATGGAGCACAATATTTTGCAGTCTGTTCACACTGCACTTTTCTGTATAATCATGAAGTAAATGGTAAAGTAAAAAAAAAGACACTATACACAAGTCTCTCATGCGCACCAAAGCTGCATTTATCTGATAAAAAATACATTAAAACAGTAATACTGTGAAATTATTCTCTTTTTCTATATTGTAAAATTGTATATATTCCTTTGATAGCAACGCTGAATTTTCAGCATCAGTCTTCAGTGTCACATGATCCTTCAGAAATCATTCTAAAATGCTGATTTGGTGCTCAAGAAACAATTCTTTTTATGCTGAAAACAGTTTTGCTGCTTAATATTTTTGTAGAAACGTATTTTAGGATTCTTTGACGAATAAAAAGTAAAAAACAACAACAGTATTTGTTTAAAATGTAAATAATTTGTAGCATTATAAATGTCTCTACTGTCCCTTTTGAACAATTGGATGCATCCTGCTGAATAAATAGTATCGATTTCTTTCAAAATAAATAAAAATATATGTTTTTCTTCTGAAAATATTCCCTTGTTCCATTGGGCTCAAATCCAATTGTGCTTCCAGTATTCCAACAGATTTAATGTTAATGATGCAAATCTCATTGTTGTAATTATTTGGAAATGTAAATGAAATTTGGCAGCACAATGGAATATTTTCAGTGAGTAATGACAATTATCAGCCTGTTCATTTAAAAAAAAAAAAAAAAAAAAAAAAAGTTTAAATCGCATATATTTGGAGCAGGATTTTGGACCAATGAGATCTCAGAGTGGGCAGGGCTACCAAGTGGAACACAGCAGAAATGAAAAATATCTGCAAAATTTCATTTATTGTCATTATCAATTTTGAAATGTTGTGCTCCAAAATGTTTTTGTCAAAACCATGATACTTTTCTTTTAGTAAATGTCTTTACTGTCAAAAAAACAAGAATTTAATGAATGTATCAACCACAAAATGTAGACAATTTCAGTCACAGTCGTTTTCACAGAAAGATTGTATCACTAGTATGTGTGTACAGTATGTGTGATGCTGTTAGACAAGTCTTTATAGTAATTTCTATATCATCTTACAGGTGATGAAGACTTATCACATGTACCACACGGAGAGCATCAGTGCAGAGAGCAAGCTTAAGGAGGCTGAGAAACAAGAGGAGAAGCAATTTAGCAAATCTGGAGACCTTAACGTCAACCTCCTTCGCCACGAGGACCGACCCCAGCGGCGCAGCTCGGTCAGGAAGATTGAGAAGATGAAGGAGAAGGTGAGATTACTCTTGTGAGCCGACGGCCGAGCTCATAATACTTGGCAGAGTGACTCATAATGCCAACCTGTTTTTATTAAACCACAGGGCCATTGCAACCTAGAATCACATTAATTTCATCTCCTGACACTCTCAAGCAGGATTGTGACCCTTTAAGAGAAATGTTTACCTTATTTCAAGTGGTGTATATATTCTGTGCACAATTGAGGACACTTACTTGAGCCACTGTGGTAGGAAGTAAAAGCCCATTTTTATATCGCATAATCTTAGCCGATGTTCTAAATAACATCGTGACTTTCAGTATACTTAATAGATAGACAGTCCCCCTGGAAAAACCTTAGGTTAAGAGCCCTCCTTCTTGGTTAAGAGCTCAAGTGCACAGCGGTGATGCCTCTTTGCAAGAATCAAACCAGAAACCTTCCGACAGTAAACCTTAAACTTCGATTCAAAGTCAACAATGTTCCACACAAATGCATCTCTGCAAGTGCTTTGAATTTGAGAAGGTTATAGCATGCATAATTATTATTAATATTATTATTTATATATTTACTGTAGCTCAAACAGCAGAACATGGCACTGGCAATGCCAAGGTTATGGGTTTGAGTCCCAGGGAAAGCAGGAACTGATACAAATGTAAATGTGTACCGTGAAGTAAGTTGCCTTGGATAAAAACGTGCATAAATGTAAGTGTAATTATTATTATACTGATACATAACAAAGTCATTTTGAGATATATACACACACGCACACTTGGCCAAACAGATTTTTTTTTAAATCGCATTTTAAATCTGAATCGCAATTTTTATTTTGATAAATTGCAACTAGATTTGTTCCCCAAATCGTGCAGCCCTATCCAAAAATAGTGCAAAATACATGTAGATGCAATCTCACCTTCTTCCTAGTTTCCTTCTCATCGGCTCTTAAAAACAATGTACGAACTAAGCTTTGATTGAACCTGATGGATGGGTTTATAAAAATTAATGTGGGCTGAGCTTTATCTAAGAATGGACAATGAGGTCAGAAAGACTGTAGACAGCCTGGAGACTGATTAGCTGACTTCTCACACAAACCAGATTCAACATTTCAGGTCAGTGACTTCAGCTGTAAATCATCTAATTCATGCTAATTCATAGCTAGTGATACGCACTCATGGGAAGCTAACTCATAGTGACTGTGGCACTATACAAAAATAAAATTATAAATCAACATACAGGAATATTGTGCTTTTCACATGAGACGTTTTTCATGTGAATGAATTCTGTGTCTTTAGCTAGCCAGCTAGCTCTCTCTCACTCTCACTTTTGCTCTTTGTGCCGCTTTCTTTCTCCCTCTGCTGTTCTCTCTCTCTCCCTCCCTTCCTCCACTTTCAGGCTGCAATGCGTAGAGATGTTGGCATGAAAGCCACTCACACTATTTATAACCATGGTAGCCATGGATGCTCTGTGTTTCTCTCTGCAGCCTGACCTGATTCTGCAGGCTAGCAGACTCCGTCATGATCTTAGCACACCTGCAAACCTATATGGCCTCGATGGACTATCAATTACTAATGTGTAGTTTGATAATGGAGAAATACATTTTGAATTGCACTGAAGAATTGGAATTATAATGCAAAAAAATTCAATAATTGAAATTGGAGAATGATCAGAATTGTGCAGCACTAGTTTTAGATAGTAAAATAGGAAAGAAGAAAAGTGAATATGACAAAACATACATACAAACACCATACACTGCACAATTTATTCAGTTTATTTGCTGGAAACATAAACACCACAATTATTTCAGGTAGCATTTAAACTTACATGAGATCACTATAATACTTATTGCTATACAGAAACCGAAAATTCGCGGGACAGCAGCATTTGTCCAAATTTCAATCTTAACCGTTCTATTTCATCATAAACGATCTTAAAACAGGGCTTTAAGTGTAAAATACCGAACTTGTCCTTTAAGTTTAAAAAATAGTCTGCTCCTTAAATTGCTCCTGTCATATTTGCTTTCATAACATACTCACACAACAGTGATTGTGTAATCACTGTCAACCTCAACTCATTTGATCAGTATTCAAGCATTTGTACTTGCATGTGTACTAATCACTGGTGTTTGTTCTTCATCTAAGAATTTTGTTTTGTCAATACAATTATGTAGCAGTCAGCTGTTATTAACGATACTAGAGCAGCTGTCTGGTATGAGTACTCAAGCTTTTTGATGAAAAATTCAGCAGGACCCAGCTGGAGCTCATAAGCAGATGAGACTCGGTCTGTATGTCCTGTTTCAATTCACTGCAGTGTTATTTTAGTATCATTGATATACTATTATAGTTTTCATGTTTATTATAGTTACTATTATAGTTTTAATTTTTGTTTGATTGTTAAATGTGTGTTTGTATATATATATATATATATATATATATATATATATATTTTTTTTTTTTTTTTTTTTAATTTTAAAAAAAGTTTTCACTTTTAGTTTTAGTTAATGACACTGCATGATATTATTAATTTTCTCTATTTGTTGTTCTATGCTTTTTACATACAATTGAAAGTTGTTGGCTGCTCATTCACAGCTTGTAACTACACTTTCTACTTTTGTGTCTTTGAGTATACTATTAACGAATCATTTCGATGTAGTGGAAAAATTCATATTTTTATAATAGCCTCTGGGTAAACAAGGAAAGACAATTTAACCACTCATTCAGGGAAGAGTCTTTGTGAAGGTAAATGTAACCCAAGAAGTTGCACTGTGCTCTTAGTAAAATGATTTTTTCATACACATCAGATTGGGGCACATTGTCATATTCATATTGGGGCAAGTAACATGTATTTTGTATGTTTTAAATAATTATATTGTTCA
Organism: Siphateles boraxobius; assembly: GCF_051911475.1. Lineage (NCBI taxonomy): Eukaryota > Metazoa > Chordata > Actinopteri > Cypriniformes > Leuciscidae > Siphateles > Siphateles boraxobius. The sequence goes on along the minus strand of NW_027509042.1, from coordinate 9,658,605 downwards.
TTTAATTCATTTATTCATGTATTCCTGTACATTCCTTCATAAGTAATGTTTTGAAGTGGTTGTATATTGATCTTTTAGCTGAAAACACATAAAATAGTCTGTAAAACATTTAGAATATACTGTAGATATGTTGTTGTTGTTGTTGTTTTTTACGTCATTCATATATTTCAAGCAACGGTATTTCTATAAAAATCAGTGTCAGGTTTATATTGGGATGTTTATATTAGTGCCACACAGACAGCGATCACCACATTACTGAAAACAACCAGTGTTGGGGAAAGTTACTTTTAAAAGTAATATTTTAATTTAATTTAGTTTAGTTTAGTTTATGCACATTTAAAAACAACGGGAGTTGGCCAAAGTGCTTTTCATTCCATTCGTAATGCGTTACAATATTGCGTTACTCCCTAAAAAAGTAAGTAATTGCATGACTTAGTTACTTTTTATGGAAAGTAATGCGTTGCGTTACATTATGATACAAAAGTTTTATTTTTAGTCAAATTTAAAGGCCCTTTCACACCAAAAGTGAAATGAATAAGCCTCAGGCTTACAGAAATACAAATTCACGCTTACAGCGCTCAAACAAACCTTTAAGCTGTGCTGTCATTCTGAAGAATAGGACGCAGAAGAAGAAAGTACAACACTCTTATTTCAGCAATAAAAAAATAATAATAAAAAAACACAAATATTTAAATATGATGTTTAGCTAAAGTCATTTTCATCGGCTCATAAAAGGTCAGCTGCAGAGACATTGGTAAATAAAGTGAGATTAAATGCATAAAGTATATTTGTGTTATTTAACATATAATTATTGCATTGTTAATCCATTGTTTGAAAAAGCAACTTACATATTTTGTTATAAATTTAAAAGTAATGCATTACTTTACTAGTTGAAAAAAGTAATCTGATTGCGTAACACTGAAAAACTATTTATAATATTAACTAATTTCTTCTCCGTTTTGTTTCCTTCTTCCAGAGGCAAGCCAAGTACTCAGAGAACAAGCTGAAATGCACAAAAGCCCGCAACGACTATTTATTGAACCTGGCAGCAACCAACGCCGTCGTGGCAAAATATTACATCCATGATGTTTCGGATATGATTGATGTGAGTATGCACAATGAGGCATGTGTTTGTTTGTGTGTGTATCAGCTGGGATTTAAACAGTTTTACTGATGAGGGCTCTGCTCCATCTTTTTCTCTTTGTATTGTGGGTGAAGTGTCTGCTTTTTAATATGGTTTCCCTCATTTCTTTTCTCTAAATGTTTGTTTTGCATCATTCTTATTGAATTGGATTTGTGTACTGATTTTATTCCTCCTTCTCTGGTATTTGTGTTTTTATTGAAATATTAATCACCATTGCTGTAACCTTCTAATCTGTTTTGCAGCTTCATTCGGCTACACAAAGGATGATTAAAACTATTATTCTGCCAAACATAGAATGATTTTTTTTGTCAGATCTATAACAAGAAAAGGAAATTACCAGCTTAATTGCACATAAACCTATTTTCTGGATTTAATTCACAAAATATTGTTGCATCTACAACTACAGGCTTTCAATGGCACTGGTATCATCCTATCAAAAATATGCTGAGACTGGATTGTTGATGTGAAGTGTGCTGAAATATTTCCCTTCCTGGCTCGTCTCTGCTGTTTCTGTCATGTTAGCATTAGTACGCATACTGTAGATAAACCAAATCTCTATGATTTTTGCTGAGAGATGCAAAGAGTGTCACATTGCTGTCCATCAATACGCCCTGATATCCTGAAGCAATTTACAAAAATACAAACCCACACACCCAGTTGTACATCTGATAACAGCAAAAAGGCGAAGAGGAAACATAAGCTATTATAGATAACTTTTGAGCCAAGATATTTTCCTCTATGCAAACTAGCAGTTACATAATGTATGCATATCTTTGTAGTAACTGTTTTGTTAGGGAATGTTGTATTGGAATATAAACCTGTATGCTTTTTCTATTCTTTTTTAATTAACTTGAAATAGAAACAGATGTTAATCTCTAAGACAGTTGACAGGTTGAAGTTGTAAGAGCTCTGTAAGGGCTCTCAGATAGGTTGTTGACATAGGTTTACCTTTAAAACCACTAATTGGTAGAAACCACTGAACCAAAACTCACAAACTCCCACACCCACCAATGGGTATAGACATTCATGTGGTACTTGTGGCCTGTCGTTGTGAATTAGGATGCCATGTTACCTTGAACTTATCCAGGTTACCTTATACTAGAAATGTAATGTTTGCTAGCCGATCCAAAACTTTGGAATGACCACAACCCATAGTACTGGTGCTTCAAAGAAACCAGGATGGCTCTACATACTCTCTCTTAAAGGGATGGTTCACACAAAAATTAGTTCTGTCATCATTTATCCTCATTTACCCTGTCATAATTTGGTTTCTCTGTTGAACACAAAATAATATATTTTGAAGAACTGTATATTTTGAAAACTATATTAGACCCCACTGACTTGTATTGTATGGACTAAAAAGAAAAGTAATTTTTTCCCCCCATTTCAAATCCAGAACCCTATACAGTGATTTTAGATAAGACAAACCTTTATTTTAAATAGTGCATGGTCAGACGCAGAGCAGGTCTGTCATGCTTAATAGTTTTCAGAGTGAACTGACAGTGAACCGAAGGTAAACAGAGTTATTCAAACAGATTCATCATGGCAAAACTTGCTAACTTAAATACACAGTAGACATTTGGTGGTTTTCTGCTTTAGACTGAAATATGTTTGCCACAGGGCAAATAGTGGTTTCAGCATTACTGAAGGACACAATAAATACCTTTGAAATGTCTGGATTTACCTCTATTTATGGTTATGATCTATGGTTATTTGTAAATTCTGAGAATTAGCACCATTGCTCTTATTAGACCAAGAATGTGTAAGTACAGATCTAAACTTGGCAATATTACTACCTTTTTACAAATGTACACCTACATTTCCTGCAGCTTTGTAATGCTAAATAGAGTATGCCACAGGCTATGACCGTGTAGTGTTTGCACTCAAACAGTTTAGAGCATAATGTATGGATTTACAGTCCAATAGAGCAGTGACTGCCTCATCACAATGACTCACAGAGGTTTAAAGTTTCCCTCAAGCAATTTTGAACTTGCTCCACGTTTGCTAAAAGAGGTTAGTTGCACATTTGTTGCACGTCTAAACTAATTAGCTAAGATATCCCACTGCGCTTGTTCTTCTAATTATAGATACTGACGATCTCGAATCTCCACAGGATGAAATTCACTCATTTACATCACATCATTTTAATGACACTACTATCCACGGAGACACAGGAGATGCTACCTGTCTTACAGTTTGTCTTGCCAGAGTGACATGTGAAATCTCAAGACAGCTAAAAATAGACATCACCATGGAAACATTTTGGCAAATAAAATTTCATTTATACTGTCTTTATAGGAAGAAAGATCGTATTGGTGTTCATCTAAATGTCATGTAGGCGCGCTGTGAGATATTTTATCTCTTTCTTCTCTTTCTTCTTCTTTCCACAGTGCTGTGACCTCGGATATCATGCTAGCTTGGCGCGCACATTAAGGACGTATCTTTCTGCTGAGTATAACCTGGAGACCTCTCGCCATGAGGGTCTGGACATCATTGAGAATGCTGTAGACAACCTGGACCCTCGCAGTGACAAGCACAAGATCATGGACATGTACAATCAGGTCTTTTGCCCACCCATGCGCTTTGAGTTTCTGCCGCACATGGGAGATGAGGTATCCATCCTTCAACTTACTCAATAGTATCTTATTAATGGAACAGGTCACCCAAAAATGAAAATCCTGTCATTATTTTCTCACTCTCATGTCGTTCCAAACTGTATGACTTTCTTACAGTTGAGTTCTTAAAGATTATCCTGGCCAATTCATTTCAATATAGTGAAATATAAAAAAAATACGATAAAACAATTATTTCACTTCTTGTTTTGCCTAAAAAATAGTATTTTTTTGGTTTAGAACAACATGAGCGTAAGCGATGACAGAATATAAATTTTTCGCTGAACTATTCCTCTAAGAATAATGAAATTCTAAATGTTTAGTAAAGATCTAAGCCATGTCAAGACATAAATGTACGATGGTGATAAACTTCTGTGCATTTCAGGTGTGCCAGGTGAGTGCGCAGCAACCCGTGCAGACAGAACTTCTGATGCGTTTCCACCAACTGCAGTCCCGCTTGGCCACACTCAAGATTGAAAACGAGGAAGTAAGAGCCATCACAGTTACTACATTCAACATTTTATCATGGACATTATCATGTTATTCACCTCTCTATAATAATTATTTAGGCTCAGCCTCAGATGTTACACCCACGAGACCGTTCACTGACTGTGATGCATATTGCATACTAACATAACAAGGTTTTACAAAATTGCTAGCTCTAATGTGATTGACTTTTTATATCTAATTTCCAAAAAGGCCGGGTGTGCAGGTCTTTATCAGTCTGCTGAGAAACAAAGTTACGGTACGGTAACTTTACCAATACCGTGCCAAGCAGCTATACTGAATGCTTCAGTAGAAGATCTAGTCAATTTAATTTGTGGATTTTATAGTTCAAGGCATTGAATCTTGAGAGGTTTTCAGAGTTTTGGAGCACAACTGTATGTTCCATTTTGTTCTAAAAGTTATTTGAGATTTCAGATTTAAGCCCACCTCCAAACATACAAAAAAACTGGTTGGTTGAGTTACCTTTTCAATCAGAGATGACCCTGTCTAAGCAGGGTATTTGTTAGAGCAAGCTAAAAAGTGGACCCATACATCAAACTAGGGGTGGGCGATATAGCCTCAAAATTCTATCACGATATTTCAAGAATATTTGCGATAATGATATTTATGACGATATAGACATTTTTTTTGTTGTTGTTGAAAATTTTCTTATTATGTTTATCTCGCGTAAATGTTTGCTCACTCATTGCGTTTTTACAATGTGGTAATTTTGTGGTTAAGAGTTTACACAACACAAGGAAGCTTGATTTCAATCTTTGAATTAAATGTTAAATGTGTGTAGGTCTAACACCAGTATTGGGAAATACTACAGAAACATAATAAAGTAATCAAATGTAAAATAACACATAGTCTTTTAGTTCTGTTTCCTGATTAAATTAAATACATAGGCTAATCATTCTCATTCATTACAATTAAAGCTATCTTTTGTTGTTTTGACGACAACATTAATGACAGGCGCATAGCCTATGGCTGCTGTCACTTTTACAGCTAGTGCACGGATCCATTGCTGTTTTCATTATACTGTCGTGTCACACTGTCACATGCGTTTTATACATAACCGACTGTGTTTATGAGTATACTTACCAAGACCGGAAGTTTTACACAATTTTGCGTTTTTCCTCCCATTAAAGCGATATTAGCCGCGAAAAATAACTTTAGTTTCTCGCGAGCTGTACTCTATGCACGCAGTGCAACTTTCTCAGAGAGTGCGCGAGTAACCTAGCTTACTGGATAGTTTAAAACCGCTTGAATGTTTAAACTGATAAGAATTAAGAAGACTTGAAAATTATAAACTTTAGTTACGATGCACTGATGGCCCGATTGTGCAAGAGACCATTCAGTCATGTCCCGACTCCTAAACGCGCACGAGAGAAGACGCGCGTCGGCAGCCCCGCTGAACACTCAAGCTGTTTGTGAAATTGCTAAATCGTCATCGGAGGCTGACAGGCTGCTCTCGCGCTCAGACAGGTGTTGTTGTTGTGCTTGCTAGGGAACGTAAATGCGCCATACGTCATTGCATCGCTATATCATTGATATCGCGATATGACACTTTTTTATCATGTAAAAATGTATACCGGTATTATCGTGGACGGTATGATATGGCACACCCCTACATCAAACCCATAAGATGTCAATTAATGAAACATGAAAATCTTAATATACCCTATTATCTTGCTCAGATCATCGTGATTCATCAGTTCACATTAAGACATTTCATGGTCAAAAAATCCAGTGTCTACTGTCAATAGTGTAGAGATGTATGAAGCATGGCTCACACAGAAGTCATTTCAGACCAAATAGCTTTCTGTTGGTCATTGAGGCAAATACATGAAATCTATTGCCCATACTCGAAATTTCTTATCATGTGGATTCCTATTGAAATTAATGGAGTTTCTTTGCGAAAATTCAAGGAACAACGGTAAACGTGGCTGCACCTTTATTCCGAAGATAAAAATGTGTCTTTGTTAATCTTTGATGGAAAAAATTTCCTTTTGGGCTGATGTCATCAAGCCCTCTTATAATTTTCAATCCCTCCACTTCAAGCACCTGACGTCACATAATAGCAGTAAAATAGTTTGCGAACTCCAGTTCCTGTTGACTTTAACACCTACTGGTGCAACCAAATGCTTTGGAAACTGTTCAGTTTTATTTACACCTGCTCACTAGAAAAATTCATCAGCTTCTTTAGTGTGAGTCATAACTCTGCAGAAAGCCCAACTGCCTCTCTCACACGAGTCTTTAGCACTCAAAGAGCCCTCAGCTTTACTCACATACCTTTTTTCTGTCGTTTTTAAAGCACTCAAGAGAATAGTTCAGCGTAGCAATCAAACTCATTGCAATTTAGTCCATCTTTCCTGGGAACTGTGAGTGTATTTTAGTGTACTCCTCTGTTAATGGTGTTTCTTTTGGGAAGGAACGGTTATCTCCTTGTTTGGTCTTCAGTGAGGGTAATTCTTTGTCTTGGGAGAACGAATACAGCTAAGTGTATGCAGGTGCTAACTAACTTTATAATAGCTCCCGTCTGTGTGTATTGATGACTTCATCTTTTCCTTATCACTTTGTGTCTCATAACCAGCTAGTAATGGATGATTTTGTGTCATGTAGAAAATGTGCCACATTAATCTGTGAGGGCCTAGGGCCAATTTACACAGCGGTCACCATGATCTTTGGTCCTGGGGTCGAATGGAATCCAAATCCTGAAGAAATCAATTGGATCTCTTGAGGGCATAGAGGTTTAGAAAGTTTTCAAGCTGTATACTACCGTACATGCTCAAAGGTCACTTGTGGTTTGGCTGTTGACGGATGGGGATCAAATTTGGTTCCGATATTTGAGCCAGCATATAGTCTGGGCCATTGCTCAGTTTTGAGGTTTTAAAAGTTGTACCTGCATAAGCATTCAAATAGGCTGCAGCACACTGTGGGCTTATATGCATCAAAGTGACGCATCCTGTTGATAATATTGCAGACATAAGGTTGAAGCTCAATGTACACTTTTTTTTTTCTTTCTGTGATTTGTTTTCTCAACCAGTGTACACATATTTTGAGTCTTTCAATACTCGTAAGCTCATATTGTGGGTTTGAATATATCACTGTGTCACATACCTGTTATTGCAAACCTGTTATTGTAAAACAATAAGCATTTTTTTTCAACTACAATGGGCACAGAAAATGTTATTATAGAAGTTCCCACAATAAAGTTTTTTTTCCCTGATGGCTTGATCATGCCATTATGTTATTGTATTCTTTTCTTGCCCTGCCAGCATTATATGACAACAACATGATAAATAACTATTTAACCAACATTTTTTTATATGTCAGAAACTATGTTTTATAGCATTTTTTTCTTTTCAAAAGAAACTTACTGTGGAAGCCTATTTCTGCCTCATAAAAAATTTAAAAAGGAATTTACAATCTCATTCACGTGTTTTCAGATTTATTTCTTATTTTAAACTTTTTATTTTTTGCTTTGAGACAGAAACAGGCTCCATGACTGCTATAAATTCTTAAACAGACTTTTGCTGGAAAACCATGGAATATGGTGTGAAACATTACTGATTTAGGTATAATTTTAAACCTATTCTAAACGGACGCTTCCAAGATTAATAAAATGTCATTCCATTTTATTTATGTCACTGTCAGGCGTCCAGAAATACACACTACCGTTCAAAAGTTTGGGGTCAGTAAGATTTTATGTTTTTAAACAAAGTCCCTTATGCTGACCAAGGCTTAATGTGTTTGCTTAAATTACAGTAAAACAGTAATATTGTGACATTATTACAAATTGAAAATAAGTGTTTTCTACTTGAATATTTTTTAAAGTGTAATTTATTCCTGTGACAGTTTTTAGCATTATTAGTCCAGTCTTCAGTGTCACATGATCCTTCAGAAATCATTCTAATATGCTGATTTGGTGCTTAAGAAAATTTCTTATCAATGTTGAAAACAGTTTTTCTACTTAATATGTTTTTAAATTTTTTCAGGATTCTATGAAGAATAGAAAGTTGAAAAGAACAGCATTCAATTTTATCGGTCACTTTTGATCAATTTAATGCATCCTTGCTGAATAAAATAATTTATTTAAACTGTCGAACGCTCTCATGTAACTTATATTCTAGAAGTTCATACTCATCTTTTCTTCACCTTACTGAGTCCCTGTTATGCTTTAATTAGGTGCGCAAAACCTTGGATGCCACCATGCAGACCTTACAAGACATGCTGACAGTTGAGGACTTTGATGTGTCAGATGCCTTCCAGCACAGCCGATCCACAGAGTCCATTAAATCCGTGGCTTCCGAGAGTTACATGAGCAAGTTAAACATTGCTAAGAGACGAGCCAATCAGCAGGAGACAGAAGTCTTTTACTTCACTGTGAGTTTTCTCAGACCATAAGCACTTGGCCCACCAGTACTCTTTTTATTTTTAGGCCATTTTTATATGACATTTAGTAATATATGCAATTAATTGTGAATTAAATTATTGAAATATGTAATTAATTCAATTTATATGCGATTGGCAATCCTAAGTATTAGTTATTTCAGACATAAGAGGGCAAAACCCGATATCTTCCATCTATAAGTTGAAGTCCTGGTCCTCAAGATCTCTGGACTATCAGTAGATCTTTTAATACATGGTTCTCATCAGTGATGTCTCTGCAAACACTGATATGAAAGTCTACTCAGCCTGTCCTATCTATCCAAACTCAGTCATCACACATGAATTCGCAAAACATTCGTGACAAGGCATATGCCTCACCAATGAGACGGAAATTAAATCCTTCTATCGGAACAGATTGAATTTGCAGCGTGCAAAGTTCAGCGAAATCTGTTCTTTGTTGCCCACAGCACACATCACTCCCCAGTTTTAGTCACATCCCATTAAAATCATTAGCTCACTGACGCCTTCATCTGTGTCGCAGAAATTCAAGGAGTACCTGAACGGCAGTAACCTCATCATTAAGCTGCAGGCCAAGCATGACCTTCTGAAACAGACTCTGGGGGAAGGTGAGTTGTCTGTTTATTAAATAAGTTTCTCTCTGCTCTCTGGAAATGCTGAGTGTCAGCTAAGCCTCTGGCACTTAATTGCAAATTTGGTCACTGTTGGGTACAAAATTGAAAGTTGTAGCTGCACAGCGAGTTCAAGAAGTTTATATCTAATGAGTGGTTCTGGGCTGATTGGACAATACATACAGAAGTGATATCCAAAAGTTCAAGACCAGTCCACTAGTGAAAATTCTTATTTTTTGCATCTACTTGTCTTATTGAAAGCTGGTAGAACTGAGATGAACTCCACAAGTTTGTGTAATTTTCAACCCAATGTTTACAGAAAGTATCACACCTATATCCCACAGTGTATCGCTGTAGTCAATTTAGACCTACGTGTAGTTTGTTAATACAAATTGGAATTAAACAATTAAAACAAGCATTGTATTGACACCAAAACTGTAGGGGGGAGGGGGCAGATAAAACACTGTTGTGGATTTTGTTGATTTATTAGATACCAATGCCAAAGACTTTCTTCAGGCAAATAATAATGAAGCAAATTCCTCAAATAAGTCTTTCAATGAAATATTGTTATCTAATAATCAGTATTTTGAAGTGATTTTGAAGTAATTCATTCAAGTAATTTAACAAAAAAGCTAGACTGCCATTGTTCTTGTATTAGTGTAAACATGCTTCCTATTTATTTTTTTACATACTGAAGAATAAGTATTTTCATTTAGTTGAAAATTACCTTGAATATTCCTTTAAGTCTGAGCCCTTTTGTTGTCAGATGATTATAGAGACCCTTCTTTCATCGCCACATTTCCCATAAGGCCTCTTGTCACTTCTGTTATGGGCAGTTTACGCCCAATCAATCAGCTTGTGGCACCGGGGGGGAATTTCAGCAGCTGCCTGTGCGGCAGCTCATAATCTAATGATGGCACAGTGTGGGGCGCCCCAGCTGAGTCCAGCAATCTATGTATATGATAGCTGACCAGTCCTGGCCTCTTCCCCTCACCAGACTGTGTGCTCAATTACGCTTCACCTCTTCGTCTGAGTAAAAACCAGACACTCGAGGCTAGCCAAGGTGTGTGTGTTAGTTAGTGCGTATGCTGCATATACACAAGTTTATCACATATGGTTGCAGAAGGTACCGCCCATGTTTTTAACATTTTCACCTAATTGACCCTCAATCCATTAAGCCAATTAGCTTGGCACATCTAATTCTCTCCGTTAATGTTATCAAGAGTTGCCATGGCGCCAGTCACCTGACTTAAATGCTCACGCTTATCATTTGAATGAGTGATGTAGAAGAATAAACTGTCTCTGTTTATTAATGTCCTGTAGGTAAACCAGATCCAGCTATCCAGAAACGTATTTGGAAAGGATTGAGAGTCTTTTTTTAACCCCTCAGCTGGCAAGACAAAAAGCTTTTCAGTTTTTGAAATGATTTTAGAGGGCAAAGCAAAGGCACATGGGAACCACTCCATTTGATATGCAGATTTAGAGAAATGAAATGATTTGAGGGGCCACTTCAGATCACTAAAGTACCCGTGTAAAAACATTAGTGGTTCCACCTCATTACATGGCGATTCAGAATTGAAAAAAATGTATCTGCGTTAAAGGCAGGTGCTCTTGAGATGTGTAATTATGGGTATTTTTTCCTCATTTTTCCCAAAACTGACATTTAAAATTTAACATTCTTGCATAATATGGGATTTTTGTGACATTCCTGTGTGTTTTGATTTGTGGGCGTGTATATTTTTCATTGTTCGTATCGTCGAGATACCGGGGAACCCTTTTGGGCGCTCTGAATATTGGGACAAAGAACTTAGTGAGCTGACACAGCTTTCGCTCAGTGTCACCAGTGTGAAATGAATCCCTTGATGCACACCCACTCTTTACATACCCACATACACACAAATACAAACACACACTCATTTAGCCTCTTTTAGTTCCCTTATGTGACCATCTGACACCCCCCAGGGCCCTTCCGAGGTTTCTACGGTGACCAGTTGCTCCTCTTTGTCTCAAGCGCAGTGTGGCTGCTAACCCATTCATCTTGCCTTCAATAGTGTTGGCCAGTCTCACGATAGCCCTCAGTACGCTCTGACCGCGCTTTAGAACCCAGTGCATGAGATCATACTAATAATGACATTTCTTTTATCTTTCATTTTCAGGAGAAAGAGCCGAATGTGGAACTACAAGGTAAGAGTTCTGATGATGATGAAATTCCCACTTTTCAGAAACAAAATAAAGGTTCTTATTTGGCATCTGTGATTGCATGAAGATCCATGGAACATTTACATTGCAAAAAAAAAGGTAATTTATAGTGGATAAATGTAACTCGGGTTATTAAAATATTCTTCGCACTAAGAAACAAATGGTTCTTTTTAAAGAACTTTTAACTGAAAGTTTCTTTGGGGAACCCAAAATTCCAACACTGCTAAAATTTCCTTTTGGAACCTTTATTTTTAAGATTGCATTGCTGTGAAGAACCCTTTTTGGAACCTTCGCTTTTAAGATCGAAGATATTCTCTTAGCTTGCTTTTGCTACAACATCTAAAGATTTTAGTCCAATTAAATGGTCTCAAAACTTGTCAGGCCATGGGGTCCTTAAAGAATAAGATTCAGTAATTATACTTCTCATCCATATTCATTATCAATATCCATGATTATTGTTTTAAATGAAAAAAAAAAGAGATCACAATCACAAATCTTTTTATGGCATTTTTAGGCAAAAAAGAGAAAAAAAACATTATTTCTCGGTCCATTTTCTGCAGGTTCAGCTGATAAAACAAACTCTAAATCACATAACAAGCTCTAGTAAAAGCAAAAGAGGGAAAAATAAAACTTTTTTTCGATATTTCTCAGCGGTCAAAGGGGGACTTGTCCTCAAGCTGTCACTGGCAGGGGCTCCACTCATGCTGGGATATCCAGAATGTCCTCTGACAGTCTGAGAATAGAGCCTTCCTGGTAAACAGATGCAGACCTGTTCTGACCTCTCAGTTGGATGACATCTACCAGTGTTGCCTTTGATAATCATATGCCCTTTACTTAAATTTTAAAATGAAACCTACACTACACCATTACGCAATTATGTAGCTGTGAATGTCGGCACATGTGTTGTTGCAGCAACATATAAAATTGTATGTGCGTAGCTAGTAGCTTTTGTATTCACATACTTGAATAGACTGTTTCAGACCTAAACAATGAAGTGAAGTGGTATTTGGTCACAATGTCACTTAAGAATGCATAGATTCTCTACGGACTCTAATTCCGTTGAAAACATCCAACTCGCCCATCTCTGATAATGATTAATCACGTAAGCAAATATAAACAACAGCTTGCGCAATGTCCTCAGGTTTACAGCCAAAGTACAGAGCCATGTCATGTTCGAATTTGATTGCATTTATTTACCAATCTGTCACAACAGCAATTGTTTCAATAAGGGCCCGATTCAGTGCTCCTATCGGGAATAGAAAACTCCCTGCAGTTGTTAGCGGTTAATTTGAGGTCAAAAGCATTAGGATGTAAGCACAATCTTTTAAAGAACAACAATTAATGCCTGTTGCTTATTTAAACCCTTCATTATCGGTTGTTAATGACCTTCCACTGAGACATGCAAGAGTTAAATGGCACAATTGTGTAGACAGGAAAGGGTTGCGCTATATAGATTTAAGGTCTTTGATATGCGTATGTGATTCAGAGGGAATTTTGCATGTGTTTTTGTTCCATCTAACCATCTCCATTCCTCAGACCCCCAACCCTTCCCCCGAAACCACAGAAAATGCGGAAACCAAGACCTCGTTCCATCTATAACCATAAGCTGTTTAATGGCAATATGGAGAGTTTCATTAAGGTACCCACTGACTTTGGTGCTAACAGTGCCCTCTGGTGGGCTGGAGGGATGGCTGAACCTCTGTCTATCTTTTCTGACTGACTCATGCTCTCACACCCTCTATTTGCTTCTGTTAATTTCCGTCTTTCGTCAGGTGGCGATGATGCAGATGATAAGGGTGGCGGCTGATGCCCTCCTGCCTAAATAGAGATTCAGCAGGGCCCATTAGTTGTTAAGCAACTGCCTTGATGCATAATTTACGCAATTATGTGGTCGATTACCCATTAAACTTAAACTATTTTGTTTAAAAATACATTTAAAATATCAGAGAAAATCAACTGAAGGGCCTCACGTTCTCCACATGTCTCCCTTTACTGCATCTCAAGCCATTCCAGCAGCCATCCTAATGCTATTTCAACCAGTCACCACAACGACACTGTCGTCTCCATGGCAATTCTGTCATCCCTTCCTCTCTAACTGTGATTTTTCTCACCTCTTTCACTCTTCTGCTCTGCTCTACGCTGCTTTGTGTCCTAGGGGAAGACGGAATGCTCGTACCCGCAATCAGGTACTGTAGAATAGGCCCAGCCATGGACTGTCTTTACCTTTCAGATAAGGCTGTAATACATTTGCTTAGACAAATGGTTTGTCTTTGTTTCTTTCCACAAGAGTTCAAAGAGAAATTCTAATGAGCTTTCTGTAGCGACCTAGGATGAGTTGCAACCAGCAGCCTTGGCTGAACTTTTAATCATTTTTTCTATTGTGTAATGCTCTCGAGGACAGACATGCTTAATGCTTTGCTTTTTTCTCTACTAAAACAACCAAAAAAAGACTACTTTTTTTGTTTTGTGGATATATTACTTGTTTTGGAAGCCTTTCGAAAATTGTTACTTTCTTAAAGGTGCACTACGCAGTTTAGCCATTTAAAACATTTTTAAAAGTTCTGCACATATTGATACGCAAATATATGAATTTTATTACACAATCAGTGCTGTCAAATCAATTAATTGTGAATTATCGCATCTAACAAAGTTTGTACATATATTATATGTGTGTGTGTGTGTGTGTATACACACAGTATACACATATTTTATGTTAGATGCGATTATTCGCGATTAATTGATTTGACAGCACAATACAAAAGAAAATTACAAAAATGTACACTCACATGAGATAAAAAATATCCAGTCATAGTATTGGCCTTGAAAAAGCTGTTTTAATTCTATATTCATATTCCACAAGAAAGTATGTCCAATAACATGAATTACAGAGATAGTAATGGCCCAATGATGCAACTTGCTCCATGTAAAATACAACAGTTTTCATAATTTTAGCTACTTTTATTAATACTTTTCTTTTCTTTTAAATGAGGGGGAAATGTGCATGTGCACCTTTAATGGGATAGTTCACCTACAAAAAAATGTTCACTTTTGTCATCATTTACTCACAATGTATGACTTACTTTCTTCTGCAGAGCACAAAATAAAATAAAAAATTTGGAAAGTTAATTGGGTCCATTGTTTGATTTACATTATAGCTACAAAACTGTCTTTAAAATATTATATTTTGTTTTCACTGATAGAAAAAAAGTTTAAAGGTTTGGGATGACATGAGAGTGAGTAAATAATGACAGAATTGTCATATTTTGGTGAACTATCCCTTTAAATCTCAGCCGCTGCTTTAAAACTGGTGCCATTTTGTAATGATTGTTGTCTTTCAGGATTCAGGTCAACCCATTCCTCTGGTGGTGGAGAGCTGTATTCGATACATTAATCTATATGGTAAGCGGTTCAGGGAAAGGTCACTAATTGATTGCAGATAAACCTGCTGACTCAGCTACTGGAAACCATTAGAGAGCTCTCCAAAAACAACACAGCCCCTTATCATTCCGAGACCGATCGACACTCTGAACCACAGAGACACAGATGCTAATTTGAATAAGGACTCATCTGTTGTAAGTTTTAGTGATCCCGTGATGTTTTCGAAAAAGTTCCATATAAAGTCAATCTGTCAGGGTGAAGCTGAAGTCAGAGAATTTAGACATTGGTTTGGCTGCTAAATATGCTGTGGATAGATGATTTATTATTCTGCTAGAGACTATAAATGTTTATGAATGTCAGGGCAGAAAATAATAATGCTATAAACTCTCAAATCTCTGTGCTGGCTCTAAGATTGCTAACAGGAACCTAATCTACTCTTTCTGTGAGATTATTGCTTTAAGATAGGCCTATCAGGCTTTCCCTCAGGATCTAGTGAAATCTTAGAAAATGACTTGAACCTCTTTAACAAAACTCATATGTGCCAAAAATAAAGGATCCCTTAGAGGGAAATGTTGCAATTTCTTCTGTGCTCATCTTGTTTTGAACTAAGATAATGCAATATCATGCCTTGACAAGTTTGCGACTCATGTTTCTATTTATTTTCCTGTACCAGGGCTGCAACAACAAGGCATATTCCGAGTTCCTGGATCTCAGGTGGAAGTCAATGATATTAAAAATTCATTTGAAAGAGGTTAGTCCCCCAAAAGATGAACTGTTATTAATTTTTGGTTCTTTTTTTTTTTTACTTTCTGAACTGTGAGTGTTGTTTTCCGAGTATAGGGTGAAAATGACATCATAAAATTGGATTTGAAAGCAGGTTTCAATTTGCCAAAGCTTTACTGTTCAACAAATTGATTCTACATTTAGCTCATGTTTGCAGATACAGACAATCATGTACCTGGTTTTGAGATTCACATATGGTGTCAGAGTCTGTAATTTATTGGGCTTTACCGTCATCGAAATCTTTCCAATGCACTGAAACAATCACTGCCTAGAATTTCCCAGAATGCACTGTTGAAACCCCTGAGTGTGGGTTGTTTGCTATATTCTCCCTTTTTTCTAATTAAGTAAATTGTAAGAACACTTACAAGATGAAGTACAATAGCAGAAAGATCACATTTTATTTTTATTTTACAATATTCCCCTTCCCACATAAAGGTCTAAATCGGATTGTAACATTAGAAAAGAAAAAAAAAGACTAAAGCAAGAAAATAAATGTAACAAAGGAATATTTAGTCAGATATGGAGGACGACCGCATATTTCATCTACAAGTGAGATGCAAGGTAAACAAAAAGAATATCAGTCATACAAATTGTACAGTGATCGTGTTGATAAATAGCTATGTTTTAATGAGCAACCTTGTTACAGTTAATTGAATCATCAGCATCCAATATTAAGTGGATCAAGGTGTCTGCTGGTTCCCAAATTTTTGTTCATGTTCAACTGATTCATATCATAGGAAATTAAGGAGTGGAATGAGACCCTCTCTTCATTCATTAACTGACTTATTTAATTTAATTACATTTTTTCAGGTGAGGACCCACTGGTTGATGATCAGAGCGATCAGGACATCAACTCAGTGGCAGGTGTTCTAAAGCTGTATTTCAGAGGGCTGGAGAACCCTTTGTTCCCCAAGGAGCGTTTCCTGGATATGATCTCCACCATCAGTGAGTGTTGCATTCAGCTGCAGGAACGCTCAAACTGTCACTGGAGTGATTCAATCTGAAATTACTCCATAGATTCCTGTTATTTGATGTATGCTCTTACTTGGCTTTATCTTTCAACTTGACAAAGCAATTAGTCAGTTTTATATATTTTCTTTTTTTTTATAAAAAAAATTGTATTAATCAAGAATGCATTAAATTGATCAAAAGTGACAGTGAAGATATTTATATTGTTAGAAAATATTTATATTTTCAATAAATGCTGTCTATTCATTTTCTATTAATTAAAAAATTCTGAAAAATATATATCACTGCTTCGACAAAAACTTAAAGCGTCACAACTGTTTTCCACATTGATAATATGAAATATTGCTTCAAATCAGCATATTAGAATGATTTCTGAAGGATCGTGTGACATTGAAGACTGGAGTAATGATGCTGAAAATTTTAGCTTTGTCATCGCATGAATAAATTGCATTTTACAATATATTAAAATAGATAACTTATTTAAAGTTGTAATAATATTTCACAATATTACTGTTTTTAGAGTATTTTGGATTAAAAAAATGCAGCCTTAGTGAGCATTAAATCTTCTTTCAAAAACATTTTTTTTAAAATACTGACCCCAAAGCATTGAGCAGTTTGTAAATTTTGAATGTGGAGCTGTGGGTCATTTTATTTGAATGTTGGTTTGTCGGTTGCTTGTTTCAGAGCTTGAGTCATCCGCTGAAAGAGCCCACCACATCCAGCAGATCATCGTCACCCTTCCTCGCACCATCATAATTGTCTTGAGATACCTGTTTGCTTTTCTCAATCAGTAAGTGGCCGTTTTGTGTACCATACTTTGAACCCGCTGATCCACAATCACACACGCACATACATTCTCAAAAGCAAATTCTACCGCACCGTCTTCACAGCTTCTCTGTCTTTACACTGTAAATCTCCTAGTAAATCACCATTTATATGAATAGCAGCAGTCTCAAGCAAAGAGATTCATTATATTTACAAAGAGCTATTCAACAGCCCGCACTGTTCTTGTCTAATTTATGACCATGTCTGTCAAGGAGTGCTTTAGAGAATATTTACGCCAGGAAAAAAGCCATCAGTCTGTACTTGTACTATACCTGTCCTCTTCTCCTGGCTTTTTATTGATGCTTCTTGTCCTCACCCTCCCACAGACCAAACAGAGAATTTGATTTCACATCATGAGTTTTCCCTCTGACTTCTTCTCCCCTTTCATTTGCTGTCGGTGCCTGCAGCTCTTGCAGCTGTGAACTTCACTTCTTCTTCAGTCGAGAGTTCCCAATGAGAGATGAGCTCTCCTCTGTTGATAATGCACTTAACATGAAGATGAATTCTCTGGAATAAATGTATTGAAATTGACAGCAGGAATAAGAGAGGAAGTTTTTTTTAAAAGTTACTCCTGCAGTATTACATCATGTAATAAGGACATGTCAAGCTTCTCTCTCTCTCTCTCTCTCTCTCTCTCTCTCTCTCTCTCTCTCTCTCTCTCTCTCTCTCTCTCTCTCTCTCTCTCTCTTCATCTTTCTAGTCTGTCCCAGTACAGTGATGAGAACATGATGGACCCGTATAACCTTGCCATCTGTTTTGGACCCACTCTGATGCCCATCCCGGACGGTCAGGACCCTGTGGCCTGCCAGGCTCATGTTAATGAGGTCATTAAAACCATCATCATGCAC
This sequence comes from Siphateles boraxobius, assembly GCF_051911475.1. NCBI lineage: Eukaryota > Metazoa > Chordata > Actinopteri > Cypriniformes > Leuciscidae > Siphateles > Siphateles boraxobius. The sequence goes on along the minus strand of NW_027509042.1, from coordinate 9,640,337 downwards.
AATGAGGTCATCTTCCCCAGTCTGAGAGAGCTGGACGGTCCTGTCTATGAGAAATGCATGACTGGAGGAGAGGAGTACTGGTGAGCTCGAAGATTTTAGCTGGATTTTGTTGTTACTGAGGAATGTCATAATTTCTCCATTAGATCCAGCTGTGGCTTAAACTGAGCACTACTCCAAATGATTGGGGAGTTTAGCACTCAGGTCATATGAAGATGAATACCTTTGGATGACTTTTGGAACCTATTGCTAAAAGCAATATTTTTACTTATAAAACAGATGGTTATAAAATCTGATTGAACCCTTATAAAAATGATTGTAGCATTACAGTGGTGGTTGGTATCAGATGGAAATATAATATGGTTCTTTGATATATACTATTGTTCTAATAGATTAGCAGATGAACATACCATGGCTTTCACAGATATTCTGGGGTACTTAATGGAAATAGTTTGCTTTGCATATTTTTGTGGCTTTACATATTGCCTCACATTCACCCATTCACGGCAGTGTCAGCCATGCAAGGCCCAACTCAGCTCGTCGGGAGCAGCTGGGGTTAGGTGTCTTGCTCATGGACACCTCGACACTTGGTCAGGTGGAACCGGGGATCGAACCACCAACCTTTCGGTTTGTAGACAACCTACATGAACCACTGAGCCACTGCCGCCCCTCTTTTAGAGAAAGAGATCGTAAAATAAATAAAAACACCTGGTTGCCACGGAAACACTGGTGCACCTTGTGATCTCCGTGGCTCTCGCACTTGTCGTATTAATAGGGACTTTAAGCAACGGCCTCTGGTGGAACGGCAACGGCGTTCTGGCGATCTATTGCGCATGCGCGACTTAACTGCTACTTCACGACGTTCTTCTGTAACCGTCTACTACGGGAGAACAGCTGATTTGCCGTAGTCGCCACTACGTGAAAGATTAAGAAAGTTAATGGTATATTTTATGGTATGTGGCATTGTAATTGTTTATGTATATCATTAAATGGCCAAAGCAACCCTCTCCTGCTTTTTAAAATCACTTTCTTTATTTGATTTTGTCAAATGATTAAATTATCCCCTACGCCGTACTCTTCACTGTTGCTTAGTGATTGTTGCGTTCTTTAACAACGGCAGTTAACCGTTTACTTCCGGCTGCCGTTGCCGTTCCATCAGCAGCTGTTGCTTAAAGTCCCTAATGCCTTTTACATGAAAACGGAGGTGACTTGTGCTTCTCACGGTGGTGATTATTATTAGTCTACGGAAAGTCAAAATGCCGCCACACCTCCGAGTTGATGAGTCAATATCTACGCTTGCCGTCGCCATGTGTTTGACGGCGCGTGCACACCAGTGAGGCACACACTGGCGCGGGGCGAGCGGAGCAAACCGAGCGTTTTCAGTCCATTCCTATAGAAGTTGAGCTTGGCTCCCACAAGCTCAAGTTCCATGAATGAATTGAAAACACTCGCTAGCTTCGCGCCAGTGTGTTCTTGCTGCTATTGTGCCTGTAAAGCGAGGTTCACAACTTCACAGTAGGCTACAGTAAACGCCCCTGCTTAAAACGTGTATCGCGATTCGTTTAACATTTCAACCGACTTGAATCGTCACACATTTTTATCGATTTTCAACCGGTTGCAAGTGTATCGTTACATACCTAATATATTTATATTTAGTAATAAATGCAAATAAAGTGTCGTTCAAAAGTTTGAAAAATCAAAATGACAAATTAATTGTGGGTTTTAGTCCTCTATATACTCGTCAAACCATTCGATGGAGTCTAATATTGATACTAACAGGATTGATAACTAATAGCGTGGCATTGCAAAACTGTAATTGCCATGGCTTTTCCAATGCTGGCATTATTACATGTGCAGCTATTGTGTTTACTGTGCTCTTTAACATCTCCCTCTCTTTGTGTATATTCACACAGTGACAGCCCTCACAGCGAACCAGGCACCATTGACGAAGCAGACAACTGCACCGAACCACACACAAGCGATGATGGTACAGGCATTTTTGCATTCATTCATTGCTTTATACGCACTCTTATTATTGTCTCTTATGGAAGGATGTTGTATTCAATTCTATTGCATAAGAGACCACAAATAATCAAAAGCAGAAATCAGCATTTGATGTTTTTAGCTTAGTCAATAAAAGTACAGTCAGATTTTTATGCTAGCCTTTGGAGTGAATGGAATCAAAATGACCACATATTGCTTTTTAAAAAACAGAAAAATTGTTTTGCCTTGTGATATTTTGAAGATTATGTGCTGATTAGCATTGCTGTGTTGTGCACTGGCTGACCTTTATCTCTCTCTGTGTGTGTGTGCGTGCGTGCGTGCGTGCACATGCATGTCAAACACCTAATTTACATCAGATGTCAAAGCTGGCATTGAAACATCTGGGCCATATTCAGTTTAATCTAAACAGTTGATCTAAAAAAATTTCAGATTTAGAAATTTTGAGGGGGGAAATGAGCGCAGTCAAAGACTGCAGTATGCACTCATTTTTTTCCTAAAAATTTCTAAATCTGTATTTGTGTCATGTTTTCCAGTAAAACATCTAACCGTCCTAAAATGAAATGCATTTACTTGAGCAGCAAGAATGTCTCAGATGTTACATGCTTTCAGTGAGTATGTCAAATTAAATAGATTATTCTTCCCTCTCTGGTAAATAGTTTGTTCTTGTTTTTAGTATTAATAAAAAATTGTCACTGGGGTAAAAACAAAAAAACAAAAAAAACAACTTAATTTATGAAATATTCTCTGAAACCAAGTCATATTGTCATTTCTGTGTTTGTGTGTACAATTTTGCTTTCAAATTGTTTTTTAACAAAAAAAATCATGTAATTATAATAAAGGTCATTTTTAATTTTCGTTTTTAAGAAGGTTTATTAAGAAGAAATAAATAATAAAGAAATGCTTCATACACACCAGATTGTGGTGTTTGGTGAATATTATGATTGAAATCTCGTTCAGCCAATCAGAGTTGTGCCCTTTAAGCAGTGTGCATCCTTATTGGCTGGTGGGCTATGAGGAGATAAGAAAGATGAGAAGTGGCAGCACAGATTCATAAAGGGTTATGTGAGATTCCAGGTCTTAAAAAAACATTCTCTCTGCTTTTTTCCTCTCCCCTGCCTCACACTCTTCATTTCTCACATATAAATGATAACATTGTCTAGCAACATTTCCGTTGCTATATTAAATGAAGAAGCAGACGGAAATATCTCTTTCGGCCCAGTTTCAGCAATTTTTGCGCTTCATCTTTCTTTCAGCCCCTGGTTTTCTCTGCTTAATTGCCTCCTCCTTTGGCTTTTATCAGGTTGTTTTCCTTCTCTCCCTCTCTTTTGCACACTCTTTGTTCAGGGTGAGTAAACAGGTCTCACAGGGCTTCCTGCGCCTGCTCCCTTCATTTACTGATTGATGGAGCTGCACTCGCTCGCTAACCCAAAACACCAGCCACATTGCTGATACCATCTCATGCATACAGCATGCTGCTCATTAAAGAAGTCATACCATTTTTTCCCCCAGTTTCTCTAAAACGGTTCACACAAAAAATGTTATCACAAAAAATAGAGCATTGTTTGTTTTTCTATTTAAATGTGCACTTTTTTTCCCACTTTAAGATGCAGTAAGTGATTTCTGAGTAGCACTCTTGATAAACACAACCCTCGCTTCACTGCTCCGCCCCCAAAATGAACGAAAACGCAATGCAAGTGTGGATGTCTCTTTATTATAGCTGAAGCAAAGCAAAATAATGCTTGTGAAAAATAAAGTGAAGATGACGATCAAACGACAAGGTCAAAAAATGAATATACAGTACACTAGAGTATATACAAGCAAGAGTTTGTTTGTTAGTCGCCAGCTGCACACCAGCTCAAGACAAACAATGACAGTCACAACTGTCCTGTTACAATAGCTAACATTTAAAACAACAGCATATCTTGGTTCTGTAAAACAGCAAACCAATGGTACTCCTGTAAGGAGCAGAAACAACGCAACCTCTGCATCTGTTTCAGGCCCTCCCGCTTAGGTCTCTCTAGTGCTGAAAAAGCTTGTCTAATATTAATACGGGTTCTATAATCCTTCTTTTTCCAGTGATATTCCTCTGACCTTTTCTTTTTTGGAATGTCTTTCAGCCATCTCTCTTCCTACAGTCTTTCTTCAAATCTCCCTCTTGCTCACTCTCTCTTCTCCCTCATAATGAGTGGACACGCCCCCTACTGCTGATTGGCTACAAGTATGTTGTGGTGCTCAGTCCGATCCACTTTCAGCAGCGTTTCTCAGAAATCGCTTACTGCACCTTTAAAGTTTTACACATAAAAAAAATTATTACTGCAGTTCTTTTTACAAATGTTTAAAGTCGGCATGAAACAGAAGTTACGATAGTCTTCTCTTCCTTATTGTGAAATAAATCGAGTGAAACAACTTCTTGAACAAGACAAAATGTAGGGCGGAACAGAAAAATACATTTTGGCGAGACTTGATTTTGTCCATCGGGAATTGATTGGATTGTTGTGGTTTGCTATTGCTGTGACCTCATGTGAGTGACAGGTATGTCCTGTCCTCACACCGAAAGTCAGAGAAGAGATGTTGTTGACGGGAAGCTATTTTGATTAAAGATTATGATGGCACATGAATTTTAAAAAATAATGAGGTGCATGGATAATTCATTTATAATATATTCCATAAAAAAGCAAGAAATGTCAATTTGATTTCATGGTGACTTTAAAAAGGAGTACATTCAGATAATATAAGTGACCTAGCGGGCTATCTATTTTTAGTTGAAATGTGAAAGGCTTCCTGTACAAAAACAGTCTGTTATGCCGCTGCTTGCAAACTGGTTTTAGTTATCCTATTTTAATTTATTGTCGTAATCATAAACAGATTGGTTTGTAGCTCTAATAGTTTCAATGTTTACTTCTTCTCATTCTTCTAGTGATTTATCTATAGCACCTAATTAATTGGAAATCCAGCACCTTCACAGGAAATAGCTTACTTCTGCTTTGAAACATAAGATGGATTATAAAAAACAAATTGTGATTGAATGACCAGCCATGTCTTGCAATTTTGAATTATACACATACTTCAGGATACATGAACCTTCCTCTGGAGCTCATCAGCTAAAGCCCGCCTTATGCATGACTTCAGGAATGTTTGAAGTCACATGATTTAGCTCCTAAACAGCGTTATCTCAACTTTCCCTGTAACCCTCGACACATGCTGAGAAACCACAATCAGATTCTGAGCCTTCAAACCAGCCAATCAGGTGCAGTCACAATGGAAACAATCAGACATACAGAATAGCAAAGGCGGATTTTCTCTCTCTCTCTAATTCCATTCTTCCTCTTTCCTTCCACTTCTGTGCCGTGCCTGGATTTAATTTCACCCCTGGGTGGAGACCCTAATGAAGCTGATTGTTTTTTTTTTAGTTTACTTGGAGATTTCTGGCAAGCGCTGATTTGCTCTGTATATCTCCTTAACCCTGAATGACCCCACTGTCTGTTTGCCCCTGGCAGCGTCTGTGGTGGGTGGTGGGGGGTTGGGGGGGGTGAAGCGTGAATTGATCTGTGGTCATATGATGGCAGTGGTCACGTTAAATGGTAGCTGGGTGGCAGATTTGATAGGATTTAGATAAAGTACACTTTGCATTTTTAGTAGCCCATCTGTATTAGAACTGTGCCTGTTTCTTTGTGCTCTTGATGAGATCATATCCTCTGATGTGTAAGACCATAATGTGATGAATGTGAATCTTTATGATATGGAATATAGGGTCTATTTGAGAAATACATTAACATACAACCTTTTGCTGTGCATGAGCCTGTTGATGTTGTCTTAGCAATATTGCATTGTTCAAAAGTTAGTTGTGGTTGTTGTTGTTTTTGTTTTTGTGTAGAAGGGACATTTTGCATTGCAGTGTTTCATGTTTTTTTTTTTTGGGCTTTGATTTGTCTTGTTTTGTTGTTTTCAGAGATTGACAGCAATTATTCTATGGATTTGGCAGTTTTTGTGTTGAAAAGTGACATTTTGTCAATCTATTGGTTTCTAACCCTGCAGTAATGCTCAGTAACCCCATCTAATGTCAAACACCATTGACATAACTGTACTTTAAAATAAATAAATAAGTGAATATTATTCCATGTGTGTGTGTGTGTGTGTGTGTGTGTGTGTGTGTGTGTGTGTGTGTGTGTTCAGTGTTGTGCAGTTGTGCGTTAGGTCTGGACAGACAAATTGGAAACTGGTCTGGATATGGTGTGTGTGTGTGTGTGTGTGTGTGTGTGTGTGTGTGTGTGTGTGTGTGTGTGTGTGTGTGTGTGTGTGTGTGTGTGTGTGTGTTTGTGTGTGTGTGTGTGTGTGTGTGTGTGTGTGTGTGTGGCTGAGAATCAGCTGGGAGCATGAGAGATTTGAGTCTGTTGCAGTGCTTTGAAGCTCTTTGAAAATTTATTGACATAATTCTCTGTGCAAACATGCTAATGAGCCCTAGTTTTGCTGTTCCCCTCTCTCTCTCATACACACACAGAGGTGGAGCAGATTGAAGCCATCGCAAAGTTTGACTACATGGGTCGGACTCCTCGAGAGTTGTCCTTCAAAAAAGGTGCATCCCTTTTGCTGTATCATCGTGCATCTGAGGACTGGTGGGAGGGCAGACACAACGGGGTTGACGGCCTCATACCCCATCAGTATATAGTAGTACAAGACCTGTAAGTATCTATTCTAAATAACTACTTTTTGTAATCTAATACATTTTAGTTATTTTATTATTTGATGCGTAACACAAATGTTTTTTCTGGTACCTCACTGCAGCTTGTTGCAGAAAGTCCTATTATTACTTTTTTTGAGTAAGACTTTGAAAGTGATAAAATTTGGTGGAAAAAATCCTGAGCCATATTTAGGGTCCAGGGGGCGTATTACAGATACTTTGTTTCTTAAAGCAACATTATGTAGTTTTTCAACCTTCATTATATTTCCAAGACCCTTGAGATGGTACATCGACTTACAATAGGTTGAATGACACGTCTGCCATAGCCTGACAGTGTCTGTATCGCTTTTACTGGCACTATGTAACTTCGGGGTTTGGGTAGTGTAAGGCCGTCTAACTCGATCCAATGGCGGTATTCGAATTAGCGGTGAAGGTCTTTGCGTGTTACTGTCTTTTCTTGCGGCAAAGTATTTTTGGTTAAATGCAATACATTTTCTCATATGTATTTTCTCATTATTTCATCTGACTCCATAAATGAAAAGGCTTTAATGATATCTGTGCATCATTAAATGTGAGCGAATGTTTTACTATTCTTTTAAACTCTTGAATGCAAATAATGTCAAAGTCAATTAGAATAATCAAATGTCACAATTTAATATGTCAGGTAAATGTATCATTATAATTTCATAATCAATTCAAAGGATAATCAATGCAAAACATCAAATGCTCTAGAACAAAGAGGAAAAAGTTTACCCGACAAGAAATGCGTGAGGCTGAGAGTCTCGCAACTCTCAGCCTCACGGGCCGATCTCAGATATAGAAAAGGCCCTGAGCTCTCGCTGCGTTTCATTATATACCCAAACCTCATTTCAAATCTAAACATCATTCAGAGTGGAATTTTACCTGTAAGTCACCATTTGCTAGTAGTGGAAAATTAGCATTCAGTCAAATGGTCGAAGGTGTTAACTCAAAGACACACCCTCCAGTATTGGAGGGTGTGGAAGATATTTCTAAACTTCCTAAGAACTTAATTACCTTTTGGGTTTACTTCTTTGGGAATGAGACATTTGTACCAGTCGTACCGAGAAATTTCCAATAATACCAAATATGTATAAAACTAGATGATAATCATTCACATTAAACCATTTAGATTCTGGTGTGAGTTTGGGAGATCTCTGCCAGGATGAAGAATGGGGGAGAGAAATGTAGATTAGGATGAGGGAGGTGAGACCTTTGTCTCAATAGTGCATGAGGGGGAGTTCAAATGTTAATTTATTTTGTTTTCTCAGAGATTGGCCCTCTCTTAAAGTCCTTCAAGTTTTTCCAGTCTTACAGTAGTAACCCAAGCACAAAAAGAACTACAAAATTCGACTGCTTTACGGCATACCTCACTTCCCCCACCACCCCCCACTTCCTCAAATTCTGACGTTAGAGCCCAACTAGCGTTTGTTTGCCGTCTGTATGTTGTTGTCATGGCCAGGGCTGGACTGGGACTAAAAATCGGCCCGGGCATTTTGGCCCAGACTGGCCCACTACATATAATCATAAACACAACTGATCTTTTCACGCCCCTGAATATGTATAATAACTCCTATTAAAACCACTAATGCCATGTAGCCTAATGAGTGAGTAGGAATGAGTAAGAGTTAATAGATGAAATAACTACTAATTGAAAAATACAATCGAACTAATCCACAATGATGAATCCTAAAACAAGCTATAAGCTGCATTGGTATAGCAATACCAGTGTTTGACAAAGGATTTTTGGTAAATCTTTTGGTTCGGGGGAGTCCCCCGTAAGAAAAATTTGTGCTTTTTAATGTTAAATTCATCAATCTGGTGCACTTTGAGAGTTAAAAATGAAGAGTTCCAACCCATAATCAGTGTGCAAATTGGACAAAGAAAAACTCAAAACTCTTTTAGCTGTGATATAGTGTCTGTCTGCATTACACATACTACATAATAATAGTTATAATATTAATTCCATGACAGTTAGAACCATATATTGTAAAACAAATGCACTGGAAAATAAAAGGAACTTTCATAATTAGTTTTGTACTAATTTCCATGCTTGAAAGAGATGCTTGAAACAGATGATCTTTTATTTTTGGCGGAAAATATGGTTTACAAACGCGTCTCATTACAATTCTAGTAAAATGCGTAATCATCAACTATGCAGATGTGTAAATAATGCGTAACTGGGTGATGGGTTACGACACTCATCGCCTCAGTGTTCTGAAAGTTGCCTAGTCCTGCTTACCACAGTTCTCTAAACTCACTCATTCTCTCCTGATCCTCCTCAATATCCTCATCAGACACTTGAAGGGCCTGTTTCTTTTTTTCACGCTATTTCTCTGCACATTCCTTGCGTTTCTTCTCCATCTCTGACTATTTTGACAGATACACAATGACACTGCACGCGCGCTCAGAGCCCAAAGGGGGAGGAGTTTAAAGATGTGATTGGACCACCCCAGTGCCAATCAAGAAAATAACCAATGGGCCGCTGATCTACGTGTTTCTGTAAAAAAAAAAAAAAACCTACGCTGACTATTTTTGTCCAATGCATTACACCGGCACAAAGATCCCAGCGCCGCCAATTAAGCAAAACTAAACGAATGGGCCGCCGATGTACGAGTATTATGAGCCGTTTAGATAAAAAAAATTTTTTAATATATTTTTTAAAGAATAATTTGTATCGGCCCAAAAAGCACGTCCGCCCACCGGGCAAATGCCCGGTATGCCCGATGGCCAGTCCAGCCCTGGTCATGGCCGAACCGGCAACTAAAATGAAGAAGTTTTGTTGGAGGAGACTAGAAAGAGAAAAAGGGAGAGTGACAAAATAAAAGGCTGGAAGAGGATCAATATTGGTCCAGCGTGAGCTCGCTGGCGTGAGCTAAAGGAGGAGGAGGGGTGCCCGACCGATGCTGATCTGGCCGTCATGCTGTTGGACTAGTAAATATATTGCTTGCATACTATCTTTATTTTTACGAATTTGTTGTCTGCCTGGCCATGTTATGGAATCGATCTGGTCCTCCATTTATCTTCACAGTCATGTTTGTTTATTTGTATTTCTGGTGAAAGTGTCTTGCTATAATGCAAATCGATTTTTCAAATTTGCAGATTCATCTATGGTAGCTTGATATTATAATATTGACGATATATGGCTATTACCTACCACACAAACATTGAATTGAATTAGCATATCCATTATGTAAAACAGTAGCCAATAGGCTACTATAATGACACTTATAAACTTGTAAATATGAGCTACGCGATCTTTTGGCATTTGAAAAAAAAAAAAAACCCATGAAATTATATTCATATGACATGCTGAAATATATGCCAATGTACCTGGGATGAAGACATTTCACACGCAACGCTGGCAGTCTGCCCAAGACGTGAGAACTCAAGATGGTATCGGCTTGTCAACAAATGCACGTTTATCCCCTGGTGTAACCATGACAGATTTTGCGACCGTAGTAGAAGACATTACTGTTTCCCAACTGTAGGGGGACCCCTAGAGCAAAAACTACATAGTGTTACTTTAAGTTAAGATCTGACAAGTTAATTTAGGATTTTTCACAAATTTATATTACAGAAGCAAATCTTATGTTGATTTAGGATTCTTATCCTATCTTACAAAATCTCATCTTATTTGTAATCTTAAACTCCTCCATCGAGTTATTCAACTCTAATGGTGCGTTCACACCGTACGCGAATAGAGCATCTAGCGCGAGTGATTTCAATGTTAAGTCTGGCGCGTTACGCGCGTAAAAAATTCCTGCAGCGCGAATGAGGCGTAGAGCCCGGCGCGGTAGACCTGAATTCGCCTCATTCAAGTTCACGCAAATGGTGCGAATAGCACGAATTGAGCGTCTGGAGCATTACGCGTGAATGATTTATTTATTGCTTTTTGTGCATTCACGCTTTTGACGCGAATTCGCGTCTGCCGCCCGAGTTGAAAAATCTGAACTTCTGCGTCAAATTCGCACCATGTTAACCAATCAGGAGCCAGCTTGCTGCTGTCACGTGGTGAACTAAATATTTTACCACATAAAAACTTGATTTTAATATATGAGACATTAATTTTGTATCCTATTTATTCCATATCTAATGTAGATTATATGAAACATTATTATTATTCTAATGTAAAGAGAACCAACATAACGTTACTTTAGTGCAAGAACATAGTTCGTGTCTGGACTGTGTTGTGTGAGGGGAAAAAACACAGGACAGTTTAATCACTTTTGTAGTAGCCTAGGCTGGCTCCATTTATCATTAAAACAAAAATAAATTACAGATTAGGTGGATGAGGGCGAGGGTGATCCTCGCTCCGATGCGGGACAGCAGGTCATCAAACTGACAGCGGGACAGGCGGAAGTACCGCTGAAAGTGGCCGTCATCCAGGCGCAGCTCCTGGAGCAAATGGTGAAACTCGCCGAACTGGATTCGCCTCCGAAGGGTCTGGTGGACTCAAATACGGCGACTATGATCCCTACGCCGTTGTTCTGTTCTCCAGAGCAAATAAAGAGCGGTGACTCTCTAGATAAATGACCCATGAACAACAGACATCTTGTAAAAAGATGGCCGCCAACGGGGTTCGAAACTTTTGAAACTTTCGCCTCTGACACGCGTGATGCGCGTAAATTTCGCTTAAAACTTTTGTTTTTACGCGTGTCAGTTTCACTCTTGACGTGCGAATTAACACAAAGTGGTCAAGCGTCAAACTAGACGCGAATTTGACACGCTATTCGCGTCCGGTGTGAACGCACAGCAAGGTCTGTTACCAATCAACCAATACGCGCCAACAGCTGTTGTGAAGTAAAACGGAAAAACTCAGATAATAGAAATAATTGAGATTAAAACGGAGAAACAAAATAAGTGGTGCTTTTCATTAAGGAAAGTTTTGATAAGCTTGATAGAAAAGGCAAAGCCTAATCCTTTTATTTCTAGGAGTTTTGTTGTCAAAGTGCAGCACAATAATTTGGGTGTTCACAAAGTCTTTCCACCATCAAACATCGCTGTTCTTCATCTTATATCATTAATAAATGTGAAGTCATTCTCAGACTGGGCTATTATTATGTGAATTTTATAGTTGGTTTTCAAATAATTTTGAAGTTAGGACACCAGTGGGGTTGTTCTAAAGTTATGACAGTCTTCAGGATTTTTTGTGAAGTTAGGATGCTTCTGTAATACCATTTTCCTATCTGTAATTAAGATAAGATTATGCACTTAAGAAATGTCATTTTGTAATAGCTTTTGTCCTAAATGAGGTCCTAACTGAAATTGCCAAACAGATAAGATAGGATTCTGAAGTTAGGATCTTTCTGTAAATGCACCCCCAAGAATATCATTGAGACTGTGGACTTGTACCAGTAAAGGCTGGTAAACACTACATGAAAAAGTGCTGGATTGGTATTGGGATCATGCGGTCCTGCGGGACCCAACGCAAATCTTGCGGAAGCGGTCGGTTTTACCTTTGCTGTTCATTTAGTTTTGTATTTGTATTGCATGTTTTGATAACAGGTTTTGATATCCTCCAACTGCATGGAATCATAGTCTGAAGCTGAAAAAATCAGAGTTTGTGCTTATCAGGAACACTACGTGTTTTTCTGTGAAATCTGTCAACTCCGACTGACCAAAATCTGCAGACTTGCGCTGACTTTTGGCAACTATTGTTAACTTATCCAGACTGCAAATCAGGGCAAAAATCTGAGCAAAAGTCAAGTAGTGTATTCCAGCCTTAAGTAACCACATAGCAACATGCTTCAACTAATCAGAACACCTTAGAAACTTGCACCAACCACATTTTTGTCAGAAAAATGTAGTTCCTACTATTATGCACGGGAGTCTTGGCACTAGTTACAGGAAAGTTCAATGCATGTTGCCTTGTGAAAGTGTTGCACTCTGGGTAATATATGACTGATCAACCAGGCCATCTGGCCTGAGTTCATACCTTCATAGCTCAAGTGAGAATCATATAGTTCCCGCCGTTAACACTTTAATTAAACTTTAACAGCACTGAGTGGCCGTTGACGAATACTCTGAAGTCTTTGGCAAGGGCCTTTACACTATATAAGCCTAATTGTGTTTCTGAAGTACCAAGCATTAGCGGCACCCTAATGTGCTAGGCATGCATTTATGTCAAAGCCTGTTGTGTGCAGTGGGACGTGACATGCTTTACTAAGTTAAAGTGAGCTGAAAGAAAGACAATCTTCTCTTACTTTTTATAAGGTCTTTAGATGACATGAAATTGCAGTGTCCTTGAGTTGGTCATATTTATATCAACGACTGATATTAACTGTCCTACCGCTGTTTCAGTAATTACTAAAATGATGACATGCCCATTATCTCTTTGTATGGTTTAACTGATGTCAGTTTGATGAATGAGTTTATTAAAAGGGTCAGTCAATGCCCCATTCCTAATTTGCAAGATTTAACAGCAGCAAATAAGGAAAATTGAGGTTGCTAAAATGAAAAGAGGATGGAGACAACCGGCTGCCAGTTACACTACAGTAGAGGTGGGCGGAAAAACCAAAATCTTTTATCACAATAGTTGTTTTCACTGTAAATTCAACCCCAAAATGCTTTAAACACAACATAGCCATATGATGTTTATTTTATGTAATCTAGTGACTTAAAGGGATAGTTCACCCAAAAATGGTAATGATCCCATAATTTACTTCCCCTCAAGCCATCCTAGGTGTACATGACTTTCTTCCTTCCGCCAAACACAATCGGGAGTTATATTAAAAAAATATCCTGGATCTTCCAAGCTTTATAGTGGGATTGAATAGTAACTGAAATTTTGAAGCCCCAAAAAAGTGCATCCATCTATCATAAAAGTAATTCATACGATTCTAAAGCGAATCGATGCGTTTTTGTAAATATAAAATATATCCAATGGAAAAATATCCATATTTATAACTTAATAAACTGTAATCACTGAATCACGCGAATCTAGGTTCAGCGGACCTAAACTATCCCTTAAAATGCTTAAAAAATTAAAGGTATACAAAGTTTGAGATTAAATATTTTGCAAACTGCGAGCCAGTAAATCGCTGAATCCATGTTCATGAAAAATAAAGTGAAAAGCCATACCAAAAGAATGGACGCTGTTTGAGTGGATCATCTTCCTGTTAATGGCAATGATTTTGAAATAAAGTGTTCAACAACCATGTACTTCAGTGTGTGTGTTTAAAAGGCAATCGGTAAACAGGACTGCTGAAAGATTGCATAATGAAACACTAGGGCTGTTGACTTTTTCTGAGATTTTGTTTTTCCAATGAATGTGACGTTCAAGAGCTTCAGATTACCAAACACCTTCTGCTGTTGTCTCCCAAGAGAACTGTAAAAACGAGGCGAGAACATGCTGTGAAACTGTGATTAGTGGATGTTTGCTTGCTGTGGGCTGAATGAGACACGAAGTGAAAGGGATGTTGGGGCTGCTGGGACTGAAAAATAAGAAACCAGAGGCTTGTTTCATTCCCAGCTCTATATTTTTTGTGTGTGTGACAGTTTAGCTGGTGAATATTATGATGTACTCTACCGTTCAAAAGTTGACTCTTCATGATGTCTTCATGAAAATTCAGCTTTGCCATCACAGGAATAAATTCATTTAGAAAATATATTCAAATAGAAAACTGGTATTTAACATTTTTAAAAATATTTCACAATATTACTATTTTTACTGGAAGATTAACTAGCATGTTTTAAGTAAAGTGACACCACCAAACAATTACAGTTTTAAGTAGTGTACTTAGTTTATATATCCTACATTTTAAAATGTCTTCACTTATATAATCCATACATTTGCCTATGTTTTTTTATTTTATTATTGATATGATAAGATGTGTCTCTTTCTATTTAGGGATGATGCATTCTCTGATAGTCTGAGTCAGAAGGCTGACAGCGAGGCCAGCAGTGGACCTTTACTGGACGATAAAGCCTCATCCAAAAACGATCTGCAGTCCCCATGTGAACCTTCACATGATTACAACTTTGGCGGGGTCATGGGCCGGTCAGTGGCTGATTACACAGAATTCTGCTTGTATTTATTCGTCACATTTTCAGTCTCAGAAAAAAATTAATGATCTGAATTCTCCTGTTTCTCCTAGCAGCTTACTTACTCATCTCTTAAGGCTTGTTTGTGACACGAATATTTAACAAAAATCGTTAGACTGTACAGTATTTGCAGTCAGCTTTGAGCTAAAACACAGTGTGACTGTCTGTATTTAAGCTTGTTAGAATCTCATTGTGTATTTCTGCAGGGTTAGGTTGCGTTCGGATGGGTCTGCCGTTCCTCGACGCCGCAGTGGCACTGACTCTCACAGTCCTCCACGAGACACACCACCACGGGCCGCAGCCTGCCCCAGCAGCCCACACAAAGTGGCGGTCACTAGGAGCCACATAGAGAGTCCTGAGAAGAGACGTTTGGGAACCTTTGGCAGTGCAGGAAGCATTAACTACCCTGAGAGGAAGGTCTATCCTGAAGGTCACCCGCTCCGGCCTGTTCCAGGAGCAACGAGACACAGCAGCCTTGGGGACCACAAGTCCTTGGAGGCTGAGGCTTTAGCAGAGGTGAGCGAGAGCACATTTTTTAGATTTTCATTCAAATTCACAGTATTGTAGAGCAAGACAGTGTTATTTTAGAATCACTGAGAGACTATTATTGTTCTTATTAATATTAATATTCTTACTTTCCATTTTTATTGTCTAATATGTATGTATGTCTATATCGTTTTTACACTAAAGTTACACTAATTGAAATGGGTAATATAGTAAATCTATCCGAAATTTAAAAAAAGTTTAAATGGGTAACGCTTTATTTTATTGTCCTTTTAACATGCTAAATGTAGTTACTGTCATCATAAGTATTATGTATGTATGTATGTATGTATGTGTGTGTCTGTGTGGGTTTGTGAGAAAAAAATCACTATTTGAGGTATCATTCAAGTCAAGGCAGAGTGTTGGACAGAAAAATAATAAACAAACATCTTTATTTATTCACAAAAGTTATTAAATTAATTAAGATTAATTTTCTATTAATGCTGTCAAATGGATTAATCTCATCTAAGAAAAAAATGTATGTCTATATAATATATGTGTATTGTTATATATATACAGTGTATATATATATATACAGTGTATATATATATATACAGTGTATATATATATATATATATATATATATATATATAATGATAAACTGTATACACATACACATTTATTATATAAACTCCATCTTTTAGCTAAGATGCGATTAATCACGATTAATCGATTTGACAGTACTATTTTCTATATAATTTTATTTAAATTACCCTGATTTAAATACATTATTTTTAAACATAAATGTAGTACCCTAAATCCTCTTTTATTTTGTACCCTTATTAATCAAAGCTCAAAAGGCTTTTTCTCTTTGAGCCTTGCAATTACCCTAGAATTCTGTGTCTGAAGAAGCTGGCAAGATTGAGTCCAGCAGAAACAAAGAGCTGGCACCAAAGACAGATATCAGCATGAACGGGATAGGCTGGCACTGATTCATCTTTTTCATTTGCACACGATTAAATAATGAAGTCTGTGGCACATGGAACAGTTAATGATCTTTTGTAATGGGCCCTTTGTGTCTACGCTCACCTAATGAAAAGAAAACGGCTTATGTGAATACAGACATCAAAATGAAGGCATGATGGATATTGTTGGAGAGAAATGTGTTGTTTTGTGAATTGATAATGCATTAAAAGCACAGACTACATGATCTGAATAACATTACTGCTTGATGTTCAGTTTGGGGTGTGTGTGTAAATGTGTTTTAGGGGTGTGTGTGGGGTTATTGATGACGTCTGCTCGGTAATAAGACCTTGCAAGGTACTTTTTTTTTGTGCGTGAGCATGTGTCTTCATGAGCCTTTTATCTACCGAGCATTAAACTTTTATGGCATGCTCAGCTGCAAGACAGAACGGAGATGGCCGGAAAAGAGGAATGGAAAGCAGTGAGTTTATAGTCTATCAGGATGGCAGCGACGCTGTGTGTATATCAAACATAATCTGCCTCTGTGATATACTAGACCGCTCCAGAAGAAAGTAAGATGAATCCCCAGAAAAGATGAGAGATTTCTAAGGCCATATAGCTCAATAAATACTGTCTGTGCTGAAAAACAACAAATTGAAGTTATCGACCATTTTCTTACAGCATGGCTCTTATTAGTGGTGCTAGAGGATTTAAACAAATCCTTAATGCTTCACTTTGCTATATTAGAAAAACTTGACAGTTAATACAGTTAATGAAGTACCATTAGGAAAGCTATTTACAACATAATGCTTAAAAAAATATATTAATAATTGTTGATCTCACTCACTGTAATCACAATTACAGACAAAATAGTTGGTTAACAAAGGTTTTTTTTTGTTTTTTGTTACATTATCTTTAATATTTTTTCATTAAAATTTATAATGAGATGAAAAATATTCATCATGACACAATTTTTATAAAAAAAACTAGGTTATGAATAAAATGCTTGAAAAGAATGTTTAAAATTAAACCAAATGTGCATTAACTAAACATTACTTTTGTTTAACTCAAAACATACTGTTGAAAAAAAAAATTAAGCTAGGTTTATATATATATATATATATATATTAGGCATTATGTTAAAAATAGCTTTCCTAATGGTACTTCATTAACTGGATTAAATTGTCTCCACTTAAAAACTGAACAATATTTTTGTTACAGGACATTGAGAAGACGATGAACACTGCACTTCATGAGCTCCGTGAATTGGAACGGCAGAACACAGCCAAACAAGCTCCCGATGTAGTTCTGGATACGTTAGAACCGCTCAAGAACCCAGTGAGCTCAGAGCCAGCGAGCCCCTTACACACCATCATGATCCGAGACCCGGACGCGGCCCTGAGGCGCAGCAGCAGCTCCACCTCCGAGATGATGACCACCTTTAAACCGGCGCTGTCCGCCAGATTGGCCGGAGCCCAGTTGAGACCTCCACCTATGAGACCCATGCGCCCCCCTCCCACACAGCACCGCTCCAGCAGCTCCAGCTCCTCTGGGGTTGGAAGCCCTGCCGTGACCCCCACAGAGAAGATCTTTCCGAACAACGCAAGCAGTGCTGCAGCTTCCTCCGCCAACTCGGGCGAGAAACCTGGAACCATGTAGCCCGCGATGTGATGCAGCTGCGAGTGCTGGTGAGGGCGAACCGGGGCACGATGCTCCAGCGAGGAAGTTCAGGAGTGCTTTTCTTTTCATTTTCTAATGTATTTTTTGAGCCTTGAAGATTTCGAAAGTGAAGCCTAGTGGTCGGCACGCGTGCTCTGACACGTTGAGCCTGGTTGTGGATGATATGAGTTGAGTCTGGCTCAGGTGATCTCCCACTTTCCTCTCTGTTTTTCCCATAATTTTCTGTCCTCTCTGTGAAAGAGACAAAAAAAGCCTAAAATACAAGAAAAAAAAAGACTTTTATAGGGTAAATTACATTGCAACTGAGCTGCATCATATAAAGTATGATAAAAAAAATCCTCTTGTTTTTATATTATTATTAATTTTACCTCAGAATTAATATTAAGTTGTCCTTTTTGGCCTTCTTATTCTTATGTGAACTTTATTTAGAGCAGGATTCTCTGCACTGGTTGGCCAGAAGAGTTCTGTTATTCATTGGAGGACAGTTCTAAGATAAGCGATAAGTCCCTCCTTCAAGAACTGGACTGTACATATAGTAGAACCAAACGGTCACTCAAAGACTGTCTAACATGGCCACCTTTGAGCTGTTGTAAATAGAGATATACTGTACTTGAAGTTGTAATGCCTTTCGTTTGTAGAATAAGCGATATACATCTAAGTAACAACATAGCCAAGCTGTATACATATATGAGATGCAGAAAACCAATATACCAACTAATTTTAAGAAACCTGTGGTAAAATGTAGTTTTACTTGTATATAAAGTTTGGGTAGATTCTTTTTTGTACAGCCGTGGACATGACCAGTCAGGGAGACTAGAATGGCAAACTCTTTTACAACCAATAAGCCAACAAATAATGAATCAATAGTCAGTCTGAGCCATTAATATTATTATTAGTTTGGGGAGTGTTCTTTTTTCCTCATTTTTGGATCACATCAGTTTCCTAATACAAAAAGCAGTTCTCAATGCTGAATATATGCTTTTAATGCATCATTATCTAAAGTTACATGGTTTTAGGGTATTCCCCTGAGCTCCCTCCATATTATTGCAACCATCCATCAATTACATATTTGTATCCCATAGTATATACTCTGAGATGCGCCTGATTATATGAATATTAATTCTTACTTACTAAAATAACCAGATGTTACACAAGTGGCCAGTGTTTTTGTGACCTCAAAAGTGTGAAACAAACAATGTGTCCATGTCATAGTAATATAAATCTAGGGATGCACCAATATGAAAATTTTTGCTGATACCGATAATCCGATAATTCTTTATATTTGAAAGCCGATAAATCTAAATCCAAATTTTACTTCTGCGTTTTTGAGAGCCTGGTTACAAAAACAAAAGTCTCACCATTAAAAGCAATTTTTCCTTTATTGAAGTGATTCCAATAATATTTCAAGCAATTCAAAACCGTCTAATCTGAAGGAAATAATCCGTTATTTAATGGCATAATATAGATCGGCCAAATTTTCGCATCGGGCCGATAACAATAAAAATGAACATATATCAGCCAATAACGATATGGTGGCCGATATATTGTGCATACCTAAATAAATCCTCAAAAAAGGTCTCATTTTCTTAAGCAAAATATATTTTTAGAATTTTTTTTGTCTTGGCTTTGGGATAATCCGGACATCTTGTTTTGAGATTCACCCAAAAAACAGTCTTGTTTATGTCAGATATATGGTGCAAAGCACTGCGCATTTCCCAGTGTAATGAATGATGCATTTGTAAATACATACCGCTCTCTCTCTGGTGAGGTACACAACCCTCCTCCCAATCTAAATTTTCAATAGCCTAGAGAAACCAGCTCCAACAAGAGAAGCTTCACTGTCCCCAATCTGTCATATCATCTCTGGTTCATCCTCAGCGTTACCCCTCCTCCCTGAGCGGTGCTTGAAGAGGGAATACCCAGTCATGAACAAAATTTGCCCGACTGACCTAGATACCCACTTAAATACACTGAACCCAAAGCTTTAATCTCATCTTCAATGATTTTACTTTTACAGTTTGCCTTAGGATTTGCCACTTCACGCAGTCCAATCAGAGTGACCGTATGCGAGAGCTTGTGTTGCTTTGAAAAAATAGAAATTACATATACTGTTACTACGCACAAGAACTATTTAGATCTTCATTTAAAGCCATGCTTGATTTGTTACATCACGTTTCTGAGTTAGTCTTACATTTCACGTTGTTGCCATGCTGATTTGCTCTTGCGTCAGGAGCATAAAAAATTGAAAATCACTTCCAAGACTCCATGGCCTGTTACTGCCATCTCGAATTTCTTTTAACAAATGATTTGGCAAAGACTGGTAATTAGCTTCTGTCTGAATTCCTCAGCTTTGTAGTAGCATGAGCCTGTTGTCCGCATGTGAGGGAGATCGACGAGCACGTGCTTCTCTTTACCAATAAGCAACAAAGAATAATAGTGCTGCCTTTTCCTAGATACAACGCACTATGTCCCGAAATACATCAGCTTTCAGCCAGGAACTGGGTCTGTAGCTGCAAGGATTAGACTCATCTCAGGAAGGAATTCTAATTTTGTTCTAATATCTTACCATATCACTTCCCAGTAGGCACCATTTAAACATACGACATGCATAAGGACTATTATTTACGATTACTAGGGCACAAATCTATATCATTTCTGCATAATTACACCTGGATGGATGAGGGCTTAATTCTATTTACAGTAAGAAAACATGCAGAATATTGCAATGCATTATTCATAATCATCATAGTCATCCTTCTGTGATTTGAAGTACAGGGTTCCCATTGAAAACCTGGAATTCTTCAATTCCAGACCTTCGAAAGTCATTTACATGAAAGTCGGTAGAAATTTCTAAAGTGAACACAGGTGTGAGTTTTCCTGTTATTCTCAGCCCGATAATAATAAATTGGCTTGAAATAAAATGTTATTTATAAAATGGCTTAATTATATTTACAGTAAAGAAAACAGAATATTGCAATGCAGAATTCATAATTCGATGTATAAAAGAGACTTATAGGGTCATCCTTTCCTAATTTGCAGTACAAGGTTTCCATGGTCATAGAAAACCGGGAAATATCAGGGAATTAAAAAATTACTATTTTTAGGCCTCGAAATTACAGGTATGCAATAGGTCATACAGGTATGCATTTTTCTTGTTTTCAGCAAGAACATAATTAATTGGCTAGAAATAAAATTCTATGGAAATATAAAAATGAAAAAATATATATATTTTTAATATTACTATTACTACTAATATAACATCGTCCAGTAATCATCATTTAAGATAATAATAATAAATCTGTGGGAACCCTTGCCCCCGATTTTACAGACAAGTCTTAAGCCTAGTCTAGACTAAAATCCATGTTTTAACTGAAAGCAACTTGCTCTGATAAATCTTAAAATATGTCGGTGCCATTGTTTTGTCTCAAGATGCACATCAGTAATGAATATGTTAAATGTCTACTTAAATGTCCTAATTGAACTAAGAAAAAATCCTGGCTAAATATAAGCCCTGTCTGTGAAGCCAGGCCCTACAATACCAGTTGAGTCTTTTTTCGTGTGGATTTACCAGGTAAACCTTTCTTCGCAAATAAGGGCTAAGACAAATACTGCCCTCTGGTGGCCTTATTTGGCCTATCCCTTCTCATAGTCTCCCCCTGGTGGTTAGTGCTGGTATTGGTCATTCATTGACAATGCGCAGGCTTTTAGTACAAATGTCAAATTGCTACCACATTTCTGAAAGTTTTTCATAAGTTCTACAGCATATCTTGTCTTACTGTCATTGTTGGCATTCCTAACTCTAGCTTGCACTAGCAGCCATGCACCAAAGGTTCACATAATTCAGTGTGTGTTAAGAAATTCACACCCTTGGATGTTCATACACTGTCTGTACTCATGCTGTAATCATGCCTTTGAGTGTTATGAATTTAAATACTTGAGTATCAGACTTCTGCTCGTTCTGCTGGGAAAATCAGTGCATTACATTCTCACATATCTGTGGTGCAGCTCATCTACATACTGTATAGTAGCGCTTGTGTAACGAGCCGATGTTTGATAATAAATGATGTCAAGTTTACAGAAACTGCCATCCGTAATGTACTCAAATAGTCATGGCCTTTCAATCCATGTTGTGTCATTCATCTCTGTTTATCTCTCCTCTGCCAGTGAACTCAAGGCTGTGCTGTGAAAAGCGTATATTTTTGCTGTTAAGTTAAATCTTCTACCCAACCTAATGCATTGCAGTATTTAAGACCGTGTTGGTCTGGATGTTGTATGGTACTTGCACGATTTCTAAGGCACTTGGTGCATCCCTGTACTTAATAGACTGTATGTGATGTTACTGGAAGTATGTTTTGGGAATGTATGCAACATTGGGAGTGTATTGTACGTATGCCACAGTGGGTCTATATTGTATGTACGCTAAGATAACAGGAAAAAATAGGCTTTTTCCTTCTCTGGACACAATGTTCAACAGGACAAAAGTGCCATCTGTCTGTAGTAGTGGGTTGTGAAAATGTTTGTGTCGTTTTTTTTTCTTTTCTCCTCTAAACACTTTTTGTCTAGTGATGCTGTTCTTAAATGAGTGTTTGAATGGTTGGATTTACCCCTCTGTGATGTTATCCTACACCATCCCACAGTTTGGATGTGAACCATTCTTAAGTCCAAATAAATACTTTTTTTTAAACCTTATATTCAATTGTTGTCTCTTTTTTTCATTTTAGTTGAAATTGATTGATTGAAGTCCATGTAATGCTTTTATTCATAATGCAATAATGCAACTTATAATATGAATCACACTTGCTTAGTTCTCTTTGAAAACTTACAATATCCTGATTTTCAGCCCAAATTGCAACAATTTTAATATTGTATAAACACATTCTTATTACGATACTTCTAAGTAAATAAAATTATAACATTTTAGATTATATATATATATATATATATATATATATATATACACACTCACCTAAAGGATTATTAGGAACACCTTACTAATACGGTTACCCCCTTTCGCCTTAAGAACTGCCTTAATTCTACGTGGCATTGATTCAACAAGGTGCTGAAAGCATTCTTTAGAAATGTTGGCCCATATTGATAGGATAGCATCTTGCAGTTGATGGAGATTTGTGGGATGCACATCCAGGGCACGAAGCTCCCATTCCACCACATCCCAAAGCTGCTCTATTGGGTTGAGATCTGGTGACTGTGGGGGCCATTTTAGTACAGTGAACTCATTGTCATGTTCAAGAAACCAATTTGAAATGATTCGAGCTTTGTGAGATGGTGCATTCTCCTGCTGGAAGTAGCCATCAGAGGATGGGTACATGGTGGCCATAAAAGGATGGACATGGTCAGAAACAATGCTCAGGTAGACTGTGGCATTTAAACGATGCCCAATTGGCACTAAGGGGCCTAAAGTGAGCCAAGAAAACATCCCCCACACCATTACACCACCACCACCAGCCTGCACAGTGGTAACAAGGCATGATGGATCCATGTTCTCATTCTGTTTACGCAAAATTCTGACTCTACCATCTGAATGTCTCAACAGAAATCGAGACTCATCAGACCAGTCTTCAACTGTCCAATTTTGGTGAGCTCTTGCAAATTGTAGCCTCTTTTTCCTATTTGTAGTGGAGATGAGTGGTACCCGGTGGGGTCTTCTGCTGTTGTAGCCCATCCACCTCAAGGTTGTGCGTGTTGTGGCTTCACAAATGCTTTGCTGCATACCTCGGTTGTAACAAGTGGTTATTTCAGTCAAAGTTGCTCTTCTATCAGCTTGAATCAGTCGGCCCATTCTCCTCTGACCTCTAGCATCAACAAGGCATTTTCGCCCACAGGACTGCCCCATACTGGATGTTTTTCACATTTCACACCATTCTTTGTAAACCCTAGAAATGGTTGTGCGTGAAAATCCCAGTAACTGAGCAGATTGTGAAATACTCAGACCGGCCCGTCTGGCACCAACAACCATGCCACGCTCAAAATTGCTTAAATCACCTTTCTTTTCCATTCTAACATTCAGTTTGGAGTTCAGTAGATTGTCTTGACCAGGACCACACCCCTAAATGCATTGAAGCAACTGCCATGTGATTGGTTGATTAGATAGTTGCATTAATGAGAAATTGAACAGGTGTTCCTAATAATCCTTTAGGTGAGTGTATATATATATATATATATATATATATACAGTATATATATGTGTGTGTGTGTGTGTGTGTGTGTGTGTGTGTGTGTGTGTGTGTGTGTGTGTGTGTATACAGTTGTCAGAATTAATGGCACCCCTGGGAAATATGATCAAAAATGGCTGTAGAAAATAAATCTGCATTGGTTATCCTTTTGATCTTTCATTCAAAAAATGTGCAAAAATCTAGCCATTCATTGAAGTAAAATAATTGAAAGTGGGGGGAAAATATTTTTTTTTCTCCAAAACATGTTGACCACAAATATTGGCGCCCTTTTATTGAATACTTTTTGCAATCTCCTTTGTCCAAGATAACAGCTCTGAGTTATCTCCTATAATGCCTGATGAGTTTGGAGAACACCTGACAAGAGATCAGAGACCATTCCTCCATACAGAATCTCTCCAGATCCTTCAGATTCACAAGTTCATGTTGGTGCTTCTTCTCTTCAGTTCTCATTTTATACTGTAGGGTTCAGTTTAGGGGACTGGGACAGTCATGGCATTTTGTGCTCAGTGACCCATTTCTGTGTTGATTTTGATGTTTGTTTTGGATCTTTGTCGTGATGGAAGATCCAACCATGGCCCATTATAAGATTTCTAGCAGAAGCCGTCAGGTTTTGATTTTTTATCTGTTGATATTTGATAGAATCCACGATGCCATGTATCTGATCAAGAAGTCCAGGACCTCCAGCAGAAAAATATGCCCACAACATTAAAGATCCAATGGTATATTAAATTGTAAAGATGGGGTAATTTTTATCCTTGTGTGCACCAAACCCATCTAGCGTGTTTGTTGCCAAAAAGCTCTTTTTTTAGTTTCATCTGTCCACAGAACCCTGTGCCGTTTGCAGTTCCAGTCATGACTGACAACTGAATTTGCTGGAGTTTGTTTTTGGACGAGCGAGGAGGATTTTTCTTGAAACCCTCCCAAACAACATGTGGTGATGTAGGGGTTGTTTGATATATTTTGTTTAGGCTTTCTGACCCCAAGACTCAACTAATCTCTGCAATTCTCCATCTGTGATCCTTGGAGAGTCTTTGGCCACTCAAACTTTCCTCCTCACTGTGCATTAAGACATTATAGACACACGTCCTCTTCCTGGCAGATACGTAACATCTTTAGTTGATTGGAACTTCTTAATTATTATCCTGATGGTCAAAATGGAGATTTTCAATTCTTTAGCTATTTTTTTACAGCCACTTTCTATTTTGTGATGTAGATTTAATGCAGATTTATTTTTTACAGCCATTTCTGGTCATATTTACCAGGGGTGCCATCCATTCTGACCAGAACTGTAGCCTATATATACACATTATTACAGTGTTTTTTACATTTTAAAGTACCTGTAGCGTCATGTCACAAAATTCAAGAAATTAACGTCATCATTTTCTTAGTGCAAATTATAATTTAATAATAATAATAATAATGCAAAATATTTTGTTCTAAATGTTATTTTTATTTTGTAATTTTACTATAAGGTTCCATTTGTTTACAATAGTAAACTAAATGAGTTAACGAACTAACAATGAAAAATACTTTCTAAAACATTTAGCTATTACATTTAGTTAATGTTAATTTAAACCCAAAAGCTGCATCTGTTAATATTATTTAACACCTTCCTCCAGTACTGAGTCCGGCCACTAGATGGCAAGATAATCATGGGCTTTAGATGGTAGCATAGATGGTAGTCGAACGAATAAAGTCTTTGAAATGTAGAACATTTTTCTGTGGGCTATTATTAGTGACACCAAATGTGGTCAAAACTGTGACAATAAATTGAAACCATTAAGCCCGTAGTAAGTCTGGTGTCTTTCTAAGTGCATTTTGATTTTCTCTGAGTGCAATAGCGATACTGGCCAATCAGTTATTCATTTGTCATAATGCTACACAATATAGGCAGCCAATCAGGCATGGAGTGCAGATAAACAAAATCCCATTTGTTACACCTGAGGGACTCTTAGTAAACAAGACGTAAACATGAACAATATTACTCTCTCTCTCTCCTTTCAGTCACTTAATTTATTACTTAATCCCAATATGCTTCTTCCCTGTTTTGAAGACAACTCACCCCTTACAAAAATTAACCATGCTTTTATTTTAGTAAGAGTGTAAGTATCCATCTTTTTTGGCTTGTTGATTTCCATTTGTAGGCTACAACCGCAGTTTTACTACAAATACCATGGTTAAACTATGGTCAGTGTTGCAAAACCATTGTTAATTTGTAGTTATACCATATAGTTTTTGTATTGCTTGCTGTTAAAAACGTTTTGGTGTATTTCACACTGTTAAATATGTAGTTATAATGTCACATAGAATATTAAATGTATTAGACATTTATATCATGTTCATTAAATAATCTAATATAGTAGGATAACTAATATATTACATAACACTGTCAAAGAGCATAGCCTGCAATACTTGCCTTTGTAATGTTTTTCTTTGTAATGGTATCATGAATAATGCAAGGATTATGGGCTGTTTCTCTGATGTTTATGAATAGGTAACACACTTTTATCTTCTATGATATATATAGGGTTTCCTCATATTGCTCCCTTGCACTCGATCCTTTTATAAAAAAATAAAAGCGTTTCCTCTCTGTTGTTGTGATTGTGAAGTATGAAGTGTTATGACAGTAGGGCTTGGTAGGGTGGATAAATGTTCAGACAGAGATACCAAAAACCCTTCAAAACAATGTGAAACTGACATTCAAGATCAACACACAGCACCAGAGAAGAACTAGCCTATAACCGTATGTAGGCTATAATGCATTCCAGTCTACTGAAAATGCAACAGCTCTAATTTCAAAATGATCAAAACAACTTCACACTAGATTGCTTTTTACGAAGCAAGGAATGAAAAGAACCAATTGAATTTTAATTGGATAAGTATGGCTGGAAACAGGTTTGAGTTCTTTCTACGTTTAAGGTTTGAATTGGCTTAAAGGTGCTCTAAGCAATGTTGGGTGACGTCACTTCTTGTTGACGTTTAAAGTATTGTCAAACAAAATGTAGGCTATAGCTCGACCCTCCTTCCTCCTCATCCGCGCACTAACCCCCCAAACCCTTCTTGTCGGTTATTGGCTGGAACAGTTTGTTAAGTTTCGTGGTGCGGGTTAGCCCAGTTTGTTTTTGTTGCCGTTTGTGGAGTCTGGGGTGTCTGCAGAGACCGTGTTTTTTTACAGTGTGTTCAGGGGACAGGCAGCTAGCGTATAGTGAGGAGATGGTTGCTGTATGTGACAAAAAGTGTTTTGGCCTAAAAAACGTTTGACATCGCTTAGAGGACCTTTAATTGTCCTACGTTCATAATGCCGTATTCAATCACTGGAGGGGGCGTGGCTAGATAGAAGAGGCTGTTCCTCCCTGAATCTCATTAACGCTGTCATTGACAGTTTCGTATCCACGTTATTCCTACGCCCCATGACGCTTTGCGCAAATTATGGGTGTAACTCAAGGGGGTGATCCATCAGCCGGAAACTGAAGCTTCGCGGGAGCCCCCATTGTAGCAGACCATCACCTGCTGTTAGCATTCCATTGACTCTCATTCATTTTGGCGTCACTTTGACAGCGAATAACTTTACATCTGAGGCGTCCAAAGACTTCACTTGTCCATTATTTATTTCTAAAGAAACACGAGAATGTATAAAGGCTCCATTACTTTGTATCTTACGTTATGGCCCCTTAGAAGCCGTTTTTGTAAATGAAATAAAACTGATAGCTCATTGAGTCAAACTGACGGATAAGCTTTATTTGTAGGGCAACCTCATGATTTGAAATTATTCGTTTCAGTCTTTTTGAATGGAAGTTCCCCAAACCGGAAGTGCCACCCATAATTCAAAACGCAGTGCTCGTCAGGAATAATAGGCATTTCTGATTATAATAAATTTCAATGTACTTGTACAACTATCTTTGTGAGGACATTTTGGCCGATCCTCACTTTCTGAGACCCCTTTCTGAGACCCCACTGTTCAGTGGTCAAGACTTAGGGATAAGGTTATAATTAGGTTAAAGGTAAGGGTTTGGATTAGGCAGTTAGTTGTGATGGATATGGTTAGGGTAAGGAGCTAGAGATTGCTTTGTTTCAATGAATGGCCCCAAAAAGAGGTACAAGGTGTGTGTGTGTTCAGTAAACCATATCAGTATGTGTGTGTGTGTGTGTGTGTGTGTGTGTGTGTGTGTGTGTGTGTGTGTGTGTGTGTGTGTGTGTGTGTGTGTGTGTGTGTGTGTGTGTGTGTGTGTGTGTGTGTGTGTGTGTGTTTGTGTCTTCAGCCAATATTCTAGGGGTGCTAATATGATGACAACAACTCGAAATTCTGAGCAGCTTTCTGTAAACATTTTGACTAGATCCGTGCTCTGTAAAATAAACCAGCATTTAAATTGTGGAGCATCATGCCAGGGCCAGTGAACAGAGCCAATTTTTTATTATTTGAACATGTCTGACATAAACACTATATTTATGTCTTACTGCCTCTCATTTTGACTTTATTGGGGCAAATGAACTGCTGGCAGTTACTGCGCTAATATAAAACCCTTGAGGAAAATTGCCATCCGAATAGCATAATTTAAAAGGAGATTGTGAAATCCAAAGACTGTAAAATAACTGTATGTGATGGACAGTGTGTTTTGTTTGTTTGAGAGAAAAATATCAGTGCCATAACAGTCAGGAATAACAGTATTAGTTCTGAAATTAAAATGCCTAACGTATATTTCCTGTATTCATGCTTATATATTGTGTGTTTGTTGAGACTGTACAGAAAACAATTTCATGAATATCACGTTTGACTTGTTTTTGTCCCCCCTAGAAAAGCTAGGAGATTACATATTCTACTCAGACAAAGACGCTCTTCTGGACCTTGTCAAGTCCAGAATCAAGTGTTGGTCATGCGCTTGCATGGCTACACACTCTTAGAAGAAAAGGTTCTAATAGAACCTTAAAAGGTTCTATCAGGGGCTACGTATTTGGAACCCCTAAAAGGTTCTATAAAGAACCATTTTTAAGGGTTCAATGAAAAGAACCCTTTAGGGTTCTTTGTAACCAGGAAAAAGGTTCTATATGGAACCTTTTAGGGGTTCATTCATTATCATTTGTTTTGTCCTTTCCGGATTAAATATTTCATATTATTGACAAACATCAAGAACCCAAAATAAAAAAATGTAATTCACCCAAAGTGCATAGGACTAGTAATTTATTTATATTAACAAAAATAATTACTATTACTGAAATAATGCTACTGTAATTTCAAGTATTCAAGCCTTTAAATGTACAAATCAACATTAAAACATCAACCATTTAAAAAAAATCTTATAAGTAATGAAAATAGAGTTTCACCTACATCTACATATTACAAAATAAGTCCATAAAATGTATAAAATTACATTAATCTATCACTAAAAAATAATGCAAATATACAGATTCATCTAAATTCCCATCAGTGTTAGAACAACATCAAGTCCCTCAAAACTACAAATACATATTAATATAACTCACAATGGAAATATAAAGATATAGAAGCACTTCAAATCTAAAAATTCATAAAGAATGTGAATACATAGATTAAAACTCAGATCAGCTTTTCAGAACATCAAGTATTCAAATCTACAAATTTACATTAGTATCACCCATAAATAATTGTAATAACAGATTCAAATTCAGATCAGCATTTCAGAATAACATCAATCGCCTCATATTTACAAATTTACATTAGCACCATTCATGACATATCAAAGTATTATGATAATTGATTATACATTTTGAGCAGTGGGACAGACAGTTTTTTTTTTGGCTGCTGGAGAGTTTAAACAGGTAGCGCTCAACAAAATTCATCGTGCGAGTGATGTGCTTGGGGTATTCCACACTGAATACGAAATAAGCAGCAAAGAGGCACTCCATTGCCTCCATCACATCCATTTCTGTGCTCACAATGTTGACACCCTCCATATTGATGCTGGCTCTTTTTGTTTGGAAGTGGTTTGAAGCTTCATGAAAAACTATAGTCGGAGTTGGCTTTACTGATTCCTGCAAGTTGGAAAAACATAAATTATTTGTGAATTAACTTAGAATACAGTAGTCCCAAAAGTTAAAATTCCATTAAAATGATCATTTAGTCAATCCCATTTTGCCCAAAATTTGAATGACTTTTCTGTGGTGAAAAACAAAAGGCAGAGTGATAGCCTTAGTCATGTTTAAATGCCTTTGCATACTTTCTTCCAAACAATTAGGGATGTGACTGACCATTTTGTACCACAGTGGTAAGGGCCAATTCACTGGCTAGGTTGCACACACAACTCACAAACAATCATGACCACAGAAACTTCTTTTCAAGATCAATGCAATATTCATTAATAAAATAGCTTGGATGGCATACTGAAAAACTAAAAAGCAACAATGTATGTGTTTTTGATTTAACTAAACTTGCAGCTTGATTATTGAAGAGACACTACACAAACACTATGCAGTTTCTCACTTTCTTTCTGTTGTTAATTTAAATAAATGCAATCCGTTCAAGCTACATCATTTTTGTATCTGATTTAAAGCATGCAGAATGCTAGATATAAAGGCCTGTTGCCAAAAAAAAATGCATCAGTGTTTTTTTGCCTCCACGTCTTTCATTTAAATTGTGCAAATGTTTTTGTGAGAAACTGAGCAGCCCTCTGTCATTTTTAAAATCTTTGTATTTCTCCTGATATTACAAAGCAACTGTCAATAAGAGTAAAACCTTCTTTATTAGAACATTCTTCTACAAGAGTTGTAGTTTTGTTGAAGAGTTTTGTTGTCACATTCACAGAGCTACATGGAATCAAGTGATCGTGGCTGTCAATTCTTTAAAATTATGGCATCTCAAATATCTGCTCATCACAATGAACGTCATACAGTTTGGAACTCTAAAGTTCAGATAATTAAACTCAAAGGAAACAACACTAAAAACAAATACTCACAAGTTGTGAAACCCGGAGAAATGGGAACATGTCCATGACCTCTCGTGTTGATTTTGTCATTAAATCGACTCTTTTAAAAAGAGTGCATCTCATTTGATTTTTTATGTTGGTGTAGTCGGGTTGTCTTTTACGTAGTTCAGCATTTATCACAGTAATGCTCCTGAAAACTCAATAGATCTTCTCCAATATTTTCCAGGTTTAATATAATCTGAAAAAAGTAGTAAATAACAAAATTCCTATTGTATATCTACCATCTCCTAGCATTACTGGTCAATAACCAAGCAATTTTAAGACATTTTAGTGAAGAAAGATAAAACAGACAAACCTCCTGGGACTGGGTGGAAACCGGATTATCAGTACACAGGGGAACTGGAAAGTTTGCAGTCTTGAATCTTTTTGTTTGCTGAAATGAGCAAAAGACAGTTCATACAAGGAAAAATATTTAGAAGTGACATAGTACAAATAACTGAAAATCAATAATCTTGATTTGGCCGTAGTGTTGGTCTCATACTGCAGATTGTATGGCTTGGAATATAATGCAAGAGTTGTGTGGAGTACTTTTACTTTACTATAACTATTTTTTACATGGTGCTTTTGCATAGCTTTTGAAGGTAGAAAATGCCACCACTCATTGAGAACAACTAGTACATTCCCAAAATCTGACCCTTACCACAGTTAACTGGAACCATTGACGTCCATAGTATTTTTTTTCCTACTATGGAAGTCAATGGTTTCAGTAAACTGTTAGGTTACTGACATTCTTCAAAATATATTACCTTGTGTTCAGCAGAAGAAAGAAATTCATACAGGTTTGAAACAACTTGAGGGTGACTAAAGGATGACAGAATTTTCATTTTAAAGTGAACTATCCCTTTAAGCTATGTCTGCTTTAGAAATAGCCATACCCTGGCCTGCAGTTCCTTAGACACCACTTGACTTGAACATAAAATAATCATTCATAAAGTTTGAAAAGGTTGAAGTGAATCACAAGAGTGTTCACATTAAGCAGTTTACAATTATCTAGCATCATAAAAGCATTCTGAGCCGAAGTGCGAGTACATTTAACCTAGCTGCAGGGACGATTCTACGATTTCACCTTAAGGGAGTTCGATCAGTAAACAAGAGAGAATGATAAACTTTACTGAAGAAGCAGCACTGATCATTCAGATAGCTGATTATAGTTTTAGGGGGGCTGAGTCGAAAAATATTGGGGTTGAAGCCCACCTAAAAAGGGTCTAGAACCGCCCCTAAGCTGAACGCGTTCTTCATGACCATTTGAGTGTGCGGTCAAAAACTAGCTTAGACACTATCTACAGTTAAAAACTAAGCTTAGGATCTGTCATGTGTCGATGCTTTTAAATGAAAGAGGAACCGTGTCGTCTTGCTGGGAATGAAATGTTTTATTAACTGAACTTTATTGCAACAGCTTAGGTACTTGAGCATAACACAGTCACATGTCTTTATTTGCGCTCTCCGAGGCGCCCCCACTGACGTCACCGTTGCGCGACTCCCACAACCTGTAGTTATATATCACAACATCTCCCCCTTTTTAAAGGTTTAAAGTTTCAACAGTTAAACAAGATGTACTACACATCAAATAAAGATAAACATGAACATAACAGTCTCTGGGTGGTTGATGAATTACATCGGCATTACTTATTGTGATCTCAGGCACTTAATTTCTATTTATCCTGTCAATTATCAGATCTTCCCCAAACATAACAAGCTATTCCAATGAAACATAACTCGGGAACACAATGTAGCTGGATTAACTATACTTATCACCCAAAACAGAAATACTGAGGAAACAGTGTGAAGATAAGTATCAATAAGTGTTCAAGTGTCTCTATATCTGAGAGGTACTCTGACCTCATGACCTCTGGATGTCACTTGAACAGTTCTCTGAGGGGACGGCTGGTGTGGTGAACACACCACAGGTGAATCTTTCAGTCTCTGGACAGAAGCAGGGTCACCATGACTGGGTATAGCTACAGAAGGAGGGTTGCTGGGCAGCTGCAGCGAAGATCCCTCAGACTGCTGCTGCTGGTCTGGAGAGTCAGCAAGCTCCGGGACTGCCTGCAGATGTCTTCTATTGCGTCGCAGCACTGCACCGTTGTCTGTCTTCACGATGTAAGACCGGGGCTCACTGCACTTGCTAATGAGTTTAGCAGACGTTTTCCACCCATTTTCTCCATCCAATTTCACTCTAACGGCCTGCCCAGATTGGAGTTCAGGAAGTGGCAGAGCAGAGTGACGGCGATCGTGGAAGAACCGGTAGGCTGATTTAGCCTGAGCATCCTTCTGCTGGATTTGATGTCTGTCCACAGGAGAAGCTTGTAGTTTTCCTTCCAACATAGGAAGTGTGGTCCTAATGTCTCTTCCAGCCATAAGTAAAGCTGGGCTCACCCCCGTAACAGCACTAGGGGTGGCTCTGTAACACATTAGAGCAAGATATGGATCAGGCTGCTTTAGAATGCGCTTAGCAGTCTGCACAGCTCTCTCGACAGCACCATTTGCTTGGGGGTAATGAGGGCTGGTAGTCGTATGCACAAAACCATAGCTTTGGCAGAAGTCTTGAAACTCACCCGAGGTGAATTGTGTGGCTTTGTCGCTCACCAGCTCCAGCGGTAAAGCCCATCTTGCAAACATGCCTTTGAGCCTGGTAATGACCTGGTGGCTGGATGTTGAAGACAGGTGGGACATTTCAATGTCGCTAGAATAATAATCAGTCACAATGAGATAATTCTGTCTTTCTAGCTCGCACAAATCAGCAGCAATGCGCTGCCAGCGTCCCCCAGGTAAAGGTGTGGTGAGGAGCGGTTCACGTCTTTGAGTGCGTCTATTTTCAATGCAGAACTTACATGTTGACACTGTCGTTGTAATCTCTGCACTGATACGAGGCCACCATACTGACATCCTAGCTCGAACACGACACCTTGTTAGACCTTGGTGTCCCTCGTGTAGCTGTTTGAGCCCTTCTGACCTAAGTGCAGTTGGGATAACCAGTCTATCTTGATTCAACACTAGTCCATCGGTCTCAGAGAGGTGAGCTCTGGCAGAATAATATCCCTGCAGGGATGGAAACAGCGATGTCCTTGGTGGCCATCCGTTCCTAATGAACTGCACAATCTTTTGCAGCTCTTCATCTTCTAGTGTAGCGGAGCGGATTCTGTCAAGTTTTTTCGATGAAACAGGCGCATTTTCTACCACTGACTCCACATATACTTGAACGTCCTGGTCAGTGTGTTCATCACCACTGTCAATCAGTGGGCTCCTAGAGAGAGCATCGGCTATGATAAGCTGCTTCCCTGGGACGTGCTCGGCCACAACATTGAATCTCAGTAGGCGCATTAGGAGTCTTTGGCACCTTGGAGGGACTTTGTCCAGGTCGTATGTATTTATGAGGGGTACCAGTGGTTTGTGGTCTGTTTGTAGAAGGAAGTTTTCCATGCCTTGCACATAGCGAGCGAAGCGCTCACATGCCCACACCCCTGCAAGACACTCCTTTTCGATTTGGGAGTATCTCTTTTCTGCATCTGACAATGTGCGGGAGCAGAATGCAACTGGCTTTAACACACCCTCCTGTTCCTGCAATAATGCCGCACCTAATCCGTAGCTGCTCGCATCGGCGCTGATGACAGTCTTGCGGTTAACATCATAATATGCAAGTGCTGGTGCTGAGACAAGCATAGCTTTCACTTTCTCAAACGCCGCTTCTTAAACATCACTCCACACCCACTCACTTTCTTTCCTGAGCAGGGCAGTGATGGGATACAGCTGTGAGGAGAGGCCAGGCAGGAACTTTCCAACATAGTTGACAAGACCCAGAACCTGTTTAAACTCCGTAACATTGGTTGGGCTTGGCATCCGTGTGATGGCTTTAACTTTGTCAGTGTCAGGTCTCATGCCTTCTGCAGTTATGTAGTGGCCGAAGTACTTTATTTCTGTTTTGCCAAAATGACACTTGGCCTTGTTCAACTTTAAACCACTGTCCTTTATGGTCATCAGCACCGCATTAAGACGGGTGTCGTGTTCTTTCCTTGTTGCTCCATAAACAAGTATGTTGTCCATTACTACAAAAATTCCATCATGACCCTTTAACAGTGTCGACATCTGTCGTTGGAAGATTTCTGGAGCCGATGTGATACCGAATGGAAACAGAATCTCCCCATTGGGGTGATGAAGGTTGTCAGCTTTTGGCTTGCAGCATCCAAGGGGATCTGCCAAAATCCGCAGGAGGCGTCAAGGGTAGAGAACACTTTAGCTCCGGCTAGCTTGGGAGCAATATCCTCCAATGTTGGCATAATGTACCTCTCTCGCTTAACCGCCTTATTTAAGCGTTTTAGATCGACACACACTCGCACTTGCTCCTTGTTCCTCTTCACTACTGGAACCATCGGGGCACACCAGTCAGAAGGCACTGTAACCTCCTCAATTATGCCCAGGGCCAGCATGCGTTTGAGTTCAGCCTCTACTTTAGCCAGAAGGGGGAACGGGATGCGACGTGGCGTCGTCAGTGAGTAGGGCTCACAGTCAGCTTTAAGTTCGATTTTTATGGGGTCGCACTTGAGCAAACCAATATCCCCAAACACCTGACTTAACATTACAGTGTCCATCCCGTCTACTCTCATGACCAGTCCCATTCTTGTGGCAACACTCCGTCCCAGGAGGTTGTGAGAGTATGGCCCTTTAATTACAGTTATCCAGAATCTGTACTTTTCTCCTTTGTACTCACTTGTTTTCAGGAACTTGCCAATACTCTTCATTTCGCCTCCGGTGGCTGGTGATGGGTCCTTTCGTTGCATTGACCAGGCGGGAGCGCTGTGGCAGTCTCATGAATGCAGCCTGTGATATTACACTGATGTCTGCCCCACTGTCTATTTTGAATTTCACAGTGCTGCCATTAACAGGTAAGTCAACGAGCCATTCATTTTCTGAATCAGGTTGATCCATTATGTCTGACACATGTTCAGTAACTTCTCCAAGGAAAAACATCTCATCTGTATTAGTGGTGCTGCTAGGCATTGTAACCACCTCTTTCAGCATCCTCGTCTGACAAGCTGCCTCAAAATGTCCAATTTTATTACACCTTCTGCACTTTTTATTCTTGGATGGGCAAGGATGTATTTTACCATGTTGTCTGTTACAGCGGGGACAGGTAGGATGCTGTTTTGACTCACTGTGTTACTGTTTTTTCTGCCATTGTCCATCGTTGCTGCTCCTACTGCCATGGAACGGCCGCCTCCCCTATCTCATGGCGTCTACTGCACACTCCGAGCGCAGGCTCACATTCTGTTGCTTTATTTGTTCGTTGTGGCGCGCTATTTGAATAGAGAGTTCCGGCTCGAGCTGTAACTTCTGTGATACATCGTTGTCAGATATACCAATAACTATTCTGTCCCTGATTTGCTCATCTTTAGTGTGCCCAAACTCACAGTACTGTGCCAGTTTGTATTGACTTCTCACAAAAGCCTCTACTGACTCACTGGGCTTTTGTGCTCTCTTGTGAAAACATGCTCTTTCATGGATCACGTTTCTCTTGGGCACAAAATGATCAGAGAAATTGACTATCACCGTTTCATAGTCCAACTCCGGTCTACCTCTTTCCTCTTCCTCGTCATCCTCTCCGCCGTCATCGTACACAAAGGAATCATAAATCGCTTCTGCCTCTCTCCCCATTGCGTAGAGAAGCGTGTTTACTTGCACTTCACCGCTATCTTTGTCCAACTTTGACGCCACCTGAAAGCGGTCGAAACGTCGGCGCCACATCGGCCATTCCGCTGGCCGCGTGAAGTCAAAAGATTCCGGAGGTCCGAGCTTCGCCATGTCT
Organism: Siphateles boraxobius; assembly: GCF_051911475.1. Lineage (NCBI taxonomy): Eukaryota > Metazoa > Chordata > Actinopteri > Cypriniformes > Leuciscidae > Siphateles > Siphateles boraxobius. The sequence goes on along the minus strand of NW_027509042.1, from coordinate 9,603,521 downwards.
TATTTTCAGACCATGAAGTCGGCCACTTCTGACACCATGTCATGTGTTGATGCTTTTAAATGAAAGAGGAACCGTGTCGTCTTGCTGGTAATTAACTGTTTTATTAACTGACCTTTATTGGTACATCTAAGCTACTTGAGCATAACACTGTCACATGTCTTTATTTGCGCTCTCCGAGGCGCCCCCCACTGACGTCACTGTTGCGCGACTTCCACAACCTGTAGTTATATATCACAACAGGATCAGAAATCACAAAATTTAACAGTTTGCAACAAGCACAACAAAACTTACCGATGTAAGGCAACTTGTGACACTGTCCCGGTTCAGGCTCTTTCGTGTTTTATCCGCTGTTGAAACATAGACAATTTCATTACTAATGGGTTTAAAGCTTATAACAAGTAAATTTTAAAAAAAAATCGATGTATTTCTCTGACTTACCACAACAATATTTCAGTCCATCAATTTAAATCAGCAGACGTCAGACGGGGATCAGTCTCTTCTCGACCGTTGGAATTCAAAAACGTGCGTGCACGCACTCGCGAGACAGCACTGCGTGAATATGCTCGCGCCAATGCAAACAAATAGTTTACTTTGTAAATTTAATGAAAATAATGAGTTTATTACTTATTTTTGTTTATGTTTGCTGTTCAACAGATACAAATTTTAAATCCATAATGCAAAATTGTTTAGTTGCGGACGGTAGCCTACAAAAATTTTACATAAATTACAAAGAATGAAATGTAAGAGCAGCAAATAAGGCTATAAGACAAGACGAAAGCCTATTCAGCTATAAATGGCTTAGAATGAGCCCTTATGTTTGTTTTTGTACTGAGTAATTTCTTGTTATGATGATAATAATGATGATGATGATGTCGATAAGGTCAATATAGGGGTGTGCGATATAGCTAAATCGTCTGCGATAATATCGTATTTTTTGTTTTAACGATGTGCGCTTTAACGTTATCAAGTATAATTCAAAAACTAAACAAATCGTGCCTACAGCAGGCATCTAGGCTAATTTAAAGTTACATGATGAAGTCTAGTTATAGTGTGCATTTTGAGTGCGTTCTTTCACTGCATTATTCAGTGTATTCAAATGAATAAATGCATGTGAATGATCACATAATTCAAGATATGGGGGTTAGAAAATGTATATATTTATATCATTGTATGTAGTTAATCAATATCACACGAAGAGTGCCATTTCAGTTTTTCTCCTCCAAAAATCAGCATGATTAAAATGTGATATTAAGTTACTACAACAGTTTAATAAACAATAATTTAATTACAACTACAAAATGTTGCAGAATAATGTAATATATGAATGAATAATAGCCCAAAGAACCTTTGTGCCAAAAGGTTTTTTCTTGCCATTATAGAACCTTTTTAGCATAAAAGGTTCTTAGGAGTTAAGTAAAGAACCCTATGGTTCTATATAGAACCCCAATGAACCCTTTGGTTTTAAAGTTGCTTCATTTTATGAGCCAGGACCTTGGGAGCATATTTCTTTTCCAGAGAAAAGGATATTTAGACATCTCTTCATCTTTTGACATGGGCATGGACATGGACATGGACTTCCCGACAGCGGTTACATGAAAACAATCAATACTAGACAAAGACACAAGGCAAACATGAGAGCTTAAATACACAAGACTAACGACTAGACAAGGGACACCTAAACAATGAACCAATGACAACATGACACAACAGACAAGGGAACACATGGCAGGATCACATGAGAACAGGGGATCACACGACAGACAAGAACCAGGAACAAGAAATAAAACCCAAAACATGACAACACCATTGTAACATTCATTTTGCACTAATGTATTGATTGATTGTGTAGGCTGGCTGGTGATACTGTATAGGTGAAAATATGTTAACTATAACTAAGTCAAGGCAAAACAAACCACTCTGAAAGTTTATTGACAGGGTATCAAAAATAGCATGCAAAAAAGTTTGTAAATGTTGTTGTTGGCAATGGTGGAGCCGAGATAACAGAAATGATTGATTGTCATTGTAATGCATGTGAACTTAGAGATCAATGTGAGATAGAGCAGTACATTGATTTATTATTACATGTCATCATGACTTCTTTTTTTTTCAAGAGACAGCTATAATCTCATAATAAAACTAAGTCTCTTGGTTCAGTGTGTTCACTATCTGCTCTCTGGAGAGCCGTTGACTATTGCTTCTCTTGTTCATCTTTACTGAGGCTAAAAAAATTTTTTTTCATTGACAAATTTAAGTAGATCAAAATGATCCTATTAATAAAATAAAATGATTTATATAAATGATCCTTAGTCATTCATATAAAACAAGTCAATGGCTACTGTCCCAGAGTAAAAAAAAAACATAAACAAGCAAGACAAAATTAATAACCACGGCTCTTGACGATTCATTGAGGTCTTATGAGGTGAAACGTTTTACTGCTTTACTGAAGAAGGGAAAAAAAGACACCTATCTTGGATGACCTGAGGGTGAATAAATGAACAGCAAATATTCATTTTTGGGTTACTTTGTTACATTATAAACTTCAACCTTTTACAAGTTGGTAAGGCTGGATTGTTACCAAGATTGTTAAATATTACCTTAAATTGTCTAATTCATCATTTAAAGTATTATTAATTAGAATTCTGTCATTTCATTACTTTCAGCATCCCTAATTCAAACCCCTTATAAGGACCCGCAGGAAGTTGTGATGCTGTCAATGTTACCATGGTAACGGCTCCTATATACTTGCTTGTGCATTGTGCTAATGCTGGTGCAATCAGTCTGAATTAGTGCAGTTTGGCAGATGGCTCACTGCGCTGTATTTCACATGCACTCAACGGATCGATACAGCACCTCATTACAGAGCCCAAAGCAAGAGACAGATCACACACCAGATAAAGCTATAGCAGATTCCAGGGAAAGCTTATATCAATGATGATCAAATACTTTGAGTGGTGGTTTGACTTCAGACAGTGGACAGCTTATTGTAAGAACTTTCTTGTCCATACTTGAAGCTAAACTGTGGTAAGCTTGCACCAGTCACTTTGGTAAGAAAAACTGTGCCAAGAACAGCAGCAGTTACTCGAGTTGTTCTTCATCATATACACATTTTCTTAATTCAACTTAATACTTGATCTTACTCAGTTGGTTTTCCAAGAATAAGAAACAAATCTCTTTAGACCATAATTTAATTTAAACAATATATATTTCGCAGACCATCACAACTTAAATCTAACAAAGCCTCACGACTGTATAATATATATACCGGTATATATATTCTGACAGTCTTTGGTCTCATGGTCACGTTAATTGTTTTATATATATATATATATATAAAAAGATATATACAAAAAAATATATAAAGAGGGAATAAAAAGAGGGAAGTTTTAGCTGTCCAAAAATTATATAGGCGCATCTACAGAATTTTTTGATTTATTTTATTTAAAGGTTGGACCCTTACAAGGTGTCTGCAACATTTTAATAAGAAAATCTTCCATCTCAGTCTGTAAAATTAAGTAAATATGATAATATTTGAGCCTAAATGTGGGGAAAAGTTCTTTATTGCCTAGAGATTTTGCTGTTTAAATACATTTATAACACAGTCAATACCCAATGATTTTTAATGTCCTTTTTACACCCCTGAACTGTGGTAAATGTCAATGTAGACCTGAAAGGGGAATTAGCACATTACTCGCCTTGGCAGCATTATAAGTGACTGCTGAGGGGTTTAATTGCAGTGTATTTTAAACCATAAAAAGAAACACTATGTCTGTACTTTGCACCCTTACAGAAATGTGCACTTATACAATGAGCAAAATGTCATAGCAGATGCAACCAATTCCTCTTGTCTGCAAAACTGAAGAAGTATTTGTCTTTAAAATCCATGCTGTTCTGAAGGGACCATCGAGTTTACTTGTCAAAAACAGCCGATATGCTGGTGAAGTCTGGAGACAGCAAGACTTTGATTTTGTAAATGTCTCTCTAAGGGAGAACACAGTCAGCCGTAGACTGCCTCTTTGAGTGGGCATCAGGGGCTACAGGGACGTGCTCTGGGTGCAGAGAGAGCACTTTGCACCACACACATAATCCAGCAGAAATCTGTTCCTAAATGCTATGCTCTGGCTAAAGGTGATGAGGGGTGATAGAGCGCAGTGCACAGTAGTAAACAGGAATGGGACTTTGGAAAAATTTGACTATTGAGCTTCAGAAGGAAGTGTATATAGAAGACAAAGGCACAGACATGAATATGCATTATTTTAATCACAACTGAAAAATGATTTTTTTGTACAGTTAAAAACAATTGAATATTTTCTGTGCAGTCCTAAAATGTTGCAGGCCAAGAGTTTTTTGCCAGCCAAGTTGGTGATGCTGCCCATGTTTACAAATAAGTACAGGACATTGGATCTTAGCTATTGCAAATTTTAAGCGGCTCCAGGGAGCCAAATTATACACTATTGCAGTTAATGAAAATGCATAGAAGAGCACACTGTGAGGCCGAATGAGGGAAACAAAACATATTTCGGATATTTAATAAATATCATCCTTGCGTTTTTTTCTTTGCATCCTTGATGTGAAATGTTGCATGTTAATATACCTTACCTGAGTTAAAGAGTGTGTCCTTGTGTACCACTGAGTGGATGAAATGGACAAGAGAGTGAAAGCAAACAAGAGTAAAAGATTGTGTTTGCATTTAGCCCTGCTATATAGCCTTCAATCATTGAAGAAAACCTGGGCCAGTTGTAATTGATGACTCACCTTTAATGGTTTGTCATATTAAGCTGATCTCTGTGTAGGAGACATTAAAATGCAAGATTACAGACAAACGCTGTATTATGTGCTCATTGACCTGACATTTAAGAGTTTTACAAGTGAGCTTCATGTAATCATAAGAAACTGACAGGCATATGAGTGCAGAGCTGGTCATTTATGTTGCCTTTTTTTCCTTCAAATAAACGCCACTGAAATTTGTCTCCATGTAATTTGTTTGAACTAGTTCATGATGTGACTTACAACAAACAGGTCTTGGGTCATACATCATACTTTGATATTCAAATACAGTCATTTCAATTACTTAAATGTGCTAACTGGCTTTTTATACTGAATTCAGTCTCGAATTTGAATTGCGTTACAAATATACAAAACTGTTTTTGTCTTAATTCTTCAAAGGAATTTTTTTGGACTTCCTCTTTTTCAACACCAGAAGTTAGAGATGACAATACAGATGAATACTGGGTTGAAATTCTAGGTTATTGTTGTCTGCCTTACAATAGAAATACATCTCTGACAACCGTTACTCCTTTCTAAGAATAGCAATTGGTTCTTACCGGATTAATGACTCTATTATTCTACAATTAATTAGTGAAATAAATGTGGAGGTAAGGTTAAGCAATAGTCTAATTGCTCACTTAACATCCAATCGCATACTTAAAAGTCTGTGTCTTAGAGGTTAAGAGCTCATGCAGAAGCCAGAGATGATTTTGTGCTCTGTTTGCATGAAAGGACAAGAGAAGAGCTATAACAGTAAAGGCCAAACTATCTTCCACAAACATTGCTATAAAGAAATACTGAAAAATAAAGTCCCATTTGCATTCTTCCAAGCATGCACTTGGGAAGTGAAAAATTTATTTATTGGACAATTTGACAGGTCTTTTTTACATTGCTTTTCTTCATTTTATTGTCATGAATAGTGACTTGATGTTGACTCCTTTTGTATGTCATTCCAGGAAGTCTGTAATATGAAAGAAAAAGAGAAAGCAACCTGTTAACATTCCCATTCATCTCAATGCACTTGCACTTATACCCCTCAAAATGCATGATTTGAAATCTACCATCTTTGGTCATAAATTCCTGTGACTAATCTGGAGCTGCAGGTAAATGACTTGACATTTTTAAGTTCAGCCAAAACATATTTGAAATAATCAAGTTCCATGAAAACTGCGACTGCAAATACCTATTTTTTAAATGCAGCATTACAAATTTGTTTTATTTGATCATTCTCCATATTTGGAAATAATCAGCTTGTATTTCTTTGCAGAAAGTGTTTTTATGATTTGGTTTTATTATTTCTGTTATCTGTAATATGGTTGCTGTGTAGTTTAATTTAGCAGCTGCATTTCTTTACAGAGCGCCTAAAAGCAGTTGTCGGTAAGCGCTCACATTTCTTATGTTTCTCTAAACTGACAGGCTGTCTGAGAGCTGCTCTTATACAATCTCCTCACATCCTCAGATCTGCACATTTAAATTCTGAACAGTTTCTGGGAGGAGATGTTAACATGTTAATGGTAGTGCTGGAGGGGAGATTTGAGAAAATGATCACTTATTTTCGGTTGTTTATGGCAGTGGTTCTCAACTGGTGGGTCATGACCCAAAAATGTACCACAGTTGCAGGGAAAACAATGCTACTTACACTATGCAAATAACAGAATGCGACCTAGCAAATAATGGTACATAGTCACGGTAAAAAAACAAAAACCATATGCTTATCAACTTTTAAAAGGGAGTTAAAATGCTTCCCACACTTTTTGTTGTTGGCTTCAAGGCCGTGTGACCAATCAGTGCCAATTCAGCAAGCCAAATCGGACAGATGGTAACATGGCATGTTGCTTGACATCCCTTTATTCTCAAAAACTATGAACAAAATATGGAAGGTAAAAGAAAAGATGACTCAGACTACATTAAATACAGGGTCACATCCAGCAAGGACAAACATGAGTCACCACTCTAATGTAAAATTTGTGTTCTGAAGCGAAACATTTTGAGTACCACCGGTTTATAGTATGATAAAATAATTATGAATTAATGATCAGTATTATGATGTGTCTCCGTTGCATTATGTAGCAAATTCAAAGTTCTTTCACTGGTCTGCAATAATTTATCATATAATTTGTTTTATAAAAACAAGTGCTGTTTTTATTTGCAATGTAATTAATTTTTTAATGATACCATACATATTATGCTATAATACTTGGTGTAATTTGCATTAATGGAATACAATTTAGGCTATATAATAATGCATTTTAGAGTGTCAGGGTCTATTCAGCAAAATATGTTTTGTATATTTGCATTTAGGTCATTTTTCATTCTAGTAGGCAGTGCTTTGTAACAGAATATTTGGCTGCCTTTTTGAGTGAAACCCAAGCTATAGCATTATAAGTAATTGAACGTCATCCTGTTCCAAACTCATGCTTGCCGTGGAACAGCTCTGAATAGTTTAATATCACCTTCTGAGCCCAAGGCAATGAATGTCTGGTTGACAAAGAATCTGGTTACTTTCAACATTGAGCTTTTCTATGTGTGTGTGAGAGAGAAAGCATTTTTGTATGCAAATAATTGCTTTTGCAGGTAACAACCTGTTTTTGTGATCTAATGCCTTTCAGAACCTGAGAAATGTCATAAGTCTATTTGTTTGTGCCCATATGTCTCTGTCAGTGTTCATGAGTTTTCTTATTTGTTTGATCTGGAACCAAAAGTAGTTAATTAACGAAACCCAGGTGTTTCTAATTCTTCTAAAACAAGGAAAACAAATGAAAACTCCCGCAGAAACTAAGTGGGCAAAGAATCTTGCCTTCGAAATCCTAGTTTAAGAGATTGAGCACTGAAGATATATTGGTTTATCCTCAGGTATTTAATCAGTCAGACTAATGAAATGAATTGAGCCAGAGAGAACTGATTGCCTGTGACATTTACAAGTCCCCTGAAAGCATGTGCATGTGTTTGTGAATTGACCCCCGTAATTATTCTTCAACAATCAGAGGACAAGAAATAAAATTTTGGGACTTTTGCTATTTAAATCATCTGTGTGATTCAAAGATTCTGATATCTATTGTGTAAAAGCTTGCTCAAAAAGGATAATTCTGGCTTAATTTTCTGTAAACCCCAATGATTTCTTTTCCCCATGAACCACAAAATAGATGTAAGGAAGGAGGCTACTTTTTAGGCTATTGAAAGTGAATGGTGACCGTGGTCTGTCAAGCTCAAAAAATGACTAAAAAGCATAATTTAAGTATCAAGTAGTATTAAGTAAAATTGTGGTATTAAATAAAATAATACATTTAAGTATTAAGTAAAAGTCTTGTGAATTGTTTAAAAAACATAAAGCTATTGTGCTTAAATTTTTCCTATTTGTATTGTCATTTTCCTCACTTCAATTGAGTATTAGGGTCATGCCATGATTGCCAGATGCTCCACAACCAAAATTGAAAATCATTTATAGATGTAAAGAAACAATAAAGCTTCATATTTAATGAGACTGAGCCATAGGGGAATAGATGGACAGTAATGTCACCTCAGTCAAATGCATTAAAATAACTCTCTATATCAGCACTTATTCATGTAATTGAACAAATCATTATTTTATCCAATACCAGAATCAGATAAACATGTGTGTATTTTATCTCCTGTAGTGAGCTTAAAACTGGACTAATTGCAGAAGAAAAGGTTAATCGGATAAAATAATAATATTTAGTTTTGTATATGTTCTCGTATGTGCTTTACATTATCAGACAGAACTTTAATTATTATTCTGTCTGGTTTCATCAGACCAATGAAAGGTAGGGTAGGCAATGTTTTTCATAAACACTTCTGTTATTCTGGTTGAAACTCTCTTCACATCCTGATGATAGAAGTAGTCTAAATATAAAACATGCACATATACAACCTGTAGAAGTCTCAGAACCAAAATAATGTTTGTCTAATGATTGCATTTATTGGACGAACTTAGGAAAGCGCTCTGAAGGGCGGGTGGGATCTAATGCTTTCAAAGCTATGTTGCTATTGCTAGCCGCTCTGAAATTGCTTAGCCTACCCTGCCTTGATTGTGATCAAATCTGGCACGACTGGCAGGGTTCAAGCTCTGTGTTTAGAAAGGGAAATAGAAATGAAAGTGAGTACACTAAAAAGGAGAGTTCCCCAAATGTTCCATCTCACTGACTGTTTTTCATGCAAAAATCTGAGTAAGCGAGCGAGATTAAGCATGCGTATGTGAACTAATCTATGCATTAGTGGTACAACAACTGTGTTGTTTACCATTAAATTGGGAAAACAAATGTGCTGCAAAACATTCTATTCCTTGCAATTTCTTTTACATTCAGATTTTAAATGGTAACATTAATGTTATTAAAGGGACTATAAGTAACTTTTTAGGTAATTTAAAATCTACAATCAATATTTTTATTCATAAATATGTCCCAATGGTGTACAAATACCTCTGCAAATTATCTGATTTATCCTCATAAACGAAGAATTTTATATACATGGGACGGGTAGGTCCACGGAGGCTTCCATTTAGTTCCGCAATCTTGAAAAACTATAATAGCAGAGAGGGACAAAAAGTACGCCAATGCGTTTCCACAACGCATTTTCGTTCAGAGCCAACGTGACGTAACTGAAAGCAGCAGAAACGGAGGAGCAGAGCAGTGAGAGGCGCTTGTCACTTTTATTTTAAATGGCGGACCATATGCCGAGCCACTGGATAAGAAATCCTCTTCGCCAAAACAGACCAAAAATGATCGTAAAAGGAAACGTGACCTGAGGATACAAAAAACACAAGTGAATGTCGGGATTGGTTTTTCCCGGTGGAAAGAGCTAATGCAGGAGAAAGAATTCAAAAGAGACGCTGAAGTTGCCTGCTTTCTCCTCGACAGGTAAGTCAATGTTACAGTCTTAATAACAAGTTTTGTTTAATTGCTTGGTTGTTTACTTTATTATATAGACAGAAGAACATTTACAGTTAAAAGTTAAACAGGCTCTTTGATGAATAGCAGCTATTGAGTAAATTAGAGAAGGCGCTAAAAAAAGTTTGTAAGTTTACTTTTGTAAGCTAGAAATCCAATACAAATATATTTTAATAAAGCATATGATTGTTCTTGCATTGTTTGCATAGCTAAGTCTACTTAATTTTTTATGTTATCTGATATTTTCTGTTATTTATCATTTATACTGTGATCTCACATTGAATAATACAGACGCATAAATTCTGTATGTAGCTCTTGTAGCTGCTGGGCATCTTTGTCGTCGTTGTATTGACTCTCACACTCCTCCTCTTCCTCGTCGTCCACCTCCTCGCCTAGATCCCACTGATCCACTGCCTCTCTGTCCTCTTCCTCTACTTCTTCCTCTCCCTACTGTTGAATCATCTGATGATGATATCTAATAATGCACATACTTCAAAAAAATATGAGTAAACATGGCATAACTGCTAATTACAATAGTTCATGTTTTTGACACTCATTACTTCATACTGTAACATTCGTTTGTTCGTTGTCAATTTGAAGTTTGTTTGAAATAACAAACCTGTTCACCCGAAGGAAAACTCTTTTTTTTACGCTTTATTCAATAACAAAACAAACAATAATTAAATACAAAAAAAATAAAATAATACAACATAAAGAGTTGTATAAGTTAATGTTGTATTCAAGGCTTTACAACAGTTTGTAGTCTTTTTTGCCTTGGTGTTCCTTACACCCTCCAATGTTTTAAGGTAGGCTACTGACAAATCTCAAATTTAAATTGTATAAAACTAGGTGCAGTTTTTGCCCATAGACATTTATGAATGTGATATTTACCTAAAATAATAAACAAATTAAGGACAAAACCAATTTTCTTTTCTAGAGGCTTATCATAAAAAATATTATATCCTTATCCTCCAAAATAATGTAAATTCCAGAAATCTCCTTAAAAAATATCTTAAAGTCACACCAAAACAATTTAGTACAAATACAATTTAAAAAAAGATGACAGATAGCCTCGTCATTTAAAGCTCCAGTAGATAACTTTTGTAAACAAATATTTGTTAAAACTGTCATTATGTCCTGACAGTAGAATATGAGACAGATAATCTGTGAAAAAATCAAGCTCCTCGGGCTACTCCCTGTGGTCCTATTGCCATTTGCAGAAATACACCGTTCCCGGTCAGAAACAACCAATCAGCGCCAGGAGGAATGACTTAGCAGTGTCAATCACGTTCGTGTACGCGCTGATCACCCCTCTCTTGCACAGCACGAGCGCGTACCGTCGTTCTTGACTCTCCTGTTCGAACTCGTTCATCCAAATGAACAAATCTTTTTTCGAGTCATTTCGAAAAAAGATTTGTTCATTTTGAACGAGTCTTTTTTGGAGTCATTTCGTTCATTCAACGAACGAAATGACTCGAAAAAAGATTTGTTCATTTTGATGAACGAGTTCGAACAGGATCACGAACGTGCATCACAGAACAGAGCAAGGCGAGCATTTGTGCTTATAAAACTTAAAGTTTTTTATTTATTTTTTAAATGACCGATCGTTTCGCTAGATAAGACCCTTATTCATCGTCTGTTTAAAGCCCTTTGAAGCTGCACTGAAACTGTCACTTAGTCCTTGAAACGTTTGTGTCCTACTGAAGTCCATTATATGGAGAAAAAGCCTGGAATGTTTTCATCAAAATACATAATGATGTGAGGACCAAGTTTGTAGTCAAAGTATGGGAAGGCCATAGTCAATGTAAAGCATATTGTTGATGTTTCGTCCCTATTAGTGAATGTTCCATAACTGTTTATAATCCGCCGTCATCGGTGGTCCTGCTTACTAGCCTGCGCTGTGGAGGAGGAGCTGTGGAGGGAGGGCTGTAGCGCAGCAGAGAGCAAGGGGGTTGGACCTGTAAGTTGTGCTTGTTCGAATTTTCAGGCTAAGTCAACATTTCCTCAAAACTCCCTACTGCAGCTTTAAATTACAAAATAGACATTTCAAGTCGATATCTTTCTTAAATCTTTGTATGACCTGATTAACTGGATAAATACCATGAATAATTTTAAATGAAACCTCACGAATCTTATTAATGACACAGTATTTCCTGGAAACCATAAAAACCTCCTCCCACTTAATATCCTGAAAACGTGAATTCCAGAAACTTTTAGCTGGAGGAATTCTAAATGAACAACAAACCTGTCTGATGAAATTATTGTTGCATTTTTTATCAACAATACTTATACCCTCTAACCTCAAATTAAAATCAATAGTTATTTAACCGAAGGAAAACTCGACGAAGTGCTATTAGAAGACATCCTGTCATAGCTGTTTGGTACATAACGGCTACCGTAGATTTTCGGCTACAACACGCATTTGAAAACGCGAGGCGCTGGATAGCACAATTCGTTTGAATGCAAAATACAATTTCACCGCTAGATGGGAGTATTTCTTACTTAATGTCCCTTTAAACAAAATAAAGATTTTCACTCATTTATAAATGTATTTACCTCCGAAATTCATTCCCATTCAATGCAGTTCTACAGCATTAGGTCTTTGCATATTTAGGTTTCCAGTTCCAATATTCAATTATAATTGCGCTATACTGTAACTGTACCAAGATTTTATTCATTCTGCATTATTCACCCCCCCCCCCCCCCCCCCCCCCCCCAATTGAATTGAAGTCTGGGCTCTGCCTGTGTCATTTCAGAATATTTCATTTATTTTTTTGCTGTCCATTTCTTTAAATAGTATTTACTTTTTGTTTAAGGTCATTGTCCTTCTGGAAAATATAAGTGATATCTTTGGCTGACTGAAACAGAATCTCTTCAAGGATTTGGATCTGGCCCTAGCCATATTCCCTGTGTCTCCATCAAATTTTCCAGTTTCTTAAAAGAAGCCCTAAGGTACAGGCCTTATCCTGCGTCAACCGTTCTTGATTGATGATAGGGGAGGTGTTACTTGGTCAACACAGTGCTGAGCATTCAGGTCAAAGAGCACAAATTTAGTTTCATCAATTTTTAAATGCTTCTCATGGCTTCTAGATCACTGTACTGTTGGCATTTCTCAAAAGTGTCCCTCTTTCAGCCACGTTCCCAAAGAGTTCAACACATGAAGTGCTCTTTGGTCACCACTCTTACAATTGCCTGTTTGGTCAACAACCTGTTTGGTTGTCCAGTTTAGTACGAGAGCCTGATTGAAGGCTCAGGCTGAGTTGTGTCAAAAATGTTAATTTTATTATGTGGACTTCATAATGCTCCAAGAAAAACATGTTGTTTTTACAAACATTGTCCAGAGTTCCAGATGCAGCTCCTTGGTCTCAGTGAAAGCAGTGAAATGAAATTCTCAATGAAATCTTTTCTTTCCTTGGAGAAAAAATTGCAAGCCTTTCTTAGTATCCCATTTAAAAAATAAAAAAAAAAAAAAAAAAAAAAAAAAAATATATATATATATATATATATATATATTTTTTTTTTAGAGCCAAATGGCAATTATGCTGTATTAGAAAACTACTGTAATATCATGTTACAGCATTTATAAATTTTTTAATCATAGCAGCAAATTTAAATCAGGAAGTCAATAAAGTGCTTCTACTGTATTTGCATTTGATAAGAATGTTTTTTGAGTTAGACAAATAAAGAAAGCTTAGTCAAATGCCAATTGTGGATATTGAATAACCATCTAATGCATTTTGTCTAATTGTAACTCTGCCAAGACATAAAACGCTGAAAGTCCCTTTTTCTACCCTTACAGGTTTTACAGTTGTGCTCATCAATGTATGTCAAACTTCCAAATCTAAAATGTATCCTGGTGGTCATGGTCTGTTGATTTGAGAACCCTATTATTTTCATGTGTCTTGGCATTTAAGACTGCAGTCACACTTTGCTATCCATTACATTTTGCCCACACACTATTCCCACAAAGAGAGGCACCTGTACACATTGGAGAATAACCTCTTTCAGGTTTAAGTCATTTGGAACATGTTACTGAATACTTAGACTTGTCAGTCAGCTTTGTTTGTAATCATATTCATGTAAAATAAGTAGCTAAAAAATGCAATTGAACCTCAAGGTAGCGTCAAAATGTGTGTTTTACTTTTCCATACTCACATGTCAAGCTTGGAGTACTTAGGTTTGATGATGTTGGCTATCCAAGTCAAGCCTATAGTAATCAGTCACATATGTAGCCTAGGTGATTTTACTTAGTGAGCAGTAGCAAAAAGAGTTTTTTAAATTGTAATACTATATGAAACCCTCTTTATTCCTACTCATATGTCTAAATCACTCTGTTTTGTTCACCATTATGAAAGTAAGCGGCTTTGGCCTCAATTCTTCTTTTTTTGCAATATTATTACTCTACAAATTCCCGTTCGCATTGAATCTCTTTATTTGGTACAAGTACTCACTGAAACCGATGTATCTATAATTTCCAGAATGAAGGCCTCAACCTCCCCTCACTTTCCCCCCTCATCTCCAACATAATCAACTCCTCTCTGACCTCTGGTATTGTCTCCTCACCTCTCAAGCTTGCTGCCATCACCCCCATATTGAAAAAACCTGGTCTGGACCCAGACATTCCCAACAGCTACCGTCTCATCTAAAAAAAAACAACTCACTTTTCTGTCCAAAATCCTTGAACAAGCTGTTGCTGCTCAACTTCAAACTCAACTCAACTCCAATAACCTATATGAACCATTCCAATCTGGCTTCCGCTCTAAACACAGCACCGAAACTGCCCTCCTCACCAATGACATTCTGCTTGCTGCCGACTCTGGTCTCCTCACTATCCTCATCCTCCTAGACATCAGTGCAGCCTTTGACACCATTAAACACTCCATCCTACTTTCACGCCTTCAGCACCAAATTGGAATAATAGGCTCCGTCCTAACCTGGTTCACCTCCTAATTGTTTGACAGACACCATTATATCTCTATAAACAACTGCACGTCTTCTACCACTCCAGTCACTCATGGTGTCCCCCAGGGTTCAGTTCTTGGCCCCCTCCTCTTCAACCTGTACATGCTTCCCCTTGGACAGATCCTCCGCCAACATGGCCTCCACTTCCACTGCTATGCTGATGACACCCAACTCTATCTCTCCTCAAAGACCATCACAGCCTCCACCCACTCAACCCTTACAACCTGCCTCACTGACATTAAATCATGAATGCAAAAAAACGTTCTCCAACTCAACTATAATAAATCAGAGATTCTCATAATTGGTCCTAACTCCCTCACCCGACATGACCAGAACTTTTCCCTCAACATTGATGCCTCCAATGTCACCGCCTCAACCTGCATCCGCAACCTTGGAACCATCTTCGATCCTACCCTCTACTTTGTACCGCATGTCAACCATGTCACCAAAATTGCCTTCTTTCACCTTCATAACATTGCACGGCTCCGCCCCTCTCTGTCTACCACTGCAGCTGAAACACTCATCCATGCCCTCATCACCTCCAGACTGGACTATTGCAACAGCATTCTTTATGGACTACCAAACAAAATCATCGATAAACTTCAATATGTCCAGAACTCGGCTGCCCGCCTTCTCACCTCCACCCATATCACCCCTTTCCTCTACAACCTTCACTGGTTCCCACTCAAACACAGGATCAACTTCAAAATACTTCTCCTCACATACAAAGCACTTAATAACCTTGGCCCTCCATACCTCTCTGTCCTACTAAGCCGCCACACTCACGCCCGCCTCCTCAGGTCCGTTGGTCCTGACACACTCAAGACCATCAGGACTAAACGGACCTGGGGCGACAGAGCCTTCTCAGCTGCTGCACCAACCCCGACCACATCACACAGTCAAGCACCTTAACATCCTTCAAACAGGCCCTCAAAACTCACCTTTTTGAACTTGCTTTTTCCTGTTAAAAGACTTTCCTCAATTTCTTCAAGTTCTTCAATTCTTGTCCTAGTTACCATTGCTATATACCTTGTTTTTCTTTGTTTTATCGATGTAAACCAACGACTGTAAAGCATCTTTGAGTGTCTAGAAAAGCACTATAAAAATGAAATGTATTATTATTATTATTATTATTATTATTATTAATAAGTACGCTAACCTTTCAGAAAACATACAGAAGAAATTTACCTTAAATCCCTATATTGTATTCGCACATAGGTCTACTTTTTTCCACTTAGCCTTGACATTCAGAGAGACAAGATAAAGGAACAATGTGTATTGAGGTGCATATATGAAACTTATTCATTCAATCTCACACCTAGCGCTGGTTATGATCACTGATTTGGTTTAGTGACACTCTGTGTGATGTGGAGCCTCACTTTTACTGTCAAAATATTTACAATGTAGTGTTTTAATGTCCCCGTGAACCAGAAGTTGCAACCGACTTCAGTGTTGTGACGTATTTCCAAGTGAAAAGTTGACATCTTTCTCTCTTCTGACTGCTGTTATCAATCTCTTTATTTTTTCCCTCTTTTTGAAAGTTGTGAAAACACTATTGTGAAGTTTTTCTTTTACTATTTGAGCAAATGGGAACACAAACAATATATTTAATGTGGTCTCTCGTTCACCGAACGATCAAGCAATCAGGGAATGATCTGGTACCTCAAGAAACTGATTTCAGACAGACTTCTGAGGAAGTGTAGCGGTTTAATGATCCACACCAAAATGCGAGCTTTGGTGTGAACTAAATAAATATTTAATTACTACAATAGTATTTTTTTCACTAGAAATGTCATCAGAAGTAGAAAACGTTGGTCAAAAATGTATTTACACAAACTGACCAGCAACCGTCCGACTGTCAACTGTCACCGAATAGAACGCACATGGTGGGATATCAAAGGCAGCAAAGGATACATCTATGCTGCCTTCATAAATCGATCAGATGAAGGTATCGCAGGAGACAGGAAGTGAAGCTAACAGTGGATCCGGATGTGCCTTGATGCCTTCCTACCTTGGAATACGTCCTTCGAAGGCATAATCTTAAGGTTTTCGGATGCAGCCATCTCTTGCTCGTCGCAGACTGACAGTTGGAAGGGAGATATTAGGCACGTTTAAGATGCGCCACGCCTGAAAAATAGACGAGAGTATGCGGCTGCAGTGAGGGTAAGTGAAAAAGTGCAGAGAAGACAGACAGTTCTCTCTTTAGTGGATCAGACAAGATCAAATGCGGATATTGAGGGACTCACACTTGTTACTAATAAATAGGATGTAATTTAAGTTCTGTTGACGTCAGAGGAAGGCGGCCCACACACATTTCTAACCGGCCTGCATCTCGCGGTGACCAGTGATTAGTTCTGCGCAGATTTGGCTAATTTCAAACGAGCCTATTAGACAGTTAAAGAAATGGACACAGCGACCCACTTGATTTCAAAGGAGAAAACTGAAGCCCATTAGAAGCACTCACTTCCTGATGGGTGAGCTTACTGCGCAGGCTCAAACTGAGTTTGACGACGTAGATGTGACGTGAGCAACTTGTCTGACAGTTGTAAGTCTTCTAGTAGCTGTGCCAAGACAAATCTGAATCACCCAATTATTTCCAATTCCTCAAAAACGTTGTTGAAATATTTTGTCCCGTTGCTTTTATGGACTCTCTATCTATGGGCTTCTCCCTTGACTTAATGCCTACATGTCCCCCCGATTGCCTCACAGACAGTAAAAGATTGCCTGCGAGCTTCTCCTCCTGTCTATACGGTAATTTCTCTATGGTGCGACAGAGAGTCGCGTGGTTATGACGCAATCGTTAGCCTATTTTTACAAAAATGGCTTCTACAGGGCCATAACGTAAGATACAAAGTAATGGAGCTTTTCATACATTGTCGTGTTTCTTTAGAAATAAATAATGGACAAATGAAGTCTTTGGACGCCTCAGATGTGAAGTTATTCGCTGTCAAAGTGACACCAAAATAAATGGGAGTCAATAGAATGCTAACAGCACATGATGGTCTGCTACAATGGCGGCGACCAGGGAGGCTTCAGTTTCCGGCTGATGGATTACCCCCTTGATTCTACCCAAGCCGCCTAACTGACGTCATCCACGAAAGAATGCCATTCCAGAGCGGAAGCAAATTTTCAGGTTTTGATTTCAGATAAAATTCTAAAACCAAGACAATTTTTTTTCTGTGTATGCTATTATCTTAATTATTTTTTGTTTATTAACACAGATTAATTGTTCACAACAAAATTAGTAACGTGAGCTAACAAAGAAAGGCATAATCATTATAAGTATTAATATAAGGATTGCAATGTGGCTTCTTGGCCCCTTCAAATGTTTTATGGAATAAATCAAACGATCATGGTCAGGCCAGCATGACTAAACATGGTCTAACAACTATTTAGCTCTAAGGCCATTTTAATAAAATTCAACAAATATACAAATTATTTGAAAAAAACATATTTATATCTAAAACACATGCCACATCTGAAACATGTTCAATTTTAAAGCATATTGTAATCTAATTTTCTGTTCCTTATTACTTTAATCTTTATTACTTTAACATCTGGCTTTTGCAAGAGTGCCTTCCTTAGTAAAATCATCATGGCAAAAGATTCTGTCAAAATATCATAATTACTTTAATGTTAGTTACCATGGTATTTTTTCCAAGCGCGTGTCATAGGCTACTGACGTTACGTAAATTTAACCGGAAGTGACGATTTTGTAGGAAGTGTGTAGCAATGCGCGGGAGTTTATTGTTGCTATCTAGAGAGCAAGAGTTCTAATATTTTTTTATTTTTTATCGTACTAAAGCTAATAACAGCACAGAAATTTGCGTATATGGCTCAGCTAAATGAAGTGGACCTACCGCCGAACCTGTCATGTCTCAAAGTACGTTCACATATTCAACTTTGCTTATCCCTGTTGTTGTTGTTGTTAAAAACAAGATAATCCGCTACGAATGTGTTATTTGCTGCTCACATGTGTGCACTGCAGCAGTCTCGAGCTCTAACACATCTGACAGAGAATATTAACCCAAATGCGACGTTTTTACAGTCTTCAGTTGTTGTTTTTCTAGATATAACACACCAATGTGCTTATGTTCTTGTTTCGTGCCAACTGCGTCCCTGAAATTGAACAGAATAAATTGCATTGCATGTTTTTGTACAACATTGAGAACATGTCACGAAGCGCTGTCATAGATTTCCAGTAGTCAGGAGGAATATGCAGGTTTGTTTGACATCAGATATTGTATATTTTTGTGTGTATCAGAGCATGGACACTCTCCTCCGATGTCCTATCTGCTTTGAGTTTCTCAACATCACCATGATGACCCAGTGTTCACACAACTGTACGTATTATATCACGTTTACAGTTCAGTTTATATCCATTTGATGTTTTAATTGACATCATTTCTTTAAGCAAGATACTAAATTATTGCTTCTTTTCTTTTTTGGTATTCCAAACAGTTTGTTCTCTGTGCATTCGGAAGTTTCTCTCCTTTAAATTGTTGTGTCCTGTTTGTAACTCGGTAAGTGTCAGCATGTAAAAATAATCTATCTATCTATCTATGTCTGTAAATTTAAATTAAATTAAGATTTTCAGTAGATATGTTCCATTAATCTTAGTTCAACTCTCCTTGCAGCCGTCAACAGAACAAGACCTGAGGAACAACAGATTATTAGACGATTTAGTTCAGAGCTTCCAATCAGCAAGGTAAAGTTTATTTCTTTTTAAAATATAAGCATTTATTTCAGTAAGTGCTGCTTTTTTATTTAGATGTCAGTGGGTCTTCTGGGTTTTTTTGTTGCATTTTGCACTGTTATGTGGGAAATCTGGAATTATGCAAAATGGATTTAAACATGGTAAAATGTTAAAGGGAATATTGCAGGTTTGAGTACCCAGTGAGTCAATGTATAGAAAAATAATGTTTAAATATAACTATATACCTGTAAAATGCTATTAAGGCTTCTGGAGACGTTTTTGTGAGAGAATTTTACTTCTGCATCTGAAAACCGGCAAACCGGAAGTGACGTAACTAGGGCTGGGTACCGAGTTCGGTACTTTTTAGGTACCGACCGAATTGCCTCGATACTACCGAGTATCGAAACATGTCTTGTTTTTCGGTACCTAAGTGGTTAATCTCGTCAACGTCAGTGAAACAATAAACATGCAGCATGATTGGCTGTGGCGGAAAAACGACTCGGTTACTAACGTAACCTCGGTTCCCTGAGAGGAGGGAACGAGTATTGTGTAAGTAGCTTACGCTATGGGAAAACTCCTTTTCTCGAGAATATTGAAGTCTTTATGTAAAATGCATTGCAGCTGCACAGCAGACAGCAATCAGCGAAGGAACTCGGTCATTGGCTGTGCTGCAGCAACTTGCTCGAACCAATGACGGGGCGACTCTGAATGCGCGACCAATGAGCGCGCCTCATGCCCGCGCGCGTCAGAGCCTGCCAAGATGGGCGTGGCCAAGAGCTATATATTGGGCGCCCCGTCATGAGAGTTCTTTAGGTTATAACGACTGAAGCGAACTAACCAAGCACAAGCACGGCAGCTTATGCAATACTCGTTCCCTCCTCTCAGGGAACCGAGGTTACGTTAGTAACCGAGTCGTTCCCTTTCGAGAGGTCTCTCCTATTGCGTAAGTAGCTTACGCTATGCGAACACCATGCAAAACGCAGTGCGTGCTGAACTTCGCCTTATGATAGCCAGAGGCAGGTGCCTGAGCTAAAAAGCAAAGTTATCATCCAACCAGCCGGCAGAGGCGAGCTTTATATGTGGGAAAAAAGTAAAGAGCGGCTAGAAGGCGCTCAGTGTGACACAAGCACATACATAATCTAGATACGAACTCATAGTTCTACTAGCATCATGCTGATAGTACATTGGAATGCAATGTCGGGACCTGTAGGTTGTAAAACCTGATAAATGTGGACGGTGAGGCCCAGCCTGCCGCCGCACAAATATCCTCGATCGGTATCCCGCTCGACCACGCCCAGTAAGAAGCCACACTCCTGGTGGAGTGTGCTTTGACTCCCCAGGGGCATTGAAGTCCCTTGGCTTCATAAGCCATAAGCCATAGCCTCAACTATCCAGTGAGATATTCTCTGCTTTGAAACGGCG
The DNA here is from genome assembly GCF_051911475.1 of Siphateles boraxobius. NCBI lineage: Eukaryota > Metazoa > Chordata > Actinopteri > Cypriniformes > Leuciscidae > Siphateles > Siphateles boraxobius. Next base: position 9,582,773 of record NW_027509042.1, on the reverse strand, counting down.
GAACCCTTCGTACGGCCGCCAAAGCATACAAACAGTTGTTCTGTCTGTCTGAATAGGGCAGAACGCTCCAAATACACTCTGAGAGCCCTAACGGGGCAGAGTAGGTTAGCGTCGTGTTCGTCTGCTGGAGACGATAGCACAGTTAGGGAGATAACCTGTACTCTGAAGGGAGTGGTGAGGACTTTAGGAATATACCCATGTTTTGGCCTAAGGACGACCCTGCAGTCGTTAGGTCCGAATTCCAAGCAGGCAGCGCTTGCCGAAAGCGCGTGCAGATCGCCCACTCTCTTGACCGAGGTGAGTGCCAGCAAGAGCGCAGTTTTAAGCGAGAGCTGCTTAAGGTGCACGGTTCGGAGTGGTTCGAACGGGGGCCCTTTAAGAGCGTCTAGGACAGTAGCTAGGTCCCAGATCGGCACTGAGGGGGGGCGTGAAGGGTTCATCCTCCTAGCGCCCCTTAGGAAACGAATAATTAGGTCGTTTCTTCCCAATGGACGTTCCATCACAGGGTCGTGTGACGCTGTGATGGCCGCCACATATACTTTGAGCGTGGAGGGGGAGCGGCCCGCCTCCAGAAGCCCTTGTAGAAAAGCGAGTACGTTCGTATTCTCGCATGTTTCAGGGTTCAGGCCCTCGGCGTTACACCAGTCACTGAACACTTTCCATTTCTGGGCATATAAGCGTCTCGTGGAGGGCGCCCGTGCCTCAGCGATGGTTTTTAGCGCTCCACTCGTGAGGTTCCTTGGAACCCGTTGAGGGGCCATGCATGAAGGGCCTACAGATCGGGGCGGGGATGAAATATCATCCCGCTGGCCTGACTGAGGAGGTCTGGCCTCAGTGGAATCGGCCGTGGTGCAGATTGCATTTGCATCAATTCTGGAAACCATGTTTGGTTCTTCCAGAGTGGGGCTATCAGGAGCACTGCATTTTTCTCCTCTCTGACCCGACTGATGACCTGTGGCAGCATCGGGATCGTGGGAAAAGCATATAAGGGGCGGCTCTGCCAGCTCTGGGCGAGCGCGTCCGTGCTTTTCGTGAAGAAAAGAGAGCAGTGTGCATTCTCCTTGGAGGCGAAGAGATCGACCTCCGCCTCCCCAAAGACTTTCCATAACCACTGAATCGTCAGCTGGTTGAGAGCCCATTCTCCTGGGAGAATCTTGTCTCTGGATAGCATGTCTGCCCCTTGGTTCAGCGCGCCTGGCACATACGCTGCTCTCAGCGAGCGCAAGTTGTGCTGGGACCATAAGATGAGTCTCCTGGCCATTGAATGCATGGAGCTTGACCTGAGTCCACCCTGGCGATTTATGTACGACACTACCGTCATGTTGTCCGTTCGGACCAGGACGTGTTAGTTTTTTAGATGTGGAAGTAGGGCTCTGAGAGCCAAAGCGACCGCTTTCATCTCCAGACAGTTTATGTGTAGGCGCTTCTCCGGGTTTGACCAAAAGCCGGAGACAGGCCTGCCCTCGTAAAGGGCCCCCCAACCTATTTTGGAGGCATCTGTTGTGATCATCTTTCTACTTGTGTTCACACCCAGGCTCACGCCTGACTGGTACCAGTCGGTGGCTTTCCAGTGCGTCAGGGCTTTTATACAGCCGTGGTTCGCTCTGATTAAAAGGTGGCCCGAACGCCACACGTGAGCAGGGACCTTTCTGAGGTCTTGAGCCAGCGTTGGAGAGGACGCATATGCAACAATCCTAGCTGGAGTACGGCCGATGCTGAGGCCATGAGACCCAGCATCCTCTGAAACCGCTTGACGGGGGCGCGCGCGCCCGCCCTGAATGATGTTGCAAGGCGCCGGATGGTGAGCGCGCTCTGATGAGAGACGAGCTGTCATTTGCATCGAGTCTAGAACTATTCCCAGGAAAGAAATCTTCTGGCTGGGAGATAGTATACTTTTTGCAAAATTGATTCTTAGACCCAGGCATTCTAGATGGCTGATAATCCAAGATCTGAGTGTTATTAACTGACTCTCTTATTGTGCTAGGACCAGCCAATCGTCGAGATAATTCAGTATTCGCACTCCCCTTCGTCTCAAGGGGGAAAGTGCTGCATACATACATTTCGTGAATGTATGGGGAGCCAGGGACAGGCCGAACGGAAGTGCTGTGTACTGGTAAGACTGTCCCTCGAAAGCGAATCTCAGAAAAGGCCTGTGATGAGGCGCTATTGGAATGTGAAAGTAAGCATCTTTCAGATCCACTGAGAGAAACCAATCTCCTTGGGCGTACTTGCGCGAGGATATGTTTGGTTGTTAACATTCTGAACGAGCGAATCATTAGTGCTTTGTTCAGGTGTCTGAGATCTAGGATGGGGCGGAGACCGCCATCCTTTTTCGGGACGAGAAAATAGTGGCTCTAAAAACCTGCCCCGCTCATAGAGGGGGAAACAGTTTCCACAGCCCCCTTTTCTATTAATTTGCGCACCTCGGTGCGTAGAACATGAGAACACTCCTTTCTCACTTTCGTCTCGACCGCAGTCGTAAAACGTGGTGGTCTGCGAGCGAACTGGAGCGAGTATCCGTGTTTTATTATATTCAACACCCATTTCAGCATATCTGGAATGTTGACCCATGCCGCTGCGTGTACAGATATGGGCTGAATACAGGCTAGGGGCGGGCCGCTGTGACGTAGGGACCCGGCCAGCGAATTGCCTGAGCTTGTAGCTCTCAGAGGCGCGGGCGCGCGCGCGCGCTGAGCAGCTGAGTGAATGGCGCTAGTGTGATTACAACAGCGCGCGCTATGTCTGTAAGACTCGCAGCCTGAGCTGGGGTTGTGTTTGACACTGTAGGGACAGTGTTTATAAGTGGGGGTGCATAGACAGTGGTAGGCACACGCGTCACTTTTATAATGTTTCCCGCTTTTACTGGGGATGAATTCATAACTGTGTGAACAGTGCTTGTGTGTAGTGGTGCGTACATGACCGTAGGCACGTGATCTACATTCATGGGGCGTGCAGCCTGAGCTGGGAATGAATTTGGCACTGTTTTGACAGTATCTGGGAATGCACACTTTGTGGACATGTGAACCCTTAGTGACACAGGCAGAAAAAGACTCTTTTTGTGTTTTCTGTGTGTCGCCGTAAACACGGCGTTTGTTTGCAGGTGAGCGAGCTCTGTGACTGGCCCATTGACTGCTGTATAGACATTTCCAGCCGCCTGTATGGGGACTGGGTAATGTTTGAGATTTTGCAGAGAGAGTGGTCCGGCTTTTGCGAGACACGCACTCTCTCTTCTCATTCCTGTGGCTAGGAAGGCTTTCGATGCTCAGGTTTCAGCACGATCTTGGGCCGAGGACCCCGTCACTCAGGAGGCGGCTTCCGGTTGTGGGAGCGCGAGTGGCGTCGAGCGTCAGTCTGAGGCGCGGCCTGGAGGCGGTGGGGGCTGCTCTAGCCCGCTGCGGCTGTGGCGGCCTCTGTCTGCTCTGCGATGAGCTGGAGCGTTTAGGCAGGAAATGGCGCATAGCTTGTGAAGCGTTCTAGGCCTCAGTGAAGCGTTCGGCGAAACCTTTAACTGCCGGTCCAAACAGCCCGCTGGTGGAGATAGGCGCGTCGAGAAACGGGGCCTTATCTGCGTCTTTCATCTCCGTCAGAGTCAGCCACAAATGGCGCTCGAGAACAGTCAAATTAGCCATGGCGCGGCCAATAGACTGGGCGGTGGCCTTCGTGGCTCGCAGGGCTATGTCAGTCGCGCTGCGTAGGTCCTTGAAGGCTTCGGGTTCGGGGCTAGACTCGTCCAGGGAGCGGAGAAGCTTGGCTTGGAACACTTGAAGTACCGCCATTGAGTGAAGCGCTGACGCAGCTTGGCCGGCGGCGGCGTAGGCGCGACCAGCGAGAGCCGAAGTAGTGCGGCAGGGCTTCGAGGGGTGGGAAGCCTTGGCTTTCCATCCGGTGGTGGAGGGCGGGCAGAGATGATTGGCCACGGCCTCCTCGAGGGGCGGCGTTCCCTCGTAGCCTCTTTCCTTCGCGCCGTCCACAGAGGAGAGCGACGAAGAAAAAGAAGGGTTCAGACGTGCAGAGTGGGGGGCTTTCCATGACTTGGTGAGTTCGTCGTGAACTTCGGGGAAGAAAGGAGAAGGCCTTTGCCGAGGGGCCTGCTGGCGCACCTGCAGAAACCACTCGTCCAGTCGGCTTCGGGTTGGTTCTTCGGGAGAAGACCAATCGAGCCCGAGGTCCTCCACGGCCTTCGAGAGGATGCGGACAATCTCTGTATCCATAGAGGATCCCCCACTCGTGTTAGTTAGCGTCGACGGGGCGGGGTCGAAAGTGGAGCCCGGCCAGTCGTCAGATGCAGCGTCGATGGACAAAGAGTCATCTACTCCCCCGTCGTCCTCGGATGCGCCGAAAGTCACAAGGCCCACCGCTCTGCTAGAGGGGTGTGGGTCCGGCTGAGTGAACTGAACCGGCGGTGGGGAAGACAAGAGCGGCGGTGAAGCACGCGGAGACTGGCTCGGCGTGACGTCACTGAGCTCAGGTTCAGGGAGCCTCTGTGAGCGGCGCTTTTTCTTAACACGCGGCTCAAACAGAGGGGTGTCGGCGATGGGCTCGCTCGCGGTGAAAGCGGCGAAGCGAGCCCGCAGTGCGGAGAGACCCAGGTCGTCACATTCCGGGCATCCGCCCTTGGTCAAAGCAGCTTCTGCGTGGTCCCGGCCCAGGCAGCGAGCGCAGATGATGTGACGATCCCCGTCTGGAAGAAGGTCTCTGCACGACGCGCAGGAAGGCATTTGGAACAACACCTCAGAAAATTTTCTCTTTTACAAATGTCGCGGGGCGAACAGATGTAAATACTTGCGTGTAGCGCGCCGGATGGCTCAGTAGGATGGCGTTCGAAGGCGGCTGAAGATGCCGACGTCCTCGTAGCAATCCCGCTGGTATGCTTTTCCACGGCGGCGAAGGCTTTCAATAATCCGGAGGATCCAGCGAAGAAGGTGTTCGCTGAAGGAGAATAAATCTAAAGAACTCTCATGAAGGGGCGCCCAATATATAGCTCTTGGCCACGCCCATCTTGGCGGGCTCTGACGCGCGCGGGCGCAAGGCGCGCTCATTGGTCGCGCATTCAGAGTCGCCCTGTCATTGGTTCGAGCAAGTTGCCGCAGCACAGCCAATGACCGAGCTCCTTCGCTCATTGCTGTCTGCTGTGCAGCTGCAATGCATTTTACATAAAGACTTCAATATTCTCGAGAAAAGGAGTTTTCCCATAGCGTAAGCTACTTACACAATACTCGTTCCCTCCTCTCAGGGAACCGAGGTTACGTTAGTAGCCGAGTCGTTTTTCCGCCACAGCCAATCATGCTGCATGTTTATTTTTTCACTGACGTTGACGAGATTAACCACTTAGGTACCGAAAAACAAGACATGCTCATCACATTCGCTCATTGCTGTCTGCTGTGCAGCTGCAATGCGTTTTACATAAAGACTTCAATATTCTCGAGAAAAGGAGTTTTACCATAGCGTAAGCTAATTACGCAATAGGAGAGACCTCTCGAAAGGGAACACTAGTTTACGCGGCTGCCAGAGACGTGCCTCGTCGCACGTGAGGCTGTAGTGTGTGTGTGTGTGTGTGTAAGCGTCCCAACCCAGATAGATAGAAAATATGTGGAAATGATCAAAAGTGTACTTATGTACCCGACTCGATGCCATAAGCACACGATGCAATATTTTCGACAAGATAAATGCTGTCAAGACCAGCAACACAGGTAAATCTGATAAGGCACTTAGCGCACAGCATACACTTGAGAGTAGAAAGTTTATCCGCCTTCGACTACAAGAACTGGAGCGCGTCACATAACCAAAACTCAGCATATAGGATACTTGCCTCACAGACATGAGAAATAGTTCTATATATGTTAAAAATATATCTACTTTTAAACGAAACAATTAGAAATAAATAGTTTGATTACCTAATCCATTTAGGCGCGCGCGCGTTCACTACTGCAGGGATGACGAGTCAGCATCGCAAATTCGCAATAATCATCTTTGCAGCCAACACGTTTAGTAAACACTTGTTCATTTATAAACAATTAAAATATCTCCTTGCTATCGTTTCCCGACACATCCATAATCATTAGGCTACTTTTGCCAGTGCTTTGCGGCAAGCTTCATGTGTGCTGAGCGCGAGGCATCCCGCACCCCAGTAGCCTATATTTAATTCAATTCACATTTATTTGTATAGCATTTTTCACAATACATATCGTTTCAAAGGAGCTTTACAGAAAATGCATGTCTAAATTAGAATTTAGAGTGATCTGTTATCAGGGGTGACTGTGTGTAATGCATTTCAATTAATTTTCATTCAGTTTCATTGTTAAACAATGCTTTAAGTTAAGGCAGAAACAATGAGCTCATTGAAGTAAAGAATACATGTTGTTAAATGATTAGGAAACATAGAAAACTTTAGCATTGGTGCTTTTTTACAGACTCAAAATATGTGTAAAAAAGTCAAGGAACTGAAAAAATAATAGTTTTTATTTAGGTAATGTATTGTATTGATAAAATTGGTATCGAAAAAAGTATCGTTCAGCAACCGGTATCGAAGTCAAGGTATCGGTATCGAAAATTTTGTTACGATACCCAGCCCTAGACGTAACTGGAGGGAGTGCGGTCAAAGTAGAACAATAGGAAAGCAATGGATCGCAATGAAGTTCGGAAGCTGAGGAAATTGTAAATGTTTACTCGTATGTTGGACCTCAGCCATATAATTATGAGCCTGCAATGTGGCCAAGAGAGCAGGGACAGGCCATGATTTGACAGAACAACTGTCAAAGGAGACACATTGAGTTGTGGTGTGAGGAGAACAGGGGGCAGTTGTCTTGGTGAGAGACCAGTTTTAGCTTATGGATAGGCCTATATCCATGTTAGCTGACGATATGTATAACACTCTGCTCAGATCAGAATATTATAAAGATTATTATAATGTATCAGGCAATAGCAAAGCTAGTATTGGACCCTTAACTGCATGTGTTGTGTCAGCCATTAGGAGACAGTTTCCAGAGGAAGAGGGACTTTATAAAGGCTTTGAATAGCCGCATCACACAATCACAACTGTCTTACTGTATACAAACTTTATTTGTGGAAACAGCCAACACAAACATTAAAGTGGTTTTGTACAGATTGAAAATTAATTAAATAACTATTTATGATAAGTTTCGGCTTCAGACTAATAACACACACATAAATGCATTACATTACAAATTGATGTAGGATATGTTCATGAATCAAATTAAGACAAGGCACATTTTGTAAAACAGATTTATAATAAGTGATCTCTGACGGATCAGTGACCTGAAGCAGCAGTGGATTCCAATCCACCCCCTTCTGCTTCAGACCGATCATGTTTCCTGCCGGCGGCCGAACCACATGCTGACGACAGTCCCGATGAAGGTGCTGTGAGTGACAGTGTGCACCGAAGGAACCTCACCAGCCCGGAGTCTCGCTTGGTTCTTGCTTTGGCATCCCATGTTGAACTCCATCATATTGCCGAGATTGTAATCATCCGGTCCATTGTGAACTCTACACACTACCGCATTTTTCGAAGCAGATGCAGAAGTGAAGTCCCGTCTTTTCACCTGCACAAAACGCACCCAGGCACGGCAGCACCTTCCTTTTTCTTGTTCGGAAACCTGTGGACTTGATGTCCTGACAGGCCACAATTCACAATAATTTATCATGATGATGAATTTAAATAGAATAACCACCGAAAACGCACTGAATCACGAACGCTCCTACTGAATACCAACCTACTCTGCACAGAGCGAACCCAGAGCCGGGCAAATGACTCCCTCTCGTGACGTAATATGATGCGATGTTGGGAAAAAAAACTACTTTTTTTCAACACGGTCAAGGAAACTCACGTTTTCTACTAAATTTGTGTCCGGACTTAAACAATTTTAAGTCCTGCATTAATTTTTATATGGTATTTTCATACAAGGTTATATATTAATTTTGAAGACAAGCCCCCCCCACCCCGCCTGCAATATGCCCTTTAAACTCTTTAAATAATATTTTCTTATATGATCAAGAAGGCCTGATCACTCTACAGTGATCATTTCTGCTGAATTCTACTGCTGCAAAAAATATGTTGGCCTGAATATCAGTCTGATAGAAAGTCAGTTGGGGGTTAATTAATGTGTAGTGATAAAATTGAAAAAAGGAAAAATTAATTGCTTTATATTCAATGGAAAATACTTTGATATAGGTCTGTTTTTGATGTATGGACAGAGGTCATATTCAGTCTTCATTTGCTCAAGGATTTAATCTCAGAAGGTAAAAGTTGAATCTGGTGCATGTGTCACTCTGCATATATAGAGACTTCTGTTATTGGAATATGTTAGTAGACATGACTATGAATAGAATCCAATGAGTGACTTAAAACAAAAATAAACTATTATTAATTATAAATACCTTTTTAAAACTACATAAATTCCACATAAAACTATATAATCTGATGAATACCATTCTCATTTTTTTGCCTTTGTAACATAGATTAAGATTCAGCTACAAAGTCCCAGACATGCTGATTGACTGTCAAAATATGTTTGGTCCCAGGAGTTTCTGTGAATTGGCACAACAAATGTTGTTCCTATGAAGGATAGCCTATATAAACTTATGCTTCAGTTCTGCCATGCGAAACTATATGAAACTACTATCCCTGACAGTGTAACTCTAAATCCATTAATGAAAGGAGGCTTTAAAGTTTAAGAACTTGACTGAAGGTATCAGAAAATCAGCTAATTTATTAGAATTATGAGATTTACTTAAGAATGAATGTTAGTACTTTATTGAATGCAGTGTCTTCCATCTCGTAATTCATTTGACCTAACGTCCTAGTCTGTCATGAGATTCGGAATTTCCTTTAACAATCAAGTGGGATTTTATTTTCAATATTCAGGTCTATATCTTTGGCATACTTCACCTGCTGCAGGACTCAAGGAAGCTGCTCGGCCATGTTTCTCTCCAAAGAGTCTTAAGTTCTCAGACTGTAGACATACAGACATACAAAGTCTTCAACTTACCTGAGGAAATTGACAAGAAATGTGAATATATATATATATATATATGACATATACTGTATATTGTAAACTTACTGTCCTATTGGAAGACTTTTCCCACGTGTAGTGTACGTGGGAAAACCTCACATTAAGTGTAAAAGTGCAAGTCAGTGAAATAGCCAGAGTGCACAGTAGTTTTTTTTTTTTTGTTTTTTTTTTGCGATATTGGTTTTTAAATCAGTCTCTATGTGCCATAAATCTCCTCTGTGTTGTTTGCCCATGAATGAGCCTAATATAGTTGGACGGTGGAGTTTCAGATGGCCATCAGGATGAAAAGAAATATGCCTTATGGGACAGTGTTTTAATTTCCTGTTTTCTCAGAGTGATGATGTCAAAGGCATGTGTCATCTTTTAGGACAGGGCATTGGGGACAGTTGTTAAGGCCTTTGGTTTAAACATAGAATAGTTTTTTTTTTGTGCCTTTCTTTGGGTAGAATATCTTTGTGATTTATTACATGCATATATGTGTACATAGTATTACATTTTAAAAGATCACTATCTCGATTCAAACATCCACGGGATCTTAATCCTGAATGAGAATGATTTGTCTGTCTATTAAACCTTTGACAAGTACGATCACAGAGGACCGTTCATATCTGCGCTGATCCTGAGGGAGCAGTTGTCATGTATAGGTATGAAACAGCGTCACAAAGCTGTGGTATTTTCAACCACTCCGTATCATTATTTAGTTTACAGTAATTCAAATTGTGACAAAACTACTCTGATAAAAACACACTTCTGGCGATCAAAATTAAATTAATTGTAAAAGACGGCTAAACAGAGAAGAGTACTGGCAAAGAGAGAGCACGAGAGATGCTTGTAATAAAACGAAAATCAACATCGGCTTGGCTTTTATGATATGGGGAGAACTTAGGGATTTATGATGATGTAAAGGTGAACGAAGTGATTTAGGTATTTTATTGGACAGATAAACTGCCATATGTCGCTCTCTAACAAAGTTCATTATAAAGCATTATATTTTGTGAAGGGTCATTCCATAGCGCTTTGTAGCGCTGTGTTGGAATTTATTTTCCTAGGAAGTACCGTGTTTGTTAATGAAGTAAAGTCTTCAGCTAGTCAGCTTAAGATTCTTCCCATCTAAACTCGCTATACTTGCCTATTTATGAATGTTTTATGAGTAGTAGGATAACCATATTCATCCACACAGTCAGGCAGAGCCGAAGCACAACCAAAACAATGATCTGCAGTTTTGTTTAATCACTAGAGGGCCAAAGTTTTCATAGACTGCAGAAATTAGCATTTTGTCAGAATCTCTAATTAAGTGTTATTTTGTTTAGTTGTCTATTCAGAATCATGGATGAATTGTGATCTCTATTTTAAACAAAAAGATTGTGATTTTCAGCTTTTCTAGAATCTTTTTTAAAAAGAATTTGTGGAATAATCATGTTTCAGGTAAGCTGAGTGTCCATTAGCAAAGATGGCAGATTTTCGATCTTCTGCTGTCCTGTGCCAGGCATTGAGTTGAGTGGGATGGCTAGTTTTCTCCCTATATTATAGACTTTCTTTGTCACAATGAGTGCAATTAGCCTTGTGTTTCCAGGTCTGAATACCGACCCGTCTGAGCTGCTGTCGCAAGCTCACTGTCTTTGACTCGTCCTTCTCTTGTTGTCAGAAGATCAAGGAGCTTCCAAAGAGATCTAAGTTTTTAATTAATGAATTTTCACTTCCATACAAACTGGAAAAGCCTGTTTTTTTCTGCTTTTTGTATGCTTTTTAAAGTAAAGGAAGAAAACTGATGTCACTCTTCAGATGGTAATGTAGACTAAAAATGGTCACAACCACTTTAATACCAATTGGGACACCTTGTTTATTCTTAAATCTGGGATGTTATACTCTTCAGTCATGGGTATACATTATTAACCTGTTGAAAACTGCTGTTCCACTTTGTCCTGTTTTGTTAGCTGTAATGTGCTGGTGATCATGTAAGGTATGTGGTTCACATCAGCAATACATTTTCTCTGTGGGTTCAGTTTGCCTTGCTAGATCCACATCAGCGCTTTGAGGACTGAAAGTAGACAGGATTTTCTGTGAGGGGGTCCATGAGGGTTTTTTATGGTCCTGGCTGGGTGGGTAGTTATGCCTTTAGGTACAAGACTGCAATTGATTTTTAAAAGCATTACTGAAGAGAGGCCAAACAATTAGGACAGTTTGTTGTTTATAAGTTAAAGGGATCAAATAATTTTTCCTTTTTTTTTTTGCATTTAATTTTTTGCATGCAGTCCCTTTATTAGGTTAGTCAAGGTTATTTCTCCAAACAACCATTTTCCACCATCTGTATGATCATGTTTTATTGTCTTTTTTCTGCTGCTGTGTCTTTAAGACTTCTACAAAAACAGCCTGTAAAATGAGTAACAGTGTGCACCCATTGGCATAATTTACACATGATGACATTTCAGAAGCACATATTATACACATACTCTACTCTCAGATACTTTGAACACATTTTCCCAATTTTGCCTACAATCAGTGCATAAAATGTGCAACCTGAATCCTGATATTTAGGCTGTTCGGCTCTTGTTTTACAATCTTTTTCTACATTTTAATTTACTCTTAACTGACTGCAAAGAACCTACAAAAGCACATTTGTTTATTCGTTTAGGGGCCAGATGTATTATTTTGAGATCCACGTAGTAAGTTTTTAATAACCTCAGTCTCAGTTCCATCCAGTAAATGGAGCTTTCAGAACATGTATTAAAGGAGTAGTTCACTTTTTAAAAAATAATTTATTTTGCTGATAATTTACTCACCCCCATTTCATCCAAGATGTCCATTTCTTTCTTTCTTCAGTCGAAAAGAAATTAAGGTTTTTGATGAAAACATTCTAGGATTTTTCTCCATATAATGGACTTCATTGGGTACCAAACGGTCCAAGGTCCAAATGACAGTTTCAGTGCAGCTTCAAATGGGTTTAAATGACACCAGACGATGCATAAGGGTCTTATCTTGCGAAACGATCGGTCATTTCAAAAATAAATAATAAAGTTTAAGTTTTATAAGCACAAATGCTCGCCTTGTTCTGTTCTGTGATGCACGTTCGTGACTCTCCTGTTCGAACTCGTTCATCAAAATGAACAAATCTTTTTTTCGAGTCATTTCGTTCGTTGAATGAACGAAATGACTCGAAAAAAGACTTGTTCAAAATTAACAAATTTTTTTTCGAGTCATTTCATTCGTTGAATGAACGAAATGACTCAAAAAAAGATTTGTTCATTCTGATGAACGAATTCGAACAGGAGAGTCACGAACGTGCATCACAGAACAGAGCAAGGCGAGCATTTGTGCTTATAAAACTTAAACTTTTTTATTTATTTTTGAAATGACAGATCGTTTCGCAAGATAAGACCCTTATGCATTGTCTGGTGTCGTTTAAAGCCAAAGTCATTTGGACCTTGGACCGTTTGGTACCCAATGAAGTCCATTATATGGAGAAAAATCCTAGAATGTTTTCATCAAAAACCTACATTTTTTTCGACTGAAGAAAGAAAGACATGGACATCTTGGATGACATGGGGGTGAGTAAATTATCAGCAAAAGTTTTTTAAAAAGTGAACTCCTTTAAATCTCATTTTTAGCTTAATGGGAAGATGGGGATTGAGGTTTTATCTCTTCTTTTTTCTTAGGGTAATGGGTGAAGATTGGATTTTATTTCCTTTTTTAGCTTTAGTCTGTCTGTGGGTTTGATGAGATGTTGAATCTTTTCTAATAGCATTGACATATAAGGAAAACTGATGTCACTCTTCAGATGTTAATGTAGACCAAAAATGGTCACAACCACTAATACCAATTGGGACACCTTGTTTCTTTATCTTAAACATTTAAGTTTGTATGCATATATGTGGACTAATGGTCAAACAAAGAGAAATAAAAGGTTTCAATATGGAAAGTGGCGTTTGCACACCTCATTGACTCCACTTTATGGCTCTGTAATGGCCTCACAGCCACTCACTGTGTTTGTTGGCTTTCCACATTTCCACTGGAATTGCGAAACCGACAGGTGCTTGCATGCATTCACTCTCTCTCACACTTCCTTTTATGTACTCCTCTCTATTTCTCTCTCCTTCTGCCCTTTTGTCGTTCCCTCAAAAATTATTTTTCACTATTTGTCTCTCACTCTCCCTCAGCGGGGAAGGGGGGATATTCGAAGGCTTCATTGTACAGAGAAGCACAGTATTGCTGTCAAAAACACTTTTATTGACAAATTGTCACCTTAGTGTCTCAGATGAAGGATGCTCAAACAGTGTTTTTTGTGTACTTGGCCCAGTTTATGTTCTTCGAATGTGTTTGTATATTTTGTTTGTATCTTTTATTTTTATCTTTGATATTAGAAATTGTATGTGCCTTGCATATACCTCATGACCCACAGTATGTGGAAGACCCTTTTATCTCTGTAAGTCTGGGATATAGAGCACTTAGTCGTAAAATGTGGCTTATAATTGCTTTAAATACAAATACCGCTCAAAAGTTTGGGGTCAGTAAAGTGTGCATTAAATTAATCAAAAGTGACAAAAATTTGTTGTAACGAAATAAGTCTTTACTATTTCAAATTTAGTAAATGCTGTTCTTTTGAACTTTGTTCATCAAAGAGTCATGGAAAAATGTATCACAGTTTGCACAAAACTATTAAGCAGCACAACCGTTTTCAGCATCTATAATAAGAAATGTTTCTTGAGTGCCAAATCATCATTAGAATTATTTCTGAAGGATCATGTGACACTTGAAGAGTCATGATTCTGAAAATTCAGCTTTGACATCACAGGAATAATTTATATTGTAAAATATATTCAAATAGAAAACTGTTATTTTAAATTGTAATATTTTCCCAATATTACTTTTTGTACTATATTATTGATCAAATAAATGAAGCCTTAGTGAGCATAAGAGAATTTTCAAAAACATTTAAAAAGCTATATATATGCACAATTCCAGTTTATAGAATGCTAACTGTTTTTGAATGGCCAAACTAGATATAAAGTGTCAATTTAATAAACGTATATTAACATGACTACATTATTTAAATTAAATGTGATGTTTCATAATATGATTAAAACACTTGGTTAACCAGAAACTCCAACACCATTGTCAGCATTCACACTTTTATTAGCATATTGTTTGTAACTTGTTTGTAACATAATTTCCATCTCCAGGCAAAAGTTGTGTCACTCAAATTTGGAATCACCCCCTATTTCACCTCAAACCCCAGCTATGATGATCAAAGGCAAAGGAGCAAGACAGAAGGGCATCAAAAAGGAAGCAAGCACCCTCAGCAATTTTTTCCAAAAGAAGACCACCATGATCCCAGTCAAATCAGAACCCACACAACAGCCAGATAGCATCAAACTAGAAAATGTGGAGGAAACAGTAATGGTAAAAGAGGAGAAGATGGATATATCAGCTTATCCTTCCACATCACAAAGCAGTAAGCCAGTGGTTAAAGGTAACTAATGCAACATATGCCATTTTATTGCATCTATATTGTATGTTTTGTATAAACATGCATTCTAGTTAATTGTTAAAAATATTGGATTGAAAAATATGTTTTTATTCAGTCTAATACACTGTAATTTTTGTAAGAAAACCTGGTTGTCCCCTAATGTAATGATTGTTGTTTTTTTCACAATAAGTGCATTATACAGGTCCTTCTAAAAAAATTAGCATATTGTGATAAAGTTCATTATTTTCCATAATGTAATGATAAACATTTAACTTTCATATATTTTAGATTCATTGCACAACTACTGAAATATTTCAAGTCTTTTATTGTTTTAATACTGATGATTTTGGCATACAGCTCATGAAAACCCAAAATTCCTATCTCAAAAAATTAGCACATTTCATCCGACCAATAAAAGAAGTGTTTTTAATACAAAAAAAGTCAACCTTCAAATAATTATGTTCAGTTATCCACTCAATACTTGGTCGGGAATCCTTTTGCAGAAATGACTGCTCCAATGCGGCGTGGCATGAGGGCAATCAGCCTGTGGCACTGCTGAGGTGTTATGGAGGCCCAGGATGCTTCGATAGCGGCCTTAAGCTCATCCAGAGTGTTTGGTCTCTCAACTTTCTCTTCACAATATCCCACAGATTCTCTATGGGTTTCAGGTCAGGAGAGTTGGCAGGCCAATTGAGCACAGTAATACCATGGTCAGTAAACCATTTACCAGTGGTTTTGGCACTGTGAGCAGGTGCCAGGTCGTGCTGAAAAATGAAATCTTCATCTCCATAAAGAGATGCTTTTCAGCAGATGCAAGCATGAAGTGCTCCAAAATCTCCTGATAGCTAGCTGCATTGACCCTGCCCTTGATAAAACACAGTGGACCAACACCAGCAGCTGACATGGCACCCCAGACCATCACTGACTGTGGGTACTTGACACTGGACTTCAGGCATTTTGGCATTTCCTTCTCCCCAGTCTTCCTCCAGACTCTGGCACCTTGATTTCCGAATGACATGCAAAATTTGCTTTCATCCGAAAAAAGTACTTTGGACCACTGAGCAACAGTCCAGTGCTGCTTCTCTGTAGCCCAGGTCAGGCGCTTCTGCCGCTGTTTCTGGTTCAAAAGTGGCTTGACCTGGGGAATGCGGCACCTGTAGCCCATTTCCTGCACACGCCTGTGCACGGTGGCTCTGGATGTTTCTACTCCAGACTCAGTCCACTGCTTCCGCAGGTCCCCCAAGGTCTGGAATCGGTCCTTCTCCACAATCTTCCTCAGGGTCCGGTCACCTCTTCTCGTTGTGCAGCGTTTTTTGCCACACTTTTTCCTTCCCACAGACTTCCCACTGAGGTGCCTTGATACAGCACTCTGGGAACAGCCTATTTGTTCAGAAATTTCTTTCTGTGTCTTACCCTCTTGCCTGAGGGTGTCAATGATGGCCTTCTGGACAGCAGTCAGGTCGCCAGTCTTACCCATGATTGCGGTTTTGAGTAATGAAACAGGCTGGTTGTTTTTAAAAGCCTCAGGAATCTTTTGCAGGTGTTTAGAGTTAATTAGTTGATTCAGATGATTAGGTTAATAGCTCGTTTAGAGACGCATTTCATGATATGCTAATTTTTTGAGATAGGAATTTTGGGTTTTCATGAGCTGTATGCCAAAATCATCAGTATTAAAAAAATAAAAGACCTGAAATATTTCAGTTGGTGTGCAATGAATCTAAAATAAATGAAAGTTTAATTTTTATCATTACATTATGGAAAATAATGAACTTTATCACAATATGCTAATTTTTTGAGAAGGACCTGTATATATAATAAATATATATTTAAATCCTTTTAATCTCATTTTATCTTTTTTAGATTTAAATGGCAATGACTTTCTGTTTGTGCTTTGTCTAATTGTGCTTTTTCTAATAAGAAATAATCTTGAATCATTTGTTGCAGTGGAATGTCCTGTCTGTGAAGTGTGTGTGCCCGAACAGCACATTAATAAACATCTGGATATGTGCCTGAGCCGAGACGATAAGAAAGAGGGACTGAGAAGGTATGGAGAATATTTGCCCTGTAATGCAATAATACTATGTGATCTTTCTTTGACTGCAGGACACATTTAGTGATTTTCTAAAGAATCACTATATGCTGCTATTTTACCTGCTGTTATTCAAGTTCCAAATCATCAGTTTTTGTGCAGTAGGTCAACAAAAAACAAGTTAATAATGAATAACTGAGATTTCAGACATAATAGTGAAAGATATTGTTTTTGCCAACGAAACTGATTTTCGTTTGAAACTGATTTTTTGATTGAAAAGAATCCAATCCAGGATCAAATGTGGACAAGGGGAGTGATGCAAATGGCAAAACATTTAAAATATCTTGAAACACCATTTATCCAATAAGTGGAGCAGAACATATATCTATATTATTAATGTAATTCACTTTTCTTCAGGTAAATTGTGCTTTTGTTGTACGAATTGTTTTTCTAATTGTCCATCAAGCTCAACTTTCTTAGACCTGTTTATTTTTCTACCTAATCAGATACCCTATACAAATTTTCTCTTATGCATATGTCTGAGTTAGTTGGATAAAGTTTAACAAATTAACTGATTGCTGAAAAAACTTTTCTTGAATAGATAGTTAAATTTAAGATAACCTCGTTCTGTGGGGAATAATTATGGCCACTTAAAAAGTAGCTGAAGAGTAGTTGTGGGTAAAGAATGGATTCAATCCTTATTAAATAACATTCCCTATAGATTAAAGCTGGTCTCCATCCCTCCCCCTCTACTAAGCCACCCCTTTTCACCTGAGGGACATTCTGAAGGGCCGACATTTGGTGTGCATGTCTGATTGACAGAAAGAGGGATTTCATTTACTGGACACCTTGAGGGTAACGTGATGAATGAGGGTGTGTGTCAGCACTTCTGTGGCCTTAAGACCATCCTCACATACTAATGCTACAGAGAAAAATGGAATTTGCACCTTTTCATGCTTAGCTGTCTATATTTTTGTATAATAGTGTTGGGTCTGATACTAATATCTAATACTTAATATTAGGTATAAGTAATAATTTAAAGCTTAGTGATTTCCTTTCTTCTGTGGAACACAAAAGAAGATATTTTGAAGAATATCGGGGTCCAAACTACATTGGACCCGACTGACCCCCCCCCCCCCCCCCCCCCAATATATTTTGTTTTCCACAAAAGGAAGTCACTTACAGGTTTGGAATGAGAAAATGATTTACATTTTTTTTGTGGACTGTCTTTTTAATCGCTACAGCTATTTAATTGTACTATTAATACAGCTATTTAATACAGCTATTAATAGAGCTATTTAATTGTCATGAAAAATGAGGAAATATTGCTGTGTTAGTCATATTCAAATTTATAGGTAAGGTAAGGACATATACTAAAAGCAATTTGATAAAAAGTAAATTATGCATCATGCAGGGTGTCCGCGGGGTCTTAAAAAGTATTAAAAGTTGATAAATCAATTTAGAGAAAATTAAGGCCCTTAAAAAGTATTAAAAAGTCTTAAATGCCATTTTCCAAGGTATTACATTTTTTATCATCTTTTCGTTATGTATATTTGTCCATAAAGTATAAAGTTTGCCTGAATTTAAATATTGCGTCGGCGAATAGTGGGGTTCTGTGTAGTTTATGGAATTCTGCTAGATATGACGTCATCTGTTACCGCGCTTCATGACTTACACCGGTTTCAGATCGGACGCTGAAGCGACGTGGAAGCGGCGCGGAATGGAGGCCGCTTCCTTTCGGCGCCCATGTTAACCTATGGTGTCGTTCACACCAGAACGGCACGCGCCGTGAAGCGTCAGTTTCGGCGTCTGGTCTATTTTTTTCGCGAGCCGCGAGTGATCCGCGTCAATTTCGGCAGGAAGTTACACCAAGAAACACTCGACCATCCAGTCAATTGTCAAAATATAAGCAATTTTCTAATTAAAATACCCTATAATACCCTATAATCAAAAGATATAGGGCAAGGGCTCTCCTCCTGTCTACTCGCACTGGGAAACAGGAAGAGGAAAATAGATGTAATAAATTTGAAGAGAGGATGTATATTTCAACGGTATATATACACTACTATAACTGTCTACCATATTCTCTCTCTGGCTGCGTATGTGTCTCTAACAACGGATTAATAAAAGAAGTGTACAAACTTCTTGGTTACAGAAACATGGTGTATTTATATTATGAGGTTATTTACTTACCCATGATGTAAAAAAATAGCTCTGAATAAACAACAACTGAGCAGAAGCGCTTGTCGACCTCCGCGAAGAATACGCGTCTGGTGTGAACAGGCAGGCGCCGGACCGCGCGTGATTTTCCGTTCCCCGTCGCTTCAGCGTCCGGTGTGAACCCGGCGTAATAGAGAAATTAAATATATGCAACAAGCTTAAGTTGTATCTTAAGGTTTTCTTTCAGTTGAAAACATTAAACAAAATGTGTAAACAAAAAATTTAAAGAAGCATTTAAGATCAATCAATACAAAAGGGGAAAAACACTAATAAAACAGACCGTTCCACTTATCGGACAGAACGAAGGTATACACTCGATTCAACATAATATTTATCTTGTTTATATTGTATCCCTTTCATGTTGAGAAAAACAATAATATTCACATGCTCGAGTAGAAAACACGCTGCCGCTGACAGACGTTAAGGGACACAGTGACAGATAACAAAGTTTCTAACAGCACTTCGCGTTTTCTGTTAAGGACTGCTTCTTTAACGAAACTTAAAGGAAGCATATGTGTCAAAATCATTTTGCTATCAGTTAAGTAATCATCTCGCTCACTCGGATTCAGCTGCGCTACCTGCAGTCATCAATGCAGTGATGGACAGCTATCTTTCCTCATTCGACTGCTGTTTGGATTTCATGTGATTTCTCATTGTGGTGGTGATATTATAACTTTGTATCATTAATTAATTTGATTAAAAGTAATTCCGTTTTGTAATATCATTTAGTAAGATCATTTTCATCCAAGTAATTCCAAACTTCACGAGGCTGACGACGACATTTGATCAAATACAATCAACACGCTCCACAGCGCCAAACAGTGTATTTAATTATATCTGCGAGTAAGTGATTGGGATTTTTCATGGATTCACAGCATTTACTGCCAGCAAAGCAACGTAGTAAAATTTGAATAGTATTTCATTTTTTCGAATAATAATTACAGATCGAATATTCATTTACTGACACTCTGCTCTGGTGCATCAAATCCAGCACTCAGTGATAATCACAGGTAAACTGTCTGACCAGTCAGGTGTTTGTCATGAGAAGTGTACCACAAAAGAGCTATGGTTTGCAGACAGTTATAAGAGTTGTTGTTACAAATACGTCTTTTGAATATACTTTGTGAACTCATTGTCCCTTTAGCTCAGAGAGGTTTATTTTCCCTCGTCAATAAGTTTTGTCAATTGTTTTGTTTATTGGTCTAATTCTGGTTTCTCTTTCTAATAAACCTTGCATTGGGTCAGTCATTTAATTAATTATCTTGTGCTTCATTCCCACCCTTTTGAATTATTTTGTACTGATAAGGAGTTATCACAAACTAAGACTGTTTAGTTGTGCTATCTTACAATCAGTATATAAATGTAAGGTGTTGCCAATGTAATGGTTAAAACTTGAAGTGGCGATGAGGTCTTAAAATGCATGGAAGGGGTCTTGAAAAAGGTCTTAAAAGGTATTATTTAATTCCATGATTCCTGTATATACCCTGTCATGCCAAATAAGATACCGATAGGAGAGAAAATAGACTGAAAGAAATCGTTTCAATGTATTTCATGGACATGCCACTTGCCACTTCCTTTCATTGTAGATCTGACACATTTCCTCAAGGATGTCAGGGAAAGATAAAATAATTTATGACCCTTATAAAGATTAGAAAGACAAGTTACCAACTACCAGAGCCATGCCATTCTGACAAACTGAGCAACCAGACAAGGAATTTTTTAGAGAATTGATCAAAGGAGTTGAAAAGCTATTTGGCTTTTGACCACTTGAGATTCACCTCTGGGACAGTGCCTCGGAGAAAGACCGGCATTAAATCATGTAAAAGCCATGGGACAAAACCTGAAATACTTTGGTAGTACATTTTGTGGTCTGACAAGAATTAAGTTATTTGGCATAAAAGCAAAGCACTATGTTTGGTGAAAAATACAACCCAGTACCAGTTAGCACCTAATCTGCCTCGGCGGCAGTGTCATGTTTGTGGGATTTCTTTTTCAGATGGTGGAACTGGAAAGTTTGTTGGCATCAAGGCCAAAATGGATTAAGCCCAATGCATGCAAATCCTTTTTTCAGTCAACCAGAGATTTGAGTTAGTTACTTTCTCACACGACAGTTGAACAAACTACACCTCAAACTATAAAGTTATGGGTTTAATGTTAGTATTCTAGGCACAGACTTGAATCCAATTGAAAATTTGTGCTATGACCTGAACAGTCACTCTCCATCTAATTTACATTGTTTTGCATGTTATAAAACCGATAAAACAGCTGGAACGCACACTTGAGGTACTTAAGGTGCATTTTATATTAATGTGACAAGTTGTTGCTTTTCTCGAAAACTGTTAATAATAAATGGAATTTCGCTTTGAATGGTTTCTAAAGAAAGTTGGTAACACTTTATTTTACAGTGTCCTTGTTACATGTAATTACCATAGTAATAACAGTAAATTATGCCTAATTACATGCAATTAACCCTCAACCGAATCCTAATCCTAACCCTATAGTAAGTACATGTAGTTAATTAATATTACACTGTACTTAAATATTTAATTACACTGTAATAATGACACCTTAAAATAAAGTGTAACCAGAAAGTGTTATCTTTTTAGGGACCAAGCCCCAAAAGGGCTGTAGCCCCTATTGTATCTGTTAGTTTTCTTCACCATTTTTCTTCTTCCCGAATGGAAGTCTATGGCAGCCCTAACAACGGAACATAGGAAAATTATGAAATCTGGCAGACTTGTAGTGATGGCAATGAATGGTAATCTGACCAATTTTGGAGTTTTCAAGATCAACTCTATAGCGCCACCACCAGTTCAAAAATTAACTTTTCTAAAGGTTATAACCTTTGAACCCTTTGTTTTAGAAAAATTACATTTAGTTCACCTGATTCCTCTCTTCATGCTGATCCCAATTAACATCTTACATTAAGACTCCACCCATTACAATAGTGGCCATTTTGAAAAATACAGTATTCAGTTTTTTTAGCTGCTCCTCCAATTTTTTTCCAAAATCTGATCAGATGATCTTTGAACTGAGCTGCACAGAACTGTCTGAACAGATTTTTTTTATTATTCATCTTTGTTTAAAAGTTATGATGTCGCGAACTTAACAAGTCGACCCAAAATTGGTTCAGAGGCTGTATCTCGGCCAAACTTTGATTAATCAAAATGAAAATTTTGTCCAAAATGTCTCAGATGATCTTTGGACGGAGCCACACAGAAATGACTTAATGGATTTTTTATATTCACTACCATTTCCGAGACATTCGTCTCTAAATGTGACCTTGCCTGTGTTTGTTGTCTTATTCCAGTTAGCTTAGCATGCTGTTGTGGCAAAAACAATAATTAAACAAACAGCATCAGGATTCAAATTGTACTTTAAAAGATGTTTATTCTTTTAAAGGAGGGTTGTTCAAAAATCACACCGTAGCAGCTACCCTACGATGGAACAAGACCTGCATCACACAGAAAACAAGCAGCTTTAATACCCCCTTTTGACAAAGTCTCTTCTGTAATTTTCCGCTTACCCCAGTAAAACTAGATCTAGCAGGTTTTAGAAATACAATGGTCCTTCCTAACCCCTCTTCCTGGGCTTTTACTGTCCCCACATCTGTGAGGTTAGGGTTAGTTTATAATACTAGGGTTATAATAGTAGGGTTATTTATAATACAGTGGTCCCTCTGACCCCCCTGGGCTTTTACTGTCTTCACATCTGTGAGGTCAAAAGGCTGAATACCCCTTAGTCTTTCTGAAGAAGGTGAGCCTCCCACCCCCCTGGGCTTTACTGTCTAAGAAAATGAAAAAGAAAAAGTAAAATATAAAATTTCCCCAACAATGCTAACCAGTTGCCATTCTGTCTAATGTGGCTCTTCAGCTACCAGGTCAACCATAAGTTACATTAGGATTAAGTTATTTTAGCATGCTAATTTGGTTAAAATATTAAGTGATGCTTTGATGTACTCATTCTCACACTGAAAGCTCTCCTCGGGACCCTGGTTATTCAGCATTAACTGAGTGGTGTAACTTGCTAAGCCACATGCCCCAAACCTTTCAGTTTGTGGGTTCGAATCCCATGTGGCACATGCCCAGACTGCAAGAAGTACTGTGGCCAGAATTGGTGTAAAAGTTGCTTTTGTTCCAGACATTTAAGACAGATAATTTTTAACACATTTATATACAATATCTTCGTTTTGAGTTGATTCTCACTTGAACTATGGAACTTTGGCATCTCTGAGAACACTCATATTCCCAGTGAGACAATGAGATGAGTATCAGGCACCTGACCCAGAGTTTTGTGGGTTTGAGTCCCATGTGGAACAACTTAATAAAATTGTGTATAATGTGTCTTTTAGATTCCTTTTTTATCCAGGTTCGCGTTGTACTAATCTTTCTTCGACTTGGATTAGAAATAAATGTGTTTTTGTTCATTTTAAGTTCATTCTCACCTTGGAAGCTGTTTCACATAAAGAACTAAAGAACAATTAAAAACTTTAAAACCAAAGTATTTTTAGATACTTTTTGAACTCATGGATCCTTTGAAACGGCCTTGGCCCCGTGATAGCTGCTTGCAAGTTTATGTAATTCTCTTTGTAAATTTTTTTTGACAACTGTTTTTCTTTTTCTGTATAATTTTCATTCTATTTGAAACTTCTTTTTTTTTTCTCTCTAAAAATGACTCTGGGACTTGTGTATGCTTTTGTGTTTCAGTGGTAGAAGGCGTAAGGCGATGCCTAAGCTGTTGTACACTTTGATTGCCGTTCCAAAGCTCAAGAAGATGCTTAAAGAATGCCACCTGTCCGCTCAAGGCAGCAGAGATCAGCTTGTGCGACGCCACCAGGAATTCACCCACATCTATAATGCACAGTGTGATGCACTCAACCCCAAATCAGGTATAAAATCAGAGATCAATAACCAAATGAGTGAATGGATGGTGAGACATTCCTTTATAGGCATTGAAAAACATGGTCGGGATACCATGCACCTGTTGTAATTTACATGTAATTCCATCAAACATGACAATGAATGACAACTAGATGCTGTGGCCAAGCCTGTATTGCTGGTAAGAGTTTAGCTGGGTACAGTTTCACTTTGTCCAGCGATTGTAGGTGGTAGAATATAATTTATATGCTGGCAGAAAGATGACTGGGCTGGTGGAAAAATACAGTAGTTTCATCCCTCTCACTGACCCTTTCAGAGCGGAATTTATCTCTTTTCATTGAGCTGTCAAAGGTTTTGTTAGAAACCTTCTATTTTTCTTTTATTTCAGCCGATGTTACCATGGTTTCTGTTTAAAAGCTGGACTTGTTTGAGTGTGGTTTGTGTTTTTTCCCACATTACCTGGAGTCCTGTTTTGTCATACAATATCAGATGTAATCGATAAATTACACTACTCAAATTGCCTTGGATACCACCAGTTTGTGTGAAACCAGATAGTTATGTTATCAAGAATGATTTGTAAATGAAAATCCTCCTGTGTGTTTTAATAAATGCAAGAAAAGGTTCTTTTTTTTGTATTTGGATAGATTTATGTTAATCATTAAGTCTTATTCAGAAAATGTGGTTGTAGTTTATAGTTAATTTGTTTGCTTTTTCATTTGACAACAGCTGAAGAAATTGCCAGAGAAGTCGAAAACAACGAGAGGTTAAAGAATCAATTGGACCGTAAACGAAAACCTGTATGTACTACTATGGATTGTAATTTCTGAAGTGTCTATATATACAGTATATATATTAGTACTGTCAAATCGATTAATCGCATTTAACATAAAAGTTTTTATTTTGAAACAATTATAGCTTTAATTTTTTTTCCTCATAATGTTGTGTGTTTGACAGGTAATCGTCACTACGAAGAATCAGACTGCTGAAGAAATTGAGGAATTGCACTCAATGTACCGTAAGTCCTGACTTAAAAACTGACACTGAATAACGAATGAGACTGTTGCTCTTGTCAGTTTAGAGGATTTGCTGTCCTTGCACTGTTGGAAAATTATGTTTGAGTGATGTCACAACGGGGTCAGATTCATTCTCCTGCTTGTCCTGTGCATTCTAAAATAAAAATGTCTGTTTGATATATGAACAGAATAAAATGGACAACTTTCCCCTATCTCAAGGTTGACCAAGAATATGCCTTGTGTTTTTGCGGTGAATTATCAGCTAAGGATTTTTGCAAAAAAAATTTTTGCTGTGGTCCCAGCACACTAATTTTACTGTGTTTGGGCCATTCTTGATATTACATAATGTGTACACTAAGTCTTTGTGATAAGGAGACAGGCTGTCTATGTGTAGTTAAGTTCTGCCATCAAGTTATTTTGTTCATAAAAAAAATTCTTATTCTTGTTTTAGTTTTAATGCACAATTGCACATTTGAATCACTCATAGCACTTACATCAGCAATGGTTCAATTTTCAGTTTTTATTCTTTAACTGACCCAGAAAGTCAGGACTGAAAGAAAATCCTGCTATCAATTTCAAAATCATTTGCAATATAAAAATATTGTTTAATTACGGTAAAGAGTTTTTAGTGTCTATGCTACAGTGAGTTTCTGGGGAGAAAATGGCTGTCAGATTGAGGGAACAGCTACGATCATAATCATCAAATATTTCTTTTCTGATTTGCTGCTTTAATGTAATGCCACCTATCATTGGTGTGCTCTGCAAGGGCATTTGCAATTTCCGTTTCCACCTCGTATATCAGATCTTGTTGTTTAACTGCAGTTTGGACTCTGCAGAACTGTGCGGATTTCTAAACTGAAAACAGATTTTGCTACATCTTGAATGGAGCTGCACACTTTCATTTTAAGTTTCTCTCCTGATAATTTCACTTCAGTTACCCTCAGTAGTTCGCAGCCAAAATGTTTTCCAGAAACCTTTGCCTTTTGTGACTCCAAGCTCACTAAGCAGCTGAGTGTGTGTATGAGGGAGTGGGAGGGGAAGGTAGAAAGATCCCTTGAGGAGTTGGAGAAGGTGGTGATCAATACGACAATACCAACAGGGTCCCAAGATCAGTCTTATCTCATTAAATGTTCCAATCTGCTTTAGAGACCCAGAATGCTTAGACCAAAAAATCTGAAAATGGGCTCCAAGCTTTAAAGATACTGTCCACTGTTTAATGAATTTTCGCTGAGAGGGCTTACTTTTATCCTGTCTTTAAGGGGATCATTTTGTGAATGAGTCATTATTTTAAGTTGGATCTTTTCAAATAATTGGTTGATCTGCTTCACAAAACTGATCTGAAAGATTAATTCACAATTAGGCTAAAAACTTGTTCCAGTTGTAGACGTTAACAGCCTAATAGAGAAGATTATTATCATTGAAAAACGATTTCTGTTCCTCACACAAAGCTATCGTATGACTCCAGAAGACTTGAAACATTGTGCACAAGTCTTATATGGACTGTTTTATGGCATTTTGGACGATATTTTTTCGAAGCTTGAAATCCTCCGTTTGTATGAGGACTGGAAGAAAGAACAACATACAGGTTTGTAACGAGTTGAGGGTCTGTAAATGATTTTTTTTTTTGTGGAACTATTCCTTTAATTGTATCTGTTCATGGGTGTTTATCCTCACTTATGTCTTCACATTTCCTAATGCTGTGCCCTCTGTTAATTTAAACTCTTAAGGTTTAGTCCCTAGTGCTCAAACCCAACCCATGTTTCTATTTGACATGTACAGTTTACAGCTGCTAGTCCTAGTGGCGTCTCTGCCATAATGAAAAGCCACTTACCCTAACAACCTCATCCCAGAGGTCAACATCAGAAACAAAGCCATTTAAGGTGGATTGGTGTAATTTTCGCCGAGTGTGAAAACATGGTCCATATTTGTCATGTATAATTGACCTAGCAGGAAAAGACTAAAGCCACTGTGCGATTAGAGAAGCCAGACTGTGATGTCTGAGACAGCATGTTGAAATATTGATGCGCAGCACGGATGGGTTCTATAAATAGAGCCATGCTGAGATAAACTGTGGATTAATCATCAAAAGGGCTTGATGAATTACCAGCCTCATGGAGTGTCCGATGACTGGGGAAATGATGCGGAGTGAATAAGACAAACATCCAGAAATCTAGCTTTTCTATACAACAGGTTCATCTTAAATGATGAAACAAAAGTTCACCGTTAAGCAATAGCGTGAATATCTATGAAACATTCATTTGCTTTTCGTTTCATTCATTCATTTTTTGTTCCATTCATTTGTTTTTTGTTTCATAGATGTTTGAAGTTTTGATCATTTGCAGTATGAAAATTCAGTATCTGAAACATTTAATGTGTAAACACCATTGGAATAGAGAAAACTAATTTAAATTTTGGATAATAAATAATGTCTTTTCCCCTAAGATGTGTGTTTACGAGGACCCACATTCTTTTTTTCTCTAGAAACATATATATAGCATTATACCTTTTATTTACCCATATTCTCCATGTCTGTCAGGAAGGATCTGTTTTCTTGTACATGCGTTTAGAATTTTGGCCCACATGTGTCTGCATGTAGAGGTTTATTTTATTGAATGATTTTGATGCAGATTCTCAGTTTAGTCTGTACAGTATAATATTGTTTATATATGTTAGTTCTGCTAGTCATTACATTTGCAATCCTTTTACTTTATCTTTATGTGTTTGTTATAATATAGATACACAAAAATACTAAACTCAAGGGCTTGTCAGGTGACTGGCCACTATCAAATTTGATCCTGCTTTTTTCCATAGTAAATAACTTTAGTCTTCCACGAAGAAGCCTCAGATTTATTTTCTAAATGTTCCGAGTATGATGCAATGTGAGCATGAAAAGGAATATTTAGACATTGTATGTCTTTAAACACTGTAACACTAAACCCACTTGTTAGTAATGGTTTCAAGATGTTCACAACCTTTTCATACTTGAATGTAGACTATGACCAAATAGGAAAACCTGTTGAGTTAAGTGTTGTTGTTTTTTGCATCGAAGGAAATCTGAAATAGCAGGAGAAAGCTATCCGTTAGCATTCCCATTCCTCTCTGTTTTTCAGGTTGAAAGCATTGTAGAATTAAACTTTGTTAGCTAAAGTAAACTTTGTTAGCTATCCATAGGTCACTTCTTCAGGGTTTTTTATTTTTGATTCTAGAAGCTCCATAGTTTCTGACTATAGCAAAAATGAATAAATTCAAGAACTGTCTGTTTGATATGACTGTTTTCACAATGTAAAGTGGTGTTGGCTCTGGAAGAAAGGTCGGCGTTTGAAAGAATTGTGCAAGAAGAGACATATCAGATACAGCTGGTTGGTGGCATGGCTTGGGTTACAACTTTTTATTTTTTTATTAAGGTCTGCATCCTATACAGCATGTTAGATGTTAGATACTTTTTATTGATTCAGTGAAGGAAATTGCAGTGCAACAGCGAAACAGCAGTTAATCAACACAGCATGGTACAGCATACTACAAAGTTGTGCATGTGCACCTAATATATAAAAAATACAGGATGTACAAATGCTCAAAACTACTTAAAACACGCAAGACAACAAAATTAGATTTTGTTTAGAATTGAGATTTTCTTGTTCCGTTTACCAATCTACTTAATGATTCTGGATCTGAAATTGTTTTATTTTATTTTTTTCATTTTCGAAGAATAAATATATGGAGCTGTTTAGGCATGATGTCAGTTTGTAGGTTGTTCCTAAAGTGTTTCACCATGGTTTCTCTGGGGATTTTTGAAAAAAAAAAATATTGGTTTTCGGTTTGAAAAGTACATTCTTCTTAATTTCCTCACTTGTAGTCTTTTGTTTCTGAAGCTTTGCCCAAGTTTCAAATCATTCATGAGATAAAGTTCCCTATTTAGCAATTCTGTGATTATCCAGCAGTGGTTTGTGAAAAATGGCACTAAATAGGGTTTCTAATGGAACTGCCATAAATGGACTTTTTACAGCTTTTGCAGTAAGTATTAGAACGGATATCAGGCTGCCTTGTCGCAAAGCCCATGACTAATGCACAGCATGTTCAATTGAGATTAGAGGCCATGCGTTCTAGTGTTTTCGGTGAGTAACATCAGTGTAGTTGAGGTAAAATTACTCAAGTAATAGATATCTCTATGTAATTTTGCTCATTTTTCAGTTTTAATGTCTGAATAATTTAGCCTCAAGTCTAACAGGCTCCTGCTGGTTAAATTTGTTGTATGTGAAAATTATCCTTCACATGCATTTTTGCTTAAAGGCAAAGACACAACTTTATGTATGTTTTTTGCAAGACCCCCCTTTCCACTAAACATTTTATTGGACTGTCCCGCTTTTAATGTATGTGGAAGGCCTTTTTATGAAGTAAACTCACTTAAGGACTTAGATTTTACCAGAAAAGGTTTTAGAACTTTTATCATAATGTTAATGATAAAAATCTTGTATAATATTAATTTCTGTAATTTTTCTGTTTGCTTGGTTTTTATTTTTATTGTATACATGTATCTCTTGTTTTTTTTGTAATTCAGTTTTTGCCAAGATAGCCAAAGATGCTGACATGGCATTAAATAAAACTATACTGATACCCATCATTTTCATGTGTTTTTAAACTTTGGCAGTTTAAATATTCAAGCGAAAGAGAACTCCGTTTTGTACTCGCGTTGTTTGAGAAGTTTTGTGTGCGCACACATCTGGGACGCGTGCCCAGCAAGTCGCATCTCAGACAGCCCACGAGTACTGAACGGAGTTCTCTTTTGCGTGTTGCATTTTGAATGTACAAATTTACACACAATTGTAAAAATGCCCATTTTGGCGTATCTTCATCAACACAGTTGGTTATGTCTAAAGTGATCATAAACAGTCAAGAAATAACACTATGTTCGATCCGTGCATTCGCTCTTAAAGTGACAGCAGCCTAATATTCCTGCTGCTGTCTGTTTTTAATGTTAATCAAAGGACAAAGAAAAAAAATCACTCACTGCCCATGACTGAATAACTTTTGTAACTTTAAGTGTTAATCTATATTTAATTTATACAGTAAAGACTATGCAGTGTTATTTTACATTTAATTACATACTGATTATTGATCATTTAATTTCTGTTGCCTACCTGAAACCTATTATTAGACCTACCTGAGAATCCTTGAAAAGCTCTGTTCATTTAATAGATTTGAAAAAGAGGGGAAAACTCCCAACGTCCAACTGTAGAAAAAAATCCTTAGCGTCGAGCTGTGCAAATGGCAACCTTATACCTGTGTGTTTGCGCTGAGGGTAGAATGCAAATATTATCAATATCAACCCTTAGACGTATTCAGTTATATCAAATATACCAGGAATAGAAACAGGATTTATATGCTGTGTTAAAACCAGACACAGATGCATGTCAGGGTCTCCTGTTGTTTGAAAGCGATTTGCTTCTGTGATAGTGAGCTGTGCTGGATATCTCTGGATCTTTCATCCTGCAGTTGTTCAGTCGTCATTATTTCAGCCGATCTCTTCTTGGGCGTTTTGGCTGATGTGATTTTAGAACCAGGCCACATGACATTTCATCTGCTTATGTTGGTTTTCGCCAGTACATTCATCATGGTCTGCCTTGTTATGCCAGCACTTTTAGAGCTACTGTTTTTATTTCCATGGCAAGATTAATTCTCTGTTAGAAGAGAAAGCTAAGGTTGAAGTATAATCCTCTTATATTTTTCAGTACAAGTTGCATTCATATTTCCCTTTTATGTCTATTTTTAATTTTATTAGTTAATTTTGACATTATGTAATAATTTATTATTATTTAAAGGAATATTCCAGGTTAAATATGTTAAATAAACAAGTCAGCATAAAATATTCACATTATTTACTTTAATATGCGTTCCTTATCTTATGCACCAGTGCACATTATTGCCCCAAAAAAATTATATTATGCTTTGCCTCCTGAAATATTCATTGGGATATAGAATGCTTCTTTTTTAGGATTCAGAATTTGATTAAAAATGTACTCATTCCTTAATTTCTTATACTTATTGATAAAGTACAGTTGAAATTAGTACTAAAAACTGTACTTCTGCCATTTAATTCTTTTTCTTAGGGAAGCAGCACAATAGCGAATTTTCCCGTTTGATTGCCCAGGTCAGAGGTCGTCTGGAGTCCAAGAGACCACAGATCAAACAAGAAGAGGGGAAGTCAAAAGAAGAGACAGACTCCAAAGGTCCCATCTCAGTTTCTTTTCAGATTGTGTTTAAAGATTTTACTCTTTTTTTTGAGAATATGCTTGTTTGAACATTGAATAATCTTGACTGATTGATGATTTAATGATCAGATAATGAATTAGAAAATATGACAATTGGTATGACATGACTAAAAAACTGGCTAAGGATATCGCATATAATCGCAATTTGAATACTCGATTGATATTTAATTGGTATTTAACTTATAATTAAATTAATGTTGACACTGTTGGAAATGCTTGCTGCAACTATAGTGACCCAGGGAAATTTAACCTACTTTCAGAATCCAACTAAAATAATACACCAATCTTTTTATTTATTTATTGGCCAAAATTATTCAGATGTCAATATCTTTGTTAGAGAAAGTATGTGAACCTCTAGTATTATCAGGCCATTTAAAAAGTAATTGGAGTAGGCTGTTTAAATTACACAAATGTCAGATGTATTTATGAACCCGTGAGAACATCAAGGAAGAATAGAGAATAGTGTACATGGCAGGATAAAGAGAAGGAAGGAAGGAATATTGACCCTCTAAAGGCTTCCAAAGACTACAAGGAAGCAGCAGATAACTGTTGGATAAATGTTTTGTTGAATGTAAATGTAAATGCGTTTTATCTCAGATATGAAAGGCGGTGACAGTGTAATTAGCGGCTGCTTTGCAGTTTCTGGATCACAATTGCTTGCCATCATTGCTGGAACTCTAAATTCTGAATTGTACCAAAACGTTTTACAGGGACATGTTAAGGCATCAGTCTGTGAACTGACACAGGAATCCCAACATCACTGAGAAGAAGCAGTGTTGTATTGAGGAATGGACCAAAATTGCTCCAATCTGATGTGCAGGACCTATCCAAAGTTTATGCAAGCATTTGGTTGTATTATTGCTGCTCCCAAGGCAATGGTTCACATACTTTTTCCAGCAAAGACATTGAATCATGGACCATTTTACTCTATTAACAACCAAAAATATGATATTTTTGTGTTATTTGTTTGATTAGACTATTTTTATCTAGGTTTTGGACCTGTATTATGATAATGTATGCAGAAATAAAGAAAATGCATAAACATCTCAAATCTACAACAACTGTACTGACAGTGCTATGTACAGACCATTTCATTCACACACACACACACACACACACACACACACACACACACACACACACACACATACACACACACACACACACACACACACACACACACACACACACACACACACACACACACACACACACACACACACACACACACACACACACACACACACACACACACACACACACACACACACACACTCTGTTTGAAACTTAATTACTTTTGTGAGGTAACTTGTCAATTGCAGTGAACAATACCCTGTAGACCCCATCGCCTACTCTGATGATAAGATGCCAGCCTCATGCTGTTATCACCAAAGCATTAATGGCTCTATAGATGGACTTCAGAGTCAATAAGCAGTTTGCAGTGTAGAACTATATGACTTTACTGTCTGGATTGGATATCTCTTTATCAGTCAGTTCCAGCACAATCGTATTAGTTTCGGAATTAGATTATGGAATTGTCAGTTCTCTAGTAAAGACTGTGTAAAAATTGATTTCTGAGGTGTGCTGATTATTACAAAAACAATACCTTTTTCATAATTTTCCAAAAATTTCAAACTGTTTTTTACCAAAAACACATTAGGGTGTGTATCAATACATCCACTGCCTTTCTTTTTTATTTGTGGAAAGAAACACAGACCTTTGTTAGTGTGACTTTTGATGTGACTCAAATGACAAGTAACCAAGACCAATTTTTAATCACAATTGGCCCTTAATGAGAAATTTTGAACCCTGACTACATCTACTTGACAAATATTGATTAATAAAAGTTAGCAAAAAAACAAGCTTATGGTTTTCCCAATAAATGATACCAAAGGGGCATATTTCAAAAAGTTTTTACACATTATTGTGTACATAACTGACGTGTATTTTTATTTATTTTTCCATGTCTTTGCAACAGGTGCACACAACAGCATTCAGAGCACCCCCCAGCCTCTGGTTTCTGCACTGCTGAAGGTAAAGAGTGAAGAGATAGAGGGGGTAATTGAGCTTCCAACAAGATCATCAAGCCCTACAGTCAGTGAAGTGTCAGTCAGCAGGTACTTCTGTTCGAAAGGGAACCAATTCCTCCCTTGTATTTGGACTAATTTTATGTGGTCAATACTTAAAGGGATAGTTCACCAAAAAATTTAATTCTGTCATTTTCTCACCCTCATGTCGTTTCAACCCTATATGACTTACTTTCTCCTGTGCAAAACAAAAGAAGATATTTTGTAGAATGTTAGTTGATAAAACATTTTAATCACCAGTGTCTTCAATTGTATTTTTGTTTTGAATGACAATAGGGTTAGTAAATTATTATGAGAATTTAAATTTTGGGTGACCTATCCCTTTAAGCACAAGGTATGTGAGGCCATGCTAAATTGCTGAGCTTTTTGTCTACCAATGTATTTTAGCCATGAATATTTTCAGAATGCAGCATGCCCTTGAAAAATAAATATGAGGACATTCAACAAACTTATTTAATGTGATCCAGTCAATGACATCTACATCATCATCCAGAACCATTTGTTTTATATAAAATAAAATAGTGTATATATATGTAAAAAAGTAGCTTTTGAAAGAAATATTTTATTTGATTCAACACATTTATTACACAAACTTTTAAGCCACAATGGCCATGATTTTTTTTTTTTTCAGCAGAACCAACAGTTCTGCTCTGGCTTTATAGGTCATATGTACAATTGCATCACTTTGAAACAGCATACTGTTTTCAAGCAAGTATTATGTAAATGAATGCACTTTGAAATCATGCATTTTCTAATTAGTTTTCATGTGGAGAGATTTTGTGGGCAAGATCTGTCAGCAAAGACAGTCATTCATCTTAGCTTAATATTTATTCAGTTCAAGTTCAGTCACTCAGAGATGCTTTTTTTTAATTTTTGCCTTTGTTTTTTAGTCAAGGTCCTGTCTTTAAATTTTTCATTTTTGTTATATTTAGAATCAGTTAGGTATACACCTAGATGTGGTCTTGATAAGTATGCATTTCATTTAGCCACAAAAATTGAATAGATCCTTTGACTTGCTTTGATTTGTCTTGGATTATGTGATGAAATTAATACCATTCAAACACAACCTGAGGGCAGTTCCTCCCTGCCTTTCTTAGTCTAGTCCACTTCAAATACAACGTACGTCAACATCTCTAGTATTAAATATCACTGTTATTGGAATCCCGAGATTGAGAACATTTTCAGGTGTGGAAACATTCTAAATCATTTCCAGTGTCACTCTCTATGCTCTGTTCCTGACTGTCTCGTGCAAATTTCCTGCTGTTTTTAAAACAATATTGAAGGGTCTTTTGCTCTGTAATCATCATGTGAGCTGTTAAGGTCAAAGTGGGATGTTAACTTTGGCAGAAAATAACCTGTCAGTCACTAAGGAAATGGATTCATAGAATTATTAATCTTTTTTTTTATCTCTCAAGCTTTCAAATACTTTGATATTTTGTATTAGCTTTGCTTTTTGAAAACAGCTTAATTTATTGATTTTCACAACAAATACAATAATATTATTTAAGCTCTCTATAAAGATAGCCGAATAATGGGGCTATGTCATCAATTACAAATACTTAGTACGAATACAAGTATCATATTCATTGAATATACAGTAGAGGAAATGATAAAGTATCGAACAGAAGTATTTAT
Source organism: Siphateles boraxobius (assembly GCF_051911475.1). NCBI lineage: Eukaryota > Metazoa > Chordata > Actinopteri > Cypriniformes > Leuciscidae > Siphateles > Siphateles boraxobius. The sequence continues at coordinate 9,548,153 of NW_027509042.1, read as the reverse complement.
CCTATGAGAGCTTCAGTGGCTGTTGTCCAGTTATAAATTGGTCGTGGTGATGCATTTTGGACTGGAGTCAAGCTGTGGCAGTGGCACATTTCAGATCTTAAAGAAACAGGCATTTTTAGAGCACATCAGTCTGGCATTGCTTTAAAAATGTTTTTTAGATGCTGTTAAGGCTTCCATTACCACTATTTTCCTGAATCTACTGATAAAAATAGTGTTACTACTAATAAAAGTAAACTTGGACATAAAGGAATATCAACAATTAGAGACATCATCCAATCATCCAATTACATAGTTTCAAAGGTCCATGATGACGTGATCAATGATGTACCATCATCATTGCTCCCAACTAGAGTTGTCACTAACACATTTTCGGTAGTTGTTACAAATACCAGTCATATTTCATTTATTCATTCATTCATTCATTCATTATTTCATGTTGTTAATACTGTTTATTATTTAACGTTTATTAATGATCTGAATGAATACACAAACAGTGGAGACTCTGTTAGACATTAGTTACATTAGGCTACAGATTTAATTGTGATTTATGTGTCCCACTTTTTACATTTACTTACCAAAACCTACTGTTTACTTCAATAACGCACCTAGTTCCTTCAGTGTTTTCAATGTGCATTAAAGATTAATTTCGGCCCGCATCGTCCCTTGTGGCACTCAAAATGCTCTTTAACCCTCTGCACTTTAACACCTCCTTGAGATGTTTTGACATGCCCTGACATTTGTGCTTTTTTCAGTTGCTTATAAACATATTAATTGCAAAGGTGTAATTACACTATATTTAGCACAAACAGGGCTACCATAATATGTGAGCAACATGTATGTACATGTTTGTATTTTTGAGAGAATATTGTTCATGCATGGTTATTGAAAAAACAAAAACTTAAAGTTTCTGAAATAAGGCCACAAAACACATACTAAATATGAGTCCACAAGACTTTTGACTAATGGATGTTGTAGCCTAGAGCTGCTGGACGTTGCAAAACAATGCCCTGGCCGTAATAGTCATTTTACACATCAATTTTTAATGGTGTATTTGGTGCACCATTATATTTTGGTGCAGTGCTGTAATTTGTTGTGGTGCCAATGTTCAAGTCCCCTGAGAGACTTTAGACTGGAATTTAATTTTGTGGAAGATGTAGAATGTGTGATGAAGTTCAATCAGATGGGGTTGTTTCATTATCTGTTTGGTTTTGTTGACTGAAATGTAGTCGATGTGCTACTAACTTTTAACCAGATTTCATAAGAATATTCATGCCAGGTCATGCTAATCTTAAGATTGAAGTTTGTCATTGAGGGAATTACAAGAATGTAACCTTTGTATAGAGTTTACGACTGAGGTTGAATAATCTTTGCCATTTTAAACTGAAAAATGAATACTCACGTATTTACTCTAAAGTGTCTCTCATTGTTTGACTGTGCATGTCGCCTTTTGTAGGACACAGCATTTATTAAACTCATACATGGAGATTAATTTAATATGTTGTTGTGTGTATGTGTGCGTGTTGTGCTCAAGGGCACTATAATTTGATGTATTTGTTTTTATTCATTTGTAAAAGGCTTCCAGTAACAGATGTTCATCATTGTGTTTTTAGGAAGTGGGTTGATTGTTTTACCAAGGTGATCGCGAATGATAATGAGAAAAGCATTTTCATTTTCCTGTTTTTAGTTGGCTTGAAAGATGAATCTAAACATTATGGATATTTAATACAATGTATGATCTTTCACATCTTGCTGTTTTTTACATCAGCCAGTGCTTGATTTAGTTATTTTTTTGTATATGTAGCTTTGGCACATTCTTACATCTGAATGTTTGATTTGCTGTCTAAAAGTCAAAGGTTAAGGTAAATTTTAGAGATTCATCAACGTTGGCAGCTCCACTTGTCACACATTCTATCTATCACAGGCTCACAACTGCAGCTCCTACTGGAGACATGGGATTGATAGTGTTCTGCTTATGCACTCTGGGGGTATTCTAGGGATTAGTTTGTATATGCTTATTAAAATATTGCAGACCATGAACTGCATTTTTTTTAATACACTGTCCATTTCATTAGCACTTCGCATCCTGGCGTTTTGAGCTCATGCTGTAAAAATGCTTAAAGCTGTATTCTGGGGCAAGTCCTCTGTTTTGTACTACATTTCAACTTGTCTCTCAGTTTGTAAAAGCAGTTCTTACAATTGAAGTCTTTTTTTTAGCCTTTAATTTTTTTAAATTGTTTTGTTTCTGATTTTTGTTAAAGAAAGTCTGAAATTCCAGCTTCATAGGATGAGTTGATCTGCTTTGTGGCGTTTATTCACCCTGAAGTTATGTATTTGAGTGCTTTTGTTGAACCGTGACATTGAGGTGATTCATAGGTGTAGAACCAATCAAAATTCTGCAGGTAGGAATAGGTTTTGAAGTTCTTCTCCTTTGAAGTTTCAGTGGTACCATGACCTCTGAATGTCTTGTGATTCAGCAGGAAAATGCCACTTTACTGGTTTTGTGGTCTTTAGGTAATATGAAGTTTTCATGAATACGATTTTTTTTAATTCTATTATTAGCATATACATTTGAGTGAAAAGTAAAAAAATACATTTCAGAGTTTGTTCATTTTATCTGGCCCCTTTTTTACTTTAATAACCCCAATATTTCTATGGAAGCAAGGAAATCTGACTTCTCGTTTTAAGGGGTTTGTATTTGATCAGTAGAAATATAGAAAGTATTTGTTCTGTATTGAAATTGTCTGTCCTGTAGTTGATTATTAAATTGTATATTTGGTGAACATCAATCTTAGCTCTTCTGGGTCTGCTTGATCCCTGAATCTAAAACAATCTTTGGTTTAAACTGTGACAGAATGTATTACATCCCTTTCTTATTCAGGGCAGAAACAGATGTGTGTGTTTGTCTTATTGTGGTTTGTAAATGCCTGTGAAACATGTGGCTCCCTCTCTTTTTCTTGGTTCTCTCTTCCACTAAATCACCTTGGTCCTTCTGTTTTACTAAATTCAACTAATTTCAGACCTTGAATGTTTAATTACATCTTAAAGCTGCGTTAGGCTGCACTTAAACCATCATATACAATAGCAATTCAAAGTTTAAATTAAAACACACCTACTAGGTTTTTAGTATTATTGTTTTGTTTTGTTTTTTAATAAAGTTCATATGTAGGTACAAATTGTGTCTACAACTGATTTTAAGCATTTAAGAATACACCTTTTAAAAAGATAGTCAAATGAGTCCAAACTTTGAGGTTAAAGTTCACCAAAGTTCTATCTTAAATGCTTGCCTACCTCCCCTTCCTTCTTGTATAAAAATAAAAGTAAATGTAGCACAACATTTAGGTTAGCCACAGGTTAGCTTATTCAGCATATGCCACATTAGCTATTGATTACTAATACTTTCAGATCCTGGTATGTTTAAAGGACAATTCCAGCCAAAAATGAACCTAGGGGTAAATAACACATGGGTTCAGAGTCAACCGTTTTCTGGGATGCGTTTTCATGAAAATCGAATGTACCCAGTTTTATCTTTAGTTAACCACAGATTAGCTTATAACGCTAGTATATAGGGCATAGAATACAGTACAATTCGTGTATATAGGCAGGAGCCATCTTTGGAAAACAGTCTCGACCAGTCGAACCACGAACGCCGTGCTACGTGCTGGCCGATAGTCACAGTTCAGCTCACGTAGCACGCCGTTCGTGGTTCGACTGGTCGAGACTGTTTTCCAAAGATGGCTCCTGCCTATATACGTGAAGTGTACTGTCTTTATAAAGTATCTCCTTATTAAACTTTCTGTACACTTACAAGCTTCTCAATGCTTCGGTTTGCAGGTAGAGACCCTCATTATGCTACCGTGTTAGTGTGGGGCTATTTTGAGCCTTGTTAGTGGTATTAATTAGCGATTTTTTTATTTTTTATTTATTTTTTTATTCTATGCCCTACATACTAGCGTTATAAGTTCATATGTGGTAAAACTAAATATAAAACTGGGTACATTCGATTATCATGAAATCCCAGAGAATGGTCGACTCTGTACCCATGTGTTATTTACCCCAGGTTCATTTTTGGCCGGAATTGTCCTTTAAGTATTTTTTTTATATATCATCAAAAGTAAAGTCAGGGATGACTGGGGACTTTTTATAATAATGCTTTTTTTCTTTCTCTCATTTCCCAGTCCTCCTTTGCAACCAATTCCCCCCATGTCACCACTCTCCTCTTTCCATCACATCACTGCCTCCAGTTCACAATTTCCGCACTTTCTACATGACAGATTACTGGTTTGTTGAGTCCCCCATGGTTTTCATCAATAGATACCACTTCTGTAATCATTTCTCAAACAGAGCTGGACCAAAGCACCAATGTGGCAGAGACTTAAGTTATCATCACTACTAGTGTCTCACTATTCTGCTCATGTCTGCAGAATCACAATATTTTTGAGTGAGGAGCATGTGCCTTCAGAAGACACCTCATTGTGTCAACTTTCTATACCTTGTCAAGATGTTGATTTTGACAGCATCCTCAGTAGCTGTGCAGATATCATGTAACATCATGTTTGTGTCTAAGAACCGTTTTGGGCCTTTTTTCTCCAGATAACTTTGTATGCAAGTGGGGCTCTGTAAAATAATTTTCCGGTCTGAGTCAAAATGCTAAAAGAATCTGCCATATTATGAATGAATATGAATGTAGTAACTCCCAGTTGAGGGGAACCAGAGATTATATTGATTTATTCCTAATTGGTTTCTCCGATTTCCTTCAACATCTACAATACAGTAGAATTCAATTAAAACAAACATATTATAAACACATTATGCCTTGGAAAGCTTTTTAACATAAACTCAGAAATGTGTCACACCAAGCAGGCGAGTTTATATCAATGTATTTGACAGTGCAAGTCATTTATTATATAGTTTGTAATGGAATTCCCCCAACCCACAATGTTTTGTATTAGACCTGGTAAGACACTCGTACTGATAAACCGGCCCATGCTGAATCTTTACAGATTTTTTGAAATATTAACAGTTTTTTTTCTTCTGTCTTTTATTCCAGCTCCATCTCAGATATTTTCTGTTGAAGAAATGAGAGCAGCGACTCTAGTAAGTAGCTCTTTACATACAACAAAATGACATTTCACACTTCACATACACGAATACAAATAGTTAAATCAAAATATGTGCACATCATAAACAATAATTTTGCTTTATTTCTTATTGTGCACAATTAATTATAGCATAAATTTATCTCCCAATATTTCCCTGAATTCTTCTTCATGATATAAGTTGTAATGTAAAATATCCCACCCTGTATATTTTTGGACATATGCCATCATTCAAAAGTTTGCGGTCAGAATTATTTTGTGGTTTGCTTATTTTGTTTTAAAGTCATCAAAAGTTACAGTGAAACCATTTATAAGGTTACAAAATATTAATATTTTTATTAAATGCTGTTTTTTTCTCTTTCTATTCATTAAAGAATCCTGGGAAAGAATTAAGGAGCACAACTATTTTCAACATTGATAAGAAAAGTTTCTTGAGCAGCAAATCAGCATATTGTCATGAGACACTGAAGACTGAAGTAATGACTGTTTAAAGTTCAGCCTTGCCATCACATGAATCAGTTTATTTTAAAATATATTAAAATAAAACCTTTTTTTGGTTATATTTCACAATACAACGGTTCATTTTATACAAATAAATGCAGCGTTGATGAACATAAGACTTCTTTCATTTTCTTGTTGAATGTTCTGCACTGACTGTTGTCTCAGAACCTCAATTTCAGTAATGCACTGCTGATTTTCCCATGTTAATTTTTTGCTACTTTCAGCAATAAACATGCAGTATATTCTTTGAAAGGATGTTGTCCCACAAAAATTCCTGAATCTGCGGTCCTCTAACGAAGACCTAGATTCTTGCTAGTTTTTGTTGGCTTGGGTTGTATGTCTCTAGTTCCAGCACATCTGGAGTGTGTAAGTTCTTCTTTCAGCGAGGGATTGCTCTTCTTTGATTGAGTAGTGCCCCCCACTATGGGCCACTCACTGGGGGATAAGAGTTTCAGGCAGTAGCTGCTCAATTCTGTCTAGAGACAACACACACCCACCCATTACCCATAAGCCTGCCTTGACGATCCACCTCAAGACTTTTTATAAATGTGCTATGGAAAATTGTATTTGTGGGATAGTGTTATGTCAGACATGATATTAAGGCTAGCTGGCGTGCCAGGACGTATGTCGTCTTGACGAGAATTAAAAAAAGTATCTATTGCGTTTCACCGTTTACAGAAATTCTTAAGGCTCTAAATATTGAAGCCATTGCCCTTGGATTTAAATCCAATTGCCCTTGGATTTAAAGAAGCATTAATCCATGAAAATGTCATCTGAAGGAATTTCAATAAATCATAGTTTGTTCTTAAATACAGTTTTCTTATGACTATCATTTACAAAGGCTTAGCAGACTTTTGTGCTGGCACTTAAACACCATCTGACTACATTCATTGGTTATGGCGAGAGATGCTGTCAGAACTTAATGCGAATAAAATGGAGTATATTTAGCAGGGAAACTTTCTTTTAGAATCCGTTAGGGCTGCACGATTTGGGGAAAATGTCATATTGCAATTATTGTGGTCAACATTGCGATATAATAAACAAAAGGTTTTATGAGTCAAGTTGCTTGGTTCTAAAGCAAAATGCACACACAGATTAGGGATAAACGTGTATTTCTCAACTCAAACTAGCAACAACAACTAAATGATTGGTAACACATATAATGATCAATAAGCCATTGATGTCTGGATAAAAATGAACAGTCTGCGCTGCATAAATTATATATAGACTAATCCTTATTAAAGCTACAAAAGTTCTTTAGTCAAGAGCAGTGAGTAATTTTCTCTGTTCCCTTTTGTTCTTTGATTAACTTTACTGACAGAAAGCTTTATTGGCTGCTGCCCCTTTAAGAGCAGCCGCTGCTGACAGAGACGCGGATCTCACACGCCTTATTCTCTCACAACTCTTTACGTCCATCAAAAGTCGCTTGACGTCACCCCTAGGTGACGCACTGCACCCATAAAGTGCAGTGTGGCGCGACAAGTGTTGCACGGACACAGAGCCGGTCCGAGCCTTTTGGGGGCCCTAAGCAGAGTTTGATTTGGGGGCCCCCTCCCACTACGCGAAGTCACCTGGGCTTGACGATTATTGACACAAATGTCACGCAATAATGATACATTATAAATTAATACAGTGAGGTTATGTATTAATACAAAATAAATACTTAATAAAAAATAGAAGGCTACTTAAATAAAAGTTTTAACTTTTACTTTACACTTTTACTAACTCTTTGAAACTTCTTAAAACAAACTGTCTCAAAACATATAAAATAAATTATAAAATATAAATTATAAAAATAAATTATTTGCTAAAATAATGACAAAACTGAGAAATCAGAAACATAATAAGAGCAAGGGTTCAACAATAACAATTATTGTTGAAAACTGTAAAAAATATTATTATTTCTCAACTGTCCCAATACAGTGTAACTGTCCTCAAAATCTTTTTTTATCATTATTATTGTAACAGACTTTGTTATATTGTACATGACAGAATCCAACAAAGTCTGTTACTATAATACCGGTAATGATGTACTGGCTCTCGTTGTATGTGTGAATGCAATCTATTTTTCCCCTCGGGGCTTGCCGTAGACAGGAATGGGTCGTGCGCACTTGGTACTGGAGTGTATGGGAAGCCAAACAAACCAAAAGTGGGACAAGACAGTGGGGGTTTACAGAGCTCGCGCGAGTCGCGCCGCGCTGAAATGTCATCTGCGCGGTTCAGTGGTCCGAGCGCGCGGCCGATTCGTCAGCGCAGCGCGGACGTATTTCCTAGCGACACCCAATGGGCAGCGCGGCGCGAACAATCCTCACCAGCGCTGCGCTGACCAATTTAAACAGCGCAGCGCAAACCATACATACATGCAAATAAATGTAGCCTACAATAAAGAAACCCCTCCTTCCTTAGAAAAAATTAGATCTCTGCTGAAGTTTAGTAGTTTTTCCCCACAGAAGACAAAGAAGAAGAAAGACAAGATGAAATGCACTCATTTCTTATGTTTATTATCTTTAATAGTGTTAGTAACTGACAGATTCCCCTGTGTCACTGCACAGCAGATTTTGATTTACATGAACCTAAAGAAAAAGCCTTGAAAAATTAATAATTGCAAAACTGCTGTGTCAAACTTAAAATTAACATTACCTTGGCCATCCCCATGTATGTAAAATTTGTGAAAATGGGGCGTTCACAGGAGGGTTGAAAATATGGCCCACCAGAAAACATAAGCCTTGTATAGCCTCTTGAAGTTCATTGATTGTGGTGATGAGGTCATTCTAAAACATTATACAGATGTGTGTGTATATACGGTCCTTCTCAAAAAATTAGCATATTGTGATAAAGTTCATTATTTTCCATAATGTAATGATAAAACTTCACGTCTCTCAACTTTCTTCACAATATCACACAGATTCTCTATGGGGTTCAGGTCAGGAGAGTTTGGCAGGCCAATTGAGCACAGTAATACCATGGTCAGTAAACCATTTACCAGTGGTTTTGGCACTGTGAGCAGGTGCCAGGTCGTGCTGAAAAATGAAATCTTCATCTCCATAAAGCTTTTCAGCAGATGGAAGCATGAAGTGCTCCAAAATCTCCTGATAGCTAGCTGCATTGACCCTGCCCTTGATAAAACACAGTGCACTAACACCAGCAGCTGACATGGCACCCCAGACCATCACTGACTGTGGGTACTTGACACTGGACTTCAGGCATTTTGGCATTTCCTTCTCCCCAGTCTTCCTCCAGACTCTGGCACCTTGATTTCCGAATGACATGCAAAATTTGCTTTCATCCGAAAAAAGTACTTTGGACCACTGAGTAACAGTGCAGTGCTGCTTCTCTGTAGCCCAGGTCAGGCGCTTCTGCCGCTGTTTCTGGTTCAAAAGTGGCTTGACCTGGGGAATGCGGCACCTGTAGCCCATTTCCTGCACACGCCTGTGCACGGTGGCTCTGGATGTTTCTACTCCAGACTAGGGATGGCGAAAACTAAACATTTTCTTGACCGACCACCGAGCCTCATTAGTCGGTTGAAACCGGTTAACCGATTAGTTTAAAATATGCCACACTATTTGAAATAACAGCCATTTCGAGCCGCGCCTGCAATTTCGCAACTCTGTGGCATCTCTCTCTGCCTCCCGCTCTCTCTCACACACACACACACACACACACACACACACACACACACACACACACACACACACACACACACACACACACACACACACACACAAACACAAACACACACACACACTGCCCCGGCGCCACTCACGTCACTTTTTTAAAATCCCCTACAGCGCGAAACATGAGTCCCGCAAACGCGGGGCAGAGGAGCTGCGACATCGGACGACAAATGGCTCCTTAGTTTCGAAATGGTTTGGGTACAAGGTGATCGCGTTGAAAATGAAGGCGTTGGTCTAGCGTTAGAAGCTCATTTGAAACATTGCAGCGTCTCATTTAAGAAAATGACAGCTCCGAAGAGACACTGCTTAGTTTGAGGTAACGTTAGCGCTAACAATAATAAAGAAAGATGATGATCATCATCACCTTATCTGCTACCACTGAAATGTAGATGTAATGTATTTCTACAGTATTACTACTGTATTTAAGCACTGTATCACACAAGTTGCAACTTACTGTGCCATTCTTTTTGGTGAAATGGTCCCACACACTACGTTTCTTTGCACGCTTCATCCTGTCGTCTGCCCTTGCTCTAACCTCCAGTGTTTTAGCCTGTAGCCTTTACTTTTCGCAAACCTTGTGAGCGCGCGAACCCAAACGCTGTGACCTCACGCCAAATGTTTTTATTGGTTTATTAAGTACAAACAGGAGAGTTATGAAAAATTGAGTGTGAGGGATTTGTTCACTTCACACAAAAATATCTTCGATTAAGATGGCTAACTGTAGTAGCGTTTAGTCCACTGTCTATAATAGCTTAATTTAGAGATCACTTTTTTTTAACCGACTACTGACAATTTGATCGGTTAACGTTGAGACGGTCAACCATCGGTCAAACGGTCATCGGTTAGCATCCCTACTCCAGACTCAGTCCACTGCTTCCGCAGGTCCCCCAAGGTCTGGAATCGGTCCTTCTCCACAATCTTCCTCAGGGTCCGGTCACCTCTTCTCGTTGTGCAGCTTTTTTTGCCACACTTTTTCCTTCCCACAGACTTCCCATTGAGGTGCCTTGATACAGCACTCTGGGAACAGCCTATTTGTTCAGAAATTTCTTTCTGTGTCTTACCCTCTTGCTTGAGGGTGTCAATGATGGCCTTCTGGACAGCAGTCAGGTCGGCAGTCTTACCCATGATTGCGGTTTTGAGTAATGAAACAGGCTGGGAGTTTTTAAAAAGCCTCAGGAATCTTTTGCAGGTGTTTAGATTTAATTAGTTGATTCAGATGATTAGGTTAATAGCTCGTTTAGAGACCCTTTTCATGATATGCTAATTTTTTGAGATAGGAATTTGGGGTTTTCATGAGCTGTATGCCAAAATCATCAGTATTAAAACAATAAAAGACCTGAAATATTTCAGTTGGTGTGCAATGAATCTAAAATATATGAAAGATAATGAGCTTTATTACAATATGCTAATTTTTTTAGAAGGACCTGTGTGTGTGTGTGTGTGTGTGTGTGTGTGTGTGTGTGTGTGTGTGTGTGTGTGTGTGTGTGTGTGTGTGTGTGTGTGTGTGTGTGTGTGTGTGTGTGTGTATTCAGGTTGATTGGGAGGGACACTTTTTCCAATTAATCTCAATGGCAAAAAGTGTCCAAATCACACTGAATTCACCCTATAAATCAATATCACAAAATATCAATAACATAAAATCGATCTTTAGTTTTAACATTTTATTCAAAATTAACAAATGATTGTTTTAATTATGGAATTCAGATATAAAAAGTCTACAAATGATGGCTGAATGCAAAACTTACTACAATAATAAAATACATTACCTGAGCATGTAAACTGTCCGATATAATTACCAGAAGGTTGGCGTACTCCTCAAGATGACTACGATATTGAAAGTCATTGAAGTTTCTGCTTTGTACAGCTCTTTCTGTTGCCTCTATACATAAAGGATGACAAAAAATAACAGATGCTGCGTTAACTGCGTTAACAGCCCTAATTTGTTTATTTCATATAAAATCGCAGCATTTTGCGTCATATAACTGCATAGGCTTGACATCGCGATTGCAATTGCGATATGATTAATCGTGCAGCACTAGAATCCATGTATATATAATAGTTAAGTCAAAGGTTTTTTGGGTTGTTTTTTTTGTTGTTGCACATAACAGAAGTTTTGGCCAGAGCTGACCAGATGGTGATATTCACTTTTTTAAAGCTTTTGTATGTTTTTGGATTGTAGAGATCACTGATACTGGTAGTGCAGCTCATCAACATGCATGTCCGACCCACTTGCTTACAATAACCCAACCACATTTAGCCACGTAAAATGCTTGACATAAGCAAAAACGGAAATGGTGCATGATTAATGTACCAGATTTTTTTCAGAAACCTTTCTGTCTTAGCCAGAACAGAACTGTCATCTTACTCGTCAATTCTCACCACTCCGTCATCTTAAGGTAGGCCAGGGCTGAATCCCAATTTACATACTACGTACTACTACTAAGTACTGTAAGTACATTGTAATCCTAAGTAGTTGACCTAAATAGATCTGTAAATATTGAAGGCAGTTATCCAGACAGTATGGTTTATTTTACATGCTATTCACCAAACAATTTGACAACAGAAAAAAAAATCCCACAAAGTTTTAAGGTAGATTTTGAAACTGATACAAGAGGGAATGTCAAAATGGCTGATTTATTGGCTATTACATGTAACTCTATGATCCTTAGTCATAATTGATCAATTATAATATTAATTAGCCCCTTGTTAATAATTAGCATATTGTCGTTACAAGGGGCTAATTTTCTTCAATCAGAATTTAAGAATCTACCTTGAACTTTGAAGCTAAGATGAAAGATTTATGCTTTAAATTCTCAGCTGTTTCAATTTTCTCTCAGAAGTGACGTTATCTCATAGCTGTTACTTTCAGCCTGTTCCCACACACATGAATGGTGAAAGATCTTATGTATTTCCAGAATAGATCGTCCTTTTAATGCCCTCATTGTTTATGAAATGCAAAAAATCCCTCTATTCAAACTCTGTTTGGTTAAACCTTCATCAAGACGTACGGCTGCCTTTGTGTCCCAGGTGATGTCATTCGTTCTCGTTTTGAGCTGGCTGTTTTTGGGAGCCGTAAGCAAGCGCTCAGTGTCACACTGTTTCTCGAGCGGTTTGTGTGATTCATGAACCAGGAGACTGAAAGGACTGATTTGTTTGTATTTTACTCATTAAGCATATGGATCAAATATTTCTTATGAATATTTTTTTTTTTGTCTATGGCTTTCAGAAGGCTTATCTCCAGGCCCAGCTCCTGCTTAATTGATATACAATAAATCTCTGTGCAAAGGCATAAAGGGAGGAAGCTGGTTTATTTGAGTAGCATCAAATTCCACACACATTTTGCTCCCAGCATACAACTGAGCCAATTTCCATAGCTCAGGGGGTCTCAAGGAGTCGGACCCCCCTTCGTGGTTAGAGAGATTGAAGCAGAAACCTGTTACATATTGTATAAAATTGAGTGTTGCATTTTTCAGCCTGGCCTGTAAAGTATGCATTTAGTTGTACCATATTACTGTATAAACATACAATACCGTTCAAAGGATTGGGGACAATTTTTGAAGATTTTGTTATTCTCTTACTTAACAGGGATGCATTAAATTGATCAAAAGTTACAGTAAAGGCTTTTACATTGTTACAAACATGTATTAAGCAACAACCGTTTTCAACTGTGATAAAAAAAAAAAATTCTTTCACCAAATCATCAATTTTGATTATTTCTGATAGATCATGCGAGGATGAAGGCTGGAGTGATGGAGTGATGGCTGCTGGAAATTCAGCTTTGCCATCACAGCAATAAATTACAATTTAAAAAAGGGAAAACTGTTTTAAAAACAGTTATTTTAAATGTAAATAATATTTCACAATATTACAGTTTTACTGTAAAAATCTTACTGACCCCAATAACTTTATTATAACTTTGGCTTCTTAACCTAAAGCCGGTTACACCCTTAACGTCTGTAAGGCCGATTTTGAATGTAATTTTAAACTTATGACTGATCATGCCCAAACACACTGAGTCCGAGACGGCTGTGTTCAAGTCAGTGTTTTAAAATCTGCTGCAGTCGATGAAAACTTTAAGTGTGTTCAGTTCAGTCTTGAAATGTTTCAGCTAGTTGTTAAGTGTGTCCCGCTAAAGCTTTAGTTGAAATGAACCTAATAATATGTGTTTGTTCAAAAACATTTCCACGTAATTTAGCTCTCCTGGAGTACTTGCATGGACTGCTGGAGACCCCTGTCATAACTAGAATTCAATTTTCTTTAAAGTTTGTTTAATCTAAGATATGCCACAGTTTTTTCATTTGACTTTTGAGTGAAAACATTTATTGGAGCCTCTTCATGTGAAAGTGTCTCCATATGGACAGCTGTGGGGTGTTTAAAGGGCTGTCTCTTTCACAATCACACACTATTTCTTATAAACTTGTCTGCATCTCAGGATATAACAAGCTTGTTCAACATGCAACCTTGGTTTGTACCATCACTTTTTGCCATCATTCACTTACAGAAAACAATGTTTAACTTTGTGGACACATGCAACATTCACCCTCATTTATTTTTTTGCATCATATGGACTGTTCCTGCCCCTTACTGAATAACACTTCCCAGAAAAGCAACAGCTGAGATGTTTACGTATGCACATCGTCCAAACTTGCAGTACCCTTTTGACAGTGAAGGTCCTTGACATGCATTGGCTCGTGTTCAAGCTATGAAGCCATCTTAAAGCTCCTCCATCTCAGATGAGGCGAATCAATTAGTTCCGTTTGCTAAGAGCTGATCTGGAAGATATTAGGATCATTGGATGTTTGGATAAGTCGTTGCAAATGTCATGCAAGTAATCCAGAATCATAAACCTGAACCCGAAGAAATCATTGCATTTTTCTCATTCTTAGCTGGTTTGTTAAGCTTATCCTGAGGGTTGCCTTTTGGCATTTATAGCTTGAGTATATTGAAAACATCTGCTTTAATCCTCTCAGCCCCTTTCAAAATCCCTTGGTTGTGAGATGTTTGATGCATCTGTCATTAAGACCTGACTCTATTTACCAGTTTGAATTCAGTCTTTAGTCATCATCTCTGGATGATTGCTTCACCTCTGGACCTATTCAAATTTATCATTCAGATTTTGTATTTGAGTAAATTGAGTAGTAGGGGAACTGGATCGGAAAGGGCCGCAAGCCGAAATTCGGGTTCAAATTCAGGGTCGCCCTTTTTAATCTTCAAAATCCAGGATGCATTTGTTATTGTCTAAGGCAGGTCTTCCGTCATCTTAAAGGGTTAGTTCACCCAAAAATGAAAATAAAGTCATTAATTACTCACCCCCATGCTGTACCAACCCCGTAAGACCTTTGTTCATCTTCGGAACACAAATGAAGATATTTTTGATTAAATTTTGATGAAGATATTTTTGATGAAGATATTTTTGATTTCCACGCGCATGCGTCGTGGAAATCTCTTGAACTCTCGTCTCAGGCCCACAAAGAAGAAAAGGAATAGTCGAATAAAGTAGTTATTTATATATATTTTTTCGGAAAAAAAGTATTCTCGTCACTTGATAAACTTATAGTTGAGCCACTGTAGGCACATGGAATATTTAAACATGTTCTTTAATGACTTTCTGGGCCGTCAAGTTTCATTCCCTCAGGCAGCCTATGTAGCAGTGATCCACCTCTCAGATTTAATCAAAAATATCTTCATTTGTGTTCCGAAGATGAACGAAGGTCTTACGGGGTTGGTACAGCATGGGGGTGAGTAATTAATGACTTAATTTTCATTTTTGGGTGAACTAACCCTTTAAGGCCAATGACACCTTGATGTCATAATTTGTATGTCATTTATGTACTTTGGTTACATGAAACTAATTGCCATTAAAATAAATTTTATACAGCCATTATGAATATATTTATAACAACCATTAAAATAATAAATTAAATACAGATTTATATACCTGTACAGTTCAATTTTGTGTAATATTTTTGAGATTTTAATGTGGGAGGACACATTTAGCTGAACTTTAGCTGAACCTTAGCTGAACATCGCTCTTGTTTGAATTGAATATTTTTAGTTAGTTCAAATTAACAAATGGATGTCCCTCTGCAGTATCACTGCAGACCCACTCTTGGATTTAACCTTTTAAGTGCCCCTCAAAAATCCTTTGTTCTGTTGTAGGATGAAGAAAAGAAAGAACATCAACGTTTCTGAAAGAATTTATTATCTAAGAAGATCTGGTTTTGTGGAAAAGAATAGGATATTGTACAAGACATGATCTTAACCAGAATGGACTAAGAGAAATTGGCATAGAAACTTGATTTCCAATAACTGAGACACTGTACATTCTGACTTGAAAGCGAATCCAGACCAGTCCTTCTAAATGATAAAAGCATGTCCTTGAGAAGCCGTGGAATTGCTCGTCCTTAGAAATAGTGGTCACACTGTGAAATTGGACTTCATCCATGATTTTGTTTGTGAAAAGGCATTTGTCTGCAGACTCAGAAGGAGATTTCTGACTTTTAGGCCTTAAAGCAACTGCAGTCAGTGATGTACAGGATCCAAAACACTTGCCCAGCCAATCAATGCATGTAAACTAAACATTCTTGGAGTTTTTTTTGTTTTGTTTTTTTCTACTTTGGTAACAGGCATGAGCTTTAATGAATGCAGTCATCAACACGGTTTGTGCAAAAATGGAAAATTTTATGATATTAACTTGTCTTCCAGCCATGCTGTAGGTCTTAAATGTTGTTACTTCATGAGTATCACAATTTTAGGGAATGATATGCTTTTTTCATTGTTAACTGGATTGCATGCAAAATGGATTATAATGCTAATTTATTTAGACATCTTATTGAACTGCAAACAGCTTACTGTGTTCATTTTCTTAGCAGAATCATGATTTTAGCAACCTATGCAAAAAGCAGTCAAGCAGATGAGAGGAAACGGAGAGACAGAAGTCCCGTCTGGCTGATTTTGAAAGAACTACAAAAAAAGTCGTACTGTGGTGTGCATTAGTGGGGCACTGAACACAAATTGAAGATTAACTGGCTAAATTAACAAGGGGCTTAGTAAATGATTGTCTTAGTGTGAGCTCTAGAGAGGAAATGGCTTCAGTTTCAGGTTTCTATTGCAGTTTTTTTTCTCCTTTCGCTCTGCTCTGCCATCTCTGTGGACACCATGCTGCTGCTCTAATTCCTTTAGTTATTTAATCATCATTGGACTTTGAACTGTATTTTCACCCTACATGTATGTATATTTTAAAATTGAAATTAAAAATGCTACCATGGAGATAAAATGGATGCAGTTTGATTAATGTCGTGACATGAAACTGAATGCGTAAAGGAGAGTTTTTACAGTCTGTGATAATGATTATGCAATAAACGTCTTTTCAGTAGGGAGATCTGTACCTCAGCTTTTTTGTAACACTCATTTTTTTGTTCCGTTATCTCTTTCTGCTCAGTTAAACATGTGCTAGTACCAAACGAGCCCATTTTAACCATGTGAATTTCTCTCTCTAGACACGGTGAGCGAGTTCTCCTCTTCTGAAGTCCAGAGCAGCCGGTTACAATGTGAGGTCTCCATTCCCGTAGGGAACACGCTTGAAGAGCCAGTGACGAAACATCCCAAGGGAATTGTGTAACAGTGTCCGTTTCGATTTTTTTTATAGTTTTTTTTTTTTTTGACTGAATGTGTGGTCTAAATATCTGAACTGAATTAATTCCATTGCGAACATTTTATGTACAATAGTTTAGCATTTCTTCATATTCCAATAAAACAAACAACAAAAAATGAGTTATGAAATGTATGTAATTCATTCATCATTCATGAAAACCAAGGATATCTCTCTGTCTGGAGAAATACCTGGAGAAATCGATCTGTTAGAATTCTCATTCATCTCCATTGCAGTTGCTCAGCGGATGCAGGACTCCCCAGAAGCATGCGGTTTGAAATTGAAATCTTTTCTTTTAGGGGATAATTACTTTTGAGCTGGAGGAAAGGGACGTCAGGAGCAACAGATCTGTGGCGCAGATAGGATGCAGATAGGTCTAATTTCTCTTTTTTTAAGAAATCAACTGTAAAAAACAATATAATAATAACATTATTAAATATTTGCTTTTTTTTTCCAGAATGCCCATGACTTTTAACCTGCAGGGGCTAAGATGGCCATGCTTATCGGTAAAACCTTGACCCTTTAGTTCTATGTGACCAGATATTTAAAGGTACACCCTGTAACGTTTTCCCCTCTAGAGGCTTAAAAACAAAACCACATGCATTTTGCGAAAGAACTTTGTTTTGGTTGTGCTTCGGCTCTACGTGACTGCGGATGAATATGGTTCTTTCTCATAACTTAAAAAAACTAGAGAAATGATCCTGCTGCTCATTAAACATTTACTACTAGACTTAAAAGAGATGGAAAATACCTCAATCTTACTAGCTGAATACGTTACTGTGGCTATACCCTTTAATAGACTTCCTTAAAATTCCAGCTATAGCCTTTAATATAAGGCTACCACCACCAAAATGAAATGATCCTTCACAATATATAGATGATGCTCTCTTACAATGAACTCTGTTAGAGAGTTACATATAGCAATGTATCTGTTTAATAAAATACCTTACTCACCTGTTGAGTAATAAAAATGTCATTTTTACAATACAAATCCCTAATTTCTCACTATCTCAGCACCAATGTTGATTCTTGTTTTTTTACGAGCTCTGTTTTAACGGGTGATTCCCCGTAGGTGTGCTCCATGCAAACCTTTCTCACTTGTTGTGACAACTAACCACTGCTACTCCCACACCATACACCTGAGCAACTTTTCTCTTTTCAACTTTTCTATATGACGAGACACGCATGGGCGAGTGACATATGTACGCAATTTCCAGTGAAAAAATCCTGACAGGTCTAAAATATAGACACTTTTAATAGGTTTACCAAAGTGAATCATGATAAGACAAAAACGTATTTTGAAAAAAGGATTGATGTGTCGATTCAATCATTTTTAAATGTTAATTTTAAACTGAAAAATTTAGTGTCCCTTAAAGAAATTATTTCACCACTCGCTTTTGAACTGTTCCCAATCGCGCTGTCAAGTGTAATCAATAGGGAAGTTTTCCTGTGCTCAAGGTTTTTGATGCTCATCCAACCAGATAAACAAATCTTGTCGCATCTTTCTTGTATCAGAGCTCCACTCTACACTATTCTCTTAATGACTACACGACTAAAAACATTCTTTCGAAAGGATTACACATGTCTACAGTGCCAGTGCTGCACTGAACCTCAAAATGTTTTCAATACACAGAACAATCAGTTGTAAGCTCGAGGCTAGACTCTAGTAGCTACATTAAAATTAAGATATGAAAATTAGTATAAAATATGTAACACAAAAATGTATTCACTTTTCTAAAACAGTTATATCAAAGTATTTGTTGAAAATTAGTGAAAATATATTTTTTGCATGGGTTATTTTAGAATAATAAATGTAATGTTAATTTTGCATATACTGTACATATACAGTGATTAAAATAATGTTCAGGTCCTATAAGAATTGCTGCAATTACAAGATTGCAACTGAGCTTCTCTTAAAAGTTGTCCACATCCCTCTCCAATAATTTGTTTATGGCAAGAATAAAGAAAGCTCACCACTGGCTATTGTAGCATTTAATAAATGCTAGTATATTACATTTTAAATGGTGTACATGTGACAGGCTTAGGAAACTTGCACAAAAACACTTGCCACCATGTGTAACCCTTTAATGGAATTAGCTAAAGTTCTTTGCATTGGACACATTTCTCAATGGGAAAAAGTCATTCAGTGCAGTCATATTGCAGTTCTGCTTCAAGGCCTCGATTTGGTGATTCTGCAAGTAGATTTCTTGTATATTTTTATTGAGTTTACCCATTAGCCCTTGAAGTTATTTCTCCCCCATTTCTCTACCTATGTAATATACAGTATTGCATCCCTCTCCTTGTCTAGGGGACAGCAGAATTTGCCTGTGATTTGTAATTATTGGTCAAGTGTTCACCATAAGCTGCTTTTAAATTGATTTTGTGTTTGTTTGAATGTGCACTGTAGGGGCAAGATAATTCAATCTACTCAAGGTCTAAGGAAAAACAACACCGAAGAGATGGGAATGTAGGTTAAAAAAAGCGCTTGTGTGCAAACAATACGGTAATTGAAAACAGAATGCAAATACAGATCAAGTGACAGAAAGTGAAATACAGCAGCTTTGATTATTGTTGTCCACAAATGCACCCATGTATTGCTGCAATTTTTCTGAGTAGGCAAGCCTCTAAAATAGGTAGGATAGACAGATTCCACACACATTAAATGTGGCATTTTCCCACAGCATTGTGGTATAAAAATGCCTCCATTTTCTGCTGCTCTGCAGCTTTTAATTTCATATCTCTAATATTATTCTCCTTTACTGTTTTTTTCTGTAAAATGCTATTCTTCCAGCTTTCACCTCCTACATTGCTCCTCTACATAGGGCTATCTTTGTCTTCTCTGACTTACAACATCTTTCACTTTTCTCTTTCACTTTCATGTATCTATTACCCTCTTATCTATGTCCCCTGCTGTCTCAGGCTGGAAAGCTCCTGTGTTTGTCATCCAGAGTCAAAACACCCTGACTTTGGGTTGGGAAAGGCGCTCAAGCAAGCAGGGGGATTATCATCAGAGCCAAGAATCAAGAGGGATGTGTACACATGCACCGACACTCCCACAAATCCTTCTGTAAACACACACACACACACTATATGCGCGGTTGGCGGATAAACCGCGGATCGGGTGGATGACGTGACGAACAAAAATATTTTAATTAAATTCGGGCGGGTGGCGGGCGGTTTCTGGTCTCGCGGCTGACATCAGCAGCGCCTTGTATCAGCGGATGGCGGGCGGGGAAATTGGTCAAAAACGTTGGTGCGGACGGATGATGAGTTTTGTGGTGCGGTTGCAGATGAAATAATAGCCCATCCGCGCATCTCTAACACACACACACACACAGATTTGTTTTATTTCCAAAATCAGAAGGAAGTATTGTTTATTTTTTTGAAATCCTTGTCAATCAGTTTTACACATTTTCAAAAGTCAGTTTTCTGCTTAATGATTTTTTTGTTTGTTTGTTTGTTCGTTTGTTATTGGTGCACTGTGCAAAAGAAACAATTCCTCAAATCACATTCTTTTAAAAGTCGTTTTTCTCTTTTCTTTGAATGCTGAATTTTTTTCAGCTGATTCAGAAAAGCTTTTTTTTGCATCTGAGAAAACAAGGGCCATTTAGCATCTAAAAAAACATAGTTTACATTAGTTTGCAGCAAGATGATACTTAAGGAATTTTCCTAATCTTACAAGACCTGATCATGATTATGATCTATTAGTTCTCATTTAATTTCTCCATCCATTCTCCAAACAGCTAGTCCTGTATATAGGGTTTCAGGGATGCTGGAGCCTTTTATTTATGTATTTAATTAGTTATGCATTTATTTTCTGCAACTTGTTTTTGCTGGGGTCAGACTGACTCCAAACAAAAACATAATTGAAATTAATTATTCCCGGTCATATTTCAGAACTGTGCATGCCTACTCTGTGGTAAAATTGAGAGATAAACCTGCAAATAATATTTAACTGGATTTTAAATAGGTTAGATTCAATTTATGTGAAATTATTAAACCTTTATGACATTTTTTTACATATGAAAAAAAAACAAATAAAAGTAAAAGTCTTAAAATAAAAACAAATACTGATGTTCAGATGATGAGCTCAACCTGTAACGGTCACCTAGTGTTAAATAGTGTTCATGATATTAATGTGTATATGCCTTTAAGATGACTTCTATGGCGTACGTTATTGTATGCATGCTGTTCTTATGTGAGCGCGCACGCAGAGTGAGAGTGTGAATGCTCGCGCAAAGAGGAAGATGACCGCTCTATCACTGACTGCTGTTTTATTATAATGTGTTTACTTCCACTTTGATTTGTAGCGTTTTACAGTGTTTTCTTTTCCCTGTTAACATCCGCTCTTTCGGCATGTATGTGAAGAGTGTGCTTAACTGAAAGAAAGCAACTATAAAAGACTCGTGGAACTAACTGTTAGTTCGTTTGCACTGTATTTCCTATTTTTCATCTGGGGGCAGACATCAAACCCTGACAGACGTTACAAACCCAAGAATGCAGATGCAGAAAACTTGCGACACGAAGTGATGTAGGCAGTACTGCAGTGTTCATCGTTTGTTTATGATATATTCTATGCCATGCTAGTCTCGAGTGCAGGTTGATATTTAGGGAACATGAGCAACATGACCAATCGATAGCAAAACAACACTGAACAATTTGCTGTGATCCCTGATGTGTTCCACTGCAGTACATTGCTTTGTGTTTCTCTGTCTTCCACAGATTTTACGCATATGCCCATCCCTTTCCCTATTTTAACCATCTTCTAGCGCAGGGGTCGGCAACCTATTTGTCATAAAGTGCCATTTTTAAGTTTCCGAGTTCATCACTGTGCCATAACCCCCCCGTATAAATAAACATATTTTAAATATTCATAATGACTAACACAGAAATAGTACAGAAATTAAAATGTTTCTCATGAAATTTGTTTTAGATTTGTCATCTTTGTTTTCAGGCCTATATTAGACTTTGAGAAACGGATTGGACCTGGTCATTCGTGTTTTTACTGACTTCTTTCAGTTGTTAAAAGTGTTACACTCCCACTTGGCAACATCTGCATCTCTACTTTTAATGAAGACAACTGTGTGTTGAGCTTCCCAATGTAAGCTAAACTTTCAGTTTCATTTGCGCAGTTTGCACGTCGGCTTGCTGAAGAGATGCGTGTTGCAGCAGCGCTGTCATATCCATAAACCGGGAGCCGTTATAACACTCGCATGTTTTTTTTTGTTTTTTTTTTACCAATTTGGGAGGAGTAAAATTTACATTTGTGTCTTCAACAAGCATATATAGTGCATATATGCATTTTGTTCATTTTCATCTGGAATATGTAAAAGTGTGCTCTCAATCAGAGGGCATTTGTCTCACGATTGGATTGCTTTCCAATCAGAGAAAAAACATGAAGTGATCAGGTACGCATGAACGGAGTTTCCACATGCATCACAGTCATTTTAATATGTATGGAATGTAGGGACTCTATACACTTGGTTGAAATTTATAGCATTAACTATTTACAGCGGAACGAGCTTTAAGGTGTCAGTTGGATAAGTTGTTTGCGCTGATGCGCAGTGGTCAGCGCGACCACTCTGACCAATGGTTTGTTAGAGCTGCACGCTTTCATTGACTTGTGCAGTTTAATACTCACACTTTAATAATATTAATAACTCCTAACTTAATAAAACAAGTTGTTACTACAAGGAATTATTACATCAATATGTAGATCTGTATATAGGTGGGAGGTAGGCTACTTTATTTGAATGAAATACATACACCCCTCTCGCGCTTGCTTGCGTGCCAGCGATTAACCCTCCGCGTGCCACTGTTGGCACGCGTGCCTTAGGTTGCCGACCCCTGCTCTAGCGGCTTCCTCACCCACACCAACTCCCCCAAATGTGAAAGCTCATTGATCTCGGCCCCACTGAACACTGACTGGGCAGTTTGTTGCCCAAAATGCTACCAGACACTCCGCTGAGCACGGAAACATGTCCCAGTACAACTCTGTTCCACTAACAATGTCTCTGTCCAATCTCAGTTCACTTCTGCTTCCAATACATTCCCACCAAGGGATACAAACAAAGCAGTCATGACCTCTTAGTAATTCCCTGGAACATTGCCAAGAACAGAAACTTCCTTATTTTCAGAGAACAGAATAGCATAGAATTTGAGATGTAAAATGGAAACTTAGTTTAGAAATTATAGCGAGAGATAGCATAATTAAGTTGCTACATCACAATACCGCTTGCCAGCTGTGGTGAATAACATTTATTCCATGACTCACATCATTACATCTGTTGCACACAGTTGGTGTCAGTCCGCACGCATATGTGTTTTCTTTCTTGCAGCTAAGAACTTTCCTCAAGGGTGAGTTATCATTCAAAATGGAGACTAATTTTCTGTGTTGATATTTTGTATTTTAGTTTTGTATTGTATGCGCTGTTATCATGAGTATCCCAAACCCATATAGCCTAGTGTGTATATGTATAGTGTGGGCAGATCATCTTGAGAGGCAGGCCAGACTTTCAGAACAGCCAACACCCACTTTTTAGGATGCGTTTTGTCCAAGATTTAAAGGTTTTGATAACTTAGTCAAGTTCATCATCGATCATCCCAATGGTAACACCACAAAGAAAATTGGTTATATTTTTATATGCACATATTTTCAGGTTTGTGTTCCGTTTAGTTTTGTGTCCCCAGTTCCCTGTGTATTTCCTGTCTTTTCCTTTGTTGACAGAGGCCTTGTCTGAAATCAAAAAGTTTAAAGTTTCCTTCACATTCTACCATTAGGATCCATGTGACCTTTCGATCCAACGACCAGTGCATCTCACAAATGATTCCTTTCTGCAAATGACAACAACAAACTATTGAAAATGTTAGATCTGAAGATGGTGTAATCCTTTCAAAGCAGTGTCTGAATTAGTTCTGTGCTGAAGGTGCTTAATTATTAAAAGGTTTTGCTATGGTGCCGGAGATAATACAGCTGTATTTGTTATGTTTCTAAGTCTTGTTTTGTTTACCAGGCGCTGATGGAGAAAGGTCACAGTCATTAGATGAGGCTGACTCCTGTCCTGTGTATAGAAGGACTGCAGAATCTCTCCAGCGTACCAAGCATGTCTCCTGTGTGTGCTTGAGGAGAAAGATTGAGGATGAGTATACTGCAGATTCATTGAACAATATCAGTGTGGATGTCTTGGAATTAGGATTTAAGTATGGTTTATCGTTACGCACAGGCCCTGTGCATGATGCAATTTTCAAAGTTAAACTACTTTTAAATTGACATGGTGTCTTTTAAATGGTGGGACGAGGGAGATTTACAAACTCAGTTGTGAAATGCATTTGCTGTGAACTGCAGGTCAGTGGCAGAGGTAACTAGAGGAGAAAGTGTAAACAGCGTGTCTCCAACATATAACAAAGCACAGTATTGACTGAAACGCTTATTCTGAAACCAGTGCATAGAATCTATTACAAGTGTAACAAGGGATTTTTAAGTAGGTTCAAGTGTGGACAAACCATAATAAGCTCTTAAATTAGCTTGTTAGGATTGTAATCACATGGAGATTTGAATAATGAGTATAAATTAAAGGATTTGATTCGGTCAGTATGAGTGTGTTGAAGGAATCCGAGAAGGAATGGACTGAAATGAAGAGTAGCAGAGACTTTTTGTAAATTATTCTTACATTGGCGACTCATGTAATGCATTGCGGGTGAAGGAGAATCAGTCGGGTATAAATATAGTCTTTTGTGTTGTGTAGTTTGATGATAACGGAAGTTCTTCCTCTGCTAGCATGTGCGTTTGAATTAATTTTTATCCGTTTATTGCAATACATTTTTTTTATTTTGAGTAGAATTTCAGAACAGAATAGTGGATGGATGATGTAAATAATATTATTGATTAATTTACTACATTAATACTTTTAGCTTCAGACAAAACAATAGGCTTTTGGCAGTTGAAATGGGTATTCCTAATGAAAAGTGCTGGGAAACTGCTATATATCATCATTATTGGTCTTAGTGTGTAATATGATTATGCACATTTTCTAGTTCTTTTATATTTGCTGCCTGTTTTAGTGCAGACTGTATAGTTTTAAAAAATGTTTCGAATGAGTGACCTATTCTCTCGGACAGGTAATGTCAAGCCTGTGATGCGAATTTTTCATGTACAGCAGTAAATGTCAGTTTCATTTAAGAAATATGATAATGATCAGACCCAAATCAGTGTACTAGCTGATGAAGACAGTTGTGTTTTTGTGTTATTTTCTGACTAAATTACATTTCTCCCCAAGCCAGTTGTAATCCTCAAGGAACAACTATTAGCATTGTGAGTATTAAAAAGCTTATGAATTACAGCTGCAGTTTCCAACACTGACTGTACGTGGGACAGGTTAAAATAAAGTTCAGTGGATTCAGTTGTTTTTCTCAGTTTTGTCACCATGAGGAGGAGAGAACGGGATCAATGTTAATAATAGAGATATTAACAGCAATCATGAGCACAAAAGAGTTAATTAGCCCATAAAATAAGCTCATTATCTGAAAGACATTCTCACAAGTCTTATTCTACTTTATTGTGGGCTTTTGTGAATAGAGCTTAAATAGGAAATTGGGGCATTTAATAATGACATGATCCGTAATGGTCACCAGAATTTAAAACGACACTGAAGTTGGGTGTTTTTTCTATTGTCATGTTCAAATATAGTTTACTTTTTCAACAGTCCAACTGTAACTAGTACAGTGAGTCTTCATCAGATCAGGATAAATACACTGGTTGGGTCTGAACATTATCATACTTTTCTTTTAAAGATTTTCAAAATGGAAAATGTGAACAAAAACCCATAAATATTTTGAATGTCTGTTTCAATGAATATGAAATATTACCGAACAGAAAAAAAGATCACACAAACATTATGGATGTAAGTCATTGCCACAAATAATTAATTATAATCACAATAAGTACAGTACAAAAAAAAAGCCTTCATTGTTAAAAATTGATATTAAAAATATTTTAATAATACCATAGGTATACCAGGGGACCATGGGAAGATTAGCTTCTTAGTTTTAGCAGAGATATATACTTGTTTTGGTTTTGTTTTCAAAAAACGTTAGTTTGAGATGAAAATAATAACTGATGGATCGGCAGTTGATAATATTGATATATCAGTTGATAATAAACCGGTAATATAATATAAAATATAAAAAATATGAGGTATTATTGTATCTTAAAGTAGATGTGCATGCGCACCACTCACTGAGTTTCAAGTTATTTTTGATCAAGCTCTGTTTTGATGTTGAACTTTCTGAAATGAAACATTCCTTGTGTTGTTTCATGCTTCATTTAAAGCAGAATGTTATGCAAAGATTCCGGTTCCTGCACTTGGACTTCGGAAATTGGGCCTCCCTTTTCGTCAATGATGACTGACCACAAATTGTTTGTTAGCAAGTTTCACTTGAGTAAAAGCAACTCAGAAATGACTTTTCCCAATGCTTTTAGTTATTGTCCAGCCATGCAGTGGACCATGTTTAGTGAAGGGCCTGAACCAGAAGAGAACCAGATTGATTGCTCTGATTTTCTCCCACTGCAATCTCATGGGCGGAAAGGTGAGTCTGCTCCCATGATGCATTGCCTCTCAGGCGTATGTGACTCCCACATAGCTCTGTTCCCTGTTAACTTCATGACACCTTATTTGAAGGGGTGGCATTTTCAAATAAAAAGGAGAGAGAGGTAAGTAAACACTGCACTGAGCAAACTCTGTAGACAAACGTGATTTTATGACCATATCATAAGGATTAATAAATGCTAAAGTATATGTTACTGTCCTAAATGTAAACATGATATTATTTAAAAAAAGACACAGCACTTTCCTATAATTTAGTGTCAATAACTGATGGCGATAACTCTCCCACCTTGTTTTTACAGCTGATTCCTTATTGAAGAGCCTTCTATCATCATTTGCTTTTAATTTTTACACCTGAATGGTGCTGATAAATGTAACAGTGACGCCGTGTGACAGCAGATGGCTGTAAGCTGAAGCTCTTGATTGGCTCATAAAGGCATCGAAGCAAACATCAGCAACCGATGAGCCAGGACCAGGATGAACCATGGAACTGATGTGATTCCCCTGTTCACAAGAACACACTGCTGCTGAATTTTACAATCAGAAGACATTAATTGAGGTATTATAATGTTTCTTAATGTATTGAATAATTTAATGGTTCAATATTATTCTTTTTTATTTTATACTCTTATATATATACTCTTAGCTATAAAGGTTATTTTTTGGCATCACTGGTTCCATGAAGAATTACAGAAAAGTTTGTTTTTTTTAATAGTGGAAAAGGTAAAATGTTGCACACTAAGAAAAAAAAACTTTATTTTGAAGAATGAAATGGTGGTTGCTACTGTACATGTTATCTAGGTGGTCGTACCTATGATTTCCACCTTGTGGTTGATCAATGGGCGAAAAAAGCATTGACCTACATTGGAGGAGGGACTTGGGCCTTTCTTAAGGACATAAATATCATGGAGACTTGGAGGTGGACTCTTTTGACTTATCAATCACCCACAACACCCTAACATCATGCTGACAAGTTTTGCATGCAACAATTTACATTTGCTTAAAAAATAGAAAAATATAGTTTACTTTGACTTGCAGTCATATTATCAAGAATCTCTTGTGTTTCCAGAGTTGAGTTGTAAGTCATTTTGAACAATTTGTTTTGTTTTAATTGACTTTAAAAAAATTAAAAAAACATCCTGCTGAGGATTCACAACAATGTCGAGCCGCTGGAGCAAGACACTTTCAGGTTATCTTGCCTCGTTTCTTCTTCTTGCAGGTCCTTCGCTCTGCTTGTGTATGTGAAAGTGACTGTGCTTTCAAGAGAGAGATATGTTGTGTTTTTGTGTATATGTAGCTTGCGCTGTTCTGTTCTTTATTATGTTGTTAAACTAGATTTGTATAAAAAACCCACAAAGTCTCGGTGATATTCTGGGGCTTGATGTATTAACATTATTTATTCGTTTGTTTAATCATTGACTGAATTTATTTTTTCTCATTGTTTGTCCTTCATATGATGTAGCCAATAAACTGCATTTCATGTGATTTATGATGGTGGAATGTAACTCAAGTTCCCCTTCTGATCTTTTTGTCATCAATAAACAGACTTCAAAATAACCTGAACTGCTTTTCATGATAGTTGAACTTCATACTACCTAAGCTATTCTAACCACTCCATCAAACCAACAGAGTTCCTGGGAAAATTAAATGTGATTTTATGCAGTGCAACACACTGAGGGCTATTGCGGAAATGCACACACATTTACTCTGCTTAATACCACAAGTGTAGTGGGTTGCGACTTTAACACATGAAAAAAGCCCTAATTTAATTTAGAGGGAAAGAGTGCAGGAAGAAGTGAGAGAGAAAGTACATTTAACATGCTGAGAAATCCTTCAAAGCGTAATGGATAAGCCTTTAACTTCCAACGCTCCACTGTATGACAGTCTCTGAACATACTGTGTTCTGAGTTGTTTTCCTTTAGTCTGTGTAATTCCAAATCCATTTAGGAGGAGAGGTGCGCAGCTGGCTTTCGCAGATCTTGATTCTTTCTTGTACTCTACGTGCTTTACAGTCCCATGAGGGAATTTCTGGGAGCTGTTCCGAGAGCTCTTTGATCTATGAGATTTCATTCATCATCCTAATTTTTACATTAATTTCAGATTAGTCATCTATTTAATTGTAAATAATACAAATATTAGAAGTGAGCATCGGCAGTAGAGTTGATGACATTTTTAACACTGCCTGCAGAGAGTTTACTTGCTTCTAAATAAATTAATTTGGGTTTTAATGCATTTTTTAATGCATCATTGCTTGTCTATTGAGACCATTGAAGCTGATTCTTTAGCTTAAAACGATGTTGAACATCAACCATCATGTTTACTGAAAATTCTGCACTCGTAATCCTCAAGTTCAGAGCATAAGGCTCATTTATGAATCAAATATTTTTATAACATTCGCTTTCATACAGTATGTCTTCCACAGGCATATGCTTGATTTATTCAATTCAATTCAATTCAAATTTATTTGTATAGCGCTTTTCACAATACACATTGTCTCAAAGCAGCTTTACAGAAAGTGCATTTCGGAAATGTACATAGAGAAATACAGTTAGTTAATCATGTATTAATTTATGGCATAACATATCGCCGGCTTTGAGTCGTCTCTTCACAGGCGTCGAGTCGTCTCTTCACAGGCGTTGGGGCATCTGAAGTCTCTGTGAGAGGCTGGATACAAACTGGAGCTGACGAACGCTATTTACCTTGGGACTAGCGTCCCGAGATAACAGCAGAAAGGCAGATGGGAAATAATTAGCATAGCTGATGTTCATAATGTTAATGCATTCGAACTGATTCAGCAGTAGTATTAAAGGTTAAGCATTAAGTGAATGCTTGGTTAAAGAGATGCGTCTTTAATCTAGTTTTAAACTGGGACAGCGAGTCTGAGTCTCGAACAATATCAGGAAGGCTATTCCAGAGTTTAGGAGCTAAATGCGAGAACCCCCTCCCTCCTTTAGTGGACTTAGATATCCTAGGAATGACCAGAAGCCTCGAATTTAGTGATCTTAAAGAACGTGATGGATTGTAGGGCGATAGAAGGTCTGTTAAATACACAGGAGCTAAACCATTTAGGGCTTTATAGGTCAGTAGGAATACTTTGTAATTGATACGTAACTTAATAGGTAACCAGTGTAGAGATGATAAAATAGGTGTTATATGATCATATTTTCTTGATCTAGTAAGAACTCTAGCGGCTGCATTTTGCACTAACTGTAGCTTGTTTATTGAGGATGCAGGACAACAAGCTAATAAAGCATTACAGTAATCTAGTCTCGAGGTCATGAATGCATGAAATTACTTTTCTGCATCAGAAACAGATAGCATGTTACGTAGCTTAGCAATGTTTCTAAGGTGGAAAAAGGCTGTTCTTGTAATATATGAAATATGATTTTCGAAAGACAAGTTGGGGTCTAGTATAACACCCAGGTCTTTTACTGTAGTGGATAAAGTAACAGGACATCCTTCTAAATTAAAGTTGTATTGTAAGGGATTTTGTGGGTAGTTTTTTGGACCAATAAGTAGTACCTCCGTTTTATCTGAATTTAATAGCAGGAAATTACACGTCATCCAGCATTTTATATCATTTAGACACTCTGTCAATTTAGATAAGTTAGTGTTTTCATCTGATCGTGATGAGATATATAATTGAGTGTCATCAGCATAACAGTGGAAATTAATTCCATGTTTTCTTATAATATTACCAAGTGGCAGCATGTATATTGAGAATAGCAGAGGGCCTAACACCGATCCTTGCGGCACCCCATAGTCTACTGACGTTGGTGCAACAATATCTAGTGTACTAGAGAACATGGTGCTCAAACTGCTAGTCATTTCCTCTAGTTCATCTGTTTGTTTGGGTGCACTGCGCAGCTGAGATAGATCAGGTAAGCTATTTGAGAATCTATCTATAGTGGTGGGAAGGATTGTTCTGCCTGGTCGATAACGTGGCGCAACATGACAAATTTCACCAGTACGTATTACGCAAGATACCATGTAATGATCAGTGAGATCGTCACTTTGCGGTATAATATTTATATCAGTTGGATTGGTTCCATATGATATAATTAAATCTAGTGTATGATTTAGACGATGAGTGGGACCACTGACGTTTTGCGTGACCCCAAAGGAGTTTAATAAATCTGTAAACGCAGCCCCTAACGCATCATTTGTATTATCTACGTGTATGTTAAAGTCTCCAACAATTATTGCTTTATCGACATTGACCAATAGATCTGAGAGAAAGTATGCAAACTCTTTTAGGAAGTCAGCATAGGGCCCTGGAGGTCTATATAGGGTAGCCAAGGCTAGAGATAATATGGATTTGTTTCTTACATCTAAGAGCGTAACATTTAGCACAAGTACTTCAAACGAATTAAACCTATGACCTGTTTTCTGAGTAACATTAAGAATATCTCTATAGATTGTTGCAACACCGCCGCCACGACCGATCAGACGGGGCTCATGCTTATAACAGTATCCTGGTGGAGTAGACTCATTTAGACCGAAATAATCATTTGGTTTAAGCCAGGTTTCAGTAAGGCAAAGTACATCGAAACTATTATCTGTGACCATTTCATTTACAATGACCGCCTTAGGTGTGAGCGATCTAATGTTTAGAAGACCTAGCTTTAGAAATTGTTTTTGTTCACTGATATTTAGATTTTCTGGTTTAATTACAATAAGATTTTTGCTAGATCCTACACTAGATTTATTGTTTGGCCTCACTAAACGGGGAATAGACACAGTTTCTATATAATGTTCTACACTACTTATATCAATTAAGTTGGGACAGCAAAGACTGTGATTTGGACTTTGACTTACTAGTCATAGTAAGTCAAATCAAGTAAACTTGATTTATCAAGTTGAGCGTGAAGCCTTGATCATGTATTCAGATTAATCATGCTCGTCTCTGGAGAAGCATTTTAACTGTGTTTAATTACAGGCAATTTTTAATTACAACAAGTTTTTTCTTCACAAAATTACATATTTAATGGCCTAATGTTTATTTGCATATTTGCAAAAAAGTTAAAGATTACCAATCAGTAAAAAAGGCTAACCAATCTGTCAAACTTTTATCAACTTTACTAGGAATTTGCCTTCATTTATTCCTTTTCTCAGTGCTTTGGAGCAGTAGGGAGGGAGTGGGGTAAGCTGTGCCACTTCTTACCTACTCATAGTTTTCACGTTACATCACACCCTTGAACGAAATTATAAAAAATAATGTTGTTGCGGTTATTTTTTTATTAATGTTATTAGATTAAATTAGATTATAATAACATTATTATTACCTGAATTCGTGTCAATTTGCATGAATTAACAACATGCAGGTCAATTGTTTACATAGGGAATTAAATGAGATTTAGTTTAAATAAAATGTCTTGTATTGATGCAAAATTGCCCTGCAGTCATATCTGCCTGGAGGGCAAAACAAGGCTTTTCTCCATTGATTGCAAGTCATTTTTACCAGCTTTGTACTAATATAATAAGACAGTGATATTTAAAGACCAAACTTAATATGCACCTTATTGATGATTCATACTTTGCACCTTATTGATGATGCATACTTTGCACAGGCAAGCAGATGAACCCAGAATATAAACACAACATGAAGTTTCTCGTTAAAGGGACACTATGTAGTTTTTCAACCTTCATAATACATTTCCAAGACCCTTGAGATGGTACATCGACTTACAATAGGTTGAATGACACGTCTGCCGTAGCCTGACAGTGTCTGTATCGCTTTTACTGGCACTATGTAACTTGGGGTTTTGGGTAGGAACCCGAGCACAAAAAGAACTACAAAATTCGACTGCTTTACGGCATACGTCACTTCCCCCACTTACTCAAATTCTGACGTGAGAGCCCAACTAGTGTTTGATACCCGTCTTATTCAATTCAATTCAATTCAATTCAAATTTATTTGTATAGCGCTTTTCACAATACACATTGTCTCAAAGCAGCTTTACAGAAATTGCATTTCGGAAATGTACATAGAAAAATACAGTTAGTTAAGTATTAATTTATGGCATAACATATCGCCGGCTTTGAGTCGTCTCTTCACCGGCGTTGGGGCATCTGAAGTCTCCGTGAGAGGCTGGATACAAACTGGAGCTGACGAACGCTATTTACCCCGGGACTAGCGTCCCGAGATAACAGCAGAAAGGCAGATGGGAAATAATTAGCATAGCTGATGTTCATAATGTTAATGCATTCGAACTGATTCAGCAGTATCAAAGGTTAAGCATTAAGTGAATGCTTGGTTAAAGAGATGCGTCTTTAATCTAGTTTTAAACTGGGACAGCGAGTCTGAGTCTCGTACAATATCAGGAAGGCTATTCCAGAGTTTCGGAGCTAAATGCGAGAACGCCCTCCCTCCTTTAGTGGACTTAGATATCCTAGGAATGACCAGAAGCCTCGAATTTAGTGATCTTAAAGAGCGCGATGGATTG
Source organism: Siphateles boraxobius (assembly GCF_051911475.1). Classification (NCBI taxonomy): domain Eukaryota; kingdom Metazoa; phylum Chordata; class Actinopteri; order Cypriniformes; family Leuciscidae; genus Siphateles; species Siphateles boraxobius. Next base: position 9,515,183 of record NW_027509042.1, on the reverse strand, counting down.
TATGGCGATAGAAGGTCTGTTAAATACACAGGAGCTAAACCATTTAGGGCTTTATAGGTCAGTAGGAATACTTTGTAATTGATACGTAACTTAATAGGTAACCAGTGTAGAGATGATAAAATAGGTGTTATATGATCATATTTTCTTGATCTAGTAAGAACTCTAGCAGCTGCATTTTGCACTAACTGTAGCTTGTTGATTGAGGATGCTGGACAGCCAGCTAATAAAGCATTACAGTAATCTAGTCTCGAGGTCATGAATGCATGAACTAACTTTTCTGCATCAGAAACAGATAGCATGTTGCGTAGCTTAGCAATGTTTCTAAGGTGGAAAAAGGCTGTTCTTGTAATATATGAAATATGATTTTCGAAAGTCAAGTTGCGGTCTAGTATAACACCCAGGTCTTTTACTGTAGTGGATAAAGTAACAGGACATCCTTCTAAATTAAAGTTGTATTGTAAGGGATTTTGTGGGTAGTTTTTTGGACCAATAAGTAGTACCTCCGTTTTATCTGAATTTAATAGCAGGAAATTACACGTCATCCAGCATTTTATATCATTTAGACACTCTGTCAATTTAGATAAGTTAGTGTTTTCATCTGGTCGTGATGAGATATATAATTGAGTGTCATCAGCATAACAGTGGAAATTAATTCCATGTTTTCTTATAATATTACCAAGTGGCAGCATATATATTGAGAATAGCAGAGGGCCTAACACCGATCCTTGCGGCACTCCATAGTCTACTGACGTTATCTTTGATTTTTCCCCATTTAGACAGACAAAATGGTAACGGTCTGATAAGTAAGATCTAAACCAGCTTAATGCCTGTCCCTGAACACCAGTGTAGTTTTGTAGTCGATCCAGGAGTATTTTATGATCGATAGTGTCGAACGCAGCGCTTAGATCGAGTAGAACTAGTATTGAGATACAGCCTTGGTCAGAAGCTAAAAGTAAATCATTTGTAATTTTAACTAGCGCAGTTTCTGTGCTATGATGCGGTCTGAATCCCGACTGGAATTTTTCATAGATATCATTTTCTTGTAAGAAAGAGCACAATTGAGCGGACACAATTTTTTCTAGTATTTTAGACATAAATGGAAGATTTGAGATGGGTCTGTAATTTACTAAGTTATTTGGATCTAATTGCGGTTTCTTAATGAGAGGTTTTATTACTGCCAGCTTGAATATTTTTGGAACATGACCTAAAAATAAAGACGAGTTAATAATATTAAGAAGAGGCTCTTCGACTACAGGTAACACTTCTTTCAGTAGTTTAGTGGGTATTGGATCTAATAAACATGTTGTTGGTTTAGATGCAATGATAAGTTTATTTAGCTCTTCCTGTCCTATAGTTGTAAAGCGGTGTAGTTGTTCTAGAGGGGCCATAATTGAGGCTGAATCATAAGACATCATAGAGGATTGTATATTTACAATTGTGTTTCGGATGCTTTCTATTTTCTCATTGAAGTAATTCATAAAATCATTACTACTATATTGTAATGGAATATTTTGCTCTGGTGATGTTTGTTTATTTGTTAGTCTAGCCACGGTGTTGAATAAAAACCTTGGATTATTTTGGTTATTTTCTATTAGTTTGCGGAGATGCTCAGCCCTTGCTGCTTTTAGAGCCTTTTTATAACGTGACATACTGTCTTTCCACGCGATTCTAAAGACCTCTAAATTAGTTTGTTTCCATTTACGCTCTAAGTTACGAGTTTCTCTCTTGATTGCATGCGTAGCACTGTTGTACCATGGTGCTTTAGTTTTCTCTCTAACCTTTTTTAATCTAATTGGTGCAACAATATCTAGTGTACTAGAGAACATGGTGCTCAAACTGCTAGTCATTTCCTCTAGTTCATCTGTTTGTTTGGGTGCACTGCGCAGCTGAGATAGATCGGGTAAGCTATTTGAGAATCTATCTATAGTGGTTGGAAGGATTGTTCTGCCTGGTCTATAACGTGGCGCAACGTGACAAATTTCAGCAGTACGTATTATACAAGTTACCATGTAATGATCAGTGAGATCATCACTTTGCGGTATAATATTTATATCAGTTGGATTGGTTCCATATGATATAATTAAATCTAGTGTATGATTTAGACGATGAGTGGGACCACTGACGTTTTGTGTGACCCCAAAGGAGTTTAATAAATCTGTAAACGCAGTCCCTAACGCATCATTTGTATTATCTACGTGTATGTTAAAGTCTCCAACAATTATTGCTTTATCGACATTGACCAATAGATCTGAGAGAAAGTATGCAAACTCTTTTAGGAAATCAGCATAGGGCCCTGGAGGTCTATATAGGGTAGCCAAGGCTAGAGATAATATGGATTTGTTTCTTGCATCTAAGAGCGTAACATTTAGCACAAGTACTTCAAACGAATTTAACCTGTGACCTGTTTTCTGAGTAACATTAAGAATATCTCTATAGATTGTTGCAACACCGCCGCCACGACCGATCATGCCCCGACGGGGCTCATGCTTATAACCGTATCCTGGTGGAGTAGACTCATTTAGACCGAAATAATCATTTGGTTTAAGCCAGGTTTCAGTAAGGCAAAGTACATCGAAACTATTATCTGTGACCATTTCATTTACAATAACCGCCTTAGGTGTGAGCGATCTAATGTTTAGAAGACCTAGCTTTAGAAATTGTTTTTGTTCACTGATATTTAGATTTTCTGGTTTAATTACAATAAGATTTTTGCTAGATCCTACACTAGATTTATTGTTTGGCCTCACTAAGCGAGGAATAGACACAGTTTCTATATAATGTTCTACACTACTTATATCAATTAAGTTGGGACAGCAAAGACTGTGATTTTGACTTACTAGTCATATGGTGTGTAACGTCTTGGAGATGTTGTCCGACAGAACAGCCGCTCCGATTCTGCTGGGGTGCAGGCCTTATGCTGTTGTCATGGCCGAAGAAGCAACAACTAAAAGGAAGAAGGCAAAGGTTTTGTCACAGGAGACTAAAAGAAGAAAAAGGGAGAGTGACAAATTAAAAGGCCGATCGAGGATCAATGTTGGAGCGAGAGCAAGACAGTTTGAAGACGGTGAGAGTGCGCGCGCGCGACCGGCTCTCTATGCTCGTTCTTTCAGTAAAGTAGGGCTGGACCAGAATATTCGAATATTCGTTCGGTGGGTTGGTATTCGATTTGAAAATTTGACTTTCGAATATTCGTTTTTTTTTGTTTGTTTTTTGCACACCTGGGATCCCCCGCGAAACGGTTCTCACTCGCGCTTGAATAAGGCCGGCGACACACTGGCTGCATGGCGTGAGCGTCTCAGCTGTGTGGCATGTACGTTTTTATTTCAGCTCCCATGTTAACAGGTTGGAGTTTGCACACTGCCTGTGTGAAACAGCGTCTCAGGCGCGGCTCGAGCCACGCGGAAAATGCGTGCATGCTAGAAATAGAACCGACGCCTAACTGCAACGGGAGTGTTCTCTGGCTAGAGCGCAGAACAGCGGAGTTTGTATGGACCGAAGTGCATGCCTGAGCTTGTGTTTTGGGTTAAGCTGCGTTGCTTTGACATTGTGGAAAATAGAATAATAAAAACAAAATGTATTAGCCTTTTACCCGTTATTATCAATCTAAATTAATCTCGTTTTTAATTTAACTTAATTTCGTTTTTCTTTATTTAAATTTTGTTTTTTCTTTATTTAAGTTTCATTTTTCTTTATTTAAATTTCGTTTTTTCTTTATTTAAGTTTCATTTTTCTTTATTTAAATTTCGTTTTTCTTTATTTAAGTTTCGTTTTTCTTTATTTAAGTTTCGTTTTTCTTTATTTAAATTTATTTTTTTCTTTATTTAAATTTCGTTTTTCCTTATTTAAATTAATTTTTTTCTTTATTTAAATTTCGTTTTTCTTTATTTAAATCTACCCTTTACTGTGTCAGTAATTTGTTAGTCAGAAAAATATTAGACTACCTTAAAAGTATTGCTTAATTTAACAGACCTGTGTGTGTGCGTTTTATATCATAGTGGAGTGTCTGTTCTCGGAGCATATAAACCCTGCCCGCGTGAGGTGCGCTGCTTCCCGCTTGCGCTGTTCTGTAGCTGACTAAAAGTTTATTAATTCTGAATGTGTCGCGTCTCGCGTGTCCATCTATATTGCACCAAATGCAACACTGCACTCCCTTGTGAAGTCGGTTGGATGAACGGTTCTCGAAATAATCAAAATGCAAAAAGACAGACCAACACAGAGATTCCTGCCTTTATTAGTGAAAAGAATATGTTCAGCCCCCTCTCGCCGAAGCTTCGAATATTCGATGTTCATTACTACCGAAGCTTCGAAGCTCAAAAAATGGTATTGGACCAGCCCTATGTAACCCTGTCACAAGCGCAGCAGTCAGTCATCTATAAAGTGTTTATAAATTTATAAGTAAATCAGGGAGTCAGGTAGCTGACTACTGCGCGAAATGTAAAAGGCTGAATAACATGGCCTGGCCATGTTACGGAATCTATCTGGTCCTCCATTTATCTTCATGAATCAAGTAATGCTAGTAGAGTAGCGAATTATCAATCTGGTAGCTAGTAACGTTAAACACTAACATGCTAGTTTACGATGGTTATAATAAATAATCTTTCAGGTTAACTATCCTAATGTCTGCAGGCTGATAGTCATGTTTGTTTGTTTATTTTTCTGGTGAAAGTGTCTTGCCTCAGGCTATAATGCAAATCGATTTTCAAAATTTCAATAATCATGTCTAACGACATCATAACGGACATTGTTACGAAATAATGCGACGTACATGTAACTTTATTGATGTCATCTGGCATTTTGTAATGTTTGCATTACACTCAAAAAACACAAATGAAATTATACAGTAGGCCTAGGCTATTTACTTGCAATTTAGCTGCAATCATGTAAAAACGTTATAAGCCATCAGAGACGCTTTGCGTAAGTGGTAGGCTATTTACGACAGTAACGTTAAATACAATACAAGTACTCTACAGTGACTCATGGGGGCGCTGTTTGACAAAAACAGAATAGAGTGCCGAAGTTATGACGTCACGTTGTAGGACAACTCAGAAGTTAGCTGCGCATGGGTTCCCTCGATCGAAAATCTATGCATTTTCCCCATAGACTTTTGGAAAATCGCAAAAAATAAGATCTGTGTTCAGCAAAGAGTTGTGACCCTTACGCGTTTTGTCTATCAAGATAATCTAAAATGTATACATTTTGAAGCCTATATAAAGTTTTAAAAACCACAAGCAGACACAAGCAGGTTATAACTGGTGTGTTCTATGTCATAGATCAAAACGTGAAAATATTTAGAGGCTTTGTTAACCACAGACCTTATTTCAGGCGATCTAGCAAAAACCCATTCAAAAAAACCCATTGACTTTAGGGCGAGGGCACCGGAAGTGCTAAAATGCTAACTCACTTCCGTGTATTGGCCTACAAAGTGACGTCATAACTTCGGCACTCTATTCCTGCATAGTGTGCCTTTAAGTGCTTTAAACCATTATAAAGAAAGTGCTTAACCATTTAATGCATGGCTTTTATATACTGAAAATTATTATAAATGCAACTCTTTTGTTTTTGCCCCCATTTTTCATGAGCTGAACTCAAAGATCTAAGTCATGCAACATGGGGCCGTGCATTATCATGCTGCAGCATGAGGTGATGGTCGTGGATGAATGGTACAACAATGGGCCGCAGGATCTTGTCATGGTATCTCTGTGCATTCAAAATGCCATCAATAAAACGCACCTGCGTTCATTGTCCATAACATACGCCTGCCCATATCATAACCCCACCGCCACCATGGGCCACTCGATCCACAATGTTGACATCAGCAAACCGCTCACCCACACGACACCATACACACTGTCTGCCATCTGCCCTGTACAGTGAAAACTGGGATTCATCCGTGAAGAGAACACCTCTTCAAAGTGCCAGACGCCATCGAATTTTAGCATTTACCCACTCAATTCGGTTGGATGTGGAGGTCCTGGGCTGGTTTGCTTACACGTGGTCTGCAGTTGTGAGGCCGGTTGGATGTACTGCCAAATTCTCTGAAACTCCTTTGGAGACTGCTTATGGCAGAGAAATGAACATTCAATTCACGGGCAACAGCTCTGGTGGACATTCCTGCAGTCAGCATGCCAATTGCACGCTCCCTCAAAACTTGTGACATCTGTGGCATTGTGCTGTGTGACAAAACTGCACATTTTAGAGTGGCCTTTTATTGTGGCCAGCCTAAGGCACACCTGTGCAATAATTTTGCTGTCTAATCAGCATCTTGATATGCCACAACTGTGAGGTGGATGGATTATCTTGGCAAGGGAGAAGTGCTCACTAACATAGATTTAGACAGATTTGTGAACAATATTTGAGAGAAATAGGCCTTTTGTGTACATAGTAAAGGTCTTAGATCTTTGAGTTCAGCTCATGAAAAATGGGGGCAAAAACAAAAGTGTTATAATTTTGTTCAGTGTATTTTGGGCACATCTGCTCACATAGTATGCATCATCAATAACATGTATACTGAATTTGATCTATTAGGCTGCAACACTGTTTTAGTAAATTAAGGCACTTTAAGTGTTTTTCATGTTAAGCATTTTAAAACGTACTGGTGTTTTTATTGATTGAAATACTGCAGTCCAGTGCTGCTGTATATGGGTCACAAGTGGCCAAAATGTTACTATATATCAAATTATATTTCAGAGAGTGCAAAAAGGACTTCCTGTGATGCAGCTCACCCCATGCAATGGGTACATTGAATTAGGTGTATATGTGTACAGTTTACAAGAGCAAATACTGTGGTGCAGGATAAATAGATTCTTGTTCTGTTTATACATTTAAATGAGTTTCACAGGCTTGGACTGCATGTCTCAGAACAAGCTGAATTAAAATGTGGATGCGGATGCGGATGCATAAAGTATGCAACTGTTCTCCTTCTTCAAACTGCATCCTTCGACCTGTCTGGTAGACAATATGGTAGCTAACAGACAGCTGAATGTGCTGCATCTGGCAAGACCACGTCTGCCAAATGTCACCATGATTTACAGTAATATTAGTAGAATTTATAGAGAATCATTATGTCTTCATGTGTGCTGTGCAATAGAAAGTTGAGAGTGTCTAATTCCAAGATGAAAATGACAAATTAATGTCGGGGGGAATGAGGGAAGCCAATTTGATGGCTTTGAATTTGTCCTCTGAATGCTGCTGTCCAGCGTCACTGCGACGCCATTATCAGGTCGACATTTGAAAGGCTTTAGGAAGGATCATTTGTATTCATTGCCTGCCCTTGCCATAATTGCAGCATTGGATACTTTCTTAGAAACTCAAATTGAGAGTCTTGCTTCATGTTGATGAAAGCCACACTTGCTTCAAATGTCACATGATTTCAAGGTAAGAAATTAGTTTGTTATTTATCTATAAGTTAACGTGATATGCTTCATAATATTCTAATTCCAGTTGGTATCTAGATATGAGTTTAGTGTTTACGGAGGCACATATTTGCTTGAATTTGAAGACAGCCCTCGTGACTTTGGATAGTTACAACGTTTTAGTTATAGTTTCAGTAATATTTACTTCATAAAAATGACTTCCTGGAGATTTGATATTTATTTTAAAGTTTATAAAATTCCATTTCATTAAAGCATAGCCCCTTATGCATCCTCAGAGGTCTGAGCAAAGCCCTGAATATTCACTGACCCCTGTTTCACTTCAGACGAAACAGAAATCTATATACAGTCGTGTTCAGAATTAATGGCACCCCTGGTAAATATGATCAAAACAGGCTGTAAAAAATAAATCTGTATCGTTTATCCTTTTGATCTTTCATTCAAAAATTTGGCAAAAATCTAACCTTTCATTGAAGTAAAAGAATTGAAAGTGGGGGAGAAATCACATTATGAAATAAATGTTTTTTCTCCAAAACACGTTGGCCACAATTATTGGCATTATTGGCATTATCTCTGAAGTATATTGTAGTATAATGTTTACCTTTTTTAGCACACCAGGGTGACTAGGAACATGAAATTGTCCAGCTATGACTTCTTGTTTCACAGGAGTTAAATATGAGGAAACACAAAGGCCATATTCCCTTAATCATCCATCACAATGAGTAAAACCAAAGAATATAGTTCTGATGTGCATCAAAAGATTGTTGAACATCACAAAATAGAAAGTGGCTGTAAGAAAATAGTTAAAGAATTGAAAATCCCAATTTTGACCATCAGGACAATAATTAAGAAGTTCCAATCAACTAAAGATGTTACAAATCTGCCAGGAAGAGGACGTGTGTCTATATTGTCTTAATGCACGGTGAGGAGGAAAGTTCGAGTGGCCAAAGACTCTCCAAGGATCACAGATGGAGAATTGCAGAGATTACTTGAGTCATGGGGTCAGAAAGCCTAAAAAAATATATCAAACAACCCCTACATCACCACATGTTGTTTGGGAGGGTTTCAAGAAAAATCCTCCTCGCTCATCCAAAAACAAACTCCAGCAAATTCAGTTGTCTGAATGACTGGAACTTCAAACAGCACAGGGTTCTGTGGACAGATGAAACAAAAAATAGCTTTTTCGCAGCAAACACGCTAGATGGGTTTGGTGCACACAAGGATAAAAATTACCCCATGTGTACAATTTAATATACCATTGGATCTTTAATGTTGTGGGCATATTTTTCTGCTGGAGGTCCTGGACTTCTTGTTCAGATACATGGCATCATGGATTCTATCAAATATCAACAGATAAAAAATCAAAACCTGACGGCTTCTGCTAGAAATCTTATAATGGGCCATGGTTGGATCTTCCATCACGACAAAGATCCAAAACAAACATCAAAATCAACACAAAAATGCACAAAATTAAGCTTTTGCCATGACCGTCCCAGTGTCAGGAGCCAATCAAACACAACATCCTTCACCACACAACGATCACTCTCCCCAGAATACTAATCACCTGCACCTGTTCACAATCAGTAAGCCTCATCAACCCCTGCATAAAAACACTCACCACAACCTCAGTCATTGTCAAGCCTCCAACAGGAACAGTCCATTTCCCTTGTCTTCCAAAGTCTCTGATATGTCCAGTTCCAGCCAAGTAACGTATACTCACCTGTGAATTACTAACCTCTGCATTCCTGTTCCACTGTCTTCAGAAATCTTGTCTACATCCGTGTTTCCTGCAATCCTGTCTGGATCCTTGTTCCTCGAAATCCTGTCTGGATCCCTGTTCCCCTAAACCCTGTATTCTCCTGAGTCCCTGTGTTCACGCCGAGTTGTCACTCCCACAACGACATCTGAAAGAGAAAAGACAAGTATAAGAGATCTGTGACTGCTTGACATCAGTTAACCTGAAGAGGACCTGCATACCTGTAATCTGCCCCGCACGTAGTGATCTTCACCGAATCTGCACCTGAACTTTGAAAATACTCACCTATGCACTTGTGTCATGTTAAATAAAGCTGTGTTTGGATTCACTTACATCTGTCTCCGTGCCTGTATCCTGACACCCAGTTCCCTGACCTGATGAGTTGAGTGAACTGAAGAGAAGAAGCACCAACATGGATCTGGGAATCTTAAGGATCTGGAGAGATTCTGAATGGTCTATGATCTCCTGTCAGGTGTTCTCTAAACTCATCCGGCATTATAGGAGAAAACTCAGGGCTTTTTTGAAAAAAGTATTTAATAAAAGGGTAACAATAATTGTGGCCAATGTGTTTTGGAGAAAAAAATTTATTTCATAACGTGATTTCCTCCCCACTTTCAATTCTTTTACTTCAATGAAAAGTTAGATTTTTGGAAAAACTTTTAATGAAAGATCAAAAGGATAAACAATGCAGATTTTTTTTTTTTACAGTCAGTTTTGATCATATTTACCAGCGGTGCCATTAATTCTGAGCACGACTGTACATCAAAAGCAGTGTTGGGGAGTAACTAGTTACATGTAACGGCGTTACGTAATTTAAATTTAATAATTTAATCCTATACAATTACTAAGACAAAATCTGTAATGAAATTACAGCTACTTGTGAAAATGTTTAACGATTATAAAGGGGGTTACATCTGAATATTTTCTGTAAAAATTTAAGATATGTTACAGTATATGATCACGCTATAATTCATTCAAGGGATATTAAACCATTCAAGCACGATAAGACGATTGTAAGGGGTCCGTTGTTATAGGAAGACATAGGTGGGAACCGGCGAACAATCAAAGACTTTTAATGATAAAATAAAATAAATACAAAAACAAAAGGATCCGCCAGCAGCCCCTCGCGGACGACTGCTGGCTACACAAAAGAGAAACAAAACACAACATAAAATCAGGCCTGTTCCTCTCTCGATCTTCACCGTCGTCGCTCCTCCTTTTATGCTTCTGCTCCTCCGTGACAGATGCGAGACCGGTGCGTCTCCCAGGTGTCGTTCATTATCACTTACGCCACCCGTCTCGCCATACTCTCACGTCCCTCTGCCTCGTCCTGCTCGCCACAACAGAAAAATAAGAGCTTATTTACTGGGGGCCGCATTGAGTATAGGGACAAAAACAAAAGTATGCCAAAATGTCATCTTTGTTGAGTATCCTCATAAGCACAGTCTTAAATTAGTTAAATAAAGTCTTAAATGACAGTAAAGACTAGAGTTGCGAGGACATAGGATGCGTATCGTGCCATGTGCGGACAATCTTAAAGGGACAGCAGCCTAATAAACCCTCTGCTATGATGTCTGTCATTATTGAATCAAAGAACAAAACACAACAAAAAAAATCATTCTACTCTTATCTGAACTTTTGTAGCTTTAATAGGATTAATCTATATTTAATTGATAATTTATGCAGTGAAGACTGTGAAGTGTTTGATACATTTATTCAGTTTCTGTATATTTCCTTCCTGTTAGAGAGAATGTTTAAAATATACTGTCTTTATGTTGTTTCTTCATTAATTTGGAGATTAAATGTGAAATTATTACAAAATAAAAACATATTAAAAACTTTATTGTTTGGTGCTATTAATCGTGATTAATTAGAGAAAAAATGTGCTATTAATTAGTTAATACATTTTTTAATCGATTGACAGCACTAGTTGAATAATATCCATTTGTTGCATGCTGGGTAACTTGTAATCTGTAAACTATTATATTTTCCAAAGTAACCTTCCCAACACTGATTCAGCCATTGTGATACCTGTACAATATTTACAGCTGATTTTGCTTTTGCTTTTATAGGTAACAGCCATAATTGTCCAAACTGTGAATTTGGAGGATTCAGTTCAAGGTTTAGAGGTAAGTAAATGTCATACTTTGTTTTCAAAAATAATTGGCTGTCAAAAAATGCTGGGCACAATTATCAAAAATAATGATAATATTATTAGATTAAATTAGATTATAATCACTTCTTATACTTTTTTAGATTAAAATATAATTATTATTTACTTGATTTCTTCCTATGTTTCTTCTAATGTTAATGTGTTTTGCTTTAATGTGAATTGAATACATGCATTCAATTTTTATATAGGGAATTAAATTAGATTTAGTTTTAATAAAAAAATTTGTATTGATGCAAAATTGCCCTGCATTCATATAATTTTGACTAAAATTAGGCTCTCATCACAAATAAGGATCATCACATATTTATTGGATAAAAATTGTTCACAGCTCATATATTTGTACTTTGGTCTCCTGAGTTTATAAAGCTTCAGCCAAGAGCTGAGAGGCTGTAAATACTTTGGTTAGGTTTTGGGAAGAGGTGAAAACTGGTGGTAGCGGACGTTGAATGGTTACTTCGGGGAGAGGTGACATTTATAACCCAAGGGAGGTATTTTTAGACTAATAGTTCCTTAATGGCAGGTTTTATTAGCTTCCTTCTCACAGGCAGAAAGCTCTAGGAACTGGACTAAAATAATAGTTATAATAATATAGACATAATTCTAGCACAAAATACCACATTAGAGCACAAATAGTCACTGAGTTCTACAATCCTGGTTGCATAGTCAAAAAGTTTAGTGTAATTGATATGCTATTATATTTGTTAATGTTTTTTAAGATTTTTTTAATATTTTGTTTTCATTTTAATTAGATAAAGTTTTAGTCATTTTGTTTGTTTTTTGGGGGGTTTATTTTAAAAAATATGTCTAGTTTTTATTAAGTTTGTTTTTATTTCAATTTTATTAATAACCCTAGATGTTGATCCAGATATGAGAGCTTAAATCAATAAATATGCCGGATTATCACACAAATACAACTTTCATAACATCAACATCTCACAGTAAAGAAAAAACTCATAAATCATAAGAAGTAAACATGTGGTTGTTTCTTGACCACACTGTGGCCATTTAGCATTTAGTGTACTTTAGAGTCACGTTATACTATGTTTCTCATGCCACAAGCCTAATGGTTTGTGGTTTTGTTTTTCCAGAGTAGTGTTGCGGTTTAAATTTAAGAGGTGCATAGGTTTATGTGGTGGTGCTTGTTTAGCTTCCTCCGGGGATTTTACTGTTATGATGCCATAAATTTGCCTTTAGGTTTCAGTTTGTATATAGCTTTGAGGATATGGGACCTATACTGTCTTGACATATATGGTATGTGCTTGCAAATCATAGATTTTAAACTAGAGATCCTCTGTTTCTTTGCCGATAGCTTAAACAAAGCTTATTTGCATGAAGATCTCTTCCATCCACATAATGAATTGCCATGCAACACTATAGTCTCAAATGAGGGAATTTTTCATGTCAGTCGCAAAATATGTTTCGCAATGGACTTCACTGATTAAAATGAATTTCATTGTCATGGAGATGTTAAGAAGTCCACAATGGAAAGGAGGAAAAACAACCTTTTTGGGACAGATCTTGGAAAATCACACTTGTTTTAATCCCAAGACTTACTTTAAATGAGTCTATAGAGCCGATGTGCTTAGCGTGCATTGTGTCCAAAGTCATTAAATTCCCTCTCTGGACATTTTCCAGCAGTGTGAAAAATGCAGGTTTTTTTCACATATTCTCTCTACACTATAAATATTAAAAGGTTGTTTTAGAATAGGAAGTGATTTAAAGGCCATGTTTTATCTGTTGACAGATGCCATAAGATCAGGATGTCATTATCAGTTTGCACCAGACAGATTAGTCACTTCCAAGAATTTGCAGCTTGCAATCATCTTCCGTCTCACGTTATAGGTCATTGTACATTGAAGCGATGTTCCCAAGAGATTTCTATAACTAAACATTATTTGAATGATTGGTTTCACGTTGGGCTATTATTGTGGTTTAATCTATTGCAGATTAACTTTTCCTTGGATCACATGTAAAACAAAAAATCTACAATAAGACGAGCGGAAATCTATAGTGTTGCATCTTTTCATGTACCCGACAGACTTATAATGTGTATTTTTTTCGCAGTTGTTTTGTTCAGTCAGGGTGCAGGTGTGATTGAAGACATATAAAGTGCGGTGAGGAGTGTCCTCTTGACAATTTCAGAGAATCTAATGCTGTTGTTGCTTACCTGTTGTTTGCCTTTCAAACACACATTAGTCTTTAGGGACCAGACATGCATGATCTCAATAATTTTTTTGGTCAATAGTATTTTTTAGTAAGGAGAGAATTGAAAAGATGCAGTAGTTGATGAAGTTTCAGAGAGTCTAATATTTACTTTTCAGAGCAGAGTCTGACTTGATGCTTGAGGTGAGGTTAGCCAGAGAAGCATTCAGATTTCTGTCTAACACATAAGTGCTTTTATTAAAATCATTGATCAATGCCCTGATGTATTTAGGCGTTCGGAGTTGATTTCATGGTAACACTTCCAAGAAAAAACAAACTAATTACTCTTATGTTTTTTTTAATGCAATTAAAGGGACAATGTGTAGTTTTTTAGGTATTTTATTATCTAAAATCAATATTTTTATTCATAAATATGTCCTCAATGGTGTACAAATACCTCTGCCAATTATCTGACTTATCCTCGAAAACGAAGAATTTATTATCTTTATATACATGTGACGGGTAGGTCCACGGAGGCTTCCACGTCGTTCCGGCATCTTGAAAAACTATAATAGCAGAGAGGGTCAAAAAGTACTAGGCCAACACATTTCCACAACGCGTTTTCGTTCAGAGCCAGCGTCACGTAACTGAAAGCAGCAGAAACGGAGGAGCAGAGCAGTGAGAGGCGCTTCACTGCCCCGGCAACTGTAAAAGGCTACATTGCACTGTTATTATTCATACTGTAACATTTGTTTCTTCGTTGTGTCAAGTTGCAGTTTGTTTGAAATAACAAACCTGTTCACCCGAAGGAGAACTCGACGAAGTGCTATTAGAAGACATCCTGTCATAGCTTTTTGGTACATAACCGCTACCGTAGATGCAACACGCATTTGAAAAAGCGAGGCGCTGGAGAGCAAAATTCGTTTGAATGTAAAATACAATTTCACCGCTAGATGGGAGTAATTCCTAATCAATGTCCCTATAATGTATTGCTGAATTATTATTTGTTGCCTTGATCCATGCAGTGACAATATATCATTACTCTTAGAAGGAATCAAACTAAATAAAATAGCTATAAACTATAAAAAGTTTGGAGTCTGTAAGATTTTTTTAAATGAATTTATTCAGCAAGGTCAAATTAAATAGAGAAATTAAAGAAACAGTAAAGACAGATTTAATATTAAAAGATCAAAAAACAAAACATTTCATTTTTGTTGTTAAATGAAGAATCCTGGGGGGGGGGGGGGGATCACGGGGTTCAACATTCATAATAATAATAGGCTACATGTTTCTTGGTCACAAAAATCAGCATATTATAATTATTTCTGAAGAATCATGTGACTCTGAAGACTGCTGTAAATGCTGCTGAAACTTTAGATTTTCCATCACAGGGATAAATTCATTTGAAATTATATGAAAACAGTTATATGAAATGTATGAAAGCATATTATAGCAGTGTATATTTATATAGGGAGCCATACTGCCACTGATTTGCCCCAAGCACTGAGAGCCAAAAAAAAATCAGAATTTACAACACAATTGAAAATAGAACCATTGCTAAAGCCAATCCAAATACACTTTAGTTTGAACTCGTTATCCCTTCCTGCCTCTGCATCATTTAATCAGTCAAGTGCTCACCCTGCGGGACACAGTGCAGGTTTCAATGGTTTATGTCCCCAACATTGGCTTTTCCCCTATACTCTCTGGGATTAATTATTGTTGCACCTGAATTGAGATTCATTGAAGTCCTGTTTCGTTTTCTCTTCGTCTCTTACCATCACTGTTGGCTCCAGACACTCCAGTGAATATTTTTTTTGGTCTATGTAGAATTTTTTAGAAGGGATGAGAGAACTCAAGAGATTCAGTGGTGAATGGAGGTGAATTTTAAGAACTGCCCTTCACTTTTCCCCACTCTCATTACGGCTGTGCAGCTTTCAAATTTATATAGCCAAACATGGTCCTTCCCAGAAGGTCACAGTGCTCTTCCTAGGTCTATTTGTTTGTGACTCTCACTTGTGGCTACTGTCTCTCACACATTCTCTCATGCATGTTTGTTGACTCTGTCAGCTATGCAGCAGCATGTGTCAATGGGTGCATACCAAATGTGAACGTGTCAGTCCTCTTGTCTGAATGCTGCACACACATTTCATCAGGCTGAGCATAAAATACGGTTCATGACGAGGTCAGTCAAGGATACAACACGTTTCTTGTGTTTAAGTGTGCATATGAACACATATAGCCTGAGGGAGGCATGCTAAATGATAATTGATACTTTTGGTGTTAAAATACCATTCATAATAACAAAATCCTGCTTGGTCACACTTTATATTAGATGTCTTTAACTGTGTGTTTACATACAACAGTAGTACACTATTTTATGTGTTGTACACTTGTGTTCATTGCATTGCAAAACACTTTTGCTGATGTTGAGGGGGGATTTGGGTAAGGTTAGGTTGGGTAAAGGATTAAGGGAATTAATTATTTAGATTTAATTACAGAAATGAATACAGCTGTAATTACATGCAAGTATTTTTTTTTTAAATAAGTAGGCTACTTGTAAAAACATGTGCACAATAAGTGCATTGTATCAAATTATTAATTTAAATGTTTACAGCCTGATCTCATGAAATGCGTCTCTAGCACGCATTGTATTTTTTTGTGCAATTTATACGCGGAAATTGATTTTATGTGCATGATGCATAGTTTTTGTGTGCATATGATATGCACTTTATACAAAGTAATACACACCACTAATCCTACCCAAGGGGTTTACAGTGCGTATCATATGCGTATAAATTGCACGATAAATACAATGCGTGCTATGGAGACTCATTTAATGAGATCGGGTTGGTAGATTAAAGAGTAGGTAAAGTGGGACCCTCTTACAAATTAGCATTTTTAATCATTTCAAAAGCTAAATGTTTTCAAAATGAACACATAATGATCCTCAGCTCATTTCGAGACATGATAACCCGCTGTTCAGTGAGCGAGTAAGTGACCTGAACTAATTTAATTCCGACCGATTTGCCAACCCAGCTTACGTTGCATGCCAGTCTGACTCAAAAATGGTTCTTTCTATTTCTGTGTGATCCTCAGGACATTTCAGGACAGATTTGCTGCTTTGTAGCCCTGAGCTTCACTGTCTGGCCATAACACTGCAGCTATCAGGAGGACCAGAAAATAGAGGGATAGGTGAGGCTGAGAACATCGAATGACCAAGAGGACAAAATGTAAGATGTTGAGAAATATTTCATGCATGCCCCACTCACAATGCCCCCAAAGGGTTTTTAAATTGTGCTGTTTCTTGTTTGTCACATATATTTTATTGTCATGCAATATAGGCTATATCAAGTGTTTGAAAGGCGTATACTCAGTACTCCAGAAGCGTCATGCCCATTCAAACCGAGAGGGCACGTGACCTTCTCAAATCTTTGAGCCAGATGGATTTTGAATGCAGCTTCAAAATGAGTTCCCTCATTTTAGTAAATCATGGCCATGTTGTACTAATTCGTTCCCTCATCTTGATTTGAATTAAAACGAGGTAACAAAATTGTACATGGCCACGATTTACTTAAACTAGGAAACAAATTCTTTATTCATGGGCACAATAAATATATTTTTGGTTGCATGTCATGCACTGGCTCCGTAAATCAGTCCAAAGTTTTACTAAATATAAAGTTTTAGCTTTCTTTGAAAATGACTCTTGCAGATACCAGGTAGGTGTTTCTTTGAAGGACTACAGAGAACAGCCTCAGATTTGCAAAATGTTCTATCAAACGTAGAGAAAATGTGCAGTTTGGATATATATTACAAAATAAGATAAGTGGAAAGTTTCTTCATTAGAAACAAAGGATTGATTTGTTATAAAGATAAAGTTAGACCCCAGGCTTTCTCTGTATCAGTATACATCTTTGGTCTCTTTCTCAGCCTTTCTCTCTCTTTCTCTGACAAGCTAATAAGCTAATTTTGTTTACTAAGAAGATTACATTTGTTTGAAGTAAATGAGATGTTGTAGGCTGGGATTTGCTCTTCTTTGAAAGAGGTTGGTACTTTTAACAATTCTGTGGGTGTATACCATCGCTAATCTCTTGTTTTTTCTTCATAATTGGATTTTATTGTTTTTGAAACATCCCTTTTATATCACAAATTAAAGCCCTGAATAATACAATGTGTATGAAAATGATGTATGCTCTATTTCCTTGGAATTTTCTTTTCTTTCATTTTGTTTATAATGAAATCTGATGCAGAGGTATTTTACATCTCATAATAAATGTACAGATGTTTTCTTATTCCTCATCTAGCGCTTGCGGGAAAATGCTCTGAATTGCAATTCCGAATTCAATGGCTTTGGCAATTTCCAAGTCCCATTTTCAGAGAGTCCGGATTGATCTGAAGATCTCTCTGGATGAGACGTCTTCATTTACTTTATGCCTTTTCTTATAGAAATACTAAAATATGACCGTATCCAATTTCATTTGAGAATAGGCCCTCACATCTTCTATTTATAAACCACATTCGTGTTATTTTCATCTTATCTAGGTGCTGTCAGAACAAAAAGAAAACTAACCCTTGAGAGCAGTGAGACTCTGGAAAGTGATGCTATCTCACTCCATAAACAGCTATAGTGCTGCACTGTTTAGAAATACTTAGCGGAGTCTGAACTGTACTGTGTTCATTTCATTTACTGGTGATTTAAAGGGAATCTCAACACTGGCCTCCAAATATTTCATTTTGATGTTTCAGGCCTGTCTTGAATTTATATCTAAACATCTGATATCTTGTCATGCTTGTCTATGTTAATAAAGAGTGAACTTGTTTTCTCTGTCAGCCTTGAAGTGTACGCTGCCAAAACCCCCAGAATGCAACACTTCATGCATGCCAAGATTTAGGTGTGCTTATCATGATTGTTTTCATTAGCATTTGCATGTGCGCTATCGTTTAGCAAACATGCCCCACACAGAATAAAAAACAAGTAATAAAGCAAAATATTTTTATTTTAACCCTCTGCATAACACTATTCAAGAGCCCTAATTTTGCTTAATACATTATTTGAATCTGTAAACGTACCTTAAAGGTACATAATGTAACTTTATTTTTGTTCAAAATGGACAAAATTTGAGTCAATACATCATCATTCCTTCTTCCAAAATGAGTTTTTGTCTTATCCCACCCTGATTTACTATGTTAAGCCTGTTATAAGTGTTTCTATTTTAGACCTGACAAGACGATTCTTGCGGGAAATTATGTACATATGCACAAACACACTCGCCGGTGCGTGTTTTGTCATATCTGTAAATTGAGAAAAGTTGCTCTGGCTACTTTGACGTGTGTGTGGTGTGGGAGTGGCAGAGGTTAGTTCTCAAAACGAGTGAGAAAAGTTGACATGGAGCTCTATATCTCCAAACTCCAGGGAATCACCCATTTTTTAAAAAAACAGAAGAGAGTCTACTGGTAAAAAGAGAACGTGACGGAGCTCGTAATAAAATGAGGATAAACATTGGCTTAGCTTTTCGGAGATGGCGAGAACTGAGGGATTAGAAAAGTCGTAAAAGTGACGCGGAAATGGTGTTTTTATTACTTAATAGGTGAGTAAGGTATTTTATTGAACAATTAAATTGCCAGATGTAGCTCTCTATCTGAGGCCATTGTAAAGCATTATCTATTGTGAAGGGTCATATTTATCTACACAGTCACACAGAGCCAAAGAACAACCAAAACTATCTTCTTCTGCAAAATGCATGCAGTTTTTTTTTTAACCGCTTGAGGGCCAAAAGTTACCTTTAAGAGTTTTTAACTGATAAGTCCTCAATGAATTTTATTATTATTAGAAATATTATTAGAATATATATCCTTTTCATTTTACATGACTAATTACTGAATGTAGCTATATTCTGCATAGGTGTAGGCTATAATACTTATAGCACAAACAGTAAAAAAAATCCCGTTCTGAACCTTGTTCTTTTTGGAAGTCTTGGGGTTTAGCGAGCTAGTCCTCATCACAATTCCTAGAAAGGTTTTGCATTTTATAATGGGCAAGTTTGTCAAATCTGAATCACTGCATATTTTCAGTTAGTTATCACCAATGATCACCAGTATGTTTAATGTTGGTTATTTTCTTTCTTCATTTTTGTCAACACTACAAAATATCCTAGAACATGTGTGAATCATTTACGTTTCAAATAAGGATCTGCACTGGTCAAATGTGTCTGCCAAGAAACCTTTCTGGCTAGTGGAAATGGAAATGTTTCCTCTATGGTTATGATTCTACAACCACATTGTTCATCTTATTTTTCAAGCATACTGCCCATGCATGTGTTTGTGTGCGTTTAACATTATTAATCTGTAACAGTTATACAAATTTTGCTATGATTTTGATCCCACTCTGTAAGTCTAAATATAGAATCAACACAAAGACAATTTGAGGCACTTTTTTCCATTAGAAAAATGGAAATCCCGTCTCTAGCCTTCTACATTAGCTTTGACTTCAAGGAAACTGATGCATTTCGATAGCGTGAGCGCCAACGTGTTCTCTCTTAACTTCCCTGTTTTGTGTCTTTGTCTTTTTGTCTATCTCTCTCTCTTACTGTGTGTACACATCTGTCTGTGTGAAGGTAAATACAAAGTCAGACACCCTCAGGGACTTTATTTAATTTAATTCTCTGCATTCAGTTTATTATCAGATAAGCAATGTACCCATAAAGGATTTACATAAAATGTATCAATGTACAATGTAACATAATAGACGTAAATAAAATGTTGTTGTTTTTTTTCTTTTACCAGTGTAATGGTACATTTAGTGGCCCTAGATACATGCTCTGTATATTATAATGATTATGTTGATATAGAACAGACACTCTCACATGGCTATCGAATAGGTATAGCAATGATCCATGAAAGGCCAACCACTCATCAGCAGTAACTTAGTTTCCAATGGCTGTAAGGTTGACTTTGGACCAACCTTATGTAAAACAATATTTACCTTTCTTTGACGTCTCTGCATCTTTTTGTGTTGATTACCAAAACAGCATTAGTCCTTTAGGGGATTATTTTAGATAGATAGATAGATAAATAGATAGATAGATAGATATTTATTGACGTATATATATATATATATATATATATATATATATATATATATATATATAAAACACAAACATTTGAACAGATGTGTTTACTCTTGAATTAACAGTGATTCATTATACATTTGTGCTTAAAGGGTTTAGTTCACCCAAAAATGAAAATTATGTCATTAATGACTCACCCTCATGTCGTTCCAAGCCCGTAAGACCTCCGTTCATCTTCGGAACACAGTTTAAGATATTTTAGATTCAGTCCGAGAGCTTTTTGTCCCTCCATTGAAAATCTATGTACGGTATACTGTCCTTGTCCAGAAATGTAATAAAGACATCATCAAAGTAGTCCACGTGACCTCAGGGGGTTAGTTAGAATTTTTTTGAAGCATCGAAAATACATTTTGTTCCAAAAATAACAAAAACGATGACTTTATTCAGCATTGTATTCTCTTCCGGCTCTGTTGTCAATCCGCGTTCACGAGGCCAGTGACGCTGATGACGTAAGACGCTGCTGACGTGTTATCTGGTGCGTCCGTGTATTCGGGTTCAAATAAATATGTCTGGTAAAAAAAAATGCAAGTCTTCCCCTGTGTCAAAATCCTTAGACATGTTTGCAAAGATTGTTTTGTTTACAGCGTGCGTCTCCCTCAGACTGTAAACGAAGCTCGGGCGCACCAGATAACCCGTCAGCTCGTTACGTCAGCGGACTCATGAACGCGGATTGACAACAGAACCAGAAGAGAATACAATGCTGAATAAAGTCGTCGTTTTTGTTATTTTTGGAGGGACAAAAAGCTCTCGAACTGAATCTAAAATATCTTAAACTGTGTTCCGAAGATGAATGGATGTCTTACGGGCTTGGAACGACATGAGGGTGAGTCATTAATGACATATTTTTCATTTTTGGGTGAACTAACCCTTTAACTCTAAATCAACGTACAGCAGACACATTCTCTGAATTTTGTATTCATTATGATCACAATTTGTAATAATTGCTTTAGTATTCTCATGGTTTCTGCCTTAACCTGTTAAGCTGCAAGCCCACTTTTGAAAAATCCCCAGAAATGACATACCCAAACTGAAACAGATACAGTTCATGAACCTTTTGCACTAAAAGCACAAGTATGATCTCATTTGAAAGCTGACACCTGGTAGTTTATTGTAAATGTAGAATTAATTATTGTCATAATGACATTTTTTGTATAGCTTCAAAGTTTTGTAAAGTTATTAGAAATTTATTTTTATGAAACATCTTCATGAAAATAAAATTGAAGTTGGCCCTGGAGCAATCTAGACATGCACTGCAGCTAAAGCCATATGTGTCACCATTTTATATTTAAAATCTGAAAATTATAAGTCTAAAACTCTGTATTTAGTTAAATGTTTTTCAAGATCATGTCAAATTACTTTATTTTGATTAGACTGTAAAATGCAAACTGATGTTTAGTCATCTTCTGAGTCATCTATTCAGTCTGTTGTCTCTATTATTTTGTGGTGCAAACGAGCCCCATTCAGTAGTCTCCCCCTGCACACATTCACACCTCTCCAGACTGGTTATGGCTCTGAATATGCATTTCTTTTGTCTGCATTATAGCTACTAACGACTGGCTATTCACAGGCTATTCATAGGGTTTCAAACCCTAATTTCTTTTATCAAAGTTCTCACTAAATATTTGAAACTGGTATCAAATGCACTGAAACCTTTCAGTAAGCATTCCTATTTAGAAAAAAAAAACATAAAACAATAACTGCTGGTGGCAGGTGCACCTGGGCTAGCTAGCATGTTAGCTTAGCACACCATCAATACACGACCATTTATGAGATTAAAACCATGTTTGTGCTCCAAACTTACTTTATAACGCAAGTCGAGTGTTTTAAATAATCTTCTGTGATCTAATTTGGCATCAGATAAAAAAAAATCCGACAGAAATTGTATTATTTATAGTGTTCTGCACGATGATGAAATCTATATCGATTAGCATTACATTATAAATATAATCTATTATTATGAAATACCTGGCATGGCTTGAAGAACACAGGTAACTGAAATATCATTGATGGCGCAGTGGATGGTGGTGATGGCGCAGTGGACAAGACACGTGCCTTTGGTGTGAGAGACCCGGGTTCGAATGCACTGTGAGACACCAATGTGTCCCTGAGCAAGACACTTAACCTAGTTGCTCCAGAGGCGTGCGACCTCTGAAATATAGCAGTTGTACGTCGCTTTGGATAAAAGCGTCAGCTAAATGAATAAATGTAAATCTTTGCAATCATGTTTATTGTCTTCAAAACATCTTTATCTGCATGCTATGAATTGAAAACACAGCACATCTCAGTAAAAAGCGATCATAATGATTACATAGACGCATTTGGGTATAAATTCAATAAATATTATTCCTGTCTATAGAAATATGATGTGAATCTATGAGAATATATATCAATATTTCTCCAAGTCTGCACATTTTTGAGCTAAAGCCCTGAGGGACGTTGTTTTGGAATCGCTGTCATGACGACACACGGAGTGTTTTTTATGAATGGACCCTATGAGATGTATTTTTGAGCTGACGCTCATAATTCATATTAAAGGTATCGACTTTATTTTTTCATTTCATAACTCCTGACACAAATTAAGACATAACTGGCACTATAAGTTTCTCCAAATACAATAGTGGTCAAATACTGAATCTTGAGTCTTATATATTTTTAATGATGTATAGTTTGTCAAGGTAATCTGATAGTAAATTTGAACTAAATAAAAAAAAACGCTTCAGTGCGCCGACGCACTGGCGAAGGTTAAGAGGAATACATCTAATTTTAGCTAACTGCATAATTTGTATTACCTTAGAACTGTACATTTCTGACATATTGACATTATTTTGTCACCTCTGATAACTCTAAATTGCATTTTCTGTAAAGCTGATTTGAAATGACATGTATTATGAAAAGTGCTACAAATAAATTGAATTGAATTTCTATTTCTTCTAGTGCTACAATATTCGTCAAGCCCAAAATGGCTACACACAAGCTTTTAATTGTCTTAACCTCAAATTATTGGTCAGGAAATTGCAAAATGTAAGCAAATGCACTAGGCTATTATAGGCTACTTAAAAATCCATTGCTGTCTCAGAAAAAAAAAAAACATCAAGAAGACAGAAAGTTTTTGGCAGATTATGGGAAGTTTGATTCTGAGTGGTTCAGGCAGAGTTGTGGAGTGATAAATCACAGTGAAACATGAGTTGCATGGTGATGCTCCAGAATGGCCTCTTCAAAATTCTGATGAGAAATATAATATTAGATGCATCTCTACCACATTGAAGCACAGAGGATGAGGTGGCACTGTGTGGGGAGACTTTTAAGCTGCTGGTATTGGTGAGCTACTTCCCTGGAAAAAGTCATTTAATGCTTTGGATTACAGGATAATATTGCAGAATGGCTTTCTTTTCGCTAATGGACAGTTGTTATCTAAAGACAAATGATCAGATGTAATTTTTCAAAAAGAAAATGCTCCTGCTCAAATTGCAAAGACAACCAAGAAGTGGCTTGAGAACAAGTCCATCAGGCTCATGTATGGCCTGGTCAGAGTCCAGATTTAAACGCTATAGTGAATATTTAGTCTCACATAAAACTCAAACTAACCTGGAGACATTTTTCAAATACTTGTGAACTGTTTGAAGCCATTAACATTGAGTGGATGGAACAGCATTGACTCTTCTTCATGTAAAAAGCTGTTTGCAAGTTAACACACGGCTTAAACATTTAAAGAAAACAAAAGGGAAAAGCTATTCCATGTGAAGTTACACTATCTACAGTATTTGTGAAATTCTTGCAAATTTTCTGTTGGTTAAGACCCTTTGTAGACCATTAAATATTTTGCCATTTCTTTTTTTTAAATACTTTTTCATAAGTATTTTTCATAACTTTTTTTTTTCATATACATTCAGACGAACATATCTCTTCCTCACTTCATTATTTCATCTGCTTTGTATTTTGTACAGCACAAACCACATATTTTACAAATAAATAAACCCTCTGGCCTGTGTATCTTCAATTATTTTTAATGTAATTAATTTTCCCATTTATTTGTTTATTATGGGACGGCTGACCATTTCCAGATACTTTCTTAGCATCTTTTTTGTTTTAACCAATTATACCTGCCAAATGGAATAAAATTTGAAAATTAAATTATGGTGGGTTTGTGCCAGGGATGATAATGAAAACCAGGCTCACTGTTCAATGATAACGAGCCAATACAAATCATAACGCTAATAGAGGAGACACGCTGTAAAAATAATGATTTGGTTCTTTAGAAAGGAAAACAGCTCTAAGAACATTTATAAAATCTTCGACAAGCAAAAAGTATGCTTTTTTCCGACTCTTATGCAACTGATTGTTGTTTGAAAACTAAAGGAGTTGTTTAAAATTTCTAGAAGAAGACCAGGCCTGTTCCCTCCACTGCAACCACTGAGAATAATGAGTGAGCTTTGCTGTAAATAAACAGTGCAGTCAGAAAAATACATCTCATAGGGTCAGCCAGGTCCTGCTATTTTCTATTGAAGAAGCCAGACTGTTTTTGAAGCTCAAAACAGTGATTATCTAAGGTGACTGAAGTCATATTCTGAGCTCCTGTTTGCTGGCCAAAAGAGATTTTAGGATGTTGCTGTGGTAGTGATGGTGTTATTATCCCAATTATGAGCCGTATTACATGCCAGGAAGCACTTGCACATTAAGCTTTGATTCGCACGAGTATCATATAGACTTGTTTGAGGAATTTTTTTTATGCTGAGCAATCTGTGCATGTCATTCCACACGAGCTGTTTGGGTAAATTTGTTTAAAATTGAAATCGACAAGCGAACTCCATTCAGTGACTTTGCCACTGTGTACAGCAGGAAGCGTCTTGAGATTTAACTAGAGATTCCACTGACAGGTTTAATTTACTGCTCTTTGTAGTCTCAGCAAGATTTCTCTCAGCACTGCGACAGGGATTCTTTGAACCTACTTGCTATGTGAGGCAGCTGGGCTGGCTTATGCATATTATCACTAAAGGTGGTGGAGGCAGAAATTTTGTTTAGAACATAACATGCAAAGGGATTAAATCAAATGAACTTGCCATGTAATAAAACACCATTCACTTTGCACAACATCCTTTCCTTTCAATGACTTATATTTAGGTCTGGTGGCCATTGTTTAATAAGATGTTAGATTATCAGAGTCGAACAAACCATTTTCCTTCAATGGCCACATGGGATATTTGAGGTTCCGTGACGTCCAAACAAATGAGTGATGGTGAGATACCAGTGGGGATGACAAACATGAAGGTTGCTGTAGCATGGAGTGATTTATTCCTCTTGAAGCTGACCTTTTGACACATTGAAGACATTCCACTGCTGGGTGTTATGAGTGACAGCAAAGTGGGCGATTTAGCGCAGTCGATTGATAGCACATTGTCAGTCTATATGATGATTTGGTGATCTTAACACACAGGATTTTTCTTTGTTATAGCATCCATTACTTAAAGGTATAGCGGAGGATTTTCTTTTTCCGGGTGGGTAGCCTATACTTTTGGTCCACCTAAGTGTCAATCATTCTGGTGATATGTTTACGTAAGGCCGTCGTACGTGCTCGTCCCTATGTAGTGGCTTTCTGCGCATGCGCACTTTCAGGTGTATTATGTGTGATGAGTTACGGTTTCATCTATTCCTTTGAAAATGGCTGAGGGTCGAAAGAGAAAAAATTTATACGAAGTGTATGAAAAGAAGAGAAAGGCCGCAGAATATAGAAACAAGACCAGAGTGATTTTGGGTGAATATTTCACACGCTGGCGTGCGCTAAAAGCACAGCTTGGACTTCCACTGATGCCGCAGTCGCGAAGATTCTACTAGACAGGTAAAGTTTGTCATGCTATTTGGAGAAATCCATTTAAAATCACTGCTAGTAAAAGTTAATGTAAGCTATGATTAGCGATGCTAGCCCTGGCACAAGTCATGCACCGCGTAGACACGGTAAACATCTCAATTTGTCTAAAGCACCCTTATGACCAAATGGTAAATGGTATCACGCTGAAATATTCTAAAACCTTGTGTGTTCATTTTCGATAATTACAATGTGTTCACCATAGTATTTATTACACAAATGCAACAAGCTACTTCTCCATTGCATATCATGTCTTGAGTCCTCGGTCACTCAACACATTTAATAGGCGTTCCCTCTCGGGAGCAAATAGAGTGTTGCGTATGTGCATTTTAAAAAAATTGGAGAGGGCGGGTCTTCTCTAAAATTCGGTAAGATCCTCCGCTATACCTTTAACTTTGAACTATTATAGTCCATTTAAATGACTTGTCATATTCTAATCCTCTCCATATCACAGACAGACTAGCAACATATTTCGAGAGCAAAACACATGTTCTTAGTTTGTTCATAATAAAAAAACATACCTAAATTTAAAAGTAACCACAAAATTTTGCCAATGCATTACTTTAAATTCTAAGTTATGAAAACATGTTATCGTCTGACATAAGTTATGTAATTTCCGTGACTGACTGTTGATGTCCTTCCTTGGTCGACACTATTTTATAAGCGTGTTGACTTTCAGAAATCCTCCTGACCCTGGTATGCAGCGTGTCCACTGAGAGACGCTGACGCAGATCAGGACTCCGGCATTCAATTGATGGAGTGTGATAAGGCCTGTTTGGGGCATACTAATAAGTCATCTTGTGGTGGATATTCAAAACATGAGCTGCAACCGCTCACGCCACCAAAGATAAATGTTATTCAATGATAACAGTTCTGGCTGATATTTTGTATGAATGAGTCTAATATTTTTGTTAATGTATACTTGAGAAAGATGTCTTAATAATATGTATCTATAACCTTATTTAGTTTAAGGGTATTTTGGTAACCCTTTACAAATAAGGTTCATTAGTTAATGTATTAAACATGAACTAACATCGAGCAATACAGTTTTAACAGTATTTGTTAATCTTTGTTAATGTTAGTTAATACAAATACAGCTGTTCATTGTTTGTTCATGTTAGTTCAGCATTAACTAATGTTAACAAATACAACCTTTGACAGAGCTGGAAAAAAATTATGCCATTCATGCTTGAGACTGTTTCAGAGGAGCTTACAGATTTGCAATAGAGCACACGGACCTCTAGTGGAAGTCATAGGTATGTTTGGGTAAGGAGAGCCATTGAGAAGATGTATAAGTGGTGATATCGTGACGCGCTTCATTCAGTGCGAGCCGAGTGAGAGCAAAGGAGGTTCTCCACATCTAGGACTCTGCTTTACACCAACTCTGCCAGCTGTAAAACGAATAAAATGGATAATAATTGTAAGTACTTCCACATTAAAAATTATATTTACAATGTTAAAATGTATTTTCAATGTTAAAATACTATTAAGATATATTTTGATAATCTTTAAATGGAAAATGCATCTATTTAATTTATAAATCATCAAAAACATGCTTATAAGGCTACTATTTGTAAAATAAAGGCTAAATGTGCTGGATTACAACAAAAGAAAATCTATACCTAATGCGTATGGTGTGTATAGTTCACAGTAAAGGTGAGAACAACTGAGGGATCATCACCGAGCAGCAAAGGGCTTTCCCTGTTCCTGGAGATCCTCATAGTGCCACCTGTAAAGCTAAAAGGCTGCCTATGTACTGGCTGATTATGTGCAAGGAAAAATAATAAGTTCTCTGACATTTGTGGAGAAGTAGGCTAGGTGTGCGCTTTTGGCACCATGGAGGACATCCTTTGGGCTTTCAATGAGTCAACTAGAAACTCAAGTGTCACCAATGAAACTTACGGCGTGAACCAGACGGTGAACCCCCTGAAGCGGAACGAAGAGGTGGCAAAAGTGGAAGTTACTGTACTGGCCTTGGTGCTCTTCCTGGCACTCACCGGTAACATTTGCGTCCTTATTGCAATCCACACAGCCAAGCACAGTCAATCTCGCATGTATTACTTCATGAAGCACCTCAGCATCGCAGACCTGGTCGTGGCTGTCTTCCAGGTTCTTCCTCAACTCATCTGGGACATCACATTTCGCTTTTATGGACCAGACATACTGTGCAGGTTGGTGAAATATCTTCAGACCGTTGGGATGTTCGCCTCAACGTACATGCTGGTCTTGATGTCCATAGACAGATGTATGGCAATCTGTCAGCCACTCCGTTCTTTACACAAGCGAAAGGACCGTTGTTACGTGATTTGTTCTTGGGCACTAAGCTTACTTTTCAGCATCCCACAGGTTTATATATTCTCCTTACGAGAGGTGGGTTCAGGAGTTTATGATTGCTGGGGAGATTTCGTGCAGCCTTGGGGAGCGAAAGCCTACATTACATGGATTAGTCTGACAATATGTATCATACCAGTGACCATTCTGAGCGTCTGCTACGGACTTATAAGCTTTAAAATATGGCAAAACTTTAAAAGGAAGACGAAGAAGGACCCGTGTATCAGTCTCACAACCAAAGCATCGAAAAGCAGCGCGCTCACGCGGGTCAGCAGCGTCAAACTTATTTCCAAGGCCAAAATCACCACTGTTAAAATGACCTTTGTCATCGTACTGGCTTATATTGTGTGCTGGACTCCGTTTTTCTCCGTTCAGATGTGGTCAGCATGGGATCCTGATGCACCAAGGGAAGGTAAAGTCTCTTGAACAGTTTGATAAGCATTTTATCTGTGCAAAATTGATTACATGGAGACGAGGGCTCATTGTTTAACTGTAGTTTATGGCATCGGTGAGGGAAATTCGATTAACAATTGGTTAGTCTGGGGATTTTTCATTTTATTGCTATTTTGGGGAAGTTACAAAAAGTTTTCCCACCCCAATTTTGCTTCTACATTTCTTGAACTTATACAGTAGTCCTATTCTTAGTTAAAAAATATATATACTTTTTTGATATTCCTATCTATCTATCTATCTATCTATCTATCTATCTATCTATCTATCTATCTATCTATCTATCTATCTATCTATCTATCTATCTATCTATCTAAATAATCTTCTAGGTTATCTAAGTTATTAAACTGCTAACAAAACTGATATTAATACTATACAGTTAAAGTTATCACAAAAGAGTTATTACTGGTCAACCAATACTCTGAATATTAGTGATATGTATTAAGAGTTTTTTTATTTTATAATATGCAGCTTTTTAATGGTAAGTTAATAATAATAATAATAATAATCACAAGTGTGTTTTCATAAATGTAATAGTTAATAGGCCTAAATCATGAAAACATAAAATGAAATTTAAAAAATAAGGTCGATATTTGCAAAATATCAGTCAACAAATGCAATATAGATATAGATATATGTTTTAAGCCAATAATCTTGATGGCAAAAAGTGTCCCAATCAACCTGAATTCACCCAACTTCACTTATTAAACAAGGGATTCTAGCCTATACACTATAGGCTCAGTTATGATGTCAGTTTGTTGGCAAATTAGGAAGGCTGTTTGCTATTGGAAGTTCCCTCAATAAGGTCTGTATACTTAACTTTCCCCATCTCACTTTCTAGACTGATTTATTTTCATCTACCATACTTGAACATGCTAAGCTAATTCTCACATTTATTTGGTTTCAAGTTTAATACAATTATCTGTCTGGTACAATTAAGATATAACTGACAAAATTAAAATGGTAGCCTAATGGGTTCATGTGAGATGGTTCCTGACCATGACTATTTTGTTCTTTCAAGTGTTCTTTTTAAGGCACAAAAAAGAAGCTTGTTTTAATGTATTGCAATTCATTGGATAAGAAGGTTAATAAGGTTCTATCAGTTCAGATCTAGGATTGCTTTGGTGGGCATCTTACTTTTAAATCACTCCAGATGTACTCCGCTATAACATCAGAGCTATAAAGACCGGCCTCAGGGAAACATTAATATTCAGAAGAGCTACACCGCTTAAATCATGCCCGTCTGCAGTATGAGAAATCACCCACCCAGACAAACCCAGGGAAAACTGGTGATAAATAACAGTTGTTTTGAATAAAAGAATGATGCAGCTATATGGCATTAATGCATTAATTGCATGATCGATACATTGTTTAGAAATAGTCATTTTGTTTTTACATGCACACAAAAGTCCAAGTTTTCAGTATAAAGAGACATTTAAGAACCCTAAAACTTTTGAGCTTACCTAAACAATTCATTGTTTAAAAATACTAATTGATGGATGTTTAACTCAAATTTTCGTAAACTCAAAAGTTGGATTAATCAGAGTTGCAAGGTTACTGTATGGCTTCTCTTGTGTGTTTGAAATAAAATGTCAGTGAACAATGTTCTTGCCATGAGATTTACCATGTTTTTCCTGCAATAAAGAGAGTCAGGTCACAAGTCGCACACTTCAGAGAGAAAATAAAATATTATCAGACTCAGAGGAAAGAGAGTGTGAGATACTGACATGCATCATGACCTCCAGCATGCAAAATATATAACCATGATTATTTACACATTATGGCAAGTTCAGCACAACATTCACAAAGTATAAATATTAAGACAACTCTGAACAGATTTACAGTATGCATGAACAGTGGCTGACAGAGCCATAGTGAAATGCAGTTAATAATGACATCTCCCCAAATGTGTGAAACAATATGTTTCTTTTGGCCAAGACCAATTGATTAGATTTATTACACTGATGATCTGATGTGTTCAAACCTCAGCTTTAGCTATAATAAGATTAAATGAAAGCCGAAAACAGCCACTTCTCGTTGCTTTATTTTCAGACCGTTTAGTTTGGCAATGTCATGACAGGTTTGGCCACTAGTTTTGTTCTCATCTTCATGAGTCTTACTTGAATTATAAGAGAAAAACAGCTTTCCACTAATTCTTTCATCTTTTTTGATCAGTAAAACGTTTGGACAAATGACACTCACTGACCTGAGGGCTTCTAAAATGAAGTTGCATGGATCTTTTATCTTCATTTTGTAATACTCACTACTGTTCAAATGTATGGGGTCGAAAAGATTTTTTAATTATTATTCAGCAAGGACACTGATCAAATTTGACATTACAGACTTTTACAGTGCCACAAAAAAAATCCATTTTAAATAAATGCTGTTTTTTTTTTTACTTTCTATTAATCTAATACTCGCTTAGTAAAAAAAAAAATATATATAGGTTTGCAACATTGATAATTACAAGAAATGTTTCTTAAGCACCAAATCGGCATATTATTTCTGAAGGATCATGTAAGACTGAGGACTGGAATAATGGCTGCTGAAAATTCAGTTTTGCCATCACAGGAATACATTATATTTTAAAAATATTAAAATAAAAATAAAAAACAGTTATTTCAAATAATAATATGTTGCGATATTACTTTTTCACTTTATTTTTTGATCAAATAAATGCAGCCTATAGGTGAATATAGGAAACTTCATTCAAAATGACTTACCGATCCCAAACTTTTGAACAGTCAGTGTTTAAAAGATCAGGTACCTTAATAGTTTTTATTCTGATGAAAAAAAGTACTTAAGTAGATAATCTTAGCTTTGCATCCAGTTAAAATGTTCTGTAAATCTTATGAAGTGTGCAGAATAAAGCACTTTTCTGGAAACTCTTTTTCATTGCTTCATATTAAAGAATTTCATTCTCTCTCTCTGTTCATTGATCTAACTGCCGATAGTACAGAGATGTGCTTGCCCAGTTTTCTCTGACTCCTGTGAGCTCAGCACAAATAGGGGAGAAAAGCAATACTCTTGACTGGAGCCCTATCTGGGTTTGTTGCTTACTCCTTCATTTCTAAATTCAATTTCCTTTTCTCTGAGAGACTGAAGGATCAAACGGAGAAATGTGTCTGGATGTTTGATGCGATTGACCACACAAGTGCATAAAAATGTACACGGAAGAACAAGTTCTTGTCAACCTTATTTAATCAATGTGTACAGAACATTAATATGATATTTTTTAGCTCACCGTAAATTGTTTATAATTGCCAAATTTTATTTTCTACTGGTTTGGCCTTCTTGAAAATCTGTGATGGTCATGATTGTTTGTTGAATATTGGGAATTATGCTGCTTTCACATGCTGATGGAAATTTCCTACTTCCCACTTCTGAAGTCGTGATTATGAGCTCTTCACATTAAGTGCTTTGTTGTCGGAAAGAATAGGAATCATGGAGGACACCTGGTTTATTCTTGCCTATTTCTTGTGGAAATCTTATTTAAGCCAGAATGTACCATTCGTTGACAACCCTATAAAATAAAAGCGCTATTGTATACATTCACAGCTATCTAGATCTAGTTTGTGTCAAATACATGCTATTCCGCTGTGTACAGTATAAATCATAAAATGTGCTTCAAATGGTTGTTCATATAGCCTATGTAAATAAGCACTATATTAATGACAAGATAGGCGATGTAGCTGTTGTGGAAACAAATAAAAAAGAATACCAGTCAACAGCAGCAATCGTTCTCTCCTCCGCCATGTTTAAAGTTTTTATATAAAACTCGGGTATCAAAATGATCTCAAAGTTTTCCAGTAGTAAATACGACTTGACAGGGCATTTATGTCCAGTTTTTAACAAGGAAACACTTATTTACTGATAGCACGTGAAGGCAGCATTAGTTGTTCCCCGTTTCTCCATATTCAGGCCGGTTTTTTTTCACGTGAATGCACATAAATGTGTGGTTTCATAGTTCATACACTATATTTTAAGATGTTCTCAGCTTCTTTCTGTTTGCTCAGATTCCCTTTGGCTCTTCTGTAGAGTCTGTGGTGTACTGTCAAGACCGGCATAACTTTGTCAAGATATTCCTTCTTTTGGATGCTTTTCCCACTAGGTGTTTTTATTTTCCTACATAGCCTAACCAGCACAACATATTTGGTTGTTTCTTTATTCCTGACACAGACATGTCATTTTAAAATGTACCACAGTATACTTTCTGAAAGATTTTTGGGTAAAGTGCTTTGATGGAATTTTTGTTCATGTATCAGATTCTTCTTTTTAACCCTCATGCGTCATCCTTTTCTCAGGAGAATGTTATTTATTTCACAGCCCATATACATTAGACCGCAATAGGCATGTCATGTTTAATCGCAGTACACAGTCATCTCACCACCAGAATACTAATCAGACCTTTGATTACTATCACCTGCTTCTCATTTCCTCTTTGCTTACTAACAATAGGACTACTCAAGAATGGCAAAGTCATGTCAGTATTCTAATGGTGATTTAGATCATGTTAGTGCTCAGATTTTTTATCTGGTTTTCTATATGCATATTATTTGTTGGTTTCGGATAAATTTTTTCCCCCTCAAGTGTAAATACCTGGACATGGATTGTCAATTTTTGTTTTAAG
Source organism: Siphateles boraxobius (assembly GCF_051911475.1). Taxonomy (NCBI): domain Eukaryota; kingdom Metazoa; phylum Chordata; class Actinopteri; order Cypriniformes; family Leuciscidae; genus Siphateles; species Siphateles boraxobius. Next base: position 9,481,347 of record NW_027509042.1, on the reverse strand, counting down.
ATACAATCACATTAGTGAAATTTTGGCAAAATCATGCAGACTAAAAGATTCATTGCCAACAGTGTATAGATGTATGAAGCACGGCTCACTTTGAAACCAAGCAGCTTTCTATTGGTCAACTCTTGACAAACTTGAACCCGTTGCAAAATTTCTATTTCTATGGACTGCACATTCTGTATTTCTATTTCCAGTGTTGTGGTCGATTTAAATTTGTGGAAACGGTGATCCCTTTTTTCCCCCAGGATTCTGTGATGAATAGAAAGTTCCAAAGAACAAAATTTATTTGAACATCGGAAATGGCTTTATTCTCTCTTTTGATCGATTTAATACTTCCTTGCTGAATAAAAGTATTAATTTCTTTAAAAAACATAATGACTCCAAACTTTTGAACAGTAGTGTATGTCATATTTTACCATCGGTTTAAAGAAGCTATAAGTGACTACAAACCATGGTTTTCATTTCTACTCATGCCTGAGAACACCTCTTTCCCATGATGATAATATCCCAGTAATGAATGACCTTGATTGGCTCATTGCTTTAATGTAAACAGGAGCAAAATGAGTTTACCTCAGTCAGTCATCTCCTGCTTTCTAGCTTAGCAGATCTTTCAGCATTGTTATGAGCAAGCAAACAATCTGTTGTTTATTCTGTCTATATTTGTCTGCTTGTACAAGATCTTTGAGAAGGACAGCTCAATGACAGATTGCATGATTAAACCACAGTCCACCAACACTGTTTTTTATTTAAAAAAAAAAGAAGTCATCTGACATGCTTCTCACACCAATTATTTTTCAATGCCATATAGTGTATTCATATCCCTACAAGATTGGAGATAGTGATAAAGCATGTCTGAGCTTGGGACACTGTGCTGAATGACATTGAAACTTTCCCTGTTTTCCTTTTTCCTTTCTGGACTTCTAAAGATTAACAGTACATTGGCACAGGCCCGTATTAAGATGCTGTAGCCAAAATAAATCACTTAATTTGCAAATGACTGTTGAATTAGTGTAATGTCTTCCCAGTGATATGTTTTCATCTTCCCCAGATTTCTGTCGTTCATTTAGATTTGATCTGTGCTAATATCAGATCTGAGGGATTGCTCTGTATGAGGTTAAATACAGGACACTACCGTATATACTATTAATCTCAAATAGCTCTCAAATATCAGTTTGGCAGGAAATATCACTCTTATACTGAAAAATAATAACCCCAATAGTGTAGGATTTCCTACACTTTGTCACCGAATAGGACATGATTTTGTCACTTAAACTGATGCAATGAATTTATGATGTAATGTTTCATTCTTTTTGTAATTATCCATTTTTATAAGAGACTCAATACCCTTTCCATTAATACATATGAAAGTATACAGCTGTCAAAAATATATAATATACTTTCACTCTGAATTTTTTTTAAATAATTACAAAAAAACGTCAAGTAACATTGAATTAAACGTGATTTAGAAAGTAGAAAGATTGAAATAGTATTTTCTTGTAAAACATAGTCGTTTAATCTTTGTTTTATTTACAACTTTGAATATTATTGGTAACACTTTACTTACTTTAGTTTAGGGTCCAATTCTCACTATTAACTAACTATTAACTACAACCTTTGCCTCAATAAACTTCAAATACTGCTTATAGTGAGTTAGATGTTAAGTTTAGGTATTGGGTAGGATTAAGAGATGTAGAATATGGTCATGCAGAATAAAGCATTAATATGTGCTTTATAAGTAGGCTACTAATAAACAGACAATATCCATTGATATGCATGCTAATAAGCAACTAGTTAAAAGTGAGAATTGTACCCTAAACTAAAATGTTACCAAGTATTTTTTATAAATTTAAGCTGCAGTAGGGAGTTTTGAGAAAATGTTGACTTAGCCTGAAAATTTGAACAAGCACAACTTACAGGTCCTTACACAACTTACACAACTTACAACCCCCTTGCTCTCTGCTGCGCTACAGCCCTCCCTCCACAGCTCCTCCTTCACAGCGCAGGCTAGTAAGTAGGACCACCGATGACGGCGGATTATAAACAGTTATGGAACATTCACTAATAGGGACGAAACATCAACAATATGCTTTACATTGACTATGGCCTTCCCATACTTTGACTACAAACTTGGTCCTCAAATCATTATGTATTTTGCAATACATGTAACTTTATAACGTTGCACTCTTTCTTTAAGTTATAAATAGCTAGTAAGATAACGTTAAAGGATTAGTTCACTTTTAGAAAAACTTTTGCTGATAATTTACTCACCCCCATGTCATCCAAGATGTCCATGTCTTTCTTTTTTCAGTCGAAAAGAAATGAAGGTTTTTGATGAAAACATTCCAGGCTTTTTCTCCATATAATGGACTTCAATAGGACACAAACGTTTCAAGGACCAAATGACAGTTTCAGTGCAGCTTCAAAGGGCTTTAAACGATACCAGACGATGAATAAGGGTCTTATCTAGCGAAACGATCGGTCATTTCAAAAATAATTAAAAAACTTTAAGTTTTATAAGCACAAATGCTCGCCTTGCTCTGTTCTGTGATGCACGTTCGTGATCCTGTTCGAACTCGTTCATCAAAATGAACAAATCTTTTTTCGAGTCATTTCGTTCGTTGAATGAACGAAATGACTCCGAAAAAGACTCGTTCAAAATGAACAAATCTTTTTTCGAGTCATTTCGTTCGTTGAATGAATGAAATGACTCAAAAAAAGATTTGTTCATTTGGATGAACGAGTTCGAACAGGAGAGTCACGAACGACGGTACGCACTTGCGCTGTGCAAGAGAGGGGTGATCAGCGCGTACACGAGCGTGATTGACACTGCTAAGTCATTCCTCCTGGCGCTGATTGGTTGTTTCTGACCAGGAGCGGTGTATTTCTGCAAATGGCAATAGGACCACAGGGAGGAGCCAGAGGAGCTTGATTTTTTCACAGATTATCTGTCTCATATTCTACTGTCAGGACATAAAGAAAGTTTTAACAAATATTTTTTAAAGTGGTATAACAAAGTCCTCCTATGAAATTGAGGTCATGTGCAATTATTGAACTTATTCATTTTCCATCAGTGCTTGTGTATAACAAATTAAGAAAATAATTTTAACATTAATGATCCTTATTCATATAATTTAATTTTCTCACTGTATGTTTAATTAATATCCATAGAAGGAGACAACAGTGGCGTATGAAATGTGTAAGTGTGTAATTTCAACAAATAACTATTAGCATCTCCCAAAACATGGATTTATGTACAGTTAAAAATAACTTCCAAAAGAAAAAAAATCTCACAAAAAAATTCCGCTATATATGTACAGTATTTGTAGAATGGAAATGTGATGGATGTTAAAGGTTCTTTATGGAACCATCAATTCAAATAAAGAACCTTTATTTATAGTCAATATATAATAAAATATAATAGACAAAATATTATGAAAGCACTGACAGCGCAGAATATTTAACCTAAGGTTAAATCAAGACCACACAGTTGGAATACAATGTGTGTTCTCTTTACATTGTTTTGTTAAAGCTGTTTCTTTTCCTCTACAGCAATGCCCTTTATCATCTCCATGCTGCTGGCCAGTCTGAACAGCTGCTGTAACCCCTGGATCTACATGTTTTTTGCTGGCCATCTCTTCCATGACCTTAAGCAGAACCTGCTTTGCTGTTCCACATTTTATCTGAAGTCCTCTCAATGCCGCTATGATCCGGAGCAAGATTCCCGTAAGAGCAACTCTTCCACCTACGTCATCAAAAGTACCAGCAGCCAGCGGAGTATCACCCAGACCTCCGTCACATAAACCAGATTTACCTCAAAACCTTTTGTTTGCTTCACAATTTCAAAGTCAGATGAAGGACAAGAAAGCTAGAATGTAAAGCCACACAAGACTGCAATGCAAGCTAAATGTCACAATTGGTTTCCTTCGGCTGTGTTTTCGTTTGGGAATCATTCAGAATGTCATTTTAATTACTCCACTTCTTTACACCCGTTTTCTTTTCTCCGAGGACATTGAGCATGCAGCAGTCTTCTGTTCCTTACCTTCATGTATTGTGTTTCTAAACATTACAGAGTGATCGTTGTTCGATTCTGACCATGTATATGGTCTAGTCACACGTCTTCATCGTTTGAATTTCTATCTAGTTGTGGATACACATTCCGTTAGGCCGTATAATTGTGTCTTGGTTTTAAATTTTAAAACAAACATAAATTTGCTGTGCTTGATGTAGCTCATGAAAGCAGGATGTGGGGGAATTAGCTCTGATGATTGTGGTACAAAACATAACAGCTGTTATGTGCCGCATAAAAGCTCCGTTCATTGACATAGATCTGTTTAGGAGGAGCAAAGTTTGCATATGGCCTGAACAGCTAGATGGATTTACACTTGGCCGATTCTCAAGCCACCAGATCGGATTTCTGTCGGTCTTAAATGTGTCTTAGAGTGTCCAAGTGTAAATACCCTCGATGTGATGTAAACATGTAAAACCACTGAAACTTAAAGGAATAGTTCACCCAAAAAGGAACATTTTGCATCTATTACTCAACCTTATGCTTATTCAGAAAAAAGGAAAGAAAAGCAGTGAAAAGTAATACAATTTTCACAACTTATTATCTTAGATGAAGTTGACATACTTTGTACTGAAGACGACAGTAGGACTATATCATTGTATGAGCTGTTTACACGACACCGCTTTCAACAAACTTTTAAAAACTTTTTATGTGTTTTGGCCGGTCAATTACAACGGCGTTTTGGGGGCCTGAAAATGCAAACTTTTGAAAACGGGATTTAAAGTGCAAGTTTTTGAAAATGATACCGTTATCGTCTCCACGTAAACAACAAAACCTCGACTTTGTGAAAACGGTGACGTCATGCGCATGCGTATTACGTGTTCAGTCTATTAGGCGTGTAGTGTTTCTTTACAAAGTGACATCGCCAACTACTGGCCTGGAATGAATAATACAGCGTTTTTAGTCTTTTTTTCGGATGCGTGTAATCGGGGATCAATTTTTGACAAATTGTTGTCTGTACACAAAAATGCAATTATTTTTTTTTTCGTTTTTAATACATCGTTGTTGTGTAAACACCCTTTATGCGTTAAAAGGAGGCAACTGTCACTCGCCACACAAAACAGCTTACTGTACATGCAGAGTTGGGAACAAGATGGGCTACTGAGAAATATGGCCAGTTGCTCATTTTTAATTAACTTGATTTGTCAAAATAGATTTTTTTGTTTGTTTGTTTGTTTGTTTTAAGAACACAAGCACTTTTCATTCTTGGCACATACATGTTCTTGGTACCATTGTTCTTCATCATTTTACATGTAAACTTTACTGTCCAGCCTAGAGGACCACATCTCTTTGCAAAATGTTTTCTGCAATGCATCATGGTAATCAAATATGACAAACACCCTATTTGTTTTTAAAAGTGAAGGACTGGTTGTTTACTCCACTTTTATGGGTGTTTGTCTTGTGTGAAGGAGTATTGTAATCAGTAAGATTAAAGTGTTTATTCCACTTACATATTTTGCTTAATATTGCTCTAAATACTTATGATTATGTTTGTTGCTTCATCTTTATAACATATTCTGAAAAAAACATGTTTAAGAGGACAAGGACATTTTACATAATTGTTTACGAGTGCTGCAAGATGAGAAGGAAAAGAGAAAATGATAAAGGCTGTATTATCAGCATTTTATAAGGTTTAAATACTCTATTCACTGAAACTATTGTTACTTTCCCCATTTAAAAAGCTACTGATTTTTCCTCCTGAAAAGTATAATGCCTATTTACATATGTGTAGCTGTAGATTTTATTTATTGAAATAAATTGTATGCATTGATGTCTAACTGTGAGTAAATGTGTTGACAAGTGGAATATAAAAAAGCCATAGTGGAATATAAAAAAGCCATCTAAAGTGAAGAGTTGAAAGCAAATTTATCACACTGTAAAAACATTATATTATATATTTTTGACAGCCCTACACTTTCATATGTATTAATGGAAAGGGTATAAAGTCTCTTATAAAAATGTGAAATTACAAAAAGAATGAAACATTACATCATAAATTCATTGCATCAGTTTAAGTGACAAAATCATGTCCTATTCGGTGACAAAAATTATTTGTTGAGTGAATTAGTTGTAGTGCGGCAAACTGTAAATTTGCTTTACACAAATTAAGGTAGAGAAATGTTTTATTCTCATCAAAAACCCCATACACTCATTTATTTTTTAACCTATAAAGCACAATTCAAACCATTATTGTTTCAAATGAAATGTTTAATTATTAGTTGTACAGAATACACCTGACATTATCATGATAAAAATACCTCACTCAGCAACATACCAATTTTAATCTGTCAAACTTAGAAACCCCATGACATCAAATAAGACTTATTCTCCATTGTCAGTCAGAGAGGCCTTTCATCATTCATACAGTATGCCTCTCTGAACAAGCAGGTGGCCAAATTCTGAATTGCTCCCAAAGCCTCTTACATACACTGAGAATATAAAACAATGCATAGGGCAGCATATGCATTTCTTTCGTTTTTAGGGAACTTTTACCCAAAATCAGCTATTTGTAAAATAAAACATTTTCCTCCAAGGACTGAACATGTAAACCTTGACTTGTCTAGGAAATCTAAACCTCTTTGCGTAATGCCACCCGTACACTGCTGAAAATCTTCCCCAGAGCTTCGAAAAAGGGGTCACAGAAGGTGTGGATGCAGAGAGAGTAGATTCGACTCAGGCACTGGGTCTCGATCAGATAGCTCTTAATGCAGGGCATAACTGCCCAAATGTGACAGAAGGAGATGCAGGCAAAACAGAAGCCCCACAGCAGCGCCACTGGGATGCCAAAGATGGCGGACAGCACTCGGTAGCACCAGTACTTGGAGACGGTGAAGGTGGTGTAGCTGGCCTTCCACACTCCATCCATACTGTGGGTGCCATCGGGCTCGGCTATCACATCCTCAAAATCCACCTGGGATAATTTGGGGGGGGGGGGGGGGTGGGGGGGGGGTGGGGGGGGATATGGTAACATTAATGGTTAGTACAAATTTTCAAGAACCAGAGATTTGCTGCCAAAGATTGAGTAATCAACAGCCAATGTGATTTCGCAGGCATGCGGCATGGGTTTGCTTCTGGTTGTGGTCCTAAAATGGATGATGATTAATTCTCCAAACAGCGACATTTGATACCAAAATCCTCCCATCAGTAGAAGGCAGCTTGTTTATTTTAGCTTCAATCTCATAACAACTATAGAGAGTATTAAGAGGAACTATTTCAGCAAGGTATTTAAAATCTTTATGTAACTTCTATTTAAGAGCTGACAGAGAAATGTCTAATATGCAGTAAATATGCTAAATGCAGCTTGGACGCTAACACGCAGTACTGACAACATTTGGAATTAAACTCTTGAATGAGAGGGAGATAATTGAAAATCTAAATCTAGAAAAAAATGAACACTTTCGTTCATAAAAGATGCTTAAAATTGATCAAAAGTACAATAAAACTCTATTTCAGATAAATTCTGTTCTTTTAAACTTTGCATTCTGAAGGTGTATCAGTTTCCGAAACAATAAAAAAAAAATCAATCTTGATTTTAATATAAAATGTTTCTTGAGCACCAAATCAGCATATTAAGAATGAGTTCCGAATGATCATGTGACACTAAAGACTCCATATATATATATAGATAGATAGATAGATACATAGATAGATAGATAGATTGTTTATTACATATCTATATATAGTGAGAGGTACACAAAGTGTTGCTAATGACAACAGTGATCTTACACTCACAGTCAACAGTGAAAGAACACCATAGTGTAATTTTTACCATCCTGTATACATTTATATACACAGATCAATAAATAGCACAATTTCCCCTACTAATCTAGTGAATTATTTAAACACATGGGAGCTACTGAAGAAGTAATACATTTTACTGTCTGACACACCCTTTTACCTCCTTCTATAAATACTGATAGTATGGTCTGTCCTGGCAGAAGTAGGTTTGGTGCTATTTTTGGGTCATGCCATTTAGCTGCATCATAAAGTGTAGTGCAGCTCACACACAAGTATAAGTCTGTCTCTAAGGACCAGATCAATCCACTCAAATCAATTCCACCATTTAGGAAGTTAGTGAATAGTTTGCATGCTTGCTCAGTTCCTCAAAATGTATTTATATATATGTACAATTATTTTGTCAAATATATGCTTATAGTGCTATTTTGACTGAACAAAAAGGTAATATACTTTAATTCTTTTGTGCAAGCTATTCATTTCTGCAAATACTTCCCAAGACCAACAAGCTTTTTCTTTTCCTTTTTTTTTTAAGGCATTTCAAATGAAATAGCTGTCAAACCAAAAACACACATACCTTCACAACATCTTCATTGATCTGTTTTGGGTCCCTGTTGATCAAGTCAATCTCCTTGGTGTGACTATCCCTCAGGATTTTCTCCTCGTTGGTGTTATACTGGTCCGCCATATTGGGGGCCTCTGGCCCAAGACTGGTCAGAGCAGGATTTATGTATTGCAGAAGTGTCCGAAAGGAAGGAGAGTAAAGCAAACTAAGTTATCGTCTGAAGGAAAAGTGTCGGAATGGCCCCACAGTCCCTAGTCCCAGTTAATTCTCCAATCTGTGGACTGACGACACGCCTGGAATGCGAGGGACAGCTGCACCGGCCAGGGCTCCAGTCTCTCTCTCTTGCTCACGCTGACTGTCTCACTCAGTACGTTACCCTCCTCTACCCCCACCCATAACCTATTCTGCCCACAGAGCCCATACTGCCCAGTCCATAACTCACACACTTGGTAAAAGCACCTCTTGAAGGGGAAACCAGGGGCCATGTCACATTTCACACACGGCTGCGGGGTCAGCCAGGCAGGAGTTGCACAGTGGCATGAATTTCCACTGTTAAGTGTTGCATTGAAAACTGATGCCCAAAGATTTTTTACAATACATATTGCCATTTTCAAAGCATTAATATGAGGTGTGTTAAACTATTTCAGTGTTATTACAGTATTGTTGAGAATGAGATGCTGTTTGTATTATTATTTTAAATAAGCTTTAATTTTTTTAAATTTTAAATCCAGTTTAAGTATTTTGGTTGTTGTTGTTTTTGCTTTTTTAATTAAGTCTATATAGTTTTTTAATCATTTTTAAATTCCAAAAAATTAGAAATGTTGTCTTGGCCACTAGCTGAATTTTCTAAAATATATATATTTTCTTTTCTTTTTTCAGCATTTATTTTAATTTCGATGAAAATACAAATATAATAACCATGTTATGTTAAAAAAAAAAATAACACATAATAACACGTAAAATATTATGATGTTAACATTTTAAGGCTTATATTCTCCCAAAATAAAATTAACATTAAATTAAATAAACGACGATTGTACTGCTAAAAGAATGCTAAAATTTGTATTATGTTCTGGGATTGAGATAAAAAGGTCTCTATAAGGTCTTTGAGTGTCTGTCCATCACTTTGCATAATTCCATTGACATAAACAGCATAAAATTAGCTGCTGCCTTGTTTTTATTATTATTTAATAACCACTAATTACGTAACAGTTTCAGCTTTTGTGGAATCCTGCAGTTGCTGTACATCACTTTTTATTATTATCTAATGAATGACACTACTGGAAGGTTAAAAAAGGGATTTTTAAACATTCTTTGCTCAGATGCACCAAAAATAGGAACAGGGAGCTTTAAATGTGCCGGAGGTGTGTGTGGAATGTCTTTCTGCTAATTAGAGAAATATTCTCAGTGTTTTGTGAGTTGGGCTGGGGTTCAGGACCTGAGGGAGAGAAGAACAAAAATACCCCACCCAGACATGCCTGTGATACCGTTTATATCTGTGGGACTGTTTATAACAGCGGGGAGTGAACCAACCTCGTCTTTACTTAGCAAAAATCCACAGACAGGCCGCTCTACTCTTTACTAAATTAACAAGCAGAAGAATATTCAAATGTGGAAGTTAAAATAAGAAGCTGGCTGCTGTATTAATATGCAAACCTAATGCTTGAAGTTTTCGTTTTCAGCAGCCGAAGCTTAGTAATTACTGTTTTTAAACAAGTGATTTTCTAAGCAGATGAAACATACAGTAGTATGAGGAAGGAAGAGGATGAGATTATTCACAAACTCTCCCATTAGCAGCTTTTTCCTCAAGAGATGTATTGTTTTTATTTTATTCATTCTTAAATGCATGATTTTTTTGTTGTTGATGCTCATCTATCAGCTCATCCAGCAATTTTGGTGTCCCAACTGTGAACCAGGGATTTGAATCAGCTCAGCTTTACACATAAAATAGCAAATGATGACGACTACTATTAAAAATCTGTCAAAGAAAGATGGGATCAATGCAAGCATCATTGGTATGCAAATGTGGCTTTTCGAGAATGATTGTGTATCTGTTTAAAAAGGCCACCACGGAAAAAGACAATCTTCTTTTAGTCATGTAACTGTCAACCACAGCACACATTCTCACAATAACTTTCATCGCAGTTTCACCCCATATAGAACACTGCACTATAGGAAAAAATGGATTATTTTAATGGTGAAAGATTGTAAAAATGCTATGGTAAAAACCTGTTAATTGCTTAACAGTAAGTTTCCTAGTGTATGGTGAATAACTGTAATTGATCTAACATTACATGAAATAAAAAAAACTGTTAAATTTACAGTTTTTGGAAGTGGGAAAAAAGTCAGTTTTATATATGCTGCAATTGGATGTCCAACATTATATTAAACTAAAGAGACATACATGTATGTCATGTAGACTGTATGAATTTATGTCATTTTCTGGAAACCTTTGCATTTAAAAAGCTGATCCTGCTGTGTTCTGTAATGCAGTTAATATTTTTCCAAACTAATTCTGATGAATCCAGCACTTCCCAAAGCTTCTGAAGAAGGGGGAGATCGCAGTGTCCAGCACATTATGCCAGACCACCTTCATCCACTGCAGGTTTGTGACCAAGAGCTGCACACTGGAATTATCAGCCTAAAAATGAGAGAATGCAGATAAGTCATTATTAGCTTTCTGGTCGTCTTTTAGACTTCAGTCCAGATTTTTGACACAGCTGACTACATTTTCTTGGCTGTACTTTGGAGTCAGATAAGCCTTTATGGCAAATATATTGATTTACCTGACAAACCATGCCATTTTAAGTGCACTTGGCTATTATTTTTTTCTGGAAAAAATTGTATAATATGTGATGTTCCACGATGCTCTAATCCTGGACCCACATGTTGTTTTTAAAGGGTAACTAAACCCTAAAACAACTTTTTTTAGTTAGTGGTCTGTAAGACTGGTGCTTGATTAATGCTGTTCATTGATTCAAGTAAATCTTTTGACATTTGGGTAAAAAGTGTTTTAATTCTACAATATATGGTATAAAAAAGTCTGAGTGCTGCCCTCTTCAGGTTGAACGGTTGTGTTACTGCATGACATAAGCAGGCACCAGCTCACCACACCCTTGCCTACAGAGAGACCCGGGTCTCAGGTGCATGCCATTGGGCTTTGCCCATTTTTCCAGCATTTTTCAAATATTCCCAGTGGGTGGAGTCAGGCTCTGACCATGAGTTACCCTTTAACAGGGAATGTACCAGCTTTGTCTAAGTTAAAGGGGTGGTATAATGCCCTTTTCACAAGATGTAAAATAAATATCTGATGTCCCCAGCACAGAGTGTGTGTGTGTGTGTGTGTGTGTGTGTGTGTGTGTGTGTGTGTGTGTGTGTGTGTGTGTGTGTGTGTGTGTGTGTGTGTGTGTGTGTGTGTGTGTGTGTGTGTGTGTGTGTGCGTGTGTGTGTGTGTGTGGCTCTGATTACCACTAAAATGACAGAAACTGTTCTGCCTTTTATTTTAAAATGGAGTCAGACAAAGATGGAGAGACTCAAGAAAAAGTGACTACACGTAGAATGCAACAGGACGTCTCTGAATGGTTAGTTGATGAATTTATGTTGCTGATGTGGAGTTAACTATCTTCAATTAGCATATTCTGCCATGATAAGCTATAAATCGCTCATAGGAACTGTTGTGAGATACACACAGAGTAGGGTGGCCACCATCAAACAAACCAAATGTGGGGTGATTATAAGTTTGTGTGGGACAATGTGGGACATGTTACCAACTAAAACATAACCTGAAACTGTTATATAATGTTTATCTAACTTAATAAAAAGATTTGTATTCTGCCTTTCACGTGATAAAAATTATTTGTTCTTTATTCCCTTCCAGAAAACACCATTACATCACTATGAACGTAACATAACATGTTAACATAACATTTATTTTACATGACATTTAAATTCAACATCAAGGTGCCCAAAGGCAGCAAGCATCATGCAGATCACTATTTTTGAATCATTTCTGACCAAGTCCAACTAAAATCCAACAAAATAAATAATGAACAAATAAAATATAAACCAACATGAATTTAGATAATTGACAGTCTTATATATTAAGAATATATTAAACAAAAACGTCCATATTTTTTAGAAAGGATGTGAATTAAAACGACCACAGCAGGCAACAAGTTGATAAATTCTGTTAAATTTTACATTTAATTTACTGAATTATCCATTTGTTTTCTGACAGAGAACGCATGGAACGAATCACCGCTCCACATTTTGATCGACAGCCGTCTCAACTAGTGACGCGTTTACTCCTGTCCTTTCAACTATTGGATAGGATTTTAAAAACGGCTGTTGTATTTTGTACTTCTGACGAAGCGCTGTTAAATAGGCTATAGGTGAAAAACTACGCCGCAAAAAAAAAAAAATGCTTTCTTAAAAAGGCAAAAGAACACATGCACGTTTTCTTAATATGATAATTAAATGCGGGACATTTTCTCAATATGTGACGTGCGGGACAAGGGGTGAAAATGCTGTGCGGTACAACGCAAAGCGGGACTGGTGGTCACCCTAACAGAGTGACTTTCTAATGCATGTGAAAAGACGGATGTCTTTTGTGCTCGACTACTACAACTTTTCCTCTTCTCAACATGGACTGCGTGTTCCCGGGGGCGGGGTTTATGTAAATCTTAGGGTTGGTGAAGTCACTAACCCGTGAGGAATGTCGTGTAGTACCAGCCGTTTTTTGTAGTCCTTAAAAAACAATTTCTTTTAAGCAAATGTCTCCCTTTGCTTTGAACTTTGAGCGTTGTAACTTTGCAGACGTTTTTTATGCTCAAACAGCAACATTACACAGAAAAAGAAAAGTGAAATCATACTCAACCACCGGAGGAATAGTAGTCACCTCATATGATTTAAGCTTCTGTCACAGATGTAAGTGTGTTATTGGTCTTGAACTTGAGCAAAACAGTGATTCTATTGTAATTAGAACACATTTAAAGTGGAAAAAATCACCACACACTGTTAAATTTTTTGACTGGCTTAAAGGCAGGCATGGAAATGTTACTATAGTAACTATTGTTTAAAACACTGTGTTTATCAGTTATTTTCTGTGAACAGGCAACACTTTTAACGTTCAAAATTAACAGTCGTTAATGCATTACAAGGTCATGATCTATAAAAAAACAATATTTTTACTGTATTAATAAGTTAATATAGTACAGGGTCAGTAAGTAATTTTTAATAAAAAATGTTAACACTTATTTTTAATAATAATACAACTAATATATTTTAGTGTTAAAAATTAGTACATGGAGAAAATAAGATTAATAAATGGTGTAAAAGTATTTTTGATTGCTAGTCCATGTTAGTTAATCTGATTACAGTTCTACTGTTATGAAAACGTTGACAATAATTCATGTTATATAATGGTATAATTTATATATACCATATATTTATAACATATTTTCAGATCCTTCCATATATCAAACTTATTAACTAATATTAACCCTTAATTATTATGCATATAGATGTTGTCACATTTTTGCTTTATGGGAATTTATTGATCACGAATCGTGACTCACCGTGTAGACAGATGAGGACAGCAAAGAGTACACCTGCAGCCAAAGCAGCAGGGAAACGATGAGAGTCTGGACACCTCAAACAGTGCATGAGTCCACAGACACACTTATCAAAACTGCTCACCGAGACAAGCTCTCTGACATCCTCGAAACTCACCTGAGTGGACAGATACATCATGAGGGAAACTATTTTAGTCTGCCGCGTAACTTTAGATCTATAACTCATCCCAAACATCGAACTGATAACTGGTTACTCGAGTAGCCTAAATTAGAATCCGTGGTGTATGTGTATTTCTCTTTGAAAGTCCTGCAATACCAATGTCTAACATACTAGGGCAGTGTAGCATTACAAACGAAATAGCGCCCACTATTGTTGTTGATGTAAGACAGCAATACTGAAATACATTCAGGTAAGGGTCAGCTATATAATTAAAATAGTTTTTAATTGGAAAATTAAACTGTGTTTCTAGGACATTTATGAATAATACTAGAATATAGGCCCACAAGTTGTCCCATTTATGTTGACATCGAGCCTTGGTCTTACCTACAAAATGTTTAGGATTTTAAAATGTTCTTCACTCACCCACACGCGCACACTTTTTTTTTGTCAGTTCATCTAAATATAAACATTTGTGAGATGTAGTCAGTCGAACCAGTTTTGAGGTTAAATGATCTAATTTTGTGTCTCTGGAAAATAGTGATTTATGACATTGTATTATGTTGAATATCACAGGTTTTTTACCTACTAAAAACAGCAACAGCTGCTCCTGCGGGCTCTATATATATATATACTCGTACTGTGTCTAAACAGATTTTAAAAAAAGGTCTAAATGGGACTGTTGCCACCATTTATATACCATATATTTTGTGTGTGTGTGTGTGTATATATATATATATATATATATATATATATATATATATATATATATATATATATATATATATATATATATATATATATATATATATGTCTGTTACCCTGATAAGACCAGCAGGCCGTTAGCCTCGCACTGTGTTGATTGTATGACTCACCTTAAGACACCTGTTGATTCCCTTTGGGTCCCATGTCCTTGATGAGAGCCTTTGTGTTCCTGAGCAGCCAATGAATCCTGTCATTCTGTTTGTGCTTCTGTAACACCAGGAGCATCATTTCGATTAATTTCACGCTGATCCAAGAGTGAAGACACCTCCTCCCCCTCCTCCTCAGTTATCTCTCGATAGTGATGTCCTTTAGAGATGCTCCCTGGTCCATTTTGTGCAGTATGTGTGTTTGTGTGTGATAGTCTTAAAGGCTTCATGTGGACATATTGAGAACAACAAGATCACAAAGTGTCTTCCCAATAAGAGATGGAGTCACTAGCACCAAGATGGGACATAGCGGAAATATTTGAGCAGTCTCATCACGAATAGCTTTTCTGGAGGACAACTGACATAAAATAGAAAATTATTTACTTTTTTTGGCAGATGTTAGTGAATTGACTTTGGGTGGAATGGGTTAGAAAGGAAAGTTTGATGGGTAAATATTTTCCACAGAATGAGTTTAGACTTGGGGAAAGTACTTAGGAACTTAAATACCATGTAAAATACATATGAATTTCATTGCATTTGTGCATTGTATTTCTTTAAATATGCAATACATTTATAATTACTAATGGTAAATATATTATACACTACATATCTCTACTATCTTAAACCCCAACACATTTTTGCACTTTTTTTTCGCTTGAAAAGTGATTGTAAGTACATGTTGTCCAATTTGATATTTTTTTTTATCCCATGCAATGAAGGTGTTGATTATGTGTCTAAATTATTTTTTTTCAGCCATAGTGTGACTGGAGACAGGCAAATTGGAATTAACATTGACACCAAAAACAAATAAAGGGAGGTGCACTGAAGAAAAGTGTGAAGGATAGGGGAAGTGAAAGGACACTGTCTACAAAATGAGGAGTGTTGTAAAGGTCAGGCCATTGCAGGAGGCATGAAGGTCAGCAGTCATGAACCTTGAGGAAAATATATCTGTATAATGATAGTTTTAAAGTGGAAGTAAAAAAAGTTTATCTCTTAAACACAGATTATTCTATATGTTCACTTTACTGTTATACTCACCCTTAAAACATCAAAGACTGGGTGGAGATTGTGAAGAAAAACATGAAGCTCTTCATCACCATTGTCCTTATTGACCTTGAGGAGAAGTGTTACTGAAGTGATATTTTATATAGCTATATAGCAATGATTTTCATTTAAATTATTATAAAAAAGACTGTACACCAGTGAAATTATATATATATATATATATATAATATTACATTCCAGAAAGGCCATGGGTGTCAAGGTAATATACTTGCCTGCAATTCTTTGAGATCTTCATTGAGAAAAAGAAAAAGAAAAAAGTTTTAATGAAAACAAAAACTTGTGCATATTTTACCTTTTGCCTATGAAATCACAAGGAGAATCCTTGTCCTTATGGTGAAAGCAGCCACGAACATCTGCATTCTCCAACCTTTACAGCCAATAAGAGATCATCTTCCAGAGCCTCCTATTAATAACCACTGTCAGCCTTGACTGTCTGTGAGAGGACATGTTTTTCATCTGAGAGTTGGAACATTTTTAATCTCTCCTGACTGTCCTTCCAGAGATGCGCAAGGATAGAAGATGATGAATTTACGGCCAAAAAATCCTGAATTCTATGATACTTATCAATATTATGCCCATAAATAGGAGGCAGCTAGTCTCAGAGATTCGTTTTTCTGACACAGAGATACTTCAGTTTTCACCTTACTACAGAGAAACTCTTTGGCTAATCACACTGATTGTGTAACATGACTAATTCCCCCCACGGCTCAGCCTGAAAACATCTGGCTTCTGGATATGAAGGATTCAAGTCTATTCTGCCTTTGATGGAGGGTTGTGCATGATTCAGAATTGAATATAGTCTTCATTTCATGTGAGTGTATGTGATTCTTTAGAGGTTAATTTTTTTTTAAATGTGTAACAAAAACTGCACTTTTAAAAAGAACTCTTAAAGGGATAGTTCATCCTAAAATGAAAATTAAGTGATCATTTACTCATCATATGCCCTTCTTTCTTTTATGGAAAAAAAAAGGTGACTTTTTTTGTCCCATTCGCACCCGTCCATAGAATGGCAGCAAATAGCGACCAGCATTAAGCTTTTTAAAAATGATGCAAAAGTATAACTGAATGATCCCATATAACACGTGTTTAAGTGTCACCGTCCCACCAGCGGGACGCCTAACTTTACTTCAATATATTACTATTAAATCCTAATTTAATCATGACAAACTATATATCGTTGGAAAGGTCTAAGACTCCTAATTAGATATTTTAGCGCTGTTTTTTATTACAAATTATGTAGGAACAATAATATATGAATTTATGACAAGAGTGCGCCTCACAAAAACTACGTCATAACAGGTGTTTCCGACCTTTGTCACAAAAAAAACGCACACACTTTTAATAATTGAATCTTTGGTTTTAATGCATAATCTAGTATTTGTCAATAAAAAAAATGAAATAATATTTTAAAAAGTAAAGTAAAAAGTCCTCTAAAAAGTATAATATATATTATATATATTTTTATTTTATTTTTGTATTATATTACATTATATTTTTTAGTAGTTATCATAAATTAGGTATAATTTGAAAGCTTACGATCTCAGAATTCATCCTGTGGAAACCGTTTTGAAATTGGACGTTGCCTTACCATAGAAACTGTATTTTGTATTAGGCTCCTCCCCTTTTGGGCATCATCTTTCATAACTTTTTATCAAAACCTTTTCTAATCTTGACAAAACACATATTGTCAGAAAGGTCTGAGTCTCAAGGTTCCATTTTTAGTGACAAAAGTGATATTTGGATAGAGATGTATTAATTTGTTATGGCAGAATGCATACAATTAAATTCAATTGAATTCAATGGCACCCGGTGGCTATTTTTGGTACTACGCCTAAACAAAATCTCATGGGAACTTAAATTTTTGTGATATCAACTTCAAATTTGCAACACAACTTGGTTAGATATATAGCTTTCATTTTATAGTAATTTTATAGTAAAAATTTTTTTGTAAAATATTTATTTTATACTAAAAAATATATAACAATAAAGTATATTTGATTTACTGTAAATTTAAACTTCCATAACGTTTTCATACTTTAATTTTTGTGCTTTCACTTACGTACTAATTTGTTGATTGTTTTCTTTAAAACAAGACCAAACTTAGGTCTATATTCCAAAGCATTCTTGAATTACAACTATTTAAGTTTGTATAGTGCATTTTAATGTCCATTATCAAAAAGGGGGGGGGGGGGGGGTGACACTTGGTATATACAGTAAAAAGCTCTCAACAACGCTCTCTCATCACGCACAGAAGGCAGCGCAATACTGCTAATTTGCGTCCCCTTCTCTCATCCACACACACAGCTCTCTCTCTTTCTATGGGTCTATGGAATTGTCAGTCAGCAGTCAATAAAGCTGACTTCATTCCTGCCTTTGCATCTCTTTTAACTCTTAATATCTTGGGCTTGACTGAGACCTGGATCCGTCCAGAAGACTCAACAACCCCTGCTGCTCTCTCTAACAACTTCTCTTTCTCTCACACCCCTCGCCAGTCTGGTAGGGGTGGGGGGACTGGTATCCTCATTTCTAATAATTGGAAATACTCAACTCTTTCTTCTCTATGCAATAACAACTCATTTGAATATCATGCTATTACACTTACAACTCCCTTTAAGATCCAGATTGTAGTCATTTATCGCCCCCCAGGTCAACTGGGAAGCTTTGTTGAGGAGCTGGATGTGCTGCTGTCCTCTTTCCCTGAGGACGGCACTCCACTTGTAGTCTTTGGCGATTTCAACATTCATCTAGAGAAGCCGTATGCTACAGATTTCATCTCTCTCCTAGCCTCATTCGATCTCAAACGGCTCATCACCACAGGTACTCACAAGTCAGGCAACCAACTGGACCTGGTCTACACACGCAACTGCATCACAGACAACATTTTAGTGAAACCACTCCATGTTTCAGATCATTTCCTCATTACTTTCAATCTACAACTCACTATCCACACTCCACCAACTCCTCTACCAGTTACTTTCAGACGAAACCTGCGCTCACTTTCTCCCTCCCGTCTTTCCTCTGCTGTGTCATCTTCTCTTCCCTCACCCTCACAATTCTCATCTCTAGATGTGAATACCGCAACGGATACTTTATGCTCCACTTTAACTTCTTCTTTAGACACTATCTGCCCTCTCTCCTCCAGGCCAGCACGCGCTATCCCCTCTAACCCCTGGTTATCGTGAACATCAGACCAAACTAAGGGCAATGGAGAGGAAATGGCGCAAATCAAAAGATACATCTGACCTGAGTATGTATCAATCTCTGCTCTCTTCCTTTTCTGCTGATGTTCACGCCACAAAATCTTCATATTTCCACAACAAGACCAACACCGCCTCTAACACATGAACACTTTTCAAGACATTCAACTCTCTCCTCTGTCCACCTCCACCACTACCCACCTCCTCGCTAGCTGCTGATGATTTTGCTAACTTCTTCACTAACAAAACAACAACCATTAGAAGTCAGTTCTCTGCTCCACACACACAGGAACCTAGTCAAACCTCTCCCACAGCCAATAACCTTCTCTCCTCCTTCTCTCCACTAACCGAGGAAGAAGTATCTAAACTTCACCTCTCCAGTCATCCTACCACCTGCCCTCTAGACCCCATCCCCTCAAACCTTCTACAAGCCATCCCTCCCACACTTCTACCAGCACTCACACACATCATCAACTCATCCCTCCATACTGGCATTTTTCCTACAGCATTTAAGCAGGCTCAGGTAACCCCACTGCTTAAAAAAACAACATTAAACACATCACTTCTAGAGAATTACAGACCTGTCTCTCTCCTACCATTCATTGCAAAAACACTTGAACGAGTTGCTTTCAACCAAGTATCATCTTTTCTGTCTCTGAACAACCAGCTGGATGTTGACCAATCTGGCTTCAAGAAAGGGCATTCGACCGAGACCGCATTACTCTCAGTCACAGAAGCCCTGCGGATCGCTAAAGCAGCTTCCAAATCATCAGTTCTCATTCACCTAGACCTGTCTGCTGCCTTCGAAACTGTGAATCATCAGATCCTTCTGTCCACCCTCTCATCACTGGGCATCACTGGAACTTCCCTCCACTGGTTTGAGTCCTATCTCACAGGTAGGTCATTAAGGGTCGCATGGAGAGGCGAGGTATCCAAAGCACATCGACTGACCACAGGGGTTCCCCAGGGTTCAGTCCTTGGACCCCTCCTCTTCTCCATTTACACCACATCACTGGGACCCATCATACAGGCAAATGGTTTCTCTTACCATTGCTATGCTGATGACACCCAGCTCTACCTCTCATTTCAACCAGACGATCCCACAGTAGCTTCACGTATCTCTAGCTGTCTGGCGGACATCTCGGCATGGATGAAGGAACATCACCTGCAGCTCAATCTGGCAAAGACTGAGCTTCTCGTTCTCCCTGCCAATCCGTCTCTACAGCACGACTTCACTATCCAGCTAGATTCTTCCTCAATCACCCCATCAAGGTATGTCAGAAATCTTGGAGTAATCTTTGATGACCAGCTAACCTTTACAGACCACATTTCAAAGACAGTTCGATCATGCAGGTTTGCAATGCACAACATCAGAAAGATCAGGCCTTTCCTAACTGAGCATGCAACACAACTTCTTGTCCAGGCCCTGGTTATTTCTAGGCTTGATTACTGCGATGCTCTTCTAGCTGGTCTTCCATCATGTGCAACTAAACCCTTACAAATGATCCAGAATGCTGCTGCTCGTCTTGTCTTCAACGAGCCCAAAAGGGCCCACGTCACTCTGCTGTCCATCTGCCTGCATTGGCTACCACTCGCTGCTCGAATCAAGTTCAAGGCGCTGACACTTGCTTACAGACTGACCACTGGCTCAGCTCCCTCCTACTTTCACTCGCTCCAACGGCTCTACATCCCTTCCAGAAGCCTACGATCGATCAATGAGCGACGGCTGGTGGTACCACCACAGCGAGGCACAAAATCACTGTCCAGAACATTCTCATTCACGGTTCCATGCTGGTGGAATGACCTACCCACCCTCGTCCGGAATGCAGAATCCTTGACAGCATTCAAAAGACAACTGAAAACTCATCTCTTCCGTGAGCACTTAACATAGGAGAGAAAAAAAAAGAAAAAAAGAAAAAAAGAAAAAAAGAAAAAAAAACTTTTTCTTGAAATCTTTGCTTGTCTGGTTTATGCTACTCTGAGCAATGTTTGAACTTTGTATTCTGAGCACTTCTTGCGTTGTTTTTGCCTCTCCACGATGACTCACTGGTTTGATCCTCAAATGTAAGTCGCTTTGGATAAAAGCGTCTGCTAAATGACTAAATGTTAATGTAAATGTACAATAGGGTTTAGTAGAAAAACAAACCCAAATTTATTGTATTATTTAACAAAATTCTTGTCCTAGCTTAAATATTTTTAGATGTTTCTTTATGAAGCACATGACTTCACTATTTCAATTCATCTACTCTATGAGCAATTAAATGAGTAAGTTTAGCACTATATGCACTCTTTTGTTCTTTCCATTAATACAATGAAAAACATAGAAAACAACTGCAATCATGTGGATTCCCATGTTGCATTGATGTCAAAAAGGCAATCATGATCATGACACGAAAACCCCCTTGTGACACTAAATTGATATAATAAACTCTAATCCAACTATCTTAAGTGGATTTCAGCAGCAGGATTCAGAGTGCTATGTTCCAACACTCACACCTGCCCCTCCATCTGTTACTGCAGTTATGGATCATTCTATCCCAGATTTACCCCACCCAAAATCCTGGTTTGAACCAGCACATTCAAACAAATTTGTATCCCTACTGCTCAGTTGTTACATGGCACATGCAAACCAAAAAATTGTAGACCCCTGTCCTTATTTCATAAACAATTAATTAAATAAAAAAAAATTTTTGACTCCTATTAAGGGAATAGGGAGTTTGATTATTCCTAAACAAAACTGAGAGAACTAACAATAAAATATGTAAAATTCTGATTCAACTTCTGCTGTTCTGGCTTTGTGTAGCACCTGCCACCAGAGGTGGAAAGTAACAAAGTAGCCAACATTTACTTGAGTACTGGGTAACACTTTATTTCGATAGTCCACTTTAGCCATTCTACTAAACTAACTAACTTTGCAACTACATGTCAACTAACTGACATTAAGAGTATTAGTAGACAGTCTGCTTAATATCTGCTAACACTTTATTTTGATGGTCCATCAACAGATATTCTACTGACTATAAGTAACTTGGCAACTACAAGTCAACTTATTCTACAAATCAACACCTAACCATAACCTAAAATTCTACACTACAGTCTACTAATACTCTAATGAGAGTTAGTTGACAACATGTAGTTGCAAAGTTACTTATAGTTACAATGTCTAAAGTGGACTATCGAAATAAAGTGGAACCGAGTACCGTCCTTAAGTACACTTTAATACTTGAGTATTATTCTTTCTGGAAACTTTTTACTTTAACGTCACTACATTGGAAAGATAAACATTGTACTATTTACTCCACTACATTTCTGTCAAGGTCCTTGAGTAAAAAGTATTATCAGTCAGGGGATGATTTTGGTTGCAGGGGTTGCATTTTGGTTGGAAATGAAAGTCGGGTTGACGTCAGAATCTGGCTGGTGTTGGATTCTGACACCAACCTGATTTTCAACGTTGGGTTTGGTCTTCTAAATGGGAATTTTGTCATTGTTTTGGAGCACACTAGCTTACAGATAACAGTAAGTCTAACATACTCATACTAAAAGCCAAAAAACTTTTCATAGACACTTTAAATAGGGGACTATTTGAGGGAACAGCCAGCTGGGTGTCCGAAACCATTGTGGACGTTATTGAGTGCCCTTATTCAATCTCGCATTCAATCCTACTACTGGAACTGTGTTCTAGAAATAAATGTTATATTTCTATGAGGGTGTAAGGGCGATTTTTGGACACAACCAATATCTGATTAATGTGAATATTATTAGCCTTCTCATCTAGATAGCATCCTTCTTCTTTTTTTTACCTTGTAGGATGTTACAATAGGGTCCCTGGCTGCCACTCTGCATATTCTTCCATATATGATCCCAATGTTAAAAACAAGCAGCTGAAGTTTATTTCAACTTTTATTTTATTTTAGGTCCCTGGATGTTTATATAATTGGCTATTTAATTATACGATTATATTCACAATAGAATAATGTTAATGATCATTAATTTGTGTCATTCAAACACCAATAATTCCAAAGATTTGATAGGGCACCAAAGCACTTTTGCTCATTTCATATGCTTATAAGGAAATCTTAAAGACATAAAATGGTCCATTTAATTCTATTCTACCACTGTGTCTACCATGGACACAAGCGACGTGACAAAAGCTAGCTTGAGGCTGTCTACACTGGACATGACAGAAGCATGTCAGAAATACAACAGGTCATCAGTTAATGGTCAGGAATTTGTTGTGATGCGTTTCGCATCCAGTGTAGACAGCATCACTGATTATAATGGGTTCTGTTTGCTTTTGTTGCTTTGCCACGTCCTGTGTAAACAGTGTGTAAGGGTCATAAAGAGTTTGGAATCAATAGTCATGAAAGACTAAGTTACATGACCAGTTTTGTTGCAAAAAACCCCCACAAAAAATAGAATAATTAACATAATAATAAATAATATTTAAAAAATTATGATATGACACCTTCACATTTTTGTGCTTCAACTTATTTTTGTATTACAACATATGGCCGACTGTTACCCACACAATGTTTAAGCAGTTCTTAATCGCTTTATTATTGTCCATTGTGGAGGGGGGTGAGGTTCCCTGCTGATCATCTGACCATGGTTCTCACCCTCTTTAATCATTTTCCTTTAATCTTCACCTCAACATGTCTAAATCCTTTCAGGTTCTATTTTTGCCTGGCCCTGTTTTGATCATAACAGGGACACTCAAGTTTATGAATCCCTAATCATGCCACATGTACCTGCCTCTCTCTCTCTCTCTCTCTCTCTCTCTCTCTCTCTCTCTCTCTCTCTCTCTCTCTCTCTCTCTCTCTCTCTCTCTCTCTCTCTCTCTATCTCTCTCTCTCTCTCTCTCTCTCTCTCTCTATCTCTCTCTCTCTCTCTCTCTCTCTCTCTCTCTCTCTCTCTATCTCTCTCTCTCTCTACCCTCCCCCTCTGTTTCTGACTCTCTCGCTCCTCATGCATGGCTCGTGGTTTTATTGTTAGAAGTGACAGATCAGGTCACTCACTATTGAATCACTGATGAGAAAGGCCTGCGAGCTTCTGAGGATATGGTTTCATTCTGTATTTTCCTTCACATACTGTAGTTAGTGCAGTGACTATCTTCATAATGACTCCAAAAGGTCTGTCTCATTTCATGCCTGAACCTTCCATGTTCATGTCATATTTCACCCTAAAATGACCACTGAGAATAAAGGGGATTACAAAAAACTCACAAGTAAACATTAAAACATTCATTACAGTAATTTCTTGTTTATTTAGGGGTGAAATGTGACCTGAAACACTTTAATTTGTACCTTCACACCACGGTCATTTACACGTGCAGCAAACGGACCTGCCATGTTTACAAACTTAAGAATGGAATATACTGTACAGCCTAAGTTACATAATTAAAACAAATTCAACACCTAGTCTGCAATATAAACAGGTAAGGAGGTCATTGTTGCTGTTTGCTGAGGACAAACAAGCTGGCTCCTCATATTTGCCCTTTGTTAAAGTTGTACACTAAAAGGCAAAAGACCATTAAAGAGCATGTTATCTCATTCTGTGCACTTGCATTGCATGGCAATGATTTCTAATATTGCTCTCAAAGGTTACATTAAAAGCCTTCATCTCAAACTATAGGTAATTTCATCCTGCATAAACCTGTTATTATAGTGCAGCTTATAAAGAGAGCTAGCCTGAAACCCTTTATTTCAGCCAATCTGGTAGGACGATACTCAAAGGCGCCCTGTTGCTATGCAGGTCCCTGTCTCATCACATTTCCATGGTTACATGGCAACAAGGAATTAACAATGAACATCAGAGCTCCCTCAGATACACGTTTTTTCCTGAACGAAAACTGAATTAGGCTTGGTGATGGAGTGAGAAACTTCTTAATATATACAGTGGCCTTAGAGTGAGACATTAAAGCACATTTCAAATGCTATGTAAGAAAAATGTTTTATTTTCACAGAGAAAAAAAGTATACATATTAATATTAATGACTATTTGTGTCATCAATATAATGGCTACACACACAATTAACAGCCATAAATTAAATAATGGTATTATTGAGTACGAGTGTTGATATTATGAAATGAATATATAATGACTGAGAGCAATTCTCAATTAACTCAACATTTTTAACAGATGGAAATAAATCAATGTGTAACAAAAGGAATTTGATATTTAATCTTATCATGAATACTTACTATTGCCACTTATCAATAGGAACCATAACAATAAATTATGGATAAATAGATTACACTAGTCCAAAGATCATTTAGACCTGAATTTGCATGGATTTAAATGGTTAGTTCACCCAAAAATGAAAATTCTGTCATCATTTACTCACGTTCATGTTTTTCCAAACCCGTAAAACTTTCGTTCATCTTCAGAACAGAAATGAAGATATTTTTAATAAAATCTGAGTTATTTCTGTTTCTCCATTGACAACATTCGCAATAAAACCTTCAGAGAGATCATAAAACTGATCCATATGAATTGAGCGGTTTAGTCCAAATTTTCTGAAGAGACACGTTCGCTTAATATGATGGACAGATTGAATTTAGGCTTTTATTCACAAATAAACATTCATCAACTCATCAGTTAAGATAAACTGAAGCAAAAGCATGTTCGCTTGAAGTGCGAGAACCAATGGTTCATTCTCGTTTGTTACACATCACATTTGAGATTCAGCAAGAACCAATGAGGTTCATTCTTGTGTGTTAGAAAGCTCTCAGATTTAATCCAAAAGATCTTGATTCTGAAGATGATTGAAAATCTTATGGGTTTGGAACAACATGAGGGTGAGTAATTAATGACAGAATTTTCATTTTTGGGTGAACTAACCCTTTAATATATAATTAGTCATGCACATATATAATGCTCTTCTTAATAAAAACAAATATTTAAAAGTCATGACCTTTATTCATTCAAGTACTCACACATATTTTAAGTCATTCCTCAGGGATCTGGCCAGGTAACCTAGCACCCTGATCCACAGTATCCCTTGGACTGGAATTGCCACAACTGGGTCTGGTGGTCTCAGCCGTGCTGGTGGTCCTTTGCAGAAACTGAAGAAAGTTTTCATGGATGGAACCTTCGTGACTTGAGGCTCGAAGTTCAACAGGTCTACTGGCGCAACATTTTCTCAGTTTTATCAGTTCCTCGCGGATCTGTCGGTTCAGAAGGCCATAGAAGAATGGATTCACAGCAAACGACGAATACGCTAGCCAAGTGACGGCTTCTTCAATGTCCCCTGGGCTCTGAAGTGGAGTGGTGATGGACATGTAAAGGTGGAAACTGAAGTACGGGAGCCAGCAAATAAGAAACTGGCCCACAATGACAACTAGTGTGATAGCAGCCTTTCCGCCACCAAAAACTCTCTCAGGAGACAATCTCTGGGGCAGGCTGCGGGTGGTGGTGATGATAGTGGTCTGACTGTTGATGGAATCCGAGCGACGCTTAGCTTGGTTGGCCGTCCAGCTGGGCAGTGGTACGTGCTGACGGGCAGCTGTTCGTGCGACTTTGTATACATTGCAATATACTGCAAAAATCACAACAGCGGGGACCAAGAAGCAAAGCACGCTGAAGAGAATAGCAAAAACCTTCCTGAGGCGACTGTGGCTCCAGTGTAAAGAGCAATGGGCCGCTGCAATGGAGCTCTGGTTCCCATACGCTGGCCAACCGAGAAGCGTAACCAAAGCCAGCAGGATGGATTTGACCCAAATGAAGACCATAACCCCAAGCGCAAGGTTTAGAGTCATCTTTACCTCGTATCGCATAGGATGAACAATATAGTAGTAGCGTTCAATACTGATCGCAGTCACGGTAAGAATAGAGGCACAGATGAGGAACACGTTTAAAAAGATGTACACCTGGCACTCCAGAACGGTAAATGCTACAGTGCTAAAGAACGGAGAACTAGACACTATCCCGAGAGGCATCAACAATATAGCACAAAGCAAGTCAACTGCACAAAGATGACAAACAAACACATATTTTTTCATGTGAGGAGCTCGGGCAATGGCCACCATGACTCCGCTGTTGCCCAAGAGTGCTGCCAGGTTAAGGGTCACCATGCAAAACAGCCCAACAAGATCCTTAATCTGGGATTCCGAGTGGATGATCTCCTCCATGCTGGGAGGGGTAGGCTTGGTTGTGATCCGCTGGCCAGACGTGTCATTTGGAGTTGTGTGATTGGTCAGGAGACCCAGCATCAGACCTGGCGCAGCTTTCTCCATACTTCACCAGCTCGAGATAGAACCAGGCTTCTCCATGCGTAAATGTTGTTTTCTCTTCTGTTTGTCAAGCGTTTGTGTTGAAACCATCTCTGAGAAGAAACGAGCAGATCTATCAATACTGTATTTCATGTGATGTCCTGTCACAGAGCAAAATGTATAGATACTTATAAAGAGATAGATTTACATTTACATACATTTAACAGTATGTATATAACAGTATATTTTATATTTGTAAGTCATATCTTATTAAAAGCAATTGCTTTTATATTGATAAAAGCAATTTTTGTGGAAACAACTATTATAAGCTGAAAATTGTTACAAAAGATATCACAAACCACATAGATAGATAGATGGATGGATGGATGGATGGATGGATGGATGGATGGACGGACGGATAGATAGATAGATAGATAGATAGATAGATAGATAGATAGATAGATAGATAGATAGATAGATAGATAGATAGATAGATAGATAGATAGATAGATAGATAGATAGATATACTGATGTTGATGTAAAGTTAGAACATTTTTTTTAAATGAATATATGAAAAATGTCCATATCAAAGTGACTCTGTGTAGCTTTCAAATAAAATAGATCAAAAAACTGTTTTTTGAAACCCTTAAGTTGTTGAGAAAGTGAGGCTGCATATTGCAAACCATATTCTTTAAGAGGTTCACATAATATGCCATGATTCAGTGCAAAGGGTCATTAAAAGGATTGGTAACGGTTTCATACCCATAATGATTAGTTATGTAAATCTGCAACGCCTCCATCACTCATCATTCAGTGAGAGAGAGCAAAATTCCCTTTTATGTCAAACTGAACATGCAATTATTATCAGAACACTAAAGCTGTTATAACATACACACACTAAACACTTGAGTCCAAATGGAAAGGAAATTCCCTCATACAAAGTTAAGGATTAAATCCTGAGTGCATATTGGTAATCATTTCTCCAAGAAAGTACAGATCATTCCCAGAATTACAGTGTCAATTTCCTTTTACTTCAGTCTTCATGGAAAATCTCATCTATTATTTTTTCCCCAACCCTCTCACCAGGTCTTTCTATATGCTAATGAGGGCAGAACAACATCCTGTCCTTTTTTGTTGGCAACTGAGAGATTGCTTTCACCCAACAGGAGCATGTTTTTTTTGTTGCTGTTTTTTTTGCACAAATGGGTTGTTGACCGTCAGAGATCAATGAAGTTGGAGGAATACACGACTGTTGTTATTGTTGTTTGTCAGTGGGAGTCACACATGAGTCATACCTGATTGTGTGCCTTGACCTCCCCACAACACCCACCTATACACACTGACCCGTCCCCTCCCCCGACCCACAGACACTATGGCCCCAGGAAATTTTACTCACTTCGCTAGAAATTCAAAAACACATTTTGAACTATATTAAAATGAATGACCTACTGTCATGTCAGGTTGTGTTCCGTTGTTCGGACTTATCCCCACATGTTGCCCTGACACATAACATTAGAGAAAGAAGACAATGTGAGTTTTCTCACCTGTCAAAGTCTGGGACTTTGATTTTTCTTTGATTCTCCAATCAGATTTGAAAATATGGACGTATTTTCACATGTGTAGAAACTTCTGCAGACATCAAAACAAGTGCAGTGCAAGCCTACAGGAGGCCGCTCGACATCTCAGGTGAGTTCAGCGGAGAGCAACCAGAGTGGATCATGATCCATCAAAAAGTATTATCATCCAGGAAAGCCCTGGCTCTAAGAAGCAAAGTTCATATAGGTTTCCCTTTCCTGCTAACAAAACCCAGGTGAAGCAGAAAGGATACAGTCCCACCTGCTCTTCCTGTTTCCAGTAGTGTTGATCAGTATTCACACCACTTAGGCCGGTGTCCGTCAGGATGCTCTTCCACAGTGTCCGGTGCTGTGGAGGGCTGTGACTGTCACACATTGTATCTCTGTGATTTTTTTTCTTCCTCTTTCAAACAGACACATACTCCTCTGTCCTCCAGTGTGGCAGTCATCCCCTGGGTCCTACTGCACACCACTAAACTAAAAGATATTTGAATGGTCCATTGTAGCTCGACCAAGTCCTTTTTGTCACGTGTAAGGATATTTTTCAAATATATGGGAAGTTCACACAAAAAATAAAAATGCATCAGCAGTCTAAAATTGCATCAGCAGTTCTTATCTTTTATGGAATATTACAGTGTTTATTATTAATCATTTCTGTGCACATCATTTGTTTGTTTTTTATTCATGTGCCCTCGTAATCTTTAATCAAAATAATTTCCCCTCCCTCTTGCATCAGTTTCTCTTCTCTTCTTTGATGAAGTTTACTGATGCGATGACGGGACAACCTGTCACTCCCATTACATCACAGCAATAGCAAACCACAACCATCCAATCAATTCCCAATGGACAAAATCAAGCCCTACTGTGGCGACTTCCGTTTCATGCGTGATTTTAAATATTGCCTTGTGATACCCAGCAAATTATTATAATTTTTTTGTGAATTCTCAGAGACTATACATGTCTATCGTATCTTATAGAAGATATCCTGGACCATTCAAAGATACCAGATGTTTGGAAGTTTAGCAATGAAAAGTTGTTTCCCTAGGTTTTTGAAAATGGATATCAACATATGCATTATATTTTACAGAAAGAGGAACATATTGTTTTGTAATTCTCATTTGTACTTAATTGAGTTTCTCATACATAAAGGTCTGAAAAATCTCAAAGCAGAATGATTTTCTTAACATTTCTTCTATTGGTAGCTGCTTGTTACTCCATATGTTGTGGAGACAAGTTGCCCAAAAAACACATTAATATAAAAAACGACTATTTAAAACCCCAACACTGATTGGAGATGCACATATTTATAAAATATGAGGTAAACACAATGTAGACAAATAATTACGTTAACTTAGTTTAGACAAAAGTTCATGTATGCTCACTAGAAATTGAGATTTATGTGTTAAAATCCTGAAGAGGCTATTAAATGCAGACAGGTAGTGCCATACAAAAACAAAAATCAGAATTTGTGTATTATACAATACAATATAATTGTGTATTACATTTGATTAAAACATTGTTTGACAATGAACAGTGGTTGGACAATGAAACTGAAACACTGGACAATCCTCACTGATTTTAGGTGAAGGTTGAATTAGCAGAGCAATAGCAGCTGTAGATAAAATATTGCAATCCACACAACATAATGGGAGACATATCAGACTTCACAAGAGGACAAATTGTTGGTGCACATCTCGCTGGCTCATCTGTGACTGACAGCACGTCTTTGTGGTGCATCCAGAGCTATAATATCCAGGGTAACGCCAGCATACCACCCACCATGTAGGACAAACCACATCCAACTGGACAGGAGTAACTGTCGACGCAAGAGGAAGCTGTCTGAAAGGGATGTACAGGAGTTTAATCCAAAAAACATAAATCCACAGCTGCCCAACTGCAGAATTTAATGCAGTTCTCCTTGTTTCCACCTAAACTGTTCATCGGGAGCTCCACAGAGTCAATAGTCATGGTCAGGCTGCTATAGCCAAGCTTTTAGTCACTTGTGCCAATGCCTAATGTCAGTTTCAATGGTGCCAACAGTGCAAATCTTGGGTTATGGACAATGCAAAGCATGTATTGTTCTTTGATGAGTCCACTTTCACTGTCTTCCCCACATCCAAGCCCCAAAAAAAAGCCTCAACACTCGGACTGTTGCTGGCGAGAGTGAAGCACGTCAGTGGACCAGTGATGGTTTGGGCTGCAATATCATGGCATTCACTTCTGTGCTTGATGGGCGTCACTGCCAAGGACTACAGAACCATTCTGGAGGACCATGTGCACCTAATGGTTCAAGCATTGTACCCTGAAGTTGGTGCAGTGTATCATTTACATTTATCTGACAATTTTATCCAAAGCAACTTACAATTGCTATATTTCAGAGGTCGCACGCCTCTGGAGCAATTAGGGGTTAAGTGTCTTGCTCAGGGACACATTGGTCTCACACAGTGGATTCGAACTCAGGTCTCTCACACCAAAGGCATGTGTCTTATCCAATGCACCATCACCACCTTATGCATAATATCAGCATAATAATGCACCAATACACACAGCAGGACTTGTGACAGAATGGTTTGATGAATATAAAAGTGAAGTTGAAGATCTCCCATGGCCTGCACAGTCACCAGATCTGAATATTTTTTAGCCACTTCGGGGTATTTTGGAGGAGCAAGTCAGAAAACATTTTCCTCGACTAGCATCAAAGTGTCCTGGCCCATAGTCATTCCCAAGATGCATTGATGCTGTATTGGCTGCAAAAGGAGGCCCTACACCATACTAATATGTTACTTTTTCAGTTTCTATTGTCCAACACCTGTGTGTATATATATATATATATATATACACACACACACACACACACATATGTGTTATATATATATATACACACACACACACACATATACATATATATATATACATCAGTGTTTCCCCTAAAATGTATTCAGCAGCGGCGCAGCGCCGCCGCTGGATTTTCAGTGCCGCTGTAAAATCTTTCCATGATCAGTAATATCACGACATTCTCTTCATTCACGTACACACCTGAAAACACTGAGACATGGCGACCGGCGGCGCTGCATGCGGTGGCTCTGAATCCACTTGTAAACAAGGAGGAAAGAGCCACATATGGAAATATTTTCGATTAGGCTAATGTCACGTTGCCATAAGGGGCCGTTCACATAGCGTGTTTTTTGCGCGTGCAAATTCATTATTTCAAATGCGGCCGGCGCGCTCTTTTTCCCAAGCGCGCCTCTGTTCATGGTTGCATAGCAACGACAGACGCCAAGGGAGAGCAAGCGCTTGTGGAAAGGAGAAAGCGGTACGAACTGCGCTCTCCATGATGACGAGGAAGTATCACCTACTGCTCATAGTCCTGATAGTTAACGTTAAATCATATTTAATTTTTCAGATGAGTCTACTAAACTTGTTGGTGTCCTTCAGAAATCATTCTAATATGATATGTGATGCTCTTTTCTTTTTTTTTTCAAAGATTCTTTGATTAATAAAAAGTTAAAAAGAACATCATGTAATAATATTTCACAATATTAGGCTACTGTTTTTTCTGTTGTTTTTTTTTAAATTAAATAAATGCAGGCTAGATGAGCATAAGACTTCTTGCAAAAACAAAAAATACCCCCACAATCATTCAATTACCAAAGAGCCTTAGAGATCTTCTATGAAAAGCCCAGAAAAATTAAGTGCTCACAGATTGGGTGTGGCCTTTCCCATTAACATAAAATTTTCAATAAATTGTAAATAATCTTTTTCTGGGTTGTGCTGTTTCATTTTCCCCCTAAACAATTTCTACCAAGCTGAAAATGAACACAAAAGAAAAACATGAATAATCCTGTCTAAAATTATAAAATGAAGGTTTCTGTTTGTGACTGCAGTTCAAGGTACGTGCTGCAATAATCATGCCTTGAATCAGTTGATGGTATGTCATATTTGTTTTTCTTAAAATGTCCATTTCTATCCACAAAACTTGCCAGAAGTCATGGTTTAAGGGTTTAAAAAAAAAAAAAAAAAATCTTCCAGGGTGCATGCCCCCGGACCCCACCACGCGCGGCTTGGTAACAACCTCGGGCACGTAACAGCACCGCTGCTGGAAAAATTTCTAGGGGAAACACTGTATATATATATATATATATATATATATATATATATATATATATATATATACACATACACACACACACAGACACACACACACATATATATATATATATACATATATAAATATGATCAAAGATAATATCAAAATTAAATCTGCATTGTTAATACTTTTGATATTTTAAATTTTTTGCAAAAATCGAACCTTTCATTGAAGTAAAATAATTGAAAGTGTGGGGAAAATCTAATTATGGGATAATGTTTTTCTCCAAAACACGTAGGGACCAATTATGTTCAGCCCACTCATTTTCTATAGGGTTCAGGTCAGGGTCTGGGATGGCCATTGCAAATGCTTGGTTTTGTGCTCAGTGACACATTTTTGTTTTGATCTTGATGTTTGTTTTTGCATCAATGTCCTGTTGGAAGATCCAACCATGGCCCATTATAAGATTTCTAGCAGAGGTTGTCAGGTTTTGATTTTTTATCTTTTGGTATTTGATTGAATCCATGATGCCAGGTATCTGAACAAGATGTCCAGGACCTCTGGCAGAAAAATAGGCCCACAGCATTAAAAATACAGCAGAGTATTTTATTTGACACATGGGGTACTTTTTAATCCCTGTGTACACCAAACCCATCTTAAGTGTTTGCTGCCAAAAAAGCATTTTTTTTTGTATCAACTGTCCATAGAACCCGTCCCATTTGAAGTTCCGGTCAGTTACTTTTCAAACGTTCTATGGTAAGATGAAAGAAACAAACAAAAAAGGAGCTTTTTGGCAGCAAACACTTAATAAAAGGGGGAAATAAAACGCTGTATTTTGTATATATACTGTCATTGTACTGCTGTCCCCTTCAGCTCAGAACAATATATTTATTATTGATTATAAATGCACATATAAGGTCAAATTATTCATTTCTATAATGAAAATCTAACTAAAACATTTGTGATCAGTTTTAACAATTGCATACAGTGCTGTGGATCTAATGGGACATGTTTATGACATCTACTGGTTAAAAGGAGAACACAACAGTGCAAGTATATAATTATAATGATTTATTATCTTCAGTTTTTTTCAGTACTAAGCAGTTACATTAACTTTAACTTTACTTCAAAGCTCACCACAACATAAAAGAGAAAAATATATAACAATGGAATAATATAAATTAGATTTGTAGTGCAATATGTTTATATAAAGAGCTTCAAACAAATGCTTAATAAAACAAACATCTGACCAAACAAATATAAAGGGAAGTATTAGATTTCCTTCATTAGCCGTGCTTGTCAGCCATGTATGAGCAGCTTGGATGCATATAATTGCATGAACAAACTTAAAGAAATTACAATTTTATGGGAAATAAAATATACTCCAAACAAAATTAATTAGGCTTCAATCATACTTTAGAAATATTTTTTTTAATACTCTTAGTCTGGATAAAATAAGAGTATTTAATTAAACGGGAACAATTTCAAACAATCTTGAAAAAAGCAATTACAATATTATAAATTCTCTTCATTTTAGCCCTTTTTGAAAATGTTATGCTCTTTAAAATAAAAATGCACATTTATTCAACATTTTTCAAATGTTTAAAGGTGAACATACTAACTTGTTTTTATGACAGTACAGAAACCTGCAGCGATGTTTCTAATATGACGATATTAATAAGATATGAATGAATAACAATAAGTAATGATAGGAAGACATTGAAACCTCACTCAGAGAGAGAGAAAAGATAGTGAGCAAACATAGTGCAAGGTTATACCAACCAAAGTTTACAGTACAAAATAAAGATGTAATGTAATAATCAAATATTTCTTAGACATTCCGACTAATTAACTCAAACATTCCAAATTAACTCAAACATTCAATGCTGTATACAGTATGTGAGCATGAAAACACATAGCAGAAGTGCCATTTATAAGGAAATAGATATGTAGAAACAGTTCCATGTTTTCAAATCAGCTCTAGTAATAATTGAAGTTCAACTCCAGGAGGTATCGGATGCGACACTGGCTTTCCTTATAGATGAGATACTCACTGTTGTAGAAGGAACTTCCTTCGTACTGCTGCTGTTTTATGACTTTTCCCTGAGGAACTGCCACCTTTTTACCATCAAACTCAATGAAGACATCTTTCGAGGGATCTGAAGAAGAAAACAACTGAGACTGAAATTGCTAAGAACTAATGTAATGCAGAATTTAACAAAATGAACAAGTCTATAAAGAGAAATGAGTAATGAGTTTTGATTATATTTGGAAAAACCTGGTTCTTGGCTTCCGCGTGCAATTACGCTGTCATAGCCAGCGGGGGCCTTCCTTAAGCTGGAATCAT
This sequence comes from Siphateles boraxobius, assembly GCF_051911475.1. Taxonomy (NCBI): domain Eukaryota; kingdom Metazoa; phylum Chordata; class Actinopteri; order Cypriniformes; family Leuciscidae; genus Siphateles; species Siphateles boraxobius. Next base: position 9,445,863 of record NW_027509042.1, on the reverse strand, counting down.
CCTGCGTGATGGTGTACTCTTTTCCCAAAGCAACTTCATTTAGAAACATGATACCGATGTTGTTGGATGGATGCACTGCAAGCACAATAAAGAACTTTTATTTTAGAGATAAAAAGTGCCTAATAATGTCTATGACATTAACAATTTTTCCTGGAAATGGAGGGAATGTAGGGAAATAATTACTACAAGCTAGGGCTGGGCGATATGGCCTGGAAAAAAAATCTGATTTATGATTTAATTTTAAACTTAACTTTATTTTGTTTTGATTTTTCCTACCGGGATTTGATCTGTATTTCCCCCTTCGGGTTAAAGTGCCATTTAGAAAAAACTGCTTTATAAACAGTAAAAATATAAGATAACATAACGTAATGTAACGTAACGTAACATAACATAACGTGCTGTAAACATACAGTACAGGGCCCTGTCAGCTGGTATTATTATTAATGGTTAAAAATGTAAAGTATAATGCATTTTTTATAATAACAACGTTATAATATTTTAATGATATACGTAGGTAAAAATATATTAAATATGTAATATAGTTCAGTAATATTTAGCAAAATACTCCTCTCTATAGCATTTTTTTTAAGTCCAACTAACGTGCTATGGTCATTAAATGGCTTTCCTGAGGTAAATGTAAAGTTACGTGACATTGTTCTCAAACTGTTTTATGGACCTCTTTCCGCGGTTGAAGAACACTGATCGATCGATTTTATTACATTTCGGTAAGTTGAACTGTATCTTTCAAATTACCTATTGATCAATCATGTTTATTTACTATTAAATAGTAGTAAAGAGTAACAGATGATCGATTCACGTGCCGTTTGAACTGAGATCTGTCAGCGATCAGTCACGTGAAATTTACAAGCGCCAAAACGGTAGTTATTGTTTGAATTTCGTAATTAAATTGACAGAATCTGAGAGCTGAGTATTTGTTTCATATCTATAGTAACCTTCTCTGTCTTGTCTGTCGGTATCAGTGTCCTTTTTGCGTCGCGATTTTTCTCTGCGTGAGAAAATGGATGTGTGGCGTGAGAGCGTGTAAAAAGTGACAATTGCGTGAGTCTCACTGTGAATTCGTGAGAGTTGGCAGCCCTGCGGATTCAGTTTGTAAATGTTTTTGGCGGGTGTGCTTGTGCTGCCGCGGTCTTGTTCATTTGCCATGTTTGTGTATCTCTATGAAAAACACTGAGCCCGTTCGGAACTACGGGAGCCCAGAGGGGAGAGTCGGTGGATGTTAAAGAGAAAACCGATTGTCATTCAAACAAGTCGACGTAAACAACACATTCACAGCGTTTATATTGTTCTTTTTATACTGATCCAAAGAAGGTCTTACCATAGCCAGCAGATTTGATGTTTTCAGAGGCAAAATAGATTCCCCTGCCCACACGTCCACCAGAATGGGGCATAATACGAAGTCCGCCCTTCAGAATGGCTGCAACCACGGCCACGCTTGTTCCATGCCAAAGCAGCTTCCGGTTCTCCAATGCATCATTTTCCCTGAAGCGCTCAGCCTACACAAGCAAATGCACATATGCACGCACACACACAGGATTTAATTAGGATAATAAGACTCAGTAATGAACAGAATTCAACACCCACCGAGGCCGAGTGCTCACTGCTGGTTCAAAATGAAATTAGGAAACTAATGGGAACCTAACAGGAGTTCTAATGGAAAAAATTACTGTGCATTTGCACTTTTTTGGCATTTACTGTTACGAGTTTACTGTTTACTTTTATCGTTTACTGCTTACTATGCATAAACTTTAAACTTAAATTACGCGATACTATTCACCTCTGTATCTCTGTCAACTTCCCAGACGTCCACTAAAGAGAGTCCTTCGCGTCCAGTGGCATTTAAGTACTTCTCAATTATCTTAAATACAAAAAAGAGAGAGAGAGAAAGGAACTTCTGAGCATACAGCACTTTTTTCAACCCATTTCTATACATCAATTTCTTTTATCAAGCTTGGCAAATGTCCCTGATTTAACTCAAAACTTAAAGACTTAAAAAATGCAAAGGTTAAATAATATAAAATCATTTGTTATGTTTTTAATATATGTTCAAGAAAATCTGGAAATTTTTATTTAAATCTGGAACTTCTGCATTTTTTTTTTTTAAAGTTGACATTAACAATTTAAATATTTACAATTTTGCTATTTAATATTTCTAGGTCATATTCTTAAGTAAGTCCTTCTGACAAAAAACATCAGTGTTATGCTGATAATAAACACTGCATCATTTATTAATTTAAAAGTTTGTTTACCAGATTTAAATTAGATTCTGAATTCCTGATTTCCAATATGGACTATAAATGTTGCTGTGCATTGAAACCTTATATTCCTTCGATTTCTTATCCAGCAAACTTAGCTTGCATTTCAGAGACTGGAAATTTTGGTCAATTGGATGAGGCACCACGTCCTTCATTTCTTCTGTGGCTTTCTCAGATTCAGCTTTAAGACTCTGGGCAACCTCGATGTCTGCAAGAACCTACAAGATACAAGCAAAAGAAAGTTTGGATTTTGGTCATTCTTATCAAGATGGCAAAGCACTCTATATTGGCCATTAAAAACACACACAAGATCAATGTTTATTTTTGTAGACAAACATTGTATGATTTAACAAATAAACCAATTCTGAGAAACATTCACATTAAAAAGTGTGACAACTATCCCCTATTTCATGAAACCGAAACATTCTCAGTGCACAGTAACTGCTATGTATCTCACCAAAAGCATCTCCTTCTTGCCCTGAAGAACAGAATCATCAGAGATGATAGGGGGTCTGTTGCGGCCAAAGTTATGAGGGATAATGGTGAAGAATTTGTTGGTGAGTTCTTCTAACTTGTTCTGTTCCCCCTTCTTTATTGCGGCTTCAATCTCCTCCAAAGCCTCAAAGCCTTTGGCAATCTGCTGCTTGCTGAGTTTCCCCAACGGCATCTTCTTAATATCTGACAGAGAAATATGTGACACATGAAACTCCTTCACAAAATATGGATTGTATCCATCTCCATCTTACAGATGTAGATAAGAAAAGTGGTAGATAGGGCTCAAATAGGCAGCAAAAAGTCCCATCTTCAGTTTACAATCACAATGCCAAACCCCCCTGTGGCTTTCAGAAACACATGTAAAATGGGAAATGAATCCCTGAGAGATCTGATGTCTTTCATTGAGTTTTTAAAATATTACTTATTTTTCCCAGCTATCAAAAACAAGTTATAAAGGAACCACAGTAACATGGCTATTCAAAGGAATGGAAGAAAAGGGACTTACAGTGCCCCTATTATGCTTTCTCAGATATTAACTTAAATGTAGTATGTAATTCAGCTGTTTGTGAATGTAAAAGGTCTGCAAAGCCAAAAAAAGCAGATTTTGAACTGCCTGAAATGAGTCCTCAGCAATATCAATATTATTTCCAGCACAAACCTACTTAGTTTTGAATAAAGTTTGCATAAAATCTAGAGAGGCCGAATCTTTGATCGAACCGTTTCAGACACTGTGAGAAAAGAGGTGATGCTGCAAAGAGAAAATTAAAGACATTGGAAGCATGTAAACCTATTGTTGGAGACCTCAAAAACAAAAAGGTACCTTTAAAATACCATAATAGGGCATTTTAAGGCCATGTGATTCCACCAAAGCGCTTTTTCCCGCGGCTAGCGTATTTTTCCAATTGTTTTCAATGGGAGCGCTATGTTTTTAAAACGCCAGCAGAGTAGCGAGGCACTGAGCGTCAATTTCACGCTGAATCGTTCTGCATTTTTTACCAGATGCTGAGAGTTGAAGAATGTTCAACTTTGGGTACACAGCGCTCATCACTGTCACTTTTTACCCAGCTGTCCAATCAAAGTGGAGGAGGGGCGGGACAAAAACAACACTGACCAATGTCAACAGATGACAACAACAAGCATAATAGAAAAAAATATTTAAAATAAGAGCCAGAGCAAATACTTTACATTGTATCAACAGTTTTATAGAGAAACAATACAGAAAAAAAACTTGCAGGCAAAGCGTCTAAAAAAAAAAAAACCCTGCGCTGCGCTGCCGAAGCGCACTCAAGCACCCACAGCTACGTTTTCAGCTGGCTAAAAAACACTTTGGTGGACACACAGCCTAATGATTCAAAGTAGGCTGCATGATTTGGGGAAAATGTCATATTGCCATTATTGAGGTCAATATAGCGATTGCGATATAATAAACAAATGGTTTCATGAGTCAACTTGCTTGCAAAATGCACACACAGGTTAGTGATAATTCTGAAATGTGTATTTCTCAACTCAAACTAGCAACAACAACTAGATGATTGATAACACCTATAATGATCAATAAGCCATTGATGTCTGGATAAAAATGCAAGAGCAGTGAGTCATTTTCTTTGTTCCCTTTGTTCTTTGATTAACTTTACTGACAGAAAGCTTTATTGGCTGCTGGCCCTTTAACAGCAGCCGCTGCTGACAGAAACGCGGATCTCAAACGCGCCTTTTTCTCGCACAACTCTTTACTTCCATCAAAAGACTGCTCTTATGTTATGAAGATACTCGACAAAACGACATTTTGGCATAATTGTGTGCGTTATTGTTTGTTCAAGCGTGAAAGAGAACTGTATTATGGCGTGCGGTCTGTGCATGCGCATGATACTGGCGCCCGTCTTTCTGTGAGTCACAGTCAGGACATTCACAGACAGCGCTCTCTTTTGACTAGTCGCGCATGAATGGTTTAAAGGCATTTGCACAAATAAGAGCGGGATTATGTAACACTAGCCAAAGGATGACAAAAAATAACAGATGCTGCATTAATTGCGTTAACAGCCCTAATTCGTTTATTTCATATAAAATCGCAGCATTTCGCGTCATATAATTGCATAGGCTTGACATCGCGATTGCAATTGCGATATAATTAATCGTGCAGCACTAATTCAAAGCTATATCGCAATAAACTAACCCAGGTTCATGCTGGACATGGCTTCTTTGAACATGTCGTTGTCGAAGATGAATCGGATAAGCCTTTGAGTTGCCTCATCCAACGCACAAGGCAGAACGTGTTGTTCACTTTTCACCTTCACATCTCCACCATCTACAGTATCCACCTGCAGGAATCACAAAACATTAGAAACTGTCAAATGTGTTAGTCTTTGGACAACAACAAGGACATGGCTTCAACTAAGGGTGTAATAAAGTAAATTCATTAAATGCTGCAAAAACTGATGAACAAGCTAAATTACCTTCACTTCTGCATCCTGGTCCCCATCTACCTCTATCAGTGTGTACTTCCCAGAATGTGAGACAAAGTTTTCTCGATCGCTCCAGTTATTCTTGGTCTTATCTTTGAATTTCTTTTCAAAACACTTAACGGCTGCATCAGCGGTAGATGGACCAGCTAAATTGTTTTGGCCAGACTCTCCCTGAAAAGAGTGAAAGACAGGAAGAGTACGTCATCCATTAGAAGCTACAAGAGCATTTATGCACATTATGTTATGACATATTTGATGGACAAAAAAGAGAAGGCAATGTACCACTCTGCCCCATCTTGTCCAGCAATAGTACTTCCCTCCAGACACTAAGACTTGGGTTACATAGAATTTGTTGTTGTTGTTTCCAATGTTAGTTTGGTTTAACATGCAGTCATAATCTTCATGAACCTGTTGGTTAGGATCACACAAGATTTTTTTCTGTGATTCAGGGTAAGCAATAATTTACACGTTAAACTGAAAACTCACAATTCTCATTGAACCAAAGACATCAATGGTAGTTTGAACATGGTCAATTGTTTAACCACTTGTTCGGTCTCACCTCAGCATTTGATAGATGACAGAAGCTGTCAGGGTTCCTCGTGGCCTTCACCTGCGATCCCGTTGCCTTCAGGGCCTCTTTGGCAGAGGTGAACTTGTCCTTTGGTGGAGCTTCAGGCTCCTCCTTTACCTTCTTCCCTCCAGCTTTGGTGCTTGATGTTGCCCTTCTCTTAGGTGCCATCCTCTTTCCTCTTTGTTAATAATCATATGATGTTTTAAATATAGTATAAACATTCAACAAACAACTGATCAGCAGTTATGGAGTCAGTGAAGTAAGACATACTACAGCATGCATTACTTAATACACTTAAAATTCCTTTAAAAATGATTTTAGTTTACTTAAATCGAAATATCACAATTAATTTAAAATATAGGTGAATTTATTTCATCTTTGATAAATGGTTGCCACGTGTAACTTCTAACATGGACACCTGGCATTTTATTAAGAAAATATACCAGATGTTTCTTTATTTATTGTTATATCTTATCAACATTTTTCAAACACACTGTTTGGAAATGGTATGACGACAGCAAGTTTTAAATGCTGAGACGTACGGGGCATGCTGGAGTTTAACGTTACTGTAAGTGACGTAATCCTGGCAGCCTGTCAGAGGCGCTGAAAATGGGTTCATAGAAATCACGGGGGTGCGTCTAGTCTCATTGAGAACATTTACTAACTGACAAATTAGTGCACAAATAAACATATAATGTGAGATCACAAGTGTTCAGAAACGCGGCGAACAATTATGGCATTAACGCAACGCTTACGGCTGCTAAAACGTTATGTTTTGACGCACACTCCACCTGCAGCGTTATAGCTGTAGCAACAAATAGTCTACAGAGTAATGTAACTTAAAAATTATTCGAGATTTTATTATTATTCCGATAGAATGATACTTACCTGCTAGTGAGGGAGCTGAGAAAGTTTGCAGATTCACTCTCACACTTCGGGACTATCTGCAGCCTGACTTCCGTGTTTCTGACACTTTACGTCACACCCCTTCCCTCACATATCATTGATTTCAGATATATTTTTATTTTGAAATAACAGCTTATGTCACCAAAGTTGTAGCTAATGTTTTAAAACAGATATATTTCACAATTCATAAAATACACCATTTGAGATACGATGAAAATGTTAATAAATAAATAAATAAATAAACAAATAAATAAATAAATTTTGTTCTCATTAGTAGCCTACCATTGTTTTTAGTGTACTTCTCTGACACAAAGTTTTTCAGGTATCTTAAAAGGGACATCCTGCAAAAACAAAATAGTTACAATTATTTTTACTAGTATTTTATTTTAATTTTATTTATTTGTTTAAAAAAAATATCACATGTTGCTTCAAACACTTTAATATCCCCAATATAACATGAGGTTGCGTAAATAATTTTAGTCCAATATCCAACCTTTGTACTTCTCACTTAATGTAAGCTATAATGCTGGCTTTGTGCTTGAATTGAAGCAGTTAAAAAATACTCAGTTGTAAAAGTAACTGCAATGATAATCTTCCAGTGGGACTATGGACACTAGTAGGTCTAATGTTTATAAATGCTAAAAATATTAAGGCTGAAAATGACTGCAGATATATAACCATCACACACACACACACACACACACACACACACACACACACACACACACACACACACACACAAAAATTCTCTTATGTATATATTGTGCAATGTCAATTACCTTTTTTGTAACATGGGTCAGTGATAGCCTGCATACATCGTTATTATTAAGGATGAAGGATATAAATATGATGTTTTGTCTATGAGATATGATTCTTGGGTAGACTGATGTATGTGCATTACATTTGTAGTGCAGTAATAGCAGCATTTGCAGTATTTTGTCGTTTTTTCCCTACTGGTTTATTTATCTTTTAACATTGTAGGTAATGAAATGACTTTCTGCGCAATGAAATAAGAGACTTAATTTATTGGACTTGCAAATCACCTGTATTTTAAAAGGGTCACTCAGGTTATTATTTTATACAGCGCAACAAATTAGCATTTAGCATATTAAAAAACAAATTAATATTAAAGCCTAACGCTTGATTATTTTAGTTTAACCTCACCCAATTCGATGTGATGAGCACCTACATCCTCTAGATGGGGACAATGTACAAGTTTCTGTATACCATGAACATTGCATAAAATTTAATTCTTTTAAAGCTGATGTGTGTAATTTTCTTAATTGTACAAATGTATAATATAATATAATATAATATAATATAATATAATATAATATAATATAATATAATATAATATAATATAATATAATATAATATAATATCAAGTTAAAACGACCAGGAGAGCTTGTATTCATATAAAACACATTTTATTTACATAAATTACAAGAAAGCACAAACCAGAATCACCATAAATCTACATTAAAAACATCTTGTATATAATACTTTAAACAGATTTACTATATCTTAACTCCATATCTCAAACAATACTTTATTATGGTTTCCATAAAAAGAACGGGTTTACAGAGTTTAAACTGGCATCCCACTGATATCATCTAACTAGTCAGAGAGAGAAAGAGAGAGAGAAACAAAATGGGATATTGTACTCACAGCACGTTGAGAACAACATAACAGGCATTCTTTATTCCGAATAGCCTCCTCAACATTAGCAAACACTTGATTTCATGACTAGTGAAGATAAGATTTATCTGTATACTGCATTTGGCAAACAAACAGGAATCCTGTTTCTCAGAGTGACGATGTTGTTGAGTCCACTACCTCTCTGCCATTACATACTGTAGGCACGACGTTGGAGGCCGAGACTGTAAAGACATTTTAAATAATATTAAAGATATCGTAAGTAGCAAATCACAGTGTATCGCCATTGCTATTCAATAGATGTTTTCAAGTAAGTGGGTGAATCTCATTAAAACATATTTTTATTTTATATATAATTAAAACATTGCATAAAAAGAAAAAATAATAAATACATTGTTTATTTATTTTTTATTTTTTGTTTTGCATTTTGACATTATTTCCATCCTAATTTATCACTTTTTCCACACAATTTGATATATTTCTTCTTTATAGTTTTGCTTTTTTGTTGTTGTAATTTTCAGTGTTGATTCTCCTTATATTTGTATTACTGTACTACATATTCCATATATTTTTGTAATGCAGCAGTATCACAAATGCTACCATGATGTAAATTAAATTTTTTTACAATTTAAAATATATTTATTAATGTCACATAACATTACTGAGAATGAGTATTTTGCATTACAGTAATGAGAGGAATTGCCTGTCATTATCCAAACAAATATGTACATCATAATGCTAAACATTATTTATTTGTCACTCGATTTTGAGGTGAAATATCCATTTTAAGGGATCCACAAATGCACTCTATCCTAAGCTCAGGGGTGTTTCAGTACTACAGTAATATCAATGCAATCCAATAAAGCCAAATATCCGCACTCACAGGGCCAATGATACTTTATGTTCTGCTCCAATATTACTCTGCCATCATCCATACTGGATATTTTGATAAATATCTTTCATTTCTAATGGCAGTTCAGACATTGCCAATCCATATTTTCGAATATGGGCGACACTAATTGATCAAAATGGTTGATTTAAACAGCTACTGCTGTTGATTGATTATATTGCCAATGATGCTGGTATTAAAGACAGATCTTATATATGATACTGTACCTTGAGAGAAGCTGGAGCCAGGGCCAGTGGTCACACTGAATCGAGTGGTGGCCACCCTGAGCGTGCTGACGTTCTTCTGGGGCTGGAAGAGGATGATGTGGATCTTGGGAGCGAAGAGGCATCCCAGCACCACTGAACCACTCAGACTCACAGAGATGCACATGGTAGTGGTCTGTACCTGAGAGAGTAGACACAAAAAAAAGCGATTACATTTACACCGTGATATCAGCTGACTGGCTTATTCATATTCAACAGGGATGTTAACTTGGGATTGAATTTATTTTTCCATTGAACTCAATTCCAAAAGTGTTGCCAAAGCCTGTGCGGCTAAAGATGTATCTTAAAAGGATGAATCCATGTGCAAAGCAGGTGTGTGTGCCGTGTATAAGCAATCTCATGCATACTAATACAGGTATTAGTGACATGCATCGCCAAATAACATTTTGATGAGAGAGGGGGTGAATCAACATGAACCGTGTATACGATTTTCCCTGTTTTGGTTGAGATGTTTGCTTTGTACCATTGTACATTTCATTTGGCAGATACTTTTATCTAATCTGATGTGCATTCAAGCTATACATTTTTATCAGTATGTCCATTCCCTGGGTTTCAAATCCACGGCCATGCCAATGCTATCCTCTTTCAGTTGGGCAACAAATATTAAAAGCTATGGTTAACAGCCCTCTCAGGGTCAAGCATTGGAGGAACTTTAAAACATTGTTCAGCTGCACTGAATTATAGTTTTTTTCCTCAATACCAAATGAACAAAGAGTACCTCATTCTTTCTTCAGTACAATAGATTTAAAAGTGTTTCTGTGAGAGCGGCAATGCGTCAGAATAAACCAAAATGCTTTAAATAATGCATCGTTCAGAGAGCTGTGCTTGGAAAGGTCTTGCATGCTTTCCCAGCAAGCTTTGCTCTTATCTCCATAAACATGCACTTTTTTAAATAGAATATCACACTGAATGAGACATATGTTGTATTCTGTTTTTCCTCCATAATTGATCATCATTATTCTTTAACAAAATATCTCCAGAGTAAAAAACTGGAACCACTCAGCTAAGACAAACACGCAGACGAGAACCCAACCGCAAATGGAAATCTGGTTTTCAAAGAGAATCAAAAAATATCACTTGGCTCGAGAATAATTCATTTTGACCAATCATGGTATTCTGCAGTTTGTTGTATGTATATAAACTACTGTTCAAAAGTTTGGGGTCAGTACGTTTTTGTAATGTTTTTCAAAGAAGTCTCTTCTGTTCACCAAGGCTGCATTTATCTGACCAAACATAACAAACATAATATTGTGAAATATTATTACAATGTAAAATAGCTGTTCCCTAAATGAATATATTTAAAAATGTAATTTATTCCTGTGTTGGCAAAGCTGAACGTTCAGCATCATTACACCAGTCTTCAGTGTCACATGATCCTTCAGAAATCATTCTAATATGATGATTTGCTGCTCAAGAAACCTTTCTTATTAGTATCAATGTTGATGCTTCATTTTTTCCTGTATACATTTAATTCAGGAATCTTTGATAAATAGAAAGCATTTATTTTAAATATAAACTTTTTCCAACATTATATATATGTCTACTGTAACTTTCCGTCCTTGCTAAATAAAAATATGAATTTCTTAAAGAAAAGTTTATACTTTGTTTATTTCCAAGATTTTGAATCCAAAATTACTTAGTCTCATATTTTTCGAGCCGACTATTTTACTTTGGTTCCGCATTTTTGATTTAAGTCTGATTCTGCATATCAAATATTTATCATACAAATCTTACAAGCAGCATGTTCTTTTTCTTCTGCACATCAATGCTGTAGTTGGTGGGTGAGAAGCAGAAATGATACAACTAAAAATGATAAATGACACACACACACACACACACACACACACACACACACACACACACACACACACACACACACACACACACACACACACACACACACACACACACACACACACACACACACACACACACACACACACACACACACATAAAACGTGAACCGAAAAACGTGAACCGAGAATGACATCCTGTCCAATCAGAACTCAAGGTGATTCCCTTCTCTCTCCTGAGGCCTTTTTTTCTTTCTGTATCCTTTCGTCTAGTCTTGATGGATGATGTAGAACTGACCCTTACAGAAGCCCCCTACAGCCATAACATCTCCGAATCATGTTTCTGTCCACTTTTTTTGCTCACTGGAGCATCCAAATGCCATGTACAATGGCCGTTTTAACCAACAGTGCTGGCTATATGCACCAGTACTGGGCAGTTAAACTATTCTGGATGCACATATATAAAAATGATATATGGCAAGTAAGTTTGTGTTGCACTGTAACTCTTTGATTGAATTTTGACCAATCAGGGTGTAATGTTACTTCCAAAAATAAATAACAAAACAAAGTTAAAACAATTAAATAAATAGCTATTAATAATTAATATTAATAATACTTAAGAAGAAGAATTATAATGAAAAAAAATCTGCATTAAAAACATTAGAAATTATTATATTATTGTTTAGAAGTTTGTGTTGCAATGTGACCCTTTAATTCACAACAGTGGAATCAGGGTGTGATGTTATTTCCAAACCACCACGGGTGATGAAATAAATAAATGAATAAATGAATAAATGAAGAAAAGAATAAATAAATAAAACATTAATACCTTTGGAAATGATTATATTATTGTTTTTGAAAATAAACATTAGGACTTTTTCTTTCAATTTCAACTGTAAAAAAATGTTTCATGTTGTCAAATGTAAGAGTTCCTGTGTCTGTCTTGAGGCACTTGACTGAAGGATACTCAGACCAATTGAATAGCATGTTTTCATAGGCTAGTCATTTATCAGGAAGAATGATCCCCACTTTCTTTGTTCTACACTGAACAGCTTTTGAGCCACATGAAATGTGAGCTTCTCCTTTCATCAGTGCAAAAGACAGGTGATCAAAGAGATTTTTCTATCTGCCATCTGAATTGGCAGGTATGGTAACAAAAAAAATCAATCAGGCAAACTCTCAGTCTCACGCTCTCAGGGAAATTGTATATATGCTAAAAATAAGGGATAAAGTCAGTGTCGGGAAGTGATTAAGGGTTATAAGAGAAGCTCATTATCTAAATGATGAAAAATATTCCATGCTGTCATTGTGTGTGCAGTGTGATTTGAGACAGCCCCTCTGATATATTTTCCCAGAGGAGAGCCGGTAATATCCCCCCGGCGCAAGATTTACTTCTCAAAGAAATCACATTGTTATACAGAACACTCAAGCATGGCATTCATTAACAATATGTCAGAAGACTATAGCATAGTCAAATCTCAACTATGTTGAGCATAAATGACATTTAAAGATATGTTCAGAGAAACTGCAAAATTATATTGTGGTACGAGATTAAAAACCGTATAGGCCTACCTGTATACCACTCTATCTGTATGTATACCACTCATTCTTGCAATTAAAAAAAGAAAAAAATCTAAATGATTTTGCATAATTTAAAGTCAACTAAAAATCATTCACTCATTTGTTCATTCATTCATTCATTCATTCATTCATTCATTCATTCATTCATTCATTCATTTTTGTGTTTGCTACTGGTCCTGGTCTTATTGTGCACAATTCATCAGAGCACTTTACATACGTACACATTCAAAAGATTGTTAAGATGTTCAGATAGCTTTTAAAAAGGTTTTTGTTCTGCTTAAATTTTTTGAGGAAACCATGATATTATTTTGATTAATACAATCTATAAAATAATTCAGGGGAACTGTTATAAATAAATGCACGTTTGCAAGTTCAATTTTCATATTGGTTTTATTTAACGGTTTATGTTGATTTTTACATTAACTTAATATTTTATGTATTTTAAACTCATATTTCTGCATTCTTTTTTAATTTTTTTAAGTTGTAGGGATTTCATAAAACTGTCTTGATGACTTGGGAAATTGGGTAGTGGATTTCTAGTTCCCACCATGCTTTGGCTGGACTGGATAAGGAGAATAAATGTTGAAAGTAAGTATAATTTATTTGTTTTTGTTTTTTGATTTTTAGTAAAGGGAAAGACCTTGTGTTTAATGCTGTTAAATTTGACATTTAAAAGAGTTTCTGTTCTGTTGAAGTTTATTACTGTACCTGAAGGGTTGATGACATCAAGGTTCTATAAACAAAGATTGTGCTATTGCCAGTGACAAGTAATATCACCTTGTTCATTAAATTGGCATGTTAAATAATATTTACATTTAGCATGTGTTATGTGAGCTGTGGGTTGAATTGAAATAGATAAGATTAATCCAGGGCTACAAATCAAGTACTTGGATTCAACTTAAAAAAAAATTGTTTATGTTACAAATTATTAAGTTCCTCTAACTCAATGCAGTTTGAAATTTTCATAACTCAAAAAGATTGATGCAAACTGTTAAAGTAAAAAATAAAAAGTTTGTTGAGCCAACACATTATTTTTTAGAATGTAGCAAGTTCAACAGAACAGAAATTTTTTTGTAACATTATAAATGGCTTAATATAATATAATATAATATAATATAATATAATATAATATAATATAATATAATATAATATAATATAATATAATATAATATAATATAATATAATATACATAATATAATAATTTCTTCTACCTCTGAAATGACTTTCTGTATTGGCCTGATGCCACAATCCCTCTTAGTTTCAATGCTTCTCCTACAAACCACCTGGCTCCATTCTGTTGTACAATACTTTTCACAATCCAGTAACTGAATGAAATTCCTCCAACTTTTACACGTTTTCATCCTGCTGAGTATCCTGTTGCACTCAGAAATACGTCACATTACGGATGTAAAAAGGGTTGCAAAAGACATTTCAATTTGACTCGAACGTGAATCTTATTTGGAGGCTATTATTTCCATGGAAACAATCTGACAAGCTATTCAATGCCATTAGTGATGTATTGCTATGTATTGTTACAACCATGCATTGTACAGCTCATATTTACTTACCCTATAGTCACTGGCAGTAACATAGAAGATTGGCTGGAAAGCCAGCCAGATTATGCACGTGGTGTACATAGTGAAGCCGATGAACTTGGCTTCATTGAAGTTCTCTGGGCACTTTCGAGTCTTAAAGGCGTAAAATGTACAGAGGATGATGAGGACACAGTTGTAGGTTAAAGTAATCAGCATGCTAGAATCCTTGCTGTTGCACTTCAATGTCACCACGTCTCTTCTTTCAGGACTGACCTCCTTTCTCACCCCTGGAGCCTCAACCAGAAGCCAGACCACAACCACCAGGAGCTGACAAGAAATCAGACCAGCACAGATGGCCACCTGTGAAGCTGGACTGATGAACCTCGGCCTTTGAGCTCCATCTTTAACACCGTTGAAAATCCGAGCGATGCGATTGGTCTTGGTCAGCAACGCAGAGTAGCAAACGGCGAAGGAAGTGCCCAGGCCGAGCCGCCGTAACGTGCATACTACGGCAGAGGGTTTGCTGATGTAGATGAAGGTCATGCAATAGCAAAGGAGGACACCTAGTAGAAGAATATAGGAAAGTTCACGTCCGCTAGCTTTCACCACCGGTGTCTCATTGTTCTTTACGAAGAGGCCGATGACAAAGAGTGTGCAGAGCATGCCAAGGCAAGAGATGGTGACCGGTCCAATAGCCCAAGCGTCTTCCCAATGAATGTACTCTTCTGGTAAGTTGTAGCAGCCCGTGAGGTTGTCCAGAGGCCATAGTCCAAAGCCACAATCCGCACATGTGAATTCATCCAGGAGGTACTGGTAGGGCTGGCAGGGAATGCAAATCCAACAGCAAACGTCACCAGGCTGCATGCTCTTTATTTCGTTTTTCCTACATGGGTCGCTACATTGGGATGTGGGCACCACCTGACTTTCCCAAGGAATCAAGCTTGTGTTCAGACTTAAATCCCGAGCCCAATACCCCACTTTCCTATAGACATAGCCATCATTCTCTTTGTGATAATGGAAGATGTTGTAGCGGCCCAGACTGTCACCATAAGCATCAAAGTGAACATTGTTCTCTGTGTCTGCGGGGCGAAATGGAGCTGCGGACACAAAGGGCATATGATAAACATCATTTATTTACATTCTTGGAAACAGATAAATAGGTATTTTACAGCAGCAAAGTGTTCTTCTTTGTAAGCAGAACATGTACAACCCAGAAAGACCTTCTTATGGAAGTCCACGCTACTTTCTTCAGCGTTCTGCCCTGGCCATTTTTCATTAGGTTTTAGATGCAGTGGACTCAGGTGCGAATGGTTCATTTACATAATGGAAGTCAGGAGGTTGATACATCGCCTGGTTTCTATGATGTAATTTGTCATTCTTGGAGGAACATTATAAAAAAAAAGGCAAAAAGATTTAGAAATAGTTGAAAAATAGCTATAAGAACCTGGCAGTCTGCCATCAGTTCACTAATACAAGCAATTGACCACTCGGCACATACATTTAATATAAATCCCTGCTTGTACTTGTTTAAATCATTTAGAAGTTAGCAAGAGGCTAATGAGGCTAATGCATGTAATAAAACACTTTGACTGTACACAGGTCATATGTTGGATTCATACATTAGTGTAATATATTTTACAGCAGCAGTTTTCCCCTGGGGGAAACTTCCTAGATCCATTTATCTTTCAAATTGATTTCTTTGACTAAACAAAGAACAGACACATTTATTAAGATATACTGATGCAAAAAAAAGAGAAGTGTTTCTGTTGAGGTTTAAACTACTAGATGAGTGTAATTTTTTAACTTTATTTCTTCCATGCTATAGTGATAACATGAAAATAAGCTAGCTGGAATCCCAGGATTCAAAATGGTTGAAAACTGCATACGGGAGTCATCCATAAATATAACAATAGCCAAATCAAGTAAAAAGGATGTTGAAATTGTTGGACTTATATATTGTTTTTTATTATTATTATTTATGTGTGATGCTCCAACATCAAATATGACAATTTGCATTTATATATATATATATGTATATAAATGCAAATGGTCATATTTGATGTTGGAGCCTCACAGTCAGTAAAGATATAAGATAAAGATTTATCTTATATACAATTTTTCAATTAAAGATACGATATAATTGAAGATTTTGGTAAATATTTACTTGGTGATTATATTTTAGTCTGTTCCTTACACAAATTTTTAATACGATTTTAGATTACTTGAAATATATAGGATAAATAGGACCAAGTCATATGGACCATCTTTATTATAGTTTTATAATGCTGTTTAGTCTTTTCTGCTTTTGAAAACGAACAGTGTGAACATTTTGCAGCATGAACCATCTTTTGTTTTCATAGAACAAATCCTATTGAATTGAAATGACATGAAGGTGAATTAATAACAGGATAAAATTTTGGAGCGAACTACCTCTGATTATAAAGTGAACATACATTATATAATCTATAAAAAAAAAAAAAACTCACAGTCAAAATTTGTCTTCAGGATGTAGTCCTTGTAAAGCTTTTTTCCATTCACTGGTTTCAGGGCACTGCAGAGTTTGGTGGTATTTGAGCACAGTGCTTGTCTCATGTTGTGAAGGGCATGGGCCATAGCGTAGACAGCATTGACCACAAACATGATCTTGGACTCCTGCTCAAATTTGCCGTCCCGGAGAGAATATTTCCCACAATTAATGTCGTGCAGGCTACACTGAAAGCGGTTTTCCCAGAACTCTCTGAACCAGGGGTTACGTGTGTTGTTGTAGGGATTGAGGTTTGTGAAGTACGCTGCGAATTCAGGGATCTGATAGGATGCCAGCTCAATGGTGAAAGCTCCATCCGCTACATTCTCGCTCCCTCTCACCACACTCTCCTGCGCCCCCCAGCCATCGCTGGCCACCCAGATGAAGGAGACGTTCATGCGCTTCGCTGCAACCAAGAGCTCTCTTGCGTCTTCACTTCTGGTGAAGAGGATCACTACTTTAGCGTTGGACTTCTGCAACAGAGATCTGATTACTCCATCGTAACTGAAGCGGTCCATGGAACGACTGACCTTGGCGGACGTAGCGATGCAGATTTGCAAAGCTCGGGCCTCTTGCTGAAAGGCGTCGATACCCGTCTCGCCGTAATCCCCTTCTGAGGCAACGGTGGAGACGTAAGTCCAGTTGAAATAGCGTAGGATCTCAGCAATGGCTTTGGCTTGGTAGAAGTCTGGGGGTACAGTCCGGGCAAAGTAATCATAACGGGATTTGTCACTCAGTTTCGCACTGGTGGAGGCATAACTGATCTGAGGAATCTGGAAAAGACGCAGGAGATTGGCCACCTGTAAAAGGACAAATGAAAAACTGTGATGAAAAACTACTGAAGTGTGTAAATGGCCACACTATTTCACTGTGATTCATGAGTGTTGGCTGTCAGTATAATTCTCATAAACGGTGTGATCAAATTGATGTTTATTTAGACCCTGCAACCCTGTGGGGTTTTCATGTTCAGCCCAGTACTCAGAGTTACAAAAGATTTATATTGCTATATATATATATTTATATATATATATATGCTGTTCTTTTGAATGTCATATTCATCAAAGGATCCTGAAAAAGTGTATCATGGTTTAAACTGAATTTTTTACATATCAGCATATTTGAAAAATGTCTGAAGGATCATGTGACACTGACTGAAGACTGTAGTAATAGCTGCTAAAAATTAATCTTTTCCATCACAAGAATAAAATACATTTTAAAATGTTATTTTAAATTGTAATAATATTTCACAATATTACAGTTTTTGTTGTGTTTTTGATTAAAAAAATGCAGCCTTGATGAGTATACGAGGCTTCTTTCAAAAACATTAAACTTTGAACAATATTGAATACACACATTTATAATATAATATTTCATTGTTCTTATGACTAAACTGATTCAAAGTAACGTTATTCAGAGATTAAAAAACATCTACACTCCAATTAAACAATATAAAATAAACACATGCAAATCTCTAACCCTGTGAAGCCATTTTATCTTTCAGTGTTGTCACAGTTACTGTGTTTTGCCATAGTGCATACATGAAAATTATTTATATACCATCAGCTGCATTTATAGAAAACGTTGAAAATGCCAGTTTAGGTCTGTCCCTTAGGTCTAAGCATGAGAATGTAATTCCATATAACACAAATTATGACAGATATAACCACAAAGTTATAACCAAACTTAGCATAGTAATTAGTTAGTCTCACCCTTCTCGCTTGTCTCATCTCTGAGAACCCTATTGGCAACACTTCACATTTCCATTTTCACAATAAAATAATATCATCCCAAAGGAAATTACCACAGGAAACTTCTCTACATCTTACTTGGGTGCAGCATCGTCAGCGGCAGTTCATGCAAGAACAGAGCGGCAACTCTATTCTTGCAGTTATTACTCTTTAAAAAACTCTTTAGCCCACTGTCATAACAGACATTTCTTTATGAACACAAACTGTAGCTCTATGAGAGAGTTAATTCACTGGCTAGGTGTTGATGGACACTGAAGCACTAGATCTATATGGTTTTGCACACCAATTTTTTTGCCAGCAGTATGTGAGTGTTTTTTTGTTGTGATTATATGATATGCAATCGAGCCTGACTGTCTTTTCCTCAGGCAGTTCCTTAGAAGCCTAAGGGAAATTCAGCATGAAGACGGCAGCAGCAAATAAGAAAGCTCTTCACGATTTCTCTGTATTATATGACAACATTGCATAACATGTAATTGTCATCTGACTTACAGCTTAAGTATCACGTAAACACAAAGTGAATAGTCAATGCATATGAATACACATCTCATACGCAAAAGAAAAGAGAAATAAAAAGAGAAATACAAAGAGGGTCTTTTCTGCATGCTATCCCAAAAAGTTTTTATTTAAATGCAGTGCTTCCCAAAAGTTTTTTTGTAGTTTTCATATGTAATGTAATTATTGTTGAAGCATGAAATATCAAGGCAAATCATATTCACACAAATTGTTACATTTCCTTTATAAAAATCCAACGAAAATAATTAGATTCTTTACAAGCAGGTATTATATTAGGCCGTCTGACTGACATGTAAACCAACCAAACACAGTTCTTTCTTTCCGCATTATGTTTAGAGGCGTCGATGTTCCTACAATAACAGGCTAGTGTGTAAAACTCTTTGAAGTAATTTCGAGAGTCTAGGCCGCGAACTTTACGTACTTCACAGAATTTTGAAAATCCAGCATTTAGTTGATGCTGATAAGCGCTCATCGTCACAGTTGTAAACACTACGGTTGTTTCCAGGTGGACCATTTACGAATGTGACACACATGTCTCCTGGAAATCCTGTAGAATTCATCCAATCAGATGACGACTTTGAAACTCCTGAAGTTTTTCCAATTTGTGTGCCATATACGTACATCAGACGTTCAGCCAGCGGTCCATGGGAGTTACGTCTAGACTGGGCTCCATCATCCCAAACAAATCTCCTAATAAATATCATTATAAGTGGATTCACAAACTAGGTATGGGCACGGTAAAATAAAGCAACTACAGATCACTGTTTTGTAAACAAAAATGGAATAAAGATATTAAGCACCAAAGCCACAACCTGCTCTACACATCCTCCAGACTTAAGACTAGCTTTCTCCTTCAAACAAAAAGCAATAAATTATTAATGTAACTGCCTTTCCTCATGTACTTTCACTTAAACGGCCACTTACTACCTAAGAACAAATACTACCTGCCTGCTATGATGTCAGTAAAATTTCTATTGCACACTGCCCTACTTACTGTAAGTGCTGTACCTCAAGAATGCATACAAGAGCAATTTTCATGTCATTCTGTTGTTACTAATGCATGGAAGTCTGTTTTGCGTCAATATTAATGTCACTTTTGACTATGTGGCACTGCTGGGGCCAAAACTAGTACTATCTATTAGCTCATGCTGGTCATTAGCGCAATATAAACCACAACAGGGTTATCAAGTGCTTAAACTTAAACGACTGCTCGCCTAATAAATTAAAACTTGGTCATTAAATATTGATTTGAAATGATTTTAAAATATTTTATGGACTGTATATTGTAAGCTAGGACAAATATAGTCGGTTCCCAGCTAACAAAAATATTTTCAATGAACATTTTGCTAACATACCAATTAAAGGTGCAGTGTGTGATTTTTAGCGACATCTAGCACTGCGAGTTGCACTGAGGGCTCAGCCCACTGCTCACCCCTCCCTTTCAAAGAAGCTACGGTGGCTAAAACGGGACAAACATATCGTCGTCTGAGACAGCAGAGAATAGCCAGAGTAAGCCGAGAGTGTGTAACATTGTCACTGTTTCTGTACCACAGTCCATTATAAAACCACATCATGGATAAAGTTTACAAAGCCATAGTCAGGTGAGGATCAAGGGTCTTAATATATAATATAATAATAGTAATCAGCTGATTGTCTCACGAACGTAACCAGCACATTTATCCCCACATAGCAAACCCATAATACAGCGAGGGAGAAGAACCACATGAAACTATGCAACTATATATTTTTTCTAACAGGGTAGTAAAAGTTTAGCTGGCTAATATGAGCTGTTACTGTGGCTGAGCTGGTTAAAGCTTAAAGCCTTGTTTAAACTCGACGCGTCCGCATGAGCCCAAAGGTGCGCGCGGCAAAAATGGCATGATTGTAAAAGCGCGTGCGGCACCGCATCCCCTAGACACCATTTACTACACACAGGCTTTTTTTCTCTGATTTTGAAAACTCTTCGCGATCGACTTAAAATGCTTCCAAGATCGACTTGTCGACCGCGATCGATGGGTTGTTGATTCCTGTAACGTTACTGTTTTACGGTCAATGACAAGAGTACTAATCAGCTGTCTCACGAACGTAACCAGCACATTATCCCCACATAGCAAAGCCATAACACAGCGAGGGAGAAGAACTAAGTTACATGAAACAATCCAACTACATATTTTACACCACTGACAAAGGAAAAATCCTGCCTAGCTTCTAGCTTTCTGCTGCTTCTCTTTCAAGGTAGTGATGAAACGCGCTCTGTAGCGCTGTTTGTTCACGTTCGGCTACGGTAGAAACATGACGTCACAATATGTCGACCTTCATAGAACGGGGTCAGATTCTATAACCCGCGGTCATGTAGATATAAATGTCTCATTCTAAGGTAATAAAAACATTATGGTTTATTAAGTAAGTTCTTTATACACCACTGAAAACATAGTTCTGGATGTCATATTGCATTTCTGTTAATAGGTACTCAAAATTTTTACACATTGCACCTTTAAGTTATGTAAACGTATTTTCGGAATGTAAAAAAATTACATTCGGAATTTAAAAAAAAGAAATATCCTGGTTATGCAAACATTCAATTTGATCTTTTTGCAGACATTATGGGAACATTAATTTTGAAACATTCTGGAACAAGTAATAATATTTAAATAAAAACATTATATGAACATCCAACTAAAGCGTTTCTGGAAAAGCACTAACATTTTAGTGACAATTATTCAATTGAATTAACATTAGATAAGATGTGTATTAATGATAATGTTATACAGATATTAGACATAACCTTCTCGTCACGGTTTATAAATTAATTGTCTCCTTCTAGTCTCGTGTTTCTGTTGTTAGATGTGTGAGAGTGCGTGAGTGGGCGGCTCCACTCCTATCAGGTGGATTAGCGATCCAGCTGATCGTAATCACCTCCCCAGCTGTTGCCACTCATCTCACCTTTAAAGACTCACTGAACTTTCCTTCCTTTGTCAGATCGTTGTTTGATGTCACCCGTGTGTGATCCTGTTCCCGTCAACGTCTCGTCCTGTTCCAGTCTTGTTCCTCGATTCGTCACACTTCTGAATTATCTCATCACCTCATCACCACAGCACTTCACTCTGGATTACTGACCATCTTGTCCCTGCGTCACCAGCTTGTTGTGTGTGCTCTGACTGTGTTTGTTACATTATTAAATTAGTTTTACTTGCATTCTGCTTCCGCATCTTCTATCGTGATAGAACGATCTGACCAACGATGGAAGCAGCAGGTGAATCTTCGACGTTGGAGGATTTTGTCCAGTCCAGTCTTCAGCGTATGGATAGTCAAGAGAGAAACTTGAATGATACGGTTCGCGCCGTTCAGGCGCTGGTGATGCAGGTGTCCGAGCTCACCCAGCAAATACAACAGCTATGAGCTCCCACTGCGCCACCCACACCAGTCGTTCCCCCCGGACCATCAGAGAGCGCATCCCAGTCAGAGCCTCGACTACCAGTCCCGCAACCCTATGACGGTGAGCCCAGCTATTGTAGAGCATTTTTGAACCGTTATTCCATGCACTTCTCGTTGCAGCCTCGGACTTTTGCACACAAACCCGCCAAGGTGGCATTCGTGCTGACACTGCTGACTGGGAAAGCCGCTCTCTGGGGAACGGCTGTGTGGGAGAACCAGGACCCATGCTCCGCCTCGTTCCTGAAACTCGCCGCCGAGATGAAAAGAGTATTCGACTGCCCGGTCGCGGGGAGAGAGGCGGCAAGGATGCTTGCGGAACTCAAACAGGAAGAGAGGTCGGTGTCTGATTACTCAATTCAGTTCAGGACCCTGGCGGCAGAATGTCACTGGAACGAGGAGGCGCAGTGGGACATGTTCCTGCATGGGCTGGCTGACCGCGTTCAAAGGGAGATCTACGCCCTGGACCTGCCCCCGTCTTTGAAAGGACTTGTGGACCTGGCCCTTCGTGTAGACGCACGACTGAACAGAAGCGAACGTCAGACTCTACACAGCCGGATTCCGGAGGGTACTGAGAGCCAGCGGTCCAGCGGCGGGAGCGCAGTCAGCCCTACCTACGAACACTAGCCCATGCAGGTAGGGCGAGCTTGGCTTTCCCGGGAGGAGAAGGAGAGGCGGAGGTCCCAAGGCCTCTGCCTTTACTGCGGGGCCGCAGGACACTTTGCCTATAGTTGTCCGGTAAAAGGCCAAGCCCGGCAGTAAGTATGAGGCTACTGTCGGGTGGGATCTCCGCCGAGAAGACCTCATCTACATCTACGCTCCTCCCGGTAAGACTAAGATGGTCAGTACACAAGCAGGACTGTCAAGCACTGGTGGATTCAGGGGCAGAAGGTAACTTTATGGACCATTCATTTGCACGGAAATTTCAGATTCCCCTTTTTCCCCTCACCAGTAGGATATCTGTACATGCACTCAACTGTCAAGACCTTCCCACCATCTCCCTCATCACCGGACCAGTCGCTCTCACCACTTCGGCAACCACACCGAGACACTTTCCTTCTACATACTGGACTCTCCACTCGCACCTGTTGTCTTAGGACACCCCTGGCTAATCAAACATAACCCTAGAATTGACTGGCAGCAGAAATCTGTGTTGGAGTGGAGTAGTAAATGTTCTGAGTCCTGTCTGGTGTCTGCTTGTTCGTCTGTTACTGTCTCTATGTTTCAGGAGGAGGCAGTGGATTTATCAAACGTGCCTGCAGAGTATCTAGACCTGGAGGAGGTGTTCAGTAAGTCTCGCGCTGCTTCTCTCCCTCCGCATCACCCCCTATGATTGTGCCATAGTTTTATTGTCAGGTAAGTCTCCGCCTAAGGGCAAGTTATATTCACTCTCTGTCCCGGAGCGGGAGGCTATGGAGAAATATATTTCTGATTCTCTAGCAACTAACTTCATCCGCCCTTCCTCTTCTCCAGCGGGGGCGGGGTTCTTTTTTGTGGGGAAGAAGGACGGGTCTCTGCGACCTTGCATTGATTACCGAGGGTTGAACAGCATCACAGTAAAGAATACCTGTCCTTTGTCGTTGATGTCTTCAGCCTTCGAGAGGTTGCAGGGAGCGTCTATCTTCACTAAATTGGACTTAACAAACGCTTATCATTTGGTTCGCATTAGGGAGGGGGATGAATGGAAGACTGCTTTTAACACCCCTAAAGGGCACTTTGAGTACTTGGTCATGCCTTTCGGGTTGTACAACTCCCCAGCAGTCTTCCAGGCACTCGTCAATGACGTGCTGAGAGATATGGTTGACCAGTTCATATATGTCTACCTTGATGACATATTGATTTTTTTCATCTTCTCTCCAGGAACACGTTCAGCACGTCCGACGAGTGCTTCAGAGGTTGCTAGAGAATGGGCTTTTTGTCAAGGCGGAGAAATGCGTCTTTCATGCACAGCCTGTTCCGTTTTTAGGTTTCATTGTGTCGACTGAGGGAATTCGCATGGATCCTGAGAGGGTTAAGGTTGTGGTGGATTGGCCAAGTCCAGTATCCCGTAAGGCCCTACAGAGGTTACTGGGGTTCGCCAATTTTTACCGGCGTTTTATTCGCAATTTCAGCCAACTGGCCGCTCCTCTGACCGCCTTGACCTCCCCCAGAACTACGTTCAGGTGGTCAAACTGAAAAGACGCTTCGTTTCGGCTCCCATCCTCATTGCCCCTGATACATCACGTCAGTTCGTGGTGGAGGTCGATGTGTCAGAGGTGGGGGTAGGTGCAGTGATATCCCAGCCTTCTCCCACAGACGATAGGATGCATCCATGCGCGTTTTTGTCACATCGCTTATCTCCTGCCGAACGTAATTATGACATTGGTAACCGAGAGTTGTTGGCAGTCAAGTTAGCGTTGGAGAAATGGCGTCACTGGTTAGAAGGGTCAGGGGTACCTTTTATAGTCTGGACTGATCATAAGAATTTGGAATACATCAGAACTGCTAAAAGATTGAACTCCAGGCAGGCTCGGTGGGCACTTTTTTTTCGGACGTTTTGATTTTACTCTCTCGTACCGCCCGGGTTCCAAAAACATCAAACCTGATTCTTTGTCACGCATTTTTGATCGCTCCGAACGCCCTCCTACTCCCGAGTGCATTTTGCCTGAGAATCTATTCATCTCAACACTCGTATGTGAGGTCGAATCGAGGGTCATAACGGCCCTAGAAGGGGTAACGCCTCTGCCCGGTGGCCCACCGAATCAATTATTTGTGCCAGAGGGATTACGGTCTGACGTTATTCAGTGGGGTCATTGCTCCAACGTGACTTGTCATCCAGGAGTTAATCGCACTAGTTTTTTAGTCAAGCAACGGTTCTGGTGGCCACTCATGGCTCGTGACATTCACAGTTGTGTTTTGGCTTGCTCGGTTTGTGCCATTGGTAAGACTTCTAATCGACCCCCAGATGGGTTACTTCAACCACTGCCTGTCCCTTCGAGACCCTGGTCACATATCGCTCTAGATTTTATCACCGCCCTCCAACCCTCCCAGGGTAACATGGTTGTTTTAACTGTGGTGGACCGATTTTCGAAGGCGGCACACTTTATTCCCTTACCCAAATTACCCTCAGGTAAGGAGACAGCGTTGACGGTCGTTGATCACGTCTTTTGTTTACATGGCCCCCGATAGACGTGGTAACCGACAGAGGACCCCAGTTTGTGTCCAAATTTTGGCGAGAGTTTTGTATTGTGACTGTTAGTCTGTCCTCAGCGTTTCATCCCCAGAGCAATGGCCAAACCAAGAGAGCCAACCAGGATTTGGAGAGGGTGTTGCGATTTTTGGTTCCCAAGAACCCTTCCTCATGGAGTCAACAACTGTCTATGGTGGAGTACGCCCACAACACATTACCAGTGTCATCCACAGGTCTGTCTCCGTTTGAGTGTAGTGTAGGGTACCAGCCACCTATTTTTCCCAGTCTGGAGTCCAAGGTCGCGGTTCCCTCCGCTCACGCTTTCATCCAGAGGTGTCACCGCACGTGGAATAGAGCCTGTGAGACTCTACTCCAGGTGGGGGCGCGCACCAAGGCCAAGGCCGATCGCCACCGGTCGAAGCCTCCCGTATACGTTGTCGGTCAAAAAGTATGGCTTTCTACTAAGAACATTCCTCTCCGCTCCGTCTCGAATAAACTTGCTCCCAAATTTATTAGCCCGTTTACTGTCACCAAGATCATTAGTCCGGTGGCAGTCCGCCTCAACTTGCCTCCAGTGTACAGGAAGATTCATCCCGTTTTTCATGTATCTAAAATTAAGCCCGTGTTTCGCTCTCACATTAATCCGCCAGTCCCGGTTCCCCCCCCCCCCCCCCCCGCCGCGTCTCGTAGAAGGGGAACCCACTTATTCGGTCAACCGTATTCTGGATTCAAGGCGAGGGGACGCGGGTTCCAGTACTTGGTGGACTGGGAAGGTTACTGTCCGGAGGAGAGAAGTTGGGTACCTGCTAGAGACATCCTGGATCACTCCCTTATCGATGATTACAATCGACAGGTAGGGGAGCCTGGTACCACCAGGAGGCGTCCCTAGGAAGGGGGGTACTGCCACGGTTTAAAAATTAATTGTCTCCTTCTAGTCTCGTGTTTCTGTTGTTAGATGTGTGAGAGTGCGTGAGTGGGCGGCTCCACTCCTATCAGGTGGATTAGCGATCCAGCTGATCGTAATCACCTCCCCAGCTGTTGCCACTCATCTCACCTTTAAAGACTCACTGAACTTTCCTTCCTTTGTCAGATCGTTGTCTGATGTCCCCCGTGTGTGATCCTGTTCCCGTCAACGTCTCGTCCTGTTCCAGTCTTGTTCCTCGGTTCGTCACACTTCTGGATTATCTCATCACCTCATCACCATGGCACTTCACTCTGGATTACTGACCATCTTGTCCCTGCGTCACCAGCTTGTTGTGTGTGCTCTGACTGTGTGTTACATCATTAAATGAGTTTTACTTGCATTCTGCTTCCGCATCTTCTATCGTGATACTTCTATCATTAAACTCTCTCTCTCTGTAATGCATAGCATAATGACATATAGATTCAGTTATCTCATATATAGGAATTTCCGGGGGCATTTTTTTCCCACATTTCTCAGAGAGACGCAATATGAAAGTTCAGCATACATTTTTCATATCTGTTGCTATAGAAACAAGTTGGGTTGAATATGAAAGGGTGCCTTTGAGAAGCAGAGGTTAATGTTGTTACTTTGTTTCCCCAGAGGTTTCCTACCTCACTTTGAGATCCGCCTCTCTTACGATTCAATGTCATATAACATTAACTTAAACTGCCAGGTTTTCCTTCATATCCTCTAGATTGACACACCCTTACGTTGAGGCCAAATTGCAGGATTTGAGGAAAAAACACAAGCAGGGTGAAATCCACAACATACTTATTTAATATTGTATTATTAATGGTTAAAATGAAGCAATATAACATGTATAAAAGTAAGATAAATAACTTCATGGGTGTTGCAGAAATATAACTAGAGACTATCAGTAATTATCTAAATTATAGTCTATGCTCTAATCACCTCTTAATTATAGTTCATTTTCTAATTTGCTTCTAAATTAGATTTAATAGCAGTCTTGTATTAATTAGCCAGCTTTGTACAATGGGGGCTCCCATCAGTCTGAAGTGCATGCAGGTACTCTATTTATTTATTACAGTTCAGGATTTTTTATTCAAATGTTGCTTCTGCCTGATGACTTTCTAAAAGCTGCCAAACACAATAAGATGATTTTCACCAAGCCAGTGTTTTAGTATACAGTACTGCTTGATAAATAGCAAAGATCCAGCGTACAAACAAGTTACAAACTTACAATAAAGTACCATGTTTTTTGGGATAGCATGGTGAATCATTCATGTCCACAGCACAATGATGTGGGACGAGTTAAACACTGTTTTATACTAAAAGGGTAACTTAAAGTATGATCAATAGTAGCAATATTGCTTGTGTTAGCAAGTACTGTTAATGAATGAATGAGATGAAATATTAAAAAACAGATGGCAGTGCGCAGACACTAAAAGATCATCAAAGGTTTCAAAATTCAAATTGGTCACAGTTACAGTATCAGCTTAATGTTCTCAACAGGAATTTCAATCATATTTAGAGGAGCATTTCAATCCAATTGATTAGCGCTGATTAGCCATGGGTCGCTTTTCTATTATACCAAATGGCTTTGTGTGACTTAAACACATTAGATATGGAGCTAATGCCCTTTTTCATAATGTCATGATGCAGAGAGTCTGCCTTCGAGACACAGCCTAGGATTTAATTAAGAAAATCACCAGCCACATGAATTTGCAGACGGAAGAGTAAAATGGATTAATTATTCTAGAATAGAGTATTGCTTTGAACTGCGGGATTTGTGTTTGACAGAAGAATTGGGCATATTGTATGTTTGTTATTTAGCACATCCAGTTGTTCACATTTTGGAACATATTGGAAAAATATTGAACTAAATTATTTAAGTGAAAATCACATTTATTAATTGTATCACAATATCGAGATGAATTTTTTTTAACAACTGTAAAATAAATGTGAAATCATTTTATTATTGTAACATGTATGTTATGTCTTTTCCCTGTTTCCCTTTGGCCTAGTTTTCCGAAAGATTGATTAGTTATCCCATTCACCTGTTGTCTATCATGAATGAACTCATTAGTCCCTGTGTATTTAAGCCCTGCGTTCTGTTCAGTTCATTGTCCTGTCTATGTTGTGCTCTAAGCGATGTTGGGTGACGTCACTTCTTGTTGACGTTTAAAGGATTGTCAAACAAAACGGAGGCTAGCTCGACCCTCCCTCCTGTTTCCCTGTGTTTCCCCTTCTTTTTTCTGTGAGTTATAAATATATATATATATATATATATATATATATATATATATATATATATATATATATCATGCTTGCATGTTTTGAGTGGATGCTGCGAGTTTTGACATGCTACATGTAACTTCTAACATAAAAAAAGTAATTTATAAAAAAAAATGTAAACACACATCCTGAAATTTAAATTATTATAATTATAATTATTATTTTTAAATGTATTGCAAAATTTATATCTGTAAATCTATCAAACAAAACGTTTTTGAACATGTTCAAACATGTTTTCTTGGGAATATTGTTGTAGTTGGTTTATATTTTACATACAGGTTTTTGTCTTTACCTTCATTAATCAGTTTGTCTTACTCACTTGAGAACATTATGCAGGAATCATCAGGATATACATCTTGCATTTACTGATGAGCATGTAAAATCTTTCCCACAAAGACATGTTTCGGTCTGACAAAGCGCTCATGTCTTATTCATTTACACAGCTGCTTAACACTGGCCTGCTGTCAGCCACTCTATCAATATACTGTACTCTCTGCACTGCCTTCATATTGACATTTTAGAAGAGGAACGATCCAGAGGCAAAAAATAGAAAATAGTGACTGAAAGAGAGATAAAAGGAGGGAGAGATTACGTTGTAGCTACTGTGTGGTAAGCATTAACCTTGTTTTTAAGGCTCTGGGAGCTTCTGTTCACACTGGATCCAAGCTGAGCTGGAGATAACATTGCACTATTTCCTTGGTCCAATGACTCACAGTCTCTTTACTGAAATCCATGTTTTTTGCTTCCTTTGTAATGCAAGAAACAGAAGCATTAGAGCAGAGAGAGACACACACCCTGCATTATATCTGGAAGGGTTTCAAAAATGAGAATAGAGTGAGAAGAGAAATTTTCTCCATTCATATATCTAGGAGCCATCTGTATACAGCTTAAGAATGAATTGAACCGACTGTCCATCTATTCATTTTTGTAAAGACTATCCATCTATTCTCCTACTCACTTCTCACTCACTGATGCTCTTTTAACTCATGTAATGTCACACATTGTGCTTGTACTTTCACACATTCCTCTCTATAAAGCTTGTGAACGGCACAGCACTGACTCTGACAATTTTGTTCCCAAGCACAGAAAGTGTTACTATGAAATATG
Organism: Siphateles boraxobius; assembly: GCF_051911475.1. Lineage (NCBI taxonomy): Eukaryota > Metazoa > Chordata > Actinopteri > Cypriniformes > Leuciscidae > Siphateles > Siphateles boraxobius. The sequence goes on along the minus strand of NW_027509042.1, from coordinate 9,415,708 downwards.
TATAAACAGAGTAGAGGGAAAAATTGAAACACAGTTTCAAGAAAATCTTACAGCTCAGACAGAGATCGTGACAGATTCAGAAATGAAGATAACTCTGCTGACAAAAATAAATAAATTCTTAGGACTGTAAAGTTAACTGTAAAATTGATTTGAAACTACAGGGTGAATTCAGGGTGATTGGCACACTTTTTGCCATTGAGATGATTTGGTAAAAGTGTCAATCAACTTGAATTCCTATTTATTGTGAAAAATGCTATACAAATCAAATTGAATTGAACATTTTTCTATTCAAGTTTATATATCTAAAATTACTTTAATAGGAGGTAGAAAAAGATATATGCAATGATTCAGTCCTATCTGCCTGTCAACATATGTATTTCCATACCTCAATGCACCCTGCTCATACAGACATCACACGTCATCAGTGTGTTTCATGCTGTGCAGAGTTAGACAGACGCCAGTCACCGAGCACCGCAACCACCTTTTACAATTCCTCCTGAACCAAAACAACAAGCTTATGCTGCATTCACACACCATAATTTGATAGAGATGGAAACCTGTGATGTTATTTTTCGAGCGGTTCGTGACTCAAATTCACACGTTTCAATGGCAACACTATCAATGCCGAAATGAATCTGCAGCAGTCAGGTGGTCAGTGCTCTTTAAGTTGTTTATGTTCATTATCATTGTAATGTTATGTGCTTTATGACATGAGGTAGTTTAACTCGGTCTCTCGTGTGGCTTTTGTTTGCTCCCTGCTGTACGTGTTCATGTGTTTTGAAGGAGGTGTGGGATCTTATGCTTTCAAAGCTAGCTTGCTATTGCTAACCTCTCAGAAAATGGCCTACCCTACTTTTAAGAGTTGTATTTAAAACCACTTCAAAATGTGCCCCCTCAATTTGAATGGGCATGATTCTTCTGCTTTTATAACGATGTCATGACTTTTTCAACATGAAAAACCCATCAGTTTGTCCCTAGAGATTGTCTCATCCTGCTTTACCATGAAAACACATTCCCACTACACATCACAAAGACACGCACATTCAAACCCAAAACTGCATTCATGCTCGATAAATGAAAACACGTCGAAAAATAAAACAATTTATAAATGCAGAGCTGTGTGTGAGGAATGCAATATGAGGATTATGATAAATACGGTGATAATGATGACAAAAATAATAATATTTTTGATAATGCTGCTGACATCAGTGATAATGATGATGAAGAATGACAGCGTCGGCACTAACAACGCGAATATTAGTGACAAGGAGGTTGATATGAATGATGAACTAATGCTGCAGTGACATCTTTTGTGCGGCTTTGTTTGCCTCTACATCAGAGGAGGTGGATTCCACATTCGGGATTTTGAAGAGTTCAGTTGCCAGGCAACAGCTGTGAATATGTTTGGTCAGGTGGAAGTGTGACCCGGTTAGAGAGGAGAGGATCGCTCTAATCTAACTCTGATCCTTCACCCCAGCCTGACAGTAGACTCTCTTGCTGCATGCTTGCTCTGTTTCTAACAGGGGTCTTTACTTTCATGTGCCCTTTAGATGGCATCAAAGTCACTAGCCACCATCCTAGCGCTCACTCTCACAATCTCAACAATCCTTGAGTATGAGTTACAGATTAATGATTAAAATAGTCTAAATGTGAACTGATTTAATGCAGACCGTGTGATGAACAAGCGGTTAAAATCTCATTCTGATCTGAGGATCTCAGTGAGCTGCATATCAAGTGTAGTGTACATGCAAAAATATTTTGGCAAAGCTGAATTTTCAGCATCATTACTCTTCAGTGGTTCGTTATTATTCAAAAATCATTCTGATATACTGATTTGCTGCTTAAGAAACATTTCACATTATTAAAATGTTGTGCAGTTTTTTTGTGCAAACGTGATCTTTTTTTCTGGATTCTTTGATGAATTGAAACTTCAAAAGAACAATTTGAAATAGAATGTTTTGTAACAGTTTAAAAGTCTTTCACTTTTGATCAATTTAATGCATCCTTGCTGAATAAAAGTATATATTTCTTAAAACAAAATCCTACTGTCCCCTATGGAAGCTTGTTTCTTGTTTAATTGAAAAAGTAATTTTTATCTTGCAATTTTGAATTTCTTCTTTTAATTCCAAGTTTATATCTTGGAATTCAGACTTTATTTCTCACAGTTCCAAGTTTATATTTCACAGTCTTTATCTAAACTCAGAATTGTGTGATTAAAATGAGAATTGTGAGATATTAACTTGAAATTTGTAGTAAAAAAAAAAGTTTTATATCCTGCAATTATGACTTTTTTCTCAGAATTGTGTGATATAAACTCACAAATAATTGTGAAATAATCACAATTACCTCACCATTACCTTACCATTTTTTATTCAGTGACACAAACAAGCTTCCATAGATCTCAAACTTTTAAACAGGAGTGTGTGTATATATATATATATATATATATATATATATATATATATATATATATATATATATATATATTAGGGCTGTCAGTTAAACGCGTTATTAACGGCGTTAACGCAAACCCATTTTAACGGCGTTAAATTTTTTATCGCGCGATTAACAGTCTTTTTGGCCTAGCAAACTTTGTAGTTTTTTTTCACATGCTTTTGCAATAGGACGCGGCATGGACGTTTTGAAAGCGCAAGCGGATCTAGCTAGACCGGAAACAAAACAACAGGCACGCCGCACACACTTGTTTGGGCTTGCGAGCCGGATGCGCGAGCGCGAATCTTTCTGCTCGCGCGTGGAATATAATGTGCCGAGCACGAATCTCTCTGCTCGAGTCGCGCGCTCTCAGATACACGCTGCTCTTGTAAGAATTTTCTCTGGGCTCGCTCAGACAATATGTGCCTGCACTTAAAACGTGTTCAGTGCAATCGCGAATCTCTCCTCCTCCCCAGCTAACAATTTTAGGTTATAAGAACGTTTTCATAACGTTCCCATTAAGTTATAAAAACGTTATTTCTGAATGTTATAGGAACGTTCAAAACGTCCAGTTTTGAGTGGATGACGAGCGCGAGACACCGAAATGGATGCCAATAAGATTCTGAATGGAACGTTTACTTTTAAAAAGTTGCCAAATGGTTCCATTGACGAGACCAAAGTGATCTGTGTGTTTTGTCGTTGTGAACTGAGCTATCATCATCGCAGCACGTCCAGTCTGAAATACCACTTGATGATGGCCAAACACACACACACACACACACACACACACACACACACACACACACACACACACACACACACACACACACACACACACACAGCTGATGCGAATTCTCCGCCCCCTCGTCAATATCAGGACCTCGTCAGTATTTCTTTCACCCTTTTATTGATGGACAGTGTTACATTGTGTGAGAGATTATTTGCTCCAAGTAAGAATGTTTTAGTGTGAAATTGAACACAATATATGCCAATGTTGTTTTCAATAAAAAACATTTGCACAAAGCAAGGCGTTCCACTTTTCCATGTTGATAAGAGCATTAAAATGAGAAAAAATAATGGGACAAAAAGAAATCAAGAGACATTTAGAATAGATAAAAATGTGCGATTAAATGCGATTAATCGCGAGTTAACTATGACATTAATGCGATTAATCGCGATTAAATATTTTAATCGTTTGACAGCACTAATATATATATATATATATATATATATATATATATTTATTTATTTATTATTATTTATTTTTTTACGCATTCACAAAAACGCCTCGGTTACGTATGTAACCCTAGTTCCCTGAAGGAGGGAATGGAGATGTGTCGACGACTTGGGACTTAGGGAGCCTATCATCTTCGAGTATTGAAAAAAGGAGCGAATGCACATGGGCGTGCAAGAATTGCATCACATGCTCCGCAGCGCGGGTATAAACTGAGAAGTGGATGCATGCACCAGTTATTTTTCGCTGAGGAGCCGAGCGGAGCCCGGAGTCAGCGGTGGTCTGATCATGGGACAGGGCTTAGGCCAGGGAAGTCACTGCTGTTCCATAAGACAACTGGAAGCTTTGTCTTTCGTTGGAAAGGAATACGCTGTGGAAGCCACATCCTGCCCGAAGGGATGTAACATGTGAAGGATACAAATATGGACTGGGCGGGCAGTACAACATATGGAATGTCACTTGGGTGGCTCCAGCCTATAACAGGGGGGAGACTCAACCAGTCAGTGACGGCAGAGCGGGCTCTGCCAAGGGAAGACACGGGCTTGCCGCAGGGAGCCGTACCGTGGAACTGCCAGGTCCGTAGCCGAAGGGTATGGAGGAACTCGACAGGGTTTGGCTAAAGAGGAACTCTACTGGAGCAAGAATTGCGCACATATCCAGTCCACCCCGAGCTGCAACCTTCGTGCCCCGGAGGGCGAGGTCGGTTGCAGTGTGGAGCTCACCCATGAGCTCACGGTCTGGGCTACCCTCGTGCATGTTCATGAGAGCCTGGGCCTGGTGGACCTGAAGCAACGCCATGGCATGCAGAGAGGAAGCAGCTTGCCCACAGGCTGTGTATTGTAAACCTTGTAAGGCTTTGTATTGTAAGCCTTTGTATTGCAAGCCTGTATTGTAAGCCTAAGCTTTGTATTGTAAGCCTAAATTCTCGTGCCGGAGTGCCGGAGCACACAGGGGAATGACCGCTGCGGGGCGGAGCGTGTGATGCAATTCTCCCACGCCAATGTGGATTTCGTTTTTTCAATACTCGAAGATGACAGGCTCCCTAAGCGTGATCCCAATCAGTCGACACATCGACTATACGTCGAACGACAGCGACTGAAGGTGAAACATAATTATGTTTACAACAAGAAGAAAAAATTTGTAAAAAATATACTTAAAGTTGTTCATTCAACCATTTTATATAGGGCCTTTTAAAAAACAAAATCACAGATAAATGCATAAAATTCCCCAGACAGATGTGTAGAAGCATTTAAAAGAGATAAACTGCTGCTCATTATGGTGCCAATAAACAATCTCTGTCATGCAGACAGAGGTAATGGTACAGAGAGGGTCCTTACTGTAAATCTAATTGTCGTTAAGAATGGTGAACACAGTCAATTGACTTTCATCTTTCTTTGCCTATCTATACATGTGAAATGCTCAATTACCCAAGTCATATTTTTTCTTAATACTGTTGGTTTAAAAAATCTTTTATATTTCAGAGATTTCATTGCTGCTGAGCTGCTTTGCTGATTTATCTGTTGTCAGTCTGTAAGCATTGGTGCAGGATACTGCTTCATTATTAGTCACAAAAAGCTAAGACCTCGACGAGCTGAATAGAGCTGTAGTATGAATTAATCACTAGCTATTCCTGAGGCTAAATGTTCCTCAGTACGATTACAGAACGCAGGCAATCAACAATTAACATGCTGAGAATTTTCTCATAGAGGAAGTCAACTTCTATAAGATTATCGTTCAGATCTTTGTAGGAGCATTGACAATTGTTGTTAAGTTGGGAGTTTTTCAAGTTAAGGTGGGAGTTTTTCAAGTTAAGGTGGGAGTTTTCCAAGTTAAGCCTTCTGTCCGGCGGTATCAATCCCGGGTAGAAAAACAAGTAGCTAAATCACAGGTAGGTGGTGAGGTCAGCTGAATATATTACCAGAGGTGTTTTGTCTTAACAGACTAAAGCCAGAAAATTCATTAAGGATTCAAACAACAGACTTTTCTCAGCGCTGCTGCCAAGGAAATGCTATCACAGCCTTGAGATCAACACAAAGAGATTCAGGAAAACTACTCTGTGTGGCTGGTTCGCTATGCAGTTGTTGTTCACAAAAAGTGTTTTTTAGTTGCTATGGCCTTGCTAGGTGGTTTCTAGGGGTTTCTGGGAAGTATACTGGCCAAAAATCAGTTGAGCCCAAGTCTCTCTCCCAAGTTTTCTGCCTGTTACAGTATATAATCTGCCAGATGAAAAGTGTAATCACTTAAAAAGTAAAAGTACAATCTTTTTCAACAAGTCAAATACAAAGTATATTTTTCCAGTGCTACCAGCTAACAAGGAACGTTCTCAGAACTTTGGCTGAAATTCTGGCAAGGATCTCTCAAAGTTACGAACAAACTCTCTTCCAGTAACATTAATAGAATATTCTTTTAAAGTTATTCAATCTTTAATAATGTTCTTAAAAACATTATTGATACATCCTCCATGAAAAGTTTTGTCTCGAAATGTTTTAGTTGAATGTTCCCCTAATGTTTTTTTTTTAAATGTTACTCGTTGTTTCGGAAGGTTCAGAGAACATTCAAAAGTAACATTCCCAAAATTTGCAAAATGAACAAATGTTCCCTTAACGTTTGCATAACCATTAAAATATTATTTTTTTTTAAACTGGAAGTTTTGAACAATCAGAGAACATTCCGAAATAACTTAATAGAATATTAGCAAAATATTCTAAAAACATATTTTTGGTAGCTAATTCTGTTAAAGTTTAAATCAATTATCTGAAACTGGCGGAAAAGCATTGGGTGAAGAAAAAGGGTCTGTGTTAAAGGGTAACTAAACCCTAAAACAACTTTTTTTAGTTGATGATCTGTAAAATTGGGGCTTTATTAATGCTGTTCATTGATTCAAGTACATTTTTTGACATTTGGGTGTTTTAATTCTAAAATAAGTGTTTTAATTCTACAATATATGGTGTAAAAACGTCTGAGTGCTGCCTTCTTCAGGTTGAACGGTGGCTACTGCAGTTGAACTTTCCTATTGGATGTTGTGGTACAGCACAACGTAAGCAGGCACCAGCTCACAACACCCTTGCCTACAGAGAGACGCGGGTCTCAGGTGCAATTTTTCAAATATTGCCAGTGGGTGGAGTCTGACCAGGGGTTATTGCCAGTGGGTGGAGTCTGACCAGGGGTTATTGCCAGTGGGTGGAGTCTGACCAGGGGTTATTGCCAGTGGGTGGAGTCTGACCAGGGGTTATTGCCAGTGGGTGGAGTCTGACCAGGGGTTATTGCCAGTGGGTGGAGTCTGACCAAGGGTTGAATTACCCTTTAAAAATGAGTGCCAAGAACATTTCATGCAAACAATCAATAATTCACTGCAAAGTTTGATGAAGGATACAAAAGATATCTGAGCAAGTTCAACAAGAGAAAGCTCAACAAACAAAGCCACGACTTTCCACTATTCGACTACCACTAAAAGACAACTTCTATCTTTCGCAAGTAGGAAGAACATGAGGTGGGACAAGACATGAAGGAAATTCGGATAAGTGAGGCATGACAGAGGCTCATCTCATCATAATATTCACATTAATGAATTGAGGTTATGTTCATGGGCCGTAATTAACAGGAGTTACTGCATGTTTTTAGCATTAGACGTCTCAGTTACATGCCATCTTTTGCTTTCTGTGTAGGAATGTAAATTTCTAGAGTGATATCTGTGGAACCACATATTGCATTGTAAACCAGTCGACATCCCTTCAGCTTTGATGTACTGTCAAGTGAATGATATGTTGATTTAAGGTGTTGGGGCTGTGCTTTGGAGCAGACACTTTAGAACAGCAACTCCATAAATAGCTGCCAGGCAAGGACATGCACTTTTTATGAGAAAGGCCCCAAATACCGACCTCAACCAAAATTACATCTCGTTCATCAGACTCTCTCTCTCTCTCTCTCTCTCTCTCTCTCTCTCTATCTATCTATCTATCTATCTCTCTCTCTCTCTCTTGCTCGCTCTCATGCCCTAAAAGCTTCTTTAGGTTTGCATCTCTGCTGTCAAAGTCCGCCATTCTTATCGCTCCACAGGAGAGAACACTAATAAAGGAGAGTGGAGTCTTAACACAAGAACCTCTAAAAGCCTGAAGCATACTCCCGTCTGTTTCAGTCGACTCCGCGCAGCTACCAGTGAGTTCACACTGCTGTCAAGCAAGTCTCACCTTAACAAGCCTGCTCTCATTTCACAGCCATACGTCTCTGAACAAAAATTACAGCTTAAAAATGCAGGAATGGATGCAAAGTTATCAGCTCATGGTGTGAAATGAGGAAGCACTCGAGAGCATTTTGGGAATGTACAGTATAATGTATATTTATTCCCTCCCATCATATCTAAAAACGAAAGGCAAAAACTTGCATATGAGCAGAATGAGGGTAATAAAAGTTTCAGCAACATTACTCCAGTCTTAAGTGTTACATGATCCTTAAGAAATGATTCTAATGTGATGATTTGCTGTACAAGAAACATTTCTTAATATTATGAATGTTGAAAACATTTTTTTTTTGGAAACCATGGTCTTTATTCAGGATTCCTTGATAAATAAAAAGTTCATAAGATCAGCATTTATTTGAAATAAACCTTTTGTAACATTATAAATGTCTTTAGTTTCACATTTATTTCATATAGTACAAATCCATTAACATATTTACTGACATATCGCTTGAGACTTACTGATATATTTAAACTTTTTTACTACTTTATTTCACAATGCACATTTATTCAATATTAAGCCTAAAATGTGTTTTAATATCACTATTAAAAGTATGATCTCTGTATAATAATTTTATAATTTTGCAGACTTTAAGTATGCCGATTTAGTATACCAAAAAAGTACAGGATATTTTTATTAAGTACACAAATATGTAAATGTATTTTTTGTATACTTAGAATTAAATACATTTATTTCATGCAATATGCTTTGTTTTTCAGCTCAGAAATTCTGTGTCCCACAGTATAAAGAAAATTACAGAATTTTCATTTTGGGGGGAAATATTTCTTTAAAGGAAATGATGGTTCTAATTGGTGGAAAATGGCACAGGAACAGGGATTCCCCAGCGACATGCTTCAGAAGAGAGATGCTAGATGAGTCTCGCTCACACTAGCCCTCCAGAAAACATCTCCCAACACTGCCCAATGTGTCCCTTTACAGCAGCGGAAAGAAAAAGTGCACGTGTGTGTCTGTGTGCATACAGTATGCATGAGGCACACAACAGATTCCTGACTTGCGAAAAAAAAACAGGAAGATCAATAAAAACAAAGGAGAGAAAACAACAGTTCGAGTAGAAACAAGAGGGAGAAGATGGGTGATTTCTGTACAGTGATAAAATGAAATTTCATACACTCAACTCTCTCTTCCTCCTTGTCTGTTTTTTCTGCATTATTAATGCATTCCATGTCCCTGTGCGGGCACTGCAGTAATTATGCTTGTGCAACCTTAAGAATGAACACATTTCTCTATCTCTGACTGTTTCCACCATATAGAGTGACTCATACTCCAACCGCAGCACGTATCTGACTGCCACTGATTTTAATGTGTTACTTACAGCCTCCATTCATCAGCCAACATTCTTCCGTTGGGGGGATACATAATTAACTTGTTATTTCAATTCAGTAAGGCTTAAATTGTCTAATGTACTATTGGTATTTGCAGCAGATAGATCTTGACAAGAACCTCATTACCTGTCACACCAAAAGAAATAATTTTAAGAATGTTACAATAATAAAGCAAGATTAATTTTTAGAAGAAAATGTGACTTGTTCTTGGGCCTGCAAAAGTTACCTCCACAATACAAGGGTGTTATGGGTGGTTCTGGGTCAAAAGAGCTTACCCCAATATGATATTCTGCTACGTCCTTAAGTGTAACTCTTTGCGTTTTTTCCCACCTATTTTATATTTTTCACTTAAAATTATTAGTTCAATTACTAAGAAACAGATAACAGAGAAACGACATCATTGAAATTACTTTCAGAATTATTTCATCCAGCTGATGAACGATAAAAACATTGACAGCCAATCGGAATCCATCCTGCTGTAATGAGCTAGAGCATTTAAAGTTACAGACAAGCACACGCTCAGAATAAACAGAAATATATCGTCTGCTGGTGTGGATGCTAGTTATCATCATTATCTTTATAGTGATCATTCTTGGTGTGAATGGAGCTTAATGGTTTCAAATTTTATAACACACTTACATTAAACATGCAATTGTCTAAGTAACACAAATTTGAAGGTAAGATAAGAGCATTCTGGCAGAATGTTTGATGGATATGAATGTGTAAGACACATTTGGAGAGCATGTAAAGAGCCAGATGAGATTGAAAATAAACAGGAATGCAGTAAATTTCCAACAGCACAACTGCCTTTCTAGTCTGATTCATTCATGATAGAGTGTAGATAAACTTTCATTAGTGCAAGAACTTTCATAAAGCAGGAATGTTGATTGAGTCAATCAATATATGCATATTAGACATTTTGTTCTAATTATCCGGTAACGCTTTAGATTACAGCCCCAGAAAGGACTGCGTAATTAAGACGAATTTACAGCGTAACTTTCGGTAATTAAAGTGTACCTATGAAGTACTTGCATGTAAGTATAAGGGAACAATATGTAAAGTTTGGGTAATAAAGGGGTAACAACCAGGAGAATTAAAAAAATATTTATACCGTAAGTATTATAGAACTAAGGGGTACTTATTCTGGTACAACAATGTTTGCGAGAACATACACAGCGTACCTTTCCGGGCTATAATCTAAAGCGTTACCAATTATCCTTCTAACTCTCTTTTTTTCTCTCTACCAACAAGATCTATTTAGATCTTCAGACAGCAGATTTGTGGAGAGTGTAATCAAGCTGTCACTGTCTTGATTCCTTAAAGCTAACATCTGCAGCACGTCTGCTCCTGACATCCCAGGGAGTGTCAGGAAACGCCACATGGTTGGTGGCGAATTGGATGGGCTGAGCATATGGATGACAGGTAGCCAGACACTGTCACTATTTTTCCTCATTAAGAGGCTGCTAATTTGTCTTATTAATGCTACAGTATGAACCACAGAAGTGATATTGTTAAATATACCTAGTTATGTTCACAGTGAAAAAAATATATAGATAAATACTGCCAGTCTGTTCATTAGAGCTAGGGATTTGCCAGTGGTTGGCGGCAAGATACTGTCTATATGAGCGAGTCAGTGAATCTTTCATTTAACCGATTCCTTCAAAACACTGATTCATTCAGGAAGGAAACAAGTGATTGGCTGCATCTGAAATTACAAACTCTTTTGAGTAGGTACTTATTTTGAATAGGTATGTGCAATCTACAAAAGTATGTTCTATATAGTATAAATTTGTGTAGTATAAGTGTAATCCGGACGTACATTCACCATTACAGTGTGTCATTATCATGTGACCTACCAGCGTCAGTTGAGTCGTATGACTGCCATTCATATGAATACTTCAAAATCTTGCCAGAAGTAATAGGTCATACGGGTACGTTTTGCCTGCTCTTTTAATGAGTACTGTGAATTGTCACATACTGTTTCTGTCGCCTAGTAGGGAAGTATGCCATTTCGGATCCAGCCCTTGTCTTTATGTGTAAGTCATTGGATGATTAATTCAGCCAGTTCACTCAATAATGCTGATTAATCTGGCAACAATCGAATTGACTGTCTCATGTCTCTTGAGTCATTGAATCATTCTTCTAACTTATTTGTTCAAAAATCCTGATTCGTTTAGAAATTATTTGTTCAAAACACTGAACAAATCATTGGAATTAAACACCATGGTGTGTTGCTCAGAGATACGCGAGATTATTGCTGCTCTCCCTGCTCTTATCCATGCTAGGCTGCATGAATGCGCAGGGAGTTCTCACCCATAACGGAACCATACCACCGTATGCTATTTGTCAATCATATTTGATGATAGTGGTCCTGACAGAAATGTAAACAATGTTTTGAGTATCATTATTATAAACGTTCCTCAAAAGCCTGTATCCTTAAGTTTAAGTAAACTTAAGTTGCTTCAGTGAAGTTCAGTCCATTGAGTATTCATCTTGAATTCATATAACTAACAATATTACATTAATTCTTACGTTTAATTTTAAAAAAAATCAGTAAAGATTTTACAGCAAAAAGACATTTACCACAACCTGAAGGTGGACTTTTTTGGAATTATACTAAAAGAGCTTTTACTTTCCAAAAAAGTATCTTTAGCAAAGTTCTGATCGTGTTGATATTTGAGAAGCCTTAGAATTTTGCATGTCTAATATGTTCAAGTTGACTCTACAGGGTTAACTGAACAATTCTTGTGCATATGGCTGAATCACAGCCACAGTGTGATAAACACAATATACTTGCAAATGAATCCTCATGCATATTTATGACATAATCTGATTATCAAGACATTTTTCTGGAAGAAAACACAAACAGATGAATAAACATTTTTAAAATAGGTGACGGGGATCAGTACCTGTATGGATACATCACTGTAGGAGCCTCCAATCACTCCAGAGATTGCGAGCGGAACATCATCATGGATGGCGTAGGATCCATCCGGGCATGTGTACTCACTATCGTCCACTTTCGTTAGCGAAGCGCGCACAAATTCAAGCGACTGCTCCAGTGCGTATGTGTCCTTAGAGCAAGTGTCCAGAATGTGGGCACCTAATTTTACCCCGGGCAAAATCTGATCATCTTGATTGATTTCGTCTAGGGCTAGCAGCATTGCCTCCAGTCTCTGAATCCCTCTCTGTGCATTGATACGGCCACAGTCCTGAGCCCCCTCCCCCTTTTGATGAACAGGAAACAGGCCTCCAATCACCAGATCCCCCTCGATTATGATTTCCTTCTTGGTGATGTCAGTGTTGTAACCTGGGATAGCCAAAGCCTGGGGTGTCCTGGCCAATAGAAGCAGCAGTAGAGTGAGATGAAGCGGCCAAGAGGGACCGTGACCTCCGAAATGAGTGGGCCTCTGAGCCATGGTGCGCAAAGATCTGGGCACTTTGTAGGTCAATCCCTGTTTAGCAGTCTTTGGTCCTCTTATGTGTTGGAAAGAGATGGTGCTCAAGCTGTGCTAAGGGAAGACTTCAGACACTTCAGTGTGCATGTAAGCAATCGTAGGCAAACTCAAGCATCATCGCCATCTCCTGCTTGATCAGAATCTGTGGGAGAGAGAGAGAGAGAGAGAGAGAGAGAGAGAGAGAGAGAGAGAGAGAGAGAGAGAGAGAGAGAGAGAGAGAGAGAGAGAGAGAGAGAGAGAGAGAGAGAGAGAGAGACAGCATTAGATGCTGCACTGTAATACATGACAACTGCTGTGATTTACCATTGCCCTTGGGGTTGTTTTTAATGAGAACAGTTTTCTTAGGGTGAAGAATAAGTGCAGGGGCATGTACATCCCACAATAAAAATCGATTTTGTCCTATGCACTTTTTCATCTGTCATGTTTTTCTATCTTAACAAATTGTCCACCCAAAAATGAGTAATCTATCATCATTTGCTCACCCTCATGTCATTCCAAACTCATATGACTTTATTTTTTCCTGCAAAACATTATATGGATAAAAAAACAAAAAATAAAAACAATGGAAGTCAATGGGAAACAAAGCTGTTTGGTTACCAACATTTTTATTTTATGTTCCACAGAAGAAGAAAAAAGACAGTCATATAGTTTTGGATGGACATGAGGGTGCATAAATGATGACAGAATTCTCATTTTGGGTGGACTATCCCTTTAATTCAATTGAGCTATGGTAACACAATTCTTGAATATTTTGTCACAATCCAAGAAGTGGTTTACATAATCCATTTGTGTTGGAACCACATGAATAAATTCCATCTGCGTTAAGGCAGCATTGCTGGGGATTTCTAGTTCTCAGCATGCATTTCGCAGGACAGGATAGGGAGAGTAAATGTTGAAATTAAGTTTTACTTTATGTGTTTTTATGCAAGATGAAAAAAGTATAAACTTATTTATATTTAATTTGCTGTGTTGGGATTATGCAGCTTTTCTATCATGGTGGAGTTATCATTGAAGCGAAGAGTGAAGCTGGTGAAAATATTTTGCTTTTCTTAAAAAGATATTTGCTGTAAAAATGCCAGTTCAGAGGCCAGTTTCCTTATTCTTGTGCTTTCCCATCAGGACAATATAGTACATGTGGTTCAAACATTACATTTAACATATATGCACTATTTCTAGCTAGAGATTTAATTGAGCTACTAATACATGTCTTGTTTTATTGCCATTTACTGAATTCAGTTACAATTAAAAGGCATTTGAGTAAAGTTTACAATTAAGTAACTTCAAATCATGTCATGTTGATTTGTTTAAATAAAAAAAACAACAGAAAGTTATTATCATCAAAAACATTTCCATAACATCAGGATCAAGGCAGGGGAATTAGAAGATAGCAATTATAACAATCATAAATACCGCTGTTTTATTGCATGGTTAAACTGAAGTATTTCAAATTCTTTATATCATTAATAAGACTCCAGGACATTTATTTCACATAATAGATCACAAATTCAAATCTGAACAGTTAATTTTAAACAATTCTATGAGCAACTACAATAAAAAAATTACTAAAACTGAGATATTGGGCCATTAGCATTTGTTTTATTCTTTGCTTATCAGTAGTCGTGAGCCGCACAGATTTCCCCAAATAAGTGACTCCAGTGTAATTTGTTGTGCAGTTGAAATATCCTCATTTGGCTGCACTGATTTTCTCTGTAACTCTCAGAAATGAATTTCTCAGAATGTCTCTGTTATTCCATCAGGCGGCTGGATTTGTTAGCTTACTGCACTAGGTATGGCTTTCCCTTAGGATCCTGGCTAGTCCATTGAGCTTTGTTCACTTGTGTTTTGTTGTGGGTAAATGCTTGGACGTGTGTGTGTGTGTGTGTGTGTGTGTGTGTGTGTGTGTGTGTGTGTGTGTGTGTGTGTGTGTGTGTGTGTGTGTGTGTGTGTGTGTGTGTGTGTGTGTGTGTGTGTGTGTGTGTGTGTGTGTGTGTGTGTGTGTGTGTGTGTCAGGCTCTGTGCTCAGGGGACAGTGTGACCATTGTAGTGTAAAGCTAGCTCGTCTGAACTCATGTAGAGGATCACTATCAGACAGCTTGTAAGACAACAGCTGCTTCACACACTCACTCACACACACGGCGGATTTGTATGTCTTATGGGGACATTCCACAGACATAAATACTTTTATACTGTACAAACTATATATTTCAACTCCTAACCTACCCCTAACCCTAAACCTACCCATCACAAAAAAATGCATTTTCACATTTTCAAAAAACATAACTTACTCTACTTTATAAGATGTTTTCCTCATGGGAACATAAAAATCTCCCCACAAGGACATAGTGTTTTGGTTATTGCCATCTTTCTGGAACATTTTGTCCCCATAATGTAGGGTTTTACCAGCACCAAATACAAACACATTAGGCTAGTAAATAAGCTTGCTTATATGTACATTAAATAAGACAGTGACCTTAAACAATGCAGTTAAAGCATGCAAATCAAAACATAATGATGTTGTAAAAGATTACCTCTGTAGTAAGCAAATTGACCAAACAGGCCTTTTTTTGTTTCTCTCCCTCTCCTTTTTCTCTCTCTCTTATACACAGGCATATCAATGGGGAGCATACATGCTAATTTCACACATGCTAAGAGGTGTTGAGTTTAGCTTTCAGATGCTGTGAATAATAAAAATATATAATTTTGAGGTTTGCAGCCTCAACTCCTGGAGTGTGTGAGAAACAGGGTATGTGCAGAGAGACTGCATGCTAAGGTGCTTATTTATGTTTACATTACAATGACTGTACACCACTGGAATTTCAACGAGGTATATAAAAAATAAACTACACTGATTTAACCCTCATGTTCGGTTAATATAAATACATACATACCACTGAAGTATGTGGTTGGAACTTCAATGGGGGAATTCACTAAGAATGAATTGCACCTTCTAATAGCATGATCATTTGCATGTGTGTTCTGAATTGCACCTGAAATCGGCACCTGATTCACCAAAGGAATTATGCAAAGGTAACCAACATCTTTAAGAAATTGTCCTGATTGTAGTTTGAACAGCACATTTTCCCAGTTTGAAGGCAGGTTGGGAGTGAGAAGTTGTGGAGGATGCTGAATCAGCAGTTTAAAATGTAAAAAGTGTGTACTATATATGTGTATCTGCGATATTTGCTCAGATATAACGCTCTTGTCCATCATTCGATCATCAGATGAATGACTGCTGCCATGATGAATAAAAAATGCACTGAAAATAACTTTCTGAAAAGTCTTCAAGAAACAAAAGAGGGTTAAAGCTTTGATCCTATCTGTCAAATACGTTTGGATTAGATCAGAGGAATATATTAAAAGAATCTGGAGGAAATGAAGAAGTACATTTTTTTAAATTATTTTTATTTTGGGCTACTTTTAATTTTTTTTTTTTTTTTTCATATTAATCATTGGAGACACCAGGACTCTTAAAATTAAGAAAGTAAACTGAAGTCCGTGACTTCTGATTTTTGGAAATGTATTACAGAATTATTATTTTTTTAAACTGGTTTGTCTTAGTGAAACACTATGTTGAAATAAAGTCTATAAATAACCAGAGGGGGGAAATACATCGTAAATTACACTATTTCTTTTCAACTGGACGTGTCATAAACATCAAATGAGAAATCAAGAACGAAGAGCCAAACAACAGTTCAGATATGACCAGCAGGAGCGACAGTTGGAATTGGAGTGTGTGTGTATGTGTGCATCCATATCTCAACAATATATGTGTTCATCTCAGTGAGACACACACCTTCTCATTAGGGTCTTCTCCCTACCCTTTGTTTCCATGGAAACTTGCCAGACAAGAGTGAAAGGAAGGGAAAGAGAGAGAGAGGGAGCGAGAGAAGTGAGGCTGAAAGGGCCAATCTAGTCTGGATGGGAGTGGAGTCCCTATGGGAATTCTTGTAAAGCTGGTGTAAATTGGCCATATCTTTTTACGACATACATCCCCTGAACCATATCTCTTAAGGATTAATACTCGCATCCCTTCGGAAACATAAAGATAATTTGAGACCGCTGTTCTTCACAACAGAATTTATTTATTGGATGATAAGCTTAAGTAATATCTGACACTATATAGGTAGAGAGAAGTATTGTGAAAGTGAGATGAGCTTTTACTGAAGTCAACTGCGGTATAATGTTGAGTGCTGAAAATGCCCCATATTCGTGAACAGGAATCAAGTCTGGGGAAAATGGCAAAGCACAGTGGATGAAAACAAGGTTGGAGTCAGTATGCAAGTATGTGAGCACTATTGTTGCTAGAAAGATGTTTGCTTCACCCAAAAATAAAAATTCTGTCATTATTTACTCACTTGCTTGTCTTATCTGAGCAACTGATAATTTTGACATTGTCTAAATAGATGCTGATAATATCAATAAAAATAATACTAGGTAAATATTTCCTGAATATTTTACTCATTTGTTTATCAGATAGCAGTTACAAATGTTCAGTTAGAATATTGAAGAAACTGGCTTTTCTCATGACCACCCCAGCTAACAGGGAATGTTCTCAGAACTTCCCTAACATTCTGGCAAGGTTCTCTCAAAGTTATGAAAAACACATTCTTCCAGTAACATTAATAGAATCTTCATTGAAAGTTATCTGGTCTTCAAAAATGTTCTCACAACGTTAACAAAATATTAATATATCGTTCATGGAATGTGTTTTCTAAAACATTTTTGTTGATTATTCGTCAGAACGTTTCAGAGAACATTCAAAAGCAATGTTCCCCTTAATATTTGCAAAATGATAAAATAGAATGTCCCCTTAACGTTTGCATAACCAAAATAGAAAAACTGGACGTTTTGAACGTTTAGAAAAACAATGTTTTCATAGCTCAATGGAAACATTAGGAACTAACATTGTTAGCTGAGACAAAATCTAAACGCTATAAGTCTTAGTGCAAATAAGTAATAGAATAAATCAAGGCTTTTACGATTGCTTTCCACTAGAGAACTATCTGACTGACACATTCTGTCAGACATTCAAGTCAGTTTCTAAACCCTTAAAATCAGGGTGTCAGAATTGACTTTCCATTCCCCTGTTATTGGAGCTTTCAAGGGAAAACCCAAAATAAATGTGGAGACCTAACCAATCAGTCTAACAGTGCAGAATTTATGGTCAACACCTATTACATTATGTATTCGAAAGGTTATATAGCTTCATACGACCAGGAATATAGTGCATGAGTCATCTGAGCACTTTTATGATTTTTTTAGGAGCTTTTTTGCCCTTTTTGGAGCCAAGGAGCTAGTTCTTCGTATGGAAGAGAAAATATTATTCATAACTTTCTTTTGTGTTACACAGAATAAAGCAGTTTTTTTGGGGGGGCGGGGGGTGCTATCTCTTTAAGAAGGTAAATAAGATCGATTTTGATTTCATGTTGACTTTAAGCTTTTTAGTGTATCTCCACTTACTGAAATGTCTGCATATTTACACTAGATATGCTATTTTCTTGTAACCGCCGTGTAACCGAGCTGAAGTGGAATATAACATTTACATTTATTCAAATTATGTAAATACTCGGCAATTAAAGACCCATAAATTTGCCTGAATATCCAGTCCAATTTTCCTCCCGTCTCGCTCTCGCTCTCTCTCTCTTCTCTTCTCTTCTCTTCTCTTCTCTTCTCTTCTCTCCACTCCTTCTCCACTATCGCTTGTATCTTCCGCTTCACCAGATGGCCTCTTCAATTTGATGCCACTGCTTTTGCCAGTCTTCAAGACTTCTCCAGCCACGCAGTGTGAAGAGGCAGGGGGACTGAGAGATGATGGCTGAGCGCGTAGGGAGAGACAGAACGCAAATAAGAGGAAGGAATGAGCAACATTTAGCAGAAGGAGGAGGAGTTGTGCAAACTCTCACAAAGTGTTAATCCATTTCAGTATTTTCAATCTCATGCTGGCAAAAAGAGCAGCATGAATATGGTAATAACACATCTAGGAGAGAGGTCATCTTTATGTAACCGAAGGGCAGATGGAGGAAAAGGTAAGAGAGGGATTCCATACAAGGGCTCTTCTGCACTGATTACAGAGGAGAAACTATGAAAATGAATTTTGAGATGACAAAAAAGGAAATTTCCAGGGTTTAAATCGATCCAAGAATCATATTCTTATGCGACCAACCTGTTGCTTTACAGAAGCCCACATCCCTCATCAGTTAAACTGCAATCACAGCAGTCAAATTCTGAACACTCAATTTTAAATTCAATTTTCCACAGTTAGTCATGCGATAAATGCACATTACACTCTTGTAAGCAAATGACAGCTTCTCGGTCCCCGCTATGTTTGGGCCGTGGCTGTGCCAAGTCCACCCTGGCAGTGATGAAGCTGAAAACAATAAACTGACAGAATTACAACTTCAATTTCAGCTAATCATTGGATTGCAGTACATTTTTCGACAAGCTGACAAATGTCTTTTTAATTTGGAGCTCCAAACCACAAATCCAATTCGAACAACTGTGAGTGTGAGTAACGCCACAACCCAGCAGGCACATTATTTGATAATCATCCAAAGAGTCGGTGGCTGCAGTCCAAATGAGGTTTTGAACACCTTACTCAGGGCCCTTTGAGCAGCCACATCATCAACCACCATTTGAAGGGGAATTGCAATCAAGTGTGTACAACCGCTTACTCCAAGGGGACAAAACGACTGTTAGAGAAGGCTAAACGAACAGAACACTTTCTGGAAATGAAATCAGGATCTTTAACTTCATAAGCCCTACATGAAATCACTAATTTTTATTAAAGTTAGCATGAAACGGAAGTTGCGATAGTCTTTTCTTCGATTTTTGAGCGACGTAAATTCGAGTGAAACAGCTTCTAGAACAGTTTGAGTTTCTTTGTTATTTTGTTATAAAATTAGATTTTAAAGAATGTAAGTAATCAAACAGTTGACGGCACCCATTGAACTCCATAGTAGGAAAAATAAACACTATGGAACTCAATGTCTACCATCAAATGTCTAGTTATCAGCATCTTTTGTTTAACAGAAGAAATTAACTCATGCAGGTTTGAAACAACTTGAGGGCGAGTAAGTGATTTTTGGGTAAACCCTTTAAGTTCACAAAATGGCGTGAATCGATCAAGCTGGAATCGATTGTTGGTAACAACTCATTAACCCAGTCCCTTAGTCGGATATTACTTTCAGAGTCCATGGGAACCAAAAGCCTATGAGAGAGAGATAGTTTTAATGGTAAACACTCATTGCAAGTACTTGTTGATAATTTGAGACAAAAAAAGAAGGCTCTTCAGTAATAGTAATAATAAAAGCCAAGCACGTGCAAGTAGTAACAAATAAAATCACTAAACATATATTACTCTATTACTCTAGTAAATGTTCGTTTGTTTTTTAAGCTGAGTATAAGAGCTTTGAAGGGATTGTTCACCCAAAAGTTAAAATGGTGCAATTTGCTTCAGAAATCTTTTACTCATCCTCATGTGTTTCCAGACCTGCGACTTATACTTTCTTCTACTCAACAAAAAAGTCCCCTTTCTAAATGTCAGTGTTCAAAATATCTTCTTTTGTGTTCTGCAGAAAAAGAAGACTAAGGAACAACACGAGGGTGAATAAATAATG
The DNA here is from genome assembly GCF_051911475.1 of Siphateles boraxobius. NCBI lineage: Eukaryota > Metazoa > Chordata > Actinopteri > Cypriniformes > Leuciscidae > Siphateles > Siphateles boraxobius. The sequence continues at coordinate 9,395,389 of NW_027509042.1, read as the reverse complement.
ACTGAACTTTCATTTTTGGGTAAAATATGCTTATAAATTGAATTTTACTGTTAGATTTAGTTGTTTGAATGAGAAGATGTTTTAAAGGAAAACACAGTTTAAAATACTTCCAAATAGGCCCTTTATCAGTTTAACTTAATGCCACAGTGAAAAAAGACTAAACAGGGATGCAGTGCAGCTTGATCTGATTTATGGTATCTGACAATATAACAATAAAACAAAATACTCTTTACAGTTCACCTTTAAAGCTTTAGAAGGTACATTTTAGATGGTAAGAGAATGATCCTGACTTTTATTATCAGATCACAGTAAGAGACAAATAAAATTTAAATAATACCCATCCAGTACAGCATGAAGTTGACAGGAAACAGCAATTAAAATGCTGCCAATCAAATTCCCCACACACACACCGAACTACTTTGAATTCAACTGCGGAAAAGATGAAGAGATTGCTCGGTTGCAAAAAGGGATTTCCACTCAAATGTTCAGCTTGTATATACAATATATGCTTCACTCTTCATCACATTCTCTAATTACTGTCTAGTGTCTTTTATAAATGCAAGGAGGACTTAAAGAAATCTTTTCCTCTGCATTCTGTATGGTCTCTCCTCTCCCTCTCTGAACTTGTACATTATTCATATCCCAGTCACTGGAGACCTGTGAGATGCTGCATACAGGGTTTCCCTTTTGCCTTTAAACACTTTAATGCAACCCTAATACATCACATTATGTATTTATCTGACACATACTCCCGGGAGTGTGAGTGAACTCACGTATGGTTCTTTCTCCCTCTTGGAAAAAGTACACAGCATAGACCCACTGTGATTAAAAACCACTCCGTGCCTACATTTAGTTCTAAGCATTTGCATTTGTTTTAGTTCTATTAGAAGCACACAAATATACACACACGTTCCATATTGCACGGATGCACAATAGACACACAGATCCTCCTGTCTCTGTGCACGAGTCTCTCCTGGGATCTGCATGGTCACAGAGATTCTCTGTAAGTCTTTTACCAGATGCTTGACAAGAAACACACACCATCTGCTATCAAATGTGTCTGATGCATTCCAGAGGATCTTAGCATTACCTCAGACAGCCATGGTGAAAATTAAGACATTATTCACATTATAACTTTTACAGTTGATGTTCACAAAGTGGTGACAAAAAGCTGCTACAGTATAATGCTTTTATGGTGTAAATGCCATTGAGCAAATATCATTGATTCAACATTGAATCAGCGTTCAACATTGAAACATTGAATAATAAAACCAAACCTTTATTAAGTGTTAAGAGTGAATGAATTTACCCCATTCCATTCAACAATCATTTAATCTGTTAATCATGTGGTAGAATAATAAAATGATGAGTGATTATCCAAGACATGATAAGATAGATATCTATTTAATGAAAACACTCGCTCAATTGCTATGCCCTTTGTCTTCTTGAGAAATCAGGATCAAGAGAGTCAATGCAAAATGTTTTATCTATAGCTTTACTTAAAAGCAGGGTATAGGTGATTTGTTATGCTGGATGAAAGTCTCTTCACATCCTGATAGCAATCACTAAGTTAAGTGGTTTATATAGATATATATCATCTGTGGAAGGCGTAGGGCCATAAAATGTTCGATTTGGTCCGAATGCAATCATTCGATGTCCTATCTGCCTGTCAACATATGTATTTCCATACCTCTGCGCACATGCTCACAAAGACATGATACATCATCAGTGTGTTTCATGCTGTGCAGAGTTAGACAGACGCCAGTCACCGAACACCGCAAGCAAAACCCATGGGGTTACACTCGGAGTGGTTTGTGACTCGAATGTTTCAATGGCAACACTATCAATGCCAGAATGAATCTGCAGCAGTCAGGTGGAATAGTGCAGTGCTCTTTAAGTTGTTTATGTTCATAATTATTGTGATGTTATGTGCTTTAAGACATGACGTAATTTACCGCCGTCTCTCGTCGTGACGCTTTGCTCCCTGCTGTACGCGTTATGTTTCGGAGAAGGCATGGTTTTGGAGACGCTCTGAAGGGAGGGTGGGATCTTATGCTAGCTTTAAATGTTGTCTATTTAAGGCAACTGAGGCATTAGTATACCATCAAATAATGTTTATTAATAAACATTTGAGTGATTCTATGAACATAAAGTTGAGTTACTGAGTTCAAAAGAAAAGAAAAAAAACCTAATTGGCTCTAAACATCCATATACAAAATCTTTTTGCTCTTTGTCTCACACTTTCTCTAATTACTATCTGTAGTAATTAGAATCTGTAGGAAAGCGTATTCTCTACATTCTATATGGTCTCTCCCCATCCTCATGTTTCAAATCACTAAAAATCATTACTCATCTTGATTTATGTTCACGAAAGAATAAAGGTTTGGAACGACATGAGGAAGAGGGAGACCATGCCAACTCCACGCAGAAAGGTCTGCCAACTCCGCCACTAGGTGCCTGTACTCACACTTAGCACTGTGTCACCCTACTTTACACCTCCATTACTTTTACCATCTTTGTTGCTATAACCTATCAATCACTCCCACTGCAGATTAATCTCTCAAGCGGTTAATCTATTTCCAGGCAAAGACACTTGTCAGCATCTGTGACTTATCCTACCACCGTAAATTCTTCTTTTAGTCCAGTCTAAAAAGCCATTAGATGAACTCTGTGTTAGCAATTCTCACTTTTATTGTTGATCAATTTTCAGTGTGGTTGTGTTACTTGCAGATAAGGAGGCACTTACATGCAATTGTGGTGATAAAGCAGCTTTGCCGTGCTCACAGAGGCATCTCCACTTTGCTGGATCACTGAGACCTGAAGAATTGACCTTTATTTATCTCTTTCCCGCTCTCTTTTACACTATTTCTCTTTTGCTCATTTCAGATTTCAACAGAAAATACATAACAAATGACTGCAGAATACAATCAAACAAGTGGATTAAATTAAATAAAAATACTATCAAACACACACATATATATATAAGTGCAGACACTTTGAATATAAGGCTATAACAAACAACATGCACATATTAGACTGATTCATAACGGTTATTGATTCACTAAATAGAACCGACTCAAAAGAGTCATTCGATCGGGAATCGGACAATCTCTACAGTACGCATTTCAGTTCGCATCGACAAAACAATGCACGTTCGAGAACCGTTAACGGTTAACGGAATTTGCTATTTTCAACGTCATGAAAATCCTTCGGTTTGAGTGTTAAAAATGAACCCTTTTCATTCCAACCTTTCTTATGCAGAGACTTATTGCGTGCTGGCGAGATTATTGACTCTCGCGCAAGTCTTAAGAGGATATAAAAGCATGTCCGGCACGAGCTTGAATTATTTAAACTAACCAACGGTTGTTCGCCTCTGTTTGAGTTTCCGTTATTTTTAAACCACAGCTTGTTTTGGGATGCCCTCCCTGCTCGCCAAAAGCCAAACACATATAGTGGTCGTCGTTAGGATGTATTAATTTCCATCTTGATTGTATTTATTGCATTATTTTTTTAACACAAAAATGGGCGAAAACATGAATCGATGATTATGGTATCATGTAATTTTAGGAGATAGCAGACGTGGGCAAACCTGCACATTGTGATAGTAGGCTAGCCTAGATACAACCATGCATGATTTTGAACGTTTCAGAGAGGCAACAATCAAAACCAAGGGCATGAAACAAACACCATTATTAGGCTACTGTGATTCGAGAGCAAGGTAAAACATGTTTTAAAAACACCAGGGACATAGACACTTTTCTAACAGTCACCACTCACTCCTCACCTGGGTTAAAAAAACAACAACCACTGTAAAAACTCTAAAGAAACAAAAATTTTTTTACCGTAAGACCCTTTTAATTGGTAGGTCTACCCATACAACAGCAAAACGATATAATATTAATCCTAAAGGCTAGATCTTTTAAGAGGGATATTTTAAGATCTTTTAATAGATATTTTAATTTAAAATGTTATGAAAACTGTTTTTAGAAGTATGAATTACCTTTACGGACAAAATGTAAGGTAAAACGTAGCCTAGGCTACAGTATAGCCCATCGCATATCCTTCTTACAGGCTATTTCTAAAATGATATATCATGTAATTAATGAGAAAATGTTTACATTGTATTAGATTGTATGTACACAATTTTACAGTTTATTATGTTGTTAAATGTCTAAATTCTAAATCAAATGTAATTTGTTTTTATTTTTATAAAGCAACATGTTAAACATGTCTAAATATGTAAGACTTCATAATAAGAATCTCTACGTTTCAAGGTGGTGTGAATAATCGACAAGCTTTGAAATTTAGTCTTTAATAAAAATGTGTCACGCAAACAGCGTCAACAAACTTGTGATATGTTAATCTGAATCTATCCACTGCTTTTTTCACTTCGCAAAACTGTTGAACATACCGCAAAAAAACACATTTTTAACAAATAAAGTTAGAATGGTTACATGCTTTCTATACACCCACGGTCAGAGAAATGCGTTTAGAGACACACCCCGTAGCGGGAGTGTTTTGCTATTCAAAGCAATGTGTGATGAGATGTTACCTGTGCGATTGTTTATCTGATCTGATGCTTGCTTTTATTGCCTTTTTGAAAACGCCTGAAACCGAAATCCTTATGCAAATGCAAACCCAATGCAATACATGTTAATTAAAAAGATATTTCTTTTTAATATTAGCCTATTATTAGTATTTCTTGATTTTGTCAGGTGTAGAATGTAATGCATGTTTTTAACCAACTGTTAGCAACGCTAAGTGTAGCTATTCCTGTCTGCATTGGTCGTACTATCCGATTTAGTGAAATCACATAAGACACATTGATTTCAACAGATTAGATTCAGATGATAACAGTCTTACCTGACCTGTCCAGTTCACCTCTGATCGACAGATTCCAAGGGGATCTACTTGAAGACATCCGGTTATAAGTCCGTGTATTTTCTTCGTATCCTTGGTGACAGCGTCGTATTGCTCTAATTTTTCATTTAAAATGTATGGCTGAATTCCAGCAGTGGAATCCAGATTTTATTCAGTGGGTGAAGTTTGCCTTGAGCGCGCGCCTCGGAGACGCTGTGCGCGCGTGGAACTGTCCGTGGTACTGAAAAGGCGTCGCGCGCGTTATTGGATTCCTTGAGAATTTTTGCCCCCTTCGACTGAATTAACTAAAAACGCAAAAGAACACTCCTTTCACTATGCACAAACACTTTTCAATACTAAATATAACAAAGTGTTAAAGAAATACATTTGAAGTGTCACAGCTTAACCTTTTTTTATGCGCAAGTTGACTCTAAAGAGAGCGTGTGCTCTGATATAAGATTAGATTTGCACTGATTTTATGTCTAACCCTGAAACTATGAATTGAAAATATCGACTCGATTTCTTCAACTGAAAAATATCATGAAGTGGGCATGTAGGCTATGCTACTGTAGATGCGTTTGCAATTTACTGACAACTGGCAGAGAAACATCCACAACAGCATTTCTAACCGGTAACAGAAACGATCACTGACCGCATATGATAAACTTCCAAGACAACTATGCTGACAACAACTTCACTCAATCTGCTCTAACTGCTCCGTCCGCGAGACACGGAATATGTAAATGCGCCAAAACACGTCAGGTGGTGTCGATTTTGTTTAATTGGCCAAGCACGAGTCTGTGACGGGGATATATTAAGTTTGGCTTGCCAGAATCACACATCATGGGATCAATGTCCCGTTTCAGGTCGATGGACAAGTTTCAACATGACACGAGTGGGCGCGCGAGGGCACGAGCTCCCGTGAGGATGCTCTCAAACCGAACATTGCGTGTCGACCTCTTACCAATCGAGCCAGTTACATCCCATCCTTGCCAAATGTTTTTAACTTGATAGAGAGCATATTGTAAAATCAGTTGGTTGTTGACCGCCAGCAACGTCCAGAAAATTAAAAAAATATTTAAATATTAAAAACATTAAATTACAGATGGCATATTCCTCGGAGAATCCTAAAACACTGCATTGTAAGTGACAGAGTTAGTAAATAATAAATTGACATACAAAAGAACATGCTGCGTGGATCCCCTCAGAGAGAAAAGTCAGAGCATTTTAAGAGCTTTTTCGCGTGTAAAAAGATAGTTCACCTAAAAATTCAGTCATGATTTGATTTCATGATTTCATTCATGAAATGATTTACTCATCATCATGTCATTCCGAACCACTATACATTACTTTCTTCTGTGGAACTCAAAAGGAGATGTCAGGCAGGAATGACTGACAGCCTCAGTCACCATTAACATTGTTCAATGAGAGTGAACAGTGACTGAAACGTCAATTTACCTGACATCTAATATTCCATGGAAAACAGACAGGGACTCAGTGAACTTTTGAATTTAAAAACTAGCCAAAATCTCATTTAGCAATATCACACTAGTAAGAGTGCTATTGTAATGAGTATAAGCACAAATGTGAAACAGCCTCAGGTAATCACAGCTGGGTTATTATTCAGTACAGTAACACATATTGCAAATGTTTTTCTGTTTATGACACAATATGGCCACCTATTGGGTTTCTTGTTGGTCCACCAATGAAAATAGTTCGAAAAGATCATAACTCAAATGTTCCTCCTTTTCTGTGCTTCACTAAGCTGCAGAAATCAACAAAGTGTTTGGGAAATGGAGAACTTGCCGGAGCTTTTGGATGCATCACTTGTATGTATCTGTATTGTCGATGGCAAATCCCCCACATCTCATCCAATCAGAAGTTCAAAGTAACTTGATGTATGAAAAAAGAGAATATGTACACAGAAGGGATTCCTGAGGCTTAAAATAGTTAACAAGAAATATTCTCTTCAGCATCAGGAACATAGCATATAGCAACAGAAAAAGAACTTTTTTTATGTTGAAAGAAATTGATTCAGCAAGGACATATTTATAGTGTTATAAAATATTTCCTTTTCAAATAAATGCTGTTCTTTTGAACTTTCTATTCATCAAAGAATATTGAAGAAAATAGTCATGCTCGAAAGTTTACAAAATAAAGAGGGATCATACCAAATGTATGTTATTTTTTATTTAGTAATGTCCTGAATAAGATACTTTACATAAAAGATGTTTGTCTAGCTAGTTTACAAGACAAAATAACAAAGCTGAATTTATAAAAATGACCCCATTCAAAAGTTTACATACCCTTGATTCTTAATGCTGTGTGCCGTTATCTGGATAATCCACGACTGTGTTTTGTTTTTTGATGGTTATTCTTGAGTCCCTTGTTAGTTCTGTGCTGTTAAACAACCCCTTTCGGTCCTGCAAATTCATCAGTTTTCCAGCATCTTTTGCACATTTGAACACTTTCCAGCAGTGACTGCATGATTTTAAGATCAATCTTTTCACACTGAGGACAATTGAGGGAATCAATCACAACTATTGAAAAAAGGGTTGATAAATCAAACAATCACTGATGCTCCAGAAGGAAACACTATGCATTAAGAGCCGGGGGTGAAAACTTTTGAACAGGACGAAGATGTTCAAATATTTCTTATTTTGTTTTAATATATATATTTTTTTCATTTAGCACTGCCCTTCAGAAGCAACAGAGGATACATGTTTCCCAGAAGACAAATGAAGTGCAATTTACCTTGATCTTCAAATTCCAAAAGTTTTCACACCCCAATATCACTACAACCCAATATTACTGTTTTTACGGAATTGTTTATCAAATAAATGCAACATTGGTGAGCATAAAAGATTATTTCAAAATCATTAAAAAATATATTTTTTTCCTACTAAAAAGGTCGCAAGAGCTGTTCGAAAACGCAAATCCACTTTAGATAGTATACTAACTATTTGTCAACTAAATCTCATTAATTTGCAACTACATGACAACTAACTCTTAGTATAAGTAGACTGTTAGAATAGGGTCAGGGTTAGTATAAAAAGTTGACATGCACTTGCAAAGTCACTTATAGACAGTAGAATGTCTGTTGGGGGACCATCAAAATAAAGTGTTAGCAGATATTAAGCAGACGTCTACTAATACTCTGAGAGATAGATGACATGGCTGGTCCAGCCTGATTTTTTTTGTTTCATTTTTTTGTCAGAAACAAAATTTATGACAGTTGTTATCAGATTTCATTGGTGATGTAACGTGTTATCCACTATAACGTGAAAGCGATCAGAGTTGAACCCATGTGCAGTTTATTTATACAAACGAGAACAGATGCAAATACTAAGAACCACAGAGTGACTTGATATAAACCTGACCATAAACCATTAAAAAAAAGACTAACCAACAGCGGGTTACATTTAACAAACCCAGACGAGGCACATGACAGGTATCACATGACATGAAACGGGAAACATGACTGTGACAAATATCAAAATAAAAGACAGGAAGGACATGTCATGGTGGCAGACTGGGAACCGTGAAGCAAAGGCGAATCTTGAGCAGAGGACGAGACTATGGATGATCAGGTAGACCTGGACCGTGGAGCAAAGGACCATGGAGCCAAGGACTACATCCTGGAGGATCAGTTGGTCATTCACGGCCAGTGGAGATGGGAACCACCAGAGCAGCGATGGTGGATCAGAAACCTAGCCAGTCCTTCTGGCCGAGATATGGGACACAGACGGTTCCTAAGCAGCCTTCGTGGCGTCTCATGAGACATAGAGAGTTCATGAACGGCCTTCGTGGCCGTGACGCGACAGGAAGAGAGTCCACAGGTGTGATTTTAGTGTGGTGTCCATGACGTGACGAGACTCCGGCATGGCGAGTGCTGTGAAACTTTAGGGATCCTCGAGCACAATTCCAACAGTAAATATTAAGGAACCACTCAGCAACAAGGTAAAGTCAATAGTCAGAGAGGGTTCCTGGAATGTCGCTTTCAGATCAGATAGTTCAAAAAGTCAAATTTAATAATGCTGTGCCCTTTAGCACAACATTATTAAAATCCACCACATTACACTCCAGAGGTGTTGCAAAAGATGGCCGCCGAGTGAAATGACTTGCCTGAAAGGGACTTTGATGGAGTTGCAAAGTTACTTTTATAGTTAAAGTATAAAGTGGATTATGCTTGTTTCATTAATTGGTATGTGAAAATGAGAGGGGTAAAAAAAAAAAAAATTATATATATATTAGTAAAGAAAGAGAATACTGATATACTTGAATATCTTCTGTATACTCAATCTATCTTCCTTTGATCGGATTTCCTCTTTTCCAAAACAACAATAACAAAAACAACAACAGATCAATTACATACATACCGGTCAAATTAAACACACTCCAATCACTAATAAAAACATGCACTTTATTATTCTCACTCTTTTGCAGCTTCTTTCCTACAGCAACAGACAACATTTGGAATGAATTATTCATGTTTTGAAGCAAACGCTACTGAATACATCATCTGTAGAACATGTTAATGAAATAAAATGTCTGATTAAGCTTCATTTAGTTGCGTTAACAATGTCACCTCATTTTCAGAATGTGCCTAATTTACTTGCTTTCTGAAAGTAGTTCATGATTACTGTGGGAAGACAATAGATAAAGCAACATATACAATTTGTTTTCTTAGAAATAAATACAAAGCCAAAGAATAATGTGTATTTCATTAAGTCATTAATAATGACTAAAGGGATAGTAAATGGATAATTGCTTGTTTGCTGATAACAAAGAAGTAACTTTTCGGATATTTAAGGATGTTAATTTCAATGACTTATGAAGAAAAAAAAACAGCCTTTGATGATTTCAAAGACCCTTTCAAACTTTCTTCCTCTCACACATGCACCCACACTCACATATGCTCTCATCATTCACCCACATTCCCTCTAATCCGCTTTATCCCTCACTCCTCCCTGTTCCCGATTGTTTCTCCCACCATCACAGGCTTCTGCTGTCCATTATGGTCTTCCTCCTCTGCTTCGTTTTTCTTCTCCTCTTTCTCCTCTTCCATTTCCATGTCCAGCTCTTCAAAGGAAGAGCCACTGCCTACAGACTCGCTGGACCCCTTGGCCCCTTGATCCCCATCCTCGCTGGGACTATCCTCCTCACCCAGGCCAGGCTGAGAGGTCTCCAGCAATGGGGCAGAGGCCTCCACCACATCCCTGCTCTCTTCAACCACTTCCTGGAACACTGAGCTTGACTTCTGCTCCAGCTCACCTGGAACATAAAGCATATTTAACCGTTTAATCAATTAACATTTTGCCCCCATAAGACCGCATATCCATACACTTTAAAAAAATAAAGGTTCCCTTTGGGGTTTTCACAGAGGTGCAATGAAAGAACCATTTTTGGTTCCCTAAAGAACCTTTCAGTGAAAAGCTCTGAAAATATTTTTTTTATTAGAGTGAAGAACATTAAAGAAGAAACTAAAAAATCTTTTCCCAATAGGTTCCATGGAAGCACTGATGCCATAAAGAACATTTACTTTAAGAGTGCAGGCTAAATTTTAATGAAAATCGTTATATTGTGCTTGCAAGGATGAGATTTTATCCTTTAAAGACCCCCTGTGGTGAAAATCAAGTTTTTAATGTTGTTCATATGTCTATGTGGCGATTTTAATATCCTTTAAGACAAACCATGAGCAAATTCATAAGTCTGCACCATTGCGGAGTATTTTCTCTTTAAAACTGCAGTGAACCAAAGTCAGTCGCAAAAACGCAATTCGATCGCCGGTGTTTCTCAAGTGTCACCCGCCCTTTCGTTAGCCTCATAGCATATTTGCCTAAGTCATATTTCAATGTTTTTATGCTAGGCAATTATGCTATGAGGCTAACAATATGGAAAATGCATATTCCGGACTTAAATGGTTGTAATTCAAGAATGGAAGGGTCAAATAAGATTGGTCTTGTTTTAAAGAAGACATTTGGCAGATTTTTGTAGAAGTGAAATAAATTAAGAAAGTGAAACAAAAAATAAGTTATAGAAGTTAAATGTAAATTTTGTATTATTCATATATTTTATTTAAAATATATATTTTCAAAACATGTTGTACTCTAAAATTGCAAGAAAATGAAGCCAAAAATCTGAACAAATAGTGTTCCAAATTTTAGGTTCATATCTTAAAAAATTAGCTTTCAGTAAGATTTTGTTTGGGCGTAGTACCAAACTTTTTCACTAGGTGACAACCAGAGTCCATTACTGACCAAATAAGGGCGCCTCCATTTCCATATGTGGTTTGAGTGCTCTGAACCATATATTTCCATAGTTTTCATACAATTTATGAAGTAGACATCCTATTCAGAAGTAGTATGGGATGTTTTGCAGATTTTGATATGTATTCAACCTCTAATAAACTCATAAAAAGGACACGTATGTGCATTATAGCTCGCCACCGCATCACAAATTTTTATTTATATTTAAAGCATTTTTCTAAAAAAAATAATGGAATGGATGTTATCTTTTGAACTCTTCGCATGAAAACAAACTGAGGTTTCTACCAATTTTACATGATTTTTTATGTTCATCGCTATTTCAAAATAAAAGTATGAACACGCCTTAGGAGTATGAAAATATTATTATAAAATAATATTAAAATCAGACACCAAATATGAAAACTAGAGATTGTAAGCTTTGAAATGATATATAGTTTGTCAAGATTAGTTTAGGTTTAGTATAGGATATTACTGTTTTAAATATGTAATGGCTGTGAGACCACCGGAGGGCCGGTGACACTTAAGAGTCACAAACTACCTTGTAATCACATTAACATATCAGCATATCATTAACTATGCTCTGAAGCAGGGGAGTCTCAAGAGAAGCCAGGTTATCCCAGTTTATTTTTCTGTTGATATGACAAAAATCAGGTACATTTAGCAATATAGCAGGTGAATTATGTATATTACGATTTATGATGAAATATATGCCTTTCTCCACTGACGTTCTATGATGTTCAAAACGTTTCTAAGGATACTGATTTTTTCAAGGCAGACTGAGATGGCGAACGCGAACATGGTTCGTGTAACATTAGCAACACATAATTAGCCATTTTATAACGTAGTCAAGCCAAAGACTAATCATATTAATTTCCGTTGTGTGTCTGATGTTGTAGAAAGCGATACATAAAACGCATTACTATTCTGATACATCGACTTGTAAACGACCCTGTATCAGTTTCTGGTTCAAACATATATGGCAGAATTTAACCAGTATTTCCACTTGTCATTGTGTAATTTGCATATTCATGGGTCCGCGTATACTAAAGGAAGCAAGGGTGTAAAGTTACATTGAAGCTTTATTAAGGCATGAAAAAAACGTTTAGATATGTCATTTTTGGTGATCAAAGAGAAGTTTTAAGGGATACAAATATTGACTACAGGGGGACTTTGATACCATTAGGAACTATTCTGAGTGAATATAATGTACATTATCATTAAAAATAAGCTGAGTTGAAGAACTTGAATTATAAAACAAAAAAATGGTAGTTTAAAGTCCTGCTGTTATCACTGATAGCCTTTGGGGATCCTTTAATGGCATTTCAGCATCAGAGGGTTAGTCATTTACTAACAGCAGTATAATTGCAAGAAGCTGTGCTGTTATCGTGACACACACCAGGTGAGAGTTATAATTGCCAAAACGCTAAATATGAGCTAAAACAACCCCCAAAGGCTGCGTTTGTGCCAAATAAAAAAAAAAAAACTCCAAAGAGATTTCAAATATTTAACTCAGAATTAAAGGTTATAAGTCGGTAAACAGCTGTGATTCTCTTGGCTAAAAAAAGAAATTCCTTAAAGAGGAAATGCAGCTTTATGAATCGAGTTTAGGTTACTATACAAACATGCTAAACATGGCAAAGACTCAAAGCAGATGTGCTTTTTACTATGGCTGTATATTGATTAGATTTAAAAATATCTAATTAATTACACAAAATACTAATTTATTTTTAGTATTAATCAATAGCTACTGACAAAACCACCCAAATTAAGATGATTCAAATACACTATATGATTGTGGCAGAAAAGCACTGAAAATGCATTACAAAGCGGCTTTACAAGTCAATAGATTGATTATTTATATATAATTGAACATAAGCCTAATCACAGTTAGGGTAAGGGGCTTTTTAAAATCAAGTAAGGGGCTTTTTGTTGAAAACGGGAAGAAGACAAGAAGAATAATTAAATGGCATTGAGTCTGAAAAAAAATCGTTTGGGCAAGAGGATGTCATCTCTTTGGATTATTATTAGTGAAATGACTGTTCATTGTCAGATTGACTGTTGACTGTTTCAGCGATCCCTTGCTGAAACTAAATGCTTAAACTGGACAAATAAAGTGACTGAATAACAATGAGGATGGAGATGGATGAAAGAGGGATACACAATCTACACTGAGAGTCTTATACCAGCTATACCAGAATTTAACCTCTCGTCCCTCCCTGCCAGCATTATTTTAGATGGATAGAAATGATCCCTCTATCATCTCCATCTCAACATATTAGATATGGCATCTTAATTAAGCACCAGCTCTTTGCTCATTGTGGAGATTCACACAGGCAGAAAAGAGGAGCAATGAGGGGAAGACCTTTTCAAACCTCATTAGGTGCCACAACACACCTTATATTTGCCCACCACAGAAATGTCTCCTCCCCAAACTGCCTGAATGGTCTTTTTAGAACAGTAATAAACTCTTGGTCAAAGCAAGAGCCTACTCCGCTATGCAAACCATGACAACAATATGAATCTATACTGTATGTTGGAACATGGAATATTTTACTATTTTAAAATGATCCAAAAAAAAAAGGGTTTATATAATGTATAATTTTAATTCAAATATATATTAAATCTATAAGTGGAGGAGAGGCTTCACTGCTTCATAACTGATTGGTTATCAAGGCATACACACGTGATCCAAGTTAGCTGTTACACTTTCTCCAATGGACCCTTGTATCTCGCAATAATAAGACCATCTCTGGTTATCACACTGAGCATCTACAATGGCCCAAGCCCCTGTAACCCTGGTCGGCGGAAATCCCTATTCTAACCCCTTAACCTGGTTTTGGTTCTCTGTTTGTGAATCAGTACTCTGAGAAAGTTTTCAGTCCAATGATCCAGTAAGCTAATTTATTCAAACAATCAGTCCAAAACAGCACTAATGTAAAGAAAACCTGGCTTATTACATCAGAGATGGCAGAAAGAACAGAGAAACGCTGCCAGTTTTCAGTGAAATATTCATTCCAGTGTCAGTTTAACTTTAAAACATGAGCTCTGTCCTATTCTGTCATTGTTTCTGTGTGATACAGACTGAACGGAATGTCAAAACATGCCACCGCTGTAAGGCAAGATGATTTGCAAACTGCGTTTCTCGGCTGGATAAAAAAATGTAAAAAAACCTTGCAAAAAATACAGTTCTGTCATGACAACTCTCGGAGAGATTGGCACGGTAATGAATATGGCAATGTTAATGTATTTGGTCTTGGCGGAACAGATTTGCTACGCTTCTGCAAAGCAAGTACCAAGACTTGCTACTGCCAATACATTCACAGACATTGCTGTGAGCAAGTAAGACATGGTGCTGCTGATCTATACAGGTGGAGCTGGGGAAGGTGGAGGGTTTCTGAAAGCACACTGCAGACTCCTAACAGCAACACTACCAGTATTTGAATGTTGAGTCGCAGCTCATTGGCAGCTGATGTAGTAGCAACCAATCAGCTGCGCTATGTAGATAATGATGTGATCGCTGCCAAATCGCTACCAGCCTAGGTACTTTAACTAGGTAACTTTATGACAATCATCCTTCAATCTGATGGTTTACTTTGCTGGTTATAGCAAATGAATGAACAAAATAAACACATTAAACAAGATAAATTAATCTACTAATATACCTAATATTTGTTTAATATATAAGCCCTAATATACAAGCAATATATAAGTATAAAGCCAAATGATGCTTAATCAGGAACTGTTACCCAAACTGTTCATTTAAAACCTGCACGTTCTTGTCCAAATCACCACAGCTAATTATAACCTCTCAGTTGGAGTATGTTAGAAACCTTTTAACAACCTAAAAGGGCACCGCTAAGATTAGACTGGGCTTTCCGGTCCTGGGGAATGTGCCTGTACTTGTCCTTCAAACAGTGTACCCTTGGTGCTCTTGAGAACCTTGACACTGAAATTAGCTCTGTTCACAGCTTGGATGACACCCTCTAAAAGATCATTGGCACATCGGAGAATGGTCACTAGAGAGTACAACGTGATGATCGGAGGGTCCCTAATTCACCAGCTCTATCCATTTTTCCTAATCACTTTCCTGTCCATAATAACTCACCTTATTGTCATTATCGGGTTCAGTTCTAGACGGATCTCGGCCTGCCTGAGTCACAGAGTGTCAGATCACAGGAGATAGACACAAGCGATTAAATATGGAAAACATATTTGATTTTATGTTTTTAATATATTTTATACACACACATAAAAATATAAAATAAAACATATATTTATTAATTACTTATTCAATGTATATGAAGGGCCTCTCAAATTTCATTCCACCATTGTATATCACTGAACAAAAGAGAAACAGTTTTAACACTAACAGGTCAAATATTTGATATGTGAGAAAAACCTTCCAGTTAAAAAAATTCCTTCCAGACTCTCCAAACGGTTTGAAATCTCAACAAAGCTGAAGCATATATTTCCTCGGAAAGCCTCTTAAATCGCATTTGCCTGAATTAGTTTCTAAATTGGGTCCAGTGGGATTGCTACCGGAGCTTCAGGATTTTTGTTCAGTAAAATGTTTTTAGACAAAAGAGATTTTGAAAGAGGAAAGGACTACGTAATTATAGGTACAGTAAAAGAGAGTGTGAGTGAGAATGAGTATAATAAAACCATTTACATTAGATTTGATTTACAATAATCAATGTGTGTGTGTGTGTGTATATACATATATATGTTTTAAAAAAAAATATATATATATATATGTGTGTGTGTGTGTGTGTGTGTGTGTGTGTGTGTGTGTGTGTGTGTGTGTGTGTGTGTGTGTGTGTGTGTCTGTGTGTGCAATTGAACCTACAATTTGAACCTGTTACAGTTACACTGCTGCACGGTTATATACTGCTTAGGTATGTGCACTGCACATTCACATTGAACTCCAATGAGTGTCCAAAGAGCTTGATATACCTGCACTGAAATCCAAGCCCTGATGGAGGCATTTCTCAAGGTTCCGTTCAAGTTAAAGCAGCTAAGAAATTAAAGAGAGGGTAGAAAAGGAATGGATGGAAAGAAAGACAAAGGGTGAAAGAGAGATGTTCTGAACTGGCCTGCAATCCCCCAAATGAAGGAGTTTGATTCACAACCTGCACTTGTCAGATCCAGTTGAGCAGCTGTGATTGAACGGCCTTTAATTAAGAGAGCTGCAGGCAGGCGCGCGCGCACACACACACACACACACACACACACACACACACACACACACACACACACACACACACACACACACACACACACACACACACACACACACACACACACACACACACACACACACACACACACACACACACTGAGCTTAGCTGTTGTCCCGCTGGAGTAATGACTCTGTTTAGCTGTGCAGAGCAGAAAACAGCCCTTGGACTTTAGCATCAATCTTCACAGCCATTTGTTTTACTGACCACAGATTGAACTGTGGACAACTGCTGCTGTGACGGAGCTGTGCGCCTTCATTTTTCTCAGTTTAACAGAGCTCACAGCAGAGACAGAAGAGATAAGGTGTGACTACTGTGCATTTTCTCTGGAATAAATGCACATGATGAATGAGTCCTTATGAACACATTCATGCAAGCGCTCACATGTCGTTTTAATGTTGCTGGCAGGTTCTGAGAGACTTATAACATCTGAAGTGAGGGTAATGGTGTCGGATCCCAAGAAGGGGTAACTGAACATGGCAACATCATGACCCATATGTCTGTATCCATGCATGTAACTACATAAAGACACAACTACTATTAATTTACTATTAAATGTACTATTTTTCTTTGCTAGACTGCAATTTTACTGGACAAGGGATGAGAATCAAGAGACAAGAGTTTTTTTCATGGCACTTGTTTCCATTAATAGAATGCCAGCATTTTTTCACACTTGTGTGTAATACAACATCAGAGCCTTTCAATCATGAAATCATACAAAACAAGTATAATTCGTAAACAAATATTGCACAGAGGTATAATGACGTGAATAATAATATTATTATTAATAACAACAATAAGATAAATTAGTACTCTTAATTTATTTTAATATTAAATCTAATATTTAAATTTAAATTTTTAAACATTTAATATTTGAAATATTTCAATTTATTTAGTGATTATAAGTAAAATTCATGATTATTTTGATGATGATGTTGATTTTTGTTATTGTTGTTGTTATTAATCATCATCATCAACACTAAATATATAAAATACTAATAATCAGCAAAGCTGCTTAAAATAAAATATTCACCGAATCATTTTTTTTTACATTATGTATTTGGGTAGTTGTGAATATAAATTTCATTCAATTTCACAACAAATGTGAATGTTGCTCATGCTTATTAAAAATAACAGATGAGTCATGAAGGAACCGGATTCATTAAGTGGAATTGGCACCGGAGCCAGAACAGTTCAATTCTTTTCATTCTTTTCATTTGAAGTTGATGAGTGTAGTAACATACCCGTCCCTGACTCTGTGACATCAGCGTCTTTATGCTCCACCGTTTCCTCCATGTCACTAGATGTTTTCTTCTCAAGAAGTTCAGGCACGCAGAAGTCCGTCTGACTCTCTAGTGGACACATGTAATGGATCAGATCTCCTTTGCATATCTCCAGAAATGGGTACGCAATTAGACTCCTTTCCTACAGGGGAAAAAAGTCAATTTAATAAAGCTGCATACTAACATATAAACAACTCATGCATATACGATTCAGTCCTGTGCGGTGCTAAAACCAACAGGGAACACTGCTTCAAAACAATAATAAAAAGAATATCAATGTTCCATGCAAGAAAGAAAATCATACGGGTTTGAATGGCAGGATGAGTGAATAACGAAAAAACTGTCAGTTATGTGTCAACTGTTCCTTTTAAAGTTCCTTTTAAATCTATGTGGAAAAAAGGGGATTCTATTGAAAAATTGGGTAACGTAATAGCTATAAACAACAAAGCATGGGCTGAAAAATTAGTGGTGACACCAAGTTATTTGCTCTTTAATGCATTCAGTACTAATTATTTCTGTTCATTATAGTTAAGAAGGGAATGACACTGTCCTCTACAAAAGACCTTCAATGATGTCCCACCTCATTAGAATCAAACTTAGGTCAGACCTTTACTGATCAAACACACCAGCCTTATGACAACTTTGCAGCTGGACTAGGCAGGAGTTTACACCAATTAGTCTGCTTTTAATGAAGCGGCCTAATTAAGGATAAGACTAAATGCCACTGTAATGATCTGAAAGAACAATGCAAAACAGCAAGCTGATCAGGCTGTTGCACAAATAAAATCGCTAAGCGTGAAATTGTGAACTAAGGTTAAGACATTCGGGACTTTTATTTAGATATAACAGGTCTAGCATGTTTTAACAAAAGGTCAAAAGCATCTAGATGTAAATAAACCACTGTCACTTATAAACCCATGTTCTAAATCTCTATTTATTTATTTAATTCCATTCTACCAAAGCAACTGCACAGTAAGCAATGCCTTAGTTTTATTTTTAGATATAATATATCATAAAGCTCACATGTAACCAACAACTAGAAGCTTATGGTTCCAGATTACATTAAAATCAGAACAGATTTAAAATGCATAAAGTAAGAATGTGAGATTATTGAATATGGCATTTCATAAAACATCATTAAGGTTTCCCTATATAGAACCAGAATAAATGTGCAGAAAATACTTTGCGATGAATGGTAATAAAATGCAGATGCTAGCAACATCAGACAGGGGCTGCAATATCCTTTTGTACTGTGAATGATTTGATATATATTTATATATGTGGAGGATGTTATGTTCCACCAAGCCCTCAGGAACAGAACTTCCATAATTGTACAGGCTCTTCATGATAAGAGCTTTGTTTTGATACAGTAACACTGTTTAGAATGGCCCATAGAAATGACAAGTGCCATAATAAAACAAGGCACAGGCCAGACACAAACAAATATATGTACAAATGTGCACAGACAAACTTAACAGACACATGCCATTCATTACCATAATAACTTGATGGTCACAATAAATAATTATCATAAAATCTCCACAAAGATATAAAGACAAACCTTTAAAATTTACTAGATATGTTAAATGTTAAGGGACTTGAAAAAAGCAGCTTGAATGATCGTTTTTATGAAAAAAAACCCGAAATAATATATAGCTGTTTTTTGCATATGATTTTGCACAAAGAAAGTCAATTAAAGGTGCTGTATGCAATTTCTTTGACATAAAAACACCATAATATGTTTGCAGAGATCTAGGAAAAGTGCCAAGTTCAGATATTGTTCCTCTGAAAAACAATGCTACAGCCAGTTATTCAATGTGCAGTCCATATCGGAATGTCTGTTTTTGTTTTGGTCTGTGTGATCACTGCCAATTTACTCAATAGTATTTCGGAACCCGGAATTGGCAATCGGAGTATTGTAGCCATGGAAGCCAGGAAACAAACTTGGCCAGAGATCGCAGATACTACCCGAACAAAAAAGCTTCAGTAACAAAAACATCGCAATACATTAGCTGATCAACGTACAATGTAAGGCTCGTCGTTTTCCATTGTCAACTACGCCCGTTCCCGTTGCGTGTCCTCAATCTGGGAACCCGAGTCAAGACTGAGGCGGAGGGGGCGGAGGAAACAGCTCTCTCCAATATTTGGAATTTAGACTGCGGTACCCATTGTCAATATTACATACTGCACCTTTAAGAATTTGTGCATTGTGACATTTACTTTTATTACAATTAACTCTTTTAAAGTTGCCAACACCGCCAGCTTTTTGACCATTTTCACAAAACTTCATGGCCCCCAGAATATTTTGTTGAATGAATATCGGGATATGCAACATTTTAAAAGAAAAAAAAACAGACCCTCTGCTTTTAAACAACAACAATGGAAAAAAAGTTTTATTCTAGCTTCATGTATTCTTTTATTATCAACACCTAAATGTGGGTAAGCAATATTTTGAGAAAATCCTGTTTTTGTCAAAGATCGGATTCAGAACGATAATCATCGTTGAACATCGATGGAGTAGGCTAGATTGAGTCCATCAACAAGCTTGCACAGACCTATAGCTCGTAGTATAATATTGCTTGTTTCTGCATCTTCTTCGCATGTGTTTTCATTGGAGATTCAGTAATCTTTCAGATGTATAATAGCGCCCCTACCGTATAACAGTGAAAACACGGAAAGACGGAAAATTCCACAATGGCGGGGAAAGAGTTAAGCATGTTTCCCCATTTCTCTGACTCAGGAAAACAGGGAAGTGGAGTTGAAGGTGTTTAGTAGTTTCACTGTTCTCTTTCTCTTGGCTAATTGGTTGGTTTTATTCTAGTCCTCTGCATAAGAGTCCTGCTCTAAGCAGTATGAATCACCTGATAGGCTACACATAAAGACTCCAGCCCTTAGGGATCCATATGCAAATGAGAGCACATCTCCTTGAACCAGGACTGATAATGAGTGCTAGAAAAAACAAAATAAAGACAATCCACTCCACACTTTCGCCCCCATGAAAACAATGTCAAAACACCAAGGCAAATTGCAAAAATCTGTCTGTAATACTTTTGTTTGCTTTCCGTCAAGACTGAGCATTAATGTACTGCAGCCTACATTTAGGTTATACTTTTCTAATCATGTCACTGGGGTCCTTTCAGAGCGTTCAGTCTCTTATAATGGTGTCGTTTCATGGCTGTTCATCAACTGCGTCAACTATAGCATTGCAGTAATAACTATCTTCCAGACACCTCATTAGTGTAACTGCTTGTGCTCTCCATCACGGCTCTGAGCGACACTATCAGTAAGACAACAAGCACTTAGCAGACTATTATAAAAAAACAGGAATTCTAAACACCTTTTACACCTTTCATGCATGTTGTTTAATCTAATAATGAACCTAATTACCCACTATGAGATTTAATAATGATTAATAAAGCAAAGAGTACTGTATGTAGCTCGCACTCTATAAAAGAACCATGTGGTGCACCGAGCAGCAAAGTTTTTGCGATAACTTTGTCTTTGTAAGCATTACTGTAGGTGTCACAGGTAATATTTGCACTTTAAAATTTAATTAACCCAAGACCTCAATATCCTTTGTGACTGATATATCTGATCATATGTTACAAAATGATCACGGTTTGTAAATTGTGCTGTTGAGTACAGAAAAACTGAAAAAGAAAGCAATGAAACTAGTGTGGAGTGAGGTCTGTTTAGTTCGACCTCAAAACTTTACCTTTAAATGATCAGTATAACCGTGAACTCTATTTATCTAATCACAGACAGCTTAGATTAAGCCAGGATTGGCCTTAGTTAGTATCACTGTAGTATTGTAATATAACACAAAGACTCATGGACAACCCTGAAATGTTTATGTAACACACACATACGCACATACTTATGCTTCTATGGTAAGGCACCTGTATCATTTTGAATGCACAGCTGAGAAACAGTTGATAAAGCGACATCCGTATATAAATAACACCTGGGGGCTCCAGCGTCACCCTTTTCTCAGAGCTACGAATATCTTCATTTCCCGTCCATCATAAAAATAAATAAATAACTAGCCACTAGATTAACCAGGCCTGATATAATTGAAAGTACGCTTCCGGCATGAACATTTTTAATTATGCGGAGACGATGCTCCATTTTCCCTGTTGCCCTTTTGTATGCAAAACCAGACCCGCAGTGGCTGCGGGGCGAGCGTTACCCAGCCCAAAGAGTCGACATGACTCCACTTACCCTGAGCTAGACGGGGTGCAATCAGGAGATAATGAAAGTGAACGTCACTTCCACAGAGGGATGAAAAGTATCCATTTTATGCGAGCAAACAATCATGAGAGCTCGACTGAGGGGCTCTTTCTCTCAAAAGTGAACAGAACAGCTGCACTGTTGTTACTACTGGCCAAGTTCCATAACAACAGCATATTTTAAGTAAGTCCTGCTTAAACCAGCTTAAAAGGTGATTTGGAGGTTTTTTAAGATGGTTTAGCTAAAATAAGGATGCACTGATATTAAAAATTAGGGATGCACAATATATCGGTGGCCATATCGGTATTGGTCGATAAATGTTCATTTTTAATGTTATTGGTCCGAAAAGAAAATTAGGGTGATATATTAAAGCTAAATATTTGATATACCCAAAATAAGGTGATGTGAGCATTATGGAGCATAAAATAGTCTCTCTTGTAATGTCTGTTTAATTCATACCGGACATACCCTCGTGCAGAAGGTCCACAAGTGAGACTAATAAAGTCATACATTTTATGACATTCCAGGAAATCCCTTATATGGAAAAAGACATCTAGATATCGCTGTAGCTGAATAAAAAAAATGCACAACATAATATACAATTATGAACAATGGATAATTATTCTGAGGTTTTCTAAAGATCACATTAAACTGTTATTAAATTATTATTATTTTTAAAGACTGCATTCAAATCTACATGCACAATTAAAGCTGCAGTCGGCAAGTCTGGCAGACTGAGTGGACTTAGGCAAAATTTTGAATGTTTACAACTCTCATGTCCCTCCCCCACTATCAATGAATACCCTCCCACCGAGTTCGTGCCCGTCAGTGCGTGTGCAACAGATTTTCTGTGAACGTGCCCGTCTCATCAGCATGCATCAACACCATGGAGTATTTGGAGCTAGTCAGATAGCACATACAATAACAGTAGCTTTACTACTGTTCTTACTCTCGCAAGAAAGATAGAGTAGCATTGATTCTTCCAAAAAGCCGAACTTTATCCCTTCATCTGGACATGTTTATCCACCTGACGTTACGTTCACATGGATTTCAGTGCAAACAAAGCTAACGAATCTGCCCAACAAGTGCTAACGTTACCTATCCATACCAACACATTTGGGCAAACATACTTAGATTACTAACATAGCACTAAGAAATAAAGTAACTGGTTGATAAAGCACAATTACCTGTCGAGAAGAAATGTTGCAAGCTCTGCATCCAGCTTGAACCCAATTAAATCACGTAAATCTCTCTACCTTTCAAATGCCGATCCGATGTTGATCCTGGTTTACAGTATTTACGGGCACGGTCGCTTTCTTTCTTTACTTCTTTCTTTTCAGCAGGTGTTCTCTTTTCCTGTGTTGTTTTTGACCTCCTAGCTTTTGAGGTTAACCGGAATTGGAATCTTTTCCGCCATCACTCTTCCTTACTGCGCGAACTTCAGGCGTGTGCATGTGATTGTAACATGCGCGAGGGGTGGGGTGTGCACGACCTGTGATTGACAGTCAGATCTCACACCTCCCTGCGCTGATTGGACCCGATGATCCGGGAGCGGTGGGTTTTTGCAAGACAAATAACGCTCCAGGTGGAGTTAGAAGCTCGGTTTTTTTTCTAAAACCACTTTATTTATGTTGTTCTGTCGGATTGTAGTGTCGATTTCACTGAATATGATCAAAAAAATGTTGCAGACGGCAGCTTTAAATATCCCATATAAACCTATACTATAATCTCCAGTGAACAATACAGTAGCCAACTGATGTATCATGCATCCCTAATAATCAAACCAGACCAGCCAAACCATCTTAGGCCAGAACCATTTCAGGCCGTACAGGTGTCCAAGTTGTATTTTAATATACTAGGAAGCTTTGAGCTCTTTTTGAGACAGATATAGTGGAGACAGGACAAGAAATTAGTGTAAAGGACACATTCACATGAGCACCACTTCTCCAATTTGTTATGCGTCAAGAGTTAAACACTAAGCGTTGGCCGAATCTCTATCCATTAAGTTTGACGGAATATCATTAAGAAATATCTATACATGCTGAAACAAGCTTCAAACTTTAAACAGGTCATGATGATTTGATACTTGTCCAAGACTTCGCTGTACAGCCATAGAGATAAAAGGCTATTTATTCCCTCATCGACAGGTGAGATTTGTGCCGAGAAAGTCAATGAGTCCTGATAGATCCTGTATTCCAGCTATGATTCAGCTCAGTCCAGGCCAATTACTGCTTTATAGATCAAGCTGTTTAAAGTGTGTAGCACAGTAGAGCACATGTGATGTCTGAAACAGCTTTCATCTTTAAAGTGCTCTCATTAAATCACTTCAAGACATGTTAAACTTATGAATGACAAAAAAGAAAACACACAGATAGTGAACTTGTTCACTCAGGGCCATCACAGTCACAACAGCACTTAGAATAGTTTTGAAAGAATTGGAATAAACCTCTCAATGTTTGCGGTTAAACATTATTTTTGACTTGAGAGCTGTGGGTGTCTGGAAAAGATTTGTCTCTGGATGAAGTAAATAGAATAAATCACATAGACAACACAAGAATATGAAGCATGAATAAGAAGAAACATTAGCATAGAATATAGCCTATACATATAAAAAAAGAAAAGGTCTAAAAGGACGCTCATTTTTCCCCCTCCAACTAACCAACTCCCAACCACAAAAACCAAGGTAACAAGAGAGGTGTACAAGATGGAGCTGTCTATCAGTTCTCTTGTGAATTTAAATAGCCTGTTTCAATTTTCATTTTCATTCTTCACAGGGGTTTTCAAAGAAGAGTTCTGGGGGGTAATTGTTATTATTATACATTTTTGGAGCTATGAAAATGATAATGCTATTTATTGGAATGGTATGATATTTATTGGGAAAATCAACATGATGTTTCTCTTCTGGTTTAATTTGTACATCTAACATTACTCTAATAGTGTTCAGAAAACGATAAATCTAGTCAATATTTTTCAGATAATATTTTAATAACTTGCAGTGGCTTCAGTACAGTAATAATATAAAAGCCAATTATTTATTTTTGCAAATAACACGCCTTTATAATATCATGTATGTTAGATCCAAAACAAAGATATGTTAAATTCTGCATGGTGGAATATGGACAAATAGGCGTTTGCATTAATGCTGTAAATCTTTTGTTCTCAAAGTGTAAAAGCTACTGTCTGTTCATAATATTATGGTTTAAATTCTGATCAAGTGTTTTATTTTTTTGAAAGCATCCCTGCTTCAGCCACGTTCTATGAGTAAGACCGTCAAGCTAATGGCCTGTATTAAGACATCAGTGTTGAATCCCTTCCTGTTTGCTGTCAAAGAGTGTTGTGATTGTGAGACTGGACACAGAGATGGAGAGGACGGGGGAAGCATGACAGGCTAGACAAAACCTGACAATACATGATAAAAAATCAGAGGTAAAACAGAAAGATCAAGCCAATAACATGAGAGAGAGAGCGAGCGAGAGAGAGAGAGAGAGAGAGAGAGAGAGAGAGAGAGAGAGAGAGAGAGAGAGAGAGAGAGAGAGAGAGAGAGAGAGAGAGAGAGAGAGAGAGAGAGAGAGAGAGAGAGAGAGAGAGAGAGAGAGAGAGAGAGAGAGAGAGAGAGAGAAGTCGAATGTTAAATTACACATTCTCAATTTGGATGTTAGGTTGCCTAAACCTAACTGTTTTTTTTTCTAACCTGGACTACAAAGGTTTTCTTAAGAGTTCATTAGCAGGTTAAAATCAATTAAATGTAATTTGAAAGTTCATTCAGAATTAAACAACTTCCAGTAAAACCAAACCAAATCACAAAACAAATTCAAGGAATAGTTTGACTACAAGTGCAAAAGAAATATAAGAGATTAGAAGGTGGATAGCCAACATGGTTTAAATCCACTTGTGTAAAGAAAAGGAAAACGGATAGAAAGGTCAATTAAAAAAGAAAATGACATATTGCAAAGATAGAAAAACAGAGCAACTTAACAAGAAATCATCTTAGTAACTAATTAATGTGGCTCCAAATGATAGAAAATGTATCAATATGTGTACCAATAGCTCATCTTGGAATATGCAGACAATAAAGCGGTTCTAAATGATAGAAAATGCATTCATATTTGTACCAGCAGCAGCTCATTTTGCAACATGTGGATAATAAAGGACTCACATCTATTCATATGTAAAACTAGGAAGAACACACATTTAATTGTTCAGCATGCTCATTGAATCATCAAAAAATATTGTAATTTCATTCTTAAGGAGCCTCAAATGAGCTAGTTTCTGTAAACACACTGTACAATGTAGATACAATATAGAGGAGGTCTGAGAGAGAGAATCCAAGGAAAAGAGTGACAGAAGGGAAATACTCCAGGGAAATGTTGTGACTTTGTTATTTCAGGCAGCTGCTCCATGGAGTTTTCTCCTCCCACAAACAGAATGTGAGCACTCACAGGTGAACACATCCCCAATCTCCCTCATCTCCCTGGGCTCCTGCTGTTACATAATACACACCTTTCTCAGCGCAATCACAGGCCAGTCATAGAACTGAGAGTTGCTCAGTGACCATGTGTCAAACCAAAAGGTTTCTATCAATAAGCATCAAATTTGCCCTCTGAAATTGATAGAAACCTTTTATTATAGTCACCACGGTGACGACACTAATAATGGCTAAGCAGCTATTATTAGTGTCGTCACAGTGTTGACTATAACTACACTGAAAAAAAAATCATCAAGTACATTTACTTCATACAGTATTTTTTCTTCATACAGAAAATAAATTTCACATGTATAGAATTAAGTAATAAGTACATTTAACTTGGCCAGTTGGAGTTCATTGTGTTATTTTTACTTGCTCATTTGAAGTTTACTTTGCAATACTCTGATTCAAGTATATTTTACTCACTCTTTGCTTGTAAATTTTACTCAAATAATGTAGCAAATAAATGAAGTTATTCTTTTAAAGTGCATCTATAAGTCAAAATATAGCAACAATAAAAGCAATGATAAAACAGTGTTAATACAACTGGAAAACAGTGCAACCTTACTATTCATGCCGTAGTGGCATTGCATGATGGGAACACCAGTACTTAATTTTATAGCTTTGATATTGACTTGAAGAATTCCAAGTAAAATGTACTTGTGAGTTCAAGCTTTAATTGCATACTAATATAAAATGTACTTTTTTAAAATTCTAGCCTGAACTAACTGAATTAACGTAGAAATAATATTCATTACAGACATCATTTTTATCAATTTCTCCAATCTCAAAACCAAATTTGATAGCACAGCAATTAAATAAGTGTGTTCTCTATACCCTGATTTCAAATACACTTTAGAATGAAAACTAGGCTATATGGTATTTTGTACAATGCCTGTATTTGCTTCATTTATGTTCACTTTGAGGGTATTTCTGTCAGCCATAAAGTCAGATAACCACTTCAGGTCAAAGTGGATGTCCTCTAAACAACACCAGCCTACCTGCTAGTTTGTGACAAAAATATTGCAGAGAAGTATGTTGCTTTAAAGGTGTTTTAACAGTAATTTTATGTTGTTGTACAGTATTTTTACTCAATTCTATACCTAACTTTTATGGAGTAAAAAAACAATACGATTCATTAAATATTAAATAAATTATTTTTAAAATACATATAAATCCAAAATATTAGTATTAATACATATCAGGATTAGGCAATAATTCCTCTTTAATTTATTTTAATTTATTATGGTTTCATTAATGAATCATTAACATCATGCTTCGACCGAGGCAGACCGAAATACATTTTAAATTATAATTATTGGTGGGCCGTTATCGGCGTTAACGTGAGACTCTTATCAGGCGATAAAAAAAAATGTCGGCGTTAAAGTTGGGTTGGGATCATAAAATAGCTTTTTCGAATATCGTTATATTTTCGCGCAATTCCATGCAGGGTATTTTCCTGTCAGGGACACAAGGTGTACAATTTTACATGTTACGTTGGGCGACGTTCCTCTCGTTACTTTATTTTAATGCAATTACATGTTGTTAAATGAGTTTATTCCAAGCGCGCTGTATCTTTCTATGGGCATGAGCGATGCTCTATTTACAAATGAATCACTCTTTTGAGTCGATTCTGTTCAAAGACTTCATCAAACAAGTTGGCAGATCTGTCTAAATCGGTTCGCAAATCAGTCTGAATGATCTGTTCAGTTCCTCAGGCACTGAATGAATCGTCTGAAGCGCGTTCAATCACACTCGACTCGGATTCGTAACAGGAAGATTTAAGAACATCAAGAGTGTTGGATGAAGTGGCCGTGGTTCTACAGTTTAGTCAAGTGAAAGCAAATCTGCAAATGCATTATATTTTTGCCAGCGATGAATATCTTTATTAGTTGAACATCTTCGTAAGCTGTCACAGGACGATACATTCGATTTCATTTCATTCAGGTAATACATTTTACAACCAAACAGATTATTACGCAACGATAGCACTACTAAAAAGTATGACATTATCCGTTTTTTGGACATATACATTCATTTATAGGCTACAAAAAAACGCTTCAGAGCGTCGGCGCACTGGCAAAGGTTAACAGGTCAAATAAGCTAAAGCTACCATTGTGTACAGTTTATGAAATGAACACCCGCCATCCCGCGGTAATGTGTGTGTATTGTGCAGAGACATAGTCACGAGAATTGTTTACATTGATTGAAAACTAATTTGTATAAAATGGAGGAGACTATTGCCGGTAAAGGCAGGTTCACATAAAATCATTATGACATATGACATTATTTTTTGATCTAACGAGCGATGGTTTGGCGATGCAAAAACGGACTGTACATACGTCGTGCATTTGCTCCTCTAATTGTCGAATGGCATTTTTGGCAAAAATTCACATCCCTACACGAGGCGAACTATTCTCAAAGACTTACTTTTAGTCATTATTTGGGTAGCACACATATTCTGAATGCCTTCTGCAGAATTCAAATGAGCCATTTTAATCTAGATTAATTCCAAGATTACAGTGAGATTAATCTAGATTAAAAAAAATAATCTATGCCCACCTCTAATTATAATATTAAATTAATTTCAGTTATAAATTTAAATTAAATGTTTAAAAAAAAACATATTGTTTTAACAGAGTATTTGGAGCTTACACAAAAGTATGTAAAAAAAATCATTAAGCAGATATAAAAAAATATATTTTTATTAATAGTAAAAAAAAAATCTCAAACGGTATTTTGTCCTGTTTTTCAGTGAAAACCAAACATCTTTAAAAAATAGTTAATAAATATAGTTTTAAGTATTTATGGGTTTAAACCTAAATCTAACAAAATTTTATGCTCCCTTATAGGGATGTTTAGATATGTTTTTGTTTTTTAAAAGTGAACACTTCTGAATAAAAAAGTAAGCACAATCTGTAATCATGTCTTTCATTCAAAATCATTCATTCATAAGGAAACTGGCTAAGCGCAGCAGGAGCAGGAGATGAGCATCATGAACAGAGAGCGACTAGACATGCCCATCAAAAGTGAGTGAGAAAAAGGAGGCCTATCAGTCACCTGAGGGCATAATAAGACAAGAGGACAGCAGCTGACAGCACACGCATCTACTTGTGAGACAACAAATGAGGCCGACAGTCCACTGAATAATGAGGCAGAGGTCAGAGAGAGGAGGAGACAGATAGTTCAAGCAAGACGGAGGAAGAGAGAGAGAGAGGGGGGCATTTAAGTCTCATATAAGTAGTGACAGGAAGTAGCTTCAAGAGCATCTCAACAGCATGCCCGCTTCCTTTGCCCACAAGCTTCAAACGCAAGGTCTGATCATCCTTGCTCGCAAACTTTCCAGCTAACGACAGATATCCCTGCCTATTCTTAGACCAGCGATTTCTTACAAGGATCCCTGGGCAACGCGCAGACGCTGGAATTAATACATCCACAAATCACAGTGACAATTGGCGACAGTCCCCGGAGCCCTTCCTCCCCTGCCTATTTACTTTCTTACTCTTGTCACACACTCGCGGACACACGGATCTGTGAGAACAGAAGCAAACTCCATTTCACACCTCCGGTGCTGTTCAATTCCGACCATCCCTTGTGGTCGCACGCTTGAAGAGGGCTGTATTTTTATCTTACATGATAACACCTTTATTCTCCCCCCTCCATCTGCGCGGGCATGTCCAAACCGGCGACAGAGTTATGAAAGTTTTCTCTCTTTTTTGTCCATATAGAACAAATGAACACACTAGGGACGTCATGTGCCTGTGCAAATGCGCGTCTTTGTGAAGTGTGTGTCTGCGTATGTGTGGGTGGGTGTGTGTGCACTGTGTGTACCCTGCCGATCGATGGATTTCCTGATGAACAGTAATTGTAGGGACTTAGTCAACGGCGGTGCCCGAGTCGACACAGAAGTCCTAAATCGATTGGTTACATTCTCCCCCAGCACAGCCAATCAACACTAACCGAACAGTCACACTTTCTAACTGTTTTTGCAATTGTAAATTACGATTCTGTTGTTTAAAAGGGTGAATCTCACAAAGAAATGTCCCAGCCATTAAAGCACAAAATCAAGAGAATAATTTATTGGTTGCTTTTGGTAATAATAATAATATATTACTTAATATAGTATTCGTATTAGTAGTAGTCTTATGTCAAAAAAAAAAAGAGTTAAAATTGGTTTGAATTTAAATAAATTATTATTGTCGTGATTATTATGGTTCTACTATGTTATATGTTATTGCTGGAGTGTGTAGCTTTTCATTTCTTCAACAACCATGTATGAAAACATATCATGACCATATTCCAGGATGACATTGTCAAGATTCCTCAGGCTCAAATTGTGAATGAATGGTTAAGAGGGAGCATGAAGAATCATTTTCACACATGAATTGGCACCTCTTGAGTCCAGAACTGAAACTCATTGAAAGTCTTTGGGATGTGCTGGAGGAGACTTAACGGAGTACTGGACTCTTGCATTGTTAATACAAGATCTTGATCAAAAATTGATGCACATCTTGATGGAAATAAATGTTGTGATGTTATTTCCATCAAGAGATGCAAGGTCTAGTATTGACAATGCAAACAGCGACCTTTTTTTGGCCGGGCAGTGTATGAATAAATAAATGCTTATTACATTATAACATTAAAAAACATAATTTTCTATTATAGTGGGTTACTAGTTACTATGAACTGGGATGTTCTGATTTTTTTTATCACAATGGTAAAAAATCTAAATGGTACCAAAATGGGCTTCCTTCCCTTTTTTTGCAAAATATAACTAATTTACTTCAGAAATTTCTTGACAGTATTCATGAGATTAAGCCAAAACCACAAATGATGAGTTTCAGAATCCCTTATTTACTTAGAAGGAAAACTTCATCACATGTTCTGTGTTCTTGTATTTAGTTCCTGGTGAGTCTGTCCTTGTAAAGATCTCTGCACCAACCTTTTCTTTTCTCTAAACACATATACAACACAGCTCAGCCTATTCTCTCTGCTCCCTAACAGACATGCACAATGGTATGTGGAAACAGCTAATTAAAAATCCATTTACGCTTGGCATTGGTAGGACACACTCACACACACACACACACACACACACACACACACACACACACACACACACACACACACACACACACACACACACACACACACACACACACACACACACACACACACACACACACACACACACACACACACACACACACACACACACACACACACACACACACACACACACACACAATGAGCAGTATATAGTGAAATGACAGTTTTATCTCATCTAGTCACATCATGTCATCAGAAAATGTGCTACTGGCAGTGTCAGGGTCAGATGTGCATATTGGACATATATCCTCATCCAACAAATCTGACAAGGATAGATACGTCGACAAACAGGCACTTGACAGCCATATGAACGTGGACATGTAGATGGAAGCCTGCTTATATTCATGGCTGTCAATTTGTTATTTTTCTTTATATCCAAGATGTTTAGGTCAACCACTGAGAGTGTTTGCCTTTCCCTTCCTTTATTTATGTAAAAAAAACACATCAACTATATAATAAAAAACACATAGCAAAAATAAAATGACTATTCTCATGGATTATGAATGAATGAACGCATGAACGAAGAACAAACGAAAAAACAAATTAGCCTAGTGAGTAGTACAAGCATGCAAATTGACACCCAGCTACATCTGGTCTATTAAAACACTTGAGACATCAGGACTGATTTTTGCCTGAGCTCTCACATTGCAGTGTGATGATGTCAATGAGAGAAGCAGACAAAAGACAAGCAGACAGGATTCAGAAAAGAACGTTCAGATATGGCGTTAAAAGATTGTATCATCTTAAAGTTTCCTCTAGAAAGAATTCCTCTAAAACACTGCTGCTACAGACACCTTCGGCCACTGCGTATCGTTTCTTTTAAGTCTCCTGTCTTGAATGTTGTATTTTCAAGAAGCTGTGACAAGTTGAAAAATACTTTAACTTGTGCATCTCAAGACCTTACATTCTAATGAACACATCTGATGTGAGACATTTCAACCCGAAACCATGTTTTCTTAGGCCCAACTACTTGACTTATCATTCAAGTAACGCACAGACTAGTCCATTTAAAAATATATATATTATGTAGGCTCGGCTGGCATATCTCTAAAAGTCTACAACATGAGGATGTATGCCTCTGACCCCTGCACCTGGACCCTGGCTCACCCCTGGCCAGCAACTATTAGTGCAGAAAGAGCACAGCACTAATAGTCTGTATTTACTGTCTTCACTGCTAAGAAACCTCTTTTCCTGCACTAATGACTGTGATTTTAAGAGAGACAGACAGACAAGAGAGAGAGAGAGGGGGGGGGGGGGGGGTCATCTCCTGAGAATGTGAGAAATAGAAGACAAATTCACAAACAAAATCTTTTTTTTTTGGTCAAAATTTAACAGTTAAGTGTCTTAAATGCCAATATTACAGTGAACAACTGTGGCAATGTTTTACCATGCAGTTTATGCGTGGATTTGTTATATAACCAAGAATGTGAGACTGCAGTTGAATGTGTGTTGAGAAGTACGTTTTTTTTTAAATGAAATGAAATGGAGAAGTAGCTACATAAAAAAGGGAGCCTTTTCACACCAGTCTTTTTTTTTTTTTTTTTTTACTATTTACTGATTTTGAGTTTTTAATTATATTACTATATGCTCTGTAGCACTTTGAGATTGCTGAAATGTAAAGTGCAAAACAAATAAAATGTATTATTATTTATTATTATTATTAGTTGTGGTGTTGACTTTTCTTTTTCACATAACCAATCGTTTCAATTATACCATATGACGTATGTAGAGCGACAGAAATTAGACAAGGAAGAAGACGATGGGTAAGATATTTTTGTGTAAACAATGACGTTCAGCGACTATTGTCGTTTGTGCAAAAGCTGCTCTTTTTTCAAAATAAACTTGCATTCTAAACAACTTAGAACAATATCTAAGGCTGCATCAAAAGGTAGCTTCGCGTCTGCTGCCATGTTGAATCCATAGAAATAAACAAACTGCTTCGGTGTGTCGCATAGATGTCGTCATCGTCTTGCTGCTCCCTCCCCGTTCTGTGATTGGTTCCCTAGATTAGGCGAAAATCTGGACCATGGTATCCATACTGCCTTTCAGCGTGAATAAAATCGCGCAGCGGGAACGCAGCATGGGGAAACCCAGACTAGAACGGACCTTTAATCCTAGTGAAATCGCATACAAAAAACACACGGGTTTTGTGGGTTATTTCTTTTATAAAATGGAAGCCAACTGCAACATGATAAAAGAAACCTTGCAATGAGTCGTTTTGAACATTTGTATATCATTGATTAATATAAATATTGTAACAATACAATGCAGGTTGAAAATCAGAGGTTACACTACTTGCTTTTTCCTATCAAGTCTGCTTATTCAAACTAGCTGAACAGGAAATATACATGTAATCAAAACCACATTGCTTCCCAAAATCTGCAATCATGACCCTTCTTATGATGGAGACTCAAACAACAGGCTTGAATCTTTTTGTGTGTCCAACTCTGAGTACGTATTTTCTTCAAAATGGACTGATTTTACATATCTGTATGCTTCATTTACATAGTCATCATCAACAGTCACAGCAACTCAATAACCTGTAGAGTTAAGGGCCCAACCAACTCTTTTTCTGCTCTGAGAACATGCTCTTGCAAGCTTCTTCTTACCTTCAATTCGCACTGAAGAACTGACAAACTATTGTGCTTCTTTCTCTGCAAAAACAGAGACACCAGACATTGCTACAGGAAGATGCAGACTGTAATCTGTGGTGATGTGTACCAAACATTTTATTACAGCATACCTAAACTTAAATGAAGAGCATCATTCACAGAGAAAGATAAGTCAGTGTTTACTGAATATAAATTGTTACTCACTAAAGCTGACAAGCGTTTGGTGCGCACAAACATATACTATAGTCTATAAGGCAAGCCCTGAAGCAACACATCACACATATTCACAGGGCAAAGTCAGCGATCACTTACATCCGAATTCAGTCTATTACAATTGTATATGTTTGCACTAAGCTCCAGTTCTTGTATCAGTGAGTTTCATGTTGATTTGAATTGATATTTAATCTGTCATCTACTCGTTTACTGAAGCAAAAACACTTGGAATTCATAATCATGCTGCTATAGCAATTTATTAAGAAATAGTTATTAAATTCAATCAATAAATATTTTTCTTGTTGTTTACAGACATTTGCACTTTTTCCAGAAACATTCTATAAATATTATGTATAAAATTGAGGCAATTTAGATTTCAATATTCTATTAGATTTTCAATATGCTATTAATAAAAATAAAATGCTTTCTGATACAATTATGAATATGTATTACTATTATTATTAGTAGTAGCTGTTGTAGTAGTAGAAGTAACACTTTTTTTTAGTTATTATTGCATCGAAGCTTAAATACACAATTAATAATCAGTTCTGCAAAATAAAAAGGCTTTTTGCTGCAGTGGTCTTGTAGATAACAAATATATCAGCTTTCATTTGAGAAATTAACTCATAACCTTAATCATAAATCTGACACATTGTGGAGACTATGTGACTATATTTTCTTATAGAAACTCTAATTGTCTGTTCCAGGAAGACTGAATTTTCTCTTTACATTATTCTTATTAAAATTTTTTAGGTATTTGTATAATTTATGCAGGTATGCATATTCATATAATTTAAAGGGGTGGTAAAACACGATTTCACTTTTCTAACTTTAGCTAGTGTGTAATAAAAGAGCATAAACAACATCTGCAAAGTTAAAGCGCTCAAAGTTCAAAGCAAAGGGAGATATTTGCTACAGCAAACAGCCGGTTTTGGACTACACGACATTCCACGAGAGTTGCTGACGTCAGCATATCCCATTATTTACATAAACTCCTCCTCCGAGAATACTTAATAAGCGGGGTGAGGCCATTTTATAATGCTGTTTTGGAGATGAGTTTTCGCAATGCCGTCGAAATGCTGCTGTTATTTTCATCCGGATTGCAGGTCCACTTTGTTCAGCCTTCCTAGGGACGAGGGAGTTAGGGATCAATGGTTAAAATTTATTTTTAACTCGGTCCCTCATAATTATGACCCAAATCTCGCTCTATGTGCTGCACATGTTACGGATGAAAGCTTCCACAATCTTCTCGAGCTCAATGCAGGATTCGCACATCGGCTTGTTCTGAAAGATGGAGCAGTTCCAACTTTAAAAACAGAAGCTTTTGTTTACGGGCCACAACCTGTAAGTATGATTTATTTTTCGTTGATGTTTTTTCCTGTAATAGTTCGTATTGTTAATTGTACGTTGTAGCAAGGAAGTAAACAAATGACAAAGCTGTTTGGATCTGCTGGTTTCTTAAAATCTCATTCATACTTAACATTATCCGACAAACACCGAACGTTACAAACTTTTTTTTAATCTCTTATTACATTTTTTGGAATTAGTGTAAATTATTCTTTGATTAGAGCTTTTATGTTTATCTACATGCTTGTTTATCTACAAGCATGCTAAACGGTTCTGTGTTTGATTTGGCAGCCGATGTTTAGGGTTTGTTTTGGGTTAATAGTTCTGTCAACAGATATTTGTCTACAATGGTTCTAAAAATACAAAAGTAACGGTGGCATACAGTCAGAAACGATCACTATAGATACGCAGTCTTTCCTCAAAAAAATCCCTTTGAGGACTGTAGTATCATTTGTTAGAACGATTATATGAAAATCTTGTTTATGAAGCTTATTTTTTGTAATTCTATAATAATTAGTACAATTAAATAACAGTGTATCTAAAAAGTAATGAGAGAACAACAAAAAAACAAACCTTTCTGAAACGTCGTTTAACAGCCGTTCTTGAACAGGATCTGCTCGATCATCTTCACTAATGTTTCCCCGGGTCCGATTGGTTTTATTGATGCCATTGTTTATAATACACCAAAGCACAAACTACCATAGAAAACTACCGGTAAAGGTAAGGGGTGTGACGTTTCCGGAAAACATGCACTAGACGGTTAGCGAATCATAACACACTGGGCCAGCTAACCAATCTGAGCCCTATTGCGTAGTTTTGAGGGACTGGCTTCATAGAACCAGCAAACCATCAGACTGTTTTTACAAGGAGGGGAAGAGAAGTGTAGAATAAAGGTAAAAAATATGAAAAATAATGCAATTTTTAAAAAACGAAGCATGAACACATGTTACAGTGCACCCCACAAACACAATCAAGCCTTCGAAAAAATGCGTTTTACCACCCCTTTAACTGTTATACATTTTTGTGCTTTTTGTTTGTACATTGTTATTGTATATGTTTGATAATTTAGAAAGTAATTAAAAACATAATACAAAATGATGGTCCTGGATCCTGTTGTTGGACACACAAGTATGAAAATAATTTGAATCGGTCGCAAATATATTTATGACTGATTCGATTCAGATATATATTTTTTGGTCAATCTCTAAAAATAACCCTGATGATTGTCAGCGTGTCAGTTCTTGCCATGAGCTGTTCAGTTCTTCCAGATAACTTCACTTCACAGATACCGAGCGCAAGACAGCCCGGCAGCATCTCTCTGGGCATCATTAAAGGTTAACCTTGAGGTTGAGCTTGAAGCATTCTTCAAATGATTACAAACGTTCAGCAATTCTAAAACGCTAACACAACCATGAGCCCATACGAGCAGAAGGATGTTGCTGTATACATGCAGCTCCATTATTAGTCCACAAAAACCGACAAAGGAATCAATATTATTCACACAGTCCTATTATCCGAGGGAAGACCAAAACAAACACCTGATGATGCAGTGCCAAATCTTTCATTAATGGAGCTAAAAAAAAGAATCGACACAATTATTTTTGTTTGCTGTCTGCTGCACCTCTGTGCTTCCTGCTAATATCCACATTACAGTGCTGTGGAATGGGCCAGATTTGTAATGTTAAGTCTGGCCTGGTTTCTAGTCTGAAGTTCTGCACTTGCTAAAAACAAAAACAAAAATAGAAAACTTGCTAATTGGTTTTGTAGTTCCCTGTTGGGATGTCAGAGAGCTTTGTCAGCACTAAAGGGGAGGGTAGAGGAATATATGGGTCAAAAAAAAAAAAAAACTAAGTCCAAGTCCCCATCCAGTTTCCCAGCAAGAGTTTGTGCTGTTGTGGCCAGAACCACATGGCCCGAGGCTGAGATGGAAATAATACAGGTAAATGATGACAGAGAGAAATTTAAAAACCCAACGGGATAGATGAGAGCTGAAATCACTTTCAAACACAGGCACAGTGCCATTCAGAGTGCATTAGCTGAATGTGAATAAAATGTGTAGAATGAGTAGACGGGGTGTGCTAATGTTTACAGGCTGATTATATGTTTAGTGGTGTTTCGGTCAGGCAATTCTGGGAAACTAAAAGACCTAGGAGGGAGCTTTTTTCTCTCCAAATGATCAAAACAGTCTTACATGACATCCATTCTGAGAGCCAGCAGGCAATAGCTCGAAGCTGTGCAGTAGATACTTGTTTAGCACACAATAACTGCATATGAAAGCTAACAAACGTTTCTCAACTTACTCTTTTCAGTCTCCTTTTGTGTGGATGTCCACAATAGTGAAATGGGGAGATAAATAAGAAAATACCATTTATTAGGAAAGAGACAATCAACAAACATGAAATTATTTGATCATGTGGGCATGGGATGCTTTGGGATGCTAGGGACTACACTGAATCAGTCAATATTTTCATATTTTGAATTATCAAATTGGTCTGATTGGCCATTTTTGCAGATAATATCAGGATTTTAAATAAAAAAATTATCCATTACACTTTTTTTCAATGTTAGTACTAAACTTCTTATCCTCTTTTTAGAAAATGTTTAATTAGCCACCCACTTATTTTTATGCACATTTAGAAAAATTGCATAAAAGTTTTGGAGGGATAATGGAAACACATTTACAATAAAAATTTCTAGATGAGTACCAAAAAAGTCAGGTAAGAAAATATCTTCTTTATCTGCTTTAAGTGAACATTGTTTTTATTATATTCCCTTTTTTCATTAATTAAATTCACAACTTAATGGAAACATGTAGCTACATGTAGCTTCATCATGAACAATGATGATGTAAAATAAAACCTTTTTTTTTTACATTTACAGTATAAAATTGGCTATCACACTGGTTACAAGCCACAGTAAAAACCATTAACAAACATAAATAAATAAATATCCATGCATTCCCTACTGTGGCCATTTTCAGACTCTCGACCAGACCAGCGTCTTGTACTTGGTTTATGTTTTTTTAAAGGACAGGTACTGACGACTAATTTAGAGTTCCAAAGTGAAGTGTGTAATAAACTCTCCGTCTTGAGTTTTGTCAGTTTAGCTGTTTCCCCCTTCATCCAGAGGCCTGGCTTAAGTGAGCTTGTTGCCAGGGCAACTGTCTCCTCTGAGCATCACTTTTCCATGGAGACAGAATTCTTTGATAATCCAAGGGATTGAGAGAGAGAGGAGGTGGGTGAGATGAGTAGAGTGCTTTGCTGTGTCCTCTGAGGCAGAAAGACTCACTCACACACACAGACACACACAAGTATCGTGTGTTAACTAAACGCAACAACTCAAATGCCACTGACTACATAAAACCTCACAGATGCACAAACTGTAAACTAGGAAGAGGTGTCACAGTGTAACACTAGACTTTTATATTTTTGGTATAAAATGCTTGCAACAGCAAAATGCACCACCGCTATGACATGGTGTTCAGGGAGGTTTTGTTTTAAAGAATCAATCTGAAACCTTAAGTGATTTTTTCCCCCAAATTTTTCCTACTTTAAATCTTATAGGCTAGGCCTGGTTTCACAGACAGGGCTTTGATTAAGCCAAGATTAGGCCTTAGTTCAATTAGGACATTTAGCTTTTATAAACGTGCCTTCGAAAAACACATTACTGGTGTGCATCTTGAGACAAAACAATGGCACTAACATATTTTAAGATATGCCAGTGCAAGTTGCTTTCAGTTAAAACCACTCAAACATGCATTTTAGTCTGGGACTAGATTTAAGCCTTGTCTCTGAAACCGTTACAATTTGTACAATTTTGACCTTATTTTCTAAATGTTACTTATTATGAAGTCAAGAATAAGAGAATGAAGTTATAAAAAGTAAGTAAAAAAAAATACTCCTCATCAAGTCACATGACTGAAGGCATCACTCATGCATGTGGTTTGTTCATATTACAAATTAATAAATAACAATATTAGCGATCCACTAATTAACAATTTACCATCTGTAAAACCTCTGCGAAAACATATAGAGAAAAACACAATGAGCACCAAAACTGTCACAATGCCATTTGGGAGAGACATTCTTGCATTTTGAACACATGCAAGGAACATGAAAGAAAACGAGGGAAATAGAAATTGAGGATGAGGATTGGGAATTGTTCTGTGATGTGTGACTGCAGCAAAAGGAAATGTTATCCCTCATCATTAGTGCACGACTAACAATCAGACCCAGCACAGCCATTCGTGGCTACCTCATTATAAAAGTGCATATAAGTGTGTGATTGCGCAATTGAGTGAGTGAGCAAGAGGGCACAAAAAGGGACAGGGTGTAATATGGGTCAGATTATCATGCCTTGTGTCATGCTCTTTTCTTCCTAACGCTATGAAGAACAGATCAACTCTCAAGGCGGTAGA
The DNA here is from genome assembly GCF_051911475.1 of Siphateles boraxobius. Taxonomy (NCBI): domain Eukaryota; kingdom Metazoa; phylum Chordata; class Actinopteri; order Cypriniformes; family Leuciscidae; genus Siphateles; species Siphateles boraxobius. The sequence goes on along the minus strand of NW_027509042.1, from coordinate 9,355,347 downwards.
ATGGTGTTGGTTGTGATGGTGTTAGGGAATGCTAATGGCGGGGAGTAGATGAGATTTCCACTGACGCATATGCACATTTCTGCAGCCGCTAACTCCACGCATAGGCCAGAGACATGGACATGGTGTTTGCCATGCCTCACTGCCCATTTCTCAAAGCCTGACCTACACTGAGTCCTGTCATAAAGAAGAATTTATTTTGTATTGAGTGACAGAATACCAAATGAGGCTAATACAAATAATAATAATAATACAGCTGTATCACAGGGAAAGGGTTTTTTACACATTTAATGTATTTTTAACATTAATTTCTTGCCAGTTCTGGCAGAGGGTTTTGATCTGAGCTAATTCAATTTGTCGCTTTATTAAGCTACTATTCCAAAGTGACCAAAAATAAATTATTTTTTTCTGAGCCTTGTTTGTTTTACTAAACAACCAATTCAACAGCATTAGCCTGGCTGTTGCCAATACCAGCTCTGGAGAACTCAATATTGCAGTGTTTAGGCTATTATAAATGATTTATCCGAATTACAGCTGCAAAATTATTCGTTAAAATATTGCAATCAAACACATGATTCAAACACACACGTTATCTTATTCCTAAATGACAATGATTCATATGTGTCTATTATACCTTTGACAAAAATCACCCGGAACATTCAGATCTGCATCTGCACTAGTAGTTATGCCAGTAGGTGGCGACACATGACTGTTAAAATTTTTTATTGACATGTCATTGAATCATTCATTTAAGAGATTTGTTAAAAAACACTGATCCATCCAGCAAAAAAAGAAGTATTTATAAGTGAGTCATTAAATCATTAATTCAAATTAATTAAATATTTTTAAATGTAGCACTGTAGCAATTAATATTTTGTCAGAACCTCTAGGAAATGACGTTACTATGTTTAGTTGTCTATTCAGAATTGTGGGAGATTCGCGATCTCTATTTGAAGCAAAAATTGTGATTCTCAATTTGAGCGTCTCTAAAAATGCATCTCTAATCAGTGTACATCATTTTTTTTATGCGGCCATGAGCCATTTCAATTGGCCTTTTCTTTTTTACAAAAAAGTTTTTGTTCTCTTGTTTTTCAAAACAATGTATTTTTTTCTTCCTTGAAACTACTAAAAGAATTACTGAAAGAAAATGAGTTCCTTACGATTCCCATCCCTACTTCCAACACAGCAAGAAACAGCTGGTCATGCGATCACATGGCGGCAATCACAAAAAGGTGACTTTATGGCAATCAAAATAGCTTTAGCAACCATTTTGACTAGAATCATAATCTCCCGTGAGTGTACATTATTTTAATCATTTTTGTACTATTCTTAAAAGTACTATTCATTTGTCCTTGCACTAGCTCCATCTATCTCTTTGTCTATTTCCTGACTTAACATGCACTCATCCATCTGTCCCTGTCCCTTTTACCTCCGTCTCCTCTGTGGAAATCACTCACTGCCTATCGACACAACACAAGATGCATTTTAGCATAGCTCAACACCCTCGACACGAGGTGCTACCTTCCCCTGCCACAGTAACACGACAAATTAAACAACCATCAAAAGCATCTGTCCATTAAGGTGGTAACCCACACAACCATAACTTGTATTAACCACTTCTCTAATCGAAAGAAGATGCGAATAGATCTTGGATGCGTTTCGCAGCGCACATTAACCACCAGGATGCCGCAGTCCCTCAGGAAGATGAAGGGACGGGTGGCTAGAGGTCTGTGGGTCGATGGTGGGAGGTTAATGGCCCCCCCCCCCTCTCCCCTCCTAAATTCACATGGAATAACAGGAGTAGGAAGAAGTGCTTTCTGCTCATGGGCGCTAAGGCGGGAGCGGTCAGATGTGAGTTTTATTGCCCTTGCATTGCCTGCGTCAATCAATAGCCACTGGTGGAATGAAGCTAGCTGTGTTAAAACACCACTTCCACTCCTGTGAACTGAGAAGTCTGGCGGCACTCAGGTGGATGAGACTGAAGCCCAGCAGGCTGAGAGAGCATGAGCTGCAAGCATTTAAGTGTCTAGGACTGAAGGGGTACAACAGAAAAAGCAGTTTTAGCATCTCTCTGACCTCTCCCTCCAACTGACTGAAAGATATTACCACCTTCTTCTTCGTTTCTCTCAATTTATCCCTAATCTTTTTCTTTTCTGGTCATATGCCAGTCTGGTATTTAGCTATGGCTTTCCACCTGGGATGAAAAAAATGATTTCTCGATTTTAATCAGTTCTTGGTTTGGTATCGATTCAATCCCAATAATCGATCTTTCAATCTATGCTATGCTTTCAAAACTTTGTATTGAGCCTCCCATCCAACAGATCGTAAAAAGCTTTGTTGGGTTGTGGTTTTGAAAATCTGCCAATTTTATTATAAATTTCAAAGAATAAAGACAGTTTTGGTGCTCTTTAAAGGGCAGTTCAGTCAGATCAGTAAGAAAATGTTGAGGATTCTGAGACTTTAGACAATGAAAACATTTGTGTTGTCTGTATGGAGACATTTGGCAACTCAAAGTGTGGGTTAAATGTGCCCTATGCAGTCTCTGGGTCCACCACTCTATGGTTAACAACCATAATTTTTCAGCATTTTGGCTCTGATTGAGAATATTGACAAATTGACAAACTCACAAACACATTGATAGTTTTTTTTTGTTAGACCTATATGCTCTTTAAACAGGCACACTGGAGTTGAGTTTCCATTGAGCATTAGTACCGTTAAGGAAGTTTGTAGTAGACTAATTTACGCGCACGCACGCACGCACACACACGCACGCACGCACGCACGCACACACACACACACAGAAAGTGGATTTTAATTATGGTCAATCACAGAGAGACATTGATTTGTATTGTTCTTTTGGATAGTTACAATAAACCTGTTTTTAAAGCATATTGCATGTTGTAGCTGCTGTTTTTGCTTACCTCAGCCTGTGTTACAACCTGCTCCAGTAGTGGGGTAGATGGTAACAAAGGAACCATGTATTTGACATCAACTCATAAGGGCAGAGGTTTGAATCTGTGCCTTTTGTAGTAAACAAATGTGGGTACTTCATATATAAATTTGAGCAAAAAGTGTCAAAACCATACCTGGTCTCCCCCTAAATGCAGTTTTTTGAATTTTCTATTCATAGAAGAATTCCGAAAAAATAATATATATCACAGTTTCCACAAAGATATTGAGAAGCAAAACACTGATTTTGATAAGAAATGTTTCTTGAGCAGCAAATCAGCATATTAGAATGATTCCTGCAGCTTTGTCATCATTTGTAATAAAAAATAATAAATAAATAATATTTCACAATATTACTGGTTTTACTATATTTTGTAGGCAACCTTGATGAGCATAAGAGACTTCTGTCAAAAAAGTTATATTGGAATTAACTGCAAGAATTAATCTAATCTGCAACGTCAGACGTCTTGAATACTGTTTTGCATAACTTTTGCACTGTTTACTTAATGTCTATCTTCTATTGTTTTTAATTGTTGTAGTCTAGTGCTTAAAAGCATTTCTTTATATAGGCAAACAATAATAAATAAAGGAGTGTGCAAGTTCATTTTTTTCAGCATAATAAATCACCAAATTTCACTGTTATTGGTTTTGAGTGACCAGAAATCTGATAACCATACTTAGAAGTTAGCTGTCAATGATGACCGCAAACAGTAAAGTAGCTCTAGATTTGATGACATTAATGATCTAGAGGTTAATACACACTTTTTTAAGATCATCAAATGTTTATACACTTAAAAGAGACCACAACGCTTTACAGATGATGCCCTCTTGGAACAAATGTAGAGATGTGCGTGTGCTTAATTATGGATCTCCAATCCATTCATTTATCCATTAAGTCGGTCTGTCTCTATAGTTATTCACTACTGTCTATCAACCTTTCAAAGCAGTCGCTTTTCATTCTGTTCATCTGTAAAGTCATGACAGACTTGAAAAAGACCCATGCGATGTGAATCCTGGTGGACAATGCTTTTTGCAGCAAATCACCCCTAAGTAAAAGAGCATATCTTTACTTTAATATTCTATTAGACTCAGTAAGAAGTCAATAGGGGCCTGCGGGGCCATCCTATTCGTCACAGGAACAAAAGACCGATTTCCCAATGCACATTGTGCCACAATAGTTTCCAGCATCAAAAGCTTCAAACCGCCTCAATACCGTTGAAAAGGTTGCCATTATAATAGGAAGACATCATAACTGATAGCATTTGAATGCTACATTCACTTTCAGTAGACAGGCTTGATGTTTTGTCAAATTAAATACTATGAAATGTGGCGAAAAACCTGTTTTGACATGTGGAAGAAGAAAAACCCTTTGAGGTATTTATCTTTATTTAAAGGATATTTTTCTATACAATTTGACTAAATCCATTAAAGGCATCTTACAGAACAAAACACAAAATGCCTCCCTTTCTGACAAACATAAAGAGGTGTCCTCAGAGACCACAGGGATACACAGACCGCGGAAAAGAGCAGAAGGTGAATAGAGATTGAATAGTACGCGAAGGGGGTTTTGGAGCCCCAAAAGGGTGCGAGGAGAATAGAGATGCTCCTTCCGAGATGCTAATGTGGTATTTGAGAGTAGATCTGACATGTAGGAAATGGACAGGAAATTGCAGAGATACTTTTGAACTTTTTTGAACCTTTAATAATGACCATGCCTCTCTCATGAGGAAAAAAATTACATCCAACCTCTGAATCATTCTGTCTGGGTGTGTTAAAATTATACTTTATGCTTTTTACATGCAGTGCATTTTATACAGTTTTTATAAAACCACTCGAAGGCGGATTGGCCAATTCAACATTCAAGCATATTACAGTAACAATTACGACATGAAACCCCTGTTCAGCTATGGATATGATTAAAAAATGTGTGTAATAAAATAGTTGAATTAAAATGTATGCTACTCCATTCAAAAGTTTAGTGTCAGAAAGATATGCATTTAAAGAAACTAATAGTTTAATGTTGCTACAAAAATGTCTATAATAATAATTTTAAAAATGTATGACCCATGTACAAGAAGCACATCTGTTTTCAACATTTATAATAATAAGAAAAGTTTCTTGAGCACTAAAGGATCATGTGACACTCAAGACTGGAGTAATGGCTGCTGAAAATTCACAGGAATAAAATAAATTTTAAAATATATTGAAAATAATAAATATGTATATAAAATTGTAATAATACTTTCAAAAACATTTTTAAAAAAATCCAACCCTAAACTTTTGAACTAGTGTATGTGCTTTACATTTGTATTATCTACAAATATTATGTACTAAAAGCAATACTATTGTTAAAATAATGGAATTGATATTGTTATATTGTGAAGGAAGTCACTGCCGAAGAAGTTTTCAAACTAGATTATATTTAATATTTTCTCTTACTGCTGAAGATGAAGTGTGTAGTTTCTGCACCACTAGTTTCATAATGACAGGTAAAATGTTTCCTAAACACTCTCTCTGCCTGCCATTGGTCAAACAAACAAACTACAATTGCTCTGTTGGGCTAGTTGGGATGCTAAAAAACAAAGCAAAGTTTATGTAAAATTTGTCCCTGCATATTATCCTGTGCAAGAAGACGAAAAATTGACAAGACGTCACCTTTAAATAAACACTGCCGTTGTTTGTGAAGAACAGGATTTCATTTTCTGTCTGATTTCAGACCTCAGACAAAGCCAAACAGGCAATTGCAGAGATAGTAATAGCAGGTTTGGTCTACCAGCTTTCATACAGGATAGACAAACACTGGCAGAGTCTGAATGATGAATACTTCCTCTAGATGCTTAAGGTGTCAGGTAACAAAAGTCTCAGCTTTTTTACTGAACATAAGACAGACACAATCATCCCACGATATTCGATCCACTCTATCACTTCTATTAATCCCAATCACCGGTGATATGGGTAACACAGATTACATTTGCCACAAAGAGATCAAATTAGGGCCTGGCATGTTCACCTGAGTGACAGAAACTGCTGCAAGAGCATAATCAATTGGTCTTCATTATTAAATCAAGTGTCTCTGTGAAACCGCAACTCACATTGTCGGTTCCAAGCCCCGTGAAAAGGCAGAGGCTCTTAAGAAAACCAACGCACACAGAAACATCTCAGACTTTATGTAACATACCAGCAGATGATCCACACACACACACTTGAAAAGAACAGGCAGATGCAGGATGAAACACACAGTCCTTCACATGCAGAGCAATGAAAGTCCGCCTCTTCTCTCCACCAGCATAAAAGAGGAGAACAAAAGCATCTGATGGAAAGCCATAGGGACGGGCAATCGCCTGTCTTTTTAATCAACATACAATCATTGCCTTCACATACACACAGGTACGCAGGTCTCCAACATGTGGGAAGGAGGTGATTTCATATATCGCCTAAAAGCACACATAAACTCCCGGCTGATGCTTGTAGCTGATTTCGGAGAAGGATGAGGAGAGAGGTCTCACGGATTTGAACTAATCATAGACCGATTTATATGGACAATATTTAGCCAATTCAATTAACAGAATTGCTACCTCCCCTATGTACCCCTCACAAAATGTACAGACAGTCTGGTGAATGTACAGTTTTGATTTCAATAGGTATTTTTTGTAAGTAAACAAACAAACAAATAGGCCAAAACTAATTAAAGCCATTCATAAAATTCTTGTTTATTGTAATATTTTGGCTAAATTGATAATTCCCTTCAAGGTTTGAAACCAATTCACAACTAACTAACTAAGTAACAATTTTCATGAATGACTCTTATGAGGCGGTTCTTTTTAGTGAATCAAAACCATGAATCAGTTGGAGCAGATGCTGAATTAATTAAGGGCTGAAATGATTGAATGATGCAACAAGAATTACATTTATATATTTCCTTATACAAAAAAACAATAATTATGAATCTGATAAAGACTGATCAGCAAATGAAAAAAAAACTTGAACTTTTAACATTCATTATACAAATGCTTAGTGAAAAAACATCAACCAGTGCTATTATGCATACATGAAAATATATTTTTCTGATGTGTGGCTTCATTCTAATTATTTAACTTATAAATTAGATAATAAATAATTCATGAAGAACATTATCAGGCCTGGTGTGGTCATTAGGAGATACTAACTTATATAAGCTTATAAAAGCAAAACACTTTTAATAATATTACATATTAAAACAATTATTTCAGCACTTTCATTTTAAAGTCTGCATCTAAATTAGGTGGAAAGCACACAGCCAAAATTAATTGCTTAATTACAACCTAAGAAGTTGAACCCTATGATTTCCGGCCGTCTCCCTGTGTAACTACCTATGACCGTCTCTGCTGGACCAGTGCACTAAAGTTGTACCCCACATAGTGTACAATTACAGCTAGAAATACCAGCGGCCCGGTCGCCAACATCTAGCACATCTCTCTCTCGATGAGAATAACCACTTCCTCACAGCACTGGGAGACCAGCATTGTGTTTTGGACTTTAATGACTGTGGTTAAGAAAAATGGGATGTGATTTATGCCTCTTTAAATATCTCTGATGACGGACAGCGCTGTGTGAAAGCTTATTAAGGATATTAAATGGGCGTTATAGGCAACATTAAAGAAATGCTATTTTACAAAAGGTCAATTGATCTTGAATTTTATTTTTACATTATACCTCGTTTTATCTGATTACGACACACTACTTAATAGCTTTTAAACACAAGTGACAGCGGTAAGGTACAATTATAATCGGCTAACACACATAACAGGCACTCATACTCAACAGAACTGAAACAGCCTAAAAAATAAAGAGACGCTTAAAAAGGGAAGTGTGTAATTCTGCCTCATTAGCATCATAAAATTTAATTACAATAGTCCTCTGTCTGCCATTGGCTGAATGAACGGACAGCCCCACGCCATTGGTTGAGGAAATGTTGCTGTGTTGGCTGGTCCTAGAGCCACTGAGCCTCAGTGTTCACAATTTTCAGGAGAATTAACCTGTGATTGGTTTATTTACTGTTGTCTCTGCATATTAAACTGATATGGCAGGTTAACATAGAAAAGAATTACACATTTCAAAATAGGCTGAACTTAACCTAAAAGCCAAGTATATCCATTAAAGGTATAGTTCTTACAAAAATGTCTCCCTTACGTCACACCAAGCCTGTATGGATTTCTTTGTTTAGTGGAACATAAAATACGATATTTTGAAGAAGGTTAAAAAACCAAACAGTCTTGGTGTCCATTGATCAGGAATTAAATGTAAGCTCTTACGTCAACATTAAACACTTCAATAATGATCCCTGTATTTTTACTACCTCTTCATATAAGCTTCACCAATTGAATTGCCAAGGTTTTAGGTTGGGTTATATTTAGCATACATTAAAACACATTCAAAGTGATTTGTTGAGTCCTGTCAATGCTATAAAAGATGACCAGTGGTTCTCAAGCTTTTTGACTCCAAGGCCCCCCTTTGTCCACAACAATATTTGAATTTTCCAGTTTTTCATGATTTACTGGATAAGGATTAAGGATGAGGATTTTTAAGAATATTTTCTTAAGCACAATTTCTACCCGTTAAAATATTTTAGAGCTTGGCATAACTAAACAAATGTATATTCATTATAAAAATGCCCATGATGTTATAAGATTTTATTAACTTACATTTGAAATGTATATAACATTTGAAAGCTGAATAAATAAGCTTTCCATTGATTTATGGTTTATTAGGATAGGACAATATTTGGCCGAGATACAACTATTTGAAAACCTGGAATCTGAGGGTGCAAAAAAAAATTTAAACATTGAGAAAATCGCCTTTAAAGTTGTCCATTTCTGTTCATGATTGTGCTGCATTCACTCACAAAAATAAATGTTTTATTAAAGGTAGGAAATTTACAAAATATATTCATGGAACATGATCTTTACTTAATATCCTAATGATTTTTGGCATAAAAGATGTATAGCCAATGTATTGTTGGCTATTCCCACAAATATACCCGTGTTACTTGTGACTGGTTCTGTGATCCTGGGTCACATTTACTTTTCCAGATCTAAAAATAACACTTTTAAATTTAGGCTTCCTCATACATCCAGTGGGGGGAAAAAATGTTGTTTACAGGGTGAATTTAAATAGAAATATCTTGATTTTTATTTGTTTTGACCCATTGCCTATTTTCTTTTTTAAACATTAAGTTAATTTGAGGTCCTCTTGGGAGTTTACTGAGGAACCCTAGTGGGTTCCGGCCCCCTAGTTGAGAACCACTGGGTTTATTTATTAGTCTTAAGGGTTATTGATCTCACTAAAACACAATCACACAAATCACACAAAAGAGCTCAACCAAGAACCTGGGGTCAAGTAAGCTATGGAGCAGAAAACAACATAAATGTAGACTTAGCTTATCTTTCTCAGACCAGCTGTGTCTCACATTGTCTATGAAAAACAAATCTAATTTTCCATGAGATAAATGCTGTCGGTTTCTCCAAGGTCATCATTACCCATCCCTCCATCTATTGATGAAGGGAAGAGGAGGAAAACACAGCAGAAAAATCAGTGTGGCACCATAAACGAGAAACATAACCTATAATAAACTATACATATACACAACCGTTTAATGAATCTTGGTTTTGATAATATTTTTTAAAGAAGAATATGCTGATTTGGTGCTTGAAGAATATTTTATACTTGAATATTTTGTGCTTGAATTTTTATGCTTATCAATGATGAAAACAGTTGTGCTGCTTAATATTTTTGTGGAAACCATGATACACATTGTTTTAAGATTCTTTGTTGAATAGAAAGTTCAAAAGAACAGCATTTATTTGTTAAAAAAAACTTGTAACATGAAAAATGTCTTTACCGTCACCTTTATACCATCAAAAAGTTTTAATTTATAAAAATGAATAAATAAAAAATCTTACTGATCCAAAACTTTGGAAAAGTATGTGTGTGTATAATATATAAATGTATACTTTAAAACATATATTATATAAAAACACCACAGTATAACAATAGCTCCATGTCTAAAAACAAAATGGCAAAACCAAGTTACTTCACAAATGAACACAGAAATTGAGCATGGTACAATAATCTGATCCTAAAGCCAAAGTGCAGGAGAAAATCTGCTTTTTAAAATTCATGTTAAGCGAAAAATAGGTCTAGCCAATATTTTTAGTTGTTCATGGGGGAAATTGACTTGACTGACTAGAATAAATATCAGGCAGAAAATCTTGAACTATAAACCATTCCATTAAATAATTCCAGGAAAAATCTCTTAGAAGTAAACATATACATTTTTAACATTTACATATGCATATAACATTTCATGTAATGTATATATCATTGTGTGTGTGTGCGTGTGTGTGTGTGTGTGTGTGTGTGTGTGTGTGTGTGTGTGTATGTGTGTTTTCATGGATTTTGAGGTGCCATAGACTGATTCATGCACTGTTGATATGCTAGGGTGTTGGTCTGACCCCTCAACCATACTCCCTTTGGGTCTCACTTCCATCACCGCCAACTTATCACCTTAATGCAGAAGAAAGTATCTGGGAAACTGGCTTAACACAAATCCAACAGATCCATACAACCATCTCAAGTTTTGGTCTGTAGACTGACTTTATTTCTTCTGTGCATGGAACACAAGAGAAGATATTTCGAACAATGTTGGTAACTAAATGGACTCCCATTGACTTCCACTGTATGGACAAAAATTCTAATGGAAGTCAATGGGAATCGAAATCAGCATTATTCAAAATATGTTCTTTAGTGTTCAGGAGAAGAAAGAAATGTGTACAGGTTTAGAACGAGTAAATGATGACAGACTTTTCCTTTTTGGGTTTAAAGTCCCTTTAAATGGTTAGTTCACCTTAGTTCATCTTCAGAAGACAAATGAGATTTCTGTCCCTCCATAATGATCAAATAAATTACAGATGGACGAAATCAAGTGCCGCACTCATTTTTTTCTTGTTCAAGAAGCTGTTTCACGCGGATATATACGTCACAATAGGGAAGGAAAGATGATCGCAACTTGTGTTTCATGCCAACTTTAAATAGGGGGATATTCTAAAACTTTCTGAGAGGTGAGTTGAGAAACACTTTCTCACTTTTTCACTTTAAATGTAATGTATACATATATGCATATTTTTGCTTTGGAAACAAATTCAAAACAGAAAAATACTAAGCCTCAAAATAAACTATTTAGATGAATTTCCTATTTATCTGTCCTGCAAATCACTCTCGCCTGGAGGGATTTTCTGTTGAACTTTCCTTAATCTTGAGAAGAAAGTGAATCCGTGAACATCCCGAGATCTTAAGCATTTACTACAAAGCCCACTATGGTTCAGTGCTGTGATGGACACGTCTTTGCTCCTGGCTCATGCATCAGTTTTCCAAGATAACGTACAGACAGCGCACGCATGCACACACACGCACACGCACTCACTCACTCACTCACACACACACACACACACACACACACACACACACACACACACACACACACACACACACACACACACACACACACACACACACACACACACACACACACACACACACACACACACACACACACACACACACACACAATGCTCCAGGAAGATCGTATCAATTATGAAGCAGCTATATCTGGCATAAGGCCATGCCCTCACAAGAATGCATACACACACAAAAAAACACACTCACTGACTGGCTCTCTCACTGATTAAGTCATAGACTGTCTGTTTGTCTGTCTGTCAGTCTGAGAGAGAGAGAGAGAGAGAGAGAGAGAGAGAGAGAGAGAGAGAGAGAGAGAGAGAGAGAGAGAGAGAGAGAGAGAGAGAGAGAGAGAGAGAGAGAGAGAGAGACCTGCTTTTAACATCCATCTGATAACAAGGGGTTAGCTTGAAGAGAGATTGCTTCCCTTCTTGTAGCAAAAATATTTAGTCAATAGACAGTGTTCATGATGTTTAACAGTGATACCACTCAAACGGTATTCTCATGGTTTTTGTGCTCTAATTATAAAAAGAAAGTTAGGTTGCAGTTTATTTTAAGATTGAAGTACTGAGTAATAGTAAGTAACTACATGTACTTTCTATTGGGTTAGAATTAGAGTTTGGTTTGGTTTAGGGTTAGTTGCATGTCATTATGCATAATTTATAGTTACATTTACATTTATTAATTTACTGTAGCAGACGCTTTTATCCAAAGCAACTTACAAAGGAGAACAACAGAAGCAGTTAAACTAACAGTCACACAACAATATGCAAGTGCTATGACCCTTCTCAGTTTAATCTAACACAGTATATGTTATATATATATATATATATATATATATATATATATATATATATATTTTTTTTTTTTTTTTTTTTTTTTTTTTATAAATAATAAAAAATAGAATAGAAGAGAAAGTGTTAGTAATATGGATCAAGTGCTGCCGAAAAAGATGCGTCTTCAGCCGTTTCTTGAAAGTGGCTATGGAATCAGCAGCTCTGGTTTAGTTAGATCATTCCACCAGGTTCCTTCAAACACATTAAATAATCTTACTGACTTTAAACTTTTGGACAGTAGTGCATGTGTATTTCTAAATTTTTCATGATGCCCCCCCCCAAAAAACAACAGATGTTAAGAGCAGGTGTAAATAGGCCCAAAAAAAGGCCAGGGGAAGGTAAAGAAAGCGAGTGAGATGGGGGAGGGTTGATGGCGTCTCATTAAAGATGTAAGGCTACCTGTGAGGATCAAACAGCTCGAACCAGCCTGTCTGCCAGCCCACCCACACACACTCCATACAGAGGGGCACATACAGCACAAAAGAGGAGCTGTGGTCAGTTATCATCCCTCCCTTTACCTCTCTATAGATATAGACTGTGATTTATGCAACAAGCTCCAGTTAATATACTGATGACATGAAATTACTAGTAGGGATGAAACCTTATTAAATATAAAATGCCTTAATAACTTTCAGATGGGGTCCTATCATTAGCAACAAGATATTCCCTATAATTAGAAGAAGATTTAGTGAGTAACTCCATAGGAATTATTCTAATATCACACACACACACACACACACACACACACACACACACACACACACACACACACACACACACACACACACACACACACACACACACACACACACACACACACACGTGTATATACACTTCATTATATATATATATATATATATATAATGAAGTAGCCATTTACTAAAAGTCTCACTTATCATTATATTCTTGATTCCATTCATCATATCAGATACATTTTTTGTCCCTCAGATTCACTGTGCTTCTCTTCCAGCTGCCCACAAACTGGAAAGCTCATCAAATATGGATGCCGTATACAACCACAACCAATTTTCCATGTTTAATTTAACAAATAATAACATCAAAGAGGATGGGGAGGGACATAACTGCATTATTCATGAGCTGATTGGACCAGAGGGAAACAAAATCACTGTGTTGTTCAGGTAACTGCCAAGGTGGGCGGAGTCAACTTGAGATGGATTTACTTCCGATTAATGACACGTAATGATGTTTATGAAAATGCTTTTACACAAGCAGAGAATATATCATACATGCTGATTATTTCAAAATCTTGGTGAAACAAGTTAATAGCAAATGGTAAAGATGTTAAATAATCTGTATCAATGTAAAAAAGGACAACTGCATGAATATGTATAGAAATGTCCTGAAAACACAAACAAAAAATGCATTAACAGTACTGCATTTATAATGTAAGTCAATGGGGCATGGCATTGAAATAAATAATAAAGTTCACACCGTTTCAATAGTGTAGCCATAAGACTTGATCATTGCACATGTTAACATAAAACTAGTGAGATATGCTTATTAACCTTGTCTTTGCGAAGTTATAGCCAATATTTGACAATGTAAAGCCAGTAAAACCTGTTAGCTTTCTAGTATACCTGAAAGTAATGTGATATAACAAACCGCAAAAGACTAGTTATTTGGAGCAATAGAGTAGCACAGCACAGCATTCGGGTTCCAGAAGATTCATTTTCGCAATAGAGAAGTAATTTTTTAACGTTATGGTATAAACTTTTGAAGACAGGCCAAGACAGAACCTCACTACCCATAATCTTGAAGAGAGATTCACCCAGCAGAGAAGTCACTGTTACCATGGAAACAAGAATTGCATCAAAAGACCTGTAAATGATCATATATATTTGTATATAATTTTATATTTAGCCATTAATGACTTGGTCAATAGTTTATAATTAGATTATATCATTTTGAATCGAGCAGTTCACTGCCTCATAAAAACACTGACAGTCTTTGTCTTTTTTAAAATGATTTTCAAGATCTTTACAACTTAAAATCCATGTTTAGACTATTGTGATTCATCTCCGAGTTGGTTGTTTTGGTTTATTACTTAAAAGTCTTGACTGAATCATTTTTCATAATGCCTATAGAGAAAATGAATGGGAGAATATACTCTCTGAACCAAGGTCGCTGAAAAAGTGGGCAGCTCTATTACATCTATGATGCATAACTAGTAGTTCATCCACCAAAGCAGTTCTACAGCCTAAAGGATGATGTAGACAACTTTACAAATAACACATTTTTTGTTCTAAACTAATGCATTCATGTCAGATACGATTGGAAGAGCTCAGCATGATTTTGAAACTATAAAGCATGTTTTGAGCTATAAAAACTGCAACAAAATGTTTCAAACTTCAGGCAGCAAACATTAATCACTTTGACCAATAAGTACATATAGGCTACTTTTTTAAACATGAAGTTGAGTGGATCAGTGGGTTGCTGTTAATTGGATTAAAACTTTGTATTTCGAGTTTGAACAAGACTCTAGCACTGAGACAAAACTGCGTTTTGGGAGAATTGTAGGGGTTCAGGCAAATCCCTCTAATGTAGTCCATCTAGTCATTCCTTTATACTTCTTAAGAATCACCCCTTGTAATGGGCTTAGTCAATCCTCTGACAGCCAGCCGTCTGCTGGATCAACACACACTCGAACACACACTAACAGCTTGAAATCACTGTTACAGAGTAATGGGACTGCCCACATACTCTGTGTACACTTTTTCTTAGGAGTGAACTCCTGTGTGGGAACAGGAGATTCTGCCCTCTCGCTGTCGAACAGATGGTCCGTGTGTGTGTGTGTGTGTTTATCATCATCAGCAAAGGCTCTGCCTCTCAGCAGATTGAGAAGAATGTGTCCGTGTCTGCTATCGATGGAGGGTGGACAAGTGATATATCTGCCCCATGAAGAACGATACAAAAAAAGACAACTTAGGGACCAATACAAAGATGAAGAGGTGTGATTTGTCAATGGAGAAGATAAAAGGGATATCTAGGGTTGGCAGAGAGACAGTTTGGTGTTTAACCCATGCCATAACAGACCACACAACCCAGTGCCAAATGCCACGTTCGGCAGAGAACCAACAGAAGCCATTCCCAACACATGTCCACTCCACAGGAACTGGGCTGGGTGATATATTGAATACTCACAATGACCTCACAGTATAAAATAAGAAACATTGAGAGTATCGCAGTGATTTTGATTGGCTTTTTATTTGGTCATCTCTGATTTAAACAAAGTAGTTTTGATTGCTGAGTGCAGGTGTGGGCGGGAAGATATGTGTGCAAAATCTTGTGTGATGACTTGAAAGACCACAGCAAAATATAGTTCTCGAAAAATAAAAGTTAAATGTTTTTTAATGTTTTTAAAGGGGTCATATAATGGTACATGCACTTTTACAAGTTGATTGTACTGCAATGTGTGTTGGAAGTGCCTGTACACAACCATCATATAATGATAAAAATCCATCCAGTGTTTTTTTTTGTTTTAATCTCCTTATATGAATTCCCCTGTCTCAAATCGAGCCGTTTCACCGTGTGACGTCACACGGCGCATGACGCCCCTCCCACGGTTGTTGATTGACAGCAGTGGCTGAGTTTTGTTTACGATGGGAATATTCCCCACGATCAACGTAAATGCGTTCATGTTTGCGCTAATCATTTCTCACCAGACTGCTTTTTAAACGAGAGTCAGTATAAAGGAAAATTTCCTTTTTTTCCTGAAAAAGGAATCGGTACCAACTACTCGTGTTCCTGCTGCACCTCCTGAAGAAGTGAGTGTAACGTTTTATTAACCTTTAAATATTAATCTTTGCAAATCGCTTGCACGCTTCACGATGATATGCGGCTAATGTTTACACTCAGGGTACATTACGGCATGTATTCTATGTAACGTTACGGCGTTCTCAATATAATTCATAATACCACGTTTATAATGAACAACGCGTTATGGTTATTGTGTTATTAAAAACTGTGTACGCAGGTGTTACAGTTAACGTGCTAACACTAAGTAAAACATAAAACATTTTCGTACTGCACTAAACATAAACATACAACAAATTCTTAGGTATCCTTCAACTACTGCTAGAATCATCACTGACATGACAGGACATGTTTCTGTCACGATAGTTGTACCGAACACTAAGACGTTACGCATCACTGACAAGCCTACATTTACCAAAGAAATTTTTTTTTCAACATTTAACTCCCTAAGAACTTAAGTATACAGTAAACACAGCGTTTGTTTCCCACTACTCTACCCTGACAGTACATACAAAAATAGATCAAAGTGACATTACGTTAACCAACCATTCAGAAACGTCCTGTTCAAGCCTTAATGGTCAAACTTCTTCGGGGCCGTCATCTTTTTCCGGGTCCGACTCCGGTTCAAATTGGTATGGCAACACTACAGATGTGTCCTCAGAGACTCCCTCTGTCATTCTTTCACCAAAATATACCATCAACTGTTGTCAAGGCAACACTCCACGTGCGTTGTGTCAAAAACGCCCCAAAGAATAGAGGGGCGGAGTCAGCAAGCTCATTATCATTTAAAGGCATACACACTGAAACGGCGTGCTGAAAACAGAGCTGTTTTTGAGCAGGTAAAATTTGTGTTTTCTTAAAATACTAATGAGAATTTTTAATAAAAGTATATTACAAAGTTTTCATTTAGACCCTAAAGATTCATATTAACTTGTACAAAAATGGCATTATATGACCCCTTTAAGGTACAGAATGTTATTTGTACAATTTGTAATCACAGTTTTTGTAACTGTTTTTTAAAAGCCAGAGCAAGACAGAATCCAACCGGACCGGGACCGGAAAATCCCCATAGACCTCCTCCCATTGGCTTTTGCAGGGACCAGCGGTACAAAATAATAACATATTTTTTGAGGGAGTGGGACAGAATCTTGCGTGAGCCGTATTTTAAAAAATCCAACCTGCACAGACCTCTAGTTTAGTTTATTTACATGAGCGAATCAGTACAAAATGAATCAGTTTTTTTTATTTTAAATGTCAATTTAATTATTTATTTGTATCACCCAAAAAATTTCACGGGTGACCATATGTTAGTTTGAATGTACTAATATTATTAGTAAAAATATATGTAGGTATATTTAAAACTGTTAATTTTGGCCGGAAATTACTGACAAAAATATTTAGAAGATGAGACACATGATAATTTAACTGTTAACAATTTTAATTAAAAATACTGTTGACAAAAAACTGACGATAAAAAAAACAAGCCTGATAGTTGCAAAGCATTAACAATTCTTTTAGTATAGATAAAATGTGGACATAATTTTATAAAATAATCCAATCGCAATGTATTACAGATGAGCAAATGCTCTAGACACATACATCAGACTCCTAGGTGACTTCTAATATCTGGTTTGTAATTGAAGTATGGTGCATGTGTGGTAGTGGTGGGTGTACAGAGGTCTTTACAGGAAGTCCTACTTGAGTTCCATAATAAAGGAAGTGCCAGTCTGAACTTCTGCCAGACCCTATTCAATAAATCATTGTAAAGACATGTCCCTGTCAACTTACACACGTGCATTTGAGAATGTCTCTCCATTATTCATCTGCTCAGTCCCGTCTTTGTACACGGTGCCACTCCACATACATCACATTACAAACTCATACACACAGTCCCATAATGCAACATACATCTAGTGCTGACTCCTACACTGCATTGCTCATGTAACTATTGCACTACTCTTAATAAGCTGTCAGACAAGCCAAGTCAAAAAAGGTTTGGTGTGTGTGTGTGAGTTAAACAAGGAAGGTAAGCAAAAGAAAAAGTGTGAGAATGGAAGTTGCAGGTCAACAAATGAAACTGGTTACATCATAGTTTTAGCCATTTTCAAAAAAATGGACTGAGACCATATAGCGAAATTGTGTTTATAGTCAATCCCTTTTCAAAAATAGGTTTATGAGACCACAATCTGCATAATATATATATATATATATATATATATATATATATATATATATATAGGATATACATATATATATATAGTTATTTATATTAATTACTATATATTTTATTATTATATTATTATAACAGTAGCTGTGTTTACATGATGGACCCTAATAATCCAATTGTAATCGTACAGATGGAATAAAAAAGTCACATGCAACCATGTCAATTGGAGACTATTGACAAAACAATGGCACTATTTTAAGATATGTCAGTGCAAGTTGGTTTCAGTTAAAACTGCTCAAACATGAATTTTAGTCTTGGACTATACTTAAGCCTTGTCTGTGAAACCAGGGGATAATGTCATAAATGACTGACGTGTCATTCTAAAGTTATCATAGAGTGGTGCAGGTATGACATCAATTTGTAGGCCAAAAAGGTTTTTTAAATGAGGTTTTGGTTAAATGGCTGAAATAAGGTCTGTGGTGAACACAAGCTCAAGATACTTTCACGTTTTATTCTACAATATAAATTTTTTAAAGCTGTTACGTGTCTTGAAAAAGGCGTTTTTTAACAAATGGCTAAATGGGACTAAAGAGGCAGTCGTGGAAATTAAACACCATCATGCCGAACATTTAAGATCAGTCCGCTTTTACAGCCTTGTTATGCATATAATTGTGCTCTTGTAAATTATTCTAAAATGTTTTTTAGATAAAAACTGAAAGAGTTTTCGGAAGCTTAGTGGTGGTGACGTTGAAGTCGATCGACCTTGGTGTAGTTCGTTTATAGCCTACCATTAGCTTTTTAATTCTGGCAACTGCATTTAGGCTTCAAAATTCAAAAAGAGTTGTGTTCATCTGTGAAAATTATTTTAATGGACAAAACGTGTAAGTATCATATACTTTTGTTAATCACAGAGCTTGTTTTTTTTGTGTTTTTTTTTGCGATAATCCAAAAGCCTATGGAAAAATCCTATTGGGTTTTTGTCGAGGGAACCATTGTGATGCTAACTACCGATTGGCCTACAAAGTGACGTCATACCTGCACCACTCCATTCCACTTGTCGTCTGTGATGAACTACAGGAGAATGTCATCCCAGCAGTTTTCTTCCGACTCTCATCCACAGACTCCTTGTTTTAGCCATGGCAGGGGCGTTTTTACTGCTTAATACATATGAGCAGCACAGCACAAATCTTCTTTTGCTAATCGTCTCCTAATCAGGACCCAAAATGGATAAATATTACGTCTGATTTTTAAAAGAAAAGAAGATATGGCAGGATGGTGGTTAGTATGCGCCAACAGCGGACAAACTCTTTATTTGTTGTGTGCTTGTGTCAAAAATCAAAAGATTAAATCCGATTTGAAGCTTGCACATTAACCCGATCACTTTTATTAGTGTTCATGTAACACTATGTTCGGATGCACCAATCGGAATTATTTCCTTCTGATTGAAACAAAAAGTGTCTATGTAAATGTAGCTAATATATAATTTTATAAATAAATATTTTAATTAATAATAATATTTTAAAGAAATTAATTTTGTTTGTGTTTTTTTGAATTCCGTTATTAATTAACTACAACAAAACTAATGTTTAAATTACATGTTGTCATATGAACAACCATTCAGTTAGCAGACTGAATTAAGTCTCATGAAAACAGAAGTATATATATTTTTAATCATAAATGAAAAATGACTCATGAGATAGTCATTGTGAACTCAGTAATGGCTCTGGGTTCAGTTTACCAAAAGCATTGTAAGCCTAAGTATATGGTAAAAACAATTGGCACCAATGATCTACCTTGACTTGCAAACGCAGCCCGAAACGAGTCACTGACTGAATCCAGATGAGTTGTGATTCAAACTGACCAGCAACTTTGAGGCGGTTTCATTAATCTTTTCAACTGACTGTCGCATTAAAAACCAACTGGTTAAAAATACCCACTCTAATAAATTATTCATGAGAGTTGTGATGTTTGATTAACCAGTTCTTTTTAATGAGTCAGGCAGTCGAAAAGATTCACAAAACAGCTTAAAGTTGCTGGCCAGTTAGCAGTTTGAATCTGACGAAAGCGCATGTGGACACAAAGTCCTCCAGACAGCAACTACATTATAAATTATTGTTGCAAATATTTGTTTGGTTTATTTTGAGTTTATTTTAGTCACAGTCTGGAGCCATGCTGATGCATTAACTACAGAAATTCCTTATGTTCAAGGATAGCTGGTAGACTAAATTCATTTTTATGTAGTGAAATAAGTGAGCATCTGGTACAGACTGCTCTGTAACTGTATGAGACTCCCCTGCGCCAGCACTTCAACTAGGACAGATTGTCACGACAATATTGCGAGTCACTAGGGTGCAAATTTTGGTTGTGCATTCGATGTTGGTTCCCCAATATACACAGCCACCTCAATGAAAATGTGTTGTAGGTGGTTGCCAAGGCATTGGTATCTAGTTGCTAGTGTATATATAGAGCACAAGAAAAGCATTAGCACTAGAAAAGTGACACCTACCTATACAATTAACACCTCAAGTTTCACATGTCATTATGGTTTACAAATGGTAAGTAGCGCATCATCCATCACATTATCTCACAGCACTGAACCGCACTGAACTCACGCTGTTGGACACCGACCAGCAGGCTCACACTAACTGACCTAATTAACAGCCTCTTTCCATCTCTATATCCAGTTATCTGTCCATTCAGAAGTTACAAAGGCCGTTTCTTCCCATTTACACGCGTGTTCCTTGCTATACATTTCACATGCTGTCCTCCATTAGATGTGCCTGATATTGACCACTTGTGATGAGGCATGTAAAACACTATGGAAATTGCAACAAATAAAGCAGAGCGCTGCACTCTGACCATTTGAAGTTCGGCCAGGTAACGTATATTGCAATTGAGTGGTAGGTAGGTAGGTAGGTAGGTAGGTAGGTAGGTAGGTAGATAGATAGATAGATAGATAGAGCATGACTGATACCTTTATATACTGTTGTAGTTCAGGGTAGACTCTATAAGCGCCACAGACGGGGGACAGAGTGCATCTGTTCGGAAACGAGGAAGTTACGGCACAGGTGACTTCTGGGAAGGAGATGACTTTGTAGCCGTATTTCTCATACAGACGCTGTAGCTCTTCATCAGGTGTCTCTTCATTTTCACACAGTATACTGCCCACTACATACCTACATTGATCTGCTTGAGTCTGAAACACAAAACACAAAGAGAGACAGATTACATCAGATTGCGCTGAATAAGGCACCAGCAAAGAAACAGTACTATTGTGAAATATTATACAATTTAAATTCTATTTGAATATATTTTAAAATATATTTTATTTTGTGTGCTGGCAAAGTGGGATTTTCAGCATCATTACTCCAGTCTTCAGTGTCACATGATCCTGCAGAAATAATATATATATATATATATATATATATATATATATATATATATATATATATATATATATATATATATATATATATATATTATATATATATTTATATATATATATATATATATATATATATATATATATTTATTTATTTATTTATATATTACTAACCCCAAACTTTTAAACTGTGCTGTACATAGTAACTTTACATTAAACATTTTCGGGGAAAAAATAGTCACTGGTATTTCTGGACAGTATTTCTGGTCAGATTACAAAGTCTGCACACATTTCTGCAAAGTATTTCTCTGTTTTCTGTACAGCATTTTCTGCCCCACAATATTGTTGTGGTTTCAACAAAGTCAGATAAAACTGTCTCAAAATGCATTATAAGCACAGCGGTCTGTGGTTGGTCAGATGGTTTATTACTGTTTAAGTTCTTGCAATGTCTCACAGTGCTATCAACCTCTGATATCATAACACAACCAAGAGGTTTAAGTCTCATGGTAGGACTAACACATCACAATCACATGACCATTGGAGCTAGCAATCCAATAAAACATTCATGACAAACCAATTAAGGCATTTATAAAGTGATCACCTCTAATTACTTATCTAGCATGTTTGCCCACTACAGTGAATGACTCAATATGTAGTTAACATCCGTAATTTAGATTGAATGCTTCTCATCGACAATAAGATGATCTTCTCAACAGGTTGAGACAGCACCAGAAACCGACACAATGCTAAATGTATCTTCATCCTTTTCTTAAGCCTATTTTTTTCCTGTTTCCTGGTTAGTCTTTCTTTTCCACATCCATTCTTTGACTCACTCATTTCTCTACCCTGCAGTACTTCTTTCCTCTGTGTGCATTTTGTCCCTGTTCCCAGCACGAAGATCTTGTTTCTCCAAGCCGGGGACTAATGATGGTATTCAGAACTCTCTCCATTGCTGATGTCCTACACAACTGTCAGCAAATAAAGTGGGAATTTCAGGCAGTTCTCCAGACAGCGCACCCAAGAGACAACAGGCAATTACTAGAAGCAAGAATGCCTACACATACACTTCCCTTCACTTGTTGTTTGTCTGTTTATGTCAAATAATTCACCCAAACGATGTGGACGAACAAGAGAATGCAGTACCAATTCAAATAATACCCACAAGCCCTCTCAAACAAACCAACAAATCTTCACACTGCCAATCAAAGATAACCAAGAAGATTTGGTCTCCAGACGTCCATGAAAAGCAAGCGAATTTACAATCAGCGTTCCTGGCAGTCGCCCCCAGATTTGACTACACACACTAATGGACTCGATAAGGCCTTCTTTTACAGCGTAATTGGTTCTCGAGTTGTGGCGACCACATGGATGCAGAGAAGAACCAAAATGCCGTGTTATGCATCTTCGCATTGAGGGGTCATTGCGCTGCACACTGAAATACACAGGCTAAAAAATGGCATTGCAGACACATTTTATAAACCGATCTTTTTCCATTCATCTCCTGAATGCATAGAATACTCATTATTGAAACGGGATGATGTAGGAAACCGTCTTTGAATGCACTCTATGCCTTCGGGAATCCAAGATGACCACTAAAATGCAGTACATTGTCATTTGCTCGGCTTCTTCCCGGTATTCCCTCCAGAGGCCTGCTGCAGGGAAAACCAATTTTCAAAAGCAATTCTCTGCTCGGCTTTGCAAGGGCCATCGTTTTTTGACAGATGAAGGCTCTGCAACAATAAAAAGGTGGTAATTCTTTATTGGCAGACATGTAACAAGGATTGACTCCTCTCATCTTCCCCAACCCTTATCCTCTCGCTCTGCTCCATCCTCCTGGGGCTAGGACTTCTGGGAATTCCCCCCCCAGCCACATTTGGCATTGCTCATGGCTAACACGCGGTTCATGGAGCATGCAGGTCGGGGAGTGTTGCTTTTTTTTTCTTTTATCAAGGGTTGGCGGAGAAATGGCAAAAGCTCTCTGCATACCCCAGGAGTCCCTAAGGTGCTCAGATCTGCATAATTGTAGAGAGCGAGGTAGCTCAGCCTTGGCTGAAGAGGCGACTCATAAAAATTCAACAGGGATCTGCCTACTTCATACTGGAAGCTGCAAACCAGATGCAGAATCAACAAGATTTAGCAAAAATTAGCAGCACCAGATCGTTTAGACATTGATAAATAATTCACAGACAGTGAATCATCACACTACGCTCCAAAATTAACACACTAGGTACACTACCAGCTCCACTCAAGCAGCTCAGCCTGATATTTGGAGTTATGTGTAAACCACGATTGAAACTTTTTTTAAACATCTAATAAAAATGTCTGCCAAACGCACATGTTTGTGCAGTCATACAAAGCAATATTTATGTACTAGCCCAGGGCTCAACATAAAAAAAAAAATCCCCACTGGCCCCCAGGGCCAGTAGATCAGAGTTTTACTGGCCCCTTCTATATTTTTACTGGCCCTGAAAGAAATAGAAGGAAAGGCACTTTTCCATTAAACTGTATTTATTGTATACATTAGGATTAATTTTTCTTGTCCCCTCACAATGACAAACTAATTATTGATACATGAGTGATGAGTAACGTTACATAGGCCTATTTTCACTTCAAAATGGCGAAATTAGACGAAAGTATATTAGTTTGCCTGATTATTTTTGTCATTCATTTAACATTTATGACCTAAAAAAGTAGTCAATACAATTTTTTTTTTTTAAATGAAGAACGAAACAATGTTGAAATTCAAGAATATGGAAACAAATATAGGAAATGTAATGTAGGCTATGCAATAGGCTATATTATGTGCAAAAAGGTGGTTAAAATCACATTACATTCTAAAATTGTAACATTACAACCTAAAAACTTTGTTTTTAAAATGACGAAAGGCTAAACTAAAAATGAAAATAAAAACAAAACAAAACAAAAAAACACCAATTATTTTAGCCTGCATTTGATTACCCCATTATAATGGTCACTTTCATAAAATATACTTGTAGGTTTAAAATTCCACATATTGCACATTTATTGTCTCCAACAACAAGTATTTTAGCAACATCTACAGTATATTTTAGTCTGAATTATTACTCTACTATTCTATCGTGCTCGTCTGGAAGCTTGAATTTTAGCGGAGATTCACTTGCAGAAGCTCGACCTCTCCTGACAGTGAAATGGACATATTTGTTTGACTTTCTAACATTTACAGATGGAGAATATACCAGTGAAATGTAAGTTAAGCACTGAGGAACGCACCACGTCTCAAACGCATTAAACAGCGCAAGTATTTATCTGTCAGTCAGCTGTCAGAGCATCTGCAGGGCAAGCTGCTTTAAACTTGTTGACTATAACGTTATCTTACCAGTTATTTTGAAGCACTTAATACTAGCTTGTGTCATGTTTAGGACAATGGTACTATGTTCTTTCACTGCAGGAGCTCACACTGCGTACTCCGCTATATTTCAGATGTGCTCGTATCAAACTAACTTACTGTATCGATATAAACGGTATTGCCTCATTCCATATTGTTTAAAAAAAATCGATATATTGTACAAACTCGATATACTGCCCAGCCCTACTAGGAATGTCCTCTTTATCGTATCAGCCTCATAGTTCTTTGACATTTGAACACGTTATAAATAACCTGAAGTAACATTGACACTCTTCGAGCTACTGTGTATGACGTTTGCTGTTTGTTTTGCTGATGGCCCGCGCGTGCCAGTGACTGGCCAATCAACTAGCCCGACATACTCTTTTACTGGCCCCGGGTCATCGGGCCATTGCTTATGTCGAGCCCTGACTAGCCTACTGTAAATATGCAAACGCACATTGTTCTCAAGGTATTACATATTTTATTAGTTCATGCCAGCAACATGCTCTACTGTTTGAGCTTTTACAGTTTCTCCATATCTTAGGGCTTCACGATGCTGCTGCCAGCTGGTTTTTAAGCCATATGAATGAAACAGATAGTGTATGTCCTGGTTTTGTTTATTACCCGAGGTTTGAGAACTAGGGTTTTCATGGTGCTACTCAGTATGGAACCGCACTCAATTTAACCTGATGGAGCTCTACACTTGCTACAAACCTCCTCTTCCTCATATTTAATCATATATGCAGCCTTGCTTCATAGAGCAAAGCTCCTCTTGGAGACCTCCTGTGGAATGTTCTTGAAACCTGTATGGTGTGTAATTACTAAAAGGTTCATGGAGTTTACTTCAGAGAAGATCAGGACAGTATCTGGCAAAAAACTCAACAGACTAACTCTAATGATTTATCGGTGTAAAGCAAACTCTCTCACGTGGGCAAGTTCTACACAAGTCCTATCTATTTCCTACTCTATAAAATTTCTATATGAACTCTGCCTGAAGCCTGTTTCACACCACATGCATAATAGCAATGCATCAAACTCGCAGCATGTCTGCACTGTACCAGAAGTGCCAGAAGATCAAATCACAACAACACAACCTTAAAAAGCAAAAATCTAAACAATATAATAAATATAACAAATCAAGTAGTGGACATATGACACAGGTACATTGAAGTAAATTTAAGTCCTGAATAAGCATTGGGGAGACCTCTGCTGGCCACCTAGAAGAGCTGAAGGTATAGTATAATTCAGGACAGATAATAAAATGCAGTTTGTCTTTACAAATTTTAGTTGGGCTTCAAATTATATATCAAGCTTCAAAGCATTAACTTAACATACAGGAGGGAGCATTCTGTGATTCGACAGCAGATACACAGCCAAGCAAAAGGAGGCTGTATGCAACACGTCAAGTAAAAAAACACTATCCAGGTCAACAAACAGCAACCAGCACATTTAACATTAGGTTAACAGCTAGCCTGCATACATTAAATAATAAAAGCAATGACACACTTGTGGACAACCCTTAAGCTACTGTTTTTCAAATAAGCTTGAAAAAAGGCCTTCCAGAAAGGTTTGCATAAGACATGACATTTCTTAAACATGGACATGAATTGCAAAAATGTGTTAGAGATCTCGGTTAATTAGCTAAATTCAGTTATTTTCTGTGAATCTGACAATTTTCAGTCCCTACATTACATTTAATATATTTTAATATAATATAAACATTGCTGTGTTTAACTAAGTATTGGTGTATATCAAGGGAATTTTGCGAAAGAGAGAGTAACTTGCTAGTAAACTTTAGCACAGAACCATGAATATGCATAATCTGCCAGTTCCTCAAGATTATTAGCTGCCCTGAATGTCCTCAAATGTTGCATAGACTCCCATGCTGAATGAAATTGAAACTGATGGCGCAATTTTGGGGAAGCGTAGGTGCTATGTTTGGTAGGGGCCAATTTGGACAGAATTAATGGGGCAGAAAATAGAGTATGCAAAAAAAATAAAAATTAAATAGCCTAGATCGGATAATATTTGAGTTGGCATTGAAAAGGGCCACAAGAGCAAAGAATTGGTATTTGCATTTAGCAGACAACCCGAAACCCTACACTGCAAGTCAAAACCTTCACATGAAGCATTTAGGAAAACCATTTGATTCATTTGATTCTTATTAATGCATGCTTCAAATTAAGTTGATGGATAGCTCAGGCCATTATTTAAAGATGGTTAACATCAGCTTGAGACATAAATCAGAGAAATGTGAGGTCCACCTTGCATGCACTCGATTCCGGCTTCATTAGCTGACTGACACTGCTAAACTGAAGTGCCTGGAACTACAAAGACTGTCCATCAGCCATGCACTGCTCTCGCAAAACCAGGCAATAACTAATCATAACTCCCAGCTCAAGGCAACATTCACGCCATCAGTCTAATTAAAAAAGGCAGAGGAGGGCGACTAGCATTCAAAAGTCAAGCATGTAGGACATTTTGCTAGTAGCTGGACAAAACATTCATGATTGGTTTATTTTCTTTTGTCATGATGTGAAGAGAAAGTTCAGCACGTCAGGTAATGAAAAGGAGAAGAAACCATTAATATGAAGTTTCAAATGCCTATAATGTGAAGTCAGTCTTCCTGTTAATCCCTAAACTTTAAAACACTGCCCTGAGACAACAAAGAGCCGTTCTGGAGAAAGCGTTCACCCCTCAATACTTTTGTATTTTTTCCTCATAAAAAAAAAACGTTATTTCCCTGGTCTGTGTTAATGCATCTTCAGAAGGGTAAACAAGAGATAATTATGTACAAAAGAAGCTGAACATGAGGGATCAGCTCAGCTCATAGCCCAACAAATGTTTCAGTAAACAGAAATGTATTAGCATGTTTCATAAGCGGATTGTGTATCCAAAACAACACGTCAGACTAGACGGCTTTAAGGAAACACTGTATAATTGGGCTGGTTTAAGGTCATGTCCATCAAACACCATTTTTATTTCTTAGAGAAATATGCATGCACTACCGTTCAAAGGTTTTTGAAGACATTTTTAATGCTTTTAGTCAGTCAAGTTTGCAAAAAATTGTATGAAAGTGACACTACTATTACAACGCTGTTCTTCTGAACCTTTTATTTATCAAAGAATCTTAAAAAAATTATCAAAGTTTTTCCACAAATACATTAACTGTTTTCAACATTGATAACAATAAAAAAAGATTTCTGAAGGATCATGTGAGACTGAAAACAGGAGTAATGATGCTTAAGAATTAAGCCGAGCCATCACAGGAATAAATTATATTTTAAAATCTATTTAAGGAGAACACAGTTATTTTAAATTGTAATAATATTTCACAATATAACTGTTTTTATTGGATTTTTGATTGCATAAATGCAGCCTTTGCGGGCATTAGATACTTCGTACAACTGACCCAAAACTTTTTAAAGGTGTAGACCTACATGTAAAACAGTTCTTCAGTAAAGTAACTGAGAGATATTCAATAAATAAACAGCCTAACTCTAACTCTTTATTCCACAAAAAAATAGTCCTCAAAACCTGCGGGTTATGGATAAAAATGGGAACAATGCTCACAGCAAGCGATTTGAAGTTTGAAAATAATTGTCTTGAAATTGAGTGAAAGCTGCGCTTTGATGGCTGAAGCATTAGTGCTTCAAAGGTGATGAACTGAAAGACGCTCACAACTGCTCAGAGAGGGTTGAAGAATCCTGCTGACAGTACTTACGACATTGTGTCCTAACCAGATGTCATAAAGCGATAAATAAAAGCTCTTTTATGTATATTTTTATTCATCTTAGATTTATGAAACTTTATACATACAGTATGTTATTTTTAAAATAACTGCTATATATACTGTAGATATATATAGTGGACTAGTTGAATGTTTGACTGTGAAGAATTCTTTGACTTAAAAAACAAAACAGAATTTATCATACAGAACAATAAGCCCATGTCAGAGTGATTTTAGCTTAGAACATGAAAGTGTAGAACAGAGTATAGGGACTTGATGTGCTGTGAAATAGCTATAAAGGTTTTTTAATTCATTCGCCGATTTAATTTCTTAACTTTGGACAAAGTAGGGCAGATTTAAATGGCAGCTCTTTGCTTCTACCATAAACTTCCATTATAGATTCAGTGCTTGTAGAGATTCTGTGGAGTGTTAATTAAGTCTGAGTTCCACAGAAGTAACAACTGATTCGCTTTGACTGCCGTATAAAAACTGAAAGACGTCCTCTCCAATCAGCCCTGAATGTAGACACCTGGGTTGAATGAACCACCCAAAGAGAATAAGCTCTTCCATTTATACACGGTTATAAATAAGCTGGTTTCATGCTGGTACATCATAAGGCCAAATGGTATTAATAAAGGTGACTGAATATAAAAACCATTGAGAGTTCAAACGCAGCATAAAGGATTAAAGTCAAAGTTGTCTCACTTCTGAGGTTCCTCCCCGTCCTATAATACCCTGCATGAGTCAAAAACCATCACTTGAGTCAGTATTTCTTTAAAGCATCAAAACATTGCTATGACCAACAACTTCAACCGCAGAACTGGATCACCAAATTAACAACACATTTGTTGATTTAACCGTTTCTGTACTTCAGATAAAAAATTTGACTGCTAATGCTTTCAAAACTATTGCCATTCGCCTTGTAAAATAAGACCATTCAACATGAAAACTGACCACATTTACTCTCTTAACATGTATGTGTGTTAACTAACTCTCTGAATTGACTTTGCTTTTCCACTTTCATCAACTGAAATTACTTTATTCAGTAAGGATGCATTAAATTGATCGAAAGTGACAGTAATGACTTTCACAGTGTTCCAAAAAAATCACATTTCAAATAAATGCTGTTCTTTTGAACTTTCTATCAGTCAAAAAAATATGAAAAATAAATGTACCATGGTTTCCATGTTTTTCACCAAATCAGCATATTAAAATGATTTCTGAAGGATCATGAGATACTGAAGACTGGAGTAATGACGGCTGAATATTCACAGGAATAAAGTACAGTACACTATAAAATATATTAAAATAGAAGACAGTTATTTTAAATTAATAGCATTTCACAATGTTACTGTTTTTATTGTAATTTTCATCAAATACATGATGCAGCCTTGGTGAGTTGAACCATATAGCTTTGCTACTTTTAGCAACGCTACTGCCCATCATTAGAAATACTACTGTATTTTTACTATCACTGATACAGCTGTGCTAAGCTCATTAGGTAAAGGTGCTGTGTATGAACCACTAAGAAGATAATGCTGAAAATAACTCAGAGGTTTTGCCACTGACAAGCTTGGAACAGTCATTCTCACCATGTTTCAAAAGAGTGAATTTCCTCTGTTTTACCCTGTCAAGCTCAAACACTTTGGATCCGCTGGTAGCTGACCTTCTGAAACAGACCATATCAACCCCTGCCTCCCGCAGGAGAGCTGAGCATGCTAATAAGCACAGAGCATTATGCCAATTAAAATCGGACAGTGACCTCAGCGAGCGCTAACAACATATCATAGTCAGATCTGAAGCTAATTGGTTTTAGGGAAGACAGTGGCTGGACACTAAAAGGTGAGAGTGCCAATCAAAAACCCAAACCCTGTCACCAAAGACAATAAACACAGCAAATCCCCTCGGATGCCAGACTACATTATACAGCTGGGAAAGCAGCCAAAGTACTGTAGAGCAGCATTACAGACCTTTATCTGGATTTGAGGTGGAATGTAGCTAAGAACAAAATCACCAACTGCACTCAAAAAAATTACTCTTTAAACTAACTTAATTCAATTATGGACAGTGGTTCCACACAAGCAAATTATTTTGTATTAATGTTAATTACATTTTTTGAATCTATGTAAGCTCCTTGTGTTGTGACAACTCAACTGATTGAGTCCAAACAAATCAATGGAAATGCTTCCCTGTAACTTAAATCGGTTAAGTTTAGTGAACTTGCTTTAGTTTATTTAAAACTACACTGAAAAATAAATGTATGTAGGAATAACATGATTTCTGAAATGAAGTACTAGACTATAGCTAGTTATTAGCTAATAGTAGCACTTATTAACATATTAAATGCTAAGATTTATATGCTCTTTCAGCAACAATAGCAAACCTATTTGAATCAGTCCACATCCTAACCAAGTGCTCTACTCTTCTCCACAATGGTAACCCACTGTAATTTAAATGGTTCTAATAATTGCAATGTAATTGAACATTAAACACAATTACACACTATAAAGTCTTCCCCTTTCCTCATTTTCTAAAAAAAAAACACATAAAATAACACTTCATTTCTACATTTATTTTGTCTTAATTCAGCTATATGCAAAGCATGCTGGGAACTAACAAGCACCGCCCAGTTTCAGTTAATGCAACACAAATCATTCATGTAATCCAACACAAACGGATTAAGTAAACTTTAATTTAACATATTTAAGCAGATTGAACACAATCAAATTAAGTTTTTGTTTATCGCGAAATTAAACCCTTTAAATTAGTTTAACGATTGATAATTAAGTAAAGTGGCAAATGATACAGGTTAAGTTAATTAAACAATACAATAGTGTTTTGGTGGTAAAAGAAATGTATGTGTGTTACTTTAACAAAACATACTTGGGTAAAAAAGAACAGTGCCACAAAACCATTTTTTTTGAGTGTACAACCAAGCAGTTTACAATGTAAAAGGGTCATGAAATGCAGTTTTAGATTTTAATTTATGTTTCTCAAGTTTATGTTTCTCAAAGATTAGTTGAGAAGTTTGCAAAGTTTTTTTGCACCAAAAAAAGTTAAAAATGAGAATATGTTTCCATTTTCAATGAAAAAAAACCCCACTCAATTTCAAGGGGCGATTTTTCTAGCAACACTCCAACGATGATACACTTGGTGTCTTAATCACAAACACACTGTAAAACCGGGTCTACACTGGATGTTCTGGCATGAAACTCTAGATGGCGCAGGCTGATAGGTCCACAACACAATTTGGTAATGATCACATCATTATCTACATAGTGCAGCTGATTGGTTGCTGTTGCATCCCAGCCAATCCGCTGCAGCTCAACATTCAAATACGGTAGTGATTGCTGTTAGCAGTGTGCAGTGTGCTTTCAGAAACCCTCCAGCTTCCCCAGCTCCACCTGTATAGATCCTACAAGAGTTATTTCATGTTTGTTACATGTGCAGCAGTAGCATGTCTTACTTGCTCACAGCAATGTCTATGAATGTATTGGCAGTAGAAAGTCGCTGTACTTGCTCTGCAGCAGCAGCAGATCCATTTCGCCAAGACTAAATACATTAACATTGCCATATCCATTACCATACTTATATCTATTACCATGCCAATCTCTTCGAGAGGTGCCATGACAGAAATGTAATTACCTGCGTTGCCTCCAAGGACAAAATGCTTGGCAGGCACTGTCATATCTTTCAATAAAAGATTGATGCCACATTTGGAGGCATGATGAAAATAATGAATCTGTTGTAAAATATGAAGAACAAATGAAAACTTTATCTTTCGCACAGGCACATAATTAAAAACTAAACTTCAGCCATGCATTTATAATGTTCAGATCTTTAGGAAGGTAATGCAAAGTTTTTGGAAGTACAGTTTCTTTACATCCACTGAGTGAACAACTTCTGAGTTTGACGGTCTTACTCAACATCTTTATCCAACAGCAAAGCTGCACGATTCTGGATAAATTGAGATTCACTTTATATATATATTTTGTTTAAATTAAGATCATGATTCTCCTACGATTCTGAATAACTAAACAAAATAGCGTAATTTGATTTAGATTCTGACAAAATGTTAATTGCTGCAGTCTTTTTAAAAATGTATTTTTTTATTTTATTTGAATTTATGTCATTTAACATAAATGTCAATTTAAAATAATTATTTAAAAATGGTTTGAATGAATGATGTAATCACTCTCTCATCAAGACTTGTTTATTTACTGGATGAATCAGCGTTTTTTTAATGAGTCTTAAATTAATGATTTAATGACAAATACATTTTTTAACCGTTACTTGTCGCCAAATACTGGTGTAACGATGTAAATGATAAAATCGTTATTTGAAGCGTAAAGTTATTTTGTTCACTGCCGCAGAAATTAGTGTTTATATATTAAACTATAAACTTTTGTCCCAATGTTTATGTGATAATTTGAATTATTGTAACAGAAATAATGATAGCCTACTGTGTGGCTGAAAAGACCACAGCTTTGTGAAGCTGTTTCATACCAATACATGACAACTGATCTCTGGATTAGTGGCAGAAGCTGAATCGTTGTCAGGAATAAGATCGCTCGGGTGTTTGAATCGGGATCGTGATATTTTTTTACGATTAATCGTGCAGCTCTATATCTATCGCACTTGTGATTGATATACAGACATGAGTTGTTTAGAACACACCTCCAGTAGGCCTACATACGACGATTACGCATGTTAAAAGGCTTTCACGATTCTCCCGATTTCAAATCCGGGCGTCCAGAAGGGTGGAAACAAATATTAACATGCAGTGTGTTTTTATTGTAGAGTCACCTCTTATACATACATAACATTTTTATTCTTCATTTCACGACCCCTTTAAACTTTAATTTAGAAAAAAAAAACAGTATATCAAACAGTCCTTTTCTGATAAATAAGTGGGCTAATAGCCTATGTACACAAACGCAAATCTTCATCATGGTAACACAAGACACTAAAATAATGCAATAAACATACTTTTACAACATATAATGTAACAAAACGCTAATGTAGCCTACATAACTGAGAACAAACATAATTTTTTAAGTGGGTGTAAGTGTCCAGGTATGATGTGGCGTCACTGTACTCATGAAATGAATACTAAAAGTAATAGCCCTGCAAATTTTAGACTTCCATACATGTAGGCTTGATCTTGACCATAATTGATGCAAATTACATTATTTATACTGTACCACCATCTAGTGGCTAGGGAAATACTGTGCTGATTTCCAGAAGGCATGACCTGCTTTGACAGTTTCCACTGAGACAAGCTTAAGCCCAGTAAGCTAACGTGGCAGTTTATGCAGCACTGAGGAAACACCCTTATGCTCTGCTGAACTTTTATTTTGCATTTGCTTACTGGATTTAGCAGTGGAAGTGCAAACATCCAGATAGTTCATCCTCAAAAATGACAATTCCATCATCATTTTCTCACCCTCAAATCTTTTGAAAGCCATAGGACTTGCTTTTTTAGTGGAACACAACAGGAGGTGTCCAAGCTACTCGATTCCATCTAGTGAATGGTGACTTCGGCTGTCAAGCAAGATTAAGTGTCTGTTTTCCTCACACAAAGCTATCACTTCAGAAGATTTGGAATGCAGCACACAAGTTGCATGGACTACTATTATAATGCTATTTTTGTAGCTTGACATCCCCTGGTCCCCATTCACTTTGATTATATGGAAGAGTGTAGCTCAGACATTCTGCTAACTTTCTCCTTTTGTGTTCCATGTTCATTTTGGGTGAAGCAGCCCGTTAATCTAGCTCTCTGGAAAAGAAACAAATCATTTAATTTATAATTTTCATGTCATGTCTCATTTTCCGCTAACAAAAATACCATGGCAGACAGAACCACAAAAGAGTGAAGTCCCAGAAGGTAAAAGCATTGCACTTAATGATTTTGTTTTTTATTTGTTTTTTTGTTAATGTCACAAATCATCAGTTTTTTTCTTGATACTGGTCATGGTATAATATATTCCTAACTTACTTACTAACATCTAATATCATGGCCATTAATACGGTCTATAACACCACCCTGCCAGCCTGGCATTCACTTCATAATTTGTGTCCCTTTTTACCCACATTACTCACAGCCACGTCACCATAGGTTTCAATTGGCCCTGTGTTTAATGCAGAAGCATAAGAAAATGTGTTTCATATTTTCCTTTTTCTATTCTAAGATGCATGACAAATATCCGAGTGTCTGTCCAATAAGGTCTAAACTGGATAGGCAACTCATACTTAAAGTCACCATAAAATCAAAATGGACAATTTTAGTTTTTTTTAAAGGAATATTGCAGTATTTATTATATACTTGTCTATATATTATTATATATTTATTTTTTAATGTAGGTGCCCTCGTAAACTTTAATCCAAATAACTTTATGCATAATGAGATTGCTTTTTTTATAAATGTTCTTGGTTTGTTTAATTACTGGTATTTGAGGGCAAAAAGTTTCAATGCATGCTCTTCAGTTGGCATATGCATCAGAGTCAGTTTCTGCCTTAATAAGTCCTAATTTGTTCCTCACTTTTGATGTGGGATAAAATCCATTGATTTTTGGATAAAATCTGATCGTATGTGCATTTTATAAATGAGGCCCCGGTTCATGCAGTTGGGTCAGGAAAGAGACAAATGCATCCAAAACAGAGGATGATCGGGTGAATGCTAATGCTACTCCTACCAGCAGGTAACATTATGCAATAACTCTCCCTTGTCCAAGTTATTTATAAAAGAAGAATAAATAAGCAGAACATTGGTATGATTCAAAATATGGGACCAGTGGGACGTTCCCAGTCATTCTTGCATGCCAGTGAGTCCATTTGCCAATGACTGTCATGCTTCACAAAATAAAACTGAGTGGTTACCTCAGCACTCAACTTTAATTTCCAATGCCCAACCTTATAATACTGATGCACAATTACTGCATAAATGCTGCGATGACTGTGCAGCCTTAGATCAATGTAGTAATATTAATGACACCCATTCAGGGAGTCTACTAGCATGACCTGTTCGGATATAAATAATATATGCTGAGACATCTGACATATTTTACATGCAGTAGTTCTTCCACTTTCTGCTAAGAAGGCCGAATTCAATCCATTCTCTTTTCAGAGTATGAGGATGTGTATCAAGAGTGTCTCAAATCTCTTTATCCTCCAATTTGTTCCTCCATGAGGTCCATGTTCACCTTCAGAGTCATGCACAGCATGTTATAATTGATTCTCTAGATACACTGAAAGCTAGGATATAATGATTTAGGTTTAGGACGTAATAGGGAATGACCAGACGTTTAGTTAAAGCAGATTTTGGTTTGCATTGTGGCCATGAAGCCGACTGAAGAAAACACCTCAGTGAGTCAGCCATGAAAATATTACGATGTTTACTGAAGTGAATCATATATTTAAAATATGAATAGAATAACATCCTTGAGGCTTTATTCTCATTAGCCTGTATGTCAAACAAGTGAGAGAAATGTTTAATGGGCTTTAAGTTTTGGACCAAAATCAGTCCATGTTAATAAAGACTTAATAAAAAAGAAACAAACCAAGCCAAACACCTTTCTAAAACTGCTGTTTTAGCAAAGTTAACAATAATACATGTAACACTATCACTCAAATAATTACATGCATCATGGTAAAACTATGGTAAGTTTTGAATAACCTTGGAGCATTATATTAATCATTCAGTATCAGTTCACCGTGGTATTAATATTGTATACCATTCCTGTACAATGACAGGTGGGTTTTTTTTTGTATTATTATTTATTATTAAACAACATTAAAACAGGTACCACAGTCAGCAACTCCAACAAAAAAGGGATTTAAAAAAAGTAACAAAACGCCTTTTTACAGCCTCAAGTAACGTCATTAAAGGAGAAAGTTCGTTGCAGAGAGGAGTTTTGGATGGGTTGTAAGCGATTGAGTGACGTCATCGGGCGTTTTATTTTTATACATAAAAAATCATATTAAATTATTTATTTGTATTGAGAACATTCCATAAATCATCACATAATCATTTTTAAAGTGGAAATGTTGTTTTAAAAACACACGGCAGATGAAGTTTCCTCAAGAATCAGTGAATCAGAGAGAACAGAGAAGTGAGCTACAGACCTGACTGGGGTCATCGTAAAAAACACCGACAGAAGACAGCTTCGGTCCGATACTGCAGCTCTCAGTAAAAGCAGATCCGCTGTCCTTGTACGATCCCTTTCTTAACTTGTATGCAATCGTGATGTTTTTCACCGGAGGAGATCCAGTCCGAATCACGACTTCAGAAAAAAGTCCGGTGTAAAAAACGAAGCCCACCAGAGTTGAGATGAGACAAACGACCAAAAAAAGAATCAGCAGTAAAATGACAAAGTCAGACATTTTTGCCCGGCTGTCAGAAAATCAAACACAGAAAAGCTCAATGTGTAACGTGGTACGAATAATTCTGTTAACTACTGTGATGGCACTCGATAAAACAATCCTTCAGTTTCCCTGTTTGTTTGCATGCGTGCCGCTCTGCAGATGTTACAGTTTCGATACTCCACTGTGAAGTCTGTTTACACCCGTCTATTAGTTTTTTATTGACACAGCTGAGCGTTTGTTTATCCTCTGCACAGAAACATTGAACGCATTGCTTCCTGCTTGCATCATGTGACAGTGAGTCAGAGGGATGTCTTGGAACGAGCCAACCAAAAAGTCCGAGTCAATCTCAAGAATCGGTTCTTTCGAACAGCTCGATTTTTAAAAAGACTCCAGTGGTTCAGCTGACACATATTTGTTGTTTATAGCATTTGAATTTTATTATTAAGGGTGATTATTGAAACTTGACTAATTAGAATGGTCAAGATTTCTCTCATACATTCAAATATCTTCATGTTGGACAATAACATACATAAAACACAAAAATACTGTTAAGGTCAAAATTAAGCTTATTGACATGAATTTATTATTAACATTTGTATTGAAATATGAAAAAGAAACAAATTAGCATCTTAAAACATGCAAACACACGTAGAGAGCTGCTCAAGAAAACCACTTGATTAGTGTTAAGTGAACATTACACAACAGCTTAAATCAAAGTACTTTTTATTTATATTTTCCATTTAATATAAGAGATAATCAATCCCCAAAATATTTTGAAGGAATAATAAAGAAACAATAGTGTACTGATGTACTGATGATGTTCAGCAATTCTTGCTTATTTCAGTCTGATTCATCAGATTCCTCCACTTCTTCCTGTCCATTGTTCCTGTCCTCAGAGTCACTCTCCTGAGTCAAAACAGATTGAATTAAGGATAAAGAAATGAAAGACATCACAAAATTAAACTCCCAAATCAAGCGATGCGAAATTACAGGGTATTAAAGGTAATTATAGACCTCCAGGTGACATGTTGTACTGTATATTTGCTTTTGTAAATTACATGACAACATATTATAACACGCGGCTGGGCAGGTGATGACCATGTTATTTTGGTATGAGAAATTAGTTTAATTATAAAGAAAAATAACAACTATTTATCAAAATTAACAGAACTGATCTGTCATATCTGTATTTATTTGAACACAATTTGCTCTGTGAGGCCACAGTAACATTCATAGTAATAAGAAATTATAATATGTTATAATGACAAAAGTAAGATACTCAGATGACACTATTTCTGGAGTATTTTTGAAGTGTCTATCCTCTTTGCATGCTTTATCAGTTACTATTACCCAAAAACCCTTGTGCAACAGAGGTATTATCAACAACATTGATGATAAAAAGAAATGTTTGTTGAACACCAGATCAGAATATT
Source organism: Siphateles boraxobius (assembly GCF_051911475.1). Taxonomy (NCBI): domain Eukaryota; kingdom Metazoa; phylum Chordata; class Actinopteri; order Cypriniformes; family Leuciscidae; genus Siphateles; species Siphateles boraxobius. The sequence continues at coordinate 9,316,861 of NW_027509042.1, read as the reverse complement.
AGAATGATTTCAGAAGGATCATGTCACACTGAAGACTGGAGTAATGATGCTGAAATTACAGCTTTGCCATCACAGGATGTTGTAAATTTAAATTGTAATATTTCACAATATTACTGTTTTCACTGTATTTTTCTTTTAAAAATTGCTTTAAATTGTAAAAATACTACCTTCAGGCATGCCTGAAGAAGGTCGGAAGACCGAAAGCTTGCTATTAAAATTGATTTTGCACAGTGTTTTGAGTGTGCGGCTGCTGTATTTTTACAATTCCTGATGATTTAATGTAGCAGCACCTCTCTACAAGACATTTTTGACGGATGAGCGGTGGTTCTTTTCTATTTTTTCTAAAAATTGCTTTAAAAAAACTTTTTGAAAGGTAGTGTATGCCCCTAAAAAGTCAAGTTATTATCATTTTAGCTAGATGCCAATACTTGCATGTAAAGGCAAACAGAATATGAAAGGGGGTTAGTGATATCAAGATGCAATTTTGAATGCAGTACACTGGGATCAAGTCTTATTACTTTGTCGGCAGCACTAAGCAGGCAAGTACATGTTTTAATGTGTACTAAAAGTATTTAAATTTACAATATACTGTCAGAATAAATTGTTTATTTTCAAGGAGTACAGGTGATTAGACTACATTTCCATCCATTATACAGGATAATGCAAGTCAGCCAGTCATTATACTTGTACCTCCACTTCACTCTGTAACTGAGAGGACTCTTCCTCCTCCTCTTCATCAGCTGCCTGTGACCTTTGTGAGAGAATCTCTTCACCCTGCAAAAAAAAAAGGTTTGAATCTCTGTATTATCTATACATGGTACACTGTGCCCTGTATGGACTTACATTATAGCTTTATAATTTAAAGCTATTATGCAAATTATAAACATTAATATAATGTCATTTTTAATATAAGCTTGAAATGTATCTTGTAAATAATTTTTAAAAAAAAATCTATCATTAATAAACATTCTAACACTTCATTTGAATATAGTAAAGGCTTTATATAAATAAAGGCTTTATTTTCACCAGAAATCGAAAAATCCCATGGGAAAATCTCGAAGGAACCAGCGGTGAATTAGACTTCCAGGTTGTGACGTCATACCTGCAGCACTCTATTAATCCTGGGTATTCATAAACTGTTGTTTCACACTGAACATTCCTAAACCCTGGGTTAACATCAATATTTGCATATTTGCGGTGTCAGTTTCATTGATTGGACGAATGACACACGCGACCTGTTTACATAAAGGCTCTAACAGCGCTCAGCATTGAGCCGTAACTTTCTAATACTACCTCTTTTCACACTGGCTAAAAAGCGGTGCTACCCCACTCTAAATTGCAAGTTTGAAACCCAGGAATAAAAGCGGGGTTTAGAACAACGATAACCCAGGGTTAAGAACGGTGTAAAAAGCCCCAATGTCACCAGGGTAAGTAAAAACTAGTGTAGAAAAATTCCTTATAGTTAAAAGGTCGGCATCACACCAATATTAAGATACTTTTTTCGTCCCTATTGTGACGGCTTCTCAAACAAGAAAAAAAATGTAGGGCAGGACTTGATTTTGTCCAATGGGAATTGATTGCTGCGATCTCATGTAAGTGACAGGTTGTCCTCGTGCCAGTAAACATTATCAGGAAAGAGACGTCATTCAAAGAGGGAGGAGAAGTTATTTTGATTAAAGATTACGAGGACACATGAATAAAAAAATCATTCATAATAAATACTGCAATATTCCATAAAAAAAAAAAAGAATTGTCCATTTTGATTTATGGTGACTTTAAGCCCTGATGTGCCTTTTCTCTTTTCACCTGAGTTTAAAATCTCACCTTTAAGTCTCTGTTCTTCAGGTTTCCTAGCCAGAAGGCTTCTTGGCAGTGGTTAAGAGTTAGCATGGCTTTTACGCGATACACAAACTGCTCCAGACATTTTTTCAAGGCTGGAACGTGATTGGTCAGACCCGTATCTTGCCTTATCTGAGAACAGTAAAGCAGTGATTATGATTACAGATGCCATATGCTTTAATGCCTTCAAAATTAAATGTATTATAAGATTTTTGTTTGTTTTAATCTTTAATCCCAGTCAAGCTCCACAGACCACCATGCACAGAAGAAGCAGCTGTTCACCTTTGAGTGGCCACACATGTGGTGGAGTTGTCTAGTACTGAGCTGGAAGGTCTTCAGTAGACTCTGGACATCCTCCTTAGAAGATCCATCAGGGCAATGATTACTTTTGTGTTTGAAAAGTCTTGATTCTGAGCAAGATGCAACATTATGCATAAGTTTAAATGAATGAGACAGAAATACCTTGTGTTTTTTAAAACTGTAGTCAAGCAGAGGCATTCCAAGCTTAAGGAATGACTCCAGAAAAAGACGACCGTACTGAAAGACAAAGTGAAAACAATGCGGTGATGAATGACATTATTGTCATAAACATACCTTTGTGTGTGCAAATATTTCTCACCTTTAAACACACAGTGAGTACAGGTCTGCTGTCAAAGATCTGTTGCAAAAAAAAAGAACATCCTATAGATTACCATCACACAGCTGTGTATCAGAGGCTTTCGGAGCCATAAATGTGAAGGGTGGTGCACACTGTGAGCACAAGAAAGATGTGAAAGTCTCTACCTTGACCAGGTTTATGAGGATGTGGAAGTCACGCACAGCCAGATTCCATGTTAAGAGCTTCTCGCTCTGCACCTGAATAGATTTAGGGCATTAGCTTGAGAGAGACACTACACACTTGCTCTACATGTTATCTTAAAAAAATAATTAAAATACCCCTATTACGCTATTTTAAAGGTTCCTAGTTTTCTCCTACTAGGTTTCCATGCATCAAAGTTTTTCTCATAATATACATTGCAGCATCACCACTTTTCTCAGTGTCTGAAACAGTTCGATCAAAGATTTGGTCTTTCTAAACCCCTCATTCTGAGAGCCTACTCTGAATGGTCAGATGGTCCGGTCTGTCGTGACTGTAAAAAATGCTATAGTTCTGCTAATAATGACAGATATTAGGATAAACCTGGCCTTCAGATATTACATGAGATGACAGGAAAATCATTTTTTTAGTAGGCCAATAAGAAAATTTAAAAATATCAAAAATATAATTTTTTATATTGTGTTCCCCTTCTGGAGCACTCACAGTTTTGTTTCTGAGTACCAGATACACCCCTGCTTGAGATATTTTCTAAAATTAAGATAGTTCGACTTCCCATGGCACTTTGTAAACAAGTGATTGTTAACTAGGCTATTACTTTATTGCAGTTATGTTATCAACCAACTTTGCATGCCAGGATGATACCACAAAAGACCATTTTGCAAAAATAAACAAACAAACAAACTAAGTAAGTAAACCTCACGAGGGAGAATGCCCTGGGACCCCATTAAACGGTTCACACTTCATCCCCCCAATGTTCAAACCAAAACTAAGCCCTTGCAACCGAGTGGGGGCCTATTTTTTTCTCCACTTCAAGCACTGCGTGGAAGGTAATATCTGAAAAAAAGCATAATAGGGGCACTTTAAAATAATATCTACACCCACACAACAAACACACACCTCTTGAGTATCGGTCTGTTTGCTGGGAGGAATCTTGCGCACAGCTCTCTCTAGCTCCGCCATCATGCTCTTGTAGTACACCAGGAACGTCAGCCTGCAGCATCACCAAACAGAGAATAGATTGGCATTTATTACACGTCTCTATGAAATATGATTGGTCTAACATTATGAGGTCATAATCTATATTTAAATCAATCCTTCATATATTTATGTTTTATATTCATCACTTACAATTACACAGCTACTTTTGTTTTTGAAGCCGCCGTACCTGTTGAGTGTTGGCCAACTGCGTGAGTTAGCGTCCTTAGCAGCATTCATCAGCTCTGGAACCCCCTCACCTGCTATTTCCTCCACCGCCTTCAAAACATCATCAGTGTGCTCCAGATAAACACTAGAGAGGGGAAAAAAAATTATAGAAACATGATCAGAAATATTTTATAAATGTTATTAATATTTGACATTTCAATTAGTAAAAGACTATCTCATTATAATAATTACATTACATTTTTAAGATTACATGAATATTTTATGTAATTAATTTTGTCTTCTTGTATAATGCAGGAATTAAAATGAGGGGAGGATAAATGACTCATGAAGCATGTAAATAATTTTACTGACTCCTTCTCTCTCCCCTACCTATTACAGTCTAATATCCATGTGTCTTAATACTCTAATTTCTTCAATGGCTTTTGGAACTGAATGAGAACTTGTGTGTAATTCACAACGTACCTGAGGAGAGTTTGAAGAGCCTCGTTGTATTTGTTCCCTCGCTCTTTCTCTCCACTCGCTGTAACCCACTCCTGACAGAGAAAATGCTTTGACAGGGATGCTGGGGGAAAATTGTATCATTAAAGCTGAATGTATTACAGAGAGTAACCACTATTATACAGCATATAAAACCAGAAACATACTGATCAGTTCTCTGTAGTTCCTGTGGTTTGATCCTCCATACTGGGACAGCACAATGAGCAGCTGGGTCAGACATAGGGCTGTGTGCAGGCTGGGCACTGTGCTTCGGAAGTTCTGCAGGTACTCAAAAGCATGCCTGAGCATATAAAACACCACGTACAGATGGTTACACTGCAAATCCTCCACTTACAGCAAACAGGAAGTACGTGCACTGACGTCCCCACCTGCTGAGCTGATCTAAAGTCAAATCTGTCTCTTCTTCTTTTAGCCGGCTGGCCAGGACCCCCAGAGCCCTCTTCAGCAGAGCACGATGCTCCAGACCAGAAAAGCCGGCCCTGAATATGAACAGCAGGTGATTGAAGATAGTCAGAAAGGTTTGTAGTTGTCAGCAAATTCAAGTAACAGCTAACAGGTCTGGGCTCACCAGCTGAACGTGGTGTGTAGCACTTGCAGTAGCAGCTGATAGGCTGAACACATGAGCTGCTGTTCCTTCACGTCCACACCAGGAGCATCAACAACACCCTGATGCTCAGAGAGAATAGTCTGTGTGGACAAACATGTTCAAACAGAGTAAAAAAAACAAACATAATTCTTACATATGGAACATGATTACAATGCTGTTAATGAAAACGTTTGTGTACCTGAAAATGATTGTGGCAGTTCTCCAGATGTGTGCAGAGTGTGGGCAGCAGATCAATGCAGCACGTGGCGATTTCTTTGGCATTTTTCTGTTGCAAGTGAGCAAAGCCCATTGCTCTGTCTGTCTTACTCTAAAGAGACACCAAAGAAAATATTTGGGAGGCACAATATTTCATTACCATATTGATTATCAGCCAATATTGGAGATGTTTTTTAATTTATCAGTACTAGTCAATATTGAATATTTAATTGTTCTTTTTTATATTCAATTGTGTAATCGTTTATATTGTTTTACATTTAGATTACTTTAAAATGCATTAAACGCTCATTAAAGTTAATCTTTAAAAACACTAATAATTTCATTTAACACAAAAAAAATTAATCAATCAGTTTAAATAATACTGTCAAAAGTCACGTTTAGCAGATCTCTAAAAAATAATTTTTATTCTGTTCATATTATGATGCCACAATTCACTTAATTTAGCCATCAATATAATGTACAGTATGAAAAATAAATATTTTAAGATTTCTTAAAGAAATTAAGAAATATTGTTGTTTAAAATAGCTGATTTTAGTTTTTAGTGTTTTTTATTATTATTAAGACAATATCTGAGACTGATAGGTTGATTAGAATTTTGTTTCAAAGTTGTGCATGAACGTAAATCGAGTTAAATTGTTGTCAAGTTGATGTCTGTGTTCATACTTTGAGAAATGGAGCCTTTTTAGCTGGAGCAGAAGCCAAGCTGAAGTCCAGTTTACGCCACATATCCTCCAGCAGGAAAAGCAACTCAGCAGGGCCCAACTGCACCTCCTCCTTTAACTACACATAAAGCAATGATATTTTTTACTCTATAATTAAAGTATGTACTTGTACTGAGAATCACCCAGTAAACAGACTTGTTTTACCTTACTATGTAGCTCAGTGTCCAGTAGTGTCCGGGACAGAAGGCCACACTGCAGCACGCTCAGAGCTTCAACATCCAACTCTCTGAAGAATGGCCAGTACGAAGACAGACTGACCCCTGATTTGGCATCCTTTTCTTTCTCCTTCTCGCTCTCTTTCTCTGGATGGTCCTGCCATATCAAAAAATTGAAAGGTTTGGTATGTAAAAAGAAATCAAAGCTTTAATATTTTAATATTCAGGTGACACCATAGTAAAATCTCAATGTAATGGATTAAAATAAAATGAAAGAGTAACATATTCTCCATTTCCATCTCAAACATGATGGTTTTATGGTCTACTTTACCAGATGTTCATGCCAATGTCTATAAACCAAAAGACAGAAAGTATATCTGGTCTTTACCTGCTGGGACTCCTCTGCCTCTGCGGCCCCCTCCAGCTGGGACTTGTCGCCTGAGGAGTTCTTACTCGCTGAGGCCTTCCTCTTCCTCCCAGATGACTCTAAACACACACAAACAGTGATGGACTTACCCCAATAAACAAAACGTACAAAAAGTAAAGTTTGGTGATTTCTCCAGCAGACTTGCCTTTCTTTCCTTTCTTCAGCGGAGCAATTAAAGAAGAGGGTATCATCCCCTCAGGAGTCTCTCCATCAAAGTTAGCCTGAGGAGGAGTGTAGCCTGGTGTAGCTAACACAATATACAATAAAACAATGTTAACCTTTACAGAGAAAATATAGTAAATTAATTAATTAATTAGAAGATATATATATATATATACACATTTTTTAAAAATTACTATAATGCCGGGTTCAGACTACCCAATATTTTTGTCTGTTATGACAGTCACTTTTGACTCCTAAATACTTGTGTTGCTGACAAGAACTATTTCAGACAACAAGTTGCTTCCTAACCAATCATCACTTGCCGTCTTTAACGACGTGCGTGATGTCACGAGAAGCCGAAACTAGCGACTGACTTTCAGAAGTGTGTTTTGTACTGGCTGTCTTGATGTCAGAAAAGCCCCAAAAAAGAAAGAAAACCTGACAGTGGGCAATTGCATGAAGAGCAAAGTATGTGCGGTCAATCCTCCAAAGAGAACTTGAGGTAATATATCCACAAACCTTTCCTCCATAGCATAATTCGCTTCTGTGCTCCTATTGGTCAACTTAACAGATGTGAAGGAAACCCGGCGTGACTGACCGTAAAAAAAATGAAACATGCTAGTCTTTCTGATGGGAATTCGTGAAGCATCACAGTTGTCCACTATAACAAACTATATGAGATAACACAACCGATTCTTATTCACCACGACACCCTACGTCAAATGGACTGTGCCAAAATCGGGCTGGTATTGTGCAGTCTGAACCTGGCATAAGACATACTGAGAAATCCACAAGTTAAATTGAAAGTGAAATATGAAGATTTGTTCATTTATATTTACTTTATCAAGGTACTGACAGACTACAGTATATCTAAGACAGTGACTTAAAGTAAAAAGAGATTAAGTGTCTCTCTGGTACCTGCTAAGCACGTCTGCAGTAAACTCTGAAGAAAAGTGATATTATGAATACGAGTTACAACCTTCATTTTCATCTCAGGATCGCTCTGCCTGCAAAACGCATTCACCACCTACGCTCATAAACACATGCATAATATACATGTTAGAATCCATTCGGTAATATATAACATAAAAACTGTACAGTCGGTCCAAATTGTAGTTCCAGATTATTCAAAGTAAATGGTTGCCATAAAAATCAACTAAAGTAGTCCATACGATTTAATCCACTATATTCCAAGACTTCTGAGGAACAAACCAAATTTAAGATGTTTGGTCTCAAGACATCCATTGATTTTTGACATTACTTACAGTAGTTTGAGAACTACAACAAAGGAAATCATTCAGTCAACTACTATGTTGTACTGAAGAGGTGTACTAACCTCCCTGAGCCAGTTGATGGTGTGAAAGAGCAGAGAACAGAGGAACTCTCTCTCAGCCTTAGACAGACTCTCAACCTTCTCCACCACCTCCATATCAGTCAGGATCAGAGGACAGCCTACAACATTACAAAACTCCCTTAGATGACCTGCTGAATCAAACTCAAGATCTCTGACATCGCTTGAAAAGTTAACATAAATAATCATCATCGTTATTATGATGAAAAGAGAAAAGCGTCTAATAAATTCCTTCTGTGCAGTGATCATGACAAACCACAATCTAGAACAGAATGATGAAAATGTAAATGTTATCACTGACCTAGCAGAGCATCGATCTCCTCCAGATCCCCCTCGTGCTGCACCTCTTCACACAACCTCAACAGGCGGAAAAACGGGGACAGACACAGAGGAGACACGCGCCTAGAATGAGAGAGAGGCTTTCAAATTGTAAAATTGTGTTGGAGCCAAAGCCTTGTGGGCAGCGCTCCGACATGTGGCGCAACAGAGCTTCAAGTGACACAAGAGCGAGTCCTGGCTCATGCTTGGTTCCCAATGCCGTTCCCCTCTCTCGTACTGCTTCTTGCAATTGCTTCAACTGTCCAATTCATAATACATGCAAAAAATTTAATATGCATTAAAATGGAAGGGATTATTCGGGATTACTAACGATAATGTTTTAACAGTGTCACTGATAAATAACATAAAAAGTGTGTGTCAAGCGGCAGCCGATATAAGTCGATATACAGTATGGATTATTGGCATCAACTAATAATAATGCCTGCTTCTAAGTCTGTGGAATTATGGAGTACATAATTTTCTCTTAAAATATTTTTAAATAATTTTGTGTAAAATAATTGTTTCAGTTTAATTTAATTTCAGTAATTTTGCATACATATCAAGATCAAACCACATATATATGTAGTAATGTAGATATCAGCGATGGCTACTAAAAACTCATACTGATCAAGCACTACTATCTATATCAAGGAATGTCAAACTTCTTTTCAGCTGAAGTACCCACTGGGAGTTATACTATTTGCACACATTGGGATTTAACACATTTACATTATCACAGTTATCTTATGTTGATGAAAGGTTGCATAAAATATAGAATATAGGTTAAATCGTTTTTTTTTAGTGTTTCATTTTTGTTGTTTTTAATTTTACATTTTAAAAATATATATTTATGTAATATCTTTAACATTTTTATAATTTCATTATCAGCTTTTTAATAATTTTTATGAATTACGTGATTTAATTATTAGCTTTTTAATCATTTTACCCTTTTACAGCCTACAGTAACAGAAGCGTTAATCTGTTCCACTGAAATCGGGCATACAGTATTCAGTAGTGACCTCTCTCTCTTGACTCCAGCTGGTTGGGTTGTGTCTGTTTTGTGCTGCTGGTCTTGAGTCATAAGAGGCAGCAGATTGATGGCGATTCCTCCCTGACTCTCATCCTCGTCCAAATTATACATCACAGAGGCAGGAAACACAAACGGGCTGAGAGACACGCGCACACACACAAAGGGTGGTTTATTTAATCAAAAATAAATAAAACAGCTGATTGCTTTCATTTGATCATACAACAATAAAAAATAGGTGTCTTTATGAGCCCTGAATGTGTCACTCACCCTGATATATCTGGTCCAAGGTCTACAATAAAGTCTTCCTGAAAATCCTCTAACACACTCTTCCCGATCCATGCCTGAGGGTGACAGCCAACACAGAGAGCATAATGTAATAATGTACTATTAAGACATTTTTGTCATGTAGAGATGGATATGTATTGTATTACTTAATTGAAGTATATAACCAACACACACACACCAGCACTAGAGGGTCCAGTTTGCAGGTCTGTAGCAGGTTGGCCATTTCATCAAAATAGAGAGCAGCAGCTTCCGGGGAACTCTCACTGCACGAGCGCACCAACTCCAACAGAGCCATCACCTACACACAACACAACACTCAAAACATTATGTGGTACATGGGTCAGTAACAACTGACAGTAAAAGTAAGCAGGACATTTATAATGTTACAAAAGATTTCTTTTCAGCAATTTCTTTTGAACTTTCTATTCATCAAAGAATCCTGAAAAATATTATCATCACGGTTCCCAAAAGATATTAAGTAGAATAATTGTTTTTAACATTGATAAGAAGAAATGTTTCAAGCACCAAATCAGCACATTAGAATGATTTCTGAAGGATCACGTGACTGCTGAAAATACAGATTTGCCATAACAGGATTTAAATTACAATTACATTTTTAAAATTGAAATAATATTTAAAAACATTACTGTGTTTACTGATCAAATAAATTACAGCTTTGGTGAGCATAAGGTACTTATTTCAAAAACATTAAGTAAAATCTTAGCTACCCCAAACTTTGGAACGGTAGTGTAAATACAAACTTAAAGGTGCAGTAAGCAATTTCTGAGAAACACTGTTGATGTTTGAAATCAACCCAAACAAACACACTCCTTCCATCATTGATCCGCCCCCAAAATGCATGAACACCCTTTTTTCCCAGTGATATTCCTCTGAGCTTTTGTCTTTTGTAATGTCTCTCAGCCATCTCTCTTTCTACAGTCTTTCTTCAAATCTCCCTCTTGCTCACTCTCTCTCCTTCCCCATCATGAGTGTGTTGTGGTGCTGGGTCTGAACCACTTTCAACAGCGCTTCTCAGAAACCGCTTACTCCACCGTTAAACCATCAGATCATCTCACTCACCTGTCTGTGTGTCTCATTGGGCAGTGTACCACCTTGAGACCCATCAGGTTTATTTCTAAACATCACAAGATGAAAAAGAGTGGAGATCAAAGATTACAACTAAAGGATGTGTATAAGTGAAACATCGTAATGTAAAGAGTGTACCTGCAGGCTCCCATACTGCCCACCATCATGACTGCCCCAATAATACCAATGCGCTTGTACTTGGGCACCGAGCTAGACAGCTGCTTACGGATGACGATATGCATGTCATCCTGGTGGTGGTAACAGATATTTGACAGAATTTACATTTTGGATCAAGTATCTCTTAATTGAAAACATGACATACTATACCTTTAAGATGCAATGTGTTTCTCACCTGGATGTGTCCCCCGTGCTGCTCCTGTCCAAACGCCAGGCGGCTAAGCAGGTGGAAGAGTTGTCTGATCTGTTGTGAGGTCAGGTTGTCCATGTAGTCCAGAATACCCTGCCAGAATACCCACAATTCACACCAACAATAGGTTAAATATCATTTCAAACTTGAAAACACTCAAACGATATATATATATTATAATTTTGATTATATAAAATATAAACGTATATCAAAAAACAGTTTCCATCCAAAATAGACATACAGTATATATAGTTCTCTAACTTTTATATTTAGTCTAAATAATTCTTGACAAAATATTGGTCTTGGGCAGACTAAACCTTGATTCTGACCTTGATAAACCATGATGTATATGTATATATATATATAATATATATATATATATATATATATATATATATATATATATACACAATTTATTTATTCATTTACTATGTATTATATAAAATATAAATAAAAGTCAAGTAAGTTTTATTGGAAGCAATTTAAAAAGAAAAAAGATGAATTTACAATCTTACAGATGTCTATATTTAATATTTTTAATAGTCTGTTAATATTTTGTAAAGAAATATTTAGACGAAATATAAAGGCTAGAAATTACTATAAAATATTCATGACTTTTAAGATTTTAATAATTTTCATGACTTCTTCATACATGAAAAATACAAATGCTTCCATGGGTGGCATAACTGTGGTAATCCTTTAATAAACTGATGAAAGAAAGGGATTAAGGTCATAAACCGGGTAGGCAATCATACCTTCACAAAAACTGTGAACTGGCTCATCTCTGCAGGTCTCTGAGATACCAGCTCACAGAGCAGCTCAAGAGCCACATCCACCTCGCCACTAACACCACTGCATGCGTGTGTGACTAGAGAGCCCACCACCTCCTACACAACATACACACATGTACTGGACATCAATGCACGTCTATGAATGAATGTTGGTTTCTTGCAGTGTATAAGGCGACGAGAGTTTTTTTTACCTGCCGACAGTAGGAGTCAAAGGCAGTGAAGGATTGTTTGTACATGTGACCTCCGAAAGGCACCACACAGCTGTCTGAAGAACGCAAGAGTCCTTGAGCTAGAGCCAGAATGGATGGGAAATAACCCCGCATCACCTGTATGAAACAGTTACACCATACTTGATATGAGGAAAAAAAAAAATCAGGGATCATATTTAGGGCTATTCTTTTAGTCATAATCGTGTGAATGAAAGCAGACCTGAGCATGGCCCTTAAAGGTCTTCTGCAAAAGGCTTTCCGGAATCAGACCCTTGCGAACTTTGACCTTAAGCACTCTCTCTGCCCCACGTCGGCTGTGGTTTGCATTAGTGGAGTGAAGGATGAGCAGCACCAACAGATCAACCACCTGAGAGACACAACAAGTAGGGTTTATTAATACATTTGTATGTTTAGGTGTGAAATGTGTCAATCTAATGGCAATCGAATAACATTTTAACTTAAAATTTCAATCACACCTTATGGTCCTCTGACTCATCAACATTCTCTATGGCCTGAAAATCGAAAATATAAACAGTATTTAAATCACTTCAGTTGGATGGAAATATAGCACCTAGTGTCTGAAGCCTTTAGCCTTTAGCTCACCTTTAGCCAAGCCTCTGAGATGGTTTTCTGAAAGCGGATAGCTGACTTTATGACCTCCAGAATCAAAGCCACGCTGTCTTGACCACTGCTGCATGATGGGACACTGGAGGGCCTGAGAAGTGCCAATCAAGAACAAGTCAGAACACTGTCAGCAGAACTGGAGATATTCTTATTTGTCTTCCACGGACGAAAGCAAGTCATTTGGGTTTGGGAAGGGAGTAAATGATGACAGAATTTTCATTCAAGAGAAAGCAAACTGCTGAGACCATCACATCTTTTAAGAGTTAAACCTTTACAAAAAGCACTTGACCACTTGCGCATGTACACACACACACAAAAAAAACTATTCTTCTCTGCATTTTTCCTCATCTCTAGCGTGCTTCCTAATCTAGTTGTCACATAAACCTGGTATTGTATATAACAAATATTATTGGCTCCTTGACGAACTGCTTTTGTTCCTCTTTTATAAGTCACTTTGGATAAAAGTGTCTGTTAAATGCATAAATGTAAGTGGGATAATGTCTCACCTCGACGCGTTTTTGCTTTTCAAACGACTCTGGGAAGCCTGCAGAACTGCTGGCAAAACGCACTGCTCCAACTCCAGCTTTTTACGCAGGTCACACACCACCTGAGGAGCATGAAAGGGACATGAGCAAAACTACAGCTCTACAGAAATAGAAAAATGATTTAATTGTCAACCAGAGAAAATGTTCATAATCAGAAAAAAAAAAAAGGTCAGTTCAGAGACCTTGACTTCATTAGCATCAGATGCAGAGATGGAGTGTAAGACGAACTTCACTACGACAGGAAGATCCTCTAACTGCACAGCAGAGAGAGTTCCCATTACTGCCTCACGCACCTAATAGAGAGAAAGAGGATTTTGAATAGTATACACTACCGTTTAAAAGTCTAAATGAATTAATATTTTTATTCTGCATGGATGCATTAACTTGAAAAACTGATAAGATGTTTATATTGATACAAAAAAATCTATTTCAAATAAATGCTGTTTTTTGAATGTTCTATTCATTACAAAATCCTGAAAAAAACTATCACGGTTTCCACAAACATATTTAGCAGAAACTGTTTTCAACATTGATAATTGATAATTAAGCATAATATATCAGAATTATATCTGAAGGATCATGTGACGATGAAGACTGGAGTAATGGCTGCTGAAAATTCAGCTTTTTTTATTTTAATTTCTTTTTTAAAATAACAGAAAATTGTTATTTTAAATTGTAATATTTCCTTTTTTTTAATTGTTTTAAATAAATGCAGCCTTATGACTTCTATTTTGTGTAAGAAGTGTGCTTGTGTTGTCTTTCTTAAACAAAATAATCATCAAAGCATTTAATTTTATTTAAAGCAATGACACTGCATTTTAGGGAACATATTTGCATGTTTTAGAGTACCTCTGACAATAACGCAGAGCTCAGATTCAAGCTGGATAAAGCATCCAATATAGGCACAGTGAGCTGAGTGTTCTGCTGAAGTAAACCGCTGCACAGGGAAGTAGACACAAAAACAGACTCACATAAACACAATATACACAATGATAATAAGCATCTACATAACAGACCCACTCATCATTACCATCACAGCCATAATTACTAAACCAAACAACACAACTGAGCATGAATCAACTTTAACAGACACTTCTACCCCTTCTCATGGATTGGGACACTGCTGACGTACTTCAGCTCTTTGGCCATGTCTCCATGCTGGGAATCCTCCAGGATTTCTGGCAGGCTGGTAATAATGTCCCGCTGGATCTCCACTGGAGCGACAGACACCATCTGCATCAGCTTACTGCTCAAATCCTACACACACACACACACAGCAGTTCTGGTAGTCAGACATCTGTCACAGCAATGCCACAATTTGGCTATGACAAACATTTATGTCTGCTAAAAAGGAATTGTTGGCAATTATGACATTCACAGGAACATATTCATCACTGGGCTAGGACTGTGTACCTTGCCGTCTACAATTCGGTCCAGCCACTTTAACTGGTTTATTATGAGACGGGGAACGTTGAGGCCATCCTCACTAACTCTGTAACAGAGCACATTACAATCACTGATAAGCGAATGATACTAGACTTTGTCTGTAATTGAAGTAATGTGTACAAAAAGTGGAAATTTTTACCCCTCAAACATGAATTCTGGAAGCTTTTCAAACAAAGTGTTTATGACCAGGGTCTAAATGTAGGAACATTAAAAATATATATGACTTATATTCCTTCCAAAATATTTAGAACAAAATAAATGTAATAATTAACTACAGCATCAATTAATTCACTAAATCAATATTAATAAATATTCAACAGAACAAGTAAAAAGACAAAAAAAAATTACCAATTAATTTCCATGATCTTTTTAGTCATTTAAGATTATATATATACAGGGACGTGCACAGGGGGGTTGCTCAGGTTGCCCGGGCAACTGCCCATATGCCCTTCTCGACTCAAGTTGCCCTTCCGAGAAAAAAAAAAAAATAGTACAATGGCTGCAGAATTTCACATAGGCCTAGATACATTTTTTATTTTATTTTTTTTTAAATTCGCAAAGCCTCATTCACTTCCATTCGTGCACCGAACGTGAAAGTCAGTAAGGGAAGGGCAAACTGTTTACGTGGCTGCAGCGCTGCACGCGACCGGTGCGTAAGACCCCACAAATTACTTAAGGCCCCGCCTCCATCTCGTGTCATAGCGTGTCAATTAATGTGTACAACATCCATGACAAAATGAAGCGAAACTATCCTTCTGGTCACGAAAAGAGGAAGAAGAAAAAACCCATGAGAGTGAATTGCGGGAACAACAATCAGGTAAACTTGTGTTCTCTCCTCTCTAAGTTTGATGTCAGCAAAGTTTGATGTTTTTCGGTCTTGCTAACCTAGCTGGGCAGGCAGTGCATCTCTTGCATCACTTTGTGCCTGACAAAAGTGAGAGTAAAATAAAAAAAATTATTACGTTTGTTTTTGATAAACGACAAAGTGCAACGGTGTTTGTTTACTGCAGCTCGGAAAACATAACCGCGTCGCGTGTGTTATCGTGCGTTCATATGCGCGTGCACGAAATGAAACTCGCATTTTTCAAGCAGAAATATGTGGAGACCAGACATACTGTACAATACATGCACGTGAATGATGGCACTCCCAATCAAAGTCACATTTATAAAACAAGAAACTGATTATCTAGTCTCAGTGTAGTTAAAAACTCTAAACAACTGCACTAATTATGCAAGATAGAAAGCAATGTATTGACAATTTGACATTGATTGACTATTGATTTATAGGCTATATTGAATTTAAAATGTTGATTAGCTGGACATACTGGTCAATATGGATGCACATCCCTCAGTAAATAATAACCATAAATCAAGAATTGCTTCAACATGCATAATAATAAATAAAAAAAATCATACTGATGCCGAAAATACCCAGGCTGTATGGAGAACCAAAGTTAATCCCAAAAGCCAAAGCTCAGGGTTATAATTTATTATTTTCTTCTTATTTATGTTTACGTTAATATTCACTTGTTATGTTAACATTCTATAGAAAATACTCTATTCAATAAATATTGTTTGTTTGAACCTCATTCTGTTCTATATTGTTGTACTTATTCTTTGACTGTTTTGTTTAAAGGAGGGAGGGTTGTATTGGGAGCACTGAAGTGTCAGGTGTGATTGTGTGGCAATGGCAAATGGTTTACATAGCTCACGGCGTCACAGGTCAGGTAGAGGGCCCCTTTTGCTTAGGGCCCCAGGGGGAGTTCAGGATCGGCCCTGGGTTTAGCAGTCGATTCTGTTCCCTACCGGAATTGCTGTTCCCTTTACGCAATCATACTACAAATCATGCGTAGTTGCCCGTAGCCTACCATCAGAACTGAATACGAGCAAGAAGCACAACTGAATGTAGGGGAAGCCCTTTTTTCAGGTCAGAGCAACTGCCCCTCATAATTCCTGTGCACGTCCCTGTATATATATATATATATATATATATATATATATATACACACACACACACAGTATATAAAACAATAATCAAAAAAGTATTTTATATTATAAAAATAATTTAAATTCAGACTGACATGCCGAGACAAATTGTAAGAAAAGGAAAATATATATTTATAAATATACTTAGTTTTCTCTTGATTTGAGGTAAATTGAGCTGATTTATTTACCTGTAGCATTTCTATTCCAAGCAACAAGCGTACCAGACTTTCCTGATAGGAGCCAGAACTGATATCAGAGGAAAAATTAATAAATAAGTCTATATAAGTGTAAAAAACAATTGCATTTGACATTTGAATTAAATCTTGTAATGTTTTCAGTTGGAAAAACAAGAAGTGCATTACGTGGCATCCTGCTCCGAAGTGGATGATGGCACACAAGGCAGCAGACAGTTTCTCAATCTCTCTGGGTCTTCAATGTACGTTTCCAGCGCAGATATAAACTCCTGAATTATCTACAAAACAGCCATTGATCAATGTAAATATACATAGTGTAAACTACTTCTGTAAAAAGAAAAAAGTGATTTAATGATGATCTGTTTCTCACATTGGGGAATCTGGGACTCTTTCGTAGATTCTGCTGGAGTCGCTTTTGAAATATAACTTGGTCTACAGCTGTTATAATAAATAAAGGATTGTGTGACAGAAGTCAATGAAATCTGTTGTTATGAAAATGTATGTTTTTCTTGTGTGTTCACCTTTATTGCATGCATACTTGATCATCTGTAATCTTACCAATTTCATTAGCCGTACTGCCAGGTGTTACAATGACACCTGATTCCTTCAGAAACTGAACAAAAACTGAGTCCGGGTAGGAGTCCTGTATTGAAGGCTTTGTGTGTCTCCCAATGCTCTTGGTCTTTTTTGACTCTGTACAAATGCAGACACATCAATACAGTCCAGCAATACATCTTTTTAATTACACCACACGTACATGAATTTTAGCTATTCCCGATTTATTTGAGATGTGACGTCATCAGGAACTTACTTGGAACGTCAAGTGTGGAATCTTCGTCCACTGTGATGGATGATGAGCGCTTCTTCTTACGCATCATCTTTAACTCAGATCGGGTCAGATGAAAATGTTCAAATAACAGATGTTACCTGTTAGGAGTAACACATACAACACATATCACATGGGCCAGATTAAATCTAAAGCAATCTGACAGTTTAATAATGACAGTCCTGGTTCAAACAATCCCAGAACCCATTTCGGGAGAAGGTAAACAATCATTTCAAGACAGACTGAAATGGCAAGAGCTAAATTACACAGTCGACGAACTCGACGAAATTACCGTATTTGAGTCAAAGTGTCGTCAGAAGTGTTTACCTTAAGGTTACTCCCCGCGATGATGATCTTAAACGTTCGTCGTTTAGATGTTATGTTAATATATTGAGACGGTAGCATAAAATGTATGATTTCGTGACTAATGTCACACTCACAAAGCGCGCCAGTGGTTTGTAAAATTTAGGGGTTGTGGTAAAATTCTCAATTCAGACTTGATCATTGTTTTGAGGCGCTACCATAGACTGTAAAAGAAAATAGGGCGCAAATGTATGTGTTATGTCTTAACTAGATATCTATCTTTATACATCTAAAAATACAAAATACATCAAATAACACCTCATCAGGTCCACAGATAAGATAAACATTTTCAACCTTTGAAATATTTAACTGAACACTTTGGTGACAACCCCTAATATTCTATGGGCGTGTATTAAAAGTGGGCGAGGAGAGTCTTGCAATGATTGGTCACTGCATATCAGACCGCCCTCTCAGTTTACAGTTTTATATAGTGTCATTTTCCTAGATCTATACCTGTGTGTGTGTGTACCAGTTAGTTATTTGCAAGGCATCGGGGTAGGAATAAACATGGCTGGAATAAAATCGTTTTACGACATCACAGCAAAAACCCTCACAGGAGAGGAGTTCAAGTTTTCTTCTTTACAGGGCAAGGTGGTCCTGATCGAGAATGTCGCTTCTCTTTGAGGAACGACTACCAGGGATTACACCCAGATGAACGAGCTCCACGAGCGCTTCTCAGATAAAGGGCTTGTGATTCTGGGAGTTCCCTGCAATCAGTTCGGGTATCAGGTAAGAATAGATGACAACACGATGTCTGATTCATTCATAGCCATTCTCTGCAGTGAACAGGTGCCTGTGGCGCACTTGACCCACCTCTTTTATGTATGCTGATTTATCTGTATAAACTAAGGGCAGCCTACGGTTAAAAATAAAATAAATAAAACGTCAATGGTAGTAACACTTATTTATTTGTAAATTATATAATGCTTAAAATATCATTAGTTACTTTACATTAAAATAGTTTGAAATATCAATAAATTTGGATTTACATATTTTCACGTTTTTTTATTTGCTAACTACTGATCTGTGTAATATTATAAAAAAAATAGTCTTGGTCTTGGATGCAGATCCTAAAGCCATATTTTTTAAATGAAAAATTAAAGAACAATAATAATGCAGACAGCTGTCGTACAAAGAGAAACAATAAGTTAGTTTAAGATATAATAACAAATAACACAATTATAAATACTCAAAAAAATTACATTACTAATATATTATTAAAATGAAAAGTTGTATCTGTTAATGTTATTTAATGCTCCTGCGATAATATAAACTCACAGTGAACGGTTGTATTTATTTTTATTTCCTTGACTTTAACAGGCATTTTACTTTACTTTAGAGATGTTCTACTGTTTATTTGTATAATTTTTACTCCTATCCTAATATATGAATGGTTGAGGTTGAGGAGATTCCTCCCTCCCATGTAAAGCGCTTTGAGTGCCAAGAAAGGCGCTATATAAATGTAATGAATTATTATTATTATACTTAACCGTTTACCCTTGATTATAATCTCACTATGTTGTTGTAAAGTATTTCCAAAATAGCTTGTGATTCTATTGCCTTTTCATTTTTTTTATTTTAGGAAAACTGTCAAAATGAAGAGATCCTTTTGTCCTTGAAGTATGTCCGTCCAGGCAATGGCTATGAACCTAAATTTCAGCTCTTGGAGAAGGTCGACGTGAACGGGAAAGGTGCTCACCCTCTCTTCGTCTTCCTCAAGGAGAAACTTCCATTCCCACGCGATGACCCAATGACCTTCATGAACGACCCCAAGTTCATCGTGTGGAGTCCCATATGCAGAAACGACATCACTTGGAATTTCGAGAAGTTTCTTATCGGATCTGATGGAGTGCCATTCAAACGCTTCAGCAGGAGATACCTGACCAGCAACATCGAGGGAGACATCAAGAAACTTCTCAGCATAGCCAATTAAAATGCCTTTTAGGGTTTTGGGGGTCAAACGGGTGTCAAAATAAATCAATAATAATCCTGCTTGCATACCTGAACCTATACGGGTCTCCAATAGGTTTTCAAGGTAGGTTGTGCTCTCATGTGCATGATGTTGCTGAGTTTGGACTTTTACTTCATGAAGATGCTCCTGTAAACATGCTAGTCTGTGGGGAGCAGCTGATGCCCTGCAAAAGTCCTAACTGAACAGTTTCATTTAGCTCTTGTATGGCACAATATGCATTTTGGACCAATAAATGTGTGTTTTCTACTCATGTCTCAAGATTTCCTTCTTTCGATTCATCTTCAGGTAGCTTGGGAGAACTGGAAGACAGACTTTTACGGTTTTGTCATTGTGTAATACGGTACTGATCATCAGGTGCATTGAAGAGGTTCATTCTGTATTAATGAGTTCCAGTGGAAACTTATCTCTAGTGTGGGTGTGAGAGCTGGGAGTAGAATTTCCCACTGCAGTTACTAGACCAAACATGTTTACATGCAGTTGCACTTTACCTTCAAATTCAAAAACTCTCTCTTTTTTATTCATTTAGATAAACTAAAATATAAGAATTGAGTACCAAATCTGTATATTGGAATGATTTCTGAAGGATCATGTGACTCTGGAGATTGGAGTAATGATGCTTTGCCATCACAGGAATAAGTTACATTTTAACATAGAAAACAGTTTTGTAAATAGTAATAATATTTCACAATATTACTGTTATTAATGTATTTTATCAAATAAATGCAGCCTTGGTGAACATAAGATACTTCTTTCAAAAACATTTTAAAAAAAATCTTAATTATTCCAAACTTAAAAATTGTAATTAAAAAGTGTTTATAATGTCCTGACATTAGTCAATAAACACAAATACAAAAATACCTAAATGCACACATTATTAAATAACCATTGCAAACATTCATATACATCCATTTCTATTTACATCAGCCAAAATCAATACCATTTCCCCAATGTACTCTCAAAACTGTTGGCTCTAGACGTCTAAGTATTACCTGCCAATAATTTTGCAATTACATGTATGCATTGTTAAGATGTTTTATTCAAATCAACTTGAATTGCATTCAAGGTTTACAAATTTCTAGCAGTTTTTGCATTCCATGGGAATCAAACCTTGGCATTGCTAGTGCAACACTACAGTTTGAGTTATAGTAATGCAAGTATTATTCAAAATAATGTAAAACAGAAATAATAGGTTGGTGAGTGGAAACTTGCTGAGTGAGACTGATGCTGTAGATCAGGATTCATGATTAATCTGAAACAAATTGATTGGCTTAAACTAAACTTGTAAAAGAAAAAAAAAACAAAGCCATTATCTATAACCAGGCTTCCACATTTTATTATATTTTCAATTCAAATAGGCTTAATCAAAATCTGGTGTTGCACATCTTGGCATGATAAATAGAACACAAAGCAGCTATGTACTGTGCCCCAGATTATGATAATGTACATCTATGCAAGAAAGGTCTATGAAATTACAAAACAAACAAAAATGTTTAAATGCGTGTTTTACCGATGTAGGAGCCGCGGGGGGGTAACTTGAGTCAATGATCAGTTCAAGTCCTGAATTTTATAGCTCTTTTTCCATAACAAGCGTGGCTTTACCAGTCAGTGACTGCTAATACCATAGAGAGGTAAACACAAGGAGCAACCATCTAGTTATTTTGCAGATTTCAAAATTTGCATGCTGTTTTGTCACACAGAAAAAAGAATATGCTTTGTGTATCATGTTCTTAGCATCATGAAGCACTTGTCGAGTTGTCATCCGACACACATGATGCCACATCTAAACACAGTGCATCAGTAATAATGACAGCTGCATCTTTAAGGTTGTTCTTAATTAAAACAATGGCCATTCTTAGTGTTCCTCTTTGTTTTGTACATATACCTGTTCAAGTGTTACAAGCAGACTCCATATTTCTCTGGACTGAAGCCATTTAGAGAGAAACATCCACCATAAAGAGAAAAAAAGGAGTATTATTAAAGCACAATCCATCAGATCAGAAATGAGATGCTTTGAAACTGTTTTGGGGCACGGCCGTGACTTACGTTCACCTGTTCCACTGATTCTTAAGCTTCCTTTTGCACAGCTTTTGGGGTGTGAAGGCTGTGTGTGAATGTATTAGAAATCAGCCTCGCCCTAAATAAACATGATAATAAACCTAACATTGTGATAAAGCTCTGAAATATTTCAAGACAACACTCTCCGGCATGGCATATTTAAACAAAACTTGTGGCTTGTGAGAGGATAAAGGAAACCTGGAGACAATATTTAATATAAGAGCGCAAGCTTCTCTGAGAGAATCTCTGTGCTTGTCACCACACGCTTAAGTTATTAAACACAGAGAGTCTATTCTTCACAGGAGGCACATGTTACAAGATGCTGATAGCTAGAGTCCAACGTGAGTGGGTAGAGGCATAATTTAACATTTCAGAGAAGCGTAATGTTGCATACATAGTCTATTTTTAGGCATTTCCCCTCTCCTGATCTATTTCACCTAACATTCATGTCGTCCAAAGAGAGGTTTATATTGCCGTTTCATCCTCATTCTCATTTCAGACTAAAAGAAACAACCTTCTATAATCAGCAGGCATCGAGGTCCAAGAATAAAGTCTTTCATGTCACGCTTCAAACTAAAATTCTCTTTATTTATTATTAATATTCTTTTTTGGCTCTTGATAAAGACGCATGTGTGAAATAAAATAAAATAAAATAAAGCTAAAAACAGAGGGCCTGTTTGTGAGCCTTTAATAGTCACTGAAGTAGCCAGGGATGTGCGTCGATGCATTGTTGATTTCATCTTTATGTAGTTTTTGTTTCAGTGCCAGTCCTTGAAAGACTAAAAGAAAATCAGTTGGTGTCCATGTGGTCGTCCGGGGTCTCTGAAGCTCCGCCTAGTGATGCGGAGGGGGTGGATTTGGACGGTGTGTCTGCGTCTCTACGTTGGTAAAAAAGCACGTAGGCTGCTTTAGTCTGTGGAGAACAAAAAGAGACAATTTTGAGTCAGTGTGCAAACCGCAAATCGCCAATTCCTTTATGGGACGACAATGTCTCTTTGAGATTCATTAACCAAAGGAATGCTTTATGAGTCTGAAAAGGATGGCAAAGTATATATATTTTAATAAAAGGGAAAGAGTAGAAGTTTAAAGAGTCTCACCACAATCTGATCCTCAGTAGCAGCAGACACACTGCTGTCGTCAAAGTAATACCATTTTCCATCCATCTTGTTCTTGCCGTATGCCGTGTCTGCAAGATGAATGAAACGTATTGCTCAACCGCTGAACTTGCGTAATCCAAAACAAACTGAATAAATGATCGTTTCCAGGCAGCAATACAATGACAAATATGTAAATGATCAACTCGGTGTTAAAGTTTCTGTAGAAATCTGTCAAACATGAGATAGCTGAGTTGAAAGGAATAAGTGATAAAGGGCAAATAAAGGGCTGCTGACACAACCTGTGAGTTGGCCAGTTATGTATCGATATGATTGTAAAAGAAAGAATAAAAAGATAAAGGACAATAGATAGCATGTGACTTCACTAAAAGGGAATTACAGAGTTATGAAATAATGGGAGACAAGCAGTGAGAGTGACTTACAGTGGCCTCCACCCATTCCGCCATAATGGTTGGAAACAGCAATGAGGTCATAGACATATGGGTCAGCTTTGGGGTCGCAAACAAACTCTGACATGTTCAAGTCCCTGTGTAAGAAAGTTAACATTCATTTAAAAACATGAAGATATTAAAATTCCAGAAGTTTAAGTAAAAAAAAAAATGTGCATGCTTTCATAAACAGAAAGCGTGTCAGTTGGAATTCATTATTTTATACACTTTTTTTTTTATCAATACATCCATGTACTAGAACTAGACTACCAGTACTGTCTACTCCATTTACCACAATGAACAATGGATGGGTTTGTCTGTCCAGGCAAGCATGACTCAGCTTCCCAGAAACTGACACCTGATGCAATGCACCTGAATTCTGTGCACTCTTTCCAGCTTCCTGTTCAGTGAGATGACCAAGAGCCAAATGGGATGAATGCCAAATGCTCAAGGCAAATATCATGGCGAGAAAAACAAGTTGCCCAAAAGTGTGATATTGTTCGTATCTGAAGTGTCAATATTCTGTATGCAATGAATGTATGTTACTGTATAACTAAAATGAACTTATAATGAAAAAAAAAAAAATGTACTAATGCAAATGTTCACCTGAAGTCAGATGCCATCCCGAAACTGGCCTAAGACAATGAAAACCTATTTCTGTGTGGGTAAGGAGAGAATTTGGCACCATCTGGTGGGAAATTAACAGAAGCGCTTTACATGAAGAGGGCACACACTGGAGTCGTAATTTAAGGGACAAATCCCAGTGGCGTCATGCCCATTCAAAGTGTACGTGCCCCCTCAGATTTTTCCTCCCTGATAATTTTTTTGTCACAACTTTATTCCTACTATGCTCCATAATTACCAGAGCCTATAACGACTCAAATGTATGTATGGTGTCTGTGTATATCAAATCAAGAGCGCTACGTGCGTAGCTAATTGGCTAACGTTACTGCCTGCCATACAAAGCCAATAAGCCATAGTAGGTTAAATGTACAAGTTACAAGTTACTAGCTTTACTGTTAGCTCATAAATTACTCTTTACAAGTTCATTATTTAAAATATAACAATGAGCAGTGTAACTACAGTATTTCAATGATTTTACTAAAGTAATGTTACATATTACATTTGATTTGATTACTTTTTTTACATTTCTGTCAAATATTAACAGATAAACGGGGTAGTGTTGACTTTATTCAGCACTGAAATCTGTCAAACTTCTTTCAAAGTCCTTCATCACATATTAATATTAAAATAACTTAATTTCAGAGAAGTCAGACCTCAGCACCTTTATGTACCTTTAATGTAAAATCGTTCTTAGGTCACATACAAATTTAAAATCATAACATAAAAACTGCAATGGTACTGTTTTTAAAATCATGTGTTGTAGGCCTAAGTGTACAGTGTGTGTGTAAACATGCTTTAATGAAGTAGACTTCAAAACCTTTTGAATTTGATCTTACAGTTCTTTCATCAACCTGTCTTTTACTTAAACTTACAAAATAGATACGTTAACTTAGTCCTCAGATAGAGGAGGGTTTCTGCTAGCTCCGTTAAGGTATTTCTGTCCCTCCCAAACTGCATTGAAAGGGTATGTTTAGCAGCCAGAATTTTAAAATTTTCAGAACGTCGAAGATTGTGCCCCCCCTAGAATTTTGGCTTGCATGTCGCCCCTGACAAATCCCATGCTCTTTTCGAGAATGATTACACGCTTTAAGGTGATGTCTGTAAGAATGACAGTCCAATGCAGTCCAAATTTTAAAAAATCAGAGATGCTCTTGTTCATAGAGATTTTTAGATGGATACCGAGGCTTTTTAGGTTGTGTGGAATCTGCCATCTCTGACCAGTTTGTTTGCTCATTTCCAATACACTGTGGTTCCTGCCACCTGACATCCTGGGGTGTCGAAATACTATTGGGTGAACAGGCAGTGGACGAGATCACACTGACCAAAACAAAACCCGACTGACAACACAGAACGTGTAAAATAATAAGTAAAATAACTGGCTGTAGAAATGTTTTTCAGAGAAACGAGTATGTGAACAGCATGTTTCCTAAATATCTGCAAACATATTATGGTATTTTTATGCTTTAGTAGAGTAAAAAAGTTACATAAAGAACCTTTAAGCTATTATATAATTTAGAATGAACACCATTAAGAGTAGTTAAATAAATAAACATCCATCACTTAATTGATCCATCCATCCATCATGATTGTCATCTGCAGCTGTAGTCTCACAAGTGATTTACCTAATTGGAAAGTCCACGACCGTGTCGAGCTTGTCTCTCCAGCAGCGGTTGTAAGAGAAACGCTTCAGATGGACAACCAGAATGCGTGGGAGAGACCACAGGTCAAACTTCTTTGTGGCCTGCTGGTGTTTCTTACACGTGGGGCAGTACCTATAGAGCAGCACAGCAAACATATACATCAATACAACTGCACTAAATGTGGTTAAACTTTGGTAACACACTTAACCTTGGAAAGCAGGGGCTCCTCACCAGGGGTCATGTTCTCCTAGGGTCTCCATTGTAGTAAAGAGCTCGATGCATTCTCGTAAAGCTACTGTGGTCTTCTTCTTCTGAGCATGTAGCATACTCTCATGTTTATCATAGGCCTGGGGAGAGACTTTAATGTCACATTAATGTCCAAGGACACTTAGGTAGCTAAAAGGAAAGATGGCCGACTAGTCCATTTTTGTGAGGATTATGACAAGAAATCTTTGACCAGATGACCACTGTCACATCTTACTAGATGTCAAATACACAGGACTTGCTCAACATAGATTAATCAACTAGTCATTTAAACACCACATCAACTAGCCGATTTGAGCATGAAAAAGATCTGCAAAGTTGCAAAGCACAAAGTCCACTCTTAAGAGAGTTATTCTCTATATCAGCAGCACTGTTTCTATTGCACACCCCTAATGCAAAGTATTAATTTTGATTTCTTTGGGTCTTAAAAAGACTAACATTTTACTTTAAAAAGTGTGCAGAAACGTTAAAGTCGCCACAAACAGCTCACGAGTAACTTTTAAGTAACTTTAAGTTCTTTTCGTGGATTATATCGCTTTAGCGGGAAAAAACACGCAAAATTGTGTCAAAATTTCAGTCTTGGTTAGTAAACTCGTAAACAGTCGGTTACGTCATAAATAAGCATAAAACGAATGTGACAGTGTGACAGCCAGTGTGATGAAAACAGTTATGGATCTGTGCAATAGCTCTAAAACTGACAGCAGCCATGTGTGTCTGTCCTTAATGTTGTTGTCAAAACAACAAAAGAAATCAGAATTAATAACCTATGTATTTGATTTAGTCAGGACTAATTTTGTCAAGACTATCAGATTTATTTGACATTGGATTACTTAAACACTATTCAGAAATACTACAGAAAATGAATAGTGTTCGGGCTGGTATCGTAACAAAAAACTTGAAATATCGTGATATCATTTTGAGGTTATATCACCCACCCCTAACGGCTAGTGACAGCAGCGACACTCCACCTGTCACTCAAGTGACCATGGCCTTAATTATGCAGAACTTTCAGGCTTAATATATTTAAAACGGATGAGTTATAAAACAATTCACCTCCCTCACAGTTGTCATGAAGGGCAAAATTAGCTATATAGAACAACACCACTTTTTGCACCAGGCTGTAAAATTAAGTAAGGCATTTTAACATAGGGGGGGGGCAGCCAATCAATTGGAGTTAAAGTCACTTCCGTGTTTCAAGAGAGGAAGGTTGCCGCTTGGTTGAAACTCACGGTTATGGTCATGACTGTTTCCCGAAACTTTATTGTAGCAAACTAGTCGTTGAACCACGTTGGTTAATGATGTCACGCTTCTGGTGGAGTAATAACTAATTTTAATTAATCTGTTTGAGATCAAATTAATGGTAGTTAATGTTTTGCTATAAATTACAGACATGGCATCTGAGCGCTATATCTAATTTTTCTCAGTTATTTTGCTTTATTTCCTTTATTTTTTTATTTCCTCGTTCTTACGTACTAGAGCAGCGTTTCCCAAACGGGGTGCCTTCTGGCGAGAGCAGGGGTGCCGTGTAAAAACTCCATTAAACATTTTTAAATTGCTAAAATGTGTAAAAAAAAAAAAAAAAATGTGTCAATCTCGCATCGTCGGAAGCGTCTAATAACAATAAATAATGCACACAAATTTATAATAAAAAATGCAAATCATAAGTTTTCTGCGTTCGTTGAATTGCGGGGCTTCCTCATGATTTCATTCTCGTGCTTCATTCCCAGCGTCCACACATAAAGCTGCCTCTTTTTCATGGCTTGTTGCGCTTACGGTCAAATACACACGAAACATTGTCACAACGTCCGTCTTGCCGCATATTCACAAACACATCGGTTATGTCCGTGCTGCTGTCAACGGTAACGCGTGCGATTCATGTTTTTCAGTTTTACGCTTTAAAAAATATTTAAACACAATTAACGCAGCATCCGGTTTTTTTTCTGTCATCCTTTGGCTAGCCTTACATTATATAATCACGTTCTTATTCATGCAAATGCTTTTAAACCATGCAACCGCGAAAAGACAAAAGAGAACGCTGTCTGTGAATGTCCTGCTGACACAGGACGACGCGCATCACGTGCCAGAATCGACTTCTCTTTCGTGCTTGAACGAATAAAAACACACAGTTATGTCAAAATGTCCGTTTTGTTGAGTATCCTCATGAGAGCAGTCTTAAATTAGTTAAAATCTTAAATAGAGTTGTGAGAAGATGTGACGCGTGTGAGATAAAAAAGTGCAGCAGTGACAACAGAATCAAAGAACAGGTAACAGAGAAAATTACTCACTGCTCTTGACTAAAGAACGCTTGTAGCTTTAATAAGGATTCATCTATATTTAATTTATTATTTATGCAGTGAAGACTGTAAAGTGTTTGATAACTTTATTCAATTTCTGTGTATTTCCTGACATCAGTAGCAGTATTGGTTTCAGTGATACTGGGCTTCATTCATAAAAAAGATGCCATTAAACAATTATTTAAAATATACTGTCTTTATGTTGTTTATACATTAATTTGGAGATTAACTGTGAAATTATTACATTATAAAATATATTAAAAACAAGCTATCTTGTGCAATTATAACAAAATTATCCCAATATAAAAACACAAATAGGCCTACACTGAGTGAGCAAACATTTAGGTGAGATTTGCAATGGTAATTGAGCAATGTTTTGCTGAATTATGAATAAAAGCCTTAATAAATATGTCATCATGTAAAGTGATCTCTGCAGAAGAAATTAATGATTTCCTAGACTTTAAATGGATGGACAAAAAAATTGATAATATTAAAAAATATTTATATGACAGTAGGCCTATATACGGCAGTTATTCCCTGTGGTATTGAAAATCAATACATTTCAAGGTATAGTATCAAAGTAGTATCGTGACAACACTAGTGTTCGGTGCCACAAATTTTTTAAAATTTTCAAAGGGTGCCTCGACTGAAAAAAGTTTGGGAAACACTGTACTAGAGCACCTTCGCACATGCGCACTCATCAAAAACGACGCTTTGAATCTCTTTACAAACTAAAATAACGTAATTACATTTGTATGCATTCGAAATAAAAGATACAGATTGTACTGAATGTCAGCTTGCTTATTTGGCTCAAGATAAGGATTTATTGAGTCCACATGTCATGCAAACAAGAAACTACGCTCCTAACCACAGGTTGAGTGCTGTCGATCAAACCACAAAACTTTGCGATGCTGTTTGCGAATGTACATTGGAACGATGGTTTCAGGAAACACTGACTCGTTGAACTATGCTGATAACAACGAAACTTGCCACCATAGTTGGCTAACGATGCTTTTGGGAAGTCCACCCCAGAGCGTTACTGACAGACTGGGAAGAATAATGAGTTTTTTGAACATTCAAGCATGAAATCCTGTTCTAGCAGACCCCAAAAACAAAATCACACATTTTGTTTTAAAGCATAATAGGTTATTTAAATTGCAATATTGAACAATATTACTATTTAGATTTTTATCAAATAAATGCAGCCTTGGTGAGCATAAAAGAAATCTTACTGACCCCGAACATTTAAAAAGTTGTGAAGTTTTGAACAGTTAGTGGAATGGAGATCATTACCTCAGCTTCCTGGTCATCGTAACATAGTTTCTTCGTGTCTGAGTCCCAATCAATGGCTACTGTTGAGTGAGCTGAAGAAAGGCATATCTATCAGTTTTGACTTAAGGATATAATGCAAGTGATCCAAAAGAGTTCACAGACAAAAATGTTTCACATTTAATAATTTACCCGATTAATTTTTTGTATGAAATGTAAAAAATGTGATAGTTACTTGTGAGCTTTAGGAGATTGCCATCAAACGGGAGAGAACTGATGTTGGCTGTGCCGTAGGAATTGACCATGCTGAAAGAAAAGAGTTTTGGCCGAGAAGTAAAAGATTTTCCACCGCTACTATTGGGCCCATTCTCTGGTTCAGAATCCTCCTCTCCCTCCACAGTGTCTGAGTGGCTGTTTTCTGGTTCTGGACTCTCCTGGTGGTCCATGGCTTCCTCATCGCCTAAAACACATGCATACAACAAAATCAGACCTGTGTCAGATGTCTGGCGGGATAAAAAAAAAAATCAAATCTAAAATGGATAACTATGAATACAGCATTTGGGAGCTCTATAACAAGTTGGAGTGTCCTACCATCACAGACTCCATTGGGGCCGTTGCTGGAGTGGTTGCTGCTGTTGGATCCAGCGCTGCAGGAAGCTCCATCTGAAACTGGGCTGCTGCAGCTACTCAGCCCTGTGCTGTGAGTGGACACTGAAGCCAGGCATTCTGGTGATTGGCTGCTGCTAGATGATGTGGCTGAGGCAGATGCTCGGCTGTCTGTAATGGTTCCCTGTGAACGTTTAACGTAACGCCTAAAACAAAAGAGAATAAAATGTCAACCAAGTGTGAAATGACAGAATCAGTGTAACATTAGAATAGACCAATAAAGCAGAATACCAACCCGATCCTCTCCAGCACGCGCTCATAGAGCGTATCCACGGTGAGGTTGTGGCGCGGGACGGTTATGAGGAGAGGCTGGCCAAAGAGCAGTGTGCCTGAAGAGCCTCCACTGTGCTTAGCATGCCTCTCTCTGAAGTACACTGGCAGGTTCATCCTCTCACTATCTTCCTCTAACACCTCATAACTAAACCACAAAGACACAATCAGTGAAAGACCACTAACTAAAACATACGCAGCTAAACTGGCAAAACCTACAGTATGTAATACAACTCAAAAGAAAAAACATAAGCATTCAAAAGTTTAGGGTCATTAAGATTTTTTTAATCAGCAAGTAAGATGTTATAAAAACATCCAAAAAAACACCATCTCTAATAAATGCTGTTCTTTTGAAATTAATGGCTGCTGAAAATTCAGCTTTGCCATCACAATAATAAATTACATTTTAAAATGTATTCAATTAAAAAATAAAGTTATGTAAAACGAATAAAATTTCAACAATATTACGGTTCTTACTTTATTTATGATCAAATAAATGCAGCCTTGGTGAGCATAAGAGACTTAACATTGAAAATCTTACCGATCCCAAACTTTTGAACAGTATTGGTTAGGGATACTCCGATCGATCGGCATCGGCCGATATTCACATTTTATGACTCGATCCGTATTCACTAAAATTGGCCGATCTCACAAACCGATCACAATTTGATTACGTCAAAACGTGAGAAGGTGCATGATGCGTGGGGACTTAAATGATTTGGCAGTCATGTCATCACCGTTGTGAAATTACTTTGATGTGTCGAGAAACAATGAAAAAAAATAGCTATTTGCCATGTATGTTTCAAAGGAATTTCATGTGGAGGAGCGTTGTCCTTTAAGACATTATCTTAATTTCATAATGTCCTTAAGCAGAACAATATTGCTGGCCATGAACTGAGAAAGTGCGCGTCCGGTGTGCTTCACGCGGCGCGGCGCAGAGCTACGCTTCTCGTCCGTGTGCGACCCCCTTAAACCCAATCTGCAGAATGTTTAGCCATCAACCTTTTTACCCATCTCCGTGTCCATCACTCTGCGGATTACGCTATTTTACAGAGAGTAAATTGCGATTATTTTACTAGTCACGGAATGGGAAATGTGACTAACCTGTTAACAGCGGGTTTCTGTTTTCATATTTTTAAATAAAGGGTGATGATCAAATACTCTGTTTTCTTTGCTCGTCTTATTTTCGTATTTGCACTTGTTTTGTTTTGTTCAAATCTGCATGACTTGCACCGGCGCAACAATAGGTTTAAGAGCTTTTCAGTTATTCAGGCAATATTCAGACAGTGTTTCGCTCCAGTTTGAAACCAGATATACTTCACATGCTTGTCTTACTTCACAAAAAATTGCATTAAAATATTGAGAACACAAGAAGTAAAAATGCAAAAAAAGAAAAATTAAATAAACAAAGTAAAAATTAATTTGACATTTTTTCCCCCATGGTTTCTATAGATATCGCGATATATCGATATCGGGAATTACTTAGGCCACGATAACCGTGGTGTGAAAAATCTAACATCATGACAGCCCTAGTTTCTACACGTTCTCAGGTCTGTGAGGCAAAGTATCTTATACGCTGAGTTTCGGTTCATTTATGAGACGCGCTCCAGTTCACGCACGGGCGCCTCCGTATCCTATATTGTCTGCTATATTTCGCTTCTTATTTATTAAATCCAGCCAATTGGTTGATGAAACATTGATTGAAATTAAGATACAATTTTTACAAAACAAAATTCACTTTAAAAAATGGCTTTCTACAAAACAAAACTTAATTAAGTGGTCAAAATCATGTCTGACTCACTCCAAATGTCTCCTGTCTTATGATCCTATCTTACCTTATCTCATGCGGTTCCCTTTTCATATAATCACCATAGATGAAATAAAAAGAACATTATATTATATAAAACAAATATGAAATATTTACGTTTTTAAGATATATTTAAATGTCAGAGCACTCCGCTTTTCTCGTGTGTGGCCTATACATGCATGTGTGCGAGCATAACGGGGAGGGGTGCGATTTTCGAATAATAATCAAATAATACCAAGCCATCTTTGAATATTATTTTTGCTTGAAATGCCCATCCCTTCTAATGAGTAGCATCAAACTACTCCAATTTGTTCTTTAAGGAGTTTAAATTATTTATTTATTTAATTTTTGTCCTGCTCAGACTTGTATTGGACAAGGTTTAAGTTACATCAGACTTCTCTATTTTAGGTGATTACATGTTTATGTTGTCCTCCAAAGTTTACTATTGGACAATGTTTAATTTAACCTTGTGGGCTGCATGAGACTGCTCCATTTTGTTTGTATTTATCTCTGTCCTATATTAAGTATATTAAGCATCGGTATCGGGATCGGTATCGGCCGATCACCATGACAAGAAATCGGCTATCGGTATCGGCTGCAAAAATCCTGATCGGAGCATCCCTAGTATTGGTAAGTTGAATTTAAGAGATGGCTTACACAAAAATGTCATCCTTCTCCATTATTTGATTGAGACCATCATCCCGTTTGTAGATTTTGTGGAATCTGTGATTGTAAACATCTGCCACAACCATCTAGAAGAGTCAAAGCAGGAATACTAAGTCTCAGACTGTCCACTATAACTTTAAGCCAATGTTATGAAGACACAGGTAGAAATTTTTCATCCAAAAAGTGAAAACAGCCATGATTTACTCAACCTCATTTTGCCTCAAATTCATATGACTTTTTTTTTTAAATAAAACGCAAAATGAAATGCTCGTTTCCAATTAAATGCAAGAATACAGTGACCTAGTCCTCTCAAACTCCAAAAGAAAAAAGACCCTAAAATGAACATGCTTTATTTCAAGAAAGCTATATGGGTTTGGTACAGCAGACCAATTTTTCTATTTTTGAGAGAACTATCTCTTTAAGAATCATAAATAATGGAAAGGTAATTGTTAGGCTGAAATGCTAGGAACAGAAAAAGTCTTACATTCTCTGAAGGAAGTCCAGATAGCCTTGCCAAAGCACTGCACAGGTCTGCTACAACACCCATTTTGGGCACCACTACACGGTACTGGAAGATAACAAATGGATCTTTTAGCTCACATCTTGAACCAAAACCTGTGCCTGAGCGTTTTCAGGAAAACGAGTCTTACTTGCATGGGTCTGAACTGGGGGTCAGTGCGGACCAGGAACACCTCCATAGTGCGATCCTTTTTCATGGGCAGGGGCAGCGTGAGGTAGCAGAAGGGGTCAAAGGTAACGGAAACTTTGGAGCATTCTGGGCAGACCAGCGTAGATTTGAACAAGCCATGAAAGATGTCCACGATAATGGAATCATTCCGCAACCGGTGATTCGCCCATGCTTCCTTAGCTACAATCTACAGACAAATGAGATACCCACAAGTCAAGCAACATTCTTCAGTTTAAGGGCCTTCATGTTACATCCCGTTTTTACAGCATCAAATAACTAACTAAAACCACTTGAACATATATCTGCGTGATTAGACCTTAAAAAATGGCAAAACATCTTTTAAAAAATTATTTTAAGTGTTAAGTGCTGGATTTAGTTTGTCTCGTCACATTCGATTACATGGTGAGGGTGGGGTTTATGGCCTATAATGCAGCCAGCCACCAGGGGCCATCAAAATGCTTTGGCTACACTTTTCAGGACTTGTGCAGCATTATAGTTTTATCCTGGTTGTTTTGACTACTTCTGAATTAGTTTTTTTAACTAAAATGCATTTCTTCTTGTGGTTTACACATGATGTGAGGTTTACCTCATCAGGCCGTCCCTCAGCATCTCTCAGGGCCAGGTAAGGCTTCTTCTTAACACGGTTAAGGTCCTCATGAAGGCCGTCTAGCAGAAAGGCCAGCAGCTCCTGAGAGTCTTGTTGCTGGTACCCTGAGAACTGCGGGGCAAACCGACCCACCTGGGTCTGAACAGAGAGATTCAGATTGTTTTATTTAGTGCCATGTCACCATCCAAGGCTATTTCATGGCAAAAATTCAATTACAAAAATACAGATATCATAAAAAAATACAATAAAACCAAACAAACAAAAATAGCAAGTAATATTTTACAAGATTTTTTTTAATTAATATATGATAAAAAATCCAAAATCTTTTCAGGCATAATCTTACTAAATAAGTCCTGAACAGAGAGAGGAGAAACTTGTGTGTTGGAAATGTAAATTGACTTCCAGAGTAACTTATCAAACACAGATACACTCACTTTAAAAGTGCGTGGAGCCACGTAACTGCTCCGACTAAGCCACTTCTGTTTGACCAGATCTGCATAGGCCTCTGCAATCTCCCCTCGCATCCCTAATGGATTTTCCCGGTTGATCTCAGCTTCATACCGGTCCTCCAGGAAATATTCCGTCAAAGGGGGAGTATTGCTCAGGCACTGGAATTAAAATGAAAATTGTCTATCAAGGAATAAGGGTTTGGCTGGTTAGCAGGATCAAGCTAACTGCTAGATGTCATAACTACACCATCTGGGCCCATCTTTTTCTACCAACAGGCATCAGCTGAAACAAGTGCCCATGAGCAAAGAAAGCAAATTTCACATTTCAAAACATGCAATGCATATGCACTTGAGTACCTGGAGGGCAGAGTTCATGAAGCAGGTGTTGCCCAGGTTGCTCAGACCACAGAGGCCTGGTTGAGCGGCAGATTCTCTGTAACTGTAAGAGGAGCTGTAGGAGTTATAACTTCCCAATCTGCAACAGATATGGTGGGTTAGTAAAGACATTCACTGAGTTAACAGCACAATTTAAACCTATTTAGACCACCACAATCGGTCAAATGCTGAATACAGGAAACCTGAAACCTTGTTTCAGTTCCCTGTTTAAATTCTCTCATTAAGGAACTAAAATAACTGTGGAGTAATTTGAAATAGTTTTATGTTATATAATGTTCAAGCTGACCTGTTACCAGAAGTGCTGTTGTTCAGCATGTAGCCAGAGTTGCTATTGCTATCCCCATTTGTTATTGTAGAGGATATGGTAGCAGATGAGTTTGAAGAGAGTTTTGGGGAGGTTGTATAATTCCGAGAGGTGGAAGTACTGGACCTAAGCATAAATCAAAGAATTCTGTTTGGGTTATTCAAAGCAATTTTAGAATAACGAATTACTGGCAAGACAAAGTAACTGATTTAAAACAAAACTTCCAATAATTAACTGATAAAACTACTCCAGTTCTGAAACTAGCAGCTTTTTAACATTAAGCTGCTTAAGTGTGAGAACAACCTAAACTTGCATGTACATACTTGGAATGACAGGTCTGTCTGGGCCATGTGCCATCCTCATTCTTCTTCTCTATAACAAGCACCTGAGGAACAGATGAGATTGATGTCAATTCATGAACCCTCTGAAAATGTCAATCAGCCTCAAACCAACCACAACTGGAATGGAATAAAGCGCAATGGTTTACCTGCCCCTGAAAAAGCCCTGCGTCCTGTACAGTGCTGTCAAGCTTGTTAAGTTGTTCATAAGTGTTACTCATATATTTATTCCAAAGACGAGTTTCCTTTTCAGATGGGATGTCGAATAAAGTCCTCATTACCTTCTCAATAGTATCTAGACACACACAAAAAAAAAATTTAATGTACAGACAATTTTTGAGCAATTTTGAGCTGGAACTGAAAGGAAAACCACATGCAGAGCTGCTTATAATAGCTGTAAACAATTCAAATGAATGAACAGTTTTAGTTTTCATTAACTGTGATAATGGATCAAATCAGTGATGCAAATATTACTGAGGAGGAAAACGGATATTTTCTTATTAATCTCATACCTATAGTGTCTGCTTTGCTGAAATGGCGGGTGACAACTTTTTCCATGTTGTCATTTTCACATAAGTTCAGCTCAAGCAAATACACTTCCACTTTACAGTGCTTCACAAACATTCCATGTTCAACAACCTGGAAAACACGTTTTCAAAAACAATTAAAGACATAGCAATAGAAAAGCATTCAAAGCATTTCAATCTGCATCTCAACTCAACATACCTTAATTAAATCATTAACTGTTTCAATGCAATTACCACATGAAAATAATAACCATGTAACCCTGCCTGTGTTTATTTACCCATGTCTGATATACATGAGTGATTAAGGCATCAAAAAGGACAATAAAAAACAAAGAGACTACCACAATCTGAAAAAGATGAAATTTTAAATAGCAAGCAAATTTTTTAATTAATCCTACATTATGAGCATCACAAATAAAGAAAGAGATAAAGCAACAGAGCAAAACAAAGAAATAGGGGGAACCTTTCTGATGATGGGTTTCTGACCCTCCAGACAGCCATACCAGCTGACCAGCTTATTCCAGGCCTCTGTAGGCACTAAAACATAGTCTAACTCATCTATGAGATGCTCTTTCAACGTCTGGGACTCGTGATCTATGATACAGAGAGAAAAAGGGGAAATCGTTAGAAAAACACGTTAGAACCCTTTAACACACCACACTGTACTATCAAACAGAATAAGCCAGGCTAGGCTCAGAAAATAGTGGTGAAATGTACCTCCTTCAATAAAATACAAAGGATAGATTTTGGAAAATGTACTTGTCGCTTTGGAAGGAGATTTCAAGCTTCAAAAAGAATGAAAAGCACCAATAAAAATACCTACACAAATATATTCCAAGTCTTCCAAAGTCACATGATAGCTTTGGGTGATAAACATCAATTTAAGTAATTAGTCAATGACAATCTTCCCCTCCACTGTGCTGTTAACTCAAGAAATGTGTCAGTATGTTTGAGTATAACTGAGTCAGTGAACTAAACTCACGAATCAGATCAATCTGATTCATGAAGATATGAATTATCTGGTTAATAGTGATTTATGGAAGAGAAAGGAAACACATTTCCTTTGGTGTTCTGCTGAAGAAATAAAGTTGAGTTTGGGATGACATTAGGGTCAAAACTTAACCCTTTCACACGTAAGTTTAAAATATTCTAACTGACCCCCCAGCGTGAGTTTTTCAAGGTGACCGTTATTTAGAACTTGTCACTTTAATGTTTCCATGGTGACACGTCATTGCTTGTCACGTGACACAGCGCAACCACAACACAGCGCTGAATGAATGATGATCTGCTTTTATGTCATTTTCCCTTTTATATTAAAAATATTTACAAATGTATTAGCTATAGCATGAAACACTGATATTCCGATTGTCAAATATGTGCAAGTGGATGTGTTTTGATGTTTAAACACCTTTATAGCGATCGCGTTAGTTGAGCTGTATGCGCGATGGGCGGCGCCATGTTAGTTTGTTTCACAGTTCAAAGAATCGGATCTGTTGGATTTACACGTCAATTCCTCCACTTCTCACGAAATGCATGAAAGTAAGTGGCCGGTGAACTGGGAGAAGAATAGGGTCAAATGTAAAGCTACTTATACAATGTGTATCTGATATGAATAAAACGTGTCATCTTATTATAATGTAAAGGATTATTATTGCCGCTTCCATAGACATCAGTGTGTATTTTACAAACTCAAAATCATTTTTTTGCTAGTACTTTTGTGTATTTAAATGTCTGAAATAAACATTATGTGGTTGAAAACACTCAATAGTTGTGATATATGACAGCACTGAGTGGGTCCTTCTCTGGCTCAGCACCAGCAAACTCGCGAAAGCACGTTTGAATTTAGCAGTTGATCACGTGATGCACTGACCGTTCTAATCACACCGGTGTGATCGTACGCTCCAGGGACCAGCCAAGACTGATCACACCGATGTGATCGAACGTGTGAAAGGGTTAAAGAATAACATTTTGGGGTGAACTATCCCTTTAAGACTGAAATGTCAAAACTACATACTCTGTAAGCAGGGGTGGACTGGCCATCTGGAGCCCTGGGAGTTTTCCCAGCGGTTTTAGTTTACGATTTCATTTTATTCCCCACAATTTCATTTAAAAAAAATATTGTTACATTTATGCATTTGTAAACAGTATGGGTAAATGCTACTTCAGATGCAGCTTCTGTGCCACTTCTGAAGTGCAAAGATGGATTTTGTCTGATTGGTAACAACCCTATAATGTCTTGTTATTCTAATTCCATGCATTTATTTGTTATTCATTTATTAATTTTAAGAAGCACAAATCATTTTATTTTTGTTAAATTTAAATATAATTTATATTTATTTATTGTTATACATTTAAGTTAAGTACAGGGCTCAACACTAAGGATTTTTTTCTACTTGCGAGGTTGGGCCAGTGGTTCAAATATTTTACTTGCCCTGACAAAGTTTTCACTGGCCCCACCACAAAAAAAAAAAAGATAAATAAAATGAAATAGGCCTAGTTATTGTTTTAGTTGTTTTTGATCCACGTAACCTTAATAAATAAGGTTATGACACCAAAAACTACTAACCTAATTCGTATACATTGTAAATATTGTTACAGTCAGTAATAAAATAAGAACAAGTAGTCAAATTACGAGCGATAGCACAAATAATTACAACAGAAAAAACATATACAAATGAAATAAACAGTTTTTTGCAGGTTTTTCATGTAGGTCTCAACTAGATTTTCAGGTAGGGTACAGAAATAGCAATCAAATGTATAATATCACTGCATAATCTTTACTGTATAAACAGATTAACCCTTATTACAGTTATTTGGTCAAGAGCAACGAGAGATTTTTTTATGTCTTATGTTTGATTAAAGGTATAGCGGAGGATTTTCTTTTTCCGGGTGGGTAGCCTATACTATTGGTCCACCTAAGTGTCAATCATTCTACGTTGTCCCTATGTAGTTTTCGCTTTCTAAGCATGCGCACTTTCAGGTGTATTATGTGTGATGAGTTACGGTTTCATCTATTCCTTTGAAAATGGCTGAGGGTCGAAAGAGAAAAAATGTATACGAAGTGTATGAAAAGAAGAGAAAGGCCGCAGAATATAGAAACAAGACCAGAGTGATTTTGGGTGAATATTTCACACGCTGGCGTGCGCTAAAAGCACAGCTTGGGCTTCCACTGATGCCGCAGTCGAGAAGATTCTACTAGACAGGTAAAGTTTGTCATGCTATTTGGAGAAATCCATTTAAAATCACTGCTAGTAAAAGTTAATGTAAGCTATGATTAGCGATGCTAGCCCTGGCACAAGTCATGCACCACGTAGACACGGTAAACATCTCAATTTGTCTAAAGTAGCCTTATGACCAAATGGTAAATGGTATCACGCTGAAATGTTCTAAAACCTTGTGTGTTCATTTTCGATAATTACAATGTGTTCACCATAGTATTTATTGCAACAAGCTACTTCTCCATTGCATATCATGTCTTGAGTCCTCGGTCACTCAACACGTTTAATAGGCGTTCCCTCTCGGGAGCAAATAGAGTGTTGCGCATATGTGCATTTTTAAAAAAATTGGAGAGGGCGGGTCTTCTCTAAAATTCGGAAAGATCCTCCGCTATACCTTTAACATATAAAAACAGACAGAAGCAAGAATATTAGGATGCTGTCACTTTAAGAGCTGCACGGATCCAGTATATGGTTACAAAATCACACGTTAATGTTTAACTGGCTGTGTTTAAATTTATACTTGATAAGACAGGCAATTTGACAATTTTGTGCGAATATATCTGTGCAAGCTCAGGAAGACGTGAAAGATTATTCGCGTTCTGAGACGCAGCGTTCTGGGCACGTGCTTTGGATGTGTGTTGCTCCGCACAAAACTTTTCAAAAAAGCGCGAGTACCAAACTGAGACGTGGGTACTTTCGCATCTACGTGCACTTGAATATTTAAATTGTTAAAATGTGGTAAGTGGTGTTAAAAATTGCTCTGCGCAAAATGAGCAGTTGTGTTATGTTTGGTGTGTTGCGGACCGGGTACCGTGGGCCGCTCTGTGCCAGAAATTCCAGAGCCACTTTTTAGTCCCAGTCCAGCACTGTCTGTAAGCACCTTAAAATTAAATTACCCACACAGCTTTGAATCAGATATTCACATATATAATGGAGTAAACATTCATATTTTTAAAAGCTGATAAAAATGTCTCCAGTATTATAACAACAAAACTAAAAAAGAACGTTTTAGTGCTGGCAAAATAAATCCATTTTTCACAACAACTATCTATGTGAGTGTGGCAAAGCAAAGATAGGCACAACACTCAACATTCATTACCTGAAAAGAGTCCAGAGTTGTCAATGGGTCCCGGGTACAGATTGTGCTCTCCAACATTGTACAAATCCCAGCTGTCAAAGCCTACATATTTCTTCCACTGTTTGAACCACCGACTGTCAATCAAATACCTAAACAAGTAGAACAATAGAATGAGATCTGTAAAAGTCAGGCGAAAAAGGACAATAAACGTGTTTGTCTCCTAAAATGTAAGGCCTAGGCCCAAACTGATTGCAAAGCAAATATCTATTGTGTTGTTACACATCTACCAATATAGAGCAGTCAATAAGGATATTCAATAAGGTCAATACGGTCTGTCTTAATCTCATCCAAAGTAGGAACTTGTTCCTCTACATAAGCTTGTTAGCACTTGATTCCACTCCACCAAGGGACAGACATTATAATTTGATAAGAAACGTCAAAAGTCCAAATGAAAAGGGATGGGTCGCCCAATAGTCAAAATTGTAATTGCTTACTAACATATGACTTACTTCTGTGAAACAGAAAAGGAGATCTTTATTGTCGTTGTAGTGGAAAATTCATAACCATTAATTTATTGTAACAGATGGAAAGTTATGAAACTGACAGCTACTAACATCTGTTAAATTCAGTGAAAAGACTGAGCATTAGAGACAGAAAAATGGGGCAAACTAGACTTTATTTAAAAATGTTCATTAATTAATTAAACTATGAAGCTCTATCTAAAAATAGAGTAAAGTGACCTTACCTAACAACAGAAGTTACCTGCTTGATTAAATTAATTAGTTTTAGTAAAAGTATATATACTGAAAGTACTTTAAATCCTACTGAAACTTAAATGTCCATTAGAGTGAGTAACTAGTCTCTTCTTACACAGTTTTCAAAATAAAAGTGGACAGGTTATCCAAATACTTTCATATACTAACGGGTTTACAGGCTAAAAATTGTATATGCGTTTGCCATTTAAGCTCCATTAATTCCTGATGTATTTTGAGTGTGTGTTTAATATCACTGTCATAAACTCGTCTATTGGCAAACAACATTGTGAGTGACTGGGTGTTATCCAGAGGCCATGACAAAGCACTGCCTTACTGTAATACTCGTTTAGGTAGCTTAGTCTTCCCCACAACTTCACAGCGAGACGTTGGACAGTAATTTTAATCTAGTTTGACAGTTCCTCTAAAATAAGTTTGACGTCTGACAGAAAATAACACTTAACTCGGCAAAGAAACACAAACTAGCCTGGCTAACTAGCTTTGGCTAATGAAGTGCCTTACATGCCTGACGCTGTTATCAGAAAACTGATAAACAACAACGGGCTGGTTGCGTTTATTTACCAACCCTTAAACTACTAACGTGTCTGAAAACGTCTTATTATTACATAAAGGAGACATTTAATCAGAAGAACGTGGACAGTTGTGGTGAAATATAAAAGGTACGGCTGGTTAATCTGTGCTAACTAGCTACAAGACAGATTCCTCGTTTTCTATACGACATAAATAAGTTAGTATTAAGTCTTTATTATATTAAAACGCACGCTTGCTGTGTACACCTCCTTGATAATAAAGGGACCCTGCTAGTTTATGGGTGTTAGCGAAGCAGGTGGTTGTCCACAGCCCAGCTAGTGAAGGGATTTCCGGCAGCCGGTGTCTCCGTCAGTTAGGCCTGAGCTGATGCCGACAAGCGTGCCTTGATTTCGGCTTTATTTAAAACCCTCTTACCACTCGTCTCCCTTTCGAAGTGGCGTTTTCAGCAGTGTACCGATGCTCTGTTTTTGACTCTCGGTGGACGGTACTGTTGTCTGTGTGATCACCGGCTTCTCGTCAGGGTCCGAAGCGGTACCCGACTCGGGTCCGCCTCCCTCCGCCATCGTGTAGCGAGTGAACCCGCAGTAAACGCGACCGCGCTGAAGTATACAGGGGACGCGCAGCGCTAGAGGGAGCGCGCGTACCTATGCTGCCGAACTCGATTAGTAATTACATTAATGAGGTGCGGTGGATAAACATTGTAACGGCCTTCATTAAAAGTTAGGGCTCTGTAAACAGATTGATGTCCGCATCCCTGACAGCTTTTTCCTGTCAGCCGCTATAATAAGTTTTGACCGAGAGGATCTTTTTGTTACATTGTTCCTGAAATTATTTTCTATTATAATGAGCTTTAAATTTGAATGGTTGGATCTTTTCGATGCATCCGTTGAACCGGTTCACAAAACCAGTATGAACGGGATAGTTTACCCAAAAATGAAACGTTTGTCATCACTTACTCAGAGCCGCACTTAACTCACCCTCAAGTTGGTCTATCTGTATGAGTTCCTTTCAATATTTTGAACAGAAAATAAGATATTTTAAAGAATGTTTTTAACCATACAGTTGACGCACGGCAACCATTGACTTCCATTGTAGGGGGGAAAAATATGATGCCATCAACTGTCTGGTTACACATCTTCTTTTCTGTTCAATTGTCTGATTCGCATGGAAGCTTATTTCAGCCACAAAATAAAAAAGGTCTTCTTGCAATTGCAAGTTTACATCTTTATAACTCACAATCGAGTATATCATCTCACAATTCTGAGTAAAATCCAGAATAGCGCGAAAAAAATAGTTCGAATTGTTAGATAAAAAGTCGCACCTTTTTGGGCAGAAAACAAGCTTCCATATAGATTCATAAACCATACTGAAAATACGCTCTAAACTTAATTGTATAACGGCTTTATTAACATGAAAATGAAATGGAATTGGTTTTAATAAATATCATTT
Source organism: Siphateles boraxobius (assembly GCF_051911475.1). Classification (NCBI taxonomy): domain Eukaryota; kingdom Metazoa; phylum Chordata; class Actinopteri; order Cypriniformes; family Leuciscidae; genus Siphateles; species Siphateles boraxobius. Next base: position 9,273,405 of record NW_027509042.1, on the reverse strand, counting down.
TATGAAAATGTTTAAAAAACGCTAAGTAAACAAATGTGAGCATTTTTAATGCAGATGCAAATTATATTTCGTCTATTGTCTTGTTTTTTAACTAAATCATAATTATATGAAGAGTGGCAGCAGTTGAATCTGAGGAATTGGAAAAAGAGTTTGGAAACATCAGCCCTAAGAGGCAGAGCAAATTGTAACTTTTCAACAAAAATAGAAGACAATAGAGGACAATAGCATGTCCTTTTCTTTGGAACATCATGCTGTAAAGAAATAGCACAATCAGACCAGAAACATAATTTTTTTAAAGTAAATGGGGTCAAATAAGACTATCTCAGCTTTAATGGTGGATCTGCTTTTCTTCAGAAAAATAAATTAAATCATAAAATAAATACAGAATACAGAACAGTGAGTCACGGTTTAGTAAAACAGGCTGTATTACAAATCTACACATCCAGTAAATGTAGTTAGGAAATTTTATTTTATAAAACCAAAGATGATTTTTAATAGAAGTCAAATAAATCTATTAAACATGCCAATAAATCTTTATCTCCAATCTTATTTAGTTTAATGGCCAAAAAAAAAAATTTTTTTACTACATATTCAGTGTATGGTGTATTATTGGCACCATAAGTAACCATCTAAAATGCTAGCAATATACTATTCATGTAACTGAACCTAAGTTAAGGACTGTTCCACTTTTAAATCACAATACTTCCTAAAACTTCCTGTTTGCCTACTTGGTCCAAAAAATCAAATGGTCCTAGTAAAACAATAACAAGGGGCTCTTAAAACAACTAAAGTTAATGAAAAGTTAAACAACAGCAATAATCATTTGGGAATGTTTGCAAGAAAACCAGGCCACATGCTACACTATGGGGTGCACTGTAATTTTTATGTTGCGTTGTATGAATGTAAGAGATAATTTAAAAAGCTTAAAGCTTTGTCACAATATGACACTTAAGTCTGATCAAAATGAATGATGGGGGAATGCTGCATGCAAATGACACAAAATGTTATATGTCTGCAATGAGCTTTATGACACTTTCTAGAAATCTGAATGGAAGCGTTGTGTCACTCCCACAACCAGTCCGACGATTCACTCTTGTATTGTCATGAGGTCCTCCAAAACATCTCAGTAGTCGACAGGCACTTAGAAGATGCCCGTTGGCAAGTCTTTGCTGAACATCCCAGACATATCCAAGTCCTTACTCATCAGATCCTCCTCAACATTCTCCAAGGCCCACTGGTGATCGGTCAACTCCAGTGCCTCCCATTCAGCCTAGGAAAAACAGAAAGTACAGAACATTTATACACATAAATCTTAAAAGAAAAAAAAATAGGAAGATTTAGTTTCCACCTTCAAAATAATATATAAAATAAACAAAAAAATAACAGATTAAATGTATTAACTTTAGAGTTCAGCTGATACCTTGAATGCCTTGTTTGTGTCAGCAGGCATTGCCATTGCAGCACCACTCATCTGTTCCTGCATGATGCGAGACTGATCTGCACCTGTTGCAAATGTATGAAAATTAATTCATATAAAGCAAAGACTTTAGATATACGAAGACAGTGCACTCATAATGGGCGACCCAAATTCCACCTTGTAAATAAAAAAAGAGACAAACACCAATTGGTAGACAACTACCCATCTGAAATGTAAGCTTTTAATGACGGAAATTGACGTTGCAAATATGGCCACCAACTTGAAAGGGACTTTGATATATACTACCATAAGTAAATGATACAAAGCTCAAAAATATGCTTATAATTCTAAAATTAATTTGAATTTTACGGCACAAATTTAAGGTAAAAGCTATTGCTACAGTACACATTTTATTAAATCGGCAAAATGCAATTTTTTACATTTTAAAACATTATTTCATTGCTGACAACTGACAAATTTTAATCAATTTTACAATATGGCATCACCGTTGGACATCAGTAAAGTTATTTACCATTGTCCTGTCCGAGAATAAGAGAATACATGCTCCTGAGACCAAAGACATTCAGGAAATACCAAGATGCTGAACTCACCCTGTGGAGGCATACAGCAAGAGGTTATTTAAAGATACAGCTTTGAATGAAATAAGAACATGAAAAACACTCAAGGTGAGAGCTCTAACCAGGAGGCATCTAGAGAGAGCAACTCAATTCCCTGCTGCAGCATCGGCTTGAAGCGGAGAGTGAGAGGGAACGGTACCTTTGCTTGGGAGAGAACAGAATTATAAATGCGCTAGGATGAATTCTTTGAGAATGGACAACAAGAAGCCATATTTGATAACAAAAACCGTATCTCTTACTTGTGACAAACCCAGAGAAGGTCCAGTTGATCCAACCACCAATAAGGATCATAGGCAGGACATTTGTCACATTGCCTTTCATCATGTCCGTCAACATGCTGGGATCTAATTGAGTAAATATCATCACATTAACCTTGTCGCTCAATCCAGACTATAATTTTATGATGACATAAAAGAATGCATAATAAAAGAATTTCAGTTTAGAACGACTCACCAGTCATTGGAGAGGGTGGGACTACCTTTCTTTTGGTTTTTTTGAAAAAGCCATCTTCTTGATTATTGAAGTAGAATTTTCTCATCAAAAAAGACTGTTTTAGTAAGAGAAAACATTTCAGTTTCAATGCTCCGGTAACGCCTCAATCAAAAGACACAAAAAGATAAGAAGGGCTCACTTGTTTGGGGATATATTTTCCATTTTCCCGTAAAACTCTGCTCCGGATGAGAACCTGGCTGTGTAGAGAACATGAAGCACAAATCTTTAATGTTCTGTAATGCGCGGTGCAAAACACATGAGGATGGATAATTAAACAGTCCAATGAAAGTTACCTGTCTGAGACCTGCTCTAACGTGAGCTTCTTGTCACTTTGTAACAGAATTGAGACATAATGGCGGATCACTCCAACCAGAAACGTAATAAATACAATAGGCAGCACAACCCAAAGGCGAATGTTGGAGTCCAGGAGGAGCTCGGGCTCAGCCATGCTTCTGTAAAGGGATGATGATGGGAAATGAGCACCCTAAAACAGACAAACAATAAGTTTAAATATAATCATCTCTTCCTCTTAAATTACCATGAATATAAAAGGACAGCACTCTGATCAGAATTTTTTTTATGATTTTTTTTTTTTTACTATGATCTTAAGTTAGTATTCGATTCTCTGTATGGCAGTATTTTGAGGATGGAGTTACATTTTACCGAACGTTTGACAATTGATTTATTCATATTCATGTCAAGCTCATACATGTGTATGATGTCTCTACCTGTTTTACCATACAAAACACACAAAAACACACAAGAGCTTCATATTGCTATTATCCACCCATTGTAACGACGAGTCAAGGGCTAGCTTGTTGCTAACAACCTTCTTTCAGGCTTAGGGAGGCGAATCGATACACATTTTATTGGCATGTACACACTAACACCGACCATATGCTGTATTTCCCACGCTACCTGTTGCGACAACTTTATCATAATGCATTTATTGTACCTGCTGTCTTATTCAAATGATGGTATATCTCAGCGAAGCCCGACAACGACTCAAGACAGGATGCGACACCATCGAGGCACTGCAGCTGCAAAGATGAGCATCCACGAACAGCTTTTCAGAATAAAAGCCATTTTCATAATTAAATTTCAAAGTCAAAGAAATATGGCATATAAATGTCATTCTAATGGATAAATATAAAATAATGTTATTTTATAATTACATGTAATAATGTTAATATTATTAATAATGTTAATATTAAAAATATTTTTGATAAAACAATAATTTTGGTATTAATATATATATATATATATATATGTAGATATAAAATGCAGCTTTTCCCATTTATCTAAATTGACCCCAAATTCTTAGGATAATAGGGTGATCGATTTAAAAAACATAATACATGAGTATAATTTACCTAATTCTAAGATTTCAGTGTATTGTTAAATACTACAACATTTCATTTAATATTTTTTTTTATTATTGTATTCTCTGTCACTCAATATTCAGCATTCTAAGTGGATTTGACATTGCATCTGACAGGACACTATGAACATTTTTATTTTATTATCAGGATGAGGTCATGCAAAAGAAAGCATATGACAAACACAAAAAATAACAAATTATTTTGAAGTTTTTTCTATTTATTTATGGAATGGGGTAGCCATGTGGATTATGCACAGTAATCATTTTTTCACTCTGAAGTAAGTCTTTTGCCAACAAATAACATCTTTGAGAATAGTAAAAATGTGTGCTCAAAATGTAAAATTAAAATGTGAAAATTAAAAGAACAAAACTCCAAAAGTATTCGCAACAAAATTTAATACTGTGGTCTGTATAAGAAAACAACAAATGAAACACTATCACAAACCACATCCTCTCATATCAACACTGGCATATTCATAAACAGGCAGTTTCTGCTGCATTTGGTCCACTAAAAGAAACCAAAGCTAATTAGATCTAAAAGGGGGGCGATAATAGAAACATTAAGTAGTGTTGCTGAAATGCACAGAACTATTTTAGAATAGCTTGTAGATACAAGAAAAACAACAAACATAAATATAATGAAAAAAAATGTTGGCAAAACCTCAACAAATCCAATGCAGTAATCTCAAAGAAATGGCATTGATAAACCTGGGCAAATTTTAACAACCAATCCAACGTTTTCACACTCAGTGGGCAAAAGTACGCATACCAACCGTAAAAATCTATTTTTATTTACACCATATTATCAACTGTTGCCATGATATAACATTGCGCTAACCTCATCACACACATACAGAGAGACAACTGCAGGGCGTATCAAATGTGGATCAGGTTTGGACATGTTTCTTCTATTATGCATAATTGAAATGGAATTAAATAGAATCCGAAACATCTATAGACAGATTCTGGCTTGGGAGATTTTACAAAAAAAAAAAAAAAAGAAAGAGTGGATGGTTACATTCCCATACTTAATACGGAGATATCAAGCTGCCATATTTTCCCCTAGAGAGCAAAACAAAATTCAGTCTGCAACTCTGGTGCAAAGCCAGCCACTACAGGTCAGGATCAGACGCACGATGGGAACACATCCTTGATGTAGAACATTGAATTTGTGCATTTAATAAAACAAAAATCATATAAAAGAACTTAACCTTATAAATTCAGACAGTCTGATGTGGTCACAGAGGGCGGTACTAAAAGAGGAGAGCACCCATGCTGCCCACTTCACTCTGTTCTTTCACAAAGATCTCAAAGTATTGGTAGATGATTGTGACGGCCAACAAAATTCCAGTTCCTGAACCGATGGCTCCCAGGAAGTCAGCCATGACTGACAGACCCCCTATGCACAGGCCTCCAAAAGCTGCAGCAGTGGGTATGTACCTAAATGAAGATAAAAAAAAAATTAAGTTATTCCATATTTGACTCATTGCATCTAATTAAATTTGAGTGCTCTGCATGTTTTACCTGTTGAGTTCATGGACCATAGAAGTTTCTCTGTGTCCTCTCATAACCATCTGCTGTTCTTTCAGCTGTTTGGCGACCTAAGTAATGCAAAATTAACATATAAAGCCCTCTTAAATCAACTGTGCAGTGTAGGTCTGTGTGATCAGGAAGCAGGAATAGCCTAACGCGCTTACATCTTTAGCAGAGGATCCAGACACCTCAATCCAGGTCTTAGAAAAAAAGGCACAGGATCCCAGCATGAAGATGATGTAAATGATGGCATGAACTGGATCATCCAGAACTGTACCAAAAGACTCTGGGGGAGAGAGGTAGTAGCACAGACCTCCTACTGGGTAAGCACGAGCTGGCCCTCCACTTGAGCTATCCTGTTAACAGAAACAAACACACACATTATAGGTGCCCCAAGTATTTTTTAAATAATTTGTTATACAACCCAAAGAGTCTGATAAGCAAGCTAAAATGAGCAAAATTCGTCTGGTCATGTGATTTCGAAATGGCAGCCTCTATGATGGCAGACCAAACAGGTGCAGATTAATTAGTTTTCTAGGCCAGATAAAGTTTGATCTTGTATGTGTGCATAATTTAAAACAGTGGTTCCCAACTAGGGCCCACCAGAGGGGCTTCAGCAAATATAAAAGTGGCCACAGAATGACTGACAAGTACTTAAAATTATTAAATTAAATGATTATTACTATTAGCATATTCTAACTGTAATCTAAATCAAAATGCTAAATTAAAAACACTTAACAAGGATGAAAACAAATCATATAGAATCATTTTTAAACGAAAAATAACTTTTCAGACAACGCAAATATTTTAAAGTAACAAATAACTTATACATGGTCACTTACCGACCAAGTCCCCAGCAGATTGACCAAGAAGTTCCCACTGAAGCGAGTGGAGAGCATTTGAGATATGACGTAAAGGTTGGACACCAGTGCAGACTGCAGGATGATGGGAATGTTGGAGGTGTAGAAGAGTTTGATGGGATATGTGTTGTACTGGCCACGGTAACGTGCCGATTTAATAGGGAGGTCGACTCTGAAGCCCTGTGGAACAAGAAAAAATATATACGTAGTTAGACTCTGATAAATGTTGTCAGCTAATTCGGATTAGGATTTGAGCAACAGCGAGACCTTAGCAAACACCTCCGTTAAACAATCCACTAACCTGGAAGTATATGACTACAGCAAAGACGAAGACTGTAGAGATGAGGTTCATGAGGTTGGGCAGGTTCTGTCTGTAGAAGGCCTCTCTCAGAGCCCGTACTTTATCAGTACGAGTGGCCAACAGGTGGAACAGAGCAATAATGGCTCCCTCAAACTCAGTACCTGAATGTACACAAAGAAAAATCAGTCAGCATTACTTATGACACCACAGAATGTTTAAAAACAAGATACTTCATCCTGAACACAAACCTCTTCCTGTGTTGACTGTGGTTGGGCTGAACGCCTTCCATACGATTGTCTCACAGATGTTTGTGGCAATGAAGAGAGAGATACCAGAGCCCAAACCATAACCCTTTTGCAGCAACTCATCCAGCAGCAACACGATCAGACCGGCCACAAACAGCTACAGAGAACAGATCATCAACATCATTAAGTGATCAACTCTATACAGAGCATGCAGACCACCACTAAAGCAAGGTGTTTTCAACAGAAAGGATGAAGCTCTTCACAAAATGGAGCACAAGATAAGACTGACAAGATACAATATGTTGATCAATCAGTTTGTTTATATGCGCTCATTTGCATAGATTGGGTTAGATCCGAAAGCAAACAGATGAGATTTACACAATGCCTACATAGGTCACTTCATTAGCTAGAGCGAAGTCTTGTGATTTTACAGACAACTTAACAACCACCAGTGTCATCTAATAACTTGATGTGAGATAAAATAAATAAAAAAATCCACAATAAGGTAAAAATAGATCAAATGTTATTTTAAAAGTTCTTGTCTACGATAGTTTCTAGAATGAGGAGTACTATAATTAAAAATGCACACGATACACAATATGAAATGACTGAAACAGAAAATGTGCATTATCCATTCACAATCCTATCAGGAGATTCAGTCAGACCCAAATGCTTCTATAGAAAAGGTTATCAGCTGAAAAATATACTTACCAATATATCAGTTTATCATTCCTAAAACGTCTAATTATTTCAAGCACCTGTCGATATAATAGAGAATAGAGAGAATGTGAATTAACCTGGATGATGATGAGGAGGCAGACTCCCGCACCCATCTCTGAAGGGTCTCCATACATGCCAGTCATAACATACACAATAGCCTGGCCAATGGTGATGATCATGCCAAAGACTGGTGGAAAAATCTCACAGTTAGATATCTTACAGAAACAATCTTACAAACATTAAGATGGGTTTTCCACAAGCATTACTGCAATGGGAGCTGCATTAGACATTTCTATTACTTTCAAGCAGTGAAGTAACTTAGCTAAGTATATCAAAGACCACAGGAAAGATGTGCAACTGGTAAACGATAATGCATTATTATAATCTTGCATTGTTGCAAGATGGCAGAGCCTGAAGGGGTGTATTTTACAATCAAAACTGGTCGACTGTAAATGATCAAATTAATAGAATAAATGAAGTAACTAAATAATAACATTTTAAGTATTATTTTGGCCCGTCATTCAAATATAATAATAGAATTAAATGTTGAGTTCCACAAATGCACAATCAAAATCAAGGACAGGACTCATATAGTGTAAAAGAGAAAGGGTTGCCTTACGTTTCTGAGCTCCGTTGAAGAGCGCTCTGTCTTTAGGTGTGTCTCCAACTTCAATGATTTTAGCTCCAGCCAGCAGCTGCATGATTAGACCAGACGTCACAATAGGAGAGATACCCAACTCCATCAGAGTTCCTGAAACACACATTTTTTAAGCTTTAATTCAATTGTTACTCAACTAATGGTTGGCCTATTTGGGATTTTGCAAACGCAGGATACCAATATAAAAATAAAAATTATGTGTAACAAAATTAGATAATATTTACTCTAAATTCACTATATGGGATAATTTTGTATAATTAATTGACAACTAAACAAATCACAGTTATTGGCAGATGTTGATGGACTTACAATTAGCATGGGTGCTTAAAATCATTTAAGCAGCACTATGCAGGAATTCCGTTTTTGTCAAACAGTGATCCCTAGAGTCGCTGTAGAGTACTTGTATTTAACGTTACTGTCGTAACTCACGCAGAACGTGACAGTCTATGATCTGCACTCACGGCCTCTCCAGTCTCCACTTTATAATAATAAAGTAGCCTACCGCGTTAGGCTAACCTGAGCCTAAATGCCAGATCAATAAAGTTACATCATGTACGCATTATTTCATAACAATGTCCGTTATGATGTTGTTAGACATGATTATTGCAATTTATCATAATAGTTTGCAAATTGCGCTCATTTAAACTATTTACAACGTGTAGGCTTCTTTATGTCCTGATAATTATGTGAGATATTGACAACTGTTCTCATGATAATCGCAGGAATTTTAACAGTGAATGCCTGAGCGAGTAGGACTCTTGTCCGGTTCCTTGCGCTGTCAGATTCTAGTCAGCTTTTTCTAGACTCTTCCGACCGCGCTTTCTTCGTTTTTTTCTCCATTCTGAAAAGGCAGGTCTGAAATGTACTCGTGTCTGACTCCTCGCTCGGTCAGTCTGCCGTTTCCTCTTTCTCTGTTCCTCCGACAATGCTTTCCTAGCTTTCTGCTTATATGCCAGTTTAGCCATGACAATAGTTGTTCTTATAGCTAGCTGGATCTGGATGGGGGCGTGTATGCATGTAATGTGTGCAGTGCCGTAAAGCAATTAGTTACATTGCGAGAGCTGAAATCACGCGATACTTCCTGACGCTGAGGCCGGCGGACCGCCGGCCCAATGTTGCAAGTGCGGTTTTTCCACTCACAGGCACCAGGAGGGGGGGCGAAATGACCACCATTCAACCCGAAAAGAGTCATATAACCATTCCAATAACTCTGAAGCTTTTCAGTTAAGCTAAAAAAACTGCATAGTGCTGCTTTAAAATCCAATTATAGAATTATGAGCAAATTAACCAGCCAACAATATTTGATTAAATCATTTATCTGATTCAATCACTGTCTGACATTGCTGATTCAGGTATACGCACCTCTGTTGGATGCAAGAATCACTCTCATCCAGTAAAAGGGATCTGCTGAGTCTGAAGACATGATTCCAAAGAGGGGAATCTGGAGGACAGATTATATGAGATAATTTAAACCAATAAAAACATCAAAAGATGGTAATGTTTGGTTTGAGATGTTTATAAATGCACAAGAATGATTTGTTGATCATCAACAGTTTACAGCACTAAGAGCTTAGGGGTTGACAGAGTAAACATACCTGGCAGCACACCAGAAAGATGAACAGGGTAATTGCGGTCCATAACACTTTTTCTCTAAACTGAATCTGTGGTGAAGAGATTCAAAGAGTTAGTATCACTGAAGTGCCACAAGAACTATTAATGCAAGATGTTGAGATGAAATCTAACTGCATACCCTCCTTTCTGGTTTCTGGATCTCAGGTAAAACCGCACAGAATGGCTTTATCACCTCCAGGAATTTAACTGAAAAAGAAAAGCAGAGCACTTGTGTTTACAGTTATTTGACCTAACATGAGAAAACAAGACAATGATACTATCCCAGGAGCTCTTGGGAATTCAGACGACGTGGCTTTAGAGTTTTTGGAGGTCAAACAAGTTGCTTGAATCTCTATCTTGCAACGTCATCATTCAGTCCAAGAAGAAAACCCTGACCCAAATAACACGATCAAAAACCATCTGTCCACCAAATGCATGCATTAAACTAACACAAATCACGCTACCATACACAAAAATGATTATTATCATAGTTGGCAGATTTTTATGTGAAGTTAGCGTTATATTTTCACACACCATGGTTCTAACGAAATTACTTGAGTGCAATTTTACAGGTTTACAAAACAATCATCTTCTAAGCAATGAAATAATAAACAACAAATGCATTTTTGACAAGGCTAGTTTACGGAGCTAACGTTAGTAACGTTAGCGTTACTAGCCGGGCATAGTCGCTTTTAAAAACCAGTGGAATTACAAATTAAACCAATAAAGTAACATTTTAAACGACCAAATAAAAGTCAAACAACGTGTTTCTGTGATCCTAATTATAAAACAATAAACAACATTAGATTCTGATAGCAAAATACAGTTGCTAATGTTTAATGACCAAATAAAAACTGCGGCTAACCAGTTATTGTTAAAATACCAGTTGTTTATAACTACAGAATGCATTGCACTACTTGTTAATAGACTGAAAGTACAGTAAAAACGATGAAGACTCACTGGCCATGGTGTTCCTCTGATGACGGTCCCAAACTAGCGGTTAGCAATCACCGGTCAGTAAGTAGCTCTACGAGAGGAGCGTGTTCAGGACACGTCATCACCCAGAGCACAGAGATACACGTCAGTGTCTGAGCCACAGAAATAGTGGGTTGAATGGAAAATGAATAACTGGAAAGGGCGGGATTAGTGGCCCGGAAGTCGTCTCTGATGCTGCGTAATAAATACGTAGGCATGATGATAGTTTGCCGTTTTATCTTTTCACGCAGTACATCAGTGGATATTTAGGTTTCTCAGTGTGTGATTTGTTTACACGTGTATTATTGTTCGAACAGGCTTGAGGTAGTCATGTGATAAATGTGACTTTTCTCACAGTTATATAATCTTTGACACAATGGCATAACATACTGTTCTAAAGTAGCCTAGAGGTTGCTGGGATATATTTCTGTATGCATTCCCGGAACAAACTTTTGTTTATTGTCTATTTAATGTGGGCTACCTGAGATTTCAATTCTTTTAAAGGAGATTCTGCTTCGTGAGCCTCCATGCGCCCCCTTGCGGAAGAATATCTCAAATCACTTGATTAGAATTGTTGAATTATGGCACATTGCAATCAGTGTTGGGGAGAGTTGCTTTTAAAAGGTAACGCGTTAAAATATCGCGTTACTTCTTAAAAAGTAACTAATTGCATAAAATAGTTACTTTTATGGGAAATAATGTGTTTCGTTACTTTGGCGTTACTTGGGCTGTGCTCTCATGTTTGTTTTTTTAATAACAAAAAAATGCAAACGTTATTTTTTTGGCAATTGTATAGGCCCTTTCACACCAAAAGTGAAATAAATAATCCTCAGGCGGAAGGAAGAGCAAATGTACATCTGTACTTTACGGATAATAAAGTGAGATTCAATTAATTAAGTAGGCTAATGTGTTATATTTTATTATTACAGGTTTGTGTAATATTGTGAGTTTGCATTCAACTGTTTTATCCATTTTTAGGAATACTGAATCTGTTTTTGTGCAAGTGAGATGAGTAAATGCATGCTCACATTTAGTAGAACTGTACAATGCATCATGATTAAACAGTGCATACAACACCTCACCTCTGTACCTCACAAACGATTTGGGGGACAGAGCTCAGGTGTCAGTCAATAAATGGGAAAACAAAGTACCTTGTGTTACTTATTTTTAAAAAGTATCTCAGATATTTTGTTGTAAATTTAAAAGTAATGCATTACTTAACTAGTTACTTGAAAGAAGTAATCTGATTACCTAACTTGCGATACTTGTAATGCTTTACTCCGACACTGATAGCAGTTTCTTTTAGCCTTTTAATTGACTGTGCTGAGACTGACGAACGTTTTGATGCATTAGACAAAGTTACTCAAAACTCAAACTACTTTCAAAGAAAACATTTAATCCAACGTAATATAATTGGTAGTTTACATATAATGGCAACAATTAAGAAGCACACAATATTAATGCTTAAATCTGTGTCTGAGCAACGTAACTGAAATCACCGCCAGGGGGCGTCCCTGCACTATTGATTCATGAAAAAACCTGTTGCGACAAGCACTCTACTGTTGAATCATATAGGTGAGAGTCCTTGAACAAATAGTATTATGAACTATGGTACTAATATGTTTTTTTTTACAATCATACCACTTATATAATAATGTTTATTTGGACATTTAGGCCTCCAATTATATTACCATTATTTTTATATTATATAATACTATGATTCATTTTTAATATAGGCTACATATTTCAAGTTATATTTTTGTAATTTATAAGATGTAAGTAATTCACCACAGCAACATTTAAAACTTGATAGTTCATTTTTTAACCATCTGGGGTTCTTCGTTTACCAGTCACACATGGACCTTCACGGTCATAAGAGACCGGACCCCTAAAATAAAAATATATTTTTTTCCAGTAAAATCAATTAAATGTTTTTTTGTTCAATAATTTTTTTTTTCTTTGGTGTTCTGAGAGAATTCCAGATAATAATTAATATTTATGCAATAATTATGTTCATTTTTTTCCCATTGAATATAATAGAAAATGTGTATATATATATATATATATATATATATATATATATATATATATATATATATATATATATATATATATATATACATTTTCTATTATATTCAATGGGAAAAAAATGATCATAATTATATATATATATATATATATATTTTTTTTTTTATTTTTTTTTTATTTTTATTAATGCTGTATTTCAGGTTAAATTAGAGACTAGGCCTATGGATTTTTTTTTTTTTAAATCAGATTGGTGCCATCTGGTGAAAGTAGTGAGCATAATTATCATGCAGTATCATATTGTAACAAATAGATGGATTTACAGCTCTCTGTAGAAAGGCTTGTGAATTTTAGTTGTTTCGAACATATTTGCCTATTTTTTTCAGGTTGTGGATTTTAACATATAATAAGAGATTCTCAAAGACTATTTTTGTCAAGTTTTTTGTTTGTTTGGTTGGTTTAAAATTATTTTTTGTACAATTCAATGAACAGTAACTCTTATTCAAAATTGGCAACAGCAATTATGAACAAAAAACTAAAATAACAGCAAAAGTATAATCATTATCAAACAGTAAATGGAAAATAGGATGATATTTAAAACACTTTTTTATCTCTCAAATTTTTTTGACAATTATTATACTTTTGCTGTTATTTTAGTTTTTGTTCATAATTGCTGTTGCCTTTTGAATAAGAGTTACTGTTCATTGAATATGTAAATAATATATTTATAAATATATATTTATAATATATATATAAATAAACTATATTTACTTATTAATCACATACTAACTGTATTTGTAACTAACTGTAACTGTATTTGTTTTTTTACATATTCTCACATTTCTCTGTTACAGTTTCACCAGTGTCATATTTCCCTGTGTGTGTATGTGTTTGTGTGTGTGTGTGTGTGTGTGTGTGTGTGCGTGCGTGCATGTGTGTGTGTGTGTGTGTCTATTTTGCAACCTTGATGGCTTACAGTCTCATGCTTTCATTGCTGTGCTTTTTATTCCTTACATTGATGAATAATTGCTTTTATTTCACACATTTCCCAAAATTAGCTTTTGCAATGACACACGTTCATTTGTGTGTGCGTGTGTTTTTGTGTGTATAAGTATGTGTGTGTGAGAGTGTATGTGTCTGTTTTCCACTCTTGATGTTTTAGAGATTCACCCCTTCACTGTTGAGTGCTTTTTTTCTGCATCGAGGCTGATTTGTAGATTGTACGCACAAAAAACTCTGAATTTTCATATTTTTACCAATTTCCCATTCATTTCCTAAGGGCGGTCATTTATGACCGAAGGTCCCGAGTGTGACTATTTTTTTTACGACCACTTAGACTTTTCAAATCATGTCCCCAATTTTTTTGTGTGTTCATATACCAAGTACCATAAAAGTCACCAAGTTGCGTACCATTCCGATGAAGCTACGATTTAAAAAAAAAATATAAAAAAAATTCCGATCAGAAATGACTGAAGAACCCCAGACTGACAATTTTTCATTATTAAAAACCAATTCTAGTTCATCAAAACAGATTTGTTGAATGGTAATAACATGATAATTGACAGGCCAATCTGATCTGACACACATTATCACTGAGCTGTACTAACATTCACCAACCGGGGAAAGTACAAATGAGCGAGCAGAGAGAACACATGGCCTTTTGCTCAGTACTTTATACAGATTTATGTACACAGCGGCTGATTCTCTGGTGTGCTTGTTGTTTAGAGATGTCTGCGCTTTAATAAAGAGATACTTGTTCAGAATGGTTATATAATGGTTAGTGAACTGTGAGATAACACAGAGGTGAGGCCAAGCAAATACCACACAAATCACACATTCTTTTCTCCCCCAAACTGGTTTGTTTTCTTTTAAATCTCAGTGTCGTGTCATATAAGGGGAAAAATGTCATTTAGCACTTGCTTTAGCAATTTTTTTGTTTATATGTGTATATATACCTCTTGTACATTTATTATAAATGAATAATATTTCAGCCATGTGGAAGGATGTGGAATCTGGACTGAGAAGAAAGCAGCGTGATACATAAGCAAAACGTTTGTTTTTTACGTAGGCCTTCCGCTTCATTTATTTTTGTGGTGTTTGCATTTCTCAGTGAGATATGGTCAATTTGAGCTGCTATTTTCATATGCTGTTGACATAACGCAGGATCAAAATTCTTCAGTTGCTAACTGTGCTGAGAGTTAAATGATTTATTTTATGGTTTATGTGACATTTCCGTTGGCTCATGCGACCCACTTGGGTTTGCTGGGCTCCATCCGTTTTTTTTGGCGAAGTTCATCTCATTTATTAAATGCTCAGGAAGTGAACTGCCTGTTCGCATCAGTTCTTCAAAAGTGTTCTTAAAAGCACTCAGTACAATAATAAGCATATGTACACATACATAGCTGGACGTTATTACTTAAATCTTTCCTCATACTTTTCAATCTTAATGAGCTGACAGGCTAATTACAAAATGCCACAATTAGTCATCTATCTATCCATCTATCTATCTATCTATCTATCTATCTATCTATCTATCTATCTATCTATCTATCTATCTATCTATCTATCTATCTATCTATCTATCTATCTATCTATCTATCTATCTATCATCTATTGAGGTAGATTTTCCCCTACGCACCTGACTTAAGTTTACCTGGGGCGTCTCCAGTCCACACCCAAGTTGACATTTGCAAAATTATACTCAGGTGAATTGACCTCTGACCTAAAGAGTAGCTATTCTGACCTCATAAAATGCCAAGAATTATAGTTACCTGACAGCAATATAACCTTCCTAAGAGTCTCACACTGAGTCGAATCTCACACATCTCGTTCATTTTTACACTAGTACTTGGGAATAAGGTCTCTAGTGTTCCACTAACCTGCTGCACATGTGCATTACAGACTCCAGACAATGCCTTGTCTGGCGAACGAACGAACGAACGAACAAACGAACGAACGAATGAACGAACGAACGAATGAATGAATGAATGAATGAATGAATGAATGTATGAATGAATGAATTGCCACGTCAGAGATATGATCCCTAAGCCTTTGATGAGGCATGACAAATTTGTTTAGAGGGAGTAAACATATGGTTAGTTCCACATATGCTCAGACTCACACACATGATCACGAAACACTCATTCTCTCTGTACTGCCTATAAACTACTGCATGCATTGTCATCAAATGTCCGAGCTGTTGTGCTAATTTCTATGTGTTTCAGATTAGTGGGTTTTTTTTCTTTCTTATATTTAGATACTTCTATAAATACTGTCAGTGAGTTAGAGAGGCGTCTAATGAGTCAGAATGTGACAATGTGCAAACACACATCAGGACAGCAGAGGAAAGAATGCTACAGTAGACAGAGCACTTTACAAGTCAACGGATTCCTAAACCAAAGAGTGCAGTATTAGAATCATTTGGGAAGTCAATACATCTTTAAAATTAGTTCTAGTCCTATTTTATTCCTTCTTAAAATGGAAAGTGCACCAGCACCCAAACTACTTTCCGCTGAACTATTATTCGCAGCCTCTGAATACCTTGAACTGGACGCCAGAACACTTTACAATTGCTTGAGACATTGTTACATCATCCTTGTTACATCAAGGCCATACATCCCAATATATGGGAGTGGCATTATAAATCTTTCTTGGCCTGGATTTCTCTCTCTCTCTGACTGTGGTCATAACCAAGGGGCATTCATGACCTATACGGCTGGCCCTGTCAGGGTGTGTCTTTTTTTTTCACAATTGTTTGTCCTCTGTAAGTTCCTACAGTGTTAACCTGTATGACGTGATGTTGGCTATATGGATGAGCAGTGCTAGTGTCTTTTTTCCCACCTGTTTGAATGTATCATATGAAGAACAAACTACACAAACACATGCTTTTGATGGGACTGGAATGGGATGAAATGTTGATTTGCATCAGGGGTAAAGTCGATGAAGTGACCTCTACAAATGACCCTGCTATGACATACAGGATCACGGATGCCCTTGAATTTAAATAAAGGTTTATTCAGTTTTTAGACTTTATATTTATTCATAAATGTCTTATTTATTAGTTATTTGGAAAATGTATTTTTGCACATTTTATTTAAAAAATTTTATAATCAAAATGATTCCAATTTTAATACAATTTTGTTCTTGTAAATTATATTTTCAGCATAATAATTTGGGTGAGATTTTTTTTACTTATAAATGTCTTATTTATAAAAACTTATTTTATGAATTTTCCAAAGTATTTTTTAAATAAAATCTACATAATGAAAATGATATTAATTTGATTTTTAAATTGAATTAAAAAAAATATATTTCAAAAATATTTCAAACTATGTGAGTTTAAATAAACTTTTCTTTATTTTATTATTTATTTATTAAATTTATAAATGTCTTTTATTTTATTTTATGTATTTTTATTCAAGCTAGAGAATTGTCCCAGATTTGTCTTTATCAAAAACATCTCACACTGGCACTTGGGAAGTTAAATATAACAGGATGGTGCCTTACAAATTAAATATTTACTAATGTGTGTGCGACCTCAAAAGGTATGACTCAGTTCGCAAAAAAAGACAAAAGATACAGAGCAATGCTTTGCCCTCACAATGGTCTATTCTTAGGAACACAGAAAGAACAAAGGAAGAATAGAATGAATTGAACAAAAACTGAGCACGGCTGAGTACCTTTAATGAGCATGCAAATGTAAACTCTTCGATTGAGCCAGCTCCGTACTTGAAAACGGTAATTATGTAAAGTGAACATATCACATATCCCCCATATGTTTAAGATTGGGGATGAATTCATTTGATATTTGCCTGACATTTTAAAGGAGGTGTAATAAACGTTAAGTAGGCCAACACATGATCCCCAGTGCAAAAGAAAAGAACTAAAAATATGCTACTGTTCTGTTGCCATAGCGATTTCAGTATTACCAAACAGGTCCGTTACCATGGCAATCCCCAAGCTGGATAAAGGGTGATGCTGAAATTTTCATCAAACAATCATTCAGACAGAAAAACAATCCCAAATCGTATACACGCATTGACCCATTAGCATTTTCATTGGCACTGACACACTACTGGATAAAGACACACTGGCCCTCATCCACGAGGTTACATCAAATCACTCCACTAAGACGGAGGATAAAGCAGATAAAACAACCATACAGAACAAATGATTAAACACTCACTGTCCTCAAAGCCTATAAAGCCCATCATTTGGCATCGGAAGCCATGTTTTGGGCCAGCTGGACCACAATTCACCAAATCTAGCACAATAATATGAGACATTTATAAATGAAGTCCAGTTGAGTGTGTGAAATATTACTATTCAATATACTAAATTATTCCTTTGATGGCAAAGCTACATTTTTAGCATCATTACTCCAGTCTTCAGTGTCACATTATCCTTCAGAAATCATTCTAATATTCTGATTTGTGCTCAAGAAACATTTATTACTGTTATCAATGTTGAAAACTGTTGATTAAAACCACCATTCAAAAGTTTGGTGTAAGTTTTTATTTATTATTTTTTTAAAGAAGAAATGTATACTTTTATTCAACAAGAATGTATTAAATTGTGTCATTAAGGACATTTCTAATGTTACAAAAATGTCTTAATTGAAATTAATAATTGAGCACCAAATCAGCATAAGGATTATGTGACACTGAAGACTGGAGTAATGATGCTGAATATTCAGCTTTTCCATCACAGGAATAAATTGCATTTTAACACAAGAGACACAAAAAACGTAGTTTAATATGTAATAATATTTCACAAAATTCCTGTTTTTACTGTATTTTTGATCAAATAAGTGCAGCCTTAGTGACCATAAAAGACTTCTTTCAAAAACATAAAAAAACTAACTTAATTATTCCACATTTTTGACCAGTAGTGTACGTATATGTACTCTTTAATGAACCCTCCCTGAGAAATATTCACTGGAGTAAAAAGTGTGACAACATACTCCTGTCTTTTGAAGAGTACGGTTGATAATATATGTCTGTTTTGCATGTTCGTCATTGTGTAACAGTGATCCACGTAACACGTCTATTTGTAACTGAGACGAGCGCCTCAAACAGCCAGTAAGGAGGATAAGGTCTGGCCACTGGGTCAGGACACCTTGCTTATAAGTTTTACACAGGGCAAAACATTAGCATTCTTAAAACTCGTGATAATGCAGTGATGTGGTTATATCTCTGACAGCTATGAAAACTACATGACTCAATATCAATCAACAGATTACTATGGGTAATCACAATAATGCTATAGAAGAACTGCCTTCAATTGATTTTAAGCTAGTTCAATTTTAATAACATCCTTAGTAAAGACCTTAAACATTTTAACCAACTTCATTCTTTTTATTTCACTATTCTTAAGCATAACCAATTAAAGATCAAAACTGGCATGATTTACTATAACCGCACACCTTGCTAGAGAACATAATAATAATAAAAGAAAAACAGCACAAGACCAGAATTTAACACAAACAAGTTTTATTTTTCCTCCAACATACCGTGTACAACAGATATAAGATAGAGGTATCTGAACATGTCAAATAATAATATTTATTAATATCATTATTGTAACAAAAACATGGAATGTAGTTTTGAATCTTTTTTTTTTATTTCTTTTTTTAATTTTCTTTTTAGTTTATTTAGGAAATATGACAAATAAATAAAGCTTTATCATAGTCTCTGTATGTCAACTAACTATCTGAATATAGTTCTCTCTTCACAAAGGGTAAAGGTGCAACGGGACGGTGCTGTAGAGCGACAGTTAACGGTATTCCTTCCCCCCCCCTACTGTTCCTTCATTTAATAAGGAGTGTTCGGAAGCTAATCAAAGTTCTGGAACCTTCTCAAGGAAAGAATACGGGAACAAAATCAGGTCCTTCTTTTGTAAATAACGGTTTTATATTCTCAATAAATAGAACGAAAAGGGGAACCAAAAAACACACCAGGGGAGGGGAGTAAAGCTACAGAACACAGAGGAAGCCGATCATGTGACGTTTCAATGTTAGCCTCTCGACCCTTTTTTAATCCTCTACGCACACAAAAATCAGAAAACAGACACCAAAAACAACTGAACAGGTGGAGTTTTCAAGAACTGAACTGAGCTGAACATCTCAAGGGACTGAAAGAATGAGGAATAGAAAGAAGCATTTCCCCATTCAAACTGTTTTATAGTGCTGGTTTAATCTGTGCCGTGATCCTCTAGTTGGGAAATGATGGTGATGAGGTTCTCCAATCCGAAGATGTAACCGCTATCCTGGCCCTCGTGGACAACACTATCCTCCCCGTAGTGCCTGCAAGTGGTGTGGGCAAAGTCAATCATGCGTACGTCTACGGCCGGGCCGCTGTCTGACCTTCCCACGTGTCGCACCCCTGCAGAGCCGCTGGTGCCGCTTCCACCACCGCAAGCACCGCTGATGCTACTGCTGCTAGCCGCACCTGCACCGTGAGGGAATCCAAAAGCACCTCCCTCCTCTTCTTCTTCCTCCTCCTCTTCTTCTTCCTCTTCCTCATCTTCCGAAAGTCCATCCTCCGGGGAATGACGTGATCGCGGAGGGTCTCCGTCGTAGATTATTAAGAGCGAGCTGGAGTAAAAGCGGTAGCTTTCGCAGGCCTCCAGGGCCGCCTGCATGTCTCGCAGCCTCCGAAGCACCGGAGACAGGAGCTCGCGCCTCAGCCGTCTCCCGTCGTGGAAGAACTGAAAGATGGCCTCTTTGAAGCCAGGCAGGGTTAGCTTGCGGCCGTGGTACTTGTTCATGAACATGAGCTGCCCTGTGTCTGAATGGTACACCTGGAGGAAAGCAGAGGAGTGTGTAAATGAAATATCGCCTTTCTAATATTTTCCTTATGGAATCACGTTTGAGAGCTACGCTAACCTGCATGCCACAGAGGCGCACTCCGATGCTGGCGGATGTACTTTGCTGACACTTGCGAATCTGCATGGCCTTCTTCTCCTCAGAGGCGTCGTCCCCGTGCTGCCTCGTGCCCATCTTCAGATCGAGCACGCATGGAACCGTGTAGCGCCACGTCAGGTTCTCTAAAAGGATGAATTCTGATGGGAGGTGCTGGGTTAAGGGAAACACAGATTCTCCTTTCTTTTCTATAAATTGTGCTATACAATTAACCGTTGTTTTTTGTTGCATGACAAAATGCTTTTGCTTTTATTTTCCTTAAAATTGTCCTAACTAATTGTTTGCAGACAAAAGAAGCTGAATAATGATTTCAAGCTTTATAATGTAAATTGTTGTGCAGTGAATATCTATATTTTTTGTTATTTTGAAGTAAACATTGGGTAAAATAGGTGTTTAAACTATGATGTAATATTTAAAATATGATACTTTTAGTGATTTAAGGGAAAACTGAAAACTAATAAACTATTTAAAATAAGATGAAATTATTAATTTAAAGCCATTTTTGTATAAATATAATTCTTATTTGCCATCATTAATTTGTATCACACATTTATGTATAACCATAATTTATAATTATATATTACCATCATTTACTTTTCACTGGCAATAATAAATATATATATACTGTATGTATATATATATATATATATATATATATATATATATATATATATAAACTCGCACTACTGTTCAAAATATTTAATGTTTTTCGAAAGAAGACTCCTTGCTCACTAAGACTCGATTTATGTGCTCAAAAATACAGTAAAAACAGTAATATTGTGAAATAAATATATTATTTGATTGATTTTTTTGTATTTAGATACATTTCAAAATGTAATTTATTCTGGTGATGGTGAAGCTGAATTTTTAGCATCATTACTCCAGTCTTCAGTGTCACATGATCCTTCAGAAATCATTTTAATGATTTTTCAGTGATCAAGAAAGATTTCTTATCATTATTATTGTCGACAGTTATACATTTTTGTGGAAACCATGATTTTTTTTTAGGATTCTTAGATGAATAGAAAGTTCAAAAGACCAGCATTAATTTGAAATAGAAATTAGTTGTAACATTATGGATGTCTTTACTGTTTTTTTTTTATTATCAATTAAATGTGTAAAAATAACTAATAAAAGATATCTTACTGGTCCCAAACATTTGAACGGTTATATACAATTGAAACTCGAAAAATATGAATAGCGTGCAACAGTTCATGTATTTCAGTAATTCAAATTAAAAGGTGAAACTAATATATTTTGTATATATACCTGTGACTATATACAGATGCATGATTATACTTTTCAGAGGGCTGACATTTCTGTATTTAAAACCCTTTTTTTATTGATTTCATGTAATATTCTAATTTTCTGAGATTTTGAATTTGGGGTTTTCGTAAGCCATAATCATAAAAATTAAAAATTTTGCATGATATTCTGATTTTGTGTGTGTGTGTATATACGTATATGTGTGTATATAATAATCTAGCTAACATCAGTAAACTAGACAAGACCAATCCACCTTTGTTGTTTGTGGCAGCACTTAAGGATACTGTATTGGTTGCGGTGTTTTGCGTTCTCCTTCATCCTCTGCAGATGTTGTTGGTGGCACTTGAGGCTCCAGGGGTTGTGCTTGAGCTGAGGGCCGGCAGCATTGCTCCCCTCCAGACTGTAGTAGAACACATCGGCCTGCTTGAGCCACTCCTCCTCGCGTTTCACACTGCAGGGGTGAAGACAGAGGAAGGTCAGACAGACAGACAGATTAGGGCTAACTTGCTGGATCAGACTACTTGTTTGGATGAACTCAACGTGTTTTTTTATAGATCTGAACAAACACCCTAGGACCCAGAACATCCAAATAAGCTCGAAGCAATATGCAAAAAACATTCAGAACAACTTAACAACCACATAGCAAAATCCTGGATTCATGGCGGCTTAGGCCAAGAGTTCATACACTGCAAATATGTTTGACCTTGAATATTATGATGTTGTTATCTGATTATGTTATTATCTGAATAGGATAATGAAAATTATTTAATGCTACTGCGACATTCCCGTTTGCTACAGCTCCAATAAGTGCATTTCCTTCCGGTTTTACAGTGGAGTGCTGTATGGAGGGTTATTACTTATGATTCGTAAAATCCTAAATCCCGCACGGAGAACAAATGCCCCTTATGTGCTCTTTCACCCGTTCCCCAGTCACACAGAGGTCACTTCTAATAAGTCACAAAGCTACGCTGGTTACATAACCCCTTGCTAAACTTTGGCTCAAAACGCACATTTGCACCAGTCCGGCTGCCAGGAGCTGAGAGTGCATCTGCTCTGCCCAGCTGGGTGTCCTGTGGGTCAGTGCGCTCAGCGCCTCTTCATGACGACAACGACATTACGATCGGTCACATTCTCACTGAGTCAGACAAGTACTGAGCAGAGCCATTATTACAGGAGAACACAGGCAAGTATTATTCCAGAGATGTGGGGTGGTGTGGTCTAAGTATTAAAACTTCTGCTAACTGTAAAGCTGCTGGTTCGATCCGCAAGGAACAGCACATGATTTGTCAGCATTTTGCCCTTGAGAAAGATTCTGAACCTCAGCGTCTGGTAAAAGCCTTCTAATATTTCAGCAAGGGTTTAGCACACATCACATTGCTTTATTTCAGGGGTTCAAAATTGAATAGCCACAAAAATACAAATCTATATAAAAGAAGAAATTTAAAGATTTCATCTTGGATTTGAAATAATCTAATGATGCAGTGATCATGCAAAACTGCTACAATGTTGTAGGTGGTTGTCAGGTTAGTGCTATACGGTTGATAAGGTGATATGAGTGGTTTTTAGCACATAGTTAAACAGCTGTTAGGGCGTTCTGGGTAATTGCTAGAAGGGCTGAACAATTAAGGGGGAGAAAAATTCAATTGTGATTTTTCTCAGAAACATTGGGATTTCGAATTAATGCATATTTTTAGGACTAAACATTTTGGCCAAAAAAATATCAGTATAGAATATATCAATATAACTAAAAAACTATAATAAATATTATTATAATGATTACTATTATTAAATAAAAATATTAAACAAAATAAGTATAACCACTGTTATAATTTCACTGTAAAAAATAAAATCACGCAATAAAAAAAAATAAAAAAAGGTACACTGTAAAATAAATAAAAAAACGTATAAATATACAAGTAGTGTTCCCACATTCATGACATAAGTGACCCAAAAACCACAGCAGATGTACAGATGGATTTATTTTAGATAGAGCAGCATTTACTATGAACCAAGCCGCTATATTTAATTAACTTGCAGCCCTTGTGATTTAATAGCACTAAGGCATATCAGCCCTACTTGCCAGGTGGTTTAATGATATCTTCCGCTAGCGAGGACGTTAATATTGTTATAGTTTTCAATCTGGGTGTGAATGGGCCTTAACTCGTCAATCCTATTTTCTATGCATCTATTATGCATATTAACAAGCCTATTGCACAATCAACGGTTACCGTCCCCTTACCTCTTGTCCTTATCCTTCCGAGTGTGTCTGGACCGGTCCTTGCTGTAGCCCTCATTGTCCAGCAACATCTTACTGACCCATTTTATTTTGTTATTGGGATCCAGGTCGGCCGAGGGGACCACATTCTCCAGGTCCCCAAGATCACTGTGCAGAGGGTACGCAATAAGACACAAATTCCCTTCCTCGTCCTCCTCGAAACTCACCGATACCACACCTGTAGAGAGAGGGAGGAGAGAGAGAGATAGAATAGAAGACGGAGAGGGAGTGAGAGAAAAAAGAATGAGGTCAGAGGTGAAACCATAATAACTTCACTTTAGCAAAGAAGCAGTAGTCAGAGTTCCGAGCTTAAAGTTAACTGTCTGGGAAATCTTTAACATCTCTTACCCACTTCTCTTTTTTGCTCTTAAAAGCTCCCGAGTCTTTAACAAAAGCTACTGAGCCGACAGCACGGGCTGGTCCTAACCTGATTGGAATCACACAATCCATAACAAACAAACAAGACAGAAATACTTAGAACAGAAAGAAGGGGGGGGGGGGGAGAACAGAAAGAGGGGGGCCGGAGCGAGAGAGAGCGAGAGAGAGAGAGAATAGGGCTGATGGCTTGGAAGAGAGAGAAGTCTAGGAAACAACAACAGCCAATGAACAGGAGCTGTGACTTCACTGGATTGGTTCTCTCAATCTGTCATGGCAAACCGTAAGAAACGTTTACGCTCAATCAGTTGCCACACAAGGATGAAACCAGCCCACAAACAAATGACAAGAGGCTTAAGATATGATGAAACCAATACTATTTATTGTCAAATATCAAATCATATCACTTCATGACTCAAATTCAAAACTGATATCATCAAAGCATCAGATAAAACACAATGAACCAAAACCTGGGAAAATCACAGAAGAAAAACTTGGATATTACAAGAATGACAAGAATGTATTATGAACCCGAAAGGCAGTCCCAAATAGTCTAAAATGTATTAAGAGACATACATGAGGTATTTGCATTGAAAAATCAACAAATAAAATATATATTCTGAAAGAAAGAAATTACTACCAGGATGAATAATAAAACATAAATTCTAATCGATTTTTGCGTAGATTTTATGCCCATTATTTTCAATGATGATTCCCATTGACCTCCTATTAATCTAGTATTTTAATGCATCAAAGTAAAAATATGCCATACTTCTAATTTAATCTGATTTAAATAAAAATTTATCAAAGTCAGGTCAAAAATCCTAAAATGTATAGATTTTAATCATACAAGTTCCATCAGCTTTTTTGCATTATAATAAACAAATGTACAGTATTGTAATGACACCAATGCCACAATGCAAAAAACACCCAAAGTATCACCTAGATGTTTAATTCAGAACAATTAAACAGGAAACAATTCAGAGAAGTGATAAATGCACTGATGCAGTAATTTCCTACAATTCAAAAAAATAAATGCATTTCAAGACAGCCAAAACAACCACAAAGATTCTGTCCAAGATTCTGTTTTCACACCACACCCATCCCTCAAACTCACTCAATAAAAAAACAGATGCCCTGCACACTTATCACACTGGAAACCAGGGCATTTAAAGTGCAGTGTGCATCTGCACTGCAGTGTGCATCAAAACAAGGCAGTAAATATTTTTGAAAAAAGAGACAGATGGACAGAAGCGAACGTCTGCTGGTTGAACTTGTCTTTCCAGGGTCTTCCTCAGGAATGACAGCAAAATCTTGATACCACAAGTGTGTGGGAGGCAGTCAATGATGTCATATCAGCCGTCTTTTGGTCCAGGTAGAAACATTTGTCATTTGTGCTTATTCTTCAAGTCTGGCTGGGAAGCATTCCAAATTCAGCTATTCATTCTCAAGCAAAACCCTGATACCTAGGTGTTCGCGTTAAAAAAGTACAGCATCGCCAGCATGTAATAACTTACCTTATAGGGTAGGTTTACCTATCCGAAAGGGATCTTTACAAGGATAGTAATACACCCAAACATTTCGATACATTTAAACATGACTTTCTTACTTCCATAGAATGGTAGTAACTATTCACGTTCATTATAATAATAATAATAAATACAATGAATGTGACAGAAAAGGGCGTCTCTTTTTCTGTTCCATGAAATAGAAAGTCATAGTGGTAAAGAACAACATGAGGTTGAGTAAATTATGACCATTTTTATTTTTTGGGTGACCTGTCCCTTTAAGAATTGATGATATTACAACAGCGCCCTCGTGAGAAAACAGCGTTAAGACGGAAATACAGCAGAACTGCTGGCCTTCATTTAGCATGAAGCTGTTTTTTTACACTCTAACAGAACGAAAGATATTATATTGTACCCCAAAGACACTTGTGAAAGAGAAAGGAATAGCCTGTATAGACATAAAACCAGAATAATACGTCGCATTATTACTTACCTCTATATTGCGGTGTAAACTTCCGCATAGCCGCAGGGAGGCTCTTGTAAAACTGGTGCTCCCGGGGGATGAGGGGCTTGCATATCGTCTGCTCCCCGAAGCGAAGCACACACGAGTGTCCCCCCACCTGGTGCACAAAGGGCTCAAGGAGCACCCCTTTCCCCATATACCCCTGCGGCTCTGTCTGCATCCCCTCGATGGCTGGGCTCATCCTCCGGGGGCATTAGACTCTCACTCCTAGTCCAGTTGGACACCACAAGACGCGTAACGTTAGACGGTTAAAATGACGAGATGGTCTCTCTATATTTCTCTCTGCCTTTCGTTTTTTCTCTCGATTCACTCTATCGTTTACTCACGATCAGCGATGTAATCTCAACCGTGCAGTAGAACACTGCAGGACATAAACAAAAGAAGCCGGAATGAGGAAGAAAGACGACACGACAGAAAAAAGAGCTCTGTGTTTTGATTCAAATCCTTTCTTTTATGACACGGGTCATCTACTTTGTATCTTTCTTGTTTAGTAAAGTGCTCTATATTTGTTCAACTGGTGAAATATTAGGGATTACACCGAGAAAGAGCAGTTTAATCTCCTAAGTGTCAACCACCTTCTCTCAGACTCTTCTTCTACTGACACCGTAATATCTCACCGAACTGAGAAAATGTCAGCGCTGCATCACAAACCCCACCTCTAATATCAAACTGGCCAATCAGAGCGCCGGAAACGGTGTTGGGTGGCAACCAGTGGAGAGGACAAAGAGTGATGAAGGGTGGGGGAGGGGAGGAAGTAGATGGAAAACAGTCTGGGGTGGTGGGGGTGAAGCTCGAAAGCAGCTCAGCCTCAGCTGTGTTTTTCTCTCTGTGTGACATGGATGTCTTAGGGAAGCTGGTGAGTGCATACGTTAAGGCACTCGCTAGGGTCACAATACGAAAATGCGGAAAATGCAGCTTTACGAGTACGGGGAATTGAAAATGAACTATAATAAACTAGCAGATAACATTGACATGGTCTAATATTCTATAAAGAAAAACAATCATTTTAACAATATAAACAATAGTTTTTATGTGTAGCCTATATCGCTTTTCACTATACACATGAGATTTGCAATAGGCTATACAGTATCGCTTTACTTGAGTAGGCTAAATGCTGAAAAAGTTAGATAGACCTACTTATAGTTTAAATATTTTGGATTATCTAAAAAAAAATAAAGCAGTTGAGATTTGCTATAGCATCAATATAGTCCGTCATTTCATATATGTTCATATTATTGTACAGCAGCAGCATGACTTGCTCACACAGCGATCTGTGAATCTATTGGCAGTAGCAAGTCTCTGTATTTGTTCTGCAGCAGCAGCACGTAGTAGATCTATTCAGCCAAGACCAAATTACAATGCCACATCCATTACCATGCTAGTTTACATTTTGTAATGATAAACAGTCATGCGGTCGGAAATTGCTATATAACCAAATATTATATTATATATCCAACATTAAATATACCTATTGCTGGGCGATAATAGGCCTATAGTTTAAATTTTGCATAGGTATAAGCAATCAAGAGGTTGTGATTTGCAATATTATGCATGTAGGTGAATAAGGATGTACTTACAGATGTAATTGAAAGTCATGGCATAACTTTTACCACATTGTACAGTATTTAGTCCCCTATAGTGTGTAAGCTAAAGACAACTGCATGTGGCTTGCACATTAAAAATAATATTATTAAATATAGAACATACAAAATGCTATTATAGCCTAGCAATAGTATGATATAATTTGTGAAAAACGTTTGGTAGAAATACAGGCAAATAAGAGGAAAAACAGGTGACATGATACCAATGGACCACATGGTAGGGGATTTTACTGTGTAATTTGGTGTCAGTCGTTCAGCCGACAAAATTAAATAGGGTGTCAGTGAACAGATGTTTGTTTTCTGAGGAACTGAGAGTGCTGAGTTTCAGACATATCAGTTTTTTTTTTTTTTTTATTGGAAATGTGTATAAAATGCTGTTATATGATATTCAGTGCAAAAAAAATGGTTGGTGATGAGAGGAAATGGGCAATATAGTTCTGAAGACATCAGAAAAAGTTGATGGAATGTACTGGCCACATGATTTTCTCAGGGAAGGAGAATCTTAGTTTGAAGGAGCATAGATGCATCATAAACAGTAGACCTGGGGCCTGTACCATGATGGTAGTTGAACAAACTCAGGGTTACAGGATTAGTTTAGAGTTGACCAAACCAAACCAATCCAACCAGGCTTTGTTGGTACCATGATACTGATCATCAACTTTCTCTGTCAACTCAGGCTTTGATCCTGAGTTTAGGAGTTTAAGTGTGACATCAGTAGCGAACAGCCAATCACATGTTGAGAAAGAGTGAAACTGAGATTAATTTCTCGCGAGAGAAGCAACGCAATTCACTTATTAAATTAAAGTATTAAAATATTAAGAATTTAAACAAATTTACACAGCAAGAAGAAAATAGCTATCCATGAAAGAGGACAACTAAAAGAAAAAGTCTCGCTACTGTATTTCAGTCCAAGTAAAAGTTGTGAAGTTATTTTATACAGTTGATAAAGGTATAGAGAGAATTGAACATTTAAGCTCACATGTAGTCATTTTATAGCTTCATCTATTGATGCTAAAGCGAATTTATATTACCTTTATATATTTATTCATTTAAACTGCTTAATAATAATTAACTAAAATTGTACATGTGTGATTATGGGTATAATAATTACATAAATAATATCTAAATCATAGAAATTTATTATTCTAAATATGCATCAATAAAAACCAGACAACTTTGTCTTTAAAAATCATTTGCTATGTAGTGACCTTTAATTTGGAGTAGAAACAGGTGGAGTGACTTTATCGCATCAGTCAACTTTGCTCACAGCTGATTGGTCCAAGTTCGGTTTGCAACCTCTTTACAGGAACATAACCTGCCCCGGACCAGGTTAGCCGTGGAGCGTAAGTTACTATGGCGATGAACACAGCTAAAAGCCAAACCACTTTCATGGTCCCTAAAACCCAGGGTTGACGCAAAGTAAACCGAAACATAGCTGGCTAGCCACCTAAACCGGCTTCATGGTATAGGCCCCTGCAGTAGTGTTGGACTACAGGCAGAGGGTTTGACTTTAATCCCTCTCTTTAACCCTGCCTGCTGGAACCCAAGAGTGGAAAAATGGGCCATGGAAAAGGTGTGAGAGAAGAATGAAAAGCATGAATTACAAAAAAAAACTAGTCAGAGACCATCTATTAAGTTTACCACTGTCTAATTTGGAAAATTGAAAGGATTTTAAGTCCAACTGCAGTCAATAATTGTATCCCTTAAAACTCATCTTTGGTCACCAAAATTACATATTTAAAAGATTTGTCCTATTTTCATGCATTAAAATAGCTTGAATGTAACTGTACACCATTTCATATACGCAAAACCATGAATATGGAAATATGCCCCGCTTCCACTCACACACACACAGGGGCCTGTTTCAGAAAGGAGGTTAAGTGAAAACTCTTAGTATGTTAACCCTGAAATGAGGCAAACTCTGGGTTTTCCGTTTCAGAATTGGGGGTATGTCAAACCTGAGGAAGCAGAGTTAGTCAAGCCCGTTTCTGAAAGAGGGGTAACTTATACTCAGAGTCAGTTACCATGGTAACTTACATTGTGAACCTAACCTGGTTAGGAGCAGGTTTTCTGAAAAACCCAGAGTTTTTCTTTTAGTAAATGCATTTTGATTGATTAATCTTTAGATATTTTGACTGGAAACAACAAGACAAAAATGCTGAGTAAGAAAAGCATTTTTTTGCAGTGCAGTACATTCATTCATTGCACATTTTTCTATATAACATCGGAGAGAGCACATTAGTAAAGCTGCTGTATCAGACCGGGAAGGAAAATGTGCCTCGCTCTCATGCTCTTTCTGAGAGTTTTTGTGTTGTTGGACACAAAAACTTGAGATCCATCAAAGAGGAGTTTTACAGGATTGCAGGAGAGTGGTGGAGAAATCAGTGTAAATGAGGCTAATCTGATAAATGACGTTCATTTGATAACATCTTGCTGTGACTTCTGAAAGTAACCTAATAATTAGATTTTCCTTTAGGATTTCCAATGTGGTTGGATGCATTGATGACATTCATATTCCCATCATCGCACCTTCCGAAAATGAAAGAGATTACTGTATGGAATAGAAGGATAGTCTGAGGTATATGCCGTAACCACCACATCTGTTAAATACACACACATTATTCACAATTTATTTGGTCATCTTTATTTCCTACAAATACAAAAGCAACAGTTATTATTTTTCCTGTTGGATTTTAATATTCTTCCAGTATTGTATATCTTCTCAACATCTATCAGTGGTGGTGCAGGCCCAGCATATGCCTTCTTGCTGTTGGCCCAGAAGTCAAATGTTAATTTCATTAGCCTAATTAAAAAAATGTAACAGGTTGGATTAGAGAACATTTAATTGTGTGAAAAGAGCATTATACTATGTGGAAACAGCTGCTGCACATTGAAATAGACAATGAATTATATTTATTTAATATGTCAAATGTTTGTAGCCTACAGCCATGAACCTTTTATGCTTAAAGGACAAGTTTGGTATTTTACACTTTAAGCCCTATTTTAAGATCGTTTCTGATGAAATAGAACGGTTAAGATTGAAATTTGGACAAATGCTGCTGTCCCGAGAATTTTCGGTTTCTGTGGTAGCACCCCCATGTATTTTTTACATGGAACATTAAGCAAAATATTTTGTCCAACCATTTGCATAAACAAGATTGTAACTGTTGGCTGTCAAGCTAAAAGGGGCAAAAAAGCTACCAAGTAGTCCGTAAATTATATTCTGAAGCCAAACAATAGCTTAGAGTGAGAAAAAGACAAATTTAAGTTGTTTTTCGCTGAAATCTATTTAACACTAGCTGCATTTTCTGTGATTCAGAGCTTTAAACATTAAAACATCATTACCGTGTTTCAGAGTGTGAGCATGGCAGGGTCAAAGGGGCACACAATTCATTTATTCATTAAAGGAACAAATGCAACTTGATGGGTGGTATATCACCGGTTAAAGGCCAGTGATACAAAAGCCTGACACTTTGATCTCAGAGATCTGTGAACTTGAGAATCCCTGAGAACCATTGTGCCTTTAAATAGATTGCTCTTTGTGGAGGGCCGTCTCTGATATTTTTATACCGTATGTTACGCTATGTAAACATCATCTGCTAAATGACTAGTAATGGATTACAAAACTTACCAAAATAACCAAATTTACTTCTATTAAGAACTGTGCAGACCAGTATGTCTTTACAAATGTTTAAACAATACTGACCTCCAGTCAAGTAATGAAACGAGGAGAGGAGCCGATTCAAACTGCTGACAGAGTGAAACACCAGCGTAATTACTGATCTGAGACGGTGCAGGGAGTTTTGGCAATTGCTCGCTGCTGCAATAGATTCTGAGATATGAAACATTCTGATCTTTGGCAGTGTAAATCTGAGATCTGAACGAGAATGAGAGAACCGAATAATACAATTAGTGATAGGTTAGCTGGGCCATTTTTGTTCGAGTCCTAACAAGGGCATTAAAACCTCACCCAGTGCCAAGGCAGTGCTCAGCTTCTCTTCATTCAATCCCAGACTTGGTACACTGTGATCCAGCCCAAACAAAGTCTGCAGGAGCATGGTCTGCTCTGTAACCTAATAAGAACTGCAGGTCAAAGCCAAGGCCAAGACTGGGCTCCATGAATGGAGGCAGGGGAGAATGTGAGACAGTAATGCGATTTGGGCAATGCTAATCTCTTAATGTGGCAATGGGTTAAAGACACTGAGACTGATGCACAGACTGGCATCATCAAACCTGGACAAAGTGTTCTTGTTAGAATGTTCTGTGCAAATATAAACAACATAACTGGGTATTTGGTGTTGTGAGATAGAGATTTCTTAATGTTAATACAAATCATAAGTGATCCTATTTTCTTTTTAGGCTATTCTAATTAAATGTTTCTCCAATATATGTGACCCTGGACCACAAAACCAGTCACATGGGTAATTTAAAAAAAAAAATAGATCTATACATTGTCTGAAAGCTGAATAAATAAGCTTTCCATTGATGTATGGTTTGTTATGATATGACAATATTTGTCCAAGATACAACTATTTGAAATGGAATCTGAGGGTGCAAAAAAATCGAAACATTGAGAAAATCGCCTTTAAAGTTGTCCATTTATATTCGCGATTGTGCTGCATTCACTCACAAAAATAAACGTTTTGTATATTTATGGTAGGAAATTTACAAAATATCTTCATGGAACGTGATCTTTACTTAATATCCTAATGATTTTTGGCATAAAAGAAAAATCAATAATTTTGACCCATACAATGTATTGTTGGCTATTGCCACAAAATACCCTTGCGACTTGTGACTGGTTTTGTAAAACAGGGTCACATATCTGTCAATTCTTATACCATCAATTGTCTTTTCCATTGCATTGACTACTAGTAATGAACTAAGTATTTCAGAAATATGTCACATTATGGAAGATAATGGATTGTGAATGTTGTTTTTAAGTCTGTAAATTTTATGCATTAATAATAATGCAATCTATAATAAGCTATTAAAACAGAAAATAAGGTTGATTAGCTCTAAAAAGTAGGACAATGGCTTAATTTAAATATTCACCATAACAATTTTAATATTATTTTTTAGCATTCTTGTGGTTAGTGAAAAATATTGAGGTTTTCATACTGAAATATCACTTACTAAAGTGATACAAATTTTAAATGAATTCGCCCCTGTGTGTTTTGAATCAATTAGAGAGCGATGAAAGAATATTGAGTTTGTTTGTGTATGAGAGAGAAATTAAGAGAGGACAACCAAAGATGACCTTGAGGGACCAAGGGAGGGCCGAATCTCCTGATTTTGCCCACGTGATGACAGTGCACAAGCAGTAAGAATGGATTAGTATGGAGTAAATGAGAATGTGATGACTGACATACCTGAACTAACATAGAGGGCAGCTTACAAGTCAGCAGGAAAGTAACGCAATAGAAAAAATTGCAGCATATAAACACGATAGAGTCCTCATGGGAAACATGAGAAGGCCTTTTCAAATGAGTATTTTGACCTATACACAAATATTTCTGCTCAGGAGTGAGATCAGACTCTAAGTATGAATCTAACTGACCAGCCAAAACAGACAACAATACAGGCCCATGGCCAAAGATCCCTAAACAGCCACGTCCTGCATTGGGTGGAAAATAGTGTGGCTCAAGGTAAGTGTATTTACCAGACAGCTCAGAGCAAATCCACACAGGTCACTGAATAATACCTGCACACTATTCACACATAATGTCTAAGAATAGCACTGTTTCTCCGCAGTCTTTTAGAGGTGGATATATATATTACCTCTCTACCAAAGCTATTTGCTCTATAGTGCACGTATTTCATTAATATAGAGTAAACTAAACCATATTATTATTTACTAAAGCTTTCATTTTCTGCTATAAATACAATCCCATTTTAGAAAAATTGCCATAAAACTGTCCAAATGGACATGTAAATGAGATAATAAAACAATCATTTAAACAAATTACCTATAACATGCTCCAATAGTGTGCAGTAGCATATACAAATAGCTGAAGAATCAAGTAATATTATCTTAAAATACTCTCTGGATTTCTAATTTTAATAAACACATGTAAAACATGTTGAGCATTTCTTGCAGACCTCTTGACTGGCGACTTTAAAACATCTTAATTGATTGCTTGCATGCCAAAGTTGTCTGCAGTTTTGACTTTGGGCATCACGTGCAATAAACACATACGTGACTCTGAGATAATCCATCTTCAATGTCAACGCATTTAGAATATCCCTTACATCTGTCTATATATGAAGCTCTTCCTGAGCTGGTGAGATCATGACACACATAACGATTGATTTAAAATAAGCCACATGCCGGATACAATGAGAGTGTGGACTGATGTCTTTATGAAGGGTCATCGTTGTCCTGTACACTTCCTCTCCAAGACAAAGACTGTCTGAAACTTCCTGAGTGCTCTCCACCCTACCTTAGAGAATAGCATATCCTGCTGAGATGAACATGCTGTCCTTATGTGCATGGGTCAGGTTTTGCCCAGTGCCTACATTGTGGGAGCCAAATGCCCTGCTCAATAACACACTAAATAATGAAAATGTAAAAACAATCAGTATAAACAATAGAATTCACTCTAATTAATTGGTTCATTTTAAATTCCCATATTTAGCACTGGAAAGTCTGATTCATTCTAATCAGTTTATTTAAAAGTGTCATGTGTAGAGTTGGAAGGTTCGATTCTTTCTGAATGTATAGCCTAGCCTAGCCTCTCATATCGTTGGAAAGTTTGTTTGATTTTAATGATTCAGTTCATTCTAAACTAATCATATAGGATTGAAAAGAATGCAGTTAATCGGTTAATTATAAACTAATTATAGAAAGGAAAGTCGGATACAGTCTAATAAATTAGTTCATTCTCTCATATGTGTTGGAAAGTCTGCTTCATTGAACTGGTTCATTCTAGTTATGTGAAGTGTTGGAAACAGTCAATCAGTTCTAAACGCTGTCATTTGTAGTGTTTACAAAATCTGATTCATTCTAGTGAATTAACTTTTTTGGATGATCCGTTTAAATGAACAAATTCTCAAAAATTCATATTTTGACTCCCAGTGCAGTTTTCGACTCTGTTATTCAATTCAATTCAAATTTATTTGTATAGCGCTTTTCACAATACATATTTCAAAGCAGCTTTACAGAAAGTGCATTTCAGAAATGTACATAGAAAAAATAGAGTTAGTTAATCATGTATTAATTTAGGGCATAACATATCGCCGCCGTTGAGTCGTCTCTTCACAGGCGTCAAGTCGTCTCTTCACAGGCGTTTAGTCATCTCATCGCAGGTGTTGGAGGATCTGAAGTCTCCGTGAGAGGCTGGATACAAACTGGAGCTGACGAACGCCATTTACCTCGGGACTAGAGTCGCGAAATAACAGCAGAAAAGCAAATGGGAAATAATTAGCATAGCTGCTGTTCATAATATTAATGCATTCGATCTGATTCAACAGTAGTATAAAAGGTAAGCATTATGTGAATGCTTGGCTAAAGAGATGCGTCTTTAATCTAGTTTTAAACTGGGACAGCGAGTCTGAGCCTCGAACAATATCAGGAAGGCTGTTCCAGATTTTAGGAGCTAAATGTAAGAACGCCCTCCCTCCTTTAGTGGACTTAGATATCCTAGGAATGACCAGAAGCCTCGAATTTAGTGATCTTAAAGAACGCGTTGTATTTTAGGGCGATAGAATGTCCATTAAATACACAGGAGCTAAACCATTTAGGGCTTTATAGGTCAGTTGTAATACTTTGTAATTGATACGGAACTTAATAGGTAACCAGTGTAGAGATGATAAAATTGGTGTTATATGATCATATTTTCTTGACCTAGTAAGAACTCTAGCAGCTGCATTTTGCACTAACTGTAGCTTGTTTGTTGAGGATGCAGTCACGAGGTCATGAATGCACGAACTAACTTTTCTGCATCAGAAACAGATAGCATGTTACGTAGCTTAGCAATGTTTCTAAGGTGGAAAAAGGCTGTTCTTGTAACATATGAAATATGATTTTCGAAAGATAAGTTGCGGTCTAGTATAACACCCAGGTCTTTTACTGTAGTGGATAAAGTAACAGGACATCCTTCTAAATTAAAGTTGTATTGTACGAGGTTTTGTGGGTAGTTTTTTGGACCAATAAGTAATACCTCCGTTTTATCTGAATTTAATAGCAGGAAATTACACGTCATCCAGCATTTTATATCTTTAAGACACTCTGTCAATTTAGATAAGTTAGTGTTTTCATCTGGTCGTGATGAAATATATAATTGAGTGTCATCAGAATAACAGTGGAAATTAATTCCATGTTTTCTTATAATATTACCAAGTGGGAGCATATATATTGAGAATAGCAGAGGGCCTAACACCGATCCTTGCGGCACTCCATAGTCTACTGACGTTATCTTCGATTTTTCCCCATTTAAACAGACAAAATGATAACGGTCTGATAAGTACGATCTAAACCAGCTTAATGCCTGTCCCTGAACTCCAGTGTAGTTTTGTAGTGGATCCAAGAGTATTTTATGATCTATAGTGTCGAACGTAGCGCTAAGATCGAGTAGAACTAGTATTGAGATACAGCCTTGGTCAGAAGCCAAAAGTAAATCATTTGTAATTTTAACTAGCGCAGTTTCTGTGCTATGATGCGGTCTGAATCCTGGCTGAAAATTTTCATAAATATCATTTTCTTGCAAGAAAGAGCACAATTGAGCGGACACACATTTTTCTAGTACTTTAGACATAAATGGAAGATTTGAAATGGGTCTGTAATTTGCTAGGTTATTTGGATCTAATTGCGGTTTCTTAATGAGAGGTTTTATTACTGCCAGTTTGAATATCCTTGGAACATGACCTAAAGATAAAGACGAGTTAATAATATTGAGAAGAGGCTCTTCCACTACAGGTAACACTTCTTTCAGTAGTTTAGTGGGTATTGGATCTAATAAACATGTTGTTGGTTTAGATGCAATGATAAGTTTATTTAACTCTTCCTGTCCTAGTTGTAAAGCGGTGTAGTTGTTCTTGAGGGGCGATAATTGAGGCTGAATCATAAGACACCATAAAAGATTGTACATTTACAATTGTGTTTCTGATGCTTTCTATTTTCTCAGTGAATAAATTCATAAAATCATTACTACTATACTGTAACGGAATATTTTGTTCTGGTGATGTCTGTTTATTTAATAGTCTAGCCACGGTGTTAAATAAAAACCTTGGATTATTTTGGTTATTTTCTAGTTTGCGGAGATGCTCAGCCCTGGCTGCTTTTAGAGCCTTTTTATAACGTGACATACTGTCTTTCCACCCGATTCTAAAGACCTCCAAATTAGTTTGTTTCCATTTACGCTCTAAGTTACGAGTTTCTCTCTTGATAACATGCGTAGCACTGTTGTACCATGGTGCTCTAGTTTTCTCTCTAACCTTTTTTAATCTAATTGGTGCAACAATTTCTAATGTACTAGAGAAAATGGTGCTCAAACTGCTAGTCATTTCCTCTAGTTCATCTGTCTGTTTGGGTTCACTGAGCAGCTGAGATAGATCAGGTAAGCTATATGAGAATCTATCTATAGTTGGAAGGATTTTTCTGCCTGGTCGATAACGTGGCGCAACATGACACATTTCAGTAGTACGTATTATGTAAGTTATCATGTAATGATCAGTGACATCATCACTTTGCGGTACAATATCTATATCGGTTAGATTGGTTCCATATGATATAATTAAATCTAGTGTAAGATTTAGACGGTGAGTGGGACCACTGACGTTTTGCTTGACCCCAAAGGAGTTTAATAAATCTGTAAACGCAGCCCCTAACGAATCTTTTGTGTTATCCATGTGTATGTTAAAATATCCAACAATTATTGCTTTATCGTCATTGACCAATAGATCTGAGAGAAAGTCTGCAAACTCTTTTAGGAAATCTAGAGATAATAGGGATTTCTTTCTTACATTTAAGAGCGTAACATTTAGCACAAGTACTTCAAATGAATTAAACCTGTGACCTGTTTTCTGAGTAACATTTAGAATATCTCTCTAGATTGTTGCAACACCGCCACCACGACCGATCAGACGGGGCCCATGCTTATAACAGTATCCTGGTGGAGTAGACTCATTTAGACCGAAATACTCATTTGGTTTAAGCCAGGTTCCCTTTCGAAGGGAACTCAACAATACGTCAACGACGTTATGGGGAACGCCTCAGGCGTGACAGGTGTCTGAAATCACTATCAAATCACGTCAATCATATTGACCGGCGACAGCCCGTGAATCATTAGCGTGAATGATTAACGTGCGACCTGGAAGTATAAAAGGGCGCCTTGCAAACATGACAAATCATCTCATCGTCTTCAGGGACTGTCTGTTTGAAAACGCTATTCAATGAAACGGTAAGAAAATTAAATGTACAGCACACGAGTGTGCTTTTCTTGCCTGGGAGAAGAGCGCGCACGGGAGATTCTCGAGGGAATCCTCTGTGTGAACTGTGAGCGTTTTTCTCTTAAAACGCTCGCTCTCGTCTGGCCCTCTTCTCGAGTGAAGGGGGTTCAACGTCTGGTTCTCATGGTCCCGCTCGTGCCGAGGCAGAGCGGCGACTTGCATCATGGGCTTCCAGATAGAGCTCGTCGATCATCTTGAGAGTGCTGTAAACCTCTCAGATGATTCGACGGCTGACGAGGGCGAACTGCAGGTCGATGACGAGGATTTTTCACCGACGGTTTCCTGCAGTTGCTGCTCTTCAGGACGAGCAGGAGATGGCTGAGGAGGTTTATAATCAGGTAGATCCTGAACCCTCTCAGCCACCCTGCCCCGTGTATGCAGGTCTGGTGGATGTTGTGGGGCTGTAGCTGCCAGGGCAACGCGCTAGAGGAGAGACCGCTCGCGGTAGGTTCGGCGATCGGTTTCTCCCCGGCCATACACCACCAGCTCAGGGAGCCTTCCATTCCTTCCTGATCTTCACACGGAGATCGAGAGGGCATGGAAGAGCCCATGCTCTGCCCGTATTCACTGACATCAGCGGGTTAATTTCGCTGATGTTGATGGGATCGCAGAGCATGGGTATGTGTCGATGCCGCCCATTTGACAAGTCGTTTGCAAACTATCTCGTGTCTGGGCAGGCGTCGACACTGAGAGCTCCAACTCTGCCATCCAAACCGCTAAAGACAACAGCGCGTTTGAATGGCAGAGCATACACGGCAGCAGTTCAGGCTGGTGCTTCCCTGCACACCATGGCGGTGCTGCAGGCATACCGGGCCGACCTGCTGCAGGATCTCGACCAGGGGGCAGGGTTGTCCCCTAAGGCAGTTACTGAGCCGCGCCGAACCACGGCTCTTGCGCTCCGGGCCACCAAACAAACTGCTGCCACGATCAGTCGGTCGATGGCGGCGATGGTGGCCACGGAGAGACAGCTTTGGTTAAACCTGGCCGACGTTGAGGAGAAAGAGAAGGCCTTTCTCCTTGATTCGTCGGTTTCGCCCTCTGAACTCTTTGGCCCCGCCGTGGAGGCGGGGCTTGGGAAGTTCAGGGAGGCGAAGGCGCGCTCAGCTGCTTTTAGGAAAAAACCTACATACCGCTGAGATCCGGTTCCACGCCCAGGCAGGCGGGAGGGCCTGGCCCTTCACGATCTGAGGACCGTAGACAGGGCCAGAGAGCCAGTGTCGCCTCTCGTGCGCCCCCTCTGTGGAGGAACAGGGCGCAGGAAAGGCGTGACTCCCGCTAGAAGAGGGATCTGAGGGAGGTTATCCAGCACAAGCGCATACAGCGTCGCTGATGGATTATCTCCCCGGAGGGCTTCATTAAAAAGAGAATCCAGCCCTCTCCTCTCTTCTGACTCCCCAGACGTTCATTACATCAGGCCTGGCGCTGGGCCTATGATAAGAACGATGTTCCAATGGCCCGCCTAGGCTTGGTTAGTAGAAACGCCTCTTTCAGGCATGTAAAGTGGTGGACCCCAGGTTCATAAAGAACTATCTGGCGAGTCTTCACTCCGCACGCCGCAGGTGAGCTGTCTGGTCTTTTCAAGAGTAAATTTTTGTGAATTAAAATTCCGAAATGTATCTCTCTACAGACCTCGTTCCCTGTATAGAGTCATGGGGTCATGTCAAGGTAATAAGGTAAGAGAACTTTATTGGATTATCAGGGCCCTGAAGTTCCCCGTTAGGTGGCCAGAACGGTAACTGTGTTAGCCTTCGGGCTGCTAGCCACCTCAGGGTAGAGTGGTTGGTCTCTCTCTTTAAATTGTTTTACTTAGAGTGTTGACTGACGCTAGAGCTTCAGATAGATCTTATGTCCGGCCCACAGGTCCGTTTGACTTCTTCCTGAGTATGTCGCCCCTTGAGCTCTGTTTGGGTTTTCATTAGGCTGAGCGATTCTGCAGCCCTTTGTATGGAATAATACAGACTATATTCTTTAGTAAGGCTGTGGCTCCTCCGAGCCCTCAGATAGATCTATGCTTGCAGGCTGGCCCTTACCAGGGCCGCCTCTGTAGCTGGCCTAGGCTGTGCCAGGGATAATAGAGGCGCTCTCCTAAAAATTTTAGCATTTCTTCCTCTGACCCTTCACTGTGTGAATGTTGGTTTCTAGCATCCCTGTATAAACAGCCTCCTCCCGTGGGAGTCGTTAGGCCAAGGCCCGCCCCCTTCTCTGCATTCTGGGGTGACTAGAGTAATGCAGCGTGGTGCTGAGGATGGTTTGTAAGGACATGGTAGGCCTCAAACAGGCCTCCGTGGTATATATGTCTTTATTGAGCAGGGTTAGGTCGTCTTTCGCTTCACGAAGAAGACTGGGTTTCCTGCCCGACCCTGCCATGCAGAACTGGCCTACGGATTTAGGCCGCCAGTTTAGGCTTCACTCACCTCGCTGAGCTACTGCTCGAGCGCTAGGTTGTAGGTGGTTGGCTTTCATTCAAGCCCCACTCCCCTAGGTTGGGCACAGATACATTTCTGTCACCCCTAGAGCCGCTGGCAGGCCCGCACCCTGGTAACCTCAGGGTGAGGTGTGAGTATTCCCCTGTGATACAGGGTAGGTCTGAGCACTTCACTCCCAGTTCTGTTTTATCCCACCTCGCACCACTATGGCTCGGGTCGAGTATGAAGTAAGCTTCACTTCTTCTTTGGTCGAAGTACGCTCCCCTGAAGCCAGAGCATTGCCCTGAGCTGACGCCCATGCATAGATGGTAGGCCCCTGGCTAACTGGGGCCTCCGTTGAGGCAGAGTGGCGTATGTTGTACTCCCCTTGTTTTAAGGGTGCTAGCTTTCTTGCGGAGTACACTGCCATGGGCAATGTGATTAGGCACCAGGATGCTGTAGGCGCTGTGTAAACAGTTTTTCTGCCAACGAAGGCTGCGCCATTAGGTAGTAGGCCTCAGCAGGCCTCCTTGATTGGACAGCCCCCCAGAGGGCACTGTAGGCCAGCTCACTTTACGTGGTTGGCCTTGGTGGTTCGGGCAGTTGACTCACTGATGGGTAGTAGGCCTTAAACAGGCCTCCTCGGAGGTGAGTCCCAACATTGTGGGACATACCTTATAGCGCTACTGGAAGCCCATTAGTGTATTATGCTGTGTAGTATGGTTCCCAACAGTGTACTTTATGGCAGAATATGACTTGCTATTAGCTAGTAGGCCCGACCAGGCCTCCCTGATAGGCGAGTCCCCAGCTGGCTGGCCTTAGCAGGCCACCTTATACTTTCACCCGGACTCAGGGCTCAAAGCTACCAGTGGTTATCAGGTAGTAGGCCACTCAGGCCTCCCTGAAGGTGAATTCCCACTTAAGATGGTTATCAGGTAGTAGGCCTCACCCGGCCGCCCTGAAGGCGAATTCCCACTTACGTTGGCTATCAGGTAGTAGGCCTCTCTGGGCCTCCCTGAATGTGAGCTCCCAAATATTGTGGCTGTCAGGTAGTAGGCCGCTCTGGGCCTCCCTGGATGTGGGCTCCCAAATATTTTGGCTGTCAGGTAGTAGGCCTCACCAGGCCTCCCTGAAGGTGAGTTCCCACATGCTGTGATTATCAGGTAGTAGGCTCCTCCAGGCCTCCTTGAATGAGAACGGTCAGGTAGTAGGCCTCACCAGGCCTCCCTGAAGGTGAGTTCCCACAGATAGTGGTGACCAGGTAGTAGGCCTCACCAGGCCTCCCTGAAGGTGAGCTCCCCACA
Source organism: Siphateles boraxobius (assembly GCF_051911475.1). Taxonomy (NCBI): domain Eukaryota; kingdom Metazoa; phylum Chordata; class Actinopteri; order Cypriniformes; family Leuciscidae; genus Siphateles; species Siphateles boraxobius. The sequence goes on along the minus strand of NW_027509042.1, from coordinate 9,230,922 downwards.
TACTGTGGTTGTAAGGTAGCAGGCCTCACCGGGCCTCCCTGAAGGAGGAGTTCCCACGTACTGTGGTTATCAGGTAGTAGGCCTCTCTTGGCCTCTCTGAAGGTGAGTATCTCACATACTGGGGTTATCAGGTAGTAGGCTCCTCCAGGCCTCCTTGATTGAGAACGGTCAGGTAGTAGGCCTCACCAGGCCTCCCTGAAGGTGAGTTCCCACAGTTTGTGGTTACCAGGTAGTAGGCCTCTCCAGGCCTCCCTGAAGGTGAGCTCCCCACATACTGTGGTCGTAGGGTAGCAGGCCTCACCGGGCCTCCCTGAAGGTGAGTTCCCACGTACTGTGGTTATCAGGTAGTAGGCCTCACGTGCCTCCCTAAAGGATCAGGTAGTAGGCCTCTCCGGGCCTCCCTGTAACGCTCCCTAGTGGTGCTGGGTTTATGAAGCTAGTGGTCTCTTGCTATCAGTTTCAGCTAGCCTTAATAGGCAGCTGCTGAAGGCGAGCTTGCGCCCTGGCTCGCTAAAGTGTTCATTCTCTGCTAAAGGTTCCCTCCCGGAACCTTTTCTGCCTACAGCCTGGTTTGCCTACCAGGCAGACCTTGTGCTCCCCTCACGAGGGTCTCTATGAGCATGCGGCTTCCTGAGTCTGGTCAGACGGTCGTAGGCCTCTCGTGAGGCCTCCCAGTTAGATCAGCCCTTAGGCCTTCACAGGCCTCCTCAGTGTTTTGAAACACAGACACTGGGTTGATCCGTGGATCGAGTAGAGAAACTCCCCTCGCTAGCAAGGGTCGGAAAGCACTATGCTGAGTCATACTCTCCGGGATATCCCGTCTCTGAGATCCGGGCCGAGTGGTTCTCTGCCAGCTTCGCAGTCCCTCGGGTTGGATGCCTTACTTAAGGCATTTGTCCAGAGGCTCTGTCTTCAGACAGACAGGATTTGGCCAGACTAAGTGTCTATGTACTGGCGCCAGGTCAGGCCGTCCTGGTAGCATTTCGGGGTGAGTACGTTCCCCTGAATAGTGACTGGCTGGGGTTCCCTTCGGTTCCCTAGCCACATTCCCTAGAAGGGACCCCTTCTAATTGGAAGCTGAGGTTCCAGGCCCGGAGCCGGCCCTGGTAGACCTTTCATTTAACCATGTTTATGAAGGTTTTTCTGTGAGACTGTAGCTTGGGCTATGACCGTAGGGAATGCTGTCACTGACAGCCCAGTGTGACCTGAGGGTGAGTGGTTCTAGCGTTTCATTTGAAGTTGCTGGTTCTGACAGTTGTCACTGCCACTTGGCATGCACTCCCCTTAGCATGGCGGCGTTGGTATATCGTTCCCCATAACGTCGTTGACGTATTGTTGAGTTCCCTTCGAAAGGGAACGTCTCAGGTTACGACTGTAACCTATGTTCCCTGAGAACAGGGAACGAGACAATACGTCTCCCTGCCATGCCTCGGGGCTTGCCTACCGTACAGTCCCTTCAGACGATAAGGTGATTTGTCATGTTTGCAAGGCGCCCTTTTATACTTCCAGGTCGCACGTTAATCATTCACGCTAATGATTCACGGGCTGTCGCCGGTCAATATGATTGACGTGATTTGATAGTGATTTCAGACACCTGTCACGCCTGAGGCGTTCCCCATAACGTCGTTGACGTATTGTCTCGTTCCCTGTTCTCAGGGAACATAGGTTACAGTCGTAACCTGAGACGTTTCAGTAAGGCAAAATACATAGAAACTATTATCTGTGACCATTTCATTTACAATAACCGCCTTAGGTGTGAGCGATCTAATGTTTAGAAGACCTAGCTTTAGAAATTGTTTTTGTTCACTGATATTGAGAATTTCTGGTTTAATTACAATACGATTTTTCCAAGATCCTACAGTAGATTTATTGTTTGGCCTCACTAAACGAGGAATAGTGTTATTGCATCATGTTATGCAAATGATGATGCTTTTTTGTATTTAGTATAAATGTATTAGTTCAGATTTGATACAATGCTTGTAGACCATAGGCCATTGGTGTTTGTTTTAGTCTAGAGTTTAAGGAATTTAGAATATGGGAGAGAAGTGTGTTAGGTAACATAGTGGTTGCCACACAGGAGGACCTTGTTAATTTGAACTTTCCTTCATTTAAGATAGCAAACTCACACACCTGCTCATAAAGGGCAGCTGAGCAACCGTTATGCTCACACAAATGTGCATCATCAATACTTCTAATACTGTGTACAGAGCTGGAAAGTGGATTCTTCAGACACTGGGAGTTTTCTGGTCTCCATGGTAACCCGTTGCTGTGTCACATTTGACCATGTCTGAATAGATTTTGTATTATACAATAGCATGATGCTCTTGCAGCACATTTGAGAAAAATACCTGTATCTAAAGAAGAGTAAAATAACAAAAATGCCGATTTATATAAATACATAAAATGTGATGTATGTTCTTATGTGTGCATGTGACTGATTTTTGTGCACAAATAGGCTACAAGTTAATATATTTGGCTTAAATTTTTAAATGTCATTGGCTGTCAAATTTTTGGCTGTCATTGTGTCCTAAATCTACTAATGACAGCTCTAGTTTTTAACAGTATGAAATCAAAACATACGGTATGTGTTACTCTCTCCTTCTTTGTGGTGTACATACATTAAACAATAGTTTGTATTTTATATTCCATCTTGTTCAATATTTTCTGTACAGATGTTTTGAATTTTTTTTTGAAATTATTTTAAAAATTATAATTTATACATTTTTTTATATTTATATAATTAATTTTCCTCTGGAACAAAGGATTTTGATGCACATATTTAAAAGGACTTTTAAAAGTGTCTGCAGCAGCTATATTAAAAATAAAGGTTCCATATAGGGATTTTCACAGTGATGCCATTAAAGCATTTTGTGGCCATTTTTGGTTACCCATAGAACCTTTCATGGAACAGTTCTTAAAAGAACCAATTTTTAGTGTGACTGTGAAGCACTTTTTAATAATCTGAAGAACCTTTAAAGAACCTTCTGTGCAATTGTAAGGTTCCGTTGATGTTTTAAGTTCTTCATAAAACTAGATGCCAATAAAGAACCTTTATTTTTAAGAGTGTACTACCTAAACTCGTAGTACTCCATGGTTCAGTGTCTATGTGTGTGGATTGTGGCTTCCGTAACACAATCCAGAGAATGTTAATAAGTAGAAAGATTATAAGCAGGCACCTGGTGTCATTTCCTGAACTAGAATTTAGCACTCAAGGGTGAGAGATACAGACACAATCAGAGAGTCTAGAGTTGGATGGTGTCAGTTATATGGAGAAAAGAGGATGAATTCTTGAGCCTTGAAACTCGACTCTCACGTGAGGGATAACATGAGTAAACTTCACCATATGACCCACTCACCATAACCTATCCTATGCATGCTAAAAGCAAAGTGTGTATGCCTTTCCTACACCAAAACTTTTACAGAAAGTTCAGAATACAGCTGACAATGAAAAGAAGCTGCACGTATTTCGCGGACACTCATCCAAAACAATTAGTTCACTCAAAATATACATTTGATCAGACTATATCTTCCCATGATGATGACCTTGGCATTGCATTTTATTGTCTATAATTTTATAAAATATTGTATAAAATATAAAAAAAATTAGGCTACATATATTTTTTTTTATAAATTTTTTTTTTACTTCATATTATTGTAATGTTCATTCTGACCTAAACCTCTTCAAGACATGTTTCTGTGCGCACCGGAATTGTAAAGGAAGATGTTTGAAGAATGTAAGTTTTCCTAAGATTAAGAAAAGTCATGAAGTATTAACCCAATACCCTGGCACATCTTTGTGTTTTATGTTTTGAATTTATATGTCATATGGATATTTAACAACTCATTTGTACGTCAAGATGGTTATATGTGTATAGTGCTTTTCACAATACTTCCTGTTTCATAATCAGTTTTGATGAAAACTGTTACAAATTCCTCCAATATCCAGTCATAAGCAATGTTGCATGGAAAAAAACTGTCAAGTAAAATGAGATCATTTATATTTAATCGGTAATTTGCAGCCATCAACTGCCAGCATCCGCCATTGCAGACGTGATGCTGTGCTGAAGAAAAACAAGAAGGAGAGGAAAAGGTGAAAGTGTGAAACCAGAGTGAGTACGGAGTAAATTAAAGTATAGTCTCACATGCGGTTAGAAAGAGATATCTTTCCATGGGTTTAAGAGACTGACTGTAACCTAAGATAAGCTGTTAAATTTTTACATGGAAATCTGATCATATTAAAATGGCTACACCAATTATTCATGCTTCAAAAGCAACTGCATTATCATCTTACAGTTAATATACTTTAATAGCCCTCATTACAGGTGCACACACACACACACACACACAAGCACGCACGCACGCACACACGCACGCACACACACACACACACACACACACACACACACACACACACACACACACACACACACACACACACACACACACACACACACACACACACACACACACACACACACACACACACACACACACCATCTAGTAAGTGCTTTGTGTACTTTACAGCATGTTTGTTTGTTCCTGTGTTTTGGGTGTGATATAATGCCTAGTACCAAGTGTACCATAGAGTTTAATTGCATGGACAATCATTTAGGGTGTGAAAACATCATGTGATCGCATCTGTGTACTTTTTTGCTTTAAGGGTGCTTAGAAGTTGTGTTTGTGTGATTTCTAAGCATGTCTAGTATGTCTAGTATCTTGTATCTTCCCACCCTTACAACTTCTGTCAAGCCAACCTTCAGGAAAAGGAGTTATAAGTAGGCAATATCCTATCTTTCAAATCGCGTTGCTATAACACATAGTTATGATAATTTCACTGATCTGATGATAAATAATAATAATTATTAGGCTAGAATATGATTAAGTGAAAAAGAGCAGTAGGTGAGGCTATCTAGCACAAACGCAATAAGGATATCAGGGCATATAGCATCAAACTTAATAGGCTATATAAAGACATAGCCTACATAATATATATAAAAAAAGGCTATTAAAAATGACATTAAACTAATTAATTTAATCAAACCTTTATTTGCATATAAATGAATCACAAACATATGGTAAAACAGAAGTGTTTAACTACATATTGCTTTTCTTCCCCACAAAATAAAAATCCTAAAATGCCATGCTGTGTGGTGAATCAACTGATTCAAATCAATCAACAAATTGTTTTTTACAAAACAAAACAACCGCTCGAAGTTCGAACATACACTAAAATGAATCGAGAATACCAACGCTAGATTCGAGAAACCCTATTTTGAACGTTAAATTATGTCATTATTTCAAGCATTATTTCGAAAACAGCTGAGTTTCTGTCGCACTTTTGGAAAAGTTGTAGGCTGCACTATACTTTTAGTGAGTTCCTCCCAGAGACTTCCAAACGCTTGTTTTTTCTCCACTGTGTTTTACAGTGTGTTTTATCTACTTCTGAATAAACAGGTAACCACCAGACACGAACAAAGTAATAGAGGTACATTTACATGGACATTTCTCAATTGGTGGGTTTATTTTGCATTATTTATATTAGCAACCATTGGCTTATATTAAAGCAATCATGAATTGAGAAATACAATTTGCCTTGAGCTTTTGACATATAAGAGGTCATCATCCTATAAGAATATCCTGTTAGTTTCAGGGCGGAAACCTTCCTTGTTAGTCCAAATACAGTTTTTATTTAAACCAAGCCCAGAAAAGACTAGTTTAGGAATGTCCCAATTTATAACGTCATCTGCCGCCTCTGCACAAGTACCCTACAAATCAACGCCTACTTGGGCTAAAGGTATAGAGTTGGGGTACTCGAAGTACTCGGACTCGAGTCCAATTTTGAATGAACTCGGACTTGTCACTCACTCGGATGAATTTGTTCTCGGACTTGACATGGACCCGGACATTTTAGATTTTGAAAAATGTCCGAGTCTAGTCGAGTCCGGGCACTGGAGGACACAATATTATTCAAAAACGAAACGAAACTACTTGTGTTGTTTCCGCGTTGAGCATTAGCCAATCACAGACATGTATATTAAGCGCATGAACACAGTGGCAAATCAGAGGCATATTAGAGTCAACATGCGGAGAATTCGCTTAAAATGTATGTTCAGAATCAACACGAGCTTTATCCTTTCGCAAATCCCCTCATAAACAAAGTCTTGACGCAATATAAATGAGAGATTCACTGTGCAGTGTGGACAACTTCAGTGTTTATGACGAGAGTTTTAGGGAGAGTGCAGAATGCGGTAAGTAAGTGATGGCTTAAAGGGAGCGCTATTGACAATCTAAATAATAGTTTTGTTTTTCGTGCTTCTAGAGGACAAGTGGTTACGTTAACACTGTAAATTATAAAGAGTGATAAATGCATTTAAATGTGGGAGTGAATCCGCTAAATTTTAGTCCTGTGAGTCTTGAAATTGCGATGATTGACATTGTTACCTAGCCTGGCTAACGTCAGACCTCGTCTCATTGAGACGTGGGTCTGGGAACCACATGTTCATTTTCTCGTATTTGAGGCATGGTTTACAAATGCCCGGGGCCGTTTATTGGGTGTTACGAATGTCTATCAAATAGAGAGCCTAAGTTCCTCCCCTTCCGGTGTACCACCATGGGACCTTATTTCGGAAAAATATTGTATGGTAGTCAATGGCGAGAGACAACAAATATTTGGATCCCGTTTGAATTGTGCCCTGAATTACACAAATGATGTTTGTCAATTTAAAAGATAAATTTTAAAGTCAACAAAGTCTCAGTTTGATCTAAAACTGTTGAAGTATAAGACTGTGAAAATACGTAATTACAAAGACTACAAAACCCAAAAGGCGCGCATGTGACGTCTGACCTTTTCTCTAAATGAATGAAGCTAACTTTACTGAAGCTAACGTCTGTCATTGTTTCTATAGTCTAACGTTATAACCGTAACGTTACGCCGTCATGCCTGTGTGTTTTGTACCAGACTGCACACATACACAAGCTTGGTGACGTACATAGTGCGAGACGAGAGATGTAGTTCATTGAGGGATTTTCACATAACACTAAATGTTACTCTTCTGTTTTATGACAAACTGTGACTTTCTTGACATTCATAGTTATCTTTTAAATTGACAAACATCATATGTGTAATTCAGGGCACAGTTCAGACGGAATAAAAAGATAAGTTGTCTCTCGCCATTAAGTATAATACATATTTTTTCCGAAATAAGGTACCATGAGCCGGAAGCGGAGGGGAGGGACTTAGTTCTATGCGCCTGTACGTATAGCTCATAGCCAATCGTTTCAATTATACCAGATGACGTATGTAGAGCGACAGAAATTAGACGAGGAAGAAGACGATGGGTCAGAGACGTTGTCATCGTCTTTCTGCTCCCTCCCCGTTCTGTGATTGGTCCCCTCGCTGAGGCGAAAATCTGGTCCATGGTATCCAGGCTGCCTAGCAGCGTGAATAAAATCGCGCTGCGCGCAAGGCAGCATGGGGAAACCCAGGCTAATAGTTACCATAGCAGCATGAGAAACTGATAACCATAGCAACCTTTTAGTGTCTAATAATTTTATGATATTTGTTACATTTACACTTTAGTCATAAGTTTACATACACCTTTCAGAATCTCCAAAATGTAATTTTCATTTATTTATCAATTGTTTCTATTTAGCACTGCACTGAAAAAGATTTTTCACATAACAGATGTTCAATAGCCTAGTCCACAAGACAAAATACAAACACAAAATACAAGACAAATTACTTGATTGTAATATTGTGTGTCATTACCTGAATGATCCACAACTGTTTTTTTTTTTTTTTTTTTTTTTTTTCGTTTGTAATGGTGGGTCATGAAGAAAAATCCTCCAGCTCCTGCACATTCTTTGCTTTTCCAGCATCTTCTGCATATTTGACTCCTTACCATTGTGAGATCCATCTTTTCGCACTGGTGACAACTGAGGGACTCATACACAACTATTACAAACCGTGCAAACATTTAGTAATGCTCAAGAAGTCCATTAAGGATGAAACTGGATGTAAATTGTTCTTATTTTGTTGAAAAATTATATTAATTTAGTCCTGACTTTCAGAGGCTAAAAAAGTTATTAGCATATAAAACAAAATAAGAAAAATTTAAACATCACCATTTGCTCAAAAGTTTACCACTGGCTCTTAATGCATCGTGTTGCATTCTAGAGCATTACCTTGCAGATTCTGAAAGATGTACAATAGGTAAACGTATGACTTTGACTATACATTGAAATCATTGTGTAAGGTTTAAAATATTAATTTAAGAGCCCAGTGTTGAGACCTTTCACCGAAATTTGATTGACAGGTGATCTGACCAATCATAATGCAGATACCCGCCATTTTTGTCCGACAAACAAACCAAACCAGTTAGTAGATTAAAGTCAGTGGACTTGAACTTTAAAAATTGTGTGTATTGATTTATTTTTGCAGTTCTTCAATTTTCATTCATGTTTAATTCCTGCTATAACTAGAAGAGAAGACTCTTCTAAAAACAGAAGACTAGGGAAGCTTTAGGCCCAGACGGCATCTCATCTGCTTGTCTAAAAGCCTGCGCTGACCAACTGGCCCCGGTCCTCACGCAGATCTTCAACAGATCACTGGAGCAGTGTGAAGTTCCCTGCTGCTTCAAGCGCTCCACTATCATTCCGGTCCCCAAAAAACCCAATATCATTGGACTTAATGACTACAGACCTGTCGCTCTCACGTCTGTGGTCATGAAGTCGTTTGAAAGACTGGTGTTGGCCCACCTGAAGGACATCACTGGACCCCTGCTGGATCCCTTTCTGTTTGCTTACAGAGCAAACAGGTCTGTGGATGATGCAGTCAACATGGGACTGCATTATATCCTGCAACATCTCGACAGACCTGGGACTTATGCAAGGATCTTATTTGTGGACTTCAGTTCGGCCTTCAATACCATCATGCCTGATCTTCTCACAGCCAAACTGACCCAGCTCTCCATACCATCCTCGATCTGTCAGTGGATCTCCAGCTTCCTGACGGACCGGCAGCAGCGAGTGAGACTGGGGAAACACACATCCAGGACTCTCACCATCAGCACCGGAGCCCCCCAAGGGTGCGTTCTCTCCCCACTGCTCTTGTCTCTGTACACTAATGACTGCACTTCTAAAGACCCCACTGTCAAGCTCCTGAAATTTGCAGACGACACCACTGTCATCGGTCTCATCCAAAACGGTGACGAGTCTGCTTACAGACTGGAGGTTGAACAGCTGGCTGTCTGGTGCAGTTATAACAACCTTGAGCTGAACACGCTCAAAACAGTGGAGATGATCGTGGACTTCAGGAGGAACAGCCCAGCACTCCCCCCACTCACCATCATGAACAGCAATGTGGAAGCAGTGGAGTCATTCAGGTTCCTGGGCACTTCCATCTCTCAGGACCTGAAGTGGGACAATCACATTGACTCCACTGTGAAAAAAGCCCAGCAGAGACTGTACTTCCTTCGCCAGCTGAGGAAGTTCAACTTGCCACAGGATCTGCTGATTCAGTTCTACTCAGCCGTCATTGAGTCTGTCTTATGCACTTCCATCACTGTCTGGTTTGGTTCAGGTACCAAATCAGACATCAGGAGACTACAACGGACAGTCCGGACTGCGGAGAGGATTATTGGTGCCCCCCTGCCGAACCTCCAGGACCTGTACTCTTCCAAAGTGAGAAAGAGAGCAGGTAAAATCATCACAGACTCCACTCACCCTGGACACCACCTGTTTGAACTGTTACCGTCAAGACGGCGACTCAGATCACTGGCCACAAGAACATCTCGGCACAGGAACAGTTTCTCCCCACAGGCCATTTCCCTCCTGAACAGTTAACACACCTCCCAAGGCATATGCCTTTAAGTGCAATACTCCCCCTGTTTAGTGCAATACCCTACAACTCAGGTGATACTTATATGTACATTTATTTATAATATTCAAAACACTGTAAATATGTTCATTATCTGTAAATCTGAAAATGTCTATTCTGACTAAACCCAACTGTGATACTTTTATTCTCATTTATTTATATTTTTATTTTTTATTCTGATTTTGTAGTATTATGTTTCTTGTTGTATTTGTATTTGTATATGTCCACTGGAAGCCTCACTACCAAAACAAATTCCTTGTGTGTGCAAGCACACTTGGCAATAAAGCTCTTTCTTCTTCTTCTTCTTCTTCTTCTTCTTCTTCTTCTTCTTCTTCTTCTTCTTCTTCTTCTTCTTCTTCTTCTTCTTCTTCTTCTTCTTCTTCTTCTTCTTCTTCCTAAGAGATTATCAACTCATGTGCTGCTTGAACTGAGGCCTACACATTAATGCCACAATCTAAAAATAATGCTATATATCTAAATATAATGATATACAACACTTTTCACGATTAGTTAACCTTGAGAGCTGTAATAGTAAAAACGAGCTAAAAGTTTTTTGTGAGAGTTCCATATGTAATACTTATTTCATATGCAAAGATGTAGTCAATCACAGCAGTGGACGTTTACAATGAAGTCTCACTGCAGACACAGAGCGTTTAAATCAGAGGGCTAAAATCAGGTTAGGAAAAATGCCTTTTATTTTTATATTTTTGATGTAAAAATCATATTAACATTATAAGTGCACCCCAGCAAACATTACAAAATAATGCAGTTCATGACCCCTTTAAACCATACTTGTAACTCTCTTTCCCTTTGTGAAAGTGTGGATGTGTGATAGAGGTATCAGTGAAACGAGAAGACATGAAGAAGGTGATATGAGGCCTCGTACAGCAGCCAAGTAGCTGTTTGAGAGTGTGGATGTTCTGATTGGCTGTTGATTGTTTTGTGGAAGGGTGATGATGTCCTGATTGGGTGTTGAATGTCTTGAGGCAGGGAGTGCTGTTCTGATTGGCTGGGTCCCAGCAGGCACGGCACACCTGAGACCGAATGTTGAGTGTCTGTGGGCTGCAGCTAGCCCAGTGGAAAAATACAGAATCTGACTCTGCCAACTGTGAATAGGTTCACTAGGAGATGTGCATAAACACAGGCACACAAACACACCAAAATTTGCACTGGGCATAGAACACAAAAATTTATTTAGAATCCATCCAACAACTTTGAAGTATAATATGTGTGTGTGTGCTTGAGAGCAATTAGAGCAGCAATTGCCTGTTATTTTGATCACACAGTGCCCCACCTTTTTTCTGTCATTTACATGCGCACGTCTGAAAAGAAATGATCATATTAGCAAGTGAAATGCCCTGGGCCTGGTTAGACAAAAAGGACCGCAAATTCAATGCCAAAAACAAAACCCATAATTCTATTCTATGTAGTCACTGTTGTGCCCTTTCCTAGGATGGAAATACATGAAAAACAATGATACACTGATTACTGAGATTTATATGTTCAGCAGCACATTTGTAAATATGAAATCTACAGACCTATGCAGCTTTAAAAAACAATTTTTTTTTTTCTTAAGAAAATTTGTTTGGTGTTTGCCCATAAAAAACTGTTAGGGCATTGTGGGTGGTTGCCAGGGTGTTACTATGCAGGAGTTAAGGTATTCTAATGTTATTTTCAATGGTAATTTGAGTTAGTTATTTTTATTTCATTGATATGCGGTTGATAGGTGTTTTGGATGGTTGCTATTGTGTTCTGAGTTTTTTGTTTTTTGTAGCTAATTGCTGTGTGGTTGCCAGGGTGTTGCTTAGCATTTGCTGTCTGGTCACTAGGGTTTTCTGGGTGGTTGCTATGATATTATTTTTCCTAGTTATACTCAGGCCCATCTTTCAATGACTATGTGATATTTGTTTGCCCATTTTATCATCCACTATGCTAAAATTGTTATTATTTCTAAAAGTAATTGTAAAACTCAGCTCAAAAGGCTGCACTATTTTAGGTCTGTTGCACAGACAATACGTATTATGCACTAAAGTGTAGGGTTAATGGTTTAGAACAATCCCCTAACTCTAAGTAAGTTTGAGCTTGCATAACTCATCTTTATTACCAATCTGGTTGAAGAAGGAAAACAGAGGTCATGAACGTTTTTTTAGGTCATTGCATACCTAAAGATAGATGATGCAACATGTCAGCAATGAAAACATAGAATTTTAAGAATTGCCACAAGCCACTATGTGCTAAGAACTTGGTAGACCTACTAAGAACTTGGTAAACACCCTGCAATCTTTTGATATTTTTCATTCAAATCCTGTTCCATCCATCTCCTCACACAGTTTCAGTCAACAATGTCTCATACACCCAATATCAAATTACTTTGAATCTGACAACAGTGGCCCATTAAAACCTACTTTATGACTCTCTGATACTAATAATACATGACCGGTTCATCTGTCCTGTGCAGTTATGCAACAAACTTGATTGTCCCAATAAGAAATGACCCACCAGAAGAGACAAAAAGGGACCAAACTAAAGATGTGAAATGAAATATAGAGGGAAAGGTATGTAAGTTGAATAGGTATGTGTGATAATACATCATTTAAATGAATGGTGACAGCAGGCAAGGCCACAGAGGATGGTGGCGGCACAGCTGGGCATAAGAAAGGCTGTATCAAGTACAGTATATCAGAGAAAAGAAACTGTAGGAGAGAGATAAACTGGAGCGGAGAGGTCAGGGTGACATAACAGACAAACTGAATTCTGCAGGGAGTCACAGTTTCATGGAAGGACAGAACAGACAAGATCTCAAGCACAGAGAATAGACCTACCAGTTGTGTGTGTGAGATGGTCCAAACAGGTGATCCTCAGAGAACCATGGTGAGAGTGGCTGGCCCTCTAGAGGCTGATTTGGCCGTGTTTTGTTTGTACATGTTGCACATAGACACACATATGCATGCAGAATTTTGCTTATAGGAGCTTACATAACTTCAACTAAACAGACGAACAAACAAAAAACAGCAACAACAGAATGTCATGATATCTGAATATATCATGCACAAAACTTACATTTACTGCAGCACATTCTCACACTATGTATACTGCCTTGTACAATGAATTCAGCTAGTTCATATATTTATTAAAGTGTTTATGTTATGACTGAGGTGCCCTTCAGCATGGTACCTGTAGCCTGAATTTCTCCCCGGGCACCGTAGTGAATGGCTGCCCACTGCTCTTTGTGTGTGGTTCCACGGTTTGCAGTGCATGTGTGTGTGTGTGTGTGTGTGTGTTCACTACTCACTGCTCATAGCGTGCACTAACTTTGATGGGTTAAATGCAGAGGCCAAATTCTGAGTATGGGTCACCGCACTTGGTCTTCACATCACTTCACTATTTTTTGCTCTAAAGCTCTAAATTTGTCTTTATAAAATGAAAATTATTTCTGAAATATTTTCTGTCTTGAAATTTCTATCTAATGCAAATATATAGCTAAAAATCTCTAAATTGTATTTTTTATAAAGAAAAAAGTTATGTGGTAATGGATAGCATTGTCTTGCATTGTACTGTTAATCGTGTCGATAAATTATATTGTTGGTTTTGATATAATTTATTGAACTCTTAACATTAACATTTAGATATTGCAAAAAAGACAAGAATAGAATAACAAACTTTCCCTTTTATCAATAATTATTCTCTCCCTCTGTGTTTCAGGAGGTTTGAAAGTGTGGTCTATTCTCAAACATTACTAGTTGGGAACACAGTGTACTAGACAAGAGCTTCCCATGAGAGTAATCAACACTGTGCATTTCTTCATTTCAAAACTGAGGACAAAACCAGGCAAAACATTGCATTGCTCTCAGGTTTCAAAACAGACAAGGGGGGACTGGTTTATTGAGCCGCCGACCAATGGAAAAGAGTTAGAGATAGACAAATAGATAACATACCACACAGAAGGGAAGACTGCCTACGCTCTTTGCCAGAGATGGCCTTTAGCGTGCCTGTCCGTGTTGTTTAAATATAAACATGGTGAACCCCCATGAAAGGGCACGCAAAAGAGCAATTTAGCAGTGCTGCAGTCATGCTCACAAAAAGGGAATAAACCCCGTGATTTATCCCACAGCCCACACAGACATCCAGCCTTCACATCCATCCCCACATCACTCACCCATAATCACCCACACATCAAACATCCGACACAAATGCCATCCACCCCTCTCGTCCCTCCAAGCACACCTGTCTGTTCTTCTCTGTTTTCCCTGACGGCCAGTGAACTCGAGGCATTATTTGCTCATTATTTTTGCTCACTTAGTCACTTATATAAAAAATATTAAAAAAAAAAAAAAAATATATATATATATATATATATATATATATATATATATATATATATATATATATATATATATATATATATATATATATATATTTATATATATATAAAATTGTATTACAAATGTTCTGTGTTCAGAAAAGCTACTTTTAAAAGTAGTGCATTACAATATTGTGTTGCTCCTTAAAAAAGTAACTTTTACTTAGTTACTTTTAATGGAAAGTAATGTGTTAAGTTACTTTTTTGTTACTTGGGCTGGGCTCACTTGTTTGTTTGTTTTTTATTCTATTTTTGGCAGATGTTATGGGCCTTTCACACCAGAAGTGAAATGAATAAGCTGAAGGCAAATTTACGTCTGTACGGTTAATAGTGAGATTAAATATATAAAGTATATGTGTTATATTTTATTATTACAGATTCATGTAATATGAATTTGCATTTCACTGTTTTTATTCATTTTTAGGAATACTGAATCTGTTTTTGTGCAAGTGAAATGAGTAAATATATACTCACATTTAGTCTAGAACTACAATAACCATCATACACAACCATCATTAAACTGCACACACAATGCCTCACACACGATTTGGGGGACAGGAGAGGTGTCAGTCAATAAATGGGAATACAAAGTAACTTGTGTTTCTTATTTTTAAAAGTATCTGAGAGATATGTTGTTGTAAATGTAAAAGTATTGCATTACTTTAGTAGTTCAGGGGAAAAAGTAATCTGATTACATAACTTGCGTTAATTGTAATGCGTTACCCCCAACACTGCAAATGTTCAACTAAATGGTTCTGTATATCACCAAAAAAGTTAGCTTGGTATTAAAGGATAAAGTATTCATTTATACCATGCAAAGTGAAACAAAAAAAGCACTGGGCACTTTCTGGCTGTCATACAGCTACTAAAATGATTAGTTGGTTAAAAGTCATGACAAAAACATTGTATTTGTATTTGAAAATCTGTTTGCATATGCCACTTAGTTTGATATTTTGTTCTCTGATGCAGTTAAATGTATCATATCCAAGTGTTTTTTTAAATATTCAAATACTTTTTGGGGCCAATGTATATTTAAAAACATCATAGACAGAAGGACAGTGATCTCATTGCATTTTGGCAGAGCAGAGGCAGAGATGATTTCATGCATTGCTAGGATTGTTGAAGGGAAGCATTGGCATGTGATTTCATGAATTGTTATTCTGAGATATTAGGTTTGTTTATCTTCCATGTAGAATGTTATAGGTTATAGGAGATTATGTCTTGTGAGTGAATAAAGGAGGGAGATGTGTAAGAGCGAAGCAGAAATAAAAAGGGACGTGGAAACAGTAAACCTCACTTCAACTCAAGTGGGATCCCCCAAAGTTCCCTCCCCTTTTCATTCAGTCTTTCAGTCTCCCCTTTCATCCCCTCGTATGCGCAGCATGTATCTATGAAAATAATAAATGGCTCTCTATGTATGTGTGTGTGCAGGGCTGCAGGCTTATGAGAGTGTCCGTGCCGGTGTCCATGCCGGTGTCCTTGCCAGTGTCCGTGCCAGTACTGGTGTCGGTGTCCGTGCTGGCGTCTGTGCCGGTGTCTGTGCCGGTGTCCTTGCCGGTGTCCGTGCTGGTGCCGGTGTCCATGCCGGTGTCCTTGCCAGTGTCCGTGTTCGTTCCTGTGTCTTTGACGGTGTCTGTGCCAGTACTGGTGTCGGTGTCCGTGCTGGTGTCCGTGCCGGTGTCCTTGTTCGTGCCTGTGTCTTTGGTGGTGTCAATGCCGGTGTCTCCAATCCTCTTAACACTCTTGGCAGCTACATGCAAGTTCCAGTGTATGTGTGTGTGTGTTTGCGCGCACGTGTGTTTGTGTAATCAGATCTCAATCTTCAGAAAGATCAAACATGAACAGGAGATTACTGACTCATATCGGTCAATAAGAACACATGATCAGATGGACACACACACACACACACACACACACACACACACACACACACACACACACACACACACACACACACACACACACACACACACACACACTGATAATCAATAATTAAACTAAGGAATTTATTTACTTATTCATTTAATTTAATTTGATATTTAATAAAAAATAATAAAAAATGTGAGAAAAAATAAACAATTTGAGAAAATATTTCCGATATGTTTTGTTTTTCACATTACCAAACTTACATTTTCAAACTATTAATGTGAAATCCTTCCTTTGTGATATTATCCAGCCCCCTGTTCTCTGACGTTAACAGTCCCGGCCTTTTCTCAAGTGCAACATGCAGTTCCAGATTGGGTACAAGAAAAGTGGCTTGGGACCAACAATCAAAAAGTCAATCATAATGTTTCCATTAAATGTATGTAACCTCCTATAAAATACTCTAAGCCTCTGATGATAATTAGTGATTTTCTTTTACAGAATACAAACTCTAATATAACTGCTATTTGAGCTATTCAGAAAAGGCAGTTAATAATATAACATCCTCTTTCCATGAACTGTGCAAAGAAAGTCAGCTTTCAACACCTTCTCCATGATGGCTTCTTTAAGCGTTACGTCCCACATGAGAGCCAAAAATAGGGGGTGGCATGTTCCTTGAACTCCCTGGAAATCTGGGATTGATGATAGGGAGATCTGTAGGAGGTTAGAGATCATGGTCCTTTTCAGTTCACTAATGTAAGAGGTTAATTGAGTGTGTATTTCTATGTCTGTGTCAGCGACAGATTTCTTGGCAATGATGTCTTCAGTTTAGGGTTACAGCTGATGAGCCATGCTGAAAATGAAACGTCGTTTGACGAATCTATGCTCTTAGTTTACTCGCAGCATACACATGTATGTATGTATGTTAAAATGCCTCTGCTCCTAGGCCATATCTAAACTTGACATAACACTCTAGGCTAGGTTATCATTAATGACGTCATTATCAGCCTCCCAAGTTTGGTGAAGTCATCCGAGTGCTCATTGGATTGTCTGGACATCACAGCCAGAATTGAGGCCAGGGTTTAGATAACAGGAGAGGGTGTGTGAAGTATACCACCACCGTCTGGGTTTTCCCCTTTAGAAGGGAAACCTCTCCTCTTATGCAATGCAGAAGGAGCCTGCATTACTTAATCACACTGCTGATTTTTACATTTAATTAAGATTTTTGTATTTATATTTTTGGATATTTAATTGTGTGATCCTTTCCCATATTTTTACATTTTAGATTATGTTTGTTGTCATCTAACACTCACTTGAAGTTAATCGTTAAAGCTAATCTTTAATTATAATTTATATGATTTTAAAAATTCATATATATTTTTAATTATATAGTTAATTAATAAATAATTTATTAAGTTAAATGTAATCTAGTAAATCTAATTTTTAAACTGCATAATAACATTATACAAGTTATACAAGGTTAATTTACCCATTATATGTTGTACATTTAACTACACAACATTTTTGTTGAAACTTGTACAGCTATTCTGAAAAAAAGTTGAGTTTGGAAATTCTTTATGGTGTTATGATGCCTAAATGCACTTGTAGCATTTAAAATAACTGATTTTTAGTGTTTTATTTAAAATGTATTTAGTCAAAAGAGTACAAAATAAATATCTGCAATGTATTGATTATCGGCTATAACATGAAAATAATAACGAGCTTATCGATATTAGCCAGAATTATAATTTTTGTGCACCCCAATGCTAATCTCATGTTTGGTTCAAATATCCTGAATGCATTTCTAATTAAGAAAAAAATATTGCAAAGAAATATAATTGAATTCAATACTTGAAAGTTTGAAGGGTTAGTTCGCCCTGAATTTAAAATTCTGTCATCAATTACTCGCCCTCATGTCGTTCCAAAACCGTATGACGTTCGTTCATCTACAGAACACAATTTTTGATGACCATATAGACTCTAAAGTAATCTTCAAGATAGTAGGCTCCTGTGTCATCATCACACACATATATCGTGATGCTCCCTTGAACGGCGTCTGAGACTGACACGGAAGACAAGAAATTGTTAAATAAAGTTATTTTTGTTTTGTTTTTTGCACACAAAAAGTATTCTTGTCGCTTCATAAAATTAAGGTTGAACCACTGTAGTCACAGAACGGACTATTTCAATGATGTCTTTACTACCTTTCTGAGCCTTGAAAGTGGTCATTGCGTTGATGTCTATGGAGGGGTCAGAAAGGTCTCGGATTTCATAAAAGATATCTTAATTTGTGTTCTGAACATTAACAAAGGTCTTACGGGTTTGGAACGGCAAGAGGCTGAGTAATTAATGACAGAATTTTCATTTTTGTGAGAACTAACCCTTTAATATTTAGGGTTAGGGATTTGAACAAACTACTAACCTTAAGTATGAGGAATAGTTATATGGAAATTAGATCACAACTGTAAAACACATTGAGCTTTCTCTGTGAAAGGTAAATCAAAGTGGGTTGACCTGAAAATAGCATTATTAATGACTTTGTCAACACACAATACTTTTAATCAATAGCAGTTTGGCTGTATAGTATTGTGCATAAAACCTGGTTCAATAGCACCGGCCCGGTTAGGTCTGAATTATACATGTTAGTAGGCCAGACACAAGGTCATTCTTTGAAAGTGGAACCCAGTAACACTAACCCGCCAACACGAGCTGGGAAAATGAGCACACACACTTACACATGCACTGAGATGATTATACACACCCATAAAACCCACTTGTAGGGAAGACCTGTATACTAACTGGTTAAATAGATATAAAGAGACACCAGTCTGAAAGTTCTCACACACAACAGACAAACTATCAGATCATTTGTTTGTATGATCTACCTGAGTATCTGTCTGTCTATCTTAATTTTTTCTTGCATTCAGTTTTGAATCTAAATTCCATGAATTTAATCACTACCATACTGTAATGTGTATTGTCTCACTTTGTTTTTTAAATAGTAGGCAGGCAACAAGTACACTTTGTTTACTTTAGTGTACTTGTGGTTTGTCAATAATACTTGGACATTATGTAAACATTAGTAGATGATTCAAATACTATTAATCATTTGTCTACTTAAAGGAGAGAACTGAAATCCTTGTTTTTTTCTGGAGACGTACTTAAAGGAGACTAAGCGATTCCTAATTAGGTATCAAGCACTGGGTTAGTCACCCACCATTCCGAACACATGAAAGAGAAAAGATAAGATTAGGATTTTGGGGAGGCTCAGTCTACAGAACTATGCTGTACAACATGGACAAGACTGCTGCTCACATTATGTACAAAACCTTCATTTAAAAAGGAAATTAAAAGGTATTGTTTAACCAAAAATGTATGGAACGCAAAAGGAAAAGTTTACTAGAATATGACACTATTTGTAAATGGGTGCAGTGCTCAAATATCATTCAAATATGCGCATATTCGCACAAATCTACATCAGAGGGGTACGTTTTCAATAAATAATGTCCTAAATTTGGACATCTTATGATATAAGAAGACTTGTAATATTGTGCACATTGACTACTTTTTTTAAGGTGCTTTGGTAATTTTTTGCAGCTTGGGTTTGTGGTCACCATTCACTTATCTTGTATGAAATAAAGCAACATGACCATTCAGCCTAACATCTTTTTTATGTCTTGTTAAAAGAGAAAATAATACAGATTTTTGAAACATAAGAGAGAGTAATGATGACAGTAGTTTAATCTTTTAAATAAACCAATCCCTATAACCAGTTCAAAGAAGAAAACTGATCTTAAGCCATTTTGAAAGAATAAGACACATAAAGACAATCAACCAAACGTGTAGTTTATTCTCAGCCTCACTTTGACAGTCGGAGCAAATTCTTTTTGAAAA
Organism: Siphateles boraxobius; assembly: GCF_051911475.1. Classification (NCBI taxonomy): domain Eukaryota; kingdom Metazoa; phylum Chordata; class Actinopteri; order Cypriniformes; family Leuciscidae; genus Siphateles; species Siphateles boraxobius. The sequence goes on along the minus strand of NW_027509042.1, from coordinate 9,210,928 downwards.
AACAGATAAAAGCGTGAGTGAAAGTGCTGCAATTACCCTGATGCTAATTGTATTGAACTACCTATTATTCAGAAAAGAACAATAAGCGTATCAAAATCTGTCAAATTTAAATCTAGGCTGCATTGATGCAAATGTAGTGTATATCAAGACTCTACAATTAGCTTCATAATGGACGCATTGAGCTTTTCTGCCAAATTAATTACAGGTCTGATGATTTGCCATCTCTGGGAGCCGTGAACATGAGTCGACCGCTTTGTTCCTGTCAGTTCACCTGCCGAAATCCATGAATCAGTGTGCATCACATAGAGATCTTTAAAGCAGCCACAGCAGTTTCAGACATAGTATGGGGAGGAGGAGTAGACTTACATAACACTACTTTACAAACACACATTCACACTGCCGCACGTGTTCACAATGTTCTGGGTGAGACACATACCAGACAGAAAGACAAAACCAGATGTTCTGCGAGACACATCTGGATAATGGAAGGACATTGGGCATGAGTGGTTTCGCAGATCTGTTAAGTAAGAATCTTGAATGAAAGGCTTTTATTTCTTCAACAAATTCTTTCTACTGCAGCTGAGAGGTTGTTAATGTCTGGATCACACTCAAAACAAAGTCTTTCTGGTCACATTCCATAAGCATGCACCCTACCCATTCGGCTTAGCTGTAGAAGAAATCTCTGAACAGCTTTTGTTGTGTGAGACGGTAGCGGGTGCGTATGAGTTTGTGTAAGTGTTTAGGGGGTGATGGCTATTAAGTGTTACTGATTCCAGGAACAGCAGACAACACAGGGTCTATTGATACTTCTGACCCTCCTAAAGAGTTGTAACTGCTTCTCTGTGGCCTCACATTTTTAAAGGAACAAAGTATACAAATAAACTGACTTGTTTATTTGTATACTTGTACACAAATACAAAAAAATACAATACACAATTATGCAAAAGTACTTTGTAAACTATTACAGACCTGAATAATAATAAACATCAATTAGCAAAAACTTTTTGATTTTAAAATAACAAACTGCAGTCATTAATTGTATTCCTTAAAACTCATATTTGATTATCAAAATGACATATTTAAAAATTAAACTTTGAATAATACCATTGTACCTCAACCTCAAAACTCAAACTCAGGAACAAAACAACCGTAATATCATGAGCAGAACTGTCAAAGAACAGATAGAAACACAAGGCTTAAATACACAGAACAAAAGTATCAACGAAATAAACAACAGGTGTAACTTATAATCAAACAATGAATAATCAAGATAACTGAAAACACAGGAAACAGAACTATAGTGAAAACCCACCACAACATACAAAGAACACATATTTCCTATAACAGGCAACCATTCTTATCTTTTATTTAGTTTAACTGTCTTTCCTCAATCTTTATTTTATTTAATTTTTGTTATTTTTTTCTCGTGCTGTCAAGGGTGTTTCCCCAGTCTTCTGTCTGAGATGGTGGGATAGACTCCAGCATCCCCACAGGTCAAGCAGTTTTGAGCAGTAACCTTGCAGCAGTTGATTTGTTTACAATTTTTTTTCTTATAGATAGCTTTGCATTTTAATGTGCCAATGGGGGACTAAAGCCCCAAATGTCCATGCCTCTGGTTTAAGCACTTCTGTTTCAGTTTACAGATATGGAAAGTCTCCACAAATGCCTCAAGCTCCACCTGGGCTCCCATGCACATTTGAAATTAGGCTTATGAACACCCAGGTGAGCGTCACCGTGAATCATCAGCATCCTACTGAAAAACACAGCAACCACTCCTATATAAATATCTCACCCAGTCAGTTTTGGAAATTTCCAGGGAGTATTTCAGGATAGTGAAACAGAGCCATTGATTCCACATGACTATTATTTCCCAATTAAAGTGCCAGTGAGTGAATGGATTTGGTATTGAAATTTGAGTAAACTCAAATTCAAAGTAAACATAGCCATTGTTGGGCATTAAATTGCCTGCTTAAGATAAATATCTGTGTTTTAAAGACTGACTGTTGGATTGACTGACTGGTTCAACCAATGTGATAATGAGTTGCGTAACAGTGGCTGACTCCCCAAACAGATGGACAGACGTGTGGAGCACATGACCTACAGTACAATTCAAACTGTGATGTGCCCCTACAAGCAAGTTCTTTGCTGTTTTTTTTATAAAGAGCGATGATGTAGGCTAATGTAAAGTCATACAACTGGAGCCCATCTCACAAGAATATCCAATAATTAGGATGTTAGCAGTCCACAGAGTCTGTGTGTGTGGGTAGTTTATTTTTCACTCCGTCTCTCTCCAAAACAATGAGCCTTTTGCTCATCAAACAATGGGGGATCATTCACATTCTGTTCTCAAACTCTTGACTTGTCCTCCTACACATTTGGGTGAAAACGCCAAAAAGAAATGTAATATAGAACGGGTCCGGTATACGGGCATTTGACTATTGATCTTTTTGCTGTCTATTACCTCTATGATGATGACAACAACCATGTTTGGCTAAAGGCGATTAGAATGACAAAGCGCCCAAATACCCATTAATCTAAAGTTAAACCATATTGGTTAATCTAAAGGAAAACCAATTGCAAAGGAAGAGAGGAAATCAGGCCTGATTGTCACATAGGAAAGTTGTCGCAAGGGCTATGATCTATAAGGTTTCAAAAGTTCTTTTCTACAACAGTTCTTTTGTATTGGTTTCAAACACCTAGTTCAAATTCTCTTAAATTAGAATAATTATTATTGAATTCTGTTCTCCACTATTCTCTAAAAAAGTAAAATTCCCATGTCATGTTTTGTAGGTCTTAGGTAAACATCATAATAAAACCACACTGTGAAAAAAATAGTAATAAAACCACACAGACATATTTTGAATAGGAGATTTTGTTGTCAGGACAAGGTTATTTTTCTATGCATGTCAGGTTAGGGCAAGTTTGCTTTTCACAGGTCCTTCTCAAAAAATTAGCATATTGTGATAAAGTTCATTATTTTCCATAATGTAATGATAAAAATTTTACTTTCATATATTTTAGATTCATTGCACACCAACTGAAATATTTCAGGTCTTTTATTGTTTTAATACTAATGATTTTGGCATACAGCTCATGAAAACCCAAAACTCCTGTCTCAAAAAATTAGCATATTTCATCCGAACAATAAGTTTTTAATACAAAAAAAAAGTCAACCTTCAAATAATTATGTTCAGTTATGCACTCAATAGTCAATACTTGGTCGGGAATCCTTTTGCAGAAATGACTGCTTCAATGCGGCGTGGCATGGAGGCAATCAGCCTGTGGCACTGCTGAGGTGTTATGGAGCCCCAGGATGCTTCGATAGCGGCCTTAAACTCATCCAGATTGTTGGGTCTTGCGTCTCTCAACTTTCTCTTTACAATATCCCACAGATTCTCTATGGGGTTCAGGTCAGGAGAGTTGGCAGGCCAATTGAGCACAGTAATACCATGGTCAGTAAACCATTTACCAGTGGTTTTGGCACTGTGAGCAGGTGCCAGGTCGTGCTGAAAAATGAAATCTTCATCTCCATAAAGCTTTTCAGCAGATGGAAGCATGAAGTGCTCCAAAATCTCCTGATAGCTAGCTGCATTGGCCCTGCCCTTGATAAAACACAGTGGACCAACACCAGCAGCTGACATGGCACCCCAGACCATCACTGACTGTAGGTACTTGACACTGGACTTCAGGCATTTTGGCATTTCCTTCTCCCCAGTCTTCCTCCAGACTCTGGCACCTTGATTTCCGAATGACATGCAAAACTGAGCAACAGTCCAGTGCTGCTTATCTGTAGCCCAGGTCAGGCGCTTCTGCCGCTGTTTCTGGTTCAAAAGTGGCTTGATCTGGGGAATGCGGCACCTGTAGCCCATTTCCTGCACACGGTGGCTCTGGATGTTTCTACTCCAGACTCAGTCCACTGCTTCCGCAGGTCCCCCAAGGTCTGGAATCGGTTCTTCTCCACAATCTTCCTCAGGGTCCGGTCACCTCTTCTCGTTGGGCAGCGTTTTTTTGCCACACTTTTTCCTTCCCACAGACTTCCCACTGAGGTGCCTTGATACAGCACTCTGGGAACAGCCTATTTGTTCAGAAATTTCTTTCTGTGTCTTACCCTCTTGCCTGAGGGTGTCAATGATGGCCTTCTGGACAGCAGTCAGGTCGCCAGTCTTACCCATGATTGCGGTTTTGAGTAATGAAACAGGCTGGGAGTTTTTAAAAGCCTCAAGAATCTTTTGCAGGTGTTTAGAGTTAATTAGTTGATTCAGATGATTAGGTTAATAGCTTGTTTAGAGACCCTTTTCATGATATGCTAATTTTTTGAGACAGGAATTTTGGGTTTTCATGAGCTGTATGCCAAAATCATCAGTATTAAAACAATAAAAGACCTGAAATATTTCAGTTGGTGTGCAATGAATCTAAAATATATGAAAGTTTAATTTTTATCATTACATTATGGAAAATAATGAACTTTATCACAATATGCTAATTTTTTGAGAAGGACCTGTATATACGTACACATGTATTTGTCTATATACAAAATTGACATTGAAAAAAAATCAGTGAAAATAGTCACCCCAGTATCCCCTATCTGTTGTTCTAGAACTACACTCACCTAAAGGATTATTAGGAACACCTGTTCAATTTCTCATTCTCCATTATCTAATCAACCAATCACATGGCAGTTGCTTCAATGCATTCAGGGGTGTGGTCCTGTTCAAGACAATCTCCTGAACTCCAAACTGAATGTCAGAATGGGAAAGAAAGGTGATTTAAGCAATCTTGAGCGTGGCATGGTTGTTGGTGCCAGACGGGCCGGTCTGAGTATTTCACAATCTGCTCAGTTACTGATTCAAGCTGATAGAAGAGCAACTTTGACTGAAATAACCACTCGTTACAACCGAGGTATGCAGCAAAGCATTTGTGAAGCCACAACACGCACAACCTTGAGGCGGATGGGCTACAACAGCAGAAGACCCCACCGGGTACCACTCATCTCCACTACAAATAGGAAAAACAGGCTACAATTTGCAAGAGCTCACCAAATTGGACAGTTAAAGACTGGAAAAATGTTGCCTGGTCTGATGAGTCTCGATTTCTGTTGAGACATTCAGATGGTAGAGTCAGAATTTGGCGTAAACAGAATGAGAACATGGATCCATCATGCCTTGTTACCACTGTGCAGGCTGCTGGTGGTGGTGTAATGGTGTGGGGGATGTTTTCTTGGCCCACTTTAGGCCCCTTAGTGCCAATTGGGCATCGTTTAAATGCCACGGCCTACCTGACCATTGTTTCTGACCATGTCCATCCCTTTATGGCCACCATGTACCCATCTGATGGTTACTTCCAGCAGGATAATGCACCATGTCACAAAGCTCGAATCATTTCAAATTGGTTTCTTGAACATGACACTGAGTTCACTGTACTAAAATGGCCCCCACAGTCACCAGATCTCAACCCAATAGAGCATCTTTGGGATGTGGTGGAATGGGAGCTTCGTGCCCTGGATGTGCATCCCACAAATCTCCATCAACTGCAAGATGCTATCCTATCAATATGGGCCAACATTTCTAAAGAATGATTTCAGCACCTTGTTGAATCAATGCCACGTAGAATTAAGGCAGTTCTGAAGGCGAAAGGGGCCAACACAGTATTAGTATGGTGTTCCTAATAATCCTTTAGGTAAGTGTAAATAAAACACATAAAGCCTCTTCACGTGAATGCATCATTATTATAGTTTAAACGGGTTTCAGGTATCAGACGTCTTTAATAGCTCACAGAAGTGAAAAGGGGATATGGTGATGTTGGCCTGGTGGTTTACCTCATGTGGCTGCTTCCCATCTTATGTGAAACAGCAGACACATGTCTCTGCATATGTGGACATGGACATGTATTCAAAGAGTGGCATGAATTATTTTCCCTTGCTAACATATCTCTAGGTCTATATAATAATAGTCTGCAGATCTAATTCCTATTACAGTAATTGCTGATATTATTTTAAGCATCATACCTTTAAAAATCTATATAATAGACTACTATTTCAATTTGTCATATAGTGAACTGAGGAGTAAGAAATGGGGAAGTATGGGTCTTTTTCTGGTTCATTAGAAAAAACAGCAAACTGTTCATGCGGTACATTTCACATTGAATTGCTTTGTGCACTTGGACACAATGTATGGTTTTTAAAATAGGTTGTTATTGAAGGATGGGACAATGCCAATTGCCTCAAACCTGTGAGTATAAGCTTTGTTTCTCATTTCTTATGCAATTAATACATTTACATATAATTATTAAAGGTACAGCAAATTATAGCCTGTTTAATAAACTGTCAGAGAGAAGGTGAAAATAGTCATGTTATGATGGAAGGCCTAATCCTGATAGATGTAATTATTATGTTGTTTCATCAATTTTATTTTTTAAAACTCCCATAATTTCTCTGCTATTTGGCACTAGCCTGACTTCCTTCCTTCCTTACTTCCATGAATTTATTTCTTAGTAGACTGCCAGGCTCATGGACCTAGCCAAGTACATCGAGAGAGGGGGAGTAGAGAGAGAGAGAGAGAGGGGGGGGGGGGGGGGGACAAGTAAGACAGAAAAATGCATAATGCTCAATGCATAAAATACAAATATTCAATCAAAGAAATTTAGGCTATATAATTTCAAATATTTCAGTTTGCATGAAAATCACATTCTTCTACATAATTGCTGTGTTCTTTTAATTCTATTCTTCTTTTTATCATTATTATTATTATTGTTATGTTATTATCTTACAATTGTAGTTATTTTAATACTTTTTTGAACCTAACCAGCAGCTGCTTTGGCAATGCAATCGCAGTACTATTTGTCATGCAAAGAAATTGCACTAAATCTGATATTCAAAGAGTGAGAGAGGAACATTGTTTGTGTTTCTGCGACTGTTCCACAGTTATGGAAGCCAGAAGTAAAACGTTATACTTGTCCTGCACACAAGTGGAGCACAGTAAAATAAATCACTTAATCAAAGTGACCCAGCTGCTGAGTTAACAAATTGAATTAGTGGCTTGTCTGTGGAACTGGAAATGCATCAGAAAGGCCTTTTATGAAGTTGACAATGTCAGAGAAAGTAATAAATGGCATAGGCTGCCCCCAGCAGGCTGTATCGATGGGGTGTCATTTTTTTACCTCAAATTTACAGATTTTTTTCCCCCCCAAGTCAATTTTTCAAAACCCTTCACACAGTGATCAAATCAGCATCAGTCTGTGTGGGATACACTGCAGATCATTTATCATTGCTTAGGCACAAAATGCATTCACTGACCACTTCTTTCAAAGTAAATGAATTATTTTCTCATTTACACACAACCACCACCAGAACTCTACCTGCATGCAGGCCAACAAAAATGAATGAGGCAGCAATTTGCTACATTTCTACAATAATACCATATTGAAATATTCTGAATCTAAGAAAAATGAAATACAATCAAAACAATTAGATAGCTGAACAACACAGGTGTTAGTCTTTCAATTTCATTACCATCTATACAAAAGGGGAAATGTAATTTTGTACCTGAACCATATAACACTGCAGGGAATTCTTAAAAATAAAGACTGTCATTCTTGTTCTGTAAAGAAATTTCACAAAAGGAAAACATTGTATAATGCTACTTACTGTTTTTACATCATTGTTTTATGAGTGATAAAGTGTATTTGTTGGGTAGTGACAAAAAACTGCAAATATAAACTGCATACAACAGACAAGGGATGTTAAAAAGCTAAAAAATGCACTTTTCTTATGGCTTTTATTACAATTTAAACCATAAAAGGTACTAAATGCATTGAAATGACTAAATTTAGCATAAAATTGGATATAGAGAGACAACAATGGATGCTAAAATGACAAAAATAAATGTTTCTGAACTTTTTTACTCGACTAAATGAACTCAATGGCATGAACTAAAAGCTACAAAACTCTAATTTTGATTTCATGGCCTCTTTAACAACCTGTTTTTCTCTTTCTCGTGTTTTGGAAAGACTTTATGTATCACTCTCTTCCTCAGCAGAGGCCTGAGTGGCACCTTTGGACATTCAGAGACAGCCAGAGAGAATAGCATTCACTCCAGTGTGAATAGCTATGACGCATGTCGTTTACTGGGTACTCCGTTTAACAACAACTCTACTTCCACCCGTTCTGGCAAACAGACACTCACTAAACAGACCCCAAACAGAGTTTGAGCTGACAAAAGGAAGTCTGGATGACCTTTGTGCCTTAACTGGCTGTCTAAAATGAGCTGTTTAATAACAGGCTGAGCTGTTCTCAAATGCTGTAAAGAACAGCATTTATCTTTAACATTATACATTTCTCTTTCATTGCAATGTCCATGAAATTCATACCATGTGCAATTATAATTAAGAAAAGTAGCATCTATTTTTGCAGTGTGCCACGAAATACTGACATATTACATGCATGTTGTTGATTAGTATACTCATAATATAGAACAATTTAGAGTGTGACTTTATCAATATTTAATTGAATATTGTTTTAATGGCTTTATCGTCAAACTGTAAGCAATGGTGTTCCAATAAATCTGGATATTTTACAAAGCATTCTGAATTTATGAAACGTTGTTACAGTTTAATTAAATATACACAGGTTGTTGGCGCCACCATGTGGATATACTTAGGAATTGAAATTGCATATAAAAATATATTAAATTATATATAGGCCTTTTTTCATACTTAATACGAACATATATACTAACTAATGACTTAAAAATATGAGGACTATAAGATGTTACTCATCAAGATGCGAATGTGAGAATATAATTTCAACAAATTACAACACATTTTTGAATTTGGTCTCTGTATTCATATTGAATGCCATCATACTCGTTCCTGATTTTTATCGTTGACTTGGCTACTACAGAAAAGAATGTAATAAATAAACGATAATAATGAGTTATAAATGATTTATTATTTACAAAATATTTGTATATTTAGACAAATAATGACAAATAAATTCGTATAATAAAGTAGACCTAATTATTCAAATAGCCTATATTGTAATCTTATCTAGACCGCAGAATTATCAAACAAGAACATAAATAGTAAATAGAACATCTGTAATTAATATAGGCTATGTGAAATCCATAATTACATCATCTATTATGTCTGTCTACATGCTACTCTGTAACAACCTAAAAAAATACTCTGTAACAACCTCAGAAAACGTTACACCCAAAACCAGAGGTGGAAAGAGTAATAAAATATTCTACTCAAGTAAAAGTACTACTACTTCAATGAAATTTTACTTAAGTACAAGTAAAAGTACCGGTCTAAAAATCTACTCAAGTAAAAGTAAAAAGTAGCTAATTTAAAATTGACTGAGTTACTTTTTTAACAGCGGGGGTGGGGTGGGGGACCCTCCCGTGTAGGGTTGTAATGGTATAAGATTTTCACAGTATGGTAACGTCTCAGAAAATATCACGGTTTACAGTATTAATCAATTGTTAAATAAATAAACTGTATTATTAAATCATGGGTATTATTATTATTATCATCAGTTAAAATGACAGTTAAATTAATGAAAACAGGATTTTTTTTTGGTTGAACAAATGCTTTTATTATAACAAACTTGAAATAATTTGTTTATTAAAATTTCAATAAAACATGTCTAATCAATTAAATTTGATAATTAATAATGAATTAGATTAACAACTTATTTTTAACATTAATAATTTATTAAAATGTTTAAGAATAATATTGTCCTATGAAATGTATTTTATTCAGAAAATTAATGTTTCTTTTTATTAGGGTGATATTCGAACCAAACCGAAGAACTGCGATACAGAACCCACGATTCGAATGGCGATACTCTCATGGCGTACCGAACACGCCCCGCCCTGCAAGCTACCCCGGCCCCGCCCAGCCCGGCTCATTGATTGGACCTGGAATCAGTGTTGCCAAGTCCGCTTATTATAAGCGACTTTGGTCTTGTTTTTCTGTAAAGTCGCTTACAAATATTGGTAGTCGCGGATCGCGTTTTTTTTTTTGGGCTTGTTTCTAAAGTGTAGATGCTTATTTGAGCTTGTTCTCAGCTCGTTGTCAAGCAGATATTTTCTATATGTTATTTAAACGTAGGAGTTTGTCTTGCCTGTTCCCTCTGTCTCTCCCCTTTCCCCACCCACATCCTGCTTCTAATTGGCTCTGACCCAGATGGCAATGAGTACTAGCCAATCAGAGGCAGAGCAGGGCAATCGTTTTTTTTTCTGGTTAGGAAAACGTCAGTGAGTGACGTTTAAATGAAAATACGTGCGAGTCGCGACCGTCGCGACTGATGGTGACTGGGCTGTAGGAGAGTTTTTATATATAAATTATATTTTAGATATTATAGATATAGATATTATAGTTTAATATTGTTTAACCCTTTAACTGTCACTCCCCCTTTTTTCGAATAGACATGAAAATCACTATTCAAACTTAAATGGTTGTAATTCAAGAATGCTTTGGAATATAGACCTATGGTTGGTCTTGTTTTAAAGAAGACATTTGCCAGATTAATGTTGAAGTGAAGTATTATGAAGTTATGAAAGTGAAACAGAAAAAAAGTTATACAAGTTTGAGTTTATGAAAATGAATAATGTAAAAATATAATTATTTATATTTTATATAAAATATATATATATTACAAAATATATTTTACTCTAAAACTGCCAGAAAATGTAAGCCAAAAATCTGAAGAAGTTGTGTTCCAAATTTTAGGTTGATATCTCAAAAAATTGAGCTTTCAGTAAGATTTTATTTGGCCGCAGTACCAACATTTTTCACTAGATGGACAGCCAAGCTTCATTACAGAAGAAAAATAAACTACCGTGTGCACAGTTTTACAAAACTAGGCACAGTTTAACAATCTGTCCACATGGATGTAAATTGACAATCTGTACCCACAGTTTAAAACTATCTGTCACCACGGATTGTAACAGTAGCGGCAGCGCGGAGTAAACGCGAGTAAACGCGAGTAAACGCGATCATCTCTTCCTCAGTTACAGAATAAACATGAATGGACACCTGAAGGTATGTTGAAAAATACAGTATACTTACTGAAAGGCATCACAACTCGTGTAATCGCTCAATCAGCGTTTCAGCAGCGCAAAGACGTCAATGCATAGCTTGTCACTAGCATTATATTTATTTACCTCAGCAGGCTAGTGATTAAGTGTCCACAACTTGTTGGTTCCTAGAGAAATTAACTCTTGCACTAAATAAATGCACAATATTATCCTATATATTATATTTTTACTTAACCTGTTAATTATATCTTGATTATTTAAAGTACGTTTAAAATATCTTTAATGAAAATGACAGCAACTGTGTAAATTATTATATTTCAATAACAAATTAGAGTAAAGTTAATGCAAAAACTGCCTTATGTTCAGTTTACATGTTTTCATACAATGTGTTGGGTGTTGATTATTATATCTAAAAAATAAATAGCATCTAAATTTAGGCTCTGTTGTTAACCTTTAATGTTATAGTAATGTGCGGCTCCCTATACAGCATTAGCAGATTTTTAATCCTTGCAAAACGTTTATTTGTAATTGAATTAATTTAAAGACAAAGACACAATTTTTTCATTAAACCACTGTTTAATTTTTTTTTTAGCTTTCTAAACCGAACCGAACCGAGACGTCAAAACCGTGGGAAAACCGAACCGTCAGTTTTGTGTATCGTTACACCCCTACTTTTTATGATTTAATCCAAATATATTATCAAAAACGGTGGTAGGCTAATCAAATGTAAATTTAAACTTGTGTCCTTTTATTTTTTGGGGAAGCGCTGCAAAAAAAAAGATTTACTAAATTAAACCATGGACAAAAGAAAATATTCCTATAAATAATGTTCAAATAAAATGTATTATTATTGTTATTATTATTATTTTGAGAAGTAGGCTACGTTCTACTGTATGCCTACAATAGTAATATATTTATGTCATAATTTCTCCTAGTAAAACCGAACTTTTATTTTGACGGGGTGTGAAGACCTGTTAAAAGTGTATTTGACAATGGATTTTCTCAAATAAAATTATGAAAATGCTCATTAGGCGTTCTCTCAGAGCAGCTCTGGAAATGTTCATGTATTCCTCAAATTGTTTGTGAGACGCTGAAAACACCATGAACGTCACGAGTACTTGAGTATGTAGTAGACAAACGCAGCTCAGCAGAACAAATAGGGTTATATATTTACTTGCAGTATTTTTGTGCTTAGCTTAAATATCCACAGACCATGTCGCGATTGGATTTATTGCACAGTTCTACTTTCCATGTATTCATCCATCCATTATTTTGCATGTTTTACGTGACATCTGCATTAAGTGAATTCCATTTTCATGACTGGATTCTGGGATTCCCTTTGCATCACGTAAATCGGGACATACCTTTATCTGCAGGAGGGATGGTGTCCTATATCCTCTTTTTGCAGCCACTTTGTGTCCACATTTTTTGCAAATTGGATATCTATCCTCGAGGACAACCACGCTTTTTTTCTACTTTTCATACTGGCCATAATTCGCTTTGCGCTTAGCTTTCAGCTTCAGCTGGGTCTGCGTCAACTTTTTTGCGCGTTTGTTCTCCCGCCCTTCAATCAATTCAGTAGTTTCCGGAGTGGGTGATTTTTTTTTTCCCCCTTGTATTATAATTTTTTACTCAGTAACGGATATGATTTCAAATGTAGCGAAGTACAATACTTCAAAGAAAACGTACTTAAGTAAAAGTAAAAGTACAGATTTTAAAAACTACTTTAAAAAGTAGAAGTACACAAAAAAACTACTCAATTACGTAACGCGAGTAAATGTAATTCGTTACTTTCCACCTCTGCCCAAAACACAATTAGGCTACTCATTTCTCCCACCCTCCCGAGCCCACACGACAGTTTAATAGTGTGTAACACCTGTATCATATATCACCACAACATCTGTATGGTGTAATGTGTATTGCTGGCTTAAATTTTCATTACATTCATTTTAATGAATGGTGACGTACTTGTTCCCCCCCCCAGAATATCCTATAGCTTGCATGGGAACTAAATTCCCTGCATTCCTTCAAAAATGTTATTGCTCTGACTAGCCAAGGAAATCCAGATTTTATAGTCGTCATCTAGATGTTAAATGGGCTTAAATGCTGTTTATACAAGGAAAGGGATGTGCAAGCCTTAATTTTGATTTCAATCCCTGGGGAGATGTTTAGGTTGAGGAGGAATTGTGCAACATCACTTCCTTATGAGGTGTTCAGGCGTGTTCGGTGGGACTGACCGTATTCTCTCTGTCTCATGCTAATACAAGAAGTCGAAACTGTCCCGTCGAAGAAACCAGTTAATCTTGTGAGGGGTTTTTTCTTCTTCAGGTAGGTACAACTTATCTAGTACAATCACTGTTGTCGTATTCTGTGGAGTTTTTGTTATGGAGTTTGACGTTTAAGAGCGCGTTCACTCTTCATTGGACTTCAGAGAAAGAGTTAAAGGCCACAGGTGAGCTTCAGGTAAACTCACACACTTTTTTACAGTTACTAATCAATAATAAGCTACATTTTTAGTCAGTGCTTAGAGTTTTTGTAACATTCCCGCGCCACACGCCACATTTTAGTTAATATTCCTTATAGCCTAAATATTTAGACAACTCCGTGACTAAAAACGAAATTTAAAGCTGGTTACGCGTTGACATGTTTGTTTATCGACTGTTTAAAAATGCGCGTAAAGTTGCATAGTCATTATTTTTACTCGGCAAGAAATTCGGTTAAAGGGAGTTTATGCATGTTCCAGTAGCCTACATTACAGAGAAAATTTTCTCTTAAAGCTATATATTGCGTAATTATACAGCCATTTTCCGTCTACTTCATAGGGGAGTTCACTTGCAAAATATTAACATGGATAGTAACAGTTTCCGCCAAAATACCAAATATGAGAACGCCTTCAAGCTGTATCATTTATTTATTTATTTATTGACAACGTTGGTTTCTTATTCCACGTGACCACAATTTAACTATGGAAGACTGTAAGGTGTGTAACTGATAAAATGTAAACCTTGAATCCAACAAGTCTCTTTGGATATCAGCTGCCAAATGCACATGTACATTTAGCATATTTTGGTAAAAACAAAAGACTGTAACTGTGGTACATACTCTATGCAGATTGTACAAAATTGAGCCTACAAAATAAAAATAAAAAACTTAAAGCATTAATTAATTTTAAATTGTGTAAAATGTGGTGTCAAATTCAACACACTTTAATTTCAAGACCACAAATGAAAGTTTATTTATTAAATGTACAGTGAAACAAGTATGATTTGTGTAATAAGCACTATACATACATGCATAATAGAGTGAGGGAGTCTTTGCAATATAATCTAATATGAGCAAAATACCAAGTAACAGTCTTTAGCCCTATTTGCACGGGATAAGTATTACCTGGTGACCTCTAGTTATTTGTAACAATTGCGGAGGTTGTCTGTGATCTTAATCCCGTGCGAATCGGCCATGTCTGTAATTTGTAAAGTAAGATTTGTTCCCCTGCAAATGACCTACCATATTTCGCAGAACACCGAGGTCCTGTGATAATATTAGTCCCGTGTGAATCAGCATCTCTGTGATTTGGCGGGGTCGTTTATAATTTTTTCAAGGGTTTTGTTTCCTGTACGCTTTTTTATCCATCTTTCGCTTAGAATGGAGGCTGCGTTGGAGTGTTTTGATAGTATTTTGGGTGCTGGCTGGGTCATATCGCTATTCACCATACAACTATACAATTTGCAAAAAGAGAAAGCTGAAAACCATCAGAAGAGCAAAAACAAAAAAAATGATTAGATGGAGATGAATGACATGTATAGCAGCAAGCGTTAAGGAACATTCTTCTGCTTATGATATATCATACAGCTAGACCTACAATAACGACAAGACATTTCCAAGCAATAGCCTATTGACATCAAATCCGGGAGATAAGTCAGTAAATTCAAGTAAAATCACAGGCTTCGCTTATCCCGTGCGAATGCGCCACACGAAATTCAGATGTGGGTGGGTAATTTCTAAATCACACGAGGTCCCCAGATAATGCTAATCCAGTGTGAAGAGGGTTTATGAATATGTTGATCAGTTTTGTGAGAGCTGCATTCAGCAGTCTTAAGTTACTGACAAAATAATGTAAATGAATATGAAATAGATGTTGTTCTGACATAATAAAGAAAGCATTTTAAAGTGATTGTTAATCTCACTTCCATCTATTTTTGTAATTTTTCCATTCAAAGGTCCTGGTTATCTTCATCATGTGTTAGTAACAGCAGTGACATCCCTTCACCTCAGGCTACATAGGACTGTGGAGATGTTCATCAGCCCCAGGACCTTGTTAAAGTGTGTCTGGTTGCAGATACATTTGACCTGTGCCCTAAAAACATGTCCTGCGATTCCGCAAATGAACATAAACTTCTCTGTTGCCTACTCTGTCTCTTTTTTCCAAACTACAAACTCCATACAGAACATAGTTGTTAAGGAATATTTTGGTGAAGTTTATGTAGCCTCTCAAAATGTTGTTGAAGCCTTGGACAAAAATCTCACTAAACTATGGGAATTAAGAACTGGCCCAGTTGGCAGTCCAGACTGTCAGACCTGTCACTGTGATATTGAGAATGAACCAGAAACTTCACTGAACACAGATAACCAAGTTCTTGTTTTAGAGCCTCAAAGCCATCTTGACTTTCTGTACATCTGTGGGAGCACCCAGTATGGAGTCTGTAACATTCTTGAACTTATTGAAGGCCAAAAACCTTACCCTGAATGTTTTTTCAATGAAAAAGCCAACTCGCGCTCGGATTGTCCTGACTGTGTTGCTAGTCCTCTGGGAACAAAGGTCAGTGCAGTTGAATATGGTTTTTCAACATACTTCTTTACAGCAGCTACCATCAATACCACCATTGCCCGGACTTTCGGCAAGCACTCTCTTTCCATTCGCCGCCTTCTTAACACAGAAAATGGTTTTGCCAGCCAAGTGAAGGGTCTAACGGTTCTTCCCAAATTCCAGGATACATTTACCATTGACTACATCTATACGTTCTCCACGGAAGAATATGTGTATTTCTTATCTGTACAGTGGGAAAGCCCAATGAAAACAAATGCCAAGTTGCAGACCCATCTTGGGCGGCTGCCGATCAGGGACAGCGAGGTTTGGATGTACAGGGAGATTGTACTGGAATGCCGCTTTGAGCCCAAACGCCGGAGAAGGAGCTTTAGGGATGTTGTGTACAACTCTGTTCAAGCTGCTCACTTCAGTACAGCAGGCAAGGAGCTGGCTGATGACCTAGGGGTGAAGATGGAAAGCCCAATTCTGTATGGGGTGTTTGCTGTATCAGATCAAAAGGGGAATCCTATCAGCCAGTCTGCCTTGTGTGCATTTCCAATAGACTACGTGAACAGTGCCATAGAAAAGGGAGTAGAGTCCTGCTGTTCAAGTGGGACGGAGCAACTCTCACGGGGATTGTGCCATTTACAGTCCTGTGAAATGTGCCCACATGAGGTGAGTTTGTATTTCTCAGTGGAGTTTCTTGACAATTCACATTAAGCTACAAAAGAAGGCATTTTGAAGAATGTCGGTCACCAGACAGATGACGGTAGCCTTTGACTTCCATAATATTTTTTTTCCCACTATGGAAGTCGATGGCTACCGTCAGCTTTCTGGTTACCCACATTCTTTAAAATATATTCTTTTACGTTCAACAGAAGAAAGAAACTCATACATGTTTGTGTGTTGCCATAGCAACCACCCAGATTACCTTAACAGTGCCCTGGCAACCCTAGAGCAGCATGACAATTGCTTCAATACCCTAGCAACTGTTAGCAATTGCTTAAAAATAATTTAGCAACACTCAAGCAACCACCTGGCAATGCCATATCAACCACCCAGATCACCCCTTAGGTATGCCCTAGCAACCATACAGAAACACCATATCAACCACACAAAACACCTTAACCCTTTGATGCACAACATGGGTCTAAAGTCAAAGTGACCCGACTAAGTTTTTATTTTCTATATCTTTGCAAGAAATGAATTTATCATTTGTTATTCCAGGTATTCATTAAATATCTTGTTTTTTATTTCCACAAATCATTATGTTTATAAACAAACACATTTTCTGTATTTCTTCATCAATTTTACATACATGGCTCAAAAATGACCCATATAGAAACCTTTGATATTTGCACATGTTTGCAAGTAGGAACATATTTACTGCATAAATACTATTACTATAGTATTACATAATACTATTCACCTGCCACACATTCCACAACTCAACACAGCTGCTTTTGTATAATGCAAGTCTTATTTTATTTTAACCACGGAAAATATTTGATATTTTGTAAAAGATAATTCAACATAATATTTGAATATTAAGCTATGGTTACCTTGACCATGAAATCCTGGTGTGAAATTACTTGTGAGAAAATACTATTAGCTAGCTAGCTGTTGACATATTCTATTCTAGCTAGGTAATGTTAGCTACACTAAAAAAGATGGGTTTTAAATGCTTATTTACATGTAATAGGCCTAAAAGTTCTGTAAAAGAACCGTATCATCTATTCTTGAATAAGCCTTCATATGCTGAAATGGCTCTATGTGTTAAGAGTTTAGGGTCCTTTTTTCCCACCTTTTTGATTTTAAAATCTGTGACTGTCAAAGCCACCTGAAATAACACAGGAAATGAATACGGGTCATTTTAGACCCGTGTATGTAAAATTGATGTAGAAATACAAAAACTGTGTTTGTTTATAAAGTAAGAAAGGAAACATAAACATAATGATTTGTGGTAATCAAAAACAAGATATTTAATGAATACCTGGAATAAGAAATGATAAAATAGATATATTTTAAAGATTCGGCAAAGAAACATTCAGCCATGACTGAAATAACATAGGAAGTTAATACAGGTCTTTTTAGACCCATGTTATGCATTAGAAGGGGTTTGCATAGCTTGTTCATCAAAGGGTTAACAATGCTACAGAAATCCCCAGAACATCCTAGCAACCACCCAGATTACCTTAGCAATGCCCTTGTAACCCCCTGAAGACCCTAGTATTCACTTAGCAATGGTCTAGCAACCGGCTGGCAAGGCCCAAAACATCATAGCAAATGCCTACAATGCCCTAGCAACTGAAAAGCTGAATGAGTCATTTTAATTTGTCTAATGCCATTTATGCTTTACCTGTACCTCAAGACTTGTCCCCATCTTGTCTTGTGTTTAGTCAAAGAGTTTTTGTAATTGGTCTAGTTTATATTACACAACCTGTACCTTAAAAGGAGTGGACCAAAAAATATTTGATGGTTAGTAAAGCCACTTTCAGGAAATGACTCACACAAACATTTGATTTTGGTTTAAACTCAGATGTGGAGCTGCACTTGCTCAGGGATCTCAGTGACAGTCAGA
Source organism: Siphateles boraxobius (assembly GCF_051911475.1). Classification (NCBI taxonomy): domain Eukaryota; kingdom Metazoa; phylum Chordata; class Actinopteri; order Cypriniformes; family Leuciscidae; genus Siphateles; species Siphateles boraxobius. Next base: position 9,192,504 of record NW_027509042.1, on the reverse strand, counting down.
CTTTATCAGACACTCTCTTCGCGTGTGGATTAAAAGTCTGTTGAATCCATGAAGTCACTTTCTGTTTTGTAGATACCAGCCGCCACATGCTCATACATGAACTAATACGTCACTCAATACCTTACTAGTAGACTGAACTTTCTGTGGCAACCGTTTTGTGCTGAATTTCACTCTATCCCTCATGATCTTAAACAGGCGTTGAGCCAGAGCTGATAAATCAAAGAAAGTATGTAGTGGGCTGGTAGGATATTCAGTAGTGACGTCAACAGTTTGTTTTTAACCAACAGAAACACAGATACCAAAGGGATTGCCTGAAATAAAACAATATTTACAATGCTGTCCTGTAGTTATAGTTTTTCTAAGATTGCGCATGCATGTCCATTGTAAATAATTTCTGAGAATTATGATAATGATCATTTATTTATACACCTTCTCGAAGAGAACTGGATCAGTCAGTCTCACAGTCTCATGAACTATGCTTCCTTAATGGAGGTCAAGATTTTCAGCGAATAGCAATTCAAATTTCTCTAACAGTTATCATATTACTTAGGAAAAATTGTAATATCTTGCATGTGTTGTATGGACCTCTTTAATGATACTAAAATGTTTTTACATCCTTTTTAAAGCATGGAAAATATTTCTCCTTGTATGTTCCATGGGAGCAAGAAATTATGTAAATATATATGCAGTGCTGAGTAGATTACTTGCAAATTGTAGTTACAAATTACATGACGAAAATTGTAGTTAGTAACATAATCTAGATTACTCATTTTAGGTAATGTATTCTGACTACTTTTTGATTACTTAAATTTGAATTGGATTATTGTGTACGATCTTGATATACAGTATCTCACAAAAGTGAGTACACCCCTCACATTTCAGCAAACATTTTAGTATATCTTCTCAAGGGACAAAACTATAGAAATTAAACTTGGATATATTTTAGAGTAGTCAATGTGCTGCTTGTATAGTAGTATACTGTACATTTACTGTCCTCTGAAAATAACTCAACACAGAGCCATTATAGTCAAAATAGCTGGCAACAAAAGTGAGTACACCCTAAGGGAACATGTCAAAACTGTGTCCAAAGTGTTTGAGTGAGCTTCATTGTTATCTAGCACTGCCTTAATCCTCCTAGGCATGTAATTCACCCGAGCTGCACAGGTTGTTGCTAGGACCCTCTTCCACTCCTCCATAATGACATCATGGAGCTGCTGGATGTTAGACACATGGCGCTTCTCCACCTTAAGGTTGAGGATGCCCCACAGGTGCTCAATAGGGTTCAGGTCTGGAGACATACTTGGCCACTCCACACATTCTGGACACCATCTGAGCCAAACAAGTTCATCTTAGTCTCATCAGGCCACAGGACATGGTTCCAGTAATTCATGCTCTTGGACGGGTTGCTTTCAGCAAACTTTTTGTGGGCTTTCTTGTGAGCCAGATTCAGAAGAGGCTTCCTTCTGCGACGACAGCCATGCAAACTGACTTGTTGCAGTGTGCGGCGTATGGTCTGAGCACTGACAAGCTGATCGTCTGCTTCTGCAACCTCTAAAGCAATGCTGGCAGCACTCATGCGTCTGTTTTTTGAAGCCAGCTTCTGCACCTGACGCACAACACAAGGACTCTACTTCTTCGATTGACCCTTGCGAGGCCTTTTCCAAGTCAATTCCGTCTTGGAAAACCTTTGTATGACCCTGGACTGTACTGTAACTCAGTTGCAGGGTGTTACCAATCTTCTTATAGCCTATGTCAACTTTGTAGAGAGCAACAATTCTAATTCTCAAATCCTTAGAGAGTTCTTTGCCATGAGGTGCCATGTTGAAAATCCAGTGGTCAGTATGAGAATTGTACTCAAAGCACAAATTTTAACAGCTCTAATACAAGATGGTCCTGTCAAGCAGACAAAAACATGAACATGATTAATATGAAATGTGGCTTTGCATGGTTAAATTACATACAGCTATTATAACTTAGGGTGTACTCACTTTTGTTGCCAGCTATTTTGTAAAAAAGGACAGTAAATATATACTACTACACAAGCAGCACATTGACTACTCTAAAATATATCCAAGTTTCATTTCTATAGTGTCGTCCCTTGAGTAGATAACTAAAATGTTTGCTTAAATGTGATAGGTGTACTCTCTTTTTTGAGACACTGTATATAAAAACAAAAAAACATAGAGAGATCAAATATATTCCATTCCTTGTTCTCAACCACATGAAATGCATTAAGCATTACTTTATGCCTGGGTTTCATAAACTGGGGTTAATGAAAGAACTGCAGGGGAATTGTGAGTTGATGAAAAGATAATGATTAATTAATCATAATGTAAAATTAAAATTAATACATTTTTAGAAAGGAAATTTGAGAATAAGAAGAGTTAGAGAGAATCAATGAATTCTGAATAGTTTACTACCATTGTGTGATTAATATGTAATCATGTAGCCTAATCCATAAAAAAGTAACATTATGATGATTATGAGCGTTTTAAAATGTAATATATTCTAATTACAAGTACTACATTTTTGGAATCGAATTACTTAATCCAGACTACATGTAGTTACTACCCAGTAATGTTTAAATGACAACATCTGTTCCTAAATTCGTAAATTTCTTCAGCAATGCAAATTAAACCTTGACTGGACAGAGTGTTACCATTGACAGACTGCACATATTCCACAAAATCCTAATTTGGTACAAGGGTTCAAGCTTTATGGGCAGGAAATCATTTATTACTGCCAGATGGTGTCTGGAGCCTTCGGTTTACAAGTGCTGCTGCTTCCGTTTCACTGGTTGCTGTTGCTGTGGATGCATTTTTTGCTGTCACAATGCCATTAAAAATAGCTCAGGAAATGGAAAATTAGTAAAAATGTTGATTTGATGAAAGTGTCAATGAAATTAAAATATAGCTGTTTATTCAAACAATACATTGAGCTTCACATATAGGCCTGGTTTCACAGACAGGGCTTAGATTAAGACAGGATTTGGCCTTAGTTCAATTTGGACCTGTAAGTAGCTTTCATAAACGTGTCTTAAAAAAAACACTACATGTGTGCAATGAGACAAAACAATGCCACTGACGTATTTTAAGATATCTCAGTACAAGTTGCTTTCAGTTAATACAGCTCAAACATTTATTTTAGTCTAGGACTAGGACTTAAGCCTTATCTTTGAAACTGGGGGATGGAGTGTATATTCTTGTCATTGTTGATTTTGCGGTTTTAATTTCATTAAATTTACATTTTCTGTGTACTCTCTGTTTTTTTCCTGATTTTTTGCTAAGCAATGTTAAATGAAAAAAAAATTGCAGTCACAAAATATATTTATTTATTTTGTTCTATTTTGTCTAGAATCAAGACGATGGAAATTGCAAAGCTTTCCCCACCATGGTGGCAAAGCCTTACTACAGAGTGGACTTCTTCAATGGAAAGATGAACGATGTTCTCTTCACTTCTATTCTGGTCACCACCATTGAGACCAAGACTGTGGCACACATCGGCACGGATCAAGGAAGGCTCTTGCAGGTTAATAGTGCATCACTCATTTTTTGGTACAAACAGATTCCTTTTTGAATACTGTGAAAAATGTTTTGCATCTTACCGGGTTTCAAACTCCAATCTTTCATCTCACCCACCATAAATATTTGCAACAAGCTGCCCCCTCTGAATCCTCTCCTTAACAGTTGTTAAAAAGTTTAAAGTTTATATCTTTCCCTCTAATCAGTGGCCAATCTGATCATAGGCCAGGCTTTTGTTGGCGCCATATATTGGATGGTTACTATGAATGAATTTTTCCCTTATAAGGACAAATGTTATGCATGTTTCATATTTGTGTAGCTTTGACTAAATATCCTTCTGTTAAATGTGTACATATAAAAAGCAATAAAAAAATAGTTTACTTTTCAGGTCATTCTAAGCAGATCAGTCCCTGTAGTGTTTGCCAACTACTCTCTTGTGGAAGACATGCAGAGAGTTTCACGAATGGCTGCCATTCTTTCTTCCGAGTCTCTGCTCTTTGTTGTTGGAAACAAGGTATGCACGTTTATTCTGTACAGTTCAAAAGCTCAACAGCCGTCAGCAGAGAACTGAAGGTTTAATGTTTAAAAATATACCAGTGCACTGAAAGTGACTCATAGTTTTCATCATCTGCATGAATTTACATCCATCCAATGTCAAATCTGTCTCTCATCATCCTATGTACAGCTGATAGATGTGTCTCCCAGAGGTCCAGGCTGTGCCCATTTCCTCAACTGTTCAGTCTGTTTAGCGGCGCCCAAGTTTATGGGATGTAGCTGGTGTGGTGGAGTCTGTTCCCAAAAGTGTGAAGATCAGTGGAGTAGCATTTCCTGCCCTCCTGTTATCACCCAGGTAACACATTGCCAGTGGAGTATGACGATAATTTGCCAGTAAATGTAAACTCACAATAAACTGTCTTTTAAGTTTGCATTTCTCATTATATACGATGAGTCTGCACTGATAATATCATTGTAGTCATATCAGGGCAGGGGTGTGTTAACAACCACAGTTCTTGTTGGACTCTCACCCTTGTCTTACACCGGATGTAATGCCAGCTTTAGCTTTGTAGTCATTTGAGTGAAGGAACCTTAGTTTTGTACTATATACAACATTTTAGTATAGTAAAGTCATCAAACCTGAAATAACACAAATGGAAGTATGAAAATTATAAAATGATGGAAAATAAAAAAATTCTATCTTGTACAGTAAGTTGCTAAGATGTACGCTGGGAATTTGTAGGCTGTTCCTTTGCTCTCCAAAGAATTGAAATGAGAAAACGAAATCAAATTTTAGTTTTTTTAACTTCATATACTGTACTACTGTTCTGTTCTACTACGTCGAAGTCAGTAAGATTTTTTGGTAACACTTTACAATAAGGCTTCATTAGTTAACATTAACTAATAATGAACTGCACTTTTACAGCATTTATTAATATTTGTTAATGTTAATTTCAACATTTAGATGTAACATGAACAAACAATGAACAGCTGTATTTTTACTAATTAACGTTTACAAAGATTAATAAATACAGTAACAAATGTATTGCTCATAGTTTGTTCCTGTTAGTTAACACATTTGCTAATGTTAAAAAATGAAACCTTATTGTAAATATGCTTTTATTAATTAAGGATGAATTAAATTGACCAAAAGTGACAATGAAGACATTTATATCATTAGAAAATATTCATTTCTACTTTTGAATGTTCTATTCATCAAAGAATCCTATATATAAAAAAAAATGTATCACAGTTTTCACAAAAATATTAAGCAGCACAACCATTTGCAATGTTGACAAATCAGATTTCTGAAGGATCATTTGACATTGGAGACTGGGGTAATGACTGCTGAAAATTAAGCTTTGCCATCACAGGAATAAATTACATTTAAAATATATTAAAGTAGAGTACATTATTTTAAATTGTTACAAAATTTCACAGTGTAACTGTTTTTACTGTATTTTTAATCAAATAATTCATGAAAGACAAATTCAGTCTGTGTCCAGACTCCAGACTCTTAACTGATATTGTTTTTTTTTATGATTAAAAACTAAGTAGACATGTTGTACAGTCATGTTGTACATTAAGTTCGGGGCTGATCCAAATAACATATTTCATTCATTTTGTACTATTGTCACATAGTGACTATTATGTGCTTTATGCACAACCCTAAAACTTGATTTTTGTGCACTGTTGCTTTTCAGTTTTTCCCCAGTACAGTGCCCATAAATGGTAAGAGTGACCTTACTCTCTGCGGCTGGAACTTCCAATCAGCTTCGCGACCTGCTATCACTCAAACCTCTCACCAGGTTAAAGTGGGAAATAACAGCTGCACTGTTATACCAGAGAAAAGCAGTAGCTCCCAGTAAGTATTTTAGTTTCCCCACAAAAAGGTTTGATAAATACATTTTTTTCTTTCTACTGAAACAAGATGCTGTGGCAGGGGTGTATCAAAGCATATCCATTTTAAATAGTTAATACTCAGGTCAAACAAACGTGTGTGTAACATTTAGGAACAGATAAAAAATTTACTGCTCAACCGGGTCATCAAAAACTGTTTTTGTGAGGGTAGGAGTACTTTGCAAGCACAAGCTTTAAATTAGTGCTAATTACAACTTAGTACAGACCAGATACAGGTGAGCAAGAATTTCATAAAATGCACAAATGTTACAGATCACATACATAAGCAGTGAAACTCAGGGGAATTGATACATAGAACAAAAATCAGTGCAGTACAGACAATCTTTTTTTGTATACAGAGTACCTTTGTTGTTACTCATATTGATAATCCAAACACACATACATGTTTTATCAATTGTATTTTTGCTTTATTTACTATACCATTATAATATTTAACATAATTTATATAATAGCTTTTATGGTTGTATTTTCAGTTTTCAATTAATTAATTTAATTTAAATTTATTTCTGGTTTACGTTTTAGATAATTTGTTATACGGGTCATTTTTATTAGTTTGTTTTACAACATATTTATATTTATCTTTACTTTTATTTAAGTTTTAATTTTAGCACCTCAACTTAAACATTTTAATTCAGTTTTTTTCCCCATCTATTATTTATGTTATTTTATTTCAGCTTCAATTCAGATAATACAATTTAATAGTTTACAATCTATTCATGAATGTTATTTTTCATTCATCTCTCAGGCTGGTGTGTAAGATTGGCGGTGAAGTGTCAGACCTGGAGCAAAGTGTTGATATAACAATGGAAGTGAATGAAAAAAGAGTGGGAAGTGGATACTTCATCTTTGGGAAGACTAGCATACAAGACTTCAGTTTTGTGGTAATGACCAAAACATTCTCAATCTTTAATTATTCCACTTGACTATGTTAAGTAATTATGTATGACTTCCATCAGACCCCAGAAATCACAGATATCAATCCAGACTTTGGACCTAAGATTGGAGGAACCCTGGTCACCCTGTCAGGAAAACATCTGGATGCTGGTGGAAGCAGAACGGTCTTCCTTGGAGACAGAATTTGCCCTGTTGAAAGGTTATTGTGCCAGGTTATGAAATTCACTGTTTAACAGTTATAAGTCATGGTTTAGAAATATAATAGGAATGTGAGTACTACATTTTTAACTACTGCTTTCTGAGGATTTTCCTCCTGTTATTTCTCCACAGCATCTCCAGCAATGGAACGTCTATCATTTGCAGGTCTGAAAGTGTTGAGGAGATTTCAGAAGTAGATGTGAAGGTTGTAATTGATGAAACAACTATTTCAGCCTCAAAAACATTTAGCTACATGGTGAATCCTGAGGTGACGGGTGTGAAGCCCAACTGTGGTTTTAAAAGGTGAGTCAAAACATTCAGTTTTTCTTTTGTTAACTATTTAATAGGGTCTTTAACAGTAAATTACGTGAAAGACCATTAAATTGTTCGTTATGTATTTTTGGGGTGCTGCTTCAATGAAGAGGATCCAAAATAACCATCAGTGGGCAGAATCTGGACTCTGTTTATCAGGCCGTCATTAACTACAGAGTCAACAACACAAGACCAATGCAAACTGTAGGACTCATTTTTATTTTGAAGAGCCATGTTTGATAATAGTGAATATGTTGCCACTTATTAGATAATGTACCTCCTTAGGTGTGTGTTGGTCAAAGGAATCCCACCCAGATGGAATGTATAATCCCAGTATGTGAGGAGTCATCAGGAATTCTCTCTGTAGATTTGGATGGAGCCAAGGAACTCCTGTCTCAGACTTTTACCTGTCATGCTAATGGGGAACCCATCCCGTTTGAGAGCCATGTGCTTGAACTCAACCCAGGGCAGGACAAAGTCTCATTGCATGTGCGTCTAGGTGGTTGCATATATTAAATATGGGTTTATATAGTCTCACGTAGCCAGACCTTTAACTAAAAAGTATAGAATCTGATCAGGCCAAGTTTTTGTTAAATGTTAATATTAATTTTTTTTGTTTTTATATATAATGTAACTTTTACACTTTTGATCATTTTTAATTAATAATAATATATTTTTTTAGTTTTTGAAATAAATCTTCATTTATTTGTTCAGAAATACAGTAAAAACGGTAATATTGTGAAATATTATTCCCATTTAAAATAACTGTTTTCCATTTTACTGTATTTTAAAATGTATTTTGTAATATTTAAAAATTTTTCTCTTCATATTTTTTTGGGCCAAAAAAAATCAAATTGACTGACATGACATGTAAATCAACAAAATCAATTATTTATTAAATTAAAATTATGGCTAAAACTGTGCAAAAATGAATGCTAGTTTTAAGTCATAATTTGCATTTACAATACCAATTCAACTATTATAAGACTTTCAAATTTGTTGTATTATAATCTAATCAAATGCTTGTTTTTATTCCAGCACAAAAAACTGACCCTGGTGTCCGGTTGCATGGAAATCATCATGACAATTAATGGAGTGGATTGCAAGGCTACAGTTCTGGACAATGAGATCACCTGCCGGATCCCCAAAAATCTGACAATCCCTAGCCAGGGGGCGCCAGTCAAGGTCAGAGTCTGTGACATTGAATTCAGCTTTGATACGTTTAAGATCGCTCTGTTTTTTATTCATGATGCTCTTCTCTTCCACTTTGTTTTTCTCAGTTGTTAGTGAATGGAGAAGAATATGACATTGGTGTGGTAGTTACTATAAAGAATAATTTTATTTTGGGCATGGTGCTGGGCATTATAGCTGCAGTTGGCTTGGGGGCAGCTCTGGCCTACGTAGGCATGTCACACGAGCGCAAGAGAAAGAAAGGTAAGTGCCCTCAATAACTTTTTGGTACCAAGAACAGGATGAGGGGCCCTTTACTGTATGGAAAATGAATGTCAAATTTGGTGAAGATGAATGTAAAAAACAAAACAAAACTGTTTGGTTGGCAGCTGCACTTGCTCAGGTTCGACTGTCCATGCGTTCATCTCGCATGGTGGTGGAGAATTATGACAGATCACCTGATGGTGACTACAGAAGAGGTGAGACACCATGTGAAAACAATGAGACATCATTTATAAAGAACATCCATTCTTCAGTGAAAATAAATTGTGTCCTGTAGGTCTGGCAGTTTCTCCATTCCAAGCCTCGAGTACAACGTTCTCCAGTCTTACGATGGACTCTGCAGCAGCTCCTTTGATGCCACCTCAGACGATCTCTATGTCTGCTCTCCGGCCAGATCTGTTGGAGGAGGTGAAGAATGTTTTGATCCCACCAAAGAAGGTCAAAATCCAGCATGACCAAATCATTGGCAAAGGTACATTTCTTAGGGCAATAGCAATCCATCTGGTTTTGGTGCATTATTTTCCATTTTTCCTTCATTTAATAATACATTCTCATCCCAAATCTTAATACTCATCCCAAATCTTTCTCAGGTCATTTTGGAACTGTGTACCATGGATATCTTATTGATAGTGATGACAAAGAGATTCACTGTGCTGTCAAGTCACTCAATAGTAAGTAAATTAACACTTTTAAATAAAGGTGCACCAATATTAAAATTGTGGCTGAAAAAAATAAGATGGTAATTATTTTATTTGAGTTATTTTTTAATGTTAAGGCCAATTACTGAATAATGTAAAAAAAAAAAATCTATCATTTTAAATTTTTAAAGTGAATTCAGGCATCACAACATAATAATATACAGAATAAAAATTTGCTAGAGATTACATTTAACATTGTTATCAAAGTATTAGTGTTAATAAAGAGTAACTTTAAGTGACTGTTAGTTATCATTATCAACCATTATATAGCTCACATAGACCAATATCGATAAATTCCAAAATCTTTAATATCAGCTGATAACCAATTTTGTACAAATAAATTATGCATGCCTAGGTTTAAAGTATTTTAGTAAGCTTATGAAAAGACAAAGTATTTTACATTACAGTTTACATTACAACATTAACATGTCTAGCTATTATGGAACAGACAATCGTAAATATGCATGTCCTATTCTTTGTTTAAAGGGATCACTGATCTGGAGGAGGTGGAGCAGTTTTTAAGAGAAGGAATCTTTATGAAGGCCTTCCACCACCCCCATGTCCTGTCTCTCCTGGGCATTGTGCTTCCCAGTGATGGACTTCCCCTGGTGATCCTGCCATACATGAAACATGGAGACCTCCGGCATTTCATCCGCTCTACACAGAGGGTAAGCATATTCATTTTATACTACAAATCAGTGTCTGGAACAACATACTGTACTTTAATCATCAGAATTGATAGGTTGATGACCCAGCTCATCCCTAACCCCATTTTAAGCCTAACTTTAACCCTAAAATATGATTTGTCAATAGTAATGTTGCTCCAGAACCTACAAGGATGTTTATCCAGAAACTTTTTAATCTTTTTAAAATCAGGTCACCTTACTAAAATGTTACACTGAAAAATGCCTCATAAAAACATCTTTCATGTTCAGAATCCCACAGTGAAGGACCTGGTTGGCTTCGGTCTACAAGTTGCCAAAGGAATGGAGTATCTTGCAAACAAGAAATTTGTGCACAGAGACCTTGCTGCACGCAACTGCATGTAAGTAACCGGCAACCTTAATTATCATAATGTGTCAAGTAGAGTATGTATATTCCAAACTGTTATCAACAGCCTCTTTTTTGTTGTCCTACCAAAGTACAGTGAGTATGGAAAAATACATTTCTATCGAATTTAATGGAACTGCTTTTCCTAGGCTGGATGAGTCCTTTACAGTGAAGGTGGCTGACTTTGGCATGGCACGAGATGTCTATGATAAGGAATACTACAGCATCCAGGACAGCAAGAGAGCAAAGCTGCCAGTCAAATGGATGGCTTTAGAAAGTCTGCAGACACAGAAATTCACCACTAAATCAGATGTGGTATGTTTAAACATGAAAAATCTTTATACCATTTCAAGAATCATGTTTTTAAAATCACATGATTAATTGGGGAGAATCAGAATTAGGGTAAAAAATAATAATGTTTATGTAAATGTATCAAATAGAGGGATTTCAATTTCAGCAGATAGGTATGACGCTACATTCTTTATATAACATACATACAAATGTATGCATTTTATTCCCTCTAGTGGTCTTATGGAGTGTTGATGTGGGAGATGATGACAAGAGGGGCCAGTCCATATCCTGATGTGGACCCTTATGACATTACATCATATCTGATGCAAGGCCGTCGACTGCCACAGCCACAATACTGCTTTGATTCCATGTATGATTTTATATGTATTTACCTGTTCATTTTAAAGGGGGCATCTAATGTGGAATCAAAATTGATGTCTCATTGATTATATTCTATGGGCCAGATTTACTAAACAGGGCAAATTAGCATGAGAGTGCAATTCCAAAAAAGTGCACATGGGACTGGAAAGCTCTGTGCGTGATCTACTGACAATGTTCAAATTAAAGAACACAGATGCAGCCGGATATTTTCCATAATGACCAATGGTATCTACCAAGAGCAGCCCAAATTAGGATCTGGTTTAAGACGTGCTTTCTTCTGCGTTATATAATGGTGAAAATACCAGTAAACTGACTAGCGCAAACCTTAGTAAATCAACTTTGTATATTAAATACTCTATTACCATAATTTTTCCATTTGAAAGGGAAACTCATTCAAATGCAATAAGGTCAGCCGCAAAAATAACCCTGTCCACGTTTTTGCGCTGGCACAAGCTGATAAGAAATCTGGCCCTATATAGAGTATAAATTACATACTATGAATTACTATATACTAATTTATATATACATATTTTTTTATTGTGTATTTTACTTTTGTATTATAGGTGGTCTATCCTGATGCAGTGCTGGCATCCTGAGCCTGAGAAGAGACCAGGTTTCCCTACGCTTGTACAAGCTATTCAAGAGATCCACTCCGACCTAGAGGGGGAGCATTACATCAACCTCCAGATCACCTATGTGAATCTAGACCAGCCCCGGCCCTACTCCTCACTCTCCCCGGCCCCACCCGTGCACTCGGACCACTCTTCTTCCACCTGACCCTGGTCCCAAATGAAGTCTGAGCTGCCTTCATCCTGTGGATTCAACGGCTCATATAGTCCTGTGAAGTTTGAGAACCAAAGAGCATGCACTGAAGATGATCTGCTGTATTTGGAGAATCCCAATGTGTGTCCAGCCAAAGACAATGCACATTCTTTGTGTGCCTCTGTAAGGGTCATGCTTCTGTGAACTAGTTTCACAGCCGAGTTAGTGTCTTGTCTTTGGGATTTTAACAATTTCTGGGCAAGTGCACTTTTTAAATGAACTATACTATACTTTTTTAAAGCACATGAAATTGTTTCTTACCCTGATAACAACTGAATCATCCGTTATTGCTCATACTTTAAAGTGTGTACTCGCCGGAAGATTCTAGCAACAAGCCATTTTTATGTTCACACTGCCTGTAAAAATGATAAGAGCAATATTATTACTTGAAATATGATTCCATCAGTTTCATTCTACTACATTTTTTGTGATATTTTGTTCAGTGTAAATAAAGAGGTCAAACTAATGTTGTTGACATTAAATTACAAACTTTTTTTAAACAACATTTTAAAATTCTTGCATAGTTATTGCAAATGTAGTTTTATTTGATCTTACTAAAGTTGTTCAAAATTCTTTTGTCATTTCTTAAGAATATATCCGGCCAACGTTCTCAAAACTTTGGCTAATGTTCTGACAAGGTTCTCTCAAAGGTATAAACAATCTTTTTTCAGTAACGTTAATAGAATGTTCATTCTAAGTTATCTGGTCATTAATAATGATCTCAAAACGTTAGCACACAAGTATTATTTATACATCGTTCAACATTCAAAAGTAGCAATCCCATAATGTTTGAAAAATGATTAAATTAAACGTTCCCTTAACATTCACAAAACCAACAAAAATTTTAAAACATTTAAAAAACTATGTTTTGAACGTTAAGAGAACATTCAGAAATTAAATGTTTACATAATTTAATGCAAACATTTTCAAAATCTTCTTAGAACATATTTTTGTGAGCTGGGTATAGCTGTAAGCGATTAAAATGGTGGAAAACTTGATTACTCAATTTAAATAAAGAAATTTGTTTAGCACTTTACTCTTTAGCGACTTGGTTCTAGCTACTAAAAGTGCAGGCTATCGAATAATATGAACCATGATGCTAATAAGCTACATTGTTTTTAGTAAAGTGATTTTACTTTTTTACTAATATAATATTTACTATTATAACTTCTGGTTCAGTTTTGGGGAATCTGGTATAGTATTGGCCCCATTATGGCTACGTCTGGAGCTTTGGATAAGTTGTGGCTGAGTTCTGGGGTTAGGGTGGCAGATTGGCTCTTGTCTGGCTGACATCTGGGGATTACAGGGTTGTTTTGGGATAGTTCTAGATAATATCTAGGTACATTGTACAGCTCTGCGCGAGTTTTGGTCTGCTTCCGGCATTGATCTGGTTGACTTTCGTCAAACAGCACATGGGCCAACCTTGGACTGTAATTCCATGTAGTATGGGCCAAAATCTCAGCCGAAATTTAGCCAGATCCGGCCCAAAGCCAATTTGCTATCTGGGATAGCTATAGCTCAGTGACCTACAACAGCTGTGACAATGTTCTGATAATAAATTATTCTAGGATTTTGGACGTATTTGGAGGGATTCACCTTCCTCGTCACTGGAGGTCAGTATAGACCTCCTGTAAGTTTTTTCCACATAACTTTAGTATCGCTATCATGTTGTGTTGAGGTTTGTCCTCTAGTGGACTGCAATGAGTCATATAGTTGTCACATTGGGAAGAAACGCAACACTTAAATGCCAGTGTCATGAAATGCTGAGTCATTTCTGTCTTTTCAGTCTAACTGCTTGAATTAATGTCAACATGAAATTAAAATTGCATGGTGCATTCCATAAAGTGATTGTTTTACGCTTCTGCTGTTAGAAATGCTTTCAAAAGTCTCGCAATTAATGTAATTTAGAGCTGAGATTTTGTGATGAAATACTAGCAACAATAGGCGTTAATAAATATAGATTAAAATACACATTACCATCAGATACAGTGTAGACTTGACTTTCAGCCTCCTTACATGCCTAGCTCAATTCTGTTATGAAACATCTACTTCTTAAGATCCAACAACCTATGATGGATAAGATCAAGTCAAGACACCTTTTTTTCATTGAATATACTTTTTCACTCATAAATAGGCCTACATCATGTTGCAAAGTAAAATGGTTTGCAAATGCCATGCCATGCACCAACAAACTGAAACTTTCGAGCACAGTATAGCTTCCTCAACAGGAAAATTACATGATGCAGCTATTGAAACATAGGCTACATCTATAACTCTAGTCTATATACCTCTATAACTTCCCAGATTTGATTGCATAGCAACCAGCAACTGTCCTTCATCTCAACTCACTTTGAAGACACGCTGTGTATTTAACTCTCTTTGTTTCCATCACTCAGCCTTTGTTAGAGACTATGCAGAGTTTGAGCAGAGCAAAGTAAGTGTGAGAAAAAGAGAGCGAGAAGGGCTGGAACTGAATGATGGAGGGTTGCTACTGTTCAATAAGCTTGTTAGTGGAGGGATTCTGGAACAGTCACGCATGACAGAACTACACAAACTTCCGACTCTTCAGAATCCCTCAGACGTAGACGTTTCTTTAAACATTAATCCAGTTTTTGTCAAGTCAAGTCAAGTCAAGTCAAATATATTTATATAGCGCTTTTCACAATACAGATTGTATCAAAGCTGCTTCACAGTATCAATCAAAACAACTTTTTGTCTCATAGTGTTTGTGCAACATGAATGATACCTACTTATTAAGAGAAGTGTGCTATTGCTTTTCTAAGCAATCAGACCTAATAAAAAAAAAAGTGTTAAAAATTTCTTCTTAGTCTGTTTTCATGTCTCCTTAATTGGTGTGCTTTTATTTTGAAGTTTAGTGTCTCTTGTCTTGTCTGTTCATGATTTCTCCATTGATTGTTCAAGTGTTGTTGGTCTATGTTTATACAAACCCTGTGTCCAAAACCTGGAAAAATCGCAGGAAGGATGAATATGAACACCACATAGACTTTGATAGAGCAACATTGACTTATAAGGTTATCAGTCACAATCTTGTAGAAGATTCCATTAAAATAAAAATGATAAAACCTGACCAGTGAGCTGTTTAAACGGTCTTTCTACAGGTGTGCTTTATTTGTGTCTCGTTTTCAATCCTCCTCGAAATCAGAGTATTGTTCGTGTTTTGTCAGCGGAGTGCTGGAGTCTTTGGGAAGCTCAGGATGGTGAGGATGTTTCAGATGTCAGAGCCACAGCAGGAACCTGTCTTCTATCGAACACTGTGTTCTCCCTCAGCAGCTTTGAAGCTTATCTGTACATGTACGGTATGTGTGTGTGTGTTTGTATTTTGGCAAAATGTGCTACACACATAAATTTGCAAGAAGGAAAAAAAAAAAGTGGGGGGGACAACAGAGCCATTGTAAAAAACAATTTTTTTTTCATCTTTAATAAAGAATCGTTTTCTGTCAAACACCGGCTAAAAACTCACTGTTTGGATTTAAATAGGCAAATGCTTAAGAGTCTAAGAGTGATTATTATGTTTCTAGCATTTTATATGTTTGGCAACAGTTCTTCTAACTCTTGCATTGCCAATAAAATTGTTGCACCTCTTGATGGAAATAACATCACAACATTTATTTCCATCATTATTTGCATACATTTTTGGTCAATATCTTGTATTGACAATGCAAAGGGTCCAGTTCTCCGTTAAGTCTCCTCAAGCACATCCCAAAGACTTTCAATGAGTTTAAGTTCTGGACTCATAGGTGCCAATTCATGTGTGAAAATGATTCTTCATGCTCCCTCTTAACTATTCTTTCACAATTTGAGCATGAGGAATCTTGACATTGTTGTTTCATACTGTTCTGTTATTGTCAACTATACAGAATGGACGATTAAAGCAGTATCATTGCTTACTTTATTCATTACATGTGCATAACAGCATTACAAGTGCCATAGCCTAGCTCTCTGTCTGTACGTCACCCAAATCCGTTCGTGCGTCACTCCAATCTGTCCCCTTGGGAACATGACAGGAAAACTAACAATCCACTTGTTACATCCTTTCTCTTTTTTCTTTTCCTCACAAGTTATACATTTTCTATGTAAACAAAATTAACATTTTCTTCTTTGTAAACAAAATTAATATTTTCTTCTTTGTAAACAAAATTAACATTTTCTTCTTAGTGCCTTCAGATGTAAAACATTAATGCTTCAGAAAAATGCATGTAATGATCTTGCCTAAACTCAAAAGCAAACTTATAATATGTCCTCTTAGGATATTACTTCAAGTGCATATTTTGTAAACTTATTCTTGACAAATTAACTGTGCAATCAATAACTCATTTCCCCTTTTCCCCTCTCTTGTACAGTGCAACCGCAACTCACAACCATACCTAGAAAATTACCAAACAGGTCATATTTTAAACTCACTTAGTATAATCCCTCAAATAGGTAGGCATTTTAACCTGACGACCAGAACTCGTAGTAACAGTGCTTTGATCACTACCCTGACCACATTCAGCAGCTACAGTTCGTGAGTTTGTCAAAACCCCTGTTTGTGCAGACGTTGAGGGTGGGCAGTAGTTGTGCCTGAGGTGGCGACGGTTTCTCCTCAGAACACTACCCGACTCCAACTCAACCTCATAAGATCTGGGACTCACTGGTCTAATCACTCTAGCTGTTTTCCAGGTTTTACAAGGCTCAAATGGTTGGACTCGAACACTGTCCCCTGATGTGAAACAGTCCAAGTCTTTTGCCGTACGGTTGTAGTATTTCTCCAGTCTTTGTCTGTTGTTAATCAGTCCCTGTTTGTTGTTTGACACTTTAGGCTCCAACAGTGTCTCTTTAGTAGGAAGAATGGTCCGGGTCCTCCTGCTGAGAAGCCTCTGTGCTGGACTGGTGGCGAGACCTTGGCTCGGTGTGTTGCGATGGTCCAGTAGGGCTAAGTATGGATCCTGTCCAGCAGCTGCAGCTTTCTGCATAAGACGTTTTGCTGTTTTGACAGCTGACTCAGCCTTTCCATTGCTTTGTGGATACCCGGGTGACGATGTTCTGTGCATAAATTCCCACTTTTGGCTGAACATTTTAAAGTCGTGTGATGAGTACTGTGGTCCGTTATCAGAGATGAGCACATCTGGAATACCCTGCCGAGCAAAGTGTGCTTTCAGTTTGTGAATCACTGTGGTACTTTTGGTGTCCGGTAAATAATCCACCTCCCAAAAATTTGAATAATAGTCCACAGTTACCAGGTAGTCTTTATTGTTCCAAGAAAACAAATCAGTTCCTACCTTAGCCCAAGGTCTGTAGGCAATGTCATGGGGATGCAATGTCTCTTTTTGTTGCTTAGGGTCAACTGACCTGCAGATGTCACATTTGGAAATAAACGTCTTTATTTGCTCAGTCATCCCTTGCCAGTACCCACACTCGCGTGCTCGTCTGAGGCATCCTTCCACGCCCAGATGTGTTGAGTGTATGCGGCTGGTCAGGTCAGCTCTTAGTGTGTCAGGAATAACTGCTCTTTCTCCCCTGAACACTATGCCATTCTGAAAGCTCAGCTCGTCCTGAAAAGCAAAATAGTGTTGAATGTATTGCTCAATGTCTTTTTTGTTCTTAGGCCATCCTGTAAGAATCAACTTAATCACTTCTTGCAACTTTGCGTCCTCCTTTGTTGCATCGCGAATGGCTGTTAGTCTTTCTGCAGAGATAGGCAAGTATGTGATCATGCTAACAGTCTCTAGATCTGCCTCTGTGTCTCCCTGATTGCTTTCAGGTAAATATGCTCTGCTTAGTGTGTCAGCTAGTAGCATGTCTCGCCCAGGCACATAGATCACATTAATGTCGTATTTCTGCAGTCTGAGTAACATTCTCTGCAATCTCTTTGGTGCACTAAGTAGCGGTTTTCTCACAATATTCTCCAGTGGCTTATGGTCACTTTGAACAGTCACTTTTCTACCATAAGTATATTGATGGAACTTTTCCATTCCGAACACTATGGCCAAACATTCTTTTTCTATCTGTGCGTAACCCCTTTCTGTGGGTGTCAGCGCTCTGCTCGCAAATGCCACAGGTTTACCTTTCTGTGTCAGGGCTGCTCCTAGTCCGGTCTCTGAGGCATCACATTGCAGGGTTAACTCCTCATTTTGATCATAGTACTTTAGCAGTGGTGCGTTTGTTATTTTGTCTTTCAATCTTTTAAAAGCTGTCTCGTGCACCTCAGTCCACTCCCACATGGTGTCCTTGTGTGTAAGTTGTCTCAAAACTTCACAGTCATCAGATAGATGATCACAAAACTTTGAAAGGTAGTTCAGCATACCTACAAGTCTCTGTACCCCCTTGACATCTGTAGGCCTCGGCAACTCCCGCACTGCCCGCACTTTCTCCGGGTCAATGCGGAGGCCTTCTGCTGTCAACAAGTGTCCAATGTAGGGTACAGACTCTCTCCTCAGTTTAAACTTCTCTGCATTGAGTTTAATGTCTCTTTGTCTGCACCTCATTAGAAAACATCTCAAGTTTTCCTCATGATCCTTGTCCGCTTCCTCTTGTGTATCACCCTCCCCCGTGATCAGTATATCATCCGCAATGATATACAAACCCGGTAAGCCCTCTAGTGCTTGCATGAGTTTCCTTTGAAAGACTTCCGGAGCTGGGCTTATACCCATTGGCATCCTGAGCCAACGATACCGTCCGAAGGGGGTTGCAAACGTGGTGAGGTAACTGGACACTTCATCCAGCTTGACGTGCCAAAATCCATGCTTTACATCACAAACAGTGAATACCTTGGATTTTGAGAGTCCTGGTAGGACATCATCAATAGTCGGAAGAGGAAAATGGCTCCGTTTTAGTGCTCTATTCAGTGGTTTGGGGTCTATACAGATCCTTGGCTTTCCATTTGGTTTTGTCACTGACACCATACTGCTTATCCAGTCAGTGCTGCGCTCCACAGGTGCTATGATTTCTTGGCTTTCAAGATTCTTTAGTTCCTCTTTGAGGGGGGTCATCATTGCTACTGGCACTCTGCGTTTAGGCAGTTTTACTGGTGGTACACTTTTGTCTATTTCAATGTTGTACTCGCCTTCTAGGCAGCCAACGCCTGTGAAAACATCTCCGAACTCTGACTTTATTTTCTCCATATTTGTCAGCTGCACACTGTTGTCAGTCGTTTTGTCTGTACTTTGTGTTTTCACTATACTGTCAATCGCCAGTATGTTCTCATACTGCACTTTGATCAATTTCATGGCTTCACTAGCCTTTCTTCCCAGTAGCGGGATCCTGTCCTCCTGGTCCACCACTTGAAACTCAAGTCTGTATAGTTTCTCATTTCTCGGATTTCGGAGTTTGACATTACATTTTCCAAGTGGGCGTAATCTGCTTTTGTTGTACATGACAAGTACTTTCTCTGTGTGATCCAATTGTATATTTGGGTTCAACAGTTGCATTGGGATAACATTACAGGTAGCACCACAGTCTATCTGAAAGTTAACTAGCTTTTTGTCCAACAACATCCCTGCAAAGAGATGTTGACTTTTGCTGTGTGCTTCTTTCACCTGATTTATTGTCTCTTGGTTTTCTTTGATGTCTGTTATTGTCATGATGTCCTCACACGATTCACTTGACTCTGAAATTGTGTGTACCGGTCTGCCTTTCTTGTTTTTCTCAAACTTTGACTTGCATTTTGCCGCAAAGTGGTTCTCTTTCCCACATTTCTTACACTTCTTTCCATAGGCCGGACATTTGTGTTTATTTTTCTCATGTGTGTTGCCACAAAAGTTACAGTTAATCTCCTCCTTTTTGTCTCTCCTTAGATTTGTCTTCATTGCATGTATTTCTTCCACCGTTTTACCTTGTATGGTTTTGCTGTTCTCTTTTGACAGTTCAGTAGCTCTGCATATTTGCATGCACTTATCCAGCGTTAAGTTGTCTTCCCTTAACAGTCTTTCCCTCATCGCAGGGCTCTGTGTACCACACACAATGCGGTCTCTTATTAGTGAGTCCTTAATGTCACCAAAATTGCATGTGCTGGCCAATACTCTCAAATCTGTGACATATCTGTCAATATTTTCGTCTTGACCTTGGTCTCTAACAAAAAACTTATATCGCTCAACAGTCTCATTCAGTTGCGGATTGCAATGTTTATCAAACTGCGTCATCATTGTACTCACTGTCCTCCTTGCCGATGTATCACCGCTTGTCAGCGTGTCTAAAAGTTCCCTCCCTCTCTCTCCGAGGAGGTAATTAAACAACTTAACTTTAGTTGTCTCCTCTGCATCGGGCATCGTGAGGTCCGTATACAGCGTAAACTCCTCCTTCCAACTTTTCCAAGTTTTCGCTAAGTTGGCCGTATCCAAACAAAGTATTGGAGGCGGCCTGAGACCATCCATCGCGACGTCTGGCGCTCTTTTCTGCTCCCGCTTCGGCTCCGTAAACACTGGGCTGTCCCTTGCTCGAGCTCGCGGGCTAGGCTAACTACAACAAGCTAGCGGCACTTTTTCAGTCTTCACGGCTCGGTACTAACTTCGGCTGAATTCACGACCGCTGCCACCATGTTTCATACTGTTCTGTTATTGTCAACTATACAGAATGGACGATTAAAGCAGTATCATTGCTTACTTTATTCATTACATGTGCATAACAGCATTACAAGTGCCATAGCCTAGCTCTCTGTCTGTACGTCACCCAAATCCGTTCGTGCGTCACTCCAATCTGTCCCCTTGGGAACATGACAGGAAAACTAACAATCCACTTGTTACAATTGTCATCCTGGAATATGGCCATGATTTGCCTTCCTACATGGATGTTTAAGAAAGGAAAAGCTACACACTCCATTAGTTAGGGTTAGAAGAACTGTTGCCAAACATATAACATGCTAGAAACATAATAATCACTTCAATAATGATTCGACCATAGATTTGCCTATTTTTTATTTTATTTTACATTTGCCTATTTAAATCCAAATAGCGACTTTTTCTTAAAGCAGTGTAGTGTATGTATATGTGTATCAAATAAATACAAGCTTGCTGAGCATAAGAACAACATTACAAAAAGTTTGTGCGAGATATATATTTATATATAATTGTGTATATACTACTATGTTATACTGTATTTTGGTTATATTTCTATTTTTTAATTGATTTTAATGCCTTCCTGTTTCAGTATATATCTTGAATATCCAAGCTCAACCATTAACTCAAAAGTCACGATTTTGTGCATTCATGCTTCTTTACCCTGACATCTTATTTTCTGTATTCAGTTTCAATTTTAGCCTTGAGTCTGTGTGTTTCCAGCAAACAGAACTGCAGTGCATTCTTCTTTCTTTCTGTCACTGCTTCTCTGCATTGTCGCAAAACATCTAGAGATATTATGTAAAGTCCCACTGAGGTCACAAAGGTATTTATTGGTATTCACATGAATGCTGTTAGGTTGAATATGTCTGTGGATGAGAATTAATTGAAAAAATGGTTTCCATGCCATGAAAAGCATTTTACAGACCCAAGGCTATATGCGGCATAGGAGTGAATGCTAAGGTAAGCCATTTTGATCTCTGCAGATTACACTGAGAGTGACAGAATGTTCTGTTATGAAAGAAAGTTTGAGGTCTTTTATTAATGTTTCACCACTTACTATCAAAACAAAATGAGAAAATTATTCGACTTTAGCATATTCGTAAAGAAATATTCTTGCAAATGGTTGTAAATGATATAAGTTTGCTATTTTTTTAAATGCCATATAGGTAAAGCCGGATATCTGCAGTTTGTTTTGTTGTTGGAGCTTACACATCTGAGAGTAACACCAGAGGAAGATGTTACAAAAAGAGCTCATGGATGTTTCAAGACTTAATTAACTGTCATGTCTTTGGAAAAGTAATCTTTTAAACCTGGATATATGGATATACAGAATTGACATGGATATGAATATAATCTTTTTAATCATCTCTATGATTTTCTGCTTATATTTCATACTTATATGTGGTTTGGTGGCATTTTTTACTTGAAAACACTAAGGATGATGAAGTGTGCATTAGCTGAAGTTTGAAGTGAACTCTCGGCATTTGTTTAGTGGTAGTATAAGGGGAAAAATAGTTTGGGCTAAATAAATATTTCACCAACAATTTCAGGCCATTATCTATCAATTTCCTCCAGCTATTTGATATAGACTACCTCAGGTCTTATTAAGCCAAATTGTTCTAATGGGCTCATATCATGTGAAATCAAATTTCCCTTGATCATTTAAGATAAAAGAGCTTGATGTGCTATACAAACAAAAAGTTTCTAAAGTCTGTTTTCAAATCTTGAGCTAAAGGAGCAAAATGAGTTTATTGATGTTATCCAAGCATATTCTTGACAAACATTTTTTGTAATATTTTTTTGTTGATGTTGTTATTCACATTGATGTACCTGTATACTTTTTAATCAGCCTACATAGAAAATAGCTTACCAAGATGGCTGCTGATGAATGAACTTTTAATTAGAATTGAACAGAAAATGGTCATGAAAAACTATGACTTTGCCATGAGATGACCCCTTTAAAACTTTATTTGAAAATTCATACTGACATTATGCAGACCTTTGAGTTTAATGAGTTACGACACGACCTGCACTTTCCTGGTATTGCTTGTGCAGCTCAATTAACTTGCCTGGGTATGAAATATGCATCAACTCGTTTCATCTATAATATATAAAATCACATATTCGCATTACTCTGTTATCTGTAGCCATGTACTTTTTTTTCCTCTGCACTTTTCAGTGTATGTACTGCGAGGTTGCTGACGTATAAACTATACGCCAATGATACATCTGACAAAAATGTGCACCAAAGGTTTTGATGAGGTGAATTTGTTTGACAAATCGATTATGTAACAGTGATCTTCCCTATGTATTTGGATCTTGTTTCTCATTTTACAGTTTCATTCATCTTCATTTATCTGACTGGGGCTAGTTGTCACAGAGGGAAAGGCAGAAAACAGTATGGTTTTATTTGTTTACATTTTGCTATCTATATTCTATAGGCTATTTAATGGCAGACTGGCACGATACTTTTATTTAACTTTATGTGATAACATGCCCCGGTATTGGTAAAAATGTGTCACGTGAACTGTATTTTTGCTAAACAATAACGGTGTAAATATTTAAAAGCGTTTTTGTTGTCAAGACTTGAGTAGCCTTGTTTATACATAAATAAAGTTTATTTAGAAATAAAGCTACACTGAGAAATATTATTGGAGTCATAAGTGTGACAGCTTGCCTTGTGATCTCCATGTTTTAGCATTGTTTATTGTAACATTTATAGTCCTTTGAATTAAAAAAAAAAAGTTTCATTGATGAATGAAACTGTAACCTTCTAGTCAAGCACTCTATACTGATATTTTTCCTCTGATTTAATTATACTTAATTTAATTCTCTGGTAAGTCACCATTTGTATATATACATCTTTATAAATATATGGATTATATACATTACAAATCCCAAGAATTTTAAATATTTTTTAACTCTGTAATTTGCTGAATTTGATTGGAAATACTGTAAAAACAGTATATAATGTGAAACATTTTTACAATGTAATGAACTGTTTTCTATTTTAATGTATTTTAAAATGTAATTTATTCCAGTGATGGCAAAGTTGGCATTTTTGAATCCATTACTTTTGTTTCAATCTTTGTTGGAAATACACTTTTTTTTGTAAAACTATAAATATCTTTACTGTCACTTTTGAAATCTTACTGACTTAAATAAAACACAAAGGAGTGTGTGTGTGTGTGTGTGTGTGTGTGTGTGTGTGTGTGTGTGTGTGTGTGTGTGTGTGTGTGTGTGTGTGTGTGTGTGTGTGTGTGTGTGTGTGTGTGTGTGTGTGTGTGTGTGTGTGTTTGTTTGTGTGTGTGTGTGTGTGTGTGTGTGTGTGTGTGTGTGTGTGTGTGTGTGTGTGTGTGTGTGTGTGTGTGTGTGTGTGTGTGTGTGTGTGTGTGTGTGTATGTTGCTAACAAATTATTATTTTTCACAATACACTGCTGCCTTTGAATGGCGTTCAATAGAGAAAAATGCTATTGCCTGGATGCACAAAGAAAAATGTATACTACAGAATCTCATTGAAGCCACCTTTTTTCTTTTGTTTCTTCTTGCTGCAGCCATTCCAAAATAAATAAATACTAAGACAAAAGTGACTTAGACTGTGTATCTCTCCGAGATCTTCTTTCTTTGGCTGTCTCCATTTGCTCTGTGTCTATAAAATCTCCTCAGCAGAATTTTTGTGCCCCGGGCTAAATATTTTTTTTTTGTCGTTTTTTTTGCTCAAAGCTGGTATATTGCAGAGTTCTATGCAATACACCTGAGTTAAGCTTAGGAGACAGCTGGGCTTTTCTATTTCTTCTTGACAGAGGTAGTCATAGAAACCCTTTACACTTACTTCGTAAGGCTGCTTCTAGCAGCTGTGAAAACTCTATGTGAATCATCATTATTAATGCAATTTGATTTACCATCTGCAACTCCTAATACAACAGACCAAAGGATCCATCATTGTAGATGCTCTGTGTTTTCACCCTCGATTCAGCCCACAAAAGTGTATTCATTCTTTTGATTAGGGGGTGTGTGATGATGACTTAATGTCACTTTAATGCTTTCATATGTTGGTGTTGGTGCTTAGTTTATTTTTTTTCACCCAAGAATCAGCTTGATTGTGCTAAGCTTTTTCTGCACCACTTTATTGTGCTCTGTTGACTATAAATTTGGATTATATTTGAGGTTGGATTTTTGTGTCATAATATACAACCATCTATTATTTTAATGGAGTGGAGGCTTCCAATGTGCATTTCAGA
Source organism: Siphateles boraxobius (assembly GCF_051911475.1). NCBI lineage: Eukaryota > Metazoa > Chordata > Actinopteri > Cypriniformes > Leuciscidae > Siphateles > Siphateles boraxobius. The sequence goes on along the minus strand of NW_027509042.1, from coordinate 9,167,677 downwards.
TGAAAAGAATATACAGTGCTATTTTTAGTGAATCCATGCAGTCATTCTTTTGTGTGACAAAGAGGGAGAGAAAAAGCAGGCGGTGATATATGATCTTTCCGAGCGCTGTGCAAAGATGAAGGCAAAGGTCAGACCTAAACCTAAAATTACAATTATGCAAAAATCTTTTATATTACAAAAGGTGAATCTGCCTCTTAATATTTCAATGAGAAAATATTATTAGTTTAAATAAACACATGCTTGCCTTTTAAATGTAAAGAAAGTGCTTTAAAAAGCCTTTCAGTTCCCATTTGAGAGGTCACTCGTATTGCGTAAGTAGCTTATGCTATGGGAAAAACTCCTTTTCTCGAGAATATTGAAGCCAAATTTTTAAACGCAGTGCAGCTGCACAGCAGACACTAAGCTGAGCATCTAGAGCAGGTCATTGGCTGTGCTGCGGCAACTGTACGAACCTATGGCGAGGTGGCTCATGCGCACGAACCAATCAGGTCGCTTCACGCCCTGGCGCATCATAGCCAGCCAGAGTGGGCATGGCTTATAGCTATATAAGGCCCCATTGTCTGCCATAAAACCAGATTTAATCTCCTTCAGCAAGTCTACACTTCACCGCCTTCAAAAAGCCTTTCAGCGGAACAAGAGCCTGCAAAGCAGTCTGAGGACGCCGGGTCCTGTTTCAACTCGACGCCGCCTTCAGCCCGCTGTTCTGCTGTACCATCCGGCGCACTATATCCTTTTTACAAGCTTAAGAGGGTTCGCCGCTGCAACTCTGTTTTCTAAAAGAGCAGATTTCAGGAGTTGTTCCAAATGCCTTGTGTCAACTGCGCCTCAGCACCTTCAACTGCGCCTTCGGCGGAGATCGCCACATTCTCAGTGCTTCCTGCCTAGGCCGTGACCATGCGGAAGCTGCATTCTCCAAGGGCGGCTGCCCGGAGTGCGATGAGATGAGATACACTGCGGGCTCGACTGGCCAGTTTCGCCGGCTCCTTTCCCTTTGCTTGAGCCGTACAAAAAGAAGCGCTGCGCACAAAGGATGCCAGAGTGGATGATTAGTGGATGAGTGGATGCCTTGTTCTCTCCCAGAGAAACCCCCTCTCCAGTCCTGTTCACTCAGACGGACCCTGCCCCTCAACGCAAGCCAGCACGAGTGATGTGAGATCCAGCCTCGATGCAGAGCTTCTCCGCTTGCTGACTAAAGCCGTTGAAGACCTCGGGGTCGAGTGGAGCCCACGCGTAGCAGGTTGGACGAATGGTTCCTGCAGGGGCACCGACAGGCCCCTCAGCGGAGGCCTGCACCTTTCTTCCCCGAGGTACACAACGAGCTAACAAAGTCCACCGTCGACGGCGCTGTGGAAAAAGGTTACGAGGCGATTCCTCCCCTTGAGTAAACGGTGGCCGCTCACCTCTGCCCGCCCACAGCCACGGGATGGAAAGCTAAAGTGACTCACCTGTCAAAGCCTTGCCGCGTCACTTCAGCTCTCGCCGGCCGTGCATACACCTCCGCTGGCCAAGCTGCTTCGGCGCTTCACGCCATGGCTGTCCTCCAAGTTTTCCAGGCTAAACTTCTCCGCTCAATTGACGAGTCTGGATCTGAACCGGAGGCTTTTAGACATCTGTACAGCGCTACTGACCTAGCTCTGCGAGCTACCAAGGCAACCGCCCAGGCGATTGGCAGGAGCATGGCGAACTTGAGACTGCTTGAACGGCATCTCTGGTTAAACTTAACGGAGATGAAGAATACGGATAGGGCAGCTTTTATAGGACTCGCCTAATTCCACCACTGTTCGGGCCAGCAGTCAAGGGTTTCGCAGAACGTTACACCGAAGCTCAGAAAGCGTTGCAGGCTATGCGTCTCTTCCTCCCTAAACGCTCCAGCTCTGCTTCGGGCAGCCACAAAATGGCGCTGCCCCGTCAGCCTTTAAAGCCAACGCCGCCGGTCTCCCAGCCTCACCCAGTGACTGAGGTACGTCAACGCTCTCGTTCAGCAACACGTCAGCAGTTCCTGGAGCGATGGGGATCCAGATCCAGGATTGTGTTGGACCCCGAGCCTCGAAAGCCTTCTCAGCCACAACGGCAGGAAAGAAAAGAGAGTGTTTAAGTCCCGCTGCGGCCGGACCAATCTCCAAGGAAGCTCTTACACATCTCCCAGTCCCCTCTTTTCAGGCAGCTGGAAATGTATTTACTGCAGTAAACGAGTCTGTTTTAAAACATGCCCGTCTTCAAACAAACAAAAAGAGCACTTGTCTGTCTGTTCTACCTCCGGCTCATGCTGGAAGTGTACTAAATGTAGGTTGTGTGCCCACAATGAAGTATGCAGTGTTGAACTACCTCAACGATTGGCTGGTTATAGCACAATCGCGAACGCAGTTAATACACAGCCATCAATACTTCCGCACTCCCAACCAGAACATTTCCTTCCTGGGATCAGTCATAAACTCTATATAAATGAGAGCGCGCGCTCACCATTCAGCACCTAGTGGCATCATTCAGAGCATGCGCGCTATGGTCAAGTCCGGAGAGGAGCCTACATATAAATTGTCTGGAGATGAGAGTGGTCGCTCTGTCGCTTCAAGCTTTTCTCCCATATCTAAAGGAACACAACGTCTTGGTCCGGACGGAGCAAGTCTCCTATATATCGTGGTCTCCTATATAAATTGCCAGGGTGGACTCCAGTCCAAAAACCTGCACACCGTGGCCAAAAGCCTTTTAATATGGGCTCAGCACAACCTGTGCTCACTGAGGGTGGCGCACGTGCCAGGCACTCTGAACCAGGGCGCGGATATGTTATCCAGAGACATAGTTGCTTCACCAGAAAACGGTTCAGCTGATATGGAGTATCTTCGATGAGGCAGAGGTCGACCTCTTCGCCTCAGAAGACAACGCTCATTGCCAAACATTCCTCTCCAGGGACAGGGATGCGCTTGCCCACGATTGGCCGAGCCACCCCCATTTGCATTCCCTTCAATCTCGATGCTTCCTCAGGTCATAGAATGGATCAGGGAGAGCAAGTGTACAGTCCTCTTGATAGCCCCTATCTGGAGGAACCAGCTATGGTTCTCCGAGTTGACTCAGCTGCTAGAAACAGCCCCATGGCCGATTCTGCTGACGAGAGACCTCCTCTCACAGGCGAACGGGAGGATCTGGCATCCCCGTCCCGACTTGTAGGCCCTACATGCATGGCCTTTCAGAAAGGTCCCCGCATGAGTAGGGGTCCACTTTTTCCGAGCTGTGCACCAACCGGAGAACACTGACCATTTTAGGGCGTAAAGACGCCTGGTCAGGGGGCGCTCTAGCTTCAGTAATGGTTTTCAGCACCCTCGACCAGGCGTCTTTACGCTCTAAACGGTCAGTGTTCTCCGGTTGGTGCACAGCTCGGAAAGTGGACCCCTACTCATGCGGAGTGCCGAAGGTGCGCTTCCTCAAGCTCGCTGACCTGAAGCATCTTTCACTCGAAACTGCTCTCTTGCTGGCGCTAGCGTACAGATCTACAGATCCAAAACATACAGATCTTTGTATGTTTTGGTGGCCGCTCCAAAGGGCTTGCGGTCACAAAGCAGAGATTATCACGCTATATAGTGGACGCTATCTCGCTGGCTTATGAGTCTAAAGGCCTCCCATAGGACATCAGAGCTCATTCCACGAGAGGCATGGCCTCATCTTGAGCATGGTCGAGTGGAATACCTATTGAAGATATCTGTGCGGCGGCCGGCTGGGCCTCGCCATCCACATTTATGAGCTATTATAACCTGAAAGTTCCCGCTTTGCAAGGTTTATATCTTTCAATATAATATTTCAATATTATATCTTTCAATATAATAAGTGTTAAGCACATAACTATAAGGCCAATGCATATATCTGGTCCTAGTTCATACATATTATATAAGGACTGGCCCTCTCTAGGCCCATTCCTTGGTTCCCTAGAAGGCTCAACATGGGTTTGGCCTCTATTAGGACTCATAACTTTACTCTTATATGGGCTTTGGGACGTCCAGGGGTTCGAAAGGGGTTCCCATAGCGTAAGCTATTTACGCAATACTAGAGACCTCTCGAAACGGAAAGCCTCGGTTACTACTCGGTTCCCTGAGAGAAGGGATCGAGTATTTCGTAACCCGCCGTGCTACTGTGCTTAGATCGGGGGATCGCTTCAGTCGATTTAACCTGGTTTTATGGCGGAGAATGGGGCCTTATATAGCTATACTGTAAGCCACGGCTATTGTGATTCGGATATGGCGCGCTAGGGCGCAATAGGTTCGTGCAGTAGCTGCAGCACAGCCAATGACTGCTCTAGACGCTCAGCTTAGTGTCTGCTGTACAGCTGCACTGCGTTTAAAAAATTTGGCTTGAATATTCTCGAGAAAAGTTTTTCCCATAGCGTAAGCTCCTTACGCAATACTCATTCCCTTCTCTCAGGGAACTGAAGTTACATTAGTAACCGAGACGTTTACATTTTGAGCAATTTCATGAAAACATTGTGCTTACTGAAATTGAATCTTTTTATTTCTTGTTTTGAGCTGTCTGTCTTTTTTATTTCTAATTTCATAAACTGCATGCTGAGACAAGCAATCAAATGAAACACGCAGCATATAACAAATAACAGATTGCAAAGCCCAGCATATTCTAAATAATCAATTTGTTTTTCTTGTTACTGTGCATATCTAAAATAATAGATATTGAAGTACGTGAACTGTTGCTGGGAAATCTGTTTGCCCAGTAACTGTTAACAGAACTAGAATGCTAAGTTTGCCAGTCTATAATGTAATGTTTTTTTTAAATTTTTTTATGATCTTCATTAGGGGGATTTTCTCAGCAAATATTAATGTGACATTAATGTTATTAAACAATTAGCATATTTTGCATTTAATTCTATTACAATTTTAAACTGATTGACAGCTCTAGTATGTTAAAATATGCAGATTTTAACATTAAATATCATATAAATTATTTTGGTAACACTTTACAATACGGGTGCACTAATATGCACTAATTCATGTTAAACTAATGCACAGATAATCATGAGTTAATGTATGACTCATGAAGAACTAAACCATTAATCAATTATTACTGCATCAGCAACTAATAAAGAGTCCATATGATTAATAGATTAAGTAATAAATTAAATGCTATCAATTAAATGTGTCATTGTGTATTAATTCCTTAATAACATATTTTATTATCTACTAGTGTAAATTAATGTGTTAATTACCACAATGGGTCAAAGCAATGTACTTCAACTTTCACTGTCTGCTTTAATTAATCATTAGCTAATGATTTGAAAAGGTATCATTATGTTATGACTTTACTTGTTGAGGCACATGACTATTAACTAATTGTTAAGTAATATGTAATTTTGGTTATGACATCCACACTATGGATTTCAATTTCCAGCCTTCTTCAACCAGGATTCACTGTGCCAGATGAACTGCCACATCCAATAGTTCATGGCACAATATAAGGTGTCACACAGGTATCAGGTTAAACTTGAGCTTGAGGATTTAAAGGCAGAACACTGAGAATATGTGGCCGGGCTCTGCTATTTCATAACACTGTGTCTAGACTGGACAAAGACACTAGAACCCATTATAATCAGTGATACTACACTGGATGCGCCACAATGCTACATGACACAACAAAACCCCGACAGTAAACTGATGCCACTCTATTTCTGACGTACTCCAAGCTCTTAGGCTACTTCTGCTATGAAGGACAAATGGACTTGCAATGGTCTGTCATGTCCAGTGTAGACAGCTGTAATGGTCTCGTCCAGTTTAAACACGGTGTAACAGCGGTCAGGAGTTCAGATTCTGGTGTGCTGATATTTGTGTGCAGCCCAACTTACCCATCCTTCAAACACTCTCTGACATTACATTCACAGCATGTGCAACTGTCAAAAACCATAACCATAATGACATATTACTTAACAATTAGTTAATAGTCATGTGCCTCAACAAGTAAAGTCATAACATAATGATACCTGTGCAAATCATTAGCTAATGAATAATTAAAGCAGACAACTGGAAGTTGAAGTATATTGCTTTGACCCATTGTGGTAATTAACACATTAATTTACACTATTAGTTAATAAAACATGTTATTAAGGAATTAATTCACAATGACACATAATTAAGTCAAGTCAAGTCACCTTTATTTATATAGCGCTTTTTACAATACAGATTGTATCAAAGCAGCTTCACAGTGATAACATGAAAATAATATAACAAAAGTTTGTTTCTAAAAGAAAATTGCGTCAACGTCCACCTTAAGTAAGGCAGATCAATAATATTATTGAATATTAAATGTCCCCAACTAAGCAAGCCAAAAGCCAAGGCAACAGTGGCAAGGAACCAAAACTCCATCAGGTGACAGAATGGAGAAAAAAACCTTGGGAGAAACCAGACTCAGTCGGAGGGCCAGTTCTCCTCTGGCCAACGAAGGGACAGTGCATGATTCATGAATCGGGCAGCATTAAAAGTCAGATTGGATCGGAACATTTAGAATATTTATCCATTTCCATCTTTTGGAAGTCCAAGTAATCACGCCGGTGTTGAGACGAGTTGTTGAGGATCATTGCCGTCCACCATAGAGGGTCCATATCACCGGTGTTGAGTCGTCTCTTCACAGGCTTTGTGATTGGGGCATCTGAAGTCTCAGTGGGAGGCTGGATACAAACTGGAGCTGACGAAACGCTGTTTGAGATAACAGCAGAAAAGCAAAAAGGGGGGAAAATAATTAGCGTAGCTGCTGTTCATAATGATTTCCATAACACGGACGTAAATGATAAAAAACATGAAGACAGTGATTCTTGCGTCCCAGAGTCACCCCCCTCCGTCCCCTACTCAACTCAGCCCTGCTTACTGACCTCTACATCCCTCCTGCTGCTGAGACCCAACCACAATCTCACAATCTCTCCGCAACCCAATTAATAGCATTTAATGTATTACTTAATCTATTAATCCTATAGACTCTTTATTAGTTGCTGATGCAGTAATAATTCATTAATGGTTTAGTTCTTCATGAGTCATACATTAACTCATAATTATCTGTGCATTAGTTAAACATGAATTAATGCATATTAGTGCACCCGTATTGTAAAGTGTTACCATTATTTTTAGTAAATTTTTATTCATATATATATATATATAAAATATAACAAAAACCAATGTGCCTGAGAGTAACACTAAAATCAGCGAAGTGAACAAGCTTGAGGTCACCATGAAATCAAAATTTACAATGCTTTTTTTATGGAATATTGGGGTGTATATGTATTATAAAAGATTTATCTTTTTATTTTATTTATTCAATCATGTACCCTCTAATCTTTCATCAAAATAACGTCCCCCCTCCCTTTTGCAGCAACATCTTTTCTCTGATGACGTGTTCATGGCGAAGGGGCGGGACAACCTGTCACACACATGGAGATTGACCAATAGCAAACCACAACCATCCAATCAAGTCCCATCCTCCATTTTTCTTGTTTTGAGAAGTCATTTCACTCTGATATATTTCAATTGTGCAGAAAAGACTATTGACTATCATGCCATGCTGACTTTAACATGAATAATAACTTCTTATATTAAAGATATAACAGATTTGAGTGCAAAAGGTTGATCAGATTTTGATCAGGTTGATCTGTATTATATATATATATATATATATATTAGGGGTGGGAATCTCGAGGCACCTCACGATTCGATTCGATTACGATTCAGAGGCCTGCGACTCGATTCTAAAGCGATTATCGATTATCTGAATCTTGTGTGTGTGTGTGTGTGAATATAAATACTTTGCTTTAAAAGTACAAAGTAATGACCCATAAAGAATTAACGTACAATATATTTTATTAAAATTGCAAAGAACCAACAGGAAAATAAATGTGTGCTTGTACTAGCAGCATGAGCATACTTGTAGTAAATTAATAATATAACAACAACAGGTGTTCTGACGATTCATGCTACCCATCGAGATGTGCTACTTACTGGTTATGCGCATGTGCAGACTCGCAGAGGATGTTGATACATTCTCTATTGTTTCCATAATTGTGTAAATCTCACAATATTATGACATCTTTATTTCATTTAAATCAGGGTAGGTGTATGGGGAGCATATTTTGATGTTTTAAATGAACTATAGTTCATATAGCAATTATCACTTTTGATAACAAGTAAAAATGACATTATTATATGAAATATAATTATAATAAAATTCGAAGTTAAGAGTACAGTATACTGTACTGTTTTTATTTTTAAAACGGTGTGAAAAGTAAAAATTATCATCAAATATTCATCTTTGACCTGTCAAAGTTTCCTACAAGTCTCCACAGCAAGGATGCATAGATTTATGGGCGTGGTAAGCAGAAGAAAAATGAGTCTGCACATGCGCATAACCAGTAAGTAGCACATCTCGATGGGTAGCATGAATCGTCAGAACAACGGCTCTGGTACAGCCGAGTGTTTTTCCTCCTCTGGGTGGAAACCATAGACTGTAAAAAAATATGGACGTAGTATCCATGACGTCACCCGTAGGTTTCTGAAGAGCGTTTTTGAAGCCTAAAGTGGGCGGAGTCACTCGTCGCCATCTTGGAAGCGCGTCACAGTGCGTCACTCCCGGATAAGCGAAAATGGGCAAAAAGGCGGGACGTGGGTGGTGTTGAGGTGCCTGGATGCTGAAACTACGCCCGCCTAGCTCGACGTGATCGAGTTTGCTCAGGCTAAGCTAATGTGCTACTGGCCTCGCGCTAAAGTGACAGCTGACTTGAAGTAGACCTAAAGCCAATAGTTAAAGTTTATGTTTTTGCCCTTGGAAATACTATAATAGTTAAAAAACATAACTAACCATGAGACTAACGTGTATTGTGATGCATTATTATTCTCATGCAGTAACTTACAATATTTGCTCTGAGTGTGTGTGTGTGTGTGTGTGTGTGTGTGTGTGTGTGTGTGTGTGTGTGTGTGTGTGTGTGACAGTGATAAATGCGCATAGGCTACATGTCAGTCAGCGCGGCAATGCACGTCAAGTTCGTAGAGAGCTTTATTCAGTCCATTTTAAATTCTGATAGATATTACCTAAGAAGTTCAAGTAATGCACTAGAAATCCGCGCTCATTTAAGGGACGAAAAGAAAGCACTGACACCTGCAGGATTTAATCTGACGGTAACGTTACTTTTTATTGAACACTAAAAGCATATTATAACATAGTCTATCTGCTCCGTAAGATCAACGGTAAGTTACAGCAGAACAAGTGTGGCCTCTATACCTTAGACGTTTTTAAATCTGAACTCCAAAAAGCAACGATATTGTCAGACATCCATGAGTGCATGTTCACAGAGGAAAACAACTGAAGAACAGCGCTGGTTGTTCTCTCGATACTCGACAACGACGGAATCCAACGGCGTGGGCGAAGGTATAAGGGCGGCGTGTAATAAACTGTATGAAATAATCCCGAAAAGAGTACAAACACGGCAGAGATGACAAGTTCAGCAGCTGGAATCAGCTGAGGTGACATGATGGCTAACAGAGAGCAGACAAACGGCTAGTAATAACAGCAGCGGCAATCCACCTGTCACTCAAGTGGCCACGCCCTTGATTATGCAGGAATTTAATGCTTAATATAATTTAAACGGATGAGTTATAAAAAAATTCACCCCCCTCACAGTTGTCATGAAGGGCAAAATTAGCTGTATAGACCAAAACAACTTAAGGCACCAGGCTGTAAACATAATTTTTTCGGCTGTAAAGTTGGGCATTTTAACATGGGGGAGATACAGATTTGGCTCACTTTTGCAGTCAGCCTCAAGCGGCCAGTCGATGAATTGCAGTTTAATTCACTTCCGTGTTGGTTTCAAGAGGGAGACAGGGAGGTTGCCGCTTGGTGGAAACGTGTCATATGGCTTCTCATATTTGTCGTGTTGCCGAAATATTTTAGTTTTATTCTACAAAGCTAACAACTAGTGTGGCTCTTGTCCAGCTCCTTTCCCCCTTCAACTTCATAGAAGCCAAAATATTTCCACACGTCAGCTTTTAACGAGGAGGGTGTTTGGATTTCGCGCTCAGCCATCGCGTCTCTGTTATGTGCACACGCCACAGACAGACGGTCCGGGCACTGCACTTCCGCGCTTCAGAGTTCCGTCTTTTGCGTTCCGTCAATATTACGTCATTATAAATAGGCTACATATAAAAAAATATATATATATATATATATATTTTTTTTTTGAAAATCGATTTTTGACATTTGTGAATCGATTCAGAATCGTCCAAGTCGATTTTCCCCCCACCCCTAATATATATATATATATATATATATATATATATATATATATATATATATATGTATATATATATATGCATATGTATACAGTAGTCAACATTTGGATCAAAACCTTTCATCAAAGTTATACATGAATTTTGATCAATACCCGTTCTTGTCTTAGGACAACTTTGATTAACTTTTTTGATCCACTTCAAATGTTCCCTACTGTATTGGCGTGTTGTTGATATGTAATAATGCACATGGAAACGTGGGTGGAATGAGCCACGACAAGGAGATTCTTTCACAAGTTTTACTGAAGTTCTTCAGACACAGATGTAAGTTATAGTTCACAGTGCACTCACCAACAGTGTAAGATTCATGAACACAGACTCATAATAGGTTTCTGCAGCTGATAGGCGCTCTTGCTCCGGCACTGGACGGCAGTTTTTGCAACGTGCAATGAGCATGCGAGTGACCTCTAAGAACAACTAACGTTAAAAACGTAACTTCATGCTCTATGCTAAGGAGTGCGTATCTGAACAACCAATGAGCTACAAGAACACAGTAAGGGACTTAAGGGACTTAAAGGGCCAGGTTACAACACTGTAGCAGTACTGAGTCCCTTCAGTACAATATCCCCAAAACAGGAACCAAAACAGTAACTAAAAATTGTAAATGTTATTATGAACAGTAAGTACCTTTAGCATGGAAAAGCCCTCAAAGGTGTTAACTATGAAATAACAGTCCATAAGTACTTGCACTTATCTGAAGTCTGGAACAGTCATTCTCTTTTCTCTAAATCGTTGTATCTGGCAGGCTTACACATTTCTATTCCTTTGTTTGTTCTCTTAATTGTTTATTCTTGTCCTAGGTCTAACATAAACCAAAGTTCTCTGTGTTTTTTCTTCGTCGGTGAGCTGTTGGCTGACGTTTTCTTCCTTTGTCCAGGTTTTCCTTGGGCTCCAGATCATAAGATCCTGAATCTGTTTCACTGCTGTCCTGGGTTACGAGCTGTTCAGGTTCAAGCTGAGGTTCTTAAATTATAGGATTATCCGGGGTAGCATTGCTCTTTTGCAGACTCATTTGGCGCTTCACCCATGCTGGAATCACCTCACAGTCATAAGGTTTGAGACGATCATGATGCATGATTCTCTTGTGTCATAACCCCTGAACCTCATAAAGTACAGGGCCACGACAGGCAGATATCACAACGGGCCCTTTCCAAAGTGCTTGGAGTTTTGGACTTTGTCCCTTCTTTTTGGTACTGTCACTAATATACACAAGATCTCCCACACTATACATCCTCTCTTGAGCCCTGAGATCGTACATCTTCTTTTGACGTTGTTGAGCTGTTCAGGGGTGCTCTCTGGCAGTGCCATGCGCTTCTCTTTAGCCTTTTTCCAAGTTGTACAGGAAGTCTGGAACTCCCAAACTATCTGATCTCTGCTCTGCTATGCCAGACCACAGATCTTGAGGTTGGTAGACTTCCCTTCCGAGCATCAGCCTATTTGGTGTGAATCCGGTAACTGCATGCTGGGAGCTACAATACGCTGATGTAAGGAGGGGAAGATGCACATCCCGGTTTTTCTGATCCTGGTTCACATAGCAGCGGATCATCTGCAGGAGTGTACGGTTGAACCGCTCAACTTGCCCATTTGAGGCAGGGTAGTAAGGGGTCGTCCTTGTTTTTGTGATCTGCAAGAGACTAGAAACATTCTTGAATAGTCTCTTTCAAAGTTGCGACTCTGGTCTGTGTGCAGTTCAAGTGGTTCACCAAACCGGGAAATGAACTCGTAAACTAGTGTCCTAGATGTAGTTCTGCCCCTTGGTCTGGAACTGGAAATGCTTCCACCCATTGAGTGAATTGATCAATGATGATGAGGACATATTTGTTTCCAGAACTTCACACAGGAAATGGACCCATTATATCGAGATGGATCCGATCCATTGGGGCCCCTGCTTGGTAATTTTGAAGTTTGGTTCTCTTAGTAGATCCTACAACTTTGCAAGCATTGCAGTGTTGGCACCATTGTATGTACAAATGTACTTCTCCACCCATGCCATACCAGTGAAAACTCTGACGGAGTCGCTCTAACGTCTTGCCTTCCCCCAAATGGCCAGACTGGCGCGGGTTATGGCAGGCTTGCAACACTTCTGTTTGCATTGAAGCTGGTACTAGTAGCAGCAAGGAAGGGTGGAGTCCCCCAGGCCTTTCCCAACGATAGAAGAGAACACCTTGATGTGAATGGACTTGCGGCCAACACAGACAGTATTTCCTTACTGCTGGACTTTTCAATGCTACCTGCTCTTTTGTGGGAAGGGTTTCACTCTCTTTCCACTCATGCAAGATTGAAAGATCAGGATCAGCTTTTTGTTCTTGAGCCAGTTGTTGTTTGGTAATGGTTTCTAACCAGTTAACACGTGGGGCTCCAAGCAACTCTGAAGCTGGCCTTATCTCTTTACCTGTGCAAATGTCATTGTGTTCCTCTGTTTCACACTCAATGCGCCTTACTGCTAGTGGCACAACATCATCAACGTCTTCTTTGAACCTTTCCCTACTTTCATGGAGTCTTTGGAAGTGTTGGCAACCTCCATATGGCAAATCTGAAACATCCTTCCCCGCCTGATAACAGTTACACATATTCTGGATATATTTCTCTTCCGCAAAAGGATACCCAAGTATCGGTACAGAAGTGGCTCAACTTTTCCTTGAGCTGTGTGAAGGCATTTTGGTGTTCCTCAGTCCACAGGAATGTTACTCCTTTTCGAAGGAGTTCATTTAGAGGGCTGGCCAACTCAGAGAATGCCGGAACAAACTTCCTGTAGTAGTTACAGAGTCCAAGGAAGACCTTTAGCTCACGCACACTTGTGGGGTTTTTCCAAGCTTCCACATCCTTAATCAAAGCTGGATTAGGGCGTATACCCTCCCCACTGACCACATGGCCCAGAAAAAGGACTTCATCTTTGAGTAGATGACACTTTGATGGCTTCAGCTTCAACCCGTAACTGTCAAGGCGTTGGAATACAACTTTGAGATTATCATGGCTCTCAACTACCTCTTTACCCAGGATTATGATGTCATCCAAGAAAATTAGAAGGGTTTCCCACTGAAGTCCCTGAAAGTGAAAATCCCTGAAAGTGCACTGAAAGTGCTTGGAGCATTGCACAATCCGAAGGGCATCTGATTGTATTCATAAAGGCGAGTGATGAAGGCCGTCTTTGCTCTGTCCATTTCATCTACTACAATTTGCCAGTCCCCAGACTGGAGGTCTAGGGTAGAGAAAACACAAGCGCCACCAAGAACATCAAAACATTCCTCAATCTTGGGGAGAGGATAAGCAGCCTTAATTGGCTGTTTAGGCGCCGATAATCAACACACTAGCGGACACCACCATCCTTTTTACGGACTAACACCACAGGTGATGCCCACTCTGAGGAGGAAGGTGTAACGACTTTTGCTTCCAACATAGCTTTGAGATACCTCTCCTCTTCTCCTTGAAACCCAAGGGGAGTTCATCTTACAGGCTGTCGTACTGGCCTAGCTGCTCCAGTGTTTATCTTGTGCGTGACAGCTGTAAAGAATCCAAGGTCATCATCTGAAATGGCAAAGAGAAACCTGTATGAATGCAGGAGCTTAACAAATCGTTGTTGCTGTTCCTCACTTAATGCCCCGCTTGAAGCAGCATAAAGGGCTTGGAGACGCTCAGGCAAGTCAGTGGCAGTTGTCAGTCTTCTGCGTCATCACTCTGCTCTTGAAGACTACAGTCTTCTTCTTGCTGCGTGTAATTTGATAAACTCTAATCTGAATAAGTTTCAACGAAGAGATCAAGGCAGGCTCCTTTCAGTAAGGTAGTCTTGTGGCTGGAAAGATTGCAGAGCCTAACAATCACCCGTTGCTCCATGGTTGTGACAACACTTCCAGAAGCCACAGTTTCTGTGATCGGGTAGGGTTCCAAAACAGCACAGACACCAGGTTTTGGATTGTCAACTTCTCCCCAGAAAAGACATTCACTTTCTGGAGGTAACATTGTGTCGGTCTCCTGGACCACTCGTGCAACGTGATAGCCTGTTCCATCCCCGCCAACGATCCTAGCAGGAACCAGCTCCTCCTCAATTAATACTCTGCCATTAGTGTGGATTGTTACGTTTGCAGCTTGCAGAAGATTGAGGCCCAGAAGAACAGTCACGTATTGGAGCCACAAAAACATCCCATTCTGCACTCCAGGTACCAATTTGGAATTTAACTTTTAGTCCACCTTTGGTGCTCATGTCTTTCCCTGATTCTGCATTATGGAGGCATGTCTGTGTTAAAGCCGTCTGCTCATTTTAGGGAAACTTCTGATACAAGGTTTCTGAGATAACTCTTGCTTCAGCTCCTGTGTCTACAACGGCTTTCACTGGAATGCTGTTCACAGTTGCATCAATGAGCTAGCTTGGGCCTCTAGTTGTAGCGCGTCCCACCTGGGGTGTGGGGGACTGACTTCTCCAGCTTACTGAGTCCCTTGTAGCAGTACTGCGGTTTTGATCCTTACTACTTTGACTGGAGTTGGGTGGCAGGGTTTCCAGCCTCATGCACTATCTGCGAAAATGTCCTTCTTCACCACACAGATAACACAAACCTGTTCCGACACGGCTGGGACTTGGGGAGTAGGATCTGGTTTGTGCTGCACCGCATTGTGTTGGAGACCGCCCTGGCCTACTTTCCCGATTTGCTTCCTCCAGCTTTCTTGGCTCCTTAACTACAGGGTTGTCTAGTTTCGATTGCAATTGCTCCATCTTTTTCATCAGGAGGTGGAACTGGTCAACAGTCACATAGTTCTTACTAATTCTCTCCACTGTCTCTGTTAGGGATGCAGTTTTCTGTGAGAGAAGGGCTAGCTGGTCTGCAGTGACGTAGCTTGGACTATGCACCCTGCGTGAGGCTGCTGGAGTTTCAATGGACACGTCATCATCTGCCCATGAAATCCGCCTGGCTCTGCTCTTTGAATCAACATCACGCCCCACAGAGGCTCGATAATTGTGGTCGTGGGCCTCTACAAGTCTTTGAGCCTCCACTAATGAACTGGGATCTCTGTTCATTACTTCATAAGCCACCTTTTGGTTACAAAGCCCTTTGAGGAAGAAATCTGTTGCAAGTTGGTCTTGCAGATCGAGGTCCACACCAGGGTAGGTTTAGGTGACTAAGCGTTGTACCTCTTCTGCGAATCCTGCTGCCGACTCTAAGAACTGGCGGAGTTCTCCAAGCTTCCTTCTAATTGTGGTTAGGGGGTCTCGTTGACCAAAACGTTGAGTTAGCTGCTCTTTCAGAAGAGTGTAGTCCTCTCGAATATGCTCAGGAAGTGAACAGACGTACTTAATTGCTGCCCCCCTCAGGCATTAATGTAAATAGTCCATCCTGTGGGCTCCACTCCATCCATACTTTCTGGCCTGCCGTTCAAATGGTACTAGAAATGATTCCCAGTCCCCACTACCATCAAAAATAGCAAGCTTTGGTCTGGGACCCTCATGAGAAACGGGTTGGCCTTGATGATGAGGAATGTGGTGTCTTTGTTCAAAAGCATAAGTAGGTGGCAGTAGCTGAGAGCCACGCTCACTATTTCGTTGCCTAACATTTGAGGGGGTAGCTCTGGTGGGGCCTGAAGTACGTGCTCTCTGTTGTATGACTTCCAGCTCAGCAGCAAACGGTCCACTTGAAATGTTGTGTGAACTCTCTGGATTCTCTAAGGAAAACTGTGAATCACAGTAAAGCATCCGCCTATCTCTGAAAGTGGGCTGCAAGCTCTCACGGGTGTCCCACCTAGGTGACGTAGACATGGATGTTTGAGGGGCTTGGGTACTACTTGCAGTATGGTGCAATATTGGAGTCATCATCGTTCTCAGTTGCTCATTATTCTTGCTCTGATTTTCAAGCATTGCCTTCAACCAGTCTGGAGGTTGGTCGGGATCAGGGGCTGCTGCTGCCATTGCTCCTTGGTATAAATCTTTCTGGGACATGTTTTAATATTTCTCTATTTTTTTCTCTCTTTCTTTTTTGGTTATTTTTTTCTTATCTTTTTTATTTTATCTTGGGTTTTTTTTGTTTTGTTTTGTATGTTTGTTTTTACAGTCAATTATTCTCACATAAATCTTCCAGGAGCATTTGATTTTCTTTATTTCTCTGACAGTTCACAGTGTAGTTGAGTCAACATGGTTCTCATCGGGTAAGAGGACTTCAGCAAACTCGCTCCTCCGGCCTCAAGTGAACTGCCTGGTCTTGATGAATGGTAAAGGGCTTTTTATATAGTTTTGTCTTAATTTGTATTTCCGTCAATTATCCTCACAGACGGCCTCCAGGAGCATTTGATTTTCTTGATGTCTCTTGACAGTTCACAGTGTAGTTGAGTCAACACGGTTCTCATCGGGTGCGAGGATGTCAGCAAGCTCGCGCCTCAGGCCTCAAGTGAAGCGCTAACAAATTAGCATGCCACTGCTGCATCCACTTAAAAAAAACAAAAAAAAAAACGATATCCGATATTCTACTGGGTTAATTCACGTTGTTTCAAACACATCCCCGCTTCTGACACCAGTTGTCGTGTTGTTGATATGTAATAATGCACATGGAAACGTGGGTGGAATGAGCCACGACATGGAGATTCTTTCACAAGTTTTACTGAAGTTCTTCGGACACAGATGTAAGTTACAGTTCACAGCGCACTCACCAACAGTGTTACATTCATGAACACAGACTTATATCAGGTTTCTGAAGCTGACAGGCGCTCTTGCTCCGGCACTGGACGGCAATTTTTCCAACGTGAGGTGAGCTTTCGAGCGACCAGAACAACAACTAACGTTACAAACGTAACTTCATGCTCTATGCTAAGGAGTGTGTATCTGAACCACCAATTAGCTACAAGAACACAGTAGGCAGTTAAGGGACTTAAAGGGCCAGGTTACAACAATAAAAGCATTTCTTAAAGGGATATTTTACCCCAAAATTTTAATTCTGTCATCGTTTACTCGCCTCGTGTCATCCAAACCTTTATTAATGATTTTTTTTCTGAGGAATAGAAACCAGATATTTTGAGAAATGTTTTTCCATGCGCTGGAAGTCAGTCACCAAAACATTCTTCCAAATATTATCTCTTGAGTTCCACAGAGAAAGGAAGTCATAGAGGTTTGGAATCTCTTCAAAAGTTGATGAGAACATGCTGCTCACTGGTGTCTGTCTTTGTTGTTCATCGGCCTTGACTCCTTTTAAACCCATAGTTGAGATTTCCATTGAGCACAAACACGACTTGTACAGTCTGTACTGTAAACAATTTAGAATGTTTCCGTTAATTAATATAAACTAATGTAGATAATGGGGGCGCTTGTCAAATATAGACAATATAGGCACAATATATTAAAACCTATTGGTTAATAGAGGACTTTCATTTCTTAAAGTCATCAAATCAATCACAGATAATGTTGTAATTTATTGTGCAAGGAGTACATTAAAAGAAAGATTAATAATGCCACTTATCTATTTGTGCCATGAATAATATCTAGTACACTTTTTGTACCGCAAGTAAGCCTGAGTCATAGTTTAACCTCGAAAACCTACAGTACCGATGGATGATCAGGGCAGAGCAAATGGTTAATTCCATTACTTATACTCCATGTCTGCGCTTCAACACACACACACACACACACACACACACACACACACACACACACACACACACACACACACACACACACACACACACACACACACAACACTCATCTTCCAAGGACCCTGATTTGGTTTCTGTGCTTATCACCATGGCAACCTAGCTTTGACGCTGAATATGTTGGATGGCCAACAGAATTCTTTAGAAAATCACGTTGCTGTATCAATTGATTTCAAATTTGTGCAGAAAACATATATTTGCTCCATTGTGAGTTTCTGCTGAGGAGAAGTAAACCGTCACCACTGGGAATCATAATGCCAGCCAACTCTCAACACTAGCTGGAACTGACAAATCACAAGGTCTTATAGACAAACCAAAATATTCGATACTACATTATAACACATTTAAAGCAAAATATGTTGTGTTAGTATTCATAAGAAAAGAAAGAAAAGAAATAGTGCTCTTTAGTGGCCTTTAGATCAGGTTTGAGAGTCCGGTGTGAAGGCTTGTGCTAGATTGCTCTGTAAGAAACAACATTATTAAACATTCACTTATTAAACATACATTTCACTTATTCAGCGAGCAAGTCCTCCATTCATTCCTTCCCCTCGATGTGCACTTAAGAGGACGCAATTCAGTGGGCCTTTCTGATTGGCTTTCAAAAAGTCATGCCTGAAAATGCATCAATAAAGTTATATTATCAGAAAAAATGTTTAATTTTATATCTGACCATCTGAAACTGTTCACATACTGTTCTAATCAGATACGTATCAAACCATTTATGCAACGTTAATGTGAACATTCAGTCTATGAAAGATGTGTCTTCATCTGTGATGGAGAATGTGCCACTCTTCATGGCACTGGACGTAACTGGGGCATCTGTGTTGTGGTAACTATGACAACGTGAGAGTTTGTCATCTACAGTGGCAAAGCTCTGAGGGGATTGAGCTCATGATTCTGCGTATGTACCACACACACCCGCCCACACAAACACACACATATGTGCACATGCAACATACTACAGTTCTGGTTTAAGCCACTCGTAAAAGCATCTTATTCTTATGAACTGTTATTCAGAATGGTTGCAAGTTTGAATCTCACCATGCACTTCAGAAGGCCTTTTTCAAGAAGACTGTTGCTAAAATAAGTGTCACTTTGGATTAATCTGTCTGATAAATAACTACTTGACTGTGTATCTTTAGTTAAAAAGTCAACGTTTTTTTCTGATGTATACTCAGATATGCAAAATATTGCATGGTTGCAGCATGAAATATCATTTTTTTTCTTCTCTACTATTCTCATTCTGCTAGAAGGACTCTATGTCAGGCCTCCAATTCTTTACCACTTCTTTGCAAATGCATCTCCCTCCCAAAAGATTTGTATTCACAAAACTGTGATAGAGACTGTTTGTTCCCAGCAAGCCAAGGCTTGTTAGTTGATACGTTTCACTCTCACCTCTGCGTTCTGTCATGACGCATGACAAAGAAAACGAGACTAGACGATCGTTGTCAAGGTAACCAATCATCTTTAAAGAACTCATAATGCAAAAAGCATTTGAAAACTATAGGGTTAATGATGTCGGAGTTAGCCAAGACCCTTTTCTAAAAATATTTAGGAAAGAAAAA
Source organism: Siphateles boraxobius (assembly GCF_051911475.1). Lineage (NCBI taxonomy): Eukaryota > Metazoa > Chordata > Actinopteri > Cypriniformes > Leuciscidae > Siphateles > Siphateles boraxobius. Next base: position 9,148,182 of record NW_027509042.1, on the reverse strand, counting down.
ACTTGTTGCACCTCTTTATGAATCTGAACGCACTATTGCGTTCAGATGGCGCAATAGTGGTGGTGATGGCGCAATGGATAAGACACATGCCTTTGGTGTGAGAGACCTGGGTTCGAATCCATTGTGAGACATCAATGTGTCCCCGAGCAAGACACTTAACCCCTAGTTGCTCCAGAGGCGTGCGACCTCTGACATATATAGCAATTGTAAGTCGCTTTGGATAAAAGCGTCAGCTAAATGAATAAATGCTTAATGCTAAATGCTATTTGGTCACAAAAATATTGGTTTGGTATGAATTAAATGTTCAGGTTCCTGAAACATTATCTAAAATCTGATTTTTAAACTGTAGCCTACATAAAGTTAACCAATTTCTCGTTCTTTTGAGCAACTTGCAAATGCTTTGACATTCATGCAATAATATGTGCAATACTCTGCTGTGTGTGTAATCGCTAATATCATGTTGATCAAAATATATTATACTGGTTCCCTGTTGAATAGTCAAAACATGTAGACATTAGTTATTTGTAAGTAATTAAAAGCAAAGTGGTTGAACTGGTTGACATAAACTGTAATATAAAAGCAGATTTTCTATACATTTCTATCTTTTCTTTTTTGTATCTTTTGCATCTCATGAAGCTTCATTTGGCAAGCATATATAAACAGAGCACAAGACAGAGTTACAAATTCTGACAATGGAAGAACAACAAGAAAACAAACAGGGTCAACAGCTGGCAAGAAGAAGAGCAGGAATAATGATGCATGGTGGATGGGTTACAAAGTCAAAACAGTGGAAGAGGTATAGAAGAGGCGAAGATTGTAGAGATGTTTCTGGTGAAATATGGGCCACTATTGTGGATTACGTTCTCAATCATGACCTCACAATGGCTGAGGCAGCCGAATGTCGGGAGAATTCCTCAATACTTCAAGCATTTCGTAGACAAAACAGATATACTCATACAATATTCACTATACAGTAGGCTATAATTTCTGTAATTCTGTATTACAGTAATCCATTGCATTTGACATTATACAGTAAATATTCATTAGACATAATGTAACACAAATAGACATGTAGAGTTAATCGAAATTTTTTGACTTTATTTATTTGATTTATTATTGCAAATCAGGCAAAATTTACAGACTATCTGCTGTTTGCAATGAACAAATCAACCAAAGTAATTTAAATTGCTCAACACATCAAATGTTTCAAGTGGTTTCCCAAAATTCACAGAAAATGAAACTTTTATTGACTTCTGCAGTCTCAAAATTATTCAACCCCTTCATGGCAAACATCTTTAATACTTAGTAGAACACCCTTTTGCTGTTATGACCTGCTGCAAACGAGATGTATAACAAGACAGCAGAGTTTCTGACGTATCTGAGTCCAGTCCTAATGAGCATTCCTGTAGCTCAAACAGTAGAGCATTGGCGCTTGCAAGGTCATGGGTTTGATTCCCAGGGAAAGCAAGAACTGATAAGATTGTAAATGTGTACCTTGAAATTAAATGTAAGTCGCTTTGGATAAAAGCGTCTGCCAAATGTAAAATAGAATGAGCAATGGCCTCCAGTTCAATAATATTCTTGGCTTTGTGTGCTGCAACCACCTTCTTCAAATCCCACCAGGGATTTTCGATGGGGTTCAAGGCAGGTGACCACCATGCTCAACAGTTGGTAGAGTGTTCTTTTCAGCGTATGCTTCATTCTTCTTCCTCTAAACATACCGCTGATCCATAGGGCCAAAAAGTTCCCTTTTTTATCGCTCCACAGAACAGAATCCCAAAACTTCTGTGGCTTATTTTTTATGATTTTTAGAAAGTTGGAGCTGACTTTTCGTGTGCTTTTGGGTCAGTAGTGGTATAGGTCTTTGGGTTCTGGCATGGAAACCGCATGCGTTTAGTATGCACTTTACTGTAAAAGCTGAAACCTCAGTGCCTGTTGCAAGTCTGGCTGCAGGTCTTTTACAGTCACTCAAGGGTTTTTCTGAACCTGCCTTCTCAGAAATCTGGTTGGAGTTGTATTTTTCTGCCCCATCCAGAAAGTGTAACCACCTTTCCTTTAACTTTGAACTCGCAAACTATGCTTCCAACTGTGTCTTTAGGAAAACTATGCTTCCAACTGTGTCTTTAGGAACATTTAAAAGCCTTCGCTATCTTTCTGTGTCCTGTTCCTTGCTTGTGAAATATTTGAACTTTGGCAAAATTTACAGACTTTCATTTATATATATATAAATGAAAGTCTGTAAATTTTGCCAAAGTTCAAATATTTCACAAGCAAGGAACAGGACACAGAAAGATAGCGAAGGCTATCTTATATAACGGTCTCTATAACGGTCTCTGTAAGTATTTTCAGGTGTAAACTATGGCTACGATTTTGATGACAATGATTAAAAATGCACAAGACTGCACTTTATCTGTATGGCTATATACAAATTTCAACATTTCAAGAGACTGGACAGAATTCACAGTTACACTTTTACTGTTGGTCTGTCATCAAATTACAGTAAATTGTCATTGCGATATATATATATATTTATGAAAGTCTGTTAATTTTGCCAATAAACCTGATTTGCAATGGGGTTGAATCATTTTGATTACAACTGTACATTATATATATATATGTATGCACAGTTGTAATCAAAATGATTCAACCCCATTGCTAATCAGGTTTATTGGCAAAATTAACAGACTTTCATAAATATATATATATATCGCAATGACAATTTACTGTAATTTGATGACAGACCAACAGTAAAAGTGTAACTGTGAATTCTGTCCAGTCTCTTGAAATGTTGAAATTTGTATATAGCCATACAGATAAAGTGCAGTCTTGTGCATTTTTAATCATTGTCATCAAAATCGTAGCCATAGTTTACACCTGAAAATACTTACAGAGACCGTTATATTGACAACATGACTACGCATCTTGTTGACTTGAAAAACTAACTGTACCTTTTGAGATAGCCACCTTACCTGTACCTTTTAACTGTACCATTTGACATAGACTATTCAATCACAAAGCTTAAAACCTCAAAACCCTCAAACTATAACATTTTAAGGAACTTAAAAGAACCTTCCATTCAAAGTTTGTAATTTCTCCAGGCTGACATTCACTTTTTTACACCATTGCGCTTTGCTAAGTGACAGTCCAGATGATTGAATTAAACCAATGTCATAATTAGCAAAGTGGGGCGAGAGAGGGAGAGAGAATGAGAGAGAAAGAATGACAGAACATCAGGTCAAAAAAAGAAATAACAGGAAATTAAAAGTCATTATTTTTATTAAATAAGCTTTTTAAAAAGAGTGGGTTGGAATCTTTAAATATTAAACATAGCTATTCATTTTTTTGTGAGTTTAAGAATGGTCCTGTATGTCTTTCTGTCTCCCTTATCCACACACACACACACACACACACACACACACAAACACACACACACACACACACACACACACACACACACACACACACACACACACACACACACACACACACACACACACACAAACACACACACACACACACACACACACACACACACACACACACACACACACACACACACACACACACACACACACACACACACACACACACACACACACACACACACACACACACACACACACACACACAAGGCCGTCTGTAAGGATGGCGTCACTAATGAAACAACTTTGGTGCACCACATCAGAGTCCACCCACGCTGTTGGAATATAGCGCAGTTGTCCAGCCTCCAACAGGCTATACGAACCAGCGGACTCAAAAACACTCTCTCACTGGCTCTGTGTCTGGCATAATCAATTATACCCAGATATAAAGCATTATAAGTATTTAGCAATCCACAATCTTTAAAGTCACCAAACCTGAGCATTCACCTGTCACAAACTTCCAGCAATTTTCATGAGGTAAAAACAATAATCAGTTCAATGCATCCTTGCATAAAAGTATTAGTTTAATTAATAAACGTTTCAAAAATAAATTAATACTTCTGTTTAGCAAGAAAGCATTAAACACAAAAGTGATAGTAAAGACTTCTATGGTGTTAAAAAAAATTAAACGCTGTTCTTTTGACCTTTTCCTCAAAGAATCCTGAAAACAATTATTACTGTTTTACTGTAATTTTGATCAAATAAACGAGCCCGTTCTCATCCTTTGGCGGCATATGTGACGCCATATGACAAAACGGCGAAATACTACGCACATGGCACCCTTTAGCGTGAATATAACACGCGAACCCAAGGCGTCAAAAAGTTGACTGGCATCCTTTAGCGTGAATATGAGACGCAGACCCTACCCCACACCTAAACCTACCCATCACAGTGCGTGTTATATTGACGATAAAGGGTGCCATGTGCGTAGTATTTCGCCGTTTTGTCATATGGCGTCACATATGCCGCCAAAGGATGAGAATGCGTTGAATAAACGCAGTATTGGTGAGCACAAGAGACTTCTTTCAAAGACACAAAAGCATGTTCACTATCCAGGATTTTTGATGTCTGGAGTGATATATATTTACAAACAATTTACAAACAAAATTTGCGAATATGAATATGAAAATATAAAAATTAAGTGTCGATTTAAATGACAAAATTTAAATCTACATATTAGACTTTAAAGACAATGTCACAATTACAATAATTGGCAAAATGACAGAGATATGCAGACATTCATCACAAACTCTGTGAGAGCTGCATTACTTAAACATTATTAAAAAAGCATCGGCATACCCCTATCACTAAATTTTTCGGGGGGAAAAAGACAATGGTACTAGTGATTATTTTGCCATCTAACACATGTATGACTGAAGGTTTACTGTTTTTAATGGTGTAACATCTAAGAACTATAAGAAAGCCGAACAAGACTAACACACTATTTATAAGTTATGTGTGAGAAGAGCTACAATCTTATAAGCCAAAAGAACAGAAACAGATGCCACACACTCCACAATTACACCCATGCGGTTACAAAGCTTAATTTTAGACAGTAGGCCTACGGTACATGCCCTTTTGCAAAAATAACTGTAATTGCAGGAGGCATTGTTAAATATATAATAATAATAAAAAAGAGTAGGCCTATTTTGCAGCTGTTTCTTTTTGCACTTGGATCATTCTTGTTATGCTGTACCTTAGGAACTCTGTGACTTTTTAAATAAGATTATTCTTGTCTTGAATTAAATAAATCTTTTCTATAAAAGCATACATAAGACTTTCAGAAATATGCTTTGGTCAAACTCAGGCCCTTAAACCTTATAGGTATAGCTTGATTTTATCTTATCCTTTAGCTTGCAACTGTTGTCGACCATTTTGCCGTTTTGTGTTCTCACAACATACTAATACCTGTATGTAAATGAATGTTAAAACGTTACGTTTTAATGCAAAAAAAAATATATCCTTAGATATAGTTGTGTTAAACCAGCATAGAGCAGTTTCAGCTGCAGCACTAAACCCTATACTGCACCTCTGAGAGAGAGAGAGAGAGAGAGAGAGAGAGAGAGAGAGAGAGAGAGAGAGAGAGAGAGAGAGAGAGAGAGCAATCGAGCGCGCGCTCTTAGTGCAGGTTTCTGGGGTTGCAGCAGAGCGCGCGAATAGAGCGTGGCACGCGGAATATTAGCCAAAAATTACCGGGAACTCAAACATCAGGAGACTCTCTGGGGGGAAGCGATCAAGAACGCCAACCTTCATACACCTATTTCTCTGAATCGCTGAATTTATCCGGTAAGTCTTCGTGGTTACATTAATTCAACCTATAAGGTTGTCGCTGAATGCGTATATTTGTTTCCCCTTAATGATTTTACCCAACGCTTTTGTAGTATATTGTGTCAGTTACGTTTAACAGAACGGGACGCTATTTCGCTATTTTATTTTTTACTGAAGCAAATTCACCTGTGACACCACCTGTAACTAAAACTAGCGGACTGAACAAACTCTTTTAACAACTTTAAGAGGTTCCGCGCACACTCATGATGCTTGTATAGGCTACCTCTGTGTTTACAGTTTGAACTTCCGTCAGGTGAATTTTGTAATTTAACTGTATGTCAAAACTATGCTTACAGCAAACATAAATCATCACTGCGTATGTTGTGCGCAAGTGGACACTGCTGTTTCTTTCTTTCGTTCGTTATTTCTTGACAGAAAAAGTTCTGAAGCCTAATTCATCAGTCCTCAGTTAATTTCTTAAATGAATGTTAATTAGAAGTTGATCCCACCACCAGTGCAGTAACGTTAGCCTACTCTGAGTGAGTCTCAACCTTTTTGCTATAGATGACAAAAGTGCAATTTTGGAATGTTTAGAATTCTGTGTGGTATTGGCCAACAATGTGATATGTAATTTTTTAAACAAAGTACACCTACAGGTAATATAAATGTTGTATGGATGCTGCGTACACTCTTGTGGTAAATAGATTTGATATTTTGCTTTTTTTAATTTTTGCAGTCCATGACACCATGGTGCCCAATGCTGTAAATATTGACATTTTGAGGGGTTTGTTTCAGCATCTGTAACAACATCTGTGTTTTTGTTCTATATATCTCAAATGTAAGTCCCATATTTATGCTCAGATTAAAGTGGTTAATAAATGTACTCATATACTTAAATTGTGTAAAGTACAGAGAGTACTGCTGTTACAACCTAACACACTACTCACATTACTTTTTACTTTATTGTGGTGATCAAATTTACTTCATTCATTATAGAGATAAGATCACCATGACATTGGTAACACTTTACAATAACTAACATGAACTAAAAATGTGCAATAAATTTGTTACACTATTTATTAATCTTTGTTAATATTAGTTAATAAAAATACAGCTGTTCATTATTTGTGCATGTTAGGTCACAGTGCATTAACGAATGCTAACAAATACAACCTTTGAGTTTATTAACGCATTAGTAAATGTTGAAATTAATATTAACTAAGATTAATAAATGCTGAAGAAGTATTGTTCATTCTTAGTTCATGTTAACTATTGTAGTCAACCGATAAACCTTATTTTGAAGTGTTACCCATTTATTTAATTCATAAATGTGAACAAATAGGAGACATTTTAATGCAAACCATATAAATAACCTAGTAACTTTAATGACAGACTGTGTGTGTGTGTGTGTGTGTGTGTGTGTGTGTGTGTGTGTGTGTGTGGTGCATAACCAATATGCTACTTTGTCTTGTCTTGTGTTGTCTTGGAGTAAAACAAAAATGCTTGTCAAAAATGATACTGGTTCTGTCATTTAAAATCCACTAACATGATAACAGTAAACCAGGCATTTAATTTGATTCCCTCATCTTCAAGATCGCTAAATTATATAATCCTTTATATTTTGGTGGCCATGTATGATTTTTTCTTTGGAGCTCATTTCTAATTGGTATATATGTATGTGTGTGTGTGTGTGTGTGTGTGTGTGTGTGTGTGTGTGTGTGTGTGTGTGTGTGTGTGTGTGTGTGTGTGTGTGTGTGTGTGTGTGTGTAACAATGGACTGTTGTTCACTTCTCCCCATAGACTTCAATTGTGAGTCCATAATTGTCAACATTTTATGTTTATCAAGGGGTTTGTTCTGTGGTAATGGAGCTTAACTTGTATTTAACCTAGGATGTATTTTTAAAACACTCTCAGCCTGTAATTTAATGGTCACAGTATTCTTTGAGAGGCAATTATTTCTTATGTAACAGTCAATGATTGTTGCACTAGTTGTTTAGTTGGTGCATTCTGTTCTTTTTTACTCATGGAAGAGGAGATAAATAGTATGTATCTCATTTTTGTTGTAAAATTCGTTCAGTTTGTATTGTGTGTCCACCTCTTATTTTTTTGTCACTGTTGTTGTCTGACAATTTTATCCATCTGCTCAAAGGAGTCCATCTGCTAGATTTGATGATGTTATGGCATCAATAGATAGAATAGCATAACTGACCTTGCTCTCTGTGGCTCCCATAGAAGACGAGCACAAAGCAGCCCGGACACCGTGTTTGTGTCTGTACAGTATATGTGTGTGTGAATGCAACCCACGGGTTAAAACACCCACCACCTCTGTTCAAAACACCATCCTGTTCTCCAGAGCTTTTAGCAGGGCCCATCATCCCTTTATATAACATAACACCTGGCCCACCTCCACCCCCAGCCAACACCAGCACTGCACCAAAGGTGATGAACAAGAGCACACCCTCCCTCTCCCCACTACAGTTTTCCTAAAACTGAATCAAAACAATACACTTTTATAATGGCGGAGCACAAGCCACAGTAGTTAGAGTTTTTAGCCAGATCTTTCTATCTTTTCTCAACAACCTGTTGATCAGTGTGTCTCGGAGGTTGCCAAAAAATATAACCAAACTAAATATAATCCATTGATTAGGTCTTTTCAATGTGCTCTTTTCCACCATTCAAGTGCCTGTTGCAGAAATATTAGTGCTCAGAGTTTTGGCTATTTCTGACTGTTTTTTTAACATAACGTTTCATAAACTACCATTCAAAAAATTGGGGTCAGAATGTTATATATATATATATATATATATATATATATATATATATATATATATATATATATATATATATATATATATATTAATATTTTAATTCATCAAGGGTGTGTAAAATTGTGACAGAAAAGTTCATTTAAAATTTTACTAAATATTTCAATTTCAAATACCTGGCATTAATTTGAACTTTTTTCATCCTAAAAAAATGTTTTCAGAATTGTTAATAATAAGAATGTTTCTTGAGCACCAAATCAGCATATTAATGATTTCTGTTGAATCATGCGACACTGAAGAAATTGCTGCTGAAATATCAGCCTTGCCATTACAATAGTAAAGTACATTATAAATTGATATATAAAACAATGAAACAAATTGAATATAAAATACATACAATTAGAAAGTTATTTTAAATTGTAATAATTTTTCACAATATTATATTACTGTATTTTGCTGTATTTTGAATCAAATAAATGTAACCTTGGTGAGCATGTCTTCTTTCAAAAATATAAAAATCTTACAAACCCCAAAATTTTGAATGTTTATGTGCATGTAATTTTGAGGAAAACAGAAAATCATTGGCTGCATCTGAAATTGCATACTTACCTACAATATAGTATAGGGCGAAAAACAGTATGTGACAAAAGAAGTATGTCCGAATTCACAGTACTCATAAAAGAGAAGTCGAAAGTACCCAGATGACCTGTGAATGGCAGTGAAGCGACACAACTGATGCTGGTAGGTCAGGTGATAATGACCACATGCCGAATATAGTACGTCCAGATTACATTCATACTACACACATTAATAATACTATATAGAACATACTTTTTTAGTGGCCGTGAAGCAATTATTTATTCATAATAAGTACCTACTCAAGAGAGTATGCGATTTTGGATGCAGCAATTGTTTACAGGTGCATTATGTAATCTTGACAGTAGTTGAAATGGGTACTGGTGGCACTGCAGTCAAAATTAGAAATATTGGAGAGAGCTGTTTCCTTTGTCTCCTCCGCCTCAGACGTGATGCTTAAAGGATTAGTTCACTTTTAAAAAAACTTTTGCTGATAATTTACTCACCCCCATGTCATCCAAGATGTCCATGTCTTTCTTTCTTCAATCAAAAAGAAATTAAGGTTTTTGATGAAAACATTCCAGGCTTTTTCTCCATATAATGGACTTCAATGGGCCCCAAACGGTTCAAGGTCCAAATTACAGTTTCAGTGCAGCTTCAAAGGGCTTTAAACGATACCAGACGATGAATAAGGGTCTTATCTAGCAAAACGATCGGTCATTTAAAAAATAAATCAATAGGTTTAAGTTTTATAAGCACAAATGCTCGCCTTGCTCTGTTCTGTGATGCGCGTTCGTGACGTCACGTAATACGAAATTACGTTGAAACGCCTTACACTGTAAGTTTATGAGTTGATTTATCCACAATTTAATTTGCCTCTGGTCATAGAGCTTTTCAGATGGATGGTGAGGCTTTTTAGTCAGGTATAATCTGCAATCTCAGACCCAGTTCAATTGCTGGCTTCCATGGCTACAATACTCTGTGTTTTCCTCCAACTGGCAACCAGGGGTGTCAAAATACTATGGAGTAAATTGGCAGTGGGCAGGATCACACAGACCAAAACAAAAACAGACATTCTGACACGGAACAGAACACACATTTCAAAATAGAATAACTGGCATTAGCAATAACGTAGCATTGTGTTTCGTAGAAAGAAGTATGTGAATTTAGAATGTTTCCTAAGTATCTGCATACATATTATGGTATTTTAATGCTTTAGTGGTCGAAAAACATTACATACAGCACCTTTGATTCTTTTTACAAGGTTCCAATAATCATGAAATATCTGGAACTATCACGGTATTTTAAATTTTGATTTCCAGGCATGGAAAAGTCATTGAAATGAACAAAATTAAGAATTAATAAAATTTACAGATTGATTAAAATTTTATTCTTAGAACCCTAAGCTCTAAAATATTTAATTCACTAAAACTTTTCGTAAGTGCAGTCTTTATAAATCTTGAAATCTAAATTTAATCTAATTAAGTTTATTTTACTTTTAGACATAAGGTATTTTTTCATAAGGCTTTATGTAAAAGCATTGTATTTAAAATATATATGAATAGTGCCAAAAACCTTTCCAGAATGCATCAGTCAATCTGCTATTTTACAACATATAAAATGATATATTATGTAGAAAATGCAATATAAATACATTTTTAATTGTGAATAATGGTCAGATGTAAAAGCCCTATGAAATCAAAATTTAAGTTTTTTAGCTCTTAGGATGAGTATGTTAGCCTTAATGTTATTAATAAGCTTGTGTATTCCAAAACAATGACAAAATTCGCATTTAGGAGATATAAGCATTCAAAACTTACAGTCTCTCATTTCCGCTAAAATGGATCACAGATTTTTATGACGTCACCGCGGACTTCAGCTTCTCATCACATCTTCAGTCCAATCAAATGCTCTCTAGAATCTGAAGCGTCCCGCCCCCTATGCTATAAATACCACCTGGCCAAAGCGACCGTGGCTTGTGTGTTCAGTTCCTCATATGCTCGAGTTTTATTCCATTTTCAGAATGAAATGGCTAGAATTTATTCACACCACTAACGTTACTATTGAATCCAACGTATCAGCGCTCGGATTCATTTCCATGTTGCTGTCCAGTACGACTGCAGTCTGTGAGGTAAACTAAACGCTATTGGCTATTTGAAAAGTCAGAGGAGCCATTCAATATGTCCCGCCATAGATTCCTGTTTCAGTGGAAATTACGTCAACGCCTCATACAAAGCTGCGCGTTCACTTCAGTGGGCCTTTAAGCAGCAGAACTGTTATAACCTGATTTAGTCTTAATCAGCTACTCAACACGTGACTATATCTATAAAATCAGTGCTTAAAACTGTCACTATTGCCTTAGCCGAGAAATTTGGGATCGCAAGAACTCATCTGTTTTATTTGTGTCTAAATAGAAACCTCCAGTTGACACCAAATTCCCTGGAGCAGCTTCTACGGATATAAAATAAGAGGATGAGTATCAATGTGTCTGTGTGTGAATGAGAGAGGAGAGTTTGGAGTAAAAAAATTACAGAAGAAAAATAATAGGACTGAATCTACAGTTTCTGAGTTTTATTGGAGCCCATACAACTCAGCATCACACATGACACATGCCCTCATGACCTAGATTAATGCCCCCAAAAGTATCTCAATCTGTCCTGTCTCCTGACAGAAAATACACTGATTTCAAAACTGATAACTTTATTTACCATGAATATGAGATGCAATCAACTGTGTCTGTAAATTTTACATTTACATGTTATTTTATGCGAAAACTACATATAAAGTACAAGAAATTTCACTTGAAATTTCACTTCAGGTTAAGCATTACTCTGCTAGCTTCAGAGTGTGACTGTGATTTGACTGTCTGTCCAAACTCAAATATAAATGGGAATTTAAAATGGAGATGTTAATTAATATTTCACACACCCCCTCATTTCACATAGTCAACATTTCCATTAACATCTGGGGATGCATAGAGCATGCAGGTCTAATGGAGCTGGACTTATGGGCATGGTTAATGGATTTGTTGGAGTCATTAGTTTCACACAAGTTCATGGGATATTAAAGCACCACATCTGCATAATATTTCCAGTAACAGTAGATAATGGTTCTCTTGGAGAGTCTATTTATTTTAGTTTTATTGGCTCGAGTCCAATTTAATTGAATGTTCAGTAGGGTTTCATTGATCACAATATCTTTCTTTTTTTTAATTGAGTGTTGGTCTTCATACTTTTGAGAAGACTGAGGGTTTTTGTATTTGTAAACTGTGTCTGATATCGGTTTTTAATTCAGATTTTATATTTAATTGTCTCTTTTTTAGGTTTAGCTGTTACAGTTACAGTGGTTTGGGTTAGCAGTGAGAATATGGAAACCCAGTGGTGTAATGTGGAAAGCTCTGAGGGATATGTTTTATTGTATTACCAGCATTCAGGAAATATTGTTTGCTGCTAATACACCCATCACTGATTCCCAAAACTATTTCCAACTCCACAAGAGAGCAGTCTGATGTAAGACTTCCAAGGTAAAGCTTGAGAATTTGAGACTTCTCTTGAGAAGTGCTATGGTTCTCTCATTGCAAGCTAATACTTGAAAAGCAGCCATAGAATAAAATAGAGCAACATCTTTGCTTTTATAGTCTGTTGGAATCCAGAAGCTATTGCTTTTCCCTCCTTTTTTGTTGCCTGGGAAACGGTGTTATCATGAGGCGGGTGCTTGTTGTTAAGTGATCCACCCTCAATGTTTTTCGGTGGAAGCATGCCCAGAACAGGCTGGAAATTAAGTTAACTGAGCAGCACTCTTTGTTCAGTGCAGTGGCATAACATTTTTCTGCAGTCTGTGAAAAATATTTTCTGAAAGTTATGGGTTAAAAAATAATCGAATAGGATTGTCTTCCTACTGACATCACAAAACAAAACCCTTTTATTTTCCAACTTCTCCCCTCCAGCTACCAGTAATATAGATCATTTTTCATGATTCATTCGATTCCTGATGAATAACCATTTCATTTTATTTATTCATATAGTTGGTTACCCAGTTAATTAGTTAGTATTTGCCCTGACACTTACAAATTTATTTAGAGGAAGTGTTGCATTATTCATTGCTTCATTTAATTTCTTCAACTAATCGTTTAATTATCTTTAGTCTCAGCCTCAGACGTCACAACCTTTGGATTGTTGGCTGAACATCTAATGTATATGGCACACAAAATGGGAAACAGTTTGGGAGTTTCAAAGTCGTTATCTGATTGGTTGAATTCTCCAGAATTTCCAGAAGACGTGTGTGTCGGCTTCTTTAAAGGTCTGCCTGGAAACAAAGCCGTTGTGATGCCAAACCTCCTTATGGAAGAAAAAAGCCATTGTGTTTACAACTGTGACAATGAGCACTTATCAAGATCAACTAAACTATGGATTTTGAAAAATATGTGTTGGTGTTCACAGCACCATTGTTATACCATTGTTGCGTTAAGTTTCATGCCTTTAAACATGACTCTGAAGAAACAACTCCAACTGTGAAACTAAGAAAAATGTCTTCAACTATTTTTGATTGATTTGATATCAGTCACAATCTGTTTTCTCTGAATCTGAGCACAGTTGATCCAAACCTATCCGTCACAGGACAGATCATGATCAAAGAGACTTGATTTTCGTCATAACTCAGTTCTGACAAAACATGTAGTAACTGCATTTTGCCTTTGTGTAACGGACGTGGCCAAGTAAGAGCTGTGCATGATCGAAGCAGGTCGAGTTGGACCGATTACATTTGCACGGCAGAATAGTACAGTGGGATTTATCAAACATTCTCAAAAGTCATCTCCCACACTGGTCAAGTACACAAATCTAAACTTTTTGGTCATATTCCAAGCATACCTTAGGGAGAGATTTTCGTGAGTCCTTAAATGTAGAATTAAATGTGTTGTGCAGTGCTGCGCAATGACCAGCTCCCCTCCTCTTGATTCCACCAGCCCAACTACTGCTGGCTTTACTCTAAAGCAGCCGCACTGTACTGTACCACTGCATGTATGTATGACTGTAACCAAGGCAACAAACAACATAAGGAACTGAATGGACAGATTAGCCGACTGGGTGTGAAGTGAATCCAGGGTTCTTAATACGTACAGAATCCTTCCAAATAGCCATTGCTCAGAGGGACCACACGAGTGTTTTGGGGAAGGGAAGGTTCTGACTGCAGCAGCTTGTGGCATTGTGGAGGCATTAGACAGGTAAGATAAGATGCACTGCCCTCTTTGAAGGTTGTATTGTGCTCTTTGATGTTGTCTGTTAAGTCTCAGGAATGTTTTGACTCGCACTCCATATGACCGTTTACACTACAAAAGTACAGTTGTACGTTTTAATATGGATAAAATGTGTAGTTAATGTGTAGTGAGTTCCTTCATTTGTGTCAGAATTCTCCTTGTTGTAACATCAGAAGGAGATTTTTTTGTGTGTGTGAGTGTGTGTCTTGGTGCTGTACTAAGCCATCTGGCACCTACTGTTTCACCACAGCTTGATAAGATTCACCCTTTGAAGAGGCCTAAGGATCCTGCTGTCTGCTAGGCCTGTGGTGTCATCTATAGAATCACCAGAAATCTGGTGGGTTGCCTTATTTAAGAGTCATACGTAAGATATGACGTGTTTTTGACCAAATAGGAGGAATTCAGTTCTCTGAGAAGATTAATTTTAAATGTATCTTCTAAGATTTTTTTTTTTGGCTTGTTAGTGTAGGTTATATTAACAGTGTACTTGTCAGAAAACATGGATTTACACTTCTAAATTTGGTCAGTTTAAAGTCTCACCTTCCTCAGATCATTTGATGCAAGGTGTATTCTTTCTCATTTGAGTCATTATGAATAGCTCACATTTGCTTTTTCTGGACATCGCAATCTGGCTATACTTTATTCCACAATATAATTGTGAAGAATATTCTTGTAATAGTATAATGTGGTAATAACCCTATAATGTGGTGAATAATACTAGATAAGTGTTTTTTCTGTGTTGAAAATGTTTTGAATTCACTGTGAATGAGTTCTGTTCACCGAATGTATATTAGGTGGAGGTCATACAAATTTCATGGAAATTTGGAAATTTCATTCCTCCTGCTTTATGTAAATTAGTGAGGTCTTTATCTATTGTATTACAAAAGTTGGTAATAAAGATTATTACCGTAAAGATTGTAAGCTTCAGGTCTTCTTCTAATGTCTATCATTTGTTCATAGCTCTGTGGGAGGGTCAGTTTGACAATTTGACTTTAGAAAGCAAAAGAAAAGCATTAGAAGGCCCATGTCTGACATTCTGTTAGAGGCTTTTCTTTTTCTTTTTTCTTTTTTAATAAAACATTTCTAAAGCTATTTAAACCTGTAAAATGTGTTTAGGAAATAGTTTTGTAGGTCAGTGAAGTGTATCTTTCATTTTATTTTGGACTCAGAAGCAGCATTTAGGTTGCAATTTAATCTTTCTTGAGGTGTCTGGATGTCTCAGGCTTTAATACATTTTTACAACAACAATTTTAACGGCAGTTTTGTGCATTATATGGCAAGAGGGTATAGAAATGTGTCATGCATGTAAGCCTGACTGTACATTATCCCAGCATATTACTTGCCAATATTGACTTTAATTAATTTTTTAATGATTTAACTGTATATTATCTTTAAGCTTCCACTAAGAAACGTCCATTGTTGTGTTTATAATGTCCATGATTAATCACAGTCACATGATTTGGGACAGTTCCCTTGTTTTTAATCAAGTCTCAGCTTTCATGGCCAGAGTACATTTACAACACACAGCTCAATGCTATGATTGTGCCAAATGAGAGACAAAACAACATGATGCACCATCAATTAGATTACTAAGTACCCATTTCTAAAAATAAACTAATCCATATGAATGTGTTTTGATAAATAATGCCTGTCTCCATTTGTTGACTCACAGCTAATTGATGTTATGTCTTCATTTGTTTGATTGCTGTTAGAGAGCATTTTTTAGCTAAGAGGAGAATAAAACACATTTGTTATGGCCGATTGGGGCTTGATGGCCAATTTAGAGTATTAAATGCTCAAATGCCATTTTGTTAATTGAACATAGACACACACAAACATAATGGAATTACAGGACAAATTGTAACTGGGTTATTGTAAGACATTTACGTACATGTTTCTCTATACAAAAAGTATGTAAATCTGCATGTTTTTAAATGTATTTTTGCTGTTCCATTTTGTGCATGTTTACTATATTTTTTATTTATTTAAACTGCTCTGAAGAAAATTTAATTTAAAAAATTTTGCTCTTTCATGGCTTAAAGGCCCCGATATACTTCAAGCGAAATCAAGCGAAGTGTCAGATGTTCGATAACAGTATATCACAGTATATTTTATCCCAAAACGAAGAACGAAAAAGAACTTCGCCGTTGGCCTTAAGACTCACAGTGATACTTTAGAATTTTTTCCATATAGTTCATATAAATCTGATGTTAACTATTGTTAACAAATGAATCCTTATTGTAAAGTGTTAGCGAAATCTCTGACTTACTTGGCTGAGATCTCTTTTGAATCTCTAGAGTAGATGCATGTGAGACGTTCTTTTTTTCTCAAAATAAATATCTGAGACACAGAAGACAAAAGTCTCCATTTGCTTTCCATTTAATCTCTTTGATGTCTAGGGCAGTTAAATAGCCCAGGTAAAAGGGCAGGTAAACTCCCAGCACACAAATGAATCCAAACATCATTATTTGTTTGAACAATGCTGGTCCTTAAAC
Source organism: Siphateles boraxobius (assembly GCF_051911475.1). NCBI lineage: Eukaryota > Metazoa > Chordata > Actinopteri > Cypriniformes > Leuciscidae > Siphateles > Siphateles boraxobius. The sequence continues at coordinate 9,131,402 of NW_027509042.1, read as the reverse complement.
AATTCCAAAATCTTATTTGATGTTAAGGTCAATAGGCAGTGTAAAACACTATATAGCTTTGCAGCATGCAAGCATGTCTTATAAAAAAGGCTGAGTGACAGCAAATGTAGACACGGCTGGCAGCTCTGCAGAGAGAGAGACAAACAATGCCCAAGGCTTCAAACTCAATGTTCAGCTTTACAGAGAACAGACAGCTTTCCCGTCGAAGAGACACATGTACACACACAAATACTGAAGCTTGATTGCATAATTTATCAGAAACCAGGTTAAAGGGTTATATTGTGTCTATTATTTTCTAATGCAAAAATACAAGAGGCACAGATGACCCCCGATCCTCAAAAGATTTAGACGAGTACATTTCCCTGTTGATGGAAGCTCGAGTAACTCAAACATTGAGGAGTTTTTCATTTACAAATTTGCTCACTCGAAATGTACTTTAAAATGGGAATAAATTTCCCTGGTGTTCTCGCATCTGCCCTTTTCCTAACTTCTGCTGCCAAAGAAAAAGTGCAGCTGCCACTGAGACAGTACAGTCAAAATGATTCTTTTATGTTTGTGTTACCAAATAAACATTATTTTTTAAGACTTGTAATGATTGCATTTTTACATGCACCTCAGATGTGATGAGGCCCTTTCAGAAAAAAATAAAGAAAAATCACAAATTAAATCTATCCCCGTTGTGTCTTATAGACGCAAGTCTTGATTTCGCTGAGTTAGATGGGTTCCTGGGTCAGCATATTTTGTTGATCCTCGAACAACATTCCTTTTCAGAAATTTTATCCTAACCGTATCCCTACCTCTAAACCTAACCCTATAACTTACTTATCCCTAAAATCAAAGGGAAATGATAGGTGAATAACATTTGTAGGAGCACCTAACCCTGGTTGTAAGCCTTAACTTGACATAAACTGTAAACTTGTCCCTAAAATCTGATTTGTTGATTGGAATGTTGTTCCAGGATCAACAAAGATGTTGATCAAATAACATGTTGCACCTGGTGAAATCGGGTTCTGGTCTCATAGACAACAGTGAATTCAAATAGAGAGAATTTTTTTTTTTGTTGCAGATTTCGGTGTGAACTCAAACATTTCTTAACAAATTCTTCCAGGTTTATCTGAGCTATTATTTTTTAAATACACTTGAACAGTTTGTTTCTCTTTTTGTTTCGCCTAAGACAGCTTGGATAAAGGTAATATTTAACCCTGTAAAACACTTTGAGTCAAAATATAGAATAAAGAAAAAGTTTGCATATGTATTTTTGTTAAGTATCATATACATGAGCTTTTTTGGCTCTGTATGATATGGTGAGAATATGGAGCTCATCCTGGAGGAGGGAAAAAACACCTCAGTCTTTATTCAGAAGCCCAAAGTGAGCAAAAATATGCAGTTTTTATAGTGGGGGCAAAACTTATGATGCAATGCAATTCAATGATGATTCGGGTCTTTATCGATCCTGGTCGTCATTCACAACCCTACCTCATTAATTTTCCCCCCTCATATTAAGTTAGACATCAGCCTATCCATCATAAACAATATAACAAGAAAAAACGTAAAAGAATGTCTGTTTTCTAACTTTTTTTCGACCCGAGGAATGTGAATGTGAATTTTTTTCTACACAACAACAATTGAACTCAGATCACTTAAGTGCAATTCACCTTTATGCCTCAAAGTGGCAATGTCTGATACACAATGATGTTTCACTCATAATTATTGCAGTTATAAAACAATAGAATACATTGAATACAAGTATCATCGGCAAAACTTGAATCCCTCAACGATTTACTGCAGAGCAATTACTGTACACAATCAAATATTAATGTTACTTGATGGGGGATTTGGTGAAGAAGCTGTCAGCAATCAAAATTTTGATTTTGAAGACTTTGAAAACAATGGGTTTGAGAATATGGTTGAGATCGCAAATATGAGCCAGATGCTGAATGTACTGGGGAAATGAACTTTGACAATAACAGGGATGATTGCAAAAGGCATCTGCTTGAATTGAACCCTTCCAAGTTCCAATTGTTATTAAAGTATCAGGAGAGTTTTTTGCGGCAGTTAGAAATCCATCTACAATATCAGATATAGATCTGGGTCGCTAAAGACCGAATACGTAATAATGATTGGCGAAACATTCATGCTTTTAAGGATTAAATGTATGTTGCATCATATTTGAGAAGCTGGCTCGGAAACCGCTGCCCCCCCCGGCTTAAGAAACCCCACTCTAAATCTAGCGCTTCTAGAAAATGACTGGTATCCCTTCTTCCATTCGTTTCTGAAACACTTGAACGAGTCGTGTTCAACCAAGTATCTTCCTTTCTTGCACAGAACAACCTCCTGAACAACTACCAGTCTGGTTTCAAAAGCAAACACTCAAGTGAGAGTGCCCTGCTCTCGGTTATTGAGGCTCTGAGACTGGCAAAAGCAGCTTCCAAATCCTCAGTACTGATCTTGCTGGATTTGTCTGCTGCTTTTCACACAGTTAACCACCAGATCCTCCTGTCAACCCTCAAGATGAAAGGCATCTCAGGAACAGCACTCCAATGATTCAAGTCTTACCTCTTAGGTAGGTCCTTCAGGGTGTTATGGAGGGGTGAGGTGTCTATGTCGCAATGTCTAACTACTGGGGTGCCTCAAGGCTCGGTGCTTAGACCACTTTTCTTCTTCATCTACATGTCATCATTAGGATCTGTCATTCAGAAACATGGTTTTCATTTTTCCTATCACTGCTATGCTGATAACACACAACTCTACCTCTCATTCCAACCAGACGATCTGACAGTAGATTATTGCATCTCGGCTTGCCTGACCGGCATTTCTTGCTGGATGGAGGACAACTCAATCTTACAAAGACAAAACTGTTTGTGGTCTTGACCAACCCAGCACTTCATCACAACTTCTTCATTCAGCTGGGTTCGTCAACCATAACTCCATCCAGGACAGCCAGGAACCTTGGAGTTGTAATTGACGATTAGTTAAACTTCACAGACCACATTGCTAGAACTGCCCAGTCCTGCAGATTTGCCTTATACAGCATTTGGACGCTGATGTATGCTACACATCTCCTTGTCCAAAATCTTGTTATATCCAGACTGGACTATTGTAATGCTCTCTTGGCAGGTCCTCTAGCATCAACTGTCAAACCTCTACTACTGGTCCAGAATGCTGCAGCTAGAGTGGTCTTTAACGAGCCGAAAAGAGCACACGTCACACCTCTCATAAAATCGCACTGGTTGCCAATTGCCGCTCACATCAAATTCAAGGCAGTGATGTTTCTAGGGCTGCAGCTATCGATTCTTTTTGTAATCGATTAATCTAGCACTTAATCGATCGATTAATCGAGTAATCGGATATTTTTTGTGTGTGTTTTATTAACAGAATAGTTATATTAAACTTTTGTCTATTTCAGTTAAAGCTGTTATAAGTTACATTCTATAAGTTATATAGTATGCAAGTTATAAAGCTATCTCATATGTGAATTTTCCTTTAAGATGTTATAACATAACCACTCTAAGCATCTAAGCATATTTGTGTATTCTGGTAGTTTAACGCTGAAGAAGAGCTGTAACGTGACTTGTTGTTGAACACGCAGTAAAAGCTGACGCACTTTTTGTTCCGTGCGTTTTAACTGAAAAATGAGTACCTCGAATCTTTATTAAAAACCAACAGGCTGGGGACTTTAATTTTTTGTTGTTGTCTGTATTTGGCAGACGTGAAATACAAACAAGGTCTCGCAAAGACTGCAATACAATATTTGTTCCTCCATCACGGTGTGTACAGTGAATGCATGCTGAAATTATTGTTGCGTGGCTACATAAAAGTTTAAGCATACGATGCATTGCTGCAATTGGTCTGACTGGCGTGTGTGTATGTGTGTGTGTGTGTGTGTGAAGGGGTTGTTTTTTTAGGCTTTACTCTTGCAATTGAACGTGATAGTTACGTTTACTACTTAAAAATGTCATCAAAGCTAAAAATCATATCTAGTCAAACCGCATCACGACATCGCTACAAATTCAGTATGGGATTAAAATCAGCAAACATCAATAGGCTTAGACTATGTTACCTTGTTTCACCGAGTTAAGTGTATTAAGTGAATTAAGTGTGTAATGATCCCACACTTTAGAAAATTTCTGTCGTTTATTTACATATTTATTCTCCGCCATCGCGCTAACTAAATTCAAAATATATGCTTCCTGAACAGGTCCGTGTGAATAAACGGTCCGTGTGAAACAATCAAATCCCTGCGCCGCGCGTATAGTGCACGTCATAGGAATTTAACGAGGCTTCGAGGCAGAGTTTTTGCCTGGAGGAATTTTTGTAATCGAGTAACTCGAGTAACTCGAGGAATCGTTTCAGCCCTAGATGTTTCCCTACAGAACAACCACTGGCTCTGCACCCCTATATCTTAACTCATTAAGATATAAGCCATCTTCAAGAATCTACTAGACGCATCTCTTTCACCAACATTTAACTTAATAATACTAACACTTACTATTCTATATCTATTATATTAAAAAATCCTTTCTATGTGTGCTGCGCTGGTGTAGCTGAGACTGGTCACAACATTTGTATATTGTTGCCCTATTGTTGATTTGACTGCGTCTATTGCTCTCTTCATTTGTAAGTCGCTTTTGATAAAAGCGTCTGCTAAATGATTAATTTAAATGTAAATATTTGATACTCAGACTTTAAGTGCTTATGCAAAGCGTTAACATTAGCCTACTAAATACGTCAGTCCCAGTTAGGTTTAAACATCCCTTCTCCTGTTCTCTGAACTGTCTTTAAAGCACCTCTCTCCCCTCATTACCATGCATATATTGGCCTTGCAAAACTAGTGTCTCCTGCAATCATTGGGGCCAAAGGGAGATTAATTAGAGACCTTAGTGCTCATCTGACGGGCAAAGCAAACAGCCTCTCTCTCAGCCTGTAATTTATGTAATGCCCCCTTTACTGTGGATATCAGGAATGGCTTTTTTTCTTAACTTTTTTTGGTTGATACTCCGTTGCTGGGTGGTAATAATGCTTCAGTCTGCTCTCCTGCCTTTTCTGGACTATTCTGGGAGAGTGGAGGAGAGAAAATAGGATGTTTTTGTACTGTAACATCAAACAGCGAGTTTCAGAGTAAGTTCAAGCCCAGCAGAGTTCAGAGTCGTGCAGTGCATGTGAACTATTGTGCTGGTTTTTGTCTTGGTTCTTTGTTAATGTTAAAAGCGTGAAGGCTTTAGAGACAAAATCCTGTCACATTATCCGGTGGAGCTTCAGTGTGATTGAGGACTGTCATGGTGTTTGGCAAATTGTTGGGTCAGACCCGAGCAGCGGTGCAATTGTACTGCCAGCCTGATGCGTAATTGCTTGTTTGTGTGAGGCATTTTTGTTGTTTCTTTCAGTATGTTATACTGCATTAGATAATAGCTGTCCACCCAGCTCTCCAAACAGTTAGGTGACATTTTTAGAAGATTCACTAGAGTTTTGAGAGTCTATTCAGTCTCTTCAGAGAAGATTAAACTAACGGAGTATCACATGATGTGCTGCATAAGGGGAATTTAACACTGGTTGGGGACTTTTGGGCTCTGCGTGTGATGCATTTAGATTTGAGCACTGTGTTCTTCTTTGGTCGTTTCACCAGTTGACTAGTTCATTTTAATGTAAAACACTGTTGTGTTTATTACCGAAGGAATAAAGCCCCAGGAAACCTTTAAAAAGTGCACATTAAAGGAAGTACTAACACAAAGAGAAAATCCCAAGCTATCATGCTTTCTAGTGATACACACAAAAAATGAAGCCATGTTTGTCATGGCCAAATTATATTTTTTATTCTAAGATCAATTGTAACAGAAAGAACAACCATCTTGGTACCAGATCAGAAAGATCAAGAAAGAAAAATGTATCTATGCTATTTTTCTTCAAAATATAACTTGCTTAAAAGTTTCACTGCCAGGTGAAACTGCCAGGTTTTATTAAAAGCTAATTTTACCAGCAGTGAATTCCACCTTTAAAGGCATTGTTTACCCAAAAATGATAATTTACCCTCAAATTGTTCCAAATCTGTATTACTTCCTTTTTTTTCATTTGGAAAACGGAAGAAGATATTTTGAAAAATGTACAAAAATGTAAAAAGAAAATCTTCTTTGTGTTCGACAGCAGAAATACCCTTCTTCAAGTTTCAGGGTTAGTAAATGATGGCATAATATACATTTTTAGTTCTATCAATTTATGTTTTATTTCAATTGGACCCTGTCACGGTTGATGATTCGCTGTCTCCTTTCTCGTCTGGTGTGTGTGTGTGGGCGTGGCCGCTAATCAGCCGCTGTTGATTATCAGCGCCAGCTGATTCTGATCAGCGGCCTCTATTTAAACTCATGGTGTTTTGTCTTGTGTTTGTCAGATCGTTTTTGGATGTTCCGTGTATCCTGCCTGTCTGCAGTTCCTGGTGTGTCCTTCCAGTTCCTGTGTTCTCGTTCGTCCTGCACTTCGCTCCGTCTGCTTCCTGTTCTCCGGTCTCCTTTCCATTTCCCGGATCTCCCGAACTACGGTCTACTTTCATCATCATCATCATCATCATCATCATCATCTTCACCCTCATCATTCCATCTAGATCGGGTTGGACCTCAGCGTCCAACTGTACTGCCTCGTGCATTTCTCACCGGACTTCACTACCATCAGCTACCAAGCTCTCTCAATAAATATACTTTACTTGCAACTGGATCTTCTGTTTATTTTCCTGACAGACCCAATATCGCTCATTTGGTATCCAAATGCAACTAAATAAGACTGTTCAATTAGTGTCATTTTTATCTATCTGATTTTGCTCTGGTCTTTTCCTATTGCTTGCTCTCAGATCTGTCATAAATAAGTATGATTACTGCTTATTCAAAGAATCAGAATTTTTCAGAGCTACTTCCTGCCACAAGTGGAAATTGTCACTTTTGGAATAAATTGTAGGCATTACTCATGTGTGGTTATGAGTGTGCAGTCTGCCAAATCTCTCTCTTTCTCACTGACTTTTCTCTCACTTTCATATAAATGAGAATTTATTCCTCTTTGAGTTCTGGCTTAGACAGAGAGAAATGCAAAGGGTCGCGGAGCTCACTTGCAGCTCAATGGAAGGAAAAAAAAGAAAGAACTGTGTGCATTTTAATTGTCAATGAATGAACGTGGAGTGGCATCGCAAGGCTTCACTGCAAAAACTCTTCATAATTTATTAAATTCACACCATCATCAACACATCAACGGCTTTTCAAAACATGCTCAATTAAAATGTGCACTCAAAGGGTAGATAGAAGACAAAAAATTCTCTAATCATCAACGTTATTGTGCATTGAGAGGGTGATAATTTTCTTGGCGATGTTGAACATGTAAGATAAAAGAGGATTAGACTGATGCAGCAGTGTTGATTTGTGCCTCTACATTATTATTGATGTGACAGTAGCTCTTTTCAGATTTTTGCTCGTATTGTTATGTGTATGTATACAACACTGTTCAAAAGTTTGTGGTCGTTCAAAAGTCTCTCATGCTCACCAAGGTTGCATTTATTTGATCAAAAATACAGTAAAACAGTAATATTGTGAAATATTATTACAATTTAAAGTATATTTTAAAATGTAATGTATTCCTTTGATCCCTCAAAGGTCAGCTTAATATGTTTAATAACTTTGACTTTTTGATGAATTGATGAATAGGAAGTTCAAAAGAACACTTTATTTGAAATGGAACATTTTAGTAACAATGTAAAGGTCTTTACTGTCACAATTTTTATTGCATCCTTGTGAATGAAAGTATTAATTTCTTTCAAAAAAAGAAAACATCTTACTGACCACAAACTTTTGAACTGTATCGTATTATATTATCATGGTATGATTTAAAAAGTACCAAGGCATAGTGCTGTTTATTCAATCCTGTTATATAATTGCAATATTATCTTATAGTAAATATAATTCAAAACATTTTCAGAAGAAAATATTTGTGGTGTTTGCCCATTCAAAACTCTTCACTACAATGCTTTTTTATTACTGGCACAAATCTCATTCTGGTCCCTAGATATAGCTTGCGTCCCTCTTTCAATGTGCCGTAAATTTATTACGCACCAAACTAAAATAATAAGCTCAATCGAAATTGATTAGAAAAGTAATAACCCACATTGCCTCGATAAACCATGGTTTGTGATCATTCATGCCAGTAGTACATCCGATTCTTTTGAAAAAAAACATGATTTTGTGTTTGCTTTCCAGGGCAGGAGCAGCCATGCCATTTGGCTGTTTGACTCTGGGAGAGAAGAAGGACTACAGCAATCCTTCAGAGGTCACCGATAAGTATGACCTGGGTCAGGTAGTGAAATCGTGAGTACAAATCTACCTCTTATTTTCTTCCTGTTTATAGTAATCTTTTTGTGCAAAATATATGCTTGAGAAAAAATGCTCCTTTTTGCACTTTTCTAAAAGAATATAGTTTTTTTCTTCATTACAAATTATTTCCAAAAATTCTTTCCAGGTTTAAATTAGATTAAATCCCAGATTTTCAATGTTGACTCAATAGCACTGTTTATTGTCTGCATTACCAGGGAGGAGTTTTGTGAAATCTTCAGGGCGAAGGACAAGAACACCCTGAAAATGTACACCTGTAAAAAGTTCCTGAAGAAAGATGGGAGAAAAGTACGCAAAGCAGCCAAAAACGAGATCCTCATCTTGAAAATGTACGCTTTCCGTGCAGGTTATTTACATGTTACACATTTTAGTGAAGAAAGGTGCTTGCAGATGGTGCTCGGTGCTGAAATTTGTTTAAAAAGAATAGCAGAATGCAGTCAACTCTTTACCATGCAAATGATTTTATTTTTTCAGATAGTCATGATTTCTTTTCAGTTCCTAGCCTGCTTCCTTTCACAGTGTCACAGTTTCTCTCTGTCTCTCCCCGCAGGGTGAAGCATCATAACATCCTCCAGCTGGTAGATGTCTTTGAGACGAGAAAAGAGTACTTCCTCTTTCTGGAGCTGTAAGTGCTTTGAGATTTTTGTGTGTGAGAGGGGAGAAGAACATACAAGAATGTGAATGAATACTATTTGCTTCCACTTTTATTAGATAATTTGATTTTAAAGATATATATATATATATATATATATATATATATATATATATATATATATATATATCCCCTGAAAGGTTAGGGATGTGGAACATAGAATAATAGAAAATAAGTAAACAGTATTTCCCCAGTAGTAGGGACTGGGGTTTTCAAACTGTAAATGGTTGTAATCTTGACAATTTTTCTTTTAGGTTAACTGTTTCTTTAAGTAAAGATGCATTTGCTTTTTTTGTAACTTTATCATTTTGATCTATAAACCAAAGAGTGGACATCGTTGTGCAATTATCCTATACATTGCAAGCACAAATTTGACTATTATGTGGATATTTGGTTTGGCTTTACTTCAGGGCCACAGGAAGGGAGGTGTTTGACTGGATCTTAGACCAGGGCTACTACTCAGAACGTGACACCAGCAATGTGATTCGGCAGGTGCTTGAGGCTGTGGCTTACCTACACTCTCTCCACATCGTTCACAGAAACCTAAAGGTGACTTGGGGCTTCACTTCCATCTAATGGTCACCACATAGTATTGCACCAGAACACAATCTCAGACTAGACACCGCAAAGCGTTAATTTACGCAAAAAGGAAAATTCTATTATCATTGACATGACTTTCATCTCTTGTTTTTTAATACAAGCCTAATAATTCCTATAAAAGGTTTTGCAATGTGAAGTTCTAGAGGTTTAATACAATTTATTGATTTAACTACTATATCTCACCTCGTCAGCTGGAAAATCTGGTCTACTACAACCGTCTGAAGAACTCCAAGATTGTAATCAGTGACTTTCACCTGGCCAAACTGGAAAATGGTCTCATCAAAGAGCCATGTGGCACACCAGAGTACCTTGGTATGGAAAAAGTATCAGAGTTTTCAGGTGTAACTGCACCCTATATTATGACTTATGGTTATTAATAAATATAATGGTATAACCATAATATATTAAGGTCAATGATGTAACACTAATCAATTTAAGTTATTTTAAAAAAAAATTCATACAGACAATGAATTCAATACACACCTTTTTTAATTTCTGAATTAAAATAAATGTAAAAAAAAAAACTTTTTGTGAGGTTTACGTTAAAATCAAAAAAGTATTTTTTTGTAAAATAGTTTGTTTTATAATTTAAAAAATTTGCATTCAAGATCTCAGGAACTTATTTAAAGGTCCCATATTGTCAAAACTCATTTTGTGAAATTTCCTGGCTTTTTTCATGATAACAGAGGTCTAGGTAACTACCATATAAGTTTCAAAACAGTCAATCCACAGACAAATGCACACAGCCTGCATAAAGTAGCTGTGCCTTTTCGCAAGCCGTTGTGTCTTCCGTAAAAATGTGACGTCAGAACTACTCAGTCACCGCCTTCAGTCACTACCCGAACACTGGCCAGCGTGCCTCCCAACCCCCAGAAAACATCGCATACGTGCCATTGCTGAGCAACTACAACACGGAAACATTTCGAGAAAACGATGGATTTCAGGAAACTACATCATTGCACAGGCTTCCGAACATAATTATTATAAGAGACTAGTGGCTAATGTTTATTTATTCGGAAATACCACACCAATTTCGTTCGACCTGTTCTGCACATTTCACAAGTGACTGCTTTGTCAATCAGGCACAATTCAATGCCGTTTTTTCAAAGAAGCTACTCATTAAAGATGCTGCAGTCCCTACATTGTTCGGTCCGACCTCAAATTCGCAACCCGTAGGCTGAATAAACTTCTAACGCATTTTATGTTACATTATGGAGCCAGCATAATTTGAAATTATAGTTTGTAAATGGATATGCAACGCTAACTTTAGTGTTGCTAACTTTATTTTGTGCATGGTTGCCACAACCTTTGATAGAATATCTGTTGGAAACAAGACAAAAAAAAAAGACAAAATACGTTATTTGTTTTCCTAAGTAACAGACACCGGCCCTGTTGGTGTCTGCTGTTTTTTATTGAGTTAAAGATGGTGAGATTGAGTTCACTCAGTCTCTGTGTCTTTTGTTTTGCTAACAGAAACTAACGTTTAGTGTAGCTTACTTGCATGGGTTATGTTGCATCAAAAGTCTGTTTACAGACAGTTTATATTAGTGTTAACGTTAAATCTGCGTGCAGCATTGGTGTATTGGTAATTATAATACTCTTACAATAACGCCGAAAGTAAAAAAGTAAAAAAATAAATAAATTACCATTCTAAAACTTTTGAGGAGGTGGTTGGTTGTCTCCTGTTATCGCCGATTCGGGGTCTGAGTCCAGCTCGAACATACAAGGCCGGATAACATTTCCCTCAGCAATGTCCATCATTACAGGTGTTTTATTTAACTTACTTTGTGAGCATCATCAAGCCACAGCAGGCCACAGCAGACATGACCCTAGTAACTGGCCAATTAGAAGAGAGGCTCGGGAATATTAATTAGACAGGCCAAAATCGACCTGGGGTCGAAAATTATCATCACAATTAAATGTATCAGTCTGTGTGTAATGAATGAATATAATATCCAAGTTTCACTTTTTGAATGGAATTACTGGAATAAATCTACTTTTTGATGATTCCAATTATATGACCAGCACCTGTATATTCTTAAGGACCTAACACCTAAAATAACACTCTAGAAAGGTGTACAATATGGGACCTTAAAATACTTTTACTGGATGGTTACACAACATTTTTTAGCCATTACATAAATGTTTTGCAAAAATGTATGAAACCAACGTGAGCACAAACATTACATGTCCAAGAATATGCGCTTTAAACTATATATTTTTAATAAAGTTCACCTTTTGGTGATTTATAGCTCCAGAGGTGGTTGGCAGACAGAGATACGGCAGACCAGTGGACTGCTGGGCCATCGGGGTGATCATGTACATCCTGTGAGTCCATGCGTCATCATCTATACATTTGATTCATTGTGCAAGACAGTCCAACATGTTAATTTCATTGTGCTCTTGAAGGAGATGTTTATTTATTAGTAGACCCCAAAGATATCTGTTTTGGAGTCACTTGCCTGACACGTCCTTGGAGTCATTCATGAGTTCATCAGCTTGTACATTCCATTTCCTGTAGTCACATTGTGTGTTAGATGATCCATTGCCACTCTGTAAGTGCACTGCATTTTCTGTATCTAATTCTCTCCCTAATCTCTCCCAAACAATCAATTGCTCATGTAATGCTGCAGTCCTAATTATCTTCTTGCCCTAGGAAATTTTAACACTCTGGTCATATTATCATTTTCAACAGACTGTCAGGAAACCCACCTTTTTATGATGAGACAGATGATGATGAATATGATAATCACGATAAGAACTTGTTCCGGAAAATTCTGTCTGGAGAATACGAGTTTGATTCGCCCTATTGGGATGACATCTCAGATTCAGGTACAATAGTCAAATCACTGTAGAGTATGTTTGGAATTAATCTATAGGGTTGTGATCAAAACACAAATTCAACTTAGCCATCTGAATTGCAGCAAAAAGCCTAGTTGCATGTTTAATGGATGTGGACCAGGACCAAAGACTGACTGCACAGGAAGCCATCAACCATGAGTGGTAAGGAGCCTTTTCCAGTGTCTTTTAGGTAACACTTTACAATAAGCTTCATTCGTTAACATTAGTTAATGTATTAACTAACAATGAGCAATACATTTGTTACAGTATTTATTAATCTTTGCTAATGTTAGTTAATACAAATTCAGCTGTTTAATAATGTATTAATACATGTTGAAATTAATATTAACTATGATTGATAAATGCTGTAGACGTATTATTCATTCTTAGTTCATGTTAACTAATGAACCTTATTTTAAAGAGTTACCCTTTTACAATTAATATTTGCAGTATTGTTTGAAAAAATAACTGCTGTGCATTTTTGTGTTTGTTGTTTAGGATATCTGGAAATGCTGCCTCAGACAAGAACATCAAAGATGGCGTTTGTGCTCAGATCGAGAAAAACTTTGCTAAAGCTAAATGGAAGGTAAGGTGATCTAGTTGTGTCTAGTCGTTGCGTCGAGATACACTACCATTCAAAAGTTTAGGGTCAGTAAAACATTTTTTTCAAGAAATTAATACTTTTATTCAGCAAGCATTCAATTGAATATTAGGGACAGTAAAGGCATTTATAATGTTACAAACAGTAGTATACGACTAGTGTATACAAAAAATGTCAATGGGTTTACGTATTAAAAAATCTATTAATCATTAATATTATAATTATTAGTTAAAACATCATTATTATTATTGTTATATAGAAAGCTGTTCGTGTGACCACCATGATGAAGAGACTCAGGGCTCCAGATCAGAGTGACTCTGGAGCCTCTAGTCCTGCACTGGGAGCCTCAGGAGGACCTGTTACCCCCAGCACCACCCCTGTTCCCCTGGCTGCCAGACCAGTGCCTCCCCACAGCACCCTGGTCGGCCAAGATCACCCCGAGGCCCAGGGGCAGGAGGCACCAGCTCCAACACGGTGCAATGGAGAGATTTTGACATCCCAGCAGCGTTAGTAGGGAGACTAGGGAGGAATAAAATGCTGGATACATTAAGATAAATATAGTGAAAAATAGAGCAGCACCATATTGAAATCTATTGGTGGAGCAAAGTTCAATTGTGCTTAGAAGCTTGATCGCCATTTTACATTTTCATTTGTGCAAAATGCTGTAATCTACGAATAATTTAAAATGTAAATCCCAGACCCATAGTAGTCTGTCTGTATTTTCTTAAATAGATTTATCAAAGAAATATTGTTTGTTACTTCTCAAATTATACATACTGATTTAAATTCCAAAACTTGCCATTGTTAATTCAAACAAATTCAAAAAATCCTCCTCCAAACCTTTGCTGCCATTACAGTTTATTTGTTTGGTTTTTAGTTTTAAGTTTGTGTTAAGTTCTGTTTATGTGGTTATTTTTTTTAGCTTTATTTGTTACATACCTGAAACTTGCAAGTGGAAAACTATGATATGTTCTAGACCTTTGTTTTTCCCACATTGCAAGTCTAGAAACCTTTTTTTATTTTATTTTTTATAAATACAACCTAATGAGATACATCTTAAAGCCATTACAGAAGATAATGCCCACAAACACAAAACAACATTTATATTATGCTCTATGTACATTTATGAAATATTGGACTTTGATGTAGACTTTAATATAGACCTTCTCCAATTGTCTGTTTGATGCAGAAGAGCACAGCTGCTGAATTAAAATATTTTGCGTCATAATATTGTCTAACTAGCAATTAAAACTGCTGCTGTACTTCATTAATGTACAAATCATAATGTTATTATCAATACTATCATCATATCAATATAATAGTATTTGGTGTTTTTGTTCTGCTGAATCATGTTTCTTTTCATCCACTGTACAATCCTACAAGAAATTATGTAGCTCTTTTTATTCAATCTGCCCTTATATCTGTATTCTGAAAGCACTGCATTTTATATAGAATGCAACTGGTGTCATTTAGTCTTATACATTGAGGACTATGGGTTTCCAGAACGTTCTGTAAATGTGCAGTACAAATTAAGCAATATGAATATTGCTGTAATACTGTGAAACTGCTATACAGGTGATAAGATGTTCCTGCCATATTTCATACAGGTAACCAAGCAATTTGCTCTTGATGGTCATTTGTGTTCTCGACATGATCTTAATATAGCTGTGTATATTATGTCCAGTTAATGTATTCTGCCAAACCCAGACTTTATTTTTACTGTCCAAGTGGAGAGAGATGAAACAAAATGTCTTTAAACTGCAAATCCCACTGTACCTACTGGCCATTATGAGCTAGTTATTTGTTTAATGTTGTTAGTTTTACTTAACTGTCTTTAGCATGACCTAATGGTGATCACAATCACATGTTTACTTTTAAGCATTTGCTGAATATAGTCCTCAAATGTATATAGCTTCCCTGAGTTGTTTCTGTTAGTATTATCTCCGTAATGTAAAAGATAATGTAAGGACGTACATTTTGTTTGACCTCTATGTGCAATAGTTTGACTCAGATCAACTTTTTTTCCTGTTTATGTTTTCCTCTTTAGGATGCACTGACTGCAGGCTCTGTAAACATTGAAATATTTTTTCTGAGAAAAGTTTTCGTAATAGAAGACAGAGCAGAAAATAAGTGATCGTAAACTCCGTTAAATATGTGTGTGATTCGCATTTTCATGTATCAGCTCAGCCTAAACTATTTGTCTCTGTTTATTTGTGGCTTCTGTATTTTGTTACTCGATATGCAGAATAAATGTTTTTGGACAGTGTTAGTATCTATAGTGCTTCGTTTCTGGTCTAGTACTGAATTTAAACGAAAAAAAATGCAAATAAAACCTTACCTGTGCCCTCTGATAGCATATATTGTGTAGCTGCGAATGTGTATTATGGCAGTAGTAAAAATCCATATTACATGAATAATACTTTGAATTATAATACACTTTGTTGACAGACAGAAAGACAGATATCCATTATTTGTAATGAACTACATTTATAGTCCTTTCATAGGGTAACTCGTCTTATTTTTGTTTTTAAAACTACAACTCCAATAAGCCCTCATTCACCGGAAACGGAGTAACTTATGTACTCTTCCGCCTCTTTTTGTCTGTAACGTTAAACCCCAAGGACCCCGCGGAAAGAACACAACAAGATAGGTGAGACGTCTTAAATTGTTTTTACAGACGTTTAAGAGTAGACATTTTCCATTTTAGTTGTAGCTTTTTGTAAAATAAAGATGGATTAAAAAAACGTTGTTTAATTCGCCCATATCTACGTGACATGAAAAAAATGTCTTGATTGAGAGCTAAAGTTAGCACGTTAGCCTTCTTTTATGAGGGCGGGTTTGTGAGCTGAATAAAGAAATAACCCGCCTTCTTATTAATAAATATATGAGCTCTCAAACTAGTATTTTGACATGATGCTTATGTGTATTACTCACACAACGATGTATTTGACATCTAGTTTGACCTCAGCGCTTTTAGATACTCACACTAGTCAGACGTATTGCGTTAGCATGAGGGTTTGACAACGTAACGTTACTTGCTTTTCAGTCTGAATCTCAACCCCAAATTTTCAATCCTGAAAAATTACATGAAAACGGTTTTCATAAGACCTCGTCGTGTTGCTATGCAAATATCACATTTGCATTTGCCTTCTAAAACGTTTAATAGTTAATGAAATGCGTTATTCCTTCTATGACAGAATATCTTTATTTTCTTTGTTCCGTGAAGTATAAGTTATTTATCCGAATGAAGCTTTAAAGCCCGGATGTTATGTGACAATAGATTAAATGACAAATTAATTGATCTTTAATGATCAGTTATATTATTTATTTCCCAAGTGAAACGACGTTCAGCACGCGAAACTCGCGCTGAAGGGAAAGTTTCAAGGAGAGGAGGAACACAATGTGGAACGGTTCAAGACCTGGACCACGAGGAGGAATGCCCTTTCGGTAAGATATTTCAAATCAAGTACACTTCATCGGATGCTCCCACACAAGAGTATGTCATCAATTGTTATGTTCCTATCGGTTCTTTATTGTAGTGCAGTTATACTGTGGGACAACCTAAAAACTCTGTTAGAAATTGCTAACATTTTATTGTACCTGAAATTAATTGCGGTCAGTATGCATCGCACACACACAAAAAAATCAAAACTTGCAGATTTTGCCATTTGCATTTTCTTAAAAAATATTTAAAGGCTGAAATGTGAGGTTTATTATTTTATAATACTTCGGTTTTTGAACTGTTGTTGTTTTTCACATCATTTTACAGTCCTTTTACTGTTAAGATGGTAATCATACAATATAACATTTATTTGTGCTAATCTTAAAAAGCTTTCAATTTGATTTTAAAAAACCCGGTGTCAAACTAGCTGACTAAGTAGCAAACCAAATAGCCTTTATTTTCAAGAAATACAGAACTGTGCAAAAGTCTTAGGCCACCACTAGCTTTGTTGTTTTAGCAAAGTTTTAATGAACATCAATATTTATTTTTTGGTCTCTTTATTAAGATACAAACTGAAAATACAGGAAATATGTACACCACAAATTCACAACAAAATGGCTTCTTTAAGCAAAAATCAGTATTTAGTGTGACGACCTGGACTACTTCCAGTTTCTCAAAGTAGAAACTCTGATTTCTTTTCTGACTCATTTTGAAAGTTTTCTTGGCCTTCCAGTCCTTTTCGGTTTCATTTAGCTTTAAAAGAGCCAGGTTCCTGCTATTGCTCAAGTATAAGGGGAGATCACTAAATACTTGCCACTTTAATATAGAAACCGTTTTTTCAGGTTTTCTTTCTATTTTTTAATACTGCATACAAGTTTCCTGTATTTTCTTGTCATATTCAGAGACTGAAAAAAAATATTATATATGGTCATTATACCATTGCTAAAACAAAGTCTAATGGTGGCCTAAGGCTTTTGCACAGTATTGTATATCTCAAGCACATATTTCAAGCAAAACTTCTTACACAAAGACGTCTATTAGGTTTTATTGGAAAACACTAGGTACTGTTGTATACCTATATCTATATAGAGATATACTCTCTGACATTATTTGGACAGTTTCTGGTTTTGGAAAATGTATATTGTTAATGTGATGAATTACATCTTTGTGAGTCAGTTTATATTTTGAGAAAAAGTAAAAGATTGCAAGGTTGCACTAATGCATCTGGTTTTATTGCAGTGGGGAACCTCGTGGAGGCATGTTTGAAGGTAGAGATGGCCCAATACCGGACTTCAGAGGTAGAGATGGCATGAATATGGACAGGTCACCCATGGACATGAGGCGGTTCGACTGCCCACCCGATATGAGAGGGAGAGATATGGGTCTTCATGACCGAGGAAGAGAGCCTTCCCGAGAGTTTTTCAGGCCTGGAGATGAAATGGACATGAATTTTCGAAGGCGCTTTGAATTGGATCAGAGAAACAACCTTCAGAATTCTCCAGGCTTTATGGGTCAATCCAGGCCACCAATGGATATGGGCGGCAGAGACATGCAAGGTGGTAATATGAGGGGGCCAGAGGATGGATTCATGAATATGAGGGAGAGATTTCAAATGGATATGCCTGGGCTTCCTCCCATTGACATTAGGAGGAGACTTGCTATGGTGGCTATGGGTGGAAATGGAGATATTGGGGACATGAGAGATAGGGAGAGGTCACGAATGGGTGGCATTGATGGATTCAGCATGGACATGCCCTCCAGAGACAGACCAGTGATGGATTTTGAAAGACATGGTGTGACTCCTCAACTTAATCCAAGAGGAAGGTTTGAATCTGATATGGATCTGAGAAACCGCATGGGATCCTCCAATGACTTTAGGGAGCATCCTGCTCCGATGTTTCGAGACAATGATGGTGTTCCCATGGATATCAGAGGAAGACCTGATATGCCTTTGGGTCGTGGTGGCCCAGAATCCATGATCAGAGCCGACGAGTTGACCCTCAGGGATAGAGAATTCCCAGAACCGATTGACAGCCCCATGGGATTCAGAGGAAGAGAAATTGATTCACTCTCAGACGATTGGCGCAGCCAAGGCATGAGAGACAGAGACTCTCTTCCACCGATGTTGGGTAGAACGCCGCCACTTTTCCCGAGAGAGATGCCAGAGAAGTTTTTCTCTAACCGTGGAAAAGATGTAGATCTTGGAGAGCGGTCTCAGTTCAAGGAAAGAGACCGAGACAGGCAGTCTGGGTTTCTGGGAAAAGATGGCACAGGCTTTAATCGATCAGAAAGAGACTCCAAACTCCAAAACTGGGACAAAAATATTCCTAGTGATTTCCCAGGCAGAGATACAACTCCAAAGCCAGCTCTTCTTCCAATTGATCCCCCTCTAAATGCCCCAATTAGAGAAGGTGATAAACCCTGGCCAAGTGACAGAGACGAAAAGCCTGACAGAACTGCACCAGCAGGAAGTAGACCTCCATATTTCCAAGACAAGAACCCACCAAAACAAGAGCATAATTTCGCAAGTGATCATGTGCCCTTTAAGGGATCCAGTGACATTGCTTCAGATCAGGGACCACCGAGAGAAAGCTTGGTGTCTGGGCCAAAGGAAAACCAGGGTAATCGAGGTGAGAGACAGGATCAGGATTATAGGGACATTGATTACCGCACTGGCTCAGGACGCAAATACGACTACAATCTTGGGGATCTTCAAGCCCCTGAGAAAGATGTCAAGGAATCCAAACTGGGTCCAGCTCAAAGACCAGATGACTCTGGTTCTCAGGTTGGATTTTTTTTTTGTTTAATGGAAAGCAAGAAAATCATTTTCTATTCCAACTGCTATTTTATTCTGACTTGCATTAAGTATATACATTTTTTTTTAAAAAATACTTTGTAAATCAATTGATTTTTTTTTTGTTGCTTTAAATTGCCTTAATTCTTGTGACATATGGTAATTCATATGACATATAATGGATAATATAACATTTATTTTCACATCTTAAGTAAACAATTATTTAAAACTTAATACATTAAGCTGATTCAGACGCGCTAGTATTAGAAATTGACTTGCGAATCAACTGAATATTTAAACTGCTGTGAATTTTAATACAAAGGACCAGGATTACAGGAGTGCAGGTGTCCAGGAAAAAGTCACAAAAACCATTTCCATCTCTGGAATTCCTAAAACTGCCACAATGCAGCAGGTGAGCAAGATTTTATTATTCAGACTGTGATCATTTTCATACTATTTTTAGAAAAATAGTTCTTAATAGATTTTAAAAAACATGACAAATTACTGGAATGATTGTCAAAGGAAGTGTTTTTGTCTTTGAATCTGACTGTAGCATTCTTTGTATTTACTCTAATTATTTATTTTTATTTAATAGATTTTGGATGCTTTCGCAGTTCGTGATGGTGTGCCAATGCAGGGCATGAAAATAAAGGACGTAGTGCCAGGTGAGATTTTGTTCATTGTAAATATTGTTGACCGATTCGCAACCACACTTCGCTATTCGCTCTCCGAATCTTACGCTCACTGTCTCTTTTACATCGATTGTACTTTCTGCATTTGAGTCGCTTTTGCTTTCTAAAGAAATGCTCATCAGTATTCCGAACATGCTACAGGATCTCTTGTTTTCCCCTTTCCCCATGTTCTTGTGCGGGAGGTTGAATTTTCTTTGAGTGGCTTCCATCTTTAAGGTGGTATGCGTTTGGAGGGAATTTGGAATTTCTTAAACACGGATCTCATTATAAACAAGTCAATAACTGTCGAAACGCAAATACCAACCATCCCTACTTTGTGATGATACCAACCAGCCCTACGAAGTGTTGCTGCAAAATGCTCTTCTCTGGGTTCGTTTGCCAAAGGTTTCAGTGGTTTTTGAATATGCCAGAATAGTTTCCTTTCTCCACAAAAGACTATCCAATATACCAATATGCTGTTCAGTGTTCCCTGCGAAACCTAAAAATATAGGGCTGGGAATACACATTTTTGGAAATTAATAAAATCATTATAATAAAATCATTAAAAAAGATTCTGTAGTCATTATACTTTTACAACTTTACTTAGCACAGTTCTAAATTACTTGTTTAACTTGAAGAATCTTCCATTTCTGTAAAATGCTATTTAATAATTCTTCTTATACATCTTTATAATTTATAATTCTTTTTTTTAATTACTGCATTTAATTACATAATTATCTTCCTTTTTTTAAACTTGCAGTGATGTTAACATGACATCATGTGTAGCAATGGCATCCCTAGAACTTCAATTAATTATTAGTGAATAGTGTTTTGATTTTTATCATAATCTAATAAATCAGTTAAGGGTTTTGAAGATCCAATATATTCCATGTGATCCCATACACTTCTTTGCTTTATTTAACTTTATTTTTTAATTGTTCAAACTGTTGCGAGTTTGTTGCTGTTGCATGTGGGTCTTTTACGATGTGTTTTAGGTGTAATGTGATTAGACATTTACTGATTAAAATTTAATCAGTGTTAGATAAAGCTCTCTTTTGCACGTTGGTTCTTTTTTTTTGTATTACTACTATTTTTATTTATTTTTTTATAAATGTAGATTTTGGGATCTGTAGTGTCTCTGAGTTGAGGCTGGTCTGATTCTTTGTCAGTGACTTCAAACAATTAAAAGCAAAATTGCTAATGAAATACAATGTGCCAAAACAGGCAAAAGACATCCTGTATGAATTCGCTTTATGACATGTTTCGTGAAACGAACCACTGCTTATTTTCTCTTGAAAATTCTCCTATTTACCTGCATTAACTAACGCAAACCCATCTGTATTTCAAATGCTGTTCCCAGGTTACAGCTACGATACGGCCTATGTGGAGTTTTTAAACCTCGAGGATGCTGTCCACTTCATGGAATCCAACAAGGTGGCCCATCCTCGCCCTCATCCAACGGCTCTGTCTGCTAACAGGAAGAAGGCTTGGGCCTGGGGAGGGGGAGGTGGCTGGGCTCTGGGTGGGAATGGGGTAGATGGGAGACCTTCAAGAAAAGACCTTTCCCACTCATTAATCATGACCAATTAAAACACGCCACTTAGTTTGCAACATTAGTTTTCAGACGTAGCAAGTGAGCATAGTGTAAAGGAATCCAATGTTCTTTGATGATTGCCATAGGTGTATTAGCTGAGTAATCGCTTTCAACTTTTTACACAGAAATACATAGTTTTATGAATTGTTACACTGCATACTGAGTTTGGAATCGGATTTCCATATGTGCAAAAAGTTGTGCAGCAACCATTTCTTCAACTCTTGATATTACTTTCAACGTTTCAACTGCTTCATTTTTTTTTCACCCTCATTTGTCCAACTTGTCATGGTCTTATGATCACTTTTTACTTGCTCCCACTGGCACATTCTGAAGTGGTAATGAAGCAAAATTATGCATTCCTCTTTGGCCTCCTGTATTTTCTTAGATTACAATGATTCAACGTTGGATTTTCAAGATTGCTGTGTTGATTGAAATGCTCTGTAGCTTTTGTAGATTGTCATATTTTGCTGACTTAAAGGGAAAGTGGTAGTTGCTGTTTTCCACATTTTACATTTTTGATTAATAGGTTGTTCTACGATTGTAGGTGAAGCTTTATGCTGTTATGCACGCAGCAGCAGACTCAGTATTATACTTGTGCTGTGTCAACACTTATCTTTCATCCTTACGGAGTTATGGAGTTCCAGAACTGTGCTCTTTGGTTCTGCTTTAGCCCAAAGTCTTTTATTCCTCTTTGCCTGGATTGTGATTTCATCCTCTTGAGTTTGGGTGTCTTATCTCATCCAGCACAACAAACTTGTTCTTTCCATTCCTGCTTACTCCAGCTTGACTGGCTTCATGGTTGTTGTGTATGTGGATGTGTAGAGATCCATGCTGATGTTTGTTTGGACATTTCAGACTTGGAAAATCTAGACTTGTGTGTATTAGTATTTCCGCATTTCTAATGAAACTTTTCTGTAAATATAAGGCGAGTACAAAAACTAAAGTTTGCTTGGGTTTGTGTTGAAAGCTTTTTGGCAGTTGTGCTGAAACTTGAATTCCCTGTGAGTTTTTCTGGTTGTATCAGCATATAATGTCCCCCGTTTTTGTTAAATGTCTGCAAAAGTACCTTTCAGAAAATAATTTTGCCCAGGGTTCTTGTTTCTCCTGAATCTACAAACTATCTCTCTGCTGGCCAGATAGCAGGATAACTTAAAAAAAAACTTTTCTTTATGTCTTTGATCCACTTAAAAAAAAACTACAACAAATCACTGGGACAGTGGTCCAGCAAGACAGTGGGTAAGATGATAAAACGCTGATCACATAACACCGTTAGGTCACTTACCTAGAATGATCTTTCAACCTAAAAGCTGAAGAGCGTTTTTAAAGATTTTTTTTTATTTTTAACATTTGTCCATAAACAGTATTTTTCTTTGATCAGGCATGAACTGGCGACAGTAGGGAGTACTGGGACTTTTCCCGATGGGCCAGCCATTTCATGGAGTTTCTTTTGAAACCCTATTTATAAACAGCATAAATGTATGTGATTTAAAAGGTAAAAGGTTGATGGCCTAGTATAGAATGTCACTGCTGTTTTGAGCCATTTTCACCCTCTCTTAAACATTAAATTCTATGGCCATCCAACCCATTATTATAGTGAATTGTGTACTAGTGGTTAACTTTTTTGCAAGTTTCTCCCCTGCTATCTGTCTGCACACTTGCAAGAAGTGCACTTTTCTCTTTATTAGTCCTGTTTACGGATGACTAATTTGCAGTGGATCTGCTTCTTGTATATAGTTTGACATTACTATATAGTTAGCATTCACATTAAGGTGATAGTACACAAACAATATATAACCACAAAAAGCTTTTACTATACATAAACATTTTCACATTGTAGTGTCTGTATTAAATAGGCAGATAAAAGCAGATTTTAGTCCAAACCTGGGCATAAGCAAAGCCCAGATCAGACCTGCCAGTTTTTAATGGCCTCAAATAGGTTTGCTGGGCATTTTTGGAAATACCTTTCTTTAAGTTGGGTTGGTTTTTTGGGAAGATGACAATAAATTAGCATTAAAATACTTTATTCATGTTTTTTAGGGATCTGTTAAGGTTGGTGACAAGACTGCTCTGCTTAAATATATCCAGCCTGACAAAAGTGTGAAAGAACAGGTGAGTTTCCTTTTTGGTAAAGCTTTGTTTTTAAATGGTAGAGATTTGAATTGATTTTAACTATGATGCAACTCATCCATTGAAATCCTTAAATATAATAATGTCATTTGGATTGCAGTATCATGAATCACCAACAAAAGCTGCTCCAGCCAGCGATGACGGTTTGTTACCAAATCCAGTCTTGCCACTGAATATAAAGGATGAAACTGATGCCGAACCTGTGCAGGATCCCGCCTCTCAAGGTGTGTGGCAGAGAAGCTCCAACTTGACTCCAGAAGCATGGCAACAGCAAGTGGACCAGCAGCTACAACAGCAGGAGGTGGAGCAGCAGACCGAGGAATGGACCAATCAAAGAGCATCACGACAAAACTTGCAACACTCAGATCCAATCTTCAAGGAGAGTAAGAGTAAGTGGTCAACTGTGAATGACATTTTCTAAAAGAAAAGAAAAAAATTATAAAAGGTGGCAGTTTGTTCTAAAGTTTTTGTTTATTTATAGCAATGATTATTAAGAACATTTTGCCCACCACCACCGTGGAGACAATTTTGCAAGCACTCGATCCATTTGCGTACCTTGATGAGCGAAATGTACGTCTGGTTAAAGGGAAGTCACCTGGATCCAAATGCTTCTGCTTTGTTGATATGGATTCGCATGAGGTATATTATTCCTTCATTCAATATTATGATGCTAACTAGAATATAATATGTTTAAAAGCGTAATGGTGTTGGTTGATCCATTAGAAACTATACCACTCATTTTTATATTCAGCATGTGACACGATTGGTGGAGCTGCTCACTAAACCCCGCCCTATCATGATTGATGGAGTCAGAGTTTATGCTGAGGTTGCTAAGCCTTTAAAAAATCAGAAGTAAGTCTCATCTTTGCTGGAATATATGAAAGTAATGAAAGAATATTTTATGGATATTCTGGTTTTAGTTCTTCGAGGAAACATTTCATAAAACATAGACGAAGAAATTTCGATCTGAATTGTTGATTGAGCTTTGAAGCCTTTTAAGGTTACTTGTCTTTTCACTCCAGCTATAGGAGGGACAATGATAAGTCAAACACTTCTCTCCTGGGATTCCCTCCAGATGTTATGATGGTAGGTCATATTTAGGCATAACATTAGTTGTTAATGAACAGACACCTAGAATGTATTTTTTTTAACAAGTTTAAGTTTGAGCTTTCTTTAACTTCATACAACATTTAAAAAACGTAGCACCCATTGTGTGAGATGCTGAAAACCAGCTAAATATATCAGATGGTCGGAGTTCACTTCCATCTAGTGTGTTTTAACGTTGTGTGAATGGTCCATCTTCTTATCGAATATCTTGTATTAAAGTTTTCATATATAATTTTTCTTTTTCTAGCAACAACATCAATATCAGCCGCCACAGCAGCAATATTATCCTCCGCCTTCTCATACGACTATGGGTGTTGCACGTGCTGTACAAGGTATATGGTCTTTACTTTTTCATTATTATGGTTTTGAAATTGATTGTAGCATAGTATATTTAGATGTGTGTTCTGTGGGACTTTCTGCAGGTGACCCAATAAGAGCGGATGTCACATTGTCATCAGCTGCGATGCAGAGTTCAAGCTTTACACAGGTGATTTTCTAGTTATACTAGCACAAAGACACATCTTTTAGACAGGGTGGCCAATTTAAGCCAGGAAAGATTGGTTTTTGGACTGTAACTGACTCTCAGGCTTGCACAGGGTGTGATGTATTCTGAGACAACGGCAATTGTGCAGTCAGTCCAGACAGCTGAGCACCAGACTGCAGCTTTATCTGACGCTGCTCTCCCTGGAGCTGCGGAGAACATTGACGGCTACAGCTACGGTATGGCACTGTTCCGTTTAAAGGTTAACAGGTTTTGTGCAGCGTTTGGAAACGCTTTGTTTGCCAATGGCTTTAATTTGATGGTACTTTTTGGTACTCTTTTGTTAGTATAATGTTTATCGTGCTAAAACATTTGGGTCAAGGGGTAGGGCTTGCTATCTTATAGCATTATATAATTACTGTAAAAAGGCTGAATAGAAATAACATGAGTATATTATTTGACTTAAAGGGTTAGCTCACCCAAAAATGTTAATTCTGTCATTAATTACTCTGCCTCATGTTGTTCCAAACCCGTAAGACTTTTGTTCATCTTCGGAACACAAATGAAGTTATTCTTTATAAAACCTGTGCTATTTCTTTACTCTCCATTGACAGCTAGGCAACTACCATTTTGACGCTTCAAAAAGTTCATAAAGAGATCTTAAAACTAACCCATATGAAATTAGTGGTTTAGTCCAAATTTTCTGAAGAAACACGATCACTTTATATAATGAACAGATTATATAATTTAGGCTTTTATTCACATATAAACATTGATCAGTGAACATAAACAGAAGCCCAACTGAACCTGCTTGATGCGCGAGAATAAACCTTAAGCTCAAACGTGCCGTGTAACATCATAACTGATGTGTGAGTTGATGAATGTGAATAAAATCCTAAATTCAATCTGTTCATATAAAGTGACTGTTCTCTTCAAAAAGTTCATAAAGAGATTGTTAAACTATGAATCGAGAGGTTTAGTGCAAATTTTCTGAAGCGTCAAATTGGTAGTTGATTATCTGTCAATGGAGGGACAGCAGAATTTTGTCAATGGATATCTTCATTTGTCTTCTGAAGAGAAGCAAAACTCTTATGAATGTGGAACAACATGAGGGAGATAAATTAATGACAGAATTTTTATTCTTGGGTGAACTAAGCCAAATAATAAACAGTTTTGTTTATAAATATACGAACCAATAAAGCATTACATGCTAATATGCAATATTTTATAATAATTTATTATTAATACTTGATTCATTTATTTTTTTGTTTTATCTTGTTAACATTCTTAAACATATTTTTCCAAAACATTTGAAAAACAATTTTTAGCAATGATTCAAATGCGTAGTTGAATCAGAGTTTTGAATTGATTTAATAAAGCTGACAGTTTGAAACTAAATGAATTGAACATTTTTGCTACTTAATTTTAAATCAGGAATGCTATTAAAACATCTGTCCTGACTAAGGCTGAACGATTATGGAAAATAATCTAATTGCGATTTTTTTTTAACCAATATTGCGATTGCGATTTAATATGCGATTACTTTTTAAGTTCTTTACCTTCTGTAGTAGTCGACAAAGACAAGCAATAAATCATTGTACAGTAGGGATGGGAATCTTTAGGCAGCTCATGGTCCGATCTAATTTTTTTCTTATTAATTAATCTTAACACTTAAAATATCTATTTAATTACATGTGTAAATATACATACTTTAAAAAAAAAATATATATATATATAGAAAATATAAAAAATATATGTAAACACATTTAATTAAACCAATTACATGTTAAGAATTTTAAATAAGCTATAAACTAATATAGCTTCAAAATATAAGAGCTAGTAAATAAAGAGGAACAAAAAAAAAAAAAACATTACAAGCAATAAACAAAGAGTGCTTTCAGTATTTAAAAGTAGGCTGTCTGAACGTTTTTCATTCAAGAGCTGGAGTGATTTCCCCCCCCCTCAGTTTAGATACGATAAGCTGCATTCACACTAATGCACATATCTCTTTTGAAATTGTAAATGTGGTTTGTCTTGGTGGGTTAAGATATAACTGACAGTGTTAACATTAATTTCACGTCATAAAAGCATTTTGAGATGCATGTACATTTAACCAATGAGTCGCTCACAGCCGCATGCACGAGCGCTCTTCACAAAGCGCGCGTAAGTATTTTAAAATGAAAGCAGCTTTCTCAGTGATTTTTATATTTTTAATATATAAGCCAACTGCATTCCAAAAGACATAATGCCTTTGTGGAGCATTTGTAAGGAAAATTCCGGCGGCCAAGACCGCGCACTGCAAGAGTAACATCAAAGCGACAAAACCTGTGCAATGAAGCCCGCGACTGTCCTTGTAATTCGCTTAAACCCCGAACTTTATGAAAGATTATTTTTCGGAAGGTTCGAGCTGTGTCGTGTTTGTGTGTGTGTGTTTGTGTGAGAGAGAGAGAGAAAGAAATTAGAAGCAAGCAGAATACGGTTGTTTCTAAAGCACGTGCAGCATTATCACTCATCTGTGTTTAAAAACTAAGCTCAGACTCGATCCAGAATTGTTGGAGAGAGAATAAGTAACACAATATCACATACATTAAAGGGGTCATGACATGAGAAACCAAATTTGCCTTGATCTTTTGGTATATAAGAGATCTATGTACTATTAAAACTTCCTGCAAGTTTCTTAGCTTAAGACGTCCTCCCCATTATAAACGAAGCATTTATTTAATCAAGCTCTAAATACAGCTCGTTCTAGATCCATGGTATGAAGTGACGTACCAGTCGTTTGCATATGACCGCCTCCAGCGCAAGACAACTACGCCTTTCGCATCATCGCATGCGTTGTCGTGCAGCGAGTAGGTCTGTTTACAAGGTGACTGCGATGCTAGGCAGATGTGCTGTTTCCGGTTTGAGTCTTTGAATACGCTGCCGAACGATCCAGAAATCAGGGAAAACAGTCGGATGCAGTTTATTTGCAGCATATGCAGCCCGCCAAAGCTTAATTTGAACGGTGAGTGATCGGATGAGTGTGACATGGCATGTTACTGAAGAACGAGCAGAGAGAGAGAGAGAGAGAGCCCCGGCCGCACGAGCGCCTTCAAACTCTCTCTCTCTCTCTCTCTCTCTCTCTCTCTCTCTCTCTCTCTCTCTCTCCCCCTCTCTCTCTCGCACATTTGAATCAAAATCAATTGAGAATTGACACGATGGTAAAAGATCGGAAGACCGAAGTTTCACGTGGTGGAGCATTGTGTAGTCTACGTGTGATACAAAATGATAATGAAAAAAATGATACAAAATGTTAATAATTTATGCATAAGCAGCACTGACGTTAGCCAATCATAACAGTGGGCGTTAACACTGAACTCTTAAAGGGGAAACACCTCCAAAACAGACTGTTTGAATCAGAGGTGAGAAACAGGGTGGGAAAAGGTCATAAATCACTATATTTTTTATTTTTTTTGTACAAAAAAACTATAGTAATACTATAAATGCAGCTAAGGGAACATAATAAAACAAAACCAAAAACCATGTCATGACCCCTTTAAAAATAAAGTGTTCTTTCCTGTATGCCAGACCTATATGCGTAGCTTGCCAAGTTGATGCTTGATCTGCAGACTGCTTTTCTCTCGCGTGTCACGTGACCAGTGTAATCGCAGCTTTTGTGGTTACAAAATCGTGTTTCATCATATTGCGATATTATCGCAAATGCAATTAATCGTTCAGCCCTTGTCCTGACAGACAAATAGACTGGGATTCTGAAACCAATGTTGTGGTCTTTAAGAAACTTGATGCATAATAATAAGGCAGAGTAAATTTTAATATTCAATAATGTTCAAAATATTCTGCATAGATGTATATTTACAGTATTCACTTACTCTAGTTGAAGATCCTTTTTGATCTGATCTTATAATCATGCTCCTGTTATTGCAGGATCTGATGCTCCGGATTTGTCAGCATTCCTTTATGATGCTACATCAGGCTTCTACTATGACCCCCTGACTACCCTGTACTATGACCCCAACTCAAGGGTAAGTACAGGAAATAGCCCTTTAATTCTCCTAAATGTGTAATATGAATAAAATACAGTGTATAATGACATAATGTTTATTTTTGCTTGTGTAGTATTTCTACGATGCTCAGAATCAGCAGTACCTGTACTGGGATAGTGCCACAAAAACCTACGTCCCAGTCCAGAGCTCTTCCACTGATGTTCACGAGCCACCCCCTGAAGTTGGTATTCCTGTGGCAACTGTTGCTGAGGTTATAGCAACGCCCATCACTGAGGAGGAGGTGAAGGTTGTTCCAGAGGTGGCTCCAGAGCCCGGGGCAGAGGTGCGGGCGGATGAGGAACCTGCCCCACGTGCAGAAAAAAAAGAGAAGGAAAAGGAGGAAAAGCCCAGAAGTTTAGCAGCTTTTAAGGTATTAACATGTATTGCATCACATGTTCTGTCCCTTACAAGAAATGAAAACAAAAACAAAAAAACACTGTGTTAAATCTGTGGGGTAATTTTGGATCTGATTATCAGATAATGAAAGACATGGAGCGATGGGCGAAAATCCAGAACAGGCATAAAGAAACCGTACGAGCTCCTTCACCTCTCTTCAAGTCTGGAGATGACCAGAGGCCTTCAAAGGCTGCTGATGCAGCCTTCGCCATCTTTGAAAGGAAGGTGAGAAAACCCTTCTTTTCTTTTCTTTTCTTTTTTTGTCTCCTGTCCATGTAAATAAGGTATGGTGACTCTGCTCTGGAAATATTCATATTGCTATGGCTCAATCTGAGTTAAGAATTTAAACAAACCTCAAACCTTACATACTAAATAAAATGTGTAATTTACCCCCTGCTAGCAACCACAGAAACATGCCAGAGTTTTCGCTAGAAAAAAATGGTTTCGTTTTACGGACATTTTGATGATATGCTGGTCAAATATCGCCTCTTAATAGTCAAGTTGAGGAAAACTGGAGGCAGTTTATGTAACTTAAAAAATGACATAATCAGGCCGTATAGAATGCAACATGTTGTTATTATTAGCTTAACTTTCAAATAGACGGAAAAAAACATGAACGTCCGATTGGCCGCCAATTGTTTTTTACTATGGTTTCAGACACATTCACTTTTTGAAACATTGAGGCACGGATGTAACTAATACAAATAAATAAAACATCTCCAGTTAACTAGCAGATCATTCATTTAGTTTGCTATTAAATAAGAGATCTAGCGATAAAATCTGTTGTTTTTGAAATCAAGCAGAGCGCTCGTGTCCGCTGCTATCAGTTGCATGGACGATGCGCTGCGCGAGTTGCGCAATCTTCACTCGGACGCGCATTTCAATCTATCGCCTTTGTGGTGACTCTATTCATCCCGGTGAAATCACAGAATAAAATGCACACAAACGTGTCCTTGCTTGATATAGACTGTAACTATGCACTGATAAACATATTCAGTTTTGATGAGAGAGAAAAAAAAACGAGTGCGCGGATTAGAACCACTGATCTATAGGCTATAATGAGATGTTCCTGATTCACCATCGTCTGGCCTCTGAAAAAAGCTTTTAAGGCTAGTCTGCCTGGGCTTGGCCATATTTGAAACGTCTCACTCAATCGTTCGTTGTTTAGATCTATATTACAGCCATTTTAGGCGTGCGCTTGATTTGAAATGCAGCATGCGATGTTGTTTCATACCTTTCAAACGGTAGAGCCTGTTCCTTTATATTTATAACATAGCCAAATATCGGTGTATTTTTGCTTTATACATTTTAGGCTTATTCTCAAATTCAGATTGTGTTAGGGGGGCGGGATTATTAGGCAATTTTAATCGGACAATTTGACCGGACAGATTTAATTTTGTCGGACATTTCATTTTTTTACCGGCCAATGTCTGGTAATTACCGGACAACGGAAACCCTGAAACATGCTACAAACCACTTTTTATTCTTTAAAATATAAGAATGCATTGTTTCTCATTACTCTTTCCAGAGGTTGTGCAAAAAGTAATCATTGCCTTTCACTTAAACCGATTGGGTTGTATGTGCCATGTTTATTTTTTATCTGTCAGCAAAATATTGTAACATGGTATTTTTACTCTTATGGAGTGTTGTGTGTTGCAATTTCCCATAAATTATTTAAATGGACCTGCATTTTAAAATCTTAATTTTCTCTTTAATCCTTGCTCATCTGTTTTCACCTGCATGTTTTAGCATCCTCGTTGACAAAGAATGGAAATGCAATAGGCCAGACATGTGTTTTTTTTAAATGAAGTCTATAAACGCCATAGAAACTTTAGCTAATTTTAAATCTTTATTTTAAACGTTTTGTCTGTAATTTTTCCATACTGTTCCCTTATTCATATAGGTCTCTGGTGCAGATGAATTATTCAAGAAGCCTCTTGCTCCTCCGAAACAAAAAGATGAAAAATCATTGAAGGTGAGACTTTACAGTATTAGGATCAACAACAACACACATTTAACATGAACACAAACAAACTTCATGAATTCAGACTCAGTTTTCCCAAACAGCTAAAAGGGCACACACATCACCTTGACCCTGATTGATGAAGGTTATTTGATAACCCACACTAAAGCAGATTTACAGTGAGTGTCATTGTAGATGAAAGCAAAAGTCCCCCCTCTCCCTCTGTGTGTTGGCAGCGGCCCATGGGCTCTCTCGGCATGTTGGCGGCCGACTACGGGGCAGGCAGCGATGAAGAGGAAGAAGAGAAACATGAGAAGCAAGAAGCTGCTCGACCCACAAAGAGCCAGCCGCAGGCGGACGAGAAGGAGGACAGGTTGACAGACTGGAAGAAGATGGCGTGCCTTCTGTGCAGGAGGCAGTTCCCTAATAAAGACGCTCTGCTCCGCCATCAGCAGCTCTCAGACCTGCATAAGGTACCAAATCTCTGACTAAAACTTCTATGGTGTTTGAGGACTGTTGACATAATGCAATTCAAATTTTATAGAGAAGAAATGCATATTATATATTAGTTTTAAAAACTTGTGGGTGAGGTTTTGACCCCTTCATTGTTTTTTTCTGTATTTTAGCAAAATATGGAGATTCACCTAAAAATCAAAAGGTCAAAGAGAGAACTTGAGGCTCTGGAAAACCAGGAAAAAGAGGTATCATTATTCCCTTTTTCAGTTATGTACAGCTGAATCATTTTAGTTGTTTCTAGTAGATTTTTAATCATTTCAGGTCAGCATTGACTTATAAAATAAACATTTAACTCAAATACAAGTATATTTTCCATTGTTTTCTCACAGTAGTCCTCAATGAAATGATTTGCTCTCATTTTGAACCCCTGTCTTTTAGATGAAAATTAAAGAGTCGAACGGTTCACCTGAAGCAAAAAGAAGAAAGCCGCAAAACACATGGGCCGGCACCTCAAGGTTCGTGATTTTTTTCAGAATCCTAATACATTTCATTTAAACTTGGCATTGATATGGACCCTCATACCTGAATATTGACACATGGCACATCGCGGTGTTCTTACAGGGACAGTCATAAAGGCAGCGAGAGACCAGGCTTGGGTTTAGAGACCGCTGAGGTGAGTGTCTATTCAGCTACAGGATGTTTTGAGTTATGGCAGTTGAGGGTCATTGATTTCATCTGCTCTCTCCCTCTTGTTTCTTTACCAAAGCGGAAGAAAAAGGAACCCGTCGTCTGGAATCATGCCACATACAAGCAGGCGGTTCGGAAGGCCATGTTTGCACGTTTCAATGAGCTAGACTGACAGTGAAATTAACGAACACAAGAATTTGTGAATATATACAGACAGGCACAGTGTTGTGTGGTCTGTTGGCAGCTCATTCCAGGCTTTACTCTCTGAACTGATACAAAATTCCTGGAGAAGCTTATTGTGACTGACCCCTCATTTTTGTGAATATGGTGACGTGTGCCTGTGTAAAATGAAGTTATTATTTCCTTGCAGCCAAATGTACTCTTATGTTTAATCATTCTTTTTGTAGCTCTATTCTTCAGGGCGTTTTAAAAAATATTTCCTAATTTGATGATGTACCATGTTTTCCCCCCCTTTTTTATGTAGTAAATTTAAGTCGGATTTCATTTGTAAAATGAAATATTTGAATTAAGGAGCTTAAAAATTACTGAAGTTTGTCCTTGGGTAAATAAACTGCCTCAATGTGACTGAAAATATACAGTTATTCTGTTTTCTTTATATACTGATTTTTTTTTTAATGTGTTATTTTTACATAAACCATCTTTTACACCTTTTTACTCCTTGTAGAGTTCACAAAAGTGTCAGGAATCACTAAAAGAGGATGGAGCCTCTTTTCCTACACCCTCCAGGTGGCAGTACATAACTATTGTCAACATTGCTATTTCAATTTCACATTAAGCCGCACCTCAGAAATGTCTAATGCTGAAAGAATGAATCTACACATGCAGTCTTGAATTTCATCTTTGTAGAAGATTGCCTCGAGTTAAACTTGAAAGTGATGCATTGACAGGAACAGTGCTTTAGTTCATTGCATGCAAAGGCAGAGATTACATTTCAAAGTTCTACAGCCTTCACTGAACCTTTTAGTGCTTTGTTATAAAATGTTGAATCATGTAGTTTATTAGAGCCAATAACCTCTATGCAACATGAGTCTTCATGTTTTAAGCATTTAACTCAGGGATGCCCGATCCTGTTCCTGGAGATCTACCTTCCTGCAAAGTTCAGCTCCAACCCTGATCAAACAAAACTGAGCCAGGTACCGAGATCTTTAAGAGAACTTGATAATTACAGATACGTGTGATTGATCAGGGTTAGATCTGAACTCTGCAGGAACAGGATTTTGTCATTTCCTTATTTAAATTTAGATACATTTATGTGCACAACATTAACTTTTGAAGCACATGTTTGAAGGTATTATAGAAGTCAGCAGCAAGAAATACATCAGCAGAACCTGCAATAAAAAGATCCCTCACCCTGACATTCAATGAGTGTTTGATCCTTTTCTTGGTGGACAAATAGTCTCTGTCCATTGAGTTTGAGCTTGTTGAAAGAAAGGAATGTGGACTGTTTGTTTTGGTCAATCATGCTTGAATGATTGATCAGGCGTAGGACCATAAAAAAGGAAAAAGAGTAATGCACCCCAAAAAGGTTTCTTTTACACTTCCACCTCCCTTTTCAGTCACAGATAAAAGCTGATAATACTTGTGTTAGGATAACATATGGACACGGCGTCTAGATCTCCACAGAGCAAATTTTAGTACTCTGTTTTTTATCAGACTCCGCTTTGATGTGTAAATGGCTCTTGCCTGTAGTCATGGTATAATGTAGAGCATGTCAAAGGTCGGCTTGCTTTCCTTCCTCCTCATGGTTGTTGTCATCTGAAATTGCTTTTTAAATAGTCATTCTTTAAAGGAAAGCTCGCAAATGTCCGTTTCAGCCAGCTTCTTTTGAAGGGGAGAACTTTTGTCGTATTGAATCTTCTCAGTTTGTTCCCATACATACTTCTTGGCCTGTTTCTGTGTCTATGGTTTAAAGAAGTCTAGAAAACGTGTCCTAGGGTGAGACTTTTAAGATTATCCTTAAGTTCACAGTGCGAAAGTTTACAGCTAAAATAAGATTGAAATGTGCAATCAATGTGCTCAAACATATTGTTTTATAAAGTAAAATAAAATTATATATATATATAGGGCTGCCAAAGTTAATGTAATATTAATATTATTTACATATAGAGATACTTACTATTTTGAATTTGCATTCAATTGTGTATGAGATAGTATGTGGCCTTTGTGATATACATTTTTTTACACAATATAAAAGTGTGTATACATAAAAATCTATAGCGGTTTTTATGATAGACATTTTAAATTACAAAAAGTAATTTCTAAACGTTTGTTTCTAATTTTCCACCTGGAACGCTTTCTTTTTTCCATGTCTGACATTTGGACCCTGCTGATTGTCAAACAAATACGTTCCAAATGTTTGGTTGAGCATCTGTCAGCAAAGTCGAACAACAATGCATAGTGTTGGCTTCACGGTTTGACCTTCTTTCCTCTTTATTTGCCAAAGGTCTGCGGTGGCTTAAGGGAGTTCTAGTCCAACCAGATTTTCTGCATGTACAAGAAAATATTCTCCTTGTATCTAAGACTTAGCAGTCCTCAGTTTTGTAATCCATCATTGTATTCTCGCTTG
This sequence comes from Siphateles boraxobius, assembly GCF_051911475.1. NCBI lineage: Eukaryota > Metazoa > Chordata > Actinopteri > Cypriniformes > Leuciscidae > Siphateles > Siphateles boraxobius. The sequence goes on along the minus strand of NW_027509042.1, from coordinate 9,096,003 downwards.
TCGTCTTGCACCTTAGTGGGCTAGATGTCAGCAACACCATCCTCATTACTGCAGAGCGCATCAAATTACCTTTGGCCTTCAGATGAGTCCAGACCATTAGAGTGGAGATACAGAGGGGCCGGTGAAGATGAATGTGGGGGTCTGGGGTTTTGTACCCACTGCACGTGCGGCGGGAGTCCTCAGAGGCAGCAGGACTGACTGTGGAAAGCGTGTGGGGAGCCTCATTATCTCCAGCCAAAGCTTCTTCTTTTACATAGAGCGGGAGCTGCATGGGGTCTCTGGCCAGCCTTGAGGTGGCCCTCAGAAAATACACAACACAGTCAGAGAGCAGGGCTGAACCAACAATACAAGAGGAAGCAATTATTTGAGCATTTTAATTAAAGCCGTAATTCATTCTATTTAGAATTAGGACTTGATATCTAAATAATGTGGTTGGTTTAAGATGTGTGTGCTTTGAGGTTCTTTATTTATTTTTTATTATGGCACTTTTTTTCTCTCAAATTACTGCCATAGACCATCTTGATATGAAAACTGATCTGTTTATTACATTTAATTTCTATATATAAATATAAAAATATATCAATTCCCCATCAGATCGGCGCCAGATGCATTGGACCATTTCTTCCGTTCCTCATCCGTCAGCTCAAACGCTGAAGGAAACTCAAAGGAAAACCCACAGAAATCTCAATTTAATAAGTAGCCTACTGTGCAAATGTTTACTCTCACTTGTGATTTCCAGGGGTTGACCGCAAGTTTATTTAGCTGAAAATAATCCCACCACAATGTGTAATCATAATTATATCAGCACAATCTAACTACAGTAAATCACTAGAACCCTTAATGTTAAAACTGATTCTTGGAATAATTTCCATCTGGACAAATCGTGTAAAATTACCAAAAACAAACTCTAGTCTAAGTATCCAAGTATGCACGTTTGAAAAACATGGGAATGAATATCAGGACTGCATCTTCAATCCTGTTCTTTTCAGATGCCGTCTGACTGACATGTAAACCAACCAATCACAGTTCGTTTTGTTCAGTGTCATGTTTAGGGGGGTGAAAATATAGCGTCGATGTCCCCACAAATGACCGGTGTGTAAAACTCTTTACTTGAACTTTACATACTTCTTACATTCTCTACTCATAATTCTTTTAGAAATCCAACGTTTAATTGATCCTGAAAAGCAGCCATTTTTGGCAGCCAAAAGCACCCATAAACATGATGCCCTTCCTCTTCCATGAGGGGGTTTGGCGTAACAGCATTTGTTTCCAGGCAGGAAACAAGTCAGTCCTGCTGACGCTTATTAGAGTCCTCTTCAGCTTTAATCACTAGAATGAGATGGTCTATATGCGCATGTCTATGTTAAATGTTCCCACCCCCACGGTCACGCCACGAAAATACTATTAAAACAAATATATTAATCGGCTTTTATATTAATAGTGAATGTAAACCGTCTGTGCACTCCCGGCAGTTTACATGATTGGCAGTTTAGTTTACTAAATTTACAACAAAAGATGCCTTCATTTCCGAAAGCATTATTTTTGTCCTACATTTCATAACTCAGACAAGCTGCGTGTCTCATCTGTAGGCTAGAGAAAATTGTTATGCTACTTTGACATAGCTGCACAACGAGCTAGAGAAGTTGGCATGGATGGAATCACCTGTTTTAAAAACGACCGAACTAGCTTGAAAAAAGAGAATGTGACAGAGCCAGTTTTTTACAGTCTATGGACAGAGCTCGTAACTAAATGAGAATCATGATTGGCTTGGCTTTTTAACTGAAAAAAATTTGGGGTAGGATTTACTTGAAAAAAGCTAGGCAACTTTTTCCACTCAGAAAATGCTAGTAAATTTACAAAGATTTGCCAAGTAAAAACCTAAACATATTTATCAGTAGCTTTAATTAGAAATCTTTAATTTAAAATTTACTTGGAATATGGAATTAAGTAAACTTTACTTTACCTAGTTAAGTGAAAGTAACAAAGAAAATAAGTAATTTTAACTTGGCTAGTAAAAGGTTGATTAATATCAATTTAGTTGAAATTTCCTTTGCATTACATTTCATTCAAACAATTTTATTGAATTATACCAGTCATTTATAGTATGTGTTTTACCTAGAGTATCTAAGTAATTTATACTTCATCATGTCAGATGTTGGGCATGAGGTGAATGCAAAGACCTCAATACTTGGTACACAATGACGGTAACATTTGATGGATCGTTTTTGTGTTTGAATGTGTCATTTTGAGCAGAAAATTTACTCAAAATGTCACAAAATGGCAAGTTACTAAATCCTGACAACAAAAGCAATGATAAAACAGTGTAAATACTGCTGGAAACCAGTGAAAAATTAACCTCATTAATTATTCAAGGTCCAGTGGATGATGGGAACCCCAGTGTCAGAAAAGTTGAGTAATTTTTACTTAATGTTATTGAGTTGATATTTACGCTTTCATTTCTACTCGCTTGCATTAAGTACTGATATGGAATTTACTTAGTTTTTTTTTATTCTTGCCTGAACTAACTTTTTCTTGTAAATTACATTGTTTTTTTTCATTAGTATTTACCTTACCAAAAAATAATTTTTTACAGTGTTGGAGATGGCGAGAACTGAGGGATTTGAAATGTTGTAAAAGCGACCTGGAGGTGGCTTCTTAATTACTCAACAGGTGAGTAAGGTACTTTATTGAACATTTATATTGAACTCTCTAACATAGTTCATTGTAAAGCATTATCTATTGTGAAGGGTGATTTCATTATTTGTTGTTGTGCTGTGCTGGAATTATTTTTTAGGGAAGTGGCCTACCATGCCGATTAATGGGTATAAAGCTATTCAGCTAAAGAATTTTTTTATTTTTATTAATCGAAACAGAATATGGTTCATACTTCCTGAAGTGATTGTTTTAAACAAGTAGGCCTATTAAAACTTGGATATTACACAAAAAAAACACAAAAAACCCCAATAACCTTTAGCTGAAGTGTTTGTAATATGAGGACCTTTTGCCCCATGCTGCTGTTCATATTTGGATATCCGTTTGTATGTGCATTTGTAAATAAAATATCGTATGAAATGAAAATATGGCTTATCGTTTGGTTGGTCTCAAATTAAAGCGATAGGCTACATTTCAGTGCTCATCTGTGAAATTTCACATCTTTTTTTCTTCTGACCTTTGATTTAAAGGGGGCTTGTAATTCAAATCCTTTCACCAAACCATTTGCTTGTACAGTTGGAAAAAGCTTCAAAAACCGTGATTAAGAAATAAATCAAGTCTTTGGCCAATTGGCAAGCAGCGTTCTGCTCTGCTAACTTAGGCTATAGCGTATTTGTCTTTTTACAGTTGTCATCAGCTGGTTTTATTGCAGTCATCATGAGGACTTTGCAATAGTTTCTGACTCCCTAATAAATCAGAATATTTGCAGTTATTACCTTAGCTTTGATCTCGTGATCCATTTTCTGTTACTTTCAGCTTCATTTAGGCATAAATAATACATTGCATTTGCCTTGTAAGGTAGGACTGCTTATTTGGAATATTCTGTTACTTTTTTGCCTCAAATGTATACATCTCATTTCTGAGTTTATTAATGAAACACTTTGACTCCATACGTCAGTGTCAGACAAGGTGCAAACGATAGGCAGTGATGGTTCAGTAATTTGTTTGTTATACGATGCTGTGAAGAGCAAATCATTTTTACTGTTGACACGTCTGTCCTTTTCCCAACCGCAAACTACCTTTATTTCCACATTTATTCTGAGGTTCTTTGTCATAAAGGCAGCCAGTGTCAGTATCCACATTTATCTCATCAGCAAGTATAGTGTCGTCCCACAGTTCAAGACTGATAAATGCTAACAAACCAAAGTAACTTTCTTTGTGCGCAATGGCTGTTAACATCGGCCTTTCAGCAAGTGAAGCATGTCTTTAACCTTGTTTAGCCTTTTGGAATCAAGTATAATCTTCTCTGACAGGAGATTAATGGCACCATCTCTCTAGTTTTTACTAGCACCATCAGGGAGGAGTGAGAGGCAAAAATGAAGGGGAGGAAAGGAGAGAATGAAGGTCTGCAGTCTGTCATCATGCCATCCTGGGATGAGTTTGGGTGAAAGGGCTCCGCAAAAACATTATGAGAGATGTATGGTTTTTATGCTCTTTTGTTCTCCCCCCTCTATCTGTTTGCTCTCAGTAATCTGTCATTGTGTCATTTACTGGGGGTAGAGATGTCTGTCCCGCTGGCCTACAGAGATATATTGGGGAAATGAAAGGTTGTTGCTCACTCCCTTGGACATTTAATTCTTATTTTGTCCATTTGCACCTTTTCTCTCAATCTCCCGTCAATCTAAGGCTCTTATTTCAATTATTTATTTAGTTTATTCAATTTAATTTCTTTGTCTTTCCTCAAACAATTTCCTCATACCAAATCTCCATAAGATAAAATATGTATTTATAGGCAAATGTTTGCTCAGGTTTATGGGCAACCACAAGTTTCTTATGCTGAAAATGACCAACTCATAAAACATCTTAAACCAGTGTAAGTTGGTTTGCTGGTCTCACAGTCTAGTGTTTTGGGGTTTTGAGAGACCATATTAAACCAGAGACCATATTTAACCAGCTAAGACCAGAAGACCAGCAAACCAGTAGCTTAGGCTGGTTTTAAATGTTGTAGTTTTTTTCTGCTTACAGTCCTAATTATATCAGCAAGATTATACAATATCTACTTGGTGTTTTTTTTTTATTGACTAAGATTTTATAGAAACGATCCAAGAGAGAACAACATATTTGTATTGTTGAAAAGTTAAAAAAAAGAAAAGAAAGAACAGCATGAAATAAGCTTAGAAACCTTTATAGTCTTCGGAAATTTGAAGGTTTCATGTTTTTAGCAGACAGTAATTAATTGCATGAAACATGGTCTGCGTAAACTATATTTTTCCTTGTTGCAAATGAACCTGCATGGAATGTTTTCTGTGTCGTATTTTCTCTAATGTTGCATAGATTTATTCTTGGTTTTTAAGGATGAGGGCATGTAAAACAACCTCTTCATGTTGGCATTGAAGCTCCTAGAAACCACATAGCAACAAGTAAAAACAACAAAAGCAATCAGAATACCTTAGCAGTTGGATAGCAAAAACCCTAGCTTCAAGCCTTCACAACGGCAAGTTTTGCATGGGCAAGCACCACTTAGTTTTTCAGGAAATGTAACAACATCTAGCTGTCAGATGGAAGCTGTCCCATGCATGCTAGCTTACATGTATTGGTTTGTATATTCTGGACTCTCTGGGAGGAAAGAGGTGGTAATGCCCTAGAGGTTAAGCCCAGATGGTAGCATTTCTTCCACAGCCCCAAACAGCTGCTCAATCGTTTTGCAACTCTGCAGTGTGACGACTGACTAATGGCAAAGGCCCATCAGTGTGTGCACACACGTGAATGTGTGTATGTGAGCCTGAATGATGGCTGGGACTTGGGGATGCCCCCACTGTTGCATTTAAAGGTAATACCTAACCACACTGGGCCCCTAAATGTGCAGCGAATCAAGGTAGTGTTGAAAAGGGCTTACAACACTCGCCCGCTAAACGAAAGCAACGTCCCGTAATTTGCTTCAGACCATTACCTAAACTTAACATATCAGAAACCAGACCAAGGCATGCTTGAACATAGACTGGTTAAACATTTAGTCCCTAGTGTTCAGCTTTAAAGTAAATGTGCTACATAAGTATCAGGAATATCTGGTTGGAATGTTCAGAGTTTACTGTAATACAATGTAGGCTCGATTGCCAGCATTTATGGAATAATGTTGATTACCACAAAAATGTTCATTTTTCTGTTAAAATGTATATATGAGCTGTAACGTTGTTTTCGTGGGGTTTACAGTAATTTTAGGGTTTTAGCCATTCTTTAAGTTTTTAAAGTACTCATAGATAGATAGATAGATAGACCGACAGAGACGGACAAATAGATAGATAGATAGATAGATAGATAGATAGATAGATAGATAGATAGATAGATAGATAGATAGATAGATAGATAGATAGATAGATAGATAGATAGATAGATAGATAGATAGATAGATAGATAGATAGATAGATAGATAGATAGACAAAGGAAGAACAAGTCGAATTTAAATGTTTCAACATTTAACAAAAAAGATGTAGAGGTTTGATAATGATATTTTTCTGTGTGTTCATTTTTTCATTTTTCTTGGCAGAGGAGAAAGAGAACCATTTTAGCTTCGATATTAGGATCATTCTGTTTTATTACACCACACTGAATATTTTTCTGCTGGTGTGAACATGATATAGTTATTCTAGCCTTTCGTACAGAACGCCTCAAGCTGGAACATTCTCTTCCTTCCTCAGACTACTTTGTTTTGAGAGAACCTTCCTTTTTCTAGCAATGAATAGCAAACAATCACCATTAATAGGTTTGCTTTCAAAATTGTTCTTTGTCATTAGTAAAAACATGAGGGCTCTCCTGGATTCGAGAGTTAACCATTTTGCTTTATTTTGCACTATTTGTGTGGAGTGTATATTAATGCATTATTTAAAAAATATTTTAAATTGCTCAAAGTGCTTTAAACCCATGCATGTTATTGAATAATATATTAATTGTTTTCTGTATCTCCAAAATTCTAAATGGTTTATTTTATAAAAATCCTAAAATGTAAAATATTTAAGTACAGTACTTTCACCAAAAAATATTCTGCAAAAAATATTATTATTAATATTAATAGCGGATTTGTTCTCTAAGCTGTATTTTTCCATGGAGTTTAAAGGTTAAAACAAATTTCGGTACACATAAACATTAACGGAACTTCACTTCAATCTCCCAGACTTTTACGTTTCATTTTCGTATTTCTACAAATACATACACTTCTTAAAGTGATAGTTTACCCAAAAATGAAAATTCTGTCAGTAATTATTCACCCTCATGTTGTTCCAACCCTGTAAGATCTTCGTTCATCTTCGGAACACGAATTAAGATACTTTTGATTAAATCTGAGAGCTGGATCACTCCTGGATTGAAACTTGCCAGTCCTGAAAAGTTATTAAAGACATTGTTAAAATAGTCCAAGTGACTACTGGGTCAGTCTTAAGTGTATAAAGCGACGAGAATACTTGTTGTGCGCAAAAAACAAACTAAAATAACAACTTTATTTCAACTATTAATTTCCTTCTCTGTGGGCCTCTAGTCAGTTAACGTAGTGGGACAGCGCAGTGCTACGTCACATGTAGCCTCACTATTGGCCGAAACTGGTCATGTGTGTGATGCGTGTGACGTACAAAAACAGAAGCTTATGCTGTTAAACTAGTGAACTGAGTCGAGGCCCACAGAGAAGGAAATGAATAGTTGAAATAAAGTCGTTATTTTTGTTTTTTTTGCACACAAAAGTATTCTCGTCGTTTGATAAACTTAAGATTGAGCCACTGTAGTCACGACTATTTTAACAATGTCTGTAATAACGTTTCGGGGAACACGTTTCAATCCCCGAAGAAGCCAATGGAGGAGTGATCCAGCTCTCATGTTTAATAAAAAATATCTTAAATTGTGTTCCGAAGGTGAACGAAGGTCTTACGGGGTTGGAACAACATGAGGGTGAGTAATTACTGACAGAATTTTCCTTTTTGGCTGAACTATCCCTTTAAATGTCTCTGAAGGTGCAATAAATTACAGTCCTGATCAAAACTTGACATTATTCCTTGGGATTAAAGGTTCAGAGGTCAACTTTCTTTATCTGCAATGACTTCGACTCCATTACAGCCTCTCAGTCCCTTAAATTTTGTTTTGTGGTGGGGAAAGAGCATTAGATAGCTGATATAAACATATTAAATATCTTGGAAGGTTTACTGTAATATATAGGTTTCAGGTTTGGAAACAAAAGGCAATTAAAAACGTATCACAGTGTTTTAAATTCTGTAAAGCAAGCATAACACAAAATGCAGACTACTGTTTCACACAAGAAAATTGGAGGCTGACATGCCAAGGTGTCCATGGTGTCATGCATAAATAAATGAATAAATTGCCAATTGCGACATACTGCTGTGAGATCTAAAGTTAAAGCCTGTTTACTTAAAGTACATGCATGTTCTATCATCTCATATTTCTTATTTTCTTAATTGTTGTCATAGTAAGAGGCTGTTAAAAGCCTATTATAGCATCTCAGCTCCTCTCCTGAGGTTGAAAGGCCAGCATGCAATTTTAGCATAAGAATGCAGACCCTTATGCATGCCATTAGAGTGGTGTACAGTAACCATTACCCTCCATTTTAGATGACAGCAGAGAAAGGCCCCTATAGAGAGGATTCAAAGACCACCATGTTTACCGTCATTAGGCTTTGTAACCTCACTTGCTTATATATTTATAAAATACTGAACAGCCTGAGGGCTAAACATTCAGACTATTCTAGGACGGAGTTTCCCATGTGAGACACACAAGGACACTTTAATTATGAGCTTTTCTTGGTAGGAGATAATCTGTTATTTTGGTCATCTTATATCTTAATAGCGCTTGATTCCTTTCCTTTACAGTGCTTGAGTACTTCCTTATCCCTGCAGGATCTGTTTGTACGTTTTCTTAATGGACTCTGCTCTCAAATGCGTTTAACATGCAGTCAGTCGATTGTTTATGTAAAGTTTGGTGTCAGGTTGCACTTTGAGACGCATTGTGGGTCCACCTTGGCCGAAGGGAAAGCATACACTCTACATCCTCTCCGGTTTAGACGAAAAACGTAGTATAACCCCGAGATGGCTTGCTAGTTTTGGAGGGAGCATGTCTTCGCTGCCGTATAAATGAATGCATTGGTTGCCACTCATGCATTAGGTCAATGTCTAAAGTTCAAAGGAGGCTTCTTGGCCATGAGAGAAGAGCAAATGAAGTGTATTTTTTTAAAATGCGTATTTTTAGATATCTAACATGAGTAATCACATATTTGCTGGAATGGAACAGGTAGCTATGGCCATCTATTTTAATGAAAAAGGAGCCATGTTTTTTGATAATCATCATGTTCCTCTTTCATAAGCTGTATCTTTCATGTCATCCAACTACAATTTGCTGCTGTCAGCTTTTACAGTGCAAAAAAAAAACTGACAGACTGTCTCAAATCACTGTTAATCATTGCAAATGGGGCATGATAACAGCAATTAAAGCCACGCAAACCAACACCCTTGCTAAGACTTTCTTTAAGCTTCGAGCTACTTTTTGTAATCTGCCAACTTTGGAAAAAGTCTCACTGAAAGGACATATTGTAAACCACACGATAGACATGAGACCGTAAGACTTTTGTTTGGAGAGAATTATTTCACCTGAAAGGAATTGTGCAGGATGACTGCAGGAATAATAGCCCTGGGCTTTGAGGAAGAATACAGAATAGGCTTCCCTTTTTACGACTGGAAACTGATGCTGTTTCTTTTGTATATTAAAAAGCTCTTTTCCAAAGAATGAAAGGAATGTTGAATTGTTTTTCTGTGTATTTCCAGTGTATTGTTGCTATAGTAACATAACAGCAGTCCTGAGCCAACAAAGATGGATACATTTCTCCCTCCAATTTTTTTGATAGACAGACAGTCAGATAAAATTTATGAAAATGCACCTAGGTAAAGGTTAGATTTGAAAATATATTTTAGCATAGTGTAAGCTTCGTAATGTTCATAATTCATCCATGAGTCTCGCTCTATAACTGCCATCTCATCTCATTAGGTGAACACAACCTAATGAATGACACTCTCACATTATGACCTGTCAGAATTTTTTTTGTAATGACAGGCAGCCTTGACAAACAATAAATATCTCATTTCCCCTTTCCTAATTATGTTTGATGAGTGTTTGTACCCGAAAGGTCAAACCGCCAAAATAGAATCAAGTCTTAATTATTTGTAATTTATTGGAGAGTCATATAATTGATGTTAGAGATTAGTTTGTTCTCAGTTTAAAAGTGATTAGCGTGCATAAACAGAGGCATTTGTTGAACTTTAAAAAAAAAATTACATTTGTGCTCGAGATAGTCATGCACTAAAAGTAGATTATTATAAGGGCATTAGACGCTTAACAGTATCAAATGCTCCAAATCAACAAATAAGAATTGAAGAGGCAAAATAATTTTGAACTTTTTTAGGCTGTTCATCATATATGCTGCTATCATTTTCTTTCATTAAATTCTTACTCAAATGCAGTATAACTCAATTTTTTTTCTCGTTTTCAGTAAAATTTCTAAACATTAGTTTCATGCTTAAAACAATGATTTGAAAATGTAAATTTAGAAGTCTTAATAATTATGCTATTTTTATTGGAAATGATGTAGCCTACAAGCGTCACTCGCCCGTGCGTGTCTCTGATATTCGTAGGGAAAAGTTGCTCTGGCTACTTTGACGTGTGTGTGTGTGTGTGGTGTGGGAGTGGCAGAGGTTCTCTTACGAGAGTATCTCTCGTACTGCGTAATATCTTACGCTATGGGGAAAACCTCTTTTCCACGAGATATTGAAGCCAAAAATTATCCTTAATTTTGAATTAATGTAAAACGCTGTGTGGCAGCATGTAGACATAGGCAAGACGGCTTGCGCGCCTATTGGCTGCCCTGCGGCAACAGCAGCAGCCTATCGAGAGAGGCCCTGCGTGACACCATATCCAAGGGGGGTATTTCGCACCCATTTCGTCACGTCCCGCCAGAAAGGGCGTGGCCTCATCCTATAAATATCGCTCGATGGGCTGATATGGGCTGATACAAAATGATTTTCATCTCTTCAGCGAAGCTCACGCATCGCTGGATCCAGAGTGAGAAGCTGCGCCGTTGACACAAGCCTTCTGCGGGACGAGCCCTTGAACCTGAAGCCGCTGCCCTTCACCTCGCCGCCTTCAGTCGCCGTACCTGCTACGCTTTCCAGCTTATATATCCTTTACCTCTGCTGAGAGTGTTTGTTCGCCGTTGCAACTCACACTTCTTTATAACTCATAAAAGAGCTAGTGTCTTTTTCAAGAGGCCATCTTCCTGTGGCTCGTGTCGAGCCCAACTCAGCGACGGGGACCGCCATGTGATCTGCGTTTCCTGCCTGGGGGAAGATCATGCGGCTCTCACGTTCGCTGACGGCGGATGCCCTCACTGCGAGCTGATGCCTATGGTGACTCTGAGGACTCGCCTGGCATCCTTTTCGGAGCCCGCCTTTCTGCCCCCCGAGCTCTCTCCTGCCCGCCAAAGCTCGCCGGTTCGCCCGCCAGCTTCGCCGGCATCGCTTGAGTCGCTTACCGATGGACAGCGGCCGCCGTCTGCCGCTGCTTCCGCCATTGAGCTCGACGAACCAGCCGAGGCCTGTTCTATCCTGGCATCGGACAGCGAGGACTGGGCGAGCTCTGTGGACCTTCCCCCGCTGCCCGCGAGCCTTCTGGGAGACGAGCCGGCATTGAATCTGAGCTGATGCGTCTGCTCTCTCAAGCCGTCGACAACCTCGGCCTCGACTGGAAGGCGCCCGCGCAGCCCGTGCGCAACCGGCTGGATGGATGCTTCCTCAAGAAGGACACTGCCCCATCACAGTCGAGACCCGCGCCTTTCCTTCCTGAGCTTCACGAGGAAGTCGCGAAGTCTTGGAACGCCCCCTTCTCGGCCAGGATGCGTACCTCTGTCTTTGCAGCATTCTCCACTGTGGACGGTGCGAAAGATAGAGGGTACCTTTCTCTACCTCCAGTGGAAGCAGCGGTAGCATCCCATCTCTGCCTGCCCTCTGCTGGACGGCGTGCTCTGACGGCGCTACCCTTGAAAGCCTTCCGAGTGACGTCAGCCATGCACGGTCGCGCTTACACCGCCACCGGGCAAGCTGTGGCAGCGCTGCACACAATGGCTATCTTGCAGATTTTCCAAGCCGACCTTCTCCGTAAAATGGACGAGGAAGGACCGTAAGCTATCTGCGTGGCGGATTTAAGAAGCGCTACGGACCTGGCTTTACGCACTGCAAAAGCCACTGCACAAGCCGTTGGGTGCAACATGGCCTCTCTCACCCTGGCTGAGAGACATCTGTGGCTAACGCTGTCTGAGATGACGGAAGCGAAGCGCTCTGTGTTCCTCGACGCGCCCATCTCCACAGATGGCCTTTTCGTATCTGCCGTCAAGGATTTCATGGACAGATTTGTCGAGGTGCAGAAGACATCACAGGCTATGAAGCACTTCCTGCCGAAGCGCTCTAGTTCCGCAGCAGGCCGCTCGAAACAGCCGTCTGCCCGGGGCTCCCAGCCGCAGCCTGCACCACCCGCCGCCGCCTGCTTCTCAGCGCCGCCAGGCCCGAGACCAAAGACCGCGCTCTCGCTCTGCTGGACGCCGGCCCCCTCAGCGCGGGCCCCGGCCGAGGATTGAAATCAAGCCCGAGGTCTCAAAGCCTTCCTAGCCTCTCTAGGAAAGCGACGGTGTTCAAATCCCGCTGCGGCCGGATTTTCACCGAAACTTCTCGCTCGTTCAGTTCCAAACAATGCGACTGTCCCAGCGTACTTCGCAGTAAACAAGCCGGTTCCACAGCCCGCTTGCCTGCACACAAAAGCCGTTTTTACGTCTACCCAGATAAATCCAATAGTGTATTTTCTGGTGTTCCAGCCACGGCCGATGGTATTAAGAGTGTTGTAAGAATGCCAACGTCTCAGTGCCCATTCCCACACACAGACACAGCCTGCCACAGTACAGGGCTAACACAAATAAAATCGACTCATGTCGATTGTGCAATAAATGTAGTGAATGTGCCCACGACACAGTGCCCACAAACACTACACGATGCATGTCCCACGGTTTCTGTAAAAACGAAACCAACACGCATTCAGTCGGCGCAAGCCGACAGTTTTCTCAGTGTGGTGAGTGTGCCCGCTGTCCCGCGCCCACATTCCCTCACAGACATGCCGAACCCCACGGGCCTCGTCCCGCTCTCCTTCTCTCCACAACCTGTCATAGAGAAGCTGAGCGTGGTCGGGCTGCCCGCTGTGATCAGCGCGCCCCCCGCCTCGCACACTGCAAACACAGTGTTTATTTCTCAGCACACCGGAGCTCTCCGGCCGCCGTTATGCCGCGGCCAGAGCCCAGATTTCATTCTACCTCTAGCTATTCACGCAGATGCATTGGCGAAGCTTCCCGGGGTATCAGAATGGGTGCTGAACACTATAAAAAGAGGTTATTCGCTGCAGTTCGCTCGATGCCCCCGCCGTTCCACGGCGCGAGTCGAAACGACGGTAAAAAACGAAGTATCTCATCTACTTCGAGCCGAGATAGCCAAACTACTGAGCAAAGGGGCCATAGAACCTTTATCTCAGGCTCAGAGCGAAGGGGGTCTATACAGCAGATATTTTCTGGTACCGAAAAAAGACGGGGGTCTCAGACCCATTCTAGATCTGCGACAGCTGAACAAGGCGCTCGCGAAGCACCAGTTCAGAATGATTACAACCAGGAAAATCCTCGCGCAAGTTCGCCAGGAGGAATGGTTTATGTCAATAGATCTGAAAGACGCCTATTTACAAATATAAAAAAGCGTCACGTCACAGGCAATTCTTGAGATTCACCTTCGAGGGCCAGACATACCAATACAAAGTCCTGCCGTTCGGCCTGTCCCTGGCACCCCGTACATTTACGAAGTGCATGGACGCGGCTCTCGCACCCCTGAGACTCCGGGGCATGCGAATTTTGAACTACTTGGGCGATTAGCTGATTCTGGCTCGATCACACTCAGAGCTCATAGAACACAGGAACACTGTACTCGAGCATCTCGAGAATCTGGGTCTCACAGTCAATTGGGCGAAGAGTTCACTGTCTCCCAATCAGAAAATTTCTTTTCTGGGAACAGTGCTGGACTCGCTATCCATGACAGCGCGTCTGTCACCGGAGCGCGAACTGGACATTCAGCGCGCCGCGAAATCCTTCAGCCGCGGCTCGATAGTCCCGCTCAAAAGGTTTTAAAAAATGCTGGGCCTCATGGCCCCAGCAGCTTCAGTACTCCAGCTGGGTCTGCTTCGCATGCACCCACTGCAGCTGTGGCTGAGAGAGCGAGTTCTGCCCCGGACATGGACCGCTGGTCGGTTTCGCCTCAGGGTCGATCTAAAATGCGTTTCAGCTTTGGAACTTTGGAAAGTAACCGACTGGTTGCAGTCAGGTGTGAGTCTGGGGACTCCCGCGAGTGTGAAGGTGGTGTCCACGGACGCCTCCACCTTGGGATGGGGAGCGCTGCTCAAGGGCAGACCGTTCTTTTGTCAGTGGTCAGAACGGGAAAAGCTCTTACACATAAACTGTCTGGAAATGATGGCAGTCGACAACGCGCTACGGTGCTTTTGTCCCCAGATAAAAGGTCACCACGTCTTGGTCCGGTCGGACAACATGTCAGTGGTGGCATACATAAATCACCAGGGCGGCATCAGGTCCCGAAACCTTTACAGGCTGACGGAACGCCTCCTGGTCTGGGCTCAACACAACCTGCTTTCACTGAGAGCCGCGCATGTGCCTGGTCACCTGAATCTGGGACCAGACAGGCTGTCCAGAAACAATGTCCCAGCAGGGGAATGGTCGCTGCACCCGCAGACGACCCGACTGCTGTGGGAGACATTCGGCAGAGTGCGGGTGGACCTGTTCGCGTCCCACGAGAACGCTCACTGTCTGAAATATTTCTCCAAAAGCAAGGATGCGCTGGCCCACGTCTGGCCCCGCTGTCCTCTCTATGCTTTTCCCCCTGTCTGGCTCCTGCCTCAAGTGTTGGAACGAATCAGGGAAGATGGATGCCCAGTGCTGCTTGTGGCTCCGCTCTGGACAAACCAGACTTGGTTCCCAGTCATGATGCAGCTGACCAGCACTGCCCCGTGGCCAATACCGTTGAGGAAAGACCTCCTCTCTCAGGCCAAGGGCTCGATTTGGCATCCTCGCCCGGAACTATGGTCCCTACATGCATGGGGCATCAACGGGTACCCGCTAACCTCCCGGAGGGTGTGTTAAACACGATCACGCAGGCGAGGGCCCCGTCTACTAGACGGCTCTATTCCTCGAAATGGTCTGTGTTCTCTGCCTGGTGTAAAGCTCAGGGCTTTTCACCCGTAGACTGCGGGGTCACAGAAGTACTCTCCTTCCTTCAAGAGCTGCTGGATAAGGGCAGAACCCCATCCACGCTCAAAGTCTACATGGCGGCCATAGCAACATTTGTAAAACCTATGTCTGCCCAGTCACTGGGGAAAAACGACCTAGTCGTGCGACTCCTCAGGGGAGCTCGAGGCTGAACCCTCCCAGACCCCCTTCAGTCCCGGTGTGGGACCTTTCTACGGTTTCGGAAGCCATGAAAGGTGCCCCATTCAAGCCAATCCATTTGTCAGACATGAAGCATCTGTCTTTCAAAACGGTGTTTCTTATGGCTCTCTCTTCAGTGAAGCGCATAGGGGACTTACAAGCGCTTTCAGTAAGCGCGTCATTAATGGAGTTTGGGCCTAATGACTCAAAAGTCATCCTAAAACCAAGGCACGGGTACATGCCCAAATCCCTCAACACACCGTTCAGGTCCCAGGTTATTTACCTGTGCGCCCTCCCGGTTCATGATGATGAGGAGGATGCGAGTCTCCTTTGCCCTGTCAGGGCACTGAGAGCTTATGTGTCCCGCTCGTCTGTCTTCAGACAGACCGAGCAGCTCTTTGTTTTGTTTGGTGGATGCTCCAAGGGACTGGCCGCATCAAAACAGAGCCTATCCAGATGGGTAGTCGACGCCATAGCGCTGGCTTACGCTTTTGAGGGCCTGCAGTGTCCTTTGGGTGTCAGAGCGCACTCCACGAGAGGCATGGCCTCGTCGTGGGCGTGGTATAGTGGGATTACCCTGCAAGATATCTGTACGGCGGCGGGCTGGGCCTCGCCGTCTACATTTATAAGGTTTTATAACCTAAAGGTTCCCGCCTTACAAGCCAAGCTTCTGTCGGTCTAGAATTCAGTGCTATCTGCCCTCCGTGGACCTACCTGTCACATGTATATAAAGATAATAAATTCTTCGTTTACGAGGATAAGTCAGATAATTGGCAGAGGCGTTTGTTCACCATTGAGGACATATTTATGAATAAAAATATTGATTTTAGATAATAAAATACCTTAAAAACTACACATTGTCACTTTAAGCCTAGTAGTGAATGTTTTATGAGTAGTAGAATAATTCATCCGCACAGTCACGCAGAGCCGAAACACAACCAAAACAATGATCTTCCGCATAATGGATGCAGTTTTGTTTTTTAACTGCTAGAGGTAGGCTAACAAATGTTTAACCAACCAATACATGGCTAATTGTAACCTACTGAGACACTTGTGAATGGATAACAATTTCAGTTTATTTTAATCTTCAAATTTGTTCATTTAGCGGAATTTGAGAAAATATATTATAAAATTAGTGTTTATTTCATTTAGGCAATTTTGTTCGCATCTCATTTTATGTCATTAATCGAAATAATGCACATACTTAAATAATAATTTCACTCTGCTCTACTTTCTAGTGGCAAGTATTCTCTTCAGGTGGGCTTCTCTGTTAAAAACAACCCAGGTTTCAGACTGTCTCAAAGAAGCCTTCACAGAGTTTTAATGCCTCTGAAAGAGTGGTTTGTCTGACTGAATCGAAAGTGTTGCTGACCACACCTGGACTTGTGCGAATAATACACGAGACAATAAATCAGATGATGTCAAACGCTCTCCGTTCACGTGTGTGTGTGTGTGTGTGTGTGTTCTGGACTGTGGGAATGGGAGTGTGTGTGTCATGAGCGTGATGGATCAGGGAAGGGAGGTGTCATCGGGGTCAAAAGAGGGTAATGACCCCACTTTTCCTGCTCGGGCTCTGACCTCCCAGCTAGTGCTGGAAACCTGAACTGGGCATTGTCGTCAAACAGTGAGAGTAAGTGGCCTCTGGAGGCCACCCTGACTGACTGCCACACGTTTGACTTTCACACTGGTGCCGCTGGTCCAACATGTAATTGATGCTGTGGTGTTAAACGTGGCTTTAGGGTTAAACTTCACACCGTATTGCATATCAGCTTCATAAAATGCTTGCATTGACCTTTTGATCAAGCCAATCACATGCACTGTCCTGAACTATGTCACTTTCTGACTGCAGCAGATCATTGGATCCACATGTCAAATTTATCACACTGATGTATTTTTAATGTCATATCAAAGGTTTGTAAAAGGTCTATTAGAATTATACATCAGTTAGTTCTGCACTTTATATCTGTATGCCAGTAGGTGGCAACAATTGACTTGAGCCAGTTGTTAAATCATTCAGTAAGCTGATTTGTTTATTTGTGTTAATCATTGAATCATCCACTCAAAGTATTTGAAACAACTGAGACTGGCTGCGTCCGAAATCGCATACTCTCTTGAGTAGGTACTTTTTTTGAAAAATTTTTTTTTTTTTTTTGCGCCAGCTAAAAAAGTATGTTCTATGAATGATCTGTATACAATCTGGACGAACTACATTCGGCATGTTGTCATTATCATGTGACCTACCAACGTCAGCTGTGTCACTTCACTGCCATTAACAAATCCTCTCCTGTGGTCTCATGGGGCAGTGTACATCGTATGCACACTTCAGAATCTCGTCGGAAGTAGTAGGTCATCTGGGTACTTTTTTCCTACTCTTTTATGAGAACTGGGAATTTGGATATAATTCTTTCATCACATTATATCTCACCTACTATAACGTTATAGTAGGTGTGCTGTATAGTTATAATCGCTATATAGCGATTTTTGACGCAGCCAGATTCATAAAAGAACAAAACAAGTGACTGAGAAATCATCGACTCATTAACTCAAACGATTCATTTAGGAACGACACACCACTATTGTAAGTTGGCCGGAGATGCGACTTTTTTGGAGATGTTTTAATTGGCGGAACAAAAATAGACAAAGATGTTGGGTAATGCTATATTGAATATGTAAGTTATATATTAACTTCTTGTTTATTGAACTGTTCTATACAAATAATAAGAGGCAGTGGAGCTAAATTGAACAAAAATAGCTATAGCCAAATTCTGTCTGAATATCAGTTACTATAACGTCTTGTTTATGGAATTGTCTTAAGGACTTCTTAATTATAGGATAACGAAGTAATTGCTCACCTTGTATGCCATCCTTCTCCATGCTATATATTGAATTTTGTTTGGCATTTGGGAACTAGCTGCTAGTGCTATGACAACGAATACCAAATAAACTGTCAGCTATTTGCAGAAAACAGTAGCTCAGCTCATGTTGATGGAGATTGAACTATTAGCATACAGTATCGGGTTTGCTGTGGATTGTTAGCGGATCGGATAAACCTTCCCTAATGTCGACCCTCTTATGTTTTTGGATAATTATCTGCAGTTCTCTGAGCTTGACGGATTGATTTGGTTGTTCGGATTTTGTTACACAACTCCGTTTCTCACCTACTGATTTTCTGAGCACAGGTTGCGAGACTGCCCAGCTGCCCCAGTATAAATCTCCCACAGAAATCTGATCTGGCATTAGCAGGGGCAGCACAAAGCTGTGGGCCTGTGCATGAAGGCATCTTCATAGTTTCTAAACATAGACATCTTTATCTTGTAATCACTGCTTTAAGCAGGTACTATTTTCTAATATCAAATTTAACATTATAATTCTTATTGTTTAATATAATAGTTTAATATATAGATGTTTTTGCATATTCAAGTGAGTTTGAGGTGATATTAATAATACACATTAAAACTATTAAAACTTGCATATATATTTATATTACAGGCAGAGGTCATCTCACTAAACATAGCACAGTTTGAAGCATAACAAATTCACTGTTCAGTTAAATGTCATGATCTTTTTTATGACTTTCTATTTTTTACACGTCTCAACTAATTTTTTATTATTGCCTCCACTTTTGAATATGAATCTCATCAGCGGTAATCTGCATGAATAAGTGTGTTCTGACATGGGCGCCACAAATTGCTCTGCACTTCACGGCAATTTTTGTGTCAACTGTCATTGTTTCACATGAACGCCGTTGAGGGTACTAATTTCCATTATCACCCTTCACGATGTCGGAATTCGCTTGAATTCCATTCCTTTTGTTTCTGAAAAAAGTGATAGGTTACAGGCAGGATCAGTACTCTCATCAGGATACTTGCTTGATAGCCAACTCGAGTATGTAAATATTATAATGTATAGAAGTCCTTGACACAGTTCAGAATAGTGTCCTTTTACACTGTTGTAAGTGGAGCTCTAAAAGTCCCTACCTTCAGTTACTATAGCAAACACATTTCTTTTTTTGTTGAAAACCTATTTAATGGAACATATTGCACCAAATTCGTTCAAGCTTATATGCAATAATTTGACAGTAGAGGAGAATGTACACAGATTAAGGTTCCCTAGTATGTGGAATCTGGCTAAGCGCAACATTACTGCAGACCATCAAGAGGTGAGACGTTAAATATACATGCAATCATGCACCTTTGTTTTTGTCCTTTCAGTATGTGCATGAGTGTGACAGGTACTTCAAAGGGTAATTATACATTTACTGCTTCATTTTTTCAAACAAATTTAGTTAACAGTTATAGGCAGTTTTATTTGTGTAGTGCTTTTCACAATACATATTGTTCCAAAGCAACTTTAAAGTTTGAGGCTACCAGTGTCTATGGCAAGAGAAAAACTTTTTAATGTTAGAGGAGGTGGCACATATTAAAATAATGTCCACTAGGCAAATATTAGATACAGTTCATAATATTTAAGTGGCCATGCAGTGTCAAACGCTGACCGGACTGTCAAATGGATTGGCAGACATTTATATTTAATACATGTTTTTTTTTTCCTAATGCATTTATTATTTATTTGTATATTAACTTGATTTCATTGATTTCTCTAAAATAAAAAAAATACATGAAATACATATTTGTATTGAAAATCCTCAATATAAGTTTCAGCATTCTGCTAAAACAATCTTTCCAAGAAATGTTTGACAAAAAAACCCCAAAACTAAATTGATGTTTGACGATATGGTTGACGATATATGTCCTGCCAAACTTTGTTGGTTTAGGCAATTTTTTTCTTCAGTCTGGAGAAAGAACATAAACATCTCTGAAGTTCAAATGTAGCCAGAGGATGGTTGCGGTGCCAGGTGAAAGTATTTAACAAGTTATACAAATAAAGCAGAAGCACAAAAATAATGCACTGATTTATAATGCCATCTAACAAAACAACAATAAAACATTAATGCAGTATAACTTAATTGCAAATTATAGATACAGGTAGTGATCAGTGATGTGTCCCTCATTGTCTAGTCGTGTATCTGGCATGTATTTATGTCTAAGGCTGATAATATTCAAAATGTACATTGTGGTCAGATTCTGCTCAGACAATCCAAGCCAGATAGACACTGCAGCTCAATAAATATCCACAGCCTCCTCTTGTGTAAGAACAGTAGAGCCTGCTGTCATTTCATGCCAGACAGTTTCTTATTTTTTTCCTGACAGACAGTTGGGAGTGATTGCATTTTGCATCAATGCCTCATTACTCACAGGTGTGTGTATGTACGACGTGTGTGTGTGTGCGTGTGCACACGCTCTGTCTGTCTGTCCGTCTGTTGGCGGCTCATTAGTGTTCTCGTTGACAGATGCGATAGGGCTTTTAATGTATTCCACCCACTCTGTCACCACCCAAGGTCAACTACTGGGCAGTATAAGACGCTAAGACTTGACAGAAGGCTGTAACAGACATACATAGACAAACACACACAAAACCTGCTCTCAGTGTCTGTGTTTGGAGCCCCGGCAGCTTAGTTTCCTTTCAAAAATCTAAATGACAAGGAATGTTCATAGGGTTTGTAATGTAATTGTGCTAAATTGATTTGAATGAATTTAAAATATCTATTTTTCCTATATGATTGTTGATACTGATGATCTGCTTAGTCCTATGGCTTCTTGAACTGCTGATTCTTGTTAGGTCCAGGAAAGTACACTTGCATAAATAAAAAAATGTTTTTTTTTCTTTAAAAAGAATTGTTAAAGGCATTGGAGAAGGTGGCAAAGGGCATAATTAACATAATTAATCTAAGCATAATTGGTCCAAGGAGGTTTACTGTCTGTAAGAACTGCAGTGAAGCATTATTAGAAAATTAAGAACATCCAGGCATGTTTTTAAAGATAATATTATATGAACAGTACAGGAATATCCGACGATAATGATAGTTAAATAAACCCCTTAAGTTTATTTTCAGATAAAAATGTCTGGCTGAACATTATCCTTCCAATTACACAGCTTTATAAGTAAGGAATAATTGACGACGAGCCGTTGAATTATTAGAAAAATAATGCACACCTCAAAATAATGAGGTGGTAATGTGGCCGCGAAGGGAGCATTATTTGCGTTATTTTTCGAATAATTAAGTGGCCCGGGGTAAATTATTCTGCTTATACTATGGTTAACATACCTAAAAAAAACATTTTTCAGATGATGTATCTCAAGACGTTTGGGTTTTGTCCTTAAAACTCTCTTGTGTGTGGGAAAAATTTCTTACACATCTCATCCCAAGCCTCCTTTGGCGATTTAATGTTAATAAAGTTCCCAGTTATTCATTTCATTTCATTTCTCAGGATGTGTATTTCTTGTTTGTAACAACCACTGTAACTACTTTAGCCGTGCTTTTCCCTGAAATTAATTGCATTCCTTAAAACGTTTGTCAAAATTAAAATCAAGCATTCAACAGCCCTGTAGTATAAAATTAAATAAATGGACATTAAATATTATTTGAGTGTATATTATATTATTGCTAAGAATCTCTTCTTTAAGTGTTTATTTCACTTGGAAACTGCCCATGTCTTATAGCCTTCTGAATGATTTTTGGTAAAGATATACCTCCAGTTTCAGAGAGAAGGCTTAAGCCTAGTCCCAGACTAAAAAGCATGTCTTAAAATATTTTAAAATATGTCAGTGCCATTGTTTTATCTCAAGATGCATACCAGTAATGTTTTTTTCTAAGGAATGTGTATAAAAGCTACTTAAATGTCCCAATTGAACTAAGGCCTAATCCTGGCTTAATCTAAGCCCCGTCTGTAAAAACCATGCCAATGTATTCCATGCATTATACCAAACATAAATCACAAGAATTACATTACATCACACACAAGAAGTGTTCTTTGTAGATACAGTGTGTGAACTAATGTTCTATTGTGATACCAAAACAGCTTCTGATTCCGTGATACAGCCTGTCAAGGCATGGGAACATGACTACTTATGACCTTTAGCTAAGGTTTGTCCTGGTCATCATTACCTTCCAAAAAAGAAAGGGAAAAAAAAGATATGTTCAAAGTGCATGTGGAATACAGATGTCTTTGTGTGAAACGCTGTCACGATGGGACTCTTGTTATGCCTGTGCAATCTGTAGCCTGAGGCAGAATATGCCACAAAGTCATTGCTGGTTTTCCTGCTGTGTGAAGACACACGGTCTGTGAAGAATGTTGGCTGAAATTAGGTCTGATGCTGAGGGAAGTGAGATGTTCATTATATTGTTTGTCTTTGGATATTATCTTTTGTGTTGTAGCAGACAAAGCCATTAAAATATGCTCTAATATCATCGCTGATAAAGAGGCTGAGCTAAAGATGCCTATTTCAGTCAGGTACCCTCATTAGACTGAGATCCTGCCTCAGTTTCAGGCATTGAGATGTAATTGCATTCTTCCATTTATAGAGGTCTTCATTTGGAGACAAACAGTGTGTAGCATCTCTCTCATAAAACTCTCAGTAATTTCAAGACACAATTTCACACACTAAGCAGCTCAAGCCATCGTTGACATGTTAGAATTAATAATGGAGGCTTGTGCACATCTTTTTAACTTTCAACAGCAGCTTTGAATACATGGAGGAAGAAAGTAGTTCTGCACACAAGAGTGTATTTTTAAGTCTCTGTGGTTATTTCTTATTTATTTACATGTGCTGTATATATCGAATATGCAGTCATGGCTCTATATCTATCATTCTACTGCTTGTATCCATCCACCCATTGTTCTTTCAATTTCAAATTCAGAATTTCTATTCATCCATCCATCCATCCATCGTTCTTTCAATTTCATATTCAGAATTTCCATCCATCCACCCATCGTTCTTTCAATTTCATTTTCAGAATTTCCATCCATCCATCCATCCGTCTGTCCGTCCATCCGTCCGTCCGTCCATCCGAGATGTTGATACCTCTTTTGATTGCACACTTTAGAATCTTGAAAAATATGTTTATTGTGTGTCATTGTTGAATTCTCTTCTGAAATTCTAGAGGATATGCTTTTGAGACTATCAGGGTTTTTTTCTCTCTCTGAGACTCAAGAGACTTCAATAAGACATAATCTTGTTGTCTAGGAGAAGCAGTTTGAGTAAATAATTTATTTGATTTTTCCAAGTTTCCAATTTTGAGCAGTATATGCATGCAACAGCAGAGGAGAATGGTTTTCCATTTGATGCCTAAAGAGTGAATGATTGGTGATACCTTTCTCATTTCATATATCCACCCTTAAATACACTCACTTTTACTGGCTGAATTGCTTTCCTATTAAAGAGTCAATTATCTGCTGTAGTGAGTCTGGTAGAGGGAGAGATATCAGAATGGAATGGAGCTGAACCTTAATCAAACTGTTCAAATATTAGCCATGTCTCCATCACCCCCAACACAGTCTACCCAGCTGACAGTCTTTCTGTCACTCTCACAACACACCTGACCTTACACCCCCGTACTGCACATTGTGTGTTCTTATGCAACTCATTTATGGTGGATTGTTATAGCTTCATTGTCACTGAAAATACGATACTATCAGAAACATTCAAAAACAGTAATGCAGAATAAATGTAGTCATAGAGCTAAATGACACTGACAGACATGTATGTAGACTTGACTTTCCAGGAAATTAGTCTTCAAACAGGGCTGAATGGTTTCCCATAACGGAATGAAGTTTAGTCCTGAATTAAAATAGAATTTATTCGACAAGTTTATACGTGGGAGAAATTGAAAAGCGTATTGCTCCAAAGGTAACAATGAGCAATATACTAAAATATAAAGAGTGTACTTTGTGATATTTACAGAGAGGGAAATACTATTGGTTGTCTTCAAGATTCAGTGTCAGAGGTGCTTCTCTCTTTGAACTTTTTTTGGTGGATTGAACATTTCGAAGAAACCGTTTTATTTAGATCTTAGAATTTTCAGTGAATAATGACTGGTGTTTTGGTCTGTTCATCACACACAGCTATGGCTTCAGAAGATATAGGTATAGTTTTATAGTTTAATTTTATGATGCTTTTATGGTGCTTTGAATTCAGCCTCATACCAGATAGCCTTTAAAAATGAGGATTTGGGACATGTGGACAAGCCTAGAGGCCAAATATGAAGGAAATGAAGGTAGTAAAAGTCTGACCTTGACTTTAGCTCTACCTTTCTCCACATCTTATGTTTTTCTAGGAGAATTCATATGTTTCTGTGGGCAAGGACTTCTCTGAAGGGCATGCTAGAGTAATGTGTGTTTGCTGTGTGAGGTGGATTCTGGCTAACACAGACAAATATTCACAGTGGGGGTTCGCAAAGTCAGTCGTAACAGCTTGCAGCCATTGCGGGGTGTACAATGGGCATTGTATTGAAAAAAGTTGTCTGTTGTCTGTCAAACTCTGTGATTTGGTCCAGATCATGTTCCTTTGGCTTCAAATGTGTTCACTGATTCCACAGCTTCTTTAGATTTAATAAGTCACGAACATGAAAACATCTCAAATTACAGTCTGGTTCAAGACTTTTAGGACCATAAACTCAATCTTGGACCATTTAAGATATCTTTTAAGGATGTAAGGATCCAAAATGTGGTAGTTTTGTTTGAAAGAAATTTATACTTTTATTTAGCAAGTATGCATTAAATTGATTAAAAAAGGCATTTTATTTAAAGACATATATAATGTTACAAAATATTTTAAATTAAAAAAAGCTTTTTTTCAAACTTACTGTTAAAAAAATCACTCTCCACACTTAAAGCAGCACAACCGTAATAAGAAATGTTCTTTATGTTTCTGAAATGTTTCTTTAAGATCGTGACTCTAAAGACTGAATTTCTGTTATTTTAAATTGTAATAATAATACACAACACTTAAATATTATTAATATTGTTTTTACTGTATTTTTGGTGAAATAAATGCAATCTGAACAGAAGACCTTTCTTTCAAAAATCATTAAAAAAATTCAAAAGAAATCTTAATGACATGTCTAAAAAAAATCTGTCCATATTTTCCAAATAAAATTAGGAGATTGGGCCTAAGAAAATGATGGTCATGCATTTGCAAATTATTTACAACACAACTGCACAAAACACAAGCTAAGACAATTCAAAACAAGACTGGGATTAATTCTCTTGGTTTTAAAGAAGAATGGTAAAGTAAACGTGACAGAGAAAACATCTGGCTTCTCTTTTCATTCTCTTCCCAGTCTCTTGTGGATTTGTCTATCAGTGTTGCAAAATATTACGACCTTCAAAAGTATCCACTATCACCTCTGCCCTGTCATATTAAATAAAATTGTGAGGTAAAATTTAAGAATACATTCCCCATGGAGTGTCATTCAAGCACTTGGCTTTCCTTCCTCCCTGATGTGCCCTCTGGCTCTCCAGCTGTGGTGGCTCTTTACAGTTCGGCTACTTTGTTCTGCTGTAAAAAAAAAAAAAAAAAAAAAAAAAAAAAAAAAAAAAAAAAAATCTGGAGCCCTTAGGAAGTCACATGTTTGTGCATTGTTTGCACAGTATGCTAGAGGGCAGCTGTGAGGCTGTTATTAGCCATTGTTGTTGGCCTGCAGGGTACAAAGGTTTTCATTTTTGCATATACACCAGTGATATGTGTATCCCATGGAGTACTTTAGCAGGTCTTTATTACCTGTAAGTCCTTCATTTAATTACTTAGTTCACTTTTATTAAATGTCCCATTTAAATTTTATTTATAAATAAATTTAATAATTCCTTACTTTTTATTGATGCACAATATATTGGTACTATATCGATTTTCAGAATTTATTATTATTATTACTATTATTAAAATATTTAAAATAATATTTAAATATTTGTTTATTAGATTATACATTTTCATATGATTCTGTATATTTATTTGTGCTTTCCTCCCTGTGTTTACATTTATAATTATCTTTGCTTTGAAGTTGCAGCAAATCCCTAATATGGGCTGCGTCTGAAAACTTAAAAATGCTGCCTTCGGAGGCTGCATTCCAAGGTAGGAAGGAATCAAGACACATCCGAATCCAATGTTGGCTTCACTTCCTGTCTCCTGAGACACCTTCATCTGATCGATTTTTGAAGGCAGCATAGAGGTATTCTTCACGTATATTTATAATGCAATGGCAATCGACATAGCTTTTATCACTGTATATAATACTATTAAAATTATATAATTTCTATTTTACTTTTTCTTCAAGATTTCTATAGATATCACAATATATTGTTGTGATATCAAAGTTTTTGTGAATTCTTTTGGCCATGATAACCGTGTAGTGAAAAATCTGATATCGTACAGCCCTATACTGTACATTATTATGTAAAGTGATGTACCATTTAAAATTATGGATTTTTATTTTTTATTGTACTATTTTGTATTATTTTTTAGACAGTAGAATAGTATAGAATATCAGCATCTATATTTGGGGCAGTCGTTGTGGTTAATGGTCAGAAAGTAACCCGAAAGTTGTGGGTTTGATTCTCAATACTGGATGGAAATGACTGAAGTGCCCTTAAGCAAGGCACCTAACCCCCAATCACTCCCCAGGCGCCACAGCAAAAATGGCTGCCCACTGCTCCGGGTGTGTGTGTCCATGGTTTGCACGTGTGTTCACTACTCGCTACTCCTGATGTGTGTGCACTAACTTGGATGGGTTAAATGCAGAGGACTGAATAGTGAAGAATAGTTAGGAATTTAAAATTAGTCAAAATGAGGTGCGTAGACAAAAAATTCCAAGTACACAAAATGCCTTTCTATAGTAAAGTATTGATTTTATCTCACTTCTTTGATGACTTTGGTGAACTGTTCCTTTAAGTTTGGCATAGTATGTATTCTCAAGGCTCTCCTTTTCTTTATCCACTAATGACAGAACAGTGGGTTATTGTCTATTTTCCCTCCCTTAGCCATGAAGTGTCAACAAACTACTTCCAAGCAGCCATTAAAAGGCATTGGTGCCTTTATAAATAATTCAACCACTTGACTGGATGCTAAATGAATGGAGATGATACGGACAGAAGGTTTTGGTTTCTAGGGAGTCCTTGAGGAGGAGGGAGTGTTTGGAGGGTTAAAATCACCTCCTCAAAACAACACCCAACCCAACACACACAAAGCGAGAGGTTTAACTCCGGCCGAGCTGATCTTCCCTCCTCTTTCTCTTCCTCTTCCTCAGACTTGGTGAGAAATTGCAGAGGTTTTCCTGCTCTTTTCTCTTCTGAAACAAAAAGTGGCATTTCTTTGAATCAAAGCCACCCCTCAGGAGTCTGTCTTAGGTCCACCCCGGAATGCCACCATGGAGTTTGAGGGCTTGCCGGGGCCCAGAGTGGACAGTTGGTGGAACAGTTCCAGGTTTTGTTCTCATTTGTCAATAGCCTTGGACTGAAGTTCTGTTCAGTTTAGGGAAATGAAGAAAAATGACTTGTTGCCAACCGGAAAAGGTATTGTCAACAAGTCAACAAGAGAATAGATGGATGAATTAAGGGACAAGGGAGGCTTGTAGCATCTACTGAAAGAATCCATCATGATATTTTAGACATAGATGGAATTTATTGAATAAATGAAGTAGATACAGAACAATAATTTCAGTTCATTGGTTGCTAATCAAGAGAAGATGACTCCTTTCAAGTGTGTGAGAATGTTACCCCCATGGTTTTGATCAATGTGAAGGGAAAATTGCCAAGTATTAAGAGAGAATGTGTTTTTTGGTATAAGTTGCCTAAAAAAACTGTCTAAAGACATTTTAGATGCCTGCATAAATGCTAACTATAGTATCCACTAAACATCTGCTGTATACTCCTGGGTCTGAATTATCTGAGGAACTTAGATGATAGTAAATAACATCATTAACCTTTTCATTTTGGGAATGTTTTCCCTTGTTTAGCAACCACTGAATAAGGTGGTTGTTGTTGCAGTGTTGCCGTAGAGTGATAAATGGATGTGAACACCCTCTTGAGGAACTTGTCCTATTGTGATGTTAAATAGAGGAGAGTAATGTTTTATACATCCAAGCAACTTTTAAACCATAAAAGCAATTTGGGGGGGGGGGGGGGGGATCTGACTCGGATATTCATTATTTTATTTATAAATTCCAAATCTTGAATATGAATTGAAGTAACCAACAGGATGCAGAATTGCAGTTTGAATCGAAATGTAAGGAAGTACAATTAAAATGAATTGAAAATATGTATAGATGTTGTTGTTTTTTTTTATCTTTAGACAAAACAATGATACTGACATATTATAAGAGTTATAAGACATACTGTATTATAAGAGACAATATATTTTAAGAGCTGCTTTCAGTTAAAACAGCTCAAACATGCATCCTAAGCCGCGTTTCCACCACAATTACCAGGAACTATTTGTCCCAGGAACTTTTTTCATAGGAACTTTTTTTGCCCCAGACTGGTTGCTTACTGCGATTACACCGCGGACTAAAGTACCGGGAAGAGTAGTCTGGTGACGTTGAACTGCGTGCGACTGCTCCTCCCAGTCTGCGAGTTTGTTTTGAGTTTTGAATGCGTTTTGCTCTGGTCGTATTTTTTTTGTAAACTCCATATTAATTTCCAGACAACTCTTTACTGCACGAAGCCAGGAAGCGCGATTTTTAAAAATGGCGGCTAAAATAAAATGCTGCGTGGAGTCAACGAATCAAATGTGACGTGAGCTCAACCAATCAGCATGTTCAGCGCACAAGTCCCACCCCGAAAGTTCCTGAACGCTGAAAAAGTACTACCTCGCCAGCAGGGACTTTCTGGGGGGGAAATTTTTACCCGGAACTTCATTTAGACCCTGGTTCCTGCGGTGTAAACACACCGAGTACCACCCCAAAGTTCCTAGTTCCTGGGGAAAGTTCCTGCTGTGGAAACGCGGCTATAGCCTGGGACTAGGCTTAAGCCTTGTCTGTGAAACTGAGGGTTCATTTCTCACAATTTCTTTGAATTGCAACTTGACATGCAAATAGGAATGATCTGACAACCTTATCAGTCTGGCAAACTCTGGCTCTTGAATATTAAGTAGGTGACACAGCACCAGAAGTCTGATTAGTAGGTAAAGGTACAACCCATTTTATGATTACTTACTGGTTGTGCGTTCATTCGTTTGATTGGCTGCTGATGCAGTCGGTTGGCAAAGACTTCTGCTTGTTGTAAAAGCTGCCACTTTACGTCACCAACAAACATGTTTTCTTAGCTTTGCAGCTAAGCAAAATTAAGCCTTTTAAAATGTAATGATAGTAGTAAATATTTCTATGGTTGTTAAAGTCCCTTAGACTTTGAGTACTGGAACTGGTACACAAAAAAAAAGAACAAATCATGCTGTCTGAGAAGTTCCACAAACCGTAAAATATGTCTTCCAACCTGTTTACAAGCAACAGAAAAACAGCTTGGAAAATAAGAAGTGAATTTGTCTGCCCTCTCTTGTCAGTAAACCTGGTAAACCGAGAGCTTTTACATAAATATTGCCCCCCCTGGACTAATGATAGCCTGAAGCAAATGGATACATGGTTGAATGGGCCATAGTGAGGTTGTCTCAAGAGTGTGTGTGCAACACCCAGCTGTTGTTATTTCTGTATCATTTCAATTGCAACAGCTGTCAGGGGTACTTATGGCTGTTAAAATCTAAATGAGCACAGGAGCCAAGGGCTCTCCTCCTGACTGACGGGTCACAGACTTGGGAGAGGAAGAGAAAGAAGAGTGCGCTGGTGGGGGACACTTTGTATGGATGGAAAGAATAGAAAAAAGGGATGTGCATGCATGGTGATGACATCGGTCTAATTAATTGCGTGTCTATAAATAATTTCAGCTAAAATTTCCTCTAGTATGATAACAATGGTTTTACACTTGGTACGTGCTTTTGAAAAAAAGGGGGGAAATAATTTATTTTTGGAAATCAATCTTTACTTCCTTTTTAAAATCTCAAAAGAAAAAAAATATATTTCACATGCTATTATCTCCTATAAGCTAACAATATGTCTTCATTTTGTTCTGTTGCTAAACTGTCTGAAGGGTTTTTGGCACATTGGTGTTCTGGATCAGTTCTAGGTGGTTGCTAGTCAAAAGAGACCATTATATGTGTTATATTTATAATATTCTGGACCATGCACTTAATTTTCTTTATAACTTTTGGGCACTAATGTTGCATAAAGCCAAAACACCTTCATTAACATACCTTTATTTAATTAATTAAAATAGCAACCAGCTAAAAAGGTTCATCGCCTTTATGATGCTCTACTGGAGCAACACTTCGTTTATCTGTTTGCTTGGTCTGTTCATCATGGGGAAAGTCGGTCACCTGGGTGAGTGCCAGGTGGGGGCTATCGATTTTTCCATCATTTTCTCCTCTCCTTCTGCCTCAGTTGGCAGGCTTCAATCTGAACCCTGCATTAGTTTCGTCTTCTCCATTCTATGTGCAATCGATTGCTCCACAGCTTTGTGATGATAAATTCATGGCATGCTTGAAGGACTTACTTTTATAACTCGCTACTCGACATTGGAGGTTGTTGCTGAAATTGATTCTTGTAGGTCTCCTTGGATTCTGTAAACTTTTAAATAATTGATGTGGGTTTTCATGTTTGAATGAACATATTGCTGATGAAAGTGAAGAAGGATACTGTACAGCACTTGATGTGTTCATAAAAACCCAACCTTATGCAAGCATCATATAGTGTACATTCTTGCCTCTCTGTATACCCAAATAGTTCTTTATTTTTTGCACATATTGTATTTTAATAATTTAGATATATTTAATTGTAGTTAAAATGTCTGAGTATCCAACTCAAAATAACTTGATTTTAGTAGGTTGTCACACTTAGCACCTTTTTTTCTGAAATTTCACCCTCTTTTGTCTGAGCCTCAGAGGTCATCATCAGTGTTATTTTAGTAGTATTTATATACTATTGTAGTATTTATTCATATTTTGAATCTGCTTTAACATATTTTTTATTGTAAATTTTAATGTTAGTTTAAGTTTTAGTAAGTTTTATTGTTCATATCTATTTTAAAAAAATATTTTAATTCTGCTAGTTGCTAAGGCACCATTTCTAGTTCCCTTTCGAAGGGAACTCAACAATACGTCAACGACGTTATGGGGAACGCCTCAGGCGTGACAGGTGTCTGAAATCACTATCAAATCACGTCAATCATATTGACCGGCGACAGCCCGTGAATCATTAGCGTGAATGATTAACGTGCGACCTGGAAGTATAAAGGGGCGCCTTGCACACATGACAAATCATCTCATCGTCTTCAGGGACTGTTTGTTTGAAAACGCTATTCAAGTTACGAGGTAAGAGAAAGATGAAACGCACAGCTAAGGCAGATTGTTTTCGTAAGTGTGCCGACCCGTGTCCGAGGTTTCTGACACCGGCCGACACACACGAGCTGTGCGTTTTTTGCTCGGGTGAAGAGCACACACGGGAGGTTCTCGAGGGAACCCTCTGTGCGAACTGCGAGCGTTTTTCCCTTAAAACGCTCCGCTCTCGTCTGGCCCTCTTCTCGAGTGAAGGGGGTCCGGCGTCTGGACCTCGTGGTGTAGGTCCCGCTCGTGCTGAGGCCGATCGGCGACTTACATCATGGGGCTCCCAGATGGAGCTTGTCGATCGTCTCGAGAGGGCTGTTAACCTCTCAGATGATTCGACGGCTGACGAGGGCGAACTGCAGGTCGATGGGGAAGGTTACTCACCGATTGTACCTGCAGTTGATGCTCTTCAGGACGCGCAGGAGATGGCTGAGGAGGTTTATGATCAGGTAGATCCTGAACCTCCTCAGCCATCCTGCCCCGTGTATGCAGAGCTGGTGGATGTGATGGAGCGCGCTGCCAACAGGCTGCAGCTGCCTTGGCAGCGCGCTAGAGGAGAGATCGCTCGCGGTAGGCTCGACGATCGGTTTCTCCCCGGCCATACACCACCAGCTCAGGTGAGACTTCCATTTGTTCCTGATCTCCATACGGAGATCGAGACGGCATGGAAGAGCCCATACTCTGCCCGTATTCACCTACATCAGCGGGCCAGTTTCGCTGATGTGGAGGGGATCGGAGAGTATGGGTACGTGTCAATGCCGCCCATTGACGAGACGTTCGCGAACTATCTCGTGTCTGGGCGGGCAGCGACACTGAAAGCTCCAACCCTGCCATCCAAACCGCTGAAAACAACGGCTCGTTTGAATGGCAGAGCATACACGGCACAGGTCAGGTCGGTGCTGCACTGGACACCATGGCAGTATTACAGGCGTACCAGGCCGACCTGCTGGGGGATCTCGAGCAGGGGGCAGGGATGTCCCCTGAGGCGGTGGCTGAGCTGCGCCGCACCACAGATCTGGCTCTCCGGGCTACCAAGCAAACCGCTGCCGCGATCGGACGGTTGATGGCGGCGATGGTGGCCACGGAGAGGCATCTGTGGTTAAATCTAGCCGACATCGGGGAGAAAGAAAAAGCCTTTCTCCTCGATTCGCCGGTTTCGCCTTCCGAACTCTTCGGCACCTCCGTAGAGGCGGTAGTGGGGAAGTTCAGGGAGGCGAAGGCGCGCTCAGCAGCATTTAAAACTTGTATACCGCTGAATCCGCGTCTGTACCCCGGCAAGCGGGAGGGCCAGGCCCTTCACGGTCTGAGGACCGTAGGCAGGGCCAGCGAGCCAGTGTCGCCTCTCGTGCGCCCCCTCCCTTGAGGAGCAGGTCGCAGAGAAGGCTTGACTCCCGCAACAGAAGAGATTTGAGGGAGGTTATCCAGCGCAAACGCACACAGCGTCGGTAATGGATAACCTCCCCGGAGGGTCACGAAATCTGCCCTCTCTCTTCTGACCCCCAGGCGTTCATAACATCAGGCCTGGGGATGGGCCTATGATGAGAACTATGTTCTGATGGCCCACCTAGGCTTGGTTAGTGGAAACGCCCCTTTCAGGCATGTAAAGTGGCGGATCCCAGGTTTGTAAAGAACTATCTGGCGAGTCTTCACTTTGCACGCCGCAGGTGAGCTGCTGGTCTTTTCAAAGAGTATTTTTTGTGATTAAAAAAAAAAAAACATATTTCTCTTTACAGACCTCGTTCCCTGTATAGAGTCATGGGGTCATGTCAAGGTAATAAGGTAAGAGAACTATATTGGATTATCAGGGCCCTGAAGTTCCCCGTTAGGTGGCCAGAACGGTAACTGTGTTAGCCTTCGGGCTGCTAGCCACCTCAGGGTAGAGTGGTTGGTCTCTCTCTTAAAATTGTTTTACTTAGAGTGTTGACTGACGCTAGAGCTTCAGATAGATCTTATGTCCGGCCCACGGGTCCGTTTGACTTCTTCCTGAGTATGTCGCCCCTTGAGCTCTGTTTGGGTTTTCATTAGGCTGAGCGATTCTGCAGCCCTTTGTATGGAATAATACAGACTATATTCTTTAGTAAGGCTGTGGCTCCTCCGAGCCCTCAGTTAGATCTATGCTTGCAGGCTGGCCCTCACCAGGGCCGCCTCTGTAGCTGGCCTAGGCTGTGCCAGGGATAATAGAGGCGCTCTGCTAAAAATTTTAGCATTTCTTCCTCTGACCCTTCACTTTGTGAACGTAGGTTTCTAGCATCCCTGCATAAACAGCCTCCTCCAATGGGAGTCGTTTGGCCAAGGCCCGCCCCCTTCTCTGCATTCTGGGGTGACTAGAGTAATGCAGCGTGGTGCTGAGGATGGTTTATAAGGACATGGTAGGCCTCAAATAGGCCTCCGTGGTATATATGTCTTCACTGAGCAGGGTTAGGCCATCTTTCGCTTCACGAAGAAGACTGGGTTTCCTGCCCGACCCTGCCGTGCAGAACTGGCCTACGGATTTAGGCCGCCATTTTAGGCTTCACTCACCTCGCTGAGCTATTGCTCGAGCGCTAGGTTGTAGGTGGTTGGCTTTCATTCAAGCCCCACTCCCCTAGGTTGGGCACAGATACATTTCTGTCACCCCTAGAGCCGCTGGCAGGCCCGCACCCTGGTAACCTCAGGGTGACCCTGTGATACAGGTAGGTCTGAGCACTTCACTCCCAGTTCTGTTTTATCCTACCTCGCACCACTATGGCTCGGGTCGAGTATGAAGTAAGCTTCACTTCTTCTTTGGTCGAAGTACGCTCCCCTGAAGCCAGAGCATTGCCCTGAGCTGACGCCCATGCATAGATGGTAGGCCCCTGACTAACTGGGGCCTCCGTTGAGGCAGAGTGGCGTATGTTGTACTCCCCTTGTTTTAAGGGTGCTAGCTTTCTTGCAGAGTACACTGCCATGGGCAATGTGATTAGGCACCAGGATGCTGTAGGCGCTGTGTAAACAGTTTTTCTGCCAACGAAGGCCATTAGGTAGTAGGCCTCAGCAGGCCTCCTTGATTGGACAGCCCCCTAGAGGGCACTGTAGGCCAGCTCACTTTACGTGGTTGGCCTTGGTGGTTCGGGCAGTTGACTCACTGATGGGTAGTAGGCCTTAAACAGGCCTCCTCGGAGGTGAGTCCCAACATTGTGGGACATACCTTATAGCGCTACTGGAAGCCCATTAGTAAATTATGCTTGTGTAGTATGGTTCCCAACAGTGTACTTTATGGCAGAATATGACTTGCTATTAGCTAGTAGGCCCGACCAGGCCTCCCTGATAGGCGAGTCCCCAGCTGGCTGGCCTTAGCAGGCCACCTTATACTATCACCCGGACTCAGGGCTCAAAGCTACCAGTGGTTATCAGGTAGTAGGCCACTCAGGCTTCCCTGAAGGTGAATTCCCACTTAAGATGGTTATCAGGTAGTAGGCCTCACCCGGCCGCCCTGAAGGCGAATTCCCACTTACGTTGGCTATCAGGTAGTAGGCCTCTCTGGGCCTCCCTGAATGTGAGCTTCCAAATATTGTGGCTGTCAGGTAGTAAGCCGCTCTGGGCCTCCCTAGGATGTGGGCTCCCAAATATTTTGGCTGTCAAAGGTAGTAGGCCTCACCAGGCCTCCCTGAAGGTGAGTTCCCACATACTGTGATTATCAGGTAGTAGGCTCCTCCAGGCCTCCTTGATTGAGAACGGTCAGGTAGTAGGCCTCACCAGGCCTCCCTGAAGGTGAGTTCCCACAGTTTGTGGTTACCAGGTAGTAGGCCTCTCCAGGCCTCCCTGAAGGTGAGCTCCCCACATACTGTGGTTGTAGGGTAGCAGGCCTCACCGGGCCTCCCTGAAGGTGAGTTCCCACGTACTGTGGTTATCAGGTAGTAGTGGTTTTCAGGTAGTAGGCCTCTCTGGGCCTCCCCGAAGGTGAGCACCCCACATACTTTGGTTATCAGGTATTAGGCCTCACGTGCCTTCCTGAAGGTGAATTCCCACTTACGTAGGCTATCAGGTAGTAGGCCTCTCCGGGCCTCCCTGTAACGTTCCCTAGTGGTGCTGGGTTTATGAAGCTAGTGGTCTCTTGCTATCAGTTTCAGCTAGCCTTAATAGGCAGCTGCTGAAGGCGAGCTTGCGCCCTGGCTCACTAAAGTGTTCATTCTCTGCTATTGGTTCCCTCCCGGAACCTTTTCTGCCTACAGCCTGGTTTGTCTACCAGGCAGACCTTGTGCTCCCCTCACCGAGGGTCTCTATGAGCATGCGGCTTCCTGAGTCTGGTCAGACGGTCGTAGGCCTTCACAGGCCTCCTCAGTGTTTTGAAACACAGACACTGGGTTGATCCGTGGATCGAGTAGAGAAACTCCCCTCGCTAGCAAGGGTCGGAAAGCACTATGCTGAGTCATACTCTCCGGGATATCCCGTCTCTGAGATCCGGGCCGAGTGGTTCACTGCCAGCTTCGCAGTCCCTCGGGTTGGATGCCTTTCTTAAGGCTTTGTTGTCCAGAGGCTCTGTCTTCAGACAGACAGGATTTGGCCAGACTAAGTGTCTATGTCCTGATGCAGGTCAGGCCGTCCT
The DNA here is from genome assembly GCF_051911475.1 of Siphateles boraxobius. Taxonomy (NCBI): domain Eukaryota; kingdom Metazoa; phylum Chordata; class Actinopteri; order Cypriniformes; family Leuciscidae; genus Siphateles; species Siphateles boraxobius. The sequence goes on along the minus strand of NW_027509042.1, from coordinate 9,059,971 downwards.
GGTGGCATTTCGGGGTGAGTACGTTCCCCTGAATAGTGACTGGCTGGGGTTCCTTCGGGTTCCCTAGCCACATTCCCTAGAAGGGACCCCTTCTAATTAGAAGCTGTGGTCCCAGGCCCGGAGCCGGCCCAGGTAGACCTTTTATTTAACCATATTTATGAAGGTTTTTCTGTGAGGCTGTAGCTTGGGCTATGGCCGTAGGGAATGCTGTCACTGACAGCCCAGTGTGACCTGAGGGTGAGTGGTTCTAGCGTTTCATTTGAAGTTGCTGGTTCTGACAGTTGTCACTGCCACTTGGCATGAACCCTTAGCATGGCGGAGTTGGTATTTCGTTCCCCATAACGTCGTTGACGTATTGTTGAGTTCCCTTCGAAAGGGAACGTCTCAGGTTACGACTGTAACCTATGTTCCCTGAGAACAGGGAACGAGACAATACGTCTCCCTGCAATGCCTCGGGGCTTGCCTACCGTACAGTCCCTTCAGACGATAAGGTGAAAGTCATGTGTGCAAGGCGCCCCTTTATACTTCCAGGTCGCACGTTAATCATTCACGCTAATGATTCACGGGCTGTCGCCGGTCAATATGATTGACGTGATTTGATAGTGATTTCAGACACCTGTCACGCCTGAGGCGTTCCCCATAACGTCGTTGACGTATTGTCTCGTTCCCTGTTCTCAGGGAACATAGGTTACAGTCGTAACCTGAGACGTTTTCATTGAAGTTTCATTTTATTTCAGCTTTTATTTGTCAATTAACGAAGACATTTTTAGTTTTAAAAATGCATCATCGGCAGTCGACAGACAAAATAACAGTCTTTCACTTTTCTCTTTGATTCCTTGTCACATGTTGCATAGCTTCCTTTTCACAGCAAATTAATATGAAAGAACATAATCTGTGAATGTGCGTGATTGTATATTTGTCCCATTGGTGCTTGTTTTTGACTGTACTTTTTTTTCTTCAATTATTAGTCATTAGAGAGTACCTTCACAAGTTCAGTTTTACTGTAGCTCAATTTGAACTGTACACAAACATGCTCTATGGCTGCAAACATGTGGTCAGGGAGTTAGCAGAACAAATAACTCACTCACTGGTTATCAATCCATCTGAACCTCCTCCTTTCTGTCTGTCCAGGAAAATGGGCAGCAGGCTTGTACAGTTGTCTCATTATCACTGCAATGTCAGTTTGTCAGAGCAGTGATTTTTGTTTGCATAATGGTGGGTGGAGGCCACCTTCAAGGGGGAAGAAAGCGGTGAATATGTTCCTATTAGGTTCATGGATAGGAGGGGCCCTGGGTGTTAAGATCCTCACCGGGGTCAGCGGTCCTTTGGACGAGGATAGAGTGTACACACAGCATGCCAGAGTTTATTTAGTACCAGGCAACAAGTTGTGATGAAACCTGAGCCTCTTACAGATGGTGAGCCGACTTCCCTATCCCTTTTCAAAGCTGATCTGTCAGATAAGGACTGACTCTAGCATCCTAATACAGTTACAGGATGTGTTCCACAATATCTAAATGAACTTCCTCGATGGAAGCTGAGCCCTTAGCTGCTAAATGAAGACTGCACGCCATTTCTGCTTGAATTGAATGGCTTCAAACTGATGGAGAACACTGGCTATAGTGTCTTTTTACTGACCATAATTTAGGTTTAGAGACCCACACTTTTAACAAACTCAACTTTTTAAAGGTGCTTTCCAGTTCCACTTCCATTTCCCACAGTATTCTGTTCCTTTTCTTTTCCTTCAGTTTCAAACAGGGACTCTTCTCTTTTCTCCTACACTCTTGTACCCCTCGACCCAGCCTATATGCTGAAGATCAAGTTTCTCCGGCCCTGGAGCTAAGTCCAATTGACGACAGACCCGTTGGCAATCTTGTTTGATGCTGAAAGCGGATCCCAGTGCCGCTCTATGAGGTCTGCGTAGCAGGAATGTGCAGGAGAAAGGGATGAGCATGTTGTGGTGTCTCTCTGATGGCCTTCATGAGAAACTTGAGGAGGCGTGTATGTTCGAAATGTCTAGAGGGCTGCCATCTCTTTCTATTACGCTCCTTTTTTCTATCTATCTCAAAGAGGTCTTCAATACCTGAGATAAGCTATCCGTTAGCATTCCCATTCATCTCAATGGCAGTTTCTTGGATACTTGGAAATCTGTAGTCTTTGCATAAGGGACCACATAACTTTTTGAACCTATTACCTGAGCTGTATAAATTATGTGACAAATCATTTTGGAACCATCTGAAAATTACGTCATGATATTGCTCATTGGCTGATGGCCGATAGTGACTATTTTAAGCTGTTGTACTACATGTAGCCTATAAATGTAAGTGGTATATATATATGTTACTTGCAATCAATTTTAATCTATTTGAATGCACAGCTTAATGGCTGCAATGGTTATGATTTTAAAACTGTATGGTGTAGTTTTGGTATCTATTTACAGGGGCTAACAGATCTGTGCTAAGCTAACCTGCTGACAAACTTTTGAACCTTTTCCCCCCCCTCATCAGTGTACTAAGTTTTGATTCGTGCTGCTAATTTAGATAACTGTCTGAGATTATACATTTTTTGGTCTCATCAGATCTCATAACTCTTGATGAGCAAGAGAGATCCACTTGACTTTTAATCTTTTGTTGTGATAGCATCTCAGTACTGATACTTCTTGTTTTATGTACAGCCCGCATTTAAGTGGAGAAATCTTTCCTCATTTGGATGATGAAGAGAAAACTTGCTCTCCGATGGTTTGCAGACTGTTTACGAAGCATTTCAAAGAGACAGTTGAGAGCTAGCACACTTAAGGGAAAATCACAAAACCCAGAGCATATCAATCTCCGTTCGTTTTTAGATTTATCCTTGGCACTAAATTGACTAGCTGAGAGAAAAAAAAGGTTATTTTCCTAACAGTATAACTAACTAGAGCTTTCAGTCAGCATTGATTGAATGTGGAATTTCTTTATTCCACAACATTTTGAGTGTTTATGCAAATAACATCACATCTTTGATTGGTTCGCTGAGGGTTAAAGTTTATGTACAGGACTTTATTGTAAAGTAACACCAACGTTCTTTATATTTGCAGGTTTAAATTCTATCATGAATTAAAAAATTTGGACCCCACAGTAAATATAATTAGTGAAAAGCACAGAAAAGTAAATTGTATAGAACAATTAGCACATTAAACCATTAAACCAGATTTTCCACAGTCAAAAATCTCCATGAGCACAGATAGAATGATGTTATCGAATCTGTGGGAGTGAGCCAATCACGCTTGGGCGAGATGGGAGGATAACCTACTGTATAGCGTGCCTCTTTTTCAACTTCTCTCTTCGCAGCAATATCAGCATGATGTAATCAAAACATAGTTATTCTCTGCTGTCTGTTGACAGCTTTGAAAAAAGCAGCAATAACAGACATCTACTCACGCAATGCAGGGCAAACACACAAACCGGGAAAGATATTGATCCCTTCTGGTAATTCCACTGTTTTGTTTTCATTTTAGGGTAAATCATGTGTCCTGCACACTTTGATGTTTGTATTTCCCTCGTGTGGGTGTAATAGAGCAAAGATATCCTCTACAATTTTAATGTGCTTTAGACTTTTGATTTAAGTTTTGAATTTTGACTTATCCAAGTTTGATTGAATGACCCTGAATGATCACCAAGTATGTTATTTATGTGTTTTTGGCAGTGTCAGCGTGAACATAAGTCAGACAAACATAGCTACTACGGATGTTATTTTATGCTATACATACTGTACATGGCATTGCTATGGAGTCTATGCGTGCCATCAAAAAATGCTAAGTCAAATACCCCCATCACTCTTGAGGAACAAAGGCGTTCCTGGACGATTATCTCTATGGCGTGCAACAGTATTGAGAGTGACGCTTAGACATTGAGACCATTCCTTCGCTTTGTTTTAGACAAAGTGTCTGCATTTGTTTGAGTCTGAAAGATTAGGAAGATGGCTGAAGATGGTGCAGAGGAAAGTATGTGTTAACACACCGATAAAATATCAGATAACATAGAGAGCTCTTTAGCATTTCATTTGTTCAGGGTAATAATTGTAATAAACTTTTTTTTCTTCAAATTCTTTGATTATTAGTTCAGCAAATAATCGTGTAGGATGCTTTCGTATCGAGACGAGTGCTCTGTAGCATGTCTCCAAAGATAAAATCTTATTATTTGTGATAATTACTACAATTTAGTTTTTTTTGTGTGGGATTTTCAGGTGTCCTTAATTTCCAAAACATTAACATGTGATTCTGTGTTTGTTTTCAAACAGCATTTTTATGAAATATTACCTGAGTTATCATTGTCTCACTATTTTCATTGCCAAATTCAATGCATGGTTCATGTGGCACACAGTGGTGGCTGGTGGGGCTTAAAATAGAGGAGGCACACTTAATTGTAGCAGTCTACAATTTTTTTTTTTTTTGCTTAACTGCTTTAAAATGTTTGTTTTTTTGGGTCACTATTATACAGAAAATTTTAAGAATTTAAAGTACAAGTACAAGAAGACAATGCAAGTATAATTTCACTCACCTAGCTGATTTCTGTAGCCTACATCCAACTTTTAATTTGTAGCTGCTGTCTGAATAGTAGCTTGGTAAATCTGTTTACAATCAGATATACAATATCTCTACTCTCCATAATAAAGGCAGATAGTACATTATGAGTTCCCTTTCGTTGTCACTCCGAGTTACGTCGGATGACGACGAATGGGGTTTCGCTTAGAACGCCTGTCGACTTCGAGTATTACAAAACGAGCCAATGGCAAAGAAATGCCATGGGTCTGCGGAATTTGCATAGCGTATCTCCGCCTTACCTCGTGGGTATAAAAGGAGGACGCCGGCAACAGGCAGATATGTTTTCGCTGAGGAGCCAAGAGTATTTCTTCGCTCCACAGTCATCTCTGACTTCGCTCTACGAGACGAGCTTCTCTCTCCGGTGTTGGTGTGACAGCGATCTGCAGCGAGCTCACAGTGCCTGCTGATCTGTGCAGTGATCTGCCAGTGTGTGTGTGTGTCTCCCTGTGTGCTTCAACATCGCGGAGTTTTTTTCTCCTCTCATAAAAGAGCTCGCACGCGGCACGTCTTTTTAAAGACGGCTCGCCCGTGCATTTCTGGTTATAGCGGACTGGTATCAGACTCTGATGGGCACGAGCGCTGTCTAGTGTGTTTGGGCTTTGATCATGCTTGAACAGCGCTCGTGGGTGACTCATGTTCTCGCTGGGAACGTGATCATCGCGTCATATATAGGTCGAGACTCAGTGAACTCGTAAGAGTTAGAGTCCCCTCATCCAACCCCATGATCTTCGGCTGGTGGCCAGGGTGACCTGAGGGTTACGGTCTGGATCAAGGCGCCGACTATGTGTCCGTGACCCCAGCCCCCCTCTTCAATGACGGTGCCCGCTAGTGAACTGCTGATTCCCGCGAGTCTACCCTCTGGTGGCCCGCGTGTTTCAGTTGAAGCTACAGAGGAAGATGCCATGTCTGTTGCAGCATCACTAGGTGGGTTTGAGTCTTCTGGAAGTGAGGGCTCGCACAGCTGCCACCTTCCGGTGTGCATACGGCTGTGCCTGAGTCTGATCCGGAGATGACGACCATGCTTTCCTGGGACGATGGGTTTTGGGTAAGGCCGCAGACCCTCGTCCACGGCAAACCCCAATACCTCTCTTCCCGGACGTGCATGATGAGATCTCGAAGTCCAAGAAGACCCCCTTGTCTTCTCGGGACCGCTCGCTGATCTCATCCGCCTTTCCTCCCCTCGATGGGGCCGCTGCCCATGGGTACACTGGGGTCCCCCCGGCTGAACGCTCTGTTGCGATGCTATGTGTCCTCAGAGTGCTTCTTCTCGGCGCAATCCTAAGCACCCGCCCGTGGCCTGTAGTTTTTCGTCTACGCTTGTGGCGAGATCCTATAGCGCCACGGGACTGGCAGCCGCCTCACTGCATGCCATGGTCATTCTGCTGGTCCACCTGACCCAGATGCTCATGGACCTGCACGAGGGCGGGACTGACCCAGGGCTCTTCACTGAGCTGCGCGCCGCCACTGACCTTGCTCTCTGAGCGACGAAAGTGGCTGTACGCTCCCAGGGTCAGGTGATGCTCACCATTCTGTGGCTGAACCTGTCTGATGTGCTGGATGTCGCGCGGACCTGTCTGTCCGACATTCCCACATCCCAGGTCGGCCTCTTCGGCGGTGCGGTTGAGGGCTTGCTTGCCCAACAGCTCTCAGCCGCCCATGAGCAGACTGAGGTTGATTCTGTCCCTACGGCCCCGCCGTCCGCTCAGATCCCTCGGTCTGCCCACCGCCGAAGGCGCCCTCCCGAGGCTCCCACCCCGCCCGTTCACCCGGGTCGGCTCTGGAGGCCGCGGTCGGACGCCACAGTCCTCTCCAGCCCCGCACCCCGCTACACGCCGGGTTAAGCGGCGCTCTTGAGTTGGGCTCCTCAGAGATGGGACTCAGTTCTTTCCAGGAGCTGGTAGCAGGACCACTCCTTTCCCCGGGGGAGGGCCGGGGAAGAATCCTTATTCTCCAAAGAGCTGACTCTCCCGTCTCTGAGCACAGAGTTCTCGGACGTCACAGAGCGCCGCCCACAAGCCGTGCTCTCCTCGTCTCCCTCTATCCCAGAGGTGGTTGACATGGCGTGCCGTCCACGGACCGCTTCGCCCCTCTCCCCCTCTGTCGCCAGACCCCTGGCAGAGCAGGCCCCCGCGGGACGACCAGCCTGGTCCTCCCCTGGCCCCTCTGCCAGGGCGCGGTTGCTAACTGTGCCCCCACATCGGGCCGCTATGCCGTCCACGTCTGGGGCAGTTACTCCGCTTCGCTGCCCCTCCGGGGGGAGGCCTGTGGTTCGCATGATCCCGCTGGTTCAGTTCCTGGGAGCCTGGTTAGAGCTTCCCCGTCTGTCCCGCTGGGTCGCGTGGACCATCAGGCTCGGCTATGCGATTCAGTTCGCACGGTCTCCTCCCCGCTTGGGGAGTCCGCTCCACTTTTGTCGGTGGCTATGCCCCCATCAGGAGAGCAGAGATTGCCACCCTGCTGGCGAAGGGTGCAATCGAGACTGTCTCTCCAGCCGAGATGAGGTCCGGCTTCTACAGCCCCTACTTCATTGTCCCCAAGAAAACCGGTGGGTTACGGCCAATCCTGGACTTGCGCGTGCTGAACCGCTCCCTTCACAGGATGCCGTTCGAGATGCTCAAACGCATTTTCGAATGCATACGGCCCAGGATTGGTTTGCAGCGATCGACCTGAAGGACGCCTACTTCATGTCTCTATTCTCCTTGACACAGACTGTTCCTTCGGTTTTCTTTCAGGGGCAGGCATCCAGTACGCGGTTTTCCCTTTCGGGCTAGCCCTGTCTCCTCGCATCTTCACGAAGGTCGTCGAGACTGCCCTTGTTCCCCTTCGGGAACACGGGGTTCGCATCCTGAGTTATATCGACGACTGGCTGATCATAGCTCACTCTCGAGTTCAGGTTGCGAACACAGGGACCTAGTGCTTCGGCACCTAGCTCGTCTGGGCCTTCGGGTCAACTGGGAGAAGAGCAAACTTTGCCCCGTGCAGAGGATCTCTTTTCTCGGTATGGATATCGACTCGGTCGCCATGTCCGCGCAGCTTACGAGCTAGCGTGCGCGCAGTCACTGCTGACTTGCCTGAGACAGTTCGAGGGCAAGAGTGCGGTTCCACTGAAACTTTTTCAGAGGCTCCTGGGGCATATGGCTTCTGCAGCCGCGGCAACGCCGCTCGGATTGCTTCATATGAGACCGCTTCAGCTTTGGCTTCCGAGTCCCGAGTTGGGCATGGCAACACGGCACCCTCCGAGTAACAGTTACTCCGACCTGCCATCAGACCTTCACCCCGTGGTCGAACCTCAGTTTTCTACGGGCCGGAGTGCCCCTGGAACGAGCTTCGCGGCATGTTGTTGTAACGACAGATGCCTCCTCCACGGGCTGGGGTGCCATGTGCAATGGACGTGCTGCCGCGGGCTCCTGGACAGGACCCCGTCGCCTCTGGCATGTCAATTGCCTCGAGTTGCTGGCCTACGTCTTGCTTTGCGCCGCTTCCGGGCCGTGCTAAAGAACCAACACGTACTAGTCCGCTCAGACAATACCGCCACTGTAGCGTACATCAACCATCAAGGTGGTCTACGCTCCCGCCGTTTGTCGCAACTCGCTCGCCACCTCCCCATATGGAGTCAGGAGCATCTGAGGTCGCTTCATGCCATTTATATCCCCGGAGCCCTGAACTGTGCAGCCTACGAGCTCTCACGGCTTCAGCCACTCCCTGGAGAATGGCGACTCCATCCCCAGTCGGTCCAGCTGATTTGGGACCAGTTGGGGGACGCACAGATAGATCTGTTTGCCTCCCACGACTCGACCCATTGCGCCCAGTTTTATTCCCTGACCGAGGGCACGCTCGGCACGGATGCTCTGGCGCACAGCTGGCCGCAGGGCCGCAAGTATGCGTTTCCCCCAGTGAGCCTTCTTGCGCAGACCTTGCGCAAGGTCAGGGAGGACGAGGAGCAGGTCATTCTGGTCGCGCCGTACTGGCCCGCCCGGACCTGGTTCTCCGAACTAGTACTCCTCGCGACAGCACCTCCCTGGCCGATTCCTCTGAGGAAGAACCTTCTTCCTCAGGGACGGGGCCACCTATGGCACCCTCGTCCCGAACTCTGGAACCTCCACGTGTGGCTCCTCGATGGGATGAGGCAGGTTTGAGTACCATACCACCAGCGGTGGTGGCTACCATCACTTCCGCTAGAGCGTCGTCCACGTGACACGTCTATGCGTTGAAGTGGAACCTCTTCGTCAGCTGGTGCTCTTCTCACCGAGAAGACCCCCGGAGATGCTCGATCAGCGTTGTGCTTTCCTTACTTCAACAGGGGCTGGAGCGAAGGCTGTCTCCCTCCACCCTGAAGGTCTACGTTGCCGCTATTGCCACACACCATGACCTCATCGAAGGTAAGTAGGTGGGGAAGCACGACCTGGTTATCAGGTTCCTGAGAGGAGCGAGGAGACTAAATCCGCCTCGCCCTCCTCTCGTTCCCTCTTCGGACCTCTCAGTGGTTCTAACTGCCCTGAAAAGTGCTCCATTTGAGCCCCTGCAATCAGTTGAGCTTAAATTCCTGTCTATGAAGACAGCGCTCCTGGTTGCACTGGCCTCCATCATGAGGGTAGGGGACCTGCACGCATTCTCCGTTGACGAAGCGTGCCTGGAGTTCGGGCCGGCTTACTCTCACGTGATCCTGAGACCCCGGCCTGGATACGTGCCCAAGGTTCCTACCACTCTCTTCCGGGACCAGGTGGTGGACCTGCAAGCGCTGCCCCTGGAGGAGGCAGACCCAGCCTTGCACTGCTCTGTCCAGTACGCGCTCTCCGCGCCTATGTAGACAGGACGCAGTGTTTCAGGACCTCAGACCAGCTCTTTGTCTGTTATGGTGGGAAGCTGAAGGGAAAGGCTCTCTCAAAGCAAAGGTTGTCTCACTGGATAGTGGACGCCATTGCTTTGGCATACCAGCAGCAAGGTCGACCGTGCCCCCTTGGTGTGACTGCCCACTCCACCCGGAGTGTAGCATCCTCTTGGGCTCTAGCGCATGGCGCCTCGCTAACAGACATCTGCAGAGCTGCAGGCTGGGCGACACCTAACACATTCGCCAGATTCTATAATCTCCGAGTGGAGCCAGTGTCCTCTCGTGTACTCGCTTCAACCAGCTAGTACCGGACCCGCTCAGGTGTCTTTGCTTGCTCGCCATTCCACTCCACGGACTGGATACGTGCGATATTCTCCTCAGGTGAGCTTCCCCTAAAGCCCTGAGCTCCTCCAGCACTCCTGATGTCGGCGCCAGTGTCTATTGCCTGCGCGTCGGCTAGGTGCCTCCCGTGTGCACGGTCCCTCCTCTGAGCGACCCCCACATGTGTATTTCCACTGTAAGCCTCTTGAGCATGTGTCTTTCCCTTGGCAAGCCACCTTGCCACCCCTGGGGTTGAAATATTCCACCTGCGGCTGGACACCCCAGTGTTCTCCATATGTCTCCTTCGGGTCATATGTGTATCCTCTAAGTCCCCCCCTCTGGGTTGGCAGTAATTGCATATTTCCCCTAAACTTTGGGATATGCTCCCCAGTGAACCTTGGTATTCCTGGGCTAAATAGGAGTCCTTCGTCCGTGCCAGTCTCACGACAGGGATCTCAGATTTACGCAGGGCACTGGAAGACAGCTGAGAAGGTGGCGTTATTAGACTGGTAACCCCATTCGTCGTCATCCGACGTAACTCGGAGTGACAACGAAAGGGAACGTCTCGGTTACGTATGTAACCCTCGTTCCCTGAGTAGGGAACGGAGACGTTACGTCTTCCTGCCACTCTCCGCTGTACCGCGGGGATCGCCTGAGCTCAGTCTTGGCTCCTCAGCGAAGAAACATATCTGCCTGTTGCCGGCGTCCTCCTTTTATACCCACGAGGTAAGGCGGAGATACGCTATGCAAATTCCGCATACCCATGGCATTTCTTTGCCATTGGCTCGTTTTGTAATACTCGAAGTCGATAGGCGTTCTAAGCGAAACCCCATTCGTCATCATCCGACGTAACGTCTCCGTTCCCTACTCAGGGAACGAGGGTTACATACGTAACCGAGACTTTTTCCTCCCCCTACCCTTCTCTATCACCTCAGACTCGCCTTAGCAAGGTTTTCCGAACGATTGTAATTACATATGCAGATTTGGCACGTTCGGTGAAGAGCAGTGGTGATTCCTACTTCAGTAATATTTTATGGTGTTACAATGGTGAAATTACAAACAAGAAATACACATTCTGAGACATGAAATTAAATTAATATCTGGGAATTGTATTAACATTAAATCCTCATTCTCCCATTTTCACCTTAAAATTTGGGGTAGGTTGTGCTTCCCTTATCTGATGAGTTGCCACTGGTGGCACAGTAGATTAAAGATGGGATATACTGGGGGAAAAAATGGAAATTATTACAGAATGCATCTGTAAATATATTCTAAAGAACCTTTGAGAAATATCTGACCAATTCGTATTGTGTTCTTTTTTCTGTTCTTTTTTTATCTAATTACGAAGGAGTAACAATGGCATTATAATAGCTCAGTGGGCATTTTTCTCAACACATTTACATCATATTGACATGAAAATCATTTTGATAATAACTTCCACACTACTAGGATGACTTTCCACTAGATGTTTGAACATAACTGCAGTGATTTGCTCCCATTCAGACACAAAAGCAGTGAGAACAGGCAATGATGTTGGGTGTTTTGGCCTGCCACTGAGTTTAAGTTTCAATTCATAATCTGTTTTCACTGGGGTTCAGTTCTGGACTTTGTGTTAGCCAGTCCACACCAGACTTGGTAAACCACTATGGACCTTGCTTTGTGCACAAGGACATTGTTATTCTGGAACAAAACTGTTGCCACAAAGTTGGAAGCACACAATTGTCTAGAATAGTATTGTATGAGGCTGCATTAAGATTAGTCTTCTCTGGAATTAAAGGGCCAAGCCAAACCTATTAATTTGAAGTGGATGTTTGTACTTTTGTCATGTTGGTATGGTTTTATTATTTCGGAGTTAATCTTCATAAAAAACTGTAATCTTGAGATAGTAGATTTTACATAGAGGGCGATCAGATTTTACTGGTGTTAAAGGTATCGAATGTGGTCTAGCCTATATATATATATATATGTGTATATGTATGTATGTGACCCTGGATGACAAAACCAGTCATATGGGTCATTTTTTTGAAATTGAGATTTATACATCACATGAAATCTGAATAAATAAGCTTTCCATTGATGTATAGTTTGTTAGGATAGGACAATATTTGGCCGAGGTACAACTATTTGAAAATCTGGAATCTGAGGGTGCAAAAACTCTAACCATTGAGAAAATCGCCTTTAAAGTTGTCCATTTATTTTCGCGATTGTGCTGCATTCACTCACAAAAATAAATGTTTTACATATTTACGGTAGGAAATTTACAAAATATCTTTTTGTAATCTGTATATACAAAACCAGTCTTAAGTAGCACGGGTATATTTGTGGGAATAGCCAACAATACATTGTATGGGTCAAAATTATCAATTTTTCTTTTATGCCAAAAATCTTAATTGATAATTTTGACCCATACAATGTATTGTTGGCTATTCCCACAAATATACCCGTGCTACTTAAGACTGGTTTTGTATATATACTGTATATATGTATGTATATATATTCCAGGATTTAGCTCCTACCCTAAACACACCTGAACAAGCTAATCGGAGGCTGCATCTAAAATCGCATACTCTTGAGTAGGTACTTAAGTAATTGCTTCACGACCGCTAAAAAAATTATGTTCTATATACTATGAATGTGTGTATATAATCCAGACACACTATACATTCGCCATGCTGTCATTATTATGTGAATTACCAGCATCAGTTGTGTCACTACTTCACTGCCATTCATAAATCCTCTCCCGTGGCCTCATGGGATAGTAAAGTGTCCATCATATGCATACTTCAGAATCTTGCCAAAAGTAGTAGGTCATATGGGTACTTTTTGCCTACTCTTTTATGAGTACTGTGAATTCGGACATGCTATATTCACATACTGTTTTTTGCCTATATAGGAAGTATGCAATTTTGGATGCAGCCACAGTCTTCAGGATTACAAGAAAAAGCTGCAGGCAGGTAAGTTTGTTCAGGGTTTGAGCTAAACTCAGCAGGATTGTGGACCAGAGTTGAGAACCCCTGCCCTATATTTTCACAATGATGATAATAGAAACAAAAATATTGTCTTATTTCATATGTAAAAATATAACAATGGACAAATTAGATTTGTATACTTTCTGAAAAAGTTGTTTGTGGTTCCTGCTTGCCCATGCAAAACTCTATGCTAGGGAAGTGCTTCCCAACCCTGTTCCTGGAGGCACACCAACATTACACATTTTGGAGGTTTCCCTTATCCGACCCATTAATTTCAGGTCTTGTAGTCTCTACTAATTAGCTGATAAGTTGAATCAGGTGTGTTTGATTAGGAAGAGTACACAAAAATGTGTAGTGCTGGTGTGCTTCCAGGAACAGGGTTGGGAAAAACTGTGCTAGGGTGTTCTAGGTAGTTGCTAGGTGTTTGCTAACTGGCCCAAGTCAAGAGAGCCCACCCTAAAATCGCTGTAACATCCGGTTCTCTAGATGCATCTCGAATCCCTCCATCGTCTTTAAAATTTTTAGTCAAAAAATTTAAAGCAGAATACGAAAACAAAGTAGAATCACCCATTTCATCAACAAAATACACTATTTAGGTATAATTTATGTCCGTAGCACAAATAATAAAGGTATAGGATGAGCGCCACTCCAAAATGTAATAATAAGTGTTAGGACCTCATCCCTGAGAAGTAGTTAAATCTGCAGGAATGGAAAAAGGTGATGGACCGAGAGAAAGATGGATAAAGGACCTGATGAGCTGCTGATTGGTTTCTACTCTCAGTGATACCCAATCAGACCCCTCTAATCACACCGCGCACGTCCTTCCTGGCAGCAGGGGACCTCGGGGAGACCTTCACCGTGGCAAACACGCTGTCTACTCCCATCCACCACCTACGCTTCACTTGCTTGTTATTTGATGTGAAATGGAATTAAAGCTGGGCCGTGTTACCCCCAAACAGTAATAATCACTGAATTTCCCCTGTGACATCCCTCAGTTCGTACACTTTTATTCCCTTATCAACACAAGGTAAGAGACATTCTGACAGCAAAGGTCGATACAGACATGCCTTCAGTGACCCGGAGAAGACACTGCATACACTAACGCTGTTCAAACACAAAAGAGAATGAGATACTGGGGTGATGTATGTATTTATTTTTCCATGTAGGTATTTGGAACATGTCAAAACATTTTGGGCTGCTCTGTCAGATTTTTTTGGACACTGACATGTTGACAGTTTAAGCAAACATTCCACAATCAAATTGAGACGGCGTGGCTACGTTTTGTGTGGAGAAATGCATGGTAGTGCAACATTCTGTTTTTCTAGGGTACAGTCCAAATGCTCGTTTTCTGCTTTTGGATAATTAGCCTGCAATCATCCATTATAGCATAACATCATATAATATGCGGTGTGTTTTTAGGTTATTAACCTATAATTCATTGAGTTTGAAAATTTTAGTTTGAAAATTTATGTGCTTAATGCATTGCCAAACAAACCGACTGCACACAGTCAAACATACTTTGGGGAAATTGGAGTAGGTTTGGTTGGTGGACAGCAGCCAGTTTGTATTTCTTCCTTGAAAACTTCATTCACATACACAATTTGGCCATTTGTAGTGCAGCAAGAAACATACAGATGATTTTCAATACTTCTTTCCTGAAACTGGATGTTATTGTTGAAGTCAGATTTACCGCCTGTCGTGTATAAGGCCGTGATTTGATTAAAAAGTAATATCTGAATCTTCACTCATGGGGCTGAAAGCAAGAGTATTATCTTGTCATTGACAGGATTAGTCTTGATGGAGAATGGCTGTACATGCAATAACGGGCAGATCTATCATCTACAGGATCCCTCTGCTTGTGTTTCTCTGTGTGGGGGAAGATAATGGGGGTTACAAATAACTTGTGTAAATGTTATAGTAACATTTGTCTTTCACTTGCTCTGTCATTGGCTGTTCCCGTTTCTTGTTCTTTTTTATGAACTGAGCATTACGTTCTTAACATTGCAGTTCTTTCTGTGAAAATAAAAAATGAGTCATATTTTGTCTCAAAAGAAAGTAATAAGAAATTATCAGTACTTTAATGCATCCAGTCATTTTACTTTGTATAATTCCCATTCTTAAATTATTATTGCAGTAGTGTTTTTTAAACTGTATGTCACAATTCAAACAATATTAATTGCAACCCTATTTCATTTAATTTCATTTTATTTTATTATGTGGTATGACCAAGGCATAATCATGTCCACAGGTTTTGTGAGATTTAACCATCTGCTGCATACTTGAAAGCAAAAATTTGAAACTGATGTGGTCAAAAACATCAATAATGGGGCAAAAACATCTTGTGACTTACATTATCTTTTATTTAGGAGGAACTTTTAACCATAGGTCATTAGATGCAGGCGAGATTCCTGTAGTGATTTAATGGTGTGCTGCTTACCTCTCAGGAGTGACGGAGCCTCTCGAAGGATGTCAGCTCAGCAGGACGTGCTGTGGAAGAGACTCTTGCGATTAATCACTTCCCTTTGGATGTGCTGTTTTGCTGAAACCCATTTCCTCTGCCCCTAAAAATCAGTGTGAGGAGCCAGTTTAAAGCCCACTGGGGAGGAAGGACAAACTTTGAGCTGTTGCTTTTGGCCCCTCAGGTTTATGTGGCTAGTAAAAATGTACTAAGAAAGTGGCACCAGAGGGCGGTTTTGGTATTTAGATGAACAAAAAGCAAAGTCTAAATGTAGAATGTGCCATTATAGCTCTTCAGCTTTTATGAAAGTGGTGTCAGTCCATTTCAGAAAATCAGGATATGGAAACCGGCACTGCATTTTTCACTACAACTAAAGCTCATCAAATTCAGTCGATTTAGATCTAGTTTGTTTACATGATCCATCAGTACTGTGAATGTGTCTAAGGGGTCTAACTCATGACCCTCACATTGCCCTCTGGGGTTTCAGATTGGTCTGGACATTTGTTTAAGAATTCCATTTAACCCTGCAGCAAACAATGTTGTTCCTCTGTGAAAGGTGATGTCAGTTGTGATCAGTGGATGTCTACCTTGTCCTCTCCAGAGAGCAACAAATCCATTCTATCCGCAAACTTCTCTCATTGTTTCTCTATCCCTTCCTGGTAGGTACAGCAAGAATCCAAACTTGAGACCTTACACAAACAAGCGTCAGAGGCCAATGCAATCACAACCGAAGGCAGTGCAGTGTCAAAGATCAGCAGAAACATGTGAGACCCATTTGGTGGAAAATAAGATTTTAGATGGGAAGGCGTGAAGATTGTACTGATTATCAGCACAAAGGGACTGAGCTGACTTTAAGGTTTGTGTGAGGTATGTGGTGGAGTAAATGCTTGAATGTACGTCTTGCGCATCACAGTCTGCATTTTAAGAACATGCAATATTTTAGGACGAATGCATGTTCGGGTCAAATTTCACCACAAAATCAAAAGAAAAAAACTTGTATTAAAAATGAAATAAAAAAATACTAATAATAATACTAATAATATAATTATGAATGCTATTTTTTACGTAAAGAAAATGTAAGCCTAATTTTAGAAATATTATCATTTATTTTTTGCATTGCCCCCATTCTTAAAAAAATAATGTGAAAATCGCATTCTCATTTCTGTAATACAGAAACAAACTAATTAAAGAAGTAATGAAAATTCAAATAATAGATAATCAAAATGTTACGATTCGATACATATCACAATACTGAACTCACAATATGACATCAGTGCGATATTGATAAAAACGATTGATTAAATTGCTAAATTTGGTATTACATTGGGGTGGAAATGAATAGTTTTGGACTTGGTGCTAACCCAATAAACAGGACAGTGGTAACACCAGAATAAAAATATTCATGATTCTGAAGCTGAATACAGAATTATTTTGACGAACATGTTTGCACTGTCACTTACTAGATATATTTAAATTTTGGCCACTTTTTACTGGTAACATTAGACATTTGGCATTATCAGGACCCACAAATATTCCCCAATTACATTATTACACATTATTCAACATTATATATAGTAGTTTAACGCAGTATTGACACTAAACTCTGTAAACTTGAATTTTTTCTCACTATACATAATACATAGTCACTATCCACGATACATATTGTTGCATTTTTGTATTGCGATATATTGGGACACTATATATTGTTACACAGTTATGATGCAAAAATGCTTTTTTTTCTGACAATGTCAAATACATGAGGTAGTAAAGCCATTTGATAACAATGAAAAACACCATTCAGTGTTGCAACATCTACTGCCTTCCTTTATAAAGTTGTACTGCGTTATAGCTCTTAGGAATTTCAAAGAGTTTAGCTATGGGCATAAACATTGAGCACATCTTTGAGATTCCCATAAACAGGATTATTTTTGGCTGTACTTGACTTTTGACTCCTCTGCTCTGGATGTGCCTCAAACAGCATAACAAGATAGAGGTTGCGGTCAAGTGCTGTGAAGTTGTCGCACTTTTGAAGACTGGTGGACATGAACTGTAAGACTGCAGAGGTCAATGAAATCAAATCTTCATGAGTGAGAGTCACTAAAGGGACATCAAAGAGAATCGAAACAGCATGTCTAGCTGTCTAGCATGAAAGATGTGGCCGCTTTTTCCGCCATGGAAGTGTACGGTTTCCATGTGTTAACATGCAAATAAAGAAAACAAATAAATAACACTTGATTATGTATCGTTGATCATCTTGAATTAAGTTACACAGCCTAGCTTATGTCGAGATGGCATAACTAAAGTCAAGACGAGGTTCTTTGGGAATCACAGATATATGATCTATGTTTCTGGGTGTGTGTGCATGTCATGAGAAAAGTCAGTGAAGTTGATTGATTCTGACCGAGGTCCCGTTGTGACATGATGTCTTCTACCACACATGTGCTTGGGATTTAAAAGCACTTAAACCCATGTTTCCCTCCAACTGTAAGGCAATGATCATATTTCTGTCTCATCTCTCCCGTCTCATCTAATCAGTCTCACTTTGTACTCTTCAACCTTACTTTGCCAATGGGGAACAAACTCCACCAACAAAAGATGCACTTTTAAGAAGAAACCGATTCCCTTAAGGTTGAAACCAAGCCCTGTTTTCTCATTAATCCTTCCGGGGTCACGCATTAACTTGAGCAACCATGGAAACACAAACCAGACACTATGATTGACAGTGCAGGGGCAAAGATCAGGGGGCACATCCTTTGTGGTCAGTGGAAGCCATTGACTGACCTTCGCTTCACTAATATTTGCTAGCCGATGTAGTTTGGTGAAAGGAAGTTCTCCATATGGTGGAGGAAATGAGTGGACAACCAAGTAACTATGAAAAGGAAGCTCGTTTGCTGCTCGCTTTCAAATCATATGGTGTGTTTAGTCTGTATATAGAATAACATCCAGCATTTAGAAGAATGAGCATCAGCCTCAAACATTTTGGCAGATGTGGTATAATGCTATATTTTGGAAAGAACTCCTATACGAAAAAAACCCAACTATTATAGATATGCTATAAAACTGAGAAATCTAAAGTGTTTCTGCTTTTTGAATTCTTATTTCACTACTACAGTATCACAATACTTTATTTGGGTCTTTGTCTGATGATCTGAAATGTTTGAATGATCAATTTAAAGAAATAGTTCACCTTACAATGAAAGTGAATAGGAATCCAGGCTGAGCTCAATATTTAAACAAAATGCATTATAAAAGTATTAAAATTATAATATATCCCAAGTCTTTTGACAGCCCTAGACTACAACAATACATCTTTGTGGTCAATAGCTTTGTAAATTTGATGTGACCAATTGTTTGTTATGTGACTGATTGTAACATGGGTAACTTTTGGAAGGGAAAATGACATATGAAAACAGCTGAGGAGTTTTCATCACGAGTCTGTTCATCACATAAAGCTGACTTGAAATATACCTACATGTATTTTATGAAACCTTTTAAGGTTATTATGGTACTTGACAGCCTGAATCCCCATTCACTTTCATCATGGAAAAGAGTTGCTTGTTCAGTCTTTATCATTTCCCCTTTTGTGTTTAAAAGAAAAAACAAAGTCATACAGGTTTTAAACAACATGAGGGTGAGTATTTAAGAATTTATATTTTTAGGTGAACTCTATTCTTTAAACTGCAGTTAGAATTAGCATTCCTTTTTAACCTCTCATAATCTATTTTTCTAGATATGGACATCGAGGCAGGGTTCTCTGTGGCTCGCACAGGCAAATATCCAAAGGAAATCGAGCCCAGTGAGAAAGAGAAGGTGATAAAGGGTTTGAGTGCAATAGGAAACCCATCAAAATAACAATACTATGAGGATGGCAGGCGAGAATTTTGTGATGACACAATACTGAAATTTGAGAATTTGAGTGCAACAGGACTATTTAAGACTGACTGTCATTCCCGTTGTTTCCCAGGCTGTAAATACCTTCACCTTCAACAAGAATGTACTCTGGAGTATTGATGAATCCAGGAACTTGGATGACTGAGGGTTGGAATAGCTTGACAGTTTGCCAACAACATTTAAAGTTTACATGAACTCTCTGCCTGTACAAAATCAGGTCCATCTTGTTAAACACTTTTTTTACTTGCAGAATTCTAAATCACCTTGAATCTTCTTGAAGCTTCAAGTTAATTCAGTTGAGCTGCGTAGAACTCTGTGTGTGCGTGTATGTGTTAGAAGAAAAACATGTGGCCTATTGAGCACACATGATCCTTGGAGGAAGGTGAGGAGACGTTTTGAATAGTTTCTGACCAGATGGATGTTCTTAGGGTCATCTGGACATGTGAGAGTTGATGGACCATGAATCCTCTTGTGCCAAACATTCGGAAGTTTATTCAGCAAGATTGAGCCCATTATGCAAGCTCACATTTTTTGGTCCAGATTGAGTCAGATCGAGCTCAAAATAATGTTATAGAGATGTACTGTGTAAATTGGCCTCAGAGGACATTTATTGCAAACATTGTTATCCATGTTGTTTCAGAGGTGGTGTGAAATAGATATAAATATAGCAGACAGATTGCTATGTTCTGACTGTCAAGCATTTAGCTTTAGTTCTATTTCAATCATTAATTTCTCCCTTGCTATCCTATGATTTTGATGGATAGGCATTAAGACAGGAGACATTTCTGTCTAAGAAGTTGGTCGTAGCAACAAATTTTTGCCCATGTGAGACTTTTTATTTTTTTATTTATCATAATATTAGTTGCAAATACAGAACAATCATTTACTGTCCAAGCAATTTTTGCAATATGATCTGCAAGGCCACTGCTAGGTGACAGTGATTGGACCACGACCTGTGTGTGAAAGTTTTCTGTGAGTCATGACTGTGATTATCTTTATTTTTAGGGGTGTTCTGGCATCATAACGGGCCAAGGCTGCTGTACTTATGGTTGGAGACATTTCATGGCTACACAGATCCTAATTTAGAGGACATTCAATACCTGACTGTCTTCCCCATGACTTCCAGAAAAGACTCTTCAAATTTATAGCGATTTTCAGCTTCTTATTTAAAACAGGCCAAACTCTGATGCAATTTCTTGCAGAAATTTTAATAAATTAAAACAAAAAAATCTCTTAAAGGGACAGTTTACCCCCAAAATGCAAGCTCTGTCATTATTTACTCAACCTTTCTTTTGTCTGTGGAACAAAAAAGGAGGAAAAATGTTTGTTTTATTGGAAAAATGTTCACAGTGCTGTTTTCTATATAAACAAAAAAGTAATAATTATATATTGGCCTTTTGAAGCCATTTTATGATTGTGTGAGGTATACATGAAATTGAAGATGTTATTCACAAAAATGTTGTTTGTTTTTTACTGTTGTTCACAATTTCCCTTTTAATGTATAGAAAACAGCAGCTTGGACATACAAGTCATACAGGGTTTGAATGACATGACGGTGAGTAAATGATGACAAAATGTTGGGTAAGTTATTAATAATTTGCAAATGGATTTTAAATCACACGATTAGCTATTAAACTATTAGCTATTCAAAAATTAATAGTTGAATCCTTAATGTTTCTATATTGCTATTTGCGCTCATTAATTCAAAAATGTGCTGGAACTATGTTAATAATAATTCTAAAGCATTAAATGTAGGATAGGATAGGCAATTTTCGGAGAGGCTAGCTATAGCAAGCTAGGTTTGAAAGCATAAGATCCCGCCCTTCCTTCAGAGCGTCTCCAAAGCCACACCTCCATAAAAACGCATGAATGTGTACAGCAGGGAGCAAACAAAAGAGTCACGAGAGACGGCGTTAAATTACCTCATGTCTCAAAGCATATAACATAAACAAAAAAGAGCAGGTATCACCTGACTGCTGCAGGTTCATTTCGGCGTTGATAGTGTTGGCATTTCAAATGCATAAATTCGAGTCACAGGTTTCCATCTCTTCCAAATTGTGGTAGTTATGGCATGAACGCAGCATAAGCTCATTGTTTTGGATCAGGAGGAATTGTAAAAGGTGGCAGCTGTTTGTTTGCAGTGCTCGGTAACTGGCGTCTGTCTAACTCTGCACAGCATGAAACGCATTGATGACGTATGATGTCTGTGTGTGCGGATGTATGGAAACGCATACGTTGACAGGCAGGTGGACATCGTATCATTACATTCAGACCGAATTCAATTATTTGACGAACATTTTATGGTCCTACGCCTTCCACAGACGATATATATACAAATACATAAATATATAAATACATTTAGACCACTTAACTTAGTGATTGCTATCAGGATGTGAAGAGACTTTAAACCAGCATAACAAAAAATGTTTCTGGAACAAATCATCAACCCCGCTTTTAATAATGCAAAGCAGGAGACTTTTGGTTTTGAATTGAGGTCTTGAATGGGTCCCGTTAACCAGTATGTACTCTTCACCCATCATGCACTATTCATTAAAATACTCATCCCTCTGTCTCTATGGTAACACAATTCTCTGAGATGCTGCTTAGAGAGTGTGAGATGGAGTGTGTTTGTATATGTGTATTTCTTTGTGTGTGTGTTAATTGTACTTGCACTCATTTTCTGAATGTCTGTGACAGATTATCACAGATGGAACATGTTGGACGTCACCTTAAGCAAGCCTGAAGCATTTCCTTTACATAACAGTCAATCTTGGCTGTTTCACTGAATAATTCATCACAGACAGGTGAGACTCGCCTTCTCTCCATCTCTTCATCTCTTCAGCCCTTCTTCTTTTCTTCTCATTGGGGTTTCATCTATTCAAAGAAACCTCAGGTCCTTACATTTAGTGATGATACCCTCTATGAGGCAGTTATGTATGAACAGATGATCAATGGTGTCTTTACAAGGTAAAGTGAAAGGTACTTTGCCAGAAATCATGCCCACATTTAAAAATTCAGCTATGAATAAGCTAGTGTGTATCCTTAATGTTCATTGGTCATATCAGCGGGTAGTCAGCACATTAAAGCCTTAAAATCACTTGGTAATGGGAATAATTGAAAGTCTGCAAACTGTGCTAAGCATTAACAGCTTTTGTGTGTGTGTGTGTGTGTGTGTGTGGTCTGTAGTGTGACAAAGCTTGTTTAGTTCAGTGTGACCAGTCTTAACAAGCATGGCAGGCCTGATGGACACAACAATCTCATAAACGTGTTCTAGAGGTCAACATTCACATCTGAAAGGATCATGAAAAGCTGTTGAAAACAAACAAAAATAGGCAAAATCGAAATAATATTTCTTCATATTGTTTATCAGTTATTTGGTCTGTTATTTGGTTTTTATGTGCACATAAAAAGTTCTTATGTAAACTTTACGGGGAATTCACAACAGGTGTGTATGCGTATAAAATTGTTCTATGATTTGGCCAGATTATTCTAAACAAGGGAGCATAGCGCATAATGCACACCCAAACCATCTCCATATGAGGGCTTTCCGCACAACCTCTCCTGCAATTCATCGCTGCAAACATATCCTTACACTATTCAAAGATGTGCTCTTTAGCAGTTATTCCACCGTTGGGCCAAACCGTTCTCGTTGCTTAACCGTTCCAAGAGCTCTTTGGTATGTAAAACCAATGCAACAATCGTTGCCTTTACAGACATATAAGATGTAAATAGCAACTGCGTAATGGAGAATAATGTTATGATATGAAATTATATTTATTTTAATTTTATTATTAACTTGGTTTACGTCACTCAAATAGACAGCTACAGAGAAACTGATAGCCAGGAAACAGACAAATGACCAATCCGAAGTAGCAACGTCACTTACCATCATCAACTGGGCAATCCTCAACTGAAACACAATAAACACCTTTTAATATAGGGCTAGAATGTATGGGATTGTATTTCAGTCATTAGTCAGCTTTGTTTTATGCAGATCCTGTCCCAGATTCAGTTACTGAATAACACGCATCATGTTTGCCAATCTGAAATAAGTATGACATTTTAGGGTATGATATATGATAGATAATTTTATACATTTATACTATCAAAATATATATATATAATTAGGTTATTGTATTATATTTTTAAATAAAATACTTTTAATTATTAAATATTTATAATTAAAATATAACAATATATGGATAATTACAGTGTTAATAGTAAATAATATTATTATTATTATTATTATTATTATTATTAATCAATTTTAATCAACATTTAGGCTGCTGATCATATTCCAACTACTGTAGATATATATGGTTAGTGAATTCACCAGGTCGGATATTTTTTCTCCCCATGGATAAAAATTTCGAAATTTCCCCATTTTACATTGTCAAACTTTCCAAAGTAACTTTCCACATGCTGTTGTAATGCTGCTTTATGTTCAGAATGTGCTTTGCCGCTGTGGATAAAATCGTGTTAACTGGTCCCAGTTGGGTCAAGGGCATTAACACATGCAGGTGCACATATGTTCAATACCAGCCATCGGCACAGACCTGTCAACTCTCTCTCAGGCTGAGGTTTAAACCTCCTGGTGCTGCATTAATATTGAAAGGACCCCCCTCTGCATTTGGTCACATGCTAAACCCCCCAGATATAAAGCCAAAGGGTGACATGCCCCACTCCTCAACCAATCCCCTCGCACTATCCCGTATAGTGCAGATTAGGGCACCAAGGCTGATGAGGTGCCTGTGGCTCCATCACGACAGCTGGGGTTGTAGGAGCAATCACTTGTCTTCCTCTAGTCATCTGGGCTCAAATTTTCAAGTTTGAACGTCTCAATGAAATAATCTGAGCAAAAATAAAAACAAATAAATTATAATTGTCCATTACAATCACAAAAAAAATCATATAATAAGATTTTGCATGATTTACTGTACTAAAGCATAACCTGCAACTTCTGAACTGTGGTATAACATTTATTATCTAAGTACCCAAACTCATAACAACCTGAATGCCAAAGTGGAAATGCACACTATTAATTCACGTTTGAATGGAACTGGAATAGATTTTAGGTTCATTGCAATGTAGCTGTTTTGCAAGGTCAGTGAGCTATAGTGATTGATCATTTTTAATTTATTTTCCCTTATATTATCGATAACGCTAGACAACTTTTAGAAAGTTTTTTTTGCAGAATTTGAACAACCGTTTACTTTTTTTTCCACACACTCTGCCACTTCTGTTTTTCCTATGTATCTTTGCTAAATTGGCTGATCTACAAGCTTGTATTTGTCTCAGCTCCATTTAACTTTTGATCCACACATTTCTTTATATCCAATTGTTTCCAGATTTGTTTAATTAAGGCAAGAGAGAAAAATATGCCTATTCCCTGTAAACAATGTATGAAATGAAGTATTTAATTATAACATTGATTGCGTTTACATGTATCAAGAATCAGCTCAGTATAAAAAACGGTCAACTTAAGTCAAAATTAATTTAGAAATTGACAGGTTTTTCTCTGGTTTTGACATAAAAACAAGCACATATGCACACAAGACGTGCTTTTGCTGGGGGAAAAAAACTCACCAGAATGCCTGTAAAGTAGAGTGATATTTGGGGTAGTGGACAACAGTTTTTATCCAGAAATGGATTTAAACTATTTATGGATTTTACTTGAGAAAAGAACACAGTTGAAGGTGTTTACATGACCTTACATGTTGGGTTATTAAGCATAATCGGTATAAGATTGTGCATGTAAACATGCTCATTGAAATGTTGGGAGGATGTTCTTGCTTTTAAGATCCCACATCTGTGCTTTGTTTCTTAAACATCCATACCGCAGATGGGCAGGTGGCTGTATTTCTGGCTAGACAAATGTTTCATAACACCTTTTTTAGGCTGTGGTATGTATAATGTATATTGCCACGCTGCTAATGGGGCAGAAGTCTGCTATGACGCTAGTGAGGGCTAATGGGAGTTGACAGCAGAGAGCTGCCTGATGTCCTCAGTGGCCAAGAGCAGTCGGCTCACATTTACACTGATGACAGCTGATTAGAGGAGCACCAACCTCTGACTGACAGAGAAACACAGAGTAAGAGGGAGAGAGACATCGATAGTTCTTTGATTTCTTCATGAGTGATTCATTTTCATGTTGGAGCATCAGTTTTAATCAACACTGCGGCGCTGCATGTTCCTCTCTGCAGTTTGAAGCCGGTGAAAAATACCCGCAAGCTACATAGTGCATGTGGAATGAGCACAAATATTTTTATTCATCTCTCTTTTTTATCATGGTCTTTAAGCTCTAACTCAGTTTTTGCATGTAATTACTTAAGGCTGTGAATGAATTAATCCTAATCATTGCAGTTATTGCACTGAATTGTAATTATGGTGTCTTTTACAGATAAAAGATGGTTTGATGTGGATAAAACACACCTTAATTTACTTGAAATCCATTAAAATCTCTCTCTCTTTCTCTCTCTCTCTCTCTCTCTCTCTCTCTCTCTCACACACACACACACACACACACACACACACACACACACACACACACACACACACACACACACACACACACACACAGACACAGACACAGACACAGACACAGACACACACACACACACACTTCTAAACTTCTGTTATCAGCTTCAGTTCATAGGCAGGTCCTATCAGTGTTTCATATTTCCCATTGTGCTGTTTGAGACCTGACAGAATAAAATCCCCCAGGCCCATGAGCAGAGGTATCAGACATGCACACACAAATATACACATACACACAATAGTTAAAGAGGTATGTGAAGGCTTGGCACTGCACAGACTAGCAATTTATCTCAGCTCCACGATCAAAGAGAACGACTATAAAGAAAGATAATTAAGTTTTAAGAAGAATGTGGTAGAGAGTACTTAAGATAGTCTTGTGTTTTTTGTTTCAGTACATGTTCATCTAAGCTCTCAAGAGAGTCTGAACTAAAGCTAAAAAAACGCATTCAGGATAGGGGGGAACATATGCAATAATTTATCATATAATTTGTGCAAAATTATTATTATACGTCACCCTTAATGTCTGTGGTGTTCCCAGTTTTGGTTTAGGCTATAGCCCATCTTCATGGGTGATACAGTCACTGTGAAACCTGTGTCAGGCACTATGAGAAGGCAGTGCTACTCAAAGTACGTAATTTTGGCATTTATGATCATGTGATCATAGGTGGCGCCTCCTCAAGATTCATTTTGAAACTTCATAGTAATATTTCTTAAATATTTTCAGATTTTTGTTTATTTTGAATAAATACAACTGACAACAATAATGTGAAATAATTTTTTTATTAAAGACACAACAAGGAGATATGTGATCCTATAGGTAGCACATCCTCAAGAATCTTTTTGAAACCAGGTAAAAAAAAAAGATAAACATAGTTTTTAAAACTATACTCCAATTGCATCCATCTCATGCACTCAAGGACTAATATCTATCTATAAATTACAGGAACGTCTGTCTGTCTGTCTGTCTGTCTGTTAATCGCATATCTCTCGAACCATTAGTCCGATGGATTTTAAACTTGACAGGTGTCTTGCTACGGGCACGAGTAAGTGCAGTGCCGAGTTTGACGTTGTTTGGATTAGAAATGCAAAAGATATCGGTAAAAGAAGCACACATTGAAGTTGTGGTTTAAAAATAAACATTCTGACATTAGAGAGGGTTGTGGTTTAAAAATTGTGGTTTAAAAATAAACAGTTCAATCAGCTAAACATTGAGTCAGCTACACTGTTTACTTCTGAATATTGTAGTTATTCAGAAGTAGTTAGTTGTCAATAGTTAGTTATATATGTAGTTCAATTTTCCATATTTATTGTATGTCATTATGTCAGTATCAGTATTTGCTTTCTACCATGCACAAATAAAAATGTCACTGAACTTTTGCTGTGTAATTAAAACAATGAGCACTCAAACACAAACCAACAATTACTAAAAACACACACAAAAACGTCTACGGTTACGTATGTAACCCTCGTTCCCTGAGTAGGGAACGGAGACGTTACGTCGGATGACGACGAATGGGGTTTCGCTTAGAAAGCCTATCAACTTCGAGTATTACAAAACGAGCCAATGGCAAAGAAATGCCATGGGTCTGCGGAATTTGCATGGCGTAACTCCGCCCCACCTCGTGGGTATAAAAGGAGGAAGCCGGCAGCAAGCAGATATGTTTCTTCGCTGAGGAGCCAAGACTGAGCTCAGGCGATCCCCGCGGTACAGCGGAAAGTGGCAGGCAGACGTAACGTCTCCGTTCCCTACTCAGGGAACGAGGGTTACATACGTAACCGTAGACGTTCCCTTTCGTTGTCACTCCGAGTTACGTCGGATGACGACGAATGGGGTTACCAGTCTAATCACGCCACCTTCTCAGCTGTCTTCCAGTGCCCTGCGTAAATCGAGATCCCTGTCAGCCTGGACAAAGGACTCCATATAACACAGGAATACCAAGGTACACTGGGAAGCATATCCCAAGCTAGGGGAAGTATGCAATTAATGCCAGCCCGGAGGGGGGGGACTTAGAGAATACACATATGACCCGAAGGAAGCATATGGGAAACACTGGGGTGTCCAGCCGCAGGTGGAATATTTCAACCCCAGGGGTGGCAAGGTGGCTTGCCAAGGGAAAGACACACGCTCAGAGAGGCTTACAGTGGAAAAACACATGTGGGGGTCGCTCAGAGGAGGGACCATGCACACGGGAGGCACCTAGCCGACGCACAGGCAATAGACACTGGCGCCGACGTCAGGAGTGCTGGAGGAGCTCAGGGCTTTCGGAGAAGCTCACCTGAGAAAAATATCGCACGTATCCAGTCCGTGGAGTGGAATGGCGAGCAAGCGAAGACACCTGAGCGGGTCCGGTACTAGCTGGTTGAAGCGAGTACACGAGAGGACACAGGCTCCACTCGGAGATTATAGAATCTGGCGAATGTGTTAGGTGTCGCCCAGCCTGCAGCTCTGCAGATGTCTGTTAGCGAGGCGCCATGCGCTAGAGCCCAAGAGGACGCCACACTCCGGGTGGAGTGGGCAGTCACACCAAGGGGGCACGGTCGACCTTGCTGCTGGTAAGCCAAGGCAATGGTGTCCACTATCCAGTGAGACAACCTTTGCTTGGAGAGAGCCTTCCCTTCAGCTTCCCACCATAACAGACAAAGAGCTGGTCTGAGGTCCTGAAACACTGCGTTCTGTCTACATAGGCGCGGAGAGCGCGTACTGGACAGAGCAGTGCCAAGGCTGGGTCTGCCTCCTCCGAGGGCAGCGCTTGCAGGTTCACCACCTGGTCCCGGAAGGGAGTGGTAGGAACCTTGGGCACATATCCAGGCCGGGGTCTCAGGATCACGTGAGAGTAAGCCGGCCCAAATTCCAGGCACGCTTCGTCAACGGAGAATGCGTGCAGGTCCCCAACCCTCTTGATGGAGGCCAGTGCAACCAGGAGCGCTGTCTTCATAGACAGGAACTTAAGCTCAACTGATTGCAGGGGCTCAAAGGGAGCACTCTTCAGGGCAGTTAGAACCACTGAGAGGTCCCAAGAGGGAACGAGAGGAGGACGAGGAGGATTCAGTCTCCTCGCTCCTCTCAGGAACCTGATGATCAGGTCGTGCTTCCCCACCGACTTACCTTCGATGAGGTCATGATGTGCGGCAATGGCGGCAACATAGACCTTCAGGGTGGAGGGAGACAGCCTTCGCTCCAGCCCCTGTTGAAGGAAGGAAAGCAAAACACTGATCGAGCATCTCCGGGGGTCTTCTCGGAGAGAAGAGCACCAGTTGACGAAGAGGTTCCACTTCAACGCATAGACGTGTCTCGTGGACGACGCTCTAGCGGAAGTGATGGTAGCCACCACCGCTGGTGGTAGGGTACTCAAACCTGCCTCGTCCCATCCAGGAGCCACACGTGGAGGTTCCAAAGATCGGGACGAGGGTGCCATAGGGTGCCCCGTCCCTGAGAAAGAAGGTTCTTCCTCAGAGGGATCGGCCAGGGAGGTGCTGTCGCGAGGAGTACTAGTTCGGGGAACCAGGTCCGGTTGGGCCAGTAAGGGGCAACCAGAATGACCTGCTCCTCGTCCTCCCTGACCTTGCGCAAAGTGTGCGCATTTAGAAGGCTCACTGGGGGAAACGCATACTTGCGGCCCTGCGGCCAGCTGTGCGCCAGAGCATCCGTGCCGAGCGTGCCCTCGGTCAGGGAATAGAACTGGGCGCAATGGGTCGAGTCGTGAGAGGCAAACAGATCTATCTGCGCGTCCCCGAACTGGTCCCAATCAGCTGAACCGACTGGGGATGGAGTCGCCATTCTCCAGGGAGGGGCTGAAGCCGTGAGAGCTCATCGGCTGCACAGTTCAGCGCTCCGGGAATGAAGATGGCTCGAAGCGACCTCAGATGCTTCTGACTCCATAGGAGGAGGTGGCGAGCGAGTTGTGACATACGGCGGGAGCGTAGACCACCTTGATGGTTGATGTACGCTACAGTGGCGGTATTGTCTGAGCGGACTAGTACGTGTTGACCCCTGAGCAACGCCCGGAAGCGGTGCAGGGCAAGGCGTACTGCCAACAACTCGAGGCAATTGACATGCCACAGCCGCTGGGGTCCTGTCCAGGAGCCCGCAGCAGCATGTCCATTGCACATGGCGCCCCAGCCCGTGGTGGAGGCATCTGTTGAGACAACAACATGCCGGGAAGCTCGTGCCAGGGGGACACCGGCCCTGAGAAAATCGAGGTTCGACCACGGGGTGAAGACCTGACGGCAGGTCGGAGTAACTGGTACTCGGAACGTGCCGTGTTGCCATGCCCACCTCGGGACTCGGTCGCGAAGCCAAAGCTGAAGCGGTCTCATATGAAGCAATCCGAGCGGCGTGACCGCGGCTGCAGATGCCATATGCCCCAGGAGCCTCTGAAAAAGTTTCAGTGGAACCGCACTCTTGCCCTCGAATTGTCTTAGGCAAGTCAGCAGTGACTGCGCGCGCTCGCTCGTAAGCTGCGCGGACATGGCGACCGAGTCGATGTCCATACCGAGAAAAGAGATCCTCTGCACGGGGCAAAGTTTGCTCTTCTCCCAGTTGACCCGAAGGCCCAGACGGGCTAGGTGCCGGAGCACTAGGTCCCTGTGTTCGCAAACCTGATCTCGAGAGTGAGCTAGGATCAGCCAGTCGTCGATATAACTCAGGATGCGAACCCCTTGCTCTCGAAGGGGAACAAGGGCCGCCTCGACGACCTTCGTGAAGATGCGAGGAGACAGGGCTAGCCCGAAAGGGAGAACCGCGTACTGGTATGCCTGCCCCTCGAAAGCAAACCGGAGGAACGGTCTCTGTCGAGGAAAAATGGAGACATGAAAGTAGGCGTCCTTCAGGTCGATCGCTGCAAACCAATCCTGGGGCCGTATGCATTCGAAAACGCGTTTGGCGGTGAGCATCTTGAACGGCATCCGGTGAAGGGAGCGGTTCAGCACGCGCAAGTCCAGGATTGGCCGTAACCCACCGGTTTTCTTGGGGACAATGAAGTAGGGGCTGTAGAAGCCGGACCTCATCTCGGCTGGAGGGACAGTCTCGATTGCACCCTTTGCCAGCAGGGTGGCAATCTCTGCTCTCATGATAGGGGCATTGCCACCAACCAAAGTGGAGCGGACTCCCCTGAAGCGGGGAGGAGACCGTGCGAACTGAATCGCATAGCCGAGCCTGACGGTACGCACGATCCAGTGGGACAGACGGGGAAGCTCTAGCCAGGCTCCCAGGAACTGAACCAACGGGATCATGCGAGCCACAGGCGTCCCCCCGGAGGGGCAGCGAAGCGGAGTAACTGGCCCAGATGTGGACGGCATAGCGGCCCGGAGAGGGGGCACAGTTAGCAACCGCGCCCTGGCAGAGGGGGCCAGGGGAGGACCAGGCTGGTCGTCCCGCGGGGGCCTGCTCTGCCAGGGGTCTGGCGACAGAGGGGGACAGCGGCGAAGCGGTCCGTGGACGGCACGCCATGTCAACCACCTCTGGGACAGAGGGGGACGAGGAGAGCACGGCTTGTGGGCGGCGCTCTGTGACGTCCGAGAACTCTGTGCTCAGAGACGGGAGAATCAGCTCTTTGGAGAATAAGGATTCTTCCCCGGCCCTCCCCGGGGAAAGGAGTGGTCCTGCTACCAACTCCTGGAAAGAAATGAGTCCCATCTCTGAGGAGCCCAACTCAAGAGCGCCGCTTAACCCGGCGTGTAGCGGGGTGCGGGGCTGGAGAGGACTGTGGCGTCCGACCGCGGCCTCCAGAGCCGACCCGGGTGAACGGGCGGGGTGGGAGCCGCGGGGGGGCGCCCTCGGCAGTGGGCAGACCGAGGGATCTGAGCGGACGGCGGGGCCGTCGGGACAGAATCAACCTCAGTCTGCTCCATCGCCGAGGTGCCCGTCTCACGAGCGCCGCTTAACCCGGCGTGTAGCGGGGGGCGGGGCTGGAGAGGGCTGTGGCGTCCGCCCGCGGCCCCCAGAGCCGGCCCGTGAACGGGCGGGGTGGGAGCCGCGGGAGGGCGCCTTCGGCGGTGGGCAGACGAGGGATCTGAGCGGACGGCGGGGCCGTCGGGACAGAATCAACCTCACTCTGCTCATAGGCGGCTGAGAGCTGTTGGGCAAGCCCTCAACCGCACCGCCGAAGAGGCCGACCTGGGATATGGGAATGTCGGACAGACGGGTCCGCGCGACATCCAGCACATCAGACAGGTTCAGCCACAGACTGGTGAGCATCACCTGACCCAGGGAGCGTACGGCCACTTTCGTCGCTCAGAGAGCAAGGTCAGTGGCGGCGCGCAGCTCAGTGAAGAGCCCTGGGTCAGTCCCGCCCTCGTGCAGGTCCATGAGCATCTGGGTCAGGTGGACCAGCAGAATGACCATGGCATGCAGTGAGGCGGCTGCCAGTCCCGTGGCGCTATAGGATCTCGCCACAAGCGTAGACGAAAAACTACAGGCCACGGGCGGGTGCCTAGGATTGCGCCGAGAAGAAGCACTCTGAGGACACATAGCATCGCAACAGAGCGTTCAGCCGGGGGAACCCCAGTGTACCCATGGGCAGCGGCCCCATCGAGGGGAGGAAAGGCGGATGAGATCAGCGAGCGGTCCCGAGAAGACAAGGGGGTCTTCTTGGACTTCGAGATCTCATCATGCACGTCCGGGAAGAGAGGTATTGGGGTTTGCCGTGGACGAGGGTCGGCGGCCTTACCCAAAACCCATCGTCCCAGGAAAGCATGGTCGTCATCTCCGGATCAGACTCAGGCACAGCCGTATGCACACCGGAGGGTGGCAGCTGTGACGAGCCCTCACTTCCAGAAGACTCAAACCCACCTAGTGATGCTGCAACAGACATGGCATCTTCCTCTGTAGCTTCAACTGAAACACGCGGGCCACCAGAGGGTAGACTCGCGGGAATCAGCAGTTCACTAGCGGGCACCGTCATTGAAGAGGGGGGCTGGGGACACGGACACATAGTCGGCGCCTAGATCCAGACCGTAACCCTCAGGTCACCCTGGCCACCAGCCGAAGATCGGGGGGTGGATGAGGGGACTCTCACTCTTGCGAGTTCACCGAGTCTCGACCTATATATGACGCGATGATCACGTTCCCAGCGAGAACATGAGTCACCCACGAGCGCTGTTCAAGCATGATCAAAGCCCAAACACACTAGACAGCGCTCGTGCCCATCAGAGTCCGATACCAGTCCGCTGCAACCAGAAATGCACGGGCGAGCCGTCTTTAAAAAGACGTGCCACGTGTAAGCTCTTTTAGTGAGAGAAAACTCAAGTGTTGAAGCACCCGGGGAGAAACGCACCGACTGGCAGACCACTGCAACAGATCAGCAGGAAGCACGCTCTCGCCGTAGATCGCCGTCACACCAACACTCGAGGTACTCGTTTGTAAAGCTGACAATTCAGAGATGGCTTGTGGAGAGAAGAATACACTTGGCTCCGAAGCGAAAACATATCTGCTTGCTGCCGGCTTCCTCCTTTTATACCCACGAGGTGGGGCGGAGTTACGCCATGCAAATTCCGCAGACCCATGGCATTTCTTTGCCATTGGCTCGTTTTGTAATACTCGAAGTTGATAGGCTTTCTAAGCGAAACCCCATTCGTCGTCATCCGACGTAACTCGGAGTGACAACGAAAGGGAACTGATTTTGCACATACATACTGTCAAATCGATTAATCACAATTAAAAAATATAAAGTACACACACACATATAATATACAGTATATATAAATATAATATAGCCTACACAGGCACACATACATCTATCTATAAATTACAGAAACGTCTGTCTGTGTGTCTGTTATTCGCATATCTCTGTAAAAGAAGCACACATTGAAGATGTTTAGATTGTGTTGAGAAGGTTGTGATTTAAAAATAAACATTCTGACATTAGAGGGTTGGGGTTATATTATAGAGAGATAATGTTCGGCGTACCCGAATAAAATATAATATTCAGAAGTTAACAGTGTAGCTGACTTACAGATTCAGTTAACATCCACAAATGAATAAGCGTGACGATTCAGGGAGCAGCGACAAACTGGTTGCTCAAGTGTAGTGTTTTCTCGAAGTTCACTGTGTCGCTGCTCTCTGAATCATCACGCTTATTCATTTGTGGATGTAACTGAATCTGTAAGTTAGCTACACTGTTTACTTCTGAATATTATATTTCGCTAATATAATAAAAGTTTACACTAATGTAAATCTAATCTAAACTCCTGCTACCTGTACAGATACCCAAATAGCCTACATGTCACCTAATATCAGCATTATAGATTGTTTTGCAACCATGTAGTTCAATTTTCCATATTTATTGCATGTCATTATATCAGTATCAGTATTTGCTTTCTACCGTGCACAAATAAAAATGTCACTGAACTTTTTCTGTGTAATTGTAACAATGAGCACTCAAACACACCAAACCAACAATTACTAAAAACACACACAAAAACTGATTTTGAACAGGCTATCTGTAATTCGCATATCTCTCGGACCGTTCCCAATGGATTTCACACTTGACAGGTGTTTTGCCACGGGCACGAGTAAGTGCTGTGCCGAGTTCGACGTTGTTTGGATTAGAAATGCAAAGATATCGTCAAATATATCGGTAAAAGAAGCAAACATTGGCTTTTGCCGCTCTAGCCGCTGGCCACTCTGGCTCGCACTGCACACTGAGTGGCCACTCCCCAAAATAAACATTCTGACATTAGAGGGTTGTGGTTTAAAAATATCTGAATATTATATTTTATTCAAGACGATCATTTGTAGTAGCCTATTCACAAACTGTTTGCTCAAGCGTAGCGTTTTCTCTGAGTTCATTGTGTAGCTGCTCCAGCCAAGGTCTGAACCTCCCCTGAATCGTCGCGCTTATTCATTTGTGGATGTTACCTGAATCTGTAAGTCAGCTACACTGTTTAATTCTGAATATTATATTTTATTCTGGTGCACTTAACGTTATCGTTTTCTCAGAGTTTAGGCTCCTGTGTAATAGTAGCCTAGGCTATTCAGCAACTCAAACATACCAAACCAACACACAAAAACACAGGCATTGCACTATTATATAATTTTATATATTTTAATGTTGTTTGTTTGTTTGTTTTTACCAAACACAATAGACTAAACGCTAAAATTAGAATAAATTTGGCAGGGTTCTACTTTCAGAACTTCAACTGATGCGTGAGGTGCTTTTCTCGCTTTAGACGTTTTCAGTGTTCATGCTTGTCTTACCTTCCTATTCTCCTTCAAACACTCACC
This sequence comes from Siphateles boraxobius, assembly GCF_051911475.1. Lineage (NCBI taxonomy): Eukaryota > Metazoa > Chordata > Actinopteri > Cypriniformes > Leuciscidae > Siphateles > Siphateles boraxobius. The sequence continues at coordinate 9,025,168 of NW_027509042.1, read as the reverse complement.
TCTCTCTCTCTCTCTCTCTCTCTCTCTCTCTCTCTGAATTGGAATGTTAGCTTGATATTGTAGCAACAAAACTAAAATTTAAATGGATAGTTTAGCCAAAAATGAAAATTCTGCCATCATTTACTCACCCTCACATCATTTAAATCTGTATGACTTTATTTCCTCTGCAGAACACAAAACAGTTATTTTGAAGAATGTTGGGTATGCCAGACAACATTTTTAGCCCATTGACTTCCATTGTATGGGGAAAAAAAGACGTTTCTCAAAATACTCTTTAATGTTCCACAGTAGAAGGAAGGACATACTGCTTTGAAATCTCGTGAGGGTGAATAAATGATGACAGAGTTTTCATTTTTGGCTGAACTATCCCTTTAAATTTTAGTTTTGTTGCTACAGTATCATGCTAACATTCCAATTCAGAGAGAGAGAAGTGAGTGTCTGAAGTGAGTAAGAAGGTAAGACAAGCATGAACATTGAGAACGTGTGAAGTGAGAAATGCACCTCACGTATCAGCTAATGCCAAATTAAAGGTGTAAATTAAAGTTCTAGCTGTAAAATACTGAAGAGCACTTGCTACTTTGAGAGAACTTTGCAGTGTTACAGCACAGGGCTTGAACTGAACTCTTGGTTGAGGTTTTGGTGTTATAAGAAAGCCATTTTTGATCAAAGAAAAACAAATCCATCTTATATGGTTTGACTTGTGGGAGGCGAATGGGTTGCCCAGTTTCTCAAGATTTGAATTTGTGATTGACATCTCGCTGTCTATCAAAGCCTGACCTGCACACCTATTTTAATGAGCTCCATACCATGATGGTTATCACAAATAAAGACCATATGCGTTTATTCAGTCATACACAGTCGTCTTTGAAGAGATACTTTACCCATGTCATTTTATACCTGTTTGACTGAATTTTATCCATTGAGCACAAAAGGATATTGTGTGTGTGTGTATATATATATATTTTTATTTTCTTTTTTTCTTTTTTATATATTTATTATACACTCTACAATTCAAAATTTTGGGATTGTTCAATTCTGAAAATGTTTTTGCATCTCTTACGTTCACCAAGGCAGCATTTATTTGATCAAAAATACAATAAAAACAGTAATATTATGAAATATTATTACAGATTCATTTATTTTTCTATTTTAATATATTTCAATTAATTCCTGTGACGCAAGGCTGAATTTTCAGCATCATTACTCCAGTCTCAGTGTCACATGATCCTTCAGAAATCATTCTAATAAGCAGATTGGTGCTCAATATTGATATCAATATTGAAAAAGGTTGCTTAATATTTTTTGTGAAAACCATAACTTTTTTCAGCATTCTTTGATGTAAAAAAAACAGCTTTAATTTTAAATAGAATTTTTAGCAACAGCATAACTGTCACATTTGATGATTTTTTTTGTACTTTAAAAAATTATTTCTGACCCCAAACTTTTGAACGGTATTTTATGTATGTATGTTTTAAACATTGACTATGAATTGTTATATTAGTGGGCAGGATTTATGAACAATGATTAGTTGTGTGTGTTTATAATGTCACCTCATCAGTCAAATGCTCATCAGTGTAAAATGCCATGTCTCATTAGTACCTCATTTGTCTGATTGAAAATTAGCATGTCAAGTTGAGTGCTTTCTCTCCCCCCAGAAGCGTCTTACCTGTGCTTTATGCAAACACTGTCTTATGACTCTGTGCTAGAGGAGGAATTTAATTTCAGATGCAAACTCAGATAAAATTAGAACTGATCATTATAACTAAATATTTATGATGCAGAGTGGCATTGCTACCAAGCTTCCCCTGCCTATACCGGTGAGAGTAATGAGCAAGAGGTCACATGAGGTTACAGTGCTTGAACTTTTCAGCTCATGCAGCAGAAATGTTGCTCAGGTATGGAGGTTTTAATTGACTCATTTTGGAAAAAGGTCTCCAGGTTAACCATTCGAATAATTTTGTTCCTGCTGAATTAGCTTTTTTGAAGATCATATTATATGCCTTGTGAAAAGGACACATAGGCTACAATATGCATGCTAGTGCAGAGGTTACACATTTAATTGGAGGGTATATTTTCTATATGTTTGGGGAAAGATAAACATGCTTCATATTTTATTATATTGTTTTAGTATCATATTATGTTTTGATAATTGTATCATTTTGTTAAAGGCATTTATAAAAAAAAGAAGAAAAAAAACGTTCTGATTGCTGTTTTTGTTTTCTCAAAAAGGTGTTTGATTGTTTAAATTGAGGTAAACCTGCAAACTTACTTTTCAGTACTTTTTAAAATAATTCAAGAATACTTTTACAATACACTCTTAAAAATAAAGTTCTTTATTTGCATTGATTGTTCCACACAGAACCGTTAACATTAATGCAACCTTTCCATTGCACAAAAGGTCCTTTATAGTGAGAAACGGTTCTTTACATTAAGAAAAAAGATGGTTCTTTTAAGAACAGCTCACCGAAAGGTTCTTTGGGGTACAAAAAATTGTTCTTCAATGGGATTGCTGCGAAAACACCTCTTTGGAACCATTTTTAAGAGCGTACATACAGTTTCTAATGATGTCAATTCTACTATAAATTGTTTCAGAGGCTATAAATTATGGTAATATTTGGTAACTTTTGAATCAATGTCGAATTGAATATTTGTAAGTGGTGCTTAAAAATTGAGCTCTCACTCAAAGGACTAATAATAATAGTAATAAATATCATTATATATAAAAGTTTTTTTCTTTTAAATGTAACATTTGAGGGGAAATGGTAAAGCAGCTTTTTCAAGCTTATTCAAAGTAAGCCGGATCACTGCAGTTCAGCAGATTTAATCTTTAAGGGAAACAACCAAGTGTTATTTGGCTTTTAAACAAGAATAATGGCTGCTATCATTATATGTTTCTTTGTCAGGCCCTGCAGTGAGGTTTATATAGCTGTGGAAATCCAGGCTTGGGTTTTGTTACTTAAGGAGGGTAATGATGTAGAGCACACTGCAACCAATCACAAACATTCCTCAAGGATTAATAAAAGGGCAGCTGTGACATCACCGTAAGATCAGAGCCACATGTTGTGTTTTTGGCGTTTAATCCGAACCACAGTGAGCTTGCACATGCACCAGATACCTCATACTGCGAACTGACATCTGGGTAAGATATAGCATGTCTCTTGAAAGCATACATCCTATTGGAAATTCCTGGAGCAGATGTGTTAAGGTTGTGCTGGTTATCATTATTAAATGACACTGCCATATAACACTACTTCTATTCTTATCTACTCACATTTGTTGAGCTATACAGCATCTTATATTATCGAGTTATGTAATCTTTCAGGGATGCTTCTTTAGTCACTTTAAAAGCTGTGACGTATGACTTTTACTTTTGAATGTTACCCTTGTACTGAATGACATGCTGTTGATATATTTAAACAACTTCATGCTTCTTTGATTATACCCGAACATGCAATGAATAACCAAGAAGGGCATGAGAACACATTTTGTGCTTTTTGTCTTTAAATATTGTGTTTTTTTTATGTGACCCCTGAAAACATTGATTCATTTAGCATATGCTTTAATCCAAAGTGAGGTGCAAATGGGAAAAGCACAAAAAATTTCCGATGAGCAAACAGTATGAGTTATACCACAGTACCAGAATAGTTCACAAATAGAGATATGAAGTACAATTGTTGAAGAAAAGAAAAGAGAAAAATGCCCCCCCCCCCCCCCCCCATTGGATCAATTGGTCAAAAGAGTGCAAAGAAAATTGCATGAAAACCTACGTTATTCTGAGCTTTTATGGCATTTATGACATACTTATCCTTATGTCCACAACATGAAGGATTAACTGTCATTAATTCAGGGGGATTTAAACATGTTCAGATGTAGCTCTGTGATTCAGGGCTTTAGTCGCTCTCGCTGCCCTAAATCAGGGCAACTGTGCAAATGTCAGCATCTCTGACCATAGACTACTGCACTGATGAGTCATTAAACAGCCTATTCATAAATTAATTTTGAAAAATTAGGAAATTTATCCTGATTGCCACAAAAATATTAGGTTCTAATCATTGATAATAATCAGAAATATTTCTTGAAATTGCTCATTTTGTGTTACATGAGAAAAACAAATTCATATAGGTTTGGAATGACATGAAAGCAAATAAAAAGATGACATAATTATAATTTCTGTGGGATCCATTCCTTTAAATGGGAAGGTTGTTGTATACATAGACAGTTCATACGAAGACAAAATTGTACTCTTTTGTATCCAGCAGACTTCAATAATGGATCTCAAGTCTGCGGTGACCCACATCAGTAGTTCCTGCTTTTTCCTCCTGCATTTCTCATCATATTCATCTAATCCCAAGTGAATTAGATCTTGTAAGTCCAGTTCTTGGATCATTCTTTTCTATCCCCTAAAAAGACTCACACAACCATGTTTTTCTTGTTCTGAAACCATCACCTCCATTTCAGTAGAATCCTTCATGTCTTCAGCCCATTTCCTTGGTCACTAGAGCATTGGATTTTGTATATTCAGTACATAGTTCAGATTTGGAGCATGTCTCCGCAGCGTTCACTGGGCTAGTCGTCCAAATAGGGCTGTCTGTGGTTTTCTGGGGCGGCAAGTAGGAGTTTGAGGTGGGTTTTATTCAGCCAACTCTGACAGGATGATGGTTACACAACCCTGCTGGCCACGGGTTGTGAGGAAAGAGGCTCTTTCAGACGGGGGGCCATTTGAAAATGAAACCATTGTTGTTATTCGTGGGACACCTCAGTTTGTAACAGCCATGATTAGATCCATATGTGACCAGTGCAGTGAAGCTTAGTTTCAGCCCTGGGAACAAGGAAAATCCAGTGACACTCAGTCTGTTGTTACTGTATTTACTGTAAAAGAGATAGTTGGTCACTTTAAAAAAGATCAAAAGCCAGTATGAAAGCCACAGACAAAACATTATTAAAATATGACTGCTTTTCTGAGGTGACAAATCGGAAACATGCGTAAGCCTTTAGTTAAACTTTCTCTCTCTTTCCCTTGAAACCACATTATATTGGTTGCATCAGTTCAGGATCTGGAAAAGATCAAGCACAAGCAGGCTATCATCTTTTAAGCTACTTGTTCCAAAGATTGACAGGTTGATCTTTCAGGCAAAGCAGCCTGTCTTTCCATAACTCACAGCAGATTTGGTAATGCTAGCCTGCTAAAAAGACCAGATTTATGATGGTTATTGCTGGTTTGGTGCTGTCAACCAACAAAAATGCTGGTCAACAAGCATGGTCTTTTTATAAGAACTGAATTTTTCGGTGGCAATTCTGTTGATTACCAATAAAATAATTTTGATTTTTAAGATAATGTTTAGTCATTTTTTAGCCATTTGTAAATACAACAAAACATTTTTGTGTTCATTAAATTAAATCGGTTAACAATTTGCTGTACAATTGAACAAGCATTCAAAACTAACTGGTTAAAATGTAAATTCCTAGTACAAACACTGATAAGGTAACAAATCATGTTCTCATGAATATGCAAATGTAAATTAAATATCCAGCATTGATTCACTGAACTTCTTTGGAAACAGGTTGCTGAACTATACCGGTAATCTAAATTGTCCTCAAAACACAACGGCTAATATGTTTGGAATCAAGCAGTCTTTTGTCAACACAAGGTGATAAAATCAGCAAGTTCTATAGTTGTTTGGAGGGATAGATTCAGAAGAGGTGTAGAAATTTATAGGAAGTTTACTGAAGTCTCTCTGCTCTTTGCTGTAGGTATATGACTTGCAGGCAAACACGACTATCTCTTTCTCATTTAAATGCTAATGAACAGTAGGCTGGACTCCTGAGAGAGGTGGCGGAGGCTGTGCATTTTTAATGTCTTATCTCAAAGGTTAAAGGTAGCAGCTCCTGTGCCGAGACTGAGAGGTGAGTATGATCAGTCATTACATGCACCAGAGCTGATCTGACCTGTGTGTGTGTGTGTGTGTGTGTGTGTGTGTGTGTGTGTGTGTGTGTGTGTGTGTGTGTGTGTGTGTGTGTGTGTGTGTGTGTGTGTGTGTGTGTGTGTGTGTGTGTGTGTGTGTGTGTGTGTGTGTGTGTGTGTGTGGCCTGGTAAACCCTACATTATGGGGACAAAATGTCCCCATAAGGATGGCAATATCTGAAATCCTTGTTCGTGTGGGGAAATTTTTTGGTCCCCATGAGGAAAACAGCTTATAAATCATACTAAGTGATGTTTTTTGAAAATGTAAAAATGCAGAAAGTGTTCTGTGATGGGTAGGTTTAGGGGTAGGGTTAGTGTAAGGGAATGGAATATACAGTTTGTACAGTATAAAAATCATTATGTCTATGGAAAGTCCCCATAAAATATGGAAACACTACGTGTGTGTGTGTGTGTGTGAGAGAGAGAGAGAGAGAGAGAGAGAGAGAGAGTGTGTGTTTGAAGGAGAATAGGAAGAGAGAGAGAGAGAGAGAGAGAGAGAGAGAGAGCAAACATGCTTATTCCTGCAGGCATGTTTTGAAAGAAACTATTATTCTCTATATCAGTAAGCACTGTTTCTGAACTCCCTGAAACAGGGGCGCGGCTAGAAATGTTGGGCCCTATGAAAGAATATGAGGTTGGGCCCCCTACCCCACCCATTCCATTAATAAAATCGATCTCTGGGGGCCCCAAAAGTGTGTGGGCCCTTAGAATCGTCCTAACTTTTCCCCCCTTAGCGGCACCCCTGCCCTGAAACGCCTCAATGTTAGTCCTATAGACTTTTTCCAGGGAACGTACATGTCACAATATTTCTCATTTGAATAATTCTTGGCCAATTTGCAAACAAATGGGTTATTATGGTAAGGGGAGTGACATTTCCGAAACGCTTGAAACGGTTGACCAATCACAACACACTGGTGCAGTAGAACAATCAGCGCACATTTGATTTTTTGGAAGGAGGGGCTTCAAAGAGACCGAAACTAAGCATCGTTAGCCAACTATGGTCGCAAGTTCCATAGAATTGTGTTGGTAGCAACGGAATGTGCGACCATAGTTGGCTAACGATGCTTAGTTTCGGTCTCTTTGAAGCCCCTCCATTTGGGTAGAGAAGTACTGCAACAATGTAAAATATGTGAAAAATATTGTCTTTTTTTGACATAAGGCCTCTTTAAAGCTGCAGTCCGTAGCTTTTCCTCTTTGTTGCCATCTCTGTTCGAAATCTGCAATTGCAGCTATTTGCAGAATTATCAACTATACGTGGGTTGTGCCTCGGCACGGCACAGCGCGGATGAATCCAATTTTTAATGAGAATGTGCGGCTGTCAGACACCGCATCGGTGAGGATACTGGCATTACGAATCACAGATTCTACTTTTTGGAAGTATGACCAACAAAAGAATTGTCCCTGGAAAAAATGTCTTCTGAATAAGTAAATAACATCCATTTTTGTTCTGACTAACTAAGGGGAAAAAAAGCATTGCAGTAGACCACGCTGATTAAATCTAACGATCGCTTATCATATCACGTCAAACCGTGCAAATTATACTTTGTTCTCAAATTGTTAATGTTAACAACATCAGCATTGCGTGACTACATTTAATGCCCTTCAGACATTTATCCTTGTTTTCGCATGTGCCCGGTTGCACTCTTTTTTTCTGTAGCCACTCCGAAGTCCGAATGAAGTCTTTTGCATTTTACTACGGGTGAATCTCCAGTTGTCACTGGTGATTTGTCGTTTGAACCTTTCTGTATCCGCCATCAAATTGATAAGTTTAATTATATCAAGTGCTGTGAGAAAAGGCTATAAATCTCCACCTCTAACATCCTCACACGCAATATAGCCTACTAGCCGAGACACCTTCTTTATGTGTACAGATGTGACGTAATGACGCAAAGACATGCTCGAATCTCCCGCAGACATCCACCAATACTACTGGAATTAAAAACATTATTACAAGCTTACCGTTTTGAATCGAGCTAAGGCAAGCAGATCGTTTTGAACACTGGCTGATTATGTACTTGTTAAAAAAATTATTTTGGATTTTTTTTTCATCAGTCATTAGCTGCGTTCGAAATGACATACTGTATAGTAGGTCCTACATTTGGTTTTAAACTTCAGGATTGTTAAAAAATATGTTCTATATACTATGAATGTGTGTAGCATGTGATCTAAACTGTCGGTTTTCCCGTTTCACTTCTATTCACAAATCCTCTCCCTTAGCCTCATGGGATAGTAAGGTGTGGATGCGCACTTCAGAATCTCGCCGTAAATAGTAGGTCATACTGTTTTATGAATACTGTGAATTCTGACATACTGCTAAGCTCACAAACTGTTTTTCACCTACTATAGGCCTTATGTAGCCCAGCCCATTTTCAGCGCTTAGCTCGTTGTTTTGTGTCTTCCAGTTTGTATTTCCACAGCATGAAAGTAAGATCTTGCATATGAATGAGCCACTCATTTTAATATTTTCCCGGTATACTGATATTTATTTTGACATTTGCAAATATTACAATGCTCATGATAACTTTCGTTAACTCTACAATAAGTAAATCCACTTCAGCTAATTACTTTTCGACAGCGATGCCATAGAAATACATAGAACTACAGCAAAAACGGACTATATTATATGGAAGTATGCATATTTGGATACAGGGACTATTTTTGTCATAGGGGAAATACATTCCCAACTCTGTAGACTACTTTCCCTTGACCTCCATCTTTGAAGTCACTACAAAGGAATTATGCCATTTCCTCCAATATCTCTTCTCCTTGATTTTAAGTGATAAGTGTTTTTCCATTCTACTATAATGCACTTCCCAGGATCCATCCATTTCCCCAGACGTTTTTAACTATTATTAAAGATAATGTCGGAAGAGGCCATGGATCCCACTAATAATATTCCATACGGTTCCTAACGCACTCCATTCAAATCCCAAGACATCTGCCTCGTTTTGAATGTAATTTTGATTTGATCTAAATTACCCAGCATCTGGTTGTACAATCATGTTAGTTGACGATAATCATAAATGAAATTATGAGGCGTAAAAAGAACTGCAAAAATCATTCAGATAATTAAAAGGTAGTGATAACCATACAGTATGTTAAGGATACAGACCTGCAGCTATAAATTACATGGAAATATTTGCATATAGATAATGGAATATTATATGAACTTGAGTGGTCAGTTTTGAATACTGAGCAAATATTTTGGGTTTGGGTTGATTAAATTAAAACTTTACAGAACAGACCACACATAAATCACACTTAATCCACTCATCCGGTGTGTATCGCCATGTCCTTTCTAACTTACAAAATAGATTGGAATATACCCACACACATGAGCCTGTGCTTTGACTGACTGCTCATGCAGAGATAATGAGATGCTTTACTGAGCTACGGGTAATTGCCTTGGCTTGGTGTGTGAAACTCAAGGCCATTCCGTGTCTCTGTGTCATTGTCGTCCTGGATCACACCTGTTATCTGTCTGCTTGAGCCGACTGCAACCAGACACTTATACTTCACACACTCTCACTTCAGTACTCTGCTTAATCATTTCTGTTTAATTCTGTCATATTCAAGGATATTGTTGTGTGCTACATTTGGTCATCACTGCTGAGGCTTTTAAAATCCAGTCATTTTGGCTATCGAGACTTCAGACTTTCTGTCTGTTTCCTTTAGTGCACAAACACACGCTTGCACAGAATGACATGCTTCGCTAGAAGACAGTCAGGTGTTGAAAGGCTGTGCTTCTTCCCTAGCCTCAACAGACAGACAGAGAGAGAGCTTGCCCACACATTCCAGTTTCAAAAAGAAATCTTGCAGAGATTCACCAGTTATCACAAAAAGAAAACTATATGACTGATATGAAATTTTTGGCTTTTTCCTTCTTCTTATTTTGCATATCAAAACATTGCATGGAATATTGCATTTAATCTAATAAAGGTAATGACAATTTTTTTGGAGACCGGATCAAGTGTAACCAGAATAAGTGCTGTAAATAGCATAGTTATAGAGACAAATGTTGATTTTAAAAAACTATGCCACTCAAAACACCTATACAGACAGACTGCATAAAAATTGGTATATTGGGTTAGATCATTGCAACACTGACTGTCCTTTCACTATAAATCACACAGACAGACAGACAGACAGACAGACAGACAGACAGACAGACAGACAGACAGACAGAGGCTTTCCACTTAATGATTTTCACACTTCGCAAGTCATTTTCCTGTCCTTAAACACAACCCTCACAGAAAACTTTCTGCATTTCTAAATGTGAAGAATTTACACACACACACACACACACACACACACACACACACACACACACACACACACACACACACACACACACACACACACACACACACACACACACACACACACACACACACACACACACACACACACACACACACACACACACACACACACACACACACACAAAACACAGCAAAACCATAAAAGAAATTAAATAAATGTAATTCACAAATCCGTCAGTGAGCATTCTTAATTAAAGGTTTGTGTATTGTGGTTTGGATGTATGTTTTGCAATTCAGCCATTTATTTGATGAATAGCCCTTACTGGCAATACAAGCCCTTTCTGTGGTCAATGGCTGTTTTGCGCAAACTTGGTGCAACATCAGGTTGCGCTTTTTTTGCACAAATACTGGGACACAAGCATGCAAGTCCACATTGCACTATGACCCCATGGTTATACCGTGCCTGTGAAACTGCACAGATTAACAAATTTACAACAATCATCATTCTGCACTGCCATTTTTACATAAGTCTCAATAAATCTAATAATCCTTACGTGTTCTGCAATAACATGCCATTTTCACTCTACTTCTGTCTCCTAGGGCAGATTTCATACTTTGTGGAATTTATTCTATAATGATATGAAATCAAATTGTGAAACATTGCATTTACTGATTCTCAGCAAAACCGAGAAAGCTATCGTGGATTGAGCCCTCGACTCTTTCACAGTACTGAATAGCAACAAACACATCTGTTTGTTGTCATGCACTGTAAAATGTTCTTGATCCATGAGGTTATAAACAAAACGCTTAAAATGTTATATTTTATATTCTGCAACAGAAGACTTATGATTTATATTTTAGTAAAAGGTATGAACATCAATGTTTCTTTCAATCAAAGGAACCGTGTAATGTACATTAACATGGCAGCATAGTGCATCCACCAATTGACCAGTTGTACAATTCAAAAACTGCAATTCAACCACGAGGAACATTTTTCTCTGTAGCACTTACATTTTAAAATACTTATCTGGCTCAGAGTTTTCTTTCATTTGTTTTAGTTTTCAGTTTTGTGAATGGCTGACGGCTTCTCAGCTTGTGTGGCCTGATGGGATAGCAAAGTATCCACTGGTTGCAGACTTCAAGATCTTTCATGAATTCTCATTTGACTTAGGCCTTTTGCTTTTTGCATGCTATATAGTACAGGCATATACAGGGCCCATATGCTCCATGCTGGATGTGAAACAATCTTCTTTTGTAATTTAGTTTGTTTCTCCATCAGGATTGACTAAAAATATATATTTTTTTTATCATCATACAATAGCAGAAAAGGTGGGTTTTCTATAAGAGGTGCGTTCTTAAGTTTTTAATAAATATAGATATTATTAGACTAATTATATAGCCTACACATTGCTTCCTTTCTTTTCAGAAAAATGGAATGAAATTGTTGTCTTTTATCTCCAAATAACTGTACTACTGTTTTAAACGCTTGTAGCGCGTGGGCGTTGCCCAGGGTGATAGAGAAAGCGCGACGCGAGCGCACGCCAGAGTCGTTTGCATGTTTACGTGTGATTTAGTGAAGATAAGCGTAGCACCCCCATTCCTAACATGTCTCATGATTTTGTTTTGGTTTCGCCGCATGTATTTGCATTGCCTAATTGCGTTCAAAACATAAATGGGTGTTACTTTTAAGGTAAGTCTCCGCCCAGGGGGAGTAGCAGCGCTCCATCCACCTGCCCGGCTACTTCAGCAGCAGACAGTCTGTGGACCTGAAGCGCGCGCTGCTGCTGGTGCTGCGTGGACAAACATACACGAGACGGGTTTAAAAACTCCGGTCGGGTGGGGATACTTGCACTTCATTTGAACTGACACGGAATCAGTATCATAAATTAGTTTAAAGGAGCAACTACTTTGTGGACACGTGTATGCAGTTACTTTTGACTGGACGCATTGTTTTTTGTTTCTGTACGTTTTCTTTGCGCTGGATTGTAAATGGTTTTTACAGTTGGACACACAGGGTCGTTTTTGACGGACGTTTTGTAGGTGAGTTCTGCGTTCATTTCAGTTTATTTTAAGATAAACATGTATTTTATGCTTCACGTCACATACATCATAAGTAGGCTACTTGTTTTTACAAAAGATCAGCAGCACAGTTGTTATCCAAATGTTTATTTTTTATATAGGCTACATTATTTTTAAGAGGATCAGGCCATTACACGCTACTGAAATCTGATGGAAAATATTTTGAAAGGTTTATTGAGATGTTTTTCTGAAAATGGAAATGACAATGCTATTGATCGTTGAAGTTAATTTGCAAGTCATATGCTGATGGATCTATTTGATTTGTTTGGAAGGAATTAAAAAAAGCTTTTGTTGTGACAGAGATCAGCCGCTGTAAGACTGATACTTCACTGATTATTTATTTAAAGAAATTAAAAAAATAAATAAATTATTATTATTATTATTAATCTTTTACTGCTTTTTGACACAGTTTACTAAATGGTCATTATACCGTTACTACAACAATAAAAACCATAACGTGCATTATTCATATTTTAATAAGTCAATTATTACAAAGTGAAAGGTTTCCACAAAGAATTTGAAAAATATCTTACCAATTATCAGTAGACTGAATGTTAAGGAACCCGATAACCAATTGAGTAGAAACGTGTAAATATCTGGGAATAAAAATGACTCAAACTTATCTCTATTAACAATTTCCATTTGCTACCATTGAATAAGAAGACATGTACAATTGAAATCATGAATATATGAGGAACTCTTTCAGCTCATTTATATCTGTCTAATGTTGATCCTCACCCCATTCCTCCCTCCTCTCTCATGCAGGACCGAAAAAATCTCTTGTGGGTCTTTGGATAAAGTGATCATGCAGGGAGTGGGGACTTTGGTGCTGGGGACCCTTCTGGTCTCTGTGTTTTCAGCTGTCTCGGTCCACAGCAGCCCTTTGTCTTCCCTGCCACCCGCCTCCGTTCCACGAGTCTTCCTGTCCTTCAAAGGTAAGATGCATTTCTGTTGTCTTTGCTCTGACTGTCTCACACTGTTGCTCTGTGGATGCTTACAGCCCCTGCTGGAGATGGCATCCACTGCCTTCCTGTTCAAATTATTATAGAAATAAATAAATAAACAAACAACTGCAATTGATATGATATAGATTGCATGGGAAATATGCGTTATTATTTTTGTCCTCAGTGTTTCCAGGAAACCAGAGTCTCATAATGTTAACTTTCAGTGCATTTTTAATGTGCTTCTATTCTATTGCCGTATTAGGCAATAAGGTTTTTTAAATGTGCTTTGTGGGAATCTCTTCAGTCTTGTGCTGAGCAAGCTACTTCCCTTCTTGGTTACATGTCTGTTTCACCTTTCTAATTCATGGAGTTTTCACAGTCTGCTGCCTGAACTAATTTTACTTTCTGTTGCCCGTTATTGTGTTTCTTTAATTGGTTTTTCGAACACTCTTTGGGATTGAGCATGTCTACCAGAAAGGGCCTAAATTCAGAATTTGCACAACTGTATTTAACCCTTGCTGGGGGAATTGGATTTCATGTTGGGTTTGTGCACGGCTCTTGCTTGGCTAAGCAATGCAATTAGTTTTTAGTTCTGAAACAGTATTTCCCATGGGATTCCTTGAACTGTTTTTTTTTCTTTTTTCTTTTCTGAATATCCATGTTCTTGGTAGGAGCCCATTTTCCAGGACCACGCATCAATGATTTCTTATAATAGTTCAGTTTTATTGTAATTTTATGCTCAGGAATCGCAATTGAAAAGCAATATTTGCTTTTAAGCTTAAACTATATGTCTTTTCTCCAAAATGGTGTGGTTAGTTTCCCTGGACCTTTATGCCTAATCTTAGTGTACTTCTGTCAGTCAACATTGACACTGACCACTCTAGACTGCCAAAATATACACTGGAGACATACTACATGCATGCACAGGATAGGATATTCCAACTTACAATATGAGAAAAATAAGATCTATGAGTGTTCTGGAGATTATCAAACTTTAGTGCAACTAAAGATGAAATTAAAAATCTAGTCTGCTTTATGTAAGACGTTGTGGAGGACCTTTGGATGGATTATAGTTTTTATTTCTGGCTACTTCTGCTCCCCTGTCCAAAAGCTTTGACCAAACACAAGTGGATCATGTTCCTCCCCTGAACGTCTTGTGAGGACAGCTACATTTGTTTAGGACTTATACTCACTAAACATTCTGTTCTCTCCCACAAACAGCTTCAAGCTTAGTGGGATCTTGTTTTGGTTTTGTGGATGTGTCATTAGAAAATCATTATGATGGCTAACCGAAATCCAGGCTTTCGTTGTAATTGCCTGCCTCTGTGCCTGGATTCTTTGAGACACACACAAAACATCCTGTTTTATATCCCTCTCAGTTGCTTAAATTTGACTATTTGAGAAATGAGGTCATCATCTGTTCGCTGTTGTAACAGGTTTCTGCGCCATTCATGATTGCATTGAAAATGGCTTTTAAATTCCATTTAATTCTTGAAACAAACTAAACGGTGCAACTGCAATTTGAATGCAAGGAAGTAGAAATAAAATGGATTAAAGTTCAAGGAAATTAATACAATTAATTTTATCTATAAAAGCAAAGTGTTTAAAGACAAATTTGAATGTTGGCTTTGAATATGGTTGGTTTGAATGTTTAGAAAAAGCCTTGGAGTTTGAGGGGCTGTAGGTCTTAAGGTGAGATGGATGGATGGAAAGATATAGATACTATACAATAGTTAGATTGATATATTGATTGAATGGTTGATTTTCCTGTCATTCTAATTCAGATTCCAAATCTTCTACTTGTGGTTTGTTTAAAATTGAGTTTAAATGTGAACTCATGAATTAAAAGAGAATAAATTCTTCAGTTCTGAATTTTGCACAACCCTGTGTTGTAATATGTTGAATGAACACTAAAGTGTTTGATATACAGTATCATTGAATATTTAGAGAATATTTAATTCCATGCATAGAGCATGATGATTGAATTTAGCTAGAAGTCCGGTTTAAGGAAAACGGCATAAAGAAAGAAATTAATACCTTTTATGCTATCCTCCCTTGGGGGATTCAGGTATAATTCACAAGTCCGTCCCTCATACATAAACGCAAGCTTGAGCACACAGATTTACTGCGGTTCACCAATATTCACTTTCTTATTCTTATCCTCCAGTATGAGCATGTAGGGAGGGAGGGCAGGGAACTCTGCCAGACAGAGTCAGTTTTCGGCTCTGAGGGAGGACTTGGCTGCTGTTAGCAATGTCGGTGAGTTCAGAGAGCAGATACTGACTTCTTGTGCCCTTACGCATTACAGACAGTCCAGACCACAGAAACGTCCCTGGAAGCCCAATCATCTGTGAAGTCCGAGGTCTCGGGCTCTGCAGACATGACTTATTACAAGTTCAGACTCTTTTCTATGGCTCTTCTCATCTTTTCCCTGTTTTATGGGAGTAACTATGATATATTACGCTTGCCGTTCTCTTTCACATGCACACACTTCTTTTAAATCCCCTCTTTCCCATGTATCTCTGCAAGCTTGGGATTTACATGCTAAAAGGTATCCCGGAGGACTTACGAAGAGTCACATGACAGCCTAAGTTCATTTCTTTGTATAAGCGCCCTCACATAACTCCTAGTTTTTGGACATGACAGTGGATTTATGGGCATGTTTATGCATCTTATATCACTTTACAGTGGTTAGGAGAGCCCAGGGATGATTCAAGAAGGAATGCTGTGTGTGAATTGGTATTTTGTATGCGTGTTTGAAAATGGTGCCACGGGTGTTGTTTGTGCACATTGTTTTAATTTAAATTCCATTAGTAGATTCTCCAAGGGGCAGAGTGCTTATTGCTCAATTTAGACAAATGTTCTCAGACAGAAAACATTTAAAGTAAGTATCTCAAGGTGCATCAACTACAATGTGGGGTGATGGCAGTGCATAAATTATCACAATTATACAAGGCATTTAAAGTAGTGAGCTTCATTTTCCTTTGCTGTTCAAGTTAACACCTGGGTAGCGTTCTTTAAAAACACTTAAACAGTCCATCTGCAGTAGATGATAGTCTGTGCGGTTTTCTAATGGGAGACTGGAAAAGCTCCTTGTTTGAGAGCTTTAGGAGTTATCATTTAATGCAAAGTGCTAATAAACCCTATCCACCACACATAGATCCATGACCCAGAAATGTGCTTTTTTATGATGTGGATATGATGTCACACTCCAGGGCTTCTGGTCTAGTAAGTAAGTAGTAATATTAAAAAAATAGATTTTTTTCCCAAGTTAAAATATATAGCGATATCAGCACAAACTGTGGGTTACGTTCATGTTCATGTTCATGTTGACTCATCAGAGAGGTCAATCTGTGTAGTTTTATATTTTTGATCTATATAAATGACTGGATTGCTCATGACATCATCAAAAGTGAAGCCACCATGCCGCCATATTGGTATTCCCTTCTATTGAATTAATAGGAAATCCTCTGATTTTAATGAGAAAACATTACCTAATGAGTTTGTGTTTTTATAACTGAGGTCTCCCTGTACATTCTTACAAGGCAAATGTCCTAAACATTTGAATGATTATTTGTTTAAAGATGGGAATTTCCCCTACTTATTAAGTTACGTTCATCTTCGTTACAGTAGCGAATATTATCAGCTGACAGACGAGACCTCTCAGCATTTTTATATTTAAAAAATGTCACAATGTTTCTTCTGAAATCTAAATGCAGATTTATGCTTTGTAAGGCTTGCTTACATGTGTGGCTGTACTTTTAATAAAGAAATTTAAAAAAAGATTGAAAATGAAAAATTGATGTTTTATTTGTATTTATAGGTAAATATTAAAGCCATGCATGTTTGGATGTCTGTACTGTATATGTGTGTGTGAGTTTCAGCTATGTCACTGAATGTACTGGCAGAATAACATCAAAGATATATTTATCTCTGACGTACCTTCCTGTGAGCTCGCTTAGTTGCTTTATGTTTTGAAGTGTCATAAAATATGATGGTTCGGTCATGCAGTTGGTGATGA
Source organism: Siphateles boraxobius (assembly GCF_051911475.1). Lineage (NCBI taxonomy): Eukaryota > Metazoa > Chordata > Actinopteri > Cypriniformes > Leuciscidae > Siphateles > Siphateles boraxobius. Next base: position 9,007,900 of record NW_027509042.1, on the reverse strand, counting down.
AATGTAGTAAATCAAACATGGCCAATTATGCTTTCTTCGTATACTATATTTGTTGATAGACTTACCAGTTATTGCAAATACCCCAAAAGTTGTATGTTCAAGCTCCTGCACCTGCTTCCAGCAGCTTGTTGAGCATGTTGAAAATTATCTAGAGGTTTAAATATATACTTTGACCTGGGAACAATATATGTGTGTGTGCGTTTGTCTGTTCTGCAGGCTTTTTTTATCTTCAAACAAGCCCTAATAACAGCCTATTTGAGGGTGCCAGAGGGTGAGGTTGTGACCCCAGAAAAACAGAAGCAGGTCATTGTCAGGGTGATCCGTCCTCGCTGTGTGGGAAAAGTGAACACACTCTGGCTATAAATGCTTAATGCTAATCTGCAGCTCTATTTAAAAGCATTTAACTCAGTTCTTGCTGTTCATTTCATTGTATCTGAAAAACACCTGAATGCATAATTGGCCGTGCCTGGAAAAAAATGCTGTACAAATATATCCAAACACCCAATTAGACCATTACAATAACGCAGTGAGAGCATTATCTCAAAAACGGCTACTGGAAAAATTGTCCGCTACACCTTCCAAGATTATTTTGCTTTTTTGGAATGTGTTTCAATTAACATCTCATCACATTTTTGAATTCACTGGCTTTCTCATCTCTAGTTCAGAACATATTGTATTGTGCGGCTGATGGTGATGTTTAGTGGCTTATCTTTAAATGGTGTAGAACATGTTCTCATTTCCCTTTTAACAATTCTCATTTAGTATTTTTTTTATGTAAATGAGTATGGCCTTAAGTGTTGCCAAAATATATTCAAGAAAAAAAGTGGAATGAAGACAATCAGAGAAAAGGACAAGGAATGATCTTTCTTCAATTGCAGCACATAGGGAACAAGAAAGAAAAGTACAAATTGTGGTGCACAGATTTTTTTCATGTTATGGCTGATTCGATAATTATGAAAGCTTGTTTCCGCCATTGAATATAGGAATAAATAATATAATTGCGACTTTTATCTCAAGATTCTGACTTTTTTTCTTTATATATCAGAATTTTTTTTTTTCAGAATTGTGACATTTATATCTTTCCAGTATATAATCTCACAATTCAAGTCATAATTGTGAGATAACAAGTCACAATATTTTTTTTATTCTTTGGGGGAAACAAGCTTCCAAATATATTGGATAAACCTACTTAAATCTACTTAATTCTGACTAAATAAAAAAATAACACTAAACACTAAAATCAGTCTTTTTAAATTCAGGATTTTAAATGCAGAAACTCAGAAATTGGTCATCACAACATTTATAATGTACAATATGAAAACTAAATATTCATTTTGGAATTTATTTAATATTACATTAAAAAGATAATTTTTCAAGATGAACTTTAACTGAGCATTAGGCCCAAGAAAGGCCCTGTTTGCACCTGGTATTAAGATATGATTTGGTCAATCGGATCACAAGTGGACAACGCTTAAGCCCAATTTATACTTCTGCGTCGAACTTACGCCGTAGCTACGCCGTAGGCTGTGCGTAGCGTGCGTACCCTGACGTGCAACTCTCCAAAAATGTAACAACGCGTCAATTCTACGCGGACGCAAGCGCTATGATTGCTCTGCTCAAACGGCTCCCTCGAGTTTCACATGCTCCCTCTGCGTGCGTCAACGCGGACAACGACGCAGAAGTATAAATTAAAACCAATGCGTAGTCTACGGCGTAGAGGCTCCGGCGTATGTCCGACGCAGAAGTATAAATCAGCCTTTAGCCTAATACAGTTGTTAACTGGGTCCAAAGCTTTTTGAGCTTGTCCACTTTCGACCACTTCTAGAGGTAGTAGAAAACGCATTTGACCGGATTTCTTTCGTTGTGTAAATGCTCATGTGAACCCTCCGCCTACTGACCTAATGCGTTAACATTAGGGGAAGCACAGTTGCCAGACGGGATTTAATCTTTGTTGGCTGGAGACCCAAGTTTGGTTTGAAGACGAAAAACATACCAAGCACAATGTTCTCTCACCATTCCTGAACTCTAACACACACTCACTGCATTCGACTTGGTCTTAAAGCTATCAGAGCAGAAACGAAAGCTGATTTATGTTTTTCCGTCATCTCTGTTTGTCTTACTGTTCACATGTAAATTGCGTGAGCTTATTTTGTCCATTAGATCGAAATATCTGGAGAAAAAAAAACATCTCCTCGAAGAAATCAGGACAGAAGTGGTTGAAAGTGGACAAAAGAGACAGAAGAAAACACCAGATAAAGAAAGAAAGAAAGAAAGAAAGATCTTTCTAATAAATATAACCTTAATACTATAAAATGTATTCTACATTCAATACTTTCCTCTCATGACATGATTAGGTTTATCCATCATGTTGTCTTTACCTGGGTTCTAACTAGGTCAATTGCGACACTAGAGACTTCAGTAAGTGCTTCCCTCTGACAATGCACACAGATACAGAGAGAATGAGAAAGCATATATATGTGTGCGTGTGTGTGAGAGAGAGAGCCCTGTAGCAATCACTGTCTCTCTGAAAGATGAACCTCCTTCAACCTGCCAAGATATGCCTAGGAGAACTGCTCAGACAGAAGGTGAGACACTGTCTCTCTCAAACCCGCACTAGAGAGACACTAACTAACAGCTGCATTGAGACTGTAGTGCCATTCAGTTACTATCATTACTTCTGCATCCAGCTCACCTGTGGCGTTGATGGGAAAGTATTTGGAAAAGATTGTGTGAGCTGTGTTCATCCATCTTTACTTTTGGCGCGACCCTCAGTATTTCTCATCTGTGTTTTGTATCAGTTTTCTCCCGATCAGCCTAAGAAATTTGTCTTCAGGTAACACTGAGGTTTCCATTTTTAGCTGAAACGTGCAGGCTCAGTCAAGCTCTCACTATAAGCAAAACCGTAGTGATGTATCAGAACGGTATTAAAAACCAAAAGCGATGGGATTCATCAAAAATGCATTATTCTGAGCTGTTCCCATGAGGCTTTCTCTAATGGAGATCTTGGCAGAGTAATAAACTTAACCTCTTGACCCTACATTGAGTTTCAGTTTCATAAGAATCACTTAGAAAAGGGTGCATGGGACTCAGACAGGCGTGGGCTCAGAAAGGGAGGCCTGTTCTTTGTTCTCTGTTCTTTGTTGTTTTTGTTATTGCCGGGGGTGTACTGTATTAACTGAATTATGGTGTCTAAATCTTGTGGATAATTTTCTTCTTCTGAATATCCTGATTATGCTACATTTTGGTGTCTTATTTTAGACCAAACACATTTGTTTGTGATGCCAGGGTGCAGCAGACGCTGTCTCAGTGTGGTTTTTGTCAAGGTGGCGGTGCATCCCAGAATCTTGTGCTGCGGCGCTGGATCTAAACTGTCACAGTGAGAGGAGAGTGGAGGTGACAGCAGCAGGGCTAAATATAGAGACCCTGCACTCCTACACCCCCTCTCCTCTCTTACTTTCTCTTCTCTGTCTGTCAATGACAAAAATACTACAAAGTACCTTGTTACTATCATGGATTTTTGTACCTTGGTATTATTTGAAGTACCATGGGCATGGAAATCATTCAGAACCATGTTATGTATCAAAGTACCATTTATGTATCTGTCACATTAACTTTAGTATGTCTTTTGGACATGTACAGTACTAAACCAATACTGTGGACTTTTGGACATGGTATTGGACATAGTACATGAACAGTGTTAATTTAACATTATTTATGCTCTGTTAAAGCATTTATTAATACTATTTTTACTTTTATTTTCATAAATTCTTTTTAGTTTTAGTAATTGTCATTTTATTTGTTTTAAAAAAATACTTTTAATTTATTTAGTTGGTAAGGCCATGGAAGATTTTCTTCGTATACAGTAAATAAGATGTATGTGTGGGTATGTATATAAATATAAACTGAACAAAATTATAAACGCAACACTTGTTTTTGGCCCCATTTTTCATGAGCTGAACTCAAAGATCTAAGATTTTTCTATGTACACAAAAGGGTTAGGGTTATTTCTCTCAAATATTGTTCACAAATCTGTCTAAATCTGTGTTAGTGAGCACTTCTCTTTTGCCGAGATAATCCAACTCAATCCGATAATCCAAAATTTCAAAATCGCTGGTAGTCCTTCGGGCAGGCACTCTTCAGATTTATTCAAATAAATAAAACATCTCCAGGTAACTAGCAGAACATTTATTTAATTTGTTATTAAATAAGAGACAATCTAGCGCTAAAATGTGTTGTTTTTTTAAATCAAGCTCGTCGCAGCATGATTATTGAACAGGTGTGCCTTAGGCTGGCCACAATAAAAGGCCACTCTAAAATGTGTAGTTTTGTCACACAGGACAATGCCACAGATGTCACAAGTTTTGAGGGAGCGTGCAATTGGCATGCTGAGTGCAGGAATGTCCACCAGAGCTGTTGCCTGTGAATTGAATGTTCATTTCTCTACCATGAGCCGTCTCCAAAGGAGTTTCAGAGAATTTGGCAGTACATCCAACCGGCCTCACAACCGCAGACCACGTGTAACCACACCAGCCCAGGACCTCCACATCCAGCATCTTCACCTCCAAGATCGTCTGAGACCAGCCACCCGGACAGCTGCTGCAACAATCGGTTTGCATAACCAAAGAATTTCTGCACAAACTGTCAGAAACCGTATCAGGGAAGCTCATCTGCATGCTCGTCATCCTCATCGGGGTCTCGACCTGACTGCAGTTCGTCGCTGTAACCGACTTGAGTGGGCAAATGCTCACATTTGGTGGCGCCTGGCACTTTGGAGAGGTGTTCTCTTCACGGATGAATCCAGGTTTTCACTGTACAGGGCAGATGGCAGACAGTGTGCATGGTGTCGTGTGGGTGAGCGGTTTGCTGATGTCAACCTTGTGGATCGAGTGGCCCATGGTGGCGGTGGGGTTATGATATGGGCAGGCGTATGTTATGGACAACGAACACAGGTGCATTTTATTGATGGCATTTTGAATGCACAGAGATACTGTGACGAGATCCTGCGGCCCATTGTTGTGCCATTCCTCCACGACCATCACCTCATGTTGCAGCATGATAATGCACGGCCCCATGTTCCTCGGATCTGTACACAATTACTGAAAGCTGAAAACATCCCAGTTCTTGCATGGTCAGCAAACTCACCGGACCTGTCACCCATTGACCTGCCAATATCCAGCAATTTCGCACAGCCATTGAAGAGGAGTGGACCACCATTCCACAGGCCACAATCAACAACCTGATCAACTCTATGCGAAGAAGAAATGCGTGAGGCAAATGGTAGTCACACCAGATACTGACTGGTTTTTGGGCCCCCCCAATACAGTAAAACTGCACAATTTAGATGGCCTTTTATTGTGGCCAGCCTAAGGCACACCAGTGCAATAATCATACTGTCTAATCAGCATCTTGATATACCACACCTGTGAGGTGAATGGATTATCTCGGCAAAAGAGAAGTGCTCCCTGACACAGATATAGACAGATTTGTGAACAATATTTGAGAGAAATAACCCTAACCCTTTTTTGTACATAGAAAAAGTCTTATGGCGCTTTTCCACTGCATGGTACGGCTCGGTACGGCTCAGTATGGTTCGGCTCGGCGCGGCATGGTTCGGCTCGCTTGGCTTTTCCACTGCGTGGTACGACATGGCTCGGCGCGGCACGGCTCGGTTCGCTTTAGCACGGTTGCTTTTCCACTGCAGTTAGTACCGCTTCAAAGTGGGTGGGATTATGACTGATCGTTATAGTTTATCCGCTCCTCGGCAACCAACAAGAGGAACGTCTGCGCTTCTCGTCCACTGACCACGATTCAGCGATTTCTTTTTAGGAAGTTTTTTTTCTTCAAGCAAGTCAAGCAAGTAGTTTTAAAACAGGTGCTACAGCGGTGGCTGTTACTGGCTATTTAAATCTAGCGGGTTTGATGTCTCGCAAATACAAATGACGCTGGTAGTGACGATTCTGTCTGTCTGACCAATCAGTGATCTACAGTGCTTCCACGTACGCTTGGAACCTCAACAGAGGTGGTACCATTTAAAGCGAGCCGTACCGTACCGTACCATGCAGTGGAAAAGCACCACAAGTGAGCCGTACCGAGCCGAGCCGTACCGTACCATGCAGTGGAAAAGCGCCAAAGTGAGCCGTACCGAACCGTACCGTACCATGCAGTGGAAAAGCGCCATTAGATCTTTGAGTTCAGCTCATGAAAAATGGGGGCAAAAACAAAAGTGTTGCGTTTATAATTTTGTGCAGTATATATACTGTATATTTTTTATTTATTTTTATTTTGGTTCAGCTTTATTTCAATTACTGAGTTTTATTTTATTTTATGTAGTTTTAGAAATAGTTTTAGTTAGCAAGAACAATACCGTACAACCATTCAATACCGCTATGATTTTACTCAATTATATATCACCAAGAAATTACATTCAACATATTAAAAATATTTAATATATTGTCAAACCATACAGTATATTGGTAGTACCATGGAATGTGAGATCTACCCTCAATCTTCCATGGTACTGTCACTTTAAATCTCTCTGCTTGTCTATATGTCCATCCTTTTAGTTATTTTTTTATTAGTTTATTAATTAGTCCTTTTAGTTTATTTTTTCTTGTATTTTGTGCTGTTCTCCATCAATTCCCATTTCTCTATTTCATCATCTATTGTTTCTCTTCCTTTAGCTTCTTTTTTCTGTGCTGTATTTTCATTCTCTTCACTCCTAGGGGAGGTTTCTAACATGTCTCCCCCTGAAAGAGTGTAGAAATTCATTTTGAGTGAGGTCTGGGTCACGGCTCCTCAGATGAGTCACTCATTGGGTTAGTTGTGAGTGTGTATGTTGCAGAAAGAATTTCTCATTTTGAGAAAACCATCTTCTATGCAAGGAGACTCTGGGTCATACTTCTCATTTTTAAAATATGTCACGTTGTGTTGGATGTCAGGACCAGTCTAGAGAGAAAGATGCCTGCTACGGATGCAGTGTTTGCCCTTTTTGTGGTTTAATGACAAATCAGTTGTACGGCTTAATTTAGTATTTCAATTATCATCTTAATCTGTGCCCATCAGAGCGCTGCTCGTATGTGTTTGTGCTTTACAAGTGATTCCTTTTGTGATTCACTTTAGAATTAGCTGCTGGTTGCTTTCCTAAAAAAAAAAACACAAAAAAGAATTCTTGTAGACAGCAACAAGATTAAAGGAAACGTCTCAGGTTACTATTGTAACCATAGTTCCCTGAGAACAGGGAACGAGACGATGCGTCCATCGACGCCATGGGAACGCCCCCAGCGTGACTGCGTCTGAAGCATCTATGTCAACTAGTCCAATGGAAAGAATGAGCGTCACGGGCGGGTGACGTCATGACCAGGATATGATAAAAGCACATCCGGTGCAAACCGGCATTAGCTTCGAAAATTGCCGAAGCAAGCCGATCACAGGGATGCAGGAAGTATGGCAGGGTGACGCATCGTCTCGTTCCCTGTTCTCAGGGAACTATGGTTACAATAGTAACCTGAGACGTTCCCTTACGAAGGGAACTCAACGATGCGTCCATCGACGCCATGGGAACGAGAATACCCAAAGCGCCAGAATTCCAAGTACCTGAGTGTCAGTCTGTTGTAACTAAGCACTAAGCACCTGAGAACCTGGGGCAGCATCCAGGTCCAAACTGTAAAACCTGACGAATGTGAGCGGTGAGGACCAGCCTGCCGCATCACAAACGTCTTGGAGGGAAACCCCAAATAACAAGGCTTTAGAGGCCGCCATACCCCTCGTTGAGTGAGCTCTGACCACCAAGGGACACGGATGGTCAGAGTACTCGTATGCAAGTGAAATAGCCTCGACTATCCACTTGCTAACCGTCTGTTTAGAAGCAGGAAGACCCTTCTTAGGTGATCCAAAGCAAATAAATAACTGGTCGGACTTCCTCATAGAAGATGTCCGATGAACATAAGTATCCAGTGCTCACACTGGACACAAGAGGTTCAGCCTTTCCTGGTCCGCAGATGTAAAAGGAGGAGGACAGAAAGCCTGCAGCACGATAGGCCTCGGAATCAAGGTCGGTACCTTAGGGACGTATCCCTGTTTTGGATATAAGAATGCCTTGACCATCCCCGGTGCAAACTCAAGGCAAGTGGGGGAAACCGAAAGGGCCTGAAGGTCTCCAACTCTCTTAAGGGACGAAATAGCTAGCAGAAAGATAGTCTTAAGGGTAAGAAATTTCTCTGAAACCGAATCTAAGGGCTCGAATGGAGCCCTAGACAGGCCTTCTAGTACTAATGCCAAATCCCAAGCTGGCACCCTAGTGCGAGTTGCAGGCCTCAGCCTCAGTGTGCCACGAAGGAAACGTGTAATCAGGGGGTCTCGACCCAACGATGTACCCCCAACCAGGGCGTGGTAAGCCGCAATGGCCGCCACGTAAACCTTAAGTGTGGAAGGACATAAACCTGACGTAAAGCGCTCCTGCAAGAACTCGAGTACTGTGTTCACAGAACAGTTAACCGGATCCCACTGATGTCGGTGACACCATACAGAAAAAAACTTTCCATTTCAGCGCATATAGTTTCCTAGTAGCTGGAGCTCTGGAGCTTAGGATGGTTTCAGCAGCCTCAGCTGAGAGACCACTCTCTATGAGTTGGGCCCCCTCAGAGGCCAAACCCACAGGTTCCAAATCTCTGGCCGAGGGTGAAATATTGTGCCCCCGGCCTGAGACAGAAGGTCTCTCCTGATCGGGATCTCCAAGGGAGGACCGTCTAAGAGATGGATCAGGTCCGCAAACCAGATCCGACTCGGCCAGCGTGGTGCTACAAGTAGTAGGCTTATTCCGTACTGGCGGACTCGTTCCAGAACTCCTGGGAGCAGAGCAACAGGGGGAAATGCGTACAGACGTAGCCTCGGCCACGTCTGCACCATAGCATCCAGCCCCAGGGGGGCTGGGTGAGTAAGGGAGAACCAAAGTGGACAGTGCGTCGTGTGCTGAGACGCAAACAGATCCACCTCTGCTTGGCCGTAAAACTCCCAAATTTTCTCCACCGCCTCGGGGTGGAGTCTCCAATCCCCTGGCCTCAGCTCCTGCCTCGACAGGATGTCTGCCCCCACATTCTGGTCCCCAGGAATATACACTGCCCTCAGGGAGAGTACCTTCCCCAGAGACCACAGGAGGATCTGGTGCGCCAGTTTGCAGAGCGGACGCGACCGCAGACCCCCCTGACGGTTCAGATAAGAGACCACTGATGTGTTGTCTGTTGGTACAAGCACATGATGGCCCCTCAGGTCTGGGAGAAACTGTCTCAACGCATTGAAGACAGCCATCATCTCCAGGCAATTGATGTGCCACGAAAGATGATGACTTTTCCACAGACCCTGAACCGAGCGGCCTTCCATTACCGCTCCCCAGCCGGTGAGGGAAGCATCTGTCGAGATCGTAACACGATGGCAAAGAGCTCCCAATACCGGACCCTGGGTTAAGAACCAATGTTTCCTCCATATAATTAAGGCACGAAGGCACCGCCGCGTGACCTTGATCATACGAAGTGGGTTTCCCCTTGGGGAGAACCCTCTGGTCCTTAGCCACCACTGTAAAGGTCTCATGTACAGCAGGCCAAAAGGAATCACGTTGGACGCTGCCGCCAAGAGACCCAACAGTCTCTCGAACTGTTTCACAGTGCGTGACTGGCCTAGCTTTAGCTCTTTGGTGGCTGTCAGGATAGCAGCTACACGAACGGGCGATAGAGTGGCCCGCATCGTCACTGAATCCCATACCACACCAAGGAAAGTGGTTCTCTGTACTGGAGAAAGAACACTCTTCTTGGCGTTGAGCCTCAACCCCAACATCTGCATATGAGCGAGAACGACACCTCGGTGCCGAACCGCCGACTGCTCTGATTCCCCCAGAACCAGCCAGTCGTCGATGTAGTTCAGAATACGTATGCCCTGAAGCCTGAGAGGGGCTAGAGCTGCATCCACGCATTTCGTGAACGTGCGGGGTGATAAAGCTAGACCGAAAGGAAGAACCCGATATTGGTATTCTTTGCCCCCGAAAGAAAACCTTAGGAACTTCCTGTGCTGAGGGAGGATGGAGATATGGAAGTAGGCGTCCTTCAGATCTATCGTGACAAACCAGTCCTCGGATCTGATTTGAGTCGCGATCTGTTTGAGTGTGAGCATCTTGAACTTGAGTTTCTGTACTGAACGATTCAACAGACGAAGATCTAAAATGGGACGCAACCCCCCATCCTTTTTTGGAACAATGAAATAACGGCTGTAAAAACCCGACTCTCTGTCGGGTGAGTACACCTGTTCTATAGCTTCCTTTGCTAACAGGGCCTTTACCTCTTGCTCCATTACCAGAGCCTGCTCGGGATGCACCACTGTGGGCAGCACCCCGTTGTAACGAGGAGGACGAGAACCAAACTGGATTCTGTATCCTTTCTCTACAATCTGCAGGACCCAATGAGAAATATTCGGCAGAAGCTTCCACGCTGCCAGAAAATTTACTAAGGGAACCAGCCTCTCAAGGCTGGTCTCTGGTGTTATCGAGACAGCCAATTCCGGAGCCTGAAACATAATGGCAGGAACTACCTGAACTGGCCGTTCTAAGGCCCCCCTCAGAGGGCGCGAAACCGATGCTGTGCCGCAGCATAGCATCAGCGACTCGCTGGAGACCGCTGCGCCCTGAAGCACCGAGGGTGGCAGGGTTGGCAGAACGGTCTCGTGAGGACCCCGAAATGGAACGGGCACCGTAAAATGAGGTGTACACCGCTCCACTTCGGTCGGGGCTGTCCTCACAGGCCTGATGCGTGAACATCAGGACCTTTTTTTTTTTTTTTGAACCGAAGTCTTCTTCGCCTGAAGAACGGTCCTCAGATCCGGCTTCGACTTAGAAGACTTCGGTTGAGAGGGTTGCGTCTGTCTCCAGTCTCTACGTGGAGGTGCACGAGATGCAACACTCTCTTTCTGATGCACACGATATGATGAGCTCGACGGCTGGGGCTGCTCACGCCCAGCAGCCCCAGGGGGCTGGACACGGCGAGGGATAAACTTTTTAAAAGCGTCAGCTTGTTTTTTAGACTCCTGAAATCTCTCGACGACCGTGTGGACTGCGTCGCCGAAGAGACCAGAAGGTTCAAGCGGAGCATCTAATAAAAAAGCTCGATCTTTTTCTTTAATCTCTGACAGATTTAACCATAAATGTCTCTCAGTAGCTACCAAGGCTGCCATAGACCGCCCAATTGCTCTGGCGGTCTCCTTAGTAGCCCTGAGAGAAAGATCGGTAGCCCGACGAAGTTCTCGAATATCGTCATGAGAAATTCCCTCACTACTATCCAGATCCCCCAGCAGGTCAGCTTGATAAGCCTGAAGCACTGCCATTGTGTGCAGACATGCTCCAGCTTGACCTGCTGCCGTATAAGCTTTGCCCACTAAAACCGAGGTGGCTTTAAGCGGTCTAGTGGGCAAAGCCGAGGCTTTCAGGGACGATGCGGGACCAGGCGAAAAGCATTTCACAGTGTTGACACTCAGCCCCCTCGAAGGCTGAGACCGCATGCTCCACTCCCAAACAAATGACACAAAGCTCGTGTGTGTCCCCACCCGTTAAATAACGCGGGCAGGGAGGAACACACTGCTTGTACACTTGTTTCGCCATAACGTTTCAGAATAAATTGCAACAGACAACAATAAATAGACAGAGACAGTATAACACAGATCGCTTGCTGAGGCAACAGAAGCTAATGCCGGTTTGCACCGGATGTGCTTTTATCATATCCTGGTCATGACGTCACCCGCCCGTGACGCTCATTCTTTCCATTGGACTAGTTGACATAGATGCTTCAGACGCAGTCACGCTGGGGGCGTTCCCATGGCGTCGATGGACGCATCGTTGAGTTCCCTTCGTAAGGGAAGTGACTTTTACTTGGATGTTTCTAGAAACAGACGTAATCTCACATCATGTAGGGTTTCAGAAGATGTCTTAATTGTTTCAAACTGCTCAGATTTGCTATGATATCAAAGTCTGTAGTCAAAAGAGAATATTACATTTCTCAGTTATTATCAAATGTCTTGACTAAGTTATCTGAATTATGCTTTTCCACATATTTTAGAGCTCTACTGTTATTGCATTTCAATTATTCTTTAATTTGCATTTATTTTAATTTCTCTTATGAAATGAAAGTTGTGATTTTAAAAAAATATATATATTGTGACATATATCCAATGATTTCTCGATCAAGAAAAATGTTGGGTGGGACTTGATATATTGCTGTGATCTGCTACTTCTGTGATCTCTTGAATTGAATTGTCTGTTTGATTTCAAAGTGACTATTAGGAATTTTGGGAAAAACATGAAATGTAGTTGATTATGTAAAGGGAACATCAACAACAATAAATTTTTCATTTCAATTTTCTTTCCATGTGGCTACAAAATACACAGTGTTTTCTGTTTTTGTCTGTAAAAGACATTCTTTCTCTGGAGGCACAGAGATTTTTGTCTGCCATAATGTTTTTTTCTTATCTCTTCTTGTAAAACAGCCATAATTACAGCACTCACACACTCATGCTTGTCTTGTAACACTCATCTTCAGCCTGTGTTTTATCATAACCTTTCTCATCGCTAATCGGCATTCACATTCATTTGTTTCTGACACTATCACTCCCCTCATGTTCTATTTTCTATCTGTCTGCAGCTCCTCATCTCTAATACACTGTTTCTTTTCAAAGGCATTTAAAAGCGTCAGGAGTGTAGATGGCTGTTATAAAACCACCTTAAAACCAAAGGTTATTCGTCTTGGATACATGGTTGCACTGTCAGCCAGTTTGATGTGTTTCTTTCTGAGTGTAACACAGGGGTTTCTGTAACCTAATGCAAAAACTCATGCAGAGTATCAAAACATTTTTCTATTGCTGCTGGAGAGCAGCTTTGTGGAAAAAGAGGAAAATCTTCTCACTTGTCACTTTGAGAAACAGACAGGGTTAGTGTTCTGCAATGATACAAGACAAAGATGCTTTGTTTGTAAGTTTATGTGTGTTTGTGATAGTGTCTCTTATTGCTCTCCCATGCTGATTGTGTTTTGTGAGGACAGATGGAAATGTGTCTGACAGAATGCTAATAACCTGATAAATGTTTCCTGACTTCGCTCCTTTAAAATGTCCCATCACTCTTTAGACTGAAGATAGGAAAGTTCAACTGTGCTGCAACTATATTTGTAATTGATAAATGTTGCAAAAATATAGGTTACAACATAATGTGATTTAATAAAAAGTATAAAAGCAGTTTAACAGTTTAAATAAGTTTTTTTTATGCAAAACTGCATTTATTTAGTAAAAGATGCAGGAAAAACAGTAATATTGGTGTGAAATGATGCAAAACTGGTGCCCGCTACGTTGGCAAATGCACACTAAACACAGCACATGCACAGCTGGAGTTCACTGCATTCATTCACTGTGAACTGAGACACGGAGCTGATCGTGTGAGCGAAGCACGCACTTATCTTTGCGCAGCACAAAGAGGCAGTCTTTTGCGATTTGATAAAGACACGAAGCCTAATCAAGCTTTCGATTTCAGTTTGTTTGACAGCAATGGTGCAAAACACAACATTAAAGACATTAATTTTATGTTATTATGAGAAGTTTAAATAAATTTTGGCCAACACAGTCTAGTTAATGAATGGGAAACACTGAAATGTATTTGTGGCGGTCAATGTGGATATTGTGACAGGCCGTCACAAATAAATCAATGTATGGGAAACACTAAACAGAAAGTTTAAAAGACCAGTGTTTTTTGTAACATTTTAAATGTCTTCATTGTCATTTCTGAATGCCGAATAAAAGTGTTAATTCCTTTAAAAAAATCTTACTGACACCAAACATGTGAACATTAGTGCAAGTAGTAAATATATATATATATATATATATATATATATATATATATATATATATATATATATTTTTTTTTTTTTTTTTTTTTTTATAGCAATGCATCTTGCATTATTTCCTAAGAGGACACACCAACAGGAATTTTCTTTGCACAGTGCAAATACCCAACTAATTTTTAACATTTATTACTTATTTTGAGTGGATTTTACTGAATATATATTGCGTTGCTGTCACAGCACTAAACTAAACTTGTTTAGTTACAGTAAAATGTAGTGACAACCGTTTTCTCCCAGACCTTAATTGCTCAGAGAGTATCCATGTTGTCTCGTCCTATTGTGGTCTTTCGCCCAAAATAAAGAAAGAGAAAGACTGTGTGGTCCACTGTGAGTTGATTCAGACACACCATCATTCAGGTCTGTTTATAATGAGAGGTTACAATAGGTTTTGTCAGCAGGCAGCTTTGCTGAACCCCAGACCTGGACCCCCATGACACCTTCTGTGCAGTTAGGGCAGCTGTTTAACAATGTGAGAAATGTAGACATTGGAGACACAAGACAAGTGCGGTCAACAGCAACAGTCAAATTAAATCTTATAGGAATAGTTCACCCCCAAAAAATGTAATTATATATTATCATTCAAAATTTTGGGGTCTGTAAGATTTTTTTGTAATGTTTTTGAAAATCTCTTATGCTTAACAAGGCTAAATTTATTTGATCAAAAATGCAGTATAGAATAGTTATATTGTGAAATATTATTACTATTTAAAATAAATGTCTTCTATTTTAATACATTTTAAAATGTAATTTATTCATGTGATGGCAAAGCTGTATTTTCAGCATCATTACACCAATCTTCAGTGTCACATGATCCTTCAGAAAGCATTCTAATATACTGATTTGCTGCTCAAGAAACATTTCTTGTTAATATTAATGTTGAAAAAAAAAAGTTGTGCTGCCTAATTTCAGATATTCTTTGATAATAGAATTTGACACAGAAATCTATGGTAACATTGTACATGTCTTTGCTAATTTAATGGATCCTTGGTGAATACGATTGTTTTTCTTTAAAAAAAACAACAACTTACTGACCCCAAACATTAGTGTATATGATAAAATGATAAAAACATTAATTATCTTTTACTCACTGTTTTGTTGTTGCAAACCTGTATATTTTATTTTTTTCAGTGGAGCATGAAATAATTTTTTTTGAAGATTTGAAGAATTTAGTGTGTGTGACTTTATAGCTCTAAAAAGGACAAAAAAAACAGTCATAAGGACCACTTTTATGATGATTTTGTGTGTGTGTGTTGTATGGGAAAATATGAACATACAGGCTACATTCACATTGTCAGTTTTTGGGACTGACAACTGCATTTACTTACAGGTGTGAGTTTCAAAATGTCCCTTTTACACAGCAGCTTACGAACAGCGTCTCAAACTGTCTGTATGAGCGTGTGCAACAGGAGTCAAGCCTTTATTCTCTTACACATAACCATAGTGATTGTGACCAAAGTAATATCAAAGATTGCGAAGGTCCATAAAAATGAAAAGTCGTATCACCTTTGACAAGACAAGGGTCCAATAGAGCCACTAGTTTATCCTTCAAATCTTTATTAACTGACAGCAGCTTTTATATCTGGGCGGAGCATTTGAGTCGTGCGTTGAACAAAAAACTGATGGACGCAGCTTTGGTGGAGAACAGTGCTCTGATCTAAAACCTTCAGATGCTGAAAAAGCTGGTGTCTCTGTAAGTTAGCGAAAACACACATGAAAACCCCTGCAGCACGCATGGTAGACAAGTATTTGTGCAGGGCAGAGCGACTCTTTCGCACTGCATGACATGGCAGACAACTAGTTTTCCAGTCCGGTTGCGTTCACACAGCCTGGGTTTGTCCAGAATTTGATTGTCCTGAAATCTCTGGTTGTAAGTTCGGTTATAGAATGCGGTTGTCAGGACTGACAACCATATTCCACTGCTGTGTAAACGTGGCCACAGATTCATAATGTTATGAGGGTGAATAATTTTTTTTTTTCAGTTTTGGGTCAACTGTCCATTTAAAGTCAGATTGTTCCAAAATGGGCACAAAGAGGAGAGCAGAAAGGTGGATTAATAATTTCCCCCCACAAAAAAGTGTGTGCGCTTATTATGATGTATGCGTGTGTGTTTGTGTGCACTGCATACACCCTTTCTATCAGCAAAGACAATGCCTTTCCCTTGTGTGTCTACTGGTTTGGTTGCCATGGCAGCATTTATTTTGTTACCTGTCACTGCGTTATGGCACATTTCACCTGTTATTTGATAGCTATGTTTTTGTACATCAAGTTCTTTGAAATTACAAAATTCACCCATTGATCTCACCGAATAGGCAAGGTCTGATTTTTAAGTATTGCCATGGGAGTGACAACAGATATAAATGTTCATTCTTGGCAGACAACAGTGAGAAGATGAGTTGTTACATTCCCTAACACACACACAAACCAACAGAGAACGAGAGATATTCTCCCTCCAGATGTGGTTCGGGTGTGGGAGTTACATCCTTGAGGTTACCAGACATGCTCGACCTTAGAGGGGTGTGAGGTCAAGGGCGCCTCTCCCTTCATGTTGTTTTAGACTGCCATCATTTATTACCATCTGTCAGTCAGGCACAGACTTTAATACCATGGCAGTACTTAGACTCAGACAATGACCTGTGCTGACACACCAAAGCATTATGACAGAGCGAAAGTTAGCCAATCACAGAGCAGGGACGCCACTGGATGGAGGGAACATAATGTGAATTCACAACAGGGGTTATGGGGTGCTAAAAGGAAAAATGTGCCAATCATTGACTGTCTGGCATTTCTCCATCATGCTAGAGGACAGAGAAGGACAGAAAAGAGAATGAGACAAAAAAAACAGCATATGTTTTCCCTTAAAACAGAAATCTATTAATAAAATGTATTTTTAATTGTTTATGTAATATACATACATATATACACGCAGACCAAGTTTATAAAGATTTTAAATTGTTTTTGAAAAAGTTGTGTTTTTGGTTACCTAGGCTGCATTTATTTGATTAAAAACAAGTCAAACTGTAACATTGTGAAATTGTATTACAATTTAAATCATCATTGTTATTATCAATGTTGAAAAAAGTTTTTGCTGCTTAATATGTGGACATCGTAATACTGTACACTACCATTTAAAAATTTGGGGTAAGAAAAAAAGGAGAAAAAAGAAGTTAAGCATTAAATTGGTCAAAAGTGATAGTAAAGACATATGCAGAGTTCAGAAGATTTCTACATCATATAAATACTGTTTTTGAACTTTTTTTTCATCAAAGAATCCTGAAAAATGTCTTCACAGTTTCCACATACTATGGATTGCACAGACTAGTTGACTGTAATGATCTGCCATGGTGCTTTAAGCTTGATGTCGACTAGTTGCTGATCATGGCCTATACAGGGCGCAACAAGTTGAAATCTTTGAAGTCCACTTTTAGGCTCTGTTTCCAACCGTTAAAATGAAAAGTAAATGCATAATCCGTGAGCTCTTCACAATATATGCTTGATTATTCCATCCGGATGCTCAAAACATATCGGGTGAATGCACTTTTTAAACAGCTTATTGTACACATAAGTTAATCACTGTTCATACACACATTGCTCGTACACCACGCAAAGATCGCTGCACACAGAGTCATTCAGTAGTGCAGAAATGTATTGTCAACACTGTTCTGTTATTTATCAATAAAATAGCCTAGAAACTGAGAAGTTCTAGCATATATTTCTTAGTAAATAAAACCCACAGCTTCACTATTAGTAGAGAGACGCTGCATATTGAATTTGATTAGAAATGCAATATCACAAGTAGAAACGCTGTTCTGAACAATTTGAGATACAAGAAGTTAATATTGAGTAACTTAACATTGCTGTTATCACAAAAAGCTTTAAACAAAACACCAGTAGAACTGCTCTGTGTCTCCAAGACCAAGCAACACACAGTGGTGGTTGAAATTGGTTGAGTAAATGATTCATTGACTCACTCATAAAGCCAGTCACTTGTTTCCTTCTGAATGAATCCATTTGAATAAATGACTCAATGACTCACTCATAAAAGCGATATGTATGATTTCCCCATCAGATTCTCTCAAGAACAAATAATCTATGCAAATTAATTGACTAGTACTCTGTCACCAGTTGTCTCATTCGCTTTAAATTTTTATTTCAGTGGAAGGGATTTTAGGAGAAACAGCATTACCATGAAATACCTTGGAAATTCTTTGATATACCTTGAAGTACCATGTACAAATCAATGTGGTAGATGAATATGTTTATCAGTATGTCAAAGGACCATAGTATTGTCATCTGATACCAGCTCTGTTACCTCCACAATACTTGTTTTGTACGGGATATTTTGGGAAAAGGCTGCTGGAACCATATTGCTGTTTATTGGTCTTTTGACCGTTTACATAATAAGAGCGAATAGGAAACCTGATTTCACTGTGCTTGCTTGTTAAATGTGGATGTAGTGCTTTCTAAAGCATTTACAAGTTAGAATGAATTGCATACCTGACAATTTAATGATAGTGCGGATAAGAGGTAAAAATCATTGGAAGCACACTGGCAATCTACTCTTATGTTTAATTCAGTGAGAGTATGCATCTGTGCGTGTCTCGGCATCTCTCAGGTAAGTTTTTCCTCCAGATGTTCCTCGTCACTTCAGAGGAATGGCACATGTGGGCTGGAGAGTTAGATGGGTGGGAAAGATGTGCTTGTGGTTCTGAGCCAAATTCAGCTGGAGTCTCGAATGCCTTTACATGGTGTGTAGATTGTGTATGTGTGTTTGTGAGTGTCTGAGATGAGACTGGAATTGTTGGTGTCGTCTGTGGTGGCAGTGAGCTGTCTGCTTATGTTGTTGTGTGATGAAGATGAAGTGATCTCATGCTCATTAAAAGCAAAGTTTGTTAAGGAGGTAAAAGAGATGATGCCATTTTCCATTCTTCCTCTATTTTTGTACTTTTGAAGTAAAGGGCTGTGAATGTAGACGGCCCTAAGGCTGCACTGGTTTTTCATGACTTGGCCACTGTCTCTGTCTGTTTTCTGGTCTCTTTCTTCTTTTTGTCCCCTCCTGTCTCTCTCATTCCTCTCTTTTCTCTGTTGCCCATATGGAAATCAATTAATTGTATTTTATTTATTTACATATTTCTTTATGTAACCTTATAAATCTAACTGATATATATTTTTTATAATTTTTCATAATTTGATATAATTATGTATTCCATCCAATTAATTAATAGTGAGGTCTTGGGATGAGGTCAGTTCCTGTCCATGCACAGGTGTACGTTTGCCAAAAAAAATGAAATATTGCTGACTACAATTACTCTGGAAATTCATTTTTAATGAAAAAAAGGTTGTCCCTTGGCTTCTTACACAAGAAGGGAATACTCTTGACTATCTTTCAGTCCCAGACATGAGTTCTTATCTTATGTGGATAAGTTGAGGTTGACAAGTGGGGTTTGTATTTGTAAACAAGAGATGAATAGATTGATAAGGAGCTATTAGGATTTTTATAATTCTATTCTGATACTTGTCATTTAACAATTTAAAGCAAGTGTCTCAAACTCAGCAAATAAAACTGTTTAATGATCATGAATTTTATCTGTATACAGTTATTTGGTAGATATATGTACAATGTACAACTTGACACGTGTAAATTCAACTTTGTGTGTGTGAAAAAAAAATATATTATGCTACTGTTTAACAGTCCTTTTAAGAAAACTTTGAAATAATTTTAAGGGCCAAAGCATACATTTATAATTGTTTTTGAATTATAAGCTATTAACACTTGAGGGGCTGTGCTGTACATAGCTGGCTCACATAGTATGAGACCCCTGATTTAAAATGTTCTTCTCAGATTAGTTTAACATTGCCACATACAGTACATATTAGGCATCAGATGAAAGTACTATTTTTTTCAGAAGCATGTCAAATATGTCTGGAAGAGAAAGTCATTTGGGATGGAGCCTGACATGAGATTTCATTAATTGCGGTCTGATTCAGTTCAGTACTTGGACAGGATATTGTATCATATTTTCAACTTTTAGAGCCTCATATCATAGAAACTGTAAAGCTATAAAGTCAAAATCATCCCTCTTACAGACACATTTAGGTTAAAACCACAAGCTTGAGTATGATCAGCCCTCTATATAGTTTGAAAAATAGCATAGGGTCCAGATGATTTTTTTTTATAGCGGTGATTTACAGCTTGAATCTTAAAAACTACCAAACTGGTTCCATTGGAGACTTTGCAAAATAGATACACTAAGCCATACCTTTTGCTGGAAAAAGTCACAAACAGATGTAAAATAGGAGAGCAAGATAGATTTTGTGCGTATGTCCAAATGTTCAAACCGTCCCACAATTCAGTCTTTTTGTGAGTCTCCTGTAAGCTGAGAACGCATTGACTCGATAACAAGATGGAAATGTAGATGGGATGTATTGGGAAAAAGAGCGTAATAGGATAAGAGAGGTGCATGCTGGAGAGACGCCAGGAGGAATGTGTTAGGTGTCTGTCTAGAGTCGGCTAACATCTGTTTCTGCGATTTTTGAACGTGATGTCTGCTCTGCCTGCTGATTTTGTTACAGAGAGAATCAAGTGAAAACATATTACTGCTCTCCAAGCTGCTTTTCTGACGTGTGTGTGTGTGTGTGTGTGTGTGTGTGTGTGTGTGTGTGTGTGTGTGTGTGTGTGTGTGTGTGTGTGTGTGTGTGTGTGTGTGTGTGTGTGTGTGTGTGTGTGTGTGTGTGTGTGTGTGTGTGTGTGTGTGTTGGGAGGTTACCCAAGTGTGCCTTGTGTAGTCATTTATATATAAACTTAAAGTAACTTAACGGTTGACAACAAATGCCATTGTTGTCCAAGGCACTTAAAGGCATAATTCACCCGTAAATGACCAGTCATCATTTACTCACCCTTATGTTATTCCAAACCAGTATGACTTACTTTCTGCCACGGAACATGCAAAAAAAAACAACCATACAAATCCATACAATGAAAGTAAATGGGGTCCAAAGCAACATTAGACCCCACTTTCATTGTACATTATTTATCATGTGGAACACAAAAGAAAGTTAAGTCATAAAAGTGTCGAGAATGAGTAAATAACAAAACTACATACACTGCACTCAGTGGATGGCGTGTATTTAAATTTTTTTGTTGTTTGTTAGCATTCAATCTGCACATTGTTTGAAGTAGAGTGTTGGACAAACTCAAGCCCACACAGAATCTGCACAGACACAGAAAATTCTGCAGATTGCTTCAGATTTTGAACATCCATTATTAGTTATACACATTCCCTACCACTTGCGTGTTTGTTTATTAAAATTCTTTGGATGAATTTGTGTATTGTAGTACTCTTAGCTCTGTTTAACACATTTGACCTCACATTTAAACCCATTTCTACAGATTTCCTATCCAAAATAGCTGGAAAAATGGCAGTTCAAAATTTATTTTCCATCTTTATCTGTTTAGTTAATTGATTAATCGACAGTTTAACACAATAGCATAGTTAAATGATTATCAGAATAGCTGTTAGCTGCAGCAGTTAGCTGTTTAATACAGACGTTTCTCAACTTTTTAATGCATACTGACAATACTCAAAAGAAGCATTTTGACTAAGAAAGTATTCCTTTTTTCAACAGCTCTGAGAAACCAAACGCGGGAAGAAAGACCTGCGTATTTGAACTTCCTTATCAAAATGTCCCAATTAAGTCCTCATGTTGAGATTTTGCCTTACGATTTCCCACGTCATAACGCCTGAAGACTGATCATGTTGACTTAAGCATACCTTATTTATCCCTATCATTTCATTTTTCTTTTTCTTGTTTTCCTTCACAGGTCGTTTATCACTACCTTGTTTCATTTGGCTTGTGATTTCAATTAGTTATCCGAACAAGAGACAATTGCATTAGATAATTTCATGGCTGGTTTGGAGTTAATTGGCTGTAACATGGATTAAATGATTGGTCTTATTAAAACATGTAAGGTGATCCATTTTTATGGGGGCACATCTAACCCCTGGGACTATCTGTTGCAGATGTCAAACCAGCAAATGAAAGAAGATAAATAGGATGTTTTTTCTCCTGCACTGAAGCTTGATAACTTTTTTCTATTCACTGGCTGTGATTTTAAATGCACTTTATTCTCTTCCTTTTCATGTTTATCTCCATCATGCTAATAATAGGAATTTAGCCACTTTGAGACACTCGCTATTCTGTTTCTTTCATCTGCTCCTTCTGTTTCTGCTGGATATTGTCAGCTAAAGTGCCTCTAGAAGAGCTGGTGTTGGACGGGGGCGCTTAATGCAACAAAGGAAGAGCAGAACTAAAGAGAAGTTCAATGCCACCTCTCTGTGCAAATCTCATGATCTTTGTTGTCAGGGCTCAGAGATCATAGGGTCACTGGAAAGAGCTGCCCACTTGTCTGTCAAATAAAAAAGAGGGATTTAGCCCTAAAGCTCATGGTTGCCTTTAGTGGGCGGGGTTAGCTTGTCTGTCACCATGAACTGCATAGAGGCAGTAATCCATTGGCTTGTCAAGCTGTCAATCAGCTTAGCATAGCATGGGGTATTATGTATTTATGCAGAAGATAAAAGCGAAATAGAGACGGCTCTCTTAATCAGAGAATGTTTTTCAATATGCAATGACTTTGCATTTCTTTTTTTATTGAAATTCTTTCTTTATTGAAATTGAGTTGTTGTGGGTTAGTTTTCTCAATATACTTCTTGTCAGTGTCTAGAGGTGATGGCCATTTGCATTGCAATTAAGTCTAGCATGTTCAACCTGCCAAAGAATACTTTCATTGCTTAACACAAATTTAACTGGATTTGTGTCATTCAGGGGAGTGACAATATAGCTGTCTGTTGACAGATAGCTTCTCTATGGAAAATGTGGACAAATGGGATTTGAACTACATTTCTTTTTCATACAGTACTTTAAATGGTTCAAATATAAACAACTTTGAATTGAAAATCCACTTTAATATTCAAACATGTGTTTAAATTATATTTCTGCTGAAAGCTCAATTTAACTATTTTTGTTTAAAAAACTGGTAGTTGACTGGCATTGCAGCTTTGCTAATATTGTTTTTCCACATTTGTTAGTCGTTTTGGTTAAAAAGCTAAATTAATAATTTAAACGCAATACAGTTCATTATAGGAACTATTTCTGTGAAGTTGGCGTCAACATGTTTGACTTATATATGGAATTTACAAAGTCAAGGAAATAGGAGATAAATATGATGTTTAGATGCAGAAGAATTTAACAGTTGCACACACATAACACATCTATAAAACGCAAAAACACAATACAATTTTCTGTATAGTAAACCTTTATATATTCTGCATTTCCACTTGTGAATTTATTCTAATTCATTGTCTTTAAGATGACTTGCTGCCGCTGGCATCAGGCCTTATTAAATAGAGTCATTCCTCGCAGGTTTTTTTCTCACAGGCATTTGAGTGCCTTAAGTGGTTAATATGCATTTTGACTGACAACCTCCTATATGGGGGGTGGGGCTACGCTTTCCAATTCTTATGGTCTCTCTCCCATGAGACTGAGCTACATATGTTAATGTGTTTCAATTTGCACGTGTGTGTGTGTGTGTGTGTGTGTGTGTGTGTGTGTGTGTGTGTGTGTGTGTGTGTGTGTGTGTGTGTGTGTGTGTGTGTGTGTGTGCGTGTGCGTTCGTACTGTGTGTTTGTGCATGCGAGAGCATGAGAAACGGTGGAACGATGAGAGACATTGATGCATATTGTTTGTTTTATTACACTGTATGGTGGCACTGCCATCTCATGCTGTGTCTTTGAAAGCTTCTGCTTTTGAAAAAGCATGGCAGGGTGCACCGGAGAATCAGTGCCTTTTAAACTAAATTAGTTTTCAGAATGTTATGTTCTTTAAATGATGCTGCACTGCACTAACAATTAGTAAGGGTGTACATTTACTCAACCCACATCTTAACACCCACCTACACTGCTGTTCAAAGTTTGGGTTCAGAAAGGTTTTTTGATTGTTGTTTTTTCTTGAAAGAATTTAATAGCCTATTCTATTCAGCAAGGGTGCTGTAAATTGATCAAAAGTAACAGTAAAGGCATTTATAAAGTTATAAATTATTCCTTACTTTGGCCTAGTTATCAAAAAATTTTTAAACTTTCAGTTCATCTTGAAAGAATGTATATTTCCACAAAAACATTAAGCAGCACAACTGTTCCTAACATTTGATTATAATAATAAAAAAATGTTTCTTGAGCATTAAGTCAGCATATTACAATGATTTCTGAAGGATCATGTAACATAGAATGCTGAAAATTCAGCTATGCCATCATAGGAATAAATTACATTAACAAATATTAAAATAGAAAAGAGTAATTTTATATTTTACTGTAGTTTTTGTAAATTTAGCCATGGTGAGCATAAGATACTTTTTTCAAAAACATTAAAAAATCTTACCAACCTCAAACTTTTGAATGGTAGTGCATTAAGAGTTCTTAAAATGCATATTTTGAAACTTCTAAGCTAAAAATAATACTTCATTACACTAAAAATGTGTAACCTTTCAAGCTTGTCAATGAGGCAGCTTTGTAAAAGCTTTGCTTATAAAACTAAGCTCTCTAAGTGAATAATGGACTTTTCTTAAAGGAATAGTTTACTTAACACAAAAATGAAAATGAATAATCCACTTATACTCATTGATATTCCAAACCTGTTTGATTTTCTTGCATGGAACACAAAAGGAGATATTTAGCAGAATAGCCAGGCTTCTGTTATTCTATAGAATGAAAGTGATAGTTATTTTTTGTATATTTTGCCTTGTAATCATTTAAATCATGATAAAGATTGTAACAGGAAGCAAAGCACACTTGACACCATTTAAGGAGGACTAGAAATTACTCTCCAACTTCTCATGAACTCATACTTTGTTTGAATATGTGAAAGGGTAAATGAGTTTAGAGCAACATTAAAATATGCAGACCAAGACTTTTTCATTCGTGCATGAACTATCCTTTTAAGACTGTTGCCTGTCACATGTTTTTACAGCTTTCACAATCAAGGCAAAGACAGAGACGAAAGGCACTCAATAAATGAGTGGACCGCAACGGCCAAATCAAAGCTTACAGGCTCTCTCACACACCCTTAATCAGCAGGCGAGGAGCGGCTGCCGCTTTCAGATGCTTGTTTCTCGCCTGTCACATGCCGTTAAGGTCTTCTGCTTGGTTACGGGTCGCTGTGACTATTCACTCCTGGGATGACCTCTTCCTTGTTTCCAAGCAACAGAGGTCAAGTGGATGTGTGTTGAGTATCCAGTAGGCAACCCACTGACCCCACCTTTAATGACCCAGAGGCCTCTGGCTGGAGTGCCAGTGTGTATGATAACCTTTGTGACCCCTTGACCCTGATCTTACTAACCAGCGTAGCCATTGTGTGGTTGAATGGTTTTGTGGTGTCAGAGAGATGGCCACCAAACTAAAGCACAATGGAGTTGTGAAAAGACAGATTTTCACACCCTAAGGGGGTTAATTTAAAATGAGATGATATTGAACAAACAAAAAATGCTTTCTTTCTTCCAGTTTTATTGAACATGCTTCTTGAGATTCCTGAGATTTGGTAATCAGTATTTCACTTATCCAGATGACAATCTCTTCTTCAGTGAGGTCTCATGTCTTGTGACAGAAATACGCAATATTGCGTGAGTGTGTTGAAAGCAGGATAGAAGATTGAATGTCACAGCCTTTTACATGTTACTTAAATTCAAGTGTTGCTAATTCAAAAACAAGTCAAGAGAAGACCAAGACAAAAGTAAGGTCAGTGTGTACGGCTGTCTAAAAGATTATACTTTCTGAATTGGTCATTCTCTTAAGAGAGGGATGTTGTTGCAGTAAATGTTACAATGGGCATACAGTATGAGGCTCATTTCAAATTTGTTCATGCAAAATATTCCTGCATTGAATATAGTTTTTTTTTTTACATATAAAACAATAACAGTAAGTCTTTTTGAAATAAATTAATACTTATGTTAACCCCCCCCCCACACACACACACTGTAAAACAGTGAAAGCATAGATTGCCTGAAAATACCGTCAATGGCAGGGAAAGAGTTAAGCTACAATGCATTAAATTGCTCAAAGGGACAGTAAAGATGTTTCTATTGTTACAACGAAAAATCAGTTTACAATAAATGGACTTTCTATTAAAGTTGCAGTAGGGAGTTTTG
The DNA here is from genome assembly GCF_051911475.1 of Siphateles boraxobius. Lineage (NCBI taxonomy): Eukaryota > Metazoa > Chordata > Actinopteri > Cypriniformes > Leuciscidae > Siphateles > Siphateles boraxobius. The sequence goes on along the minus strand of NW_027509042.1, from coordinate 8,981,794 downwards.
AGAAAATGTTGACTTAGCCTGAAATTTTGAACAAGCAAAACTTACAGGTCCAACCCCCTTGCTCTCTGCTGCGCTACAGCCCTCCCTCCACAGCTCCTCCCCCACAGCGGAGCCTGCCGTGAACGCGCAGGCTAGTAAGCAGGACCACCGATGACGGCGGATTATAAACAGTTATGGAACATTCACTAATAGGGACGAAACATCAACAATATGGTTTACACTGACTATGGCCTGCCCATACTTTGACTACAAACTTGGTCCTCAAATCATTATGTAATACATGTAACTTTATAACGTTGCACTCTTTCTATAAGTTATAAATAGCTAGTAAGATAACGTTAAAGGATTAGTTCACTTTTAAAAAAACTTTTGCTGATAATTTACTCACCCCCATGTCATCCAAGATGTCCATGTCTTTCTTTCTTCAGTCGAAAAGAAATGAAGGTTTTTGATGAAAACATTCTAGGCTTTTTCTCCGTATAATAGACTTCAATAGGACACAAACGTTTCAAGGACCAAATGACAGTTTCAGTGCAGCTTCAAAGGGCTTTAAACGATACCAGACGATGAATAAGGGTCTTATCTAGCGAAACGATCGGTCATTTAAAAAATAAATAAAAAACTTTAAGTTTTATAAGCACAAATGCTCGCCTTGCTCTGTTCTGTAATGCACGTTCGTGATCCTGTTCGAACTCGTTCATCAAAATGAACAAATCTGTTTTTGAGTCATTTCGTTCGTTGAATGAATGAAATGACTCAGAAAAAGACTCGCTCAAAATGAACAAATCTTTTTCCGAGTCATTTCGTTGGTTGAATGAACAAAATGACTCGGAAAAAAATTCGTTCATTTGGATGAACGAGTTCGAACAGGAGAGTCCTGAACGACGGTACGCGCTCGCGCTGTGCAAGAGAGGGGTGATCAGCGCGTACACGAGCGTGATTGACACTGCTAAGACATTCCTCCTGGCGCTGATTGGTTGTTTCTGACTGGGAGCGGTGTATTTCTGCAAATGGCAATAGGACCACAGGGAGGAGCCAGAGGAGCTTGATTTTTTCACAGATTATCTGTCTCATATTCTACTGTCAGGACATAATGACAGTTTTAACAAATATTTGTTTACAAAAGTTACCTACTGGAGCTTTAATCTGAGAATCCTGAAAAAAATATATATCATGGTTTTCAGAAAAATGTATTATTGCAAAGTCTGTTCACAACAAAAGACTAACACTCTCATCTGACCCAGGAAAAGAAGCAAAAGATAGTCAAATGTAAGTGAGAGTGTGAAAAAAAGAGATTGAGTGAGAAGAATCAGAATTATCTGTCATCTCTTTCCTGGTATGAAGAAAGTGAAAGAAACTAATGAGGCAAAAGGCAAGACCAAACTAATGAAATTGTTTAATGCACTTTAAAAAACAAATTCAATCAGGATGATTTTTTATTTTTTTTGTTCCAGTAAAAATTTCAAAACATCTTTGAAAAGCAAAATGTGCAAGATAATACGTCAAGGTTAATTGAATTTTATCTTTAATTCAATTTAATAATAATTTGAAATGTTTTTCACAGACCTCACTAAATTTCAGATTATGCTTAAAACAAGTACACAAATGTGTTAGTGATGTAGAAAATAAACTTCAATAAAAATCAAACTCATGGTCTTAATATTTTATATCTATTTGTTTTTTCAAATAAATTATTCTTGTTTCAAAGATAGTTTTGACAGTTTTATGACTTTCGCATTGTCGCTACCATGATGGTGTGAAACATAGGAGGGAAGACCGATCTGGTGTTGAAACATGTTAAAAAGGAAAAAGATTAAAGGAGAGAAGGAAACATCACATCTCTGATGGCATTTCTTGTTGGAATGCTTATTTGAAAAGATTTGCTGCAACCATCAGATTGACCAATATGATAACATTAAACAGGAAGAGGAGCTGCGCTTATCAGTGTCTGTTTGTTGACAACCTCATTTAAGAAGAACCATCCCTGTGATATCAGAAGATGTTGAGATAAACACCTCAAGGTCTTCTGTAGAGAGAAAGCTAATCAGGTTCATCAGGCAGGGCAATGTTGGATGCATGCATAAGAAAAAGTTTTTTTTTGGTCACGAGAACTCAGAAAAGTGTGTTTTGAATGGACTTGCCTCATATATTTGACATGCCGTGTAGCATGTGAAATTAAATCAATCGAAAACATCATGCTAGGATTGTTTTATGCTCACCGTTCCCCACATTTCTTTGGGTTTAACACCTAAGAAGGATTGCTAAATTTGTTTAACTGTTCACCAAGGCTAAACATGATTCTTCAAGCACATTAATCGATATGACTCAAGAATCTGAGGTGTTGTTTTTGGCTGTGTTCTATACACATGGCAAAATGAGAAAGGTCAGGGCTTTTCCAGACATACCATCCATAATAGGCTGTCACATCAAATTCTGATGTAAAATAAATAGGCCTAACTATAGTGTATTATGAGCTGTGATCTTGTGCAAACACATTCTGACATCTTTAATAAGCTCTTTAAACTAGAGCAAGGACTTTGGGTCGTCGCACCAAATGGAGCCATGGCCTGTTAATTATTACCATGTTTCTGCTGTTAGGCTGCTGTTTGTGAGAAGGGAGGAATTAAGTTTTTCCCATTTTCAGAAACAATTCACTGTAGGATCACATGGGTCAGGGTAACACACGGTGCTCGATTTGTCGCTGAGTGTGTGCCTGTGTCTGTGAGCGTGATCTATGACCCTCACTCTCACTGAAACTGTGGGCCAAAGCAAACAGTGGCTCCCATCACTCCCTGAGGCAAAGACTCCCAACCAAAGAGATTCACACCCCCCCTCGCCCCCATCTGTGATATTTTGGTTATCTTATTCCTATTATGTTCTTTTAATGCATCACTGTTCTCCCCAATTCACTCTTTCTTTTTCTTATTTTTCATATGCTTTATACGTTCTCCTCAGATGAGGATTTTTTTCCATGGTACTCAACAGATTGCGTGGTTATGAGTACAGTGGCTCCAAAAAGAATTTGGACACTTAAGCCATGATTAAACTTTTTATATACACAATTATATATATATATATATATATATATATATATATATGTTTTTGAATTATATACGAGTTCATTTTATTTTAAAGGAATATAGAGCTTTTAAATCAAATCATTTTGATTGAAGGCTGTTCAAATTATGAAACTATATGTGTAAGTGTACTTGTTAAAAAAAAAAAATCTTGGACACTTTTTTTAGTTGTCGAATGAACTATACACCGGTGGTTATTCTGCTGTGTGAATTTGAGGGGAACTAACTTCATCCTATACAAGAAACTTCATAGACAAGCTAGTTAAATATAATTTTAAAAAGTGGCTCAGGTAAGTGAAGTTGCTTCCAATAAAAACTATATAATTATTTCTTAGCAGATGCCACTTGGTTTGATGTGTGACTTAAATGTCCAAAAGTGTCCAAATACTTTTTAGGGACACTATATATTTGCGCTGTGCAAATAGCGATATCTATTTACACTAAGTAAAAATAGCAATAGATTCTATTTACACTAAGTGAAAATAGCAGTATTTTCTTTACAAAAAGTGTAAATAGTGGTCAGATACTATTTGCACTCCAGTATTTTAGTACATTATAAAAAGTATGCAATAATAACAACGTAGTGTGAAAGATTATTATTCAAAAAATAAATGCCGCCTTATTGGGGACAATAAAGCCCCAAACCCTTTATTATTAAATAACCGTTAAGCACTTTAATTCCACTTTTCACATATTTTCTTCATATTTATTGAAAATAAATGCCTTCCCAATCTGATATGCGATGGGAAAAGGGCGAAAGGGGGATTAGAACTCTGGTCGATCGCGTCAAAAAGTATCTACAACACGCCTTACTCCCTACACAACTGCTGCTGACAGGTCACAGGCGTTTTTTGTGCTTTTGTTTGACCCAACCAGACATTTGTACCAACAAGGCAGGCTATTTGCTCTTAGTGTAAAATTATCCTCCAAAGTCTTGTGGAAAATAGGCAATGCATTTTTAGTTTTGTGTGCAAAACATTCAATAAAACTAGTGAAACTATTTACAATGAGAGCTCATCAGTAAAAGTATTATAATACTTTTATATTTTAATTAATGGTAGCGAGGAAGAAAGGGAAAATGGGTTTGGAGGTCAGTCTTTATTTAACTTTTTTTTACAGGTCCACTTAAAAGATGAAAGCTAAGTTGGTTGCCACTTGGTTTGATATTTCGTTATTTAATGTAATGAAATACATGTATTTGAAGTGTGGATTTGTCGAGATACTAAGATACTGTGTATATGTACAGTATATATTGTGGCCCTCTCATTTAAATAGTTTGAATGTGTCCCCCATGACTTCTGAGCTGGGAACTTCTTCCACAGGTGGCACAACTTACAAGTTGTAAGTTTGTCTGTTTATTTTGCACTTATTTGTCATAAAATTTTGATGGACAGATGAGAGAGAAGAAAAAAATAAATGTTATCTGTGTGGTTTGATTAAATCCTTTACTTTAATCACCCTGCCCTGTCTTCCCAGAAGATAAGGGTAATGCAGTAATCCTCTGTCAGGGATGAGGGCTGTTAAAATCAATTCCTCATACACATGGCAAACGTGACAGGAAAATTTTCATTCGGTTAGATTGAATCACACACACAACTCAATGATAACAGGCAGTGCAGGTAAGGTCTCTCTCTCGATTACATTTGGTCCACTGTCCTTCAACTGGTCACTCAAATCCATGCGAGCTGTCAAGTGACAGCCCTTTGAAGCCAAGAGATAAGACCTAATCCTCAAGTGATCATTTAGGCTGGATAGCTGAAGGTAAAGAATAAAGATCAGTCTCCAAAGATAAAGTTGTGTGTGTGTGTGTGTGTGTGTGTGTGTGTGTGTGTGTGTGTGTGTGTGTGTGTGTGTGTGTGTGTGTACGTTTAAATTTAGATCTCACATCGAGTCCTCATAGTACTAAAAAGTAGTTTCTCCAGTGTCCAGATGTCTTTGCTGCTCTTATACACTCTTTTAAAGTCACCACGAAATCAAACGGGACAATTATTTTTTTTTTTTTATGGAATATTGCAGTATTTATAATAGTGGTCGACTGATATTGGTATTTTGATAGCTGATGCCGATATCTTAGAGAGCAGGGTGGCCGATGGCCGATATAAAGCTAATATTTTCATATATATATACTTTATATTTATTTTAATCATTATTTAATAAATTAGAAATAAATTAGAAAACAAATCCTTAATAGAAATCCAGTATTTTTCACAAAGTAATTGTTTAAAAATATATTAATAAAAAGGAAGTAAACACTGTAACGGCACTCAGTAATTTCGTGCGCACTGGTAATCATATTTTTTCAAATAAAGATAAGGTAATGCTAATTTTACATACAGAACACAGTGAAAATGACATGCAGTTAGAGCACGTGCTCTGACACAAGCCAGTTCTAATCTGGCTTAATACAACACATTCCCCCGAGCTTCAGGTCTGAGATATTAAAGATGATGGGTTATAGTGTGTCAGTACAAAACTCGCTCTTCATTAAAAATATTAACACTTATGTTATGGAAAAATTGTCACTTTTTCTATTGCTATTCTGTTTAGATTGTTAGTTAACTGCATTATTAGTGCTGACAAAGACAGAGACATGGCTGAGAACTTGTTTGAACATGGTGCCCTTGTGCTTAATTAGAACCCTGAAAAGAGAAAGAGATGAGGAATTCTTGCTATGTGCCAGGAATGCCCACACAGGTAAATGAGATTTTATGTTGTCTGCGGCCCGTGCTAAATCTCTTTGTATAAGAGCAGAGTAGATTGTGCCTTCTGATAGAACGTTCATATACTGGTACTTTGCAGAGATGAGTTCTTCTCTGTGGCCTGTACATTCCTCTAGATTCCCAAACTTTCCAGTGAAACATTTGCCAAGCTTGACTATTGAATCTTGTTGTAGAATAACTTTTTTTGTTGTTGTTATAAAGTAAAAAAAAACGAATTCCTGTGACAATTAAATCTGATTCCTTTTTATAAAACAGTTCATCCAAAACATAACATGTTTCAAGAAAAGTTAATTAGGAAAGTCATTTTGTCTTGTTAGGGCCAGAGCACCGGAATGTGTGAGGACCCTATTGGAATTGGTCTGTTTATTTTGACTTTGTGATTCTTTTTAAAGCGAAATTTCATGAATCATCATTGCTATACAAACCACAAACAATTACCAAGTCAAGAAAGTAAGCTGAGGCCACATTTATACTATTTTAAAAGTGTTTTGTTACATCTATGTAGACATCATGTACTTGTGGTTATATTACAGACTATTTTGTACATTTTGAAAGACATTTTGAAGGCACTTTTCCATCCATTAGGCATTAAGCAATCAGAAATTATGTCTTTTTAAACTCTGATGATGGTGTTACGTGGTCTGGTCACTCTTTTTATTATGAAGTGGAAAATTTGACCTTTGTTTTTTTTGTCAAGACTTTCAACATAGATCTGTTTCACAATTGAATGGTTGGGGAACTGTTACAGTAAGATTAGAAATTGAAATTTTGCTAGGCCATTCTTTGTTTTGTATGCTTTGCCAAGTATCTGCAGTGTATTATTCCACCATCCAACATTCTGCAGTTGATTCTCAGGCAGACCTTATCAGAGACAGAAGCCAATATGTTGTGTTAAGTCGTTGCATTCCATTCTCCAAAGGTTTTCTTCTATAGTGAAGGTTTCCAAAGGTTTCCTTCTACCTCTGCAATAGTGGATCTTACAACACAGTCCTCCATGGTCATCCAAACAGAGTGCGCGGTGGACTCCATGAACCATAACATATATTGGTTCATGATAACTGGAGGGATGCATTGATATTAAAAATTCTGGTTGATGCCGATTTATCATTTTAAATGCCACGTGATGCCACGTGCCAAGTGAATTTAGGCATCATATCATTATGAAAAATCATTTAGATATTTGCTAAAGATTACATGGTAACACTTTATTTTACAGTGTCCTTGTTACATATGTAACATGTTATTACCATAGTAATAACAGTAAATTTTGCCTAATTACATGCAATTAACCCTCAACCAAATCCTAATCCTACCCTAACCCTATAGTAAGTACATGTTGTTAATTAATATTACACTGTACTTAAATATGAAATTACACTGTAACAATGACACATTAAAATAAAATGTAACCTATTACTTTATTAAATTATTAGTGTTTTTAAAGATTAACTTATGAGTGTTAGATTACAGTAAAACTAATTTAAATACAAAAATGAGCATGCATAGTTAAATATCCAATATCGCTGCAATGCATGGAGGTTTCAGACCACATACTGTACTCAATTTCCAACAAAAGGAACTAAGCTTGTATGAGGAAGAAAATAAAGCGTGACACCCCAGTTTTAGTAGTAGTATTTAAATATAAGACTCAGAGGCCCCACGAGAACTCTCGGAGAGCCAAAAATTCATAAGAAATCCACCCTGTAAAAGCAGGGCTGAAACAATAATAATAACAAAGGACCTAGGAATGTATCCAGGGCATTGAACCTCAGGGAAACCCTCCAGCCAGCTCAGCAGAGACTGCAGCCTGGTTATATCCATACAGCTGTACAGATGCTGTTTTATTGAGGAACTACTGTGACTTGCCAACACTTACTGTGTTTGGATTTATTGTATGTGAGCCCTTTTAGCGTTTGCTGATTTGGAGCATGGACATGCATCCAGTAGAAAGCCTATTATATTTAAAAAATCTTCTGAGGTGTTGATAAGTATTCAGGCTGTTTCTGTTATTTTGTTTCCCTTATTATCTTCAATAATGGTAATAATCCAACAGAGTTGCATTTCATTTATTGTACTGACAAGTTCTACTGTTCCATAAGAATTCCAGAAACTACTGTAAATAAAACAAATGGGCAATAAAACACTGTGACCAACAGTCTCTATGGGCTAATGAAAAGACTCTGGCCTCCTTAGCCTAGAATTGTGGGTTTAAGTCTGATCTGGGATGCTTTTCTGCAGAGTTGTTCCCATAACCAAGAGTTTGCAACACAGCTACATTGGCTACTTCGGGTTGTCCCACCCCAAACCCATGCAGTCGGTTAAGCCGCATGCAGATGTGGAAACTTGTTTGAAACGGTTATTATTTTTGCAGTTACATTTAGTGCTGCTAGAGGCATAAATGACACTTTAGCATTTCCATAACCATATTAAAGATTTTTATTACAAAAAAATAAATAATAATTTTCTAAGTTGAAAAAGTTACTGTTGTTTTTCCTCATGTGTGTCACTTTCAATAAAAGCTTCTGCTAAATATATAAATGAAATTGTTTTGTTTTTTAGAGCTGAAGTCTACTGGAACCGCCCATCACTTTGCCTTCCTGCTCAACTCCACGGACTATAGAATCCTTCGTATGGATGAGGACCATGATCGCATGTACGTGGGCAGCAAGGACTACATCCTGTCTCTTGACCTGAATGACATCAACAAAGAGCCCCTCATTGTAAGATTTCTCAGTTACACCAGACAAACTGCAACAAACAAAACTACAAGCAAGGCTTGGCTGTAGTAAATTTGAATCTGTTCCCTGGATTAGGATTATTTATCACTGTCTGTCTTCTCAGATTCACTGGCCTGTGGCTCCTCAGAGGAGGACTGAGTGTGTCCTCTCAGGGAAAGACATCAATGTAAGAAATGTACCACAGTATTTGTAAATCCTAAACTTGTTATTCCAACATGAGCATGTAAGCTTCTGGAAGTATTGTTTTACGATGACAGCATCACTGATATCATTCTGTTCTGTGTCGTCAGGGCGAGTGTGGTAATTTCATCCGTCTAATCGAGTCATGGAACAGGACTCACCTGTATGTGTGTGGAACGGGAGCTTATAACCCCATCTGTACCTATGTGGATAGAGGTCAAAGGGCACAGGTAAACTATCATTTGCAAGTCACCTGCTACCATTTGCAGGTCAAGGGTTCAAACTGTTTGCTACCTTAGTCAAAAGGTATTATGTCATTAGAGAGGAATGTTTCCCCACCCTAGAACAAACAGGATAATCTTTACCACCTGCATGTCTTTTGACACTGTTACTTAAAAACTCTTCCTAGTGTTTAGGAGGGTAATAGCATTTAATAGCATCCTAATTCCACCACCCTTCTTTCCCATGAACACATCCCATCATTAACACTGACTGCAGGAAAATTATTCAGAAATGTGTTTATACATAAGTCTAAATGTGTTTATACATAAGTGATTTCAGAAAAAAGTCTGAAATCACAATGAAAATCTGGGATTTTTTTCAAATTTAAACTGGATAATGAAAACTTATTCAAAATCATTTGCACTTTCTAGGTTACTATTCAAATATTAGCAAATTTGGGACATTGATCATGTGAACCACTTTCCGTTATTTTTTTATTTTTCAGTCACATATTGATTTGCTATTAACCCAAAATTTTATGAAATTAAAAAAATGAAAAATTAGCATTTTTCACTTGTGTTTTCAGGTTTTTGGATCCTGCTGTATTCGTTAATGTTTAATGGGATTCTGCAATATGCATATCTGTTTCTTTTATATGCATGCAAAGGGGCAGTTCATGTGCTCACAAGGTTTCCCAGCATGTGCATGTTTTAAACACAACTTAACATCTGCTCATCTTCTTTGTCCTCTATGCATACACCAAACTGCAGCCATCTTTCTAGTATATCAGCATCTTCCTTGTTTGGACACAGTCTTGGATGTTCTCTTGGGTCCCAATTGAATTCGTAGAAACAGGACTTTATTGAGGCACACCCCTTGTTTTATAGGGCTTGCTACAAGATCAGACGCCTCGCGCAGGAGGCCGAACCAGTCGAGCTGCAGACCCTAGTGCCTCTCCAGAACCATATGCACCCAAGGTGGGAAATGAAGTCTTCCCTTTGTTGTGAACAATGGGATTGAATTCCTTTTTTTAACTTTATTTTGGAATAATTTTTTCTTAAGTTGCATTTAGGTTTCTAGATGATTGGGTGTTTTTTTTTTACTTAGGAGCTTAAGGAAAGGTTCTGTTACACAGTATTTGGTTTTTCAACAGCTGGTTTTCTTAGGCGTTTAGAGAAACAGCAGAGGAACTGTTGTCTTTAGAGCTTGTCTTTCTCAAGTTTGCCTACACTTGTCCAAAGCCTGCCTTTGGCTCAGATATCTAGCAGAACATGCAGAGATTACTCCCACACCCACACTCCATCATGCTAAAAAGTGGTTAGTCAGCACAGAATTGATCGGTGGCTTATATTACATTTGCGGTGTGTGTGTGTAAATCTTACAAAGGATCCAAAAAAATATTTGTATATTATCCAAAACAAGTCTTTCGTTGAGACTTGAATCTGCTGAATTGCTGATATATTTTTAGCGGCATGTTGTAGACTCTTTAGATGTCCTTCTACACCTCTGCTTAGATTTTAATTAATGTGTTAATTCATGTTAGACATGTCCACTTGCTGTAGGCTACATATTTGGTGCAAACACAGCAGTCACCATACTTTAAAAAAAATGTTTCCATCTTTTTCACTGTAGCTAGCATGCAAACTGCATGGAGTAGAGTGAAGCATTTAGCATGAAGCAAGATCTTGTTTTCTTAAATACCAGAATTGAATAATTATCACTAACCCAAAGAAGCCATATAGACAGTTTTATATCCAAATGTTGAGAAGCTGATTGTGAGAAACTTTTCATTTTCTTTGGCAACTACCAAGAACCTTGGAAACTTTCGATTATGGCATTAATTTCTTTCTTCTGGGCAGTTTTTCACCATCTCCCTTTTGTCAAATGGCAATATATTGGTGTTGGCATTAGACAATATGTAAGACGCCAACATTAAAAAAACACACACGCAATAGGTTACCTAAACATATTTCAGCTTTATTACAGCCCCAAATAGTCTTTTTTCCATTTATCCCAGAGAACCTGTCCGCATTTCACTTCCTTGCTATACCTTCACACACTCTTAAACATTGGAAAGAGAATCAATACTGCTCATCTAATGTGATCAATTGTGCTCTCATTAATGAAACCTTCATGCTCTCCCCATTCCAGGAATACATTTTCCGACTGGAGCCTGGTAAAGTAGATTCTGGGAAAGGCAAATGCCCCTATGACCCCAAACTAAACAGCGTCTCAGCTTTGATAAGTACGTACCTCTATTGTCATCATACTTATACAAAGCATCATTTCCTTTGTTTCAGACTTGGATGAGCTCATTTTTCTCAAATTTATCTGTCTACCTCTCTTTATCTCCCTTATGCTCACTCCATTTTGGCAGATGGCCAGCTGTATGCCGGCGTCTACATTGATTTTATGGGAACAGACTCGGCCATCTTTCGCACATTGGGCAAACACACAGCCATGAGGACCGACCAGTATAACTCCCGCTGGCTCCACGGTATGCACAAAATGTTTGAACCATGGCGTACCACCAAGAAAAACCTTTCTTTGTTTAGTGTAGAAAGTGCCAGATATGAATATTCAACACTGACCCTTCATCCTACCTCCTGCACACTAACCTCATATTTAATAAACTTGGAGAGAAAAAAAATATTTCCCTCAAGCTACAATTACTGCTTAGTTAAGCTCAATCCTTGACCTTTATTAAAATGCCTGACTGTATTATTGCTGCGAGAATTTCAGTAGTTTAAAAAAAAAAAAAAGTATTTATTTATTTATTTATGCTCTATATAGTTTATTTTCAATACGTAATACCACAGATTGTTCCATCTACTTGTGTGATTAAACACACTAAATGACAGCTCCATACTAAAAACAATATCATTAATTCTGAGTTTTATTTGCCAAATTCAAAACAACAGTATGCTGCAGGACTTGCTGATAATATTCCTTTTCAAATTCATGCTCTTATTTTTATTTTAGTTAACAAAAATGTGTTTTTTACTGCTACCTTTCATCTAATAGTTTTCATTAATGGTTCACTAATAGTACACTAATGTTTTCGATTGGGTTTCTCTTGAATTACGTGTGACTCTTTGGCCCAGATTCTTTCAGACTGTTCAGTATAGTGAATAAGAGGACAGACTAACAGTGAGAGAGGTCATCATACACTTTGCATTAGTTGCACTTTTCTAGTGAATGTTATTTAATATCATCCCTTTGCTCTCCTTTTTCCCTCTTTGCTTTTTGCTCCATCTATGATTTATCTCTTTTGCTGTTTTTCCCTCTTTTTCTTTCTCCTTCAGATCCAACATTCGTCCACGCACAGCTCATCCCTGATAGTGCAGAAAAGAATGACGACAAGCTGTATTTCTTCTTCCGTGAGAAGGCCTCTGAGATGGGTCAGACTCCCATGGCTCAGTCCAGGATTGGCAGAATTTGTTTGGTGTGACATTTTCTTAACCTTTGTCTTTTAATCCAGTACAACATATCTACATATCCTTAAAGGAATATTTCACTTATTTGCCTTCAAGTTGCATGACTTTCTTTCTTCAATTATACACTGAGAAATCTAAAAGAATGTGCTTGCACTTTTCCATGCACTTTTCCACGAAGAATGAGCACTGGAGCTTTTAAGTCTTCAAAAAGAACTATAAAAGCATCATAAAAGTGTCCGTACAACATGTCACATTGCCACAATATGCAATAGTGTTGTGTGAATAACAGACTAAAATTTAAGTCATTTTTCTTTGCTAATCATCCCCTCCAGTAAGAGGATCCAAATCATTGAGTCAGTGAGTTGAGCTCAATAACAGGATTACTCTTCTTCGAGAACAAATCAGTTAGATTGTTTTTTGTAAACTGATTAATTGTAAATAACTGACTCAAGTATGACTCATTCACATTGGAAATTGCTAAATCTCTAACACGTCATATAGAACTGGGGCTTCTGTCAATATCGTATTTCTTTATTTTCAAGTTTCGGTCTTCCGTGCACAAAGCTTTCATATGGCTTCAGAAGACTCCACATTTGTAACTGCACAGAAAAGTACATTTTTCAAAATGTTCAACAGAAGAAAGTAAGTCACATGAGTTTGGAACAACATGAGGATGAATAAATCTTGATGTATTCCCATTCAATATTCTAATAATTTACTATACATTTTTCAATTATTGGGTGTTCCTATGCTGAACATGATGCTAAAGAAATCATGTCCTACATGACTGAACTGTTGATTGGCAGGTTCTCAGTGTCCTCAGATCCATCATTGTCCAATGCCTCCTACATGAGCAACCGCTTGTTTCTTGATTATTTTTTGCTGTTTTAATGTGAATCAAAGAAGCATGTTTGTAATAAGTGGGTAGCTGCTGGCGGCTGGTCACCGGGCATCGCTGCGTCTCATTATTGAAGTTGGCTGCTGTCCATAGCAGATGGGGCTGCGCAGTGCTCAAAGCCAATGTTTACAACCCAGTCACAGCCAGTTAATGCAAACCCACAGAAATAGCCTTGATAGAGGGACAGATACTAATGTTAAGAAATGTCTCTATTTCACAGATACGGGTGTCCATCATATCATATTTTACAACTAGAATCTGTTAGGTGTCTAACAGTGTTTCTTTATGGCTAACATGACCTCACTTCCTCTACAGAATGATGATGGTGGACACTGCTGTCTGGTGAATAAGTGGAGTACTTTCCTGAAGGCTCGGCTCATCTGCTCTGTGACCGGCTCTGATGGAATTGAGACACATTTTGATGAGCTCCGTAAGTCTCTCTTTTTGCAAAGTTGTAGTTTATGGATTTTTTCCTGAGACTGGGATTGAATATTTTACATAGTTGATCTTTATTACATGACTTCAGATCAGGATGCTGACAAAAGCAAATATGGTTTAATGTGGTAACATCAGAATTTTTTTGTTTTCTCGGACTGCTTGCATTTGATTATTTCTAACAGGATATTTTAAATTAAATACAAGCTGTCCAAGTGAACAATTCAAAGTAGTTGAATTGTCTTTACATTTCCTTTCCTTGTAAAAAAAAAAAAAAAAAAAAAAATTGGAAATCTATATGATCCGACTAAACCATGGTACTTTAAAATATTTTAAGTTAGTGTAATACCATGGTACCTTGATGTATTCCATGATACTGACCCTTACAAAACATTCTGTACTGAGATGTTACCATGGTACATGGATCAGATGGTAATACTTAATATATAATGGAATTTAAATGTATGCATTATTTTTAAAAGGTACCCCATGACGCTTCCAAGAATACCATGGAACTAACATCTAACATCCATCCAGATACTTTTTGTTAGTGTACTGATTATTTGATAAATCTTTCGGTCTAATTCATTTACCTAGAGGACATTTTATGCTGTTTGGTTTTTATGGACATGGCTTGTATTACAAAATATAGAATAAAACAGCTTTAACATTTGATTGAGTCCATATATACAATGAGGTGTTCACCGAAGGCACATTATAATCTGTTCTGTTCTGTTCATTTTCACGGTATACTTGCTGAAATAAGAGGCCTCTTATTTCACGATAGGGCATGATATAGCTCATTTGTGGAAACCGTATGTGTCTGATGGTTCAATGGATATTTCTCTCCAGAGGGTATAACTTGGAAAAAGTAATTTCCTCTCTTTCCTGTATGTGCAGCGTCTAGCACTTGTGCTTTAGTGTGAGGTGCCACAAGGGCCTGTGAGAAATGTAAAAGTGGCAAGCAGTTCTGAGTAGTTTCTGTAGAGCTTTAAATGACAAATTAGGCTTTAAAAAAGTTGTCCTAAAACCGTCTTAATATAAAAATGTCTTATTTTTGTGGTTTGACATTATGCTGCTTACATGATTGTGCATTTATGTGCACATGTGTGAAGTAACGCATACATGTAAGCTGCATCTTAAAGGGATACTCCACCAGTTTTTCTTATTAAACTATGTTATTCCCTTAACTAAGACGAGTTGATACATACCTCTCTCGTCTCATTTCGTGCACTATATCGCTCTGTATTGCCGCAAAACTATGTTAGCACTTAGCTTAGCCCATGCATTAAATATGGGCCAAGCAGAGAAGCGACCAAACACTTCCACGTTTTCCCTATGTAAACACAGTTACTCGAGTAGTGTAACTTGACCTGTGCTGGTGACACAAAATAAACCGTTGCGCTTTTCTAAGCGTTTAAAATTGATGACTATATTGTATGGCGGAATACCATAACAAGTGCTTTTGAGCACTTCGACTTGGCGCAATAATATCTTCACTCGTGAAAAGTCCTCTTACCGGCTCCCGCTTCCTCTCGTTGTATTGACGGAAATGTCAGAGGGAGAGGAAGCGGGAGCCGGTAAGAGGACTTTTCACGAGCACTTGTTATGGTATTCCGCCATACAATATAGTCATCAATTTTAAACGCTTAGAAAAGCGCAACGGTTTATTTTGTGTCACCAGCCCAGGTCAAGTTACACTACTCGAGTAACTGTGTTTACATAGGGAAAACGTGGAAGTGTTTGGTTGCTTCTCTGCTTGGCCCATATTTAGTGCATGGGCTAAGCTAAGTGCTAACATAGTTTTGCGGCAATACAGAGCGATATAGTGCACGCACTGAGACGAGAGAGGTATGTATCAACTCGTCTTAGTTAAGGGAATAACATAGTTTAATAAGAAAAACTGGTGGAGTATCCCTTTAACGGGCTTACACAAAATGGAGTCTTTCCCGTTGTGGGAGAGTTTGATTGACAGGACTGAAGAGGATTGGCTGATAAACCAGCTGTAACAGCCTCAGCCACTCTTAAGAGGCAAATGAATATAAGCGCATGAATGCTGGAATTTTATTGCTTTTGCAACGTGAATAAATTGAGTAAGCGACCGTTCTATGCGCTTCATTTACCAGCTCCTGTAACAGTGCACAAGGTACCCTGAGGACTCCTTTCCCCATCTCTGCCCTCTCTTTCTCACTCTGGTTGGGTATTCACCCTCCCTCTGACACTGTGTTTGAGGAATGAACTTGTCAGTGGAGTTTTTGACTGCATGGATGTTTTCCCTTATCCTCAGAGGGGCAGTGAGGTTTTATGGGTTGTTTTTTGTGGCTTGGCAAGAGCGAGATTTGTTCGCTGTAGTGTGGGATTTTCCCTCAGCGCTTGATTACTTAGTCCGTTTAGCCGTGACTATCCATCTGAGGTCATCTTCTTTCTGTTTTTGATGGGACATCTGTCTATTCTTTTACCACTCGCCCTCCTTACGTTTTAAACTATCTGGGTGTGCTTTTGTTTCCTTCTCTGCTCCCCTTTTTTCACCCTTTTTCTACGTACCTCTATCTCTCCTCCCCCCTAAACTGTCCCTCAAGAAACTGCTCTTATGGTGAACCCCCCAAAAAACGTACCCACTCTGCCCATTACACTCTGTTTCTCCCAATGGTCTTGTTCCATCTTTCTCATTTTGGCTAGCATACTATGACTGGTCCTTTGTGGACCAGTTAATTTGTGTCGAAACAAGCAGGAGAATTTCAGAGACTGAGACAAAGATAGAGGAGAACAGTAAGAGGGAAGGATTGTCCTCTCAATGCAAAGTATTTTGTGTGATGTAATTGAACTTGATTTGATTGTCTTCCCCCGCATACACTCACAGACTTCTGACATTAAGCTACAGTGATTTCAGTGTCACTGGCTGTGCTAAATTGAGCTACAAAAATAATGAATGTTTTCAAACAGGTTTCTCTGACAATTTGCCAATCTTTCATTGTTCAGGAAAAACAAGAAGTTCTGTTCCCAAACTTGTGACATTGGTTTAGCCATTGTTGGTATACCAGACCGTAAATAAAGCTCAAAATTGGAATTAGTGTGTCCCAAATCATAGTACATTGAAAACCACAGAACCCCTAAGTGGACAAAAAAAAGGTAGTACAGTACATTTCAATACTTGTGTGTCTAGCAAAAGATTCCCCAAGAAACTTTGCATTTGTTTGCAACACCTTTGCATTCTCTCAGAGATTAAATATAAGAAATATAGATTTTTCTCTCACCTCACATTATTTCAATCACAAAAGTTTTGCAAGCGCAAAGTTTCTCAGGTTTGCATAAGAATGCCAAATGCAATAAAATAAAACATTTTCTCACGTCTAATTTTTTCTACCACCTTTTGAGGCTCCATAGAAAACAGCATTCCAGAGGTGCCTAAACGGCATTCGATTTCCAGTGAGTTTTCAGTGTGCTAATATTTCCAACAACCCCTTGTGCAACCAGAGATGAGTTTGTGACTGTTTTTTTTTTTTTTTACTTTTTCCCGTAAAAAAGTAGTGAGAAAGGCAATAACGAAGCTGCCATAGCAAATTTTTAATTTAAAAACTCAAAGGGGCTGATAGCAATTTTAGCTGTTTTGCTAATTTCTGCTATCAGTTAGCCACTACATTAGACCTCAGCTACTGCATCCCCCATCCCTGTACCACACACCAAAACTCTGCCCAAATACTTGTCAGCTAACCGAATATCAGCAATATCAAAACATTCTATATTTTATGAGTGACTGAAAAAGGGCGAGCCACTTCCCTATCTCGTTTGATGTTAAGCTATAGCTGTCACAGAGACTAATGGAATTTTCTAAGGAAACCTATTTATATCAGTCGGGTAGTAAGGACGTTTTATGTTATATTCCAAAAACAATGCTGCCAGCACTTAAGTAATAATGAATTAGGCTAGATGCTAAATGTTTCGAGGTGCTATGCAACAAAGGAATCTGTGGTATCTAGATTCAATCATATGTCCCATTACCTGCTCACTGTCTCACTTACATACTCAAAAGAATTTACTTTTTTAATGTCACCACCAAACCACTTCAGAAGTAGGTGAATCAGCTCATTTGTTTTTTAAATCCAGGAACTAAAGTAATTCAATCTTCCTTTCAGGGGACGTGTACATCCAGAAAACCCAAGACATCAAGAATCCTGTCATTTACGGCGTCTTCTCCGTATCTGGGTGCGTAAGTTCACAACGCTCTCTCCCAAAATATGAGATCCAATCCTCACTTCTCCTCGATGCCTCTTACTAATCAGGCCACTTATCAGATTGGCAGGAGAGCTTGAATAGATTTGCTTTCATATTCACACTCCAGTTGCCCACGGGGCAACACCCCCATTTCTCCACTGCTGAAGACTGTCTCTAACATACTGAATAACAAGTGTTTGGCAGGCTTTGCAGACGGTAGTACAAGTCCTCTAACAGCACAAAGGAAGAAGCTTTTCTGTGAATCTGAGATGTGATATTCTCATAAGGACTTATCTACATAATACCACCACTATCAGATGCAGTTATGAGAAGAAATTCGTACACGCTAAAATATTATACAATGGCCTCAGAGGAATCTGTCAACATTTTAGATGAGTTTCACATGCTAATCATCCAGTGTAAATATACAAGACTGTGTGTGTTATAACAATTCACATTCTAGCTGTAGATTAAATCAGCGAAGCCCTCAGGCTCTGTCTGAGCTCTTTAAACCCAAAAGTACCATTCTTGGTGATGATAGTGAAGACTCTCTCCATCAACTGCTAGTGATTTCACAGCTCTATCTGTCTCTCTCTCTCTCTCTCTCTCTCTCTCTCTCTCAATCTGTGTCTGTATTTGTGCTAATTTGTGAAACGGCATTCCCAACTCATTTTACATCTGTACTATGACATACAGTGCTGTCAAAAGGGAAAATACGAGTGAAAATGCTTCTAATTGTGCATTTTCAAGGCCTGTGTGATTTGGTCTAATACTGTGTTTAGATCTTCTCAGCACGTCAATCTTTCTCTTTCTGCATCTCTAGGTCTGTATTCAAAGGTTCAGCAGTATGTGTGTATTCGATGGCTGATGTCCGCATGGTCTTTAATGGCCCTTTCGCTCATAAGGAAGGGCCAAACTACCAGTGGGTTGCCTACCAGGGTAAAATCCCTTACCCCAGACCAGGAACAGTAAGTGTCACAAATAACATTTAGAATAATAATCATTCATGTTTTAAATTCTTAGAAGCTAATATACATTTGATGTTATCTTTCTAATCACAGTGTCCAGGAGGGACGTTCACTCCCAACATGAAGTCCACAAAAGATTACCCAGATGAGGTTATCAACTTCATGCGCAACCATCCCACCATGTTCAATTCTGTTTATCCAGTCCATAAGCGCCCCCTAGTGGTCCGTACCAATGTGGATTATGAGTTCACCACCATCACAGTGGACCAAGTGGCTGCAGCTGATGGCAACTATGAAGTTCTTTTCTTAGGAACAGGTGAACTTACTACCCATCTACACATACAGATGGCTCGTTGAGAATATTTATTTATTCAGTGCCAAAGAATATTATGTTTTATACATATTTCTGACTCCTCTCTTTTGGTCATTTACAGATAGAGGAACCATTCAGAAGGTTATTGTCCTGCCCAGAGATGATTTGCAGACTGAAGAGCTGGTTCTGGAGGAGGTGGAGGTCTTTAGAGTAAGATCCTCTTTCCATTACACTTCCATTTTTATATTTTATAAAATGAAAAATATATAATATTGTGTTATACAGTGAATTCAGGATGATAGTGACACTTTTTGTGTCCCAATCAACACAAATTCACCTCTATATCTTGTACTTTTATATTTGATAAAAATATTATTATTTTCATATTTCAGGTTCCAACTCCAATCATTACTATGAAGATTTCCCCAAAACGGGTAAGCTGAACAACAAATTCATTTAGAATTCAAAACTATTAATTTTAAATTTGTTAATAATATTAAATATAGTTTAAAATGGAATTTTTACATTGCATTGTCATTTAGCAGATGCTTTATTTAAAGTTAGTTACAAATGAGGAGTTACACATTCGTCATCCTGGGATTCTTGGAATCACTAGATGTATTTTGAATGAAAGTAACTTTTATTTTCCTGTCTTTGTGTGTGTGTGTAGCAACAGCTGTATGTAAGTTCAGGGGCAGGTGTCACTCATCTGGCTCTGCACAGGTGTGATGTGTACGGAGAGGCGTGCGCTGACTGCTGCTTGGCCAGAGACCCTTACTGTGCCTGGGATGGAAAGTCCTGCTCTCGCTACTCTGCAAACCAAAAAAGGTGAGAGCTACATATGTGTAAATGTCTTTATCATCACATCATTCCATTTAAAATATGAATCAATATAATGGTGCGTTCAAGTCATGGCAGAAAGATCATATTTACGAGTTTAAAGGAGACGAAAATACGAGTGGGAAGCTCTTTAAGATTTTCTTTAAGTTTACGAGTTGGGGGGTCTGTGAGAAACATAGCGGAATACCACAATACTTATAGGTATTTTGCAGCACATTGTCAGGCTTTTTTATTTACGACAAAATAAGCAAATTGTCTGCACAAAATATAATAGCATTGTAATATAACAATATTGTATGCAACAAAGTTTTTAGTGGCTTCATAAATGAATTAAAAACACAAAAAAGCATAGCACACCTGATGGACATTCTTTGTTTTTTAGTCGTAGAGTTTAAAAACCTTAATTAAGAGAAGGTACCCCACCATCTTGCTGACGTTTTAAACATGACTTCCCAAATCGTAAACGCGAACTTCCCAGGGGGACTTGAACTCACCATGAGATTTGTTTGAATTCATTTTCTCATTTGCTATTGGTGGTTTAAATCTTGTAGGCGGAGTCGGAGACAAGATGTGAAGTATGGCAACCCTATAAGACAATGCAGGGGCTACAATTCCAATGGTGAGGAATAATATTGATGAGTAGAACTACTTTGGAAGGAGTAAAATAAATCTTTTGATTTTGGTTATTGTTTTAGATATTTTGTTTTAATTCCTGCCAGCTAATAAGAACACGTTGGAGACAGTACAGTATGGAGTAGAGGGAAGCACAGCCTTCCTGGAGTGCCAGGCCAGATCTCCTCATGTGTCAATCAAGTGGCATTTCCAGAAAGAGAACAGTGATAGAAGGAGAGAGGTATGTGTGGCATAATGTCTCGTTATACCATAATTGTTTGAATGAATTTTGTGTCATTTTAATCATGCATTTATTTATTGAGATGTTATTTACTGAAGTCAGCGGCGAAACGTGACTCACCCCCTTCCCTCGTCAGGAAAAAAGTCAACTAAGCCTTAAATCAGCCTAGCTTACTGTGTCCTTACTATAATACTGCATGCTACCTTTGACATAAAATGCCAATAATCAAATGCAAATCATCATTACACATAATTGCATCATCACACAATCGGTGTGTGCATTTCAGTGGAATATGGTGACAACCGGCCACAAAACCAACATCATTTAATGTAAGCTGACGGATCATGACAGCGCTCAGACCAAAGCACGTTAGCGACAGACACTTCCTCATAGTGAACAGCGATTGTGGCATTTTGGAATCCATCTGCCCAATCAAGCAATGTTGATAATATATCATATCATTAGACTGGCACAGCAGCCGATTAAATGTATGTAACAGACCCTATTAATCTCATGATTTGAAAAATGTAACTATTATGCAGAATTTTTTGCAAATATGCATAATAGTCACCGAGTTAAATATTATTTTTACAACAGTTTAGGCCCTGATGGTTCCTCTCTGACTATAGTAATAGAATCAATTTATATTATTTTGCCAATAATCATTTAGTTTCTGTGTGTATATAAGCAGTTACAGCCATGTGGTGATGTGCAGTGTTATACCCTCTATAAAACAAATATTAAAAACAACATTTAAACAAAATTATTTCAAATCATTTTTTTTTAATTATGGAATTTTTATGACCTCGTACTAATTGATGCAGTTACAGCAATATTGTTATGTAAAGTGTTATGCTCCCTATAAAATGCATATAAAAATGTAAACAAAATTAATTCTAATGAGCAAATTTTATATATATATAACATGTGCACATATGCATGAGTTCACATATGCATTGTATTATTGAATATTTATGGCCTCACACTAATTGATAGAATTTGACCAGTTACATTAAAAAATAATTTTCACATTTTGTCCAAGCAAGCAATTTAATAGCTGATTTTTTTGAAGCGTAAAATCAGTTGGAACTAACTTTAGGGGGCTTGTTTGAGTTTGCATGAACTATATTTGTCAAATTCTGGATATGTTACTGAATGGTCTTTGACAACGAATCTAGAGAATTCACTTTAATATAGATTTTAACCTAAAATCTTAGTTATAGTTATAGTTATATTTTTCACCAACCCATGTATTTCAGATCCGCTCTGACGGGCGCGTCGTTCGCACGGAGCAGGGTCTCCTCCTGCGCTCTGTCCAGCTGTCTGACGGAGGGGTGTACCAGTGCACCTCCACCGAGAAGAACTTCAAGCACATGCTGGTCAAGCTTCAGCTAGTGGTTCTTTCCGCCCGCACCATCAACAGCATCCAGACGGAATCCAGCGTTCCCGCCACACCGCCTCTCCAGTCCAGCGCCTGGACGCCCAGCGCAGAGCAGTACAAAGACCTGCTGACCATCCTCAGCCAACCAGAGATGGGCCTCATCAACCAGTACTGCCAAGACTACTGGCAGATGGGGGACGACCAACACAAGAAGAAGGACCACAAGGAAGTACAGAAGGACCTACAGAAGCCGAGGAACAGGAGACACCACCAGGAGCAGAGCAGCATGGCTGAGACATGAAAGGGAAAAAACATCCCGCTCCGTCCAAACAGAGATTTCCCTGCTAGACTTGAGGTTGACCTCAAAGTCTCTGACCGCCTCTGACACACAAAATATTCAACGGATACCCACAACCATTATGGCCGAGGAGAAAATAAACAGTACGTTTTTGAAAATGAATAGTATTTATTGTAGGCTGTACATAGTTAGATTCTGTGGATATCTTTGTATGGAAATAGAGCAAAAAAAAAAAAAGTTGTGTATAGATCTGTGCAAATATTTTGTTATCATTGTACTTACCTTCCAATGTATTTATTACAACGGTATTCACGTCATAAAACACTGTGCGACTGTTATAAAACTTTGTGTACATACATACCACTAACCGGATAGTTGGACATTTGAAACTCTTGATGGACAGTTTGACTGCGCTTGATGTTTCGATACCAGAGCTATGATGGACTGCGTCAGAAGCCGTTGACTCTTTTAGCTGAGCACGTGTTCTCGTTCTGCAGATGTACGGATAAAGGAATTTCCATGTCTATTTGAGTATTCTGTGACCTCCCAAAAGACTTTGAGAAACACTTTATCACTCATCTATTAATCTTCTTGATCTTCCATATTTTGCTATGCTAATGTGTGTTAAATATAAAGTCGTTTCTGTGTGTTATATATTTGGTTTATTGTTAATTATAGGCTCCTGTACAGTACTGTATGTACATCCCTTTTTGTTTTGTTCTTTTCATTTATAGAAATATGTACTATTGCACGCAAAGAATCTCAAAAAGTTGGGGGTTCAAAACCTGTCCATCTCTTTGCAGAGCAGAGTTGTTTAAAGCATTGTTTAAAATTGTTTTTTTTAACCAAATCTTATGTAACTCTCCAGGCATTTTATGTAAAAAGAAAAACAAAAAAACTTTAATAGGCGATCATTTGGAAGCGTTAAATCATTTGGAACTAAACTTGTTTGAGTTTGCATGAACTGTATTTGTATACTGTACAGATATGTAGTCGAATTCTGGATGTGTTGCTGAGAGAGAGAGAGAGAGAGAGAGAGAGAGAGAGAGAGAGTGACAGAGAGAGAGAGAGAGAGAGAGAGAGAGTTTTCTAAAGACAGAGGACTCTGCCGAACTAGTGATGGAATCAAGCACAATTACCTGATGTGTGTGTTTCGCCTCTGTTGTGTTTTCTCAAAACACGCAGCAAACAGGCTGTGTGAAATGGTTGTTGTAAATGTTTTTTTTTTCTTTTATTTGTAAGAAATAATTCATCACTGTGGTTTGTCCTATTGTTTTGTCTTTTTTAGAATATTATAATGTGAAAAAGATCCAGAATTAGATGTTATAAACAGTTAATGTTATCGTAATGTATTTTTTATTTGTTTTATTTTACATCTTTGTCGTTGACTAATTAAAGTTATATATTTTATAACAAATTTAGGTTGGCCATTCTTCAGAAATGTTGCTGGGTATGTGAACCTTTCATTTTCCCTGAAGAGTTTACGGTTGATAAAAAAAAGCAATAGCTTCTAGTGATGTAGTACTCGAGTCCGGTCTCGGAATCGAGACCGATTTCTGCTTTCTCGGACTCGTCTCGGACTTGTTCCTTCAAAGACTCGGTCTCGACTCAGACTCGACCCTTCAAAGACTCGGTCTCGACTCAGACTCGACCCTTCAAAGACTCGGTCTCGACTCAGACTCGACCCTTCAAAGACTCGGTCTCGACTCAGACTCGACCCTTCAAAGACTCGGTCTCGACTCAGACTCGACCCTTCAAAGACTCGGTCTCGACTCGGACTCGACCCTTCAAAGACTCGGTCTCGACTCGGACTCGACCCTTCAAAGACTCGGTCTCGACTCAGAATCGACCCTTCAAAGACTCGGTCTCGACTCGGACTCGACCCTTCAAAGACTCGGTCTCGACTCGGACTCGACCCTTCAAAGACTCGGTCTCGACTCAGACTCGACCCCAAAGACTCGGTCTCGACTCAGACTCGACCCTTCAAAGACTCGGTCTTGACTCGGACTCCGCATAGGCGGTCTCGTCCCCATCATTAATAGCTTCTACACTTTACACCAAAAGTGGATTAAGGAAGCTGTTGATTTGCATATTTTATGAACCGAACTACACATCAGGGTCATTCACAATAACAAGTGTGATTTGTGCCTGACAATTTTATTTTCTTTACTAATAATATTAAATATCTCTTTCCAAACATGCTTTCTGTTGACAAACAATGGATAAAACTGTCTTAATTAGCAAATGTCATCACACCATACCATATAATTTTATCAATATTTGTAAACATTCTGCCAAGTAAAAAGAAAATGGTAACAGTGTCCTTATAATTAGATATGTTACAACTATTGTAATAGCAGAAAATTATGCATAATTAAACTACTAAACCTAAATCAAGTTTACTATACCCTAACCCTAATTATACAGCAAGTACATGCTGTTAATTAATATTACTCAGTACTTAAATGTATAATTGCACTGTAACAAGGACACCTTAAAATAAAGCGTAACCAACAAATCTGATCACCGAGTTGAAAAAAAAAATTTCTTTCAAAAAAGCATTTTTTTTACTGTAACTTTATGAATCATAATGTAATTGTGACATGCAAATTCTCAAAGTTGAAAAAAATTTATTTCAAAATTATTTTTGCATTACAAACTAAACCCAGATAAATCTATCAAATAATGTGACGGTTCTGTAAAAATGTTGCACAAATTGCACCAGCTCTTAAGAATGTCCAAATAATACTCGGATTTATGCAAACATATTTTTAACCCAGTGTAGCCAATGAAAAGCTTTCTTGGTAGTCTTTTTTTTTTTTTTTTTTTGATCTTTAAGCTAAATGTTTACTATGAATGTGATCATATAATTAAACGTTATGTGCATAAATGGTTCTTTCACGCATACTCTCAGAACATTGACACATCTAATAATGAACTGCTAATAATGAAGTACTTAAAAAAAAGCGTTCCTGTTTCTTTGTCTCTGTTACCTGTGATGCCTGTGGATTAAAATGTATCAATCTTCAGATTGGGGTCAATGAGCTGTCAGGTAAAAGAAGTAAAGCTCTTTAAACGCTGCGCTGCACACAGTGTACACTACGTGGAAACTGATTCTGATGACTACAGTGGGAAGGTGAGATTAGAATTACTCATGGAGATTTCAGAACACCTTCACATTCAGTCGTTTTATAAAAAGCAATTTCAAAAAAGTTTTTAGAAAAAGCCAAACAGACGCAATTTGATTTCATAATGTCAAGCATATTTTCAACCGAAAATAAGATAGAAAACTGAGATGGCAGACAACATATCCAATCATTTATGAGACCCATTTACTTTTCAGTCTTCTTGTGCCTGTTCTTGAATAGCATAACGACACTTGTAACATTCGTAGCGGTAGTGGTAACATTTTACCACTCACACAGTCCTTTTTAATGTGCTCGTGAAGACACCGACAGCTTATCACCTTTTGCTGAGCACAGCACCTTCTCCTTAAATCTGAGGTTAGATGACCTCTCCACGCTTTGAACACCTTCTGTCCTTGTTCTTCATTGGCCCCGCCAACCCAGGTGGTCCGAGATATCCCCAGAATCCCTCTAAGACTGAGAACAATTCATCAGATCACCAAGATCCAGTTGAGGTGTGAGCTGTATCGTCGACAGCAGCTGGAGGCCTCTGGGCAAGCGAGTGGTCATCCTTTCTGGACTTCTTTTCCCTGATCAAGAGTCAGTATGGGGGCCGGGGCGAGCGCCGAGGAGAAACACTCCAGGGAGCTAGAGAAGAAGCTGAAAGATGATGCCGACAAAGATGCCAGGACCGTCAAACTTCTGCTGCTAGGTAACAACGCATGAGGGGACTCAAATCATTTTTCAAGTCAAAACATGAAGAACAGCTAACTTGCTAGATTTGGAAAATGGTATATTGCAGATTTGTTGTGTAGCCTTCCCATTTAAAACCTCATAATAAACAGGCAATGACTTCATGTTGTGACCATAAAGATTATGAACGACATTTTATGTTTTATTCATATATTTTTTTGCGATATGAAAGGAGTATTAGATGTCTTAGGCTTAAATACAAGAAAAAAAGCTAATCAAAATGGATGTCTTACTGAAATTCAAACCAAAGTGGAGCTAAATAAACTGAAGACACAAAATTGGCTGCACGGGTTATAAAAGTCTCACTATTATAATTTAATATTTCAAAACAATTTTTCAAGTATGCATGCACATTCATATAACTGCCTGTGTCTTTGTCCGTGAAGTGATGTGGGTCAGGGTTATGGGACATTAAGCTTGAAGGGGCTTAAGACAATAATAATAAGCCTCAAGCCTCTTAATGTAATCCACCAAAAGATAAACAAAGGAGGAGGATGTATTCCGGAATTAATTCTCTTACGCATGCCAAAATAAATCAAATATTTCTGTGTGACTGTTCTAAACAAACGTCTACAGTTTGACAAATCTCAGTAGTTCACCGAGGGTTTTCCCCCTCCAAACACTGGCTTAATGTAGATCTGTGGTGTCCGCAGACCTGGAAGTCAGATGTATACTGTACAGCATACTGTAAATTGTTTTATATTTTGTTAAAATTTTGTTATTTTACGTTTTGTTTAAATTGTAAATATTTAACAATATTACAGTTTTTACTGTGATTTTTGATCAAATAAATGCAGCCGTGGTGAGCATAAGAGATATTTAAAAATAGTTTTTAAATCTTACCAACCCCAAAAGTTTAAATAGTATATTTAGTATATACTGCTAAATGCATCAGCTTCCTTCCATAATCATAAATGACTAAATGTAAATACATGTACAGGAATGAAATAACCTTGATAATCCTTAATCCATGATGATTTTCCGTTCAGGTGCTGGCGAGTCGGGTAAAAGCACAATTGTCAAACAGATGAAGTAAGTGCTGAGAAAACAAAAGTTCAGTGCTCTTTTATATAATAACCAATAAATAACTTCAATGAAATGTCAATTATTTTCCATCACAGAATTATTCACCAAGATGGTTACTCCCTTGAAGAGTCTATGGAGTTCATTGTCATCATTTACAGCAACACCCTGCAGTCTATCCTGGCCGTTGTGAAGGCCATGACAACATTAAACATTTCCTATGGAGATGCTTCTTCACAGGTACTCTACAGCATTCAAGTAATTTACATAAATAAATAGGTTAAAGTATGGAATATACCGTTGATGATACCATGGCACAATAATGATATCAGATGATAATGCCAAAGTACTAAATGATATCCTACGGTACACCTAGCCTAGGTTGTTTCAGGTATTGTATTACCAATGTACAGTGCATGTCCAAAACACCATGGTATTGTTCATCCTCCTTGTGCAAAAATATCAGTTGTGTTTAACTACTGTGTACTTTACATCAAAACATTTAAGTTGGACCCCCAACACTGCACGTTTTCGGTCTCCATAATCAAACACACCTGATTCAACTCATCAGATCATTATCACATGGGTATATATGTGGTAATGAGCTGATGAGCTGAATCAGGTGTGTGAAGCAGGGTTGAAAAATACTGGGTTAAGGTCAGGTTTAGGTGTAGCTTCAGGGTTAGTACCTAGTTATTACCCAGTTAGTGTCATTACTACAATAAGAACATAGTACAGGTCCTTCTCAAAAAATTAGCAAATTGTGATAGTTCATTATTTTCCATAATGTAATGATTAAAAAAAATTAACTTTCATATATTTTAGATTCATTGCACACCAACTGAAATTTTTCATGTATTTTATTGTTTTAATACTGATGATTTTGGCATACAGCTCATGAAAACCCAAAATCCCTATCTCAAAAAATTAGCATGTCATGAAAAGGGTCTCTAAACGAGCTATTAACCTAATTATCTGAATCAACTAATTAACTCTAAACACCTGCAAAAGATTCCTGAGGCTTTTAAAAGCTCCCAGCCCGTTTCATTACTCAAAACCGCAATCATGGGTAAGGGGGCTTTTACACTGGGCTCGTTTGCTGCGGTCCGAAGCCGAGCGCGATTGTTCCCGGCGCCCCCCGCAGCGTTGGTCTCGTTTTACACTCAACTTGATTCTATCGAACTCTGGTGCGTTTGCGTGCATCTTACGTCATTGCAAACGTGCACGGCGCATGATAGAAAACACAACGCGGGTCAATATATTGTGTTTTTTATTAATTTGGTGCTATTATTCATAGCCGAGTAAACAACGCAGGTTAACTGTGTGTGTGTTTCGCATAAGCTGTCTTTCCGCTGCCTGCAAATGGACTCTGAGGAAACAGTGGATTTCCATTAATTTGTTGCCCTGCATGCACGCACTATGTGCGAATACACTGCAGACTCACTCTTGCTCGTACCCAGGGTAAATCTTCATCCCTTACGTGTGTTTTATTTAACTAAATACATCATAATCGACTAAAACGCATGTGCAGGATACTTTACTTCCTGAACAAGTCCGCACCCGAGTCCGTCTTGCTTTCACACACACTCGAATCGCAGCACGGTCCGGGAGCAACCGAACTCAGACCACCTCCTCCAGGCAGTCTCGAGTTCGGTACCCCAGTGCGCACCCGGGTCCCATGACAGCGTTCACATTTGAGATATTTCATGCGAACCGTGCCCCGTTCCGAACTAAACTGCCAGTGTGAAAGCCCCCTAAGACTGCCGACCTGACTGCTGTCCAGAAGGCCATCATTGACACCCTCAAGCAAGAGGGTAAGACACAGAAAGAAATTTCTGAACAAATAGGCTGTTCCCAGAGTGCTGTATCAAGGCACCTCAGTGGGAAGTCTGTGGGAAGGAAAAAGTGTGGCAAAAAACGCTGCACAACGAGAAGAGATGACCGGACCCTGAGGAAGATTGTGGAGAAGGACCGATTCCAGACCTTGGGGGACCTACGGAAGCAGTGGACTGAGTCTGGAGTAGAAACATCCAGAGCCACCGTGCACAGGCGTGTGCAGGAAATGGGGTACAGGTGCCGCATTCCCCAGGTCAAGCCACTTTTGAACCAGAAACAGCGGCAGAAGCGCCGGACCTGGGCTACAGAGAAGCAGCACTGGACTGTTGCTCAGTGGTCCAAAGTACTTTTTTCAGATGAAAGCAAATTTTGCATGTCATTCGGAAATCAAGGTGCCAGAGTCTGGAGTAAGACTGGGGAGAAGGAAATGCCAAAATGCCTGAAGTCCAGTGTCAAGTACCCACAGTCAGTGATGGTCTGGGGTGCCATGTCAGCTGCTGGTGTTGGTCCACTGTGTTTTATCAAGGGCAGGGTCAATGCAGCTAGCTATCAGGAGATTTTGGAGCATTTCATGCTTCCATCTGCTGAAAAGCTTTATGGAGATGAAGATTTCATTTTTCAGCACGACCTGGCACCTGCTCACAGTGCCAAAACCACTGGTAAATGGTTTACTGACCATGGTATAACTGTGCTCAATTGGCCTGCCTACTCTCCTGCCCTGAACCCCATAGAGAATCTGTGGGATATTGTGAAGAGAAAGTTGAGAGACGCAAGACCCAACACTCTGGATGAGCTTAAGGCCGCTATCGAAGCATCCTGGGCCTCCATAACACCTCAGCAGTGCCACAGGCTGATTGCCTCCATGCCACGCCGCATTGAAGCAGTCATAATCAAGTATTGAGTGCATAACTGAACATAATTATTTGAAGGTTGACGGTTTTTTTAATAAAAAAACACTTATTTTATTGGTCGGATGAAATATGCTAATTTTTTGAGATAGGAATTTTGGGTTTTCATGAGCTGTATGCCAAAATCATCAGTATTAAAACAATAAAAGACCTGAAATATTTCAGTAGGTGTACAATGAATCTAAAATATATGAAAGTTTAATTTTTATCATTACATTATGGAAAATAATGAATTTTATCACAATATGCTAATTTTTTGAGAAGGACCTGTATGTACATGCAAAACAGGACTGTAAAATAAAGAGTAGCACCTATTTAAAAATATGTAGGTGTCCTCAGATTAACCAAATTCACTATATATAGTACTATATACAGAGTTTCATTGTTTTGTTTTAATCTCCTGCCCATTGTTTTTTATCAAAACCATAATAAAAACAATTTGATAGCATATTTGTCAGATTATACAACAAAAGATAATTGTACATAATAACTGAAGGATTTATAAAACTAGATTAATAGGAGAGGTCATAAATGATAGACATCTGAAAGAGACTATGAAACCATGAAGGATTATACATATTTTTAGATACAACTGTTTTTATCTGTTTGTTGCAGGATGATGGAAGGAAGCTGATGCACTTAGCGGACACCATCGAGGAAGGCACCATGCCCAAGGAGCTGGCAGACCTCATCCTGAGGTTGTGGAAGGACTCGGGCATCCAGGCGTGCTTTGATAGAGCCTCCGAATACCAGCTCAACGACTCTGCCGGATAGTAAGGATATTTAAACCATTAAATAACAGTTAGCAAGGCTTTAATGTCGATGATCAAATTATCTTTGTGTTAATAAGTATAGGGAAATATTGTATTGAATCTTACTTTATCTCCAAGCTATCTGAGTGACCTGGAGAGGTTGATCCAGCCTGGCTATGTCCCTACTGAACAGGACGTCCTGCGATCAAGAGTGAAGACCACCGGTATCATCGAGACCATGTTCGGCTTAAAGGATCTCAACTTCAGGTACTCTAAACAAAGTCACCTAAAATACAAAGAGCCTTCATAATGATAACAATGGCATGAAGTTCAACTGCCCGATGACCATCATCATCCAGAGAATCAAAGCAAGAAAAAAGAAGTTTAACGATGTTAAAGTTTCAAGAACAATTGAATAAGACAAGTTTAAATGGACACCAATGCCATGTTAACTGATGTTGGTCTGCAGGATGTTTGATGTGGGCGGTCAGCGCTCTGAGAGGAAGAAGTGGATTCATTGCTTTGAGGGTGTGACCTGTATCATCTTCATCGCCGCACTGAGCGCATACGACATGGTGCTGGTGGAGGATGATGAAGTGGTAGGTTGCAATTTGTGGTCCAAGAACGAAACCCCAACTACATGAACTACAGTATTACTTTGGTGCATTTTAGCAACCTGTTTATCTTGTCCTTTCAATCAAAGAACCGAATGCACGAGAGTCTCCACCTGTTCAACAGCATCTGTAACCACCGTTACTTCGCCACCACATCCATTGTACTCTTCCTCAACAAAAAGGATGTCTTTCTGGAGAAGATTAAGAAAGCTCATCTGAGCATGTGCTTCCCTGATTATGATGGTGAGACCTCAAAATCAGAAGCTTGATTCTTTAACATAAATGTTCTTAAAATTGGCATTAAAACAGAAAATTTAACTCTGAATATCAATACATTTTCAGCGAGGGTTTATCATGGAACAAAACCACATTTTTAAATTAGGCTTCTATTTCTGTGATATGATATGCAAAACTACACTAAAAATATAATGCACGCCTCTGTCAGGTCCCAACACCTTTGAGGATGCTGGTAACTACATCAAGCTGCAGTTCTTAGATCTGAACTTGCGACGAGATATCAAAGAAATCTACTCCCACATGACCTGTGCCACAGACACAGAGAACGTCAAGTTTGTGTTCGATGCCGTAACGGACATTATCATCAAAGAAAATCTCAAAGACTGCGGCCTCTTCTAAACAAGCCATTTGTGTGAAGAGGTGAATATAATACAATATACTTTAATATATTAACAGCATAGTAAATAAGTTATGTATTATTGTTATATAGCATATTAAATATCAGTACAATTTCTATACGTGTATAATTAAAATGTCTCTTCTTTTACAGAGTGGCTTAATCAACAAAATCCAATACTGAACTATTGCCCCTCATTTTCCTCCCTGGGTAATGTGGAATTATCCAATGCGCACACACGTAACCATACATGAAAACACACACACACAAGGGAATTTAATTGATTGCATCTGGAAGACGAAATTATATTGTTATACATTAAACACTGCATTTAATTAAATAGTAGAGTCTAATACACATTCATAGCAGCAAGTCATATATAACAACACATGCAGCATCATCCTGCTTGAAGAACCGGCTCTTATGAGGGTGTTTGGCCCTATTAGTTTTTCGCAGTGATTTATCCTGTAGATTTGCAACTACATGCAGCTGCAAACCAAATAACTAAACTTCTGAAACACCTGCATTTGCACTTCAGCATAATTTTTTGCAAGAGCACATTATGAAGTCCAGAGAGTATTTCAGTTGTATGTTATAGCAGTTACTAACTGTTTAAAGTTCATACTTTTAAGCTGATTGAGAAAACTTTACTGGGATGCAATGTTCTGTGTTATTTACAGAGGAGTTATATCATGTTATGTCCCATGATCTGAATCTTTATGTAAGATGGATAACTTTGATGAAAAGATAGCTTGTAATACTATTTCAATAAGATGCTTAGCTCAGGAGCACAGTTAGTTAGCTGTGAGACAAAGAACGTTTTTTGAGTGCACTGATTAAATTACAACAGTGGATTAAAAGGGCACAATTGACTGCAAAACCAGAAACAACCATGTAAATGTAAATAGAACGAATAAAGCTTCTGTAGAAAAGACTGAACCTGATGTATTTGTCTTTCAAGTGTCTGCCAGAATGCAAACCTGTTAACAGCTTAAATCCGGGGGAAAACAGAGTATTATTTACTAGCTTATATAGCCTACACCTTCCCTTACATTCTTTTTTTAAGAATTATTTGATTAATTAATTAATATAGATTTTTTGTGTATAGTGTATAATATATATATATATATATATATATATATATAGATCCATTTTATTTTAATTTTATAAAAATATATAATTTAATTATTCATAAAGAATTTATTGTTAAAGGGCACCTGTTATGCCCATTTTTACAAGATGTTCCCAGAGTGTGTATGTGAAGTCAACTAAAAATACCCCCACAGATAATTTGCGAGCACAACCTGCTAAATTAAAGCCCATTAACAACAGTTATTCCAGGTTTATTAATGGACCTGTTCCAACAGCTTTGCATTACAGTGTTATAAATATTCAAAGCATTTTTATAGTTTCAATTATGTTTAATAGCATGATTGTACAGTACCACACACTGATTCCATTTCGTGCCTTTTGCAGTTTCAACTCAATCAAGTTAAACTGTCAAACAGTTTTGCTAACTCATGGTTTTAATTTCGATTTGATAAAATGCAGTGTAGACATCCGCCTTTGTCTCTTTAATCACAATAAAATCAACAAGTAGATCAACATTAATTGAATCAACTTTAATTAGAACACTTGTATTTGATAAAAACAAATCGGAATATCAACCCATAATTACTGAGAGTATCCTCAATACGTGCCCCAAGGAAATAATCTGGAATACCAAAGAAATTAATTCTTCTCTCATCAGCACAATGATCATTCTCAGAATCCTTTATTTTCGACTTTAGTTCAGAAAACATATGCGCCGACATCTAAGCATTAAAAGAGAAAAATGTAACAATGTTACTGACACATTACATGCATATCACCTCTTGAGTGACTGCATATTGGCAAACTACTGATCCTGAGGACTGAAGAAAAATGAAAATGAAATTTGTTAAAGGCACATGTTTTTGTTAAATGTAGTAATTTTTGGTCCAAGAACAATTTTAACATGTAATTTCTATTTTGTGTTTAAACAAACAAGAAAACAGAGTGGAGACTAATTACTAGACCTAATTGAGAAAGAATCTATGGCACTTCCTCGACCGGCTGTGCAAAATGTACCAAATTATATGAGGTTTGCTCTGTCAAAATACATGAATGTTTGGAAAGTTTGAAATCTCCACTCATGTATGCTACATAACAATACCTTTCCAATTTTATCACAATACACTGACAGCAACATCAGAATGGGTACAGTTGGAAATTTGGAATAATGCAAATGGACTAAAGAAAAAATAGGCCAGTGTTCTACACCTTGCAAACTAAGGCACAAAATTAAACAATGAAGAATGTGTCAAATTGCAAAGTGAAAAAGTCATCAGAATGCAGTTTGATTTGTAATAAATGAAGCCCATCTGTTGTGCGTGTTCCTAAAAGACATGATACTGGATAGACAACTGTTTTTTCTAGTATAAAGCTTATTTGAATGCTTGTTCCTTGAGAAGAAAATTGAAACATGCATACCATCTGTCAACCCATTAGAGCCCTTAATAATACTAGGTCAAGTTTCATTAAACATGGCACTGAAGAAAACGTGTAACACACCGTGTGTAAATGCACTCGTTACACAATGCAGAAGGCTATCAGCCTTAGGAATCAAAAACAGTTTTGTGATTGATTTTACGATTCTGAAGAGCCAAACTTCCCTGAATGTGCTTTTTTTTAATGCTGTGGACTTTGCTGGCTGGATCTCAATATGTAACCAAAACCAAACACCTGGTCCAGCTTAAGAATGACACTTTCATGTCTAAAAAATTAAACAAAAATACAACACCACAACAAAATGTACTGGTTGATTTGTTAACCAAATACCTTGCCACTCCATGTGCAAAAAGAGACTGCAAAGTTCTCTGATGGGAGAGTTATTGAACCCCTCCAGGGGGTTTGTAAGTGTTGACCTCCAGGAAACAGGACTGATGTCAGGACAGCCCCACCATGTGGTCGATTTGCCTCATGTACATGCTCTTTAGAGGAAGGCCATAACGTCTCTCTTCGGAAATCCTTTCACACTATTGAACAAATGAAAATGTGTCAATTCTTATTTCTATGACCACTTTTTAGATTTCATACTGTCACTAACAAAATACCTGATTAAAAAAACTTTAATATTGAAATTATATTTAAACGTTTGAAAATGTGTCCCAAGAAGCAAAAAAAAATAAAAAAAATAAAAAAAACCAAAGCTAATTGTAATTTGTAAATGAAAACAAAATATAAATTAAATGGGTCATGACATGATCAAATTTGTCTTGATCTTTTGACATATAAGGGTCTTTGTACCATTAAAACAACCTGCCATTTTCAGAGCTTAAAATGACCTCAGTACAAACAAAGCATTTATCAAGCTCCAAAAACAGCTCGTGTTGATATTGCAAGATTTGTGACATCACACATACATCAACAAATAGATATACATCATCGCATGATAGGCCCCGCCCACTGACATTCAGTGTCTTAACGGCTGACATTTGCCGTTTGCGTTGACACGTCTAGTTTAAACAGCTTGTTTGCATCTCTCTACAGTTTTCAGAAGGATCACAGCATCGGAAACAAGTGGATGGTTTTTTAAATGGCGTCCCGTATAGCATCTGAGGATTATATACAGATGCTGGTCATATAATTAAATATCAAAAAGTTGATTTATTTCAGTAATTCCATTCAAAAAGTGAAATTTGGATATTATATTAATTTACTACACACAGACTGATATATTTCAAATGTTTATTTCATTTAATTGTGATGATTAAAACGGACAACTAGTGAAAATCCCAAATTCAGTACCTCCGAAAAGTAGGATATTACTTAAGACCAATACGAAAAAAAGGATTTTTAGAAATGTTGGCCAACTGAAAAGTATGAGCATGTACCGCACTCAATACTTAGTTGGGGCTACTTTTGCCTGAATTACTGCAGCCAATGCGGCGTGGCATGGAGTCGATCAGTCTGTGGCACTGCTCAGGTTATGGCCTTCAGCTCTTCTGCATTGTTGGGTCTGGCGTATCGCATCTTCCTCTTCACAATACCCCATAGATTTTCTATAGGGTTAAGGTCAGGCGAGTTTGCTGGCCAATTAAGAACAGGGATACCATGGTCCTTAAACCAGGTACTGGTAGCTTTGGCACTGTGTGCAGGTGCAAAGTCCTGTTGGAAAATGAAATCTGCATTTCCATAAAGTTGGTCAGCAGCAGGAAGCATGAAGTGCTCTAAAACTTCCTGGTAGATGGCTGCATTGACCTTGGACCTCAGAAAACACAGTGGACCAACACCAGCAGATGACATGGCACCCCAAACCATCACTGACTGTGTAAACTTTACACTGGACTTCAAGCAACGTGGATTCTCCTCTCTTCCTCCAGACTCTGGGACCTTGATTTCCAAAGGAAATGCAAAATTTACTTTCATCAGAGAACATAACTTTGGACCACACAGCAGCGGTCCAGTCCTTTTTGTCTTTAGCCCAGGCGAGACGCTTCTGACGCTGTGTCTTGTTCAAGAGTGGCTTGACACAAGGAATGCGACAGCTGAAACCCATGTCTTGCATACGTCTGTGCATGGTGGTTCTTGAAGTACTGACTCCAGTTGCAGTCCACTCTTTCTGAATCTCCCCCACATTTTTGAATGGGTTTTGTTTCACAATCCTCTTTAGGATGCGGTTATCCTCATTGCTTGTACACTTTTTTCAACCACATCTTTTCCTTCCCTTCGGCTCTCTATTAATGTGCTTGGACACAGAGCTCTGTGAACAGCCAGCCTCTTTAGCAATTACCTTTTGTGTATTGCCCTCCTTGTGCAAGATGTCAATGGTCGTCTTTTGGACAGCTGTCAAGTCAGCAGTCTTCCCCATGATTGTGTAGCCTACAGAACTAGACTGAGAGACCATTTAAAAGGCCTTTGCAGGTGTTTTGCGTTAATTAGCTGATTAGAGTGTGGCACCAGCTGTCTTCAATATTGAACCTTTTCACAATATTCTAATTTTCTGAGATACTGATTTTGGGGTTTTCATTAGTTGTCAGTTATAATCATCAAAATTAAAAGGAATGAACACTTGAAATATATCAGTCTGTGTGTAATGAATGAATATAATATCCAAATTTCACTTTTTGAATGAAATTACTGAAATAAATCACCTTTTTGATGATATTCTAATTATATGACCAGCACCTGTATATATTAGTTCGGAGCATTTTGTTTTGTTAATGAGGCACAGTGTAATGGAGATTTTAAAAAGAAACTTTTTGTTGAAAGATGAAGCACCCAACAACTGTATTGGATCTGACAGCAGCTGCATCACACAAACCTCATATAAATGATTTTTAAAACATTTTAATGTGCAATAGTAAGTGGGCGTTGATATTGTTTTCTATGCATTGATGTAAGCCAATCATAACGGTTGCCCTTAACTGGCAAGCCTTAAAGGAGCAGCCCCTTAAAAAGGTCAGAATGAGGATGAAAATATTTATTTTTCTGCATATGCATATATATATTTTTTTGTATTGTTTTGTGTGCGTGTAAAAAAAACGTTATTGACATTATAAATAAATCATCATTCACTTCCAAACACTGAATCCCTCTTTTATAAATAAGGTGACTGATTTGTTGTTTTTGGTGTTTTTTGCCTGCAGCAAGAGAAAATCAGCATTTAAGTGAATATCTTTAAAGGGCAAGTTGTGAAGGAGCATATAATTGACTGGACAAGCTGACTGAATTAACTTGCACCTAAACAAATTTAATAAAAGGAAAAAAGTCTTCCTGATTAAAGACGTTGCATTCATGAATGACTCAAAAGATTCATTGAGATCAAAGAATCACTGAGATTGCCACTATAATTCATATTCATAAATGGGATGACTGCTAGTGTTTTTTAAACCAATATCTTACGTTGCTTATGTTGGTTGGGGGCTTTTTGTTGGGCTCTTCACATGGGAATTGCTCTTCCCAACTTTTCTCCCTGAAGCGTTGATCTATCGGCACTACATGGCCTTCTGTAGTGAAGATGTACTTATTCTCAGACTTGTGCAGCGGGTTGTCTTCATCGAAGAGCTGTAAAGGATTGTAAAATATAATTTAGTGATTGACAAGGCAGCAGCGTAAAACTTGACTGACCGTTTATAGTTTAGAAAATTCCTAGATATAAGAATAGAACATTTTTAAAAGAGAGAGCATAAAGAAACAGAAAACTAACCAAAAAAAGGTATTTGCAGGTTTCACTGAGGAAGAAACTCTCCATGCGATCTTCTTTGGACTTATCCACCACATGATGGAGAGTGGCATAACCACACCTGAGAAGCAGTCAAACATAACATCTGTCTTGAGAACATACCAGCATCCCAATCAAATCACTTCCTGACATTTTAATCCACATACTATACTCAAAGTTTATTTATAAAGCACTTTCAAAACCATTAAAATGGACCAACGTGCTGTCCATAAGTAGTAAGTAGTTTAACTAACATACCTGACTTTGGTATTTTTTTCGAGGCTTTCAAGGATGTCCATCCCAACATGAAGATAAAAAGGATTCTTGGTAGCCTGTAGAAAGTCAAGTTCATCGTTAATTATACTGTAATGCTGCAGTCTAAAAATCTGGTTATAATCCAAAAAGAGCAGTTAGAAAAGGTTTGTACCCGATAGAGCAGGTATGTGGATTCCACTAGTTCAGGTCTTAAAGGGTAGAAGAGGACATCTGGGGCCTGAAGCTGCCAATTGTATCTCTCAGGAAGAGCCCCGAAACGCTTCCAGATTGCATAGTAGAAGGCATGAAGGCAAATGGCATTTTCAACATCTCCATTCAAAACCTGAGCAACAGAAATGTGTGCACCTGGTTAGAAACCCTGGTTAATGAACAATGAAAAAAGGCAAGTCTAGTTTGGTCCATTTCTGTATGCACAAGAGTCAAGTAGATTCCACAGATATAACTGAAACACTGTTCAACTAGTTGAACAACTGGAATTTCACATTAGATCAGAAAGTAAATGTTTATCACAAAGACAATTGCTCTCTTAATCATAGGCAACTGCTTCAGATGAAATAGAAACAAAACCTCACACGGTGCCCCTTTATAGCACTCTAAAGAGGTTGCTAAGCTAACGACAAAATATTTTAATAAACATAAAATATATATACTATTACCTGTAAAAATTTTGATGTCAATACGATTTGTTTTTATGTTTATGAAAGAAGTCTCACCAAGGCTGCATGTATTTGATCAAAATACAGTGAAAACAATAATATTGTGAAATATTATTACGACTTAAAATAACTGTTTTCTATTTATATATTTTATTATCAATGTTAAAAACTACGGAGCCCCCCTCAAGAAAGTTACTATCTTGAGGCCACGAGATAGTTATAATTATTTTTTTGACAAAGTGGGACATGGGGAGCTCCGTAAAAAAACATCTGTGCTGCTTAATATTTTTATTGAAACTGATAAAAAAAAATTTAGGGTACTTTAATAAATACAAAGTTTAAAACAACTGCATTTATTTGGAATAAAAATCTTTTGTATTAATGTAAA
Organism: Siphateles boraxobius; assembly: GCF_051911475.1. Taxonomy (NCBI): domain Eukaryota; kingdom Metazoa; phylum Chordata; class Actinopteri; order Cypriniformes; family Leuciscidae; genus Siphateles; species Siphateles boraxobius. The sequence continues at coordinate 8,942,013 of NW_027509042.1, read as the reverse complement.
AGTGTTTACTGTCCCTTTAGATCAATTTAATACATCCTTGGTGATAAAAATTATAAATAAAAAAATCATACTGACCCCGAACTTTTGAACTGTAATGTAAGTTATTGCTTATAATAATGACATAATACTAGATTTTAGAACATTTTTGGTAACACTTTACGATAAGGTTTCATTAGTTAACTGCATTAGTTAACGAACAAAGAATTAACAATACTTCTACAGCATTAATTAATCTTATTTAATGTTAATTTCAACATTTGCTAATACATTATTAAAATCAAATGTTGTATTTGTTTACGTTAGTAGATGCACTGTGAACTAACATGAACAAATAACGAACAGCTAGATTTTTATTAACAAAGATTAACAATGTTTATAATATATAAACAAAATGTATTGCTAATTGTTAGTTGATGTTAGTTAATACATTAACTAATGCTAACAAATGAGACCTTCTCAAAGTGTTACCACATTTTTTTTCTGAGTACTTAATTAAGGCTAGACTGTATTTAGAATGTACTGTAATTAGATTATATAAAGACAATAGAGAGATTGAATGAGAGAAGCAGGAGACAATTAACACGTTTTAGACCTGTAGTCCAGGGAAGAATGCCTGCAGAGAGTCAATCCATGTGTTCATGATCTGCCCATTAAACATGTTCACATTCACATAGAGTGGTGGGTCACCCTCTCCTTCATTACATGCCTCTCTTCTGTAAAAGTAAAAAAGAAAAATGTACAATTAGAACCAGGATGTGTCAACAGAAGCATTACAATAGTTTAATAAGAAATCATTAATGCACACCCTGAGGTGTCACGCTAAAACTTCTGCATATCTGTGTAGTTATTAAAAAATGAATAAAAACCTTGAAATGTCAGTATAGACCTAAACGAATCTGAATGACACTTTCACATCCAAAAATGGTTCTAATAAATTAACTTGCAAGCAATACACTCATTGGCTGCAAACCATGCCAAACAACAAAAGATTCCTAGTGATACACTTTATCTGCAGGTGGTTAGACACCCACACGCACACTCATTTGGTCTTTGGAAGCTCAAACTGCAGCTAAAAGCAGCTGTGGTCACACTCACACGTGCACATGTTTATAATCACCCTCTTCTCAGGTGGCTCTGAATGCTCTCGTAAGCTGCAGAGAACATCATGTAATCTTCCTTCTCTCCAAATAAAATGTAAGACTTGAGGAGGTACTCGTAGAATGAGTCCATGCCGGCACCAAGACCGCTCTGCTTGCCCACCCACTGACCAGTTTGAATGTTCACCACATTCCCTGAAAAAAAGGGACAAAAGGATCACACCGGTCAGACAAAGACATGAGATCACAAATTAAAGATACAAAACAAAAGAAAAATCTATAGTTATTGTTTAAGGATGGACTAAGGTTGTTCACACTGCAAGTGTTCAATTCAGATTTTTTTTTCGTTTGGCTGTTCACATTATTTTTAAAATGTGGCCAATATCAGATTTGACTGGGAACATATCACAGTCTTGAACTGACCCAATAAAAATAACAAAGATGGCACACGGCACGCTGTCATACGGAAGTAAACAGAGGTTACTGAAGTCATAATTTACACATTCTTTATAAGGCGTTTTGTGCTAAGGAAGCCAGTGAATTTGTACGCAGGCGAAAAGGAGGACAAAGACTGGAGCAAATTTTTTCTCATATAGTTATAGACTTCGCTGGAGTCCTCCGTATTCACTGAGTGACCAAGCAAATACCGGTATGTAGAATCATAGGAGTGACGAATGTTGATCTAGTGACATAAATGTTGCATGACTATTCAGATTGAGGTCGCATTGCAAAACATAAGACCCGAATCTGATTTAGGACCTCATATGGTAGTGGCCCAAATCAGAATCAAAAAAGGTTAGATTCCATTTGGTTTGTGCTGTTCACACTGCTGTGACAAAAAAAAGATCTGTGTCACATATAAGCAAAAAACAAAACAAAAATCGAATTTGGGCCACTTTTGCCGGCAGTCTGAATGTACTCTAAAACAGATAAAAAATGCAACCACTTACCCAACAGCCCAGTTTCATTGCTTCTCAAGTTCCACAGAGATTTAACAGCCCGCCGGGCGACCCACTCAAATGTGGAGTCGCCAATCAGACGGCTAAGAATGCCAAACTCCACGAGTAGAGAACCCGCCCCTGCCGTACACGTCTCATTAATGCTGTCAGTAGGAACACCTTTCTTTAAATTCACCTGCACAAAACCATGGTAAGATAAAAAAGTCAAATGCAGCAAAAACTAGGCCATGTCTATGTACGTGGGCCTGACCCTGGGATAGGGGATGCCTGTGCTAGTGTTCTCAAAGGCAGGTAGCAGTCGAACAGCCAGGTCATGTGCCAGGTGCAGCAGCTCATTGTCATAGTCCTTTAACCCTATGTCCCCAAAAGGATGCAGTGGGTCAGTCAGCAGAATATGGGATGAGATCAAACTTCCAAGGATTCTGAAAAGGGAAAATTAATTTCAGTTACTTCCTGGTTAACAACAAAGATGCGGTTTTGAACACACTTTTCACTTTATTTTAACGTGTGAATGGAACTATAGCAGATCAGCCTAATTATTCTATTACAAATGCTTTGTTTTGTCAAATGACAAAGCTCTATAAAAAATTCCCATTCATAGAAAACAAAAGGAGAACGTTCACACTTATTTCCATACAATGATTGAATGGGAATGGATAGGATTCCTTTATTAACTAATCGACTTGTGAGGGTGGTGACAGACTGAATAAAAGAGTGAAGTACTGGACCTAATGTTGGCCTCAAAGACTTGAACAGTGGAGTCCTTGTCAAAAGACACAGTCTCAATCACCAGCTTGACAGCTCGATGGAACTCGCTCACATTTCCAAGCACCTGCAGAAATGGAAAACAAACATTGGAGTACATTATGCATCCATGTGCATACTTATGATGACTACTGAATTAAGCTGAGGTGACACGTAAGTGAGGAATTACTGAGATTATCTGTAATTAAGAGCCCTGGAACAAGACACACAGTTTGTTCAGATGAGGCCATAAATCTGTTGATGTGGATTTTTTTTTATTTACTACTTGTTTATAACTGAAAGTTAATCGTAAGTGCAGATAAGTTCAAGGTTGTTTCCTGGGACAAACATAAAACAGCTACTCCCTCTTTTACTTCTCATGTAGTGAAAGATAAATAATGGGCCTTTTCATGAAACATGGGCAGAACAAATTTTAGCAACAGTTTAAAAATACGATTGTGTAATTTATGTTGTAGAATAAAATGTGAATGCCTTTTTAAGTAATAAAAACCGCAGACCTTATTTTACTTATAAATCTTAATCCAGAAATGCAAAATCTGTGCTGGATTTTAGGGCTATAAACAGAACGGCTCACATTATTTTATTTTTTAGAAGATCATTCTATTTTTGTTGCAAAATTAGTAAAAATCACAAAACATAATTTACTAATAGTATGAAAGACAAAAAAATATTTAAACTAGAAGGCTTGTACAATTAACTCTTGAGAATTAAATAGAACTGATTTAACCTTAAAGGTAGGGTAGGCAATTTCGGAGAGGCTAGCAATAGCAAGCAAGCTTTGAAATTGAAAGCATGAGATCCCACCCTCCATTCAGAGCATCTCCAAAGCCACACCTCCTTCCAAACACATGAACGCACAGAGCAGAGTCTGCAAAGCGTCACGAGAGTCGCCATTAAATAACCTCATGTCTCAAAGCACATAACATTACAATAATAATGAACATAAACAACTTAGAGCACTGAGTTGTACCACCTGACTGCTCCAGATTAATTTCGCCATTGATAGTTTTGACACAGAAAAGCAAAAAATCTGAGTCTGTGATCAGCTCTGGATAGAAAGTCTCAGGTTGCCATCTCGAAATTACGGTTATTACATGACGTGAATGCAGCATGGTTAATCTGAAATCGCATACTTCCCTCTACACTAGGTGAAAAACAGTAAGTGACAAAAGTAGTATCTCTAAATTTACAGTACTCATAAAAGAGTAGGCAAAAGGCACCAGGATGACCAACTTCTTCCAGCGAGATTTTGGAGTGTGCATATGATGGACACTTTACTATCCCATGAGGCCACGGGAGAGGATTTATGAATGGCAGTGAAGCTACATAACTGACGCTGGTAGGTCACATGATAATGGCAGCATGGCGGATGGACGAACATTTTTTTTTTCTGAGACTTCCATAGAAGATATATGTAAAAAAAAATATATTTAGACAACTTCTATTTAGGGGTGGGCGATATGGCAAAAATATCATATCACAATTCTTGTCGGGAAAATCACGATTCACAATTTTATCACGATTATGTTCATGTTGGTTTTACTATTTTGCAAGTGACGAGCATTACAGCCAAACTAATGTCCCCATTTCAAGCCTTACAAGGAAACAAAATATAAAATAAAAAAGAATGGCAGACATGTGGCGAAACACATGGGACCGCCCAAGAGGAAGTTTCGCTTCATGTTTAGGGGCGTGACAACAATGTCAATGTCCCTACGATAACACACCGGTGTGCATCTAATAAATTATTCATTCTCAACGTTAAGCAAGTTTACTGCAACAATGAAGCCGCGAACTTCACATACTTTTGAAAATACAGTGTTTAGTTGATCCTGTTAAGCGTTCATTGTCACAGTTGTAAACACAATAGCTTTCTTCTCTCACGAGGGGTTTTGGCGTCGTAGCATTTGTTTTCAGGCGGACTGATAAAGAACGTGACACACACGTGTCCCGGACATCCTGTAGAATTCAACAAATCAGATTGCGACTTAGAAACTCCTGAAGTCTTTCCAGAAAAGTGTGCCATATGCGTTCAGCCAACGGTCCGTGGGTGAGACGTCTGAGGCTGAGACTAATGGGGACCAGCAACTGTTTGGAAAACCACTTTCCTTTCAAATATCTTCTTTTGTGTTCAGCACAAGAAATAAATGAATACAGGTTTGGAACAACATTAGAGTGAGTAAATAATGACAGAATTTTTTCATTTTTGGGTGAACTATCCCTTTAAGGACAAGCGGAAGCAAGTTTACTATCAGGCTACTGTCACTTTAGGACCGGCACAGACTAACTTAGTCCAGTATCCAGGCGGTGTTTAACAGGCTTTTAGTGCCCGTAAGCTTCGTGTATGTGCCTCGAAAAGCATGTTAAAACAGTGGAACAGCACGCGAATGAAATGAAACTGGCAAGGCTTTAAAGCACATGCAAATAATGAACTTTTGTGAATTTCAGTATCCCGTGAGTGTAAGTCTACCTCTGCGTTAATATGTGATGTGAACGTATGTTGCGTGTACACAGTATGTTGAGACTGAGGCACCAGAACAGCAAATGATAGAATGCATTGTAGCACGATACTATGATATTTCTTCAAAAGCAGATCGTGGAGACATTTTAATCGTCCACGATCAAATATAGTAATATCGCACACCCCTACTTCTATTAATTGCTTTCAGGACGTGAAGAGAGTTTTAGCAAGTATTACAAAAAGTGTTTATAAAAAATGTGCCTACCCTACCTTTAAGTTAAAGGAGCAGTATGTTGGATTGTGGCCAAAAGTGGTACTGCAATCACCTTCAAATTCCCACGACAAATTCCAAATTCAAGATCCTTGTTTTATTTCGGACTTTGTGAAGAAGTATTTCGGATTCATAACAAGTTTATGAGTTTATCAGTTTATCTGATTCGCAACGTTAGACTTTTTTTTATCCGATTCCGACACGTTTGTAGCTGCAGCTGTGGTAACTAGCAGAGCTGGCAACTCGGATGCCGCAACACTACTGACTTTGTGATTGGTAGATAGCTGGAGGGTGACGCATCAGACCAAAACACAACATGACAACATCAACATCAGTTGAGGGCTGCAACTTCACTTTTTAAATGACAATATCCTGGCCGGACTACTGTTGTCAGTGATATAAGTATTTGAAATGAACATGATTTCTTAATGTCTAGTGACATATCAGGGCCATTTTATGATTCATTTAAATAAATGTCTTACATACAGTTCCTTTAACCTTAAGTTATCTGTTTAAGAGGCCGACTTACCAACAGCGTATCGAGAGCATCGATGAGGGTCAAGGAGTAATTTCCAAGGACATCGTTGATGTTGATATTTGACCTAGTAGAAATACACAAGCAAATGTATCCTTAGGTCTATTCGTTTTAGATATGCTGCTATTATTCAAATACACTGGTATAAATTAAAGCCAAAAAAATCTGTGGTGCTGGATATGAAAGAGATATTTCTCCTTTTCCATGCCTTAAAGGTCTCCTATGCACAGACCTTGGGGCTGACTTGAAAAGTTTCTACTTGTTACTCATCTGTTATCAACTGACTAAAGGAAAAAGATTGATAAGCAACATTTTTGTAACAGGCATTTGATTCACAGGACACTTCTTTTCCAGAACAATGTAAGGAAGAAAAGAGAAGAAAGACTGTAAAGTGTAGATGAATATATATTCATATACACGGGTCATGCCAAGATCTTCTTGAGAATTCACTAAAGCATATAGTTAACATGAAATTAAACATTACAGATGGTCGTTTTGAAGGTTGATATGGATTAGTCAGTATATGGCAAGCCGTTATAACATTTAATCCTTAAAACCTACAAGTCTCTATTTTCATGCTACTAGTACTTATTTTTTTACATACTAGTGTCTCTTATTATTACATACTTATTCCAATAAGTACTAGTACTTATTCATGAGGTACTAGAGCTTATTCTTTAGGTACTAGTGCCTATTCTTTAGATACTAGTACCTTTTTAAAAGATACAAGTAGTTATTCATTAGATATTAGTGCCTATTAAATTGGTACCAGTACTTATTTATTAGATACTAGTGCTTATTCATTAGTTACTAGTATTTATTCAATAGATACCGGTACCTATTTATTAGACACTAGTATCTTTTGTAATTGTTACTATTAACTATTCTTATTTTACTAGTCACAACTGCTTTTTTACTCGTCTTATGTAATGACTAGTCAAAATGTCACTGTAGAGTTCAATAAAAAAAACTTACTAGTAAAATAAAAAATCTAATAAATACTAGTATCTAATAAAAAGGTACTAGTATCTGTATAAGTACTAGTAGCTAATTAATAAAAACTAGTATCTAATTAATAGCTACTAGTATCCAATGAATAAGTACAAGTAGCTAATGAATAGTATCTATTTAATAGGTACTGGTACTAGTATCTAATGACTTAGTACTAGTATTTAAGTATATAGTAATAGGTACTAGTTTCTAAAAAAAATAAGTACTAGTACCTTATGAATAACTACTAGCATCTAATACGTATATGTACTAGTCACAATTGGAATACATACTAGTCAGAACTGAATAGTTGATACCTGAATGACAGATCCCCATAGAAGTCAATGGCAAAAAAATGAATTTGTTTCTAGTAACAAAAGAATAGTTACTATAGTCACTAGTAACTAATGAATAAGCACTAGTATCTATAAGTACTAGTACCAATTTAATAGGCACTAGAATCTAATGAATAACTACTAGTATCTTTTTAAAAAGTAACTTACTAGTATCTAAAGAATAGGCACTAGTACCTAAAGAATAAGCACTAGTAGCTAATAAATAAGTACTAGTAGTTAATGGAATAGATACTAGTATCTAAAAAATAAGTACTTGTAGCATGAACAATTGAGACTAGTAGGTTTTAAGGATTAAAAGTTAAAACGGCTTGCCATCGTCAGTAGCCTAACTTACGGGTTGAGCACGTCAGGCCCTCGACCTTCACAAGCTATAGGGTTAAGTTCATCCTCTGGAAAGGCAAACTTCATGTAGTTATCATATCCGAAATAAAACATGTCTCGCGCCATTCCCCTCATTTTCACTTTCAGCGCGTCAGGGAAGGAGCTGTACTTTCTGTCATAGTCATCTCTGCCCTCCTGAAAGAAGCTGAGGTAGGATTTCTTTGGTGAATTCCCATTAATCTTGGAGCAGGTTTTTGCTTGAAGGTTTCTGTGATCGTACACTTGCTGTGGCCACTCTTTAGTTTTGACGGTGGCTCTCTCGCCATCATTGAGAAGTTCAATTTTATGCAAGTTGAACGAGAATTTAATGGGGAAGTCAAAGCCCCAGCTGGGTCCCAGTCCAAACACTAGCCACACCGCGCAATTTAGCAGCACTCTCAAAACAAGAAGACCCACGACTATTGACCTCCATTGCATCTTTGCCTGCTGTCGTCCTTAAAAGTCATAATTTACTTCGACGTTGCGACTTACCGAAGCGCAAAAATCAACAGTTTTCCTCCCGCTTTCAGTTCTCACACACTTCCTGTCAACAAACCAGCCCCTCCCTGGTCCCCAACGCTGATTGGTCAGCCACTGATAACGTCATGACGGAGAGGGCGAATAGTTAATGTAGGCGTTACTCATACACGCTGTGAACAGCGGAGATGTCGTGGCAGCTAAACTAACTAAACTGCATTTCTAAGCCAATCAGAAAATCACATGTGTGAAGTGACGGAGTACAAGTCTTATCTGTATGTTTAGTTGTACCTACAGCTACAGTTAACCATTACCCCCTCCACTCTATAACCTAATAATAATACTAAATGTTACAAGTAAAAAAATTGTTTTAATTAAATTAAAGTTTTATAAAAAATTGTATTACAATAAATAGTTAAATACTTTATACAAAATACATTACAGATTTAGAAAAATTAAATCATTTTTAAGATTCTACATTTAAATGTTCAAATACATTAAAAAAAAAAAAAAAAAAAAAAATATATATATATATATATATATATATATATATATATACTATATAGTATATATATATATATATATATATATAGTAGTAGTAGTAGTAGCAGTTAGAACATTGGTTAACATTAACATCAGGGGCCTATACCATGAGGCCGGTTTAGGTGGCTAGCCCAATATGTTTAAGTTTAGTTTGTGCCAACCCTGGGTTTTAGGCACCATGAAAGTTGTTTGGCTTTTAGCAGTGTTCATCGCCATAGTAACTTATGCTCCACGGCTACCCCAGTCCGGGGCAGGTTATGTTCCTGTAAAGAGGTTGCAAACCGAACTGGGACCAATCAGCTGTGAGGAAAGTGACACATGTCTGATGCGATAAAGTCACTCCACCTGTTTTCACTCCAAATTAAAGATCACTACACAGCAACTGATTTTTAAAGACAAAATCGTCCGGCTTTTAGAATAATAATTTTCTTATTTTCAATAGAATAAAATTTTGTATGATTTAGATATTATTTATATAATTATGGTACCCTTAATCGATCACACATGTACAATTTTAGTTCATCAATTATTATTACGCTCAGTTTAATTGAATAGATATATAAAGGTAATATAAATATACGCTTTAGAATCAATAGATAAAGCTATAAAATTACTACATGTGAGCTTAAATGTTACAATTTCTCCACCTTTATCAAATGTATAAACTAACTTCACAACTTCTACTTGCACTGATATAGCAAGACTTTTTTATTTTAGCTGTCCTCTTTCATAGACAGCTATTTTCTTCTTGCTGTGTAAATTTGTTTAAATTCTTGTTATTTTTCAGTCTCGTAATATTCTGTATTAAATCGCATTGCTTCTCTCACGAGAAATGAATCTGTTTCACTCTTTCTCAGCATGTGATTGGTTTTTCATTTCTGATGTCACACCTAAACTCAGGATCAAAGCCAGAGTTGACAGAGAAAGTTGATGATCAGCATCATGGTACCAACAAAGCCTGGTTGGATTGGTTTGGTTTTGTCAACTCTAAACTAATCCTGTAACCCTGAGTTTGTTCAACTACCATCATGGTACAGGCCCCAAATGTTGTGACAAATATAACTATATAATTATAACTATTCAATATAATTATTAAATATTATATAATTATTATATAAATTAATACATTAATTTATAACATTATGAATATAATTGTAATCAAATTTATATTATGAATATAATTATAACTGAAATACATTTTAAATCAAAATCTTGAGAATAGGTTGTATGTTGCTTTAATTTGGAAATAGCAATAGCAAGCATAATTGCTGCACCTTTATAACTTGAAATTTGAAAACTTGAGATCACATATTTAGGATTTATAACATTAATGCTCAACTTTAGATATGAATACTTGACTGACCACAGCATTAAAAAAAAAAGAAAAGAAAAAGAAATCAATCACAACAATGCAAGATTCCTCCTACATGTTGACAATCTATTTATTGGTTCATCGTATTTACAAAAGTGCATTTATAATAGTGGGGTTACCAACATTTGCCTCTTTTCACAAATATTTAGTTGATAATGACAACAGTACAATAATCTACCTTAAAAAGCATGCCTTCTTCGGTTCTTGCAGTTCAAAGTAAGCTATCTTGATCCAATCTAGTTCCAGGCAGGCACACCTGGTATACTGTTTAGCTTGAGGGACAGAGACACTGCACAAGGCACTTTAACTTCACCTACTCTTTCTCTCAGCTCATGAACAGGATTCAAGTCATCGTTGAGCTAAAAGAAAACCTTTACCAGCAAAACATTCATCCACTCTAATATACATACACTCACTTTTGTACAAATCTTTCTGGATCATCATTTGTACATTTCTGCTGAGCTGTTTATATACTAGATTGCTCCCCATTTAGATTTTACAGATTTCTCAAGAGACGATTGGGGTGGATGCAAAGAAACAAAAGCAACAGTCCAAATTATATTATACTCTCTCGTGAGCATAACCTGACAGACTGGAGAGAACAAAAGGCTTAACACTATATTAAAGTTTAGATTCTTCTCAGTTTTTCAATAGATTTGTCCAGGAAACCCCAAGTGGAGACCACTGGAGCTGCAGGGATTTGCAAAAACATGAATCCATAATGTTCATCCGACAGCAGGCTGTAAGAGGTGGAGGAACTCATTCTGCAGGCTAACGTCTTTTAGCGACTGATGTATCATTGACATGACTGATGCAGTTGGGAAGAGGAGCTGGTGAAGAATTATGGGATCAGACGAGCAGGATAGTGTAAGGGGAGCGGTACGGAGAACTGTACAGTTTCACAAAGCGAGCAGGGTGTGGTGTGAGAGGAACATGGCAGCAGATTGACAGCGGGCCCTCAGAAGACACTTTCAGCTTCTTCTTGACTTTGAGTGCTGGATTAGCCATTGAAGCGTAATGTCTGTGAGAATCAGGGGACATAATAGTGCCATGTAAGTATAGCTGACTAGAAACATCATGCAGCAATCTCAACTCATCCTCATGGAACATTACTTACCAATGTTATCTTTCTCTTTGCAGGAAATCGAGTAGCAGCAGATTTCCCGGTCTTGAATAGCAGCCAAGTTCCTAAAGAAATAGAACAAGAGAAAGGATCAGTAAAATAATTTATCTGGTATGGTATTTCATTTCAGGCCTACTAGTTATTTCAGGAAAAGCTGTAAACAGAGTGTAGTCCAGCAACAGGAAAATATAGAAGCAGATACAACTCTTAGCCAATAGATGGCAGTAATTCTTACAACAACACTAGACCCCCAAACCACATGACCTTTCCATTTCATGCAGACAGATGGTATAACTCTGGTCTAGACATAGTGACTCATCTCATTCTCACACAATTCTTAGAATACACAGAAATTCTCAATCTGATCCAATGTTTTTTATTTTCTTGAAAAAAAAAATTAAAGATAAAATTTTAGAGATAGATTTTAAATTGTGTGTTGTTGATGTTTTTTTTAAATAGAGCATTCCTTTATAATGAAGATAAAAAAAAATAAACTGGGATGAGCATAGCCAGTAATGCAATTTCCTAATTATTATAATTATATTAAGTTTTCTATTATGGCAAGGCAATCTTATTAGCATCATATGATTTGTCCGAATATAATCAGAGGCTGTATGAAGCCGAGATAGTCCACTCGTACATGAATGGGAGAAATCATAACGTTCATTATGGCAGCTTTAGGAATGTATGTCCCACCAAGAACGTCCATGCGAATTAGCTGGATCAGTTATTTAAACAATTTTCACAAACATTTATGTATCAGTATTTCTCAACTGGTGGGTCACAACCCAAAAGTGGGTCACACAAGAAAAAGTAGGTTGTTTTAGTGGGTTGCGGAGAGTGTGGTCAAAGAAACAACAACAACAACTGAATTGTAAATGTTTTCTGATGCAAGCATTTATTTTGAAAGACATGTGTTAATACTGATGACACTTCTGTCAGACACAGTATAAGTAAAGCGTGCCTAAGAAAAATGCTTTGTCCTGATTCAGTATCTGCTTTCAGATGATGTGTTGCCAGGCTATATGTCAATGTGATTATTCTAATATTTAAGTAAACTGTTATGAAAAAATCTCTCACCTCAGAAAAATGTACTTTCCTGCCCTGTCAGACAGTATCCTATCACACTGTGCGAGTGCAAATGCAGAGGCGCATGCTGTATATTACTTCATATAATGAAATTATGGGCATACAACGTCGTATTTATGCTGTCAATAAGGTCATGAAATTACAAAAAACTACCAATAAATTGTGTGTTAAGTAAAGATTTTCACACAGGTATGATGTTCATTCTATTCATCAGGATCAGTGTCTATATGTTATATTAACAGTTCATGTTAGTATTGTGTATTTACCAAGGCAACTATTATCATAACCCCAAAATACCATTTAATTTTCTCTCTGTATTATATTCTGTATTTTTGATGACTGTGCTCATACCAATTTACTAACTTTAGTGTATTACAAAAAACTAGGACTTCTATTTAACAGCCTTACCTTGTTTATTCATCAGTGTTAGTGATATTCTAACAATATACGTGCATTTTAAGTAACATGGAACGGTACTTTGGTGTGTGTCAACATTTCTGAGAATTAAATTTGCTTGGTTCATATTCCTAAAAATTTAGGTCACATGGGAGAATGTGGGACCCATGGCCAAACCAGTTGAGAAATACTGACCTAGAGAGACAGTATATAAAAAGCTATACTGGTTAACAATTCACTTTCCCCACAATCTGACCAAGGTGACATCAGGCGAAAATAAAATAAATTTGAGGTGGAGTAAATACATTTTCAATCAACTTTTTTTTTTTAAATAATTGGCATTGATAAAACATCTACATGTGTGGTGTACAGCTCCTTACATTTTTTCAATTAGCTGTTTCTCATCCAGCACATTGGGTAGATCTCTCTTATTGCCGAGCACCAACACCTAAAAGACATCCATAGAAACTTATGCAGTGAAGATAAATATATGTTTGAGCAATGATGTGTGAAAAAAAAAAGGAAATGTCTTACAGGGATTCCTTGTAACTGTGGCTTGTCTAAAAGATTGTGCAGCTCATTTCTGGAAGCTTCAACCTTCTCCCGGTCCGCTGCATCCACCATGTACCTTTGACAGAAAATGGACAAAGGTTGAAATGATGCACATTTTTTTATTATTTTGGTAGTGTGAATACTTTCCTCTTTCCCGTTATACAATATGGATGTAGATACTTACACTATTGCATTCACCCCACGACAGTATCGCTCCCACATGCTCCTGAACCTCGGCTGACCTCCGATATCCCAGATCTGCACAGGTATCAGACCCACGTTAGTTTCAGTGTTTATTATTTACAATTAAACTTGCACCTTTTTTTCTCCTGAATCCAAATAAACCAAGATTATTCATTAAAAAGGAACAAACCTTGATGGTGACGTTGCCTTTTGTGACCTTCCTCATGTTGAACCCAACAGTTGGAATCATGTCTTCGCTGAACTGGCCTGACTGGGGGGATAATATAGCAAATATTAACAACTCATGGACTTAGACTTGTTTGTGGTGAAATGTTTCCATTATTCTACCTAAAACAATTTCTTTACTTAGTTTCCTTTTTTTTTTTTTGACGCCCAGTTTATTTTCCTATTGCTGTAAGCGTAGGCCTGCAGTGATTGGTAGTTAAGGCCTTCCCATCAGAAACATTTATTTGATCTATGATTCATAATGAAAGTTCGAACAAAAAAACACCACAAGACCGCTCTAGGAAATTTCCATGGTAAATCTACTGTACTAATCTACAGAGATTCTCAAATTCAGGCCATTGCCACAGACAACTCTAAAACATTTGTGCCAATATGATGATTATTATACAATTACAATATTTTGCGATTTAGTAAAACTTCTTGCATTACTAATGTTTATTCAAACAATATACTCAATCTCAATAAGAAATTTGACCAAGCATTTAGGAATTCATATTTAGTTGTCAGCAATCACAGTATTTAGTCACATCATTAATAAACAATATATTACTGACCTGGTTTAGACCTGCTTGAATTATAAGGCAGGTCTAAACCACAAGACCACCTCTCCAGTTACGATTCAGTTTTGATGTGGTCTGCCCTAATAAGGCAAAAAACACTTTCCCTGATTTTTCACGCTGTCGCCAGTAAAACTTTCCTTCTAAACATTAGGACCACCACAAAGTATTCAAACACACTCATTCAGTTCTTGACTGCATAGTCAAATCTGCAGATGTAATTTCTTCCATTGGCTAATATTAGCAATGATATACGTCAACTTGATAATGAAAATTATTCCAATATTGAATATTGGCAAAGATAATAGCAAAGATAATGTCACAATGCTTAATGATATCGTGCTATAAAACTACTCGTAGTGAGATATAGGATTTTGTTAACTCCCACAACCTAACAAACAGTAAACTCATTTTCTAGGACAGGTACACAAAACAGCCTATTGTGTTTGTTTTTGTTGTTGTTGTTTTTGTCCTTCACCTGACAAAGCAAATGATGCTCATCTTGTGCTGAGGCAAACTGACAACCATGACAAAAGGATAATGCCTGTTAGGCTAAGGCAGTAATGGCAAAAAATGAAAGAAAGTCTGCTAATTTAAAAAGAGTCGTTTGAAGTTGCACCATCCCAAAGTGTACAGTAAGTATCATACCAAAGCAATCACATGCAATAGAACGAACTGCCCTTGACAAATGTTCTTCATTTTTAGGACCAGGAATTCTGTAACCCAATCAAGGAAACTAAAAAACTAAATTAAGTCTTTGACAGCATGTTTGCTAAGTAGGCTAACTAAGGAAAAGAATGGAAAAGAATATATACATGTAGTCCTGCTCAAGATTGCGGTGTCAACAGCTCTGGCTGCACGGCTCTTGCAGCTCATAGTGAACAAAGGGTTACTGAGTCAGCACACTATCTCAGAATATCTGACAACAGGGTGAAAGATAACCAGCCCCTTCACACTATCAGCCATCATTACTCAGAGAGAGAACCAGGCAGATTTTGGAAAGTAAAAAACAAATCTCACGGCACACTAATGCACAAACATGCATTGCTTTAAATGGCATATTAATCTGGATAATGTATTTAAAGTAGCACTCACATTTAATGTTAAACTTAAGTCAGGTAGGAGAACACAATACAGTCATTCAAGTAGTTACAAGATGTTGTTTGTGATTTTAGAACAAATTTACATATCGTCGCTGTTTAATTATTTTTTAAATTAAATTAAATACTGCGTCATCAAAGTTGGTATTGTGGCTTATAAATGGTCCGACATGTGCACGAGTCAATATAATATTAACATTTTATGAAAATCAAGCTCAGATGAGTTGCAGTATCAAACAAACAAAAATTAGCCAGAATCGTGCAGCTCTAGTGGGCGCTTAGTTTTTAGTGTTGTTCATTACATTTGCAAAGGCTATTTAAAACAGTAGCCTACTAGACGGCAAATACAAGACTCTTCTCTGCTCTTCGAATATTTAAAACATTAGCCTTTATAGACAATGTTTCTTGAGTAGAGAAAATGCTGTAGTTAATCAAACATCAGTTCTTTATTTACCCTTGCACTGCAAACAAGCAGAGACTCTCCAAACCATGTGTGGCACTTCATTCACAATAGAGCTAGGTGGAGTTAGAAAATTTGACCCTATGGGTTTGACCGACAGATTCAGTGGAGTTTCGAGTAGGGCTGCACGATTAATTGGAATTAACACTAAATCGCGCTTAAACCGATCAGTCTTAGTGCAAATATTTTAGTATGCGTAGCTTGTCAGTGAAGCACGGCTCTGTGATGATTAGTAAATGCTGCTCCATCTAAAAGCACTGCGTGTTTGAGTCGCTTATAATGTGCCTTTAAAAAAGCAACAAGCGTCAAACATCTTTCCAAAAATGAGAAGCATTTAAAAACCTGTTGTCCAACAAAAGAGAACATTTAATAACATGTTTTTACTCCAAACTCACTTTATAACATCAATCGAGCGCTTGAAATAACTGAATCATAGAATCAGGCAGACAGTTTATTATTTCACAGTATTCTATACAGTGATAAAGGCTATGTCGATCAGCACTGCATTGTAAATATACTTTATCATCATGGAAATACCCGAGAAGGCTTCAAGAACTCAGAATGATACACCACAAGTCGTATGTTTATTAGTCATGTTTAATCAATTAAGCGATTCAATCGTCTGTTTTTTCAGCTACAGCGATAGTATGATGCCCATAGGGATTTCCTGGAATGACGTGCGTTATTGTGCTTCTGCGGCAGGGCATATTTGGAATTTTTGCGCATGAGCGCTCTCTGGCTTTCAGATGGAGCCGCATTTACTACTGATCACAGAGCTGTGTTTCACAGACAAGCTGCACATAAAAAATGGGGGGGGGGGGGAAATCGCAGGATTTGCCAAATCGCATTTGATTTAATATTGATTAATCGTGTAGTCCTACTTACGAGGTTTAGTAACGAGCTCTTTTTAATGCTTTCATTGGTTAAATATTTGTAAAACCAAAATATGATCAATAGCATTGATTTCTAAAAATAAATAAAAAATTATCAAATATAGATACAAGATGACAGCAACAATATTTTCTTATATCGTAGCATTTATTTATTTGGCATTTGATATTTTTCCACGGTGCACATGTCAACCAATCGCAGTGCACAGAGGTTGGGAAACAAGCAGGCAGGTGCAAATGAGACACTGAGTGCACAATCCCTCGCATCTCTGTGCCTTGATGAAAACTTAATTGCACTTGTTACTCCATTTAAATAATTAATGAGATACACACATGGTCACCTCAGAAGATGTGATTCCCACCTGAAGCGCTGAAATGATTACACAGTACCCGTATATAGTTTATAAATGCAGCTATAAATGCTTTTTTATTGATTTATAAGCATATCTATAATGTGTTTAATAATTGTATTTTCATACTTTGTTAATGATTAATTAATAATTTCTAAATGAAGTATAGCATTATTTACAAACCAGTTATTTAAGAGTTGTCAGTGGTTCATAATATCACTTAGAAAGTGTAAGTAAATGGAGTACATTCAGGTAGTTATAAAGCATTTAGTATTGGTCAGTTTACTATTTTTGTGAGCTCATCTAAAGTGAGGACTATTCATGCCTTGTAAAGCATTTATAAAGGAGATTTAAAGACTCAGTTATCTTCTAAATAAAAATGAAACAAACACAACACAGTGATACAGAACATAGAGATATTTAACAGCCTTTAAATCTCCTTTATAAATGCTTTACAAGGCATGAATAGTCCTCACTTTAGATGAGCTCACAAAATAGTTAACTGACCACTATTAAATGCTTTATAACTACACAAAATAACCCTTTAAAAATACATGTTAATAAAGCTTTTTTTAACACACTAAGTAACTATTACTATATGTCTGAATAATAAGTGTATGAATGTACATTTAAATAGTTTATTAATCATTTACTTATACTTTCCAAGTAATCTTATGAACCACTGATAACTCTTAAATAACTGGATTATAAATAATGCAATACTTCATTTAGAAATGATAAATTGATCATTAATAAAGTATGAAAATACAATTATTAAACACATTATAGATATGCTTTTAAATCAATAATAAAGCATTTATAGCTGTATTTATAAACTGCTTATTAATATATATTGATGCTTTATAAATTATTAATTACCTGTTTACTAATGCTTACCTAATGATTAATAGTGTGCAATTATTCTAAAGTGTTACCACGTGAGCAAGATGCTTGTTTAAACCACATAACCACCTCATGCAATGATTTAAAGTTAAGCTGGTCTGCCTTGATGAGGGAAAGTCCTATATGTCTGCTTATGTCTAGTAACAACATTTCTAGCAGTTCTTATCAGCTTGTTTTTGAATTTCCATCCTATATTCCGAAAGGAACTCCTTGAACTCTATTATGCTGCATTGACCCAACTCACACTAATGTCAAATCTATAAAAGGTATCTCTCTCTATATATATATATATCAAAGTCCTCTTCGGTTGAAATGAATGAAAACAAATATACAACAGAACTATTTCCAACCAATGAATATTTATATTACACGATGCAAAACACAAAAATGGGCTAACATGACCAATTCATGTGAAGTTTAGGTGATGAATCTGACTTATGCAGTCACAGGATTTGTATTACGCCACAGCTTATGAGGGACTCCAAGTTTAACAAATTCCCTTCCTTCAGCATACTCTGAAGCTCAAGATCTTCTGCATGGCTGGCATGCTTGTGATTCATAAGAAGTCTCCCTCAAAAGGTCAATTAGACCTTTTAGAAAGAAGATCATTGAGAAAACATTTTCAAAAAAATCCACTTTTGACAATTTGAGGGAAGTGGTTACAGAAGAGACAGAAGAGAACTACAAATATAGGCAACACATGAGGCCAATGCTTACACTAAACACTTCAGCCAACAACTAATGCGCCCTAAGCATTTTGAGCAACACAAATGGAATTTGAAAGCTGGTATACCACATTAAATTCATACATTTTAACCTTAGAGTGTTTAGTCTTCTACCATGGTAAATAAAAAAACAATGAACTACTGTGCCAGCACATTTTGCTTACTCTTGCACCAAATCACATGATGGAGGATGTCACTTGACCAGGAAGAACCGCATTAAAACGTTTGTGAGTCTTGTGACTAATGCCAGCAACTAGAAACATACATACAGTGCTTTCAAGAACAGATAGTGGAACTACTTATTAGATTAGGAATGATCTTGCAGAACAAGTACTACAGTACATGCTTGATTCAGAGTATGAGGTTATATATTATTTTTTTTGCCTCAAGACAGAGGCGTGTGTCTAATCAACAACATAACACAATGCAGTGCAGATAAAACAGTATTAGGAATTAATTATTAGTCACATACAGGCATACGCAATTAATGGGATAGTTCACCCAAAAATGAAAATTGTCATAATTTAATCAACCCCAGATCGTTCCAAACTTGTATGAGTTTCTTTGTTCTGTTTAACACAAAAGAAGATATTTTGAAGAACGTTGGTAACTAGACAGTAGCCACTGACTTCCATAGTAGGAAAAAAATACTATGGATGTCAAAGGCTACTTTCAACTGTCTGGTTACCAATATTTTTCAAAATATCTTCTTTTGTGTTCAACAGAAGAAAGAAACTCATACAGGTTTGGAACAACATGAGTGAGTAAATGATAACAGAATTTTCATTTTTGGGTGAAATATCCCTTTAATACTTCAAGTATCGAGTTACACTGCCTTGCCTGTATATGAGCAAAGACTTTAATAAGTGACCCTTTTGATTGATGATACCTGGATTGATAAAAACTGATGTTATGGAGAAAATAAACAAGTGTGATTACTCGTGTCACGTGTGCTTCCTAAACCAAACATCCAGTTTCCCATCAGCAAAAACAAGCTCACCAAGGGTGCATGAAATCCTGCTCAAATATAATATCCTGTATAAAGTTTTAAACTTTATACTGACGCCTTTCTGTGTGGATGCATAAAGTTTGTTTACTAGTTATGGCTACTGCTTGACATTTGTCCATTTTTTGTGCATCAAGTCTCATATGAGGAACTTCCATATAACAGACATTCTTCGTGCTATTACACAGCCAAGTGCTACCATGTACTGTCACTGGCTGTTTGCAGGTCGGCAGTATACTTGGTGTGTTTATGATGATTGTGTTATATTTAATTGTTATTATTAATAGTAGCAGAAGTGAGTAGATTGCATTGATGATCATTTCACGTCAACATGGCGGCGCCCATGATGGGGTGATACATCAATACATCTTTACGTCATCATATTTCTAAAAAGTGTTGTTGATTTCTTTATGTATACCATATTTTATTATAAAAATGACTGAGTGCACCCTTAAAGCTGAGAATAACACATTGGGTTGTACATTCACATGCTTGGGATAGGAATGCGTAACAACTACTAATAAAACCAGTTAGTTAAAGCTGCCTGCCACCAATAGTTGGATTTTGATTTCTCTATAGAGCTCTTGTTTTCTCTCTAGAAAACAAAAATGTTCCAGGGTTAAACTAAGCTGACATTATAACAAGTTTATAAGGTCGAAAATATGTGGACGTGAAGCACATTTCACAGGATCTATACGGTAAAATGTCAAACTGTTGTCAACACAAACCATCGCATAACGTTACCTACGCAATCAAATTATTGATGGTCATCTGGGAGCTAACGTTAGCCGGTTAGCTTTCCCAAAAAAACGTTGACTACGTTATCTAAATTGGTCTTTTCCAGTCGTCTACTGTGAATTTAAGTGAAATTAGCAGAAATTAGTAAAGCAATTATGTTAATTGTTTGGTGCACTAGACTGACATTCAGTCTCTTAGATGTGTTAAACTAGCTCATGCTAACCGCAAATACTCACCGCGATTACGTTAACAAACGTCGTTTTGCCCGAATATTGCAGCCCGACGAGGGTTAATTCCATTTCTTCCTTCCAAAACAGAGCCTTAAACCAGTCCAAGAGGCGGTTAATGAGTGCCAACATTTCGATGTAAGATTTTACAGGTCTGTGTTGGTTTGGGTTGTTTGCAATGTTTTTCACCACTAGAAACGTAATGTAGTGGTTGGGAGGAACTGACCGCTGTCATATGACTGACTGTGATACGTTTGAGAACTGAATGTGTGTTCATTCGCGTTGAAGCTGCGCCACTTATGCGCAGGCCTGCAGTCCGACTCATGAACCGATTCGCTGAAATTTTCAGCGAATCGGTTCCTTCAAAAAGTTGTGTCATGAAGCACCGTGTGGCATTTTACGAAATCAACAACGTTAAAACAAAACCACTACTAGGCACATGGTGCAGTATTTTATTGGTTTTATGTTAAGTTTATGATAACAGTTTTATGATAACACTACAAGTTGCCAATTAGGTAACGTTAATGAAACTAAAAATGATCAATATATTTGTTACAATATTTATTCACAAACATTAGTTAATGAAAAAACAACTAGGCCTATTGCTTGTTAGTTCAGGACAGGTCCGTTAAATAATATTAACTTTTAATTAAAAAAATGTTAACATTAACTAAGATTAATAAATTAGAAGCATTCTTAATTGTTAGTTCATGTTAACTAACATAATTAATAAATGTTAGTAAATGGAACCTTATTGTAAAGTGTTACCACTTTATTTTAATGTCAATTCAATGTATTGTTCCCATTATACAGCTCATAACACTTAAGTAGAACATTTCATTTACAATAAAAAATCCTACAGTTACATTTCCATTCTAAAAAAAAGTATTTGCCCATTGTAACTCTAATGGCTAATGACCATACAATTTTATAACTGCAAATAAAACTATAAAAAAATGCAGTGAAATTATTTCACAAAAATACATGTCTGCAACAAGATGACTCGTTTAGCAAAAGTATCCAAGTGATGGATTTTATATCTGTAGAAAATGGTGCATATTGATACAATAAATATAATGTATAGATGTGATGACAGTCAAATCAAAACAGATGTGAAAGTGAAACAACTGTCCTTAAAGCAGAAAAAGCTGTACAAGCAGACAGAGAGTAAACTACCCGTCATATTCACACACATCACACGTGATCAGAAGAACATCAATACAATAAGACAAACATGAAGCTTTAGATGCTGGTCGTTGTGCCTTTTAATCTTTGGTGCTACTGTACTTAAGACATATTTCTGTTCACATCCCAAAGGTTTTATCTATTGTGAAAAAATACATTTGTAATGTTTGACTACATATGCTTATATCATTTACTAACTGTCCTCTGCTCTTTCTGAAAATCTGAAAGGCTGTCATTTAAGGGTTTAATACTTACTAGATAAAGTTAACAGTAAATATCCTCTTGCATGACTCAGCTTCAGAGAGCAAATGTTCCATCAAGGCAAAAACAAACATGTCGTCTTTTCCTATTATCTCAGCTCACGTGCATCTGTTTTGAAACTGAATTGATAAGACCTTTGTGTGGATCAATACAGAGTAACAAACTATAGTTTATAGATGTTATACTGCAAATGCAATTAATTGCATGTCAATTCATTCAAGCACCCAATTCACTGGGTGTTCTTAACATCCTTCCCAATTCATTGGGTGTTCTTCAAAGACTTTCAAGGAAAGCTGTTGACATCACACTTTTGCTATATTCTTCTGATACCTCTGTTTTGGCATCACCCATTTCCTCCTTGGAAAGTTTGCAACTGCATGTATCTGAGGGCAATACTCTTGTGCACGGTTTTCTTACTGCGGAAAGATGCGATTATATCAGACTTTATAGGAAATAGGAATTTCATTTACAAAATAATTTCATATTACATACAATAATACATTTTGGATGTGGTAACACTTTAGCTTATGGTCCAATTCTCATTAGTTGCTTATTAACATGCATATTACTATGATATTGATTGTTTATTAGTACTTATAAAGTAGATATTAATGCCTTATTCTGCATGACCATATTCTACATCCATTATTACCCATACCTACCCAATACCGAAACTTAATAACTATTTTATTATTAATAAGCGGTAATTAGGAGTTCATTAAGGCAAAAGTCATAGTTAATAGTTAATAGTAAATAGTGAGAATTGGACAATGTAGCCTTTATAGAATATTTTTATTTATTTTTCTAAAGGGTTTACTAAGTAGCAGTAGAAACACATATATAGACAACTAGAAATTTGACAAACTTGAAAATGTTACTTACATTTTAGGAGCATCTTGTATTTGAAAATTTGGAAAGCAGTATACATGATAAAAACGAAGCAAGTCAACACAGTGACTATTAAACAGGCCACCATGAACGGATGAGACTGGATCCCGTTTTCTTGTTTGTCTGTTGGGTGGCGTGTAACTGTATCATTTCTTACACCTATGGAAAATTTAAAAGAAGTACCAGGGTTGTGTGAGAAATGCCTTGTAAAATAACTATTTTGCATAGAGCATAGTCATTTAAGATTCCTCCTCAAAATCATCAACGATTTTTCAATAAATGCAATGGTAATACATTGAAATATATAGTATATACTACATATTTCAAAATATTACCATTGCATTTATTGACAAATCGTTGATGATCTATATATATATATATATATATATATATATATATATATATATATATATATAGATAGATCATCAACGATTCGTCAATAAATGCAATGGTAATATTGAAATATGTAGTATATACTATATATATATATATATATACTTTCAGATTTCAACATATGCACACTACATTTCAAAAGTTTGGGTTAAAAAGCTTTTTAACACTTTTATTTGGGAAGAATGCATCAAATTAATCAAAAGTGACAGTACTGTTAAAAGATTTGAATTTCAAATAAATGCTGTTAATTAACTTATCATCAACGGATCCTGATATTTCAACACAACTGTTTTCAACATTGATAATAAAGAACATTTCTTGAGCACATTAGATCAGCATTTTAGAATGATTTCAGAAGGATCATGTTACACTGAAGACTGGAGTAATGATGATGCTGAAAATTACCATTGCCATCACATTAATAAATTACATTTTAAACAATATTAAAATAGAAAACAGTTATTTAAAATTCTTATAGTAAAATTTCACGATATTCCTGTCTTTACTGTATTTTTGATCAAATAAATGCAGCCTTGATGAGGATAAGAGATTTCTTTCAAAAAACATTACAAATCCTACTGACCCCAAACTTTTAAACAGTAGTGTATCATATATTTTAATTACAAATGTGTTGTATGAATGGAAATGGAACCCCATAATGACAGTATGTGTTTCAGTAGTAAAATGTACAAACCAGAAGAGACACATCTTGCATTGTGGGTCTTGTTTCCAGGGAAGATCACACCACCAACACACCTGATTGTGAAACTCAGTTATCATCTGTTAAACAATCTCAAGGCATTACTATTCATTTAAGAACTCTAATGAAATGCAGCAAATACAAAAATTTACTTTGTAATGGATTTACACCTGCTGTCCTCAGCATCATTGTAAGTGTTGTCTGGACATGGCACACAAGTGTAATTGTAATCAAAGTCACCTGTCAAAACACCAGGGGAAAAAAGGCAATTGAAGGATTTGAAATAGTATCATGAATCACTTTAATGTCTCTCTGTCCTCATGCCCTCTACACAATATGACCATTAGAAATAAAGCCCCCAGGAAAGACACAAAGACAGGAGGAGCTCTAAATATCAATCATTGTGGAGGCATGTGTCATTTTGTTTGATTAAATAAAAACAAATGCCTTACCCGTTCTATTCAGTTGCTGTCCAGGTTTACAGCTTGTTCTTTTCTCACAACTGCTGCATTTTTCATTTAAGCATAAATGATTATTACAGAAACATTTGACCTCCAAAGCAGGGTTTTTTGGACATTTCTCACATTCCGCTTGACATGAGCCTTTGGGATACTCACCTGTCAAAAAAAGTTTAAAAAGAGTTTGAGCATTTGACATCTTACTTGATTGTATTGATTATGATTGTATTATGATGTATATGAATATGAATATTATCAGGATATTATGAGTTTCTCCATAGGGTTCTACCAGGGAACTCCATATGATGTCTCCGGTATCAATTATCTACTGTAATAGTGTTAATAAATATAATAATAATTATTATTATTATTATTATTTAATAATAATGCTATTAAATATAATGCTAATAAAGCTGTAACTCAAATTATAGATACATAAGTTCAGGTCAAAACAAATAATCATGAACAGAGAATAAATTACAGCGTTTATCATAGTCTTGAGAATATCATGATAATCTTACCTGAAGGGCAGGCTTTACAACATTTATTTTCAATTTCATACTCAGTGGTCCAGTCACAGTTTATAGCCAGAGTCGAAATCCAGCTGCCACAAACACAGAGCAGTGTAAACCAGAGCTTAGCGGTGTCCATTGTATCACAGCAGTAGATTGAGGATTGCTCTCTATTTTCATTTCTCACATTTTATAGTCTGACGTTACACCCACAAAGCAGAGGCGTGAGCATGATGAGGAAGAGAGAGGTCAAAACCAAAGAGCCTATAGAACTGAGAGTGAGAACATGCAAAGACATGCAACAAGATGTGAATTTAAATTCTTGTAATCAACTCACTGGGAATCTTTCCAAATAATTTCTTTGGAAAGCATGGGATCTGTGAAATTTTTTGGGAAAGATTCACTTTATAGGGGTGGAAGAAATAAATACCCATGAAAGTCTTTCATTCCTTCCTTTTAAGGCCAATGTATTTGATGCTGTTGGTTGATGGAAAGTACGGCTGGATGTGGATTTCAAAGACATATTTACTATAATTCACAGTTTCATAGAGCATGAGGTTGTGGGTCATAGTCAATTCAAAAATAAAAATTCTGTCAACATTTATTCATCCTCATGTTGTTTCCAAACATTGGAGTTTTCTTTCTTCTGAGGAATACAATAGAATAATGTATGTTAAAGTAAGATATTTTTATTCAACTTTCATTACACACGTACACATAAAGGTTATTTATTGGCATCTGTGGTTCAATTAAGATTCTTTAACATCCATGAAACCTTTCGATTGGACAAAAGGTTCTTTATAATGAAAAAGGTTTGTTAGATCATTTATATTAAAGTTCTTCATACTGAAAAAAAGTTCTTTAAAGATCTGTTCACTGAAATGGTTATTCTATGCAAAAAAAAAAAAAAACTATTAACTATAATAAATAAAAGTAAATTCAGAATATCTTCTCTTGTGTTCTTAAAAAAAAATGAAATCATGCGGGTCTTATCACGAGGCAGCCAATAGGGAAGAGTTACCTATCGTTCTGGTGAAAGGATAACTTTACTTTTAATATCAGCAAAAGTCACAAGTACACACTACAATACTAACGTATAGCAGTAAGTGGCTGATGAGGTTCAGTTGGGTCAGGACCCACCAGATGGTTCTGTTGTGCAAAATGCACTGTAAAGCAAGTGGAGAATGTCACGATAAGGACATTGCCTCTCTGATGGGTTTGGCAACTGATTAATTGTGCCCCACCAAAAATTCATAAGTATACAAAGAAATAAACATTTTTTGAGGACTTTGGCACTTTTTAATTCAGAGACCTCAACAGAGATGAGAATAAGTGATGGAGAAAGAGAAGAAGAGTGGGATCGATACAGCTGAGCATCACATCCTTATTGCTGTTGAAGCAGTGGCCTTGTGGTTAGTGTTCTCCATTGGTTGGTGTATATTTCAAAGAATTTAGGAAACCTAAGCAAACCACTATCGCCATTTTTGATAGGCATGTCACAGAAACTATTTGATCACTGTCTGATATACGCTTCTCCACCGGCTACAGAAATGCTGTGCTATGGGTAATAAAAACATCTTATCGAGGTGATCTAGCTTGCTTAGTGTAACAGGAAGGACCACTTCTTCAGAAAGAATCTCTTAACCCTTCGTTGACATGACAACCGCTGTACCACCCTGAGAGTCGTAAACAGTTCTTTTACTGTCATTTGTAAGATTACTTGATGTGAAATACCATTCACAGCCCATTTTAATATGGTAATGTGATGTATTTCCATGTGAAAAAAGATATTAATGCATAAAGATGCACACATGGATTCAATGTGATCATGAAAAATGTGTTCCCTTTTAAGGAACTACCACGTTGCGTAAGCTGCTGACATAATGGGGACATGCCCTTGCAGAAACAACTTGTACAAACAAGCCATTCAACGGCTGACGCAGTGCAATGGTGTCATGAGGTGCACCCCAGCATATAAGAAGGGTGCCTAAGAACACATCATCAATTTTTTTGTCTTCAGGAAGCTGCTTGTTTGTGTGCTGTGTGAAGAATATGAAGGTAAGCAGAATGTGGCAAGCAGATAATTCAAACATTGTGTTCCTCCATGCTTTTCCATTGAGGAAATTGATTTCCTCAACCACCAATGTGCAGCATCCACCTGGATGATGCAACAGCAGCCATATTGCGCCAGAACTCCCACCACACACCAGCTTATTGATGGAGAGGAGACAGATTTATGAAGCCAATGAGTATATAGGGATGATTAGGAGGCCATGATGGACAGAGGCCACTGGGCAAATTTGGCCAGGATGCCGGGGTTACACCCCTGGGATTTTTTGTGACCACAGAGAGTCAGGACCTTGGTTTAACATCTCATCCGAAGGACGGTGCTTTTTGACAGTATAGTATCCCCGTCACTATACTGGGGTGTTCGGACCCACACAGACCGCAGGGTGAGCGCCCCGTACTGGCCTCTCTAACACCTCTTCCAGCAGCAACCTAGTTTTCCCAGGAGGTCTCCCATCCAGGTACTAACCAGGCTCAACTCTGCTTAGCTTCAGTGGGCAACCAGTCTTGGGCTACAGGGTGATATAGCTGTACTGCAAGTTAACCAGGCAGATCTGCTCAAAGACCTGGATCAAAGATCTGTGCCACAAAGCAGGCAACCAGCTCTTTAAGGCTGGTCCATGAATGCTATGGTAGCAACGGAGAAGTATCCGTGGCCCCTGACTTGCCCTCTGGGCTGTTTGGCACTGCCATTGAGATGGTGGTGGACAGGTTTAGATAGGCAAGAACGCAGTCGGACGCCTTTGGGAAGTATATCCCTTGGTGGGTTCAGGACCCTCCTAAATTGTCTACGCCCTTTCCAGGAACGAGTTCCTGGAGAGAAAAGCAGAAGGCGAGTGTGGCTGCTCAAGTTCCCCCTTCGGGGAATGGGGGACAAAGCAATCGTAATAGGAAAAACCCGCACACAGATTGGGAAGCTGTGGGTCCAACGAAGAAAGAGGAAATTGATTGAGCTAGGCTGCGGCCCAAGCTCTCACCCCCTTTTTTCATTCCTTTTAGCTCCTCCTAAATCGTCTGTTCCCTTTCTGGGAGCTAAGCAAAACCGTAATACAGAAACCTGATACAGATCTGTTTGCTAAAAAAAACACATGCACTGAGCCCTCGCCACCTTTTTCTTCTTCTTCGTTTCTTCCAGTCTCCCCCTCCATCCCTCCCCCTCTGAGGAAGGTGTTGGGGTACAAGAGGTTGTTTTTAGATGAGAATAAAAGTAGGGGATGACTGGCATCAGGTAGAGACTGGCATTTGTGACTATTTTTTAGGACTTGGGCTATCTAAACTGAGGTTGGGGCCACTCCTTACCCTGAAAAGTCAGGTGAGCTTGCTTTACTACAGCCCGAGAAGCCTGCTGTTTGTCTGTTTGGATACCCTGTAGTGCTCGCCAGCTGACACTTTAATGGCTCGGGGCTGAGCCCTCTGAGCGTAGTGCTTAGGTTGTTAGTTTGAGGCATTGGTCAGCATGCAGGTATTGGTCAACAAGGTATTAAGGCTGATTTATACTTCTGCGTCGGACCTACACCGGAGCCTCTATGCTGTAGGCAACGCGTTGGTTTTCATTTATACTTCTGCGTCGTTGTCTGCGTTGACGTGCAATTACACATGTAGAGGGAGCATGTGAAACCGTAGGGAGCGGTTCTAGCAGACCAATCACAGTGCTTGTGTCCGCGTAGAATAGACGCATTGTTACATTTTTGGAGAGGTGCACGTCAGAGTACGCCGAAGGGTACGCGTGCTACACACACGTTACCTACGACGTAAATTGGATTTTAGTCAGCATGGCGTAGTTGGTATGGTGTCCCCAGAGTGTTAGCAGCTGACGCGGCGTAGAAGTTTTTGGGGTTACAAATGTACTCCCAGCTCCCTGAGAAGTGTCACGCTGCCATGATTCGGGCATGCCTGCACATCTTCCTTCAGACAATACGAATCTGATGATGTGTTCTCAGACGGCCTTCTTATACGCTGGGGCGCACCTTGCAACGCCATTGCACTGCGTCGACCATTGTTGGACATTGTTTATCTTTCGCAATAAAAATGACTTGTATTTCCTCTGAAATAACTTTCCTTTTCCACTGTTCTTCCATTTTCATTTTCTTTGTCACATCAGTGGAATATTCTTTACTTTTTTACTTTTATATTCTTTGCTTGACCTGTAATTAAAAGTAAATTAATAAGTAAATGTATTTTTAAAAAAGGCTATTGAAGCAAAAATCTTTGCTAACTGAAAGCTAATGGATGCTTAAATATCCCTCTGTGTATGTGTGTATGAGAGAGCATTGGATGAATCGTGCAGATTTGCATGTCAGCTATGACCTTTAATAAAAGACGCACATGAACCCGCACAAACATCAAGTATTCACACCTGACACCCCTGTACTGACAGCGCTAAATCCAAACATCTTTAGCTAAGCTTTGCATCTGCATCTGAGCTTATGTGATTGTAATTGTTTTAATAAGATTTCAAGGGGAAAAGCCTGAGATTTGAAGACCTTAAAAGTGGAGAGACCTTACGAGTGCACTGTTGTGCATAAGGGATGTAAAAAAAAATGACACTCATTTTATGCAGTAAGTTTTTTTAATTTAATCCAACAGGATGTCTAAAGGGGACCATCAAAATAAAGTGTCCCCCATGCATTTACTAGCTGATAGCAAATGAGGACGAGGGTTGAAATGAAAATATATTAAACTGATATTTAAGTGATATTTCCTTCTGTATTGAACGTCAACTATTATAAAAGTCATTGCAGAAAAAAACAAGTGATGATGTCATAATGAAGAGGTGGTCTGACTGCGTGTATTACAGACGTCTTGCAGCGTCATTTGCACATGTCTTGTGGTTTCACTTCGAGCTTCCCCCTGTCTTGCTCAAAGGGTACAGCTTTTCAGTGCAGCTGACTGTAGTGGTCTAAGTGAAATGTCACAGCATGAGGTCACGAAAGCATACATCTAGCAATGACACATTAACTGCTTTTTCATAGGTTTTTTTTTTAGAGTGTGCTATTAAAATTGATGAATGACAAGTGCGTCGAAATAATTGTGACCACACTGTACATCCCAGAGTTCATGTTACCATAAATTGCAATACTAATGAATTATACAAGCTGCTCAACACACAAAAAACTAATGCAAGCAGTTCATTAAAGCGTGAAAAATGTACTGAGTGATAATTTAGTTTTTTTTGTGTGTTGAGCTGTTTGTTTAAAATATACAAAATGATTATAGCCTACTAAAAATATTATTTATAAAAATTTATTTGTACTTATATAAAATATGTATTACAAATACATTTTTATAAATAATATTTTTAGTAGCCTATAATCATTTTGTATATTTTAAACTTTCATAAACAATCATAAAAAATCATAAACGTTTTTTATCAGAATGCTTTTAAATGTTGACATGGAAGGACATGGCAGGAACATTTCAAACAAAATACAGCAATATCAGCAATATGACCTATTTCAAATATTGTTTAAATGTTTGCAATAGGTCATACTGCTGATATTGCTGTATTTTGTTTGAAATGTTCCTGCCATGTCCTTCCACGTCAACATTTAAAAGCATTCTGATAAAAAAGTTTAAAATCCTGCAAAAATGTCCTTTAACAATCAGATTTTCCTGAAATGACAAAGGCCATTTTTTAGAATGAGTGTTAGTTATTGTTTGCAGCTTTAAGCTTTAGATTTAAAGGGGCCGTGCAAATTCAAAATGATTCTCTAAACGCATCATTCAGCTCATTTTCGACAGCAGTCTCTGCAGTCAAATGATTAGTGTGTTATTACGTTTGCAACGTCCTACTCACTGTTACAAGAATTCAACTCAAGAACGTAAGGGGAAATGCTGATCTCGTGACGATGAGGCTCTTTAACAAGAAGGCAAGGGATGTGGTTCATTCTCTTGAACAACAGATGTGAAGGAAATGAACAAGTTCCAAGATTACCAAGCTCTCAGACCACTATGCTTCAAGATTACATCAAAAATGTACTGTTCTTCACGAAAGCATGGCACAGCAGTTATCTGGGCAAATTACATCAAATAAAAATTAAAACAAACAGCTCATGCGTATCCGGAAGTAGTGATATTTTGGTCTGCAGAGCTTTTGGTCGACAAACGTGCAGCCCTGCAGATGGTGCTGCTACTTCAGATAGAGAGAAGATTAATATCAGACTAATTTAGCTACCATATGAACATTCTTCTATGAACAATATAAGACAACATATTTTCTAGTATTTCACATGCTTTCTACTCTCACAAAAAGGCTCCATTCTTTCTGAGATTCATATTGGATTGAGCTGCACGGCCTGTCTTGGAATTTTATGGTTGGTTAACAAAGCTGACTTCTCGTTTCAGATCCTTTTACAAAACGTTTTACAAACGTCGCACTCTGATGCAAAAAGAGACATCATCACATTTAACTATATGAGTAATACCAGAGACTATTTACATAGAGACATGCCACTTCCTCAATCCAACTATATAGGGAAAACCCGTAACGCCAAAGATGGCGGTTGTATGCACATGTCCCACCCCTCCCGCTGGAAAGCCAATCGTCTGCTTTTAACAGTCAAGCCAGGATACATTTAAGCCTATTGTCTGGTGCACTGACGCATGCGCACAGTTGAGGTTTGCGACAGCGGAAAATACATTCATGTTTGAAAAGGCGGCAGATTTGATGATTTGATTTGCAGTGTGTATGTGTGCATTGTGTAAATATCAGACATCCCAAGTCTCCCGGGAGTTTCCGGGAGTCTCCCCCATATTGATAGCAGCTCCCTGATGCCCACAAATTAGTTAAAATCTCCCGGAATCTAGAGCGACTCGCACATACTGTGCTTCAAACCGTGTAGCGCACGCACCGCAGAGAGGGAGAGAACCCTTGCGCATGCGTAGTAAAAGTATAACCTGTGGGGGAAAAGGCGTTTTAAACCTTATTTTGGGGCAAAGTCATCAAACTGTTTCAGCTATTTTTATCATATTTTACTGCTGTTTCTTTACATGCAGTTTTTATGTCCCGTGGACCAGTGAAAGTGCAGTTCTGACTCTCTGCCCATTTCATTTAGATAGTCTGGTCTTGTTAGTCCGAAATAGCTGCCTGGAGGCGTTGCCAAGATGGCGGCCGAGTGGCATGACTTGCCTATAAGGACTTTGGTAATACCAAGCTAGGGTTGCCAACCGTCCCTTAAAATACGGAATCGTCTCGTATTTGTAAAATGATGCGTCCCGTATCAAATCAATATTTTGTCCCATATTTCCCATAAAAATGCAGTTTTATAAGTAAAAAATTTGAATTTAGAGCTCCAGTCTGTAACTTTTTTGGTTTACAAATGATCCAAAATAATTTTTTGAGGAAGTACATAACAGCCAGTGTTCAAAACGATCTGCTTGCCTTAGCTCGATTCAAAACGGTAAGCTTGTAATAATGTTTTTAATTCCAGTAGTATTGGTGGATGTCTGCGGGAGATTCGAGCATGTCTTTGCGTCATTACGTCACATCTGTACACATAAAGATGGTGTCTCGGCTAGTAGGCTATATTGCGTGTTAGGATGTTGGAGGTGGAGATTTATAGCCTTTTCTCACAGCACTTGATATAATTAAACTTATTAATTTGATGGCGGATACAGAAAGGTTCAAACGACAATCACCAGTGAAAACTGGAGATTCACCCGTAGTAAAATGCAAAAGACTTCATTCGGACTTCGGAGTGGCTACAGAAAAAAGAGTGCAACCGGGCACATGCGAAAACAAGGATAAATATCTGAAGGGCATTAAATGTAGTCACGCAATGCTGATGTTGTTAACATTAACAATTTAAGAACAAGTAAAATTTACACGGTTTGACGTGATATGATAATCGATTGTTTGATTTAAGCAGCGCGATTTACAGTAATGCTTTTTTCCCCTGTCAGAACAAAAGTGGATGTTTACCTGTTCAGAAGACATTTTCCGGTGAAAATTATTTTGTTGGTGATACTTCCAAAAAGTAGAATCTGTGATTCCAAATGACAGTATCTACACCGGCGCGGTGTCTGACAGCCGCACATTCTCCTCAAAACATTGGATTCATCCGCGCTGTGCCGTGCCGAGGCACAACCCACTTAAAGTTGATAATTCCGGTAATAACTGCAATTGCAGATTTCGAACAGAGATGGCGACAAAGAGGAAAAACTACGGACTGCAGCTTTAACCAGTTGATGGCTTCAGAGCTCCACTATTTTCTATTTGACTAACTAAAAGACATCTTTACACAAGTTTTTCTAGTTGGATTCATACCTACATGTTATGAAATCACAATTATAAATATAAAACATACTTTTTGTCACAGTTAAGCATTTTTGTACTGAAAAAATATATATTTTTAAATGTTACATTATGATTAGAATTAAATAAATGTTGTCCATTTTTGTCAGACACCGCTTAGGAAATGGACGAAATTAATTCATTCAGAAACAACACAGAACACACATAGACAGAAATTTGAAGAATGAAATGAAAAACAGATGTTTGAAATAAATGATAAACTTTTCTCTTTGTAACATCTTGTACAATGTTGATTCTAATCATAATGTAACATTATTGAAAAGGGTGCCACGAATAGGAGTCCCTTATTTCACAACCCTAACTGTTATTTGTACAAGGAATATTATTGTAGAAGTTGTTAAAGACTCTTAACCACATAAGCAGATGCAAGGTTTAGAATTAAACTGTTAACAGCCCTCAGTGTAAAGCACCTGCTTGTGGTTTCATAAGTGGAAGGTGCAGAACGCCATTTAGCTTCAATAGCAGGAACGTGAGTGTTTGTGCGTGGTTGGAAATTTTCAAGCGAAAGCTTTTGCCTCCCCAGAACCTTAGAGTGTTTCTATCGGAAAAAAGCATACATGTAGGAGGGGACAATACCATCTCTGACGTTGCTAAGTGCACTTGAAATACAAAAATCCATATGATGAAAATACATGATCTATTTTAAATGTTAGTCCTAGTTCTTATTAAATCAATCAAATATCAACTTTGGGAAGAGTTTTGAGACCAGAGGAATTTAAAAAAGAAATTATAGAATATAAACAGTCTTGTCAAGTTTGATTAAGTCCTTTATTTAAAATTGTACATTATACACTATACATAATCAGACACATTGCACTGAATGACAACTACAAGAAATAGATAAAAACAAAACAATTGCAATACAATAAAAATATTACTGACACTTGTTTATGCAGCCCATTTATTTCCATTTCACTGAAACAAAATTAAACCTTTATAATAAGGCTACACACACAAAATTAAATAAACAAAGAAAATATTCTCAGAAGTTATCCTTAGCCCACTTAAATAATAGTAAATTCAGCTAATTCATCATATTTCTCTCAGGAATGCATGAGTCACTACAGGACATGTCTGTGGTAAACAACTTTAGCGACATGGAAATGACTCCACGGTAACGGCATCCAACGATACCTACTAATGGATAATACATTTAAATCAATTCACATCTTAAATTAAATTAGCCATCTAAATTCAAATGGATGAGCGTTTACACTACAAGTGCAATGAGAACGAAAGTAAATCTCACGTTTATTTTGGACCCCAAATACATCCGTATTTAACATTGTCCCATTTCAAACATGTTGCCTGAAACAGGTGTAAAAGGTCCAAAACAACCTCTAACATAAGATAGTTTTCTAAATGACTGTATTTACATCATTCACACAACACCTACTGAAGCCATTAACAATATTTTAAAAAAAATTCTAAAATGTAAGACAATTACAACCAAGCACTGATTATTTTTATGTTTGTAAGTGGTGTTATAATGTACACTTTGTTCTAAGGTACCCTGTAATTATAATGGGTAATACCAATCAACAACATGTACTTACTATGTACATGTAATTAGAGTTCGGGTTTGGTTTGGGTTAGATGATTGAATTTGTAATTATGCATAATTTACTGTTATTACTATAGTAAGAACATTTAAGATGTGTAACAGTGTACTGGTGTGTGTAACACTGTACACACAAATGTGTAACACTGTAATGGTTCGTTTCCACTGAGTGGTACAGAACAGCACAGTACAATACGCAACGCAATTATCTCCCTTTCGATTGTCAGACGTTGTGAATCCACAATACCGTACCACATTTTTGGGAGCCTTCCGTAGGGTACCTAGCACAGTAGTCCGGTACTTTAGAGGCTTGTTTCCATCGAGCGGTACAGAACAGTTTTCAAGACAGTATACCCTTATCCGGCTTGCGTTTGTTGGCGGTGGAAATGCAAGCCGGATCAGGGTTATACCATCCCGAATCTTACTGTAATGTATCCCTCGGTGGAAACGAGGCTTAAAATAAAGGGTTACACTTAATTTTAAGGTGACACATTATACTCACTCAAATACGTACTGAGTAATAGTCATGAACTACATGTACTTACAATAAAGTTACGGTTAGGTTTAGGTTAGTTACTTGTAATCATGCATAATTTACTGTTATGACTAAAGTAGGCTACATGTCACCTTAAAATAAAGTGTAACCAAATAAAGTACTACCTTAAAGTAGAAATTTAATGTATTTAATTGCAGTTAACAGTAATTAACAACAATTAGCAATAAACTAGTTATATAACAACTATTACTTGCATTCAAAATATTCCACAAAAAGAAACATTCAGGCCACTGAAAAATGCATTAGACAAGTAAGGACAGGCACTTGTCCCCAGATTCTTCAACAGGCTTTCTGCATACACTGTCTAAAGAGAATAAATGGAAGAAGGATGAATAGAGAGTAGCCACACACACACACACACACACACACACACACACACACACACACACACACACACACACACACACACACACACACACACACACAGTCATATCGTCATCTAGGGGTACTCCACCTTTTCGAGAATCCACTTTCTTGTGGTTATGAATGCAGTTGGTGACTTTACGGTTGTGGTACAGGAATCCAGACACAAGAAAAATGCCAGCGCATAGCATGACCAGCCCTGGAATAAAATATGAATTCATGCTTAGCAAGAAAGGTTCAAATTGTAATTGATTAATAAATCTAGGCTGGAAGTAATGAAGAAAGAGTACATAAGCTGTAGAAGCGGTCTTTGGTGGGAGAAGAGGCTGTAGTTCTTGAAGGAAATGCATAAGAGATGGTGGTTGTCTTCAGTGAGTTTGTCTTCAGTGAGGTTATCTTCAGTGAGGTTGTAGACACTTTGGGAGTTTCTGTCACCTCTTCTGATGCATTTTTGCAGACGGCATCAGAAGTCTTGGTGCCTGGGATCTCAATCCCACTTTTGCATCTACAGATGAAAAAACGTTTGCAAATCTCTTCATATGGCAGAAAAAAATAAAACATTCTGATGAAATCGTGTCATCATTTATACTCATGCTGAAATCATAACAAACCTGTAGCTATGACTTCCTTTCTTCTTCAAAACACAAGGTGTCATTTTGATGAATAGTATTTTTCTTGTCCATACAATGAAAGTTTAATTTTATGGACAAGAATAAACATTCTTCAGAATATCTTCTTTTATGTTTCATAGAAAGAAAGAGTCATACAGGTTTGGAATGATGGAGGGTGAGTAAATGATGGCTGAGATTTCCCTTTTGAAGTTTTACTGCTGAATCATCAAAAATGCACAAGAGGGCGCTGATCATACATTGAAATTAAGCTGCTGAGATGATTAGTATGCTTTAGGGTCATCAATGAAATTCATTCAACTTTTTTTTACTGTGGAATTTTTAAGCGTTAGCTCCCCCTCACACAAAGGAGTAGGGTCTTCTACACATCTCTAAGCTCGGGAACCTCGTTCTCGGTTGTCTCCCCTTGACAACAGCACTGGGTTTTTTGCATGAGGTTATCAAACCGTATATCTTCTGACATTAATTTCCTTTTTTATCATAAAAACTTACTCTCTCCATTTTTGACAAGTTGAGTCATCTTTGTCTGAAAAGTAGCCATTGTGACATTCACTGCAAGTGTCTCCTAGAAGAGAGACATAAAGTCCAAGTTTCATAAGATTCACTTTAGTCAGTTGATGTGATTCAGAAAAGTAGGATTTTTTGTTTACCTCCTTTATCCACTCCAGAACCTTTTTTACATACGCAAATCTGTTTATGATGATCATTGGATGTAAAACCTTTCTTACATTCGCAGCGAATGTCTGTTGTAGGTGTGCATTTATCGACTACCTTACTACCTGAGGGGAAAAAACAGTACATTTTGAAAATCGAAATATTGGATTAGGATGGCTTTTTCTCTGACTTTGCCTTCCTTTGCATACATTCAGTAGTATTAAACGCCACAGAATCTTATTGCATTACATACATTATATTATATACATTCTCAGTTACTGAATCTAGGTGCCTGGCACTTACCTTTTCCACATTCACTGCAGTGTTTACAGTGAACATTAGATCCACTTGTGGGGTTGTACTCATTTTCTTGACAGTCCACACAATACTCTTTTTTGTAAACACGCCTCTTACCTACAATTAACAGACATAATTTATGAGGCGTTTCATGTGACAAATATAAATTTAGACACAACAGTACTTAACCATAACCATACATACCTGCAGGGCAATCTTCAGCGCTTGCATTTTGGTGAAGTAAAAGCAAACACAGGAGAGTTGAGAGGACTTTCATGTAGAAGAACATAACAGCAGTAACACAGAACTGTGTGTAGCCCTCAAACAAGATATAGACTGAAACCTCTGACAAGGTGACATTTAACATTTCTCAACAGGCAACTCCCCCACTCTCTAACGGTGGAAAAACATGTAGGATTGTTATAGTACAGTATGTTTCGTGTATCTTGTGTTAATAATGTCAAAATCCTTAAGTTATTTTCAACCCTTTGTATGAAAATATATATTTAAAAATAGCCATTATTCATCAGTTGAATTAAAATAAATAAAGTAAAATCTGACACATAAAAATGCTTTAAATAAAACTAAAATTTAAAAGCAGTTGAAATCTCTGCAACTGTTATGTAACATGGTGGCAAGGAATTACGAGAAGGAACAAAAGACAGGATTTAATGACCAGAAAATCAGGAAGTTTTCAAATCAAAAACAAATCAAATGATGATGATTAGACATAGGTGCTACAACTGAAGACTAACGAGGAGCGGGAAAACTGAACAAGGAAGACATGTGACTAATGAAAACAAGAAAAAACCACAGGACAGATGAACATACATAACTGTGACAGGAACATTCTCTGGAACTGGATTTTTCTCAGCTGGAATTTGTTTTTTCTCTATTTTTCTCATCATTCAGGTTGCTAATCTCTGTCCTGTGTGCCACATTAATAAAATATTCAATGTTGTAACATAAATGTTCTCATGATAGAATAGATAGGAAACATAGTGTAAAATGAAAATTACAATTCGTCAATTTGAATCATCTCTCTGGACAGCCATTTAATATTTCTAACATGCCAAATTCAGAGTAATAACCTAGACTTATCTAATGGCATTAATTCAGTTTTTAAGTTTTCAAAACGTAATTTCTATGTTTTCAGGATAACTATCTGTTGTTGTTTTTTTCTAAATGTTATTTCCTAAATGTTAGCATCTCTAGTTTTCATTTGATTCTTGAAAACATCAGGTCTAGTATACATTTATTTATTGATCTTGATGAGGCAATCAAATGAAATGAAACACTCAATATGTGAAGGTACTCTCTATTCTAATGAATCAGAGATGTTTTGCATGGGAAAAAAATATTCTTTAGAATGACTGAAAACAGGTAAGGTCTGACACATTTAGCACAGAGTAATTGAGGTTCCTTGGTTTACTGGTCTGCTGTATAGGAAAAACGAAAGGTTATGTTACACATGTGTGGAGAATAAGTGAGTTCTTTTCTACTTTTTACCATCAGTTTAGAAAAAATGTATGAACTGTGTCATTTAGTACAAAATAATTATAACATTAACAAACAATGGAGTTGACAAGGCGACACCAACATCAAAAACACTGGAAAATGAGTCAAAGTAAAGAGAAAAAAAACGGCAACAAACAGCATCTTTCGTTTTGCAGAATAGAGTGCAGAGCTTCCCTTTACCATGACATAGTGTAGATTTTATCTTCAGCTTGTTCCGGTCGTCAAACAGAGAAGTCTGTGTGATCCTCTATGAGAAAGAGGATTAAAAAGTCATTATATGTTAAGAGTTATGACAGACACCATAAAGAGGAAAGGGGGGAAAAAAACATAACTGAAAAGATGACTAAACTGGGTGTTTTCCCTATTTAACTGAGCACTAAAAAACAAAATGACTGTGTTAATAGGCTCTTTATTGTACAGCTTACTCAGCTCCAAAGATAAAAAGAGAAAATGAAATAAAAGCGATGGTGGGGAATGACAAAATTACAAGTGACGTGAATTACATTATCAGAATACTTTTTCCAGTAACTAAAAGTAACGCATTACTTTTACAACAACATCATAGTTATTTTTATTTTATTTTTTTCAAAACAACTGACCTACCTGTAACGTAGGCCTATTCTGCTTTATTTTTATTTTCTCTGTTTGCTCTGTTCCCGTTTGCCTGTTTTTCCTTCTACTATGTCGTTGTTCGATTACTTGCAATAACCCAGCAGTCGCAACACAGAAGGAGACAGACAGGTGTTAATGCAAACAGTGTTTATTGAAGCAGAGTTGTGGTGAACCAGACAATGGTGAGAGGATGGTGGTGACTTAGCTGGCGAAGAGTGAACACGAAGACAAGTGATCTGGATCAGGATGACAGACAGAAGACTTGATACAGGTCTTGATACACGATCTGGTGAGGAGTCTGACAGAAAGCAGTGTATACTGCGACGAGACTGGACAATGAGTGGATGGTGAACTGTGAGTATATAGACTGTGTTGATGAGGGAGATGAGGGGCTGTGACGGTGTGGCTGTCTCTGTGACACCAGCGTGACTACCTCTGCTCACTGAAATGGTTTCATTTTTTCAACCAAAATGTTTACCAGCACTTTTACAATTTTCTTCTTAAGGGGACAATAAATTCAGCAGAGTCAGTGCACTGATATTGAATTACTGTAGTTATATGGTAACTTTTTTTTCGCCATTGGTCAACCAAACATCCATATCTCAAACTTTGGGGAGTTTGAACTCACATTTTAAAGCTCTCTAAAGCCCAATACACCACCAGCCGAATTTTCTCAACTTCAAAACATGTAAACAATACTAAAATATTATTACCATGGTGAAGTTTCACTTTATCTCATCATGGTTGCATGTCATATCAAGACTTTCCCCTTTTCAGATGCTTGAATGAAGAGATAAATATCTTCAATCAAATGCCATACCACTCTTAGAAGGAAACAAATGGTTCAATGGGCCCTGTGGGGTTCATGACTCAATTTTAAAGAAACCTTTATGAAAAAAAAGGTTCTAAGGAGAGATGTCTTGAATGATTGCATACTTTCAATACTTTTCAATATACCTTTCAATAGGTTGTTTAAATTATTTCGAGTGATGAAGTATTGCAAGCTGTTTAATTCATAAAATGTAATCAAATTTACATTTTACATTAATTTAAATTTACATTAATTTAAAAATTATTTAATTAAAACTACATTCATAAAATGTTTCCATAAATCTTTTCTTCTAAGATTGAAAAAAATGAATCAACTCCATTCAGAGAAGTATACAAATGATTGCATAGGTGTTTCTTAAACTATGGGCACTTTTGGTCCTGGGGACTTACAATCTCTCTTGAAAATACTCAATCACACCCTCACATGCTTTAATTTTAATTAATTTAAATAGTTTATTTAAATTTAATAATTGAAATAATAATTGTAATTGAAATAGTTTATCATCATGGTTTTAAACAATAATATTATTATTATTATTATTATTGTTATGGATATTCATAGTCTGTAAAATCCGAGTCTTGAACATGGATAAAACAATATCGAAGTATATAAAACACATATTTGTAGAAAAATAAATTATGAATAGTAAAAAAAAATTGAATAGGGAGTAAAAAAGGGTAAAATAGTAATTAAAAAAAAGGGAAAAAAGATTTGATTTCACAAAAATGTGTCGATTGAACATAAAAGTAACTGATGTAGAAGAAACCCATATATCCACTAATTTCTATGGAGAATCACAGATTTAATTCTTCAAATACTTTAAATAATTTGAGATTTAAGTACTCACTCCAGGTCGACAGATGGCGACAATGACACTGCAAATATTTTAAAACCGCCATACGGTGACGACATCTCTACGCGAAGAGGACGACGATTGCTCCGCTTTGTTTACTTTTAAAGATGGATGTTCAATCACATTTAGTTTCTGAAAGCACTGACTATCTGATTTAACAACTGACATTAGAATGTAAGGTAGAAAAAACACATCATGGAGGAATCGTGGGATTTTGAATTCTTGTCTCGTATGGTTGATAGTTTGGTTTCCTTTTTGTCCGAATTTGTGGACGATTGGCTGGCCAACGACATGAGAGTTGCAGTGTTTAAAATCCTGTTCAGCTGGCTTGTCATCAGTCTCGTTGCTATCCACTTTGCATGGAAAGTGTACGGGAACACTGTGAACGATATGTACTACCGACAGGGTGAGTATGTTCTGAGGTGCTCCGCGTAATCCGTAATAATAAGTAACTTACTACTGTATAATACGTTTTCTGGCCATACACTGCCGTGCCAAAAAAAGGTCGCTGTTTGGATTTAAATAAGCAAATGCTAGTTTCTAGCATGTTATATGTTTGGAAACAGTTCCTCTAACACTAATTGAGGGAGTGTGTAACGTTAACTTTTTTTGTTTGAACAACCAACCATAAATTGATGCACCACTTGATGGAAATAACATCACAACATTTATTTCCATCAAGGTGCATCAAACTACAAGATCTTGTATTGACAATGCAAGAGTCCAGTAAC
The DNA here is from genome assembly GCF_051911475.1 of Siphateles boraxobius. Classification (NCBI taxonomy): domain Eukaryota; kingdom Metazoa; phylum Chordata; class Actinopteri; order Cypriniformes; family Leuciscidae; genus Siphateles; species Siphateles boraxobius. Next base: position 8,899,899 of record NW_027509042.1, on the reverse strand, counting down.
GTTACTCTGTTTCGTCCAGCAGATCCCAAAGACTTTCAATGAGTTTAAGTTCTGGACTCATAGGTGCCAATTCATGTGTGAAAATGATTCTTCATGCTCCCTCTTAACTATTCTTTCACAATTTGAGCCTGAGGAATCTTGACATTGTCATCTTGGAATATGGTCATGATGTGTCTTCCTACATGGTTTAGAAAGGAAAAGCTATACACTCCTTCGGTTAGGGTTAGAAGAACTGTTGCCAAACATATAACATGCTAGAAACATAATAATTGCTGCAGTAATGATCCAATTACGCACTTGCCTATTAAATCAGATTGTTTTCGGCCTTACAGTGTATATTGTGCATTTTAAAAAGTAGTACTTGGACTAAAGATGTTTGTAATCATTTCTCAGGGACTGGAGGACAGAATGGCGGGACCCCTGACACATCCCCGCACCTGAGCGGATGGTAGTTGACCCACCTTTCTGTTGTTCTCTTCATGAAAGATTTGTTGACCTTAAGTTACAAATGAACTAAAGACTCAGGATTTCATTTATCTTTTGCTGCATTATGATGATTTCCTCCTTCTTATTTGGATTAGGATCAACAATTTTGCGTGTGGAAAATTAGAATATAGAAATTTTTGAATATTTAAAAAATATAACATATTAACTCAAATGGACTGAACAATTCACTGACAAGACAAATCAAATCGTTCCGAGCATTTCATTCGCTAAAGCGTCTCATAATGAGACGTGAACCAATGAGTGAGCTGGAAGCATATATGACTCTGCCTAGGATTTTACTGATGGACAGAGAATGGCTTCACTGAAACTGTAATAAACAGCTGCACTATAAATAAAACTAAAAAGTAGCTTGATATTATAAACATTAATATTTTGGTTTAGTATGTAGGCTAATTTGTGCATAGCCTTTTTATGAAAACGCTTGTTAAATCCAATGTTTTCCATTTTTCCAAGGGAAAGTGCAGCTGGTGATGCCAAGAAAACCCACCGTGAGTGATGTACCTGCAACTGGATTAAGAGCACACACACGATGGAGAAAAGCAATTCATTGTATTCCTTCAAGAACATTAAATACTTCAGAATTTGTGCTATTAAATCATTTTAACTTGTGAAGATGTCTGTGATGGACTGTGGTGCAAAACTCAAGGCCCAAACACATGAATATGAGCTCAAAAATACACGACTGATAGGGGCTGTGCACTGGATAGGGAGCCTGATAAGTTGGATACTGTGATGTATAGCAGCTCTTGCTCTTTTAGGATGTTTGTTTGGATTGAACTCTTGAAGCTAGTAGATAGCAAGACTTAAACAATTCTCACACCATATAATTTGACTAAAAACTGACAGGAATACTAGTCAAAATGCAGGTCCCAGATGTTCGCAGTCATTTGGTATATTTGTAGAAATCAAACTGATTCCAGTTATATAAGAAAATAGACTTGGTTGTACAGAAATAAGAAGACATGTAGTACCTCTGTGTCCGAAAGGTTACAGCTGTCTTTTTGCAGTGCAAATAATAAATACAATTTGTACCTAATTTTGTGTATTGGTTTCCTGTTATTTATTTCATGAGTAAATTGTATTTCAATGTATTGCAGTACACATTAAAAAGCACCTTACTTTGTTTCAGGACTCATTAATGGGGGAAAAAGAAAACATTAAAAGTGGTTAAAATAAGTAATATAGTGAAAAATCTTAAAAAGTGCACTTCTGGTAGACTACCTTGGAGGAAAAAATTGTTTATTCCCCCATACTTTTGTTGCTTCCAAACACAAATCAACCTAAAGTTAAATTATTGGAAGTGTCTGGGGTGACGGTGGCAGCAGCATAACATGCACATCCATCACATTGGTTCCTGTCAGTCCAGGCGTGAGTAACCGTCGTCCTTCAGAGAGCTGTGAGAAAAATGTGAACGAATCATTATTGGTGAGAAAGCCATCAATGTCCAGACCTTGAGACAGAGCCTCTTCCATCAGTTCCCCATCTGTGACAGCACCAGCTGCCTCAGTGGGGCCGTCCTGTCCATCGGTTCCTCCACTGAGAAACACTGCACCACTCTTCACTTCACCACCACTGAGCTCAAGCCCCACCCGCAGAGCCAACTCCTGGTTCCTCCCTCCCCTGCCCTTTCCTATCAGTTGCACAGTGGGTTCCCCTCCAGCTAGCAGACAGGTCGCACCCCAGCCTTCCTTCCTCTCCTCTACAAGCACGTTCATGGTGCGACACAAATCCCAGCTTTCAATCCCAGTATCTGGCCCTAGCTGAAGGATCTCTGCAGCAAGCTCTGGAGGAGGTTCCTTTCCTGGGGAGCATGCAAAACTTGAGAGCAGCCCGTATAGTCGAGCAACGGAGCGAACGTCACCACATACTCCTGGAGCTAGAATGACAGGTCGAAGTCCTAATTCAATGGCCTTACGGCTTGCACATTCAAGAGCAATGGTGTTTGAGCCAATTATAACGTTTGAAACATGGTCTTTGACTTCATGTGGCTGTTCCTGCACCTGCAATTCACAAGGCCTAGCTTTGCTAAGCACCTCTTTTACAGAGGAAGGAAGAGAGTCGGAGAGCTTATAACGATCCAAAATAGCCCAGACCTCCTCTGGCCGGGAGTCACTCCTGACTGTTGGACCGCTGGCTATCAAATCCAGAGGATCTCCAATAACATCTGACAGAATCAGAGACACCACCTTCAAGACAATGTAATGTCAGAGAGAGTAAATATGCTTTACTAACATCATGGGGTATTGCTTAATATTCATTTTTCTTTAATGAAACAGGGGAAAGCTATTCAAAAAACAATAATTTGCAATATGAGCACAAGCATGCTGAATGGATTCATTTAAAATATCTTTTAAACGTGTTCTATGTCTTTGATATGTAATGGTGTTGTGTTTTTATGTAATAGTGGTGTTTTACTAATACATATTCTGGAGCTGAAGTTCAGTGTGTGGACATCTATCTTTTTTCGTGTAAGTTTTTTTCTTTTTTTGTACATAAATAAGCACAATTCTGGGATTTGGGAGTGTACACCTATTTTTTGATTATGTAATTGTGTTACCTTGGCTGGGTTGGCACATTGGGCAAGGCCTCCACCCTTTAACAATGACAGGGCTCGTCTCACTGTATTTAACTCCTGAATTGTTGCACCTGCTGCTGCGAGTTTTCGTGTCACATCCTGTTTCTCCTGCAAGGACATGGGTGGGGCTGGAGCAGGCAAAAGAGCAGAACCACCACCTGTGCATAGATGCATGTAAAAACATGAACATTTCAACAAATACACAACTATTTTTTTTTTTTTTTTTGCAAACTTTTTATTTTGAAAGAAATTAATACTTTTTTTGAGCAAGGATGCCTTAAATTGATCAAAACTGACAGTAAAGACATGTATAATGTTACACAATATTTATATTTCAAATAAAGGCTGATCTTTGGACTTTCCATTTGTCAAAGAACTGTTTTCAACTTTGATAATAATAAACTTGAGCACCAAATTAACTTAATAGAATGTTCATGTGACACTGATGCCTGGAGTAATAATTTCACAATATTACTGTTTGTACTGTATTTTGGATCAAATAAATGCAGCCTTGGTGAGACTGCTTTAAAAAAAAGAAATAATAATAATAATATTTCATTACAATTATATTGATGATAGTATTGTACTGATAGTATAATTTTATACTAAAATTATACGGTAGTGCATGTTGTAAAGGGAAAATTGATTATACAGGAAGAAAATAAGTCACAGTACCAGAGATGAGCACAAGCAGCACATCTTTCTCAGTCAAACCACTGGCCAGTTCTCGTATACACTCTGCTGACTTCAGGGCATCTTTATCTGGTAAATTGTGCTTTGCTCCTTCCATCACTGTTATTCTGCTGTGACTTTCAAGCAACATCTTCCTGAGCAGACATACAAACTAGAGTTTCTCAGTGAAAGACCTAGCTGAAAACTGGAAGCCAGTTTGATGTCAAGGCTATATGGGTAAATCTCATGAAGTGTCCACAACAAATTTCATTCCTTTTTCACAAAGGGTCTACTTTTATTAAATGCATCCTTCAGTTTTATTCAGTTAGGCATTTCTGCCTAACCACTAAGCATTTTCATGGTAAATTGCAAATCCCAGTTTATTGCTATATAAACTACCTATAAAGCTCATTTAACAGAACTCAGGCACAGTAAAATATCTATATGTTTTTTAAAACAGTAAAATACTTACGCTTTCCCATGATTTCGCAGTGTATTCTGGATACCATGAGGCACACTGACAACCCCTTTAATTAGATGGTCCCCTACAATCCTTTCTGCTTCTGCTGCCATGCCCAGCACCGCCTTACCAAACCCCACCAAATAAAGGTTATTGGTAAGCGTGAAACTCTGTCCACCCACGAGTAGTTTGTCTCCATGTCGCTCCAGACCCCTGCGAACCACTATGTCTGGCTGCACAGCTTCAACCGCAGCAGAAAATACAGCCCGGGCTCGCGTGTCTAATGACGACATACTGCGAGAGGACAATGATGCTAAGCCCACCCGCAGTGGGTGCTGCAGGTGAAGAGAACGTGAGAGAGCAAGAATCTGAGCCATGTACCACTCAAACTATCCACATCAGATAAAGAGAGCAACTTAACACCTGAGGAGAGAAAGAGATTAAAACCAGGCTGGTTATTAATAACCAATTACACAGATTTTAATTAGCATTGATTTGTATCTTATTTATTACCCCCTCTGTTTCACTCACAATTACTTGATTGTTATCGAAATTCACTCTGTTGACGTCTAAAGGTAGCATTAGAGGTTACCGAAATCTGTTACCCTCTTTTATTTCACACACAATGTCTTAAATGTTACCCAAATTCACTCTGGTGATGTCAAATCTTCAGTTTCATACCCCAAAAACCATTTTAGTTGGATCTGAACCGCTGCAGTTACCAAAACTGACAAGGAAGCATAAGAGGTTAGCATTTAGCATTAAACTTATTTCAGATCCTAAAAAGCATCTCTTATGTGAACAGACACAGATATGCAGGCCAGGGTCACCAACCAGGCATTAGAGGTTACTGAAATCTATCCCCCTCTATTTAAAATATACATTCAAACAATATTAGAAGGCATATGCTCTGATGTGAATAGCTGCATTTATACAGTAGGGTCACCAAATCTAATGCTACCTTGTGGGATTCGGTGGCCCTGCTGTCTGCAGCTGTTCACAGCAGAGCAACATGCTTTCTAAGAAAAATAAATAATTTAAACATCACCACAGCAAATTTGCATAACATTAAAGGCATTGTGTTTGAAATAATAGAGGGGGTTACAGATTTTGGAAACCTCTAATTGTGCCTTGTCAGATTTGGAGACCCCTTAAATATTTAATATTTTCAGTAGGCTTTACATACTCCCGATATTTACTCATTTACAAAATTTTACCAAGCAGGAACAGTTATCAACTAATGCTGATAATGCTCTCAATAACAAAAATCTCTAAACTACAACTAAATTACCAATTGTAGTCAACTAGAAACAGTGTGAATTCATAATATACATTTTATGTCCCTTTCTGTCCCTCTGCCCCAAACACCATTCTAGTGACATATCATGATTTTAGGAAAACGTACCTACACACTGTTCCTGGGAATTCTGAAGCTCTGAAGCTTTTTTATGAACTGACAAAACTTTTGAGAACTGCTTTACACTGACGAGCCTGTGTACTGAACGAGTAATGATTGACTACAGTTGACCATAGGGCAGAGTAGTTTCAGAGCTAGTCAGTAACAAGAGGTTTATGGATTCATCAAGGGTCAATCCAAAAAAAGTACAGAGGGGGCACGACAATAGCCTTTGACACTTGTTGACTTAAGTTTTAGGCTAAGTCCAGTTAAAGTGCTGAGGGGTCAGTGCACCACCCTTACAGACTGCATTGAAAACATACGTATTTCCCCACACAAATGACAACAAAGGATAATTTTTACCTCAATTATTTTTTCCATTCGCACACTTCTGGTCACTTCAGCTATAGAAAACAACATAAAAAATAAAATAAGACAACAGGAGTAAATACCCATACGTCTTGATAGTCATAACGTTACATGTTTACACATTCATAATTCCTCCGCCCCCTTTCTCTCCTTGTTGTTAACAAGGTTCACAAACATTACGAATGAATTAACGAAATAAAATACCGTCTCCATCGGTCGGCCAACAGACCATCATTGCCGAACGAAATAGTGCCGCTCCAAATCGGTGTTTTGAACGAATCTTTTGTGAACAAATCGTTTAAAACGTCGACTCGTTCTGTGAAGGTGGATTGTTCGCAGAACCAAATGCTCCTTCACAGCCCACACTGGAATGCCATTGGCTGGATCTTGAGGCAATCATTTAAGGCAGGAAAACAAGTCAGCAGAGAACAAGAACGATTCGTTTGCATAAATTATTCGTCTAAAAACAGCTTCCGAGTTTAAAGTCAAATGACCTTCTATTACACACTAATAAAGTTAGAAATTCAAGTTGAATCATGAAACATACTTCAGCACACAATTTCGTGATCTGTTTTGAAGAAGCAATGACATATCTTCTTCAGAAGGTGGCAGTATTCAATAAGTCAGCTAAACTAAACTAAAACATAACTCAAAACCATGTTCTCCATTGGCCAGAAATGATAGCCTTAAAGTCAACATGAAATCAAAATGGACAAATCTTTTTTTCAACCTGTCACTCACACGAGACCACAGCATAGGCTAGCAAACCACAACCATCCATTCAATTCCTAATGGACAAATTTTTTTTTGTGTTCGAGAAGCCATTTAGCCTATCTCTGATATGTCACAATATGGAAGAAAAGACTATCGCAACTTCAGTTTCATGCAGACTTTAAGAGAAATGAACAGTCATTATTTCATTAATTAATATAAAAGTATCTAAAGTATAATGTAAATATAAGTTTTAACTGTTTAAGCTAATTTGGCATATTTATCATGTCATAATTTGTAATTTTATAATGTTTTATTTGTTTATATGCAACTAAATTTAATGGACATATTTAAAGCCTTGCAGACACAAAGCTAGTTAAAAGAGCTGTTCTTGTTAGTTTGCGTTGCAGTTTTGCCATGTTTGTTTGTTGTACTATCTATTGCAGCACTTTTTTGTGTTGTCATGGATAATTGATGTGCAGAAGGCTATGTAATTCTCAGGTGGCTGCAGATAGCAGATGGGAAGAGGTCACTGTGCTGGCTGATATTTCAATTCTGCAGCACCAGTGACCCTTTGTCATCCTCTATGCGTACACTCCCTTCGCATCCCCTTCGTCTCTTCCGTCCTTGTGGCAATCATATGCTCCGCTGTTTTATAAAGGGCTCAGATTTGGCTGTGTTGGGTAGAATGTATCAAGCCATTGGAAGTTTTCCATCAGTGATCACTTATTCACCTGAGGCCTGGTGTGAGAGGATGATGGAACGACAACTGTACAGATGGCAAAGAGTTGGCAGATGACTTTCAGCGGATACTAAGAGAGGCTGCGATTTATGAATACTCAGCAATAAGCAGCATAATTTGCATGACCAGAGGGTATCTGGCATCAGCGCAGGGGACAAACTTAACTCTCTGAGGTGGCTGAACTCTCACTTCCAGTAAGTGACTAAGATGAATCACTTTACTGTGTGGAATTAGATCTTCCCACTTTTTCATTAAAGCCAATATAGGGAATAATAATGGAGAAGATGGAAACAGAATTAGCAGGCCCGAATACTTTATCATATTCCATTGCACATTCATCACCAAGGTTTTTCCCTGATTGCACCATCGCTCCTGTTATTCAATTACAGCAAAAACAAAGAGAAATCACTCTTTCTTATAACTGTATTTGGCTTGTGAGTGGCCATCTTATTGCTTTTGTTCTTTAAATATCATGCAATCTCTGGCTGTGATCTACATTCATATATTATGCAGAATATGCGTGAAGCAAAGTTCTTTGATGCTTTGTGGGGTTCAGATTGTGGAATATTTTCATTTGAATAACAGCCCATAATGTCATATGCTCAACACAATCATCATGCATGCACTGAGGATTATGTAGAGATTTTACCATGACAAAGATAAAATAAATAAACCTTGGGGTGAGAGCAGGGGAACCATGCAACCATTTTAATAAATATTTTAATTAAACAAACCAAATTGCGACTGAACTTTGCAGACAGAGATCATCATGCATTTCAATTGTTGTATGGAAAAGAGTTTTAATATTTTCGCTCTTATAGCAAAAATATTATAGCTTTAATATTTATTTAAATTAGCTTTAATTAATTTTGTGTCAGGGTTAAAAAAAATGTATAATTTTTTAACATTACAGTGTGTTGATGATAACAGAATTTTCAGATTTAAAGCAAATGATCTGCAGAAAATGTAACTCAATTATACCTACCAAATTTAGACCTCCCTGGAATAAATCAATCAATAAATAAGCAGTGTTGGGGAAAGTTACTTTTAAAGTAATGCGTTACAATATTGCGCTACTTCCTAAAAAATGTAACTAATTGCATTACTTAGTTAGCCTACTTTTCATTGAAAGCAATGTGTTACTTTTTCTTACCTGGGCCGAGCTTGCCTGTTTGTTTTTTTATTTGAAAAAAGTCTCTGTACTGTAGAGGTCGCAGCTCAAACAAACCTTTCAGCTGTACTTCCATTCTTGATCGCAGAAGAATAGGATGCAGGAGAACAAAGTTCAACCAAAGCCCGTATACGGAAAGCCTTGGGTGCTTCTCATTTCTTATTTGTGCATCCTCGTTTCCTTTCCTCGCTTCCTTTCCTAGCGCCTCAGCTCCTCCCCCTGTAGGTTGTGAGGGAAGGACGCAAGGAAAGAAAATGAGGACGGAGGAATCGAATGAAAGCTTTTTTTTATACATTGGTATATTTGATCACTCGAGCGTCATTTCACAGCGTCATCAGCAGCGCTCAAAGGATCTGCCCTTATGTTGTTGAAGTTTGTTTATTTAAGAAATTCATAATGAATAATAATAAAGCAAGATACCCTGTTGAAATATGTGATATGTGTGGTTTATATAAACTGTAAAGGTAAACTATAAATTAAAAAGATTGTGACCGATGTGAAGGGGGAGGAGAATGTATACGTGCGTCACGTTCAGTCAACAAAACACTTCCGCATAGGATACACCTGTGTATCCTCGCTCATAACTCCTCTGAAAGCCTCCTCACTTCTCGATCCTCGACTCCTCGCGGTGCAATCATAGACAGTATAAGAAGTGGACAGAGCCATCTCATTGGAACTCAGTTGAGACAGTTGAAGCCCATTTTTAGCGATTTTTTAGCACTTCCGTTCCAGACGCGCAAACTCAAACCGACTCAAACTAAGCTTGATGACGTGAGCAACCCGTCTGACAGACGTAAATCTTCTAGTAGCTGTGCGTGAAAATTGCCAACGTTAATCACTTCATATGTATTCACTTGCCACATACCGAATTATTTCTAATTCCCCAAAAACGTTGTTGAAATATTTTGTCCCGTTGCTTTTATGGACTCATTATCTATGGGCTTCTCCCTTGACGGGACGTCCCCCCGATTGCCTGCGAGCTTCTCCTCCTGTCTATACGGTAATGTCTCTATTGTGCGACAAAAAGTCGCGTGGTTATGACGCAATCGTTAGCCTGTTTTTAACAAAAACGGCTTCTACGGGGCGATAACGTAAGATACAAAGTAATGGAGCCTTTTATACATTGTCGTGTTTATTTAGAAATATATAATGGACAAATGAAGTCTTTGGACGCCTCAGATGTAAAGTTATTCGCTGTCAAAGTGACGCCAAAATGAATGGGAGTCAATGGAATGCTAACAACAGGTGAAGTTCTGCTACAATGGCGGCTCCCGCGAGGCTACAACTTCCGGCTGATGGATTACCCCCTTGGGTGCAATTAGAGAATTGAAATGTCCTTCAAGATGGCTGTGCTTGATTGGTTTCCGGGTCATAGGATGGAGGACAGAGGAGCGAGGAGATGAGGAGGGATATTGAGAAGCACCCCTGTTCACTCCCTATGAAGCCCTATTGTACCGAATTTTGGTTGTAGTTCCACAAAAGTTCCACTGGGGGGCGATCGCCCTGAGTGAAAAATGAATGGGAGTCTATGGAGCTAAACGGCTAAATTTGTCTCTTTCACCCGATTGCCATTGAGAAATCTCAGATTTGATTGTAGATTTTGCAGGTTCAACATGGGTTATAGGTCGAAAGTTGAATGAACGAATAGTTATGTCCTTTCGATTTCTTACAGGTTGAGTTGTTGTTGCCCATTAGGCGCTAGCATTCTGCTAATGAAAGCTGATTGGTCGGTGAGTGCGAATTACACGCCATAAAGTGCGTATCATATGCACGCGCAAACTGCGTATCATAGACACGCAAAAACTCTTTTAGGCGTATAAATGGCACGAGAAATAACATTCGTTGTATTGATGCGCACTTTCATGAGATCGGGCTCAGGATTGCCGTAAAGCAGTATCTCTGATGGAACGATGTGTATGACGTCATTGACATTTTAAAAGACTTTTTAAACCAAATGAGTGACTCTAAAAAATCTAACTCCCAGCAATGAGTAATTTCTTTGCATCTCCTTTCGAATACAACATTCAAATTACTAGACAAAAAATTATATCCTGAGAAAAGTGGATTTTTAGGGGTATAGCTCCGTTGACCTCCATTCATTCTGCACTCCTCCTGTGAGCGCCCTCATATGGAACCAGAGTGGAACTGCCTCCAGTTCAGAAGCCGGAAGTTTACTGAGTTAACGTTCTCCCCAGATTAGACATTCTCTGGTTCAACCAAAGCCTCCCATAGATATATACACTAGATGTCGCCTTGGGGTTCTAAAGCATGCGTCAAAACCGCCGCCATCTTGGAACAGGGGTCTTGTCATAGGAAGCAGCTAGCTAACGCTGAATTAATGGATGATGCCGGACTTTTGTGCTGCGAATGGATGTTCACACGAACGAAATCTAAAACCAGACAGCAAGGGATAACATTTCACAAGAATGTGAAATTTTGTAAATTTTTTAAAATTTATCTGGACTCAATGATAAATACATGTCTGACTGTTGGAACGAACCAAAACAACTAGAAAATCGCATTCATGACGATTTATGGTGATTTTATTTCCGTTAGACCTTTTCCTACATTGACGCTGGTGCATTAAAGAGGAGGGGCTCCCCTGTTCCATGATGGCGGCTCTATTGACGCATTTGTTCCAATGAACTTGCCGTACCCAAGGCGACATCTAGTGTATACAGTATATCTATGAAAGCCTCCAAGGTTAGCAAAAAAATAAAAATAGCGCAACGCTGTGGTACGCAGGGGAAGAGACCAGAAGTCTTTTTTTTTTAATGGTTCTCAATTGGAGGAGAGGCTTCACTACGCTAAAAAAAATGCTTCTGTGGAAAAACAGCTTATCATTTAATAAATCTATCTATAAATCTGAATAAATCTATTAGCTAATCTTCAACATGTTTGCTCTTAAACATTAGGCTGCGATGTGATTGGTTATTAAGGCACCCATGATCTCTTATTTTCTTCAATGTTAGAATCACGGACCCTCTTATCTCCCAATAATAAGACCATCTCTGGTTCAAAATTCAGCAATAAAACTAAATAAATGGACAAATATGATGTTTATCTAAAGTTTTTTTTTTGCATATTAATATGGTTGATTTGGATCATCGAAGGTCAGCAGCAAAGTCATTGGTTAATCAAGTGAGATTAAATACATAAAGTATATTTGTGTAATTTAACATATTTAATTATTGCAGGTTTGTATTTCACTGTTGTTATTCAATTTGAGGAATAATGAATCTCTGTGCAAGATGAAAATCCATGATCACATTTAGTCTAGAACTACAATAACCATCATGTTCACACAGCGCCTCTACACTTACTCCTGATTTCTCTCTACATGTGGAAAGGAGAGGTATCAGTCAATACATAGAAAAACATTTTATTAAAAAAAACAATGTTTTATAAAAAAAAAAACTTAACACAGATTTATTGTTTTAAATGTAAAAGTAATGTGTTACTCTACTAGTTAGGCTACTTGAAAAGTAATCTGATTACATACCTTGCGTTACTTGTAATGTGTTACCCCTAAAACTGTAAATAAAAAATAAAAAAATCATTATATTTTTCTTTTCTTTTATGAAGTTGCTTTCAAAAATCACATGGCTCAAAAAAGTCTGAAGGTTCACTGATGGGTTGTCTGGACGAGAGGATATGTCAACCTATTACACATGATCCCGCGAATAAAAAAAGAAATAAAACACAAACCATGTCATGCTGTTCCCTGTCAGTTAGCTGTTTTTGCAGGGCCTCACAGAACCAAAGAGATTTCACAGACTTCCTGTCTCTCTTCATTACCTTAAAAGGCTGATTATTATTGTGACTATGCCTTTGCCAACTTCTCAGAAAGGCCACCTACAGTGACTCTCCTAAAGTTCCTCAAAAGGTCTCAGGTCTTCTGACAGCTTAGAGTTTTTACAATAAATAGACTGAATAGAAGAATCCATGTCACGTAATGAAAGAGACAGATGGACAGAGACAAAAGAGAAATATGTGGATAATTTGGAAACGGGAGAGGCTGAAGGAAGAAGAAAACAAACACAATAGTAATCTAATTGAAATTTTAGTTACATAAATAATATTTAAATAGTATTGTAAAGATGAATCTTTATGAAGGAAATATAATGAATATATTGGGCAACGGGATGCAGGTAAATCTCCATAGGGCAGCTTCGTGTGCTCTGCTGCTAGGCAACTGCTTGGGCACTATGTGACTCTTCACATGACAACATTTCTTCTGAAGCAATTATAGGACAAATTCAGAACATTCAACTTTTTTCCTGAGTGCCCAGTATTTTTTTTTTTTTTTTAATCTTAAATCTGCTAATGCAGACAGAGGGAATCCCAATGAGCTCATTCCCTTTCAGCCTGGCCTTGGTTCTGCAATTCCGTACATCCACATTGATAGCCTACATTAAAAATGACATGCACTGATCTGTTATGATCTGTGTTAATAGCAGTGAACAAAATTGGAAAAATTGGTTTGAATACCACATCTGCACAAGTGCAGTTTTCGCTATCGCGCCATGAAAGAAATGCTTAAATTAATTTTGGACTGTCATTTTGTAAATTATTATCATTTTATTTATGATGATTAAGGCATAAATAAAATACACTACCTTTCAAAAGTCTGGGATCTGTAAGATTATTTTTTTTTTTTTTAGTTTTTATTCTCACCAAGGCTGTATTTATTCGATCAAAAATACAGTAAAAAGACCAATATTGTGTAATGTGAATAATCCTGTGATGGATGAATTTTCAGCATCATTACTCCGGTTTTCAGTATCACGTGATCCTTCAGAAATCATTCTAATATGCTGAATTGGAGCTCAAGAAATATTTCTTATTATTATCAATGTTGGAAACAGTTGTGCTGCTTATTATTTTAGTGGAAACCATGATACATTCTTTCAGGATTTTTTGATAAATAGAACATTTATGCATTTTTTACTGTCACTTTTGATCAATTTAATGTATCCTTGCTGAATAAAAGTATTATGTTCCTACAAAATATTGAACAGTTATGTACATTAATATATATATAAACTAATTAATATACTGAATTCAAGCTGTCTGAATAAGCTCTTTGTTCTTTTTGTGACTTGCTCGTCAAACTTTTGTAGCATGCATGCTTTTGAACGAGAAGTGACCTTTCAGTCATGACGATAGCATAGTTCCTCTGAGCACCAACCACATCCTGCTTCCTGTTCAGTTAGTTTGCTTAAGCAGAACCCTTGGTATCTTCTAATGGACAATTCCATTACTCTGCACATTTGAGTAACAGAAACAGAGATATGTAGAGATTATGATGCCAGTGCAGGAAGAGTGTTGCCCTTTTATGGACCTTTATAAACAAAGTGCTGAAAGTGTTGAATGATTAAATTTGATTTATATACTTTGTTCAAGGGTGGTTGCTGCTAAAAAAAACTGTCAGTCAGTTTCAAGGTAAACAAAAAAGAAAACTGGATGCTAAAATGCTATTTATTACCAGAATGACTCCAGAGACAGTGCTTCGAGCCGTCACTGCTGTAAAATATGCTTGACAATACATAAAAATCTCTCATTGTAAGGAATCTGTTTCAGTGATTCCAGCCTTTTTAAGCTAAGAGAAGATGAACGTGAGCTTCCAATGACCTTTGACCAAGGCAGATAGAAAATCAGATCCCACATACACTCCCCATGGGTTGAAACCAATCACATGCACCCCTGTATTCAGAGACTGTCTCCTTTTTGACAGTTTTACTGTCTTTTAATAATTCAATGGGATCTAAATCATGTCTAGGCAAACAGAAACTGAAATAACTCAGGCCATAATGACGTTTAAGAGCATCCCCTTCACTCTGGAAGTATACGCACCCATCTGTATTTACAAATAATGTAAATTATGTCAGTGTGAATATATTGTGACAGCAGTATCAAGTGAATGTAAATCTAACTAATAAATAAAATGGTTTTCATTGATCTCTTGAGACAACAGGACATAAAACATAGCAAGTATTGCATATTTTCTCTGAAATATGAACTACTGTATGGGTCAACTGAGGTTTTTAAGGATGTTTCCTGTAGACACATGTAATAATTCAACATCATCTTCACCAGAGGGGTCCAATGCTGTGGCAGCATAATTACTGTTATCAGGGACCCCTCTCTGGGTCGAGTGCGAAACAAACCCAGGGGTGCACAATCAGCCAGAAAACAAAGATTGAATCTGCAGCGCACACACACACTTTGCTCTTTAGGGTATATATATAGCAAATCATTGGTTAAAACATTCACTGCTTGTCCGTTCTTCCTAAATCTCGTTCCTTATTCTGAACAACTCAAGGATTTCACAGCTTTATCCCCCTCCATCTTTGAATAACACTGCAGGATTAACCGTGATAAAACTACAAAGAACTTGAAACATTTCTTCCCTTCTTCTTCTTTCACAAGACGGATGGCTTAATCCAGTGAATCCTAAAGATCGAGTGAATCCTAAAGATTTTTCTGTCAACATAACACATTTAGCAGAGCCCAAAATAGCCTTGTGTTTTTTAGTGCTTGTGCATTAGAATATTTTCTGGATCTTATTTACCAGACCACTTCATTAAGCTGAGGTACATTACATAGATGTGGTTATGGAAAACAGTTTCCATATTTCTTTGCAGGCATTTTTTTGTCTAATTGTCTAATTGGCAAACCACTATGTGTATAATAGCTCAATTTAACTATGAATAAATGCTTAATTTGCTCGTACACATCATCTTCCTAAATTTACCAATATCACACAGTATACTCCGTTATTTCATAAGAATATTCACTAATTACATTCATTATATAATTAATCAGATTATAGATTTTCATCAGTGTTATTTTAGTCATATTTATATAGCCTACTATAGTTTGTATTCATATTTTGAATTAGCTTTTACTAATTTTGCTATGTGCTTTTGTCGTTTTGTATTTTTAAATAGGCTATTGCTATTTTGGGTGATTTTTATTTTATTTTTTTATTTTTTATTTTTTTCCAGTAAGTAATCTGCTTCAATTTAAGCTTATTTTTAAAACTAGTTTTTATACGTTTTAAAAAATATTTTATAATATAATAATTTCACAGTTAATCTCCAAATTAATGTAGAAAGAACATAAAGACAGTATATTTTAAATAGTTTTTATGAATGAAGGCCAATATCACTGATAAAGATGTCTTGATGAAAATGATTTTTCCCAAAACAGCCGTTCTCTTTGTCTTGTCGCGCTTGAATGGTTTAAAACCCTTTGCATGAATAAGAGCGTGATCATATAATGTAGCGTTATCCAAAGGATGGCAGAAAATACAGATGCTGCGTTAATTGAGTTGAATATTTGAACACGTTAGAACGGACAAAAATTAATTGCATGCGTTAACAGCCTACTTATAGGCCTACTTATTTTACATAATTGTCAAGGCATCATTTCTAATTTTCATATAATTCTGTACAATGTGAATCGTACAAAAACAAACGTTTTAAGTTTCAGAAGAGGTGCTTGCGATTTTTTATTCCATTCTTTGCAGTCGATATGCGCCCTCGAGTCGCACTTTTTTGGCGATCCTGCACTGAAGCGATCTCTGCAGCAGACTTGTTACGTCACGAAAGTGCGCACTCAGAGGAAGACCGCAAGTGTTTAGGGTGCCATTTGGGACAGGGCAATAGAGTCAAAGTCAACATAAGGTCACACATAAATGCTTACAGTTATGTCAGGAAATGGAGATTCTGCAAATGTTTCCTCCTCTGAAGCATGCACTACAACACCGGTATGGACAGCTGCATCCACTCTCTGTCTGTAAAACACAAACAATTTTCATACTCAGGCACACAAAAGGTAAAGGAAACCAGAGATGTTTAAAGAGAAGAAGCACACCCTTAAGATAACTCTTTCTCCATCACATTATAGATATAACTTTAAACCGTCACAGAAATTAGGTCAACAGAAATATGATGGAGTGGGGCTGCCTTTGATGCTGTTCTTTAACCCATAAATTCTGCATTGAGGGTGGGAATATGGTGGAGAGGAGCGCCTGGAAAGCAAGAGGTAAGGATTGATGGCTTTTATCTGTACCGTGGCACTTTTATTGTCCAGGGACACCTGATAAGGGCTAGAGGTTCCCCTCATCCCATAATCAAGCTGTCCCACAAATACCACATCATTGTCCCATTTGAGCAGGAAGTGAGAATCTGCCATGGTCAAATCATCTCTGCTTTTACAGGCTGCATATTCATCACAGCTGTCTTCAAATGTCAGCGCTGAGGGAAAGTGATGAAGCATCTGTTCAAGATAAGTAACTCACTTAATGCTCATTATGTGCAGATCTGGAGGTAAAAATTAAATATTTTGCTTAAAGGGATAGTTCACCCAAAAATGAAAATTCTGTACTCATTTTTCTAAGTAATTTTTGTGATGTGTTTTTATGTATTGTGTTTTTAGTTGAGTCTTGTGTATAGTGAGTATTTGTTATTGTGTGTACCTGCCTAGGGACTACGGACGTAAATTAGCAATACTGCTGTAATCCGGCTTGTTTACATCTTGTATTCTGTACAAATGTTCATCAACATGCTTTGTCCCTATCAAAAAAATAAATAAAATAAAATAAAATAAATAAATTCAGCAAAAATACATAAAATAAACACAATCTAAAAAGCTTATTTTTTCTCATTCGAAATGTAAAAATGGGCTTGACATGGAACAGGGTAGAGTACAGACAAATGCCTGATTAATCTCAGAGCAATGGCTGCCTGGGAACCTAAAAACACTCCGCAAGCCAATTGAAACTGTTAATTAGGTCCTAAGAGAAATCTCCTCCAGTGCGAAATCACAGCACACAATTCATACATTTATCAGTTAATTAACAATGCTGTAATATTTTTAATATCTGTGAAACTTTGCTTCTCCTATTTATTTGTAACCCATGGTATTTAAATAAAATGGCAAAAAAAAGTATAGGTCTGTCTAAAGCGTGTGGTGGGTTTGGTCTCTCACGTTAGAGAAAGCAACTGCTGCTCCATCTCGCTATGATTGGTTATGATGGGATATGACCGTTCGTGCGATAAGTGCCGCCTCTGGTTTTCATGCGAGTTTCGCATTCGCGAATCAGTCCGAAATCTGAATTTGAAGGCTGATTATGGCCCCCTTTAGTTACTGTTGCTATGTCCGACAAGCCACAAAAAACAAGTGAAAAAATACATCACGGAGCAGAGAGGACACTGACAACACGCTGACAGACAGGATAAAGGTTACTTTTGATATGAAACAAAGTCTCAAATTTCAAATTTGGTAATTTTTTTAAGAAATTTAAACAATAACCGTTTATCGCTGTCGAGCCTCAGTTAAAGCTGCTCGTGAACCGATCATCTCTTCCTTCTAGTTAATTTATAGCATCAAATTAACATGAATGAACATAAGAAGGAATGTTATACCGCGGAAAGACGTCAGTACACTTAGTTTTTCAAGTTAAAATCCTCCAACGTTAATAAACTCTGCATTCTATTATTGTCAGCGAACCGACTCGGCCCTCGGATATGACATCACTTCCACGCTTCAAGGTTCTGGTATGTTTTGCGCATCCGGAGTCGGAGAAAAAACATTGACGCCACCCAGAAAGCTGTCGCTATGGTAGCACTGGCCGAGTACCAGGGACTTATCAAAGACTTATTTGAACTTCTAAAATTTTCAATTTATTTCATGTTTTAGTTTATCTTCTGATAGCAACGCTAGCCACGTTAGTAACACTCATTTGAAACAAGGCTTCATTCAATATTGCACTCACAACAAGACCGATTCCCATACCCACAGGCAGTGACATGGACGCAGTAAGGTATTGCAGTAATACGAGTGATTAAAATCATCATTTAAACAACCAAAGCGGTCCAAAAACAATGAAAACAATTCATACAAGTCACACAGGGCGCAGCCATCTTGGATTCCGTATCGGAATTCTTGCTCGGTGTCCTCACAGTTGTCCGACTTCCGAGCTGGGAAATCCAAGGAAGGTGCGTGTTGCTAGGCAACGTCTGTATTCCTAGTGGGAACTCCGATAACTCTCCTGACTGCTTTCTTGGACAAAAATGGCAGATTCGGTGGATTATGATTGGTCAGATCACCAGTCAATCAAACTCCCTGCGAAGGGTCAATTCGAAGGATCCTTCGAATGCGGCCTACCGTTAGTGTTGCCGAAGTCCGAGGTTTTGGGCTACTTTTAAGTTGTTGCCGCAGGTAAACTTTTTTTCCACAGGTTGATTTCCACCCCCGTAAGTAGCCTATGATTTCGGCGCTCCAACACCCCCAAAACATCCTTCATACTCACAAATCCTGTGAATAATTCGGCCGCCTGATGGAGAAAAGCCAGAGAAAAGCTTTTGTTGCACAGACCTGGCAACCCTAACTACCGTCCTCCTTTGCGGCCTGGGGAAATAACAAACCTGAGTTGAATAACAATCTAAAGTACTTCAAATTTATACTTAAATACAGAGTAAATGTATTTCGTTACATTCCAACACTGGTTATTTGGAAAATTACACTAATTATTAAATTATTGTCACATTAACAAATTGTTGCTAGCTGTGTCCCGGGAGTTGGTCCAATGGGATGGTCTGGTTTTTGTCGCCTAGCGACTGGTGACAGCCGTTGTGACGAGCGGCAGTAACATTTGTACTGGACTTATTTTTAAAATTATAACTGCCTAAAAACAAAATCTAAAAATGTTCACCATGGTCAATTTATGTAGCCTACATAATAAAGTCTAAAGAGTATAACCCAGCCTATATAAAATCACATGCTGGTAAATAACTAAAATAAGTCAACATTTTAACCTTTATTATATATTTTTCTTTCATTTTTTATCATTAGATACATTAGATTACTCGATTAAATTGAAATCCAATACTTAGGCCTACATTTAAAAGTGTAATCTGACTCTATTTTATCACAGCTTCGAATTTAGGTTAAATTGCCAATTGGTTATTGGTCAATTATATAATAGTTTAGCAATTCATTTGATTGTTCTATTTAACTCTTTTATTATATTTTACCCGTTCATATTAGGAAGATATGTCGCTCAGAGGTCATCACACCTTGTTGTGGGTCTCACGATCACAATCTCGTCAGCTTCGTTCACTAAACAGAGATCATTATTAATTAACTATATATACCAAGATTGGTTGCATTCACGCTTACACAATCAAAGATACTTTTGGTACTTTGGCCCCTGTGATTGCATACATTGGAAATTAAAGTAACGTTTACTTCAGTAGAGGTATGGCCACTAGGCTACTACAGATATAAATCAACCAACTTTACTTGTCTAAAAATAACTTTGGATTGGCCATGCCTTGGTTTCCCATACACTAATCTAAAATAACGTTAAATTAAAACAGAGTAGGCTATAAGACACCCACGTTTAGGTTGGTCAAGCATCACTTTTGCTGCCCTCAACGGAAATTCACTTCTTGTCTTTGCAAAACACGTACACTTGAATTAGTGCCAAATAGTCATCACTAATCCGACGCAAAACTTGCGGTAACATACGAATCCGTTTAATCTACCTGGGAAAACAATTTCAGAGTCAGTCGGAATAAAATCAAATAAAATCAAATCAAAAATCTAACCCTAACAATTTATTATGTCAGGTAAATGTATCGTGCCAATTTCCCAGTTCAAAGATAATAAATACAAAACATCAAATGCTCTGGAATAAAGAGAGAAGATGCCAACCTGACATTATAAAATACATGCGGATCGTGCCTGCATACACTCCGCATCACGGGCTAATTTGTACGGTGACCTGGAGGGCACATGTTCGGTTCACTTTTTTTTGTCGTGCATGGCCACAACATATAAACTCGTGGGAACGTGATTCGTGAGAACATCATATTAAGTCGTGGGAACGTGATTATAAGTCGTGGCCACGAAATCATTTTGTTGAGGTAACGACATGTCGTGGCCACACGATGCAAAGTCGTAGCCTCGAGATCATATGTTGAGGGAACGATATATTTTTTCTCGTGGCCACGACTTCATATTTTGAGAGAACGACATGTATTTGTCGTGGCCACGAGTTATGTTGAGGGAGCCACAGCGGCCAATACTGTAACCGTACCATATAGGCTAACATAGATTGGGCTACAGAGATGGAGATGACAGAAGAAATAACATTTTACTTTAAATTAGGAATGTCATATAAATATATAGTGCGGTCTTTGGCATTAAGACATGGGTACGTTATAAGTGAAAGTCCAACGTCAAACCAACTTCATGCCAGTGCAAAGCTGCGACAAAAAAGCCCATTCACTTTAAGAATGTGCTTCAGGTGTCTTTCACTTATAACGTACCCATGTCTTAATGCCAAAGACCGCACTATATCTTTATATGACATTCGTAATTTAAAGTAAAATGTTATTTCTTCTGTCATCTCCATCTCTGCTGTAGCCCAGTCTATAGACTGTAAAAAAAAATGCTATGGTAGCCTACGGTATTGGCTCCCTCGATATAACTCGTGGCCACGACAAATAGATGTCGTTCTCTCAAAATATGAAGTCGTGGCCACGAGCAAAAATATAGGCTATTGTTCCCTCAACATATGATCTCGAGGCTACGACTTTGCATGGCGTGGCCACGACATAATTATGTCGCTACCTCAACAAAATGATCTCGTGGACACGACTTATAATCACGTTCCCACGACTTAATAATACGTTCCCACGACTTAATATCAGGTTCCCATGAGTTTATATGTTGTGGCCACGACAAAAATAAGTGAAACGAAAATGTCCCCTCCCGGTCACCATAAATCTGAGTTACAAATCGCTACAAGCCTTCTTCAGCATCTCCCTAAATACTCAGACCAAGGCAGAAACCTCTTTTCAAATGTAAACATGAGTTCAGAGAGGGAATTTGCATTAATCAACGTCCCAGACTTACTGGGGACAGAAGTTGATTTACGGGGGCATACACACAGCAGTTAACAAGATATCTCGAAACTCTCCACACCTTATTACCTTTTTGGTTTATTTCTGGGTGAATGAGACCTTTGTACCAGTCGCACTGAGACATTTCAAATGATACCAAACATAATAATCTATAATAATTGTTCATATTAAACGATATAGATTTTTGGGTGAATTCAGGTAGGGATTGGGTGAAGGGAATGTTGTTTAAATTGGGAGGTGATCAACTAAAGTGTGATCGTGACTCGAATGGGGATGGTAATATAGCAAGAGAGTTCAAATGTTAATTTTATCTGTTTTCTCAGAGAGTAGCCCTCTCTTCCAGTTTCTTCAGTCTTACAGTAATGTAAAAATACAAAATAGAACTGTATTGATTTCTTTCTCTTTTCATTTCTTTTTTTGATATAGCCTAATATAATGTTTATTTAACCAGGAAAATGCTATTTTTTTAGCAGTCATTAGGCTACTCCAGTCTTTAGTCCAATATGATCCTTCAGAAATTATTCTAATATGCTGATTTAGTGCTCAATAATTTATTTGAAAAATATTTTTATGTAACATTATAAATGCCTTTTCTGTCACTTTGATCAATTTAATGCATCTTTGCTGAATAGAAGTAGGCTATTAATTTCTTGCAAAAATGTTTTATATTTAAATAAATAATAGGCTATATAATAATAATTAAATATAGCTTTTTAGATATTTATACACATACATTTTTTAATAAACATTGGGTTGTTATTATATGTATAAGTATATGCATAAATAACATAGATAGCTAGGCAATCATGACATGCTGTTCAACTAAAGGGCGTTGTTGGGGACAAAGCACAGATGGACTGTCATAAGACAGAAAAACAGAGAGGGAGGGACAGGTGCACTCTCTGCAGGAAGTCATGGAGGTCCACAGTATGAGTGTGAAGTCCCACTGCAACAGAATAAACATCACTCTGTAAAGATGAAACTCTCTCAGTCAGTGTCCGCTGTTGAGTAATACCAAACCCATCCTTTCATCCTCACCCTTTCATCGTAGCAGAGGTTATGTTGACACATGGGTCAGAGAACTCCCTCGCTTCATCTCTCTGTCACTGTCACTGTCTCCATCTGTCTCTCTTTAAAAAAAATATGAATTAAACAAGAAAAGGTCAAGATCCTTAAAAATACTCAGGTGCTGAAAGTGAAGCTCTCAGATAAAAAGCTAAATATATTTTAATCAAAGATTGTTTGGCTGCAAGGATCAGATATTAAATTTACGAAAAGAAACAGCACTAGTCATTGCCTAAAATTAGGTTAATTTTTAGGAATACACAGTCTTCAGTCTCACATGATCCTTCAGAAATAATTCTAATATATCTTCATATATATATATATATATATATATATATATATATATATATATATATATATATATATATATATACTATATCACTATATTACTCTATGAAAATGTTTCTTTCAAGTGCACAAAGCTTCTGTACTTTATTATGCACCATATTTCTGTCCTGCAAAGAGACATACAATAGCTCACAGCTGTTTAATAGGCCACAAAACATGAAACCACTTACAGTTTATCTTTATGGCACTTAACGCTAATAACCCATTTAAAGGGTTTACAATGCAGGAGCTGCTGTACCTGTAAACTTAAAAGGGAATTGAAAGTGCGCTATTTTTCCCAACCCTCAGAAGCCCTCCGAAAAGATTAATCGAGTTCTAAAAATGGCTGCTGTGGCCGTGTGGGTGATTGGCTTGGTAAACAAGTTTTTTTCAAAGTAGGACAGTTTCATCATTTGGAAAAAGACAGATTCTATTTAAAACATCTCTCCCAATTTCCGAGGACATATTTAGATAATTTAAACAAATAAGCTGAACAAAAGAAAGTATATTATCAGATAAAATATGTTTTCCGCAGATCATTGTGTTCCAACTACATTAATTATATGCTACAGCATTTTTACCAAAATGATCTTTTTCCATAAAGGTCTAAAGTGGATTGAGGGCTGCTTTCAAGGGTATTTTATTTTTATTTACGTAAGCCAAACTGAAGATGTCAGGCAACGCACAAAGTCTTGCCTTTCCACACAATGTGAGGGGAGATTAAATTTTGATTCATTTCTCACAGCTAGAGGTGGCGGTTATGGGCTAGTTTGATGAGCAGTGTTGGTGATCCATGGCAGAAGGGAGGTCACTAAAGATTCACTCGACTCTAGCCTGACCTGGGTCAATCAACCCATGATTCTTGTGTTTTATTCAACAGAAGCCTACCGTTAGTAACTGACTTTAAAAGGTTAGTTCAACCAAAAATGGAAATTCTGTCATTAATTCTGTCCCTCATGTCTAGAAAAGTAATCCATATGACTCCATTTGTTAACCTCAAGTGACGCGAGTAGACTACTTTGTTTATGCAAAATAAAACATAATTTTGTTTATGCAAAATAAAACATAATTTACCTCTATATGTACAAAATAATATTATCCAAAGCGTGTTCACGGCAGGCAACTATGCCAGCTCTCGTGTGAACACAAAATACACGCGCAGTGCTCTTAAACACCTGCGCATGTGTGCGTTGATGCGCGAGTCTGAACACAACACGCATGCATGATGCTCTCATGAACGCGCGTTGCAGATTAATATTTTCTTAAATAAAGTGGTAAACTGTGTGGGGTATGTGTGTATGTGTGTGTGTGTGTGGGGGGGGGGGGGGGGGGGGCTTTGCGCAAAGCACGCGTCACTTCATAAAATTGAGGTAAAACCACAGTCACATGGATTACCCTTACTTTTTAGGTACCGACCGAATTGCCTCTATACTACCGAGTATCGAAACATGTCTTGTTTTTCGGTACCAAGTTTCGGTAGCTAAGTGGTTAATCTCGTCAACGTCAGTGAAACAATAAACATGCAGTATGATTGGCTGTGGCGGAAAAACACTAGTTTACGCGGCTGCCCAGAGACGTGGCTCGTCGCTCGTGAGGCTGTAGTGTGTGTGTGTGTGTGTGTGTGTGTAAGCGTCCAACCCAGATAGATAGAAAATATGTGGAAATGATCAAAAGTGTACTTATGTACCCGACTCGATGCCATAAGCACACGATGCAATATTTTCGACAAGATAATTGCTGCCAAGACCGATAACACGGTAAATCTGATAAGGCACTTAAAAGCGCACAGAATACACTCGAGAGTAGAAAGTTTATCAGCCTTCGACTACAAGAACTGGAGCGCGTCACATATAAACCAAAACTCAGCGTATAGGAGGCCTACCTGCCTCACAGACATGAGAAATAGTTCTATATATGTTCAAAATATGTCTACTTTTAAACGAAACAATTAGAAATAAATAGTTTGATTACCTAATCCATATAGGCGCGCGCGCGTTCACTACTGCAGGGATGACGAGTCAGCATCGCAAATTCGCAATAATCATCTTTGCAGCCAACACGTTTAGTAAACACTTGTTCATTAATAAACAATTAAAATATCTCCTTGCTCCTTGCTCGTTTCCCGACACATCCATAATCATTAGGCTACTTTTGCCAGTGCTTTGCGGCAAGCTTCATGTGTGCTGAGCGCGAGGCATGTATCCCGCACCCCAGTAGCCTATATTTAATTCAATTCACATTTATTTGTATAGCATTTTCACAATACATA
This sequence comes from Siphateles boraxobius, assembly GCF_051911475.1. NCBI lineage: Eukaryota > Metazoa > Chordata > Actinopteri > Cypriniformes > Leuciscidae > Siphateles > Siphateles boraxobius. The sequence goes on along the minus strand of NW_027509042.1, from coordinate 8,874,694 downwards.
TCGTTTCAAAGGAGCTTTACAGAAAATGCATGTGTCTAAATAAATTACAATTTAGAGTGATCTGTTATCAGGGGTGACTGTGTTTCATTGTTAAACAATGCATTAAGTTAAGGCAGAAACAATGAGCTCATTGAAGTAAAGAATACATGTTGTTAAATGATTAGGAAACATAGAAAACTTTAGCATTGGTGCTTTTTTACAGACTCAAAATATGAGTGTAAAAAAGTCAACAAACTGAAAAAATAAAAGTTTTTTTTTAGGTAATGTTATATTGGTATCAAAAAAAGTATCGTTCAGGAACCGGTATCGATATCGGTATCGGTATCGAAAATTTTGTTACGATACCCAGCCCTACCTTTAAGTTGTGCATGATGGAAACCTAATGTGATTTCAACTGTATAGCCAACTTAAGAATTTTTTTTCTATATATTCTCAGGTGATAATTGGGTGTTGATTAGATACTTGTAGGGGATAAAATAAATGAGAAATCGACATTGTGGGATACGAGAACTGTCTGCAACACCTTCAGAAAGTCCAGCATTTTTGAGACACTTGATGTAGTCTAAAAACATGACAGGATGCATTTTTTTTGAAGTTGCATTTAAATTCCACAAGGCTCAAAAACCTGTTTGAATAGGCATGATGCTTCTGCATGGACTGACAATATTCACACATAAAACACATCGCACATGCCTGTCAGATTCTTCTTCGGGATGCATGCAGAAAGGATTACGGCAGATTTCTATCATGGTTAATTTGCCATCAGTATTCAGTCGCTTCTCACTGAAGTCTTTTTTTTTTTACACCTCTGAGAGGCTACAAGGTGTTTTTTGCAGCTCTTTCCCTGCAGGGAGTTGACCTTGTCAGTGATATTTCTGTCTGAGTGCCTAGAGGCATCTCACAGACGCCACTGCCAGTTTTGGCAGGTAGAGAAATGGCGGGTTGCCGCAGAAACAGGACCGCCGGGAGGGGACATACAGCAGATTCCTGCAGACAGGATTTCAGCTCGTCCGCAGAATAAAGATTGACTGTAAAGAGCAACTGCAGCCATCACTGTAGGATATTGGTCTTTTAATGTTGATCTGATAAAAATATGCTTCAAACTTTCATTAAATTTATTCAGTAATTTATTAGAATTTAAAATGTGATGAAAAAGTAAAAAATAAAATGATACCTAGCAGCAATTACATTTATTATTTTTTATTTAATTCTCTTTATTATTTTATTATGAATATTAACTATTTTAAAACTAAAAAAACCTTCTAAAAAATCCACATAAATTATAAACAATAAAAAATGTATACAGAGTAAATGAAAAGCAATCGTGCAGTAAACAATGAATTTATGTTTTAAAGTCACCATGAAATCCATATTGACAATTCTTATTTTTTTGGGAATATTGCAGTATTTATTATACCGCATTTATCTGTGCACATCATTTTTTATTTATTTTTTATTCATGAGACCTCGTAATCTTTAATCAAAATAATGTCCCCTTCGCTTGCCTTCTCTGGTGATGTGTTTACTGGTGAGAGGGTGGGGAAACATGAGATCACAATAGCAAACCACAACCATCCAATCAATTCCTGATGGACAAAATCAAGTCCCGCCCTACATTTTTTCTTGTCCTAGAAGCAGTTTCACTCGAGCCCCTTTCACACAGCGCATTGATCCCAGAAAATTCCCATCAAATTGCTAGAGTGCCTTCTGTTTGAACGCAAACACGTCCCAGGGTGGGGACCTAGTAAAATTCCTGGTTTCACATTATCAGTGTATTTTCCAGAATCTCTGTGTGAAAGGGGCTTCGGATATGTGTCTCGATAGGGAAGAGAAGACTATTGCAACTTCTTTTTTATGTTGACTTTAAAAAGAACTAGACCACAACATCAAGACCATTATGCATTCAAGATCAAGACTTGAACACTGCTAGAACAAGCGATGACATGCTTACCCCTTTTCCACCAAAAAAGAACGGGTTCGGAACTGGTGCTGGTTCAAAGTTGGTTCGGAGTTGGTTCAACTTGCGAACCTCCTCAGAACCTGTTTGTTTTTCCACTTCTAGAGCGTCCAGCGAACGACGTCGTTACGTCACTGTGTACGTCGCTTTACGTCTCAGCTAGAAACGCTTGCAAGTACAACATTACTTTGGGATTATCTCTAACTCGTGAACCAAGAAGGCTTTAAAAACAATTGAAATATGTAAGTCTTTTAATCTTTTCCTTTGATATGTAATCTTTTCTGAATAGTTATGTACACCTGTCTTGTTTTTTTTTTCTCTCCGTTTATTTGTTCTATTTTGTGACTGTTTTCTTCTTTGCTTACATAATGTTTTCAATAAAACAAATTTAAAAAAAGCTAGAAACGCTTGCGCCAACTTCAAGCATAACAATTACAATGCCGGACTACATCGTGTTTCTGCAAATGTTTCTCCTGGCTTTGCGGTCAGAAAAGATGTTTAGGACACATCTAAACCCGCCCCCAGCCCCCGACGTAAGCATGACGTGGTAAAAGAACGGTTCTCTGGTTCTAGTCCAGCAAAGAGTTGGTGCCGCTTTGGAACCAGTTTTCCTGGCCGAGAACCGGTTCTTTGGCTGTCGAAACACAAAGAACTGGTTCGCGCGCAGGCACCGGCTCGAACCGGCTCTCAAAACGCTTTGGTGGAAAAGGGGTATCAGTGACATTTAAAGTATATTCCTACCCTTTCAAAAGTCAACAACATCAATGGCTGAATGGACACTCTTTTGATATTTACAAAGTAATATTACATCCTTCCAGCTCATAACCGGCCCTTTTCTAGTCGTTTAGAGTCTCAAATCAGTGGCTACAATCTACGGTCAACAGGTCAAGTACACTTGCTTGTAGCTCCACCTCAAGCAAATAGATATCGTCATCTATATGAGCTAATTTACTTAAGAGATCCCACCAGTCAGCTGGCTGAGCATAAGAAATGGAGCTTTCCTAATGGAAAAATCTTGTTGGAGGAGCATGAAAGGTCTGTTAATTTATTCCAGCTCCAGTGACTTATCTCTTATGCTCTTTAACCAACAGCTGTGGCTGTGATGACCTATATCTACAGCTAGCATGATGCTGGTGCAGATTCAACGGCACACCTCATCCATTCCATAAGGCCATGCTTGTGGTATCATCATTATAATAATTATATATTGTATATATTATTGTGAGTACAATCGAGATAAGTAAACTGAAATTCAATTGAAAAATTCAAGCTAAAACACAAAAGGGGTAATCAGAAAAATGAATTCAGCTAAAGTCTTTTTGGGTTCAGGTAAAATAATGATCCACTTGTGTTCCCAATGGAGTAACATAAGCAATGGTTTCCAATGTTTCCAATTCTCTCTGACGCTGTCCTATAAGAACAGAACTGAGCTGGACGATGACATAATTTTTTGCTAAACTGCTTTATAGAAGAAATGAACTAATTTAATAATGGGTGATTTTTAGAATGGAACTAAATCAACTTTAAACTTCAGCTGAACAACAGATGAAATTCATCATTATCACTGTAAAGCTGCTTTGAAACAATCTATATTGTATAAAGCACTATATACATAAAGGTGACTTGACTGACTGACTGACATGACTTTCCTCAAATTGGCCTTTTTAAAACAAAATCAATGCTGTTGAGTCAGATCAATATGGGATTCCCTGGGGAGATTTCACAGCCTCAGCTGCATCAGAAAGATCTCCCCTTTTTATCAACACTAAGGAGCAACAGCTTGGATGACCTGTTAGATCGTTTCTGTCCAGACCTTATGATATTCCACATGTAACACTTACTTCAAGACCCATGCTGCAACACTCCTGATTTTAGTACTAAAAGACAAAAACGTTATACCTAAAAATCGAGTCTAAAGAAAACGACCTGGCATTTTATTATCATTATTGCAAGCCAAGTAGCGCAGATTTTATTTGAATTATTATTATTATTGGTATTCATTTATATTTGTATAAAAACAGAAAAATTAACAATAAAATATAAAGTCATATATCAACTTTAGATTACTGTATTACACTTAGGCCAGTATTGTTGGGTATTTCACCAATTCATCTTTTTTTTCCAAGACTATTGCATCCTGTCAGTATGAGAACACTTGGCATGAAGTCAAGGGTAGCTGACAGAAAGCAATTAAATACCTGAACAGCCCAAGGAGGAACCTCCTCCAGTTTAATTCTTTGGCAAATCCTTAGCTCTGTGTGGGTGATTCTTAATTATTCCTCAGTCATTTTCACCTGGCTCAACGTATTGAGTCTAGCAATCTTTCAGTCTTGGCTCATGAAAGAGGTATAGGTTATGTCCCCAAAGAGGCAAAAGAGCTTCATTAGAAAGTAATGTTCTCTCTGTGATGAAATGAACTGGTAATTGCTGATAAAAGTTTCTTTAGTAAGGAAGAAAGTATGAGAAACTGTAAGATAGATATAGCCTTAACTTCATCTAACAGTTGAATGATTTGACTGATTGATTGAACGTTTCTCCTTAGTTATTGTTAAATGTAATCAATCATCTGGGATAATGACCAGCTCATTAGTTTATTGCATACCCTCCAAGAAATATGTAGACATTTAATATTGATGAGTTGAAATTATTTGATATTACTAGAAAATATATGAATGCCACAATTGACCAATCAGAACCAAGTAGCATATTCTAGAGATTAGTTTAATAAAATATTCTATCAAACAATAGATATTTCGTATAGAGAGTGAATGCATAACCAAATATGATACAATATAGCAAGGATCCTTGACACCAAAGGTGGGAGTCTTTAATTGATTAGACATTTCCAGAAATTGTCTTCTCAGTCAGAGAATACTGAGGGATATCCCACTCCAATAATTATATTGATAAGTAAAAACTGATTGCATTATTTCCTAGTCTCTAGGCCAGATTTGTGAATGGGTCATAATTTCCAATTTGAGAGCTACTGAATTGCAAAGAGGCAATCAAACTGCAGGCATGAGCAATGTTTCAAAGGCTCAATATACCCCTTTAATGTAGTTTTGGGGAATTCTTTTAATTTATGAATCTCCTTAGGTAATTCACATACTGAAACCTGTGAATGTTTGATATTAGCAAGAGACGTAGCATTTGGTTGATTAAAACCAAGCTGAAATAAGAAAATAAGATGTCCGAAATAATAATTACAAACGATAGAACAGAAAATTAAAATAATGACACTTGAAAATCATTGTATAAAAAATATCAGAACAAAACTGTATTTTATTTTTGTTTGCGCTGTAATATGCAACATATTTTGCACGTGTAAATTACAACTAAATTAAATGATTAACAGATTCTAGCCAATTAAAAAAAGAAGAATCTGAGTAATTAAAAAAAGCATTTTTCTACTGCCTAATTATTTAACATTCACATTTCTATTGCTGGTTTACAATTCTTAAATCTGCAAAGTTAAGTTCTAAATCAAAAATTACTTTTTAGAAAATCAAAAATGTTCAAATTATAGTTGATACAACATTACAGAACAATTGCTAACATTTTTCAATAGACAGTGTATCAAGTCTAAACTCACCTTGTCAGCTTACACTGGAGTCAAAGACAAATGTGTTAATATATTTCAGTGCACAACAGTTAAACTGTTTTACGCAAGAGAGAAGGAAACAATGCATTCTCTATTAATACTGCCAAAGACATATCAATATTGGATCAGATACAGTACTACAGCTTCAATCGACCCAAAGTCAATCCTTGACATTATCTATGCTGTGCTATGAAAATATAATGAACAAAAAGAAAAAGCACAGCTACTAACATGTCTCGGAAGCTAAACAAAGCTGCCTTATTGAAAGTCAAAGAAGATGAAAAGGCAATACACCCTACTAAAAAGTTAGAGATATCAGTCTGAATAGTTGCTTGCAAGTAAGCATAGCAGAAAAAAGAAATCCATGTCTTTTTTTGCACAATTAAGTAAAGATGTGTCTTTGTGCTCTAAAGAAGAAAAAAAGTCTGGTAAGCTTCAGCTTCACCACATGTAATAACTTCTTGTTGTGTCCACTTGTGTCGGCTTAGTGTCTGAAGAACCGTCCTTGTCCTTTTCACTGTCTGCCTCCCATAAGTTAATGAGGGGAGGATACAGTTCGTTTAGGGGGATGGAGGAGGTTTTCTGCATGTACTTCTTTAAGGAGTGATGGTAGTTCTTCCTCTTCCATCTCTTAGCAATGTACACCGTGATGGAGCCTAGGCTGATGATGGCCAGTATTGTGCCCATGACACCTGCCAGAGCCGTATTGGTGCCTTGCTCTGAGATTTCCACAGCAAATGTGGCGTGCTTGGTTGTGACGTTGACGCATGACTTTTGGGTCTGCTGGTGGATATTGGAGACCGAGAGACAGACCTCATACTCAGTAGCAGGCTGAAGGTGTGTGAGGTTGTACTCATGAACATCTACAGGAACTTTAGCTGTATAGGTAATGTGAGGGTTGTCGATTTTCATGGTGGCAGATGACCACTTTAGATTGGACGTCATGACATTCGAGTTCACTTTCCAGGACACTAAAATTGAGTGGGACTCGGTATGTTTCACGTAGATCTTCATAAGCTGGGTGCTATCCAGGAGAGTTCCATTGACTCGAATGGCAGTCACTCGAGTGTCCGCTCCTTCTGTATTTTGGGCCACACAGGTGTAGTGGCCAGAGTCGTCCACCTGAATATGTGATATGCGCAGAGTTCCTGTGCTGCTGAGTTGGTATTTATTGGACACTGTATCTATCATGACTTTGTTACCAGATGGGGTCACCCAGTATATTTCTGGTTCAGGTTCAGCCATAGCACGACAGTCAAGGTTTACTGTCATCCCGATGTCTAGGTTGAGGTGATTGGGGAATGTGTCGTGAGAAATCATGGGCAGACACTGGCCTGAAGTTTCAAGAGAAAGTATTTCTCTCACACGCTGACCTCTAACCTCAAGTGGCATTGTGCAAAACATGGAAAGAGGCTCCATAAATCGAATGGTTGTCTTGTTTGAGCTCATCCACTGAATTACACAGTCGCAGCGTAGCGGGTTGCTGTGGATACTGATCTCCCTCAGGTTGGGCAGGGACTCTGTTGTAGCCTGGTAGAGAGAGTTTAGAGCATTGTTATTGAGCATTAGACTCTCTAGTGACGGCAATTCATGGAACGCTAAACGGCTCACATAGGAAAACTTGGGGTTGTTGGTGGCTTCGAGTTTGGTCAACTCTGGGAGGTTATCCAGGGCAAAGCGATCAATAGACACAAGATCTCCCATGTTGTTAATGCCAAGTTCTTTCAGCCTTAGCATGTTTTTAAAGTCCCCCTCTTGAATTTTATGTATTGGGTTCTTGTTCAAATCCAGGAACTTCAGGTTTGGAAGCTTCTGCAGAGCAGTCTGTGGCACCCGAACCAGTTTATTGTCATAGAAGGAGAGACTCTCCAGGTTGTCTAGTCCAATAAACGCATTGCCTGGGATATCAGTGAGCTCCATTCCTGCCAGGACCAGGCTTCTCAAGTTGGTAAGAGGTCTGAAGTTCAAATTCAGGATGCCGACCACAGGATTTTCCCCAATCATCAGGATCTCCAGGTTGGGGGTTGATTCAAACCAACGACTGTCAATGGCCTTGAGTCTGTTGGAGTTCAGATGGAGTCTCAGAAGGTTACGCAATCCGGCAAAGGCATTGGGTGCAATGGAGCTGATCTGATTGTGATTAATGTACAGCTCCTGTAGATTGGTGAGGTCTTGCAAACTGAAGTCAGGCATCTCGACTATTTGGTTTTCCTCCAGGTGAAGTGTCGTGAGTTGTGACATATTGTTCAGGCCGATATCACGGATGTTGCTGAAGTTGTTCTGGGACAGGTCGAGTTCTGTGAGATTCAGTAACTGCTCCAGTTCCTCACTAGTTCTGGCAATGTAGTTACTTTGCAGAAGCAACACCTGTGTGTCAGCGGACAGGTTCCCAGGGATGCGTGTAAGGTGAAGGTCATTGCAATCAACGGTAGTTGCTTCTCTGTAGGTGGACTGGGGTGTGAACCAAGGCCGGATCTCACACACACAAAGCTGCGGACATTCTGTACTCTGAACAGAAGAAAGGCCAAGTAAAGCCAAAAACAGGAAGAAACAAATCTGGCCCTGCAAAACAAAAAAGAATGTCCCTCTTGCCATTCTGACTGTAAGTGTTTATCCCTTTCAGATCTGAGTTGGAATTCCTATAGCTTCAAAGAGATGGTGAGGTGAGATTCTCATTCAATAGAAGTGTTGCAAAACAGTCCTTTTATCCCTCTGCAAGCTTGAACAGCGAAGTCAAAGAGCTTCCGAAGATTTAAAAGGGTGTAGTTCCCATGGGCTCATATAGGTTTGAAACTTCCTCACAGTGTGAACCTTAGACTGGAGAGTTGGCCTATAGGAAAAATAACAAACAAAAAAGATTTTGTTACAATAATCAATGGAACAATTCCATGACATGAAAACTTATGTTATATAAGCATTTTCAAATAAACGTAAAGTATATGAGATGAAAGCAGAAAGTATGGATTCAAACAATGGAAAAAATGTCAAATTCACATAACTAAAGCACAACTGAAGCAAACATTTCACTAAAATGTTTGTCTAATTTTCTAGGTAAAATATATATACATACTTGAAACAACACTTGTTTAAAAAATAAACAAGGAAAAATATCTTATTTTCAAGACACCTTTTTAAAAAACAAGTAAACTTATCTTGTTTTAAAGATTTTTACTGGTAAACAAGTAAAAAAATTAAAGACATTTTGCAATTAACATTATATGAAACAGAAATTATATATATTCATATATAATATGAATATATCTAAGCTTTTTAGTTGATACATTTTCAACTATAAAACAGTGTTAGAACAGATATACATTATGTAGATATATATATACTTGCTAGATAATAATTGCTAGATATCTTTTCCTCTAAATACAACATATAGAATAAACCACTATATAAATATAAAGGTAATATGTGAAAACCAGAGGCAGGGGCTTTTGTTTACAGCAATCTGATATGCTTGAAGGGGTGAATCAAAGTGGAAAGAAAGGGTGACCGAAAAGAAAGGAAATATTATCTCAGGTATTATCTCAAACAATTACTATTGTACACAAAGACTGAACATAGTGAGGTGTAGAAATAATTCTATACATTTATCCAGTCTTTCCTGTCAAGATATTACCATAATACTGATTCAAAATGGTTTTCCATCTAAGTTAAATACCTACAGTACTACCTATTTGCAGCATTTATGTAAATAAAATAAAAATAAGATATTATGAAAAATAAGAAATGTGAACCATTTCAAATCAACATTATCAAATCAGGTAAGCTTTACTTGATTTTGCAGGAAATGTTTTGTCCTAGATTACTGAAGATTACTAGAAAGGGTTTTGTTGAAGTTTGGAATGAAATAACCAAGCATATTAAGCATCCATCGCAAGCAATAGGCACAAAAAGGTGGCATGTTATTGTGCCTTTGACAGAGCAGTGAACGGGGCATCTGTTATCCCATATGGTGATAATGCTGATTCAATCACACAAACCGCAAGCCAGGGGGTTTTAGTCCATGCCAAATACCACCTTCATTAAGAACATATACTCCTCCACAAACATTGCTCAGCCTTGTTCATGTTTTAACTGCAATTATCAAAACAGTTTAACTGAAAGCATACGAAGATATAAAAAAAATTCACACACATCATATGTAGAGTACAAGAGGCAACAATATGCCAACCTCACTTCAGAGCTATGGATTCTCTCATGAAGTTGACAAACCAACAAATACATGCTTGGACAGGTTGAACTCCCCAAGCCAATGAATGGAGGAAACATGGTACAGCTGGTGTAAATGAGTCCTTTAATGTGAGAGTGGAAATCAATAAGAGGCCTGATCTCCCCCCTGTGGCCAAAAGAGCATCAGGGCAATCTCGAATGAAAGCTGACTGTAACTGCCAGTATCAGCAATTCTCATAAAAGAGTGCAGTACACAGATGGACCCGGCCTGTGTTATCGGAGATATCAGCAACGTCCTTAAAGTGTTTCGTAATGCAATACAAAATGACACCTCGCACTGAAAGTGGAACTAAACTAGTAAAGACGGGAGCTAAACCAACAATATTTTAAGGGCAATTCACTATTTTAACACTGCAAAGGTCAATCAGAGGGAGAATTTAATTCAGTTGATTGCATGGGTTTGGACAATAAAAATAATACAATCAAAATATACATTATCTATAGTAATTATAGCTTGTAATATATCACACAATGACGTGAAATATCATAATAAGGTAATTAAGATGGAAGATTAAACTTTTTCTGTAAAATTTAAAGAGCGGCAGACGAATGAAAGGAAAGAAAAATAGAAGGACTAAAGTGTTCCCTCATTTTCCAGGAATAGCAACTACCAATTTTTTTTTCCAGAATATGATCCATTAGATGTCTAATTTCTTAAAGGGGACATATCATGCTTTTAAATCGTTCCTTTTTACATATAAATCATAGATTTGTATAAAGCGGAACTGCAATGCTTGGGTCTGAATTCCTCATTATTATAGCTCCACAGGCCCCTTTTCTACCCCTTTACTGATTTGCGTCTGAGAGCAACTCGTTTTGGTGCGGTCTCTTTAAATGCAAATGAGACACTTCACACGGACCTATCTAGCGGCACAGAAACTTTTTATTCACACGTTATTAACAAAATGTCAACAACGGAAGACTTGTCCATCAAGCCTTACATTGTGCGAGCCAGAGCCAGACCCCGAGCGAGATGAAAATGAAGATGACGAACCTGCAGAACAACGTCTTCATATAGATGTATCGTAATGGTATGTTACTGTATTTACAGTAACTTCTCCATCCATGCCCACTGCTCCAATACTGCATATTTTACAACGATTATTTAACACTCACTAAACAAAATATGTTATATTATAAACAATTAAAGAAAAGCACTAAAGTATAATATGCTACGTTTAGAAAAGCATCAGAAAACACAGCAGCTAAATGACTAGCCTGACGTCGTCATACTCAGATTCTAGTCAGAATGTGAGTCTGAAACTGCTCCATTGGGCTGTGATTATGGGCCGCATGTCAACCGAACCAGGAAATAAGGCCTCTGCACTCAATTTGAATAGACCTAGAACCAATCAGAGCAACGGAGTAAGTGACGTATGTTGAGAGATAGATTAAAGTTGATAGATTAAACTTTTTCCGAATCCCGTAGGAAGGACGGCAAAAACATCTTACCCATCGACAAATGCCTTGATCGCGGTTCTCTGTTCCTCTTCTAAAATGAATGCGCTGTCTTTATCTTCTATAACACACGCGATAGCGGAATATACAAAACTCAATTCTCCAGCGGCAGCCATGAATTCATCCCAAGCGCTCTGATGACGTGGATGGTTACGGTACCGTTGCTCATCTGTCCATCATCGTATAAAGCCCGCCCTGACAATTTGATTGGTCCGAACAATTTTTTTTTCGGGCATAATAGCTCCTCAACGGATCGAGTCCAGACCGAACTTCCCGACCTAAAAATTTTGTGGGCGGGGTTCGGCCTGGCATCCAGGCTACTAAATGACCATTGTCATGATGAAACTCAACAACAGTAATACTGCTACAGACGTGTACTTAAAAAAAAAAAAAGAAATACAAAGGTACTGCTAAACCATGACCACCGTGTGTTTTAAAGGGGTCATGAACTGGCTTTTTAAAAAAAATTATATTGTTGTCTGAGGTGAACTTATGACGTTAGCTTGGTTTTTACATTCAAAAACATCAAAATGAATAAGTAATAGGCTATTTTCTACCCTAGTTTTGAGCCTAGCTCAAAAACGCTCGGGTTTTTATGGGCGTCTCGCATTGAAGACTTGGAAGTAAACGCCCACTGCTGTGAGTGGATAACAGTTTTCCATAATAATGAGTTTCAACTCACTCGTCAGTGCACATGGGGGAAATTGTTTTGAAAACTTCCAATGTTGTAGATTCGCCCATACATGTTCGACCCAGAGTCCGATCCCGAATCGCAGGACAATGAACCAACAACACCTCAAATACAACGGATACTTCAGCCTGTGACAGCGTGGTAAGTTATTTTTAATTGTTTATGCTACTTCTAATGTAGGCCATCTTTAATGTTTTTATAGAAATTTTACTCACATAAGTGTGTTGCACCATTCCTGTCGGATCCAATATAGAAGGCACAGCACCGTTTTTCAATCTTAATCGGTCTGCAAATCCTGTCTCGACCTGTGTCTTGTTTACAAAACAGTCCTCGGCGAAATGAAGCGAACAAACGGACAATGTTTTACCCACATCAGCTGGAACCTCATTAAAAATAAATTTTAACCATGCATTCCTATTGTAATCCAGAGGAAGCTTATGCAGCGACTGTCTTCTTCCACAACCAGGCACTGCAAAATATTTAGTAAACGGCATGTTTACTGCTCGGTAGCTCGATCCGGTTTGTCATCACGAGGTAGGCCTATGTTATTTAGCTATGCCTGTAATGCGCGAATCGGTGGGCGGGGCTAAACCGGCCGTGTTGAAGTAGGCGTTGATCTTCTTCTGCGGGGGTGGTGTTTTATCCTCTTTGACGTCATAGTTCCCCAGTTTGAAAAACGAGTCGTTTGCTGAGCCTGGTGTCAATAAAAGCATTTATTGGACTAACAAGGACGTTTTCAGTTCTGAAACTTACAGGATATTCTTATAATATGGTGACCTTTTAGATGTCAAAAGCTCAAGGAAAATTTGATTTCTCAGTTCATCACCCCTTTAAGAAAGTAAAGTACTTTATTTTTATTAACGTTATTTACAGCTTACCGAAGTGCTCTGTTCGTCATCTCCAAAGATAAAGGAATTGACCCCTCAATCAGACGAAGTCTATCGGCAAATCCTTTATACTGGCAGAGGTTGCTGAAGTAGTTATAGTGCTTCGCGTACACAAAAATGACTTTACCCACAGATGTGGGTACATTTCCATGAAAAATAAAACTCAACCCGGCACTTCGAAGAGGTTCTGATGCTAGGAGACGGTGTAATAAAGCGTGTGGGTTACTACATCCAACAACCGAACATTTTGACTTACCCTCTCGTAACTTCTGCATCCTTGAGCTTGGACTACAAAATCGCAGTGAGAAATAAAAATGGCGGATTGCTCGAAGTGTTGGGCCGGGAGTCGATGTCCTTATTTGGCAGTTCCGCTGCAAATACTGTGACATAATTGTTCAAAAAACGTCATAGAGAATAGAAAAATCGGAACAGGTTGCAAAATATGACCAAAACAGAATATAAAGATAAAAGCACCTGAAGAGACTAATTTCAACTTTTCTGTACTTATAAACACTCCAAATATACAATACAAACTGTGCAGAGCAGTGCCTCCCTAGGACCAGGATTGAGAACCACTGCTTTAAAGGGATAGTTCAACCAAAAATGAAAATTCTTTCATCATTGTAACCTATCCAACCTATATATGATTTTTTGAAAAATATTTTTGTCCAAACAATGACAGTCAATGGGGTCCAAAACAACAATGGATCCCACTGACTTTCATTGTATGGAAGAAAAAAAAACTTTTTTAGAGTATCTTCTCACAGAAGAAAGAAAGTCATACAGGTTTGGAACGACATGAAGGTGAGTATAAATGACAATTTTCAGTCTGTTTAAATATACCGTACTATTACAGTATTTTCCATTGCTTAAAATCAGTAAACAATGGGTCAAATGTGCCCTTATATTTTGCCATTTTCACACGAATTACGTTTCATTTTTGCCAACATTGAGGTCAATCTCAGATTCAGCTCTTAATAGCAGTATTTACCAAAGTGGAGGCCAAAACCTTTTCAGTAAGTAGGATAAAGTAATCCAGCGATCACAATTTCATTTAAGACAGAATACTGGGGCTTAAAATTAAGCCACAATGTCAGCTCTATGTTTTTTCGATTAAGGCCTAGTTGTCTGTCTGTAGTTCAGAAACATCCCTTCAGTTTCATTAAGTCTTCTGTGAGCCTTCTATTGATCTTTTGGCAGCCAAACTAATCAAAGTAAAACTAATGTTGATGCATAGTGTTTTAAAATTACCCAAAGGCTTTAAATGTTTTAAGTATGGCCTTATAGATTAGTACATTAGTTATTATAATATGAGGGTTAAAAATGAAATCCTCATAAGGAAATTAATACAAACAACAGACAATAACTCTTTTCACATTTCAGTAGAAGTATTTGGGGAAAAATGTGTCCAAGCTGCAATTATGAATCGAAGAAATGTGATGTAACAAAATGTTTCTCAAAGCACCATTTGCCTAAGGACCACAAATAGAACATCCTGATGATCTTCATTAATATTTACTCTTTATAAGTAAACAGGATCTGAGTCCAAATATGCAGGCAAATTAATGGCTATTTACGCCATTCCAACTTCATTATGTAAACTTCTGCAGCCAGCTTGCTTCCTGTTGTCCAGACTGTCATCCAGAACTTCCCCTTGTTTTAGATAACAAATGACAGCTGTGAAATTCAATGGGAGCCTATTTGAAACACCTGCCATTTCAGATCACCGACAGATGCAGATCTATTCTCTGCAGAGAGTGAAGACTTCTGTTTTGAAGGCACATCTGATCTATGGGTCACAGTACTGCTAGTGTCTGTGTTTGAAGTTTGAAGAAAATGTATACTTTAAGCTACCAGTTTTATTTGAACTGTACACTAAAAGCTAAACTGAGATTTGAGAGAAATCCTAAATAGCCTCAAATTCTAATAGCTCAGATGATTACAACCATACAAGTCTGTCAATGAAACTTACAAGATGGCTGTAAAAACAAACCCTAAATATATTTAGGTAATGAAGATACATTCTCCTATCTTCTAAGCAACCTCACTATGCTTTCAAAATCTCAACTTGAGCATGGTAAAGTGCAGTTTTTAAATCTTAGCAGAAAATCAATATTCTAACAAACAACACTAATGGGTTTATGCTTGTATAAAAAATAAGGGTATTTGGATTGGTACACAAGCCTAAGCTACTAATGGCCAGGATCTACACAAACATTAGAACACATCATTTGTTGTTCATGATTTGATTCAGTGATTCATCAAGCCACTTACTGAATAGCAACAGAAATTCTCTTGTTGCTACAGATATAAACAGGGCTGATTTTGTTGATGTTTCTCACAGCCTACATGACCAAAAATAAATTTGCTTTTCTAACTCTATATGCACACAGTTTGCGGCAGAGGAAACACCAGAAATACATTCCCATTATACAATATGAAAGTCCAAATAAACAAGTGGAGAAACTCAAAAGGCCTGCTAAAATGATTTTGACATCATAAAAAAAAAACATCTTGTCTCTAACTCCACAGCCTTTTCTCCGCTAATCTCCCCAAAGGATTCGCTTCCTGAAAACCTTCACAGAAAGTGAGTGAGAAATTAATGGTAATTAATTTTATTCTTGGATCAAAAAGGGTTTGCAAAGGGCCAAGTGAGCAGATCTTTTCACATCCAACCTCCAAGACCCTTTACGCTTGCCAACTCTTAATCTGAGGGGTATTATTAATTGCATGGTGAATCATAGCTTTACCCAGGGTTTAACTGTGGGGTAATGGCATGGGCGGTACAGTGCTGTAGAGATGGGGACTACTGTGAATGGCATAAAAACATTGATTGCCGATCAAATTGAGTCTCTGTGACACTACACAAGGATAAGTGCTGAGGAGTAAATGCACAGGAGTCCCCAAAGGTCCCATTTCAGTTTCCAACTATTAGCACTTATAAATGTTGCTAAGTGAATCCCAGAATTTGGATTATCTAAAACTCAAAACCTCAAATAGCCTATAATGGCATGTGAACATAGATTTTTGTTTCTTCTAGTTTATAAATTTAAAATTCATATCTGTACATTACTAATGCTGTTTAAAATAAATATCTAAATACATAACTATTTTAAATTTATTTTAAATACTTAAATTCAATTTTATTTAAAAATGCATTACATTCATAATGTATGATTTTACAAAACAGAATAATTACAATTTATACAGTCCTGTCTTATTTATAAGAGCAGAATGTATTTTCCTCCTTTACCTGCTCTCCAAACAGATCCTTTGCAGAGTGATTTCTTAACCAGATTATGGTCACAGAATTAGTCAAACAGCTGCTTGGTCTATTCCACTCTTTATCTCAGTGACCAACACAAGAGCCAGACTTGTTCTTTTCACCACTACATGGAACTGACCACTGTTGCTTCTAATCAACAGACAGATACATTCAAATGCACATTTATAGGAAAAAACAATAACAGGCCTTTTACAGCTCCAGACAGCCTTACATCTGTCTATAATATATTATGTCATGATAAACCACAGTCTACAAGATAGTGACATAATAATATTTCAATGACTATTTGAATGACAAAGAAAAAAAAACTTTTATATATGTATATATTAAAGGGCTTTCTACACTCATATTTAAACAATACAGTAGTGTTTGCTATAAATATAACAGGTAAACAAGACTACAAGAGCTATATCATTTCGAAAAATAATAATAATAGAACAGTTTTTATTTCACCGACTGCCCTTCACCTATTTATTCACATTATAATTTGTTCTTATTTTATTTTTTATTGACATTATAAAATGTTCATTATCTAATATGAATTAATATTTCGATTAAAAAAGTACATAAGAGTAATAAATAAAAATAAATTAAATTCCACAAATTGAAAAATATATATTTTTCCACATACCTTTCATAGATGTAACCACCTGCAGCCTACGCTATTGTCCTCATCTCATAATTTGCCCGACATTTTCCCTTACGTTGTTGTTGCATATGAGGACGCTTCTCTTCAAATGTCAGAAAACAACTTCTGCAACAGACGCAACAGCTGCAACAAGGGGTGGCGTCCTCAGGGACAATACAAACCCCCTCCTCAAACCTCATTATACATCCTTCCCTGACTAAAAGACGTCTTCCCGTGTTTATTGTCTTTCCTATGGAAGTTGTGTCGTCTTATTTCGATTGAGTAAGCAACGAAACATCTGCTAGTGCCTGGACATTGAGATGCAAATCACATTTCTGCATCGCCAACCAGACCCCATGCGCGCGCCTGCGGTAAGCCAGCAATAGCGTGATCAGATCAAAGTTTGCGATCGATTTCCACCACAATTACAGTGTAAAATCACACTCAGGAAACTAAATATAACAAATTAGTCACTGCGAAGAATTTAAACTATACAAACGGGATAATTAGGAAGATTTAAAAGTAAAACTGTGGTATGCTACTACATACAAGACGCAACCAATGCTTCATCCATTCAGTTAATGCAGAGTTGCATTCATGTTTTACACAAAGCTTTAAAAAAGTCGACCGTATCCCATTACCTTTGCGTTCTGCTTACTCCATAGCATACATTGTGGCACTATCTTTTACCACAGTATCGTTCAGACAAACCCCGCATGGATTGTGTGAACTCATAAACAAACCATAAATTATGAAAAATCGCACACGTTTTGCCCTTGAACATCTCAAGCAACAGCCAATGCGTCCTTGCTATTAAATGCAGTAAATCACGCCGCATGGCAAGCCATTTGAACAGTTATTTCTTAAAACTAACTATTATCAATTTTGATATTGCTAGTACTTTTTTATATTATTAGTAGTTATATTTTAATTACCAGTAAGTTATCCAATATTGACTATATACTCAATCCACATTTAATCCCCTACAAACTGGTATTTATTAGGCTAATAGTCAGCTATCCTAATAGTATCACGCTGGTAACAATTAGCAACATTTTGTAACTGAATTCTGTTAAATATTTAAATATTGGGAAAGTTCCTAGTATCTAATGATTAAGCGCAAATAGCCTATATCTAATAGTTGCAAGTGAAACTGAATTGGATTGCTTACTAAAAATTTAAAAAACCTAAGTACTATTTTTATATAATACAATAAATAAGTAGGCTATTGTTCATAAATAAGTAAGTATTGTTAGTATGAAAAGAGACAGTTAAATTAATAAATGCAAAAATGGCTTGCCATACATCCAATCCATAAAAGAAGCCTCAAAAGCAAAGCAACACAGATATCTATTTTCATTAAACCAAGGAAACACATTTTGGCCTGAGTTGCACAGCTCATTATTACAGTGGCTATAGTTTTTTTTTATTATTGCACCGCACAGGATGAAACCTATTTGCCCATGGTTCAGGTTTAACATGCAAAGGGAATAGCTATTTGAATGTTTCAGAATATATCTGAACATACCTCTTTGGCTTGCTACACGTTCCGAGTGGCATTGAAGTCCTCCCTCCGCTCTGACTGGTTCATGCACTTACAGTAGCATACCTAGATACAGTATCTATGTCCTTGTGAACAGAAGAATGAGCACTTAAAGAAAATCCATAGATAATTAACACAATCACGTTGCTCATAAGTTCTGTATGATAAACTGCTTAACGATTACAGCGGCATCATTTCGTTACATCCACTCCGCGAAAATGCATGTGCAACCTTCGTCACGCGCATGGTCAGGTTTTGCATGGATCCTTGCAACAGAAATCCGCTGACTGGCTCCCATCCGCCGCGTCTCCGTGTTACTGTGGAACCCGGGCTTCGTCGCCAAGGAAAATATGATGACAGCACCTGGCGCTGTCCAGGCGAGTCAGCTGATTCCCGAGCAGGCGATTGGTTGCTAGACGGTGGCTGTCACTCGATTCCCAAGCAGAGTACCATCTGTTCAGGGATTGTTGTGATGCGAACAAAGGCGGGCATGGTGGAGCGCGGTGGGGATAACGCGGGGTGTGGAAGCTGAAATGCTAAGGAGGTGATATTCTCTTATGAGAACGTCTTCCACTGACTCCCTCCTCCTCTTTGACGTAGGATGGAGGACTCTGCATGGTGTCCAACTCACCAAAGATTTACAATAAGACAATGTCCCTTTGTTCGGTGTCTCACTTTGAGGAAAGTTTTTTTCTTCCTAATCCATCTATCTTTGTGCATTGTTTAGGCTAGAGGACATTTTCAGACAAAAATTCCTGTTTTAAAACAAAGATTACATTTGTTAATAGCTTAAAATAAAAACAAATGAATTTGTGTGTGTGTGTGTGTGTGTGTGTGTGTGTGTGTGTGTGTGTGTGTGTGTGTGTGTGTGTGTGTTTGTGTGTGTGTGTGGTTATGATGGAAAAAGAGGGTGTTATACAACTTCACGCTCTACATAACATGCAAAATAATACTAATAAATAAATAAATCTCATGAGACCCGGTGGATGAAAACATTTCCGAGCTCATTTATTCGCCTGTAATTAGTCTGGTCACAATAAGCACACTTGACGAGAAAAAAAAACAAAAACATTATGCAGTAGGCCTAAGCGTGAATGTCTGAAATTTGGGGTCATTCATTTCTAATTTTCTTTTGAAAAGATTCATTTGTAGAAATATATAGATTTTTTTTGATAATTTGCACAAAAGTTTCATGGCCCCCAGAATATTTTTGTTGTGTTGATATTTGACTATGCACTATATCAGAAGAAAGAACAGACCCTCTGCTTGGAAAAAAAAAAAAAAAAAACTTTTATTCTAGAATCATTTCTAGAATCAGCAAAAAGCTGAGAAAATTGTGTTTTTGTGGGATTCAGAACGATGATCAAAACATAGATGGAGTAGTAGATCAAGTCCATCAACACCCCTAGAGCTTCATAGGCCTAGCATGCTTTGGGTCGACATTTCATTTAAGAACATTAGGCAGTTTTGATTTATGGTGTTTAATGGTGATGATCGCGTTATTTTACATAGGCCTAGATGATATGTTTACTGTATGATATCGCTTGTTTCTGCTTCTTCGCCTGTGTTTCGATCAGTAATCTTTCAGAAGATGCTTAATAGCGCCCACTAGCCAGAAATTTCCATCAATGGCGTGGAAATGTTGTCTTAAAATGGTGGGGAACAAGGAAAATTCCCTTTGGAATGAAATGGAAATAGAAATTGCCAATTCCATGAAATGGAAATTGCCTTTCCAAACAAAAGGTGTCTTATAAAATTTAAATCAATGTATTGTTTTGTGTAAATGATTAGGCAGGATGATTTTCAGATCATTTTGAAGCAAAAACGCTAGCCAACAATGCCCATTAGTCAAAAGTCTTGTGGACACATATTTAGTATGTGTTTTGTGACCTTATTTCTGACACTTTAAGTTTTAATTTTTTCAATAACCATGCATAAACAGTATTCTCTCAAAAATGCAAACATGTACATACATTTTGCTCACATATTATGGTAGCCCTGTTTGTGCTAAATAGAGTGTAATTACACCTTTGCTATTAATATGTTTATAAGCAACTGAAAAAAGCACAAAGTTTTAGGGCATTTCAAAACATCTCAAGGACCCCAAAAACACCTTGGACCCAGAGGGTTAAATGTTAGAGCTCTTTAAAGTCGGGTGGATTCTGATTTTTTTATCGATCATCAGCTGGAAAAAAATCGTTCTGAAAGTAATTTCAAAGATGTCATTCCATTGTGTCATATTTTTGATGTGACTTCCATATTCTCATATAATTAGAACGATTATTAAACTTCAGTTATCTTTATCGTCCTAGTTGTGAACAGGCCTTAACACATCCAAAAATAATAAAAAAACGAATTCAAAAGCATACGTAACTGAACATAATCTGATCTCCACTGAATTAAATACCACAATTACCCAGAGAGTCAATGAGTTTAAACCACTGGATAAATGCGTGGGCGCTCTTTCTGAGTCACCTTCAGACATATAAGTAGAGAACTGGAGGCAAGCAGAGAATACAGCTCCTGCATTGCCTCCCCATGGTAGGCTTTATCCCCAAGGATCCAGACAGATGGAGTGTTGTAACAGGGAAACTTTTTGAGGTCACTGTTGCCCTAAAAGCCTTAGCTGGCAGGTAAATAGAAATGCTGTAGGTGCATTGGCTATATTTAAATTGTGATATAATGGTGAGGATCAAACACATGCACCCACATAACTAAACCTTTATCTTAGAAGACCTTGATTAGCTGGTTCAGGTGGTTAATTGGGGTTGGAGCTAAACGTTGCTGGACAGTGGCCCTCCAGGTTCAGGACTGGATGCCCCTGCTTTATAGCATGCAAGTCAAAGATATTATCTCATATGACTGAATGAATGTGACTACATCAGGTTACACCACAAACACAAGAAGTAGGAAACCGCTGCGCATTGGACCAAATTGACATTTTACAGTCTTGCTTCAGTTGCAGGAATATTCAA
Organism: Siphateles boraxobius; assembly: GCF_051911475.1. Classification (NCBI taxonomy): domain Eukaryota; kingdom Metazoa; phylum Chordata; class Actinopteri; order Cypriniformes; family Leuciscidae; genus Siphateles; species Siphateles boraxobius. The sequence goes on along the minus strand of NW_027509042.1, from coordinate 8,853,426 downwards.
GTCACATTCATTGATTGAAGATATTGATTTATTCCATTAAGGCAGACAGCAAACAGAGTAAGATATGTCTGTTTCACAGGATTCCCTCAGCATGCCAAACCATGCCTAACAAAGGTTTAGTCAGCCCACACACAAATTTCTACCCCTTAACAGCAGTTTATAAAGTAATGTTAAATAAGATTCAGCAGAACAGAACATAATATTCAAAAAATGAGCGCTATCTTTTGAATTAGTTATTTTTTCCATTTGCTACATTTTTTCATGACAGATTTGACCATTATATTATGGAAAACGAATAATTATAATGCAATATTGAAGCTATCAATTATTTGATAAATAGTTTCCTACTCTATGGATAAAATCAAGTTCTTGAATCTCTGAACCAGTCCTGCAGGCTTTAGAATGGCCACCATCTCCTTCAGACTGACACAGAGGTTAAGAGAAGTTAAACTGTAGCCTGGGGTAAGAGTAATCTGCCACAATGAGTTTTAAAATCATGAATTTGTTGTGAGAGGGTTCACAGTAGCACTGAGTCAGATGGGACCTGTGGCTGTGGGGTGCTGGCAGAGGTCAGTCAGTCAATAAGGCCACATTAAAGCCTTGGTGTTCTGTAGAAGTGAGACAAGTTGTACATGGCCCTGTACAGCAAATTGTTGATGCTGGTACATGCATTCAGTGCTTGTAAATGGTTGTGAAATGGATGAAACCTTTACAAGAGAAACAACTTTTTTATTTTGTTTTACCCTTGTATGAAAATCCACCATTTTTATTACATTACATATTATATATATTTTATTTTTACAACAACAACAATAATCTAATAAAGAGTCAAATAATCTATTTCAATTTTAATTGTGTAAAAATGATGTGTTATTATTTAAATATAATTTTTTTCACAAATTATGATTGCCTTTCAGTTGTGACGTCATTTTTACCCCCATAAAGTTGTTTGTTAAGATGCAATGAGAACAAGAGAGCAAGTCATTTTATTCCAAAAAAATCCATTTGTTGGATCAGAATGTGCATTTTTTAAATATATTTGTAAACATTAATTAATGATTTTTTTTAAAAATCGTATTAATAATAAAATTAAAATAAATCACAATTGGACATAATTATAGAAAAATTAAGACCAGGACGAGAAGCCCCCATTTCAAACAGACACTATACATAAAATAAATAAATATATATATATATATATATATATATATATATATATATATATATATATATATATATATATATATATATATATATATATATATATATATTTATTTTATGTATAGTGTCTGTGTAAATATGTCAGCTCATTTAGTGCACCCCTGATCAAATGATCAGCTTTCAAAATCTCATACACTCGCCTAAACATAAACCTACACAACCACACACACACAAACACAGAGATACATAATCCAAAGCAGACAGGCCCCCGTTTTCCTGTGGTTCACTATTTTACAGAATCAACATCATAGATTTAATGTAATTACACAAACACACACACACACACAGACACACACACACACACACACACACACACACACACACACACACACACACACACACACACACACACACACACACACACACACACACACACACACAAGCAATTTAAATAGCTCAATACATACGCACTTTTTCATAGACAAGAACATTTTTTCTTTCTCTAGGCATTCTCATCTTTCCAGCCCACACCAAGACCTCCTCCATAATGCATTGCTTTCCTCACCAAACCTCTCAGTGTCTACATAGAGAGAATCATCATTGCTCCAAACCTAGTCTCCATGCCTACCATTCTAGCCTGAATTAAGAGTTTATGTACGACACTTTCAGGTGAATATGGTCAGAAAAATGTAACATTAGAGAGCAGTAAATTAAGACTAATTTGAATAAGGGGTATGGGTTGAGTGAAGAGAAAGAATAACACCCTCATTTCATTTTAATTGAATTCTATCAGTGACTTTAACCAGGGGATTAATGGTCATGGGGAATGATGTGTTGGCTCAAGAAGCAGTGAAGGAGCAGATTAAATCCAAAGCATGAGAGCACCAGCTGTATTGCTCATTCTCTTGGGTGGGTGGTAGCAAAATCGCTGTGGTCTCTCCTCTACAAGGATATGGTGATTGATTATAGTGGTTTCATTTGACTCTATAGGAATAACAGTTACTTTTATTTCAAAGACTGAAGTACATTAAGAAATGTGATAAACATTTGAAGTAGTTAAAAACTCAAATGTCGCATCATTTTAACATTAACTACTGTAAGAAAAATGCCAAATACCAACTTTTAAGAATATATAGTATTAATCATTAAAACCATGGTACTGAGTCTCATGAAACTCTTAGAGATGGATGATAGTGCCTTCATAGGTGCCCTTCCTCCTTCCAAACAAAGAGAGAGACTTGAGGGAAAATCTCTTGTCTTGGTGTCACAATGGTGACCTTGTTTAGGGTCAGGGTTATGACCCCTTGCACAGAGAATGGATAAGAAGAAGAGAAAGGGTGGGGGAGATATAGGAGCATTCTTTTCAGTGCAAGGAATTCTCTCACATACAGCTGAGAGAGCTCATGCTTGCACGGCAACGGTTGCCAGGCAGATTGGATGCCTTGATACTGGCTAACATGTGAGTTATTCTCCTGATGGTGGAATCTAATCCGCTATAGCAAAACATGTTCTCATGTCAACTCCATCTTGCTCTCTCCTTTATATAAAATACACAGTCAGACTGCAATTTCCCCCTTTTACAAACAGAATTATACTTCTTACTTTCTTCAAAATGGAGGTCCATAATCATGAATGTACAAAATTAATTAGTACAATTGGTGCAATGCAGAGCTAAAAATCACATCCACGCACTAACAGACATTGTTCCTCCACTCAGGAAAATGCAATAACAAAACACTTGAAGCCTCATTAACAGAAGAAGAATTGTTTTGCATTTGTAGATTGAGGGGAATAAAAAAAGGAAATTGGTGAGTTGACCAAGAACAGAGTTAATGTTCTTACCATTTTACAAAAACAAATCGTTTAATATATTGAAGAACCTAATGTACTTTTAATCAGGACCAATAAAGGGATTTGTAGCAATCAAATTTCGTTTAAATGTGCTTGGATGCAAAAAGCTTAAATATTGGAGAGACACCCCCATATACTCACCTATTTAAAATTTAAAGCTGAACTATTCAATATTTAATTGTTCAAGAGCATCTCCTGAAATCTTCTCCTTTCTCAGTGGAGTCAGTGTCTTCGCCACGATTCACTTTGGCCCACAAGTAGTTTAAATATTAAGCAGCTCTACCTGGTAACCAAATATATGCACATAAATATAAATTTAAAAACTTAATGAGTCATTTTATATAAATATGAGTAGAAATTTTGATATTCAAATTTGAAAGCATCCATTCAATACAGATCTACAGTACATATTTTTTATTTACATTATGTTTTATTCTGGCTACCTTTTACAGAAAATATTTTGCAAGTTGTTTATTCAATGTAAAGAAACTGCTGTCTCTGAATATGCTGGAAAAAGTCCTCACAGGTTAAAGTGAATATTTCATAGAATGTTCAAGGAACTCTGTTGAGGTTCAGAGTAGAGGATGACACGGGAGTGGATTTTCACTCCTGTCCCGTCCCACTCCCATAGAAAGAAATCTTGTCCCGTCCCACTCCCAGACCAAAGTTTAAAAAATAATCCCATCCCATCCCGCTCCTGGTAAATTGACTCCCAATCCCATCCCGCTCCTGTTTAAACTGACTCCCGCTCCTGTACCGCTCCCATATACGGCAATTTTCGCTTGATGAACGAAGCGATGCTTGCCTGATTCTTTCCCGAATTTGCCTTGCAAGTGTGCTTCTTCAGACCGCTCGTCCCTGAATCACTTGCGTACTTGACTAAGACTAAGCATGTCTTACAAGCAGCGTACATTGTGCTATCACCGTCACATTCTACTCTCATAAACTTAATTAATATTTCAGACTTTCCGACCAGTTCTGTGAACTTAATAGACATGTCATTACTTCTGACTTTGCGCTGTAAATCATTTTTTGCCACATCGACTTCTCCGCGGCTGTTAGCTCCCTCCATCACTGCTCTTTGAATTTCGGCGGTAAGCCGTGACAAAAAGCACTGATGGCTTCTGGGACGGCTGGGTCGTGTAGTTATTTTTTAATTGCGTTACATTGTAGGCGTATTAAAAGGAAACTACAAAATGATGCATTTACTTTTTTCTTTTTTTGTCGTCTTTGCTATTGGTTGATTCCCGCTCCCGTCTGCTCCCGTTAACCATTTATCCTGTACCGTCCAAATCCCGTGATTGATAGCAAAGATGACTCCCATCCTGCAGGATTCCCACGGGAATCCCGTGACCCGTGGGATTCCCGAAAAAATGTCAGCCTCTAGTTCAGAGTAGGTCATCTTTCAGTGAGACTTAAAATCCCCCTTTTCCCCCTCTGAAAATGTCAAGATTTTCTTATGCAAATATATAAAATTTAACATAATTTATCAAACAAGAAATAAAAGCTATCTGATAAGCAATGCAGATAAGCATGCATATGTAAGTAGAATATATATAGAAACCTAACCAGATAAGTATTTGCATTCGTTAACTGTCCTTTTTTTGCTCCAAATCGGAGACAGTTTATCCCTCAGGATTTCAGCACCATGGATAGTGGTAATAAAATCATCTTTCGAAAAGCTCTAAACCACTGTGAGTCTGAAAGAGAGCAAGTAAAAAAAGTGTCGAAAAAGAAGTAGTCAACCATTCCTACAAACCTTTTATCATAGGTTTCAAATCAGATTGTGTGCCACTTTCAACCACTGATCCCCCACCACCCGGCAAAATATAATAATATAATAAAGAATATAAGACTGGAAAAACTGGAAGGACTTTAAGAGAGGGAAACTATCTGAGAAAACAAAGGAAATTAACATTTGAACTCCCCTCATGCACTATTGAGACGAAGGTCTCACCTCCCTCATCCTGATCTACATTTCTCTCCCCCATTCTTCATCCTGGCAGAGATCTCCCAAACTCACACAAGAATCTAAATGGTTTAATGTGAATGATTATAATCAAGTTTTATACATGTTTGGTATTATTTGAAATGTCTCGGTGCGACTGGTACAAATGTCTCATTCCCAAAGAAGTAAACCCAAAAGGTAATAAAGTTCTTGGGAAGTTTAGAAACATCTTCCACAATGGAGGGTGTGTCTTTGAGTTAACACCTTCTGACCATTTACTGACTGAATGCTGATTTTCCACTGCTAGCAAATGGTGACTTACCACTGTGGTTGATGTTTAGATTTGAAATGAGGTCTGGGTATATAATGAAACGCAGCGAGAGCTCAGGGCCTTTTCTATATCTGAGATCGGCCCGTGAGGCTGAGAGTTGCGAGACTCTCAGCCTCACGCATTTCTTGTCGGGTAAACTTTTTCCTCTTTGTTCTAGAGCATTTGATGTTTTGCATTGATTATCCTTGAATTGATTATGAAATTATAATGATACATTTACCTGACATATTAAATTGTGACATTTGATTATTCTAATTGACTTTGACATTATTTTCATTCAAGAGTTTAAAAGAATAGTAAAACATTCGCTCACATTTAATGATGCACAGATATCATTAAAGCCTTTTCATTTATGGAGTCAGATGAAATAACGAGTATATACATATGAAAAAATTTATTGAATTTTACCAAAAATACTTTGCCGTGAGAAAAGACAGTAATACGCAAAGACCTTCACCGCTAATTCGAATACCGCCATTGGAGTTAGACGGCCTTACAAATATATATGAAAGAAAAGGAGAAAGCTAATAAGCACTGAAACCACTGAATAAAATTAAATGAATGCACAAATACAGTAAAACACGGTATAAGGACTATTAGAATTATTAGGACATCTGCACAAAATGCATTTTTTTCTCTTTAATTAAATAACCAATATGTTCATGGATTAAGAAATGGATAAGGATCAGGTCTCCTGGAAAAGATCAGAATCTTTTTATTGCCATGGCAGAAGAGAGTCAGCTGGCAGTTTATAAAGTATGTACTATTCCCTATCCTAAAATGACACTATAGATCATTTGGGATAAATCTTTTTCAGTACACCTTAAGGCACTCAGAAATGTTGACAGTGCGTATATGTGGCTCGCTTAAGGCCACAAGGACAAAGTAAATCTGCTACAAAAATAGCAAAACTGAAACTGATTTATTGATTCTACTTGTATAGCCAGTAACCATTACCTTTCAGAGCAATTAAAACAAACAAAGGACCATGGCATATGAAACTGTAATAATGTCATTTAGCTGCCATTTCCATGCTGCTTTTATATTTTGGGTCATGCTTCAAAACTACTAATGTGAAAGCAACTCAGTCATTTGCGTGAATGAGGAAGCGTTAAAGGCTCAATATTGACTTTTTCCTCATGTACACTATGTAGAATTAAATTATCACAGATTGAAATCCAGACAAGCCTTTATCTTGAATCCCTCACATTACTGCTTCCTCACACTGTGCCTGGTGTTTGTTTATACAATATAGGGCTATAATATAGGGCTTTCAGCAGATATGGGACGTCTTGTTCCAAAGCCATTGCAGTTTGGAGATTCCCATTATTTATTTATTTTCTCCAGCAGAGCGGTGTTAGCTAGGCCACCAAAGAAGAGTGAATGACTGAAAACTATCTTAAATTATTACTCAAAATTCCAGGTAATTCACAAAGAGTAGTCACTCCTCTCAAAATAGGCAAAGCAGCTAACCATAAGATCGAAGAAGGATTTTAGGAATTACCATGCCATGTAACAGATGGTAGTCTTTAGTCTCTGGTTGCTTTACAGAAGTATTTGTATTGTAACAAAATGTATTTAACATTAGGCTATTTGAACATTTTGCTATCATTTGCATCTTCTAATACTAAACACAAAATGTATGATATCTTTTAAAGCAACATTTTTTTTATGATTTTAATACATAATATAAACAAGGTACAAAACAAAACTTGTGGCAGTAATCATGACAAACATACACAATTATGTACAATATTACATAAAACAGTGGTAAATTCGCCCCCTAGGCCATTTTAAATCCCATCAAGATGTCTTGCTTCTAAAAATATACAGACATATATGGGCATCACTTTGCTATTGTTTGCACACGCTCCCTAGTTTAAGATGATTCTAACTAAACTACATGCAAACTGTGGATTACACCTGCTAGTTTAAGGCAGAAAGGATCAGGGAACAATAGTCCTCTTTAAACTCTCTAGACTGCCATTCAGAATGCGTGAATTCTGCACGCATTCACTTCGCACAGCTGATTGGCATTTCAGACAGAAGGGGCTTAAAGTTGGACCACATGGGGCTTACAAACACTAGACCAAACAACCAGCCAATGTTAAAACCCCCCAACGCAAAGAGCTTAAGATACTTATAATGGTCGCTTGTACAACAGTGCTGTGATTGGCTTCTTCTCAACTTTTACGTTTATAATCCATTTTGCCTCCTGTGAAATCTTGATTTAGTGCCATCTGCAATCTCTGTCTTAATATGACTCAAATGCTTCTTGTTGGGCTCTTAGACATTCAATGAATCTTTACTGATTTATATATTACATGATTATCAAACACACTTTCATTGTGGTTTGTAAAATATCATGCAAGCACAATCTTCATGCAGGGCCATTATGACCTGGCCTTATACAAATATGACATTTGCTGTCCGCTGTGAGACTCCTCTGGGATTCTTATCAGTGTAACACATGAAAGAGGACAACATCGTAGATGTATCAGATGAGAAAATTAAATTTGCAGACAGGCGCAAGCTCCCCCTTAGAGCCGTAAAACAATACAAGCATAAATCTCGGGCACTTTTCAGGTTTATTTGTGGGTAGATAACAGACTCTAATTTGAAGCTGTATAACTCTGTATAACTCTGTTTAGTTCTAGAAATTAAAAAAATTGAAGAAAAGAAATGAAATAAAAAATCAATGTTGTGTTGTTTATAGTTTTAACATATCCAACAGTCTTTATTAGCCCTCACTATTTATAGTATTATCACTATCTTGTGAATATGGATATTTAAATTCACAAAATATACTAAGTAATAACCCACATAAACTTGTACATCACAGTACTGGTTTCCTGGTTCATTTCAAACCATTAATGAAAAAAATCATGTCTGTAAGAATGTTCCTAAGCAAGAAAGTCCTTGAATCTCAAATTCAGCAAAAAGTCATTATCGTGAACATTTTTACATTATCATAATTGGACTCGAGTCTCGTGCACATCCCTAGTAACAGTAATATGTATTATATCTAGGTTTATGAATAATATCTGAAGCAACAAGGATTCTATTCTATTCTAAATCAATTAAACATCTACCTTTGGGGATTTAATACAAGTTGGAGGTTATCCTTTAAGAGGATTTTTTTTTTAAATATCCTTACAGGAAATCAAATTCTTTGTCTTTAGAACAATCTTAAGAAAAAAAGGTTAGAATATTCTTCAGAATTGTGTTTGGTAATACAAAATATACTTAACATTATTAAATACCCGTTAAAAAAGAATTTTAGGGTGCTTTTACACTAGCATTTTAGTTCAAAACCTGTGGCAGGTGTTCTGAGTTCGGTTGCACTGGAATGTGAAACCCACTCGGACTCGGGTGCGCACTTGTTCAGGAAGTAAAGTAGCCTGCACGTGCATTTTAGTTGATAATGATGTCATTCGTTCAACAAAACATATGTAAGAGATAACAGTGCTGATGATTCAATCGGGAATGTGAACAATTGCGCTCGGACTCAGACCGCAGAAAATGTGCCAGGTGTGAATGCCCCCTTATTCTTAAGAATCCAGCCCCTGGTTCAAAAGAGTCATTTGTTTGTAAATCGGACATCACAGCTTGCACTGTGTTGCATGCACAATACTAAAGACCTAAAAATGGAAAAAATATGGATGTGCACAAAGCAATCCCTTACTAGATTTTAAATTGTCACAAATGTTTATTTTTTTTGTCAAAATTTTGTAATTTTATTTCGGAGCCCTGTTACATTGAGCTTTACAAAGAGCCACATGATAGCAATATGTAGTACCATTTCACAACACCTCTGAAACAAAGCAGACTCTGCTTTCTTTCATGGATGGTTTAATGCACAAACATACACTTACGCAGTAAAGCCTGGGAAAGTTGCCTCTTTGCTATTACTTACCGCACAAGAGTCATTTTGTGGGAGCGTGTCACCCGCCTCTTATTCACACGCTTGTGTTTGTTTACACACAGCAGCGAGAGCAGATGGAGCAACGTCATCCATATTCATCAACCCAAGCGCTGTCACCTTGACCCTGACGCCAGGCTCTTGCCCTGCGCTCTGTGAGGGTTCAATGGAGACACTCACGGCTACTGCACAACCCCAGAGTAGGCCCATTATAGAAGAGGCTGGGAAAGATGGAGAAGAAGCCTCTCCACCCCCCACGCCTCAAATCTGCATTCCGAAACTCATGCTCTCAAGGAGCGTTGTTGAGAATGGAACATCTGCCCAGTAATGCGGGGTTCCTAAGTTGATGGATGAAGGAAGGCAAAAGCAGACAATAGTGTGACACATGCAAGAGCTCAATGGAGAGCCTGATGGTTCATCTCAAGGTCTTGGTCAGCATAATCAATTGGAAAACATGGGAAGAAGGGTTTGTGAGAGCAGTGAGGCAACAGCGGTCCCACAGCTTGCGATTTGGACAGAGGAGCATTTATTTAGCTAATATTTAGTTTGATGAAGAAAAAATGCTTTGGTTGTACTGAATCACCACAGTTAAATTCAAATAAACCCCTTTGTCTTGCACTCTTGGGTTTTGTAACGATGACAGAGAAATTTACTCCCAGAATCTGCAGTAAAATATCCTTTATCCTGAGACAATTAACCTCTTCGATTACAGAAGTGGGGGACAGATGACCCATGATGTTCCTGCCAAAATGAATGAACGCACAACTAGAAGCTAAGACAAGTCCATGCTAATTTGAATCAAGTGTACATAATGAAAGCCATAAATCACTGAGCACATAAAACACATCCACAAGAACTGAGATGACACTGGTGAGGAAGGTTGCGTGAACCAAAATCATTCACTGGTACTGCAACAGCAGAAGTACAGTTTCCTCTTGTAACGTCCCTTCCAGTTGCTTGTAACCAGGCCAGACCTGCCTAATTAAGTCCAGGACTAAACCCTGGAGATCACACACTATGTAGTGTCTAGGGACAGGGCTAAAGCATTTATTAGTAAACCAGGAGGTTTCAGGCTATGCTGCAGTATGAACCCCAGGTTTGTATTTCCTAAGCGTGCTACAGGAAACACATTAGTCACAGTGACTATGAGGTCCCCTAGTGGGAGGCGTCATCTTAATGAACTGCCATGTGAAAGGATGTCTCTCCCTCTCGTGCCATAAATACGTCTTTCACCGTTTTTGCAGCACGGAGTGCTCGCCTGTGGGTGCTCGTAGGGCACTGGGAGCACAGTGTCATTGTTACATGCATCATAAAATTAAGTGGATGAACCTGCCTGGATGGCGCAGAGGACATAACCTTGAAAACTGGCATGTTAAGTGGAGAAATCAGAGCTTAAACAGAAGCCAAAAAGGTTGCTGTACTTTTCCCACAGAGGAATGAACTAAATAAACTGTTATACCGTTATAATGCTACCGAGATACCTTTGGATTTGGATTTTGCTTTATCTAAAACAACTATAAAAGAGAAATGGCAACTTAAAAATAAATTTTGGGGCTATCAAAATATTACAATGATTACAATTTTTTAATTAACTTGTCAAGTAAAGAAAACAAGATATTATGTTTAAGTTGTCCATTTGAAATGACCGTTACAGAAATATCCGTTAAGACTCCAGACATATGCAACAGTGATATTTTTCATCTCCCTCGCACATCTCCACAAAAAAAACACAGTGCTCTGTCCTATTTTTATCTCACCAAATGTCTCAACTAATCAAACTTAATCAGTTAATATAAAATAACATTCTTTTTTACTTTGAGTAGAATACAATTTGTGAGTCTGTTTTCACCCACATTATCAATTATTTTAGTTTAAATGTTAATTCTAATAAAAACATTTAACAATATTTATGACAGGTCTAAAATATATGCTTTATTAGTAAATAAAGACATACACTACCATTTAAAATGTTTTATTATATTTTTGAAAGTTTTTTATTATTTATTATTTTTATTTTATTATATGCATTTATTTGAATTCACAGTAACACTGAAATATTACTTCAATTAAACAGTTTTCTATTTTAATATATTTTAAAATAATTCCTAAGTAATTTATTCCTGTGATGGCAAAACTGTATTTCAGCAGCCATTACTCCAGTCTTCAGAGTCACATGATAATGAACATGTTAATGATAATATGTTGACTTGGTGCTCAAGAAACATTTCTTATCAATGTTTAAAACAATTGTGCTGCTTAAAATTTTAATAAAAACTGAGATAAAAGTTTTTGTTTCAGAATTATTTGATAAATAGAAAGTTCAAAAGAACAGCATCTATTGAAAAATAGAAATATTTTGTAACGTTTTAAATATATTTACTGACACTTTTGATAAATTTAATGAATCATTGCAAAATTATTTTTTTATTTTCTAATTTTTTAAACTTGCTAACTCCAAAGCTTTGAACGACAGTGTACTACTTACAAGATAAAAAATGTTGGGACACAGAAACACTGAACTATATGATTTCAGTTTAAACAGCCATTACTTTAGCTTTCAATAACACCTTGTCCATCTAAATTTGCTGGGTTCCTCAAAGCTTGCTCTTGAATCTTGATAGAGATTGATTACCTTGAAATCTATGTACCAAAATCATAACTCAGAAAGAACGATATTGTTCCTCCACAGCTAACTTATTTCTGATTATTGTTTTTCACAAAAATCACTTCAAGGAGCATACATCATCTCATTGATGAAACTGTGGTGACAGGCTTATGCTGAAAGAGTATTGTTTGCAGAAATAAAGTAACAACTTTGCTATGTGAAATAAGGACAACTCAGTTCACTTCATCTTTGATTGTTAGCAATTGAATAAGAACATGAAATGGAAATGTTACAGATGCCTTATGAATAAATTAACAGTATGAACAACATCTCTGTTTCTTTTCTCTATCCAAAAAGACCAAAAGCCTATTCAGAGTTGTAGTGCCGTGTGCTTAGATCATCTTTTTATCACAGGTGAATAATAGCAACTAAAAATAAAATGCACAACTCTGACTTTACTTTTAATGGCATACAATAATATCTGGTTACGTATCATACTGACTATATATTTAATATGCACTCACAAGAAATATATGTGAAGAAAAGTATTACATATTGAAGAATGTATGTAATAATACATTTCAATATATTTTTGCATAAATTAGTCATAACTGATCTAAGTAAAAAAAAAAAAAAAAATCCAAAGAATTCACAACATTTTTCCTGCAAATGTAAAAAGTGTCTACATGTTAAAATGTGCCTATATTTGCTTAAATGTGTGCTGGGCAAGTTCTCAAAGGCATTGTCGGAGACCACTCATACTTGTATATGTTAAAGAGACGTCTCGGTCCCCTGACTGAAACCAAGACAATTTAGACTTACTCTACTGGGAGCTGGCTGACTAATTAACTGACCAAGCTATTTTGAATAATTACAAATTAATTTTTCTCAGCATGCAACATCCACAGGGAACATCTCAACCTTTTTCCACTTAGTAAATATTCTGCTGTCACCACATCATGTTTCATAAACTTGCTTCATCCACACCATAATTGCCAGAAAACCATTGGGCCTAAACATAGTAACAGAGGGAACATGCTTTTCACCATTTTATATAAAAAAAAAGACATGACTGAGTTATCATCTAAGATGTAAATGAATAAAGCATTAATAAAGGGCAGAAGCAATTGGGTATGCTAACATTTATTTGTTGAAATGAAGGCTAAAATCACGAGATCCTGGACGTTGCAATATACCACAACAGGTAAATGTTGAGGCTGAGAAGTAAAAAAAAAAAAAAAAAAAAATTCTGTGCCCTGGGAGTTTTTCATGTTAATACATGAATGTTGTTGCACAACAGAAGGTAGATTTAAAGTCATGCTGTGAAAAGGGGTATGGCAATCAAAGCAAGGTAACTTCTGCATAGTCCTATTCTACATATTTTAGTCCTTCTGAGTATCCTCAAAAGAAAGGGGTATCTGAGTGTGCAGGATATTAAATTCTATATTATAATGACAATAAAATGACTTGTTACACTACTCATCATTTAAAAACTATAGTATTAGATTAGTTTGCACCATAATTACATGGGAAATGGGTTGATTTGGCTTGTCATGTCAAATAAGGCTCTCATTCAGGAGACAACATATCATTCAGAATGAATTATCTGGCTCTGCAGTCAGTTCTACCATGACGCTTGATTTTGAGTTAGAACAGACAACTGACAGAGTGTTAGTGATGTGTTGTGACACAGAGTTAAAACTGTGTCTCTCACAGCAATTTGTCTGTCCGTCCTGTCAGCAAAAATTTGAAACGGTTGCGAAGAATAAATATGATCAGAAGCATCGTGTTCTTCAATTACACTCATGGAAGGCAAATACAAACATGTTCCAATTTAATACTGTATAAATATCAATAGCTACTCATGTAAGATAAGTGTTTTATTACATAAAAAGACATATTGACTTACAGCACAACAGCATTTTGAGTCTTTACCTCATCGTAAAGGTCATTTTTTCATGTTGAAATACTTTCTTAACCATACAGACAAAACAGCAGCAAAATACAACTGGGGTTTGCGCTAACACAGCCAGCATTAAAAGACTCCGCTTTGCTGAAATACCAAAAACTCTACCACTAAAGATGAGAGTCTGTTCTTTTCCATCAAAGCCACTTTTCATCAAAAAGTTTTTAAAATTGTGACAGGCTTTCTCGAGGTCACCTCTGAGTAAACTGCTGCTATCTGAAATAACAAAGAATGTCCCTATCGCATTCAGCAAAGGTTTTATTCTTCTATGCACATTCCCGTCATCATTCACATTCATATTAGTACTGGCACAATGCCACTTTTGATACACACCTTCAGGAGAATGCAATAGCGTTTGCCAAGCACACTTTAATATTTAAACACCCACTTCAGAAGTGCTTACTGCAACCTACAAGAGAGTTGCTACTGTTGTTGACATGCTCTTATTGTTGCTGTTGTTGCTGTTAACTTTTAACTGTGGTACAATATGAATCTCTATATCTCTCAGCTCAGATTAGCTTTAAGCTCATTCTGAAAGCAGGTCAGGCATTTAACAAACGGAAAACGCAAAAATTAGAAATGAATTAAAAGAAATGAAGGAATACAAAAGGGTGTTAATGTATTAAGGTTGATGCTCTTTTGCAGACCTTAAATTAGGCCAGCCTTCTGCTGCACTAGGCCATGAGTGTCCCCTGAGACACAAGCATCCCGCAGTGAATCCTGGGAAGCATCCCGCTACTTCATCTGATCAAGGGCTTTCACCTCAGTGTATCAGGAAAAAATGCTGATCTAACAAGACTCACACCAGTATACTTAGTTCCACTTCCAGAACATAAAAGTAAATTCAGTGGTTAGTTGCATAAAACTACTCAATAGACATCCATTTTTTTTCTTCAAAAACATAGCCTAACATTTTTAAGTTGGAGTCAAAGTCGAAGTAAGACTAATTACCCCTTGGCCAACTGTCAGCAGCAGATCAAAATCAGATACCGGCATGAAGCTGCATTTTTATTTAAAAATTTTATTAATGAGATATTTTCATGTTAATAAATGTAAATATCAGTCTAAATTATCTAATAAAACCTAAAAACTACAATGTATTAAATTATCAGTTAAATTACTTGTGTTCTCTTACGAGAGGATCTCTCGTATTGCGTAAGTTTAGCTTACGCTACGGGAAAGATTCATCTTCTCGAGATATTGAAGCCAAAAAAAATTATCCTTAATTTTGTATTCATTGTCAACGCAGTGCAGCAGCTAGCAGACCTAGAGCAGGCCATCTCGCATGCTCATTGGCTGCCCTGCGGGCAACTGCTGCAGCCTACCAGTGAGCCCGGCGTGACATCACGCCCAATGAAGGGCGCCCGCGCCTTCATAGCGTCACAGCCGGCCGGAATGGGCGTGGCTTAGCGTATAAAAGTAGGGGCTGTAGGCTGACATCTCTGATTTTTCGTCTCTTCAGCGAGGCTCTTCAGCCATCCGTGCGAGCTACGCTATCCGGCGACGTATCCTTTACCTTGCTACCTATTCTAAAAGAACAGCGAGTTTCTTTTTAAAGATGCCTCGCGCTTCCTGCGGCTCGTGTAGAGCCCCGCTCAGCGCCGGAGACCGCCACTTGATCTGCGCTCTCTGCCTGGGCCTGGAACATGGAGAGCTCGCCCTCGCGTCCGGGGGCTGCGAGCTCTGTGAAGCGCTTCCGCTGTCGACCCTGCAGGCTCGACTCGAAGCCTTCAACACCGCAGCAGTCACTCCGCCCTCTGTGGGACCGCGCAGGAAGAAGCGCCGTTCCCTGAGACAGCCGGAACCTGTGGCCACAGCGACGCGCTCGACGGAGAACCTCCCTCGAGCCTCGCTTTCACCTGCCCCGCCTCCCCTCACCGACGCGCAGCTGCCGCTCACGAGCATCACTGACGTCGCATCTGAGGATGAGGCCGAGGAACAAGCCACAAGAGACTGCTGCTCCATCCTGGCATCAGACAGCGAGGAATGGTCGCTTCACTCCGCCTCCTCGTCGATCCAGGAATCCACCCGTACCCGCGCTGGAGCTGATGCGGAACTGATGCGCCTGCTGACGCAAGCTGTTGACCGTCTCGGGCTCGAGTGGTCGCTGCCGAAGGAACCCGCGCCGAACAGGCTCGACGGCTGTTTCCTTCAAAGTCGCCGCCGTGCAGCTTCAGCAAGCAGGCCCGCTCCATTCCTGCCGGAACTTCACTCGGACTTGACGAAGTCATGGAACGCACCATTCTCCTCGAGACTTCAGTCCCAGGCCTCCGCGTCGCTCTTCCAAGTGGACGGCGCCGCTGAAAAAGGGTACACGACTATTCCCCCTGTGAAAGAGGCGGTCGCAGCGCAGCTTTGCCCGCCCTCCGCGAGATGGCGGTCACGGTCAGCCCTCCTGTCAAAAGCCTGCAGAGCCACTTCTGCCTTGGTCGGCTGCGCAAATGCCGCCTCCGGCCAGGCCGCGTCTGCTCTCCACTCCATGGCTGTGCTACAGATCCTGCAAGCCGACCTCCTCCGTGAATGGGATGAGAAGGGACGGGATCCAGCTGCGGTTACAGAGCTGAGAAGTGCGACGGATCTCTCTCTCCGCGCCACTAAAACCGCAGCTCAAGCCATTGGACGAGCCATGGCCGCGTTGACTGTAACAGAGACGCACCTCTGGTTGAGGCTCGCGGATATGAGGGAAACTGAGCGAGCCACCTTCCTGAACGCGCCGCTCTCCCCCACTGGTCTCTTCGGCCCAGCGGTGAACGGGATCGTTGACCGTTTTTCTGAGGTAGAGAAGACCACGCAGGCCATGAACCTCTTCCTGCCGCGACGCTCGAGCTCGGCTACAGGCCGCTCTTGCGAGAGACAAAGAAAAGAACAGCCTCCTGTGCGAGCCAGCGCCCAGCGTCCAGCACAACCTCAGCCTTCGCAGCGGCGTCAGGGTGGCCGCCCTAGGTCGCGCTCACACAGCCGTCACAGACCGCCGCCCCCCAGAGGACCTCGGCAGAAGATCACGCTGAAGTCTGAGCACGCGAAGCCCTCCTAACAAAGAGAGAGAAAAGACGTGCGTGTCCCGCTGCGGCTGGACCGCCGTCAAAGTTTATTTCCCTGTCAGTCCCCTTCAAACAGGCTACTGCAGTGGTTCATTTAGCAGCCAACGAGCCGGTTTGTTCACCCTCTCGCCTGCACACAAAAGCCGTTTTCACGGCGACCCAGAGAAATCTCAAAAAGAGTATAATGTCTGGTCCGGCTCACGGTGTTTTAAGTGTAGTGAAATTGCCCACGCCCCAGTGTTCACTCCTACACACAAGCACTTCAAATCTCGTGTCACTCACAGAGCACACTCTCATAAAGCGCAGAAAAGCCGCTCGAGTGTCGAATGTAATAAATGTGTCCACAGGTCTGTGCCCACTATCTGCCCGCTCTGTTACACGATCAAAAAAGCAGGTTATGAATGTAAGTCTCGTGCCCGCCAGAGAGCGTTCACGCTTGCTAACACAAACCTCCCCCCGGGCTCTGCCCGCGCGTTTAAGTGTTATCACAAAACGCAGGGCATTAATAAGACGCTCCCCATCCATTATGATCGGGGCGTCAAATATACTTGTAAGTCTTGTGCCCGCGCACACGCGCTCACGCTTATAAGGTAGCTTTTCCGCCCGGAGCGCTGCTCGCGCGTCAAAAAGTAAAAAAAGAATGTTCCCCATCCCTTATGATTGGAACATCTCACATAAATCAGCCGGTTTCGGCGTTCAGCGAGCAGCCATTGCCCAGAACCGAGAGCGCACGCGCCATTCGCCCCCTAGCGGCTCATATAGCTGCTGAGGGACTGGTTTATTTCTCTAGATCTGAAGGATGCCTATTTTCAGATTCAGATAATACCCCGTCACAGGCAATTTTTGAGATTCGCCTTCGACGGTCAGGTATATCAATACACTGTCCTGCCGTTCGGCCTGTCCCTAGCACCCCGTACATTTACGAAGTCCATGGGCGCGGCGCTCGCCCCCCTGAGAAGTCAGGGGCTGCGAATAATGAACTATCTGGACGATTGGCTGATATTTACACAGTCAGAGACAGAACTGCTATCTCACAGAACAGTGCTTCTCAGTCACCTGGAAAGCTTGGGTCTTACGGTCAACTGGACCAAGAGCTCATTACTGCCCAGCCAGTCAATTTCCTTTTTAGGAATAGAACTGGACTCGGTGACCATGACGGCTCGTTTATCGACACAGCGCGCGCGCCGTGTTCGCCATCTAGCCGCATCTTTCCAGAAGGGCAGCTTTCTCCCTTTGAAAACATTTCAAAGGATGTTGGGCTGTATGGCATCAGCTGCAGCGGTGCTTCAGCTGGGCCTACTGCGCATGTGCCCGCTCCAACGCTGGTTGAATGCTCGCGCGTCCCGCCGAGCCTGGGTTTCTGGCGGCCAGAAAATCAGAGTGACTCAGACCTGCATTGCGGCTCTGCAGCCCTGGTTAGTAGCCGACTGGTACCAGCAGGGAGTAATGATGGGAACCATCTCTTATCGGAAAGTCATTTTCGACAGACGCGTCCAACTCGGGTTGGGGCGCGCTGTTCGAGTGCAGACCAGTCTTCGGCCAGTGGTCAGACCAAGAGAAGTGTTTTCACATAAACTGTCTGGAAATGATAGCGGTCGAGAACGCGCCGTTCATACAGGACCAACATGTTCTTGTCTGCTCGGACAACATGTCTGTGGTATCCTATGTAAACCGTCAGGGCGGTGTCAGATCCAGAAATCTCAGCAATCTGACGGAACGCCTCCTTATTTGGTCTCAGATACACCTGCGTTCGCTGAAGGCGGCGCATGTGCCTGGCCATTTGAACGACGGCGCAGACAAACTGTCCAGGAACATTGTTTCCCCAGGGCAATGGTCCCTGCACCCCCAAACGGTCCAGAAGCTGTGGCGCCTATTCGGCAGAGCGGAAGTCGACCTATTTGCGTCAAAAGACAACGCTCAATGCCCGACGTTCTTCTCGAGGATGCGCTGACCCAGGTTTGGCCCAGCCTCCCGCTATATGCTTTCCCTCCTGTCTCTCTGTTACCACAGGTGATCAAGAGAATCAGGGAAACGCGCCACTCGGTGCTCCTCATAGCCCCGCGTTGGGAGAATCAGATTTGGTTCCCGGAACTAGCACGGCTGTCACTTACAGCTCCGTGGCCGATTCCGGTGAGGGCAGATCTCCTCTCTCAGGCTCGCGGCGCGATCTGGCATCCCCATCCAGAGCGCTGGTCTCTGCACGCATGGTTGATCAATGGGTACTCGTTGCCCTGCCAGAAGGAGTGATGAATACGATCTACCAGCCTAGAGCTCCTTCCACGAGAAGGCTCTATGCGTCTAAATGGTCGGTGTTCTCTGGATGGTGCACCGACAGAAGTCTGGACCCACGGACATGCGGGGTGGCGCATCTGCTCACCTTCCTGCAATAGCTGTTGGATAAGGGGAGGTCCCCATCCACACTCAAAGTATACGTGGCGGCCGTGGCAGCGTTCGCAGAATCGACGCACAGCCAGTCACTGGGAAGACATGAGTTGGTCATCCGCTTGCTTAGAGGAGCTAGAAGGATGAACCCGCCGCGCCCCCCGTTGGTTCCGATGTGGGATCTTTCATTGGTCCACGAGGCCCTGAAAGCCTTTCCATTTGAACCACTAGACTCCGTGGGGTTGAAATATCTATCACTGAAAACCGTCTTTCTGACTGCACTGTCGTCAGTAAAACGTGTGGGGAACCTGCATGCGCTGTCTGTCAGCACGTCGTGTCTTGAGTTTGGGCCGAATGACTCTAAAGTCATCCTCAGACCTAGACATGGCTATGTTCCTAAAGTGAAGGGCACTCCATTCAGAGCGCAAATTATTTCGCTGTCAGCACTGCCAGCATCTGACAGCGAAGGTGAGGTGAATCTCCTCTGCAATGTCAGGGCGCTGAGATTTTACATTACGCGCTTCCGCCTCCTTCAGGCGTTCAGAACAGCTCTTTGTTTCGTTTGGTGGGCGCGGCAAGGGTCTCGCCTCCTCGAAACAGAGCCTGTCCAGATGGATAGTGGACGCTATAGCAGCTGCTTACGCGTCAAAGGGTCTGCAATGCCCTCTGGGCATCAGGGCTCATTCCACGAGAGGCGTGGCCTCGTCATGGGCGTGGTCCAGTGGGATTTCTATACATGACATATGTGTAGCGGCGGGCTGGAGCTCTCCGTCTACCTTTGTCAGGTTTTATAACCTAGAAGTTCCTGCCTTGCAGGCTAAACTTTTGTCAGTTTGAAGGAGAGGTGTATTCTGCCCAGATCTTTCTGCTCAGATCACTCTCACGTGACTCAGCTCTCCTGGTTGAGCTGCACTAGTAGGGTATGTGCCATGTGCCTATACAGACCGGCATGCTGCTCTGTATTCCATATGTGTGCTTATGTACAAGTAATGGCCCGCGTGGCTGGCCACATTATTTTTTCCACTTATGGGGTTCCCCTGAAAGTTCGGGGTCTCATTGTGGATGCTTGGCGCGCACGGCGTTGACAAAGTGTTCCCGTAGCGTAAGCTAAACTTACGCAATACGAGAGAACCTCTCGTAGGAGAACGATACTCGGTTACTAACGTAACCTCGGTTCCCTTTCGTTGTCACTCCGAGTTACGTCGGATGACGACGAATGGGGTTTCGCTTAGAACACCTATCGACTTCAAGTATTACAAAACGAGCCAATGGCAAAGAAATGCCATGGGTCTGCGGAATTTGCATAGCGTATCTCCGCCCCACCTCGTGAGTATAAAAGGAGGACGCCGGCAACATGCAGATATGTTTTTCGCTTCGGAGCCAAGAGTATTTCTTCACTCCACAGTCATCTCTGACTTCGCTCTACGAGACGAGCTT
Organism: Siphateles boraxobius; assembly: GCF_051911475.1. Classification (NCBI taxonomy): domain Eukaryota; kingdom Metazoa; phylum Chordata; class Actinopteri; order Cypriniformes; family Leuciscidae; genus Siphateles; species Siphateles boraxobius. The sequence goes on along the minus strand of NW_027509042.1, from coordinate 8,832,782 downwards.
CTCTCTCCGGTGTTGGTGTGACGGCGATCTGCAGCGAGCTCACAGTGCCTGCTGATCTGTGCAGTGATCTGCCAGTGTGTGTGTGTCTCCCTGTGCGCTTCAACATCGCAGAGTTTTTTCTCCTCTCATAAAAGAGCTCGCACGCGGCACGTCTTTTTAAAGACGGCTCGCCCGTGCATTTCTGGTTGCAGCGGACTGGTATCGGACTCTGATGGGCACTAGCGCTGTCTAGTGTGTTTGGGCTTTGATCATGCTTGAACAGCGCTCGTGGGTGACTCATGTTCTCTCTGGGAACGTGATCATCGCGTCATATATAGGTCGAGACTCAGTGAACTCGCAATAGTGAGAGTCCCCTCATCCACCCCCCGATCTTCGGCTGGTGGCCAGGGTGACCTGAGGGTGTTGGTCTGGAACAAGGCGCCGACCCTGTGTCCGCGACCCCAGCCCCCCTCTTTAATGACGGTGCCCGCAGGGTGCGGTTTTGACCTTGCCCCCACACAAGGCCGCTATGCCGTCCACGTCTGGGCCGGTCATTCCGCTTCGCTGCACCGCCGGGGGGACGTCTGTGGTTCTTGACGCCGCTGGCACAGTTGGGAGCCTGCCTAGAGCTTCCCTATCTATTCCGCTGGGTCGCGCGAACCATCGGCTCGGCTATGCGATTCAGTTCGCACGGTCTCCTCCCCGCTTCAGGGGAGTCCGCTTCACTTTGGTCGTTGGCTATGCCCCTATCATGAGAGCGGAGGTTGCTACCCTACTGGCGAAGGGTGCGATTGAGACTGTCCCTCCAGGCGAAATGAGGTCCGGGTTTACAGCCCCTACCTTATTGTCCCGGAGAAGTCTGGTGGGTTACGGCCAATCCTGGACCTACGCATCTGAACCGCTCCCTTCACAGGCTGCCGTTCAAGATGCTCCTGGCCAAACGCATTTCTGGATGTGTGCGGCCACAGGATTGGTTTGCAGCGATCGACCTGAAGGACGCCTACTTTTATGTCTCCGTTCTCCTTCGACCATACCTACGGTTTGCTGTCAGGGCGCGCATATCAGTACGCTGTTCTCCCATTCGGGCTAGCCCTGTCTCCTCGCGCCTTCACAAGGTTGTTGAGGTAGCCCTTTTTCCTCCATAGGAACACGGGGTACGAATCCTGAACTATCTCGGTGACTGGCTGTCTTAAGCTCACTCCTGAGACCAGGTTTGCGAATACAGGGACCCAGTGCTCCGGCACCTAGCTCGTCTGGGACTTCGGGTCAACTGGGAAAGGAGTAAACTTTGCCCCGTGCAGAGGAGCTCTTTTCTCGGTATGGACTTGGTCGCCTTCTCCACTCAGCCATTGCTGACTTGCCTGAGACATTCAAGCGCAAGAGTGCGGTTCCACTGAAGTTTTTTCAGAGGCTCCTGGGGCATATGGCATCTGCAGCCGCGGTACGCCGCTCAGATTGCTTCATATGAGACCGCTTCAGCTTTGGCTTTGCGACCGAGTCCCAAGGTGGGCATGGCAACACGGCACCCTCCGAGTACTAGTTACTCCGACCTGCCGTCAGTACTCACCCCGTGGTCGAACCGCAGTTTTCTACGGGTCCGAGTGCCCCTGGAACGAGCTTCCCGCCATGTTGTTGTCTCAACAGATGCCTCCACGGGCTGGGGCGCCATGCGCAATGGACATGATGTCACACTCTCATGTTGAGCAGAAATGCTCCTGAAAAATTCAGTGAGATTTATCACACCAGGTGTTGAGCAGAAATGCTCCTGAAGTTCAGTGAATTTCTTCACACTTAGGTGTTGAGCAAGGTCGCTCCTGAAGCACAGTGATTCTCGCATATAGTGTTGAGCAGTATGGCATGTCTATTGCCTCAAGTTGCTGGCAGTGCACCGCTTCCGGGCGTTGCTCAGGGGTCAACACGTACTAGTCCGATCAGACAATACCGCCACAGTAGCGTACATCAACCGTCAAGGTGGTCTACGCTCACGCCGTATGTCGCAACTAGCCCGCCACCTCCTCTTATGGAGTCAGAAGCATCTGAGTTCGCTTCGAGCCATTTTCATTCCCGGAGTCCTGAACTGTGCAGCCGACAAGCTCTCACGGCTTCAGCCCCTCCCTGGAGAATGGCGACTCCATCCCCAGTCGGTTCAGCTGATTTGGGACCAGTTCGGGGACACACATATAGATCTGTTTGCCTCTCATGACTCGACCCATTGCGACCTGTATTATTCCCTGACCAAGGGCACGCTCGGCACGGATGCACTGGCGCACAGCTGGCCACGGGGCCGCAAATATGCATTCCCCCAGTGAGCCTTCTTGCGCAGGTTTTGCGCAAAGTCAAGGAGGTCGAGGAGCAGGTCCTTCTAGTTGCGCCCTACTGGCCCACCCGGACCTGGTTCTCCGAACTCATACTCCTTCCGACAGCACCTCCTTGGCCCATTCCTCTGAGGAAGGACCTCCTTTCTCAGGGACGGGGCACCCTTGGCACCCTCGTCCCGATCTTGGAACCTCCACGTGTGGCTCCTGGATAGGACGAGGCAGGTTTGAGTACCCTACCACCAGCGGTGGCTGCTACCAGCACTTCCGTTAGAGCGTCGTCCACTAGACACGTCTATGCGTTGAAGTGGAACCTCTTCGTCAACTGGTGCTCTTCTCACCGAGAAGACCACCGGAGATGTTCGATTAGTGTCGTGCTTTCCTTCCTTCAAGATGGGTTGGAGCGAAGGCTGTCTCCCTCCACCCTGAAAGTCTATGTTGTCGCTATTGCCGCACACCATGACCTGGTCGAAGGTAAGTCTGTTGGGAAGCACGACCGGATCATCAGGTTCCTGAGAGGAGCGATGAGACTGAATCCTCCTCGCCCTCCTCTCGTTCCCTCTTGGGACCTCGCAGTGGTTCTAACTGCCCTGCAGAGTGCTCCCTTTGAGCCTTTGCAATCAGTGGAGCTTAAGTTCCTGTCTATGAAGACAGCGCTCCTGGTTGCATTGGCCTCCATCAAGAGGGTAGGGGACCTGCACGCATTCTCCGTTGACGAAGCGTGCCTGGAATTCGGGCTGGCTTACTCTCACGTGATCCTGAGACCCCGGATCGGATATGTGCCCAAGGTTCCTACCACTCCCCTCCGGTACCAGGTGGTGAACCTGCAAGCAATGCCCCTGGAGGAGGCAGACCCAGCATTGGCACTGCTCTGTCCAGTATGCGCTCTCCGCGCCTATGTAGACAGAATGCAGTGTTTCAGGACCTCAGACCAGCTCTTTGTCTGTTATGGTGGGAAGCTGAAGGGAAAGGCTCTCTCCAAGCAAAGGTTGTCTCACTGGATAGTGGACGCCATTGCTTTGGCATACCAGCAGCAAGGTCGACCGTGCCCCCTTGGTGTGACTGCCCACTCCACCCGGAGTGTGGCGTCCTCTTGGGCTCTAGCACATGGCGCCTCGCTATCAGACATCTGCAGAGCTGCAGGCTGGGTGACACCTAACACATTCGCCAGATTCTACAATCTCCGAGTGGAGCCAGTGTCCTCTCATGTACTCGCTTCAACCAGCTAGTACTGGACCCGCTCAGGTGTCTTCGCTTGCCGCCATTCCACTCCACGGACTGGATACGTGCGATTTCTCCTCAGGTGAGCTTCTCCGAAAGCCCTGAGTTCCTCCAGCACTCCTGACGTCGGTGCCAGTGTCTATTGCCTGCGCGTCGGCTAGGTGCCTCCCGTGTGCATGGTCCCTCCTCTGAGCGACCCCCACATGTGTATTTCCACTGTAAGCCTCTCTGAGCACGTGTCTTTCCCTTGGCAAGCCACCTTGCCACCCCTGGGGTTGAAATATTCCACCTGCGGCTGGACACCCCAGTGTTCTCCATATGCATCCCTCTGGGTCATATGTGTATTTTCTAAGTCCCCCCCTCTGGGTTGGCAATAATTGCAGATTTCCTCTAAGCTATGGGATATGCTCCCCAGTGTACCTTGGTAATCCTGTGCTAAATAGGAGTCCTTCGTCCGTGCCAGTCTCACGACAAGGATCTCAGATTTACGCAGGGCACTGGAAGACAGCCGAGAAGGTGGCGTGATTAGACTGGTAACCCCATTCGTCGTCATCCGACGTAACTCGGAGTGACAACGAAAGACATCCTGTCTCCCTGAGTAGGGAACGGAGACGTTATGTCTGCCTGCCACTTTCCGCTGTAACGCGGGGATCGCCTGAGCTCAGTCTTGGCTCCTCAGCGAAGAAAGATATCTGCATATTGCCTGCGTCCTCCTTTTATACCCACGAGGTGGGGCGGAGATACGCTATGCAAATTCCGCAGACCCATGGCATTTCTTTGCCATTGGCTCGTTTTGTAATACTCGAAGTCGATAGGTTTTCTAAGCGAAACCCCATTCGTCGTCATCCTACTCAGGGAACGAGGGTTACATACGTAACCGAGACGTTCTCTCTAGAGAGGGAACAAGTATTGCGTAACCGGCCGTGCTCGCGCCACGAGCGACTTCGCTTCAGTCGACGAAAAAACAGAGATGTCAGCCTACAGCCCCTACTTTTATACGCTAAGCCACGCCCATTCCGGCGGGCTGTGACGCTATGAAGGCGCGGGCGCCCTTCATTGGGCGTGACGTCACGCCGGGCTCACTGGTAGGCTTCAGCAGTTGCCCGCAGGGCAGCCAATGAGCACACGAGATGGCCTGCTCTAGGTCTGCTAGCTGCTGCACTGCGTTGACAATGAATACAAAATTAAGGATAATTTTTTTGGCTTCAATATCTCGAGAAGATGAATCTTTCCCGTAGCGTAAGCTAAACTTACGCAATACTCGTTCCCTCTCTAGAGAGAACCGAGGTTACGTTAGTAACCGAGTATCGTTTTTAAAGATTAACGGGTGTGGTAAATGGGTGTGAGATGAAGGCAGTAAGCTCACATTGACGAGCGCAAAGAGCGGAAACTTTATCTCCTGTTTATAATAAAAGATTTTTAGAGTCCAGACCTTTTTTTGCATTTTTGGTAGTAAACCTTAAAACATGCACAGAGAAAAGGGAAGAGAAGTCTAGTCTTTATGGATGACATATTTTCTAGTGTTCGTGTGCGGCTACCAGATGGACAGGCTTCCACCTGCAGCTCCTGAAATTCAATAAGTCTGATGTTTTTCACATGAACAGGCCACACTGTTCCATATTCCTCTTTACTGAAGCTATTTTTAACACCTCTATTACCCCCATACACACAATGTACCCGTGGTGCCGTGTCTTTGGGTCTCAATGGATTGTTGTCATAGCCACAAACTCCAGAGACCAATCTATGGTGACTTAGCGTTGACATGGTTACAATCTCCTCAAATGTTCTCAGTATTGGCGGGAGGAGGGTTGGAGGGATGGGAAGGATGGTAATAGGGAATAATGGCAAAACAGAATGAGAGTGCACTCTGCTTGTAGAGGTTATGTTAAAACTGGTTAGTAGGATTGTTTTACCTACACCTTGTAGCAAATATATGATGTGTTTGGAATAAAATCACGATGAGACTAACGAATGTGAATTGGTACAACCAAAATAGCTTTATACAGTGATTATATATTTAGCAAAACATTTCTTAAGCAAATTAAGAATCTAAATCTCTTTCATGAGATCTGGATTGTTTCTTAGAAACATTAAAAAGAGAAGAAAGAAAAATAAGCTTTGTAATTAACTCGAGTTTTTTTTTAAATGGTTCTTTAAATGTTCTTTACACATAGTTCAGTTCTATTCAGAACCGTATAGTCCTGAACAACCGTCTTATCGTCTCTTCTCCACTAAGTAACAGTAACAGTAATAAGAAATATGAGATATTGGATTTATAATTATACAACTTTTTAGTTATTATATGCATAACCATATTATGCTGAAATTCTTTGTGTAAGTTTAGGATTCTTTATTCCCGCCATTTAGTTTTTTAAATCTGTAACTGTCAAAGCCACCTTATTACTGATTTTCTGGAGCTCAGCCATCCATAACACAGACACTCTCAACATGTAAAAGATTTCTTCCTAAAAACAAATAATTTCAAATTGTAACTGGTTTCCTACCAAATCATGTCCTTTTCTCTTTTTAGTTTAACATAACATGGAAGTGCGACCAGCTCTGTTCAGTCAAGGACACTTATCGTCTCTTCTCCACTAAGTAACAGTAATAAGAAATAAGAGATATTGAATTTATAATTATAAAACTTTTTAGTTATTATATGCATAACCATACACAGTCTCAAAAAAAAAAATGAAACGATCACACTTTATATTAGGTGTTCTTAATCATGTACTTCATATTGTATTGCAAAACACTTTTGGTGCCATTGAGGTGGGATTATATTTATAGATGTTATTACGGCTGTGAATACATGCAGGTGTTTTGTAAAAGATAAATGTGTACACAATAAGTGCATTGTATGAAATTATTAACTGAAATGTAGATAGTAGTTAAACACACCTAATATAAAGTAATATCTATTCCTATTCCTTTTTACGTTATAAAGGGCTTACATACTGTCCATTTTTGCGAATTTTAGCCTTTAAACATAATAGTATTTACATAAACAAATGGAAGAGACACAGTGTAACTCTAAGCAGTTGTGTATTTCACATGCTGTCACATCCCGCAACCTTATCATCTGCAAAGAGAAACTTGAAAATATTCCCTCAAAATACAAACATAATAATGGACGTAAAGACATCATAGAGGATTGTAAAGATCTTTCATTGGAACATCCATGTCATGTTCAGTGTTGATTGTTATTTATAATGTAATCAGCTAATAACTGTTGTTAGAGCACTGTCATTTTTGCTACAATTTCCCCCCCCAAAAAGTACCTGACAACATGTTTTTGTTTTGTAAAACCCAAATAAAGGCAATATGACATTATAAGACCAAGCAGACAGAGTGGTAAAAAAAAACTATATTAATAAATAATATATATAAAATTATAGATATTAATAATACTATTAATAATGAAAAGATACTACTATACTAATTTAATTTAAAAAAACTATTAATAACAATGATATTTATAACACTCATATAGCACTTTCAAAAGCATGGATCTTTATGTAACCTTACAAAAGGTGTTCTAGCACCAAAAAGAGTTATATAGCCAAATAACCCTAATTTACTGTTTAGAACCATTTTGCTTTAGAGTGTAGAAATCTCTCTACAATGTCTCAAATTTTGCTCAGATTTGATAAGATACATATCTGCAATCAAAAGCCAGAGATTTCATTGTGAATTCAAATATTTCTCATCAAATTCTTCTGGAAACTAATAAGATATTCACATTAATTTTATAACTTTAACTGTAACAAAGCGTACTGTTTGTTTTTCAAATGAAACCTCCTTGTAATTAAATCTCATGAGCAAAGAGCAACCTTTGAGGAATAAATATAAAATCCCACTCAATGTTGATAAAATATATTTCATCACTTTGACGGACCTGTTTCAATTTTATTTTAATTTCAATATTAGTAAATATCCACCGCATGCCTATAGTCGAATCACATCCATGCTGATATTCAAGTGATTTACAAGTTCTATAAACAATATGTTAATATTGAGTTATATTCAGACAAAACTGGCCAGCTAGTTTGAATATTTACTTCTCTGCTACAAAAAAAACTTTCAAAAGAAGCCAAGGCATCAAGCCTGTCGCCAAGCAATGGACAGGCTGTATTTAAAAGTGTTTTTCTTTACTTGATATAAACTTGGACACCTGTGTTTCTGAGACTACTAATGTACGTATGTCTGACTGAACAGAAAGGTCATTTAAATTAGTAGTAAATGAGATTTGGTATCAGGCCATTAAGTATGTGACAGGAACACACGGTTTAATTCCCCATTGACTTCATGAGAAAAATTTCCATGAGCAATTTTAAGCACCGAATAACTGTTTTCTCATTACATACAACCTGATTGAGGAGAGAGAAACCGAGACAGAAAGATGCAGAGAAAGATTGCATTACAATGCAAAACCAGCTTTCATAAAGGAATCAGACAGGTTCAAGATCTATTGACATCTGTGACGTGCTGCTGTCCATAAGAGCATTCATCCATCACACTAGAAATAGAAGGTCAAGTTTTTTGTATTGCATTGTGGGATGTAGTACTCCAAGTGCTGGCTATGTTTAAGATGGCATACTATTCTTACTTAAATTCCCCCGTAAGAGTTAGCTAAGGGGGGAATTTCAAAATGAAATTCAGATTATCCAAATTCAGTAAGTAGAATACAGGAAATTTGCATTCTTTCTTTGTTCTATGCTTTTACAACATGTTGTATCATCTGCATAAGTTCACCATTAAAAGGTGATTTAGACAACTTTACAGCTAACAAGTTGGAAGGATTAAACACTATAATTAAAATGCCAGGCTTTGATTGTAAGTCAGTTACTATTATGACTTTTTGTTCATTTTTGTAAACTGAGGAACGAGTTGAGATTACTGTCAGTGGTGATTGAAAGCACAGATACTACAGAACTTAACTTGCCTCACTACGTCACTTAAGTTAAGAGTTAAAGGGAATATCAAAAGGTCCAGAGAGGGAGAGAAGGTGGGAGGTGTTTTGGTAAGCTGTCAGAGGGATTGTGGTGATGATGATGATGACAAAGCAGGAGGAGAGAACTCCAGACAAGAGCTGACAGGACTTTCCTTGTGATGAAGAACTCACCTGCAGTCTAACCTACCCTCCTCTTCCTCCTCCTTTCTGTGCCATGGTCCCTCATCATTCGCCTACTTATTGTCACAGCCACAGCATGTTCTGTGTGTGCAATAGCTCTTTCACGTGATGAATGCATAGCTTCCATGTGTTTGCCATGCGGGTATGAACTTGAGTGTGTGTGCTTATCTGCTATATGTGCCTGAGGAATGGTGCAATAAAGTCTAGATTGATTCCACTGTCTGCGCCACTGAGTGAAATGTAGGTCTCGATCATGCATCACTACAGTCAGGCTTTACTGGGTGTGATTCTGAGGTCTGGGCTCACATACGTCTGAATCAGACCTCTAATGATCAACATTTATATCAGCTGGCAGGATGGAGGGTTATGGGTGTCAGGGAAAATTATATTTTTATCAGCCACAAAGGTCATCTAAGGTCAACATTGTTATTTTTAACTAACTCTAAAATAAAGCTGAAATAAAATAAAAATATAAGGTACACAAAATAAGACAGCGGCTATTGCAATAAATGCAAATTGCGTTAAATGCTACTTACTTAGTACAAATGGCAGATACTCTTTGAACCTCAGTGTATTGTAGTATATAATAGTATATAAAACAGTATGCAATAACAACATATTCAGTTTATTTGATTATATTTATTAAAATCATAAATGGATGCTGCTTTACTGGGGCATTAATTGTCCCTAACCCTAAAGCTCTCCCCAGGATACTCCTAACCATACCCATTAAACAATTTATTCCCACCATTAACCTTTAGACACTTTATTTCCCCTTTTCAGATATTTTCTTATCTTTTATTGAAAATAAACACCTCTCCAAACTCATATGCAATGGGAAAAGAGAAAAGAATGAGATTGGAAAAAGGCGGATTCGAAGAGTGCGTTGGATTTAATCATGATTTAATCATGTACATTGGTTCCACGTGAATCAATTAAGTTAAACAAATATAATTTGTCATATAATAAAGTAATTTTTTAGTAACTCAATTAAGTAGTCTCAAAGTGATTTTCATATGGATCCCTGAAAGGATTGATTCATTAATTCTATATATGTGTGTGTGTGTGTGTGTGTGTGTGTGTGTGTGTGTGTGTGTGTGTGTGTGTGTGTGTGTGTGTGTGTGTGTGTGTGTGTGTGTGTGTGTGTGTGTGTGTGTGTGTGTCACAAATAATTATAAAATAACACTGTGGATAGTGTACCATGCAATCTAAATATTTTAACTGTTAATTAATAGTTCAGCAATTATCAGCTAGAACACCCTAGCAATGCGCTACAACACCTTCCAAAACAAAATAAAAAATATCTAGTATTATGTTGCTATTTTACTGTCTTTACCAAAGACAATAACACTTTATGATGACAATGATATTTGTCCTAGTTGCAGTATAGAAGCCATGATTAATGTCCATCATCCTTTAGCAACATTAATTTATATACATTGTGCACATATGAATACAACACAGAAGACTTAAGGGGTGATGATCAATCATACAGCCATTTGTATAGCTCTACTGACTGAATGAGGTCTGGCATCACTCTATAAAATTCGTATTGGTATTATGGTGATGACTGCCACAGAAAGGCTACTAAATCTTGCCAAGATGATCCACATTAGTAATGGCTAATTATCTTTTAACGAGGTTGGCAACAGGGCGAAGCATACCGAAGGGTCATAGATCACCATGTTCAATCGCCATTTCTCATTTCATCATATCTTTGGCTTCCCTGTGGCACAAAGGATTAGAATGAATTATCTGTGCATGAATAAAACATAAAATGTATATGTAAAACGTGTATATAGGTAATGAGTACGCAAGTCACAAAATAGGCCTTGTTATAAAGAATTTGCCTGGGGCTAGTGGCAAAATTCATTAAGAGGACCTAAAAACTGCCAAAAGTGGTTTTACCTGAGTCGCCATGGTGATGGAACCATTCTCAATGTTCTATGATTAGCACAACCTTCTGCAAAGCCTTCAGAATAAGGCGGTAAGCACATCTACAGCATGCCAGTCTGTGATGACAGCTTCTGAAGGTTTTTGTCAGAGAGGAGGACTCAACCACCCTTGACAATATCAGGTTCTGGTGTCAGTGCTTTGAAATTAAAATGCAGTTTTCCAATCCATATGCCACCAAAGATGTTTCCATGCTTTAAACAGAAAAACAACTTCAATCTGACTGATATTACTGGGGGGAAAATATGAAATGTTGCCATTCAGCAGAAGTATGGTAATGATAAACATGTTTTTGTGCATTAATGACTATAGGCATAGCTCAATGATATGACCTCCCACTGTGAACACTAAACAACCGCAACTGCAGGAACATATGCAGTATTGAACACACATTTATAAACAAGACATGGAGAATAAAACAGAAAATACTTTTTTTTTTAGAGAAGACAGGAACAATTTTTCTGTGCTTGATCATGTAGTTTAAGATCAACAAAACGAAGAAACTAAAGTAGGCGAGATATTCTTCTGAAATTTAACAAACTGCATAACAGTACTGCAGTACAAACATTTACAGGATTTATAGATCTACTTCTCAGTCATGCATTAAGTAAATAATATCAATTATACTGCATTTATATTGATAGATTTAATTTTTTAATTATTTACATAAATATTTTTTTTCAGCATCAAATAATACATTTATAGGTATAGGTAAAGGTATAGGCAATATGCTGGATGAAAAATTCTATCTCTGTTTGTCTCTCTTAAACAAGAAAACACAAACTACTCCAAATGTCAGAAGTCCTCTGAAATTCTCTAACATGACTAGGGCACTCCTACACCTGTAGTTTGTGCAAGACCTAGATGTATTGCTCATGGGGGTTATCAAGGGTTCCCTTTCAGTCGATAACGTCAAACGTAGTCTACATCGACTGAATGGGATCACACCAGGGAGCCAGTCATCTTTGAGTACTATTGAACGAGCCAATGAAATTGGCGTGCGTGATTCGCATCACACACTCCGCTCCCGCGGCGCGGGTATAAATACGGAAGTGCATGCACACTAGTTGCCTTTCGCTTCGGAGCCGATCGTTTGATGTCTCTGAAGAGTGCTGTTGTTGCAAGCAAGTGTGTCGGTGTTCTTCTGGAAGACTCTCCCAGTGCTGGTGGTTTCTACAGCGTGAGTGCAGCGGTGAACGCAAGCTTTGAGCTCTCAACTGCTGTTTTAACAGCAACAAATTCTAAAGGTTTGTGTGTGTTGATAGCTGGTTAAAGGGCGGAAAAGTGAGTGCTTCACTGTCTCAGTTCACTGTTCAGTGTTGCCACGGTCATTCCCCTGTGTGCTCCGGCACTGGTGATTGGTCCTATTTCCTGAAAGAGCAACACGGGTGCGTTTGCATCTTTTTCAAGATGTCATTCCACCTTTGGTTTCCGGATGCGGTCGTCCCTTTTCCTCTCTGAAGGTCACAATTGAAGGCTCCTCACTCTTCCATCACACCGCAGCCAATGGAATTCCTGTTGAGCGTGCTGGTCCCTCTGTAATGGACCGATCAGCTGTTTCAATTGGGGTTCCCCCAGAGGATAAAATGTCGATAGCAGCACCGGAGGGTGAGCTGGCCACTGGAGATGACGACTCGGCTGTGTTATCTCCCTCTGGGAGTGTAACATTGCCCGAGCCAGATCCAGAAATGTCAGCTATGCTGAAACGGGCCGCTGAGGCTGCCGGGCTCGAGTGGAACTCCACCGTGTCCCGTTCAGTCTCGGTTGGAGGATTGGTATCTCGGGGCGGGCTGCGCTGGTTCTCGGCTCGCCGCCCCAGTGCTTTTCTTTACCGAGGTGCATGGAGAGCTTATCAGGTTGTGAACGGCACCTTTCTCTGCCAGAAACTGCCTGAATAGGTTTTCCCACTTTCTACCCATGATGAGGAGCGGTGAAGGGTTGCGAGGCTGTCCCTCCAATGAAGCAGCCTGTCACAACACAGGTGCACCTGTGTCTGGCGGGCGCTGCCTTTTGGAGGGATCCTCATCCCCCCCTAAGGCCTGTGAGTTCTCGTCCGTTCCGACGGGCAGAGTTTACAAAGTCTATGGGCAAGCCGCCTCCTCTTGCATGCCATGGCGTTGCTACAGGTCTGTCAGGCCAGAGCACCCATGGACATGCATGAGGGTAGCCCAGACCGTGCGCTCATAGGTGAGCACCGCACTGCTCCGACCTCGCCCTCCGGGGCACGAGTGTTGTGACGAGCGCGATCGATCTGGCAATGTCCACCTTCATGGTCAAGGAGCGCCATCATTGGCTTAGCCTGGTTGATATGGCAGATGCGGACAAGGTTCGGTTCCTGGTCTCGCCAATTTCCCAGGTTGGGCTGGTCGGCGACGCGGCGAAGAACTGCGTCCAACAGTTCTCTGCGCCCAAGCGCAGACGGAGGCCATCCGGCACATCCTGCCCCGGCGGCCCGCTGCTGCCTCCACCCCGCCGCCGGTGGCAGTTCCTCCGCCTGCTCGATGTCGAGGGCGCTCCCCAGCCGCCGGTCCCGCTGGGCCTCCGCAGCAGACTCCAGCCAGGCCTCAGCATGGAGTCGGCCGCAGTAGGTGCGCCCAGCCTGCTCCAGGCGCTACCAAGCCAGGTGGCAAGCGACAGCGAAAGCATTCGAAAGCGACAGCAGTGACTTCTCTGGCCTAAGCACTGTAATTCCCGCCTTAAGTGCGGGGGCATCAGGAGGCTTTGTCTAGGCACTGGAAGGTGGCAGCTCTAGTGGCGCTTTCAATGGTGGATCCCATTCAGTCGACATAGACTACGTCTGACGTTATCGACTGAAAGGGAACGTCCTGGTTGCGTATGCAACCCACCGTGAAGGAGGGAACGGAGGGAGGATGTAGTCCCCTTGCCACTACTGCTGGTCCACTGCTGACTCCGGGTTACGCTCGGCTCCTCAGCGAAAAAGCAACTAGTGCGTGCATCCACTTCCGTATTTATACCCGCGCCGCGGGAGCGGAGTGTGTGATGCGAATCACGCACGCCAATTTCATTGGCTTGTTCAATAGTACTCAAAGATGACTAGCTCCCTGGCGTGATCCCATTCAGTCGACGTAGACTAAGTCCTCCGTTCCCTCCTTCAGGGAACGGTGGGTTGCATACGCAACCAGGACGTTCACACTTCAAAAGAAAAAGAAAGTCTTTCAGCTGATTTTAGCAACAAGTGAGCATCTCTAGAACGTATACATACACAATTATTTTGAATGTATAGATATTAATTTATGAACTAATGAGATTTAGGAAAGCAGCTTTACAAAATCCCAATCGACAAGAGAAGTCTTAATAAAATAAGACATAGCTTAGGCATCAATGCTTGATTAGAGTATCTGTGTGGCAGTGACCTTCTGAATGCTGTGTGAAAGTCAATTTATAATCCCTATTTGACAGAGCTGAGATGAAGAGGATTTTGGGATGAAAGAAATGCACTCAGCCATAGGGCCGTCAGAGGCTGGTTGTGCACACGCAGGGCTATAGATCCCGTTTTATCACACAGACAGCAGAAATATACACCACTGATGTGCACAGTTTGCACACACACTCATACATTTGTATAAACTTACATATGTATTCAGTATTTATGTAATTCGGTACTTATATAATATAATGTACGTTTTATGAACCTCAAATACTTCTACAAAGTACGTTTAGTACTGTCAAAGTAAAACATCCATTAAAACATGATGAAAGCCTTTTTAAGTAAACAAACAAACAAAAAATTCCTCCAAATATTTTATATTCCTCCAAATATAAAATATCTTCATTTTGTGTTCCACTGGGGGAAATAAGTCAGTAAAATAGTTTTGGAAAGACAGAAAAAGCCATTAAATTTTGATTCTAGGGTGAAATGTTCTAGCATAAATATAAGTTTTTATCAACAGAATTGCATCCAATCATACACTCATTCAAATTCACATCTGCACACGAGCCGAGCCACAACAAGCACGAATGCACAAACACACACACAGCTTCTGACAGCAGACCAATCCATGCTCATCTGTGTGTTGTTTTCAGGTTGAGGTAAATTAGGATTTGGCTATACTGTACATTGTAAGGAGCACAGTTCCTGTATACGTGTATAAGAAGCTTAGGGGGTTAAGACATCAGAACTTGTTGCCATGGAGCGCAGAAGGAGGCTCTCCTTGGAAACACCCAGCATTTAGACTCATAGATACAGAATTTCTTGTGCAAGGACAATGTTCAAAAAAAGAATGCTTTTATTTATTTTTTTACTTTCCTAAACTCAACTTTAATCTTTCTCTCCAGTAAATAAACACCATATGTTTGCGTCTGGAGTCCCTGCAGAGACGGACAGAGGCTCAGACAGGATATGACACGCGGACAGGCAACCATGGAGCCTTAGCTGAATTCTAGGCAGAGATGAAACACAGGAGCTGGCACTGCATGTGTGTGTGTGTGTGTGTGTGTGTGTGTGTGTGTGTGTGTGTGTGTGTGTGTGTGTGTGTGTGTGTGTGTGTGTGTGTGTGTGTGTGTGTGTGTGTGTGTGTGTGTGTGTGTGTGTGTGTAAGCGTGCGTGCACATAGAGGTTAAGTAGAGCTGCAGGCTAAAGTGCTAAAGACCTGACAACAGACACACTGAACTGCGTCAGTGCTCACTGAATCGTTACAGTGTTGCTCTGTTTTCAGCTGGAAAAAAGAAAAAAGCTGTCATTCTGCCATTCTGATGGCTAGCCACTGTTATCAACATTACAGGCTGCCAAGCTCAGCAGCTGAAAATCTGCCTGTAAATAGCTGAACATATAGGCCCATTAGGCTCGCAGATTATAGCCAGTCTACAGGCCAGCTCTGTATAGATATGATATAATGATATATGGGTCAGTGACGTAACATTATTTGTGTCCAGGGGCTGCCAGAAACATCCTAACTCAGAATACTATCCTATCCGTTTATAGCCATGGAAACTTTTTCAAATATTAAATCAAGAATTAAGAAAGGAAATTTCAGTAATACAGCCCCAGATCTCAGTTATTCAAAAATCATTTAAAATGCAATTAATGCAGACAATAAATTTAAAAATATCTTATATGATGTACTTTCAGTTCCTGAATTAAAATGAATTTTGATATTTTCATTTAGGTTAAAGAAAGAAAACATCTTGGTGGTGTAACTGTCCTGTGTAACTGTTCGATGAATGAAATCTGTGACAGCATGGTTGGAAATTTGACAATAAAAAAACAAAAGCTTTACAGTGAAATCTAAATTCAGCTCTTGAATAGTACTATATTAAAAGTAAAGATTTTCTACATAGAAGTATAGGGCCGGGCGATATGGACAAAAAATTATAATCTCAGTATGTGGCTATATACAATATATAGTTTAGGTTATAAATCTGATAAAATGGTGCACACTGCAAGATGAACAAGCAACACAAACCCACATGCAGAGATGGAGTTTGAGACATGCTCCATGCATGTAAATGATAACAGTTCATGTAGAGCAGCAGTTACTCTGAACGGAGCCGCTCTGAGACTCACATAACCTTCACGCGTAAATAATTAAAGCACATATATTAAAAACACAGGGCATATATTTATTAAATTGAATCACAGCCTTTGTGAATTCACAATAGTATGTTATAGTATGGTTTTTAAATGGTTATAATACATTGTTCGCCCTTAGAAAAAGGTCTAATAATGCAGTTCATGGGTTCCCGTCTTTGGATTGTGCCACTTCCAGTATTTTAAAACATTATAAAACATCCCATCTCAAATTCATTAAACAGCACAAGTATCTGTAAGAGCATCTGACAGAGCAAGCCACGCTAAACTATATGCTTTTACTATATCTTAAGAGTTATATAGAAGCCCTTAATATAAAGCATATGTCTCATGTTTAGGACAAATTGGATTATGCACTTTCCGTGCAGCAGCTCTGTCCCACGCAATTTTTCAGGTGAGCTCGTAATATCAAACTACTGTAAATACATATAAATGGTTTTGCCTCATCCTGTATCCTTAATAAAAATACATCAATATATTGTACACACTCAATATACTGCCCAGCCCTACTTAGATGTATCAAGCATGTTCTCAATCCCCCAAATCTAGCATCAGAGATCCAAGCCCTGTCAGTAGCAGATATTAGTCAATGAATAATTCAGGGTGGGACATGTCCCAGTAATTTGTTTGAAACCAAATATCCTAGATATGTAATTCATGGAGTGTTAGTTAAGGAGTCTCAGTCTTCCTTCAAGAGAACAGTTATTTTACATGTGAACACTGCAGGAAAAAGATATTTAGACTCACTTGGGATTGGGAATCATTATGGACACATTATGGTAAGAGCACTGCAATATTTATGGCTCTGACATTACTTTGACCCTTTTTGAATCTTGAGTGTTACCCACAGGCATTACAGGCTGGCAAATAAAGTAGATATATTCATTAATGAAAAAAATATGATGTCAACAAAACTACATTTCAGAAAACTAAGGTTGAACTAAGGTTAAAAAAAACTTGTGTCCTAATTATTTTTAGAGACAGCTGAACAGCAACTTCCTGCCAGGGTCATAAAAATTATTTGTGTGGGTTTATAGATTATTTTCGGTAATACTACAGTCTTCCTCTACACCACCAGTGGATTCCTATAGAGAATACACCACTCATTCTGCTGAGCAGCCTTCAACTGAACATTGGTATACATGCATGTCAGTCGGCCCCATCTAGTCCCCCAAAATTATTGGCACACCACTGGGCCTTCATCCTGGGATTCCAGACAGTCCAACCTCCCTACTATGAATAATTAAACACTGAGAGAAACAATTACATAAAGTGGATGATCAATTATTTAGCCCCGATTCTATGTATTATTGACAAAAGAAGCTGAATGCTCCTGTAACTTAGTTGTTGTGACTAGAACACAACAGTGAACTGCATGGGCAATGGTTTAGGGACATGGTGGTCACATGGGGTGACCACTGAGGGATTTTATGTATTTGCTTAAAGGGTAGCTGCCAATAAATACACTGGATACAGGATTCAGAATTGTGAATTGACCCTTCGCTAAGCTCCGCCCTCCTTAGTTACTGTTGCTACGCCTGTCAAGCTTTCGCTTCTAGCACGTTTATTACAGTGTGTATGCACCGGTGTCAGACATTCCCAATGAGATGATTAGTAAGTTTTGGCGAACATGTGAAATATCTGAGAGAGCAAGACAAAAGGGACTGCAGTATGCATTCGAGGGATATATCCACGACATAATATGCAACCGATTAGAGAATAATTTAATAAAAATTGAAGCTAAAGCCTATAGTCGCAGCAGCCGCCGGCTCATACGCTGACCATTCAAATGGGAAACACACAAATCGAGGAACAGCTATGTTCGTGCGCAGCAGGGTAAGTGAAATGTGAAACTAATCTAATAATTATAAATCAAACAGTTTATCCATAAATCTTGTGGAATAACACTAACACCGGGAGAGCCGCGATCGGATTGTGTTAAAGTTACTCAGTCAGGACTTAGGCCGTCGATTAACAAAATGCTGAAATATATTTTAAAGTATGTCAGTGAGCCTCCGTCTTGTCTTTAAACGTCTTATTTTACGTTAAAACGTATATTATGAACAAAGAACCGTAATTATTTCCAACTTCCAAGCAACAGATGTTTTTGTTAATCGTGTCGACATTTAGTTGTGAATGGGGTCTCCCACTGCTGGATCCACGCCCGTCATTTCTTTTAGATTTTCGGGAAGGAAAAAAATTCGACTCCCCCGTCCAAACTTTTAGGATACCGGGTATCAGAATTGCACAATCCATACACACAACGCTTCAGCATGTTTCCCTTGCTCGAAAGCTTGCCAGACCTCCCGCGCCTAGTTACGGTTGCTAAGACACGATTGGCCAGTGGCGGTTTTCGGGCGTGGCTTAGCGAAGGGTCAATTGAAAAGTTTTTTGTCTAGGCACTGGAAGGTGGCAGCTCTAGTGGCGCTTTCAATGGTGGATCCCATTCAGTCGACGTAGACTACGTCTGACGTTATCGACTAAGAGGGAACGTCCTGGTTGCGTATGCAACCCACCATTCCCTGAAGGAGGGAACGGAGGGAGGACGTAGTCCCCTTGCCACTACTGCTGCTCCACTGCTGACTCCGGGTTACGCTCGGCTCCTCAGCGAAAAAGCAACTAGTGCGTGCATCCACTTCCGTATTTATACCCGCGCCACGGGAGCGGAGTGTGTGATGCGAATCATGAGTTTCGTTTGTGAACTGCAAGATTCCAGATTTGTAGAGATCCAAATATGGTACCACTGTGATGAACTGTCATACATAGACAGAATCTTTCTGCATGTTGTGGTAATTAAAATAAATAAAATTAGGAGACTAGCAACATACAGCGACAAAGTCGCTGGCGGTGTGAACGGGGCTTTATTGTGAACATTATTGGTTCTCTCATGTCAAACGAACATGCTTGAGCTTCTGTTTACCACAACTGACGTGTGTGAGTTTATATGTGAATTTTCATTTTTGGATGAACGGTTGCTTTAAAGCAGGGGTTTTCGAACTTTGCCACAGTCCCACGAATATCCCTTGCAAGGGACATCCTTCCTAAGCCATATAGGAGCTTTGGAGAAAAAAAAAATGCAAATATTTGTAAAATTTTGCCTGAAAAAATTTATTTATTTTTCTAGCCTCCATAAAACTATTGCAGTTATAGAACAGAATAACAGATTAATCTCAAGATTCCAACCAATCTGAAATGTAGGGTCCCTGGACAGCAGTTTGAAAACCTCATGGGTATGAATGAAATGCATAGCTTTCAAAATGAATGTAAAATTAAAAAATTAAAATTATTTTTTTTAAAGTTTATTAAAAAATATATATATATACTAGATATTAAAGTGCCCCTATAATGCTATTTTAAAGTTTCCTAATGTTGTTTTGGGGTCTCCTAAAACAGGTTTAAATGCATCAAAGGTCAAAAAATTGTTTCATCTTTTTATAACAAACATTTGCACATCACCACATTTTCAATGATTCTCAAATGACCCGTCAGATGTTTTTAATCTCTCTAAATCCCTCCTTTCCACAAGCTACTCTGCTCTGAATGGCCAAACAGCTCAGTGTGTTGAGATTGGTTTACTGTGTACCAATCATGCCAGTTGCATGTCGAAAACAAAAACGCCCATTGCCAAAACAAGGTCAGTTGTAATGTTTCGTCTTGACGTCACAACGAAAAAGCTAATGACTCCTTTGAAAAACGATTCATTTCATTGAGTCGATTCTTACACTTGAAAGACAATAACTTTATATACGGTGCACTTTCAGATTTAAAACTTTGCAAAATGTTTTCATTCACTTAGACCTATATTACACACTATAATATGTCATTTTCAAAAATCCATAATAGGGGCACTTTAAGAAATTACTGCCAAATTCAAAAATTCAAAAATAAGGATTCATTCATTAGCAAAATCTAGCAAAAGATTTCCGCTCCACCTTATTATAAGAGACAGCAAATCAACAGGGATATCCATCGTAGATCTGACACTCAATGATCAAGCTGATAAGTACTCCATGTGCCAGGAAAAGGTTGACTCAAATTTGACAATTTTTTGTCCATTTAAGCGAATAGAGCTTGACCATAAATGTGAATTTGGGAAACGCTTCATTTTACAGTACAGTACTTACAGTGTACTTACCTAGAAAGTATTGGTAAGTACATGGGTTTAGGGTAGGTTTAGGGGTAGGTTCAGGGTTAGTACCTAGTTATTACCCAGTTATTACCCAGTTATTGTAATTACTATAATAAGTACATAGTATGTACATGGGAAACAGGACTGTAGAATTAAGCGTTACCTAAATTTGGAGGCGAAGAAATATTTTGCAACACCAACTCACCATAAATACAGATCCTCATGTGGCAAACTGTGCTTTTCAATGAAAGTGAAGACACAAATTAATTTTCTCATGGGAATTTAGATTAGAAGTCTTACCCAGATCACTGAGGTCTGTGGGAGTGTTTTTAATTTTGGTGTCAGAAGAAAACATCGGAGTCTGATTATAAGTCATGGAGTGTGTGTTGTATCTGTCAGGAGTTAGTAGCCAATAAAGCACATGAGACAGATGCAGCAAGCGAACTTCATCCATTTTCTTTACTCTTTCACTTCCGTTCTCAAACACATTACACAACACTTCAAAAAATTGTCCACCACACAATATAATTATTTTCATGAACACAACAGTGTGTGAGCTTTGTACATGACACTGGGCTCGATAGATGCGGCCCTCTCACATAACAGATGAACATTATCATAGAGACCATCTATCACGCTGACAGTGAAGACTAATTTAACATCCAACAATGCCAAAGCCAGATAAGCAAAATTAACATGCTTATGCATTTGAACTTTCATTGTTATAATTGCTAATGATATTGTCTGCATTCTAAACCCTACACTTACATTTTCATTAATACACCATTTAGCATTTTTATTAAGATGTTTTAATCATGGGGATTTAGTCTAGTTCTCACAATGAAGGTGATTTCAGGTTTTACTATCCATGTAATCTGTAAAATCAAACAAAAGCATTATTCTGAAGCAGTGATAGCAATAAATAATTTAACATGCCAGTAAATCCCACAGGGTCCATGTTATCAACATAAAAATCAATCCCATGATTATATAACCTATGTAACTTGTGTAACAAACATAAACAACAGCACCCACTGACACTAAGTAGCCCCATATTAGCTATTACAACCAAGGACAGAAAAACAACAAAGTGTAAGACAAAGATTTCTTTCCGTAAGAAATTTCCTTTAAATAAGTCAAATGCGCAACGCGTGTTCTGGGAGAATTGTTTCCCCCACAAGCTGTTGGAATAAACAAGGCCACTGAGGCGAGATCTCAAAAGGGGCAACAGTCAGTCAAAAACATGCCCAATTCCCAACACCTTAAGAGCCAACTAGTACTCCTGAGGCAACTCAAGCTTGTTTTAACCCAGCTCATGAAGTCTTGTGGCACATTGTGCTGCGCTCTCTAGATCGTTTCATTTCTGATATTGGCCTTGTTGCCAGTTGAGTGTCCCAACCAAGAAATATGGTCTGTCATGGTTAATTCTGCTCTCATATTAATCTTCAGATGTGTGGTGGAGGGGGTTCTGAAAATAATAAATGATAAAAGGCAATCAAAAACAACAGCTTGGAAAGACCAGTGTTCAGATTGCATGCGGTGCACAAACTCTACAGGGCATCTTATTGATCATATGACCTTTAGCATTACAATGTCAAAACTGTGGGGGGTGCAGTCAGCAGAATCCATCAGTATTTCAGTGAAAGGACACTGAGGCTATGCCAGGACATCTCCAAGCATTATACACAGATTTGCTTCAGCGAGACACATTTTAAAATGAATCAAAATGCATTGCTCTAGTTGTAATCTGCCGCTTCATGAGTTATTATCAGCCTTTATGTTCTGATTATCATTTTATTACTCAATTCTTTATGTTATTAGGATTCAAGATAAAGCAATTTAGATGAAAGTGTTGTTAGCAGCACTGATATAGGAGACATGAGGAAGGTTTAAATTTAATTCGACAGATGCTCTATTAGAGAGAAATAAAATGTTATATGTAACATATATATAAATGTAAAAAGAAATCCTTTAATTTAGCACATTCAGGGTTTTTAGCTCATGAATTCATGAATACATATTTTAGTTGCACAAAACTGTATGAAAATTGGAAAATGTCTAATTGTCAAAACCCACAATATACATGCATGCACGCGCGCACACACACACACACGCGCGCGCGCTCACACTATTGTTCCTCAATTAAGCTACTTAAACACTAATTCTAAATATTCACTATACTGACATACACAGCAAAAAGGCAGTAACTATACGCAGAGTGCAGAACTGAGAAAAAATACTTTAAAGTTATCCTGTCATCCAGCCTAAGTACTGTTACTGTAAAAACGACTACCATTTTTCTCCAAAACGACACACATTTGAGATAAGATGTTTTGTCACATAACAAAGGATGCCTTGAATGTCATGAAAATAATTACTAATTTTTGACTGTAAATGCAGTTACTGCCTTTTTTTTGTAGGGCAGTATAGCACTAAAATATCAGCTTTGATTTTTAGAAGTGAAAAGACATTGTGGTTGTCCTTAAGATGTGGCTTCAATATTTTCAGGCTTATTCATTTATTTTATATATTTTTTAAATGTCTGAAACAAGAAGGGTATTTTAGGGTATTTTATTAAAATGCAAGTAAAGTATAAAATGTAAAAATGTTCAGAAAAGGAAGTGCCAAATTGCAACCACCCTGACTCAAAATTCTCTTTTTGTTGCAGCAAGATTCTTTATCTGCCTATCCACCAACTCTGAAAGTCAAACACATTTTATACTTCACCTAAATATATATCCTTCTCCCTCACAGCCATCTTGGATCTGTGTTCATAAAGCTCAGCAGTGCACCTGAGGCTCTGCTACAGGTCAACAACAAAATTCACAAACATGGGAAAAGAAATTCAATTATCCCAACCATATATTTCTACTGCAGAGGAAATTGAATGTTGACCTTCCAATTCGATTGGCCCTCCAATGAAATGTAATAGCATTAAATGAATGAGGGGGAAAACGACAGGGCAAACAGAAGCAGGATGTTATTGTTAAATATGAACTGTGCTCCGGATGTTGAGGCAATCAGACAGACAGGGGCAGATACCATAGACGCATATAAAGACATTTGATAATAAAGGACTAAAAAAACACTTTAAAAAATAAAATAAAATTTTTTTAAAAATATTATTTAATAACCGAAATCTATATAAAAAGTTATTTTAATATAATATAATATAATATAATAATAATATAATATAATAGTATAATAATATCTGTTCATCAGTATAATAGTTTCTGCATAAAAAGCTGCATAATCCCATCCTTTTCATGTTGAGGAGGTGTGCACATTATGTTATCTTGAGCTTTAGGATCCAAAACGGAAAAGGATAAGACAGATACTGAGTATGCATATATTAATAGTACATTCACAAACATAACATACTTGCTGAATTACTGATGATTATCTATTTCAACAAAAGGAGGAAAAAAGCCTCAAACTGTTTACCCCAGAAAACAGGTGGCATGCAAACGTACCCAGTGAGCTGCATGGTAAACCAGTTATTCGGAATGGCATTCAAACGGGGGGACCGAATCCACTGTCTATTACAATAAAGATTGTCTCAGCTACAGTAATTTCACACCCCACCATCTGTCACTTGCTTCTTAAAGCAGAACCACAATTGAACAAAATACTGAATACACTACACCCTAACACATGCTATGGATTTCAACACACTTGAAATAATGTCACAATAGTTAGACAGCATGAAGATAAAGTGATATTTGTGTGAAACTGATGTCACTTATCAAATTTTATGACAATCTCTCACAGTCCCAGAGTTCTAAGTATCATTGCAATTTTGAATTCATCAATAATAAACCAAAACAGCAATGTACAAGCATGCAAACACAGAGCAAAAAAATTCTTCAAGGAGAATGCAAATTGGTTCATTAATATTAATAACTTTTACAGTAAGATGCCAGTCAGGAGAAAACTGTGGGGATTTGCAAGTCTAATCCAGACTTTAGGACTCAAGGAAGGGTTTGTTCCACATCACAGCAAAAAGATGTCTTACTGAGACCGGAGGGAACAGAATACCTCTGTTACATTTAGATCTGGTCTGTGTTTCTTAAGACATTATGATTAAAAAATGCCAACGAGGAAGTAAATAAAAGTGTGTCTGTGTCATAAGTGACTGCTATTTTCTCCTTTGAGCTCTCTACTGCCCACTTATCTTTTGCCAGTCCTGTAGTAATGAAGCTTCATTTGTTGACTCTGAGTGATTAGACTTAATCAGGGCTTAAT
This sequence comes from Siphateles boraxobius, assembly GCF_051911475.1. NCBI lineage: Eukaryota > Metazoa > Chordata > Actinopteri > Cypriniformes > Leuciscidae > Siphateles > Siphateles boraxobius. The sequence goes on along the minus strand of NW_027509042.1, from coordinate 8,808,258 downwards.
GACCTTGAGGACACAAATTCAAAAAGGCAAAGACTTGTTAGCCTGGGAGAGTTGTTTTACTTTAATCGGCATGAAAAAGCAGTATGCTGAAAGGACAGCATGTGAAAATTATATGAATTATATGAACCCTTTTTATGCAAGATATACCATGTTGTTATGGCATATTGTCAAACTTCCAATTCCAAACTATCAGAATCCACTGTATTTAAAGGAGTCATAACATATATTTGTATTATTTAATTTCTCTACTGAGGTCCACTTATAATGTTGCTGAAGCTTTGAGCCAAAAAAAGGTTATATTTTAGGCTCTCATTACCAGTCTCTCTGATACTTAAATTTAAATGGTCCTTTAAAAATCCCCCTTCAAATGTCATGCCCTCTCCAGTTTACATTGTGACAGGATCACAAAACAATTTACACAGAAATGTGCTGTTAAGTTCAGACTGTCTTGATTCTGTATGTTATGTTACGCTCTCATAAGAATCATAACGATAAAAAGATAATGATTTTTAGATGCTTCCTCACAAACATATTTTAAGCACAGCTTAAACTGCACAAATGTTCACATCAAACATGCAGAGAAAAGTTATTTTTACAGTTATTATTATTATTATTATTCTGTGTTCAGAGTGCATAATTATCTGGGAAATAAAATCCTGTTATAGATGTCTGAACACTACTTACATAATTCAAAAGTAAGGCTCAAACACATCAGAATTGTGATATTTCATATGGCCCAATTGTTACAGCATCTTTTTTTTCTTTTTTTTTTTGACAGGTTTTGCTTTATATGCCTCGCAGCAAATGCAATATGCCCGGATGTTCCAGATAGATGAGATTAATTATGAGACCCATAGCACCACGGGTAAAGCAGTCTATAAGTGAATGACAGCCCGTGCCGAAACGGAGACAAGCGAAGAAACATCAACGCTCCACCATCCGGAGAAAACACATAAAGCATGACATTCAAAAAAAGGTCAGACTCTCCCTGTCTTTCAAATACACACTCAAGCAGGTATCCACACATAACCGTTCACATAACTTCCAGTTCCACTGCCAAAGTCAGATCTTTTCATTCATTATCGAATTATAAGATACCCTTTATTCACTAGTGTACACTAATGCCAGTCGGGTTTAAATAGTTCAGATGGTTCATGCACTGCTGGAAAACAGACAGACAGCATTCAGCAATGCAGATTTAAGTTAGCAGATTTAAGTTTGCAGTTAGAAATTCGATGCCCCACACCAAGAAGATCTATAATCCCAGGAAAGCGAAATCAGTTAGCATTCACATTTATCTTAATGTCAGATTCTCAAATGGTGCATAAATACCGGGAAATGCGCAATATTTGATCTTTGGAACCACAGAACATTTTGAGACCAATCACTAGAGTTGTAAATGCCATGTGAATCACATCATGACTATGCTGACTGGACAACTATGCTAACATTGCAATATGCACAGTCCAAAGCCCTTCACTACCAAATATGAGTTGTAACATCAAAGGTATGCAAGGAAAAAGACCTCATACAATATAATATATTTTATATATAGTGTGGAAGATGCATCACCTTGATGCCCAGGGACTCATCATCAGTGATGTACCCAGGGGTCCTTCGGGGTCCTTGCAAAAACAATACATAAAAATATTGGCAGAAGCAGAAGGAACTGCAAAACTTCAATTTGAAAACAAAAAATAAAATAAAGGATATGCCAGTTACAAACTTGTATACCAGAAACTTGCTTTACACTAGCACATAAACATAGCCGTTAGCATTTGGCCAATGTACTGCCAACTCGAAGATACTTAAACAGCACATGTTATAGTACTACTAATATAAATGTTAATTTTAGCTAACTTGCTCAGCAAGATTCTCTTCAGACTACCGCTCCACCATTATGGTAGGTGAAAGAATATCCTCTACAGCGGCCCATCAGCAATGCTGAGAATGCATGTTGTATTACGAACAACGATTTATCACAGAATGCAATGGCATACAAAATTGTGTAGCTGGAAGTATAGTCGTGTGATTAATTGTTAAAAGATTACAATCTCGGTTGAAACACCCACACGATCTAAATGACTACCTAAATGACTACGATTCGGCTATGTATATTAAGCCTTTGACAAGTTGTGAAGTTATGAAACTGCTTTACAAATAGTCTTTTCCATCACAAAGAATCATTATTTCTTTCTTACAATTATTAAAATTATTACAGAAGTACTTGGAAAAAAGTTTAGTTTGGATATCCATGATCAAAATAGAGTAAATCATCTTTTGGAAGAAACGTGAGGCTTCCAGTAATGATTGTATCAATTACATAGAGACAAGTGACTGTTAAAAAAATGTATGTCATTGAATCATTCATTCAAGAGATTTGTTCAAAAACACTGATTCATCCAGTAATGAAACAAGTTAAGTTAAAAATAATTAATTTAAACTAGTTATTCAATATTTTTTTAAATAGACTGCAGCTACTAACATTAATTTGCATGTTATTTTTACTTGTTTATTCAGAATCGTGATCTCTATTTTAAACAAAAAAATCGTGATTCTCAAATTATCCACAATTGTGCAGCTCTAGCTAAGCATCTGCGTTTACATACTGGCACAGAGTATATCTGGGGCCTTACACAGATGCAATACACTTACAGGCATACATGAAAATGCACACACGCAAACACAGACCGCACAGTCTCTCATCAGTATTCCATGGTCACAGCATGCTGCAGTGACACTGCTGTTATCTGGCCTCTCTTCTGCTCTGCTATGTGACTTTGGGAGAGGCTACACAGAGCTTCATGCTTATCTGTGACAAACCTCCCCATTTGAGACTGTTTGCTTTCTTCAACTCTCTCACTCACTGTCTCTCTCACTGCCTGCATCTCTCTTTCTCCCTGTTGTGGTCATTCAGACACCTTTATCTTGATTATCAGATGTATCTGATGAAAACAATAGTACATGAGAACTTTAGAAAAAAAAAATTGGCTTTACAGCTGTGCTACGGGCTTCATATGGGGAAGGGGAACAAAGACTATGTCACTTGTTTGTGCATTCACTTTAATTTCCGTCAGCTTCAAAGGTAGGCAGAGAAGACATCTGGTGGAATTAAACTGCTAAAAATATCTGTGAGGATACTCAGAGCGGTAGACATCTCGGCGTAAAAGCCAGAAGACATCAAAGGTTTGCAAGGAGCATCTTCAGGGGGCAAGGTCTTTTGGATTTTAATGAAGGCACTTTTTCTACTGCATTACCTTCCTGAGAGTCTCCCCAGCTGAGATGTATTTGCAGAAGATTAGTGGCTACTGCTAGCTTCCCGTTTGACGGAATAGCATAATAATCCACTGGTTTTGCTGCTAAAGTGCTGCGTCATACAAAAACAAGGTGAAACATTTGAAGCAGCACTTCCCGTGTTATTTTTACCCTTTCTGCTGGACTGAAGAGTTTGAGTGGCTTTTTTTCCCCCTTGCTGGGTAATGCCATTTTGATGCTATACACAGGTGCAGACTGCACCTGCTGTCTCTGAGTGCTGCTCTTTCATTGGCCCAGATGTATCGCCAAGCAAAATCCTTGCCAATCAGGCATAACTGAGTGTTGCCAAAAGCAACTTATTGTGATCTGTGTGGAAGAGCACATTGAAATCAACAACCAGTCTGCCATTAGACGCGCAATACAAACAACAGTGATGTGAGAAGAAATTGTGCTTTCCATAAAATATCACAGCTAAAGAGAAAAAAAATATTATTTGCCACCTATTAATCAAATTAGAAAATCAAGCCAAATTATGAAAATAATACAAAACGTTGTATCCGACCTATGGCAACGTGTTTGTATGATTAAAAAAGGAAAGATTGTATCACAGAGATAATTATATAATTGTCTTCATTGGAGAATATCAGTCCTTTAAAATGAACTGAAAGCAAACAGAGGAATCAGTGTCTTAAACTCAAGAAAAGGTGCCAAGTCAACACCCATTTCCTTTTCCACAGTAGTTGAACAGTAGTTTGTTCTCTTGCCCCCTGAATCAGTGCCCTGTAAACTGGCACTCACAAAAAACTCTTCACGTGTTGACTGTCTGAACTGCACTGCAGGCGAGCAGTAAAGAAATTTAAACAAATTGTCCTTTAAGGAGCAATAATCTGTGGCCCTATTAGGGGTTTAATCTCATTAAATGATATGAACTTTTAATCTCATCTCATGATATGAGTTTTTTTTTAAAACAATTTGAAAATAATCCTTAAACCTCAATCTGTCCGGTGAGTTGATTTACATATTTCAATTAACTAAATTGTTTATTAGCAACGCAATTATATTAAATATCTGTCAGATAACCGATACATGGAACCGATAAATCAGGTTTATTTTTTTACTAAAACTAGGTCAAATAAAGCTGAAGTAAAATAAAATATAAATATTGTATGAAAACCTTAAACAAAAATCAGAAAATGTTGTCTTATGTTTCAGTTTTCAATTAAAACTGTTTCAATTTTTCAATAAAACTGTAAAAAAGATTAATTATAGTTATGTAAAACAAATTAATAAAAATAGTAACAATAAAACTAACCAAGTACTTGATCAACTAAAGACAGAAAAGAAGGAACTCCCCCAAGTTGCCCAACAATAACTATTCCTATTTGTTTATACAATTTTTGTTTAAAATATAATAATACGTAAAATAATACCAAAATGACAATGTTAAAATGCTATACAGTTTTATATAAAAAAATAAAAAAATAAATACTAAACACTAAAAACATTTATTTTGAAAGTTACAAGTGAATCACAACATTATAATGTATGGCATGAAAAATGGATATTTATTTTGAGATTTTCTATAGATTCCATTTAACCGCGTAATTAAATTAATGTTATTAAAGATTAACTTTGAGCGTTAGATGACAGCAAAGGAAATAAAAATGTGTAGGCAAAAATGCACCACTAAATATCCAATAACAAACTATCTCTAATATGATTCGATAACTGATATGCTACTGGTATTGTGAATATATTTTTATTTTACATATTTTTAATCATCTTAAAATTGAACCTGGAAAAATGTATTATGTTGTGCTTTAGCCTAATACAATGTCACATAATTAAAAAAAAAATGAATATCTCCATCCTCCATAGCAACCTCTGAACTAGCATACCACACGCTTATAGGCAATATTCTTAATGTATACAGCAAATTTTCCTGAGTAATTGACTCCCATTGAAGATAATGTCATGCTGTTCTGTATCTTGCTGGGAGAGTAATTAACACCATTCCTGCCTCCTTATTATCTTCGATGCTGAAGATTATAAAGACAAATGTGAGCGCAGTTTAGGCTACAGAAATGCTGAGTCATGCCTGCAGTGTTTTTGCACCTCTTCAATGTCCTTGGAAAACATCTGCATTGGACAGAATTTTGGCATGCAAGTGCCAAACATAACAGGCCATCAGATATCAGTTACTAACTTCTAGTGTCTCCCCTCTACCCTTGTGATCTCCTGCCATAAGAGGAACTTTACTGTTTGCTCATCAACCAATCAGGTGAAGCACCAGGATGACCTGTAAGACTTGATCCTCACCTAAAAGAGTACAAAAGCCCTCCTTCTGGATTAATCTATACAATCGTTCAGTAAACATGACTTTGTCGTTTTGTGATTTTGTGGTGCAAGGCCAATTTCTTGACAATACTGCACTTTCGACAGCCTGTTGAAGGTCTTCTCTGGCGCAATAAGTCTCATTTAAATTGCCACTCGCCTTTATTTCTGTACTTCTGTGCAAATTGTTTAATCCTGAAAGTTAGAACCAGGTTAGAACAGTCAAGTTATTTGATCATGGCTCTTTATTGCCCCCTAGAGCTCAATGCTTCCTTGAGCACACTGTAAAAGGATGGGACGTAAATTTTCTAGTACTGCAATGTAGTAGGACATACAGTGTGATATGCATACTGCATAAATAATGAGAGAGCAATTTATTGTGTTGATTTATAATGTTCTCACATCTCGATCTAACACTTATTGAACTCACTGGCAGGTGTTGTGAAGAGCAATATGACAAGAAACCACAAGATGGCATACTTAACTCATCGAATTCCCTGACAGACAGAATGATAACTCTTTTTCTTTCTTTTTTTTTTATAGAATTTGAGTCTCAAAATCATAATAATAATAATTTACTCACCATTATATCGTTCTAACCCCTTATAACTTTCTTCCATGGAGCACAAATGGAGAATTCGTCATGAAAAATAGCCTACAGTGTCAATAAATGAGGACTGTGGCCGTCAACTTCTAAATATGACTAAAAAACGCATAACCAAAGGTAATGCAATACACTCGTGGACTATATTCCTATTCCTATATTTTCTAAAGTTATAGGATAGGTTTATGCGAAGTTCATTAAATCTAAAATGCTTAATTTCATATTTAATTCCAATCCCTCCCCTTTAAAACCAAAAGGCGTCTGACGTCTGTCACGCGAACCAATAACGTTGAACAGCCATTTGGTAGTCCATACATACGTCTTTATTTTTAAATACTTATAATAATTAAAATATATATATTTAAAATATATATATAGCCTATGTTATTTAACATGTTCTTAACATATGTTCTTCTGTAAGTAATATACTGACAGACATGGGCGTCGCTAGGCCCTTTCTTCTGCCTAGCCCCCTAAAAATTTTTGATTAATGTAGGCTACACAAATTCGTGTTCGCTTCAGTCTTGTTATAATCAGATTCAGCGCGTTCTTCATCTTCAATCCGCAGCGGCGCCGAGCAGAGAGCACGTCAGAAACAGAGGACAGGGTGTGTGTGTGTGTGTGTGTGTGTTCATCTGAGCCTCATTGGTCTGTCACTGCTCGTCAATGTCAGACTATTTGAGATGACCAATCAAATCAAAGTAGGCGGGCTTTATGTTCACAGACGCTGCTGAGCGCGAATTTTAACAGTGCGACTCGACGCGTAGGCCTTTGGTCAAGTGCTGTGCGAGATAAGATGTAAGTAGCTAAACTTAACATTTCATATTTTACATTTTTTTTAGGTCATAAATGTTAAACGAATGACAAAAAATAATCAGGCAAACTAATATACAGGTCCTTCTAAAAAAATTAGCATATTGTGATAAAGTTCATTATTTTCCATAATGTAATGATAAAAATTAAACTTTCATATATTTTAGATTCATTGCACACCAACTGAAATATTTCAGGTCTTTAATTGTTTTAATACTGATGATTTTGGCATACAGCTCATGAAAACCAAAAATTCCTGTCTCAAAAAATTAGCATATTTCATCCGACCAATAAAAGAAGTGTTTTTAATACAAAAAAAAAGTCAACCTTCAAATAATTATGTTCAGTTATGCACTCAATAGTCAATACTTGGTCGGGAATCCTTTTGCAGAAATGTCTGCTTCAATGCGGCGTGGCATGGAGGCAATCAGCCTGTGGCACTGCTGAGGTGTTATGGAGGCCCAGGATGCTTCGATAGCGGCCTTAAGCTCATCCAGAGTGTTGGGTCTTGCGTCTCTCACCTTTCTCTTCACAATATCCCACAGATTCTCTATGGGGTTCAGGGCAGGAGAGTTGGCAGGCCAATTGAGCACAGTAATACGATGGTCAGTAAACCATTTACCAGTGGTTTTGGCACTGTGAGCAGGTGCCAGGTCGTGCTGAAAAATGAAATCTTCATCTCCATAAAGCTTTTCAGCAGATGGAAGCATGAAGTGCTCCAAAATCTCCTGATAGCTAGCTGCATTGACCCTGCCCTTGATAAAACACAGTGGACCAACACCAGCAGCTGACATGGCACCCCAGACCATCACTGACTGTGGGTACTTGACACTGGACTTCAGGCATTTTGGCATTTCCTTCTCCCCAGTCTTCCTCCAGACTCTGGCACCTTGATTTCTGAATGACATGCAAAACTGAGCAACAGTCCAGTGCTGCTTCTCTGTAGCCCAGGTCAGGCGCTTCTGCCGCTGTTTCTGGTTCAAAAGTGGCTTGACCTGGGGAATGCGGCACCTGTAGCCCATTTCCTGCACACGCCTGTGCACGGTGGCTCTGGATGTTTCTACTCCAGACTCAGTCCACTGCTTCCGCAGGTCCCCCAAGGTCTGGAATCGGTCCTTCTCCACAATCTTCCTCAGGGTCCGGTCACCTCTTCTCGTTGTGCAGCGTTTTTTGCCACACTTTTTCCTTCCCACAGACTTCCCACTGAGGTGCCTTGATACAGCACTCTGGGAACAGCCTATTTGTTCAGAAATTTCTTTCTGTGTCTTACCCTCTTGCTTGAGGGTGTCAATGATGGCCTTCTGGACAGCAGTCAGGTCGTCTTACCCATGATTGCGGTTTTGAGTAATGAAACAGGCTGGGAGTTTTTAAAAGCCTCAGGAATCTTTTGAAGATGTTTAGAGTTAATTAGTTGATTCAGATGATTAGGTTAATAGCTCGTTTAGAGACCCTTTTCATGATATGCTAATTTTTTGAGACAGGAATTTTGGGGTTTCATGAGCTGTATGCCAAAATCATCAGTATTAAAACAATAAAAGACCTGAAATATTTCAGTTGGTGTGCAATGAATCTAAAATATATGAAAGTTTAATTTGTATCATTACATTATGGAAAATAATGAACTTTATCACAATATGCTAATTTTTTGAGAAGGACCCGTAGTTTTGTCTAATTTCGCCATTTTGAACGGAAAATATGCCTATATGTAACGTTACCTATTTTCAGTTCAAAAAGTGCGTGACTTATGTAATGTAATAATTTATTTTTGTTTTTATTTTATTTAACCTTTTTTTATCCAGGTAAACTGTTTGAGAACCACTTTTCATTTACAAACATGACCTGGCCAAGAGGCTACAGGAATAAATAAGAACATACTCTACAGCTGTACATAGTCAAACACATAACACATAGAACAAGCAACTAAATTAAAAAAGATAGACAAAAAAAGAGTGCTTAAATATGTGTGTATAAATATGGTTCATGATTGTCAGCAGGAACAAGAGTCAACTATGTAAATTTCGAGGTTTTGCTTAAAGGAGGAGATTGGGATCAAAGATGTAAGTTTCAGGGTATTTTGTAGTATGTTCCAGTCATGTACTGATGCAAAGCGGAAGGCATTACGTCCAAAAGTAGTAGAAGTAGGGGGGGGGGGGGGGGGGGGTACTAAATTTAAAGGGCACCTATTATGCCCCTTTTTACAAGTTGTAATATTGGTCTCGGGTGTCCCCAGAATGTATTTGAGAAGTTTCAGCACAAAATACCCCACAATAGAGGTTGAACGACTTCAGATTTTTTGAAGTCGACTGTTATGACATCAAAGTCGAGTCGACGTCGACTAGTCGATGACGTCATTCAAAAAAATTCATAAAAGAGATTTAACACAATTTGCAATTAATTAACAGAAAATTATAGAGATGCTGACAGCTCATAATGGGGCCATTTACACCTGGTCACTTCATGCGTTTTTACTGATCTGATTTATCAAAACGATTCCATTTACACCTGGTCACATAAAGATTTTTCGCAAAACGGATATAAATACGATCTTCAAACAACGCGCTATATGCAGATGTAACGGAGTTCACGTCACCGAAAGCAACAGTAATGAGCTGCACTTTATTGATTATCAGCTCATTTCAAAATCAAAGACCGCAATAAGATAGACACCACTGGTAAGATCATTTTGTTTCTTTACTTTTAATGAAGATGATTGTGTGTTAAGCGTCTGCGACTTACTTTCACTTTGATTGCGATAGTTTGCACGTTGACGAATAGATGCTCGAGCTGCTCATCTCTGCGGTGATGCGTGTTGCCTAGCTTCGTCATATAATGAATATAACATGAAATATAGCCTAGGCTAAGACACTGGCACACGTTTATTTTTAGCATTGTTGGGAGAAGTCCAATTTACATATGTGGTTTCTTTCAACAACAACCAGACATAAGCGGCCCAGACCTCCTCCTGAAGTGGTTTGAGCGATCGTATTTAAATTCATCTCGAATGCGCTTCGGAGGGCATTTACACCTGGTCTTTTCACGACCGGACAACTATCAGATCACAGAAACACATGAAGTGGCTAGGTGTAAATAGCCCGCTGTTTACATCATCATTCAGGATGAAAAGAAAAAAGTAAAGGAAAAAAAGCTATAAATTCACATCTGCGCTTTAGTGATGCCCAGATCCAAGTAGCCTAATACAAAATAATATTCCAATGAATTGCGGGTGAATTAGAGGTAGCCTACATCATTACTATGTTTAAATAAATATAAGAAAAAAATAATATTTTAATAAGGAGACTGAACTCTCATTTCCCGGTAAAACAATCAGTGTGGGTCATGCTTTTTCTTTCGTTTTCAACAATATCTAGTGTTAGGTTAGTAAAGTATTTACACACACTTGATGTACCAATGCTGCTTTCTTGCTGCAATGACCCCCTGGGCTCTTCGTCTGTTGTCGTCTGCAACATGTTAGTATCAAAATTAGCGCAATCATAGTGTCACATGATCAACGCGACTAGTCGACGTCAAGCTTAAAGCGTCACGGCATTGCATTAAGGTCGACTAGTCGACTAATCGACTAGTCGGTTCAACCCCTACCCCACAATTAATTTATTATGTGAAAATGTCATTTTTGGGGCCTGTTTTAAAAAGAGCTGTTTTGGTGTGTACCACCTTAAATGTAAATGAGCTGCATATCCCCACCCAGTCTTTGGATGAGGGCGTAACTTGCAAACCTATGGCAATGAACCTGCAACCAACAGTCGGTAGAAGCAGAATGGCTGAGAGTGAGTGAGAGACCCGCTGTTTTGTATGGCATTCAGCCGTACATGTTTGAACCGGAATCAGACCCAGATGATGAAGAGACTCCGGCAGAAGAAACACAAATGAGAATGGACCAGGACGTCTCGGAATGGTTATTTGATACATGTATACTTATAGAGTTGTAATTGCGTCCCCTTTGCAATTATGGATGTGCAACACACACACAAACTGTGATAACGTTGGCGCAATTTTTTGAAACTACAAACACAAATACTGTGATAACGTTTGCTACGTACAAACGAAATGACATTTATGCGAGGGACCTGCTGCGTCATGTTTACATTACTTGTCGTACAGGTATGTCAAGCCGTTTAAACTTTTATTCATTTTCAGGATATGAATTCTTGATATCAACAATTCAATTTTCACTAGTTAAAATAATGGTTATTGATATCAGGAATTAGATTTCTACTAGTAACAAATGGCAATTTTTTATATCAGAAATTACATTTCCGCTAGTAACAATGCTAATTCTTGATATCCACAATTAAATTTTCACTAGTTAAAATTATAATTCTTTATATCAGCAACTGAATTTCAACTAGTAAAAACTATAATTCTTGATATCTGTAATTGTATTTTCACTAGTGAAAAGTCTCCATAGGCTGCCATTCAAAATCAATTGTTGATATCAAGAATTGATTTCTTACTAGTTGAAATTCCAATTTCACATATCAGAAATACAATTCTTACTAGTAAAAACCTTTATTTTTGATATCAAAAATTCAATTGTCACTAGTTGAAATGTCTATTCTTGATATCAACAATTGAATTACTACTAGTAACAATGTTCATTTTTGATATCAATAATTCCATTTTCACTATAGTGACAATGTTAATTTCTGATATCATGAATGTAATTGTTACTAGTAAGAAAGCCATTTTAGATATCTGAAATTATATTGATATAGGGCTGGGCGATAAAACGATAACGATAATTATCGCGATGTAATTTTTCTCGATAAAACGATATCAAGAGTTCGATAAATGTTCGATAATGTTTCTGCGCCAAAAGCGGAACGAAACTCATTTGAACCGCGCGCCACACGGACCATTTATACGCTCGGATCAAAGTCCAAACGGTAGCGCAGCGCGAGCTCAGGAGAGCTGACGCGTTTACTCTGATCGTCTCTCTCACGAGATCCAGTGAAAAGCGCATGAATTCAGCGAGGAACACAAATGTCTCAGTGATTTAAACCAGTTTAAAGGCAGATGTATGGAAAGCCCTTTGAGGATTTATTCAATATCCTACTAGTACGCATTTATTTCATCTTACTAGTAAGACTTTTGTTCAAACTAGTTCGACAAAATGGCGAACTAGTAGACCATCTGGACCGAACTAGTAAAGCACAAAGGCGTACTAGTTAACTAGTGAGCAGCAAAACCTTTAACATGTTAACTAGTCAAACATAAATTCGGCTTACTACTACTACTGACAAACAGGAGAAACACTGTGCGCAACGATACAGTCAGAATCTGAATTGATCCTGAATCCTGAATTGACCCTTCGCTAAGCCACGCCCGAAAACCGCAACTGGCCAATCGTGTCTTAGCAACCGTAACTAGGCGCGGGAGGTCTGGCAAGCTTTCGAGCGAGTGAAACATGCCGAAGCGTTGTGCGTATGGATTGTGCAATTCTGATACCCGGTATCCTAAAAGTTTGGACGGGGGAGTGGAATTATTTTCCTTCCCGAAAATCTAAAAGCCAAGAGGAGAAATGATGTGCGTGGATCAGCAGTGTGGGAGACCCCATTCACAACTACATGTCCACAGGATTAACAAAAACACATATTGCTTGGAAGTTGGAAATAATGACTGTTCTTTGTTCATAATGCATATATTTTAAGTAAAATAAGACGATTAAAGACAAGACGGAGGCTCACTGACATACTTTAAAATATATTTCAGCATTTCGTTAATCGACGGCCTACTAACGTTACCCCTGACTGAGTAACTTTAACCCAATCTGATCGCGGCTCTCCCGGTGTTAGTGTTATTCCACAAGATTCATGGATAAACTGTTTGATATATAATTATTAGATTATTTTCACATTTCACTTACCCTGCTGTGCACGAAAATAGCTGTGTGTTTCCCATTTAAATGGTCAGCGTATGAGGCGGCGGCTGCTTGCGCTGGAACTATAGGCTTTAGCTTCAATTTGAATGAAATTATTCTCTAATCGGTTGCATATTATGTCGTGGATATATCGCTCGAATGCATACTGCAGTCCCTTTTGTCTTGCTCTCTCAGATATTTCACATGTTCGCCAAAAATGACTAATTATCTCATTGGAAATGTCTGACACCGGTGCATACACACTGTAATAGACGTGCCAGACACGAAAGCTTGACAGGCGTAGCAACAGTAACTAGGGAGGGCGGGGCTTAGCGAAGGGTCAATTGATCCTGAATCATTTACCATGGATTTACTGTAACGTTAGCCTATAGTAATATTAACTGCACCATGAAATGTGGGATATACATATTGAATTGTATTATATTATTAATGTAGACAATGTATTAAATGACTAATGGAATATAATTACAGTATTTAATAATGAATTTAGGCTACTGTTTTTCATACAAATAACATAGAAACCATAAAGTTACATTTTGGCATGATAGTCAGTTGCAATAGGCTATGCCTGGTTTTATCTGTGGTTATCATGATCTAAATGCATGATACTGGATGACCAATGGTTAATTTAAAAAAAACTCAAACAGTCAGAATATTACATTTTTTTTAACAGATGTTACTGTTTTTGTTAATGAACATAAATTTAACATAGTAGTATTAGCTTGAGTTAGGATGCAGATTTACTGTCAACTCACTGTCAAATATGTGTTTCGAGACAAAACATGTAATATTAATATTGCAGCCTGCACTGCAAACTGTGCTGAAGATACGTGCCATCAAAGTCAGGCAACACAAGCCTGTTTAAAGACTTGAAACAATATCATCCATTAGCACATGCAGAAACTAAGAAATATATATTTCTATTCAGAGATTTATTTTAAGGAAAAATTACAAATGTTTGAATGTTCAACCTCAGATTTGTCAAATGTTCACCTGTTTGGCAAGTGTTTGTCATGATATGTTCTGACAATAAAGAGTAGTTTAAAACCACAATTAATGCTCTGGTTTCTACAACTTTCCCTTAGGAGCAAAAAACCTGCCTTTAAACTTGAAATAAAGATTTGACATTTATTGTTATAATTATCGATATCGACTGATATATATAAAAAAATCTTGATAATTTTTTCGGCCATATCGCCCCTATATTGATATCAGAAATACATTTTCAGATATCAAAAACTAACATTTTTACTAGTAGCAATTAAATTGTTGATATCAAAAATTATATTTCTACTAGTAAGAAATCAATTATTGATATCAACAATTAATTTTGAATGGCAGCCTATGGTGACATTTCACTAGTGAAAATACAATTACAGATATCAAGAATTCAATTGTTGATATCAATAATTCTATTGTTGATATCAAGAATTCAATTGTTGATATCAAGAGTTTAATTGTTTATATCAAGAATTATATTGTTGATATCAAGAATTCTATTGTTGATATCAAGTATTCTATTCCTGATATCAAAAATGTAATTGTTGATATCAACAATTCATATCCTGGAAATGAATAAAAGTTTCAGGTGCTTATGTGGCAAATGTGAGAAGATGGCTACAGAACAAGAAAATATATGCCGCAGGGAGATAGAACAGGTATTAATTTATTTACATTTGCAATTGTTGCAAAAAAATAATGCGTGACAAAACTGTCTGACGCTATTTGTTGTATGGAAGGTTACAAGACGGATGAAACAGCAATTTTGATGTCTTGTCTTTACAGAAAACATGCACAGTTTTTAATACAATATCTTTAAAAAATATATTTATAAACGTGTGGTTAGACACTATACAAACAAGGTTTAAATTATTACACAGACATCCTACGACGACGACAACAACAACTTTAGACGCATTTGTTGTTGAATTGGCTGACATCGCCTGAAATGACTAACTTAATTGCTCAAAAATCATAAAATACACTTACTTCTACTGGAGGTGACGTTGGATCGCGAAAAGTAGGCAACGATCCAAACTTGAGGATTTACTTTGAAGCAAGACCTGCTTTGAATTGACCCTCGTTCACAAAACAGTCTGTCAGAAAATGATTCGCGCAAACATAAATGTATTTTGGAAGTTTAAGTGGCGCCTTTCCTTCCTAAATAAAACCCATCCACTGCGTTTTCAGTGGCTCTGATTTCGGAAGTAAGTGAAAACTACTGAACATTATTACATCCCACAACAGAACAGTTATGTTTCTTAGGAGACATTTTCGACAAGGCACCACAAATCGTCAGAACACCGGCTGTCATTGAAACAATGGAGGATGGTGAACAGATCACTGAGGGCGGGGTCTATGCCAAAACCACAGTGTCAATCAAACCACGTCGGTGGGGCTTGCTCAATTCTACGTCACACTGAGCCGAATCTTAGAACAGCTCGTTCTGAGACAGTGCTTATGATTTATTGAGATTGTAAAAAAAACACTGGGTGGATTTGTATCATTCTAGGGTGGTTTTGCTCACATACTGCCAACACACATTTATGTTCAAACACCATGTAAAAGTGGATTTTGCATAATAGGTGCCCTTTAATCAAATCACTTGATCTTGTGTGATAGGTGTTATGAGCGGCATGAAGTAGGGATGACAAATAGAGAGTTGCCTTGCCAAGAATTGTCTTATATATGAAGAGAAACCAATGATGGAGCCGCCTGGTATAAAGGGAGGGCCAACCCACCAGTTTATACAGGTCACAGTGATGAGTGTGAAAGGGTGCATTAGTGGCAAAACAGAGTTTTAGTGCAGTTTACTGTCATTGTGAGGGGACAAGAAACATTAACAAAGCCATTTTCATCATGTTAGGCACAAGATTAATAATGAATGTGTACATATTGAGAATATAATACAAATTGTAGCCTTTAGTAAATTAAAAAAGCTAAGCTTTAGGAGGGGAAGAGAAAGGGATGAAGAGACTGAGAAAAAAGAAAGAGTGATGGAGATGAGGAGAGAGCAGGTATTGACAAATAATCTACTGCCCACTGACATGGTTTTAAAGCTATTTCTTATCCTTTTTTTATCTTGAAAACGTCTTGAAATGCACATATCAGAGAAATAAAAAAATTGAACCCCCTACCAACCTCAAATTTAGGACCTCTTTGATTATAAAGCCCTGTCTACGGCCCTGTATTGGGCATAAGATCTGTAGGCTACATATTGTGAATGCATTTAACTTAATTACCTAGCTTTAGTAGCTTTCAGTAAATAAACGCGTCTGAGAAAATGATTCATAGGAAAAATCAACCTATCAGTTGACCCTATGTTTACTTTCTTCACTGACAGACAAAAATGAAAAGCCTATATCAGTCAAAGCTCAGCTTTAGGAGGGGAAGAGACAGGGCAAGATAAAAACAAAGAGAAAAAGAGTGTGATGCTGATGAGTAGAGAAAAATAATCAGCTGCCCACTGACATGGTTTTAAAGCTGTTATCCAATTTTTTTGGCCTTCAAAACATCTTAAAATATGTAGATCAGAGAAATCAAAATTTTCTCGGGGAAACCCAGAACCCCCCTATCTGCCCTACCTCACATTTGGGACCACAGTGATTATAAAACCCTGCCTTTGCATGGTATTGAAATTGGTTAATAGTGAGCATTAGATCCTAAACTAAAGTATTACCTTTTTTTATAATTTTTAAAAAAATCATACCCTCATTGGGGGCTTAGCCCCCCTAAAATGAAAATCCTATACGCCCCTACTGACAGAAATGTGATGCTATATCATGACCTCCAGAGATTGGGCAGTGTGCTGATGGCTGGGATGAACATGAGGA
The DNA here is from genome assembly GCF_051911475.1 of Siphateles boraxobius. Classification (NCBI taxonomy): domain Eukaryota; kingdom Metazoa; phylum Chordata; class Actinopteri; order Cypriniformes; family Leuciscidae; genus Siphateles; species Siphateles boraxobius. The sequence continues at coordinate 8,791,520 of NW_027509042.1, read as the reverse complement.
ACAATGTCATTTCATCACATTTAATAAAAGCACACAATGTTTGGTGCACTTTCAATTCAAGTCATGCTCTTGGAAATGATTGTGAAAATAAGCTTTAAAGAGGGAAGCATTCCACATTAAGACTTGTAAAAGGATAATGGCTTTGTAATTCAGCAAACTTACTATTGCATATTCCTCAATCTGTGCAAATTTCTATTAGGTTTAATGGCAAATTAAAATTCAGAGTGTTTATATCAGGCACGTTTTTAAAAAAAGTTCTTCAAAATCTTTCTAAATGCATTCCTAAAAACAAATTGATACATTTTTGTTGTTTAGTACATAATAGTACTTATAGTACTGAGGCCTATGTAATATTCTCATGCCCACAGTCGACAGCGGCTGATTACCATCAAGTTTCTATGCTTGTATAACATAGAATGCTGAGCCCTGCCTGAATGCAAAGTGTCCCATTGGATGATTGATTAATTTTCCTCTCTGAAACAACCAGCTACGATCCGCCTCGTTCTCCTTCTTTAGCCTACCTCTAAGAGTGAAGTAGTCACACAAACTTTTCCCTCAATGTGGGAGGCCTACTTTAAAAATTTCTCTAAAAAGTTTCAGTTTATCCCCAAGAGGCAGAAAGACAGAATGTTTTTCTCTGCTGTTTCTGCTAATTTAGACACTTAGGCATTATTTTAAAAGCAATCAGATGAGAAACACTGCCATAATGTTCACATAACTGGCCACAAAAACAGCCCTTAGGGTCAGTTTACATGACACCGTTATCAACTAAAGACGGAAACATTTTATGTGTTATGGCCATTTATTTACACGACAATGGCATTTTGGAAAACTGAATATGCAAACTATTTAAAAAATAGGCTTTAAAGTGCACGTTTTGTAAAATGGTACCGCTATCGTCGCAGTGTAAACTACAAATTACAGGTTATGTGTTTAGTCTAAAGGCATGCGCGAGTAACAAGGAAAGTGTTGATTTACTGCATCACTACTACGACCAGCGGAGACGCATTATTTACATATGCTAAATTCTAACATTGCAATTACTGTGTTGGCATGCATAATACAGCGTTTTCAGCCTGATCTCACGGCAATTCGTACGAATTTTACAAGGTGGCTAATTCAGATGAATTCATACGACCTCACTCGTGCGAATTAGTAGGATTTTTGCTAAATCCTACATATTTTACGAGTTGCCCAATTCGTATGAATTTGTACGAATGACCTACCCCTGACCCCGCCCCTAAACCTGACCATCACGTGGGGTTAGAAAAAACGTACAAATTCGTACGAGTGAGGTCGTACGAATTCATACGAATTAGCCACTTTTTAATCACTCGTACAAATTCATACGAATTGGTCGTGAGATAGCGTTGGAGTTTTTAGTCATTTTCACGGATCTGTGTGGACGGAGATCGTTTCGAAAACGTTCTCATCTGTATGCAAAACTTTTCAATAAACGCAAAGGAAAAACATTTTGATTTTTAAGTACATCGTTATCATGTAAACATACCCTAAAAACGATGTACTTAATAAGAAAAAGTTTTTCCATTGCGTTTTTTGAAAAGTTCCGCATACAGACGACAATGTTTTCAAAACAATCTCCATTCACACAGACCCATGAAAACGACTAAAAAGGCTGCAATATGCATGCCAGGCCAGTGGTTGGCAATGTCACTTCGTAAAGAAAAACTATATGCCTACATACTGAACATGCAACTTGCATGCGCAAAACGCCAGTGTTGTTGAAATGTTGAAAAGTTGTTCGTAAAATAATATAAACATTTTAAATTATATAAATAATAAACATGTATATATATATATATATTGAATAAACTTCTTTTTGGTAAGGTAATGACTGGGTTTGTATTTTCCCAACAAATATCTCTAAGAAATTGTGATTTGCGGTCTTACAAGTCATTTTTATTAGAATGATTTATGGACGTCACAATACAAAATCACTGTTGTGCAAATAGCAATAATGAACATTGCACATTTTAGACTAAATCTCAAGAATGGTCTGTTTGAATGGTCCCACTTTCAAAATAAGAGCTATTCTATATAGAACCTTAAAGTGTTCTGTCGGGTGTTTCATGTGTAGAACCTTGAGGGGGTTCTATCATGGGATCATTTTATGGGTTTAATTAACTTTTTCCCAGCAGCATTTTTTTTTTAAGTTGCCATCAGCATTTTTGATCATTTTCACAATTTTTATGGCCCCCAGGATATTTTGTTGTATGAATATCTGAACATGCAATTTATCAAAAGAATGAGTAGAGTTTTGAATGAATAGAGTCTAGCTTAATGCATTCTTTTTTTTTCTCTCAACACTTGAATATGGGCAAGTTTCATAAAAAAGCTAAATTCGGAGCAAAAAGCTGAGAGAAACTTTTTTCGATTTAAAATGTTCAATTTTAAATGTCATTTTATGACTGAAACAGCTTGTAAACATACTTTATATAACTAAAAAAAAATAATAATAACCGTTAAACATGATATTATTTCGCAGTCATTTAAGACAATTCTCTTGAAATCCTTCAACCAAGTCAGATGCTGCAATCATGATACTGTATAAGGCACGTTCTGGTAGAGTTGTCCTTGACTGCGAACTTGACAGTGACAAACTTCTATACAACACCATATTACAGAAAATGAATGTGACCCAAGTAAAAAAACAAACAAAAAACATGACATTTCTATTATTGTTCAATTTTTCATGACAATGATGACTGCTCTTGACCCTTCTTTTAAGTGGTTTATATGAGCCACTCACTCCTTTCATCTAGATCTTAACTGACACGCAAAAAGAAAATGAACTAACCCTTTCTGATTAAGTCTCAGATCCAACAAAGAAAATGCATTAAAAAAGACTCACGTGGATAATACGCATTCACAAAGCGTGAGATTACTCAAACCTTTCAGAGGTTTTTTCTAATGGGAGGAAACAGCTACATCCAGTGTGGTGGTCATGCACGTGAATGTATGGTCAGTGCATTCAGCTGTCCATTTAGTCCTGTGGAAGATATGTTCAACCAGCTGGGTTTGATGATTTGGATTTGAATATATGCATGGGCGGTTAGATGAAGGGAAGACAACATGCTTATGAATTTAGAGTGTACTTCTTCATCCCCAAATACACTGTTCTAGATGTTCTAAAGAGGTGCTTTAGTGTCCTTCTTTCAGAGTCTGGCAAAAATAGAAAAGGTCCCTCTGGTTACATTTGCTTTGTTCATTGGGTTGAGACTTGAGAGTGAAATGTGGAGAGAAGAAATCAGCATCTATCTCATGCACACACACACACGCACGCACGCACGCACGCACGCACGCACGCACACACACACACACACACACACACACACACACGTGTTCAATAGTGGACAGATGATAAAGCGCTCTCCAAAGAATTAGATTAAAATGCCTTAATCAGGCTTTTCTCACGCATGTTACATACACAATATAGGGCTCAAGAGAGGAAAACATGGGGATGGAGTGGGACTATATGACCTTGTGGAGGACACAAATAAACTAAAACTCAAGCTAAACTAAAATAATAGAAATGTTTCCTTGGCAACTGAAATAAAGAGTTTAGGTTTTTTAAGATTTTATTTCAGTTAATACAATTTTAGTAGCCTAACAATTTTTAAAAATTCCATTGTTTTTACAGAAAAAAAAATGGAGGTGTAAGTCCACTGAAGCGAGTTGTAGTTGAGTAGCCATGTGCAGTTTATTTAAAATAAACTTGTTCAAAATAAACAAAGACCTGACTTGAAACAAACATGAACATGACCATAACAGACGATACTCGGTTACTAACGTAACCTCGGTTCTCTCTAGAGAGGGAAAGAGTATTGCGTAAGTTTAGCTTACGCTACGGGAAAGATTCATCTTCTCGAGATATTGAAGCCAAAAAATTATCCTTAATTTTGTATTCATTGTCAACGCAGTGCAGCAGCTAGCAGACCTAGAGCAGGCCATCTCCCGTGCTCATTGGCTGCCCTGCGGGCAAATGCAGCAGCCTACCAGTGAGCCCGGCGTGACGTCACGCCCAATGAAGGGCGCCCGCACCTTCATAGCGTCATAGCCCGCCAGAATGGGCGTGGCTTAGCGTATAAAAGTAGGGGCTGTAGGCTGAATTCCCTGGTTTTTCGTCAACTGAAGCAAAGTCGCTCGTGGCGCGAGCACGGCCGGTTACGCAATACTCGTGCCCTCTCTAGAGAGAACCGAGGTTACGCTAGTAACCGAGTATCGTTCTCTTACGAGAGGTTCTCTCGTATTGCGTAAGTTTAGCTTACGCTACGGGAACACTTTGTCAACGCCGTGCGCGCCAACCATCCACCATGAGACCCCGAATTTTCAGGGGAACCCCATAAGTGGAAAAAATAAGGTGGCCAGCCACGCGGTCCATCACTTGTACATAAGCACACATAGGGAATATAGAGCAACGCGCCGGTCTGTATTGGCACATGGCACATACCCTACTAGTGCAGCTCAACCAGGAGAGCTTAGTCACATGAGAGTGATCTGAGCAGGAAGATCTGGGCAGAATACACCTCTCCTTTAAACTGACAAAAGTTTAGCCTGCAAGGCAGGAACTTCTAGGTTATAAAACCTGACAAAGGTAGACGGAGAGCACCAGCCCGCCTCTACACATATGTCATGGATAGAAATCCCACTGGACCACGCCCATGACGAGGCTACGCCTCTCGTGGAATGAGCCCTGATGCCCCGAGGGCATTGCAGACCTTTTGACGCGTAAGCAGCTGCTATAGCGTCCACTATCCAGGACAGGCTCTGACTTCTCAGGGGGGCGAGCGCCGCGTCCATGCACTTCGTAAATGTACGGGGTGCTTGGGACAGGCCGAACGGCAGGACGGTGTATGGATATACCTGACCGTCGAAGAAGAATCTAAAAAAATGCCTGTGCCAAGGTATTATCTGAATCTGAAAATAGGCATCCTTCAGATCTAGAGAAATAAACCAGTCCCTCGGGCGAACGTGCGCGAGGATTTTCCTGGTCGTAAGCATTTTGAACGGTCTTTTCGCAAGCACTTTGTTCCAATGTCCCAGATCTAGGATAGGTCTGAAGGCTCCGTCCTTCTTGGGTACGAGAAAATATCGGCTGTAAAAACCTGACTCTTTGAGAAGCAGCTTTGCTATTTCGTCGCGGTCCGGGCTTGAAAGCGCGGGGGGCGGCGAATGAATTGAAGTGTATAGCCCTGCTTTATTGTGCTCAGCACCCATTCTGAAATCCCTGGGATAGTTTCCCATGCAGCTATGTGAGCCGCTAGGGGGCGAATGGCCTCAGGGTTCAGATCGCCGCCATTTGCGGGCTTGTGAAACTCAACCGGAGCCGAAAGCGCGGCGTGTGTGCTCTTGGTTCTGGGCAATGGCTGCTCGCTGAAAGCCGAAACCGGCTGATTTATGTGAGATGTCCCAATCATAAGGGATGGGGAACATTCTTTTTTCACTTTTTGACGCGCAAGCAGCACTCCGGGCGGAAAAGCTTCCTGTAAGCGTGAGTGCGTGTGCGCGGGCACGAAACTTACAGACATTCTTTTTGTGTATTTGACGCCCCGATCATAATGGATGGGGAGCGTCTTATTAATGCCCTGCGTTTTGTGATAACACTTAAACGTGCCGGCGGGGCCCAGGGGGAGGTTTGTGTTAGCAAGCGTTAACGCTCTCTGGCGGGCACGAGACTTACATTCATAACCTACTTTTTTGATCGTGTAACAGAGCGGGCAGATAGTGGGCACAGACCTGTGGACACATTTCTTACATTCAACACTCGAGCGGCTTTTCTGCGCTTTATGAGAGTGTGCTCTGTGAGTGACCCGAGATTCGAAATGCTTGTGTGTAGGGGTGAACACTGGGGCGTGGGCACTTTCACTACACTTAAAACACAGACGGCGTGAGCCGGACCAGACATTATACTCTTTTTCAGATTTCTCTGGGTCGCCGTGAAAACGGCGTTTGTGTGCAGGCGAGAGGGTGAACAAACCGGCTTGTTGGCTGCTAAATGAACCACTGCAGTAGCCTGTTTGAAGGGGACTGACAGGGAAATAAACTTTGACGGCAGTCTGGCCGCAGCGGGACACACGCGTCTTTTCGGAGGCGATGTATCTGCTAGTAAGCGGGAGCGCTCGTGAGCGGGCACGTAACTTAAATTCTTAACCTGTATGAGGTTGTTCTGGCCGTGAGTCAGAGCGGGCAGAAAATAGGCGTGAGTACAGAGCACAGATTTTTGAGAGTGGGTTCTGCGGGAGACACGGTGGGTATCGTGTTTGTGTGTAAGGGTGAACACAGAGATTTGGGCACCTTTTCTACACTCAAGACACCAACGGCGTGAGCCGGATAACCAGACCTTATACTCACTTGAGATTTCTCTGGGTCGCTGCGAGAACGGCGGATGTGTGCAGGCGAGCGGGTTGCATTACCGGCTCGTTGGCTGCCAAATACACCGCTGCAGTAGCCTTATCTAAGGGGACTGACAGGGCGAGACATTTCGACGGCGGCGCGCAAGCATACAGAGAGCTCGAGAGGGCTCTGCATGACGCGCGATCGGCGACGCGAGGGCGGGGTAGCTCTCTTGTAACGTAAAGAGAGCTAGCCGCGTGCTCGTTGGTCGAGCAGAACTGGGAACAGTGTTTGTATGAGGGCACGCGCACAAGTAGTGGGCACGGGACCTACATGTGACACAGATGATGCCCGTCCGGGTCATGCAGAGAGCTCGAGAGGGCTCTGCATGACGCGCGAATGGGGACACAAGGGCGGGGTAGCTCTCCTGTAACGTAAAGAGAGCTAGCCGCGTGCTCGTTGGTCGAGCAGAACTGTATAAAAAATGTCTGCTCTTACCACGCATCCAGTACGTTGCGTATGTTGATGCCAGTCCGGGTCATGCAGAGAGCTCGAGAGGGCTCTGCATGACGCGCGAACGGCGACGCGAGGCCGGGGTAGCTCTCTTGTAATGTAAAGAGAGCTAGCCGCGTGCTCGTTGGTCGAGCAGAACTGGGAACAGTTTTTGTATGAGGCGGGGAAACTCTCTTGTAACGTAAAGAGAGCTAGCCGCGCAGCGCAGTGGTTAAAGACTTCGATTCGAGCCCGCAGGGTCGACATCGGAAGTTCCTAGCAGTGCTCGCATCCTCCGCCAGGATGGAGCAGCAGTCTCTCGTGGCGTGTTCCTCGGCCTCATCCTCCGATGCTACGGCGGTGAGGCTCGTAAGCGGCAGCTGCGCGTCGGTGAGGAGAGGCGGGGAAGGCGAAAGCGAGGCTCGAGGGAGGTTCTCCGGCGAGCGTGTCGCTGTGGCCACAGGTTCCGGCTGTCTCAAGGAACGGCGCTTCTTCCTGCGCGGTCCCACAGAGGGCGGAGTGACTGCTGCGGTGTTGAAGGCCTCGAGTCGAGCCCGCAGGGTCGACAGTGGAAGCTCCTCACAGAGCTCGCAGCCCCCGCGCGAGGGCGAGCTCTGCGTGTTCCAGGCCCAGGCAGAGAGCGCAGATCAGGTGGCGGTCTCCGGCGCTGAGCGGGGCTCTACACGAGCCGCAGGAAGTGCGAGGCATCTTTAAAAAGACACTCGCTGCTCTTTTAGAATATATATAGCAAGGCAAAAGGATACGTCGCCGGATAGCGTAGCTCGCACGGATAGCTGAAGGTGGCGAAGACGGCCGGCTTCCTCAGCGCTGTCCTAAGCTGGCTGTTCGCTGTTCGACGGCGGCTTCTCTCAGATCCAGCGATGCGAAGTGCTCGCTGAAGAGACGAAAAATCAGGGAATTCAGCCTACAGCCCCTACTTTTCATACACTAAGCCACGCCTATTCTGGGCGTGCTATGACGCTATGAAGGCGCGGGCGCCCTTCATTGGGCGTGACGTCACGCCGGGCTCACTTGTAGGCTGCAGCAGTTGCCCGCAGGGCAGCCAATGAGCACGCGAGATGGCCTGCTCTAGGTCTGCTAGCTGCTGCACTGCGTTGACAATGAATACAAAATTAAGGATAATTTTTTGGCTTCATTATCTCCAGAAGATGAATCTTTCCCGTAGCGTAAGCTAAACCTACGCAATACGAGAGAACCTCTCGTAAGAGAACTCACCAGCAATGGTTTACAGGAAACAAAGACAGACAAGAGACAATGGAAAGATGAGGGCAATAAATACACAGAGAGGCACAATCAAACAATGATCCAAAACAAGACACATGAAAGGGGGAAACAGGACAGGATCACATGATGGGATAAGGGAATCACATGACAAAACCAGGAACATGACCATGAGACAACTTCAAAATAAGAGACTTGAAAACAAACAAAAACCCAAAACAAAACGTGACAGGTTGCAAAAATAATTCAGTTAAAATACAGAAAAAATTTGAATATATTTACAGAACAACCTGTAAATGTTACAGTTTAAAACTGCAATTTATAAATAAAAAACATGTTGAACCAGTAAATCATGAACCAGTAAAATTGTATGTTTGAGCTCCTAATAAAAAACCTCACGTTTCTTCAACAGGCAGCATGTGGTAAAAGGATTATTGTGGTAAAAGAATTATTACCGTCATTCTAACCCTCTGTCTGAAATGATCAGTTTTTAAGGGGCATTTTAAAGCTCATCAGTTAACAGCCACTGTGATTGATTAACGTCATTGCATAGGGAAAATTAACAACAAGTAAATGCTTTGAAAACATTATCCATATATACCGTAATAATCATGTTGTGTTTTAGTTTTGTGACCATTCCAGCAAACTTTAAGTCATATTGCGGTGGACTTTAAGTCGTTTTGTGTTGCAAAACCAGCCAAGTCCATGTGTGCTTTTTTTTTTGCAAAAACCTCTAAGTCCACCTATTTGGATAAGACATAGTAAACAGTTGCAAAGTCCCTATGATGATGATAATGATTGGCTTTATTTGTAAGTGTCAAGACACACGCAAACACTATACGAATTTTATAATGCAGCGAGAGCAAGAATCAATGCTTCATCGGGACAGCATTCTAGCACACTTAGAAGCGCAATTACACAATATTTTAAGATGAAGAGGTGCTCTTTTGGTTTTCAGCTGTGATAACTAATGTGCTCACTCACAGAATCAGACACTACTTCTATTTTTATAGTACATTTCCTGTTATGAATTGTAATACCATTTGGTTTGTTGGTCCGTTGGGTCAGATTGCTTTCTCACCTCAAGCGAACCTCCACAGAGTTCATTTGCAATCGGGCTGAGACCACCTCGTTAAGTCGGTCTCGGAGCGATTGTTTTGGTGCGGATCCGAGCGTGATTGCCGTGTTCACATATGCCTAAACGAACCGAATCAAGGGAGAAAACGCACCAGGTTCCGAAACAAAAGCACCCAGTGTTTTTGTTCAGTGCTGAACTCTGCATGCTGGCGAGTTCTCTGATTATAACAAAGTGTAGACATTATGAAAGATTCATTGTATCGTCAGTTTCATTGATTATAACGGAGCTTTGTGAGATTGCGATGACCTGAGATGTCAGCTTCTTGGGATTAGTAAGTGAGTGCACTTTGTGTGCATTCTGCCATGCCAAAGCATGCACGCAGTACTTGCTTTTATACTAACAATTGTGAATGTTGATGCTTTAATACAAATAATTTATCAGGAACATTTATGCTGGGATGTGTGCTAGCTAGGTTTTGAAACTATTTCATGGAAATTTCAAGGACGTACAGAACTATTTCTAGTATTATGCGGGTGTGAGTGGGACAAAACATGAATCTTACGAGTGGGAGAAGGTAACATATTTTTGCAGATGGGAACGGGACTGAAAAATCTATGGCCAGTGAAAAAAGCTGTAGAATTTTGTTTTTGAACTTCCTTTTTTGCAGTAGCTCTGTCTATTTCTATGGCATTGTTGTGAAAAAATGGTGAAATGGATTTACTTATTGTGGAGTTAACAAAACTTTTCATGAACATTGTAATGGTTGGAGCGGATATCATAACAGATGTTAGTAGATCAGGAAGATCTTTAAACGAGCGGTTCATTCATAATTCCGTAAGATATACCTTCGTGCTGTGGAAATACAAACCGGAAGACAGAACACAACGAGCACAGCCCTGAAAAGGGGCAGGGCTACACAAGGTCTATAAATATTCGCCTGCTCTGGAGGCAGACATATCCAAATGTATTTGCCAGTGTTACGTCACAGATCCCGCACTATCAAAACTAGCTGTTTTTGGAGCTTGATTAAATATGCTTTGTTTATAATGAGGAGAACGTTTTAAGCTATGAAAAATGCAGGATGTTTTAATAGTTCAAAGATCAAATTTGATTTCTCATGTCATGTTTGTGGATTTGAAAAAAACATAATTGGCCAATTTTTCATAAATAAAACCCATACTGTTTTTTTTTATATATAAAGGCTATGCATGTTCTTGAATGCTCTTTCATCATAGGTTAAATATTAAACACAAGTAATCAAAGATCATTTGACAGACATAATTTTGAATGCAAATTTATTGTCTCCTTGTGGCCTCCTGCATCTCAATTTTCAGTGGATTAATGTTTGCCTATACGAGAGTCAACATTCAAAGCTTGTATGGACATTTCAAAGCCCTTATTGAGTCACATTCATTGATCCTTTTCTTTGAAAGCCTCTGATATACCATGAATGATCACCAGCGCTAATGGTGTCAGCAGGCATCAAAGTCTTATTATGAACACATCCGATCTTTTTATCCCCAAAACCTATTTCCGTCTCACTTCCTCTGTAACGTCACAACCTTTCTTTATTTTATTTTTTCATTCCGCATGCCCCAATACAATTTTACTCAAATGCTTGTCTTGTTTTAGCAAAAATATTATTTCTAAGATAATAATGGGGTTTCACTTCATTTTGATGGTCCCCTTAACACATTGTGTTGACTATAAGTAATGTTATACCTAAATCTACAAACTCTTGTTAGAGTGTTAGTAGAGAATTAGTAGACTGGTTAGGGTTAGAATAAGTTGTCAAGCAGTTAATGGGCCCTATTTTAAGGATCTAAGCCCATGGTCTAAAGCGCATGCTGCAAGTGTACTTAGGGTGTGTCCGAATCCACTTTTGCTAGGTTAACGACGGGAAAAATAGTCTAAAAGGGTTGTCCCTATTCTCTTAATGAGTAATGGGTGTGTTTTGGGCGTAACGTGCAATAAACCAATCAGAGTCTCATCTCCCATTCCATGTAAAAGCCAGTTGTGCTCACGCCATGGCGGATGCACTATTTACATGGCGGAATTTGGAAGTGGAAAGACAGAACACTTCTCCAGAGAGGCAAACGGATCTGCTTGTGCACGTGGTTAAAGCACACAAGTAGACCATCTACGGGACAAGCTGGATTCCACCATATCTTTATTTACAAAATATGAATCTTTTACATTGTAATCCTTTTATTTGTAATATTTGGCATGTTTGTGCTGCTGCTCGTCCCTGTGTGTAATAACAGAGTGTACGCGCGTTGTGGACCCACCTATAGGCGCACATTACTAACGTGCTCTTTAAATAACAAAAAAATATTGTGCCATTGACTTTGGTCAGGTTTCAGTTGGTCAATGGTGCAGTCTATTTCAGTTGCCTCAAAATAGCAACGCACCAACAATGTGCCTGAACAAACCTCGTTTTCAGACCAGCGTGGAGCATGGGCGTGGGGCATGGCCGCACAAATGGGATTGTGATTCCATGATGTCCATGATGAACCTCTAAGTTCTATATATGAAGCACCTGTGCAGAACCCGTATGGATCTATATAGAACTTTTTCTTATAAAAATACTGTTTCCCCCAGATTTCATCAAGTCTAGTTTTTACTTTCCTAATAAGCAATGCTGCTACCTTTTCATTGTACATTGCAAAGCCTGGTACTTTGGTCAAAAATGTAAAGTCAGAAATCTGCTTCATGTTGCCATGATATTTAGAAAAGAAAGGAACTGGGAGGAACATTACTGCTTTGTTGGAGTTGATTACCTTGGGGACTGCTCAGTTTTCCAGTGTGTATAATGTACAATGTATAAAACATTTATTTTTGTGAGTGAATGCAGCACAATCACGAACATAAATGTACAACTTTAAAGGCGATTTTCTCAATGTTTCGATTTTTCTGCACCCTCAGATTCCAGATTTTCAAATAGTTGTATCTCGGCCAAATATTGTCCTATCCTAACAAACCATATATCAATGGAAAACTTGTTTATTCAGCTTTAATGTGATGTATAAATCTCAATTTCAAAAAAATGACCCATAAGACTGGTTTTGTCATCCAGGGTCACAAATATTTAATGGTGGTACATTGAAGACCATTTACTGTATTATAGGAACCATTTTCAATAACTCCTTGCATTTGAGAGGAAAGCAAATTTTTTTTAGTTAAAGATATTATTGATATCAAATACAGCAAGTAGTGGAGACAAAGTGTGTGACCATCAAACTCGTGATAGGATGCAATGGATAGTGGTGGCACTTTTATGCAGAACACATGGCTCAGGGTGTCATGGGTTTTTTTGGCGAATCACAAGCCCACACATGCTTAATAATTCTTATATACAATAATTCAACAATATTATTGATCTGCCTGCATTGACACCATTATATGAGAGCTCAACTGAGCTGGACGATGACATCACTGTTTTCTCCAGAGCGGCTTTATATATAAATGAACTACATTAATAACTTTTTTACAACAAAAATGAACCATCACTGAACTTACTTGAGCTGGACTATGACGCTGTTTTCTTCTAGAAACAAAGTTTGTTGCATATATTATCACTGTAAAGCTGCTTTGAAACGATCTGTAGCCTATTGTAAAAAGCGCTATATAAATAAAGGTGACTTGACTTAATATAAACAGTAGGGGTGTAACGATACACAAAACTGACGGTTCGGTTCTTCCCACAGTTTTGACGTCTCGGTTCGGTTCGGTTTCGGTTCGGTGGGATGGGGTTTAGAAAGCTAAAATTGCTGGGTTTTTTTTTTTTTTTTAATGGTTTAATGAAAAAATTGTGTTCTTGTCTTTAAATTAATTAAATTACAATTAAACGTTTCGGATTAAAACACAAGGATTAAAAAAAAAGATCTGCTAATGCTGAAACTATATGGAGCCCGCACATTAATTCAATTCAATTCAATTCAAATTTATTTGTATAGCGCTTTTACAATACACATTGTCTCAAAGCAGCTTTACAGAAAGTGCATTTCGGAAATGTACATAGAAAAATACAGTTAGTTAATCAAGTAGTAATTTATGGCATAACATATCGCCGGCTTTGAGTCGTCTCTTCACAGGCGTCGAGTCGTCTCTTCACAGGCGTTGAGGCATCTGAAGTCTCCGTGAGAGGCTGGATACAAACTGGAGCTGACGAACGCTATTTACCTCGGGACTAGCGTCCCGAGATAACAGCAGAAAGGCAGATGGGAAATAATTAGCATAGCTGATGTTCATAATGTTAATGCATTCGAACTGATTCAGCAGTAGTATTAAAGGTTAAGCATTAAGTGAATGCTTGGTTAAAGACATGCGTCTTTAATCTAGTTTTAAACTGGGACAGCGAGTCTGAGTCTCGAACAATATCAGGAAGGCTATTCCAGAGTTTAGGAGCTAAATGTGAGAACGCCCTCCCTCCTTTAGTGGACTTAGATATCCTAGGAATGACCAGAAGCCTCGAATTTAGTGATCTTAAAGAGCGCGATGGATTGTATGGCGATAGAAGGTCTGTTAAATACACAGGAGCTAAACCATTTAGGGCTTTATAGGTCAGTAGGAATACTTTGTAATTGATACGTAACTTAATAGGTAACCAGTGTAGAGATGATAAAATAGGTGTTATATGATCATATTTTCTTGATCTAGTAAGAACTCTAGCGGCTTCATTTTGCACTAACTGTAGCTTGTTTATTGAGGATGCAGGGCAACCAGCTAATAAAGCATTACAGTAATCTAGTCTCGAGGTCATGAATGCATGAACTAACTTTTCTGCATCAGAAACAGATAGCATGTTACTTAGCTTAGCAATGTTTCTAAGGTGGAAAAAGGCTGTTCTTGTAATATATGAAATATGATTTTCGAAAGTCAAGTTGCGGTCTAGTATAACACCCAGGTCTTTTACTGTAGTGGATAAAGTAAAAGGACAAAGTTGTATTGTAAGGGATTTTGTGGGAAGTTTTTTGGACTAATAAGTAGTACCTCCGTTTTATCAGAATTTAATAGCAGGAAATTACACGTCATCCAGCATTTTATATCATTTAGACACTCTGTCAATTTAGATAAGTTAGTGTTTTCATCTGGTCGTGATGAGATATATAATTGAGTGTCATCAGCATAACAGTGGAAATTAATTCCATGTTTTCTTATAATATTACCAAGTGGCAGCATGTATATTGAGAATAGCAGAGGGCCTAACACCGATCCTTGCGGCACTCCATAGTCTACTGACGTTATCTTTGATTTTTCACCATTTAAACAGACAAAATGGTAACGGTCTGATAAGTACGATCTAAACCAGCTTAATGCCTGTCCCTGAACACCAGTGTAGTTTTGTAGTCGTTCCAAGAGTATTTTATGATCTATAGTGTCGAACGCAGCGCTAAGATCGAGTAGAACTAGTATTGAGATACAGCCTTGGTCAGAAGCTAAAAGTAAATCATTTTTAATTTTAACTAGCGCAGTTTCTGTGCTATGATGCGGTCTGAATCCCTACAAAACATTACAATAACATTACAGGTTAACAACAGAGCCTAGATTTTTAGCCTAAATTCAGATGCTATTTATTTTTAACACCCAACACATTGTATGAAAACATGTAAACTGAACATAAGGCAGTTTTTGCATTAACTTGTATTTTTACTCTAATTCGTTATTTAAATATATTAATTTACACAGTTGCTGTCATTTTCATGAAAGATATTTTAAACATACATTAAATAATCAAGATATCATTAACAGGTTAAGCAAAATATAGCCTAATATAGGCTAATATAGTGCATTTATTTAGTGCAAGAGTTCATTTGGATGATTTGCCTGCTCAGGTAAATATAGCCTAATGCTATGTGAAAAACTAAGCTGTTTTATTGACGTCTTTCCGCTGTTGAAACACTGATTGAGCGATTACATGAGTTATGATGGCTTTCAGTAAGTATACTGTATCTTTCAACATACCTTCAGGTGTCTATTCTTGTTTATTTTGTAACTGAGGAAGAGATTATCGCGTTTACTCGCGCTCAGCGCTGCCGCTTGAAATGAGGAGGTAGTACAGTGATCTGTCACGCCACATCAAAGAGCGCCAAAACGCCATTTATTGTTTTAATTTCGTGATCAAATAGACAGAATTTTAAAGATTACATCTTGCTTATTATCGAAAGTAACAAAACATGGGGCTTGCTACTATATGGTGTTAATGGTGGTTACGCTACAAAACTGACTTCGTTGTGTAGGCTACACATAAGACATGAGAGGTCCAGTGAACCAGGGCGGGGCGGGGCGGGGTAGCAGGGTGTGGGGCGGGCGGGTAGCAGGGGGCGGGGCGGGCGGGTTTAGCAGGGGGCGGGACGTGTTCGGTACGTTTTTCAGATACTCAGAGGGCACGTGTACCAAATCTTTGCACAAATGTCACACATGCGCACATGCTTTTGAATGAATCTCACACTGCTTTGAACTGCAGTTGCAAAGTGTTGGAGTCTTATGTAAGACGCATCACAGAAGAACCTAGTTTCTGCTCTTACTGTCTGAACAGAGTGATTGTTATCATTTTCCTCTGAACATAAGTAAGTTTGTGTTCCATCTTCACTGACACACTTTAAATCACAGGATACAGGAGCTTGAACCAAAGCCGTTGGTTTTAGGATTTTAACTAAAACTGCATTTCTGGATCAGTGTTTACATTGTTAATCAACTCATCCATTGAATGTTATGTTGTGAATTAGGGGTGGGCAATCTGACAATTTTATATTGTGATCGATCTTGAAGATGTCCACGATCTACTTTTCATGCGAGTAGTAGAGATTGTGATTCTTTTAAGTCCTGGTAATGATGTTAAAATACAGCAATGACTGCCTATTAGATGGTTGTGCTGACTGGCCAAATCATAGCCTATCATGTGTCTTTCATGCGTGGTGATGCATTTGAAAAAAAAAACAATTCAACAGCAGTAGGGATGTGCAATTTTGGCTTCCTATGCTGCGTTCCAGTCTACTTTTAGACACGCACTTGCAAACTTCCCTAAGCACTTCCCCTCGGGGCAATCCCTGCCGCCATTTTGAAGTGCGTTCCACGTCATGAAGTGCACAAGGGAAGTTTATATGGACAGACCCTCGTTCCCTCGATTTTGACCGAGGGAGCGAGTCTACTTCATATGTACACTTCAGGTAGCTCCATATACCACAATGCAATACGATTGTGACGTCACTGCAGATCTCGTCTCATCACCATCCCCACAAACAACTCTATGATATATTAATTTGATTTCTTTAAATATAAAACAACACAAACACACCTATATACATTTGGATGCTGCATTAAACAAATTCTTAAAGGAAAAAAATGTGTAAATAATAAATCAACTCCAAGTGATTCCAAGTGATCAAGGGCTTAGGACGTTCCAGTTCAGCCCATTGCAGTTTCTGCCAGAAGTGGGCACTCGTGCAACGTGAGCAATGACGCACATCTGCGTGAACAAGACGGAGGGAAGTTAGCGAGTCAAGGGCATGTCAATTTTGGACTGGAACGCAGCCCTAGTCTACCCTGTGATTCCTACCCCTAGTCACCACGTCATTTTTCACACGACAACAGACTGAGCCCATACATGTGTACAAGAAGGATGGTCATTTTAGTAGAAGTAACTATGCCTGCTTCAAACATTCTGGCACCCTGTTGCAAATGTGAATGGAAATTGACTTTATAATTGACAACCAGACTCCAGAGAATTTTGCTCGTGTTTGGTTTCCGATCGGGCAAAAAACCTAGGACTAGCTCACAAAAGTATACAGATTTCTTGAAAATACCCCCTTGAATTTCACCAGTATGACATCAATCCAATACATGCTTTCTGTCAAGGATTCCAATGACATAAAACACTTGAGCCTGTGACAAATGGTTTAGGAGTAATGACCCATTATACTTTTGATCACTGTAGCACCACCATCTGGTCGATTGGGGTGAGCCTTGGCGACATAAGGATGAGACGTTAAACCGAGGTCCTGACTCTCTGTGGTCATTAAAAATCCTTTCCATTTCCTTCGGAAAAAGAGAGGGGTTAAACTCTGGCATCCTGGCCAAATTTGCCCCTTGGCCTCTGTACATCATGGCCTCCTTATCATCCCCATATTCTGATTGGCTTCATCACTGTCTCCTCTCCACCAGTAAGCTGGTGTGTGATGGGCATTCATGCACAATATGGCTGCTGACGCATCATCCAGGTGGATACTACACATTGGTGGTGATTGAGGAGATTACCCCTTCCATATGTAAAGCGATTTCAGTACCTAGAAAAGCGCTATATAAATGTAACGATGTACACGGGGCTTTCGCACCAGGTATTTCTAGGAACTAGCCACCAAGGTGATTCCCCAAGAAACTTTTTCCTGCTTGCATTCACACCGCCAGTAGGAACTAGTAGGAACTCTGAAGTGACGTAAGCTGCACTTGTGACCTTTAATTTGACAACACTGAGAACGCCAGAGCACACACTGCTCGCATTCTCCGTGTTCATTAGTTTACGATTTGTCTAACAGTACTGTCTCATATGTTATTAGATAGAACTTTGGATTACTGTCTACTTTTTAATGTATAAGTTATTGGCACATGTCATGTGGTTGATGTCCAGTGTTGCTAGCTGAGCAGAAATACATAATCATATTTCACTTGGTCCCCTCAGTTGCGGTGGATTTTTATCCTCAGTGTAAAGGTTAAGAAGCCCATCTATTGCTGTTTATGTTTGTAGACTTAGTTTCCTGAAGTAAATATATAGGCTATAATCTATGTGTGTTTACACAGCCTTTTTAAAAATGGCAGGTGCTGGTGTTTCGCATGCGTTCGGGCCAATCAGTGTACACAGTCACGGATAGTTCCTATAGTGCTGGTTTAGACCCTACTCTGAAGTAGGAGGTAAATTAGTTCCTAGAACTAAAATCATTGCTAGACCCACAGATGACTTAAACTGTCACCCCACATAGGCTTTTTGTGGCACATATCTGAACAAAAACCGTGTGAACTGGATAAATATAGGTTTGTATAGTATTTGTGCAAGACAAAAACAAATATACATTTATTAAAATCATGACATTTCCAGTTATTTTTGTCCATAGCCATATTCTTTAACATTGATGGGGCCGACAGATGCTCTTTCCCAGCGTAGATCTGAGGAACAAATGATTAGTGAGAACTAAAGCCATGTACGACAAGAACAATTTATCAGAGTTAGTCCAAACCTGTAAGCAGTTGATCACTTCCACTTCTGATGCTACAAGTTGTGTCATAGCAGGCACACACCTGGTCAGAAACATCTGCAGACACCCACCTGACAAAACAAACCCTCAATTAAGTTAACGCAACTAATACACCTGTACACTCATCTAGCAGGAAACATACCCATTAGCAGAGAATGAACAAGCTTTCCGTTCAGAACTTGGAGAGGATGCTGCAGCCACCTTCAAAATGCATGTGATGTAGACCTGCAGAGACAATTTTTTGTACACCATGGCAGCATATCATACAAAGAGTTGCACAACTACAAGACATACATACCAGCACACTGTCTGCTTGCTGGAACCTGAACGCCTCTAGCTGAAACCCTAGCTTTTCACCTTGAGTCCGGGGCATAAAGTCAGACATGGAGCATGTGAGCTTGGCATCAACCAGGCACCTGTGAACAGAACCCAGTTAGGAATCATACAACCCTTCTGGAAGCTGAGATACATGAGGCAGCACCTCTTACCCATTATTCTCAATGAAGGAGTATCTGGGGACAGAAGCAACATCAGGGACTGCAGTAGCCATGCAACGGTCCACAAACACACGGACGGGAACATGGCTGTACAAACGCACTGATGCTTCAAGATTTATCATGTCACCCAGGAAGTACTGGTTAGAAGGTCTCTCAAATCTCCAGTCATCTGCAAAGAAAAAAAAATATATAATAAAGGATTCACAAGCATAATACAAATCTGTTTGGGCTACACCAACCAGTCATGAGCTTCAGGGAGAAGACAAAGACTTCCTCTGCAATCTTAGTTGAGGCATATGGGATCCAAGTGGGCATTAAGGCATCACTGCTCACATTATGTGTTCTGTAGGAGTTAAACAAGCCGTCATCTCTTGCCCATACATGTCAGGATTAGAACATCCGGTGAGCCTAATTTGAATCCTCACCTTGGAAAATGACACTCCATACCAACCACCGCACTACTACTCCTGACAATAGGAACACCATATGAAGCCTCTTGTGGGATTGTAGATAATGTTGAACCTATAGACAAGCTCATCCTCAGTCACCTAAACAGAAAGGTAAATAGAAGAACAGTCACATGGACGGTTCAGAATACCTATGATCATTGTCACAACAGAACCTTACCATTGATGTGCTACATCCATGCAGTTCAGACTCAAAGATCAGCACTTGAGCAGAAGAATCCTCTCCAGTTGCAGTACAGCCTCCCAGTGTAAAACCAGAGGACAACAGTGGGTGCCCAGTCCCAAAGAAGTCTTTCATCACTTCCACATATACTGAATTCTCTCCACACTGAGCAGCTACACTGTTGGCAGGGACAGGATAAGGAAACTCAAAAGGAACGTCTGGCTGCTATGGTTCCTCTGGTAGACTTGGAAAGCTCCACGTCAGTTTCTCCACCCGAGCCTGCAACAGCTCTTTTAATTGAACACCCATAAGATCTTGAGAAGACTTTCCAAAGTCAGTCCTGACTGGTGTCTGCACAGGTAACTGAGCGGGAAACCTTTGTGGTGCAAATACAGTGTTACTGGGAACCAAAGACATCCTGGAATCAGCCGGTTGAGAAGCTTGAGCTAATGTTCTAGGCCTAAACTCACTTGGACTCCAATTATGTGCTGCTCTTGCTCTCCATTGAGCTTCAGAAAATCCAAATGCAAGAATAAAAACCAATCCAATTCCAACCTGCCAAAACCCCATTATTGCCAAGCTTGTTTCAATGACACATTAGGGTGCTACCATCCACATTTATGCAGATGTAAATCAGAATGGCTCCACCTCTATCGTGACAAGCATCATTTTTCTCTGCACCTGCCAGTTTACTCAATCAATATGTCACAGGTGAAAGTCATTGATTCTTTATTATGCAGAATAAAATAATTAACATATAAGGGCATGTTATAAGCTAAACCAAATGATTGCTTATCAAAATGAAAGGATCAATTCTCTGAAACGCAAACAACCTCAAGTCTTTTTGTGTCTTCCTTTTTTTTAAATTAATTCATAAACATGGCCTTCGCACACTAGAGTATCCAGAATAATAAAGTTTAGTATGTTTCAGGTTTAGATTAAAACATCAACAGCAATCTTTACAGGGGTCTGAAATGGAGAAATGTATTTCAGAACCAAAGGAATGCAGGAACATAATATTATTTTATTATAGATTCACTGATGTGTTTTCTCCCCATTACAACTGTTTCTGTTGATCAGAGTGTTTGTGGATACATTGTAGACTTCATTCTTTCTTGAACTATACTGTATGCTGGTCAGCACCGAAAGACTATAATCTGAACAATCTACTAAAACAATTTAATTTAAAATACAAAAGTTAAGCTCATTAGACATTAAGAGCTTTAAAAAAATGTTGGTGTTTGAAACATGACATAGCACACAATAAAACATGCTGGAGAATCTTAAAGAAAGTATATAGGCCTAGTTAAGTTCACAAATACTTTGTGAAGCAGCACAGTGATATCGGTCAATAGCGGTCCCTTTCCCCATAGCGATCATGGTCTCTCCCAACTTGTCTTAGGAGGAACAACTTGATGCTCCGTCCGATACGATAATCGATACGCTGGCGTCAAATAGCGATATTTTTATTAATAAAATAAGTCGCTCTAAATATATTTCCCTGCTCCCAGTGTCACTACTTCATGGGTCCTTAAGGTGGCGCTCAACACATGAACGTGAACGTGAAACGTGGACGATGATGGAAATCACGGGATGATGGAAATCAGTGCGAGTACAATATTAGATGCCCCAGCCATGTTTTAGTTCAAAGTCTGGACGCACTTTGGCTTTTACACCATTGATGGGACAAGCATGTTGTAAATAGACATTTTGACGCTCTTCACCGACCACTTACATATGTTGAGCGCGTGAACACAATAGCCAATCAGAGGTGTTTAACAATCCTATCAAAGTCACTCAAAATGCTAGGGGCAAATGCTGCGGTCGTCACATTTTTACATTTAAAAAAAAAAACAAGTCGGAACCTTTGACAACACTATTCGCAGGTTTATTTAGGAAACTGGTAAACACTGAGATGTTCCCAGGTTTAAATAAAAGAGGTTGGAAAATGTTTAAATGTACCAGGTTTATATAAAGCGAGTCAATAAGCAGTGAAATGAGTCAGTTTACACACAAAGAAAATTTTAAGCTTTTAAAAGTAGGTACACTTAAAATGTTACATTTAATTTACAGACTGAAACCTTTTGTGCTGTTTTCTAACAGTTGGACTTTAATAAAGAGAGAAAACCTGCACTTAACTTTTTCACTGGCATTTTTTTCATAGTTATTGGACAGATATTGTGATGTATCATTATATATAAATATCAGTCACGTGACCTCTTACCTCATCCGCTCTTTTTCCAGTTGACTGCCGCCATCTTGAGTACCTATCGAGTGCTGTCCAGTACTGTCTATGGTACTGACAATGTTAGCCAGGTCACACGAAAAAAAGCATTAACATATGAATGAGCAGAATATTTATTTTCTTTTAATTTTATTAGTTATTTTCGTGTGTTTTAAAACAGCCGATTAAAATAATTTTTGTTTGGAAGCTCACTTTTTTTCCCCGGATTTCGCACGCAGTTGGACTGGAGCTCGCGCTTTCTTTAATCGGCAGAACAAACGAGACCAGACGTGATTCAGATCTCTCCTGAGACATTTGAGTATTTGATTTATCCATTTGAGAAAAATTGATTAGAATTGAAGTTATTTTGGTCCAGAGATGATGTAGCGAAAGAGGAGAAGTGAAATTTTGATGTGAAAGAGACTGTTATTGATTTTATAATGTGTGACGCAGTTGCGGAGAAACAGCCTTGTTAACGCATAGCTTATTCACATATCAAAGATGTTGTTTATTGAAGAAACAGAGATCAATAATAAGAATAAATTTTTGCGAGAGGGATGAGCAAAGGATCGAATTGTAAGTCCTTCAGACATAAAAATATAATGTTCAATTTCATCGGGTCTTTGTGAGTTACACTTTTATTTCATCTGGTTGAAATGTTCATGAAATGCTCATATAAGTGAAATATAAATGACAGATCTGTTTAAGTTGTTTTATTAGTAATGTATTTTTCTTTACGACCACGTTTGGTGAACGAATGCTTGCACATATGTAAAACGCGATCGCCATTTTGATGCTGTGTTAAACAATTATATGTATATGTTATGGAGAAAACTAACAAGGATTTTTTTTGTGACCTTGCATTCAAGGTGAGGCTTTTTCTTCCCCCTGTTTTTTCTTTTTGTCTTTCCTGATTTTATTTCATCATCATTCTGTCGAGTGCTTGCTGTGAATCGTTGAGTCAAAGCTTCATTCAAATCGATGCTTTCCAGATTGGAGTTCCTGGATTCCTCGTTTTCGTTCTAAGTCTCATGTTCACGGAGGGAGTTGGGACTGGCGAGCCACACGGACCTAACAGCGAGTCGTGATTGTATGAAACCAACATTATCGTTGACGATTTGGATGGTAGGAAAAAAACGATCTATTACAATCAGAAATCTATTCCTCTTACAGAAAGATCGGAGGAATGATTATCAAGGATCAAGAGGACTTTGGCATCCAATGAGGACCTCATGTGGTGGTGGAAATGTTTAAGGAACTAAAGGAAATGGTCCTCCATCATCCACCCTGATTTATTGGCGGCTCCAATGCATCCAGGCGGGCCATTGTGATGAAATGCTCCTTGAAGTTAACCCGCGGGAATATGAACATGGGTGGAATCATGATCCCTAATGCATTGCCTGCACATGCAACTGTCACCAGTGTTCCTCTCTCTCCAGAGGTTACTGCCCCCACCTTTCTGTCTCATCCATATTCCAGATGTCCTTCCCTTCAAATTTGTTTTTGTCAAGCACATTGGCAAGATTGTTGTACAACAAGGATACATTGTGATGGTTGAAGCTTGTGTTCTGTGTGAGACTGCTTGAGGGCACCGTATAGACAGACTGGGCTGTCTTTTCATGAACCCCATAAACCAATCCCGGCCAGCCAGGGAGCACTCATTCCAGGTTTCAGGGTAGGAGCAATTGTGGTAGACAGCCAGTTGGAAGGCCAATTGACGAACCTGCGAAATGGATGGTTAATGAAAATGGAGGTAGAATGGTATTTCTCTTATCTTATTTCACTGTCTCAATATTCTTATATAATTCTCCCTACCAGCCCTCCCTTTAAGCCTACACTCTGCTTTAATACCTACCTCATGCTTAGGCCTACCTCTTTAGTGCTGAGACCATTGAAAAGATCAGCTGCTCTTTTTAGGTATTCTGCCAGACTATCTTCCTGTTGGACTGAGATGATTCTCCTTGGGGTCCAGTAACCTGTCCCCATCTCCTCTCCTTGACTTAGCCTCTCTCTCTTTTTAATAAAGCGGTAGAGGGTTGTGTGGCAAATTGAATACTATTTTGCCACAGACCTCACTGTCCTGCCGTCATTGCTCACTACAGCAGCAGCTAAGGACAGAATTGGTAGAGGGACACCCCTATCTGTTGTTTTTTTCCTGTCTCGTGGCATACTGAAAAAACAGTACAGAAAATGTAGTATACACTGCAGCCTAGATTGACTTTTAAAAATTTGCTGAAATACAAAGAGGTGACACCTGGCTATTGAAATATATTCTTTATCAAGCCACTGAATTGCCTTTTATATCAATTTTATCTAATTGTCATTATTATTGTCTTGAGGGACAGTTGCAACACCATGTGGGGACAGTTGCAAAAATGCGTTGCAACTGTCGAACCCCCTGGCAGACATCTTAAAACTAGCGATGCTAGCCTAACACATTAGCTTGAACACATTGTACCAAAGTCTGTTAAGAGCTAAGCAACTGCACATTCAAACGATAAGGATCAATAATCAAACCGTTTACACAGTGTAAACCCGTGCTGGATCAGGCCAATGAGGGTCTTCTGATCAGCGGGTGAAGGGCTCTGCGTGTTACAAGTCTTTCCTTTTTCGCAACATTCAAGGTTAAATTAAATAAAAAAAAATTATTATATATTGACTCGTTATTTCATCTGACTACATAAATGAAAAGAGTTTTAATGATATCTGGGTTTTAATGATATCTGGGTATCATTAAAAGTGAGCGAATGTTTGATTATTCTTTTTAAACTCTTCAATTATATAAGGTATAAGAATATTAATCTTCCATCTGCTCCTTTCTGATCATGGAAATGTAAAGGAATTTTCAAATGAATTGTATGTGATTGATATAAATAATGCATTTTCATGAAAAGAATAAAGAAAAGAATAGAATAGAATTATGTTTTACCCGTTCAGATTTGGAAGCTATGCTGCTCAGAGGTCCTCGCATCTTCTGCGGGTCTCACGTTCACAATCTTGCCAGTTTTGTCACCAAACAAAACTGGAGTTTTTTTACTAATCTCAGACGGTCGGATTCACCCTAACACAATCAAAGATACTCTTCTTTTTAGTCCCCTTGAATTCCATACACTTGAACTTAATTCATTCGTTTTACTTTAGTAGAGGTTTTGGCCCTATTATAGGCATGAGTTGACCAACTGTACTTCCCTTATAATAGTTTGGATTGGCCAAGCCCGTGTTTCCTCACGTACAATTATCTAAAGTAACATTAAATTAAGACGGAGGCAGAATAGACGTACCCAAATTTAGGTTGGTCAAGCAGCATGTTTGCTGCCCTAAACGGAAAAACCCGTCTCCGCAAAACAAGTACACTTGAACTAGTGCCAAAGTATTCCGTCGCTAATTCTGACGCAAACTTGCAGGAGCATACGAATCCAGTTAATCTACTTGGGAGAACAAATTTAGAGTCAGTCAGAATAAAATCAAACGTTTACAACTTATTGACCAGGTAATGAAGCAATAATTCAAAATCCAATTCATGAGAATGAATCATTAGATTTGGTCCCCTAGCGCAGTGGTTCCCAAACCTGTCCTGGCGACCCACCAACACTGCACGTTTTCTCTGTCTCCCTAATCAAACACACCTTATTCAACTCATCAGCTCATTAACCCATGTGATTATGAGCGATGAGTTGAATCAGGTGTGTTTGATTAGGGAGACAGAGAAAACGTGCAGTGTTGGTGGGTCGACGGGACAGGTTTTGGAACCACTGCCCTAGTGAGGGGCTCACAACTGTGAGATCAGAATGGAGGATCTGGGGGAGGGAACACCTTTGAGGGACACATCACTTTTTTCATATTTTGTAACTTCTTTCAGCTTTTCATTATGGTTGGGAGAATGAGACCATTTTACCAGGCGCACTGAGACACTTTAAAAATAATACCAAACATGTATAGTTACTTTTTTGTACACATTTAGCATTTCATGGGTTTTCAGTGAATTTCAGGTGAGGAGGAGAAAGGGGAGATTGTCAAAGCGAGGTGTGAGTTGCACTGTGTTCTACGTCTCGGATGTTGTGATTACATCATGATGCAAGGGAGGGTTCAAATGTTAATTCTCAGGAGAGCCTTTTGCTTCCTCGAGGGGTAGCCCAGACTTTCTGGCACCCACCTTACAACAGTATGACAAAAAATCTAGTTGTAAAAAAAGTTACTTTTTTTACCTTGAATTTCAGTTCTCCCATAAGGAAGTTTAACATGTGTCTGTTAACTTCTAGAAAGAAGGAGGGGCATACTGAGCATGTGCAGTAGGAGTGTCATGACTCCAGCTCATTCCTGTTTGGAGAAATCAGCAATGTTGTGTGACGGCCATGCATAGTTGGGTGTTTTGCTGTGTGGTGTTGGGCAGTTCACTGTTTCCCTTTTGTCTTTGAAGGTATCAGCACCAGATTGGGAGCACCTGCGCTAGATGCTGTGGGAAGATAAATACTCCGGCCCTTTGAATCTCTCGCTCTCTCTGATCTGATCTCACTCCTCCCAGCAGCGCATCTTTGTTTTGTTGTTGGATTATATTATGTTCTGTTACCTTTATTTTTCAACACTCAAACTTTTCAACAGTCACTCATCCACATTTACACCACTGATGTCACTGACCAACACGCGCTACTTGCTGTTATTACAATAAATGTTTACTTTTGGCAATTTTTCGCGTCCTCTTTGAATTTGTCATGGCCTTTGAGCCGGGTTATGACAGTTGCAACTGCCACAAGTTGCAACTGTCCCCACTCTCCCCTACATTGCACATCACCACATTTTTCAGTGATTCTCAAACGGCTCAACGGATTAATCCGTTTATCTAAATCCCTCCTTTCCGCGAGCTACTCTCTGATTGGCCAGACAGCTCAGTCTGTTGGTATTGGTGTGTCGGAAGCTAAACGGCCATTACCATAACTGAACTGCAGCTCCTTCCAGAGGCTTTCTAAAGCTCAACGATTATACACTTTGTAAAGACTGTAATGATTACGTCGATTTGTACCATATCAATCCGAGCGTGACACCGATGATGAAACATTGGAAGAATTAAAGTTAGTTATTCAACCCGAACCTCCATCGCAAGGACGACTCTAGTAGGACGTTTCTCAGTGATACACTACTCTGTTTGAGGTACATTAATGAGATGTTGCAGCTGTAATTCCTCACCATCAGCATTAACAAGAGTATGTCTATCCACAAACCGATGTGTGTGTATATTTCTAATTTCATTGCGTTGCACATGTGGGAACTGTATCAATAACAGCACATAGCCGAGCACTAACGTGAATGACGGATGTAACAAACATTTGTAACATTTGCTCCATCCTTTATCTTTACACAAAGTAGTAAGAACGACAGACAACCTGCATTAATAGACACAGTTTTAGGTAATAGTGGCCCACAGTTGCTTAACAGAAGTTTTTGCCGGAGAGTGGGTTAGCCGGAAAGTTGCACAATAGCCTATAAAACACAAAACTACGTATTTTGAACACCCAGTAGAAAATATATACATCAATAATTATTCATACAGGTTGTGATTCTGAGGAGCAAGCTGGTCCAAATAAACTGGGTACTGATCTATCTTTCAAGAGTACGTGTTTTGTGAATCCCGCGTTGAACTCGTTTACTGAGCAGTAGTCAGTAAAATTACGTTGTTGGCTGGTCAAGTTGTTCACGGGCAGACAACATAGGCTGGCATTATGCAAATGTATTTTCTAGTGAAGTAGAACCGTCACCAGTGAAATTTGAATTACAAACTATTGGTGGTGGTTCAGAATAAATTATTTATTTTGGGAGACAATAACTTTATTAATTGTGCACTTTCTGTAATGAGACTTTACCACTTTGTAGAACGTTACAACGATACATTCACAAACAGATATACACTGCATGAAAGGGAATATTCGAAAAACCATAACAGGGTTGTCCAAATCAGTCATGACATGCAATGTGACTGTCGTAAAATGTAGGCTACTGCGAGACATGCTTTATTTTTTAAAAAGAGTTATTAAAAGCGCATTAAACTGCAAAAGAGACTGATCTCCATGTGCTTTCTGTGTGCGCTGCGAGACAAAGCGGAACACGGACGAGCAAAGTATAATTGGGTTCTCTTACGAGAGGTTCTCTCGTATTGCATAAGTTGCTTACGCTACGGGTAAAGTCTGTGAGTGTTCACCGCTGCGACATCAAAATGCTTTTTATCAAAATGCCTCGCCTTTCCTGTGGCTCGTGCTGAGCCCCGCTCAGCGCCGGAGACCGCCATGTGATTTGCGCTCTCTGCCTGGGCCCAGACCACGCAGCCCTCGCCCTGGATTCGGGAGGCTGTGTGCACTGTGAAGTGCTTCCGCTGTCGACCCTGTGGGCTCGACTCGAGGCCTTCACGAAGGACGCTGTCACTCCGCCCTCTGGAACGCGCAGGAAGAAGCGTCGTTCACAGAGGATACCGGAGCCTGAGGTCCCACTGAAGTGCTTGCCGAATTGCATCCCGCCAGCCTCCCTCTCTCCTTCTCCGCCCCTCCCGGATGCGCATCTGCCGGCTTCGGCCCTCACTGCCGTCGCCTCAGGGGACGAATCGATGCTGAAGGAATCGACCCAGGTGACAGCTGTTCCATCCTGGCATCGGACAGCGAGGAGTGGTCGAGTTCTCATCACTCAGCCGCCTCCACGATCCAGGAATCCAGCAGGACTTGGGCTGGCGTGGACGCTGAACTCATGCGCCTCCTGTCTAAGGCTGTCAACCAAGTCGGCCTGGATTGGTCACCGCCTAAGGAGACCGCGCACAATAGGCTCGACTGCTGTTTCGTCCACAGCCGCCCCCCATCCCCAGTTTCCAGATCTGCGCCATTTCTGCCAGAGCTTCACGCTGAGCTTTCTAAATCGTGGAATGCACCATTCTCCGCAAGGCTCCACTCACATGTCTCCTCGATGCTCTCCCAAGTGGACGGTGCCGCCGAGAAGGGGTACAAAGCTATCCCCCCAGTGGAGGAGGCAGTCGCAGCGCACCTTTGCCCGCCATCTGTAAGATGGCGCTCAAAGTCTGCCCTCCCCTCCAAAGCCTGCAGGACCACCTCAGCCCTTGTCGGCCGCACGTTTTCAGCAGCCGGACAAACTGCTTCCGCCCTGCACTCGATGGCTGTGCTGCAGATCCTTCAAGCTGATCTCCTCCGTCAATGGGACGAGAAAAGCAAGGACCCAGCCGCCATCACGGATTTAAGGAGCGCGACGGACCTTTCCCTTCGTGCTACGAAATCTGCAGCTCAGGCGATCGGGAGATGCATGGCTTCGCTCACCGTCACAGAGAGGCACCTCTGGTTGACGCTTGGGGACATGAGGGAATCTGAGCGCTCCGCATTTCTCGACACGCCGCTCTCCCCTACTGGTCTCTTCGGCCCAGCGGTAAACGGGATCGTCGACCGCTTTTCCGAAGTGCAGAAGACCTCACAGGCCATGAACCTCTTCCTGCTTCGGCGCTCTAGCTCTGCTGCAAGTCGCCCACGTGAGCCGCCTGCACGAAACGCTAGCCAGCACCCAGCTCAGCCCCAGCCTTCGCAGCAACGACAGGCCAGCCGTCCTAGATCGTGCTCGTCCAGCCGCCACAGGCCGCCTTCCCCTCGGGGACCCCGGCCCAAGATTGCGCTGAAGCCCGAGCACGCAAAGTCCTCCTATCAACAGCAGAGAGGAAAAGACGGCTGGGTCTCGCCGCGGCCGGACCACCGTCAAAATGTCTCGTCCTGTCAGTCCCCTCAGAGAAGGCTACTGGAGATGTACATTTAGCAGCCAACGATTCGGCAACACAGCCCACTCGCCTGCACACAACCGCCGTTTTTATGGCGACCCAGGGGAATCTCAAAAAGAGTATAATTTATGGTCATCCGGCTCACGCCGTTGGTGTTTTAAGTGTGCTAGATGTAGAGAATGTGCCCACAAATCTGTGCTCACACCTACTCGCCACCCGCTCTGTTACACGGCCACAACAGCCTCACATCGGCCAAGTTATGAACGTAAGTCACGTGCCCGCTCACGAGCGCTCACGCTTACTGACAAACACTTCGCCCCAGGCTCTGCTCGCGTGCAATATTATCACAAAACGTTCCCCATTCAAAATATTCGGGATGCGCGCACGCCCCACACACCTCCGGTTCAGTTTCCCGAGCCCACGAAGTGCGGTGATCGGAACCCGGAGTCCATTCTACCCCTAGCTGTACATGTAAAAGCATGGGAGGCTATTCCAGGGGTGTCAGAATGGGTGCTGAGAATAATAAAACAGGGCTATTCGCTTCAGTTCGATCGCCGTCCCCCTCGCTTTCGAGCACGGACCGAGACGAAAGTGAAAGCGGATGTTACGCAGATGTAGCCGTCTACTCTGCGCAGAAATAGCCAAACTGCTGTGCAAAGGGGCCGTAGAACCAGTACATCCTTCTCTGAGCGAGTCAGGCTTTTACAGCCGCTATTTTCTCGTACCCAAGAAGGATGGAGCTCTAAGACCTATCTTAGATCTGAGATATTTGAACAAAGCTCTCATGAGAAGGCCGTTCAAAATGCTCACGACCAGAATTCTCGCGCAAGTTCGCCCGAGGGACTGGGTTATCTCTCTCGATCTGAAAGATGCATACTTTCAGATTCTGATAGTCCCCCGCCACAGGCCATTCTTGAGATTCGTCAGAGTGCCTCAGAGCTGCGTTTCGGCTCTGCAGCCCTGGTTAGCGGCCGACTGGTACCAGCAGGGGGTGACAATGGGAGCTGTCTCACACCGAAAGGTCATCTCGACGGACGCCTCCAACTTAGGATGGGGCGACCTCTTCGAGTCCAGACCGGTCTTTGGCCTGTGGTCAGACCAAGAGAGACGCTTCCACATAAACTGTCTGGAGATGATTGTGGTCGAGAACGTGCTCAAGCGCTTCCTCCCGTTCATACGGGACCACCATGTGCTAGTCCGCTCGGACAACATGTCTGTGGTTTCTTACATAAACCGTCAGGGCGGTTTCAGATCCAGGAGTTTCTGCTATCTGACAGAACGCCTTCTCGTATGGTCTCAGCACCTCCTGCGCTCGCTGAGAGCTGCGCATGTGCCGGGCCACCTGAACGACGGCCCAGACAAACTGTCCAGGAAATACGTTCCCCCAGGGAAATGGTCCCTGCACCCCCCAAACAGTCCAGTTACTGTGGCGCCTTTTCGGCAAAGCGGAAGTCGACCTGTTTGCATCAAAAGACAACGCTCATTGCCCGATGTTCTTTTCAAAGAACGAGGATGCGCTGGCCCAAATCTGGTCCAGCCTCCCACTTTATGCTTTCCCTCCGGTCTCTCTGTTACCACAGGTAATCAAGAGGATCAGGGAAACGTGCCACTCGGTGCTCCTCAGAGCCCCGCGATGGGAGAATCAAATCTGGTTCCCGGAGCTGATGCGGTTGTCACACACAGCCCCTTGGCCGATTCTGGTGAGTAGAGATCTCCTCTCTCAAGCCCGCGGCTCAATCTGGCATCCCCATCCAGAGCACTGGTCTCTGCACGCATGGTTGATCAACGGATACCCGTTGTCCTGCCAGAAGGAGTGATGAACACGATTACGCAATCTAGAGAATCAGAATCAGAATCAGAAAGAGCTTTATTGCCAAGTGTGCTTGCACACACAAGGAATTTGTTTTGGTACTGAGGCTTCCAGTGGACATATACAAATACAAATACAACATGAAACATAATACTACAAATTATAAGAATAAAAAAAATAAAAATAAAAATATATGAGAATAAAACTATCACAGTTGGGTTTAGTCAGAATAGACATTTTCAGATTTACAGATTATGAACCTATTTACAGTGTTTTGAATATTATAAATAAATAAATCTACATATAAGTATCACCTGAGTTGTAGGATATTGCACTAAACAGTGGGAGTATTGCACTTACAGGCATATGCCTTGGGAGGAGTGTTAACTGTTCAGGAGGGAAATGGCTTGTGGGAAGAAACTGTTCCTGTGCCGAGATGTTCTTGTGGCCAGTGATCTGAGTCTCCATCTTGACGGTAACAGTTCAAACAGGTGGTGTCCAGGGTGAGTGGAGTCTGTGATGATTTTACCTGCTCTCTTCCTCACTCTGGAAGAGTACAGGTCCTGGAGGTTTGGCAGGGGGGCACCAATGATCCTCTCCGCAGTCCGGACTGTCCGTTGTAGTCTCCTGATGTCTGATTTGGTAGCTGAACCAAACCAGACAGTGATGGAAGCGCACAAGACAGACTCAATGACGGCTGAGTAGAACTGAATCAGCAGATCCTGTGGCAGGTTGAACTTCCTCAGCTGGCGAAGGAAGTACAGTCTCTGCTGGGCCTTTTTCACAGTGGAGTCAATGTGATTGTCCCACTTCAGGTCCTGAGAGATGATAGTGCCCAGGAACCTGAATGACTCCACTGCTTCCACTGTGCTGTTCATGATGGTGAGTGGGGGGAGTGCTGGGCTGTTCCTCCTGAAGTCCACGATCATCTCCACTGTTTTGAGCGTGTTCAGCTCAAGGTTGTTATAACTGCACCAGGCAGCCAGCTGTTCAACCTCCAGTCTGTAAGCAGACTCGTCACCGTTTTGGATGAGACCGATGACAGTGGTGTCGTCTGCAAATTTCAGGAGCTTGACAGTGGGGTCTTTAGAAGTGCAGTCAATAGTGTACAGGGAGAAGAGCAGTGGGGAGAGAACGCACCCTTGGGGGGCGCCAGTGCTGGTGGTGAGAGTCCTGGATGTGTGTTTCCCCAGTCTCACTCGCTGCTGCCGGTCCGTCAGGAAGCTGGTGATCCACTGACAGATCGAGGATGGTATGGAGAGCTGGGTCAGTTTGGCTGTGAGAAGACCAGGCATGATGGTATTGAAGGCCGAGCTCCCTCTACGAGGCGGCTCTACGCGTCTAAATTGTCGGTGTTCTCCAAATGGTGTGCTGATAGAGATCTAGACCACAAACGTGTAGGGTCCCGTGGTTGCTTGGCTTCCTTCAAGAGCTGTTGGATAAGGGCAGGTCCCCATCCACGCTTAAAGTATATGTGGCGGCCGTTGCAGCGTTCAGTGAGTCGACGCGCGGTCAGTCAATAGGAAGAAACGAGCTTGTCATCTGCTTCCTTAGCGGAGCCAGAAGGATGAATCCCCCGCGACCCCCGTCGGTTCCCATGTGGGATCTTTCCTTGGTCCTAGAGGCCCTGGAAGCTTTCCCCTTTGAACCGATAGACTCCGTGGAACTAAAGTACCTCTCGCTCAAAACCGTTCTTCTGACAGCTCTGTCATCAGTCAAACGTGTGGGGGATTTACACGCGCTATCTGTTAGCGCTGCGTGTCTCGAGTTCGGACTAAATGACTCAAGTCATCCTTAAACCAAGGCATGGCTATGTCCCTAAAGTGTTGGGAACTTCTTTCAGAGCGCAGGTAATTTCTCTATCGGTCTCTATCATCCGATAGTGAGAGCGATGTTAATCTCCTTTGCCCCTGTCAGGGCACTGAGGGCTTACATTACGCGCTCCGCTCCTTTCAGGTGCTCAGAACAGCTCTTTGTCTCGTTTGGTGGGCGCACCAAGGGTCTCGCCGCCTCGAAACAGAGCCTGTCCAGATGGATAGTGGAAGCTATCGCATCTGCTTATGTGTCTAAAGTTCTGCAATGACCCTTGGGCATTAGGGCTCATTCCACCAGAGGCGTGACCTCGTCGTGGGCTTGGTCCAGCGGGATTTCCGTTCAGGACATTTGTGAGGCAGCAGGCTGGGCCTCTCCGTCCACATTTGTTAGGTTTTATAACCTGGAAGTTCCCGCCCTGCAAGCTAGACTTCTGTCAGTATGAGTGGTGTGTATGTCCTGCCCAGATCTTATCATGCGCAGACTACTCATGCGACCTTAGCTCTCCTGGTTGATCTGCACTGTATGGTGAATATTTATATAGACCGGCAACGCCGCTCTGTATGCCCTATATGTGCTTATAAACATGTGCTGGCCCGCATTTCTGGCCACCTGATTCCCACTTATCTATGTTCCCCGCGAATCCCTGGGACTCATGAAGTGGATGCTTGGCGCGCACGGCGTTGACAATGGGTTCCCGTAGCGTAAGTAACTTACGCAATACGAGAGAACCTCTCGTAAGAGAACGTACTCGGTTTCATACGTAACCTCGGTTCTCTCTGGAAAAGGAAACGAGTATTGCTTAACCCGACTGTGCAGGCGCCACGAGGGATTTTCGCTTCAGCCGATGAAAACCAATGACACAGCCTCCGAGCCTGACTTTTATACGCTAAACCACCCCCATTTTGGCGGGTTGTGACGCGTAGAGGGCGCGACGTCACGCGCGAGGCTCGGTGGTAGGCTGCAGCAGTTGCCGCAGGGCAGCCAATGAGGGCGCAAGATAGCATGCTCTAGGTCTGCTGGCTGATGCACTGCGTTGACAATAAATGGAAAATTAAGGATAATTTTTGGCCTCAATATCTCGAGAAAAGATGACTTTACCCGTAGCGTAAGCAACTTACGCAATACTCCTTCCCTCTTCTAGAGAGAACCGAGGTTACGTATTTAACCGAGTACTGTTTCAGGCGTGCCATTAAACGGTCAAATACACAAATGTCCGTCTTGGCGAGTATTTACAAGACAGTCAGTTATGTCTTTGTGAATTCAGTTGGGAAATAAATCGGATACATGTCATTATTAGATCCATGGATTCAGTCTTAAAGACTATTTACAAGACAGTCAGTTATGTCTTCGTGAATTCAGTTGGGAAATAAATCGGATACATGTCATTATTAGATCTATGCATTCAGTCTTAAAGACTAGTACAGTTTAAACTCAGGATTTAATGACTATTTTGACAACTGATTGTTTAATGCAATATTGTGTTTTAAACTGTGCAAATAGATAAGTCTATAGGCTTGTTCCAGTCTGGTTATTCTCGATAGTACATCTCAAAGTACTTTTCTATCCCTTCAAAGTCATTTAAAGTCAGTAACAATTGCATGTTCTTACTTTTTACAGTGTGCAATGTTATCAGATATGATCGTTTGCACTTGCATTGAACTGACATGATTTTTAAATCTCAGTCTTTATGAAAACCACAAGGGAAGATAATTTGGAAAAGCCTGTCTAAACGCATTTCAGTGTGTGTATATGTAAACTGATATAGTATTTATATTATCACAGAAGACAGCTTTAATAATTGAGTGTTGGGTCAGTAAATGTAATTATTTCAGCAGAGTTAAAAGCAACAACAGCTGTATTCTGAGTAAAACACTTTCAACAACATTTCAGTGATTCAATACTTCCAAAGGGAATGACTTGTTTTGGACAGTTTGAACACATTCCTAAATGTTGTGCTAATTGTAATTGCTGCAACAAAAAGAAAAGAAAAAATCTGGCAAATGCGTCTTTCAAACCCATTGAGTAAAGATATAGCCTTATTTACCTCCAGTGTTTCAAGTTTAATACCAAAGCTAACTCTAAGTAAAAAGAACAAACAAAGGGTTAAAAGCAAAGCTGATATTTTGTCTATCTATGTTTTTTTTCTTATCCAAATGGTAGCCTATATTGTTGTTTTAGGCATAAGTTAGATTTAAAACAATCTAATTTCTTTGAAACTCAAGATACAGGCTAGAGCTGCACAATTCTGGATAAATTGAAAAAAAGTTTTTTTTTGTTTTTTTTTAATAGGGATTACAATGCACAATTCTGAATAAACAATTAAACAAAATAACATGTAATTTTGTCAGGTCCAGACACTATGTCAATTGCTACAGTCTAAAAATATTTAATTAAAATAAATTATTAAAAAAATCGGTTAGGATGAAAGATTGAATAACTTTGCTTGTTTCATTAGTAAATTAATCAGAATTTTTGAACGAATCTTTTGAATAAATGATTCAATGATAAATATATTTTTTAACTACTCGTGTAACGAAATTGATACAATCTTTATTTGAAGCGTCAAGTTTCTTTCGAAAACTTTCTTTCTTTACTCTATTTTGATCGCTACTGTAGACATCAGTTTTTATATCCAAACTAAACGTTTTTACCAGTACTTCTGTGATAATTTGAATAATTGTAACACCGAAACAATGATAGGCTACTGTGCGGTTGAAATTGCCTACTGTTTGTGAAGCTGTTGATAACTGCTCTCTCTGGCTCAGCGGAAATGTCATGTAGCACAGATCTGAATGTTCGCTGTGATCTTGCTTGTCAAAAGCTTAATTGACATAGAGGAATCATTGTCATTTAGGAATAAGATCGCGTGGATGTTTGAATCGAGATCAGCTCTATTGCAGACATTATGTAGGACGTGCAAATATTACTACACTAGTAACCATCAATATGGAGAAACATTTTATTGAACAAACCACAGGAAACACTTTCTCACATTTTCATCCTACAGAAGGTCTAAAAGCACAGCAGACATGATCCATGAGTCACACAGAGAAAACAGTACACAGGAGCAGTTGTGCCGCACACGTGCCTCGTGCTGCTCTCACATAAATTGTAAATCGATTGCCCATTTTGTAGCCTAGAAGTGATTGTCCCTTTGGGAACGTTCAGCACATGCTATTTTTCCGAGACTGGATATATAAATAAGACTACAAAAACTTGTTTATGCTGTGTATGAAAAAATAATACCCGTTATAGACAACTTCAAAATTAAATAGGCCTACTTGTATTTTTTCCCCACTGTACTAAAGCCAAAACCAATAGATATATAAAAAACCTATAAAAACACTTTCAATTCTAGCCCAGCTGATAAGGCAGGAAAATGTCTGTTCAATTTCAGTTTACCCTTACAAACAACATGTCTCTCTATGTTAATGTTGAAAAGAAGCGGTCTTCGTGCCAGGTGAAAATACACTACAGTTCTAAAGTTTGAGTCAGTAAGACTTATTTTTCTGAAAGGAACTATTACTTTTATTCAGTAAAGTCTCAT
This sequence comes from Siphateles boraxobius, assembly GCF_051911475.1. Taxonomy (NCBI): domain Eukaryota; kingdom Metazoa; phylum Chordata; class Actinopteri; order Cypriniformes; family Leuciscidae; genus Siphateles; species Siphateles boraxobius. The sequence continues at coordinate 8,754,833 of NW_027509042.1, read as the reverse complement.
TAAATTGATCAAAAGTGACAGTTAAGACATTTATAGTGTTACAAAAGATTTCTATTTCAAGGAAATGCTGTTCTTTTGAACTTTCTTTTCATCAAAGAATCCGGTCCCACTTCATATTAAGTGGCTTTAAGTACTATGTACTTACATTGAAATTAATAATTTGATACAATAGCCTTATTGTGTTTTTACATTGTACTTATATTTTAAAAATACCTGCATGTAATTACAGCTGTAATTAATGTATGCAATTACATTTGTAATTACATTGTTGACCCTTCCCTTACACCTTAACCCAGCCTTAAACCTACCCATACCACCACACATGACCCTAACCTTACCAGTATCACACCTCAATAGCAGCACAAGTGTTTTACAATACAGCATGAACACAATAAGTACATTGTACTTATTTTTCAATGGAAGTACATAGTACTTAATATAAAGTGGGACCAAGAATCCTAGTATCACGTTTTCCAAAGAAATAAAACTGTTTTCAACATTGAATATAATAGTAAATGTTTCTTGAGCGCCAAATCAGCATATTTAAATGATTTCTGATGGACCATGTGACACTGAAGACTGGATGATGCTGAAAATTCAGCTTTGTCATCATATGAATAAGTGACATATTAAAAATATATTCAGATAGAAAACTGTTCTTTAGAAATATAAAGTCATAATGAAATCAAAATAGACAATTCTTTGTTAATGAATATTGCAGTATTTAGTATAAATTATTAATCCATGCACATGCTCTCCTACTTTGAGGGTCAGACCACACATTGTCAAATAGTCTTATCAGCTGAAATAATACTATCAGTTATTCATAAACGTTTTGAACTCTAACCTGTTATCATACCTTTGTTTCTCTCCACACTTATTTCTTTTTTAGAAATAAGTTTTAGAAATAAATTGTCTAAATTGAGGCTTAATATAAAACATATGTACTTTTTAAAAAATAACCATATCTTTCATGTTAGAACTGATTTCGATGCCAAATATTTCATTTTTATAGTACTTTATTGACAACAGTGAGAATGTACTTTACAGGCATTTTCATAACATCACCCAGCACACTAATAGTCTAATAGATATTTTTCTCGATATTTAAAGACACTATATTTTGTACATTATTTTGATTTGTAATTCGGACAGCACACACTGTGAGCAATTTATTTTCCTGCTTGATATGTACAGTTAAAAGAAATGATATAACAACATAGGAGAGGAAGGTAAGTGGGGGTAAAATTGGAGTTGAACATAGTTTGAAATGCTTCAGTACATGGAGACTCCACAATGAGTCTAGCGGGTCTCATTTATTTCTTTACATAAATGTACTGTGCTAGTACTATGGTACAGTGATTATGTCAGATGGTAAAATCATGTTACTTTGATATTTACAGTATACTATGGTACTGAACACTTAGCACATTAATGTACAATTTACATGGTACTTCAAAGAATACTAATAATGTCCAAAAACATGTTTGTCCAATGAACATGTTTGTTAGTGTGGTTTCTTTTTCACCGTGCATCAGAGTTTTTAAAGCTCAAATACAGAGAGCTGACCATCGCAGTCTCCTCAGGCAGCGGCACCTTCATGTCTGTGTGTTTCATGCACAGAGTTCCCAACAGTTTGGGAAACTTCACAGTGAAAAGCAGGTAGATACATGGATTGGCAACACTGTTCATACTGGCTAGCAACATGAGGATGGTGAAGATTGCAGCTGAAAAATAAAATTGACAATATTATTGGTTAGATACAAGAAATTGCATTGGATAACATTCTCAATAAATGCCCTTAAACATGATTTAGCAGTAATGTGTTACATGTAGGGGAGAGTGTGGAGTGTAACATGGGGTAAGTTGGAACATCTTCCATCATCTTAACCAATTAAAAAGTTACAAGGGGTGACATCTCCATTTTTATTTGAATATATTTTAAAATATTTATTTCTTTGATGGCGCAGCTATAGGCCTACTCAAGTCTTCAGGGTCACATGATCCTTCAGAAAACAGTTATTTTAAAATAATATTTGACAATATAAGCCTACAGTTTTTACTGAATTTATGAACACAGCAAATGTATAAGTCATAACAAACCTAGTGTTGGGCAGCTAGTGATAAAATCTGGTGTTAATTTACAAATATTATATGCTTGATCACTTTTATCACTTATATGGTTTAGTGATAATGCAGGTTAAGTAGGATTTGGATAGTTAAAGCTCCAGTAGGTAACTTTTGTAAACAAATATTTGTTAAAACTGTCATTATGTCCTGACAGTAGAATATGAGACAGATAATCTGTGAAAAAATCAAGCTCCTCTGGCTCCTCCCAGTTGTCCTATTGCCATTTGCAGAAATACACCGCTCCCAGTCAGAAACAACCAATCAGAGCCAGGAGGAATGTCTTAGCAGTGTCAATCACGCTCGTGTACGCGCTGATCACCCCTCTCTTGCACAGCGCGTTCGTGACTCTCCTGTTCGAACTCGTTCATCCAAATGAACGAATCTTTTTTCGAGTCATTTCGTTCATTCACCGAACGAAATGACTCGAAAAAGATTTGTTCATTTTGATGAACGAGTTCGAACAGGATCACAAACGTGCATCACAGAACAGAGCAAGGCGAGCATTTGTGCTTATAAAACTTAAAGTTTTTTATTTATTTTTGAAATTACCGATCGTTTCGCTAGATAAGACCACTGATCTATATAGAATGACTGGATAGCTCATGACGTCATAAACAGTGAAGCCACCTCTATTGAATCAACAGGAAATTTTATGATTTGACTGAAAAAACATTGCCTAACGAGACACAGTTTTTAAATCTAAAGTATCCCTGTACATTCTCACAACGCAAACATCCTAAGCATTTAAATGGGTATTTGATTAAAGTCGGAAATTTTTCCAGCTTATTAATAAACGGCAATTTCTTTGCAAAAGTAATAAAAAGCTGTATGAGAACACTAGTTGGCCTTCAGTGAAGAGCTATCTTCACAGGTAAGAAAAACAGTTTGATACTATTAATTATATAGTGAATGCTAAAGACCTATATTTTTGTGAATTGGTGAATATTCAGGTGAATATTGTTTAGTGGCCACAAATGAATAATACCTTAGCACGTTATACTAATTTGTTCCCTCGTTTTACTATATTGTGAATTAGTTCAACGTGTCCACGATTTATTAAAACGAGGGAACAAAGTCGTCGTAACAGCGAATTATTTAGATCAGTGGACATAGTGCAGGGCCATATGTAGCAAAATAAAGTGTTTGGAACATTTCATATAGATTTTTGCAAATTATGTTTTTTGACTTCTTCAGACCCTATAGTTGCAAAAATACCTGTTTCGGTTTTTTTCCCGGGCTGCACAGGCCCAGAGTCCAAGATGGCGGATATATCACCAAAAATTGCAAATAATCACCTTTTTAAACAGCCACCTACACATCCCTCTCAAACCTCCTCTTCATGGTCCTTCGAGCCGGAGCCATTGACGACCAGTGGAGATGTCCAGTCACTCCTTGCCTTCGTTACTTCAGCGTCCTCATCGCCAAGCCCTGCGTCCTGTACACTAATACCCCTTTTCCACCAAGGCAGAGCTGGTGCTGGTTCGGAGCCAGAGCCTAGTTTCAATTCGGTTCTTTGGTTTTCCACACGCAAAGCACCAGCTCCGAACCAGGAAAAGTGGTTCTTAAGTAGCACCAAATCATTGCTGGTCTAGAACAGAGCCAAGTAAGAACCACTTGCGTCAGGGGCTGGGGGCGGGGTTACCGTGACCAACAAGACGAATAGAAACTTGTGACCGCCATTTTTAAATAGCAGCTAGTCGAGCTAATAGCAGCTCGATTATAAATATCCGTCTATGTAAGTTACGGCGAGCTGCACAAACGCGTTGGACTCCGATGTATTTTGTAAACCCATGAGCATCCATAGTATTGCAACGTCCGTTATTGTTGATGGCTTGTTCGAGATGCATCGGAGCGGCGCGGACCGATCGGAGCTGCGGGAGTGTTTGGAGAACATACGACTCCTTGTGCTTTTAGATCGCTATCGCAGTGCTTTGATGTCATGCGGAGATCGATCTGCGAGAAGCCGATGCATCTCGAACAAGCCTGGCGTACTGTTTGGCGCTACCGCACTAGCGTTGCTGGGCAACATGAGACGTATACAGTGACGTAAGATCTGGCTCTGTTGTGGCTCTCTAGCCGGTGGAAAGGCAAATCGGTTCTTATTAAGCTCGTCAGTCGAACCCACTCTGAACCAGCTTTGGCTCTGGCTCTGAACCAGCACCCGGTTCTTGTTGGTGGAAAAGGGGTATATGATGACCACGTCATGGAATATGGTCAGCGGCCACGACAACCTGCTGAAGCACCAGAGCCACCACCATTTCACTCCGTATCAACCACAGTATGAGTCTGAGGATGATGAAGACCCACCTCAACTACCCAGCGAGGAGGATGAAGAGCCGGAACCACCAAAAGAGCCTGAGCCAGCAACAGAGCCTCCCTCACCTGTCTCTTCCGGAAGAGCCCTAGCCCCTGAGTACCCATATGACCCTCATGTAGCCCCAATTCCTGACCCTCAAACTGATCTCTTACAGCAGTTACTAGAAGTAAGAAATCAAGGTAGACTAATCCAGCGCTGTATGCTTGGTAAAGGCCACTCCTCAGGGTCTCGTTCAGGACCATCACCTGAAAACCTTGGCCCTCAATTAGTAGCATCACAAGCCCAGTATGCTGCAATACCACCCCAGGCTACCACAAGTGACTAAGCCCTTTTCTTCCCCACCTCGGCAGCAGCTTTCTTATCCACCTCCTGTAACCTGTGCCCCTGCCATTCAGCCCTTAGTTCAGTCCTGGCAGCACACGAATCCTTCTGACCATAGTCAGTTTACTGCCACCTGTCAAGTCCCAGTTTCACGTAACCCCTTGCTCCCAGCCTACATGTCGTCACCTCAAATTTCGCCTAGAGCTATGACCCACTCTGCCCAGCCAGCATACCAGCCTCGCAATGTGCAGCCTCACCACTTTACTTCTGCAGCCCAACCAAGCCATTTAGCTCCCCCTTCAGGCCGACTGCAGTCATATAGCAAGATAGGAGGTCTCTCATTCCCTGGTCTTACGAGAGGATGAAAGCCAGTATATGATGTTTAAGATGGCCCTGTCCAACTTGTTGGATCCAGGAGAGTCGGAGCAGTATAAATATCACATCTTACTGGATCACTTAAAGGTAGATCAGGTGAAGCGGCTTGCTTTAGCTTATGTTTATGCCCATGATCCCTACACTCGCTATTCTGGCCCTAGGTGAGCGTTATGGCCAACCCAGACAGCTTGCTCTGAGAGAGCTCCAGGCTATAATGGAGATGCCTGCTATACAGATAGGTGATGGTAGAGCCCTAGATCAGTTGCAGTTACAGTTACAGAGTACAGGCCTTAGTGGGTCTCCTCCAGTCAACGGGCCATGAAGGTCTTTCTGAGTTTACCTGTGGCTCATGTCGAGCGGCTATTAGAGAAACTACCCAGTGAGCATTTTTGTCAGTTTAAGAGAAGCATGATTTTGAGCAGACCAGGTTCCTATAACCTCCAAGATTTCTCCTCCTGGCTGCAACAGGGAACCCGCTGCCAGCCCAGAAGGGAGAGAACCTTTCAGCCCGTCCGACCAAGGCCACCACCCTTTCACCCATTCAGAGCTACAGCTATACTTCATGGTAGCAAGACTTCCCAAATGACCTCCCCTAAAGTCCAGATAGCTCCTCCTCGAGCCAGTCAGTTCCTCCCCCACACCACATCCACACGCTGTCCAGTGAGTGCTTACTGTAATTCCCCTGAACATCATGTCAGTAAATGTGATGACTTCCTCCAGCTCACTGAAGATCAGAGAACTAGTTGGATCAAAGGACAGAAACGATGCTGGCGGTGTGCACGAGACCACTTTGCAAACCAGTGTGATCTGAAGGGATGCTGCAACCAATGTAATGGGAAATATCTGCAACCTCAACCAGAAGCAAGTGCAGAATTTCTACCTAGACCATCCTAGCGATTGCAATAAAGTGCTGCTGAAGGTAGTTGAAGTGACCTTACGTAATGGGGACAAGTCCCTAGACACGTATGCCATATTGGATGATGGGTCAGAACGTACGATTCTTCTGCATCCTGCCGCCCAGAAACTCCAGTTGGTAGGAGAGTCTGAGAGCTTGAAGCTGAGGACGGTGAGACAGGATGTCCAGACTCTAAACGGTGCCGCCGTGTCCTTCACCCTCATTCCGAAGGCCCATCCAGAGAAATCCTATGCCATTAGGCATGCCTTCACTGCTGATCAGCTTTCCTTATCCGAACATTCTCATCCTGTGAAATCCCTCCAGCGGTGCTACACTCATCTGCGGCATATTCCCTTGAGGCAGCATGATAACGTAAGCCCCCTTCTACTCATAGGAGCTGATCATACTCGCCTTATCACTCCAACACTGCCTGTAAAGTTAGGCCCCCCCGGAGCCCTTGTAGCAATCAAAACCCGTCTCGGCTGGACGTTATAGGGCCCTGCTAGAGATATTGTTAGCTCTCCCTCCACCAAGTGTCACTATATCTCCTTTAAATGCCCACCTGATGAAATCCACCACAATGTGCAAAAACTGTGGCACCTGGACACAGTACCTCAGAGGAACACAAAATTGGTTGTACGCTCTAAACAGGACCAAGATGCAATTCTACAGCTGGAGACTCAAACCCTCCGAATTCCTGTTGATGACGTCCTACGGTATAAATACTTGAGTGACAATGACTGACTGTTTTGTTGAACTCCTCAATAATGACTGACTGTTTTGTTGAACTCTTCAATAATGAAACAAAATGCAGATTTGTTTTCTTTTTTTCCAATTTTTTTGGCAAATGATACAATAAATATTTTGAAAATAGTCTGTGTCTCACTTGTCTGCCTTATTAGGAATACATTCATCAAATAGTTTACCATTTTAAAGCCTTTATAGAAGTGAAAAGATTATATATTTTATTTTCTGTGACTTTTCTCCATATGTTGTCTGCCATCTTGAATTTTGGCACTAAAAATGAAGAAAAAAATTGGAAACAGGTTGTTTTGTGTTCAGTGGGGTCCTAGCAAGTAAAAAAACACCAGTTGCAAAAATCTATATGAACCGTTCCTAAAATAACACAATTCCCCAACCCCACACTAACAGGGCGCATAAGAACAAGCAGAGAAAGAGAGCCCTGGCAGCGCGTGCGCACTCTGTTACCGCCTTCAATGAGGTCGGAAGACCGATTGTGTTTTATAGATTAGTAGTTTGTTCATATAAAGTGGTAAAAACGGTAAACGGACTCTACACAAAGCTCTTTTGAAGCTGTTAAATGGTGTCGCTATTGGACACTTAATTGTGATTATTGCTGCTCTGATGTTTCTTATAGGCTACTGTTGACTGTTTTATCGTTGCTTTGTTAAAGAAGCAGCAGCATTACCGTTACTCTTGCCTCGGAGAAAACAACATGGGCATAGCGACAATTTTGCATATAAATAACTACTTATAGGGCTTGAATTACAACCTGTGGCAGTTTTTCTACGTCCTTTTGTGAACGTCGTTTTACACTTGTATGCTGCTCAGCAGTTTGTTCATCTTTAAAGTGCCGTCGGGCCTACCAATCTCTGTATAACGGGCTTTGGAGCCCTCTGCTGGTAGGGAATCGTAAGATGGACGCTCGAACACTTCCGGTGGCTTCACTGCCTGATGGCAGTTTAGAACATAGATATCATATAGAGACTAGATGCCCTATTGGCCGCTGTGGTGCAAGAAATGCGGCCGCCATCTTAAACCGGTCATACTCCTATTTGCGTTGCATAGCAGCAGTAGTTGCCAGAGCACTGTGCAGCATATTCCTGCTCAAATCGGCAGACCATCACTCGGGGATTACTTTTCACAAGTAAGATTTAACATTTAACATTACCGTACTATTGGTTGTATTTTGTGAACAAAATATTCAATGTGTCCTGTATCGTAGCTTTGTGTATGACCTTTGCAGCAAAATAAACCAGTGAAAATCAGTTCGGTATTCAGTGAGATATGATTAATTAAATGCGCTGGCGGCTCATTGCACCTGCCAAACAGATTACACTGAGCGGAGCGGGTGACCGGTTTAAGATGGCGGCCCCACGGCTCATCCGCGCCAATAGGCAGTAGCGGTCGATAGGGCGTCTATCTATATGATGTCTATGGTTTAGAACGTCATGAGCTGTCCAGGCATTATATAGATCAGTGGATGAGACCCTTATTCATCGCCTGGTATCGTTTAAAGCCCTTTGAAGCTGCACTGAAACTGTCATTTGGTCCTTGAAACGTTTTTGTCCTATTGAAGTCCATTATATGGAGAAAAAGCCTGGAATGTTTTCATCAAAAACCTTAATTTCTTTTCGACTGAAGAAAGAAAGACATGGACATCTTGGATGACATCAGAGTGAGTAAATTATCAGCAAAAGTTTTTTTTAAAATGAACTAATTCTTTAACGTTATCTTACTAGCTATTTATAACTTATAGAAAGAATGCAATGTTTTAAAGTTACATGTATGCAAAATACATAATGATTTGAGGACCAAGTTTGTAGTCAAAGTATGGGCAGGCCATAGTCAATGTAAAGCATATTGTTGATGTTTCGTCCCTATTAGTGAATGTTCCATAACTGTTTATAATCCGCCGTCATCGGTGTTCCTGCTTACTAGCCTGCGCGTTCACGGCAGGCTCCGATGTGGGGGAGGAGCTGTAGAGGGAGGGCTGTAGCGCAGCAGAGAGCAAGGAGGTTGGACCGTTGGACCTGTAAGTTGTGCTTGTTCAAATTTTCAGGCTAAGTCAACATTTTCTCAAAACTCCCTACTGCAGCTTTAAACTTTTATTTTTTTTTGTCATTTGGCAAAAGTATCTTTAATAGGGTTCCCAACCTTTATAAGACTGTTTATATCTTTCATCCAGTAACTAGTTACGGGTTAGTTCTGGTGTTTTGAAATGTCATGGAAACGAGAAAGCAGACGTTAAAATCTAATTGATTGTTCTTGAAATAATATGTTCTTGTGTGGCGCCCCGGGGCTCGAGCACTAACGGATTTGGCCAAACACAGACGGAAATGGCGGCACTGCGCATATCCTATGAGGCCTATGACATCTTGAGAGCGAAACGCGCTGTACATCGTTCTCGTGGTAATTTGATAACATAGCTACGCCTATGTACAGTGCTCCAAAAACGTCTCTTCGTGAGACACGCAAAAACATGATCGATAAGTAACTTACGGGAGTGAAGCACTGCATCAGCCGACAGATAGCAACTCAAAGCCAGGTAAACAGATTATGTTTCTCCCGCAGAGGCATTTATTTGTCTAATTTTGTATTAGTTGAGCAGACGTGCATTAGTGAATGACCTAAAGTGAAATATTATTTCTCTACAACTTAGTCCTAGTTTTATAGTTGTAAATCTGTAACAGTATTTAGAGCTTATGTGTGGATATAAAGTTTTAATTGTTTTTGACAATTGGCATATGCAAGTGGTAGTTCTTGATGTAATATGTGTGTGGGTATAAAGGGAATCTGTAGTAAAACACAAAGTGACCTGATTACATTGAGTCTGTTAGTTTGCTTTTTCCTATGAGGATAAGCACTCACTAGCAATTGTAGCAAACACATAAACCAATGCCTGTGCCCACACTGCAATGTTGTCATTTGCATTTGGTTACAAATTAGTATGCTTACTAGGACTAGATGTTAAAATCCCTTGATAATCAGCAAGTGCTGTTGTTGGAGATGTCCTCTTGGGTGGGGTCGAATTGGGGGATGAGCACCTGGTGCCTCCAATACGACACATCCTCAGTTGTGCACCCCGCCCTCATTGGGTGTTTGGCCTTTTATCACAATACACCCTCACCAGAGGCTGGCTCACCACCTGTGGCGATTCTAGGGGGTGGCCTGGGGTGGCCAGGGCCAACCCTGAAAGCTCATTGTCCACCCCTGTGGCCACCCCAGATCTGATAGGTAGTTGGTCAAGTTCGTCAACACAAGAAACAAGAGAAATGCTGTCAATCAATGATGACAGCTGATCAACTGATTTAGGGCCAGTTTTACATTTTTAACTAACACCGTAATGGTCGTACTGAGGCTGTGAGAGCTGATTTCTGCTCAGCGGACGTTTGGCCATGCAGGTCAGGTGACCCATGAGATGAGCGCGCTGGCTGCTGCTGCTGCTCCGTGAAACAGGAGGACGGTCGGTCACAGTTACAACAGCAACAATGATAAAAACGCTGGAATCTGTAGATTGAGAGGTATGGTAATTTAATGTTTAGTTATATCGTAGTTCCCTCTGAATGTGTAGGAAAACTGAAAAAGTCGAACTACACTGTACTAGCTAGCTTAGCAGCCTGCAAACCAAGTTAAGAGGGCAGAGTGCAGACAGTTGAAGAGGGCGCGCGCGCAGCTCTTAAAGGGGCCACACCTTATTTCCACTCGTTACACCGCCATGGAATGCTATTTTCTGGACTGAAGACTTGAGGGTGTTTTTTGCAGATGTGTGTGTTCAATTGAGCTAATATTTAATATTTTGCCAACCCGTGTGTGAAATATAGTGTGACAGTCTAGATTTAAGTTATAACACAAGAACAAGCTGTGACTTATTTATTTGCTCTGTTATTTAAGGGCTGTTTTTGTTTGTATCAGTTAGCACATCTTCACTTAAATTAACTTATTAATGTATGCTGAATCAAAGCCAATGTTTAAATTTATACCTTCATCGGGGCCTTGGATATGAATACTGTCTTAGTTGAAAACCACGTTTTGCACATTTTCATACATCACAAGGCATCCTAATGATATTATTCAGTCATCAGGCCATCCTCTGTGTTACCTGTTACCCGTGTTTGCTTTACTAGTTTAAGTCCCCTCTTGTGGTTAAATAAAAACACACCTGGCAAAGAACAAATTAAGAAAATCAAATTCCAGTATCTCTAACAAATTATATCTAAGCTAAATAATAACATATACTAAGCATGTAAAGAACAACAAATATTTATGTTTTTTTCTTACAAGCTTAGGTTTTCTTTTGCTTTTACAGGTAAGGTCCTATCTTTAAGCATTTTGGTTTGTCCTGTTGGATTTCTGTGTTTTTATGTAACCACAAGATGGTGCCTCAATTAGTAAAGCAAACTCAGGTAACAATACAGGTGACACAGATGATGAGTTGATGACTGATGCATGTTATTCTATATAGGATGAGTTAAGAGCAGTTTATTTTGCTACTCTAATCTAACTTATGAAGAGACAAGTTAATCCACTACAAGAAAATAGCTTTTAGAAAATGTTTACCCTATCCTGACAATAATTACTGATTAAAAATAGACATGTTAAAATAACCAGAGATACTTGGGGACAGTGATAGGTGGTTAGGACTGTTTTTAACAGGATAGTCACCTTTATTTGACAGTTATGAGACAGGAAATCATGGGAGAGAGAGATGATGTGACATGCAGCAAAGGACCGGGATTCGAACCATGGTCGGCTGCGTACATATACGCATTAACTTTGCTATGCCATGGCCACCCCACACTAGCTTTGTGTCCCATCTTGGCCACCCCCCAAAAAATGTCCTGGATACGCCACTGCTCACCACAGGTAGGGCTGGGGCGTATGGATTTTTTCTAACCGCAGTTGAAAAGCAAGATTTTTCCCCTCAACTCACGAAAGGTTGGATTTGCTCCATCTTTTGATGATAAGTTTTGTTTAGAAAACCTTGAATCCATATAAGCCACAATATCATTAGACATAATCCATGTAATTAGAATCAATGAATCCATGTCATTAGACACAACGTGCACACATGTGCAGGCCAAGGTTTTTTTTTTTGGAGGGGGGCGTTTTGCGGTGATGACGGTGACGAGCTCAGACCCGCGGTTGGAGTCAAGTGACCGCGGTAATGCGGTAACCGTCCCAGCCCTAACCACAGGCTGATCAGACCTGGGTGTGTGTCGCACCGGAGGCTCAAAAGGTCTTTGATGGTCTTCCGCTGAGCCCGTCCTCCAATTCCAACCTACTTTAGTAGCCTTGTGGTGGAACTAGCTACAAAGCCCCTGCTGCCCACTTCCACTAAATTAAACAATTACAATTAATTAAACAATTAAATTCTTAATAGTTTTATGTTTGAATTTGTATGTTATGTATTTTTATGTCTCTCTTTTTTTTGTATAAAATGTCATTCCAAGTTTGCTTACCTTTTACAGGTTGGACAGTAAAGGCAAGAACACAATATATGGCACTAGAAAATATGTAAAACTCAAAGAGCCATCCTTTTTGGAGTTTGTCACAGAAGGTAAGTCCATAAATGAAGCTATATTATACAGTAAATTGATGTACTTTGATGTTACGGGTGGGCAATATGGCAAAAATGTATCACGATTTTTTCCAGAAAATCACAGTTCACAATTTTATCACCATTCTCTTTCATGTTGGTTTTACTATTTAGCAAGTGACTGAGCACTAATTTCCCTATTTTAAAAACAAATCCTTACAAGGTAACAAAATATGAAATAAAAAAAGAATGGCAGACAATTAGGCCAAAGTGGCGCAAATAAAAATAGGCTACACAACTGGCGAAGGACGGCCGAGGGACGTGAGAGAACGGCGCGAGGTCGGCGGTGCGATTGCTAATGAGCAACACCTATGTAGCACACCGGTCTCGCATCTCTCACGTCCCTCGGCCGTCCTTCGCCACAACAACATAATATACAAATAAAATAAACATTTATTTTTTTAGCAGTAGGAGTGTTTAACAGTAGCTTTCAAGAAAGAAATTGAATGAACAAATAAAATAAAACACTGCATAGACATCACTGTATAAATAATACATTGATTCTTATTAAAGCTACTTTTAAAGTTCTCAGTCAAGAGCAGTGAGTGATTTTCTTTTTGTGTTTTGTTTTATTACCATTAAAGGATTAGTTCCCCCCAAAAGAAAAATTGTCATTTACTCCCTCAAGTTGTTTTTAAACTGAATAAGTTTCTTTCTTCTGTTGAAAATGAAAGTTATTTTGAAGAATGTGGGTAACCAAACAGTTGCTGGTCCCCAGTGACTTCTATAGTATATTCTTTCCTATGGAAGTCAATGGGGACCAGCAACTGTTTGTATAGCCACATTCTTCAAAATATATTTTTTTTCCTTCTTCTTTTTTTCAGCACAAGAAAGAAATTAATACTGGTTTGGAACAACATTATAGTGAGTAAATAATGACATAATTTTCATTTTTGGGTGAACTATGCCTTTAAGGACAAGTGGCCTCAAGTGTACTATTGGGCTACTGTAACTTTAAGACAGTAGAAAATATGTAAAAGGGGTGGGAGCTTTTATGAACTGCAGTGTCCCGTCCCGTGAGTGTAACTTATGAAGGTAAATTAGTAGCAAAACTCGAGAGCACGTAGATGTGAATTTGAGAACTTGTACAATAAATATTCGTACTTGTACGCGAACATTTACACTCACAGCTCCGATGTGAAAACCTGTAAAATAAAAATGTGAACTTGAACGCTGAGCTTTGCACTTGCAGACAATAGTCACAAACCTGTATTCTGAATTTGAAGCTGCAGACAAGCAGTCACAAATGTGTAAAATGCCATTCACAAAGATACAACGACAGACACAAACTTGTAATACAAATTTTCGCTTCTTCCAACATTCAAATTCGCAGTACAGCCTCAAATTGGCACTTGCAACTTCTAAAATCTGTCACTGCAAGTTCAAATTTCGCGCCTTGACTTTTGCTACTCTTTTCGCGATATAGGTGCAAAACTAACTTGTGCACTTGCAACTCAGTGGCGGCGAGAGAGGAAGGGGGGCGGGAGTGGGGGTGATCAAAGGAGCCGTTTTATTGGTTGGCCCCTACCCAATGAAATGGGACTTCTGTTATTTGTGAAGATGTCACTAAACCCGTTTGTGATGGACCGTTATTAAAAGTAATAAATTATATTATCAAACTCAGTTAACAACACCATAAATTAAGCATAGCCTTGTAGGCTACAGAAAAGCCAATGAGCCCAGAATATGACGAAAGAAAGCAAATATGTGTTAAGTGCAAATAAACCTGCTGCCTGCAGTTTTATTAATAATAACAAATTGTGTGTGTGTTTTTTTTTTTATAACTGTTGGTCCATTAAGCCTCATGAAGCGTTTTCTTGGTTTTCTATGGGAGGGAAATGCTTAACGTACAATTAAACGCGTGCAAATTACTTTTCTATGCTTTATTAGTAGGCATGGTGTTTCCTGAGTTTGACCTTTTCAAACCACTGTCTTTAATGCATTGTGCTCATATTCTGTGTTGATCTGCTTTTCTGTACATAGCCTGCATTATTAGTATGGTGTTGTTTACTGAGTTTGATAATATCATTTATTTCTTTTAATATCAGTCTAATGCATTAAGCCATGTTAGCATTTCAGATCTTTATTTTTTTAATGCAACATTAAATATACAAAAGATTTGTACATACATAGCCTATACTATACACCTCACAACAACACCTTTAGCGTTTCAGATCATATTCAGATCGTCTCCGATAAGCGGGTTTCGTGATATCATCACATATAACAGAAGTCCCATTTTATTGGCTAGGCGCCAACCAATAAAACGGCTCCTTTGAACACCCCCACTCCCGCCCCCCTTCCTCTCTCGCCGCCACTGAGTTGCAAGTGCACAAGTTAGTTTTGAATCTAAAAAATCGCGAAAAGAGTAGCAAAAGTCAAGGCGCGAAATTTGAAATTGCAGTGACAGATTTGAGAAGTTGCAAGTGCCTACTTGAGGTTGTAGGCCTACTGCGAGTGTGAATGTAAGAATACGTGCAAATATATGTTAGGCTACAAGTTAGTGTCTGTCATTGTATTTTTGTGAATGGCATTTTACAAATTTTTGACTGCTTGTCTGCAGCTTCAAATTCAGAATACAGGTTTGTGACTATTGTCTGCGAGTGCAAATCTTAGCATTCAAGTTCAGATTTTTATTTTACAAGTTTTCACATTGAAGCTGTGAGTGTACATTTTAGCGTACAAGTACGAATATTTATTGTACAAGTTGTCAAATTCACATCTACGTGTTCTCGAGTTTTGCTACTAATTTACCTTCATAGTAACTCTACCGCTGCGTTAACATGTGATGTGTGAATGTACGTCGCATTGAGTATGTTGAGATGGAGGTGCCAGAACTGAACTGATAGAATGCACTAACTGTAGCACGATACAAAGCAGATCGTGGAGGCATTTTAATCGTCCACGATCAAAAAACGTGATATCGCACACCCCTATTTGATGTCTTAATGATTAATACATTTTTTGGGTAGTAATGGAGTTATTGTTTTTCAGCAAAAAAAGCATTTGCCATTTGAGAACAGACACCTGTTAAGGTAACGGATGACACCTCTACAGAAATGGACGTGGATGTGTTTCCAGAACTTGTTGCTGAAAGGGGCATGTGCTTTAGTTTACATACTACTGATGGTAATTATGTTTATACTTTTCTGGTCTTATGTTAAAATTGTGGTGATGTTTACATTTTTGCAAGTAATATTTTTATATACTGTATACAAATTCCACTTCTGCACATGAGTTGTCCCCCTTGACTGATGGGAACTCTGTCAGCAAGTCTTCAAACTTTACTGAATGCAATGAAGGCAACACAACTTCTGCATTCCCTTCCAAAAGACCCAGGTTGGATGATTCCAAGCTTGCAAAAGAGGTTGGTAAGACAAGGGATCTAACCCAGCTTAAAGAAAATGTTCTCCAGTTTATCAATAAATGCTGTTCTGTGTGTACATTTTGGTGTTGTCTGTTTAGATCAAAGAAGACATCCTAAAGTGCAAACCTGGTGGTGTGGAAGTGATGTAGCACTATAAAGACACTGGTAATATGTCAACATCCAAAAGAAAGGAGATGATTAATATATTGGTTGCACACATGACTGAACAAGAAGGGTAAGCTTTGTTCATTTAATATGTATATATCACTGTACTTCCAAATTATTCAAATGTTAATATCAAATAAAAACATTATCTATTTGCTTAACCCATGTTTTCTAAAGTGATCTAATCAGTTTGGGCTGAGAAACAGACAGAAATTGTGTAATGTTTGTAGCATTAATATTGCTTTGTCACCGCTTGTTACACCAAGTGTACCAAGAACAGTTTTAATGTTTTAGATGCTATTGTTTTTACCCCAAGTAAACAGAGCAGAATAGACTAGTTTTTGGTTTCATGGTATATTGTTTATATAAGAATAGTGAACCGCTATAACGAAAGCATGTAGGGTTTTTCTTTATTTCGAAGATGTAATTTTCTCTAAATTTGTGGTAAATGTACTATGTTCTGATTTTAAATGTATGCTATAATTTATGGTATTTAAGTAATTTTTATATTGTTATTAATCAGTCCTGCAGAAGTTTGGAGGACTATCTCTCAGAGGTTGAGGACAGGCCGCCCTATCTTCTGGCCACTGGACAAACCATAGCAGATGTGCTTAAGTTCTCCATTGTGGTCGACAAGAATCTCATACCCTGTCAAGCAAGTACTTCACCTGGAGCTTTTGATGAGCTTTTTAAAGCTCATTTTGTCTTTGGTGCATAATATGACCCATCTCTCAGCAACATGTTCCCCAGGTCCATGCCTACAGATTAATTGACAAAGCATCTCAACATGTATGGATAGTGAACAAAGACAACTTAAGGAATATTTATTTGTTTGATGCACAGATGTCCTATGGTGCTGACTCATTTTTCTTCATAGTTTCAAAAAATGAACTTGTTTGAAACACTCAGTAGAGATTTATGTGATTATTTAGCATATACAGGAATAGTATATTTTATCAGAATGAATGTGTATTTTCAAACCAGGCACTGTTTAACATTGAGTTAAAGGTGGCATTAAATTGTTGTATTTTTCAATTTAAAGATGTTATTGCAGATTATGTTTACTTGTTAAAAAAACCCTCAATTTCTATTGAAAATGTCCATGCAGATTGTTTGAAAAAGTACATCACCTTACATTTACAGATGTCCTATGGTGCTGACTCATTTTTCTAAATTTTTACAACAACAAAAAAGAATTTGTTTGAATCTCAGTAGAGATTTGTATTTAAGAAATATTTATCGTAATGAATGTGTAAATTTTTTTTTACCAATGTTAAGATGATAATGCGTTGGAGACTAACATAGCTGTTTTATTCAATTGTATGTTTGATATATGACATTTTTAATAAATCTTCAAATAGATTCATAGTCACTTGTTTTTTGGAAAAATATCTACAGGTTTATTTTTTAAATTTCATCTGCATTACCATTTTAAAATAAGTATTTACATTATTTAGATTAAATCAACATAAAGAATACACTGGGGTTGTGTGATTAAACACCATAAAGTGTTAAATGTGTATACTTAATAATGTCTTAACACCTTGAGTGATTAAAATGAAACATTAACACAGTGTTTGAATAATAAACACTTTAGTGTTGTTTCAACACTAGCAAAGATGAACCAAGTGATAATTTTAACACCCATGGTGACAAATCTCCCAACATATTTTTGCTGTGAACAAATAAATGCAGCCTTGGTGAATAAGTTACTTCTTTCAAAAACATTGGAAAAAACTTAAATCCGAACTTTTGACTGTTAGTGCATACTAAAACACTATAGATAGATAGATAGATAGATAGATAGTTTTCTAAAAAACTGGTTGACAACTGTAAAAATATTTCCATTCAGTTTTCTTACCAAAATCAACCTGTCACAGCCCTGTTATTCTTATAAAGGCATATAACTATTATCAAAAAACAAAACAAAAAAAACTTTATATTAAGATGGCGTTTGTAATGTATTAACACTTAATGACCAAAACGTGTTTGCTAGAAAAATGTCTCTTACTCTCAGTCGGAGCGTCGGTGTCCCACACAGACCACAGCTGCACGGTGAAGAACGGAGCCCAGCACACGGTGTAGGCGAGCACGATTACCACTGTCATCTTCACGGTCTTAATCCGAGACTTGGACACAAACACCACGTTGCTGGCTCTGGAGGAAATAGAGTTCGGGTGTTCATCACCTCCCTGCTGCCGTTGCTGCTGTTGCTGCAGCGTCTTCATGTACAGGTTGATCTGGAGCGCGCGGCAGATGCGCATCTGGCACACGGTCACAGTTACGATGGGCACCAGAAATATCACCAGTGTCGTCCACGTCACGTACGCTTTCGCTCCCCACGGCTGAATAAACTCTGCCCAGCAGTCGTAGACACCCGGGGCGACTTGAACTCTGGAGAAAATAAACAGTTGCGGGACGCTGAAGACAAACGACACAAGCCACGCGACGCACACGGGCAGGTTCCAGCGCGCGCGCCTCCTCTGGAAAGTCACCATGGGGTTGCAAATCGCCTGATAACGGTCCACCGTCATCACAACTATCATGTAAGTGGAGGCGAACATGCCGACGATCTGAAGATACTTGACTAAACGACATACGAGGTCAGGACCGATGAAACGGTCAGTTATGTCCCACATCAGCTGAGGGCACACCTGGAAGAAAGCGACCATCAGGTCTGCCAAGCAGAGATGGGTCACAAACACGCGCATCCTGGACACCTGCTGTCGCTTCCTCCACAGAACCAGCAGCAGGCCGAAGTTCAGAGTTGATGCGCAGAGAAAGATGACGCTCAGCAGCGCAATCTCGATTTGAGCCAAACGCTCGTTCCGGGGTTCATCTCCGGTGACTTCCATCTCCAAAGTTAAATTGCTTAAGTTTAATGTGAAGAGAGACATTATCTTAATATTTGTAGAGTCTTAAAAATAATTCAAGTTCAGAATCTGCAGTCCAACTAACCCTGTGCAGACAAGACTGTCAGTATATGCGTCTGCGCAACTTTAGTGTGTGCACGTGAGTGAAGACTTGAGGTTTTATACGTGGGTCTGCTGTATGGAGGGTGGGTCTGCTGTATGGAGGGTGGGTCCGGTGTATGGAGGGAGGGTCCTTAATTCAAAACTACTCATGAACACAAAATGGCCTTCAGAAAACTGCATGATGAAAAGATGAAGCATGAATTTTTTAGAAAAAGACACTCAATCTTAGATTGTTTTGCTTTAAAATAGGCTAAGTCTTGAAAATATATCGACTCTTGTTTCCATGCAGTTAGCCCAAAATTGTAACTAAGACAAACAGTACAGATTCATGTAAAAACAAAAAACATCCAGAGACGAAAACATAAATTATGTGAGAAATTGAATAATTCCCATTTATTTCTATTGTAGCCTATTACTTCTATTGTGTTTAGGGTCAATTTGACCCTACATTTTTTGTTCAAAATGTTGCTGCATAAACACGAAATAAATAAAGATGACTTTGTTACCACTACTTGTGGTGACTATTAGCAGACTGAGGTGCAAATAACTGCAAGTATAAATAGCCTTCTTAGTCAATATCATCATGCCTTTTTGTTATGCATGATTCTCAAAACCTTACACTGGTAAAATGGGGTTTTCAGTCTAATAATTGAGATCCAAAACAACTAATAACCAAAAACATACTTTGTCTGTAATATAATAAAATAAAAACATAATTTGACTGAAAATCAATCTTCAATTTCAAGTAAACTTTGAGTCTTAAAATGTCATAAGTTCATGCATTCCATATAGTTTTAGGTTTTGACAAGCTACATTAAAGTTTTTCTGGTTTGCTGTTTTTTGAAGTGTTGATATTCATCCGTTGGGGGTCAATATGACCCCAACACAAATGTAACAAAATTTGTGAAGCCTTTCCAAAACACATCTACTTTGCATGCATATTCATGACCCAAAATGAAAAATATTCACTACATTTAAAAAACAGTTTAACTAGTGTCTCAAGCAGTTGAAACTCAAATAGGGGTCAAATTGATCCCAACACAGGTATACCGGCAGACACGATTAACCGGTAGAAATTTGTCAATCGTTTAAGATTTTTGGACTATACGTTTACTGTGCTATGGAGTCACGAAAGCTTGTTGTGCGTTTTTAAGTATTCTGGTTTAAAAACAAGTGATTTTAAACCATTGAAGCACAGTAAGCTGCGAAAGACAACTCAGTCCCCTATATGCAAGTGCTGTCAGACTGTTTCTAAGCGCTGAATTTCAAGGGCTATTTCTGAGTGCTTTCTTGCTGTCTAGAACACATTAAAACACATAGACCGTGCAAGAACTGAACGGAGTGCTTTTTTGCGTATAATTGGGCTTGAGCAGTTAAATATACATACTTATTTGTCAAAGTGACCATGTCTTTTGAAGTGAACATAAACAGTTGAGAAAGAAAGCGCACAAGTGTGGATCCGTGCAGTCGGACTTAAAGTGACAGCATCCAAATTTACCTGCTGTCATTATTAATGTTAATCAAACAACAACAAAAAAGAAAATCTCTCACCTCTCTTCACTGAATTACTTTTGTAACTTTAATAAGGCAGTGATGACTATGCAGTGTTTTTATAAATTTGATTACTTTATGTAGTATTTCTTATTTCTAGTGCTTAAACTTTTTCAGGTAGGTATATTTCATTTGTGTCTTTGTTCTATTGTAGTTTGTTTTCCTATACGCTTGTAATTAGTTTCTTTGTTCTTTCTTTATCACTGTTTCTCTTCAGTAAGCTTGAGATCATTTTTCTTAGGCTCGTATTAGTTTTTTGCGAAATTGAAAATGGTGACAAGCTTTATTAGATTTCAATGGTATCAATACATTTTGATATCATAAAAACCTTATTTAAAGCAAAAATAACTATATTGTGATATATATCATTATCGTGAAATAAAATTACTCATATCGTGATATAAGGTTTTGGTCATATCGCCAACCCGAGATAGATATATCAAACCATTACAGATTTCCATCCATGGACTTAAAGCAAGACACCACGACACTGTAATACGTAATGTGTGCTACTTTATTTCAAAGTAAACACCTGGAGAGTTGGTTACATAACCATCTAATAACTAAGAACTGTTGACAAAGGAATATAATTTTTCCTCATAATGAAACCATGGCTATGGCTTCATATATGAGAAGATGTCATCTCTGCAGGAGAGCTAAATTACATCCTTTACTATAATAATTACACCAGTTCACTAATTACACCATTTCAGAAAGGGACAAATCCCACATCAAAAAACAAATTCAAAATGAAATTGCATTGTGTCGTTCAATTTAGATGCATCCTTGTTCAAACCAATTATATTTATGAATAAATTAATGATATTATGTCAAACTAAATCACCATTTATAAAAGGAAAATGATAGGGAAGTGTTGACGATGTTTAGCATTCTAAATCTCACAATGTTCGCTTTGATACTCCAAGACATTTTCTGCATCCCGAAAACATAGCCATTACAAATTCCAAAGATAGCAGCCATTGATATTCCTCAGCTTTTGGTAGCATTGTCTGCAAAGCCACAGGACAAAAATAATAAGTATATAAGTGCCCATACAGACCTGATGGTCCCTCCACACACTATTCGTTGACACTATGGAGGTGCACCTTCTGTACACAGACTCATAATGCATTATAGAACATGCCAGCAGAGACAGTAGCACTTCTGACACTAGTGTGTTTCCTTATCTGACATCAGGATCTGCTGAGGGTGGCCAGAAGTTCCTCTTTGCTCATCTGATAGCGGCTCTTCTTCCACATGTCCCTAAGCTCCTGAAGGATGGTGCCAATCTCTTTACCCGAGGTAATGCCCAGCTTGCGTAGGTCATGCCCATTCACTGGGAAGCGGGGGATGGACCACCTTCTCAGCTCATCTAAAAGTTTATTTTCACCCTGATACTTCAGAAGCTCCAGTACTTTACTCTGCGAGTCTGGCTCTCGAGACTGCAATGGGGGGGAAAAAAAGAGATATATTTATATAAATGTATTCATTATATATTTATATGTAATGGATAATCCATGGCTTGCTGTGCAATAAACGATTTTGTGGAGGCAAAGAACCGCCCGAAGCAAAGCTTAAAGCTGTTATTGATGTTTGAAGCTCAATATTTGACTGGAAGGGTAAAATTGATGGTTATTTCCGTCAGTTACAGCTCATTAGATCTAGCATTCTGCCCGCTTTGAATCAGACACAGAGGTAGGTAGTGCATAAGATTACATTTATTTGAATGAATTATAGCATTTATCTGAATTAATTATCAAAAGAGGAAGTAGCGTTACAACGAAGCTGTGAGTTTAATTACTTCAGAAGAGCGATGTAAGCTGAGAAATATGATGTAGCGATTCAGTAGCCAAGCTATTTTATCAATAAAAGTCACAGGGCAGCATTGATAAGTTTCTGTGCTCCTTAATGTTTCTGTGTGCGCAGCATGATCTCCACTCTCTGTGTTCGAGTGACGTTCTGTATGCGTGTGTGCGCTTCAATAAAAACAGCGCATTAATATAGACCGGTGATTAAACTGACTTGGAACTTCCTGTGCATTAAAAAGTTTTATTGTACACCTTCCAGCCAATCAGGATAGAGTATTCAAAAAGACCATGGTATAAAAATATATAATATTAAAACAGTTATTCTATATATATATATATATATATAAATAAAAACTATATAATGTTGAAATAAAGATGTGAAAAAAATCAGCATTGTTATTGTTATTAAAAATCGTTTTCGGTAACTGAAATAAATTAATATAAAATAAAAATATAAAATGAAAAACAAATGAAAATTAGAAATGTTGACAACTAACCTTGACAACTAACTAAAATTAAAAAAAATTAATCACTAAAATTACTAAAACAAACTGAATAGAAATTACTAAATTACCAAAAATGAAAAGCTAATCAAAAATATTAATGAACAATATAATAGTATAACAAAACAACTAATGTATAAAAAAATCAGGAATGAAATGCATAAAAGTAAAACTGCAGTAAGCAGAATATGAGTCACTGGGCCTTTGAGAAAATCCATATAATTTTTTGAATGACAGTCTAAATGATTATGGGGATAAAGTCTGTCTTGTTACCGTTTGATTCACACATAATAAATAAATGAATTAAATCAATGTACAACAACTGATTTTTTGGTAGTAAACATTAGAGAGGGAGCCCAGGGAGAAAATGTACATACATCAATTATGAAATCTGTGTATGGTTTCTTGCTGTCGTGTTGATCCTGTCCTTTAACGAGATCTCGTCTGTGTTTGACCAGGAAGAGGCCCAGGTTTTTCTCTTCTCTGGACAGCTTCAGTCGCAGATCCAGTTTCTCCACATCCTCCTGGCTTCGGAACAGAGCAGCCAGGATAGTCATGGGTTTAGGAGAGCTGTCGTGAGCCCTCTGCCAGACCTGCTTCATCTCTCCAACATTGCCATCTGCTGGAAGACCTGCAGGGAAACACACAGTAAGTCAGAATATTTGGAAATGATGTATTTAAAATTTGTATACATTAAGTCCAACCCATTAAATTTATTGCATTTTGTAAATATAAACAAATTTTGATTTTAATGGCAGCTAGACACTAGACTAGACTTGGGACAGAGGCAAAATAAAAGTGGAAAGCTTATAGAAAATCCAAGTTAATCTCTTTTGAATCAGTCCACAATACGTAAGTGGTAATAGTTGAGGGTATCGTGGTTGAGTGTAAAAGGAGCTTCTCAGTCTTTGCAAGCAAAGATAGTTCATGGCTCATCACTTTGTCCCAAATATCATGAGAGAATTGTCAAACAAATTCAAAAATCACATTTCTCAATGCAAGACTGCAAAGAATTGAGGTCTTTCACCATCTACCATACATAATATTATGAAAAGACTTAGGGTATCCAGGGAAATCTTAGTACATGTAGGGCCAGGCAGGAAACCGCTGTTGAATGTGCATGACCTTTGAACCCCTCAGATGGCATTGCATGAGAAACCGTCATACTACTCTTTTTAATATAGCCACATTGGCTCGGGAGTTCTTTGGAAAACCGTTTTGACTTAAAACAGTGTGACGCTGCATCAAGGAATGCCACTTGAATTTCTGTTGGCATGGAGAAACCAATACACCAGTTCTATGCAGAGATGCCGACGAGTTCTCTGGGCCCGAGCTCATCTCTGATGATCCAAAACACAGTGGAAATGTGTGCTGCGGTCAGATGAATCCACTTTTCAGCTTGTTGTTTAGGAAAAATGGACATTGAGTTCTCACTGAAGTGTTCACTGAAGTGGAGGCATATATTGGGATTGTGCAGAGACATTTAATGGCATCTTTCCTGGGAAGCAAGACAATACCAGGCCTCATTCAGCATGTGCTACAACAGAGTGGTTTCTAGATACTACACCGTAGAAGGGTTGTGCTTGACTGCCTGCCTGCAGTCCGGATCTGTCTCTTATTGAAAATGTATGGCCCATCATGAAAAGGAGAATGATGTCCATGGACTGTTGAGTGGCAGTCTTGTGTCAGGAGAGATTGGGCAAAAAATCCACTTGCAAAACTTTTTAACTTTTTAAAAAAATGAGTGGCAGGTCATCAATCGTCACTTTATATGTTTAGAGTGTTCAGCAACAATTCCTAACAAATATCTCTATTTCTCAGTTTCTCACCTGTGTACTGGCCTAGGCCTAACTCATAGACAAGCTCCAGCAGGTGGCCAGCATGGTTTCCAACCAGCATCTTCTTCAGCTCCACCCAGATCCTCTCCCCTGAGATAACAGCCAATCCTTTGGCATTTTCTCTTATTGCCTCCAGAGTCTCAGGTTCATGCTGCCCAGGCTCAGCTGCCACCCGCCCATAGAATCTACAGAGCAAAGACAGAAGATTTAAAGATAAACTCTATCATAATTTATTCACCAGGCTTCATATCATTCCAAACATGCATTTCGTTCTAGCTACTTTCGGTCAAAATACTGTAATAGTGCATAATTACCTGAAATATCTCAAAATTCGAAGGTAGTCCTCTTGGATCCGAAGTGAGGCACTGCCGACAAACCTTACTTTCCTGTTCTTGAGGTCCTCATATCCTTTGAAATAATCATATAGAGTCCCATCCAGCCCTGTAAAGACACAATAAATGTTAGTGATTCCAAATCCTGTGAAAGTCAACATCAAATTAATGAGAAATTCATTCATTAAATTGCGAGGCTCATTCAGGTGAAACGTCTCGTTAGGAACTCCATCTGTTTTACCAAGAAACATGGAGTTGATGGTGAGATCTCTGCGCTCTGCATCCTTCTGCCAGTCAGTGGTAAACTCCACCTCTGCGTGCCGCCCATCCGTCTGCACATCCACTCGCAAAGTGGTCACTTCAAAGTTCTCGTTATGAAGCTTTATAATGTATAAAGGGGCATGTTTCAGTTTGTAGTCCTAACTTTGATATTATGTGGAAAATTATCACAAACCAAAATAGATCACCTAAACCCACTGCAAAAGTATAACAACTGTGTAAGAGGTTTAGCAAAACGTAAAATGTTTGAGGAATATATATATATATATATATATATATATATATATATATATATATACATTCTTCACCTTACCCTGGCAGTAATGGTCCCATGTTTCTCTCCTTTATTGTTTATCATCCTGACTCCTGCTGTCTGGAACATGCTCTTCATTTCCTCTGGAGTGGCTGTGGTGGCAAAATCTACATCTTCGGGCCGGTTTCCTGACAGAAGGTCCCGCACCGCCCCTCCTGCAATCCTCAGCTCAAACTGGTTCTTTTCAAATATTTCTATATATATCGTAATAAATACAATGATTTTTGACATGCTCCTTGGTATTACAAAAGTAAATAGCATTGAACATGAAAATGGTTCCATTTGTGACGCCTGACTGAATGTAAGTAACATGCAAAATAGTTTTGTTTTAGTGACTTTATTATTCTAAAATGTGAAATACTATTAACAGAGAATGAGTAGGAGTGGCAAACTTCTCGCTAGTAGTGTATATCAAAGTGAGATTGGTATAGTGGGGATATCATCACTGCACCACCACTACAGTTAAAGAAAGAAAAGGTGAGGATGTCGTAAGATAAAATGAGCTTACCAGCAAGGCCAACCAGCCCGTCGGTAAATAGAGACTCGAACTCTTTAGTTTTCAGTTGCATTGTGATCAATGATCTGTGACTCCACGTGAGATGAACTTGGTTGATAAACCTGGGGCTAAGAAATAATTTAGCCCACATCGGTGAACCTAAAGACAACAAAGTCGGTTACTAAAATGACCAATAAATGTGTCAAACGTAACATAAAATACTTCATATTCATTCACCAGAGTAAAACAACAGATGCTATTTTAGCATATCGGTAGTTTTACTTCCACTGTAAGCAGCCATGACAGATATTAGCCAGGGGGCGTGGCCATGCTACACAACGTTTCCCGGATAGATACGTAATGACACTACCAACCAATGAAAATGGTTTATTTGCTTTTTTTTCATGCTCCCACCCCCCATATAGAACATGTTGCCTTTAGTAACATATACTGTTAGTAATATAAAAAACTATTTACATCTCTTGGCAGAAAACGTCTTTGAATGTTTTCATAAAATTATGTTTATTCATGTTTATCAGTCATCCCAGGTTCACCACAATTTTTTTAAACCTTTACTTATTGAGCATAATTGTACAGGGGATACATCAAAGCTCACTTAAGAGAACAAGTTAAGAAACTTGAATTGAAGCAAGGCACTAAAATATATTTGCAAACAAGAAGAAAAAATAAATTAATTAATAGAAACTCCTAAAGCAATAAATAAAAAAATTAATAAAAAAGCTGTCGCCATGAGGAGATTATCAGGAGATACCCTTGTGAAACCGTTTTCTTTTCATAAATTGAACAGTTTTAGCGGCTTTTTTGTTGAACGATGAACAGAGACTCGTAGAATAGCTTATCAATACAACACAAATTATTGTGCTCGCTCACTCATTGTCTCTCGGTTTATTACGAATCGGACATGTCCAAGAAAAAAAATATTCCTGGTTCAGCTGAATCATTCAGAAATAGTTCAAATTCTTCATTTAAAAGATCCGCCTCAAGAGAATTGTTCGTTCGCGAATTGAATAGCTTACTAGTTAATTAAATCAGGCAATAAATAACCGCAAACTGTATGCGATGGGCATGACAAAAAAAATCATTATGTCTCATGATTGGATTAAGTCCTAAATGTTCAAACATGACGGTTTGTTTACAATTGGAGTAACCGCCCATTTAAAGCCAAAGCGCATCGCGAGAGTGAGGAAGTGCATAAGCTTTGAGCAGCTGCCAGTGTATCCGGTTATCCGTTTATTCGGTTTTAATGGCTAAAGTGGAGATTGCCCCTTTGAGAGGCTGGGATGATTTCTATCCAGGCTCGGAGCGCTTCGCCAAACCAGACACGCGAGATTTGGCAAAATGGAACAACAGAGTGGTCAGCAACCTCCTCTATTATCAAACAAACTATCTGGTGGTGGCAATCATTGTATACATGCTTGTAGGGTAAGTCCAGTTGTCTTGTTGGTTAATTTGATCATGCATGCACAATATGGTATTTATCTGTAAACAGACATTTCTAACTATTAGACTATCATAACTATTTCAAGCATTTAATTCTAACGGACATGTCAACACAAATATCGCATTACAGAAAGTATCGCGAGAAGTAATACCCACTCTTAAAACTGTAAATTCAGCTTTAAATTAGCATAAATGTATGTAACTCATTTTCTGATAAACTTTAAATGCGTTTTAAAAATGGTTGCCTGCTATGATACCGATTTTTGTTTGGATATATCATCTTGGAGCACATTGTAAATGCTAAATGAAATTAGCAATTCAGTCCCTTCATATTATCTTTTGAAACCGCCGTTATACCTTGGTACACTGTACTTTTTGAAAGGGAATTTCATGTTGTGCTGGAAAAAAATAAGCTACGTTAAACTTTAAAGTTTTTTTTTTCCCTGTCCTAATTAGAACATGAAGTAAGTTCTTCCTAAATATAGTTCGTGGATTGTTAGTGATATGTGGGCAGCTGTGTTTGTTAGATGAATGCCAGTGTAATGTCTGGGAGATTATGGTTTGGCTCTAATATT
This sequence comes from Siphateles boraxobius, assembly GCF_051911475.1. Classification (NCBI taxonomy): domain Eukaryota; kingdom Metazoa; phylum Chordata; class Actinopteri; order Cypriniformes; family Leuciscidae; genus Siphateles; species Siphateles boraxobius. The sequence continues at coordinate 8,726,792 of NW_027509042.1, read as the reverse complement.
ATAGCTAGTTGCTAAGACTGAACAATATTTAAGGTGTAATCACATGACACTGACCACGAGCAAAGGGCAGTGTCTAACCTTGTAGATACTCATTTCACAGTCATGTGGATGACTATTTTCATACTTTAAAGTTCAGTTTATTATTTAACTGACAAGTTTATTCGTTGTTTTATTTATTTTCAGACCAACATGGAAATGCCTCCTTTTGTCAGCGATAGTTTGTGTTGACACTTTATAGCCATTAGGTGTCACCATTGACAAATGCTTGTATTCTCACAAAGCTAGAAGGCAGGGCAAATTCAATGGAGCTTTTTGTGAGCACTAAGGGAATATTAAATGTGTACAATGCTTATTTTTAAGAAGACATTGAAGCATTAGTTGGAAAAAAATAACTGAACTGTAGTATAATCACCACAATTTTGGCTTCAATAATGTCCAGTCACCATTTAATTCTCTGTCCACAGGTTGATGAACCCCGTTAGCATGTTCACAGGTGCAGCAGTGGTCGCTTCTGTCTTCATTGGCTCTGTGTGGGCAGGGGAGAACAAGGCAATCATTAAAAATTTCAAGAAGGAGAACCCTGCCTTGTTTGTTTTCCTGGTGATGGTCGTGAGCTACTTCCTTATGTCGCTCTTCGGCGGAGTTATGGTATTCCTGCTTGGAATCAAACTCCCACTTCTGTGTAAGTTTCTTAAGAAATGTATCATTACCATAGATCTATTGTTAGCGTTAAATGAAAGGAGGAAAAAAAGTTTTCTTTCGATGGAATGCATTAGGCATTCTTAAGTCTTGAATAGAAAAAATTCACAACATAGCAGTTTATTACAAACTGTAATGCTATTTAAAAGTTTTTGACATGCAACCTAGCACATGGAGGTTTCAAGTGCTCTTGCATTTTTCGTTTCAGTGATTTTTGCACATGCATCGCTTCGCCTACGGAACATAAAAAACAAACTGGAGAACAAGATGGAGAGCGCTGGACTCAAGAAATCACCCATGGGAATCATACTTGAAGCACTGGGTCAACAAGAGGAGAACCTCAGTAAAATTCAAGACATTCTGGAGAGCAAACTGAAGGATGATCTCCGTCAATAATGCCTCTCTGTGTTTCTCACCAATGCATGAAGGAACCGCTTTCAGCTGGTACAATTTGTGAAATCCACTCTTGTTTCTTCCAACATGCATACGTTTTTTTCCCCCCAGTGTTTTTCTGTAAAGGGATGAAAAAATTGTATTGAAAAAACAGTGTTTTATGATGTTTATGTCTCATGTCAAAAGTAAGGGGGTGCAATTCAACTTGTTTTTCAAAATTTCTTTTTTCTTCTTCTCTGTAACCTGTTGGGTAATGTGTCATAAGTGCTTATTGAAAGTGTTGTATTTTTTTCTTTCAAAATACATTCATTCTTACATTAAGAAAAAGTATTACATAAGATGACATCAGGTTTATAAGATCTAATATCTCCAATTTTCCTGCAGTGTGATGATTACTGGATTATATGAATAAAAGATGGCGTGGTCTGGACTAAACTTAATAGCGTCTGAAACGTGCTATAATTTGTTGTTGTGAAATTTATTGAACATTCATGTCTTTTAACATATTACCGTTGCAGATGTGTTTTAAAAGCAATAAGCAATTTGAGTTCTGCATTACAATAATTTTACCACAGGAAATGGGCTTTTAGACACTCTGTTTTTTATTATTATTTTTTTATCATGGCTAAGATCATCCCTTACATTTGAAAAATTACTGTAATGCACAGCCTTTCATGGCTCATGGTTTTGTCACCTATAAGGTCAAATAAGTCATAGTTGAATTTCATGTGAGGCTATACTCCAAAATCTTAAAGTCACATTTTGGTACAATCATGTGTTTTATTTTAAATAAAGTTTGATTTACATTGAAATTAAATTAATTGCTGTGGTTTGTTTGTTTGTTTGTTTGTTTGTTTTAATGCCATGCTAGCTTCTGGTTATTTTCATTTAAAAATGGTAAACTATATCAGGTTTTTAAAATCTATTTTTCTAAAACTATATTTGGTTTGTAAATGCTGTGTAATTTTTTTTTTAAATAAACAAAATGCCTTCCAAAGTGTTAACTGAATAAAAAAAGGTTTCCCACAGTATTAAACCCAGCACAATCTAATAAAACTTGCTTCAGGGATAAGGAACATGTTGGAACACAAAAAAAGAACATGTTGGTGAATCTTCTTGTGGACATTATTGAGTTCACTTATTCAATCTCACATTCAATCCCACTACTGAAACTGTGTTCTAGAAATAAATTTGATATTGATATGAGGGTAGGAGGCAGGCAGAGGCATAAGGTACTGAAAGTATTACGTATAATAACAATTATAAAACATGACATTTACTTTTGATACTTAAGTACTTTTTAAAACGAGTACTTCTGAACTTTTACTTAAGTAAAAATGGGTCCTTACAACTTGTAATATTTGACCAGTACTATCTGTACTTTCACTCAAGTAAGGAAGTTGTGTACTTTGTCCAACTCTGGAAGCCGGTCATGTGATCTTAACACCGCTGGGCCCCATGCAACCTGGTCCATGTAAAATAATACAGCTTTTATTAGGCTACTGATATGACTGTAGTCTTTATCTCCTTCAAGTGTACATGACTTTAAACATGTTTTACAAAAGAATTTATTTCTTTAAATGTGAAAAGTGCACCGAACAATGGATACGACTGAGCAAAGTATCCTATAACACTTTAACAGCTGACTCTCATTACAGACTCGCAGAATGACTGAACTTAAGGACTTCTAAGAGTGAAGAGTCTTTAAACTAAAATCTTGACTTTAAAGGAATCTTATCCCCACATCTGAATAACCCACTGTCATTCTGTTCCTCTCTCTTATTAGATTGCAGGGTGTTTCAGAGCGGCTCGCAACATCTCTGCAAACTTACCTGCAGTAAATCATGCTGGGTTCCTGCTGAATCAGCAACTTCACTTCCATGTGTTTACATTTAAAAACAGACCCAAATCTGAGCTCTTTAACTGGGCTCTTTAAAATGCTGAGCAAAATAGCCAAGAAGGATTTTTCTTTCTTTTTTTGCAGCCGGGATAAGGTTCAGATTTTTTTTTTCAATAGCAGCAGGGATAGGGTTCAACAGGCTGTTGCAACAAACCTCTTAAGTAAAGAGGTTATTCATTTATGATTATAACTAAGTATATTTTTATCTTGAGTTGTTCGTTGTAACTAGGCCCAAGTTTTTCTTCTTGCACCGGGAAAGAGTTTTCTTATCATTTTTCCAGCATTAGCGGTGGAGTTGCTAGGAGAAAGCAACCTTCAATGGCCGGTTGCTGACAATAAAGCCATTCATAAATGAAATCGCTATAATGGCATCATCTATTGAGGAGTTAGGTCACAAAAACCTAAGCCAAGCTCCGGTTGTTCTTCACCTTTGTGCTGTTTTTCTGTGTACTGAAATTTCTTGGGAAGATATTTTTGCAGTGTTTTGAATAGTCTATTGCTACAGTTGAAACATTTTCCTCAGTTTGAGCTTCTTTTTACTAAATCTATCATTTACTTACCATCAGTTAGAGTAGATTTGAGCCTGATTTATATATGAGGGTCTCTGAAAGACACCCACAGTGAATCTTTGATGGAACTCTGTCTCTGCCGCTACCCTCCCCCACCGCCAAAGGTTAAACATGACCTCATTTCTAATGACCTTCAGGTGTATAAGTTGACCATTGTTGCAAAACTTTACACCACTACGAAATTCCTCTCCTCAGTTCACCGAGGTATTGGAATAAAAGAGTGCACAAACACAAAACAAAGAGCTCAGAAGATGCAGCAAGTTTAAAGGGTGAAATAGTCAAAAGTAAAAGTGTGTGAGGAACAAAATGTCTTAAATGAATTGATTTTAGATGAGCAGATGTGTGGTTATACAGGCTCTGACACTTTGGAAAAACTAAGTAAATAAAACAGCACTTAGTTATAGTCAGATGACTGTATTACAACAATATTTTGTCTATATACTGTGAATTTGAAGTATGTGCGTAACCACAAACCCACTTGACAACTGGAAGGAGTGTGTGTGTTCATGAAGGACTAATAGATGGCCATTGTTTGCTTGGGTTTTGAGTCAGCTGTGGATGACCTGGCTGATATCTTTGTACAGCTGGTGGCTACAGGAGCAAGGGGAGGTTAGACAGAAGGGTACAGCTGCAGCATACTTCAGGAGCAGTGTAGGGTGGACGGCCCCGGGACACAGTTCATCAGAACAAAGACCCAGTATCTCTCTCAGAGCCAAGAGCAGAGGCCGATGTGAGGAGAGACAAATTACTAAGAGCTGTAGAAAATCAAAAGGAAAAAACAGGAACTAATATTTTGCGCAAAGAAAATGACTAGACGCAAGTTGTTTTGAATTATGAAATCATTTAAATGTGACAAAAATAATGTCATTACTGTAAAAGTTTTTAAAATCACCCTGCACAGACAAGATGAAATTAGGCATAAACTGAGAACAACAAATATTGTAAAGAATTTATTATAAAATATTTAATATAATTTTATGTTTATATAACTCATTATTTTCCACTGAAAAAATAAAAACATTTTAGATTGAAATATGGTAGTCTTGCATTCTTTTGAATTATATATTTGAAAACATATTTTGTGAGAATGACAGTGGCTTCGCTTATATATGTACAAGTGATGGATGAAGCTTAGAGGGCACAAACTAATCTAATTTAATGCATTTTAAATAGCGTTTCTAAGCACATTATGTATATTTATCAAAGGTGTTGCATAAAAAGCAAGCCAGCCAGCCACATGATCTGTTCTTACCTCATTATGTACACAGATGACTGATTGCTTATCTTTAGGGGAGTGGCTTATGTGCTCTTAGTTGGAGTTTCAAAACATGTTCTTCTGGTTTTACACTCCATGCATGATTGACGACGAGCTGCTTGTTCTCCCGAGAATTGTAATTCTCTGAAGTGATGGAAAATAAACTGTGTAGCTGTAATGCAAGTGGTTGTTTTTACACGAGAACTTCAATTCAACAATTTGGCTTTTTTTGGATGTCTGTAAAAAATATGTAAACATTATTGCAAAAAATTGACCTCTTGATAATCCTAATGGTTGCTTACTGTTAAAAGCTGCAAGCTCAGTCAAGCTCACAACTTCCTTATTGCATCTCAGCAGGTGGTATTTCCTTGTGAACCCATTAGAAAGTTATATTTACTTTACAAACATGGTCAAAACTGACAAAAAACAAGGGCAATGCATGTTGGTTTTCTTTTTTTAATTCCAATGAATTTTTTTTAGACAAATTACTAAGAACCAGCTTGATAAATCCAAACTATATATTATATGCTTTCAAAACAAAATCTTTCAAAATGATAAAAACAAATCTCTCTAAAAGGTGAAAAACGTATCAAATGTTTGTACAGTATTTACAAATACATATACAGTTCCCTTCTGAAGAGAAAGAGAGATGCAGTGTGGTCGGTCACGGTTTCCAATCTTTCCGAGTGAGCAAAGTCCATTAGGGTATAAAAGTGCAGTCATGGGTAACAACTATTGTACCTGACTAGTTGTTAGTGACAGTATTAAAACAATTATACTCCCATATAATCATGTTTCAATTATTAGAGCTGTTGCAAACCATTTAACAGGATTAGAAAACTAACTGAATACTTGGCAATGTCTGACGCAAAGTAGAATGTTGACAGACATGATTTACTAGTACTTGGCATGTACTAAAACAAATTCTTTCTTGTGACTGGTCCAAATGTTAGTTGCGGACTGATCAAAAACAGCATTGCTGGTTGTGAACCAAGTTAAAATGGTACACAGGTGTAAAGCCCAGTACAAAGACAGAAAAGAATGATGCCTGTTATTGTGAATGCACTTAAACCGAAAGTGATGAGTAAAAATACTGAATGAAAAAGTTGTTGTTGCACCATCACATCCCATTTTGGTTTATGAACATAAAAAACACTGTTATTGTTGCTGATCTCATCTTTTCTCAACAAACTTTTACAATCCAAGTGTGAAAAAGCATTGTGGAATATTTTGGTGAGGGTTTTGCACAAGAGAAAAATCTGGTTTCAATCCTTCATATCATTTTTAGCTTGTGCCTGATGAAATATTAATGTTGCAATATCCTTCAATGTCACAGAATGTATTGAGGGTTAGACAATATCCCCAGTTCATTCTGCCCACAGCATCATAAGTTTCCACAGCAGCTGTGTCTTGTAAGCAAAGTGCTATCCCATAGTTTGTTCACGAAGAGAATGCATTGTCCTTTCTCATGTCGTCTAGCAAGATCATCTTCACACAAATGTTTTAAGGCTCTTGTCCGGCAACATTCCTAGCTTTGGAATTCATTGCTATTTATAAGCAAATGGGATGAGAACAAGGCACATGAGAGTGAACAGGAAAGAGTTTCTCTCACTCTCTACACTATGGTTCCAGGTTTAGAGTCCTCATGCCAATGCAGCGTCTGCTGGTCTTCAGAGTCAAAACTGCTGTCTATTGGGCTGCTCGTGTGTGAATCGTGGTGGCTCACGTCTATATAGGACCTGCAAATAGAAAAGAGAATAAAATGTTTTAATGATCTACAGAAAATATGGACAATGACTTACAAATACACTGATTTATTGAATATTTTAAACCCCAGTGGAACATACAGTACCCGGCTAAAAAAAAAAAGTCACTATTTGGATTTAAATAGGCAAATGCTTAAGAGTCTACGATTGGATCATTATTGCAGTGAGTATTATGTTTCTAGCATGTTATATGTTTGGCAACAGTTCTTCAAACCCTAACTGATGGAGTGTGTAGCTTTTCCTTTCTTAAACATCCATGTAGGAAGACGCATCATGACCATATTCCAGGATGACAATGTCAAGATTCCTAATGCTCGAAGCAAGAAGAATAATTTTCACACATGAATTGGCACCTCTTGAGTCCAGAACTTAAACTCATCATTGAAAGTCTTTGGGATGTGCTTGAGGAACCTTAACGGAGTACTGGACTCTTGCATTGTCAATACAAGATCTTGATCAAAAATGGATTCACCTCTTGATGTAAATAACATCACAACGATTATTTCCATCAAATTGGTGCACCAATTTTTGGTCCAATCATAGACTCTTAAGCATTTACCTATATAAATCCAAACAGTGACTTTTATTTTGGCCGTGCAGTGTAGTATATAAATACAACACCAGATATACTAAAAACCAGAGTCAGGGTCAATGGTTTTGCAGGAACAATAATGTTACAAAAATAACTTCTTGTGCAGCTGGTTTTTCAGCATTGTGTGCAAAGGGATTCAGTATATCTGGTCAAGAAACTGGCCTAGTTTCCAAATTGATGATTGTTTTTGATTATTGCATGTCAACGTGTTGAGTAGGTTGAGTGAGACACAACATCACTGAACAGTGTTAAAGACTCACACACCTGAAGCAGACCATACAAAAGCACACACGTATACTTGTCATAACTTGCACACAGCAATCAAAAACATGAAGCGCAGGGTCACATGCTTCCCCTCAGAACAATACTTCACCCTTCTTTAGAAGAAAACACACAACCATCCCACCACCAGTGAGTAAGCGGTAGAAAGTGCTGTGGAAAAGACGGTAACCGCAGTCTTCTTAAACCCTGAGTGATTCGCCATTATAGTTAGAGAGGCAAATGCTAGTCCTTCATATCTCACCACTGTTTTATGTGTTGTCTGTCACTAGCAATGAGTGTAAAAGTATTCCGGGTCATAACCACTGGCAACAGCACCAGACACCTCTAAAGGCACGGCCAATGGGCTTCTCCTGCCCGGAGTCATCCACCTGTACTCGGGTGGGTATCTGTCCATTAGGGGGTCAGGAGGTGGAGCCAGCAGATGGGGGTCAGGGCTGGTTTGGGAGGAAGGGCAAGCAGCAGTGGATAAGTGTTCATGTGTGCTCATTACACACAGCAAAAGAGAGATGACGATGTATATTGATGCTTGAAGAGAAAGTTCACCCAAAAATAAAAAATTCTGCCATTTGCTCACTCTTTATTTTGTTGCAAACACATATGACTTTCTTTCTGGAACTCATAAATGCTATTTTGTAAAGTGTCTTTAGTCATAATTAGCCAATCATTTTAAGTTAATGGCCATCTCAGAGATTCCTGTGTAATTATACCAGCTATTATTGCTTTCTTTATAAAGAAAATGTAATATTTGATATATTAAATTAGTTTATTATGTATATATATATGTATATGTATATATATATGTGTATATATATATATATATATATATCTAGAGTAATAAATATAAAGTTCTAAATTATTATGTTTTTACACAACCATTCAAAAGTTTGGGATCAGTAAGACTTTAAAGTTTTTTAATGAAGTCTCATTTATTTGATCTAAATACAGTAAAACATTGATATTGTAAAATATTACAATTTAAAACAAGTGTTTTCTATGTGAATATATAAAAATATATAAATTTATGTGATGGCAAAACTTAATTTTCAGCATCATTACTCCAGTCTACAGTGTCACATGATCCTTCAGAAATCATACTGATATACAGATGTGGTGCTCAAGAAACTGTATCAATGTTGAAAACAGTTGCTTAATATTTTTCTGGAAACGGTGATCAATTATTTCAGGATTCTTTGATGAATACAAAAGAACAGCATTTATTTGAAATAGAAATCTTTTGTAACATAAGTGTCTTTACTGGCACTTTTGATCAATTGATTGCGTCCTTGATGAATAAAAGCAAAAATTTCTTTAAAAAAGCAACAACTTTTGAATGTTAGATTATATGTTGGGGCCAGTGAAAACATTGTCATCCTAATAGGTCTGCAGAAGAAAAATCCTTCATGTTGCAGCTTGTGAAGAACACTGTGACATCAAAAGACACAGAATATGATGCACAAGTCGTATGGATACAAATAGACGCTCCATTATGAAAACAAGCCCTCTGGTCATTCTATTTGCACATTTATGGAAGAGAGAAACTTATACAAGTTTGGAAAGACATGAGCCAGAGGGTGAGTAGTACACAAGTGTGAACTACTCCTTTAAAAGTTGTTTGGAGGAAACACAAGCACTTTTAAAGAAAGCCATGCAGTCATATTTTTACAACACACAACAAGCCAGACATCCTGAGACGCTGAGTACAGACAGAGCAATCCCACACGGCTGGCGCTTTACTTACTATAAAGGGCTACATTTAGCAAATGAAGCTTTATTAACCCTTGCATGCCTTGCACCACCAGATTGAGGCGGGGACAAACCCATCTGCTTCATCTGATAGCAAGAGGAGGTTGGAGGAAGAGGAGGAGGAGGGAGTGAGGAAGAACAAGCTTGGGAGAAATGAGGAGGACAGTACTGAGGGCTGGCAGGGTAGTGCCAAGGACGTTTAGGGAGTGAGCTGGAGTCATGTCTGTGAGGGAAAGAACGGTCATAGGGAGAACAAAGCGTGAGAGCAGATACTGCACCAGCACTCCTGCAGAATTAACCAGATGCATTGTGTCAGGCAAGCTGTTAGCTTGAACATGCCCTAATGAACTGTAGCATATCAGCTAGATAGTGGACACTATGGCAAACATCAAGAAAAAAAATACATTATTCAAACTAGCATTTTCTTTGAAAGTGTAAATATCTAGGTGGTTGCTAGAGCATTTCAAGGTGTTTTATAGGATGTGCTTACTGGCCAAGTCAAAAGAGCCCACTATAAGCTCGGGACCCTCATTCAAAATGGGTCTTAAAGGATTTTTATCTTTTTTTTGTGCAGCGCTATAGTATCACCAAGCATGCCATTTTTGGCATGCCTCTGGTTAAGACGGTTCAGATAAAGGCTAATGAGCTAATCAGTAAAGGACGATGGTGCACAGAAGAGTCATACCTGCTGTGTAACGGGTGGCTGTGATGGACAGTGTTGTAGCCGTAGGACTGATGATGGTGTGTGAGAGACGTTTCATACTCTGACATTCCCATGACTGGTCGGCTGTGCCAGTTTCCCGAACTAACTGCGATTACATGAAGATGAAAGGAAATTAATGAAGGAGAACCTCATGTAGATAACATTGCAGAATCATTTTCTTCTCTCTTGAACAACATTCTAGTCAACCAAAGTTTAGGTTTTAGACTAGCTAGGCTGATTAAATAGCCAATATTTAACCGAAATGCCCACTTGGCAGATTAAAAAAAAGTGCCCATTAAGACAGCTTCAAATCTACCAATATCTTTTTTTTGTAAAAAAAAATTTAAAAACAGAAAATGTTTACTATCTATGTAAATATGTAAAACACGTGTTCATTTAATTAAAGCAATTTTGTGAAAGCCTCATTTGCCATCAACAATTTAATAATTGTGTGTTCACTAAATATTGGCATCTATATTTGAAAATAAATGTTGATATAAATATTTAAAATATAAGAAGGAAATTTGAGGGATAAAATTTTATATTATTTTGATTTAAAATCCTTCCATCAAAACAGTACGAGAATATTGCATTACATTATTAAAAAAATTGTGCTCAATTGCCCTGACAATAAGGTCACAATGAAAACCACTTTAATGGTCCAAGAATTGGCTTCTTTTGTCTTATGCATAATTCTTTTCATGCTGGTGTAAAATGTTTGTTTTCGAGAGATCCACCAACTTAAGACGCCCGTTTAAGCCCAGAAGTATTTGAGGAAACAGGAGGTGCTTTTATGCAACACTTCTCACCGGTTGAGTAGGAAGCTGTACTGTCACTGCGTACATAACTTGATGACATGGTCCTGTAGCCTAGGTTTTGCTGTGGCCCCCTGTAGGTATCATACACTGGTTGTTTGTTCTGTCGGCTGTACCATTCACGCAAGTGTTCCACCACTTCAGCCCTTTGCTTGCTTCTGGCAAAATTCTCATTCCTGGATGGAGGACGGTTCCTCGGTGGCCTTAATGTGGCATAAGGGTTATGAACCAAACCGTCTATCTCATCATGGCCGTAGTTCCCATGAGGGTCATGTCTGGGGTAGGAGGGGTTAACATTATAGTGTCCCTCCACCTCAGTCTCATACATATACGGTCCATTTGGATACACTTCAGGTTCCATGTACCGCGGATATCCAGTGACGTAATAGGCTGTGGTGGTTGGCTTTTGCCGAGGCTGGGATGTATAACCACGTGTGTCATTCTGTGCTAGGTTAGGCATGCTTCCTGTGTTGGCGTATATGTTGCCCTGCCTCCTCCGATGTCGGTTTTTGGCACGGGAATGGCAGCCGGGTGCAGAGTACTCCACGCTGGACTGGCTGGTGTAGGAAGAGCCATCGTCAAGAATTTCAGTGCTGTTGCTACGACGAGGAGAAGAGATGGAGAAGACAGGCTCGGATGGTTCGCTTTCCGTTAGGAACTGGGACTGAGATTCCAGACTGCCACTGCGCTGCCGATAATGAGTGCTTCATGCAGGAAGAAGCAAAATAATTCATGAAAACATTATCAAAATCATAACTAAAAATAATTCTCCTCTTCTCTAGCTTGCTTCCTAATCAAGTTGTCTAATAAATCTGGCATTGTATATTACAAATAATGTTGAATAAAACTGTCTGCTAAATGCATAAATGTAAATGTAATAAAAAAATAATAATAATAATTGAAATAAAACAACTGTATTTACTGGAGACATTAGTACATTAAAGGGATAGTTCACCCCAAAATTTTAATTTTGTCATCACTTACTCACCCTCATGTTTTTCCAAACCTGTATGAGTTTCTTTGTTCTGTTGAACACAAAAGAAGATATTTTAAAGAATGTTGGTTATCAAACAGTTGGCGGTAGCCATTGACTTCCATAGTAGGGAAAAAATAATATGGAAGTCAATGTGTGCCATCAACTGTCTGGTTACCAACATTCTTTAAAATATCTTCTTTTGTGTTCAACAGAACAAAGAAACTCATACAGGTTTGGAACAACATGAGGGTGAGTAAGTGATGACAACATTTTTGGGTGAACTAACCATTTAATAAGACCGAATAAATGTTTCACACTGGTTTGTGGCAATTTTGCAATACATAAACACTTTTCACATTTCCAGGTTTCACAAAAGTGGAAGTTGTCATAGTTGGGTAAACTTCTATAGCGGTAAATGAGAGACTACATTAATTTTTTTGTGTGTGTGTTCCCATTTGCTCAAATAGCTAAAGAAAATCTCCACAATAGTGTTCGCACAACTTTCAAAAAGAGGAAAAAAAAAATTATTTTTGAGAGATTGATAATGGCAGTCAGAAGAAACATGTAATTTTTACAATCACTGCCATAGCCGCTGTATTAGAAAAACCCTCAATGAAATGAAAGCGGAACGAAACAGCGCTACTCATTATTTTGTGCTTCATGGAGCGTTTATCAGTTCGGACCATCAACATCAGTGCAGCGCAAGCCGATCTTGATCAAGCGGCACTGTCACTACAGCGCTGAGAGATCCAGTAAACAAAGCATTTGAATTCGCCACTGAAGTAATAACATGACTGCGAGATCTAGTGAGAAGCATTACAATTTCTCCCGTTATTAACGGATCAAACAGCGCTGACGTGGAAACCAGGAGAAACATTGTTCCATGAATGAACTAGTTATAGGTTTTAAGTCCACAGATCAGCAACATTCACCATGGATTTACTGTAGTAACACTCACTGTAACCATGGAAGATTGGCAGAAATAGTAAAATGCTTTCAAGTACATCACTCATCTTTTCCAGCACTTCAAAACTCAAATATTATCATATTTAAATGTTATTTTTAATGTGATGACCAAAACATTATTTGTTCATCCTTCAAAGATTACCCCCATTTATAAAACTAAAAGTTTCTAGATGTAGGAAAACTAATAAATAATTTTTGTTTTAATAAATAAGAAATTTCTCTGGCATTTTTCTTTTTGCTGTATTGTATCGAACCGAACCGAACCGTGACACCACTGTATCGTATCGAACCGAACCGTGAATTTTGTGAACCGTTACACCCCTAATTTATATATACATACATAATATATATATATACAAAAGGTTGCATGATTTACGATGTTGATGAGCGTTAGAACGCATCATCACATTCTGTGAAAAGGTATTAAATATTTTAGAAAAGAGCACAAAAAAACCCAATTCACAGCTTTTTAACATCTACACATTTCCATTACTTTTCGAAGCCTGGAAATCCCTGACATTTAAAGAGTAAGGGGAACAAAGGCAGTGTTCCTACAATCATGGATAGTCTTTATTCCTTAACAATTGTCATTCAGGGGGCATGCTAGAAGGGAGGGGGATGAAGGAGGGTTGATTGTGTACTGTACCTGAGCTGGATGCTGCTGTAGGCGTTGCGGGCAAGTTGCGGGGTGGGGGGCATGCTCCGCGAGTCTGAGGGTTGTCGTGAGGGTTGACAGTAGGGGCTGCTGTGTGTTGATAAGGTGTCTCCATGTATATAGGTCACAGGTTCTTGGACTTCGTCATAATTTAATCTAGAACACAGATAAGAACAACACTTTACCAAACTTCCTTCATGGGTGGAGTTCTTACCACATACAAAGCCTCCAAGGAAGTACAGAAAAACTTTTCATGATATACCTCCCTTGTACCTAGTTAGATCGAATACAAAAACTCATTGGTTTTTGAGGAACAAATGATTAAATAACAAACGACTGAATTACATCTCATTTTACAGGCAGACTTCAGCCGTTTGGTCTCATTGAACTTCCACCTCACTGGCTCATTCTATTAATGCCCGTTGTCCCTGTGAGATTTTCCAGAGCAGCTTTCCTGTGTGCTTATGGCCCTTCCGCCCCCACTTTGCGATTATTGCTAGAGTTTTTGCAGTCAAGCAGTGACATGCTTATTCCTGGGGCACTATTTTTAACACTGTGAGTGTTTGGGCTGATAAGACGAGACTGTGAAGGAAGAAATCGAGGCAAGGGAAAACTGGAATGCAGGGCTGATCCCTTGATCACAGGTCTCTACTAGCTCCACTAGCCCAAAAGTAAACAACAGCCAGAGGCAAGGAAAGGTATGAAGTGTATCAAGATTAATCCTAAAGAGCTGTGGTTGGTGGGCCTCTCACCTGCTGTAGTTCTGGTGGTCGTCATTTCCGTGATCTGAATTGTACGATGCAGTGAAGGAGTTTGATGAGTTAGGACGTGGAGAATATTGTACTGAACGTGAACGTTGTCTCTGTGATGGCTCATCTAAGACAAAACAAGTTAACAAGATTAAGAGAGTAGCCACCGAGTCTAGCTTACAGCGATAAGTGCTTACAACCATTTATACACTACTGTTCAAAAGTTTGGGGTCAATAAGATTTTTTTCAAGAGAAAACAATACTTTTATTCAGTTTTATTGACAAAAGTTAAAGTAAAGACATTTATATGACTAAATATTTCTTTTTCAAATAAATGCTGTTCTTTTGAACTTTCTATTCATCAAAGAATACTATAAAAATATTAATATTAAAAATATCCACAAAAATATTAGGCAGCACATCTGTTTTAACATTGATGACAACAAGAAATATACCTTGAGCACCAAATCAGCGTATTAGAATGATTTCTGAACGATTATGCAACATTAAAGACTGGAGTAATGACTGCTGAAAAATGCTTTTTGCCATGCAGCTTTGGTGAGCATAAGAAAAAAAAGACAACCCCAAAATTTTGAGCGGTCGTGCACCTGAATTCAACACAAACAGTACTCACCATCTTCCAAATTTAGGCAGTCAGAAAGGCTGTCAAGGTTCACATCATCTGCAAAAACAATTAAGATTATAATTAATATTTCCTTGCCCCAATGATCCATTACTACAACTAGCCTAAAACATTAGCTCATCACAAGTAAAGCATAAAACTGTAACTGTCAACAGAGTGCAAAGTTTACATACGCAGTATAAGCATGCATGTTATCAGTGTCCCACATATTTTGTCCAATACATTTATATAATCATGAATAATCATTAAACCAGATATGCACCAGCAATGATGACGGAAGCTCTTTGTGTGGGCTCCTTGCCAATCTTCACTCTGTAACCATTAATCTCATTTTCAATCTCCTGAAGTTTTTTGGTAGCATCCAGAAGGTTTCTCCTGCGTTTCTTCTTCACAGTTTTACAGAGCTCATTTTCATAGGCAAGTTTTTTCGCTGCCTCCACAATCTTCTTCTGGAGCGCAAAGCAGCCCTCCATGTTTCTTAACTTAGGGTCCTGCAAGAAAAAAAAAAAAAAACATTCAATTAGCATAGAAGAACACAAAATTCGAGGAGTTCTTCTGAAAAGAACGAATGAGACAACCTACCGCATCATAAGGGAAAAGATCGTCCAATTTGAAAGCAGTTCCCATGCGCCTTCGAACAGTGGGGGGCTTCTCT
This sequence comes from Siphateles boraxobius, assembly GCF_051911475.1. Classification (NCBI taxonomy): domain Eukaryota; kingdom Metazoa; phylum Chordata; class Actinopteri; order Cypriniformes; family Leuciscidae; genus Siphateles; species Siphateles boraxobius. The sequence goes on along the minus strand of NW_027509042.1, from coordinate 8,711,431 downwards.
CCTGATGCCAAAGGATACTCCTTAGGTAACAAACCGGTAAGCTCCTGGTCAAAAAATAAAAAGCAAAGAAAAATCTTAAGATAGGCCGGTTTAAATTGACAAACTTTAAAAGATTGTATGGATATATGACAAGCCACTAACAGCTTCCCGGAGGCAGATTTGCTTCAGCTCTTCTTCCTTTAGTGCCAGAATTTCATTTAAGCTCTTCTGTTTGTTCTTCAGTTCTGCAATCTTCTCTTTCTTCTGTTCCTCATTCACATCATTGTCGGCAGAATCTAAAATGAAAGCAAAAGCAAGCTCAATCATGATATCAGTCCGAACGACACAGTTCATTAGGCTGTTCTTGGAATAAATGAGAGATTGTCTTACTGGAAGAGACCAAACTTCCATTGCTGGCCATGATGAGCTTGTCTTTACTCTCCATGCTGACCAGCTTACTGTTCCTTGGAGCTCCAGTCTCTGAGAGATCCATGGCAATATCACCCAAACTTCTTGCTGTAGTTATTTTAGCCTTTAGGTTAAAAAAAAAAAGAATAGGCGGTTATGACATCATCTCAATTACTTTTGCATGATATCAGCGCAGAGACAAAGCAATGATTTGTGCATTTATGAATTTATGAGTATTAAGTATTAAAGATGCACTAATGCTTATGCATACTCACTTTACTCTGTTTGCGGTCCAGGTAGAACTGGTGTTGGCTGATTGCCATTACCCAGATGGTTTTGATCAGAGAGTGGCTGGCATACCACGTGTGGATGACCTGACCAGATTGACCAAATGTGCGTCTAGAAGCTGTTTTTCTATGGATTAACACATGTGCACATTGAAGTCAATCATAAATACATTCCTCATCCTATATCAATGAGAAAGTTAGTTTCTGTAACGGATATTTTTTGCATGGTATTCAAAGATAAATATTATATGCTTAAAAATTGATTTAGTCAACCTAAATAGTTCTTAAATGGATAAAAACAATAAAATTGAATGTTACTACATAAAGCAGTTTATTGGGTTACCTGATATTTGATACCAATTGACAATAACTCAGGTTGGTGACACTAGTACTGTAACAATGTACAGTGGTGATATCATCTTTGTTTACAGAGCAACCCCAGCCTGTATTACTACTACAGCGTAAAGTGACCGATTGCTTCACTGCTTCAGTTCAGCGTTGGAAACCCATCGGCTACGTCAAAAAGGCTTTGCATCACTAACATTTACTTAGTCAGTCTATTCAAAGGCCATGTCTTACTGTCTAAAAGCGCAAAAATAATGCTGAACGTTTTACAGTAAAAACAAATCAAAAACTGTGCTCATTGAGTGCTTCCGTCTATCTCATTCAGGTTTGTGTCATGTTAAAGTATATTAAGGCTCAACCTAGTGAATATTTGTCTTATTTTCTCACCTCTGAGGGTCGTTGACCTCTACGGCAAACTTCTTCTCACGGAAATACAAGTTTTCAAGCTGTTTCCACAGAAAGAGCTACAGAGAAAAAGGAAATGAGATTTAGACAAGAACTATATTAGGAACACAGGAAAAAAAATAGCATTTATTTTCATTGAGCATTCACTTCTTTGATTTGCATATTTGTTTGTGAGATTCATCAAGAACTTTTACATCCTTGTATTTCAGCTATTTTTTCTCTGCTCTCTGTGTCAAATCAGGAAAAATGCATTATTAATTCCTAGAAACAATACATGCTGAATTCGCTCACAAAAACAATGACTAGATCATATGGATATTGATATATTTAGCTGGAAGCACAAGACAATTGCTTCAGGTATAAAGCCAATACAATCTAAGAACGACAGAAGCAAAGCGTCCACTGAGCTTGCACCTCATTTTGCCCTAAAGGGAGAGCACTGAAAAACAGGTCTGTGGTAAAAACATGGCCAAAACATCTGCCATTCATGTGAACTATCCTTTCAGAGCTTTTCTCTAGAGCTCCGTGATAGCTTTTCCCAGCTTAGGGCAGGGAAAGTACAATATCCAAATACTATCAGCATGCGGGGGTGAGGATTTACTAGGAATGTTAATAAATGCTCCCTACCAGGTACTGCTCCAATGCACCTCTGAGTAATGTTCATAGAAACAATATGATCCGAGCACGGATCGTACAATAGATTTGACTGCTAAGAGCATATTAAAACTTAACATATTTCTGACAGTTGTTTATTAACAACAAAACTAATAATGACAACTTATTCTAATTTCAATGAACTTAAAATGGACCTTACCAGATCAGTTAGTAAGCCTGTAAAATCCCTTGATAGTTGGACAGGTTTAGAATGGTCCTGATCTAAAGTTTCTCACAGGGTTGTGGCTTCCTTGAACAATACTCGCTTGTCTGCTTTCAAAGAGACCAAAAGGTGTTGCAAGAGTTTCAGAAAAGTGAGCCCCGCCTCTTCCCTCCCACTTTCTGTGACATCACTAGCACCTCACTTTGCTCTTACTCACCTTGAGCAAGACTAGTACTACTAAGTTCAAGTACTACGCTCTGTTTCCGCCTGCCAACTATGCCATCATCTCTCTGAAACTCTTTAACTCACACATGTAATTAAACCTTCGCAACTTCATTCTTTCTTTACGGTCACCTCCCTCTTACTCTGATACCCGCTTCCTGTCCTTGTCAAACCAGACAAACAGGTTACACTCACTGAATACACACACATAGAGTGGCATTCCTCTTTCAGTGTTTCATTTTGGGAGGGGATTTACAGCATTGATCATAATGTACACCCTTAAATAGCTCTTCATTAATCCGTGTTCCTTTTCCTGATGGGTCTCATTTTTACAGCCTGAATCTTAATCTATCACCTGTTGGTTTGGATGCTTGCTCCCTTACGCTTCCCAAGGCAAATATGCGAGGAATCTACTACTTTCTTGTAATCATTAATGGCTGGCCATGGCACTCTTCACCTCCTGGTGAAAACAGAATGCCTCTCTCACAGTGACTAAATAGCCAAAGCGACAGCAACAGGGAATGTCTCACTATCTGACAACATGAAAGTTCCCTGACCTTTCTTTGACATTTAAAACAAATAACTAAAAAGTATATACTTCTTATGTCGATGTCGAAAGGGGGTACTGATTACTTAAAATAAGCAGTATAAACACACGACAGACCCAAAATATTTCTTTAAGTCATACTGTTTTTTTTAAATAACAAAAACATGTGATAAACCATTAAAATGTATTTTTGTGACACAGAAATACTAAGTGTAAAATCAGCTAATTTAAAACCAGGACTGGGTAAGAGAAAGCTATTGTTAATACATGAACAGCAGTCATCTAGAATGCTGAGTGAGATAAGCTATTTCAGCATAATTATTTTAGCCAATTAAATAAGAGATAACTAGATAAAGTCTGAGGGGAAGATGAGAGCATGCAAATGGAAAGACAATGGGAACAATCCTCAACACCTCAGACTGTCTGTGACTGATAAAGCAAGACAGGCAGACATATCTAGGAAGTCTGCCGAAGTTAACAACTAAAATAAATTTTAAATGACATTAAATGAACAAAAAATAAAATAAAAAATGAATTAAATAAATAAATAAAAAAATAAAATGAATACGTAAAGATTAAAATAAACTAAAATACTATTTTTTTAAAGGAAAATAATTTTAAAAAGCTTATTTTATTTTGTTAACTTGCAGACCCGAACCCTACAGATGATGTATTTTAAAGTATCACTGCTCTTGATGTAAATGTAACATGTAATACCAATTAGCACCAGAGATTTGTTTAGCACCAGTATCCATAACTGTGGATTCATATCGGCATTACACGCATCTAAAAATGTCTCATTCATCTGGATGTGTGAAAGTATTATTTTATAATCATACACACCTTAAACTCTTTCATGTCACTGGGATAATGATGATGCAGTGCAGAAATATCTTGTGAATATTGACACACCCTCATAATGCATCACTAGCCTAAATCTTCAAAATAAGCTGTGTTCACAGAAGTGAAATGCAGTTATCAGTCCTTTTTTGGAGTGGTAAATGCATAAAACAAATGTTAGCAAATATAGTTGTCAAACCCTGACTAAGTGAACCTGGCCATGAAACATTACACAAGAGCACAGATTTATGTAAAAAACAAACAAAAAAACTAACTCTTCAGACAGTAAGGGACCAGATTATTTTAAATATAACAAAGATGCCACACCACACACCACCAATACACGTGATCCAACATGAACTCATGTATGAAATGCTGTTTCTTTCAAAGCACATTGCCTATATTGCCTGGCATAGTCTTAAAATCTCTGATGTGTCTATTGGCGCTTTTCCACTTCATGGTACGGTACGGTTCGGTTTGGTACGGCACGCTTTGGCGCTTTTCCACTGCATGGTACGGTACGGCTCGGCTCACTTGTGGCGCTTTTCCACTGCATGGTACGGTACGGCTCGCTTTAAATGGTACCACCTCTGTTGAGGTTCCAAGCGTACCGTACTGATACTAAAATGTGACGTGAAAACACTGCAGATCACTGATTGGTCAGACAGACAGAATCGTCACTACCAGCGTCATTTGTATTTGCGAGACATCAAACCCGCTAGATTTAAATAGCCAGTAACAGCCACCACTGTAGCACCTGTTTTAAAACTACTTGCTTGAAATAAAAAAACTTCCAAAAAAGAAATGGCTGAATCGTGGTCAGTGGACGAGAAGCGCAGACGTTCCTCTTGTTGGTTGCCGAGGAGCGGGAAAACTATAACGATCAGTCATAATCCCACCCACTTTGAAGCGGTACTAACTGCAGTGGAAAAGCAACAGAGCTAAAGCGCACCGAGCCGTGCCGAGTCGTACCACGCAGTGGAAAAGCTAAGCGAGCCGAACCGTGCCGCTCCAAACAGAACCGTACTGAGCCGTACCATGCAGTGGAAAAGCGAAGCGAGCTGAAACGTGCTGCGCCGAACCGTACTGAGCCGTACCATGCAGTGGAAAAGCGCCATATGATTTGTCATCACCATATTTAGACAATCCAGATGCAATTGTCAGCTCTGCATTATTATTCAAATATATTCTTCACACAATCCCCATGGAGATAACCACAAATGAATAGTAAACTGTTTAGAAAGAAATATGAGTGAGCGGCGCTTGCCTGTGAAAAACTCCTTTACCACCTTAACACTAGGGTGTTTTGGGTTGTTGTCAGGTTTTTACTTTTCAGGTAATACTTTATTATTATAAAGATATCCTGTTGTTTGCTAAATTGAAAGCAAATTAATAATCAAATTGCTCCTTTTATATTTTAACTCCCCCCCGCATTAGAGGATGTCCCAGTGAAATAATATACAAGAGCAGAGCATTCAGTGTAAACACAACCAAAATGTAGAAATGATTAACCAACTTCTGCCACGCGATATGTCAAGATCGACAGAAATGTTCCTATTAAAAATTGGGATAAAACTGGGGACAGACTGGAGTTTTTTCACTTAATTTACTGCTTTAATAGGGCATCAGTTCAGAGCCCGGGAAAGTTCAGACAAAAAGTTTCAGAGCTTCTTTTAATACTGAAGACTCCCATTAGCTCTTGTCTGTGGAGGAGTTACAGCCGCGAGACCCCTCACTCTCCTTTATGGCCCCCTGCTAGGCTAATTGTGTTTTATTGCTTGATCAATTGTCTGGCCTGAATGAAATGCACAATGGCGGTCAGATTTGCATAATGATCTCGGCATGCTGGAAATAGATGGGGGGACGGACGGACACAAAAACTGCCTTCTTGGCAGGAAGCACAATCAATAATGGCCAGATGATGGGTTACACTCTGACAGGGACTAGTTTACTTTCAAAAAGAGACCGTTAAAACACTCAGTCGAGTGGGAAAAGACACACAAAAAGGAGAGGGAAGGAATGAGATAGAAGATGACCAAATGGGTTACCTTTTTTTGTTCATGGTACCATTTTTTGTGCCTATATGTAAATATCAAAGTATCCTGGTAATACTATATATGATAGATTCACTGTGTACCATGGTACCCCCACATCTTACTGTTAAGACAAAATGAGAAATAGAAAGGATTTCTGTTTACTCTCTAACCCTCCAGTAGCAGTATTAGTTTGCCAGAAAAAGCGCTGATTGGGGTTCTGTCAATGGAGCCAATCCCCCTTCAGACATCACATTGCTGGCACCGCTTCAGTTCCTGCTCCCCATGAAGCTCCATAATTACACCCTCCACAGGGAGGGGCTGGTGTTCATTGCTGAGTGGGACATGCCCATTTACACTCTGGCATAGGACTGAATATACATACACACCCAGCTGCATCCTACAAAGCATTGGTGTAATGGATGCCAATTATCAGACACTTTAATGAGTGAGGTTGGTGTGAAATATAGAAGTCGTCCTCATAAAAAAAGAGCAATGGTTACTAATCTCTCATATACTTGAAATGTGATAAAAATGTGGTAAATGAGAATGTTCATTAAAAATGCCAATGAACACAAAATTAGAGCTAAGAGATATCTCAATAGGACATTTTTGGGAAAAACATATTGCACACAAAAATCTGATTGGCTGACTTAGCACAACTTCTGGGATTTGAGGCATACCAAAAAGCTGGGTTTACAAGGTACTGGGTTAATACTATTACTGCTTCTAAGGATGAACTAAGCACTGGATTTGCCAGCTTAATGACATTGAAATCTGGAAGTTATTTAGAATTTTTTAGGCACTTGGTAGCAAGCAAACTAGAGATGTCCACAAGCAGAATTGTGCACTACCGTTTGAAGGTTTGGGTCAGTGACATTTTTGTAAATGTTTTTTGAAAGAAGTCTCAAAATATTCTAAAGGAATATATTTTTATAAAGGGGGGCAATTTTTTTTTTATTTTGCCTATGTGACAATAAGAGGTAAATCTGGCCTTGGTGGAGCATTAAAGGTGACCTATTATGCCCATTTTTAAGATATGTGAAATAAGTCTCTGATGTCCCCGGCGTGTGTATGTGAAGTTTTAGCTAAAAATACCCCACAGATATTTTTTTTTGCATGTTAAAATTACCACTTCTTGGGGGTGAGCAAAAATGCGCCGTTTTGGTGTGTGTCCCTTTAAATGCAAATGAGCTGCTGCCAGGGTCCGAAATTAACACCCGCCAAGCGCCAAATGCGGGTAGATTTTCCGTTTGGCGAGTAAATCTTAAAAGGCTATCCGCCACACTGGCGGGTGAATGTTCCAGACATCGCAAGTCTCCCGCATATTGATAGAGGCTCCCTGATGTCCGCAAATTAGTTAAAATGTCCTGGAATCTAGAGTGAGCGAGAAAGAGCGCGCACATTCTGAGCTCCAAACCGTGTAGCGCGTGCACGCCTGAGAGGGAGAAAGCGAGAGACCTTGCGTGTGTGCCTCAAGAAGCGTGTGTGAACCTTCTTCACACCTAAAATAGACCTACACTAAATATATTTCTTTAAATAATTAACAAATTAAGATGACAAAAATAAAACACTGAATCAGTTTGAAGCTTTGAAAAATTTTGACCATTTATTTTGCTTGCTTAGCTCGCTTGCGAATATGTCTTTAGGCACGTGTTGTTGCACTTGTAAAAGTATATATATATATATATACTTTTAAACCGTTTAACTGATAGTATTAATCGGTAATTTTTTTTACTTTCGGTAAAGTATCTGATAGTTTTACAAAACCTTCAAATGTTCTGTTATGAGCACTAGTTCGATGCTCACCTGATGACAATGCAGTCCTGAAGTGCCAACTAGCCTCTCCCTATGGAGGATCCCTATACCACTCTACAGATAAAGCGTTGTGGAATTTTTCGGTTCGCGTACATACCCAAAGTGATAAGATAAAATAAAATTCTGCATAAAAATTTATAGACAAGACAAGTAGTTTGTTTAGGCATGGTTTGTAAGGAATTACAAACCTGCGCACATATATTCAAACGCACATAACTATAGAATCAATTCTTAATGCGCATGTGAACGCCATCAGCGTCTATCACAGGTTCACGTTTAAAGTCTGTTTAGAGAGAACGGTGTCGTCTTAGCGGCCCCTAATTTAATAACAAATGATCATTTAGACTGAAGTGAATCAATCAAAACTAACTTTAGCTGGAAAAAACATTTTTCAAGAACCACTATAAAACCAAACCAATCTCTGTTACCTTAAATTATATGTTTATCTCTGTAAAGCTGCTTTGAAACAATCTACATTGTTAAAAGCGCTATATAAATGAGGATGACTTGACTTGACTTGACTCACATCTTCCATGTCTTACTATTTGTTGCTCTGTTTTGACTTCTACTCTAGTCATTCAACATTAGGGCTGTCTCTTTACGTTCGAAAATCGATTGCACAATCGATCGGACCAACCAACACAAGTTTCGAAAACGAAAATAGAGAATCGATTTTAACTGCCTTTTTTTTTAACCAAAAATGTTTTTTAGATAGACAGATCAATACAGTACACATAACATGTAGGATGTTGGAAAATAACAATGTCTTTTCTGTTAACCAAATGCTTTTTAATATTCGCTATTACTTCAGTGCAAGTGAACAAGGGCGCCGTTATTTGTTGCTTAGTGACGTGTGTGTTCAAGCAAGCCAGAAATGCGCAGATTCTGCGCAATACGCTGTATTTAATATATCACGAGGACTCACGAGTTGCGTATTTGCGCTAAATCCACGCAGATTTGGCTTACACGAACTTCCCCAGCAAAGTGGGTAAACATAGAAACCTGCCAAATTGGCTCGTGATATGACAGCGTTACCCGCCAAGGTTCATTTTATCCGAATTTGGCGGGTGTTAATTTCAATCCTTGAATAGTGCACTCCTGTTTGTCATTGTGCAAAAAACTTCACGCCAATAAATCATCAGAAATATTGCTGACTTGTGCGCGTCTCAAGCGCCCTCTTTACGTTCGTCCTAATGCCTGTTAGTTGTCCGTGGATTTGCCAATATTTGGTGTTGAAAATGGAAACGTCGTTAGACATGGAAAAATCGATTTTACAATCGATTCAATGAACACATATGTCTCAAAAACATAAAATCCGAAAAAAACAAAATCCGAACAGGATTTTTTCACAAAAGTGACAGCCCTATTCAACATAATACCTTATCTCAATTAAATGTACTGAAATGAATGTATATGTGACACAGAAAGGCTGTTTATTATTTTGGCCGGTAAAAAATATGCTTGGCTGGTGGATTTTTTCGTCTACCAGTCCCTGCGGCAGGTGAGCCAAAAAGTTAATTTCGGACCCTGGCTGCTGCTCCTGGCCTCCTTTCTAGAACACGGCGGAGCTTCAAGAGCTATATGGCAACAAAACAGGACAATCTCACACATTGAAAATGTCAGAAACTGTCAGCAGTGTTCAGCTCGAGTGCGCATTACCGGCTTATCCATAAACTCTCTTTTTCCCTTTCATTATAATCCACATACACACAGCGAATTACACAAAAACACTTGTTACAACTAACAGTAAACCAATATATACAGACCTTATGCCTTTTCATAGGGTGCTTAATTAAGTGGTAAACTTTATATCCGTAAAACAACTCCGATAAACTGAAATAATTTGACCGCTCTCCTTTTCATTGTTGCCGTAACCAGTATCGATCCGGAGACTATGAGCTGGATCCCGAAAAGTTGGTAATTTACTAATCCGTCCTCAAGTAACAACATCAACCACGGTGTCCACAGTGACTCAGATGCCGGGAGTCTATAGGGGCTTTCGCACCGGATAGTTCTAGGAACTAACCACCAGAGTGGTTCCCCGAGAACTAATAATTCCCATAGGAACGTTTTCTGGTTGCATTCGCACCACCAGTACTTTGAAGTGACATAAGCCGCGCTTGTTGATGTGACTTATTTTGATAGCGCTGATAGGGCCAGCAAGAGCCTGAGCACACAGTGCTTGCATTCTCTGTGTTCATCAGTTTACAATCTGTCTAACAGTCCTGTCTAATATGTTATTAGATAATTATAATTAGATATTAGCTATTATATATAGAAAGTAGACAGTAATGTTAAGTTAGTAGCGTATGCCGTGTGGTTGATGTTCAGTTTTGCTAGCTGAGCAGAAACACATAAATATGTTTCGCTTGGTCCCCTCAAAGTTGCGTTGGATTTTCTCCTCAGCATAAAGGTTAAGAGGCGGCATCTGTCACTGTTTTCCATGTTCGTAGAGTTAGTTTCTGGAGTAAATATATAGGCTATAATCTGTGTGCCTACACAGCCTTTTTAAAAATGGCGGGTGCTGGTGTTTCGTGTGCGTTCAGCCAATCAGCGTATACTAATGTCACGGATAGTTCCTATAGTGCTGATTTAGACCCTACTCTGAAGTAGGAACTAAATTAGTTTCTCCAAAAGGAGTTCATAGAACTAAAATCGTTCCTAGTTCCTGCGGTGCGAACGCACCAAAAAACGTGAACTTCCGCCAATAGTTCTAGGAACTATGAAAAGGTTCCTACGGTGCAAAAGCCCCTTATGAAGACTCTTAAGTTTTTTGGCAGGCATGTATATCCCCAGCTGCTAGAGAATAAACAGAAATGGCGGACTGCTGCGGCTCACTCAGGGTGGGATCTATGCTAATAGGGCAGATCGTCACCAGTCATGGGCGGAGTTTCCCTACTCTTACATAAGAACAGGAGGAAATCTAAAACCAGGCATTTGGAGAGATTGTTAATTATTTATGGAGATTATAAAAAAGGTATTGAGTGGATTTGTATAATTATAGGCTTGTTGTTTACACACATCTGTGTTCAAACACCTTATAAAAATGAATTGAGCATAATAGGTCCCCTTCAAGCATTTCAGATAAATACACCCCTAAATTATGAGTTTGAACCTAGAAAGAACCATAAGATTTTCTTCATTACCACTGTACTCTTGCTTACTCTTAATCCACTGTGCACTGCTCTTAGCACAAAAACAAACAAACAACAAACCTTTCGTGGCTTGAGCTTGTCTTGCAGGTCGTACTGGCCAATGCCTTTGTAGCTAATCCCCAACCACCACGGTATGCCCTGTTTGTCCTGTAAAATATATATATATATTATTTTTTTTAAAGGAAAGGTAATTACTATTTGCTTTTGTCTGGCATGGTAGAGAAATAAAAAGATCAAATGGGTCCAACCAACACAGCCATTCACATACAGTAGCAGTGATTTAAACAGCACTGTTTCATCTCCAGAGACATTTCTAATGAACTAAGCACAATTATAATTAAACCACACAGTGGATAATTATTTAACCAATCATAAACCAAATAAAGGACATACTAATTATGTCATAATTCAGTATTTACAATGTCTAGGTTAATGTCCTAAAATACCACATGATAAATTAAACCACATACCTTCACTTTGTAGTAATGAACTCCATATGCAGGCAAGGACTCGACTAAGGTCAGATACCTGTTGATTGAAATTAATAGTGAATAGTGTTTCAGACAAAAACAACAAGGATGAACAACATTTTAACCCTAGTTAATCATCTATAATGTTTCACTGACAGTAGTCCTACAAACTCCTGCTGCTTTCACAGTGAGGGACAATGTCAATATATCAATGCCGGAGCACAAATCAAGCTGACAGAAATGACCTTGTCTCGTCCCAATGAGCTAAAAATAAAGTGGGGCAGTGTGATTAGGCCGGTTGAAAGCGGTCACTTTCAGTAATGTGGTCTAATTAATTACGCAGTTTCGCTCTTCCACAAACAACTGTGCAGCAGTTATCAGAGGTTGGGCAACAAGCTTAGTCTCGCAGTTCCTGTATCTACTATACGTTCCTTGAGGTCCTTTATTTCAGCCATATAAATGATTATTGTACTTACCGTACGATAGCCTGTCCACGACTGAGTCCTTTTAGCTTTTTATAATGCTCGATTACTTTATCTTCACTAGAGGGTAAAAGAGAGAAACGTTACCATCCGCACAATTACAACAAAATAATAATTGAGCATAAGACCAATATGTGAATGTGCCATTTAAATGACGAGGCTAGTTAGACTATTAACTAGTCAGATATTACACCAGGTGCACCCATGTGTGAAATGCCATCTGGCTGTCTGTCCTGTGAATCACACTCACACACTGTTAGTATTCATGTCCACTATTAATATGAAACAGCAAAAAGGAAATTAATATGATAGTAACATTACAGTAAACTTGTACACTAATAAAATGACAATATATAGAACATTTTTAAATATAAAACTCACACAGCTGCCTCTTAAACACTTGCACTAACGCACAGCTGTTTCCTAACATACTCATTCCCACTCACACACTTCAATAATTGCTGTCTTGAATTATTGTTTATCAACAGCTGTTTACTGTCTTACTGCTCCCCACACTCAATACCCATTGATTAAAGCTGCCACATCAATCCTTTTAAGGTGGTAGACTTCAACATCTAGACGTCTAGGGTTACAGTAGCCAGAGAGCAGGCATCATTAACAAGCAAGTTAATTAGCAAGGTCTGTTTGAAATAAACAGGCTACAGCTTGCACACTACAACCTGGCTACACTTAAGTCTTTGAGTTTCAAGACTCATAACACATATATTCACACTTATGGAATATGTTTGTGTGGCGTGCAGGATGGTGATTGCTGATGAGCGACACCTGAGTGAGGCACCGGTCTTGTATCTCTCACGAGGAGCAGAAGCATAAGAGGAGGAGCGACGATCGTGAAGATCGAGAGAGGCCAGGCCTGGATTTTATTTGTTTTTTTTGTTATATGTGACAGCAGTCGTCCGTGTGGGGCTGCTGTCTTTTACTTTCGTTTTGTATTGGTTTATTTTGTTATTAAAGTCTTTGAATGTTTAGCGGTTCCCGGCTCCTCTTCCTGTAACATCTAACCTTGTTACAGTTATAATGTAAGTTACCTGCCTTTATTATAGAAACAAAAATGCAGTCTTACCAGAATGCTAATGATGGGTGCTCCTTTAAAACCGCAGTGGGGAAAGCTGGAAGCTTTTTTAAGTCTGATCTTGTGCTTTCATCACTAAAAGATTGAAACAAACAAAAACATCACTAACTGCGTTACAATGAAATACTTCATAGCTAAATATATGCTAGTGCATAAAACACCAAACATGGTTGTATGACTACAGTATCAAGAAGACTATAGTATGGCATCATAGATTTCAAACAAGAATGTTTTTTAAAAGGCTTGCATCATCAAATTTCCTTTTTAGGCATTAAAAGCAATGAATGAAGTGTTTGTTAAAATACTGACAAATTTTTTGAACCCATTTGAAATCTCATTACGAACCGTCTAAAACCATCAATACCATCAGGAAAGCGAATACATTTTATTTTAAAAATTGATTATTAACAGTCGAGTGCAGTTACTTGAAACATTGAAATATTACATATTTTTATTTAATTTTGACTGATGACTCTCATTAATTTAACACCTTTTGCAATCTAAAACCTAATATTTTCATAAGTTTCAATAGGTTTTCATTTCATTAAATTTTATTGAAACTTTCAAACTGATGTGGCAAACCAGAAAGAATATAATGTAGCATAGATTGTCAAATGTCAAAACAAGGTGTGATTTAAGAGATAGTTTGCTTGAGAAGAGCATTTTTCATTCTTTTGAAATAGAACTCTGAGGTGATAAGTGATGACAGATTGACGGATGTTTGCATATTTTTCTTTAAAGCTTCTTGATGTTTGAGAAGCACACCATTTTTATCTTTCATCCTCATGCTGGAATTCCTTTCCAGATAGATGGGCTTCCTATTGCAAACAGCTCACTCTTACACTTTAAAACAATTTGTGTTTAATTACAAATCATTATGAGACCCGCATTTTTTCTATTCTGCATCTTGGCTTAGCTTGACTTTTTATAGTCACCTAGAGCAGATATTTAAAGATTAGATGTAAATGTAAAACAGATTTCCCATGTAGCTAAGGTTTCAGATTTAAACTGAAGTTAGTGATAGTGATGATGCATTACTTGAGCTAATAGTATCTTATCTCAGTGGAGAGAGTGTACTATACTTCAATGTCAAAGTCTGTTACCTGACAGTTATAGCATTTCAATTACAAAGCATGTTTAAAGTAATAGTTCTGTCGTATACTTCATGCTCATGTTGTTCCAAAGCCGTATGACTTACATTCTTCTCTGAAACAAAGAGCATGTAATTGCATGGACAAATGGTGCATCTACTGCTGAATCGAAGAAAGTCAGTCATACAGGTTTGAAATGGCATGGGGGTGAGTAAAAAACGACAGAATTTCTATTTAATGTTTGCAATAACTATCCCTTTAACGGCTTAGAAGGCTCCATATTTAACAACAACAAAAGCTACACAAAAAGTGTAACCATTGTAATGGAAGGAAAGACACAACACCTGAATTCATAAAACAGGACAGCAGTGTTATAGAAAACCCCTCATGTCATGTGTTTCCAGATATCTGATCAAGCAAGCAAGCTTTGATCTGAGCTTTTCCAAAACCAGGTTGAGGGTGATGTGGGCGATATTGTTTTTACAGGAAGCAATTACCAGAAGCAAAGGGGCAAAAACTCATTTAAATATGCAGAACACTTTCAAACAGCAACATCTGAGTCAGAATACTTTGAAATTGAATTGAAGACAAAAGGAAACAGGTTACAGAATTGATAACATAAAACCTCTCTAGCCCCGCTTATCAGCCCATTAATACCTTGCTCGACTTAGCACCACTATATTCCCTGGCGCTCTTCCCTTTCCAAGCCCGTTGGTTCTGCAGTTCAGCGATTTATGATAAGATTGAAGGTATAAATCTAACAGGCTGGGTTGATGATGTGGTAAAATACAGTAAGCTGGTTCCCTGACACTGCAATGCCTTGTCAGCAATCTGGAATTCATTATGCTGTCTGTACCATCAAAGAGTTGGCAAGGAAGGGCGGGTACATGCTTAACCCAGCACAAGCAACGCATGGAGGAGCCATGTGTCAGCTTTTTCAAGAATACACATAGAGTGCATTAGTGCCCGTCCATTTTATCAGTGGCTTTGGTTCAGAAAGTATTTTTCATTTGTTTTTCCTATAGGGATTTTTGAAAGTTTTATTTTTATAAACCACCTCAGAGGTGAATCACAACATTACAAACCTTTACTCGAAGCTCAAAATATCTGAAAATTGGCCAAAAAGACAAAGGTAGAAAAATGTGTACGTAGCTGCTTTAAGGTTTGGTTGCGTTACGCGGACATTGCGCAGACAGTCGAAGTATACTTTGGGCTTTAGCGAGGGGAAGACCTACTTTCCCTCACTACTGAAGCATTGCTAATGACAATCAAATTAAAAACTATCGAGAAATATATAAATATTTAAATTTTTTGATTATATCTAGAGAAACATTTATATTTTCAATTTAATTTTAATATATGGCTTCAATAAAAGCTTATAACATTAATTAACAACTTCGGAACTCAGAGTAAATCTAGCCTATTTTTAAGGCTTATAAAAGTTATCGTTAAAAACGAATTTCCTTATGGAGAAAATTAATGGAATTTTTACTTCCAGAACCCGACCTTGAAACGTATGTGATTTCTGCTTAGAATTCAGGTTCGACAGGTTCAAGGATAATCATGTGATTCATATTTATTTTAAAAGTGACACCATAAACTTTCCATATTCTCTCTAAAGAACTAGGAAATATTAGGAGGGGATTGTATAGGAAGAACCCCAGAGTGGTTGCCCCTGACATAAACTGCAGACAGATGACATCAGCATCCTGCATGACGCCCTATGTCTGCCAACGGGAGATGTCTCCACTCCCTTTCCACTAACATCTATGCAGTCTTAACAGAGAAGAGGAGGAGTGGTAGGTTTATATGTAGAGATGTGGGGGTCTTCTAGGTTCCTACATAAACTTAAAGCCCTGGGCCTCCAAATGCAACTGCTCTGGCTTTATGAGATCTGGGAGCTTCATCCTAGGGCTGGGCGGTATATCGAGTTTGTACAATATATCGATATTTTTTTCCCCACGATATGGAATGAGGCAATACCGTTTATATCGATACAGTAAGTTAGTTTGATACGAGCACATCTGAAAAATAGTGGCGTACGCAGTGTGAGCTCCTGCAGTGAAAGAACAGTACAATTTTTCCTAAACATGACACAAGCTTATTAAGCGCTTCAAAATAACTGGTAAGATAGTTAACAAGTTTAAAGCAGCTTGCCCTGTTAGATGCTCGGACAGATAGCCAACTGTTAGTAACTGAAAGATAAATACTGGCGCTGTTAAATGCGTTTGAGACTTGGTGCTTTCCTCAGTGCTTAACTTACATTTCACAGGTATATTCTCCATCTGTAAATGATCAAACAAATCAAACAAATATGTCCATTTTACTGTCAGGAGAGGACGAGCTTCTGCAAATGAATCTCCGCTTAAATTCAAGCTTCCGTGAATGAGCGCCGCCGCAAGCATGCGCGCCAAACAGTAGAGCAGTAGCGCAATAATTCTGACTAAAATACATATTACTAAAATATTTGTTGTTGGAGACAATAAATGTGCCATATGTGGAATTTTAAACCTACAAGTATATTTTTATGAAAGTGACCATTATAATGGGATAATCAAATGCAGGCTAATATAATTAGTTTGTGCTTTTGTTTTTTATTTTTAGTTTAGCCTTTAGTCATTTTTAAAAACAAAAGCATTATTTTTGTTTTTAGTTTGTAATGTTACAATGTTAGAATGTAGTGGGATTTTAACCACCTTTTTGCACATAATATATTGCATAGCCTACATTACATTCCCTATATTTGTTTCCATATCCTTCAATATCAACATTGTTTAGATATCATTGAGCAGGATGTGAATTTTTTTTTTTTTTTAATAAATACATTTTCTTTACCCAAATAGAAAAACGTAGAAAGTACCGAGATATATATCGTATATCACCATTTAACCAAAAAATACCTAGATATGATTTTTTGGCCATATCGCCCAGCCCTACTTCATCCACATGAAATAACAGAAATTAGAGGAAGAGAAGGTCTAAGGGGGTTTGCTGATGTTAAGCCCACTTATACTATAAGAGGATGCTATCAGTAATGATAAACTGCTACCAAAACTGCTTAATTATGTGCCAGCAAATAAATAGTGAAGGGCAAATCAGGCATAAAAATGTACTAACATGACCCACCTATATCTTTAACCAAAAACTTTTAACCCAAATTGGGAATATACTACCATTTTAAAAGCTTGGGGTCTGTAAAATTTAGAGGTTTTTGAAAAAAGTATCTTATACTCATCAAGGCTGCATTTATTTGATAAAAATACAGTAAACGGGAATATTGTGAAATATTATTACAATGTAAAATAACCACACTTTCTATTAAATATATTTTAAAATGTAATTTATTCCTGTGATGCAAAGCTGAATTTTCAGCAGCCATTACTCCAGTCTTTAGTGTCACATGATCCTTCTAATATGCTCAAGAAACATTTCTCATGATCAATGTTGAAAAAAGTTAATACTTATTTTTGTGGAAACCATGATATTTTTTTCAGGATTCTTTGATGGATAGAATGTTTAAAAGAACAGAATTTATTTGAAATAGAAATCCTTTTTAAGTAACATTGGTGAATAAAATTATATAAAATGCCATATGCCTATTATACCACCTGTGTACTCTAACCTCACATTTTCCCGACAATTCCTTTCAATATGTCCCTTCCTGTCCATTTCGACATAAGCACGTCGACACAGAATAAAAACAAAGCTTGTCAAGCCATTTCACGAGGCATTTAACAAGTTACCCACCTCTAAACAAAAGCAGTCGTTGTTGCAAGGTAAACATTTTCAGAGTAAAAGCGGCTGTTTGCACACCTCTGTTCTCACTCTGTTCAACAGTGGACAAGCTCTGTTTCCCAACAATGAACTGCAAGGCTACTGAGAAAGAATGGTCAACACGTTCAAAGCTTGCTGACCAATTCACCCTTTTCATTTGTTAGGGTTTCGTTAACAGATTGCTTTTATCCCAATGCATCCCATTCATTGCCTCAAGTACATATTAACAGAGAGGATGAAGAATTCCATTACTCACACTTGGAGTAAACCTCCTGAAAATTTATGAACGGAGAACTAGGTAATATGCCAACTGGCATAATGACTGTAAAAATGTGCTTAGAAAGTGGCCAACATTTATAAACAACAAAAAGCTCTGAATTGAATTATGCTGCCGTACATGAAATGCTAGGGGCCTTCGTTAAGGTTTGAGTCCAGAAATATCTAAGCCATGGACATATACATAACATATATTGACTGCCAGTTCTACTCAAACATTAAACGTTTCCTTTGGAAATGATCAACTAGGGCTGAATTCACAGCATTGAGGCACACAACCTGAACATTAACTCAAAAATGCTTACTTTTAGATGGATCTACTCGCAAAAAAAAAAATCCACCACCAAGTTGGTGGGCACTAATTTTAGCAATACAAATAAAAATAGAACATGACTTTTTTTTTGCAGTTATTTTGTAAGGTATGATGGAATTTATAATCAATTGAACACCAGTGCAAAAACTGAATGTGGCAGCTTTTTTTTCATTTCAAGTTTGGTCTTGAAAGGAACTGACTTTTAATTGAGTTATGAATGTTATGTAATTTACAGCAGTAATAAAAGTTAAATATCTGAAGAGTTTAGCTTTGTAACCTGTTCGCCTGTTACTTGTAATCGCCTGTTACTAGTTGATTAATGGTCTCTATCAAATTTTATAAGGCTAAGCTGTAAGAAAGGGAAGCTTAAGCTATGGTGATAGTAATACCAAATTTCAAACATAGCCTTAATACTAAAGTTTTGATCTCAACAAATACAAGACATATCAGAAAATATAAATACAAAATAAAGTAGTGTGTATTTCAGCCACACTGGTAACGTTACATGTGCCAAAAATTTCGACCCCACATGATCCTTAAACACATCTCATCAACCTCTACTTTCAAATATTGCATTTTCTGTTAACCACCTGGTTCCAAGGTCATTTTAGTGGATTAAACTTTCCCTTAAATTCACACAGGTGTCCTAGCAGGTGCCTGTTCCATTAAGTTGGACAAAAAAGTGTGACTTTTACTAGGTAATATAAAAACGTGATATATAAAAGTCGTCTTCATTTTGAACAATATCTAAGAATTATTCTAAGTCAAACAAATAAGAAACTTTAGAAACTATAGATAGGTATATATATATATATATATATATATATATATATAGAGAGAGAGAGAGAGAGAGAGAGAGAGAGAGAGAGAGAGAGAGAGAGAGAGAGAGAGAGAGAGAGAGAGAGAATATAAAGTCTGTATTAATTAGAGGATATAGGCTATCTGGGACTGTAAAGTTCGGTTTCCCCTGATATAATGTCTTCCAAGAAGATCTAAGTTTCCTCTTACCTTGTGTAGTCTCCGTTTGCCTCCTAAAGAAAGAGACAAAAGTGCTTGTTGATGAATCATTTCAGACTGAACCTTTATAACGCTAACGTTACATGCTTGAGTCTTGAGTCAATGCTGTAAGAAGCTTAACTCAAGAGTGGGTTTGCTACAGACCACAAGTCTCTAAACTTTGTATTAGACATTTGCCAAATAATGAAATGTTGATAATATACTATTCACATCACAGTTAAGTTGCACCGTAACGTAAGCACTTCAACGCACAAATACAAACATGCAACGAACGTCGTTTGATAATAACTTACAGTTTAGCGAAAAGATCAATACAAATTCTGTCGTAAAAAAAACATTAGTACCCATCTCGTTGTTACTGGTTTATGTTCAAAGCAGCTTAAAATCAGTTCAGGAGATAACGTTACAAATTGCGTGTGAAATTACTCGCAGCGAGTCTGTCAAAACTATCCCAGAGAACTCAAATTCTCACTCACCTGAACAGTGTATGCAGCTAACTTAAAAACGATCTCACTCTCCACTTCAATGTTTTCCTGAAAGTATTAAAAAGGAAGGAGTACAAAATTATTAAATCGCTTTACACGTAGGGCTTTCGGCAGACACACCGAATCTAACTATTTATCCCACCAACCGTTTCCAGTTCCACCACACACAGGTTCCACAGTCGATACCATCTTTGTAAACAGACACGGGGTGTTTGTACATAGGTAGTCACTTTATCAACCTTACACGCACTGTATCATTACACGACTAACATATTGTTACGATAACACATGAATTTAGTGTTTTAAAAACATAAAAGACACTAATATATTTACATGACTGCAGTACATAACTTGGACCACCCCAGGATGACATGGTACAGTCTGGGAGCAGGTTCAGCGCTCGTGTTTCAACTTGCATCGAAAGAAGTTACTCTGGTGTCTCGCGAACGCAAATAATTATAAATATCTCTGTATGGTTAAAAAAGGGTTTCCCCACACGATCGCGCAGGGGTAATTTTTAATCGAAGTCTAAAGAAGTTTGTGGCTGTAATACCACAGTTACAGGAGTAGATTAATCAGTCAACATGGGGTCGCTGTACAGCAACTAGGAAAATCCCTCAACCACTCAATCACGCCATATGCAGCGCCCCCTCAACCCATCTACACTAGAGGATGGATACCCGACCCGAGCCCGACACGTAAGGCTTATTATATTGGGCCGGGTTCGGACAGATATAGAAATTATGTTCGGGTTCGGGTCGGGCTCGGTCACATCAGCGCGATATGGCATTGAACATTTTAAATTTAAAACAGCTTATTATGTTGGTAGCCAATGTGCCTGATGCTTTCACGTGATGCAAACGTTCGTTTTTGTGATTAAAATACATGTAAAATATTACCATAACATCTGTCTTCCTGTGTGCGGAAATTTGTTTATGTAGCCGTGACAACGACTTTCCACACAAACGCACATGTGTCATTAGTATGAGAAAAAAATGGGATTTTAACTGTCGGGCTCGGACATAAATATCTTTATGCCTGTCGGGCTCGGCTCGGGTTCGGTTACTGCTCTGTCGGACGCGGGCCGGGCTGGGACAAAAAAATTCGGCCCGATCCGCACTCTAATCTACACCACAAAGAACGGATTAACAGCAATATTGCAAATATTTACTTATATTTAGTCACGTCATATCAATTAAAATTAAAATCGAATGTGATGTGTAATCACGATTAACCTAACATTAAAATGTGTAATATATTTTTATATTGTAATACATAACTTGATGGCATCTTTTTACTAAGTAGCTAGGCTACTATGAAGGCCAGTATCATCAATAGTGCTAATGATGTCTCTATTAAAAAAAATCCTCAGTTTCTGGGAATTAAATGTGTAATTACAGCCATTCAACATTATATAACTGAAATCTATTATTTTTAACATTTAATAAGCTTTAAAAATGTAACAGTTTTAATTCAGGGGAACTTAAAACAATCTTCACATAAACCCGTTTTATTAAATGCCACATTTAGTTATTGTTTTCTTTTTTTTTGACCCATGTAACCTTGTATTTTAATTATTAAGGTTATTACATGACATTTTACATACCAGTGACTTCACAATTCTTGATTTTTAAACCACAACAAAAACTACTAGTCTGAAGTCCACACATTTTTAATGTAAACGGTCTATAATAAAACTGTTAGGCATTTAACCTTATACTGCAGCAAACTGCACACAATTAAAGAAAAAACTTAAACATTTCTTAAATGTCCATATTTATTCCCATTTACAGAAAGTAGATGTAAACAATTCTATCTTGGTCAAAGATAAGCAAATAGTAAACACCAACAGAAAAAAAAAATCACACTGCATATATACCCAATTGCTTCAAATTATTAGTATTTTCCACCTAATTTTTGTGTAAACTTTAACTTTTTTTGTTACAGTGCGAGCATCAAAAAGCAGCGTAAGATAGTAAAATACGTATATGATTATTTTGGAATTAGCCTATATGAACTGTAATGGTTTCTATTTAGACAAAAAATAAGGAAGTCTGTCAGAGCAAGCTAATTTCATACTACCTTTCTTTATCAAATGTGTTAGGTTGAGTTAGATTTGGTGGTTCAATAATGGCCTTTACAGTTGAAAGAGGCTACAGAGGAACCAGCCAACCCAGCAGCATCCTGCTGTGCCAGGGCTGTCATCTGTAAATGCCCGTAATCAAAAAGAACTTATGGAAGCCACCTGCCAAGCTCTTTTAAAGCCTCACAAAAGAAAGAAAAAAAAATCAAAAGAAAAATCATCCACAGACAATTGTTGTAGAAAACATAAGAATATTGCTCTACATTGTACTAAATAACAGTATTGTAATCTTTAATAGATTTTTTGACGTTTTGATCTGTGACATGATTTTAATACTTGGATCACTTACATTGTAGACAGATATCTTAGCATTCCGGAAAAACAGTTCGACAGTGGTAGCATCTTTCAAACATGCAACACTCTCGATGTAAAACCTACAGAAAACAGCGACAATCAATGAGGAACATAAATGAACTCCTATGATAAACCAAAACTAACAATCATTGCATAAACAGAGAATAAGATACAAAATAATATAAAGAGTTATGAATGAGAAATTATTGTCAATCTCAATGCTAAATCTTGTATGTCTAGCTTTTGTATGTTGAAGTTGCACCAGCATGCCTCATGCTGTACTGGTGGCGCCCCCTATTGGTTAGCCATTGGACACGCAAATGAGTGAATCTGAACTAACCTGACTTGGAATTTGAGCTCAAGTGGTTCAGTCTTCTTGGAAAAGTCATGGTCCAGCACCCTGCGATCCAGTTGAAGCCAGTTTTTTTGACCCCTGATAAATGGCAATAAGTCTAATTCAATACTTGGGCTAAATCACATAAGAAACATAATGATGTCTTTGAAAGACTTGTAAGGGATATTTATGGTTGTACATAGTTAAACCTCACATGCTGTGTATGATCCTATATGTGCTTTGTTTGACTGAACGAATGATCAAAATCAAGTAAGTATTTAAAAAAATAATAATCATAAAACAACAGTAGGCTCCTTGTAAAAGTGAAATACCTCTGAAGCCCCATCTAAGCCTTTTGTTCGAAAGCTTGTGAGTTGACAAACTTATAGCAGTTAGAAGTTCAGTTATTATTTGAGGGTGTTTGGTTAACGCTACTTCAATGTGTATAATGAACAGGGATTACATGCTAATTTAATATTGTAATTAAATATCTACTGGGGGAGTCTGTATTGTGTAGTTGTGAAGTATGCTAATAAGCAATAATAAACATGTCTTTCTATACAATGACAACAAATCACTTCACTAACTTACCTCTCATCAGTGAAGGAGATTCCAAAATATTCTTTCTCTTTTAGGTTGAAATGTGATGAAACCAGATCCAGGAGATCTCGGGACAACAGTTTTGGCTGTATTAGGGAAACGGGTGTTACTGTTAATAACGTGTCTGTTTTTTATCTATGAGTTAGTGAGTGTGGTGCGTTAGCTTTACCTGGACCAGCAGTTCCAGCTGCCTGTCATCTAGCAGAAGCACCTGACACAGCCGGCCCTCCGTCATCTGGCAATGTCAAACACACATCCCATTCATCTTATTATATTCAATATTTGTATATTATTAATTCACATAAATATGGTCATGTATAAAATAGTGCACTACAGTTCAAGAGTTTGAATACTGAAAAAGAAATGAATACTTTCAGCAAGGATGCATTAAATTGAATACATTTATTATGTTACCATAATGTTTAGAAATATTTCCATTTCAAATAAGTGCTGTTCCTTTGAACTTTCTATAAAATAAAAAATATTAATAAGCACAAATGTTTTCAACATTTTCAACACGTGACACTAAAGACTGGATTAATGGCGGTTGAAACTTAGCTATCATAGGAATAAATTATATTTTAATATATATTAAAATAGAAAAAAATCCGTTTTTGTTGTTTTTTTAATCAAATAGATGCAGCCTTGGTGAGCATAAAAAAACTTTCAAAAAAATGTAAAAAAAAAAAAAAAAAGACCAAATCCAAACATTTGAACAGGAGTGAATTTAACATTTTTATTGACACTGTATGTGTGTGTAAGTGCATGCATATATTGAACACACTCTTTCATGACCTCTAATACAGATTTGGAAACAATCATAACCTACTGCTATACTTATAAACACTAATCTAATGATGAGAGGAGAGTGTGTCCTCTGATACTGGGTTGATCAATTGGATTGTTTTTCCCATTGGGAAGATTGATCTCTGTGTACAGTCAGCTGGATTTAGATGTTATCTTGGCAGCCTCTAGGCAGGGTCACGTTAGTATTCAACAACGTCAGAGAAAACTGTGAAACAGTGAAATTATGAACACAATTATTATTTTATTATTTTTAACTTTATTTAACTTTATTCTGAATATCCTATATTTTAACTGAAGTTATGTATGAATTAGGTATGAATCTTAGAGAGTAGCATTTGATTTAGAATGGGAGAGAGAGAAAACACAGAGAGAGAGAGAGCGAGTGAGAGAGAGAGAGAGAGAGAGAGAGAGAGAGAGAGAGAGAGAGAGAGAGAGAGAGAGAGAGATCGAAAGGGCTTATCCTTTCAATAAATTCAAATGCTGCCTTTTGGACTGAGGATGTATTCCAAGGTAGGACGGTATCTAGGCATGTCCAAATCCGTTGTAAAATTAATTTCCTGGGTGCTTCTCGATACTCAAACTGATGCTTCCTCGTTTCCTCGCTCCTCCGTCCTCCATCCCGTGACCCGTAAACTGATCAAACTCAGCCATCTTAAAGGGCATCTCAATTCTCTAATAGCACTGCGAGGAACAAGGAGTGAGGAAGCTTCCTGAGGAGTCATGATCAGGGATAGACAGGTGTATCCTTCTCTCTCGGATGGAGCTAAGATGTGAGGAAAGGAAACAAGGATGCACAAATAAGAAAGGAGAAGCACCTCCTGACTCCTGAGATACCTTCATCTGATCGATTTTTGAAGGCATGTATCATTCGCTGCTTTTGATATCCCACAATCCTGTGCTTTCCATTCTGTGACAGTTGTTGTCTGAAAGTTGAGGTTGGTGTTAGTTTGTGTGTAAATGTACGTTTTTGACCAACATTTTCCAGCTCTGATGTTATTTCTACCTCTGATGTTATATCTGGAGAGATCCTGTATGGAGGAATGGTCTCTGATCTCTTTTCAGGTGTTCTCCAAACTCATCAGGCAATATAGAATAAAACTCAGAGCTGTTATCTTGGCAAAAGGAGGTTGCAAAAAGTATTTAATGAAAGGGTGCCAATATTTGTGGCCGACGTGTTTTGGAGAAAAACATTTATTTCAAAATGTGATCCCCCCACCC
Source organism: Siphateles boraxobius (assembly GCF_051911475.1). Lineage (NCBI taxonomy): Eukaryota > Metazoa > Chordata > Actinopteri > Cypriniformes > Leuciscidae > Siphateles > Siphateles boraxobius. The sequence goes on along the minus strand of NW_027509042.1, from coordinate 8,686,178 downwards.
CCCACTTTCAATTATTTTACTTCAATGAAAGGTTAGATTTTTGCGAATGTTTTGAATGAAAGATCAAAAAGATAAACAATTCAGATTTATTTTTTAAAGCCATTTTTGATCATATTTACCAGGGGTGCCATTAATTCTGACCACAACTGTAATAAATCTGCCCTCTTATCTCTAATACTGCTCTATACATATCTCTAATGAATAACACACACACAATTAACTTTTCTATTTCATGAATTAAAACAGTAATCAGACTGGATTATTCATGAATTATGCTTAATTAGTAAGAACCAACCAAACTATCTCTCTTCACCAGATCCACCAGTGTCCATGTACTGATAACATTTGATTAATTAACCAGAATTAGCCATTCTCATGTGAATTGACCAAATTTCATATCTTATGATTGATATAATATAATATAATAATTATACAAATTATTTTTTATTTATACTAGGAATTATATTTCTAGAAGAGAACAAATGTCTTAAAATGTAATTGTGACTAAACAAGAGTTATAATAAGTAGCATTAAATAAGAGAAAAAAGCAGTGTTAGTGGCTATAAAAAAAACAAGGACTTGCATTTAAGCCGTCTTAATGGAGAGAATTATTGGTGTTGTTAATTACACAGCCTCCATTGTCTAAGCTTGGATTAGTCACTATAGAAACCATTTAAAGGACTAGCCCAGCCTGATAAATGATTCAAGCTTTAATAAAAAATAAAAGATCACATTGAATATGTATGCAACAATAGATCTTTTTGATGTTGCATTCAACATTATTTGGAATTTATGCTTAAGCAATGTTTTGCTTAGGTAAATGTTTAGTTTAATATTTTAATTTAGATTAGAACAATACAACAAGAGTCAATACCGATTTCCAAACATTAGAAAAATATGCTCCACCAGCAATGCAGGAAGCCTCATTGGCTTAGGGTTAAACTTTACCTTGCCAAAAACAATGCACTTGAATGTGCATTACACCAGACTCAGCATCAGCATTATTTAAGCTTAATGCGGCATCACTTCCCTGCCCCCATAATACTTTCTTGCCCCACTAAAAAGCCCTCCACTTATCCCTGAAAAAAAACATCCACTTGTGTGTTTTCTGCTTGTCTGGTATAGATTTACTCATGCAGAAATCTCCCTTGTTTTGTGTGCTGTCAGACTATAAGGTCATCACTGTGCCAGGCACAGAGTGGCCGCTATATTAGTCTGTTAACTCATGTTGTGGATGAACACAGACTAAAGAGTATAAAGTTTGGGATCTGTAATGAATATTTAAACTTGTGGCTTCAGTATCTGAAGAGAAGCATAATTGATTTGTATTGGTGAATAAACGATGCCTATGTGCCTATGGGGGCAGGGAATGAGTGACCAATGATCATGCAAAAAAAAGAGGGTCATGTCATGTGACAATGCTCTTGACATAAGGGTCATTCACCCTGAATTATAATCTGAGATCAAACAAAACCCCATCCTCCCTCTCCAAAAACATACACGCTTGTGTATCTCCATTAAAAAAATACCACTTAAACTATTATATACCACTAGCTCCAAACCTGAAAACTCTACCCAATCGAGTGTGATTATCAATTCCAATCTTTACACAAACAATGCAATCTCAGTAAGTCACAAGAAAAACAAAAATATTAAATGACTCAGACAGCTCTAAAAAACGACAGCAAAGAACTTTAAAGAAAAAGAAAAACATCAGGAGAGAAGATCTGTCTGGATATATAAATATACCCAACTGATAAAATAATAAAAAAAAAGATAAAAAAAACCCAACTGTGGAGAGACTCTCAATAAAGTTGTTTAAAGAAATATAGAAATGAAATTTGGTTAAATTTTTATCCTTTTTTAACTCAAATTCATCATATGGCTTCAGACCATCAAAAAAACTTGGAATAGTATTGACTTATTTTATGTTTGGTTTTTTAATAAAGGATTTATCCATGCACACCTTTTTTTATAAATGCATGTGTGTAATCTTAAATCAAAATAGCTTCCCCTCCCTCTTGCAGAGACAGATCATCTATCTCTGATGACGTGTTTACTGGCGTGAGGGCAGGACAACCTGTCATTCACATAAGATCACAGATCTAGCACAGCAAACCACAATGATTCAACAATCCAATCAATTGCTGATAGTCAAAATGCCGCCCTACATTTCTTCTTGTGCGAGAACTCGGATATAGGCCTACATCACAATAGGGAAAACAAGACTGTCACAACTTTCATTGCATGCCAAATTTATGTAAAGCCACTGTGGAATATTATTATTACCACATATTTTTTCAAACTCTGCAGACAGAAATTTATTGACAAACTGATAGTTTTTTTTTGTCAACAAATGGTCAGTAAAAAGAGGAGCTTTCATCTTCAGAAAATGTTCCTAGTCAACCACAGAAGTTCCATTTTTTAGAATGTAAATTAGGGTTGACCATTATGAAAAAAATTATTAAAGTAGGCCTAATGCATTTATTAATGTCATAGAATGTACATCAAAATATTTGTGAGGGAAACTACATGGCATATGTATATATATATATATATATATATATATATATATATATATATATATGCAAACATGATTGGCAAGCATCTTCTTACTGACACTTGCTGCAGTTCTGACTGTCAGTCCACACTGCACAGAAGTTCTGATTGGTCATTGCATTAATTTCCTCAACTCACTTTTCCATGATTTGTTACAATGCAAAAACAAAAACATGTTTTTTAAAAAACATTTTGATGCACTGAGAGGACGAATGTACAAATTGTGGCAATTGTGTAATTTTACAGCCCTAATTAGCATTAAAACAACATTTTGAGCCGCTAATCCCACTCCTACTTCTAACCCCATAACCATTTCTTTAAAATATGTAGTTATAAAGACAAAAATAACAGACAAGTGGAATCCCAATTAATTTATTTATTGCAAAAGTGTCAAAAGCGGTACCAAAAGTATAGTTCAAATGACAATGTGCTGCAGTCGCAGTCCTCTCTGGCGGTATATAATAGTTATGAGGTACAGACCAGAATTTAAGTTAATTGCTGAGAATCTTATCCCGATCCACTTTGTGAAAGCGTGCATTATTCAAATACATTATGCACATAACCCAAAACAGCATGTCGCAATCTGTGACGAAGCAAGTGAGAGCCAATGAGTGTTTGATATCACTGCCGTAAAACGGGTTTGTAAAGCTTCCTGGGGCAAATGAAAGTGAATGGAGACTATGATGAATGGAGACTAACACAATAAATGACTAATATTCTGAGAGGAAAACCTCCACCTGTCTTTGATATAGCAGGTATATTAGATGTTATGAATGACTGAATTCATGTTAAGGTTACAAGAACAACATTCCTTAGAAACAATGACATCAGACAGACCACAGTTCTGACAACAGTAGGAGAAGAAAAACATCCTTAGTCAACAGTGACACTTGCACACATGAACGCTAAGTGAATTGAGCAGATGGTGCTTTGACAAGTCCAAAAGTACAATTTACATTTGTATTTTGACTTCGACCAACTTTTTTAGTCGGTTTGCCCATTAACTAAAATTCTGTCATCGGTAACACACCCTCATATTGTTCCAAACTTTCTTACTTTCTTCCATGACGCACAAAAGGAGTTATTAAAAAACAATGTATAAGCTGCTCTTTTATATAA